>NW_026643083.1:2400000-4800000 GCF_028827735.1 Penicillium macrosclerotiorum | reverse complement strand
CATAGCATAATGTGCTCCGTACAGAATACCGGACTCCCTTCTCGGGTGAAACCGATACACTGTAACCCGAAGTCACTGAGGTTTGCGGGCTAACAGAACCGCCGCCGCGGCGGTGGTTTCCCCGAGTGGCGCTTATCGATTACTTCTCTTCTCTTCTTCAACTCTCCGTCGTTCGGCCGGGTGGGCGTTTGTATACTGCCTTAGACCCCTCATGTTCTTCTGCATAAATTAGTCATTCTCTGCATTTTTTTATTCTGATTCATACTCCTACATTTTTATTAGCACCGTCCCCCGACCCCTCCCGATGGGCTTTTTCGACCACCTCCAAAAAGGAGGGGCCTTCTCGCTGCAACCGCAGAAAGCGCAGATTCGCAAAGTCGTTCAGACGCGACCAGCAGCACCTGCAAAGTCTGCGACCCAGACCCCGGAATCCCGATCGCCTCGAGTTCAGTCCTCGTCGGAACGGAGTCGCAAGACGCACGCCCTCAAAGCACGATCGGTCTCGAGTGACGCAGATGTTCGCCCCTCCAAACGACTCACCACGCCGAGTCGTCCACGCAAACGCCCAACTCCCGAAACGCGTTTATCCAGTGATGACGACGCTAGTGACACGGATACCTCTTTCGAGGTGCGAAAGCGCGCGCGGACGAGCGCGAGTGCGGAGCCTGACCCAGAGCGACGCATTCGCTCCGTGAAGGCATTTTCGGAGGAGGCTTCGCGGCCTTTCAAGATGGTACATGCAGTCGATATCACGTCGGGTCAGAAGGCTGGAAAGTTCAAGCCAGCATTTGGTGCCGAGGGCAAGCGTAGAGAGATTCTTCTACAGTATCCTAGTGCTTGCCACAGAGAACGGTATGTATCTCCTCGGATCCGGAAGTCCAGATTGAAGAGACGAACTAATTGTTTATTCGGGCAGATTTGACTCTATGGTACCAAAAGACAACGACGACTTCCGGCCCATAGACGATATCATCCAGGTCATCGAGACCGTCTCCGACAACTACATTCCCACCGAAGATGCCGATGAATTCACGAACGAGACCACTGGAATCAAGCGAAGATTGCGCCGAGCCTTAGCGGTAACATCTGAGACACAATTTCGTGAAGCTATCGAGGATTATAATAAGGCGATCGATAAATTACGCAGCAGCGGCAGCCTTGCCAGACATTTAGATGAGACACAACGAATGGGCCTTCCTTGGGTCGAGCGCATTCTCACTCAAACTTATGCGCGCACAGTGTCTCCTCGGGTTGAGTCTCTCCGGCAATATGAAAACGGCACAGATAACGTATACGGTGAACTACTTCCGCGGTTCATCAGCAATATTTTTAAGGAGACAAAGTTGAAGTCTGGCCAAGTCTTCGTCGACCTTGGCTCTGGAGTAGGAAACGTTGTTCTTCAGGCGGCCCTTGAGGTTGGTTGCGAGAGTTGGGGCTGTGAGATGATGGCCAACGCCTGCGATTTAGCAGAGCTGCAGCAGGCTGAGTTCAAGGCACGGTGCCGGCTCTGGGGCATCGCACCGGGCAAGACACATCTTGTTCGAGGCGACTTTCTCGAACAAGAGAGTATCATCAACGTTTTGAAGAGGGCCGATGTTGTCCTGATTAATAACCAGGCATTCACCCCCCAACTCAACAATGAGTTGATCAACCATTTTCTCGACATGAAGGAAGGATGCCAGATTGTTTCGCTTAAATCTTTTGTTCCCGCCGGCCATAAGATTCAATCTCGCAATCTCAATTCTCCTATCAATCTTCTCAAAGTCCAGCAGAAGAACTACTGGTCCAACAGTGTCAGTTGGACCGACGTTGGTGGCACTTATTTCATTGCCACCAAGGACAGTTCCCGACTGAAAGCCTTCTTTGACGATGGTCTATAAATACGTGGCCGTCACCCTTGACAGTTTTGAATATTTTGGAACTTTGTATAAATCGCATTTTGATTTCGTCTTGTACATTACTTGTTCCCCTACATATCGTTTGACTTATTGTATGATACCATTTCTAAACTGTACAAAATCTGTCTTGTTCCATCGTGTCTGTATAGAGTAACTTTGCTGCTCGTGTGGTTAATAGCCATGCGTCTACTTAGTATGATCTTGAAAGAGAAGAGGAAAAAAGGAAGAGTCAAAAAGGGCGCCGGGGGTAATTATGTGCAATGATGCTGGTTTCTGATCCCAATTGTGGTAAGTTTAGGAGAATCTCGAGGCGTCATTCATGGCGTCGGCTTCCTGGCCCATTCTCGTCATCCAACGGTCCACAAGCTCTTGGTTCTCACGTTGGAGTTTGTTCGATTTCTGTTCGGCCATATTGAGCTGGAGGTTCAAGGTGGCCATCTCATCTTGGAAATCCTGTGCGGAGTCAGTATTCTCTAGAAGACTGCTGTGTCATCCAGTTTGATCATTGCCCTGGGTGATTACATACCTCCAGCAGCTTTGCCTTTCCCCTCAGCTCTTCATCTCGGTCTTTCAATCGCAGTTGCAAGTGTGTTCTTTCACTTGCCAAGGCATCGAGTCGCCGGGCATCTTGGCTGGTCTTTTTGCGCAGCTTTTCAGCTTCTGTGTTAATCCGATTCAACTGATCTTGCAATTCCGAACGAGACTTTTGTGCTTCAGATAAGTCTGTACGTGTTGTTTTCAAAAGGTCTGTCAACGAGAGACCCGCTTCAGAGGGTGGTTGCCTTTTGGACGGCGCTGTAGACGGAGAGGAAACGCTGCGTTGAGCTTCATTAAGACCGCCCAACGGTCTTGTTGCTTCTGTGCGATTTTCAGATGTGTCTACAGGAGTTGTCGGCTGGGCAGTGCGATCCGCCAGTCGAGCATCTAAAGATTATTCGGCAATACGTCAGTAACACAACACAGCTTCACCGGAATATCTTGGAACCAGGAGGAACGAACAGGCATCGTAGAGAGCGAGGTTGGCCTTCTCCCTTTGATCGCGAACTCTCAGCGCGGCCAGATACTCCTCTCTCCAGTGGGCCATCGGCCTTGAGCGATCGATCAGGGACTGAGGAATGTGTCGGATGCAATGATGTCGGGCGGAGCTAATCTGTTTGTTATCAGCAGATCGGCCTGCCCACCGCCCCCCTCGACCGCCCGGCCTTCATGCATCATCGGATCCCGCTGCAACCCAACTCCAACTCTCCAACCACGCTCCTGACTACCTTCCCCCGCACCACAACACATCGGAACTGCAAATCTAGCTCTATTCTCTATCTGTGACCTACCTCTGGTAGTATACCGCCGCTTTTCCTGTTGTCCCTGAACACACCGCTGCCATGGCGTCTCGGAAGAAGGTCCTCCTCAAGGTACGATCTCCGCAGTAGCTCCGTTCGGTTCCCAAAGATCATGAACCGGGGCCATCAGCTAACAAGTGACCCTTCAACTCAGGTTATCATTCTCGGTGACAGCGGCGTTGGCAAAACAAGCTTGATGAATCAATATGTGTGTCATTCCCTGCTCCTTCAAGCTGGGTGTCGATGCCGAGCCGCCCTCCGCTATTCCCATTCCAGTGCCGCTAATATATTGTCGTTCGGTATCGCTAGGTCAACAAGAAATTCAGTGGAAGTTATAAAGCGACCATCGGCGCCGACTTCCTGACCAAGGAAGTTCTAGTGGATGACCGACTGGTGACGATGCAGGTAAAGCTCTCTTGGAGAATATGAAAACCCATGCCTCTTAGGTTGACAACTAACCTTTCACGCTTAGATCTGGGACACTGCGGGTCAGGAGCGATTTCAATCATTGGGCGTTGCCTTCTACCGAGGAGCTGATTGCTGTGTCTTGGTCTACGACGTGAACAACTCCAAGAGTTTCGAGGCTCTTGACAGCTGGCGGGATGAATTTTTGATTCAGGCGAGCCCGCGTGATCCTGAGAGCTTTCCTTTTGTGAGTATTCCTTTCCGATCCGGATTTTGAGCTGAGCAATGTGACGCGGGTTGTCCTGATAGCAAAGGAGATCCCAAAGACTAACATGCCCGGAACAGGTGGTCATTGGTAACAAGATCGATGTGGAAGAAAACAAGCGGATGATCTCTTCGAAACGAGCAATGACATTCTGTCAGTCCAAGGGCAATATTCCTTACTTCGAGACCAGTGCTAAGGAGGCAGTCAATGTCGAGCAAGCATTCGAAGGTAAGGCTCTGGAGGCCCTATTGAATGTATACCGTCTACGTCCTTCCAGCTAACCAGCTTTCTTTGTAGTGATTGCCCGGAGTGCGCTCGCACAGGAGGAAGCGGAGGAGTTTAGTGGCGAATTCAGTGACCCGATCAACATCCATCTGGACAATGAGCGTGATGGCTGTGCCTGTTGATACCCCTATCCCTATACTTCTTCCATGACGTTTTAAGCGACTGTTCCCTTGTCTCTTTTTCTCTTTCCTTTTGTCTTTTTCATTATCCTATTGCTGGTGGTTTTGATTTTGCCTTTCTAAGGATCCTGTAGAGAGAAGGTCCTGGGTTTTTCTCTGTTCCTTTGTGAGTTATGTAGATGTTTCTCGGTTTCACCAGGTTTGGAACGCGGCTGCAAATAATTAGGTGCCTGACTAGTGTTGTTTCATGTCTTCTTACTCTGCTGATATCCCGGGCAAGTTGGAGCTGCCGCAACAATACCTACTGTTCCAATGATAAATATATCTTTCTCCCGATCCCCGCAAGTTTGCCCAGCAGCATTTCAAGCCATGATATTCTGCGAAAGATGTATTGGGAATAGGCCCAATGTACCACAAGGATAATTTCAAACAACGAGAAAGGGATCGGGCAAGGCAACAATGTACATGGCCGGAGTAGACCAACGAGTCCGCATGATTACAAGGGTCACCCGGCTTCCGCGATAGGAGCCCTGAATGTGCTTATCGCCGATCCTCGTCCGCACAATGCTTGGCATCTTCTCCTACACACTCTCCCTGCTGGGCAGGATTCCCACCACTTCTCGGAGGGGTTCCGCTGCCGGTAATCTTCTCTCCTTCTGATCCCACCTCAGATGCCTGGGAGTCGTATTTATTGAGCAAGTTCCGGGCAACTCCAGGACGACTGTCTCCAGATCTCCACTCGCCCTCCAGCCTCACTTGACCCTCGATTCCCTCCAAGCACTGGCCAAGACTCATGACAATGACGCTAGTGACTGATATGCCTGGCTCAAGCGTCGCCGGTCTCGCGCGACGGACACTCGGAATCGCTCTCCTGCTGGTAGTGGTGTTGTTGTGGACAGCGTCAAATTTCCTAGGAAGCGTACGTGCACAGGTTTCCGTTGGGCCTAGACCGGGCTCATCCATTCTAAGACCATGAAATCTGACTCCTGAACTCATCAACAGACTATCTTTGCCGACAAAACATACCCCAAGCCCTTTTTTGTGACATATATCAACACTTCCATCTTTATCTTGCCACTCTTCACAATCTTGGCCGGCCGAACATGGAGTCTGTGGCGTGCTCGGAAACTGTCCCAGATCACCTCTTTCCGGAGTCTGTTGCGGCATTTGGATTATGAATATCAGAAAAGTGAGGAGCAGGGGATCCTACGATCTGGGTTGCTCGATGATGAGTCCCGTGATCATGGAATTGAAAACTCGCAGTATGCACGGTCCCAGATGGATGAAAGAAAATCAAAGCTAGGGCTGCGGGCGACGGCTAAACTGAGCTTTGAATTTTGCCTTTTATGGGTATGAATGAGTTGATCCCAGTATTGAAAGTGTAAGGCTAATGTGTCATAGTTCATTGTATGTTTTGACTCGCCATATCTACCAAACGGGAGAGATGAAGTAACTTGGGTGATCTGATCTGACGTTTGACTTGAACAGGCAAATTACTTCGCGATGGCCTGTCTCCAGTTTACGACAGTGGGAAGCACAACGATTCTGACTTCTACAAGTGGTAGGGCATCACATACCTGACACCGGGATGGAAAGTGTGGAGTAAGACTCATACTGATTTGATTAGGTGTCTGGACTCTCATTTTTGGTGCTCTACTTGGCGTTGAGAGATTTACAGCTCGTAAATTTCTTGGCGTCGTCGCCTCTCTTATCGGCATCATTCTCATTTCGAGAGTCGATCTCTCGAAGCCAGATGCAGGGGCAGATGCCGCGGCCGCAGGTAACGGTGAAGGATCATTCCCGCACAAGACCTCTCGTGAAATTGCCCTGGGCGACGCCATGGCGGCATTCAGCGCTATCATGTATGGCGTATACACGATCGTCATGAAGAAGCAGGTCGGCGATGAGTCGCGGGTGAACATGCAGCTGTTCTTCGGCCTCGTTGGACTCTTCAATCTCGTGCTACTATGGCCAGGCTTTTTTATTCTGCATTGGACCGGGGTTGAGTTGTTCGAGCTGCCAAATACGAACCGAGTGTGGACGATCGTTTTGGTACGTCTGCCTTGAACATATCTCCATAAGATCAATACTGATTACCTACATATAGGTGAACGCCATCTCCTCGTTTATTTCCGACATTGCCTGGGCTTACGCCATGCTCCTCACCACTCCGCTTGTCGTAACTGTTGGTCTCAGTCTGACCATCCCTCTTTCTTTGGTCGGCCAGATCTTCCTACAATCACAGTACGCTTCACCGCTGTACTGGTTTGGAGCAGCAATTGTGTTCTTTTCATTCCTCGTTGTTAATCACGAGAGCAAAACCCAAGAGGGTCCTGCAGCGCCCGGTATTACGGACAGGCCATCTTCTGGCGAGTACGAAAGTATCCCTCGAGACGAAGTGCGGTAGATCAGCCGCCAGATATGATTATTTCGGCATTTTATTTCCCTTTCTTTATGCATCTTTAGCTTCTATTCTCGGCCATCGCTTGCATCATAAATTTATTTTGATGCCCTTGTAGAGCATTTGCTGCTACTACTGCCGCTCTGCACTTTCAAGTTTTTTTTTTTTTGAATAGAAATCCAAGAGCCCGTCAGAGCTTGACAAAAGGGCTGTGCTTTTGTACAACGTTTATGTGGTTGCTTTCTCCCAATCGCTCTTTGCTCAATGAAAAGCTGTGTACTTCCGGAGGGATAGTTTTCCCTTTCCGTTTTGTTTTTCTCCTCTGCTCAGCTTCGACCTTGAACAACTCGTTTTCGATTGTAGCAGTCAGTCTCTTCAAAATAGCCAGCTCAAATATTCAATTGAAAAGTCACATCAATTAAAGAATTACAATTAATCCGTCCAGTAAATGAAAAAGAGCTTTCACAAAGGAGATTGGGCACAAGTCATGGATAGGAGGGCTTCCTCGCCTAATATGAACAGAAGAGTGGAAGTAAAGATAATATTAAACGCCTGTCTGTTGCTCAAAGAGTTCAAGCTCCTTCGTTAGCAACGGAAAGTCGTCATTGATAGACGACTTGGTATCAACACAAACATAAAACCGGGGTATATACTGAAGAAAGAAAAAGATAGCTGAAGAGGTGTGTGTGGTATAATAGGAGATCACGCTGGAAACGTGTCGTAGAATGGCCAAATGAGATGGGAGAGAGGAGGATTGCCAGTCAGGTAATGGTGCAGGTTTAACGAAAGATGAGAGAGGGAGAGGCTTGAAAATTATGCCGCTGTCGGGGCCGTTTCGAGCTTTTTGCGTGCGACAATGATGCTCTTCAAAGAGCCCAGCCAGCGCGCCAACGACTCTTCGTCCGGGGCACAGAGCCGATAGGTCTTTTCCTCGGCGATAATCTGGAGGCAAAGAGTTTTGGATCGAGACATTGGATCGACCTCCGCTGCGTCAATGACCTGAGACATGGAGATAATCTTGATGGCCGAGTACTCCTGGTCATCCTTATAGAATGCCAGACTCTTAGGCCGAAGCACAACCCAGAGGCGTTTCCACTGGCGCACAGTGCCTTTGATGCGAAGGCCCTGCAGGTAGCCCTGGCACACGACGCGTTCAGGGTCTCGCAGGATTCCTAGCTCCGACTGACGACTGATATCGCGGGGCAAAGCGGTGGGTCTGTCCTCGGGAGCAGAAAGAGAGAGCGTGTGAATCGACGGCATGGACCGAAGTCCGCTGCTTCGCGTGGGAGGGGGCCCATCCGAAAGTTCGGAGTAGGAGGTGATATCGTTGCCCGAGTAATCCTGGGTGCAAGGGGGTTTCCGGATCCGCGCGGCCGGGGACAGTGTGCGACCGAATTCGGGGGAGCTGGCGCGAGCAGCAGGGCCGTCGAAGTCGGAGTGGTCGGTAGTGTCCTCGATCAGTTGTTTCTGGATCTTGGGGGGTTCGTGCCTCCTGGCCAAGGCGAGGAAGGCCTGCTCGGCCTCGTCGCCAGGGACTTCGGCGCGGATGCGGCCGATCCAGTCGTCGGCGTCGCGCTCCGACGGCGCCTCGAAGCGGTAGTTCTTGGATGGAGTAAAGATGCCGAAGACATGCTGGCGACTGGAGCGCGGGGACTTGACCGGGGCGACCGCGGTCACTTCGGAGAGGGTGATGGAGACTCGGAGGCGGGTGGTTTCTTCATCCTTGTACACAGAGAGGAGATTCGGTCGAAGGACCAAATAGGCGGGTTTCCAAGAGGCGCGGAAGACATGTTTATGCTTGACTCGTCGGAAGACGCGACCGGTCTTGAGCACCCGATCAAATTCAAAACTGCCGTTCTCATTGACGGGCGAAAAAGTATCCAAGTTGACCTGGCCGTTGCGGGAGGGTGGCGGGCGGAGATGAGCGAGGGGAGCAGGGACCGGGATCGAGGGGGTTGGCGGATGGTGGTTGTTGCTCTGCCCCTCAGCAACGGAGGGACGAGCGAGTACTTGATTCATGATGACGGCGACAGATTATGCATCGAGTGGGAATCGATTTTTTTGGGATGGTGCTTTGGGATGTTTGGGGATGTTTGGGAGGGGAGCGAAGTTCTTGGGCAGTCGGAATAGGGGAGCCCCCCGCGGTGGCGCGGCCTCCATGCAATGCGATGACCGTTTACCCTTGATTGGTGGCTACCAGAGCTTGTGATTGATAAAGGGAAGAGAAAGGAGAGAGAGAAGGACAGGAGTAGAGGAGGAGAGAAGAAGGGAGAGCGGAAAGAAGAAAATGAAGGGCTTTGACCCTCGAGGCTGTTAGTGTGACGAGATCACATTATGCGGGCATGACGATGATGACTGATCTCTCAACATGGACGTTTCCCTGCTGTACTTCGAACTTTAAGTATATGCTTATTCTTTATCCATTACGTTCGGTGTGAAGACAAGTAAAACATCCCCTTCATACATCGTGCATCGAAGCACACTGGGGGTTTCCATACTTTCATCTGGGAATTTAACAATCATGTCATTCAGGAAAATACATCATACTGTGAATACTCGCTTTCGAAGAGACAGAATAGATCATTTATGAAATATATTCCATGGGAGTACTGCCGGAATGCATAATCCCCTCAAGCTATTGAGATTGAGATCGGTTGTGACACCCTATGACTATTGTGTTCTCTGAAGTACTCCGTGATGTATGGAGCCGTATAGACTCTTGGGTCGGATTATGCAAGTTATGGAAGCAGTCTGCACAGATGAGAAGCGGCCGTTATGATGATACCGATGATCATGATCAATTCATATATGGAGTCCCTGAAGCGATCCTCATGAAGCATTCGACCATACGACACGTTTTCTGGAAGGGAGAGGGATACCCCTTCCTCCCCCTTTCGAGTAATGCTTCACACGAACAGGAGCCTCTGTGCAGCGAGTGGGAAGTCTGCAGGGTCCGTGCCAGCAGTCCAGACCCGCCGGTGCCTCCTTTCAGGCCACATAATCCGATCCCCAGTGGAGCCGTGAAATTGGCAGGGCCCTGACCCCCTTTGGACTCCTGTGGACTCCTGGGCTCTATTGCCATGCCCCCTATAATTCCGGCCGTTGCTTCGTTATGAGATCGAAAGGTCGTGGAGCCAGCGAGGAGGGGAACACCTCCAACCTCCATGCCCCTCGAACGATCTATCTATGCTTCCTACTGATAGGGGGGATCTTCTCTCCATTGCCTTCCCCATTAACAGAGAGACACGGATGGGGGTGCCGGGTTGAACGGGCCCTAGGCTCTTGGCCTTGGACCCTCGATCGCCATGCGCTAGTGCCAGAATTGTGTCTGAGACTGTCTGTCGAAGGATCTCCATCCGCGGTACTTGCACCAATTCCGACCTCCAGAGCGGCCTTGAGGCTACCTCGCCAGACCGGCATAACTGGCATAACTCCTTATTTTTCTCCTTTTCACCTCTCGCATCGCATCAAGGCCATCACGGCAGAGCGTCGTCATCGCGGTCACCATGGGTGGCCCTAGTCCAATCATAAGGCTGGCCACCACAGACGTTCCGGCCAGAACCGACCCAGTGGGCCACAAATCTGCTCTTTTGCCTGCCCATTTGCCCTTCGAGATCGCCGTGGAAGGTTTTCTAGGGGTTTCTTGTTTTCCTTTTATTCGATTTCAAGTTTAATCCTTGTACGACTATGCCGTTGAGCCGCCGCATTAGACGAGAGACAAGAATTGGCGGGCCAGCCACGCCCCGACCAGCGCTTATGCTACTCCCTCACGCCTATGGGCGCCCAATACCCGGGCATAGGACTCTAGATAAGTAGACTGCCTCAACTGGTCGATTAGAGGAGCCTCTACCGTCTGCCGGTATCACCGCACGATGCAGGGGAGCGGGCCAATGAGCCTCAGTCTAAATGCAAGAAAAGGCACTCCATAATGACAATCCCCCGGAAACCTCATTAGAGCTTCTAGTCCTCCCGTTGACAGGGCTCCAGAAACAGCCTCGAGTGGACCAAATATATAGTCGTAGTCTAACATGATGAATAGCCATCCATGGCGAGAGGTACGATAGTCATGTTTCATGGTGTATTATTGGTATTGTTGGTATTCACAGTTGAGAGGTGAAACTGGGATCTCCATTGGCATCCAAATAAATTACGGAAAATAGAAAAAAAAAAAAATTTACCACATTCACAGTGGCCACCGGATCAGGGGGAAAGTAACGGTTTTGGTGTGACGCGAACCCCGGCCGCACCAACCCACTGGAAACCCCAACAGCCAGATGGGCAGGTACTGTATGGTCACTGCCTGGTCTCAGCAGTCGCCCACAGGCCCGTCGCAGTCCTGAGTGGTACCGACACAGTACCGACACAGTACCCAGCCAGACCAGCCTGTAACCGCCCGGTAACACGGGCGAGGGAACCTCCCAAAGAGGCCACACTCGCAACGCTTGCGCCTCCCTGGGCTTGGCAGACCTTCAGACCCTCGCCCATCATCCCCGTCCCGTTCTCTGACCTCTTCTCTCCTTCCCCTCCCCATCACCTTCATCCATTCATGTCCTCCACCTTTCACCTGTGGACCCCATTGTTCACCACGGTCGTCTGCGTTGCTCCCAACGCCCTTCCCACCCGTCAACCTTGGGCTTGAGAAGGAAAGTTGGGGGAGGAAAGGAGGCATTCCTCCGGCCACTCGTTTTTTGTCCTCCGCGATCTCGAGATCGTTGAACGACCCCCTTATTTTGGAGAAACTCGGACATCGAGTTTCTGAAAGACTTGGTCGATCCTCTCGATCTCGTTGCTCCTCACTGCTCGCCTCGACTCTGGACTTTCTCCGTCATTTGCAGCCGGGCCCCCTCCCCTGATTGCCGCTTGGGGTTATCGACAATTTCTGGCCCTGTTGCTCTGGGTTCGTTGACTTGGCCACCGTGCGGTCTTCGACGCGTGCCCCCATCGCACCCATGAGCTTCATTCAGCGCATCACGAAACGGCTGCCCAGCGCGCCGAGCCTCCCCATCGACGATGCCTCCCGCGAGAAGGGCCACACTTCCTCCCGGTTCGCTTTCTTCCGCCGGCGCATCCGCTTGAAGGGCAATTCGTCTATTTCCATACCCCTGGGATTTGTTTTACTATTTCCATGTCTTGTAATTGTCTTCATTCTACTTCTTTTCGTCCGACATCCTTCAACTCCCGGGGGTATTCTAATTCCAGCTGGCACTCCGCCATCTATCCGGTTCGTGCTTTCTCTTCTCTCTCTCTTTCTCTCGGACCGGCAATTCGCTCCGGGTCTCCTGGCTCCCGTCCCCAATCACTAACAGTCGATGTCGCAAACAGAAAAATCAGCGAAAAGCATGACAAAGTCTTCGCCACGGGCTGTATGCCCATCGACCCCGATGGACCTAAGGGACCTCGCGCCAATGCCGCGTTCGTTGTTCTCGCAAGGAACAAGGAGCTGGATGGTGTCATTCAGTCTCTGAAGTCGATCGAACGCCATTTCAACCGTTGGTTCCACTATCCTTACGTCTTCTTGAATGACGGGGATTTCGACGAGGACTTCCGGGCGACGGTCAAAAACTATACCAGCGCCCCCGTGGAATTCGGCAAGATTGATAATTCTATGTGGGGATTCCCCGACTGGGTCGACCATGAGGTTGCCAAGGAAGGTATCCGGAAGCAGGGTGATGCGGCCATCATGTATGGCGGTATGGAAAGCTATCACCACATGTGTCGCTTCTATTCAGGGTGAGTTACGATGGTATCCAGCCCTGAATGGCAACAACTGATTTGAATCGCCAGCTTTTTCTACAAGCACCCTCTCCTGGCGAAATACGAGTGGTACTGGCGTCTGGAGCCCGAGATCAAGTATTTCTGTGATATCACCTAGTAAGACAACCTTGGATTAGTGGCGCAGTTTTTTGTATGGTCGATTTCTGACATGGCGACAATTGCAGTGATCCCTTTATGAAGATGATTGAGGCAAACAAGACATACGGCTTCACTATTGCAGTGAAGGAACTCCGCGAAACGGTCCCCAACATTTTCCGGTATGCGTCGGCCTATAAGCGCAAGAACAACCTCCCGTCGAAGGGCCTGTGGGAGATGTTTTTGGAGCGTCCGCCCGCGGAGGAGACCCCACCCGAAGGAGAGAAGAAGCCGGAGAAGCTTCCCGAGGAGATTCTCCAATCCGAACCGGGCGACAACGGTCTCGATGACATTGATCCCGAGGCGATGGAAGGGGAGAGCTACAACATGTGCCATTTCTGGAGTAACTTCGAAATCGCGCGCTTGGATTGGTTCCGCAGCAAGGAGTATGAAGATTTCTTCAACATGATGGACCGGAGTGGTGGCTTTTGGAATGAACGAGTATGTGCTTCAAACCTTTGCGTTCATTTTTGGATCTCAGTGACTGACTTGATTTCTCAGTGGGGTGACGCCCCTATTCACTCCCTCGCCGCTGGTGCCCTCCTCTCGACTAATGATATTCACTACTTCCGTGACTTTGGCTACCGGCACACCACCATCCAACATTGTCCGGCCAACGCTCCTGCTCGCCAGCTTCCTCGTGAGCCCTATCTCGAAAAAACCACTGAAGATGAGAAGAAGCGGATCGAAGAGGATGAGTACTGGGCCACTCCTGATCCGGTCAAGGAGAACGGCGTTGGCTGCCGATGCCGTTGCGATACCGACATCGTGGATGTTGAAGGCAAGCAGGGCAGCTGTCTTGCAGAGTGGGTTGAGGTAGCTGGCGGTTGGGCCTCCCCATAAAGTCCCTCCCCCTTATCTCTCAGTCATTCCCCTGCATCGCTCCCTCCTTGTGTGCTTCTCCATGCCTCCCCATCCAGCTGTGAGCATCACCTAGGCATTTCTCTGCCTTTGGGGAGTTTTCTGCTGAAACCTGCATGTTATGTTGTGGTTTCATTCTCGGCGGCGTTCAATGGATCTGACGGCTTGTTTTGTTTTATTCGGGAAGATGGCGTGACCATTTCCACCATCCATGTTGACATATTCATATAGCGTGCTGTCTGCGTCACTGGGATTGGCTGTGTGCTTTTTTTTCTCTCTTAATTACTCCCTACACTTCTTTTGGATGTTCGACGAAGGGAGGCCATCGACTGGTCCAGTTCGGGATCTTCGACACTGCAGGGCTCCCCGACCCTTTTGTTGCCGGTGGTATATTAACCATGTCTTTCCCACACCGGCATCCCGCTGGTTATCTGTCTCCTTTCCAACCAACTCTGAATCTCGAAGATTGGGTTTCGAGTGTCGAAGAGTCCGCCCCCATCGTCCCTGCATGATCATGAACATGAGCATACAGGCCAATTCCAGTGACTGCGGAGAACCAACATCAGTGCGGTTGATATACTGGCCAGGAGGGGTTGGAGACTCGGGAAGAGGACGGTAGTGAATTCTGCCGCCTGTGCTTTTATGCTTTGTTTTCTTTTCTCACATTGACACTACTACCTATCATGCACTTTTCTTCCCGTGTTCCCACCAGTCTTCCCCCAGTATTCACACTTCTTATGGTTGTCTTTGCCGCATGCATTCATGAAATGTACATACCCTGTTTCATCTACCCACCCCCTTTTCCCTGTTTTTGAGTCTGGTCCCGTGCCGCAAGCCTCCCACCCCTCCCCCGTTCCCCTTCGCATTGCCTTTAAACCTCGCAAATACCAGATTCGAGCATGGCTGTCTATAGAATATGGATTAATCACCTGGTGAATTACGCGAAGAATGAGATCAGTATAATGCATTTTTTTTCTACATGTTTCTTTAGTATTTGCTCTACAGAGTATTTGACCTATCTACAGAGTTCAAAAGAAAAGATAGGAGCAGGCTGATAGACCGTTCTGTGCTGGTCTGCATGGATCTTCAAGAGGAGTCTTGAAATTGCACTCCCTGGGTTCTATGAACAGTCGCCCCAATCGTCTGCTAGTCTGATGAGGATTGGCTCATGGGTTCCCATTTGGTGGCCTATAGATCAGACTAGGGTTATTGTATTCTAGTCCAAACATCAGGGCAATCTGCTCATGCATCCAAATCTCCAGTCGACATCGGCAATGATGGGCAAATGCGGAGTTGACGAAGGTGCTATCTCGGCAAATGGTTAAATAGACTGCAGTTCGAGAATGAAAGGGCCGAGAAATCCCCGGCCACAATACCACAGTTGCTATCAGAGCCTCGCAGCGTCGGAGCAGAAGGTGACATTATCAATGAGGGGGAAGATGAGGGGAGAGGAAACTAGGCGATGTCGATCAACAGGCCGATAAACAAAGCTCAGGAGCTGTGCCCGCCCTCCCCCCCTTCCCCCTTCTTCGCAAGCCTACAGACCGTAACACATACTACAGATATTCAATGCGTTGGCTATTAGGTTCCTTGTTGGCTGGCCTGGCCCTGGCCTTTAACAATCCCCCAGGCGTGGATATTTGGTGCGGGAAGGCATACCGGGCCACGTAAGAGCCAGACAAGTGCTTGCGCAAGACGATATGGAGATTCGACTAACCGGCTGGTCAGGAATGCCTCGTTCGAGCCA
The DNA here is from genome assembly GCF_028827735.1 of Penicillium macrosclerotiorum. NCBI lineage: Eukaryota > Fungi > Ascomycota > Eurotiomycetes > Eurotiales > Aspergillaceae > Penicillium > Penicillium macrosclerotiorum. Next base: position 4,784,772 of record NW_026643083.1, on the reverse strand, counting down.
GGGGGAGAAATGCCGTCTCCGACCCGGTCTATAGTGCCCCTGCTAGATCTGCGTGTTCGCCCACGGATGAATCTATATACTCCTGGAGATCGCCATGGGTCAGTGATTGTCGATGCCGACATCTCGTTTATCCGCGGCGAGCCCCTGGAGAAAACGGGACAGAGCCCCCAGGATCTTCATGTGGAAATTGCCGTTGACGAAGTCGGATTGCATTTCGCTCACGCAGTGGTCGTCAATTCGTCCTCGACCGAAGTCACCTTTCCCCTACAAGCCCTGGCTCCACGCTTCAAGCCCTACCATGTCACGGTACAGGGGACGCTCTCCAATGGAAAACACATATATACGGCCACCTCAGAGATATATCGTCTGCCTGCGCGAGATGATGGCGGCAGCGTGACTAAAATTGACAATCTCTACAGCGGCCTTCTTGTCCAAAGCGATGCCAACAGCTCCTCAGGCTGGACGCCGCTCCTCCCGTACTCGTTCTACGTGAGCTGGGACGGGTGGCTGGAGAAGTCGCTGAGCAATGTACAGACTTTCAAGGACCAGGGCTACAACATCATCCACATTGTGCCCAATGCCGGGCTTGCCAACCAGGCCTTCAACTTCACCGAGCTGGACCTCTTCCTCGACAAGTGCGACGAGCTCGGGCTGTGGGTGATGTACGATATGCGCTGGACGTACACGAACCTGACTGCCGTCACCGACCAGGTTCAGCGGCTCAAGACGCGCACTAGCCTGCTGCTCTGGTATACGGGCGACGAGCCGGACGGCCAGGGCGATGCGCTGAACGCGACGCGGACGACGTACGAGCTGATCAAGACGCTGGACCCATGGCACCCGGTGTCGCTGTGCCTGAACTGCTTCGACTTCTACTACGCGGAGTACGCGGCGGGCGCGGACATCATCCTCTCAGACGTGTACCCGATTGCGGTGAACACGAGCTGGTCCGAGGTCTACGGGACACCGTGCAACGCGACGTACGGCTGCTGCGGATGTGACGACTGCGCCGGCACGGTCGAGGACATCTCGGTGCGGCTAGACCGGTTCGCCGAGTACCAGGCATGGCTGGGGACGCCGAAGCCGTTCTGGGGCGTGCCGATGGCGTTTGGGAATGAGTCGTTCTGGCACCGGTATCCCACCGCAGCCGAAGAGGTGACCATGACACTGTTGAGCCTGAACCACGACGCCAAGGGCCTCGTGATGTGGGATTACCCAACCAGCGCAGAGTTGAAGCAGGTCACGAGCCGGTTGAGTCGGGTGCTGACGAGCCAGGCCATCGCGCGGTTCTTGCTTGGGGCGCCGACAGTTGCACTACCGGTGACAGGTCCGGCGTTGATGGACGTGGCCGGATGGCGCGTTGGAACGCAAATGCTGGTCAGCCTGTTGTCTTTGCAGACGCCTGCATGGTCGTCAGTTGTCGAGGTGAAGTTACCGGACGGGGCGCGGGCCATCAGCCAGGTACTGTGGGGATCTGGGGACTGGCGATTGTCGGATGGAAAGCTGGTGAAGAATGGTGGACAGGCATTGCAGTCGGATTTGGTGATTGTAGAATTCGAGGAGGTCTAGAATAGGGGCGAGGAAGAGAGAAGAGCGCGTATAGATGTCTCGTCAATTTGCATTTGGATTAGCCCGAATGGGCGGCCCGCGGGGGGAGGGGAGAAGCGGGTTGGGTTATTGGTGGAGTCAACAAGCACGAGTCGAAGTCGAAGTCGAGCCAGTCAGAGCTCATGAATGGTCGTATTAGTGCAAACGATATCGGCCGTCGAATGGCGTTGGTCATTGATAATTAAGTGGCGCTTGTACATGGCGCGATACTGGGGGCAGCCCGGACTTGCAATGACTGGAAGCTCCTATCTCTGTGTCCCCTGCAATCCAATTTGAAAGTATCTCGCTTGTATCTCTTGTATCTCTCCTCTATCTCACCATCGGAAACGAGAAAAAGTCACAGCTGCATGTGAAGGTAGCACAGCCGATCCGCCTCCGGTTTTCTCGGCTGTCACTCTCGTCGTGCTACTCGTGCTTCGTGCATCCCCGCAAGCCCGTGTATCTCGATAATCTTGACAAGATGACCACGATAACCACGGTAGCCCCCTCCCTCATTCTCGAGGCCAAATGGATGCCTCTAGCCGCCCTCGAAACTGTGCATTATGCCGACCTCCTCGCTGGAGACGCTCTTGAAACATCCAAGCTGCTCCGTGCCTGCCAGGGCCAGGGGTTCTTCTACTTAGACCTCGCCGGCACCGAGAGCAACTTCAACGGCGACGAATTCCTCGCAAGTCTAACACTCCTGCGCACCCAGCAAGCCCAGTACTTCGATCAGTTCGTTGATGTCAAAATGAGTGACTATCTGGGCCCATTGGCCAGAAAGGGCTATCAGCATTTCACAGACCGCGAGGTCCTCGAGATCCCCTACGACGCCCTCCAGCCTGGAGAAATTCCCCCTTCTCCCGAGACCCAGCCCTTGTGCTCCTTTGTAACTGCGTCGCACGCAGTAGCTAAGACCCTCATTCGGCGCTTATCGCCCTTTGTCGGCAACGAAGACCGTCGCAAGTACATGGCGGCCATCCACGACGAGCGCGACCTGTCCAGGTCGGGCCTCAAGATGGAGCACATCCCCGCGGCAGAGAAGCTGATCGAAGAGAACAGCTCCGAACAGACAGATGAGGGATCGGTGACGCTTCACTTCTGCGACGACTCGACGATAGAATTCCGGGACCCAGAAACGGGCGAGTGGACGGCGATCACGCCGCGCAAAGAGTGCGCGGTCGTGAACGTCGCCAATGCATTGCAAACTGCCAGCAGGGGGCAGTTTAAGAGTCCTTTACGTCGCACAAGAAGATCATCTTCTGGTGTCCATGGTTATCAAAGCGTGGCCTATTATCTGTGGCCTAGGGTTGACTCGGGGTTGTGTTGCAGCTGAAGTACCAAGTGCATGTTGAGTTTTGACGAATCTCTCAGGTTGGATCCATGAGATTAATTGTAGATATGGAGATTGAATGGAAACTTGGATTAACAATTACCACTCAGCCGTGTCTTCAAGGGCCTCTTGATCCTATCGCGGGCAGGTGTACTTGTAGAAATAAAATGGTGGGTTGTAACGGCTGTGGCGGCGGTGGAGCAAATGATCTGGTGGAGTCCAAACGACAAAAGCACGCGACCACCTTCCTAAAGAAACATGATCTGTGCTCGAAGAAGTATGCCGAAGCGGAGAGACTGAACTTCGAATCATCATATTCAAACCAATGCCTCCATGAGCTCTGTTCTCTTGATCCTGGTCTTACGAATGCATGCAGGTAGGGAGATTCAACACTACGAGAAAAACCGCCAAGATATGAATATCGCCCTTTTGACAAGAGAGTTTCAATGAACACATTGGGGAGTGAGATACGGTCGCTGTTCTCGAGAACAAGTACACATATGATGAGCATGCAAATGAAGGCCGAAAGACATGGGAATCGTAATCATGGCTGTGAGGGTTTCTGCCCGCTAATGGAGAAGTACAGGAATAGAGCTCTCCATGTACTTTCAGTCCTAAAAATTGAAATCTAAGCCATGCTTCCCGAAATTGGGAGGTTTTCTTAGTATGGTGACTTAAATGGTACTCCTTTTATCCTGTACTCTGGCACTTTCTCCCAGCTTTGAAGACTTTGTGCGGACGAGCATGAAACGCATTGTGTATTCATTATTTGGTTGTCTTTCTAGTCGCGGAATATAATCCTAATTGAACCCCATACACATCTGAGTTTGTTTACGGATATTTCAAATCGTGTATCATGAATGTTTAAAATGCGTTGAATTAAGCTGAAGATATGTATATACGGGCATAGCGATAGGTGATGCTCATATAGAAGATATTTAATGTGTGTAAGAACTCTTCAACTAGGGGTGTATATAGTATGCATAAGTGCCGTGCTAACCGCGAAATGGGTCGGAAGCTGTATCCCGCAGGTGATCAATAGTCCTGGATTAGAAATCAGGATCAGATGATGACGAAACCTTCATGAATCCCACGAACTAATCAGAAGCCTGACTTACCCGAAGGATGGGGCCAATGTTACATAAAAGCATTATTCCTCTTTGATCTTCAAGGTTACTGCCATCGACTGCTCTCAAAACTTATAGTTTGAAGTCATACAATGGCAATTAAACAGAAGGTTCTGCTTCTTGGAGGTACTGGCGAGACTGGTAACTCTATTCTGAAAGGGCTGCAAGAATCTGGCACCTTCGTAGGTTGAGCTGACCACCCAGTATCTCTTCATACGACTCATGCCTCTTTTCCCCTCTTTGTTAGGATGTTGAAATTCTGGTTCGACCTGCTTCCGTCAAAAAGCCATCGGTCCAAAAGATAAAAGAACAGGGCATTAAGATTTGGTCCGTCGATCTCGATGAATCTACCGAGCTCGCATCTGCGCTGAGCGGCGTCGATATTCTTATCAGTGCTATTGGCCCTCATGATCTCCTACAGCAAAAGAAGCTACTCCAGTCTGCGAAGCAAGCAGGTGTCAAAAGAATTATTCCGTGCGCTTTCATTACGGTCGCACCGCCAACCGGTGCTATGCTACTTCGTGATGAGGTTCGAATGGCTTAGATTGATGATAACGATCTGATAAACTAATTAAGGAAATAGAAGGAAGAAATATACAACGCTATCAAATACATTGGTATTCCTTATACCATTATAGATGTTGGGTATTGGTACCAAATCTCATTCCCGACCGTGCCCTCTGGTAAAGTGGATTATGCATCCTTGATACCAAAAAATGTCATCCACGGCGACGGTACGGCTCCAAATATCCTCACTGACCTACGTGATGTCGGAAAATTTGTTGCCCGTATACTGTGTGATGATAGGACTATTAATAAATATGTCTACACATCTGGGGACGTCCTAAGCGAGAACGAAATATACCGCATCGTGGAAGAGCTCACTGGGGAGAAATTAGAGTTGACCTATGTAAGTTGACGCTGCTTCCATATGCTGTGCTCGCTAATAGCCTTTCAGATGACGAGCGAAGACATAGAAGCGAAAGTCATACATGCCAAATCCGCTCTCTCCCAAGATCCTCAAGATCCCATGAAGCGTATTTCTCTTTATAAAGCCGACTATCAATATAGCAAATACGTGCGTCAGGACAATCGGCCTGAATACGCCGATTATCTGGGTTATCTGAACGCTAGAGAACTCTACCCGGAGTTTAAACCAAAAACCTTCCGTGAGTTCTTCGCGGAGGTACTGGCGGGAAAAGCGAGAAGGTTGTATGCTAGTTGAAACACTCAGCTTGGTCTATTGATCTGCCAAGATCGAAGACCCCAATCTTACTTTTCGCTTTGAACCTAAAATTAGGAAGTACTGCTTACCACTCGCCGTGAATGAAGTGCTAGTAGAGATGCGACTGTGGAACTGGAGCATATACATAGAGACAATGTCAGAAAACGCGTATAAAAGTGCTTTCCATCGCCCAGGACAGCTTTGTCGGTAGATTCCTAGAGTTTGCGTGTCAGTAATCTCTTGAAATGGGCCAATTAGAGCCCGATAATTGTTTCAGGCTCGATAGATTCAACCTGCCGCTTCTGGCGATGATCGTCTTTGGCAATCAAGCCGATTATTATGGTGATCACGTAGATGAAGTTTGAACATGGGCACAATGACTCTTTTTGGATTTCATGCTTTTCGATTCGCGTTTGCTCCTTCCTTCTGGAATCTCTGAATGACGTTTACACATCCTGTGGTGGGTTCACTTCCGCTCATCCAAGTGTTACGAGGAGAAGCCTTTTCGGATAGTACTGCCAAACGTAGACGAAGATCTCTTGCTGGTGCGAGTCACGCATTGTCATAATCAACCCGGAACTCGGCGATCTCCAATTGACAAGAGATTTAAAAGAACACGAAGTCCAAAGTTGTGGAATTTATTTGCAATATCAGATAAACTCATTGTGCATTAAACTTATCCCTAACTGGTGGTCAACAAACTGCAATGATTTATTTTTCTTATATCGCAGTCCTCCTTTTTACGGACTACGTGAGCGCAAATCTAGCCTATAAGTCGAGACCTGATCTTGCAGTTCCAGTGCTGAACATTACTATTCCTGCAACCAAGGAAGTTGCCGATGGCCTTATCTTCTACACGCCTGAGAGCATATATGCCGATAATACCGGCCATGGACCCGCGCAAAGCGGGCCATACATATTCACCGACAAAGGTGAATTAGTTTGGTCAGGATTCGGATATATCGGTCCTAGAAGTGAAAACTTCCAAGTGCATACCTATAGGGGACATCAAGTGTTGAGTATCTTTGAAGGTTCGCACAATTCGCCGATGGGCCATGGTCATGGCCGCACGACTATTCTAGACAATCGATACCGATATCTAGGCCAAATAAAGGGAGGCGGTCATAAATTGGCCGATCACCACGAGTTCCTGTTCTTCGATGATAATTCAGCGGTGTTTACTATTTTCGACCCCGAAATCCGAGACCTCACGGCGTACGGCGCCACTTCGGAGAGCCAGCAATGGATTCTCGACAACAAGATTCAGAAAGTAGATACAGAATCTAATCGAGTTCTATGGGAGTGGAGCTCACTTGATCATATTGACCCCGCTAGCACCAACCTAACATTGCAAAGCGGGAACGCTGGCTTGGGCACGAACTCAAGTCAAGTGTGGCATTATTTCTACATGAACGCGTTCGATGTCGACCCGGAGACAAACACCTATCTCCTATCCGCCCGAAGTATGTGCACTATCTTTAAGATTGATGGAGACACAGGGAAAATAATCTGGCAGCTGGGAGGAAGGCACTCTGACTTCTCACTCGGTGAAGATGTCGACTTTTGTTGGCAACATGATACCAGGATGCACAAGAAATACCTAAATCACGAAACCAAAGGTTCGAAGGAGATTATATCTTTCTTTGACAACTCCGCGCACGAGAATCTTGCGGGGGGCCCTGACTTGCAAACCCGGAGCTACAGCGCCGGGAAAATTGTCGAGCTCGATACCCATAGCCACACTGCGACATTGATCGCGAGTTTCCGAGCCCCAGGAGATCTTTCTGTTAGATCCCAAGGAAATCTCCAGCTATTGCCAAACGGGAACGCATTTATCAATTGGGGATATAACGGAGCAATGTCTGAGCACAAGCCTGATGGAACAACTATATTCTTTTCTGGGCTGGATTCCGGAAGACTAGGCCCTGGGTCAGAGAATTATCGTGCCTTCAAATTTGATTGGCATGGTATTCCATACGAGGAACCAGCATTAGTTGCATTCGAGGAGAAAAATGGAACCTCCATTTACGTGAGTTGGAATGGCGATACTGAGACAAAGATTTGGAAGTTTTTCGGACTAGAGAATGGCAAGGAAATACCATTAGGTCAGGTCTTCAGAGCCGGATTCGAGTCAGCCTTTCATACCAGCAGGAAGGCAGGTCGAGTTCTAGCCGAAGCTTACGGTGCCAATGGGACTCGGCTTGTGGCTACATCGGCGAAAAAGACAACTCAATACAGGGCTAAACTAGTCTACCCATAACAAAGTGTACGAATGCAGCTATGGAATGAAATATTGGGTTCTTGAAAATAAGGGAGAATTGAAGCCACTGTAGATTCAGTAGTCCCGATACTACCTACAGTCACTCATGCGGTCTCGCGGACTACCACAGACCACGCTCTGCAAATACCAGCCTATTCAGAGGCGTCAGAGGTATATCCGGATCTTCCCAAAATATTAGAGATGGATATTTCCTATTTAACCAAGATTAATAGAGCATCGTTATATTGTATAAGAAGCAGTTGTATTTGATGTGTTGTTCGTGGCTCTGGAAACGAACTTAGAACCTCGTCAAGGCCTCTAATGGGATAATAGCCGTTGCCATTGTTAGGCTGCCCTTATGGCACGCGGCTCGCGGCTCCGAACCCATTGTGATGCATCAGCGAAGTTCAGCGCGGCCTTGATCGTCCTGCTTAACGAAATGGTGTCTGGTTCGCCTTTATTACATTTTTTGAGTCTTCCAACAGACTTGACACGCAATTAAACACGTCTTCAGCTTCTCTCTTTGAGTCTCTTCGAAGCTCTTGCAAGGTCGATGGATTTACCAGTACATGGGTGACAGTTTCTTGCGTGTCGTGTACGCTCGAGCCATTGTCGCTATCAATTTTTTTTTGCGATAGTTAGATAATTAGTTGTGGGCCGAGTGTAGCTACGTTAAGACATCACCCGGGTCATAGACAGGGTCCTGTGTAGCCTCTTAGTATAGTTTTTCAGTAGGTTGTTGTCAAAGCGACCACCCTTGATGGAAAACTTTTATGCTTGGCATATGTTTCGACAAATAAGTACTCTAGTCCCTGATAAGGAGCGGGCGAAAAGGATGGATATTGCCAGGGCTGGTGGTGTATTCTGCTAATAGATCTACGGGATTGTTTCACGGCTTGTCACAATGCCCTGGCATCCAACCATTGAAGGCGGAGTGCGCTTCCTACCGTGAGGACCTCGGCGGCCGCCTGGAGCCTTGCGTGAATAACCTTTTGCCCTGTCCTGTGTCTGAGCACTCTGAAGAATTTGCATTGCGGACCAGCTGTTGCACGAGATCGTCGCTGCCAGGTGTCTATATGCTATCATCGGGCGTTGGTGGGCGATCTCAGACCACATTTACACATGCTAGCCATGTAAACTGCAAACCTGAAGTTAGCCGCAGCATCAACAAGCGATTCTCGAAGAAATTCAGTGCGCAGTCATTTTACATGTTGCAGCTAAATTAGGAATGCCTCGGGAAATCTCGTTCTTCCACGTTGCCGAATTAAGCACTTACTGCGATACTTTGCGGGTGGTACACGGCCGTCCATTAAATTCATTCTATGATTTACAGCTGAACCAAGCTCCAGTAAAGATTTTCTACCAAGCCAAAGGGAAGAAAATCACTGTCCATTGTAACAAAACCAATCAATCATGCTCCTCGTTGCTAAAGATTTTAGGAATTTGGCGAGTAATGCGAGTGCTCCCAGGGTGCTCCCTGGTTTTAGCAGTGATCAGGTCAATGACTATGCATCGGTCTCTCATCCTTGGGGTGTCATTTCCAAAAGAGTCATTAGACCTCCACATCAGATCATTCTGGCTCAACCCTCTACAAGACGATAAATACTTAAGGGACCGATTAGCTTTCATCTTGCTCCTTTACCATCGAAGCCTGACTGAATTGCACTTATTGACACCAATATTACCTTCCTGCAGTATTTGATCATTACACAAATAATGCAGCGGTCTGCCCCCCTTCCGCCTCCCTTCTTCTCTCCTCCAAAACGGCGCCAAGTCAAGTCAAGGTATTTCAGCCCCCCACAAATGACTTTTGCCAGCGCCAGTCTCTGCAAAGTGATGCAGTTCTGGGGTCCATCTTGGATTCTGCATGTATAAAGGTTGAGAAACAGAGTAGCCCAATCCGAAAGCTTTGTCAATCCTTCGATCTCTCCCCCCGAACACTCTTCATCTCTTGGCTCGTCACCTTTTTGCGAGGAAATGATGTATACAAGGCCATCTGTTTTAAAATATAGACAATATTTTTATCTCTTATAGTCTTGAACGTCTCCAACAACCAATCGTACGTTTAAAAATCAAGGTTTTACCGCCAAAAAAGCAATTCCAGGAGCTAACTTGGCAGGGTAAAACGGGATTGAACGCTTCGGTTTGAATGTACAGGGTAACCATTTTCGGCGTCGTTTTCACAGGTCCTCATCTTCTGCTTGTAAAATTGAATGATCCTGGGCTGGGTGGCTTATCAGAAGGAGCGAAGATCCCCGCAAAGACATGGTACTCTCAAAGTGCCGATATAGAACGGTGTACGAAAGATACTACTGTCTAAATTCAGAGCTATATATGTATAGCACAAGAGCTCAGAAATCAACCCCAGAGTCATGGGCCTTACCAGCGATTATCATGGATATACCTTAGAATGCTGGTCTAGCAACCATCATACTAGCCCCTTCTTATTTCTCCTTGTTGGACTTGATCGAGTGCGATTGCAGTACTACAGTATACCCTATTCCGCCTCTCGATGGGGGCCGGACTCGGGAGACTCGGAATGTGATTCGGCAAGGCGGCGGATCGGTGGGACCGAGTGGAGTTGCGGCTGCTTATCGCCGACGTAATGTTGTCATGCTCCAGTGTTGGAAAGCGCCTAGGATCGTGCACCTGGAGCAGGAATATCTCAGACACCAAGCGCTCCAGAGAAACCCAGGCCTGGTCTTTGATATAAGAGCTTTCTGGAGAGGACGAGCCAGAAAGTTTCTCGGCATCAAAACGAGGGGTAGTTCAAACGGTCTCGGCTTAAAAGGGCGTGAGTAACCTGGTCCCGCCAAACCCCGCCTACGATGCTTATCGATTACTTTTCCAACGGCCAAAGCATATCTTTTACTCTTGACATCTTTCCCTCTCTTCCCAGCCTAACACGGCCCAACAAGCAGTCTTGATTACCTTTACTGAACTTCTCGATCACTTCTCCCTGTATCCAAGGCAGTTTCCCGGACTCAGAGACCAGCTGACGGGCAAATCCCCCCACAGACCCACCCAACGCCGGGGCACATGCCTGCATCCCCGACATCCCCATCACCGTATGTTTCTCTTTCTCTCACTTCGCATCTCCAGCTCCTACTCACCCTTTCGGCCCTTTAAACCCCGTCAACCCTCTTGAGAGGCCTCCTGAGTCTACATACTCCCTCTATGATCACACCTGCGACATGGCTAACGCTCCAGAGTCGCCCAGGCGTCCACTGAGCGCTCAGACAGCCTCCCACCTTCGATACCCAACCTTCCCGCCGCTAACGGGGTCTGTAGAGGAGTGGTTGTCTCGCTCCCGCCCGACCCATAACATGTCGTCAGATCAAGAGGTTGACGGCTCTGCAAAGTCGCTCGGGGATAGTTGGGCGACTTTGAGTGTCTCGGATCTACACTCGGAAGATGGCAGTCGCTCCGAACAAACCGACATGGGGTCTCTCATCGATCAAACAACCCCCGATGATGTAGCCAGCTTGGATGATCGATACAGTAGCAGCGAAGGTGAGGGACCAGATGAAGATTATCACCATGGGCATGACGATGCAGAGCAAGAGGACCTTGAGAGTATGGCTGGATCCCAGAAGTTTCCGTCACTCTTTCTCCATGGCGGGACTGCGATCGACGATAGCAACCTGACCGCCCGACCGGCTTTTCGTCAATCCCTCGACGGAACAATCGAGTTTAAGGAACCCGAGACATGGCCGAACAGGGAACGGGTGGAGCTGAAGCATACAATCCACATCTTCGAAGATGCCACGGCCGCGGAACTCATGCCCAACCCAACTGATCAGATACTTATGGCCACCGTGCAACAAACGATGACCAAAAAGAGTCTCGATCTAGACAAACCTTTCCGGGTGTTGTATATCGGCTATCCGGACTTCCGCAACATCATCCTTGACAAAATCGGCGACGTTCTCGTATCGAGCTCCACCTCCGGGTCACAGAGCAGCTCAGCGGAATCCTCTCGTTACCACGTTGTGCCAACCTCGTTCGGAGTTGATGCCCAGCCGAATTTTGCCGAACTGATCCCTATCCATGCCCAGCTAGTGGTGGATGAATGCAAGGACGCCAGTGAAGAGTCGCATCCGAGCCAACCCAGTACAGTGAATTTAGATTTCAAGAACCGACCATCCTGCCGCTCATGGTGGGATGGGACCCAATATCGTTTGTCCTCTGCGTCTGAATGGACTTTACCAGACGTGGCGATTGTATTTATGTCTGGCCGTGACAATCCAGCTGCGATTCAAACCAGGCGGCATGCCCATGCCTTCTTGGAGCGGCATGGTATTCCTGCAATGATGATCTCAGAGGATCCACTCTGGAAGTTTACCAGCGAGCCCATTGCTGTGAACCACAACACCCTTCATATGTGCGTGGAGGCTCGACACTCGCAGACCGGAGAGACCACTGTTATTCAACGTCACCCAATCGATCTGAAGACCTTTGAGAGCATCACTCCTGCTCAGCTAAATCGAAACCTGGCTTCACTCATAGACCTCAATCCCAAGAAGCAACAGAAGGCAGTCCCAGACCAACGTCGCGCGCCTGTACTGACATACTCATCCACCGATCCTGAAAAGTATCCTGGCAACTGGCTTCCCCCTTTGTACGGAAATCGGACCCAAGACCTTGCCCCGACTCTGCGCTTGATTGGCCTGGCTGTTATTTCTGCGATTGCACTCTCTCTTGGATATGCTGTCGTGAGACCTATGGTATTGTATACCACGCAGTGGACGACCGGATCAGCATTATCTCATGGAAACTCCACATTCGTCTTTCCTGTTCAGACGCCTCCATTGACGTTGGAGCGTGGTCCAGAGACAGCAATATCTACAAGGTCACCGGGCCAGGTGGATTCATTTAATAAGCGGCTTCCAAATTGCCCGATCATCGATCAGTTAACGGAGTTGGCGATTGCAGCTCCCTCCTCAAATGAGAACCTTGATACTTTCGAGATTCAGGTGGTTGGCGACTGCCATGTGGTCATCAAGCCCCCTCGTCGGCTTGTTTCTTCGAAAAAGCGGCCGAAGTTCAACGTTGACGTCCATCGCTACAGTCAAGTCATTCCTTGTGACCTATCCTGGCTTTTTGAAGGTGTTTATACTCTTCGTCTGAACCCGGAAGATGCATATGGCCCAGTCAATGTGACGATCGCGTCTAAGTCAAAGCCTCATTTCAATCAAACGACAGTAATTGATTTCGGAACACCATGGCTGAAAGTTGCAAATTGGAGACGATCCGCACGAGCGATTTCCTCGCAGCTCACAAAGGACTTACAAATCGCGCAAACCAGCCTGTCGGAAGTGTACACTCGATTCTCGACCGATCTACAGCTGGCCATGGGAGATGTAGTTAAGCGTTCTCATTTACTTCAACGAGACGCTGAATTGCTTCGCAACAAGAGCCTTATCGCTCGAGACAATGTTTTGTCGCGTTCGAAGGAACTCTCGGCGGTCGTTACTCGTAACGCAATTCAGGGACTTCGAATCGCCGGCTCTGTCCTGCAGACTCGCTCGGTTCGAGTTAATGAAGAAGCCAAGGGCATTGTTAGTCATACCTGGAGCCGCTTTGAGAAGTCCATTGCCAATGTCGATGTTCACTCCATGATGGACCGACTCCGCAATGTGCAACATGCCACGCTGGATCGGGCTCAAGCGCGCGCCCGTCGCTTTGTTGGGTGTCGAGAAGGCAGTTAGAGTGGATAGCTATGGATTTTTACTGCAATTACCTTTCCTTACGGTTTCTTTTCTCTCACTTTTTCTTTTTCTGCCCTCAACTCTTGCTTTTTCCTGAATTATTTTGGCTAATGACCGGTGTCTCTGTTTATGGCGATCAGGTTGGGTGGGACTTGGGAATGGTTTTACGTATTCATTTTGGTGCAATGCTATTTTCACTTGACCCCTGTGTACATCTGAGCTCTCCTACACCTACATAAGTAATTTGCCCTCGTCCGTGGAGTACTATTTGAGCCCCTCGCGTTCACTATGGAACAAACAGTGCAAGCGCCAATGGGGCCCAAGGCGGTGGGGGTTCTGCCCCCGCGCACCCAAACTATTAATTTTTCCCCCCTCATCAACACTCCCTAATCAACAAACCACATCTCTGCTCCTAAAGACCACTTTTTGAAGTGATCTCTCGCCTCCCTAGACCTCCTGCATCTTTCATATTCTCCGATAACACCTCCGCATCCCTATTTCCACCATGTCTGACGTCGCGGAGACCAAGCCTGACCCCACCACTCAGGCTCCTGAGGCCGACAAGCCCGAGACCGCCACCGGCGAGGGTGAGAAAACCGTCACCGAGACTGCTGTCGACGCGGCCAAGGACGCTGCGGAGACTGCCAAGGATGCTGCCGTCAAGACCTCCGACAGCGTCTTCTCGATGTTTGGTGGCGGCCCCAAGAAGGAGAAGAAGGAGGACGCCGAGGAGGCTGTAGATGAGCCCTCTGGCTCTTCCAAGGCCAAGAAGGAGGGTGAGGTGAGTTGATCTTACTTTTATGACGAGCATGGACTTTGCCATCCCGGTGACGGCTTCATCCCATCGTGGTCAAAATACATGAACACACAGGAAACGTGGGGTTGCCTCGCCCGCCACGCGGATTGTGTGATTCGCCACGACACGGCTGCCACCTTTGTTCATGCCTGGATTTCCACGACTCGCTAACGTCTACGTCTATGAGCAGGATGAAGAGGCCCCCGAATCCCCCGACGTTCACTTCGAGCCTGTGATCCACCTGACCGAGAAGATCGAGACCAAGACCAACGAGGAGCTTGAGGAGCAGGTGTTCAAGATGCGCGCCAAGCTGTTCAAGTTCGACCGCGATAGCAAGGAGTGGAAGGAGCGTGGTACCGGTGACGTCCGTTTGCTGAAGCACAAGGAGAACCAGAAGACCCGTCTGGTCATGCGCCGTGATAAGACCCTCAAGGTCTGCGCCAACCACTACAGTGAGTGCTAGCAGAGTTTGATACCCCTATCTGCAAGCGAATTATTCTGATTGGATTCATCTACAGTTGTTCCCGACATGAAGCTCAGCCCCAACGTCGGCAGTGACCGAAGCTGGGTCTGGAACGCTGCTGCCGATGTCTCTGAGGGTGAGCCCGAGGCCCAGACTCTGGCCATTCGCTTTGCCAACAGCGAGAGTGAGTGTTTCCCCATTACTTTTATTTTGAGGACTTTTGCTCATAGGCATATCCAGACGCGAACCTCTTCAAGGAGGCCTTTGAAAAGGCCCAGCAGGAGAATGAGAAGCTCTTCGCTGCTAAGAAGCAGGAGTAAATTGACCTCATTCTTATAACTTGACTTGCGCTGTTTTTGGAGAGTATGAGGTCTCATGGCAATTAATTGCCTGTTGTTGACGGTTCTTGAATCTGTTGACAAAGAGCTTTACTCTTGAAACGCCCATATCCAATGCCTACACCCACTCCCCTTACACGCCAAATCTTCATGACGTTACCCCCCTATTCCCTCCCAACCCACTCACCTCCCCCCCTTTTTCCCCCAACGAAGCAACGAGCGAGGCGGCAGTGATGTCGATGCTGCTCGCAAGAGCTCCCTGATGTGATTATGAAATGGAGGGCAATTCCTGTGTCTTTGGTCCCGCAGAGACAGTAGATAGACATGTTCCCATCAAATGTACACCCTGCACATCCACCCTGCACAATGTTTATGAAAGCTATGCAGAGCTATAGTAAAATCCTATGTATAGATGGGTACGGATGCCGAGAGCTCTAATATCTTTCCGTGGGTGGATGCATGGTTTGGCTCCACGGAACAATCAATCTTCCTGCTTGTCAGAAACAAAAGGTTTTTGAGAGAAAACAAAAACATGCAGTCGAGTAGGATATGTGAAATCGGAGCCAGGCGATTCGAAATCCAGTAAAGGCGATACCCAGTGAAGCCTGGCCGCGGACTTGGTTGTAGGGGGATCGCTGGTCGCGGTGCTCTTCAGCTCCTCCGCGACGGGTCTCAGGTGTCTGTCCCGTCGACCTCATTCCTCCCCACTCCCGCCTGGTCCTCTTCTTTTCTCCCATTACTGCGAGCGCGTTCCCAATGCTCGTCGTTGTTGCTGATATATAGTTCCGATCCATTTATTTGAGTTACACGTGCCATTATTCCTGAATCTTGGTCTTCTCAATCCGCCGTTGCCTGAAAACCGAAGATCCGCTCCTCCCAGCTGCGCAAACTGTTCCGAGCCACACACCCTTGAGCGCATACCCCTCCACACCTATTCGGACCAAGATTCTACGCTCTTTCAGACAATTTCAACCTGATCAGTGTCAAAATGCCTGACGTGAGTTATCCATTTTTACCGCCTCCAGTCGTCCTGTCTGTCCAGGTGCATGCGCAGACCGCAAATTCGCGACGCTGAAAGTGCCCTCGAATCGCGTTTCCTCCTTGAACAGCCAGCGACTCAACGCCCACATTTGCAGCCTGGAGTCAGGTCGAGCGAGATATACTAATTGATTCTTGTGATCCAGGTCAAGCGCACCGTTCGTCTTATCACGGAGCAGCATGTCATGTTCGTGTCCTCTGTCTTCCCAGCCCTTCCTCCAACCCCTATGAGCGATTGCAGCCCATCTCATCAATCCCAAACATGCCTACACCAAGACTTGCTTAGCCATACCTTACGGGAAAGAGGAGTGGGAGATGCGCGCATGAATGGAACTAGGGGATCCTGTCCCTAACTACCCAGAACCCCGATCCTCCGGTCTACCGCTCATCACCAACCCTATGCCGAATAAGAGAGAAATGGAAAGGTGCAAGGCTAATTATGAGGTTTTCTGATACAGTGACAAGCCATCGGAGGTTGAGGGCTTCCCCCAGCGCTCATGGTCCATTGAGGTGTGGCTGCTCAATGACAAGGGTGAGCAGGTACCTGCCACCATCTTCGACAAGGTCACTTATCGTCTGCACCCGAGTTTCGGAGACCGTGCTACACAGAGTATGTGTTTACTACCTCCTTTGACCTTGATCAGTGATGCTCGATGCATTGCTGTTTCGTCCGTTGATTGGTGACTGATGACATGCCTATTGGCACACAGCTTTCAAAAACTCGCCCTTCCGCATCTCAGAGGAGGGTTGGGGTGAGTTTGACATGACCATTGACCTCATCGCCGACAAATCCCACAGCATTCAGCATGACCTGAACTTCATGTCGGAACGCTACGAGGCTAAGCACCAGATTGTAAGTTGCGAATACTTCGTCTTTCTTTTCTTGAAATTTGTACCTGACCGATATACCTTGGAATTAGGTCTTCCGCAACCCGAAGCCAGCTCTCTTGGCGGCATTGCGCGAGTCCGGCCCGGTACCTGGCGACGAGAATGGTGTCAAGTCCAAGCGTGGTGCTGCCGCCGGAGAAGAGAACACCAAGAAGAAGAAGCGCACTGAGAAGAATGTCAGTAATATCCAACGCGTGCGCTTCGATTATAATAAATATTAATGCGAGGATTAGGTTGACATGGACAAGCTTGCCGATGGCTTGCAAAAACTCAACGAGGATGATCTGCTTCAAGTTGTGCAGATGGTGCACGACAACAAGTCGCCAGACTCTTATACCAAGAACGATGTCGAGCGTAAGTCCATATCCGATCATTTAAATGCCCCCTCGTTGTTTTCCTCGAATTGTAGACCACTAATACACCTTATGTTCTTATCTAGTGGGCGAGTTCCACGTCGATTTGTACACCCTTCCCGACACACTGATCAAGATGCTCTGGGACTTCACCGCGGAACGAGGTGCCCTGTAACAAAGCCATCCGGGAAAAAGCCAACCCAATTTTTCTTTTTCAGAAATTCGCTTTCAAGCCATTGTACTCCCTCATCTGCTCCGACAGCTTTGCTGCGATCTGTCTCTACAAATCTTTCCTTTCCTTTTCTTCTGTCTGGTTTCCCTTATCTTTTTATTTGCTTATTCCTGGTCTTCGAAATTGGGGAGTTTGCGGGCTTTTCAAAGGAACTTTGGCTGAGGTCTTTCATTCCGTGTCCAGAACCTCCTTTCTTCCCTATTTCTTTGCGTAGATTCACTCCGATGCCGATATTTCATGTTCCTCTAAAACAACTTTCCGCAATGGTGAGAGGGGAGAGATCCTTTTTTTTATGCTTCAAATAAAAGAGTTCGGAGATGGCTACATGGTGACAAGCAAGGAATTGCAGTATTTGCGGGTATGCTCTGGTCTTTTCCATGAAACAAGGCCTGCTGTGTTTAGGATAGTGATGGTCACAGTTTCACCTCTCTAGGGCCCCCGATTATCTGGAAAGAGCGTCAGAGAAAATGAAGCCGTGATACTTGCTTCTCAGTATACCACTATCTCCGATAGCCTCTTTAGAAAAATACCTCTGGCCTAGCGATTAGTATCGAAAAAAACTTTGCAGATTCCTATGAAGAGCTACGAGGGAGGGAGTTAAGACGCTCTTAGGAGGATGCTATACCACTGATTCTTTAAATTCTATGAAACGACTCTAATATCAACATTCTTACCAATAATCAGAAATTGTGGCGCTAATACATCAGCGCGATGAGATTAGCAGATCTCTAGGGCGTCCCATATCGAGATACAAAGGAACGCCTAAGTACGAGAAGTGTAGGAAATCAAGCTAGGAATTAGCAGGGGCGAGAAAGCGAGCCCAAGATAAGCTACGGTCGCAAGCCCAAAGTGAAGATGATCGAGAGCAGCTAATGCTCGAAATAAAGCGCCAATTGTCTGTAGCACCGGTGGAAACTTCGAGCAAATTGCTGAAGTGCGCCGCCGAGGTGCCTGCTCCACAGAAGCGGCTTATCGAAAGTCTCCTAAATTTGCCTCGTCCGACCATAGAAGAAGAGAGAGCTCGACGCACCGAGGCTATTGATGCAGTGGGCGCCTATTGCCAGTTTCAGGAGGGCGACACTTGTCGGTTGGCCCGGAATAAGAGGATTGAAGATAAAGTCGATTGATATTAAAGTTTCTCAAAAGCAATCTCCGTAACTGACAACTGGTATTGCTGGTGTGACTTTGGGACGCTTAAATTGAGAAAGCTTGGAATTATCAAGGGTCAACCGCAATCGAAGTATCAGATAGTATGCTTTTTTGTCGCATAATGTTTTTATAGTTGGAATCAAGCCGTTATGTTGGATGAATAATTCAACTTGCAGAGAACAACAGAGATATAAATTAACTACTTAGAATCTTTATACTACCATATCTGGAATCGAAGAGGCATGTTGGCTCAAACTTCACGTTTTGTTTGCTTCCGCAGCTGCCAATCAGACATATTGAAAGGTGGAACAGGCACATATGCAGATTGAAGTAAATCAGAATTGGGACTCAGGCGACTAGAGTGAAAAGAAGGGGACGATTCAATCTCATAAGTCTCTCTATTACCATCGCCATAGTCATGGAACACAGGGCGCGTCTGTCGCCGCTTCTTCCTAAGAACCAATGCGCTTGTTTGTGGCGACAGGCCAGCTTCAGAGGAATTTGAGATTCTGACCAAGGAGCCAAAAGTATCAGATGGCTCCCCAGGTAGAGGTTGTATAAAGATATTTCTCGATGCGAGAGGAGTCTCCCTGGATGGAATGGAGGTGTGGAGCGGTGAATTGGAAAGACTCTCTTTGATCAAGTCTTGTGCTTCAGCAATCGGCTCTTTCTTCATTTGTTGTATACTGAAGACCAACGATTCTGCATTTATTACACATTTCGGCTGCGAGTTTGTGTTAATATATTCACTCATTTTATTGGCCACACGTCGCAGGCATCTCTCCTGGCGGTTGATCGTCCTTCTGAGTTGTTTTCTGAATTTCGAAGTAGACCATTAGAAATGTGAGTATAAAGCTTTTGGGAAGATAATTACTCTGACATCTGTACAATGAGGGATTTCTTTTCAGCATCTGAGATGGATGGCCTCTTCAGGTTTGCCACAGAATCATCGAGGACCAAAAGACAGGTCAAGGCTGTCAAACTTATTTTCACGCTGCTCAGTGTGATAAGTGGAACCTGAACGTCGTCTTTTGTCAAATGCCATCGTATTTTCGCAACAAACTGGTCAAAGCGACTGGCATTGGTTCCTTTTTTCAAAGGTTCAAGTTTCGATAGAATGCCACCAATCTGCCCGAAGGCGAACCTCGTTTGAGAATCAAGAGTTTCCTCCAGTTGTTGATCGCAGGCTAATCGCATCACTCGGTTTTCCAGCGGACGACTGATATGTGTGAATATTCCAAAAAGGCTCTGGCAAGCGGATACCTCGTCTGCGAGAAGATTCACCTCTTGCTCAGCAATTAGAAAATTGTGCTTCAATCGGTGTAGGCGTTTTCCACATCGTTCTAGTTGGTTATATATTGCAAAGACTGAAGACACCGCGCCAAGGGCTTCCATTGTCACCATAAGACGCTTTTTTTGAATTGATTATCCAGGCTAATTTCAGGTCTGAAATACCTACAAATTCGTGGGTTGAGGCTCCTAAGTTTGATGATTGACCACTCTTAAGAGGTGACCAAAGGACCAATCAGCACATCCCACGATCTTCTCGCATACCTAGTTCCGCAGCTTGCACCGCATGAAGTCCGTGCTCAACCATTGCAGCCGCCGCATGTGTTGAGCGACTCAAGTCTTTAGACTTGCCGCTCTACCCGTCCTGGGGAACTATTGTCGAGAACATTGGATCATTCATTTCCAGATATTCTCTTTGACTACGAAGATACAGAACATAATATCGGATTAGCACATCCGGTTATAACTATATATGCCCTATAGCATATCGTGGACGCCCTTATGTCTCTGCTTCCATCTAGGGCTCTGATCGGACGTCTCTGCCTCATTGAGAAGCAAAACTTTTATTGTCGATGATAGCTAGGAGGGAAACTTATCGAGATAGGCTTAGCTACCAGGGCGAGTCGTGATTCGCACATGTGGCCGCTGCACATAGTTAGTTGATTAAATTTATGCAAAGGGCCGCAGACGCCAGCCAGGATTGATCGATCTAGGGTTTTCTTGGCCCAAATATTGGTACTTTTATTTGATCATGCGCCCTGCTAATATGGAACGATCTTGGCGGGCTACGACTGAGTGCTATTGACTGTTCTCGTTTTAGACCCCCGCGCACGGGGTTTCATACGGCATGTATTACGATTGCGCTCTGCGAGCCAATATATAGCATGGTGATTAGGCTTCATATTCGCGTATACAATCCAACCTCGCCATTCTATTTCCGCATCAGTTGAGATCTCATTCTTAGAATAATGCCCAACACGAACTAACAGCACCTGGCTCCATTTTTGGAACAACGGAAGAAGCTCCGTGATGCGGTTACTGAAATGGGACCTTATGTAAGGATGATAAATGAAGTTGAAGTAATTAAGTGGGGCAGTCGTAGTCTTGCGACTCATTTTCAAGTTTGTAGCGTTAATTCACGCGAGTCAATGCTTGTAGGTACCGAGTAGTCGAGTTGGCATTTCGCTCGAGTTGAAAGGGCCTTCCGAGAAGCCATCAGTCTATCACAATTTCATGCCTGATATATCATACCTTTCTCGAGAAAAGTGGATAGGCTTTGGTCGGTGACAGGACCATTATCCACAGAGCCGATATAGTCAACGTTGTTCATATTTCGGATCTCTTGGATGTAGTTTGCGAGTTGGCTGGAATTTCGGGTTTAAGAGCCTCTGTTGAGATTCTCGCCATCAATGAAGCTCATGAAGATGTATATATTGTATAAATTCCCGTAGTTACCAATATCACGATCGATTGGCCCGTAGGTGTAGTATACGAAAACTTTTGGTACAGGCACGCCAGAATTCTGTGCAACATATATCATACTTCTTCAGCCTTAAAAGTTATCTTGCCTCTCGGCGCGAATGCACTAAGGTCTCTGTCTCTTTTTACCCCTTTTATAGATGTGTTGGATTTATCACGTGAGCGACGAGGTTTCAGTCCTGAATCCTGCAAGCATCAGCACTCACCATCAATCTGTGAAACTATTTAGGCTTCCTGAAAATCACCTGTTTTGTTCATTTTCGAGTACTCTGACTTTGGTTGTCTCGGATGATACAATTGCTCCCCTCCTTCCCCCTCAACCATGATCGCCCTCGCCATCTTCGACTTCGATGGCACTCTCTTTGACACCCATGAGTCCATCTCACACACCATAAAACTGACCTTCGACGCCTTCCTGCCCACTCATGTACCTCCTCAAGTGGAGATCCACCGCCTGATCGCCAGTGGTGCCGGCCTAGCAGACACTTTCCAGGCGCTTCACCCGTTTCCCTCGAATTTTACTCCTCCCGTGGAGACTGAATGGATTGAAAAATACCGCGCACTCTATGCGACTCACGGTCAGCTTCTTATCCAAGCCTTCTCAGGCGCCCGGGACCTTCTGGCGGAGCTCAATGCTCAACACGTCCCTATCGCAATCGTGAGCAACAAGGGCGTGGCGGCGGTTAAGACAGCCCTCGAACGCAATGGTCTAGAGAGTTATGTGCCCGAAAATCTGATTATCGGGGACAAAACTCCCGGGGCGAAGCGTAAGCCGGATCCAGCCAGCTTTTTAGATGTGCTGGTCCCAGTATTGCGCGAGAAGCATAAGCTCGAAGACGTTGATCCGCAGACGGTGCTTGTGGTGGGCGACACAGTGGCAGATCTACAGTTTGCGCGCAATATCAGGAGCAAGGTCTGCTGGTGTCGCTATGGGTATGGAGACCAAGCCGCATGCCAGGCTGCGGAGCCGGATTTCGTAGTTGATTCTCTCGGAGAAGTTTTGGCGATTGTAAAAATGTAAAAAGAACAATTCAAGACTGCAAATGAACAGCAATGCCAGTTCAGATGATTACGACTGTGTTATGTGCAGGTCGGGTGGTTAGACTAGATTAGTGAGATATTTTCCGATTATATCTCTATAAATTGAGACTTCTTGTGTTCGTGCAATCAGTCCCCTCAAATGTCAAATACCATGCTACCATGCCCCACGCTCAGAGACTAAGAAGATATCTCTCATTCTGTGACAGGTATTTCTTTGATTAGTTTTTTATGTCTGTCACGGGAATGAGGGTGAAAGTAACACAATCTCTACAAATGCATATCTATCTTTTAGGGGGAGGAGGGGGAGGAAAATGAAAAAAAGGCAGCTATCTTGGGGTACCTAACAAATCATTTTTGTTTGAAACACAGATTAAGAGGACATATGTATGCACTCAAGAATAACTAGATAAATAATGAAGAGTAATGAATTAATCAACTACAAAGAGAACCTCCCGCTTTCGACACCTGAAAAAACAGGCTACAAGACAGACCTATTCTGGTTAGTTCACCAACTTGATCGGGCTTATCGAGCGGGCTTATCGGCTGCAGGAGAACGGAGTAAGTGCGACTTAACTCCGACTACGCCGGTTTTGCAGGAGCGCCTTGTTATTTGACCTGTCTAGCCTCCTTGACTTTCCCTTCTTCCAGAATTTCATTCGCATACAGACAAAATGTCCACAGAAAATATATCTGATATAGAGACTTCGAAGAAAGTCGACCATCTATGTGTCCTTGTACACGGGTATGTCTAGTTTAACAGTTTCCTCCTTTTCTGGGATGACGTCGTCTGAAGCCTGAGCTAATTTAAACCCTTCGAGTAGGCTCTGGGGTAAGCCGTCGCACTTGGACTTTATAGCAGAAGTACTCAGGGAGCAATATGGAGAGGATCGTCTCTATACCCTTTGCGCTGCAGAAAACAGCGGCAACTTCACCTATGACGGAATCGAGGTCGGCGGCGAACGGGTGGTGCGAGAGGTCGAAGACACCCTTGAGAAACTGGAGGCCCAAGGACAAAAGATCACGAAAATCAGCGTTGTGGGCTACTCTCTAGGAGGGCTTATCGCCCGATATGCCATTGGATTACTCCAAGCCCACGGTTGGTTAGATAGAGTGGAACCCATGAACTTTACCACCTTTGCTTCACCTCATGTTGGAGTACGAACGCCAGCTAAAGGCATGGGAACAAACATCTGGAATGGGCTAGGACCGCGAATGGTTTCTATGTCGGGCCAGCAGATGTTCATGGTTGATACATTCCGCGACACCGGACGGCCTCTTCTCAGTCTTCTCGCCGACCCTGAGAGCATTTTCATCCAAGGGTTGAAGAGATTTAAAAATCGGAGCGTATACGGAAATATTGTGAATGACCGGATTACAGTGCCCTACACCACCTTATTCTCGAAAGTGGACCCGTTCCGGGACCTCGAGAAAATCAATATTAATTATGTCGAGGGCTATGAGCAAACGATTGTGAACCCAGACGAGTGGTTACTACCGCTGGAACCCAAAGAATCAGAGAGTTGCGGCGAGGAGAAGTTGAATCGGCTTAAAAATTTCCGCCAGAATTTACCCTTCTACCTTGCTATTCTTCTTCTGGCTCCTCCTGCTACAACTATATTCACCATCTACTCTATCATCCAGACATGCCGAAGTCAAAAAAGAATCCGTCTTCACTTGGAAGGGAAGAACGGTCTGCTCTTTCAAAAATATAGGGTGCCCCTTCTAGTGCAAGATATGCAACACGTGGTGGATGAGATTGTGGAGAATACCAATGCTCTCCAAGAGCCAGCTTATCTCTCAAGCTCTGACACCCAGGAGTCTGACTCATCCGATTCGAGAACATCCAAGGTTCTAAAGGCAGTCAAGTGGAGGCGACGTTCTTCTGCATCTTCGCAGCCTCTTAGTATTGGGAAAACGGCATCTGAGTTTCCTAAACTTGCATTAACACCTGAACAAATCGCCATCATTGATTCTCTGGATGCGGTGGGATTCCGAAAATATCCGGTCCATATTCATAATGATAGGCATAGCCACGCAGTCATCATTCGTCGAGATAAAAAGACCGAAAATGATGAAGGAATTCATGTCATGAGGCACTGGATCAACAATGGATTCGCGATATAGCTATGAAAACCCTGGCATCAGCTCGACTTTCGCATCCCAGGCTCCTTTTCTGGGCAGCTTTGGGACTGTAAAATTATGTGATAGGTATTTTTAATATGTAATCTAACATTTTATAATAAAAGTGATTGCCTCTAATGCGAGACGCCTTTTTTTTTCTGTTTAGAATATCCACGTAATCACAAAATGTAGACTGATCTTTGCATTTGATGACCAAATCAAACGTGGATGGCGCGGCTTATTATTAAGCGTCTTTGAAGAATGCAAAACGACAAGAAATTTGACTTATTTACTTGTTCCTCTTTTTGGAAACGGTACCAAGGAGCGAAGAACACATCAAGCAAGATCAGAATTATCTACAAGATAGCAACCCTCTGATCCGTGAATCAATTATTCCTTCCAGAGTTTGAGCTGCTCGGTCACATCGAATGCGCCGATCAAGTCATTTTTGTGATCACTGGTCTTATTTTTGTGGTTCTGCGACCTTTTGGTGGGTCTCAATACCCCTGCATGTACCACAGCTTCTACTTCGCATTTCGCTTGTGTTCATCGCAGGCAGTGGGGCACTGCGGCCATGTGGCTTATCGCGCAGTTTAGCTTCAAAAGGGAAGTTTGGTCGATTTGTAAGAGGTCTGGGCTACTGCCAGTGGGGGCGCTTTCTATGGTGTTCTACAGGGAAAACATTAGACTTAGCTATGACCTTAAAGCCGAGTCGACAGAGGAGTTACGATGGAGAAATAAAATTAGCAAGATAACAGAAAACAATATGGGATATCTTTAAACTCTAAAACCACCATCAAGACTTGCATAAGCACACAACATCTGACCAGTGTGCAAAAGTCTCAGGAGATACAGCATGACAATACAAAAGAGAAAGAAAATCGGGCATCAGACACAGGCCAGCGCGAATATGCTGATCAGAGAATCACAACAGAAGGAAAGAAAGAGAACAAAGTCAGCAATAATGGGCACCAAACCCAAAGCATAATCCAGCCACCTTAAGCTCCGTTCCACGCAGTCCACATGGTCTATTGCGAACCAACGCCTGAATAAAATAGCCACCGTCATTTTTTTATGCCAGCTTTCTGCTTGCTTTTTCTCAAATGACAAGATAAGAAAGTAAGGAAAGACAATTCAGAGAGATAGGAAGACAGCATCAGAAGGATAGGTGTGAGTGTAGGTAGGTGTCAATGTAAATGGCAAGAGGGAGGAGAAGAGGAGAGGAGGAGAGGAGGAGAGGAGGAGAGGAGAGGAGAGGGAAAGAGGGGAAGAGGGGGAGGGTAAAGGAAAAACGAAACCCGTGTTTATCCAGTAGAATGCAATCAAAACAAGACGCCTGCTGCTGTGCAAAGAAGATGTGAAATCACATCGATTCTGTTCAGAGCACACGGTTCCTGGACATGTCACATCAGTATATTGAGGTAGTTAGTTGGAGGCGATCGATTAGACAACTCACAGCTTCAGTAGGTCTTCCAGGCTATCAGCACTGCAGCTGCGGCCTTTGGGAATGTTTCGAATTATGTCAACTATGGTGGCGAAGACATCGCCATCACGGTAGGCCAGCAGTGCAGGAGCCTGGATGTTGTCCATCTCGGCGATCTCATGATGCAGTTTAACAAAATGAGTAGTGGGTTGTCTGCGGGCAATGGTGACAAGACACTCCTCAACAATGGCACTATTATCGCACTGCGGAGGAAACTTAGAAGTTGTTCCCAAAAAAATATATATAGAACTCGTCAGATTGAAACAAAGAGAACAAACCTTCGGATCATAAATGCAGACGACAACGACTGTGTCAGAGGTCACCTTCTCAATAGCATCAAGATACCCTGCGGCATCGACCGTATCGACAGAGCCAAAGTGTCGGCCACGATGTGGGGAGCGGCGCATTCCTCGGTTCTGGAGCTCTTGCATGCGGGACGCGCGCCACTTCCGCATAAAGCGATCCTCGTCATCCTCACTGCCAGAGGACCCCTCGACCGCGGGTGCCGGCGGCTCTGTCTTACCCGCACCAAAGACAGGCGCATGCGAATCAAAGCCGGCAGCGCTGAGCAGGGTCTTGCGGAAGGACTTCTTGCGGGCACGCTCGAAAGCCTGGGCATCGGCAATGACACCCTTGGGCCCGGTGTTGGCATCGTAGACGGTGTTGGGGATGTGATAATTGCCACGAGAGGAGACCATATTGTCCTCGTCCTCGTCCTCGTCAGAGGAGTCCAGGACACGACGTTGGCGCAGGTGGCGTGGTGGGGAGGAGCCGTCGTCGTCGGAGAAGTGCGGGGAGGAGTCGCGGTCCTCAGGGTGGGAGGCGGCCTTGTCGCGGTTGTTCTGGACCAGCTGATCGAATTCTTCTTGGGCCGACATCATGAAAGGAAAAGAAGGGAATCGGAAGGGTGGAGATTGGGGGGATTTAAAGTGAGCGAGGCCAGGCCAGAGACATGCGTGGTGAGTGGGTGAAATTGCAGGTCTGGAGTGATAACCAGGAATTTCTGGGGCAGAAATGGGCCGGCGCTTCGGTCGTTTGTCCGGAAAGTCCCAAGTCTATGGCGCTAATTGGCTGGATGCACGATCGGCTGGGCTCCGGGATTCGTTTCAGCAGCACAACCCCTGACGGACACGACAAAGAAAATGGGCAAGGAAGGATTTGGACGGAGATGGGGGCTGAGCTGGGAAGAGATCGCCAGGGTGAGACTGAAACGGTCAACGAAGCCCCTTTTCCGAGCGGGTTTCAGGCGCGAGTTGACGATCCCATTGAGAGCCCCACTTCGAAGGGCCGAAGAAGGTTCGACTCTGGCCTGATCGAGTCATTGATCGATCACCTGGGGGCCGACGAGAGAAAAAGTTGAGATGGTGATATGGTGATATGATGGTATTCAGGACGGAGTGCGGAGTTAGAGAATGTGTATCAATGCCGGTGAATTCGGGAAGTGTTCGTGATCACGGGGTATCTCGACGTTCTATACTTCCCTTCCTGGAATGTACCACTCTCTACACTCTACGCTCTACACTCTATACTCTATTCTTACAACGCTCTCTCCAGGTCCACGCTCTCCAGCAGACCGAGCTCTCCTATGCTCCGAGCCAATTCCTTTCATCCTTCATTCTCTTTTTTGCAAGACGCACTTCCCCTGTCAAGGTTCAGGCATCTACCCTCCTCCCTTTTCCCCTTCGACCAATGATGGAAAATGGAAAAAAAGAAAAGAAAAGCAAAGGATTGGAAAAGAAATGAGCCAAAGAAACAACCAACCAACCCCAACGATCATCCCGGGACTTCTAATTATGAATCCACGTGGACAAACCTTGAATGCGCGTCAGTGCGAGAGAAGCACTCGAGACCGGTTCGTGCCCCAGCCCAACGGCCGACTGGTCACGACCGAATACGCGCCGTTGGGGCCCCCTTCGACCTTCGTCACATCCCCGAGGCCCGTTTCGAGTTCTGCTGCAGCGGCCAACCAGTCTGTATCCACCTTCGGTCCACTCGTGATCCGCCTTACGGATAACGGTCACGAAGGCCGCAGGTGACATGAGACCTCATTGCATAATCCGCTCTTCTGAAACACCGCACACCCGCGTGGCACACGACCTGGCCCCCATCGCTACCGGGATGACGCAGATCTATCACGGCGCACCGGCGTTCGACTCCTTCCCATTGGCCGTGGAGCAGCGCGGGTAGGTGACCAGGCCGGCGACTAGCACTGTGGCGGACTAGGCTGGGAGAGCAAGACTGGACGATTTTCGGCCCCGGGGATGTGGAGCGGATCGCGAAGGAACCGATCCACAAGGCAATACGACCGGTCCGCAAATGGAGAACGGAAGCAATTGGAAGCGTAGGGAGAAGGGCGAAAAAGAAAGAGAGAAATTGAAAAACGTCTCACGGTTGAAATTGTAGGCTTCGGATGAGAGAAGCTCCGGGAGCCACGTAAACTATGGTTGGCCTTTCCGACGGGCATAAAAAAGCTACACACTGGTAGACAGGTCAGAAGAGAGACGATCCGTGCCATCAATAGCAGCTTCGCAGTTGGCAGGCTCGGTTCTTCTCCGCTCTGGCCCTAATTATACTTGCAGGCCGAAGATCCATTAGGAAACCACTCCATCCGCAAACCAAGTGAACTCTTCAGGATATCTGCAGGTCAACCATGAGATTGAATCGGATAGTCGCTGTTATGCAGGTGAATTGAACACCTCTTGTCCACTGATCCCGGTCTCTTGACGAGAGGGAAAGGCCCGGCTGTTTTCTTCACTAGGATCTTGGGTTGAAGTTAGGCACCATTGATACCATTGGCATCCCATCAGTCTGACTCAAGAATCGCTTCAGCTGATTCTATTCAGCGCGATCCGTCCACGTCGAGTGCGTGACTCGAGCTGACTGGGATGACGCGGAGGAGCGGTGGAGCCCAGATGGATCACATTATACCTTACGCCGGACCGTCACAGACAACATGAAAGCAGTTCTCCGATTCGGAGGCGGATGATCGATATGATCTTAGAAGGTCTGCCAGGGGATAAGATCGAGCTGACTGGGCCGACCAGGGATTGCGGGTCTCTGGGCTGGTGACTGAGAGAGATTGACTCTCCAGCGTTGCTTTGCCTCCCTCTACTCCGTCTGCTGCTGCTAACCTTTACGTCTACTTCTGCTTCGACGAGGGTAGGTGAAGCCGAACACCTTATATGAATGCCCTATGTCTGACGCTCACGCCACGCTCGCAGACGCCCAACACGCAGTGAAAACAGGAACCGAAGATCCAGCGCGACGCTCGAATAGCCCCCCATTGCATTTATCTGGGGGTGGGTGCAAAAAGACGACATGATGGAAATTGAGGGACGAGAGGAGGAAAGATGAGATGAAATTACAAATGGAAATTGGGAACTGCTCAAAACAGATGGCAAAAAGAGATCCGATAAGGACTCCACGAAAAGAGATTCGGCCAGAAAAGACTCAAATAAGTACAGGCCCAATTCTTTCTTTGATGAGACGCAAGGAAAAGGAGGGAAACATGAGCGAAATAAGAGAGAAAAGGGTGGAAAGGAACAAGAAGAAGAGATACAAAGGGGGGAAACGGTAACGCAAAGGGGAAATTTCAAAGCAGCGCAAGATCGTGGCCAAATCCAACAAACCGGTTCGTCCCTGTCCATCCATCACCGAGAAAATACATGCCGAGAACCGATGCCGGATGGGCAATCCAGAACAAAGTGGGGTAATAAAAAAAGAAGAAGAGGGGGGCAAAGAAGAAAAATGGCAAATCGAAGGGAGAAGGGAAAAATAAAAAGGCATCATCCAGGAGGAAGCCAACGAAGAGGATGGCTACGGAGGTATCAGATGGGAATACCCAGCTTCGAGCGACCATCAGAAAGAACTTTTGTTGATGATCACCACACAGCAGGTCCATCCGAACCACCGTCCACTATCCAAGCGGCAGCACTCTCGTCATATCCAAAAAAAAGGTTGTTCTTGTTGTTCTTAGTTGTTGTTCGTCGCTTTCGTTTCTTCCCCGGCGTTGCGCTCGCCTCCCACCAACACACTTCCGTATCGCAGATGACGGATGTCTGCGCCGTAAATTATCGGGAGAACCCCGGGGGTTCCCCGGTAACTGATTATTATCGTACAATGGCGGAGATTCGACCCATCGCAGCAAAAAAAATCGAGTAAGAGCATTGAAATGATCGACACGGGGTATCTTGCGTTTGTTTTGTCTTTTTTTTAACCAAAAAAAGATTACCAGGCCCAGACCTTGAGCTGTATGATTCGAACAGACATTAGCACCAAGAATCTCTGTTCCACCAGCAGAATGGCAAAAACTTACGAGAGAATCCCAAGATCCAGTGCACAAACTGATGCCGTCATTGCTGACACCCAGGCAGCTCACCCGGTTCTCGTGACCGCTCAACGAGCCAACCTTGTCACCGCGCAGGACATCCCACACCTAAAGCGTACTGTCAGCGCGTAGATCCGGATGATCATGTTCGAAGAATGTAAGCATACCTTGCATTCGAAGTCATCATAACCAGCGAACAGTAAACGACCCGAAACGGAGAAAGCGACCGAGGTGATACCGCACAGAACTTGATCACTCTGGAGAAATGAAGAAATGAAAATTAGTACCGAATGGAAGGTGGAACCCTGCATTCCAAAAGGGATTGACGGGGAAATGGGGGGAGGGGAGAAACCAACCTGGTAGATATTGAGTTCGCGGTCGGCACGGATGTCGAAGAGACGGCAGGAGGTATCGTCAGAACCAGTACCAAAGGCATTGCCATCGGGGAAGAATTGGATAGCGTTGATATCGGACTCGTGGCCCGCGAAGGTCTGCACGGCCCGGCCGGTACGGATATCCCAGAGCTTGGCGAACGCATCACAGGCGCCGGAAACGAAGATGTTCTGGTTGGTCGGGTTGATGCTGATCGACATCACATCTCCGAGGTGGTCGGCGAATTCGGTGACCTTGGACCCCGACTCGATATCCCACAGCATACAGGTCATGTCACCCGAGGAAGTGATGATACGACGGTCGTTGATGAAACGGCAGCAGGAGAGGTAGCCGGAGTGGCCAGAGAGCTCGCGCGCGACGCGAGTTGGGCCTTCACGGGACGACAGGTTGTAGATGGAACAGATGTTGTCGAGACCACCACAGGCCACGTAATTACCGCTGGGCGCATAGGCACAGGTCATGACCCAGGACGAGCGGAGAGGGATCGCATGGACTTTGTTGGTGGTGTAGGCATCCCAAATGATGAGCTTTCCGTCCTGCGAAGCTGACACGAGGTGGCGGCGGTCGGTCGACCAGTGCATGGCGTAGATTTTGGCAAGATGGCCCTTCAGCGTCCGGCGCGGCTTCATTCCAATTCGAGGGAGGTTATCGGTGTGATTCTGCGCCACCTGGCGAACTACAGAGATAGGACGGTCAGCGTTCATCCGTTGTTCCGTTCATCCTGGCCCCCCGTCCCGACTTCTCCTGAGAGGCTCCGTCCCGCAGAACGGCTGCGGAACCCAACTCCGGGAGGCTAGATGAACGAGGAGAGGATGGGAGATCGTACGGGAAGTGTCGGCCAGATCATCCTTCCGGCGCCTGATCTTGTCTTTCAACCCTTCGGCTTCGCGCCTGGCCGCGGTGATCTTGGCCTGCATCTGTTCGCCGGTCATGTCGGAGGCCATGTTGCCGAAGAAGGTCCCCTGAGAACGGCTGGAATTGAATGAAGGGGAACTGAGAAATCAATGTGCCAGAGAAGGGGGGGAGTGGGGAGGAGGAAGAGGAGGTTGCGGGTTGAGTGTTCGAGGGGGAAGGGGAGTTTGGGACGAGGGGGGTGAAAGTGGATCTGAAAGAGGACAGAAGACAGAGAGGCGGAAGCGACCGAGTCAGGCCTCAGCGTCTGATCATAATACTGCGTCAAATAGTAGGAGAATGTCGACCGGGGGGTTTGCGAAGAGGGAGGGGGGGAGTCGTGACGAATCTGTACGAGGGCGAATTGAAGGGAATTGCGAGGGGGAGGAAGAAAGAGTCGACCAGGGGGAGTGGTTGGTTTTCGGTACTGCTAGTGTTTGGGTACGGGGAGGTACTTTACCACGGGGTTGGGATTCGGTCGACGAGACCCCCGTACGGGCGTCTCCCGAGTGTATCGCCCGTACCGTCTACGCCGTCCCTTACACGGAGGATCGGTATGGTACCGTCACGCTCGATCAACCAGCTGCGGTCTCTGAAAGGCGAGATCTCGTCCCCGATCGAGCACTGGCTATGAGAGGATCAAGGTCTATCGGCGGGATTCGTGATTGGAAGAGGTCACCAGAGCTTGGGCAAAGAAAGGGCAAGCAAAGCGATTCATCATATGTACGGACCGACCTCCCAGTGACCTCCCAGTGACCTCCCAGTGACCTCCCAGTCCGGCCCAGGACGGTTCCCCCGGAGAGAAAATATACCGTCCACACGCCAGACAGGCGAAGCACCAGCACCGCTGCTTAGTTCCTCATATCCTCGAGGAATTCGGCCGTCCACCGGTTCTCGCGAGGTCTAGACTACTCCTAAAAGACCTTCTCCCTGTCCCCTCCCCCAGACATATCCCATTGGACAGTGCAGCGTACAGAAACGAAGAACGATATGATTCTCCCAGTCTGCAGATGCCCAGTGTCGACGGTCATCATTATCCGGATCCTTCACAGGCCCACGACCGCCCACGACCGCCAATGGGGGCCGGCAATAATACAATTGACCCCCAGGAACGTCGACGGGGGGTTTTCAGCGGTCACCCGTGGCGCCGGGGATCGGCCTAGTGCGAGCCCCAGTGGGTGGATACTCCGACAAGTACAGTGAATGGCCAGAAGGACGGAGTATGCGGTTAAGAAATCCATCGTCCTCTTGCTACTTGCTCCTCCGTCCGTGGATGAGAGTCGTATGCAGGTATGCAGAGAGGCAATTGTCCCCAGCAGGAAAGAGCATAGAATTGGGAGCACGGCCCAGTCAGCTCGTTAGATCTTCGAGCCGTTGTGGGCGCGCTCGAACTAATCATATCCTCCTCCTCTGCTCGCTCTGAACAGAGTTTGGTTTAGATTACCAACTGCTCCCCCCGGTGGACGCACTATTGGCCTCCACCGCGCGCCCCGGCCCAAACAGCATGTAACCATCGGTTCGTCCTGACCCCTATTTCGGTGCATCGTGCAGAATACTCTCTGTATTTCGGTGCATACGAGACCGATGCCTCCTTTTTCTCTGGGACTATTTCTCTCTCTCGCTCTCGTACACACACTCACTCAGCATGGATATATGATGGCCGGCCATGCATGAGTGCCATGTCGACTGACATAGAATCATAGATTACTCTCAATAAGAGGATCCTTGTCATAATAGATCGAATCCCATATTCCAGCTCTATGGAGAAAAGCAGATAAAGAGAATCATGAAGACTGCATCTACTGCTAGAAATACTCATTGTCCTCATTCTCCTCGCCTCTCTATCTTTCTCTCTAACCCCCTTCCCCTCCCTTCAAGCTTCAAGACTTTTTTTTTTTTTTTTTTTTTTTTTTTTCCTTCCACGTCCTTGGGAATCTCCTCGTCCACGGGTTGGCGGCTATTTTCCCTTTGTTGCGGTTTTTTTTCTTCCCGCCATTGATTGGTGTGGTCCTCCCTGGCGTCATTGCCCGCAGGTATAATGGATGATCATTTGCCGGTTGAGTGGGATTCCGGATTTGCGCCGGTACGGTAGACGCCAAAGCGCGGAGTTGGGGGGGGGGGGAGCTGGAACCCCCTTTTGGGGCTCTTTGCCCCGAGGTACTCTCACAGTGCAATCCGCAAATGATTATATCAAATGAATCAATGATCATCGCGAGACCGCTCTCTGTCCCCTTTGATCGGAAAAAAATAATCTCCTGTCATCTTTCATTTAGGGGAACTTCCTATCCCCGAGGTGCTAGGTCCTTTTCAGCCTGGACGAAGGTGGTACGACCGATACCAGGCAAACCCCTCGTCGTGCCTCTCTGGGTTCCCCCTGTTCTGGGTGATCCGCTCGCCGTACTACCCTAATAGGGGTCGGAACGGTCTCCGAGACTATGAAACATTGCTGTTTTTGCAGCACCATAAACCGGTAGAAATTCGCTGAAAGAGAAATTTTTACGCCTATACACCCAGCTCTTTCCCAGCTCCTATCACCACCAACGCGGGCCCAAGCTCTGGGACCATTGCCTTTCTGGTCCATTCTCCAATTCGCGCTCCACTCCGAAGCGGCTGACTAACCTGCAGTAATCAAACCCGAGTCCACAGGCGCAAAACAAGGTCCAGATGTATTAGTAATATATAAAACCCGTCGGGATCTGGCATCATTGTTGGATGTACTCCCGTATATCCTGTATCCCATCCCACACAATACGCTAGATACAGGCGTTTTCAGGTCAATGGCCTCCGCCTAGCCCATCAACAGATCCTGGTCACCAGAACGCCTCCTCCGAAAGGTCGGCATCATGGCCCATTCGGGCGGGTCCCAGCCGTTGAATCCTGCCAAGGGGACCCATCAATTTCGAGAAATTGCATAGTGCTGAATGGCCGAATGAGCTCGCGGTCTCGTTCCCGGCATGCATCGGGAAGATGAACAGTGTCCCCTCCCCCCACTGCGCGGGAGACGGGCTTGTTGGGGCTGCCCCTATTTGTCCTATATGGGGAGAGGGCTGAATCATTTCTTTGGGTTCTCCCAGATTTTCCGACTCTGCCTTTAGCCAACGGACCGGATATTGTTGCGGTCGATCATTATTTACAGCGTGAAAAGGCCACGTCAGGCTGGTCATTTCGCTTAGTGTACTGAGTATGGAGTATAGAGTAGGAAGACCCTTGGGTGTTATAGAACCGTATCTGAATTATAGGGGGCAGATTGAGAGGGCCATAGGCTCATCATGCCTACGGTACGCCGTCCGGTTCAAAGAGCGGTGCGTCCGTCTTCTGGCCCTGCATTGTCAATCCCGAAAGGGTATACCAAGGGTATTCAATGCATGCCATGGATTTTGTCTTACGCTCGTTCCCCTCTCCCGCCATTGCTTGACCAAGCCTCAACCTTAGCAGAGAGCTGGAACCTGGTTAGTTACCGGATGCTTTCTGCAAACTGGCCCACTCCGGCACCGGGATGTTCAACGTGCCAATCCTCCTCGCTTCCCCCTCCCTCCCCACTCCTCCGTTTTCATCTCCACTCTTGAAGATCGACAGCCCTCGGAACGGAGTATTCCATACTCTGTACAGGGCGAACTGAACGACCGAATCAACGGACCCGAATCACTGGGCGAGATTTGGCCACTCATCTTCCGGTTGCGCGTGTACAACCTTGCTGGCGCGGCTCCGACAGCCCACGTCCTGTCAGACAGGGAGGTTATCTGCGGCCAGTGGGCGTTCACCAAAAGCCCGCGCTGAGTCAAGGCTTCAAGGGAAAAGTTCAGCTCATCAACCATTCTGAACATGCTCACGATATCTAAGAGGGCAACGAGATCGACATGAACAATGTACCGCCAGATGCTGCCACCGTCAGCGCGCAGAAACATCGGGATTTGGTTGTTCCCTCCCAATTCGGTCCGACCCCAGGGGCCCAAAGAGTATTTACAAAGAACAGAGGACATAGTAAAGAGGCCCACAGAGAGATTTGGCGATAGCGCCGAAAGAGTACTAGTAAACAAAGCGGGATATGGAATGAGCGCGAAGAGACGTCTTCGAGAAACAACAGGGGAGTTGTCACTTGATGCCATAGCATGATCACTTCCCCCTGAAATTCGATCCTTGGGGTGGTGGAGTGCTGGTGTATAATACCTGTTGTACGCCCTGGCCACTCCTGCTACCGTGCGAGTCATTCCGCATGGTGATAGTTCGGCGTTCTTGGAAGAAAGATCGTCCCGTTCGCGCTCCTCGCTTGGACATTGAGGTCGAATCTTGGGGGTGTGCTTGAGTAGATCTTTGCAGTGAACCTCGGTCGATGGAAGATGAAGTCTCTGAATGGAGGCTCAGGGGTTCAGGAGAGGGCTATCCCAATCCAACTGCATGCTGGGTCCTGTCAGACCATCGACTCACTATCGATTCCTCGATCTAGTAGATCTGGTTATACTAGCTTGAATCTGGCTGTGGCCGGAACATGTACCTACTTTCCGTCCATCAGGCAACCTTTTTGGACGCCATCCCAGGCTTGCCTTGAGCCTATCGAGTGGGGGGAGCGAGCCCCAAAAAATTGGATGATATTGGGGCGCATGGATTCTGAAACAATGCCGAACGATAATGGGGGATGATCGCAATGCGGAAAAGAGGGGGCGGAAAATGGGCAACCGCCAGCCGCCAAGGAACGCTCGATCAGAACCAGATCATGTTTCCCGAAGTGGAAGGCTGTTTATCATTACCCTTTGATATTCCGGGAGAGGTAGTCGAGAACGACCGTGGTAAGCCTGCTGTTAGCCGCCGGGAGAGGCAGAAGAGAGCAGTGTGGCGCTTAGTCCTTCGGTTCTTCTGTTTATAGTTACATGGCTGCATTGATGGAACCGCGAACCAGATCCAGAGATGAGTCACTACAGAAACTTCAATCGCAATCGTAATCGTCAGGATATCGGCAACAGGAGTATCTGGTCGTACGGGCTTTTTAGCAAGCTACGAGACCCCCTGACACTCAACCTGAGACTCCCTACAGGAACCTCCAGTACCCCGTCGGTGCCGTCGGTCCCATCTGCGGCCCATCCCTCCAAGCCTCGAATTCCCGGTACCTCATCGCGCAGTCCGAGCCCACTAGCCGCCACGAGGCATCGGAAGTTGGCCCTGCAGACAGTCCCGACGGCCAAGTCTGGGTTCGACACCGATTTTGATGCAGATTAAACGCCGTGTTTGGGGGCTAGGGGAGGGAAGTGCCACAGGGCGTTAAAAATAGAGCGAAGGGGAGGTTCAGGGTGGCGGAAGCCAATCCTCGGGTACCGTAATATTAAGGAGGCACCTGACGCCTCTCCGCTTTCGCCCTCAAGGCTTTTCATCCTCCTCGCCCTCCGCCATCCCTCCCCTCCGACTCCCTCTGCGCTCCTGGATTCCATTCCATCGCCGTGGATTTCTCATCTCCTCCCCGTGACTCACCCTCGATCAACTTTCTCTATCTACTCCCCGCCGTCACCACGCTTGTCAGGCGCCGGCCCGTTTTCGCCTCCCTTCGCCCTCGCCCGTGATCTCCAATCCTCCCCAACCCCCTCTTTCCCCTCTCCTCTTCATCCCATCCAGCACGCCCGATCTCTCTGGACCGGTGTTCCTGATGTCTCGGGAATAAATTCACTCTCGAGTGCTAGCGAGGGTTCCTTGATTATATCGACGTGGGCGCCATCCCCGTCTGGTTAGGGGGCTGAAATCCCACCTTTTTTGGGCACATCGTCAAGGTCCTCATCCACCGGTCTTTCTTCACTTTGTGATCTCTGGATGCGAGTTCATCCTTGACGCCAACAACCCACCGTCCTTTCCCCCTCTTACGTGCCGTGTCGTCCTGCCATCATGCGGGAAGTCAACTTCAGTATCCCAAATGTGAACAAGGCCTCGGTCAATATCACCACCACCCTTTACGACCGGCGGGCCCTTGATTGCACATCAACCCTACCACTCATCAACTCACTCAACCACCTGGCCTATCTCACCACCTCCTCCGCGCGAATTCGCGATATCCTCACCGTCGATGGCGGCATCGAAAGACTTGTGTGTATCCTGAAGGAGGGCCGGAGTAAGGATTTGATGGAAATGTGGAAATGGAGCCTGGCCTTTCAGTGCGTTGTTAATATCGGAGTGCGGGGATCGGAAAATGTAAGAACCAGAGTGGTGGAAGCCGATATGGTTCCGGTGATCGCCACCATTCTGGATAACTACATCAAAGTGGTGGACAAAGTCCGATCGCACGCCGACCCAGAGTCTCATAAGCACTCCTCGAGCCGCCAGGCAGGTAAGACCAGCAGCAGCTCGAGCCGTGAGATGTCTGGTCGGTCGACCACGATGGACTCCAGCAGCCACGCCGAAACCCGCCCCTCCTCTCGCCGCCAGGCTCCTCCCCCCAGCATCGAAATCCCCCAGCCCTACTATCAGGACAGCCAACCGACCGACTCGGACGCGATGGATATCACCTCTCCTCCCCGCGCCCCCATGACCTCGCCTCCCGAGCGAAGCACATTTCGACCCGATGTGAACAACCACCGATCGCATGAAAGCCGCTACTCTCGAACCAGCCATCGCTTACGAACAATGCAGCCTCTCGCCACCACTGTGACCCCGATGGATACCGCTGAGAGTTTCGGTCTACGTCCTGTGCGGGATGCCGAACGGCTGCCGAGCATGCTCCCAAGTTTGCAAGCTGGCATCGTCTCGCAGCCGGACTCTCCGACAACCCCGAGCGGACCCTTACAGTCTCAGTCTCAGTCTCATTCTCGAAGCATTCCTCCTGTAGCCTCTGTTCGACAACGACCTGCCATTCGACAGCAGCAGTCTGCCTCTGCCGAATCCGACGACGCTAATGGCGAGGATTTAACGATGGGCGATGATGCCGTTTTGGGTCAGACCACAGAGCCCATTGTTGGACTGCCCAACCGGATGGAGATCGATGGAGTGGATGAGCGCCAAACGCCGATGATTGACGGTGTTTCCACCGCTCACGATCTCACCGTGACCGATCCCTCGGAAGAGGGCCAGGATGCTGAGACCTTCAACATCGCACATCGCTCCACTGTGGACGGCAGCATCATCAACAACAACGGCAACACCCAAGCCGCCGGCCTAGGTCTTTCGCCCACCCAGGCCCCGAACAACCCAAACTCTCCCACACTTGCTCCTAGCCCTTACGCCATGTACCTCCGTGACCGAAATACTCCCGCGAATCAGAGCGTTCTGACCACCATGCCTCGAGATGAGGATGTCCTCATGTCTCTGCAACTCCTGGCCTATGTCTCCAAATATTGCAACCTCCGCTCATACTTCCAGCGTTCCCACCTTGTGCCTAAACTCAAGATTGATCGGGAACTGCATCTGCTGGACGAAAATGCAGACCTTTCTTCCCCCATCGAGGTTCCCGAGGAGGAAGACGAGTATTTACTCCCCGATGATGTCAACATCTTTCCTCTGGTGGAGAAATTCACTGTCCGGCATCATTCAAAGGATATGCAGTATTGGGCCTGTGTGGTCATGCGCAATCTGTGTCGCAAGGATGAGTCGCGGGGCGGCATCCGCCAATGTGCCTACTATAAGTGTGGCAAGTGGGAGGAGTTCCAGCGACAATTCGCCAAATGCCGCCGCTGCCGGCGCACCAAGTACTGCAGCAAGGATTGCCAGAAGGCCGCGTGGGTCTATCACCGCCACTGGTGCCACACAACTCCTTGATATACAAACAGATCGACCCTTTACAACTCACCATCTCACTCCCAAATTGCGGACGCCTTGGAAGGAGTTCCCTTTGATTTCTCAATGCATACTGGCCTTCGCATAGCGTCATATCCATCACGCATCCCTCCCCTATCTCTATTTTGTTCCCAAGGTCTCACGTCTCCCCCGCGCATGGCATTGCAAAATTTGGCGGCGTTTCCCATTCAATAACCCCCGAAGATACCTCATTACATGTCGTCTGGCTTTTTCTTTTTCATGTGTTTGTCTCGCACAGCTGTTGCGTTTCCCCTTCTCCCCCATGGTGGATTCGATTTCTCTCTACTGATGACTACCGCTTGGTCCCTATATACCACCTGGGCGCCCCTTTTACACGCTAAGTCATATATTTCACCCCGTTTGTCATGAGTGTATATCCCGTTTCGCATTTTCTCATACCGGATTCATCCTTGGCGTGGATCCTTCCCCTCCCCCCAACTCCCATGTTGTTTCTACACGCACACTCCTCGCACCCAAACTCCTTTGGGGTCGTCTGCGTGCGTTTTCTTCATCCTTTATACTTAATTGTGTCTATCACGAGTTTCCTATGTCCCGTAGATGGGCACCATTATCGACACGTTCTGACCGCTCTCCGGTCTGTTGAAGCATTTCCCTTGTCTGCAGTCCCATCTATGATGTCGATTTAACGTCTCTGGAGGGTTCGTCTTGTTCTCTGCACTTTGCCTCCGCGGCACCGGCGTTATTCTTTCTTACACTCACTCATTGGCACCATCCTTCTTCTCTCAATGAAATGAAGCCCATTTTTGCATCTACTCTGGATTCTACCATCTGTAAATCTCTCGAGTCTCTCCGAGTTAAAAAGGACATCAAACATGCCCTGCGCATCAACAAAAAAAGAACCTCTTCCCCCCATTTCACCGTAGTCACCCACCTGAACCCCCTCTACTCCTCCTTCGTAAACCCATACGTCGCTGCCAAGCGCGACTCCAAATGCTCCGCCGCCGTCAACGGCCTCTTCCCAGGCTCCAAAAGCCCGGCGCCGCCGCCAAACCCAACCATCCCGCTGTCCACCCCGCCCGTCGCCTCCCGGTGA
The DNA here is from genome assembly GCF_028827735.1 of Penicillium macrosclerotiorum. Taxonomy (NCBI): domain Eukaryota; kingdom Fungi; phylum Ascomycota; class Eurotiomycetes; order Eurotiales; family Aspergillaceae; genus Penicillium; species Penicillium macrosclerotiorum. The sequence continues at coordinate 4,744,426 of NW_026643083.1, read as the reverse complement.
GCCTTCACCACCGCACTCGGCACGGGCACCAGCTCCGTTGCATCAATCGGGTGACAGAAATACACCAGCGTATACCGGTCCGACGGGTTAGGGCTACGCTGCTCCTCCAGCGGAAACACCACCCGGTGCACGGTCGACCGCAGCAGCCCGTCCGTCCAGTAGCTCAGCAGGTCGCCGATGTTGACCAGGATCGGCGGGAAGGGGAAGCTCGCACCGGCGGGGCCCGGCACAATGGGCACCGGCGCCCAGGTGCCCTCGGGCGTGCGGATTTCCAGCCCCGGCTGGCCAGGCCGCTGGAAGAGCAGCGTGATGCTGCCGTAGTCCGAGTGCGCGCCGGCGCGGACGTCCTTGTCGTGTGCGTAGGAGGACGTCGTCGGCGAGAAGATCGATGGGTAGTAGAGGTAGCGCAGGATGCTGCCGGTGCGGCCGGAGCTGGGCTCATGGCGGGTTGTGAAGAAGTCCTGTGGGATCTGTTTGGGTGGAGAAGGAATGGATGAGATGGCCATGTTCGTAGGAGTACGATGTGAATATAGAATGGAGAATGGGGAAGCTTGGAGTGCTGGGTCGACATACCTCTAGGCCGAGGGCTAGAAGAGTCAGGATCCGGTTGCAGGTCTTGTTGCAGAGCTGGGCGAAGGCGTCGATATCAGACTCGTGGGGGGTTAGTGATGGGGGCAGCGGCTGCTGTGCTTTGCCGTTTTCGAAGAGGGCGAAGTTCATGGCTCTGCGGGAGGTAGGAGGTTAGCTTGAGACGAAGACACTCCTGGGGAGGTTTGGGTTGGTCCCTGCCGTACTCTTTGAAGTCTCCTCGCTGTCGGCCGATGCATGTCAGCTGGATTGGTGGATATCTGGGGAAATAGGAAGCTTGCACGTACTCGCTGGTGCTCCGGATCGAGCGTCTCGGTATGCATGCCGGACCAGCCGCGGTTCTATCGGTGGACGTCTATCAGCATTGCTTCTTTGCAAACATCATGGCCTGGATTCATACATTCGGTCCAATGCGACACGGCTCCTTCTCGGCCGCGGGGGAGGCGAAGAACTTCTTGGACTAGAATAATCATGATCAGCATTTTGCACGAGAGCCTCGGAGAGAAACCAATCGCCTACCAGCCCAAAGGCATGGTCCACGTCCTCGGCGGTAAAGTCACTGCCCTGGCTGTTCACGTAGAGGAAGCCATACTTCGCCGCCGCGTCGAGCATCGCCTTCCCCACGGCGGGGTCGTGGGGATCGGAGATGTCGATGACGGGAAGCTGGATCGGCGCTGCAGTGTCGGTCATGGTGAATTGAGGTGGGGAGAATGGGAAGGGCCGGGGGAGAGAGGGCGTGAATCTAATGGGGGATTATATAGATGCGCTCTCGGCCCTGGCGCTAGTAGAAGATATCGGGTGCCGCCCTAGAAAAAAAAAAGGCGGGCCTATCGCGTATCCGGCATATCTCAGATATGAGGACTCCGTACGCTGCGTAATAACTTAGTTCCCGCGCACAGGCGACATCCGACGCCCCGCTGTGCCCCTCAAAAAGAGCCACCCAGATAAGCTGCAGACGAGGGGAATGCGATTTCAGACTAAGACGATTTGGCAAAGCTCAGGCTTGACCGGACGATTGGCGCCCCCCGATTCTCCGTTTGGGTATGTCCTCCCGGTACATGCCTCAAGGGACCTTCTGAGTACATGTCTTGGGGCATATATTATATATTATATATATCCTCATCCACTGGCTCTTGACCAAGAGCCATACGTCCCAGAGAATCTATCTAGAAACAAACACATACACAATCCAAATCTCATCAACAACCATGAACCACCATGAACAATCATGAACAATCATGCCTCTAATTACTCGTCCAAGACGGTGCGCTCGATCATGAGGCTTGCCACAGTTCCACGATCCGATGCGTGTGGGAACGGGCAGGCCGGCATGTGAGCAGTTCCTTACTTCCCCAGTTCCCTTGCAAGGCCGCCCCAGCTGGTTCGGGTCCACAGGGCCAAGAACAATCCTAGCGTACCTCAAGAAAGCTCGATAGAAGACCCTAGGAGAATAGAAGAAGAAATATCAAAACAAAACCAATCTCTGATTCCACTTCCTAGTCAATGGACCGGTGTGGCGCGATGTGATAGGGAAGCAGGGGTTGTACAGTCAATGCCCCGTTTCCCCCCAAAAAACAAAAAAAAGGCCAGCTGCGCCTCCGCTTTCCCCCCTCGTCAGTTCGGACCTCATCACGACCTCGTCCTCTTCCCGAACCTTTCCTTCCATCACTTCCCCCTCCTCCCCCCCTCCCCCCCCCCACCTTTTCTCCCTTTGTCCCACCGGGCCCCAATGCTCGGCATTTAGCTGCGCTCCCCGCCCGTCAGCTTTTGCCATCATGCCGAGTGAGAGCCTTCCCGATCCCGCGGCCGACAGGCTGGTTACTAACCTGCTCCCTCTGTTCTAGTCCGCCCTCTCGACGAATGGGCCGTGGGCCGCACCCAGTCCCTCCCACTCTCTGCTCTCAAGGGCGCAGTTGTCGGTATCGATGCTTCACACTACATCCAACAGCACCTGGTAAACCAGTCGACCCGGGAGGCCTTGTTAGGCGCGCTCGGTGGCTTTCCCTTCGCCTTGAAGAGCAACATTGAGAAAGAGCTTCTCGCATTCAAGAATCTGGGCGTGGGATGCATTTTCGTCTTCAATGGCTTGGATTTTGGCAAGAGAGATCAACGGCCGCCACCCCAGTCCGCCTCCGCGCGCTCCTTTGAGTCCGCCTGGGAGCTCTATGATGCCCAACAGGCGGATCAAGTCGTGGATGCCTTCAGCAATGCCGGTATGCATACCTTCGATGTCCATTTGACAGACATCCGGTCGCCTTCCCTGCCGCCCTGTAACATCATTACCTGGCTGCCAGACTCCCCAACAGCCGCTGACGATCAATCCGCAGGGACCCCACCCCCCGAAACCCTCTACAAGTTCCTGCAGCGAATTCTGTCCCAGAATGGCGTCTCCTTCATGGTGGCTCCCTACAGCGCAGCCGCCCAGGTAAGTCAATGGTGGCGCCATCATAGCTATTTCGACCTATGGAGGGGGGTATCAGAAAACACAGTGACGCTGACCTGGCGCATCCGAGCAGCTCTCATATCTTGCTCGTGGCTCCAACCCTGTCATCGATGCCGTGTACGGACCCTCCGAAGCTTTACTGTTCGATATTGATAAGCTTGTGACGCGCATTGAGACCGAGCCGGCGCAATTCACCTGGCTCACCAAACAGACTTGCCAAGAAGAACTGGGACGCCTGTCCAACGACCAATTCTTGGACTTTTGCCTTCTCCTGGGTTCCCCATTCCTACGATCCTTCCCGCTATTTGAGAATCCCGGCTTCCCCGGCAAGCTCCCTACCATTCGCGATGCGCTCCCCATGTTCAATGCCGCTGGGCGAAGTGCCCTTACGTTGTGCGCCCAGTTTGAAGACGATCGACGCCTGCAAGAACTACAATACTTGGATCGGTACAAGCGGGCCTACATGATTGTGAAACACCACGTCTATGTGGATCTCGATGGACGTGTTGGCCCAATGGACCCGGAAACTACTTCTTCGGATATGCATGAGCTCATCGGCCAGCGTCTTCCTGAGGAACTCTACTTCTATCTATCCAAGGGTGTCCTGGGCCCGGACATACCGAACTTCTTAACATCTGGCGAAGTGCGCATCTCACTTCCTCTAGGCACAGAAGACACCGAAGTGTACCGCCAACTTGTTGGCGATACGCTCACCCCGATCCGGACACAATCCATTGGTCTTCTGGCTAACTCTCTCCACCGCTTCTACCAAACCAAAGTGATTCACATCCGCCCATGGTTTGATGAAAATTCAGACAGGCAGATCAGCCTCCGCGGGACCCCTCAGTTAAGGAGACCATTCAGGCCTGGAGGATTCCCGGTGATCGGTTGCCCGAAGGCGTGAAGAAGTTGCAGGCGCCCCGTGGATCCTTTAAATTTGCTCTTCAGAGCTTAAACAATGCGGACTTTGTATCGAAGTCCTTCGCTACCAAAGAGACTCCCGTACGTGTTTCATCAAGAACTAAACTGTCTATTTATTTATCTAACCAGACCCTACAGGCTCTGTCATCACAGGCAGATATTCTATCCAATGTCATTTGGCGATTCCTGCAACTGCGTGGATACGTTGATGACAAGCACAAGCTCACCGCGTGGGGCAAGTGCTTGGAACAAGCGCTCTCAGTCGTGGACCCGGCGGATAATTTGGAGGATACCATATTCATTGCTATCGAGATGCTCCGCATGGACCTTCTGAACACTAAGCATTGGTTCGCCCACGTATCGGGCGGGCCTATGCGAGGATCAGGTAAGTTTCAATGCAAGTCCCAGTTAATCCACGATATGCCGCTGACCTTACTACTACTTATCAAGAGGATGACAAGACCTTCAACATGCTAGTTTCCCGCGTGGCGTGTATTGCAAAGCTGCAGCACAAGGCTATCGGATACTCCGGTCCTTTGAGCAGACAGCTCCTGTGCTACCGCTCGTTGATTTCCGAGGTGCGCTCGGCGCTACGAAACCTGGTTGAGGTCGTCTTGACCGGTCTATTGCTCAGCGGCGAGGCCGACCGGGATCGCAAGGACTGGACTGAGATGGGAATTAAGTACGCGTTCACTCCGTGTCGATATTCTTAATGCAGCACTTTGAAACTGACCACACTTGTTTCCTAGGCTACCTTTTATTGATGATAATGACTGTGGTCTCGGCATTGCTGTTCGCACCTATCTGGACGATCTCCCCCTGCAGGCCAACCCTACCTCGCCCGAGGCTCGGGCGGAGGTCAAGTCGAAGGGCAAGGAATGGTTCCAACACAGCGAGAGTTTCACCGGCAATTTGGACCTGGCTTTCAAGCTCTGGGATGCGGTAAGTTAATCATTCCTCTGTGGTCAATCCAACTTGGCTCATTTTTTTTTTTTTTGCTCTAGGTCTACAAGGGAACACAGAACGCGAGCAAAGAGTTCAAGGAGACAAAACTCTGGGATGACGCGAACAAGTGGCTTTCCGAGCGACGATAAAGGGGAGTTCATAAACCAAAGCTATATCGAATATCTTACATCATCGAGGGAACTTTTTTCGGGTCTACAACGTGCAGGGATCAAGTGGAGTCTCATGCTTTTCATTAGCATCGGTCTTCTTGCATGGACTTAAAGCGGAGTGATATCGGTGGATCCTCAATTGTATTACTATCTAGTAATAACTAAAAGAACGTAAAAAACTCCTCAACATGTAACCGAGGGATCCAAAAACAAGCTTCCGATCCTTTTAAGACCCTAATTGATGTACGAAGCACCTGCATGTCCAGCAAAAATCAAACCTGGGCAATTGGGTTGAATGGGTCTTCATAGTTTGCTTAGGTTTGAAGCAGAAGATATCCATTACTTTCCCGGTATATGAGATAGGATAGATAATTCTAGGAAGTTTCCTCGTGATGTATCGTCATAGTGGAACTACCAGCAAGAATGTTGCAACGGTCTCGTATAGATACGAGATCTATAAGGGCTCGGAGGCTGATCAAGTACTACAAGCTACGTATTTTGCACAGGGCTTCAGCGGTGTAGTACAGGTACAAGATTTCCAGCTTCAGGCTGCTGCTATCCGTGTCTCATCTTTAGTTCGGATTAGGAGACTTCTCCAGACTGCAGTCTATGTCGGATGTTTCAATGATTGAGAGTTGATCTTATACGGATATAGTACGTATTAAGGGTTACCTGTGACTCCTGCTATAACTTAGAAGAGAATCAGATATTAAAAAGGGATTCATTCATCTTTATTTTATTAGACCATAGCGCTTACTTGAGTACGAGAACGACTTTAATGCACTTTATATACTCGATGTCCTCATTTTCGAGTCGATTTAGAGCAAATTCTTTTGTTTCGCTTGTGTAGTAAGTAGTATTTCACCTCTAAACCCTCCACTTACGAAGGTGGAATTTTTCAAGGATCACGAAGGAAGATGGCGGCAAAATTTCAGTTTGAGGAACATGTCTCATCAGTGGTATAGTGAAATTGCAGTGTTCATGATCCTAAATAGCAACGGAGTGTAGTCCCAGTTCAGCTGGTGTGATCTGCGGAGCTTGCGGAGGCACCAAGTGGCCTCTTCCTTTGTTTTGTCATCAACTCACCAGGACATCCGCGAATTTCGCCTCCCCCGTTCCTCCTCTCCAGGAATTTGATCAATTCTCAATCCTCCTGATACACACTCAAGCAACCACACAATCATGGCTCGCCTGAGCTTTTTGCTGCTGGGCACTCTCTCCGTGCTCAGCGGCTTCGCCAATGCTGGCTCCGCCGTTGTCGACCTCATCCCAAAGAACTTCGATGATGTCGTCCTAAAGTCTGGCAAGCCCGCTCTCGTCGAGTTCTTCGCTCCTTGGTGCGGCCACTGCAAGAATCTCGCCCCCGTCTATGAGGAACTCGCCTCCGCTTTCGCTTTCGCCGAGGACAAGGTTACTGTCGGCAAGGTCGATGCCGATGAGCACCGCGAGCTGGGCAAGCGTTTCGGCGTTCAGGGCTTCCCTACCCTGAAGTGGTTTGATGGCAAGAGCGACAAGCCCGAGGAGTACAAGGGTGGCCGTGATCTGGAGAGTTTGTCTTCCTGGATCACCGACAAGACCGGCATTAAGCCCCGCGGAGCCCAGAAGGAGCCCAGCAAGGTCGAGTACCTGAACGACGCTACTTTCAAGACCACTGTTGGCGGCGACAAGCATGTTCTGGTTGCTTTCACTGCGCCGTGGTGTGGACGTAAGTAGAGCTCTTCTAATTCCATGCGCTTCCCTACCGATTAACTGACTGTCCGGCCTTCCAATCTAGACTGCAAGACCCTCGCTCCTATCTGGGAGACACTCGCCAATGACTTCGCTCTCGAATCTAACATCCTGATCGCCAAGGTTGACGCTGAAGCCGAGAATGCCCGCGCCCTGGCTAAGGAGCAGGGCATCACCGGATACCCTACCATCAAGTTCTTCCCCGCCGGCTCCTCCGAGGCTGAGCCCTACGGCAGCGCCCGGACGGAGGAGGCTTTCGTTGAGTTCCTGAACACCAAGACTGGCTCCGCGCGCGCCGTCGGCGGCGGTCTGAACAAGAAGGCTGGCACTATCGCCGCCCTGGACAAGCTGCTGACCGAGTACGTGCCGACTCACAAGTTCGAGAAGCTGGCCGCGGAGGTTAAGAAGGCCGCCAAGGGCCTGCAGGACAAGTACGCGCAGTACTACATCAAGGTTGCCGACAAGCTGAGCCTGAACGAAGAATACGCCTCCAAGGAACTGGCTCGTCTGTCCAAGATCCTGAGCAAGGGTGGCTCTGCGCCTGAGAAGGTGGATGACATTATCTCCCGGAGTAACATTCTGCGTGGCTTCGCTGGTGAGGACAACGAGGTGGTCCGGGATGAGCTGTAAATGTGTGTGCTTCATTGTCTGTATGCTTGGTCGACGTGCAATCTTTGGGAGGAAAAATGTTATCGTAGCGCGATATATTGATGAATTACTATCCCTTGGGCATTGCTAAGAAGAATACTGGCATGTCCGCTGAATTGTACATTGCGATCCAAAAACCTGGCGACAGATTGCGTATTAATTTTTCTTTCTTTTTCCATATGATGTATGTAATAGTTCAATGACCATAATAGAGCCCATCGCCTCATTTTTACGACAGAATCCTATGAATCGGTATACTAGAATATGCCGTTTTGAGGATAACGAGATCTTATTCTGAGCGTCTTGCTTATCAAGACGTAGGGTATCTTCATAAACAAAAAAAATAGGAAACCAGACTGGTGAGCTAGTGCTGAGAGTGTTCCCTAGCGATGAAAGGTATACGATATGGAGAATGTGCACCGCACGCTCTATACAGGTGTTCCCCAGCTCCAAAGCACTAAGTTGACGGGGAAGGAAAATAACCGGTAAAGACCTAGAGAAGATCTATTTTGTCGGCGTTGCTGATGCTGAGTCGCCTCCAGACGCTGTCAAGGAAGCTTCGAGTTCGTCAAGTCGACGAGTCATATCATCCACTAGGTGCGTGTTAGCGGGTGGCCGCTGCCAAGACCGAAGAGCAATTGGATGGCCATAGGTCCTGTAACAATGAGTGATACTTACGCTTCCCAAACATCTCTTTTGAAACATGATCAAACTTGCTTTGCAGCTGGTCAAGGAGTTCGTCAACTGCCGCCGTGAGTTGGCCTTGGGCATCAGAATTCTGGAAGCCGGTCAGCGCGGTAATTCAAACGCCAGGACTAGATACTTTGAACAAACATACCGGCTGTGAGAGAAATGACTCTTCAGTAGTAGTCTTCTCGGGGGAAGCGGCCTCAGCCATGGCGAGCAATAGTAAGAGTTTGGAAGTTGTATATTGTTCTCTCCGTTGGGAAGCAGGACTATGGGGAGCGCGACTCGATAAGGCCGGATCATCTGGTTCTTCCGTCACCGCCTTCCGCTAACCCCATCCAGGACCTTATCGCCCACGCTAACCTATTTGAGACTGGCCTGTGCTCAAAAAAATCCCGTAGGATAATCCAGATTGCTTCCCTCATTGCTGTTTCCCAACCCCCCAATTCCCTCCAGATCAATCACCATGGTCAAACGAAGCAAGCTCCTCCAGGCTCTCGACGAGCACAAGGGTCGGGACTATGCTTCTGAGAAGCAGAAGAAGATGGTCAAGGCCGCCGAAAAGCGCAAAGGCGTGAAGGCCGACACCAGCGTGAGCGTCGCTAAAGAGACCGAGGAAGTTGATGAGGATGTTGCTAGCTCCGAGCCTGAAGAGGATGAGAAGGAACAAGAAGAGGAGGCTGAGGAAGCCACCGACAACTCCGCCGAGAACGATGAGGACGAGGATGAGGATGAGGAAGACGAAGAAGAAGATATCCCGCTATCAGACCTGGAAGAAGACGAGCGTGAGGACGTCGTCCCCCACCAGCGCCTCACCATCAACAACTCCGCCGCTATTACCTCCTCTCTCAAGCGCATCTCATTCATCACATCCCAGACACCATTCTCTGAGCACAACTCACTAGTCTCCCAAGAGCCAATCGAAGTGGAGGACCCTAATGACGACCTCAACCGTGAACTGGCCTTCTACAAGGTCTGTCAGGCTGCCGCCATTCAGGCCCGTGGCCTGCTGAAGAAAGAGGGTATTTCCTTCACCCGCCCCGGTGACTACTTTGCCGAGATGGTTAAGAACGACGAGCACATGGACAAGATCAAGAAGAAGCTGTACGATGAGGCTGCTGGCAAGAAGGCCGCCGCGGAAGCACGCCGCCAGCGTGATCTGAAGAAGTTCGGCAAGCAGGTGCAGGTCGCCAAGTTGCAGCAACGTCACAAGGAGAAGCGAGAGACTCTTGAGAAGATCACCGCTTTGAAGAAGAGTATGTTGCACCCAGACTGTTTCTTTCCTTCATTGCCATATAATCTAATATCCTGAAAATTGAGAGCTAATATGTTTTGTTTTCCTACACAGAGCGCAAGGCTGACTCCGCTGCCCCTACTGACGACGCCAACGATCTCTTCGACGTCGCCATTGAAGATGCTGGTAAGCCCGAGAAGCGCGGCCGTGACGGCGGCCCGGGTGCCAAGCGCCAGAAGCGAGACCAGAAGTTCGGCTTCGGTGGCAAGAAGCGTTTCTCCAAGAGCGGCGATGCGATGTCCAGTGGTGACATGCGCGGTTTCTCTACAAAGAAGATGAAGGCCGGTGGTGCGAAGCGGCCTGGCAAGAGCAAGCGAGCCGCGGCGAAGGGCCGTAACTAAGCTGACCCTTTGGAATAGGGGAATGGAAGAGGACGTGCATCGATCGCTGAGAAGCATGTTCTTGACAGGCGAGGGATGATGGCGCAAGCGGCGCAAAAAAAATTCACCGGTGGATGTCCACCATGGCTTTCTGTAATATCTAGAATCTTACCCTGCATCTGCACATGGTCAATTGAATTACTTTTTTTATGATTTGACATCTGGCTTGGTTGGACTGAATCATACAGTTAAAGCCCTCGAACTGGCGTTATTATGACTTGGATCGATATCATTTCTCTCTGCAGTGTACTATTTCGTAATTCAATCCTGCTAGTGGGACCGAATAAGGGATTATTCGGTCCACTCACCAAAAACAAGGGCTTTGGCCGCGTCTGCTGCGCCGACTTGGCGATGTTTCCGAATGTGGAAATTGGTCAGATCAGATCAGATTAGATTCTGATTATCGGTCTTTAAAGATGCCCCCTCCCCTTCCTCGAGTGTCTTAAATCCTGCATACGACTTCTTGCTCTGATCTCACTTCTCTTGTTCTCTTTATATTCTTGTCATGGCTGAATACCGTCATCTGGCTGTTGGTCATCCGCAGTGGGTCGATGTAGGCATCATTCCAAGCCCTATCCTATTTATGTAGCCTGCTCTAAGGAAGTCCAGTTTCCGAACAACTTGCCGCCAAACACCCAAAGAGTTCCGATGACTCGGGACCATCTTGCAATCACCCCGCAGCCTGGGCTGGAGATCCGCGAGTTCAATATCCCCGCACGGGACGGACATCCTATCTGCGTGCGAACATACAGACAGTCTGACAAGACTGGCCTGCCCCTCTTGATCTACCTTCATGGTGGAGGATTTGTGACTGGTGGCCTCGAGACCGATGATGCTTCATGCCGTGCCTTGGCGACACAACTCCCTGTCTTCGTTTTAAACGTCGAGTACCGTTTGGCGCCGGAGAATCCATTTCCAACAGGATTCGAGGACAGTTTCGATGTCGTGCGTTGGGTATGTCCATCCATGTCATGTTGAATAATAGAATCATCGAAGCCCAATAAGCTGATCATCTAGGCTGCCTCCCATGGGCCATCCAAAGTGCCGATAAACCTCCAACGAGGCTTTCTGCTCGGGGGCACTTCCGCCGGTGCTAACTTCACAGCTGGCATTGCTCACCTGGCCGTCCAGGAAGGCTTGTCTCCACAGCTAACAGGTCTTCTCTTCCTGGCGGCAAGCGTCTGCCATCCAGATGCGAGGCCGGCCGCATACAAAGAACGTATCCTGAGTGTCGATGAAATTAACGATGCGCCAGGACTGACTCGGAAATCGATTGACTTCTTTGCAGCCAAGTATGGTGCTCCTCCAGAGGACAAGCGGCTCTCACCGTTGCTGTTTGACTCCCATGCTGGCATCGCACAGAAGGCGATTTTCTATGTTTGTGGATGGGATCCGCGTCGGGATGAGGCTTTGCTGTTTGAGCGACTGCTACGAGAGGAGAATGTTAGCACCAAGTTGTTCGTATATCCAGGCCTGCCTCATGGTTTCTGGACGACCTGTCCTGACTTGGAGGTTTCGCAGAGCTGGCAGAAGGATCTAGTTGACGGCGTACGCTTTTTATTAGTGATGGACCCGGTGTGAAGATCTCCGATCATTCCTATGATTTAGCAAAAAAGATTGGCTATATACCAAGTTGAAGGTTGCCATTGTTATGAAATATGAGCACCCTATATGATCCACATTTATAGCATATTTTTCACCTCCGTTCGTCTCCCTTTTATCTCAACCCCCTGCTATTGCTTAGCTTGGGCTGTGGCTTCCGCCTCTGCCTTCGCAGCTCTCTTGCTTTCCCATTGTTCGAGGAATCTCTGAACTTTCGGGCCCCAAACTTCCTCGCCTTCCGACAAGTCCTTGTACTCCAAGATATTCTCGGGTTGCAAGTCAAATTCGGCCTGTCGACTCCGCACAAGTTCACTCATCAGAGCGCAGCTCCCAACAGATTTACCAAGATCGTGTGCCAATGAGCGGACATAGAAACCGGATGTGACAGTCATGGAGATCTTAACTGCCGCGGGCTGGGGTCGCGGCTGCTCGGTCTCAGTAGTAGGAGCCTCGACGGTCGCAGGCTCTGAGGCCTCGGGCTCAGGTACCGAAGATTGAGCGGCGCCTTCTTCTGATACCTTCTGCTTCTTGATAGCTTCCTGCTCGTCTGCCTTTGGAGAGTCTGCCGGGGGCGGAGACTTGCGCTTGGTGGATGATAGAGTCTCGGAGCCTTGGTTGGCAGCTTCGCTCTCCACCGGCAATTCAGCCTCCTTATCCAGAAGCTTCTCTGCAATGATCTTCTCGTCGCCAGTCATCTCCTCCTCGGGCCACTTATACTCGTGCGTTCCAGGCTCATACCACTCCACGACTTCCATTTTCAAGGTCTCGACTGGCCGACTTTTGATCTCGACCGGAGGCATTTTGCCCTCACGTGCATACTCATACAGTCTTTTGCCCTCCACTCTCAGTGCAGAGAAGATGGGAGGACGCTGCATGATCTTTCCGCGGAATTGCTCCAGAGCCTTCTCTACTGCTTCCCGTGTGATGTGCTCGTAGGGAGCGCGGCGCACGACCTTGCCTAGTCGGTCATAGGTATCGGTCTCAGCGCCGAAGAGCACAACCGTTTCGTATGACTTTGTGCACCCTAGGAAGTCATTGAGTGACTTGGTACCCTTTCCAACGCCGGCGATCAGCACACCTGTGGCGAGCGGATCTAGTGTTCCGCCATGTCCTATCTTCACCTCAATCTTCTTGTTTCGTCGGCGCCTCCGTTGGTTTTGGCTTTCCTGTTTCCTCATATCGCGCTCGGCGTCCAGCCATGGTTTGAAAAGCTTGGAGGGATTGAAGTGGCGTTGGAGGTCGCGGAGCACGTCGGCCGACGTGATACCCTGCGGCTTGTGGACGGCTGAGAAATCAGTGACAGAACCTCATGAAGAAATTGGCGCACAACATACCAAAGCACCCTTCAAAAATTTTCTCTCCAGACATTGTGGTGCGAAAGAGCCGGAAACCTCGTGGGAATGGCATCTGTCGTGCAGTTGCAATACGAAAAAAAGCTACGAGAGCTTTCGCAAGTTGAAAGCGGCTCTTGTAATTAATCGCGGGTATCGGCCGTATCGATAACGTATCGGTAACTTACCGGACATGGATGGACCTTCGAGTGTTGACGCTGCGAATTCCAACCTTCAGCTCACTTCTTTCTTTCATGTCGCCTCAAACTCGCATTCGTTAACCTCTCTCTGTCGGCCGAAACACCATGAGATCTTTACAACTCTCGCAATCATGACCGCTCGCGAAGATACCGTCCTACCCCCCATCGATCCCTCCATCACCGACGAGAATGACTGGCCGGACTTCGATCTGACCGATGTGAAGGTCCTGCGGCCGGGGAAGATGCTATATGCGAACCTTCTTGAGGCCACAGAAGAGAATCCGGTCCAAGTGATAGGCTGTCTGGAGCTTCGGGAAGACCAGGAACACTTGGGTGTGTATTCGATTACACGCCTTGCTTATCGCATCGCGCGTCTTAATCAGTTCAAGCTCGAGGTTTTGCTCACATCGATACTTTCTTACAGTTCTCAACCCGGACTCAACCTCGAATCGCGTGATAATCGACGATGTCACCCACTTCGCATATGGGCAGACCGAGGACCGCAGTGTTGAGCTGTGGGTGGCGGGCAAGGCTGGCTGGTACAAAATCTCACCGGCCAAGGGCTACCAGCCCACCTTCAATCGGATGGTCCAGGGAGTGGACATGCTTTATTTCCTGTTGGACCGGCATCATCATGGGAAAAAGCAGCTCAACCCAACCTTTAAGAACCTTTGTGAGCAGGTGAGAGCTCCATACCCCTCGTGCTTCCCTGCAGGTCCCTGGCGACTGACCCCTAGATAGTATACATTTCACACGCACGGGGACTGTGAGACGAGAGAACAGTCGGCGGAAGTTTTTGCGGGGCATGCATCGTTTTTGCTCCGCTGTATGATCGAAGGGGACGACGATGAAGGTGTCAACTGGAAGAAGACAAATGTATTCGTGCACCTCCGTCGCCAATTCGGAGTGAGTCTCGCAAACTGGATACGTTATACTAGTTCAAAGACGCTGATGCTTTCACCCTACAGGATATTTACAAAAAAATCATGGACGAACGATCACCTGCCAAATCCGAGGACGAGGAAGAAGAAGAACAAGAAGAGGAGAACGATGCGGTTGTATCCACACCTCGGCATGACCCAGCAGCGATTGCAAGATCTCAAGTGGAAGCTGTCTACCAATTGATTGGGGAATTGAAAGAAGAGGGCCATTTAGCCAAGCGCCGGCTGCATCTTGACCTGCTGACAGAGCGCCTGTCGGATCGGTACTCGTTCAGTAAAGAGAATGCAAGCAAGATTATTGCTGCCAGGGCCAGCGCTGTTCTCGAGAAGCTGGACGAAGAAGACACTCCAAGTTTTAGATGGTCCCGCTACGTTATCTACCGAGAACTCAAGCATGCTTCGAGCCAACTTGACCCTCTACCACCCGCCCTCCTCACACCTTTGCAATCCATTGACGACTCAAGTGACGATGAGTATCTAGGGCATACCCAAAAGTCTGTGCTCCGGCCTAAAATGAACTCCGCGGTATCTGCGAAAGTCATGGGCAAGCGACATCGCAAAATCATTGACCAGCCGACTGCGGAGTCCGATGAAGATGATGACGAAGACGATGAAATGGAGGGTGTCGAGACGCCCAGTAAGACCCGCGGCCACGAGCTGATTAGAACCCCTCTTGCTTCTGCAAAGTCTCGACACCATTCTATTCTTTCCGATTCAGGGTCCGCTGCCGCATCTCTCTTGAAGACCGTGCTGTCATCTGAACCTCCGTCGACATCAAGTTTTCTTTCTCGTGGGACAAACGGAATGGTAGAAGTACCTGAAATGCACCCTCTTGCCGAACTCAACAAAATATCCAACATATGGTCATGTCGCATGCCTGGGTGCTCGAAGACCATCTCTACCAAAGGCACGGAGCGCAAGAAAGACATCGAGGCCCATGCCCTCGAGCACGACTGGAACACACAGATGCGAGTCGAGCTGGTCGAGTCCGAGCGACGCATGCACTCCGCCTTACCTGTCGGAAACCTCATGCAATACCTGGTTGGCCAGCACTATGGACAAATGCGCGCTGCGTTCCCTGAATTATATCCTGAACAGAAACAAAATGGTCACGAGAATGGAGCCATTGAACACCCCGAAAACCCCAATGGCGGCGAACATATATCGACCCCATCAGCCCAGAGGTCTGTAGACCCTGATGAACAAAGCATGAATGGACACACCACCTGAGTCTTTGGCATTTGTACCCTTTCACGACCGTAATGCATCAAATGTCAGATTTACGATGATTCCACATGAACATAAGGCTGGAAAGCTGATTTGACGAACGTGCGAGACGAATTGATTAGGTTTGTCCTCTTTCTATTTTTTTAAAGGAAGGATTTTAATCTGACATGCTGTTTTTCGTTTTCAGAGATATCCTCGCCCTCTGTACTTTTTGCTCAAAATTGTTACCTTCGTCTGCATTCTAAGTGTGACCTACCGTAGATCCCGAATCTTTCCTCTTACTCTAGCTGTAGTCAATGCCAAGTAGTTTCACTGCAGGTAAATCTGTAATGGCAGTAGATCAAGACTGTCTATTGGTCAATATTTCGTTTCGCATTCTTGCCAGTCCGTTGGGAATTTCCAGTTGAGCGATTGGTTTCAAACACATTAATTCCTGCCATTTCGACCTCATATACGAATAGAAAGAGCATAGAGGCTCTGGTACCAAAAAGAAAGAAAAACCAATTCTTACTATTCAACCAGCTCAGGATCCAGTTCAATGATCAATTTTCAAAACTCCAGTCAACTCACACCGCTCCACCACACCCTCCACTGGATTCTCGGTACAGACCCAGTTTGAGTTCTTTGCATATGCACTAACCGTTTCATAGCCTTGCTGGGTGGCATTCACATGCTGCACGACGAGTGTAAAGGCCTCGATGTTGCCAATACCATAGCGAAAGCCAAATTCAAATCGCTGGTTAAGGCATTTGTTCGGCGCAAGGCCGGGCTGGACAGCACTAGTCGTATTCCTGAATCATCCCCGAGTTCAGCATTATTTGACAGCGGGCAAAACGGAAGAGAGAAGCCCACCAGATTAGACTGCAGCTATCACTCTGCATCGTATCGTGCACCACAAAGTGAAGGGCTCCCATGCTTTCATGGGTATATTCGGCATAAAAGCTCTGGACCTGCAGAGCCGTGCTGCGCTGAATTGGACCAGCGAGGGAAAGATCGGACAGAGGCAGGAACAAAGAAAAGACAGTGGCAACTTTCATTGTAGATGGAGTTCTATGGTGATCAAAAGTTATCCAGTCGAGTTAAACTGATCAAAGATAAGGAAATAAAACGAATGTGTAGATCTTGAACCAGACTGCTGTGATGATGCGCCAGCCCCGTCATCCTCTTATAGTTCCTTGCCAATACAACCAACCCGTGGGGGTACGACACCCGCGTCAACAGTTTACCCCCTTACTCCAAGCACCGAATGATCCCCAGAATGAGTTTGGCCAGGAGCTGTATGCCTTGTTATTGGCCAGAGTCCTATCATGAAGCCGCGTAGGCACACCCCGATCCAATAACGCCGACCTCGAGGAGACACATTAGTAACACCAATATCGCCACTGTGATGTTGTAGCAGCTGTAGTCTGCCGAGGCGTAGGGATATCAAAAAAGTTTAAAGAAAAGAAAAAATAAAATGTGTCCTCAACGGCCCGCATGAATAATGAACCGATGGCGTATCGTCGGGTGAAAGTCCAGCTACCAAGGTAAATACTCCTTCTATTCAAAGTTCATGTTCTTCCCCGGCGCACTTCATTTTTAGCCCAGAGCTTAATTTTTTTAGGTGAGGGAGCTTCAGAGACTTGAGAAGTCAACACCGTCTTGCTACTCGGGGAACATGTCTAGATGAAGTCTGTGCCAGGGTGACATTCGGCAGTGAGTTGGTTGCCGTGAGGCTTTTGTTTGAAAGTCTCGTATCTGATTGAGCCTGGAATCACCAAAAGCGGATTCTTCAGGGATGCTTTCATCAAGTTGGATAGTAAATGGCCGGTATTTGGGTGAGTTTGCGCCGCACAACCTCTTATCAGAGGTGCGCCAGGATGACTTGCTGGCCTATAAGTGGCCAGCAGGGAGAATACAGGTCGCAAATAGTGGGTGGTTGAGAGATACGGAGATAACAACCTGGAAAGTCTATATGGTGCAATGTGATCATGCGAATTTTATATGCGGCTACATTCTACTTTGAGCAGCTGCAGAAGCGGTGAAATAGTACAAGAGTCGTTTGAGACATACATTACGAAGAGTTGCATAAAGTGCATCCACTGTGGTCGGCCTCAAAATCAGATGGCCATGCTAGGGTCACTGCGGGCGGTTTTATGTACAGGACCATTCAAAAGCCACCTAGTATCATGTTTTGCCACAGGGCCAGATAGTCTGAGACATCTACCTCTGATATTGGCCGAGACTGACGAAAGAAAGGGAGAAGTGACGAAGAGCATACAGAGAGAAATTGAGTGCTATGCCATATCAGAGTAGGAATGGACAAAATTGAAGACAGGGGGAAGGTAGTTAATGCAAACTCCTCGGCCTGGAAGACCGATGCAGGCTAGAACACAGCGCACGCACAGAAAACAGGTCACACTCTGCCTTCACCTGTACACTGGTAAAGAGGTTCTTCGGAGAATGAGGTGATCAGAGGACAAATAGTGAAAAGAAGAAGCTTTTTGACTTCGAGGGGTATACCACGGAACATGCCACATATATCACACGCACATACAGGAAATAGGAAAGGAGGAGAGATAGGGAGAAAAGACGACGGTGAGAAGAGAGATAGGAAATGATATGACGGGAGTGGGTGGTAAAAGCACAGGCTAACTGGACAAAAATTCGAAAAAGAAAATAGATCAGAGACCGTGAAGGCAGGGTTGTAAATGGTAGATAAATGTGACCCAAATCGATGAGATGAAAAAAGAAAAAGATAAAAGAAGAAAAAGGTAAAAGAAGAAAAAGATGGAAGACAAGAAAGATGAAAGAGAAGAAAAGAAGTGATGCAGATTGCTGCTGTCAGTAGAGGAGTCCTGCCCTCAAGCTAACTGAAGGGATTATTGCCGATGGGCATTGTGGGCGTCGACGAGAGCTGCGATGAAATGTTAGCCATCCATTGTTTTGTCAATATACAAAACCCCTGTCGACCTACTCGTTAGGGTCCAAGATTGTCCCTGTCGGGACTCGCAGGCGCATTGCAACGTGCTGCCGTCCAGGAAATCCAGCAGGATGCTATTTGGAAGCTCCTGCATATCCTCATCTGGGAGGCAGGGGGTTCGGAACTCGGTCAGGTGATAGCGCTTGGTCATATTGCGAGCAGTAGCGTCGTTGGTCCCGGGCGCAAGAACAACGTACCCATTCTCATCGATACGCATGAACCTGCGCTTCCAGAGAAGAGTTTCAGGGAATTGGACATTGACTTCGCCGATATCAATGGGCTCTGCAAGGCGCGGATGAGAGGATGACGGAGAAATAGCAAAATCACTGATGGGTGACGTGACGGCGTCTTCCTCCTTCACAGATGGGCTTAAGGCTCCGATAATACTGCGGCGTGATGTCGAGGTGATGGATGACATGCGGCGCATCAGACGTGACGCACGCGAGCTTTTCTTTTCATCTGTAGGAGACGAAGACTGAAGAGTCTCATCGGTCTTAGCACGGGATGATAACGAGAGTCGGCTTGCAGGACGACTGGATACCTGTGCGGCTTGACGGCTCGAGCCTGTGGATGAGATAGACATGCTCCGGTTTTCCGAAAGGTTGGTGGAAGAGTCGAATGTTGAGCTGTTTGAGAGTGGTTCATTGGCTGTTCCATGTTCCACAGTCAGTTGGCTGGCCTGAAGGTTGAGGACGTCAGACTCAGAAGGCTCGACTCCAGAAGACCCCGGCGACACAGCAGTGTCACGGATGATGCGGGCCGTGACGGAAATGGAGTTAGTGCGACGCGTATTGGCAGGAGTGGAACGCGACTCATGGTGGTTCACACTCGGCGCGCGGGAGAAATCCGGAGCCGCGCCGTTGGGGAATGAAACGGAAGCACGCTTGCGCAGACTCTCAAAAGATGATGACGCAGATGGCCCAGTCACAGGAGGGGTTGAAGTCGACGGGGTGCCTTCCCGGCTAGAGAACTTTTCCAGCGCCTTGATGCGATTCGAGATACCAGAGGAGACGTTGATCTTCTTGGCCATCAGAACCGGGGTAGCGGGCCCATTTTCAGAGTACGAGCTTGATAAAGATCGAGCTGCTAGTGCGTGCATGGCCGATGGAGAAGGAAGTCCATACGGGCTCGACACAGCCCGCGATCCTCTCCAAGACTGATCACCGCCATTGGGAGACTTGACAGCGACTGGTCGAGCCTGTTGCACAGTAGCAGATCTTAATTCCTCCATGAATGAATCATCCGAAAGAAGTTGATCGTCATCCGAATACTCTGGGGTCAGAACTTGGATCGGCTCCAAATGAATCTTCCGTCTTTGGTCCAGGGGGAGAGATTCGTTTTTAGTGGTGCGAGGCGGCTCAGGCGTAAAGTCATCAAGCGGGACAGGATCAATTGAGACGGAGACAGGGGCGACTGTAGGCTCGGCTACGGGGCTGGGCGGGGAGTCCACAGATGGGGAAGCATTGACCAGTTCAGGGGATCCAGCTGCTGGATTCTCCGTCGGAAGATCTGTCTCCTTCTCGTCCAGTTGTTCGTCGGCGACGGCTGGAATCTCTAGTTGTTGTAAAGGAGAAGCATTTTCCAATTCAGGTGTCGAGTCTGGGACGTCTGCCGAATCCTTGGCGAGTGGGACCTCGACGTTGACGCTAGGGGGTAATAGGTCGTCCGTAGTCTCAATTGGGTCAACAACTGCGGAGTCCGCATGTTCGACGTGTGTTTCGTCCCCAGTGGATTCTTCGGAAATCTCCTCGGGAAGTGTTTGCGGTGTCTCCGACTTGAGAACTTCTGACGAAGTATCGGTAATTTCAGTGGAGAAGATAGTGTCAGCGCTGGGGGCCGATGTATGGGAGCATGATCCGCCTTCGAAGTCAGTCACCGCGATGTCGGTTATCGGTTCAGGGTTTGAAGACTCGAGATAAACAAGATTCTTTTTCTCGGCCTCTGCTGTAGGCTGTTCCTGGGAAGGTGGGATAGAGGCCTCAACAGGTAGTTCAGGACCCTCAATGGGTGGTTCAGGAGCCTGAACTTGTGGCCCTACAGGCTCCTCAGCTACTTCGTTTTCTTGCTGCTTTTCCGGCCCCGGTTGCAACTCTGGTTCCGTCGCGTGCTGAGGTTCAGGATCCGGTGTGTCCAGCTTAGTTGCTAGATTGATATTTTCTTTGTTTTCCTCCTGGTCCAGGGTGGCCTCCTTCTGCGTTTTAGTTTCTTCGTCCGCTTCCGGGATAGCCTGCTTCTTTTTCGTCTCCTCGGCTCGCTTGGCCATCTGCTTCTTCCGTTGCTGCAATGCTTTCATCAATCGCTCTTTCTCCGGCGTCAACCCAGAAGATGTCGATAATGCGCCCAATGATTTGGCACCCGGCGACAGTTGCGGTCGAGAAATCGGAATGGACGGTGGGGGAACGAGTAACGGCGGGATAGGCGGTGCTCGGCTGTTGGGTCTGGTTGCGAACGAGCTACCCTGGGATCGCGGACGAGGAACCTCGATGCTGGGAGGCTTCCGTACGGAAGAGGAGCGCATACCGGCTGGCATCGAGGCAACGGGTCGTTGATCTGGATTCCGAGAGGTTCCTGCAGTCCGGGGCCGACCACTTCCGTCAACCGACGGACGAGGGCCCAATTTGACCTTAGGCGTGATCCCGGCCGCTCGTTCTAGATCCCGCAATGAAGGCCGTGCAGACTGGGTTGACATCCGTACTTCCTCCGATGGTCGAGGAAATTCATCCAAAATATTTCGGTACCGAGAACGATCCGAGCTCGAGTCAGGAGACTTTGGGGATATCGTGCTGGGCGATTCACTCATACTCCCGATCGAGGGTGGAGCGCGGGAACTGGCACGAGACGGAGGAGGCTGAAGGTCGGGCGAGGGTGTCTCGACCTCCGACGACATGGTAGGGGTTGGTACAATGGTTGCCTCGGATTTCTGACTGCCAGATCGTTGTCTTGACTCAGCCTTTGGCGGAGGCTGCAGCGGCGACTGTGCCTTCGTCTCCTCCTTGGCACCACTCTCCTCTGCATCTTCAGTGATCTCCATTAGGCGACGACGGCGTAGAGAGCTGGACGAAGAGGTGATTGATCCCGAGGCTGTGTGTAGAAGACAGGCCGAGGACAAGGCGCTTTCATTGAGGTCGGAGGCCTGGGATAGGGGCAGCACGGTATCATTCGGGGTGAATTTGTCAAGGACAGACTGGAATTGGACGTTGCTTCGAGCTAGAATGTGAGAGAAGAGACGGGAGAAGGTCAGTCAGAAGGCCTTCTTCGCACGAGCAATGTGAGCGAGCACTACCTTGAATGAGCCGGGACAAGCCCTCGGGCATGTAGCGCAGAATGACCTTCCTCCGCCGGTAATGCAAGAAGCCGTAGAGGGGGAGATCTCCTCATAGTTCTCGATGGCATTGCGCACCTCGGGCACCCCGCTGGTGCCTCGTTCGAGGAGGGCGACTTCATCCCTTGCAATGTAGTGCAACAGAAACCTGCGATGGCGAAGGAAGGGGAGCGGTCAGCATTGCGGGTTTTCATCGACCAAGGAGCGCGTCGGAATCGTCAGAGCAGGTCGCAAAAGGGGGAGCGATGTGCACGCATGCCACCATAACTTACCAACCACCCGCGTCGGCCAGGGCACCCTGATAGGCTTCGACGATGGCGGGAGTATCTAGCCCATTGAGAGACATGGCGCGCACGGCATGAGGAGCGTGCCGGAGAAGGCCAGACGAGGTCGAATTGGGGGAGGGAGAGAGACGAGACTCGGGAGAGGATCGAGAGGGGGAAGGAAGAAAAGGAGGGGACTCCTAATGGCCGAAAGAGGAGAAAGTCTGGATGGTTCGACTGGAGTAGGTGAGGGAACTAGCAGCAATTCCACCCTTTAGGCTCAGGCGGTTCGAGCTATTCAAGCCTTCCCGGGCCCTTTCTGACCTGTTTTGGTCTTTTTCGGGCAACCTCAGCTTCTTTTTCCCTGCTTCGAGACAGGCTGGAGGGAGAGGGGGGGGGGCCACGGATTCCGATCTCAAGATCGAGATGATGCCCAATCACGGCCGGGCACGATTGAGGTGGTTCCGGTGACAGAAGGCCCAAACAGACGGACCGGACGGAGGAAGACGAGGAAAAGGGCTGATAGGCCGTGCTGGACGAACCTCTGGTCAGGGGCACCCGCTTCCATTCGCCGGCCGACTCCACTCGCGGCTATCCTCATTTCAGTGGAGGTTCTGAAACACTCGCTCGGCGGCCATGCTCTTTATAGTTAGAGGGCGACCTTATGTACAAGTCGGAAACCTTCCTCCCCCTATACTTTGTACTTTGTACTCTGGACTCTGGACTCTGGACTCTGGACTCCAGATAATATGACGCCGCTATCATCCTACAAAGAGCGGAGAACCCGGGGAGTCCGGAGTAACGGAGTCGTAGGATGGCCGGAGGACATACTAAGGTTCTATGTATTCTATGTACTACATCCGAAACAGCGAGCACGACGGAGGGCGGATCAGAGCGATCGTACACAGCAGGGTATCGGAGTAACAAGCAAGGGGGTGGGCAGGCGACAGACCCCAAAATCTCCGAGCATTTACGGCCAGTTGGACTGTCCCTCACAAGTCTGCGAAGACAGAACAAGGTCGCATGGGAGGATTGTTTCGCGGGGGGCGCATAACGAGGAGATCTGAGTCCGAGACGCAAGGAATGCATGGATGATCTCATTGGACACTGGAGAGGAGGGTCTAGGGTCTCTGCATCTGTTGAGATGAACGACCTCGATTTCCAGAGGCGATTATGACCTGAATATGATTTGATATGGGTAGGGTCTGATTCGGGGAGGAGGGAAGTACATACTCTATAGATAGAACCGCAATCGCCATTGCAATGGAGTGCCGGGCAGCCAAGAGCAAGCATAACATGCAATCAGGTGGATATAGCTACTGTATTAGAAGGGATTGGGAGGAGATCAACCAGAGCACATGCAGGCATGTCTGTCACTCGCGACACGATTTAAAGTGGGCGGCTGATAAGCTGCTGATCGCTGGTCCCCGCCCGCCACTTCCCAACGCTCGGCGAGCCCCGACGGGTGTCGATTGTACTTATACCCACTCCCCATCCCACGCCTTCCTCAATCCTCTGTACTGAGAGATCAGATCGTTGATTTCCCCCTCATCTACCACTCAACTCGTTCCACCATGGCTGACCTCCCCACTCTCTCGTCGCTCCCCTCTCAGTCCCAAGAGATCCAGCTGCGGGTGCTCGACACGCTTTTCGAGCCCTCGCCCGAGCTCCACCAGTTGATGATCCCCGTGCTCGCCAACCAGACCTTCTCCTCGTATGCCTCGCTCATCGATGCTGTCGGCGGCCGCATGTCTGCGCTCTCTGCGCCCAATTCCCCGATCGATGAGAAGGTCCTGTTCGGCATCTTGGGTTCGCACCCGCGCCTCGGCCGAGCCCCCGCCAACCCGGAACATTTGAGCGAATTGAGCAAGAAGGAGCAAGAGCAGTTGAACACCGGCGCCGAGGAGCAGGCCGAGAAATTGCGGGCGCTCAATGCCGAGTATGAGGCGAAGTTCCCCGGCTTGCGATTTGTGTATGTCCTTTCCTGCCAATGACCCTGGGCTGGATTTACTTGAGCCTTATCGTGCACGAACGGGATCCCCTACATTGTTCGGGGCCTGCGTCACCCAGCATTCCCTGACCCCTCCAACCCTGCGCATGTCCATTCGATGTCTACTGTTACCGAGGCTAATGAAACTGGGGTCATGCGATAGTACATTTGTCAATGGACGCAGCCGGGATGTCATCATGGTCGAAATGCGCCAGCGCATTGACCGAGGTAACGCTGAGCGCGAGATCACCGAGACTATCCAGGTCCGTACTGCCCTCCAACCAACCAACCAAATGAAAAGACTTCCTTTCCCTCCCTTCTCCCGTTCGATTCCCTATGCTGACTCGTTCGTAGGCGATGTGTGACATTGCTAAGGATCGCGCACGGAAGCTGCAAGCGCGCATTTAAATCACTCCAGACCCCCATGGAGTCGACACGATGATGATGATGATGATGATGACGACGACGATATACTTAGACATAAGAATGACACATACCCACAGAATCGCTATATGGCTGTGAAGCTTGGAGATTATTACCATCACCTTGTGCTTGACATCAATTGGACTTGGATGACACCAATGTCCCTAGGGACAGCACTGGTTCGGCGGCGACTACCGCAATCCCGCTGCTTGAGGGGTCTCAAGAAGAATTCTTTTGAAAAATGGAAGAGGCGTGGTCAAACGGAGGAGGTTTTGCTCGTCTTTGTACATATAACTGGAGCGGACATGCACCTACCATAATCCTATCATCCTATCATCCTCTCATGCATTTTGAATCCTGTAGTTCTAGGCCGTGCTTGGGCGATAAGCTCTTTACCGGAAGAGCCCCCCAAGTGCCCCGACATCCCGCCTGCAGCCAAGCCTCCAGGGTCCAAACTTCCGGTACCCTTCACCCTTCACCGGCTCCACTTTTGATCGTAATCTCGCCGGCTTCCAATTTGATGTCATCCATTTTCGCCCTCCGGCCGTTGCCGCTTAGCCTAGCCTTGCTTTATCTTTCCCTTTTTTCGCCTCTCCCTCTCTCTTTTCTTTGATCGCCCCTTTTGACGATGATTCAATTTCTCTGACCCCTCCGCACCTACCTCAATTGCTACCACACTCCATGCGACGAGCGCGCGCATCATGGAGGGGAATGTTGACCAACCCACTCTGCCACGAGTGTCAACGACCCCCACGATCGCCGATACCAAACCCGCGCCGCCCAGAGCCTCGACCTTTCCTGGTATGCGATTAGAAATCTGACCCGGTTGGCTTCGAAATTCTTCTGCTGCGCTTGCTAGGGAACCCTGTATGAGTCGGACTACAGAGAAGGCCATACCCCAGGACCCTGAAGCACCCGAAGACCTGGCCACATCCAAGTCATGCACGAGCAACACTGACCGCAAATTGTGCAGATATCGCCGTGATAGGTTCGGTCACTTCGGATGTCGCGTCGGGCTCCAGCACCAGCCAACAAGATGCTCAGCGCAATCTCGCCCGGCGTGCGCCGCCACCTGGCGGGCCCGTCGCCAGATCGTCGACCCTGACACTACAGGAAACCCGAACCGAGACCAGCGCCATTGACCCGTTATCTCAGGTAAGCCGTGATGCTAGAGACCCTCGAAACTTAAATCCTCAAAACACGAGCCGCAACAAGAGGGCCAGTATACATTGAAATCGCGACAGAGAAGCGAAGAGAGACGGCGCGACAAAAGACGTTGGGCAGGGCCAAGAAAACGGACTGACGACTTTTAAATAGCATATCATCCAACGTACCAACACTCAAAAGTCAATTCCGCTGAAGTTGCTAGGCCGTGCCTCGTACGAGGCCGAAGCCGGCAACTCCGAATACAGCCTGTCGGAGCAGGGCGCGGCTCGGGGAGATGCAGCGTTAAACTCAAAACCTCCCAAAGACAAGAAGTAAGTGTCTTGCCTTCGGCTCGGCCGTTCAGCATCGATCATGGTGGTCTCACGTGTGATCGACTTACGTCCCCGCATTCTCTCCATGTTGCATAGTTCCAGCGTTTTCCAGTAACATGTTTTGCCCCCCTCCCTCGGGTTCCGGACACCGGACGCTTGGGGAAGACCTCCTGACTATTTTCCTTTTCTTTTTTTTGTTGGCTTTCTTTTCTTGTTCCTTCTGTTGCTTTGTTTCTTCTTTTGCGTCCTTATCTCTTCCTACCCCTGACGGTGACCTAGAGCTAACCTCGAACCCTCTCTTTCTCTCCTGAACAGGAAGGGTGTGTCTTTTTTGAGCCGCTTCATTGGCACCAAAAAGAAGGATCAACTGTCGGAGGCGGAAGATGAAGTATCAGACCCGGATGCCAGCCGTATGTCCGTCGACACTTCGCATCCGATAGGATTTATCCCGCGCCATCCGGCCCCAGCACGGTATCTACGGACACGGGTCCACTACAAAAAGGAGAAGACCTTTAACCGGGTGTTCCTTGCCCAGGAGCTGTTGGACGGCGCGATTCCGCAGCGCGCAGCAGAGAGACGAGTCTCCTCGTCGTCCCGTGTGCAAAATGACGACAGCACGGGCAAGGCCATCTGGGCCCTGGAGTTCTCTAACGATGGCAAGTATCTCGCCACGGCAGGACAAGACCGGAAAGTACGGATTTATGCCGTTATTGCCACCCCGGATGAGCGTGGACGGGCCACACTAGAGGACGACGATGCGTCCATAGGGGAGCAATCGCATCCGCGGCTAAGGGCTCCAGTGTTTCAAACCAAGCCCGTTCAAGTATTCGAAGGACATACCGGGAGTATTTTGGACTTAAGTTGGAGTAAAGTATGGGCCTTTTCCAAGGACCAAAAGGCAGTACCAAGGCTAACTGGTCGAGTAGAACAATTTCCTTCTGTCCTCGTCGATGGACAAGACGGTTCGGTTGTGGCATGCAAGCCGGTCTGAGTGCTTATGTTGCTTCCAACATAGTGACTTTGTCACCTCAATTCGATTCCATCCCCGAGACGACCGATTCTTTCTGGCTGGCTCACTCGATACCAAACTGCGCCTGTGGAGTATTCCAGATAAGAACGTAGCATACGTCGCCACGGTGCCAGACATGATCACAGCAGTAGCATTCACTCCGGATGGCCAGTATTCAATGGCCGGGTGTCTGAACGGCCTACTCAACATTTATGACACGGAGGGTCTGAAGGTATCCGGCCAGATACACGTTCGCTCAGCTCGCGGGCGAAATTCCAAAGGCAACAAGATCACGGGAATTGACACCATGACGGTGCCACGCGAGGATCCGAACGGGGATGTCAAGTTACTGGTGACGAGTAATGATTCACGTATTCGAATGTATGATTTTCGTGAGCGGGTGTTGGAGGCCAAGTTCCGCGGAAACGAGAACACCTGCAGTCAGATTCGAGCTTCTTTCACCGACGATGGCAAGCATGTCATTTGTGGAAGCGAGGATCGTCGGGCGTACATCTGGCCAGTTGGGTCAACTGAGCGGGATACTGACAAGCGCGCCGTGGAGGTTTTCGAAACACAATCTGCAATCGTCACCGTGGCAATCACTGCGCCGACAAGGACAAAGCAGATATTGGGGCTGTCAGAGGATCCGATTTACGATATTTGCAACCCGCCCCCTGTGGCACTCATGAGCCCCGAGCAGTCCTCAAAACAGGAAAGCCCCGCGAGGGAAAGTGAGAGTAACCACAAGCGGTCCACATCGGGGCCGCAGTTGTCAATTATCGGCCGCATGGCCAACGAGTCGCCGACCTACATGTCTCGCTCGACACATCCCGATGGTGATATCATCATCATAGCCGACTACTCCGGAAAAATTAAAGTACTTCGACAAGATTGCGCCTACCACAAACGCCGCTACGAGAACTGGGACGCAACCTCAAGCATCTCACGGCGGATTCTGGGACGCTCCAACTCCGCACGACATAGCATCGCATCTTCCATTGGCAAGGACTCGGCGCACAAGACCCCCTCCGAGCGCATTATCTCCTGGCGCAACTCCGTCAACCGCCATGGCCGCACTAGCACCGAGGGATCGCGCTCAGGACTCCGCACCCGTAGTCCCTCCCCTCAACACCGGCCACCTACCTTCCGACTCTCGTCCTCTCGGCCTTCCAGCATGGGTCCAAATGAATCTCTCTCCGTTATCACGACTTCCCCTCCGCCATCCCCTCGCCGGATCCCCGTCGACCATAGAAGACATCCCAGCGAGGTCAGGGCACCACCGAACGGCCATGAACTTCCACATCCGCAACATCCAGACCCCCGCAAACTGCCAGGCTCCTCAGCTGATATTGTTGCCAGTGGTAAGAGCAAGGACAACCCGCTCTGGCTGCAGGGCAGTCACAGCTACGCGTACTGGAACAAAATCACACACGATGCGCTCGCTGCACAGACTCGTAAGGCAAGGGATTTTTTGAGCCCAAACCAGAACACTTCTCGTGAACGCAAGCTCAGCACGGCGACTAGCGCTCTTAGTAGTGACTATGGATCGTCTACTGGCGTCGAGGGCGAGGAAGATATTATGAAGTGCGAACACTGCCGTGGGACCAACTTTCGTGGCGTCAAGGGCCGAGATGGGAAGCAGAAGTTGATCTGTGTCCAATGTAATCGCGCTATCGACTGAGATTCCTTTTTGAAGGTATCCTAGAAGATGGTTTGTATTATCTGTGTTATTACTGACGATTTTTTTGATGATTTCATTTGCGTTGGTGCCTTGGGGGTGTATGAACTTGACGATCATATTGATATCACCTGGGGGTATATTTTTTTCTTTGGATTGATTATATTTGGGGAGTATTTGGATTTGGATTGAACATTTCATTCAGTGGTATTTGTCGTGGCACAGAGGGTTGTGTATGATGGCCATTACTGTGGACAGGGCCGGGAATCTGCTTGTACGAATTTAGGAGTGCGATACCATGACAGATACTGCATACATAGTCTTGAAAATACACATGATTTATTTTGAAGAGAAAGCATTCAGTATTTCTCTCTGTCAAAATGTTTGCTACCAATCAAACGGAAACAATAGTATTAGAGCTGTGTGAGTTTCAACTGTTTAGTTGCATAGTTCGGGCATGGTGCTGGATGCCAAGACATGGAAAAGTCCGGCACTGATAACTCCACTGTCGATTTCCACCCCGGACTTCACATCTCAACCACCACCACTTCACCACTTCCCCCTTCCGCGCCTCAAACAGAATCTGCTGGGCCGCTTTGCACCAGCTTTGAATCCAATTCGGCATCAATAATCTACCACCAGAAATCATCCACGCCACCTGCTAGCCCGCCCAAGAATCGCGAGACCGGCTCTCGCCCACCTCTCCCACAATGCCCTACCTCGCAACCTCCCAGGCATTCCTAGAGCAATCTGCCATGCTCCTCCAAGCATACCCAGAGACGGTGAGCTCAACCCGCTACTCCAATGCCACCACCACCGCCACCTGATCCCAACCCTCTACACCCAGCACCCTGTCCATAATCTTCATCCCTCCAACCTTCCCAGAACCCCTAAGAGACCAGAACCTAACAACATCTCCAGACACGCATAACAACAAAATACAGCTTCCCAACGGCTCGCCCCAGCGCCCGCGCCAAACACGCCAAATCCCTCGCCAAAAAGCCCTCCACAACCGCCGACACCACCCCACCCACGCCCATCGCCGCTCTCACTCTGAAAACTTATAACCCGGCCACCGGCATCGTCCTGCAGTACCGCACCAACAAGATCGCCGAGGTCAGCCGGTTAGTCACGGGGCTGGGCAAGCTTGCCGCCGGCGCGGACGTCGCGAGTCTGGGAGCGCCGGCGCCAGGCGCCGCAGACGTGGAGATGGTCGATGCGCCGGCTGTTGAGGAGAGTGCAGCAGCTCCTGTCTCTGCGAGCGGGGGCAAGGCCGGAGGTGGTGCGAAGGGGAAGAAGAAGGGTGGGAAAGGGAAGCGGTAGGGTGCTTGGTGCGTTGATGGATTAAGTGTAGAGGCCCGGGGGGAGTGATTAGATCCCGGGGATTCGGTTCATAGAAATTAATGACTTGTAACGGGCTCATGATTTTTCTTTCCTTTTTCTTTCCTTTTTTTGCTTCTGGACGATGAGAGCCTTTTTGTACAGATGGTGAAAGGCTAGGGGAAGGATGTTACAGGGCATAATATCAAGAGACGATAGTTATCTGGACCGGGAAGGGTCAAGCCCTACGGGAAGTCGTGTGAAGTGATAATACACAATAACCAAGTGATTTGAAATCTAGATACAAATATCCACCATCCATCCCATAACAGACATTGCGGCCACGAGTCTAGGACGGATCAAGAAGTAAAGAGACAAAGAAACATAGAACGCCGAACCCATGCGTAGCCTTCGAAGAAAAGGAAATCAAATCCGTCAATCAATAACAGCAGAAAAGTAGAGAAAAGGTGATCAGGAGGAGCGTGATATCATAGGGAAGAAACAGCCAGGGGCGGACCCGCTAGCTCAAGGGTATAAAACAAAGAAGCGGAGAGAAGCGAAAGGGCGGTGGTAGGAAATAGAAGTCTCAAGACTAAGGGGACGATGCTTAAAAGTCCTCGTCGAAGCTGAGACCGCTGTTGTTGCCGCCAGAGCTCTGCTCGCCCTCAGTAGAGGTGGGCTCCTTCTTGGTGCTGGCCATAACACCGGCCTTCTGATAGTCACCAACACGCTTCTCGAAGAAGTTGGTCTTGCCAGCCAGAGAGATGGACTCCATAAAGTCGAAGGGGTTGGTAGAGTTGTAGTACTTCTTGTTACCG
Organism: Penicillium macrosclerotiorum; assembly: GCF_028827735.1. Lineage (NCBI taxonomy): Eukaryota > Fungi > Ascomycota > Eurotiomycetes > Eurotiales > Aspergillaceae > Penicillium > Penicillium macrosclerotiorum. Next base: position 4,714,058 of record NW_026643083.1, on the reverse strand, counting down.
AGGGCAACCAGGAGACGGTCAGCCACGAACTCGATGTACTGGCACATAAGCTTGGAGTTCATGCCAAGAAGGGCGCAGGGCAGGGCGTCAGTGAGGAATTCCTGCTCAATACCGACAGCCTCCACGATGATGTCCTCGACCATCTGCTTGCTGGGGCGGTTGTTCAGGTGGGAGAACAGCAAGCAAGCAAAGTCAGTGTGAAGACCCTCGTCACGAGAGATCAGCTCATTGGAGAAGGTCAAACCGGGCATGAGACCACGCTTCTTCAGCCAGAAGATGGATGCGAAAGAGCCGGAGAAGAAGATACCTTCAACAGCAGCGAAGGCAACCAGGCGCTGAGCAAAGGTAGACTCGCGGTCCTGGATCCAGCGGATGGCCCAATCGGCCTTCTTGCGAATGCAGGGAACTAGAAACGAAAGGTCAATAGACGATCTTGGCAGACCAGGCGTTGCTGGTGGACATACTGGTGTCAATTGCATCGAAGAGGTAGGTGCGCTGCTTGGGCTCCTTGATGTAAGTATCGATGAGGAGAGAGTAGGTCTCGGAGTGAATGTTCTCCATCATAATCTGAAAACCGTAGAAGCAGCGAGCCTCAGGAACCTGGACCTCGCCGCTGAAACGCTCAACCAGATTCTCGTTGACAATGCCGTCGGAGGCGGCGAAGAAAGCAAGGACATGAGAGATAAAGTAGCGCTCATCATCGTTCAGGCGGTTGTGCCAGTCGTGCAGATCCTTCGACAGATCGATCTCTTCGGCGGTCCAGAAAGAGGCCTCGGCCTTCTTGTACATTTGCCAGATCTAATGAAAAAAGGAAAAATCATGAGCCTGGTGTTCACGGCGCCCAAGTGGGAGAGGTGGCGCGTTGGATGATCTTCCAACCACTTTACGCGTAGACGCGTCGGAGACGTGACTTACCTCGTGATACTTAATAGGGAAGAGCACAAAACGATGAGGGTTCTCCTGGAGGAGGGGGCTCATTGGCCTCGGCTTCCTTGATGCCGGCGGCGACTTTGGGGGCCTCGAGGGCCTTCTCGGTGGGCTTCTCCATGGGGGCGTCGACGGGCTTGAAAGACGCGGGCGTGTTCTCCTTGCCGACAGATTCGAAGTCAAGTTTCTTAATGGGAGAATCGCTCATCTTCAGGTTCTCAAGAGAGGTAGCTGCCTAACAAAGGACGCGAGTTAGCTAAATGCCCTGTTCGTGACGCGTCTTTCGCGAGAGGCGAGTCGTGACATCACGTACCTGCTTGGAAGGGGTGACGTGGGTGGCCATTGAGAGACGTATCTGGGGGTATTATGGTGCAAGATAATTAACAATGATGACAACCACGGTGAGGCAAGGTAGAGGCTTGGGAGGGGAAGAGAAATTGTTGTAGCTGGGATGGGAAAAGAACCGATTAAGTAGTTGGTGGACGTGAATCTTTTAGCGCGACGGGCTAAGTCACGTCGCACGTGACCGCGCGACTCGCCGCGCTTATGTCAGGACGCAAGGCGCGTCGAATTGTTTGGGCCGCTCTCATGCCACTGGACTTCCACCAACATCCGACGCTAGGGCAGTCGATCCATGGCCGTGCCTGCGGTAGCCCCCTCGACCGGTCTGGGCATTGGGCTATGTACGAAGTCCGAGGGTCCGGAGCTCATATTGCCCTATGTCGCCACCATCGCCTTGACTGGTCAACCAGGCTTGCACACCCATTCCTGTCATTCCTAGACAAAGTTTTTAAACTAGGATCTGATTTTTGCAGAGGTGCCCTTTCACATGTCTACATGATTGTGAAACGCGGCGAGAATTCGCCTTTAGTCTGTGCAAAATGGGGGGCGAAAACGAATTCTGCAGAGGATCTAGAGATCCCAAATTTGAAAGACACCGAAGCTCGGACTGCCCAACGCGTTGCACGCGTCTTTCAGCTCCAAAAAAAGTTTTCAGCTCGACGTAATAAGGCTCCACTTTAGCAGGCCGATTCTAGGCTGATTCACGATCAGATAAGCCACTGGGGCTTCCTTCACGCATTTGGCCCGACGCGACGGGCAGTGCAACCCGGATTTACGGATCTAATTGGCACTCGAGACCTCTACATTGAACAGAGTGAAGCTCGAGCTTTCGCGTCACTGGTCAAAGCTTCCAATCACACTTTTCCGACCTCTTGTATTCCGCCCCCCTTGTCCCCGCCCCCATCTATCGCGCTCAGGATTCTCGTGCATTGCCCGGGGAGAAGAAGGTGATCTCGGATATCGATGCTCAGAATGTTTACTATATATCCAGTAATCAAGCCCTCGAGATCCAGGCTGGCAGATCTCAAGCTCTAGAAGGAATGCAGGTGCTCCAATTCCATTCAGAAGGCTCTTAGAGTGGGGCCCAGGGAAAAGCACACTCGCGTCGCAGAATGTGGAGAACTTTTCACCTCGCGTGTCACGATCTACACTACTGGTAAGCCCAGCAAGGACAGGAATAGGCGGCCCCCATCTTGCGGGGATAAGCAAGGTTCCAGGTTTTTGCGCATTTCGGAGCTTCGGTATCCCATGTTTGTGGTCGGCGTGTATCCCTGAGTTCCCAGCAATCGCGGTGGCGCGTCTCCACCTGCCAGGTTCGTGTCTCGGGCAACCCTGCATTGCCCACGCCATCGGGAGGGCCCTTTCTCCGAAATGCTTCCTGGCACATTGTTCGTAGATTTTACGATGCTGTCAAATGTATCTCACCAACCATCGAGGTTCTGATGTGAAGTGCTATCGCGTGGATCGCGACTGTCTTGCATTCAATGATACTCCTCTACCCTAGGCGTATTTGTATCACGGCCAACCTGTAGTTTTGGAGCAAAGAAACCACAAATTGACGAATGGAAGTAATTCTGTCGACTCTCACATTATTTCATATGTCAGATATCGCGTCGATAATATGAGGCTATTTGGGATCAACGCCTGAAATCATGGTGTAGATCTGGCACTAGAGGCTAGTGTCTTTCTCTTGGACTGAAGCTTATAGCGGCAAGTCCCATTTGACCACTCAATATCTTGTGCCGCCTTAAACTCAGTATGACGGCTATTCTCCTACTAATCCTACTGACCCTATTAGTAAACCTAATCACGGGCCCCTATAATATGACGCTGAAAAGAGCCGCTTTCCTCTTACCCAGCCTAGTCTCAGGGGGAAAAAATACTCTATCATTGTAGAAGATACAGCCCTTTCTTCTGCAGTTGATCAGTAGTTCCAAGTCATCAAAATTACTTTATTATTACATCCAGAAGGGAATTCAAGAAGAATTTCGATACGTTTTCATTGACTCTATGCGATAAAATATAAGGTCTATTTTGACTTCTGAAAGAGTTCGCCGCAGACAGTAAGAACTATCTCGGATTCGAGACTACGCTCTGTAGGTGAATAGTCAGAATCAAAAATTCCCCAAGAAAGATCTTCGATAAGGATACAACCCAAATATCTCACTTACAAATTCTTTCACCATATTGATATCACCGCTCAACTCGTCATCCGATCCAGGCCCTCGAGTATTCTTTGGTTGTGAGGCACCCATATTCTGGCCGCCACTGATATGGACGTTCCGCTCATATATGTCATTCTCCAGATTCTGATATGCCCGACGGTCTTGGAGCGGCAGAGCAACCTCACTCCAACTAGCGGTAGCGGTTTTCTTCTTTGCGCGTGTTGATGCGCTTCGATCATAAGAGTTTGCATTGAAGTTGGAAGACCCGTACGCGTATTGACTCGCGGTGGACTTGCTTGATATAAGAGACTTGAAGGGAGGGAGACAGCCAACTATCATAGCTACTCTTCGTCAGCATCGCCTATCCTTGCTTGGTCCAAAGTACAGCAAAAGAGGATAGTAGACAGAATATACACTTACAGATGCTTGATTCCGCAATTCCCCATACTGCGAGGGCTGCTTGGTCCGAATATGCCTTTCCTGTGATCTCAACTGCTCTGACGATCGCGGCAGCGATGACGATGAAGCTAAGTAAAAAGACGACGACGAGCCCAATCTTTTGCTGAGTATTGATTCTCGCTTTCCAGAGCAGACGGAGCGGTAGCGACATAACTTATGGCTTTGATCAGTATCCTCTCTATACTTTGACTCGAGAATGCTCATACTTAATAGATCTGTGATGATATCAACTGAGGTGCTGTAACATATCGAGATAACCGATCCCTTTTGATCGATGGGTTTTGTACACGCTCCTTTAGAAAATGTTAGACAAATGTCGATTAGCGCAGCTCTTTAATCAAGCTCACCGAATTTGAAGTAGTCCGTTGCTGGGTGACATGTAAACACCGATGCAAACCAGCAACCAATGTATGCCAGCACAGCGAAGACTGTAGTCCCCCACCAAAATGCTCGATACCGAGGGAGCCCATCGGATATCATCCAGAATAGTGCGAGGAATGACCCCTTTATACTCCACAACACTGACCAGAAAACACCAATTATAGCGAATTCGTAATATGTGTAGTGTGTCCCGTGGTAGACGATGTCAGGGCCGGTCACATCAAGAATCATGTAGTATAGGTGTGGTGCCTGGAGAGTCTGAAGAATGGCATTGACAATGAGAAAGAACAATGCCAGGAGAACAAAGTAGTCGTCAATCATCAATCGTTTCATCAAACTTAGACGGATGGCCACTCGGATAGAGGTGAAAATGATGCCCAAGGCAGCACCGGCCCAAGTGATTCCTACAAGTCCGTGAACAGAGAGTTGGGTTGCAACACCCTGAGGTGCTGCGACGGTTGTCATCGTGCCGAATAAGAGCCGTTGAGGTATATTCCACAGAATCAATATTCATCAAAACATCCTTAGGAGATGATAAAATGCCAACGTCTTTCTAACAGGGGTAATAAGGCTGGGAGGGTTCATTATAGAATTCCACAGGGGCCCTTCTTACCCATCCATGTGAACAAATCTGGACTGAAGGGGGCAAAATGTGCAAGCCCTTGGCGTATATTGCAATAGCCCAGAACCACCACGGACGAGGGACATACTCACTAGCAACAAGCCAGAATCCTGCCGGAGTCAAGGGCCCGGACTGTTCCGCCAATATATGACCGCAAGCGACTGAAGCCCAGCTAGCTCAGCGCCAACCAGGAACAAGTGCCGTAAGATTCGATGATTTGGTTTACCATAGTTATGGGCAATAGAGACCAATGCACACTAAAGCGGGTTGGTCTCAGTTTCAGGATCCTTGACCATGCATTGGAAAAGTTTAGCTTAGCTTACCAAGGCGCCCGATTATTCTCCCTAGAAAGAAGGAGTGGCAATTCAATTGTTCGTTCTATACACTAAGAATCTAGATATGCGATTAGTGTTGTCTACTACTTAATTGAATTGATCGCTGCGCTCCCGATCTCATGTCTCGACTAGAACAAAAATGGGATACGATCGATCGATCAACAACAGCAACTCAGTAACTGAACAGACTGACTGCCCAAGGGTCTCAGCAACCAACCAGTGGGGGCAGGGTCCCGAAAATATCGCTTTTGGGGCTCGAGGTTTTAGTAGTTTAATCTAATTTGACGGCCGGACGGGACAGATGTTTAGGCGAGGGCCCCACCGTCGTATTTGGGGTCTTTAGATCGTGAATTAGAGACTAGTGAGTATGACATCCCTGTCATCGAGCCGAATTATTGTCGCATCCGAATCCCTTCCTCTTTTCACTCACTAGACTTAGTGCCATTCCCTTCGCTCCCTCGGTTAGAGGATATGCAACCGACCACTACGGCCCCCAACTTCCTGAAAAAGTCAAGCCAATTCTATTTGCCTCCCACGCCCAAATACTAGCCACATTCAGGAATATTGAGCAAGGCGGTACCCCCCGATCGGACTTGCTCAAAGCAAAGCGAACAGTACCAACCATGCTAGCGGTCCTATCAGAGCGAGCGCTGTTCCAAACTAGGAAGCAAGCACCTAGACAGAAACCAATCCCCGACCATCAATTAAATTCAATGGTTTGATTGATGGCTTGGAGGGTTTGTGGAGATAGGATTGACTCCTTTAACACGTACGCTGGCCAAAGCAAACCGGATGCCCGGTATCCGGCTACCCGTTGGATGAAGCCTTTGAAAATATTTTAAGGATCGGTATCTCTCTGTACTAATTGTGAACTGTGTTCTGCTAGGCTGTGAATAACTTTTACTTTCAATTGCTGCCAGAGCTTGCCATGGCATTAAGAGTTCTCTCTGCCCTGGCTATAGCAAGCCTCGGCTACGCTAGTTCCCAGAGTTCCTGCAAGTGTGTATGTTCACCAATCTGACACGAATGAAACGACGACGGCGTACCAGTCCAAGGCCTTCTAATAACATTTCAAAACTAGACCCCAAATGATACATGTTGGCCCTCCGTTGATGCCTGGAACACTTTGAACACCACTGTGTCGGGGAAACTTATCCACAATCTCCCTCTGGCGATTTCGTGCTATCCCGGTGTTTACCAGAATGACGAGGAATGCGCCTATGTCTACTCACAATGGTACAATTCTACTTTCCAGGAGCTTTCTCCTGTGGGATACGTCTATCCCACTGATTCCACTTGCCCCCCAATTGATTTGAGTACGAGCGAAAGCTCCGGAACATGCGTGCTGGGACCTGCCCCGGTCTATACCATCAATGCAACAGAACCGGAAGAATTGGCAGCTGGAATGGCATTTGCGCAGAAGAACAATATCCGTCTTGTTGTGAGGAACACAGGCCACGATATGCTTGGAAAGTCAGTATTATGGAGCACGATATCCGGATTATTGTCTAACCGTTGGTTGTTGTTTTCAGGTCTGAAGGTTATGGAGCGCTCCAAATCTGGATCAAGTACATACAAAAAGGGATTGTGGTTCAAGATACTTATTCACCGTCGAATAAATGCACGAAAAGTGAATGGACTGGCTCTGCCCTTACTATCGGAGGTGGCTATGTCTGGGAGGATGTCTACGACGTCGTCTTTCCGCGTAAATTGACCGTTGTTGGAGGGGGTGACCCAGTATGTGTTTGTAAAAAATTAATTTTTTTGGACGAGCAAGCTAACAAGGGACTTCCACTCAGACTGTTGGCTGCATTGGAGGTTATACTCAGGGAGGCGGCCATTCCCCAGCCAGTCATGATTACGGTCTCGCTGCGGATCAAGTACTGGAAGCCCAAGTGGTCCTCGCAGATGGCACCCTCGTCACAGCCAGTGCTTGTCAAAACTCTGATCTGTACTTTGCGATTCGAGGTGGTGGTGGTGGCAGCTACGGAGTCGTCACTTCTATGACTGTTAAACTATATCCCTCGAAGTCTGTCGTCGCTCAGTCTCTTGCCATCATCCCATTGAGCAATGATACAGATACACTGTTGGAGGCTGTGACTGATATTTATGCTGATTACCCCAGCCTCATGGATGCTGGTTTCTCGGGATATGGATCATGGTCCATCAACAGCCCCCAAGTCCTCTTTGACGATCAAACAGTTGGTTATGTGCATGCACTTGCAGCGATGGGCAAATCACTTTCGGAAGCACAGAGTGATTTCAACCCACTTCTGCTCAAGCTGCAGAAATATAACGGCACGTCACTATTTGTCTCGGTTAGCTGGTACCAATTCCCAACCTACGCATCATACTACCAGGCCATGTCTGGTGTCCACCAGTCTGTTGGATCGGCAAACTCCGCAATGACTTCCCGAATGTTTAGCAAGGCTGCTCTTACTACCAGCCGCACTGCTCTTCGCAGCATCATTGGAATCATTGCTGGCGAGGAGGAGCAGTATACCATCAATAGTGTTGAGCTTATTGGTGGTGGTAAGGTTCTGACCGACGGCAGTGATCCCTACTCTGGGCTCAACCCAGCTTGGAGATCTACATACATTGTGAATGTGGTTGCTAGAGGCTGGGCTGATGATTCAGATGCCGCCACGGTCCAGAGCGTCAAAAACGACATTACATACGTCAAAGGCGGGGCAATGAGACTTATGACACCATTTTTAGGCAGCTATATGAATGAGGTTTGTTCAAATTCTAATTAATATGAGGTCTCAAACACTAACCTCTCACAGGCCGACCGCAATGATCCACTGTGGGCGTGGGACTTTTATGGAACCAATTATGCCCGTCTCGTTCAGATCAAGGCCAAATATGATCCCAAGGGTCTCTTCTACTGCCCTACCTGCGTGGGAAGTCCATCATGGTACCAGAAATATCTAGATGGAAAGGATTATGGTCCTCTTTGTCCCACTGGTCTCTAATTTCTTTCTTTTTATCGGTCGCCTAAGCTTTAGATTTGGCGTTTGCCTTCTTATTTGTCTATACACCTTCATTTGTTCCTTCTCTTGTGTATCAACTATTTTGAGGTGAACTAGAGTCCAACCTTGTATAATTAGGACGGCAAGCTGTCGTTTATTTGCAAATATATTTCTTTAGTCCGGTCAGAATTCTGTCTTCCCTTTGACTTTCAATTTATTCGAAATCTTCTGGACTTGCCCTACCTACTCTTTCCGTTTATGTTTTCCAAAATAGATATTTACGTACATGAAACCATTCTTCTACGCCCTAGATTTAGAATGAAAGCATCACCGTAGCCCCTAGAGGGGTTAGATACCGAATTCAACGGTAGTAAAACATGGACATCGATTTTAGAATGACTATACAAGTGATCTTATCGGAACCAGTATCCATTTTCTGTGGATCAAGCCTCAATCTCCGGATCCTTCCAGAAAAGGGCAAATAAGCAGTTGATAGCAATTCAACGGTGAAAAGAGCAAACCAGGAGGGATGAGAAAATAGATTGAAAGGGTAAGTTGACATTTTTATGTCACGATTTTTTTATGTCACGATTATTACAGGGGACGTAAGAAATTGACTCGGGAACGGCGATGCCAGCCCGGCATACAGTAATCAACAGTCTCCTATACTACAGTCCCAGAATTCTTCGCATTCCTTTATTCTCAATCACCCAACCACCGCCAAGTCTAAATACCCCAGGGCCCTGCAAACGGCTATCAATTCGTCCCATCGCCATGTCGGTCAAGAATGGCCCAAGCTGATGCGTGGGGGAGTGCATTGACTGATAGAGATGCCTGATACCCGGCCCAAGAATATGCAATCCAACGTCGTACAGAATCCCGTTGTTGGAAGGAATATACGGCTTGATAGCATCGTGGTTTGCCGGGTCAACGAACGCCGGCCTAACACTGTCGGCCCGGAAAGCATTTGGATTTTTGGCCGATAACTCGCCAAGAAGAGATTCAACCTCTCCCTTCACCCTTGCAAATATTGCTGAAAATCTCCCTGGTGCCTGGGTTGCTCCTTCACCCGAAACATGAATGAAGCGGAATGGGGGGTTGGAAGGTTTGAGAGTGGAAAATGCATTGGCAGCTGCCAGGGCATAATCCTTGGTTATCTTGACATATTGTCTAGTTCCAGTTAGATTATAAATCTCATATGCTAGATGAGATTATGAGCTTTTTCATACTCTTTGTTCACGTTATTTTGGCTTGTTCCCAAGGCCCAGACGCACCCATCCGCATCTTTCAATTCCTCGAGCAGCTCTGGTGGATAGGACTCGAAATCTTTGTGATTGATAATGTTGACCCGTGAATCTTTTGCATCCTCTGCCATCTGTACAGGTCTTCTCGTTATGATGGAAATTTTTGAAATTGCATTGTTCTTGAGCATGGCATCTAGCACGGCAGAACCGACTAGGCCGGTTGCACCAGTGAGGATGAGATGCATGTTAACAATGGTTGTCAAGAAATTGTGGAGATTTTGGGAGGGAAATAATCTTAAGAGAAAGAAATGATGGACGTCAGCATCAAGTCAAGACCTGTTGGGTATTAGTATTTATAGTCAGCTCGTGTCAAGTCCGTTGCTTAAGTCCGCATTCATTGGTGATGCTAATGCTGACAAGTTACTAACTACTTTCGGTAAAGATCGACCCATCCGTAGATGACGATTGGCTTTTTGGAGCCATCCGATCCCATCCAAAATTACTTTGGGACACGCAGCCTCGTCTCCCTGGGATTATTTTATGAAGCAGTCAGCAGAGCGATGCTTTCTATTCGGAACATTTAATTATTAAGAATAAGAATGTATAAGGATATGTGCATGAATGGGGACCAACTATCTTGATTGTGGGGTATTAGATCTACCATCTAGCGAACAAGAATGTAGGGATAGGCAATCAATGTTAGCCTATTGAATAATACCGCCAGGGGACGATGACTTAGTAGAAGACTCAGAAATCAGAAAGCATTATTCTCACCTTGGATATCGGGGACCTGCTTGGATTTATCCGCCCTGAACCTCTAAGATATTTTAGCAGTTGTCTGATAAATATTACAATTTTCAAGTCCAGTAACTCAGCGAGGTGCATATTGCATGAAGGGCTGTTTGAGCTACGCTGAGCGAATATGAAGGAGCTCTCTACTTTTTTTCATCCAGAGTTCGTAGTATCAAGCATGGAAGCGTGCTAAAGGATGAGGTGGTCCCGAACTGGGAGTTAGATTGGAAATTGTTGACTTGGGTGAGTTTTGAGTATCTTGATAGTTTCCTGTACATAAAAATACGTATATGGTTATCATAGAATTGTTATATCATATAGAAATATTTCTGCCAAATTCTAAAGCTCACTTAGAATTCATGGTTATGGTGGGTGCTAGTCGGATGATGGTTCGGATTTCTAGTATTTGGTATCTCAGAATGTATCAATATCACAATATAATATTCTTATACGAAAGGCGAGAATGAAACCCTCTGCAAAGTCATGCGTGCGTGTGTGTATAGTCCATCTGTCAGGTAGATATCAGAAGGCTCTCCGAAGAATAGCTCTTTGCTTGGACAGCGGACTACTATCGAATGCAAAAAGAAAACCAGATCACATATTATGAATACAGAGCCTCCATAGTCTAGGTTATCTTAAAATCCAGAGTTCTATGAAATTTTAGAGTTGAAAACATTCACTATTGGGCCCACCCGTTTGTTAGCATCTGCAATCATCGTTTGACTGCCTTCTACCTATTTAATCGCTTCATATCCTCAATATTTACCCTCTTCTCTTCTTGAACTTCTTGTCAGCTATTGCATTCTTCCTTCTTACAAAGCAATTCTCCTCCATCTGACTGGCCCACGAAGCAAGTCTTAGCTAGGTCAAGAGGGTCAACTCCTCAGAACAGCATCGCAACATGGATACCCATGATGTCTCTCACGTTAAAGAGTATTGGGAACAGTTAAACCAGGAAAAGAAAACTCTCGAACACGCACTGGCATTCAAGGGACTCCCTCCCACATGGAGAAAGTCAAAGGGAGACCTAATCATGAAACACTTGCTAATGCGGCAAACATCGTATCTAACAGAGAAAATACCCGGTCATTACATGCTTCATGCATCGTTTGTCCCTCCACCTTATCATCCTTGTGCGAGCAGAATGGAGAGCCTGAGAAAAATCATGGTCACAGATCTTCTCCTGGAGACTCACCATCGGGGCTCCTACGTTGTTCTTAGAACCATAACGCCAGTTCATATCATGACTGGCATCTTGGTCATTGTGGAAGATGAGAGTGATACCCCAATCACATTACAAATTTATCATCAAGAGACACGATCTCTAGCGGATAAATTTCCGAAAGGAACGATCTTGGTTGTCAAGGAACCTTACTTGAAGGTCACGGCAGACGGGGAATTTGGAATCCGACTGGACCACCATTGTGATTTCAAAATTTTGCAGAAGTATGACTCCAAAGTTCCCTCCGTCTGGCAAGAGAGACAATTTGGGAATAGCTTTTCTCGACTATCATCTAACGATTGGAGGTTAATGGGTAACCGCCTCTTCAACAACTCCAAGTACTATTTGGCTATTGAGTGGTGAGTCCTTCTTTTAATAGAAGACCATGATTGATTATACTCATAAATAAATTAAAGCTATTCAAAGGCATTGGAATACAACCTGAAAGATCCGGAGAGGCAAATCATCCAGCTGAATCGTGCTCTAACTTTCCTCAAATCCCACCAGTTTGATGCTGCTCTCAGCGACACTCAAGAAATTTTGGCACTCTTCCCTACGTCGGAAAAGGCCCTTTTTCGCAAATCTCAGGCACTCTATCATCTTCGGAAATTCAGAGAGTCGTGCAATACCTGGAAAATTCTTCGCAAAGCGTTTCCTGAAAATGTGAGCGCAAGGAACGAATTCACAAGAGCCCTTGATCGTCTTTTGGAACAAGAAAGTGGCAAGTTTTGCTTCAAGAAAATGCAGCAAGAAGCCAAGAGGCTTTCTCCACCGCAGTTGGATCATGCAACATACATCGGACCTGTGTCGATAAAGCTGACCTCCAATCGAGGGCGGGGTTTATTCACGACCAGTCAAGTGAAGGCAGGAGATCTTTTGCTGTGCGAGAAGGCAGTTGGGTACGCGTTTTTTGACGAAGAAAAGAAAAGTCAAGGCTTGTCCCTTTTGATGAACACGGAGACGAACTCCATGACTATCGGTTGCCAGATGGAGCTTCTCACATCTGTGATTCAAACACTTCAAAAAAACCCATCATTCATGCCTGCTATCCTGGATCTTCATCATGGGTCATACAAGACTTTGGATGTCACTTGGGCTGATGGAAACCCCGTCGTGGATACGTGAGTGCTCCCTCAGATTGATATGAAAAGAAAACCTTTCGCTGATATATTCTAGATTCCTGATTGAAACTATATTAGCCCTCAACAGCTTTGGGTGTACTCGATCAACTCGTGCGCATCACATTGAACTTGCTCTCAATAGAACAACAGCCTCGGATGTGTTTCACTCAGTCGGCCTTTGGCCGATTGCAGCTCACGGCAATCACTCTTGTCTTGCAAATGCTAGTCGGTCCTTTATCGGAGACATTATGATCATCCGTGCTTCGCAAGACCTTGCACCTGATACCGAGATTGTCTTTCCTTACAAGAATCTATTCAGAGATAGCGAGCCGAATCTAGACAAGGCACTCGAGCAGTGGGGCTTCCAATGCGACTGTGCTTTGTGTGAAGACTTGAAGGCAACCAAGCCTACTAATTTGGCAATAAGAAAGAGACTCATGGAGAAATTGGCGGCCGTTTTTCAATCCCCAAAGACTGTATCCATGGGAAGTATTGACACACTCTTGGCAAATCTCGAGAATACCTATGCTCGGCCTGCACTTGAAGTTCCACGTATTGACATCTACGATTGTTACGCTGCACTTTCAAAAATCTACTATTCATGTGGATATCCTGAAAAAGCTGTTGGCGCAGTATTGAAAACGCTAGATTCACTTGGATTTGCGATTGAGGGTGGCGAGTTGCCGCAAAAGCCGGGCACGTCCCTTGTCATCAAGAAATGGGGATTGGTGAAAGACGACCTCATTGGCTGCTGGATGATGCTCGCAAATATCTATCACATCTGGGCCCCCAGTCTTGAGGCCTCGGCACAGGCCTACGCCCGATTGTTCTATCGAATCTGTATTGGCGAAGATGAAACGTTTGACCAGACTTATTCTTTGGGGTCGTTGAGACTCGATGGATTCTGTGCGCGAGCAGAGTAATTTGATGGTTACAAGCTTATCACGAGTTTCCTAAATTGTCGGTTGAGGCTTGAATGACATATTTTCTCGGAGCACAATGATGACATTTTCAAGATGTGGGTAGACCTAGAATTTCGGTTTCAGACTGGATTTGGTAGAAACAAATGCACATGCATTGCTACTGTACGCGAACTGGTTCTTCTACGCCGGAGTGACGGGATAATGGATGAGAACCCCACAATTTATTTGACCATTTGCAAGGCCGCGACTGCAGTATATACAAAAAGGCATCTCTAATATAAATCGGGAGTAATAAGTGGTCCCCCAAACGCCAAATCTATATCCAAAAAGACCAAAAAATATTGTGCAGAGCCTATCACACTTCGACGCACGTCGACATATATGAGAAACCAAACAATGAATATGCAAGACTTGATGCAATGAAACAGCAAGTGCTGGCTGAGATGATGAATGAACAATCGTTTCTTGCGGTATTTTAAATCTTGTCACGGAACGAGTCTGGCAAAATCCGATCTTCGACGCGGCGCATCAACTTGTTGGTCTGTTCCGCCAAACTGAGGGTCAAGATCTAAAATTAATCGGTCAGCATGGTGTCTATTTGGGTAATTTGAAAAGGGTGGCGGGGAAAGAAGAGAAAAGAACTGACGGTATGGGGAAGGATACGCGCAAGATGGGCAAAGAATCCCTTGTAAATGGCAAGCACACCCTCCGTGCGGATTGTCTTGAACAAACAGTCGAAGACGCCCTGGTAGAGATTACCGGTCTGGTTGTACATGCGAGCCATAATGGTGTCTAGAGAAGAAAAGCGAATGTCAGCGACGGAAGATATTTATCCCTTAAAAAACACGAAAACATACCAGGAGGATGCATGAAGCAGCACACAACAAAGCCCGAAGCAGCACTACTGGCCAAGTGCAAAGCGGGGCCTTCTTCCATGCCCAAGTGCCTAGTCAGGCGGCGCTTGGCAAAGAAGTACGTGGGAAGTTGGACAGCACTGCCGAAACTGGTACGGATCATAGCTGCTCCAACTCCTCGATATACACCCTTGACACCCTCGCTGTTATAGATCTTGCTGAGGCCATCAAACGAGTTCTTATAGTTGTGCTGAGTACCAACGGGAAGGAAAGGCGAGTAGGATTGCAGACGGGTTTTGACCAAAAAGAACGGTGAGCCCGCCGCAGCACCGATGACACCAGATGCAGCACCTGCAACAACATTGGCACCAAGGGACTGGACCTTTGGATCACTGTAGATGGCGTTTGTGAGGTTGGCGCGAATCGGCTCGTAGAACCCCAGCCGGCAGCCGTTGAGCAGGACCTGGTAGATATACTAAATGATCTTGAGTGTTAATTCGGCGTCACTTATGCTAGAGAATCGTCCGACCTTGATGTACATACCGCAGATCCAATTCCGCGGAACAGACCGCGCGCACCTTCGTTCTGGAGAATAACCTTGACGCCATGCAAGACACCCTTGTACTTCTTCGCCGCCTCGTTCTTCGCTTGGAGTTCACCCTGAAGCTGCAAACTTGGAGGGTATCAGCGCTGGCCCCGATATGAGACAATCTAAGCGACCTTGATCAGAAAACTTACCGGATCTTCACAGTTTCAAAGCTGTGGGTGACGGTAACCGCACCGCAAGCGGCGATACCTCCGGCGATAAACGCTCTATTCCAATAAACATGATATCAGCGTGAGTCTTAAGAGGTGCAAATATATCTAGCATGATAAACTTCATACCCAGTGGTCGTTGACATCTTGTTCTGGATAGCGATACTTCCACGGCAGATGACGGATGAGTCGATCGACTTTGATGGCCACCGGAGAGATATCGGAGTGGCGAGAACAGCCAGGGGAAGGGGAAGCCCTCAATCCAAAGACGCTCGGGAGTGCAAGGATTGTACTTGAGTTGTCTCACAGCTACCTTCTCCTTCTATCAAGGCCCTAACGTCTTCAGACAATCCGAGGTCAGGCGTCCGGGGGAGATGGTCAGGGCTGAAATGCACTAAAAGCTTACCTACGGTTACCATAGGCCGCAAGAGGCCGAAACAGGCGTGGCATGATTGGTCAATGGCGCGGGCCAACCCCGATCATCGGGGGCGGTATGTCGGATAATTATTATGCCGATGCCGGCGCAAACGCGAAAAAAGCAGGCGCGCGGGTGTGTCGATTTCCGGCCCGAAGAGGAAGGCACAACGAAACGCCTGCCAGAAAGGCCGTTCGGAGCTCTCCTTTACTTTTGCTTTCCTTTTTACGACGAAACTTCATCGTACTATTTTGTCCCGCCTTGCATTTCTCACCCTTCATCTGATTATCATCGTCATGGGCGAAGGGCAACAGCCGATCCCAGCTTCGCAGCCAGCTGTGCAAGCTCCCCAAAAGATCTCTGACATCATCCGCACCTATCGTCCATGCAAGGTTAGCTATGCACCAGGAAAGAGCAATGGACAACCCATCTGACACTCCTTCCATAGGCCTTCCGTGGATCCAAGTCGGAATCATCGACGAATGTTGTCACCTCCCTCGACTTCGACGACCAAGGTGATTTTGCGGTGGCCGCGGGTGATGACGAGACAATTCAGATCTTCGATGTGAAAGAAGGGAAGTCGACTAAATCAGTGCCGAGTAAAAAATATGGTGTGCACCTTGCCAGATTCACCCACCATTCTCGCCAGGTTCTGCATGCCAGCACCAAGGTCGATCGTGAGTAATCGAACAATATTATTGGAATGGGTCATGTTAATTGACTCTCTGTTAGACTCGTTGCGCCTGCTTGACCTTCATAATGAGGGCTATGTGCGATATTTCTCGGCCCACACTGATAAAGTAACGTGCTTGGCCATGTCTCCCGGCAGCGACACTTTTGTTTCATGCTCCAAGGACAATACGGTTACCATGTGGGATCTTGGATCCCGTAATTTTCGGGGCCAGCTAAAGCTTGCAACCCCATACTTGGTGGCCTTTGACCCAACGTCCTCCGTGATGGGAATTGCCTCTCAGTCTACTTCATCTGTTCTTCTCTATGACCTTCGAAACTATGACAAAGCTCCTTTTGCAACATTCGATCTCGCCCCCTTCGAAGAGATTTACACACCTTCCACCCGAGGCCGTGGCTGGACCAAACTTGCTTTTGCTAACGATGGAAAAAGTCTGCTAATTACGACAGACTTTCATGGACATTTCGTCGTGGATGCCTTTGATGGTACTATCAAAGCCTTCTGTGTAGGCAAAGCTGGTTCGCCCGGTCGCGCTGCGCCTGTTTCATCCACTGGCAAGCCATTAGGACAGGGAGACGCGTGTTTCACGCCTGATGGGCGATATGTGATTGGAGGCAATGGGGAACAAAATGATGTGCTGGTGTGGGATCTATCTGATGCGCGAGTTGGCCGACAGAACGCGGCTCAGCTACAGCCTTTGACCAGACTGTCCCATCGTGGCCGGACTGCTCTCATCGAATACAATCCGCGATACAACATGATTGCCAGCGCGGACCGGGACGTTGTTTTCTGGCTTCCTGATGAACCCCCTCGCCCATCGGATAAGTAGGCCGTCCCTGTCATTCACCAATCTTCATCACGTCTTAGGGACCGGCCTCCCACGTGCAACTGCTACATTTCACGAATTATGACATTTGATACATTCAACGGAGTTTCATTGAGGTTTATGATTTTGATCATCAGATATATTCTGTTCCCAGATCCTGGCAATGGGTTGTCTCTCTGTTATGCATTAGGAATGAACAATATCCCTTTCAGTTTACCTTCTTATCACAACCAACTCCTTTAAGTTTCATGCTTAAAGATTAGAACTGAAAGCAAAAGATTGACTAGACAGGTGATAGAGGAAGTAGATGAAATAATGCGAGGCTGTATATGCTAGCAGATCGTGAGACGCTCTTGTCTATCTCATCTTATCCAAATATTATATCCAGTTTATTATCCCAATTGACCTCCTATCTTTAGATTTTACGATCCCTGTCCTTGCCCGCCAAACTTCGGGCTGTATCACAAATCCAAACATTAGGTCCTTCGAGATGCTCATCGCCATTTCGGCTCTTCTCAATCATAGTTTCGATCTGTTTATCGATTGTCCGATTGCTCGAAATGGTCATCATTCCCGTCGCCCATCCGTACATAAAGACACCATAATTTATATCCGATAAGCTCTCTGCAACTTCCTCTGCCACTGAAGGGAGTTTACCCTGTGCTTTAGCATTGTCAATCACTTTCTGAGATTCAACGACTCTAATGGGGAGTTTCCACCCTGCTGGCACTTGATATTCGGACGTTGTCTGAAACTTCTGAACGAGAGATGCAGAGTCCAGAGAGTCATATGGGCTATCACCCAGCATGATTCTTGTTCTTTCCTTCTCGGCACCAGATCCAATCACCTGCACTATTTCGCGCATTCGGGTTGCAGCCTCCTGGGTGCAAACCAGATCACGGTTGCTAGTCGCTGGCCAAAGCTCGGTGGGAAGCAACGGCTGCTCTTTTTCGACCTCTATCTGCCGTATAATGGCTTTGTGGAAACCGGGCAATGGGGTCATGTTTTTGGTATGAGATAGATCGGATACCAACGCGAGTAACAGAGTGCAATCGACGTTCAGAGTGGACGTAAATTTCTCGAATGGCTGGGGCAGAAGGTGCGCCAGCCCAGTCAGGCTGGCATCTGCAGCCTGAGTCTTCTGCGCCTGGACCTCTACCCCATAGCTTCGAATCTCTTGAAGAACATCGTCAATTTCGGGAACGTTACCTTCCTCGATCCTAGGCAGTACAACCCGGATCCGCGGATGTCGATAGCGCACACGGGTAGCGTTGGCTGCTTTCCGCAAGTCTTTAGCCAACTTGATGAGTTCCAACTCATCATCGTCATCCTCATCATCTTCATCGCCGTCAAAGTTGCGCAAGATTGTGCGTCGTTTTGAACTGTCGCTGCCGTCATCCGACAAGCATTCGTCCTCGGAGTCGCGCTCCCATCCTTTCTCGGCCATCTCGAAGAGCAATCGATTCTCCGAGATAGTCGATACTTTCACCCACTGCTCGCCATCCCCCGCGACGATATCAACAAGCACACTTTTGCTCTTATCTTTGTTTGGCTGCTTCTCACCACCGCCATTGCTTTTTCCGCTCTTCTTGTTTCGCTTGGCCTCCTCTGCCTTTTCTCTCTCTGATGCTTTTGTCTCACCATCCCAATAAAACCGCTTGCCAATCGCTACCAGTCCTGTGCATGAAACTTTGGCAATATTCCACACTGCCTGATAAAACGGCAAGTTTGATGAGCGCAGTGCATGCGCCAGCCGCTTCTCAGCCTCGGACTCGCCTTCTCTCTGCCCAGAACCTGCATCGCTCTCTTCCACTACCGGTGTACAGCTAGGCATTCGCTGCTCCAGCTTCTGCAACATTCTCAGCTCCGAGGTCACGTTTGAGCGGAACTGTCGCACCTCCACTAGCTGTGGATTGCGCAGCGTGCGCTTTAGCAAACCCTGGAACTCGTCGATCTCAGACAAGAGGTCCAGACATTGCTGGTGGAGGTCTGTAGAGGCTGCTGTGCTCGGTGCAACCGGAGAGGAAATACCGGCCTGCTGTTTCAAGGCTTCCAGCATGCTTTCGGTGGCTGCGCCATCGTTGGTGTGACTTGCGGTGTTGTGTGCCATCGTGGGAGTCGGGGCGGCGGGTGGCGGTAGGAGGACAGGCTCACACTCGGCGCGGGTGCTCCGCATGAGCGAGCTGGTCAAAAGGCACCAGGGAGTTCTTCGGCGGGGAATTAAGGCTGTCGGAAGCTTGATGCGTTATCGCGCACGCGGGTCGTCCGGGGCCTCTTTTTCGGTGATTGCGGGGCCGATAATCGTTGATAGGCTTCTTATCGAACTTGCCCGGCTCATAAGATTAATTGAACATTCTGGCAAGAGAGCAGAAGGTTATTATGGAATAAAATTAGGGACCCATAAAATTGGAGACGAGGTCTTTATGACTCAAAGCGCAAAATCCACCCGTAGACTCTCTGGGCTTCTGGTGGGTTCGAATTCCGGCCCCCATCCCTTGGCTCTGGACATAGATCTACTCCCTGGCTTTACACAGAGGGTGTTTGACGACTAACCTAGAACATCTTGGATCCGGTCTATACCAAGTTATTCTAGCCTCTTGGCCTATATAAGCATATGAGATGTAGACAGAATTCCAAGGTGTATATCATCTTCCAATCTGTGCACGATCTCATTAGATATCTTCATGACGAACAATCAGTCCAAGTTGTCCTTCAATAAGATATAATCGTGGATCAATAATTTTCATTGCTATGGCATCCATCTTAGTATTGGAGCTTGGGCCCCACATCTTGAGTGGTGGCTACAGGGATGGGAAGGCGACCTATCAAAGTAGTCCAAAGCCTCTATATTATGGCATAATGTAGCTCAAGCCATAGTAGGATCCGCATCTCACGCAATTGGCATTGCCATTGAGTTTTGTTTCATTGTCGAGGTCATGTTTCATCAACAAAATCTTCAATTGCAAATAGATGGCTTGGCTATTTTGTTGAAAGCCATTTAGAAATATACGTCAAGAGCTCAAGGCACAAGCCAGGTAAATCAAGAATCCGTCAAGAAAACAAAGAGAAAAAAACCAACGCCATGACATGCTTGAGAGCCTCTCAATTTTGGCGATACACAAATTGGGACGTGTCATTTATATCTCTACAGCAGCTCAATTTCCCCAATTGCTGAGATATTTCTCATCGAAAATACACCAGACAAGCCCGACTTATCTCGACAGACAACTTTCTCCATAGTTTCTAGTGAGTGAGTCTTTGCCGCTCGTCGGAGTTGCGTGGTGATTCATCGTCGTCTGACCATTTGTCACCATCTTCACCAACAGCGAAGATCGTTTCCTCCTCCAAGGAGGAACGCTGGGCCTGTGATACTGGCTTGGGGGGGACGGGGGAAAGATCGCGACGGCCATCGGCGGCCGAGCTACCGGGGTACTCGGGAGGCGCTTCCAGGGGATCCTCTTCATCGAGGCCACTACCGAATGAACGAATTTCGAAGCCATCATCATCTTGGGCAAGCTGAATGTCACAGTTAGTCTAGGCGATCATAACAAGATCTATTTTGAGAAGCCTCTTACCTCATCACTCATAGCGAAGCGTCGGTTATTGGCAGTCGGACGCCACAGATACGCGACAAATGCGATATCGAACAAGTAAACCAGGTTAAGCCAGCCATCCAGCACGAACCACCGTGCCTTCCAGTGCTCAGGCACAAAGCTAGCATCGCTGCGGCCAGCAAAGGCGAAAGAGTTGATGAAAAAGAAGCCGAAGATTACGATGATACTCCCGAGGATACACCACCACAGCTTCTTGTACATCAACGCCTTGGTCTTTTGCTTTCGGTCGATAAGATCTTTCATAGTGGCATTGAGAGAGTTCAAGGTCCAGACATAGAAGGCCGTCAAGGTTCCAGCGAGAGGAAGGACAATAAGCAGCACCAGAGGACCCGCGCTATCCGGTGTAATAGACAGGCTGGCAATAGAGTAGACCATGGCAAAGATGAAGTGCGCAATAGCAAGGATACGAACGTAGATCATAGTTCGGCCCAGCGATGGCTTTACCACGCCATAACCCATGCAGACTATCAAAAGCAGGAAGAATGAGAAAGCATTTCGGCCAGCATTTAGAATAGCAACTATGATCATCAATGCCTTTGCCATGGCATTCAAGCCATGTCGGTTTTGGTAATCTAGACAGGTTAGATTCAAGACTGCAGAGAAGTCAGGCGGATGGACATACCATAGAATCCCCAAGTCATCAACTGCTCGACAATCAGGAACACCAGGATCGCAGTGATATAGTTTTGCACGGGCACTAAGGATAGTTAGTTTTGAAGCAGAACATGTAAAATGACCCGGGCAGAGGGAGAGGGGGGTTTCTTACAGATGTCAGACCGATTTTGGACATAGAGAAAAGCCCAGAACCTAGATCTCAGCGTTATTAGTGCATTCAAATAGTCACCCGGGGTCGTTGGATTGGCACGTACACTCCGACGACAGCGTACACGATGGTCAAAGCGCCATAGAAGGGCAACTTGGCGATCTGTGCCGCTGGCAGCTCTCCATATGAGTTGCGAAAAGTAACAACGGCGGTATAGTCCTCCCCAGAGTATGCGTAGGTGCTCACACAGTAGAATCCAGTCTTGTGCACGGGGTATTTGATAGCGTCCGGGTCGTTCAGGTGAATTGCCTTGGAAATTATGGGATTGGCGGAGGCATCACTGGCATTCTTAGTAAGGAGGAAGGAGCCAATTTGGTCTTCGGTGCAAAGCTTTGCATCTACGTTCGCCTGGTCGCAGATAGTTTCCTTCAACTGATGCTTATCGGTCAGCTCGCATGCATGGGAAGGGCGCCAGTAGAAGTCGGGGAAATACCTCAGCGTCGTCGGACCGATATTCACCAATCAACTCTTCGTCATTCCATTCAAAGATCACCAAACTGGCAAGAGGATCGCCTTCTGGAGTTCCAGCCTTGGAGAATTTCACTAGGATAAAGGGGTCGACGTTTCCTCCCCAGGCCTTGCGGCTGTACATCCCTGAACATCGTTGGCGGTGCGCTTCGTCGGATTTCTAAGAACAGCATGATCAGTATCGTTTTTTGGGTGAAGCTGGCGAGAATTTCGCTGCAATATCGCTTACGATTTCCACATCGTTGGCAAGCACGGAGCCTGCAAGCAAGGCCGTAAGGCCGAGTGAACGGAGCCAGCCCTTCATCGCAACCAAGCAACAACTGCAGGAAAGGCTCCAGGATTCGGGGGGGGGGGGGGGGGGGGGGAAACTTTCAGAATCAAGGAAGCTGCATCAAACGTGGTGTTTGAAAAGGTCAAGAGACGGTTGGCAATCAGGGCAGGTCCACAGCTCCGGAATAGTCGAAGCTCACTGCGTGTCCTAAAAAGCCCGGGAAGCCGCGCGCGTGGGCCGTCTTATCTAAGCTTGACCGCCCGCGGTACCGCCACCATCCAACTACTTTTTTTTTGGTCTTTTTGTGATTGCGCCGAATATCTCAGAGCTCCCATAATCTTACTCAAAATGCCGGCTAAGGAGTTGACTGACCTTTGCATGGACTGCAAGGAGGAAAAGTTCATCTTGACCATCCGAAAGAGACGACTATGCAGGTTTGTGGCTGGTCTCCTACCCCTCCATTGAATGCCTACTCAAAGCGTTTTTATAGCTGCTGTTTCACCAAATTTATTTCCTACAAGGTCATGCAACACATGAGCAAATATAGCACTAGGAAGAATCCAGGAAAAGCGACTACTTCATTGCTTCTCCCGCTCTCCCTTGGTGTCTCTTCGTCTGTCCTGTTGCATATTCTAGACCAAGGGATCCAACGCCAGCGCGCCAAACCGTACGCCACGCTCGACTTCGATATTCATATTCTCGTCATTGATCCGGCTACCATTCACTTGTCTAGCGCTCAATATAATCAAATCTATGAAGCTATTGGGAAGCTGTGCCCAGACGTTTCCTTAACTCGAGTCCCGTTTCACAGCGTTTTCGAGTACGTCCCGAATATGAAGGACATTATGCGAGAATATGCGGGGCCTCGATTTTCGGATGATGAGTTGCAGACCAATGAGGACCGTTTGGCGGCATTCCGTGCCTCTGTATCCACTGCGACATCAAAAGATGATCTTGACTCGGTGCTTTTGACCAGACTAGTAGTAGGGTTTGCCCAGAAGGCTGGGTACGAGACTGTGATCTGGGGTGATTCAGATAGTCGACTTGCCGCGAAGACCTTGGCTGGTGTTTCCAAAGGCCGGGGTGCTTCGTTGACGTGGTTAGTTTCCGATGGAATGTCTCCCTGGGGAATCGGCTTCGATTTTCCCCTACGAGACCTCTCCAAGTTTGAGCTGGAACAGTATCTCAGTGTCTGTCCAGAACTCTCTACTATCGTCATTCCTGATGAGCCTCCATCCGACAATGTGCTTACAAAAAATATGTCCATTGACGAGCTTATGTTGCGGTACGTTCAGACTCAAGGTCAGAAGTACCGTGGAATCATGGCCAATGTAGGCCGCACAGCAAATAAGCTCGAGTCTACGGCTGGGTCTGACGATCCGCTATGTTCCTTGTGTGGAGGCTTAGTTGGAAATGTCAAGGGCAACACTGGAGTCACAGTGGCCAGTCAAGCCGGCGATAACCAAAGCTCCAAGTTCTGCTATGGATGCATGAGATCACGTCCTGAAGCCTTGTGCTAATTTAAGGAATAAATTTGGAAGAAGCGCTATATGTCAGAAAAACAAAAACATATTAACCAGTCCGCAAGTCATCACCAGAGAGCATTCTCAAACCAACCGAAAAGGGTATCTCAAAATCATCATCATCCTATCACTCGATCTATCATACTCCACCACGCTCCAGATCCTCCTCGCGATGGGTTGCTCCACCAAACCACCTGCTGTGTGAGCGACTGTTTCTCGATTTCTTGGCCGGATTAGACCTGCCAGAGTGTCTGCCATTTCCGGCCCCAGAGGATACAGGCTCTTCGTATTCAGGGGGCGAAGTGCCAATGATGCCACTCTCTTGCTTGTCCCACTCCTCCGGCAAACTGTGATCAACAACTCGAGGCTCTTCGTGTCTGTGATCCGCGACTCGTCCTTGCTGTCTGGTCTCTGTCTTGAGCGATTTAGCGCCCTTCTCGCGCAGATGCTTCTCTAGCATGACTGCGTTTCTCGTATTGCATTTGTATACCGCGTCCGCAATATCGCCGATAAACGGGACGAGACCGATGAAAAAGTCAACGATGACATTGATCAACATCATCATGCGCAAGCGTGAGGGAAGTCCACCGTCAATCTGACCGCAATTTCTCACAACCATGAGGGCAAGTGCGGCATCGGCAGCATCACCCGCACTAGGACAGAAGCAATCTGTTAGTATTGAAGTGACTGTGGCAAGGGAGGAAAGGAAAGAAGAGAAGTGAAACCCGAAAGAGGCGAACGATAGGAAGAGCAACAGAGAACTCACAATGGTACGAGACCAATCACACTGCCCCAGCCGAAGCGAATTCCACAGAGGTTGAAGAGGCAGTAGTCGAGTCGGTACGCCCTGCGCTTAACCTGGGTCAGAATTTTGCCATCATTGTCTGACAATCCTGGTGGAATAGCCTTGCGGCGCTTCTGAGACTTTTTGCCAAAGGCGCGA
This sequence comes from Penicillium macrosclerotiorum, assembly GCF_028827735.1. NCBI lineage: Eukaryota > Fungi > Ascomycota > Eurotiomycetes > Eurotiales > Aspergillaceae > Penicillium > Penicillium macrosclerotiorum. The sequence continues at coordinate 4,689,369 of NW_026643083.1, read as the reverse complement.
CCAAGGCGTGATGCGGGCACTTCTTCGAAATAGGGGTCCTAGAGAGGAATGTTTTGGTCAGCCGCAGTTATAAAGCTTTTGTGCAACATAGATAATTCACATACCTCTGTTCCAAAATGGTTCCTCGCAGATTCAGCAAGCACTCGTTTGCCCACCAGGTTCCAAAGGGCGCCGGACATTGTGGATAGTGTTGACGGATAACTGTTTAACAAGGAAGGTGTAGGTTGTAGGGATGGTCTCGGAGCACCGTGAAAGATATAGTGCGTCGAGGGGGATAAAAATAGAACCTCCTGGGCAACTTGTTCCTTTGATAGGGTGACAAAGGTTTCGAAACACACGCCTCCTAAAACTCGAGCATGCGATTGACAGTCATGGATTTGGCGCCGGGGGGAAGATGAAACAAAAAGAGAGCGGGAGGACGCGCTGAGCGAATGCTCCAACGTCATTCCTCGGTCTTTATTGCTGGCGCCCAAATCCTGGAACCCCGCCGATCACTGTGGCTCACGAGATCCTGCACCGCCACACCGCCACACGACCACCGCCTGAGTCAGCTGATCGTCACTTGGGCAGTTCCGCTTGCCTCTGCCCAGCTATTCCTCCCCCGATTGGCGCCTTGACCCTTTATTCTCCTTCACGGTAGTGTCGAACGCCTTTGAACTTTCTTCAGTGCTCAGGCAGCATTTGAAATCGGTGTGCGGAATTCTCTCTGCAAGCTACATCTCCCCCAGCTTGTGTTGATTCTGTGTCGCGCTTGGCGACCTGAGCAAGCATCTGGTTTCGGTCGTTCGCATTGCAATGCTCAGCTTCGTTGCCCACCATGACCGAATCAAAGATGCAGCTAGAAGACTGTACGTTTCTTTGGGCCTTGCCTGCTCCATGGAAACACAGAGGGTGCTCACTAACTCCGTGAAATAGGGCTGGATGACTTATGTGTCCGCTTCATCATTAACCTACCTTCCGAAGAGCTCGAATCAGTGGAACGCATTTGCTTCCAAATCGAAGAGGCGCAATGGTTCTACGAAGATTTCATCCGACCTCTTGACCCCGCGTTACCGTCACTTTCCTTGAAAGATTTCAGTTTTCGCCTATTCGCGCATTGCCCGCTGATGTCACAATGGTCCCACTACCACCATGTTATGGCCTTTTCAACCTTCCTGGCCTACAAGACCCGAGTCCCTGTTCGCGGGGCTATTTTGTTAAACGAGGAGATGGACTCGGTCGTCCTGGTCAAAGGTTGGAAGAAAGGCGCAAACTGGAGTTTCCCACGAGGCAAGATCAACAAGGGCGAGCCTGATCTGGAATGTGCAATTCGGGAAGTTTATGAAGAAACTGGCTTTGATGTTCGTGAAGCGGGCTTGATTCAAGACGGAAAGGATGTCAAAAGCATAGAGGTCACAATGCGAGAGCAGCACATGCGACTCTTCATTTTCCCCCGGGTCCCTATGGATACCTATTTCGAGCCCCGCACCCGCAAGGAAATCAGCAAAATTGAGTGGTACAAGCTCTCAGATCTGCCGACTTTGAAGAGAAACAAACAGCACGAAGAGGGAATGACCGTTGCCAACGCAAACAAATTCTACATGGTCGCTCCATTCCTGCATCCACTCAAGAAATGGATTGCGCATCAGAAAAGACTCGCTGCTAAAACCCAGGGAGCTGCCAAACAACCCCTGCAAAGTGAAGGCTATGTTTCGATGGATGAAAACGGTTACCGGACCAATGGTACCGCTGCTGAGATGGCGATGCCTAGTGACCTGCCAGAAGTAACCTCGGCCCCCGATGCATCTCTGCATATTAAGCAGTTGTTGAATATTGGTGGAGCCCCGTTGGCGCACGCCGAAGCACAGGCACCTCAGATGGTCCAGCCTGCTCATCTTCCTGCTGTTGACCAGACCAAATCGAATGCGCTCCTAGCATTGCTCAGGAAGGGCTCACAAGACCCTGTTCCGCAGGTTCGAAACGAAAGTATGGCGCAGCCGACCGGGTTACCTACAGCGCAACCAGCTCACTTGCCACCAAACTTCTTCCCTGGTTTTCCTCAGCAACAGCAACATATGGCGCCATCTAACTTCATGCAGCAAACCTCTGCACAACCTTTACAGGAACCGCCGCGGGGAGCATCGCAGCCTGCTATGTATGCTCACCAAGCTCCTTCATTACCTCCTACTCGGCAGCCCGAGCTTCCTGGGTCTTCTGGCTTGCCTCAAATCCCCCATATGTCCCCGACCAACTATCTCACTCGCAATGCTCAGCCTCCACCTTCCCATGTGATGCCTACGAGACATGCAGCGGCTCCATTCCAGCAAACTGGAGACCCTCAATTCTCCCAACTCGCCCAGCAAGCTCAACTTCCAGGTGCAGTTGTACCGTCAGCGAGCAAACTTCCCCCGCCAACTCTAACTAGTCACTCTATGGCGCTGTTGAACTTTTTCAAGGATAACACTGCAAAAACTCCTCAACTTGTAAATGCTGCTCCAGCATCCGTACAAACATCTGCTTCTGCACCTGCCCCCGTTCCGGAGACTATGAAAGTACGAAAGACATCTCAGCACCAGGATAGTCTCTTGAATCTGTTCAAGGGCCCCAGTGCCGCTGCTTCTCAGCCGGCAGAGCTTTCAGGCCAACCTGTTCTATCAGCCCCGCCTCCAGAGAAGCAAATTCTTCAACGACCTTCTCAGCAGACTGATCTGAGCATACAACCTGGCAAGACTAGACAGAAAACTCAAGCCGGAGTGGTCCATACATCCGCGACTGTCTCCGGGCCGATGAATATACCGCAATTCGATGCGATTCCAAAATCATCGACCAGAAAAGCAACCAATGGATCCAGTCGGAAGAGCAATAACAACCGACGAGACCAGGCACAAACTCAACAGCTTTCCTCTCCCATTACTATTCTTCCCCGACCTCAAGCCGCGAAGCGAGATGTATCTATTTCAGAACCCATTGCGCAACCCTCACCAATCCGATCTCATGTGCCTGTTCCTCAGCCAGCAGCTCCGGAACCAGTCAAGCCATTTCAGCCTCAAATCCTGCGTCGCTCCGACAAATCAGGCTACGAGAACTTGCTGATGACAACCTCCAAGACTGGCAATGAGGAACATAAACAGAGTCTACCCGGATTCCAGGGTACACAGGCTGAGCTAGCTCCTGACAACAAATTCGATCGCCGGCCTAGTCAAACTGCAGCGCAAAAAGAAGCATTATTATCTCTATTTGGAAAACCCGCTGTTGTCTCTCCGCCCCCAACGTCGGCTGTAAAACTTGATTCTCGATCCATAAATCAAGTGTCTACTGCAGCATCTGGGTTGGTTAGCCCACTCTCCTCTCTCCACTTTCACAGTAGTGGAGACTCAATTTCTCGCCGTGGGACACCGTCTGAGAACGAGGTGGCTTTGCCAAGCGTGAACCGCGTTTCTTCGCCAACGAACAAGGCGTTTTTGCTGGGATACTTGCAGGGAGTTGCGAAGGGCAGCAAATGAACAAAGCATTCTGAACTTCTATCGGCCATTTTCTCTAGATGCGGACCGATAGTAATTGTGTAATACATGACAAAGATAGTCAGACGATGCATTTTCTCGTTGTAATTGTTCACTTCGCTCTCCTATCCATTTTTGCTCGAAGACAGAAATAACTTTTCAAGAAAACTAATATCAAATTAGTTTGTACCTCGTCTGTTAGGACACAGATGCGACAACCCATGAAGTATCGATAGGAGCCGAAATTGGTTGCAGAATTCAACATGCACATTTTGAACATGCCTTCCTGATCCCCTTTAGATATATATAGTATTTTAAGCATCACCAATCCAACTTTTATATATCTCGGAATTTGACAGACCTGGATGTCTTCGACAGCTCCCAATGCCAGCTTCCTGGTGGTCTAAATATACATATTTCCAACTGGCTGGTCCTATAGCACGTCCGACCGGGTATGACCAACATCAATAGCAAGGTTACGCAAAAAAAAAAGACAAGAGCTGTACTTCATTGCAAAAACTTGGTAATAAAGGAGAGGATGGCAAGAAAAAGTGTAATTACAGCCCTCTGTTTACAAATCCGATCTCATGCTTCAAAAGATCCGAGTCTAGTTTCTGCCCCATGCCACCGCCCAACGTCATCGCCGGGTCTCCGTCGGCAAAAAGAAATACGCCGTCTCACATTGGTTCTCCTCCGGCAGCTATCCAAACACGCAATGATGCGTCCTCGCCTCTCGGTCTGCAGTCGCTGTTTGTCGCAGAGCAGGGCGTTCTCTACAACAGAAGCAAGAGCTCAGCAATCCCAGAATGCCTCCCTTCCTCCTCCGGTCGGTTACAGTCGGCTTACAAACCGCGGCCTCATCTCGATCACCGGAGTCGACAGTGCAACCTTTCTTCAAGGCCTGATAACCCAGAACATGCTGGTAGCCAACGATCCGAGCAAGAGCATTCGTCGTACAGGCTCCTACGCAGCATTCTTGAATTCCCAAGGGCGCATTCTCAATGATGCTTTTATTTACCCACTTCCAAACCCGGATGCCGATAGCTCAGACCAAGCATGGTTGGTCGAGGTGGACAAAAATGAGGTGCTCACTTTGATGAAACATCTAAAGAAACATAAGCTGAGAGCAAAGTTGAAACTTCGGGCTCTCGAGGATGGCGAGCGGACTGTTTGGTCATCGTGGAAGGACCACTCCGAACCGCGATGGGCGGCATACAATCTTGAATCAGAGACCCTATCACCGTTCCCTCCTTCTTCAAACATCACCGGCTGTCCAGACTTCCGTGCTCCCGGATTTGGGACTAGAATTATCACTCCGGGACCTGAGGACCTGCGCAGCCATTTTCCGGATGAGACCCACGTTGCCGGGCCCGAGGTCGGATTGGATTCATATACTGTGCGCCGGATATTGAATGGAGTTGCCGAGGGCCAGTCAGAGATCATTCGCGAGTCATCTTTGCCACTGGAATGCAACATGGATATGGCACGAGGAATCGACTTCCGCAAGGGCTGTTATGTCGGCCAGGAGCTGACAATCCGGACTCACCACACCGGCGTGGTGCGCAAGCGCATTCTGCCGGTACAGCTCTACACCGGCGATCCGTTGTCAGCGGAAGGACCAGTCTATGACCCCTCGTTAGAAATGTCACTACCGCCCAGTGGAACGAATATCATTAAAGCAGGCGGTCGGCGGGGTCGGAGCGCGGGAAAATTTTTGAATGGCGTGGGCAACATTGGTCTCGCACTGTGCCGCTTGGAAATGATGACTGATATCGCACTAACCAGTGAGGGGACACAGTATACCCCGGGAAGCGAATTCAAGGTATCATGGACAACTGAGGCTGAACAGCCGGCGGAAGTCAAGCTGCAAGCGTTCGTCCCGTCATGGACTCGCGACTTTATTTCTACAGGCGGAGCACGGAAGCAGACCCCACGGAATGTCGATACAGATGGCCAAAGGGCGAGGGTTCTTGTCGAGCAGCTGGAAGAAGAGGAGGCACAGCGACAGGTGGATTAGGTTTGAACTCACCCAAGCCTCCAAGCCTGGTATGTATGTATACATGTACATTATGACGGCTTTATGTATAAAAATAGTTTGTATCTCTATTATCTTCAATATTTCCTAGAAACCAATCTGTTGGTCAACAATTTCAACAAAGAATATAATCATTGAATTGTAAGTTCTTTAGGTTTATAAACAGGCCTTAGTGGGCTGATAAAATGGGGTGCTCGGGTATATGCTAGGGAAATATATGACTAGGGTGTTAGAAAGGATATAATGCATATAAGATAAATAAAATGCCGATTGAGGCCGGGGTATCTCTCATCTAATAGTACAAGTATGCAGGAAAATCACTGGACAAACGTCAAATCGTCAGGAATCATTAGTCCTCATTTCAGCGGCATCTGCGGCCGCATCTTCACGTGCCAGTTGCTCTTCAAGAGCTTTGCGTTCTTCCTTCTCACGTTGCGCATTTTTCAATCTCATCATGAGCATTTCTTGGTAGGTTGGGCCACCCGAAGTCTTTCCCGACGAATCAGACGAAGCCTTGGGACCGGTAGAGAAAGAGCCGAAAGATGGTGTCTTCCCAGTTGTCGGCGCTGAGTGTAGCCCCGGGAAGCTGAAAGCCGGCTTCTTATCCACCTGAGATGACGCAGGCTGCGTGGGCCTGGGTTCTTTGGATTCTTTGGACGACGCAGAGCTCTCCGTAGGGGGAGTGCTCACGTTGTTCGACTGCAGATTCAGGGGCTTACCGGAGGCCCATTCGACAGAGTTAATGCGCATCCATTCCCCAGCAGTTTCGGCCATTTTCATCTTGCTATCGGAAACTGCAGCATGTGCATTCACAATTGACTTGAACACGACGACTCCCGTGGCAAGAGTGATTTTCCGGCTCTGTCCCTCCACCCGGGCACGCTTGTCCTTCATCATGAATGTGGCCTCGATCGGCCCAAATTGGGCGAAAAGACCTTCTAGCCAATCTTTACCAAGCTCTTCTTCTCGGCCTGCCCGTACCCAGCGCACCCGCACCGAGCGATCGAGCTCTGGAACATTGGTCCCGCCTTCCTGAGATAAATCGACTCGCTGGCTAGCCCGGTGCGTGGATTTGAGTGCTTCCTCCTCAGCTTGTTGTTTCTGCCGTTCTGCTTCCTCCACTTCACGCTTCGCTCTGTCTGCCATGTCTTTTCGGCGTTGTCGCCCGGCCTCAGCGATCCGCTCAATCTCCCGCTGGAGCTTCTCCTCCGTATCTTCCTCACTCCCTGGCATCCAAGGCCGTTTCACACCCTGTTGAACCCCGCCTCTAGCGGCCGCACCAGCACGCTCACGTGCCTCGAGGTCCTCGCGCATTTTGCGCTTCGCAGCGTCCATCATGTCGCGCTCGCGCTGCTTGCGCATGCGCGCTTCCCGCGCATTGTCATATAGTTGACGGACGGAGGCATCGGAGAGGACATCGTAGGCAATCTGGAGAACGTGGAATTTGTCGATATCGGCGGGGGTTGGGTTGGCGATCTTGTCCGGGTGGTATTTTAACGCCGTTTTCCGGTACGCTCGTCGAATCTCTGATTCGTTGGCTGCGGGCGAAATATCCAGGAGCCCGTAGAAATCCTGATTCGAGGCGGCATGCGCCTTGAGATCGTCTGTTGACATCTTGATTGTGGATCTTGGAGGTTTGGACAAGAGGAAAAGACACAAGTAGCTCGGAGTTTGGAACAATTAATCATGGCAATTTGGCGGTGACGGCTGGCTCCACTCAGCCCTAATGTGGCAATCTAAATAGGGTCCTTGTACCAGTTTGGTCCTGACGGAGCTTACAAGAAGAAGAAAATTGTGACATCGAGCGATTTTGCATCAAAATTAGAATTCAAGATGGGTGGGATTATAATCAAGGCGCTTTCTTCACAATTCTTTCGGTGGTAGATACCACACATTAAGAGGAATGTAACATCTTATTTACTCATTTAAACAAGCAAGGGTTTTCATCAAACCAGCGTGGCTTATCATGATGAATAAAAATGAGAGATTTTGATTCCGTGTATATGAGGTCGCTATTCAGAGGGCTTGAGTCCTTAGATACAAGCCCTGACACGTGAGGGTCAAGGCCTTATCCTGACGTCGACGTTCGCAACTACAATATTCTTGCAACTCCCTTGACGCAAAATGCCTTTACAAAGAGACATATACAAAGCCGGTGGAATCTCTAAGCCTCAAATGGCTCTCGCTTTGGCAATTGTCAAGCACAGGCCTCCGTCCCTGTCAGTCAAAGGTTTGTGACATCCTGCTTCTCAAAAAGGAAGTGTTGATAACCGGAGAATGATCCCAGAATATATTTTACAGATACGCGGTTTTATCAAAACAAAGAAAGTCAATAGAATAATCATCTCGGAAAAATTCTTCGATAGCGTCGCATTCTGGCAAACGGCGTTCAAAAAATCAGAGGCAGATCAAGCTAAACTGCTCGATACCATCTTTGAGCTGGAGCAGCGAAATGAAGGTCTCCTCATCAAGTTGAACACGACTGCAATACTGAATGAGAATGGAGATATTTCCCCGATCAAACGAAAAGCACCGAAAGAGAATACACATGACTCGGAAGCAATCCGAAAAAGAGGTCGATCTAGTAATATGGTTATTCAGGTCCCAAACGTTACCAGTATCTCTGAAAGGATCGAAGACAATGTTCAGAGCGAACCTAGAGGTATATTATACCTTGATAATCTATTTTGCTTTCTGCGACGTCTGACCTTGTTCTAGGGCTGTCATTTTCTAAGCAAATATTCGCTCTTCAACAAGCTCTGCAGAAGCGACGCAAAAGTCATGCTCTTGCTTTTAATGCAGTAATTTTATGCAAAGAAGCAGAAACCGAACTTCTCTCTACAGTTACTCGAGAGTTTGTGCATAAACAGTCAACCAGCCCTCAAACACAGAGTCAAACACAGAGTGTAAGAGAGCCCAGCTTGAATGCTGTGATAAAAGGAGTGGAAGTATCCTTCCACCTCATCCACCAGGCATTGCATAAAGTGCCAGATATACCAAAAGAAAGGCCTCACAAGAACCAGGTAGTATATTATCTGGTATGCCTTTTCGAGTCAATCATGACAGGTATTGCTCAGTATTGTGCCGCCCTTTCAGCTCAAACTAGCAAGGAGAATGCACAAGCGAAGCAAAAGCAACGACCTTCAGGCAGGGCTAAGCCACAGAAGCCCACAAAAAACAATGCAACACAACCAGTGCCAGACATACAAGCCCAAGCCGGTGAATACTTGACGAACTTGTTATGCGTGATGGCACTGTCGCTTGACATTGCACGACCGGATGATCAAGAGATTATGGAAGGATTTCTCTTTGTCGCACTGGATAGAGTTGGCAAGATGCTTGCACTATTTGTTTTCAACGATTTCCAATTGCCATTGGGTCCTCGCTCAGACATTCCAGCACCGGATGGATTAGCAGCAATGAGGACTGAGTCCCTGTCCCCTGAAAATGCGCAATCAGAGGCGAAATACCTGATTATGTTTCTCAGCCGATTACTGTCTGTCAGATCTTTGAGCTCAGAATCTTTGAATGTCCGAGATCACTTTTTTCGAGCAAGAAAAAGCAAACTGCAGAAAACGCTACTTCGCGCGGTTTTTGGCACCGAGGATCCTCTGTTTCGAGAATCACTTACACGTCCAGCCACCCCTCCTCCCCAGGAACCTAGCGGCCGAGGAAAGAAAAGGCAGGAATTTTCTGAGTGGTTCACGCAGGAACTTTGGCAACTGATTGGATGGGACTTACTAGCTTCTGAGTTTACATCCAGCTGAGGCTGTGCTTAGTTTTCATTTTTAGCAATTCTGTATGTTAAAAGGAAGGCGTGATTTCGATTCGACCAAGTGCTTAGTTGTTATATATATTTATGTGTCACAGCAAGATATCATGAACTCGGAGGGAGAGCACAATGTCATGACTACGAACTCTATTTCAGATTGAGAACACGGACCGCATTACCTCCCAATACTGCATCCACAGCCTTTCTATCACTGCCCAATGTATCTTGGATAGCGTTGTAGTTGGTAGTCACGCTGGTCCATTTCTCGTCTTCTTCATTCAAAGGCGGAAAGAAAGGATGATCGGTACCTACGGACATATTGTTAGCCATTCAAAAGAACTACACTTATCCAGGGGTTGATGATTGATTATACCGAATAGCAATCGATCAGTGTTGCCACCTCCAGCTTCGATGGCTGCTTTCAAGCCTGCGGTACCGTAGACGACCGCATCTAGGTAAATATTTGTCTTCAACACATCCCAGATACCACGCTGGGGTCCGGGCATGCTGCCACCATTGGCCTGAAAAGTTCTTTCGTGTGCAATGCAACTTTCAATTCTACCAGCAAGGAATGGTAATGTGCCGCCAGAATGGGCCAATAGTATCTGCAGATGAGGGAAACGATCGAAGACCCCACTGAGGTACATTCGGGTGATGGCAATGGTCGTCTCAATAGGAAAGCCGAGTGCAAGAGGGAGAACATGACCATATCGACGAACAATTTCGGGCCCGCCAAAAGCCTCGTCCGGTAGGCCGTAGTGCGGATGGAGAAAAAGCATGAGTTGGGTATCTTGAAGAGCTCCCCACACTTCCTCTAGCGCGGGGTCATCAAGTCCGGCGCCTCGTCCAGTCGTGCCCATAATGACTCCACGAATATGAGCGAGGGATTTGATTCGGTGGATCTCATTTGCAGCGGCCTGCTGGCTGGGAGACCCGAGAGGTAAAGTGCCGAATGCAAAGAGAGACTTTATGGAGGCTGCCGTATTTGTTTGCACACAAGTCGCCTCAAGATCATCATTGATCTTCTGTGCCCATTCTGAGGCTGCATCACCACTGTTCACCGATCCTGGCTCTTCTTTGCCAATAAAATCAAGCCATGGATTTGCCAGCGAGATCACGCTACAGTCAATTCCATGTTTTTCCATGAAATCAAGTTTGACTTTGATATCGGAGTAGGAAGAGTCGACGGGTCGACCACGTTGATCAAGTGGAATATTGGGGTCATCATCGGAGGCGAGGATAATCAGACGAGGGGGACCGCCATCGGATGGGTCGTGGATGTAAGGCACTGTCTTGCGCCCCCGCAGCATGTTGATATAGGCGGGGGGATAGACATGGGTATGGATGTCGACGACAAATGAATTTACCATGATTCCGGATTATTGTGGACAGTGGCCCAAGAGCAAAAAAGGGGATGGAAGCGACGAGAAAAGCAATCAAACACACAGAGTGAGGGGTTCAGTACCTGAGAGATAGCTGCAGCTGGATGTGTTCCTGGAGAGATAAGCGGTGCAGATGCGGGGATGCCACACTTATCGTCCCGATGGCACCTTCTTTATCGGACTGTTCGTTTTCCTAGGATAATACTAAAGATCTGGGAAGTCTTCTCACTTTTCAACTGACTCTTTGAATTTGACCCGACTTGAGTGAATTAATCTTAGATCTGCGCAAGCGACAACTCAATATGTGAGGATATCCCACTCATTCGGTACCCGCCTCCTCGGTGGGGCTACTTTTCCCTTCATCAAAGAGTCAAAGATGCTCCAAGTATGACCACGTGATGTTTCGAGGATCTTGAGGGTATTCAATTTGATCCTCGAATCTGGTTCGAACGGAAACCTTCCCAGAGAGTTTAAGCTTGTTAGAACTTTGGTTTACGGGAGTTACGGCCACACAGGCACCCTTTCACGGGCGGTACCTTGACACCCAGTAAGTGCTTAGCCTGATTGGGACAATCATGTCTTCGACTGCCACGATGAATATATTAGGGTTAAATTATCTTCTTGGATTGAGATAACTGGGCAATTGATCACCTAGCTTTCACTGAATTCTCATAGGGCATCCAAAAGTCACAAGTAATCATATCCGCAACTCCTGCTGCTACTGGGAGCACTTAATCTTCAAGGAGAATAACTCAGTACAGTCTTTTCATAATAGTCCTCATTCAATGCTTATTCGATAATTGCCTCTTGAGAGGTCCTTTACTTTGACCAACATTTGGAAAAAGCGAGCTACCTGGTGCCCCGGAAGGTTCAAGTGCTCACGGCGAATGAATGTAGTTTAATGACATTAATTTCTGGGTTTAGCCCATGAAAGAAGGGGGATTTCAACTCTTTGCAACAAGAAATATATCCATGTGGTCAGAACTTGATGAATAGTTCTTTTGGTTGGCTTGGCGGTTCCTCGGCTATGTACCCATGTACAGAAAACGTGGCACGAAGATGCTAGTGTTTGAATAAGCAAGCCTGAGTCAAGGACAGTCTATTACTCAGTCTAGTCATCCGGTCAATATTTATGTCGAATTTTTCCAAGACGACGGAGAACAAGGAATTTTCAATCTCAAATGAGTCTATGAGTGGCTGACATGAGCCGCACGTTGTGTCCTAAATAAGCAGGTGACCCACTTTGCCCGCGGGTGTGATGATCATCACTGGCTTCGATATCCGAACCATCGATCCCATTCCCACAAACTTTCCATGCAGTCATGATGCAAAAGATAAATTGACCTGTCAGTGGAGAATGGCCAGACCCTATAAAAGGGCGCGTGTTGCCGGATGCGTCCTGAATACACGTCACCTGTCTTCTCACGGCCTTCACAGCACTACGGACATCTCCGGAAGACCAGTACAAGACGTCACTGAGCGATATAGCAAACTATGCACTGTTTAAAACTGAAGAGCTGCTGATTTTTGCCAGTTCTTTCTACAACGACTGCTACGAAGCGACTGCGAACTCTTACTAGATTTAGAGCTTTCTTTTTCAAGAACAACAATGTACTTCTTTTCTCAGCTCGCATGGCTCCTCCTCGCAGGAGGTAGCCTGACCTCTGCAGCCACCAGCGCCTCATCGAGCTCTGGTGCTTCTTCCACTTCTTCCTCAAGTTGTGCATTGACTTCCGGGGACACCAAAGTGCTGGAGTACACCTACGCCCTCTCCCAGTTCATCAGTAACTTCTACGCCTCCGTTCCAGTGAACGGCAGCCTCGCATCCGCGATCTCCAACAGCACCAGCGCCTCTAAGGCCCTTGCCAATCTTCAAGGCATTGAGAAGTCCAACAACCTCTCCGTCGAGGCCGTCAGAGAGCTCTCCTCCAAGGCCCCTGGCTACGAGGCTCCCTCTTGTGACTACACCTACCCATCTGTGACCAGCCTCTCCTCTTTCGCGTGGTATGCGTACAAGCTTGAGGATACGCTCTCTGGCGCCTTTGTGGGCGCTGCTGGCTACACCAACTCCCCCGAGGTCGCTTTCCTGCTCGCTCGTCTGGCCGCAGAGCACAGTGCCCACGCTACCTGGATTGGCAGCCGCGTCAACTCGACCATGTTTATGTCCAACGCTACCTCGCTGGTCTCCGCTTATGCCCCTGACCAGGTGCTTCAGAAGACGAACGAGACTGGAAGCCTTGGCCTGTATCTCGGTGACTGTGTGACCGCGCCCACTGGATCATGCGGTACCCTGACCATTGGGCCGCTGGGAGCGAACCTTACTTCTTCTGGTGCAGCTAGTTCCTCCGGTGCGGCTAGCTCCTCTGGCGTGGCGTCTTCGACCCCATTGTCTACCGCGACTGCCTCTGCTTCTGCGAGGCGCCACTAAGCGCCACTGGAAGTTCTGGCGTAGCAGCCTATATGCTGTTGCCGCATTTTCAAATGGCTGAGGAGATGAAGCGATAAGAACCAATAATACGGATTGACTGAGGATTAATACCGTTTAATATACATTTTTTCGAGGGATAATCTTTCGGCGTCTAGTTGCGGGGACTTGATATTCGGTGACGCAAAGTGCTTTTTTTTTCTCTCATCAGTTTGGCTCTTACCAGACGGAGATTTACTTTCCTCATGGGAGTCAGATACGATTCGAGGATAGATATGTAACAACATAATAAAGCAATGAAGCTGTTACTGTCAATGAGGGGATCTTGATTCTTCTGATAGTCGTGTATGCGGTATGACCATAATTATACGATACATGCAAGATCAAGCTCAATCTACTAGGACGTGCGACTCAGTCGTGGTATTCATGCATTCGAAGTCATCGAAAATGACCGGTCTCCCCGAAACTTTAGACTTTCAGCCTCTATTGAATCAACCGGTTAATACGGTCGCCTTGCAGCTCGATAGAGCATTCGGATTTGAAAAAAAGAATTTAGGCGAGATATAGAGCACTTACTGCTAGAATTCCGCGGAATCCGATTATACAATCTGGCCGCCAATCACGGTGCCGGCTAGAGTAACGGGCTGCTTGTTGGTGAAGTTGGGAATGTCACCGAAGACCAGCGCCGCGGACTCGCTCTGCAAGGCAGCCTTGACGGCATCTTCGTTGTCCCACACAAGGGTCGCGGTGATCAGATACGCGGGTTTGGAGCCGGCCAGGTCGCGCTCGTACTTGACAACCTCCCACTTCTTCAGGCCATGGGGCCCCCAATGCTGGGCCACTAGAGGCATGTGAGTCTTCAGATAGTAATCGGTGTCGAAGGTGATGTCCTCATCATTGGGATACGCGACCACGGCACTGTAAGTCATCTTGGCGGAATAGAAGCTGCTAATATAACTTTCAATCAAAAAGAAGGAACAACTGAGGGGGATGGCAGAAGGGAGAAAAGAAGATGAGGGCCACTGTTTTCCTATGACCTTGAGAGACTGGCTTATTAATGTTGCCGAATGGCGGGTGGATCACTAGAGTCCGAGGCTCACAGATGCATGCATATGATTATACAAGGCCGGGCCCGATCGCCATTGTATAATTCCTAGTTGGTTTCTGTTCACCTACGCTGCCGTGCGGCATGAATTGGGCAGAGTTGATCGACATGGCCAGAATTGGAAATTTAATTTGCTGGCGTGGTGCAGACCAAAAGCAAAAATAACCATCAAACCAGGGAATGTAGCATTGAATGTATGCGGCTTGCTATTTGCGAACCACGATGTAATACTTCAAATTGTAGCAATACAGCAATTTGCAGCCACACCAATGAATGAATTACGTTGGGAGATTCAACAACATTAATGCTGTATCCGATAATGTGATGACGGCTGAGAGAATGTCGCAAAGCAAACAGTCCGTCTACTTGGTTCTGAGATCCGGGGGTTCCGGGGGTCTCGAATCTATCAAGAAATCCGGCAGTATCTAGGCTAAGTTGAGAGTTTCCACAGGGACCTTGACAATCCTGTCTCTCCCGCTTCATATGCAATTGATCTGACTCTATCCTCGGAGGATTCAGCCAAGACGGCTATCTGGTCAGCTCCGCCAGGGGGACCCACGCGGGCCAACCGACCATCAAAATCCAACGGTGGCGGCAGCTTCAGGGGTCGGAGTGTTCCAGGGTGTTTCGAACTTGTCGAGTCCCCTAAAGGATCTACGGAATTATGGTTAGCCCCGGACCGAATCCATCCTAGTTTTGCAGGGTCTGGGTATAGGAATGCCACCCTTGAGATTCCGCCCTTCGTGGTTCTCTTCCTAAATCAGCATGCATCATGGCACCTGCAGATGCCCAGCCATGGCATCCGAACGTTCGGTCGGTCTGGTCTATCATCATTTTGGCCATCGCGATTCTATCTGGCCTCTATTTCAACGATCAGATCCCTTTGATCCACGGATTTGGGCGATCGTATCAGGCTAAGAAACATCCCCTTCGGTGGAGATGCTCGCAAATCACCCACCCCTTTATGGAAGGGTGCGAACACATTTGGCTCGATCATGCCGGGCGCAACTTATACGGCGCGTGTACTAATGCAAGTTCGTCCGAAGACTGGAATCCCAGTGGCCGACCAGATGGTGCCTGGGCGAAATCACGCAGAGATCACCTTGCCGTCTTAGCGATTGATCCTTCGGGGCAAGCCAATGAGTACCAAGTACAAAAGTTAGAAATAAGAGACAAGTCTCATAAAGATATTAATTTACATGGCTTTGATGCTCGCTACGTGAATGGTCGCCTGCGATTCTGGGTTGCAAACCATTTGCCAGCGATGGATACAGCAACGGGAAAAGTTCTCGATGTACAGACACACTCTTCCATCGAGATCTTCGACCTCGATCCAACCTCAAACGAACTCATGCACGTGAAGTCTATCGCGAGCAACGCGCTAGATTCCCCCAACAGCGTGGCCGTGGATTTAACGGGGGAGGAGTTTCTGGTGATCAATGGCTGTCGCACCAAGCTTGGTCCATTCCGCGGGGGACCGTTTCAGTTTGGCAGTGAGAGCATCGCCTATTGCCGAACGGACATCGGTAGCTGTGAGACTATTGCTCTGGAGGGCGTTGAAAGGGCAAATAGCGTTGTTACAGGTCGAGATGGGCTGTTTTATGTGTCGATGTCCTCGATGGGAACGCTGGCTGTCTATGAGATTTCGAACGGCAAGCCTAATCGCGCTGATATCCTATCCTTGGACCACGCATTGGATCATCTCTCCGTCGATGCACGGGGAAACATCATTGTTACAGCCTTCAGCGATGTTATCGAACTACAGAAAGCCTCTATGAACCCCCAAGCTTCGGTCGCAGCCGGCACTGTTCTGATGCTCCAAAAGAAGGGTGGCCGAAGTGGATCATTTCAAGGACAGGAGTATCTTCTCCATACTGTTCTGGAAGACAGAGCCGGAAAACTGATATCTACAACACAAACTGCAGTACATGATGCACAGTCTGATCGCTTATTCCTCGCTGGCGTATTTTCGCCAGGGGTTAGTATCTGTGAAAAGCGATAATCTACACTATTCCAGTTCTCCTCATTTTTATCGGTCGGATGTTTGCGTTTAGCGGGGAATTACGGCGATGATAAGTGGAATTCTGTATAATAGCTCGTGCTTCCTTTTCCTATCAATATCATGAATTAGCCCCAATGGTCCTCTCAAGTCTTGGCCGCGGCCTGGGCACCGGTTCGACAGAGCTTATCATGCATCCTTATCATAAGTCTCATGAACTGGGGTGTGCCTGTACTTCCCCTCTTCTTCTCCAACGCCTCTTCTCCTCTTCCCTGAAAACCACCTTTTGCACATAGATTGACGGACCATATCGAATAATTTGACATCCCTCCCGAGAACTATCCTACAATATGGCGAGTGCATCCCAGGAGATCCAGCCTGCATCGACTGCGGTGGCGAAAGACGACCTGATTATACCTGTAAATTCCATCTCCTCCATTCTTGCATGCCCAGTCATCTTCCCAGCTACTTAGCTCTGAATGAGGCTGATAGTTCTCCGATCTCTTTAGTTGATAAACTTCGGGCCCTTCTACTCTGGCACCCCGTCCGATAAGCATGCCGTCGCATTATCTATTACCAACGCTTTCAAGACGTCCGGCTTCCTCTATCTGAAAGATCATGGCATTCCACCCTCCGTGGTATCCCGGGTGTTCGCATCATCGGCTAGCTTTTTCCGCCGACCCCAGAGTCAAAAAGACAGTTTGGGTTGGACGACCCCACAATCGAACCGTGGTTACGTCGCTATCGGGAGGGAAAAGCTCGGGAATGTCGAAGAGGCAGAGGAGATGGATACCTTGAGAGGATCTCCCGACCTCAAAGAGACAATGGAGATTGGGAGGGAAGGCGTCGAGGGCTTGCCCAATCGCTGGCCTGATCATCTTGACGATGAAGGGAAAGAGTTCAAGGAAACTATGCAATCTTTCTTCGCTAGGTGCAAGACTCTCCACGCGCAAATTATGAGTGCGATCGCACTAGGAATGAACTTACCGGAACATTTCTTCGATGGGTTTGTAGATGAAGGGGACAATAATCTCCGACTGCTACATTACCCCGCCGTCCGCAAGGATGTTTTCCAGCAGAATCCCAACCAAGTCCGTGCTGGTGAGCACAGTGACTATGGGTCCGTCACGCTCCTGTTCCAGGACCGACATGGCGGATTACAAGTACGCAGCCCGAAGGGAACGTTTGTTGACGCAACTCCAATTGCAGATACTATTGTCGTCAATGCCGGAGACTTGCTGGCTCGTTGGTCTAATGATACTATCAAGAGCACTCGTCATCGAGTCATTGAACCACCTAAGCCCGAAGGAGACGACTCGAAGGATGATTCGGAGACTTACCCCTCCCGATACAGCATTGCATATTTTTGCAATCCTAATAACAATAAGTTGATTGAGGCGTTGCCAGGGACATATGGTGACGATATTCACGTGGGCAAGAAATATGCTGGAATTACGGCGGGCGATTATTTGGTTCAGCGCTTGACCGCAACGATATGAGCAGCGAAATTACAAGATTATATGTGCTTGGTTTGTTGTGTTCAGCCATTTATACCCAAACTGTTTAGGAAAGCAAATTGACTCTCATTTGTTGCATCTCCGAAAGACTCGTATCAAGTGTTTATGTATAAATCCACAGATTCTCTATAAATTCATTTCATCGAGGGAATTAAGGCCACTGCTCAAAAACGTAGAAAAGTGCTTCAAAGAGCTGTATCATCAGTACGTGTTTGGCAAAATGCTCACTCGGCCGCCATCAGTGACCATGATAGAACCATTCAAATAACCACCGGAGGCACTTGCCATCCACAGGATCAAGCCGGCAATGTCCTCTTCACTCCCGCCTCTAGTGAGCGGAATCATTTCTCGTGGAAAGGAGCCCTCCGAGATACCGTCTCCTTGGACGCCGCCGTCGGTCGTAATGTTACTGGCCATCTCGGAATGGTACAGCCCAGGGGTGATACCGTTGACGCGGATATCATACGACGAGAGCCCTGTAGACAGCATTTTAACCAAATGCGTGGTGGCAGCCTTTGACGCATTGTAGGCATAGCTAAATGGCACTTTTCGGATATACCCCGCGATCGAGCTGGTGATAACCACTTGGGCCGTCGGTGGAGTGAGCACACCCACCTCCGGGGCTGGACGTCTTTTGTTCGCCGCCTCGAGTAGAGGCAGGAATGCCAGAACGGTGTAGTACGAGCCAGTAACATTGACATTCAAGACGCTGGTAAAATCTTCCATCGGCACATTGAAGAGCTCATTCCGAACCTCCGTCAGAGAGGGCAAGGACCCATCGGCCTTGGGCAGGGGAGAACGCATCTTGGGACCCAGAACACCACTGTTGGCGAAGAGGACATCAACATGGCTGGTCTGAGCAGCAACAGCCTGATATGCCGCCTCTAACGAGTCCTTTGACGTGATATCACACTTGATAGGGATGACGGAGGCGTCGGGAGCTTGTGCCGCTGTTTCCTGCAAAGCATCTTCTCGACGACCAAGGACAAAGATCTTGGATGCACCGTTGATGGCTAGAGCGCGAGCCATAGTGCGACCCAGTCCTAGTGATAAGATGCTTGGTCAGCGCGAGGATCATAGTAGGAAGCACAACGATCAAGTCGCATGAATCTAGGCCATACCGCTGCCTCCGCCGGTGATAACCACCACTCGGTCTTGGACCGAGAAAAGATTTGATGCTTGCAAATGTGACATTGCGACTAGATGAATGTAATGATTATTGTTGGAGTCACGTCAAGCTGGCATATAAAGAGTTCAGGACGACAAGGAGGGACCCTCCGTAATCGCGACATTTCGGAATTCTGTCCGGCGATCGGCCTCGGTCCGACTGGCTACAGTGTCTCGACTCCCCAAGTCAAGTACTAAAAATAACCAAATATTAAGTAAAATTACGGAAAAGAAGTGGGTGAATGTGGATATTGGGTTTGAGGATTTCTTTTGGAATATACAGAAATGCATGATTATGTCATGGACGTTTAACTAACTACATCACATACCTCAATCGGAATCACCTTCCCCTTTCGCGCCGATGTTGGACTGGAGGTATATCTCAAGCCAGTCTCTTCTTTCGATTTGCGGACCGAGAAGCAAATATCATCCGCCTCTCACTGGTGAGAGGCGAGGATCAAGAACTTCAAGAGTATTGAAACCCTGTCTTTGGCCCCACCTAGTTCACCGTTTTGGAGAAGCTTCGTGGACGTCATGCGACGGGAAGTGCTGATCTGCGGGTGCCTCTCAAGAACTATCAACCATGGATAGATTCCGACACTACCGACTCGCAATTGAGCGATTAATTGATATTTCAAGGACTTCGTTTTGGGAATCAACCTCATTTTTTCTATTCGAAACTATAGAAGCAATTGCTGGGTAGAAAATAACTATGTTAAATTTAGTGCAAATTGCCCAACAAAGGCCATATCGTGTTCTATGCACAGTTCCTGCCATCAGAATACCTGTTATATCAACTACCAAAGCGTCGCCGGCTCATTATCTGGCTCGGAGGAAATCCCCGCTGCGTGCCTTTCATGACCAAGAGCTGACCTCAGCTATTTTGGCTCTGAGGGTTCTCAAGGCGACACGGGACCATAGACGCCATTTTGGAATCTTAACAATCCCATTATTTTCACGGGCCCCAATATCATGCTAATAAAAGGTTGTTGAATAACTTGAACTAGATTTGATGATAAAACTTCTTGATCGCCAGGTCATCGTCATACTGGGAGCCGACAACCCCGGGCAGATGGTTGAGACGTGAAATGTATCTATCTCATCCGAGCAAATAGCTCTTGGAACCAACGGATACTGACAGTTGGGTCATATATCTGTCATAATATCAGTTGCAAAGAATCATGTAGATAAATAATTCCGCATAGCTGCTGCGTACTTCCCCTATTCGATCGTCCTATTCCCTGATTAAGAATCCTCACCTGCCTGAGTTTAATGCGGCATACCGTTATCCTTGGCCAATATGTCGGACATTCTAGTTCTGCTGAGACTTATAAGCTCGGTTTTATTAGCTATTGCGGTTTCAAATGGGAACTTTGCTGCCCGAGCGGATTCTTCGGCGTCGAACTCAAGCTCAGTCTATGCACCACCTACTGGAGCCCACCCGACTTCGCAACCGCACACTCCATTTAGTGGAACGCCATCAACCACCGGTGCCCTCACTGCAACTTCCATTGGAAAAGGCATTTCCTCTGGAAGTGTAGCTGCAGAAGCCACAACGTACTCTAGTGATGGCAAGCTTCATAATGCCGAGCCGGCTCCATTCGTTCCCGCCGGAGGAATTGGAACAAATGGATCAACTCCGGTATATAATGCAAAGAGTGATTTTGACTATGAATCTTTAGTATGTCAATTGTTCGAAAAATAATTTACGGATTTTGGGATCGGGTACTGACTAAACTTCAGGCACTAGCTTTGTATCAGGAATGGATCGAGTTGGACCTCTTCCAGGATGGACTGAGTCGATTTTCGGAAGCAGACTTTAGCGAAGCTGGCCTTACGTCCAAGGACCGAGATTTGATCTCCTTCATGGTTGCTCAAGAAGTTGGACATGCAACCATGCTCAGCAACATCTTGGGCGCTTCAGCACCCCAGCCGTGCACCTATAACTACCCATACACTACCGTCAGAGAGTTTATCGACTTCTGCCAGAAATTGACACGTTTCGGAGAGGCTGGTGTATACGGATTTCTAGCCCACCTCAACTCTCGAGAAGCCGCTAGTTTGCTCACGCAGTCGATCACGACGGAAGCACGCCAGCAGATGATCTTCCGCCAGTTTGGTAAGCTATTTCCCATGCCAGAGTGGTTTGAAGTTGGTATTCCACAGTCATGGGCCTGGACTCTATTAGCGCCATATATCAGTTCTTGCCCTGGCAATCAGACTCGTCTCGTCTGGCAGAACTTCCCCGCATTACGGATCCTCAATCAACCTAGCCTAGCCACTGCCGGTATGACCAGCAACAGCAGCAATGGCTCAGCTGTGAATAATACCATCTCACCAGGCATAAATGTTGTCAAGACACCAAACAGATCATCTAATAGCTCGAGTTCTTCAGACAGTGACTGTGGTGTTACAGTCACCAGTAAGCCCGCGGCTCTTTCATTCGCTGGTCGCTATGTTATACTTCAATGGGAGAATGCAGGCAAGAGAGTCGGCCCTAACAACAGCTATGTGACCTCTTCTCAAGCCAAAACAGCCAAATACGTAGCTTGGGTATCGCAACTCAATGTCACTTACACATCACTCGGGCCCAGTCACAATGGCACTTATGGCTATACCGTTCAGCCCGATCTCGACACCTACGAGGGGGACCCTGCGGTCAACGGGACGATGTTCATTGCTATTACCGATGATAACCCGGTATTGACCCCATTCAATTTGAGCTTGATCAATCCACATGTTGTCGCTGGCCCTGCAATATATCAGGCTGGTTAGGCTTTAGGCTTCGAGAGCTATTACGACATGACACAAAAAGTTCCCTCGCTTGCAAGAAGGTTGTTTATCATGGGATAAGTCAGAACCAAGGTAGATTATGAAGTTGAAAGAACATTACATGTGCACTGCACGCGAAGTAATTTGCGCTGCAAAATGTTTCTTTCGTCAGTGAATAAAGCGTTTTGAATGTTTTGATATGCGACCTTCCTACATACGAAGGTAGATTGACAAATCAGAAGGCTGTTCACAGGGTATCAATGATCTTAAATATCGAAAAAATATCATTTCATTTTCACCGCTATAATTCGCTTCTGAGAGATGCAATTCCGCTCGGATTCGGGTGATCGAGATTTATGGGTATAGTTTCTCTCACTTGCTTGAGGGACTTAGGAAGCACGTTCAGTACTGAGGCCATAATGAGCGAGATCGTTTCTTTTATTCCAGAAAAGGATATAGCGCGGATATTTGGAGGATATAATTTTGGTTGAATGGATTTCTTGATGGTCTTCTGTATTCTTTTAGCGATTCAATGCCTGGCTTGAATTTACGCGGTCAGAGATCTGCCTTGGCTCAGTAAACCACGATATGTGAGTACACAGCTACATTTTTTAGGCTCACTGCCTCGCGTTCTTAACCCTCGCATATCCATTTGAGCCTCATCCTCTGACTACATGCTCACCCGGAAGATAGATATAGGACAATGCTGAAAATTTGTATACGGAAAGAGAAAGAACAGCCAGCCGGTTGGTAATTAGCGAATGAAAGTAGAATGAGCGCAGACTACCAGAATTGGAAAGATTTCAGCACTCAGTATGGAGAATCCGAAGCAATCAGAACGTGTGGGCAGTGCGGAAGGAAGAAGATGGCAGATCCGGTTAAACGCCGATCGACCGCCGAGGACACCGCCAATCCATGATCCACCTGGGCTCTTGTCTCACAGCACGCTTCTCCAGGTCCCTTCCACCTTCGCCAGTCACAGGCATATGGACCCTCCAAGAAACCGGAAGCAGCGTCGCGCTGCTGCGGCGGCACATCCTTCGATCTCACAGGATCCTGATATCCCTCTCGCCCACCCAGAACGGGGTCCACCCGCAAAGAAAGATGGGGAACGCACGTTATATGACATCATTGCAGAGCGCCAGAATGAGCTGCTCAGACAGGCTGAAGGCTTGAACAGAGCATCAGGATCTACAGCGGCAAAGAGAACTTCCTTAGAATCAAATGAAACGCGCTTTGTGACCATTGACGCGTCGGGGAGACTCGTGGACAAGAATGACGATATTAGCCAAGCCCCCATGAAAATGGGCACAGCGACGGACACAACTCGCAATGCACAATCAAACGCTACCGACGAAGATTTCAAACCCGACACCGATAACCCTCTACCACCCTTTCTCGATACCATCCTCCTCTCCGTTCCCCTTGCGACCCTCCACGGCACCCTTGCCTTCCTGGCAGCGCACCAATACGCCGAATCAACAAACATTCCCGCCCTTATTAAAGAATCCCTCTTCAAAACGTTACCGCTTCTCACATTACTCGTACACTTCCTTCATGGCCACATTGTCAACTTCAAGTTGCGCAACTATCTGAGTTTCCTGGCTGCACAGCCGGTCTATATCCTTCCGTTGACACGAGACAAGCTCAGCTTCTCGTTCCTGCGCAGCCTCTTCTTCCCGCCTACTCTCCGTACTATTCTCCTGCTTCCGGTTGCGGTGCTACTAGGTGCTCATCTTATTACAATCACCAATGGGGAGCCATATTACGCCGTGATGAAAAAGGCGCCTGCTTATGGGACAATGTGGATTTGGTGCATCTTGGAGATGTCATTTGGGCCCGCTGTGCTAGGCGCTCTAGGCCCTTTGGCTTGGGGTGTCTGGTGGATGGGGTATGGCATTATTTAAGAACGCATCCAGCGGGGTGAAAGCCTTTCTATTTTTTCATGGGGTTGACCTACCATAAAGAGAAATATGGCAATGGAGATTCATGCACAGGGTCTGCGGTATATAGAAATTGTTCTCTAAAATTCAGGTACTTGAAATCGAGAATTGTTCTAACTGGACCTCCCGAATAACGGTGATACCTGGAACGCTTATTCGGTCCCGGGCAATGGAGATCACATGTACCAAAATCATAAACTCTGCCATTACGAAATGATGAAGAGTGGCGTTGTATTCATTCAACAATTATCCTGTACATGAGTCTGCTGAAATAACCAAAATTGTACATATACAGCTCTAGAGCCAAAAATTAGGTATCAAAGTCACTAGACCAACACTCAGCAATGACGTCCCCATACTTCTGCATCAATCTCTGAATGATGACTGCGGTTATCTGGGATCCTCCAATCGTCACACCAAGCGAGAGAAGCCCTTTCATGAGATAATCAATCTGGCTGTGCCAGTCTTCGTTAAACAGGGACCTCGGCCCACTGTTATCAGTATTGGTTTTCAGTGATAGCTCAATTGTGGTTTCCATGGCCTTTTCTAAACTCGCAGCCATTATACCAGGGGTGACGTGGTAGGCTATTATGGGAACCTCCGCGCTCAGGCCATTTCGTACGTTGAATGTCTCCTCGGTAGGTACTGCGAGCATGCATTGAACTGTTCTTGAAATTGACAGCGCTGCTGTATGCTGGAAATGATGAAGTCTTGAAATGAACGACGAGTTACAATGTGGTTCAAGTAGTTCGGTGAATGGTTTCAAGATATCGGCGAGAACCAGTATTCCAAAGTTCCAAGGCAGTGCGAGACACGCTATATATAATATTAGAAGGAGCTCGATAACGGGAGATAGAATTGGTAGTTACCCGAAGATATTCTGGAGGGCATAGAGAGATCACTGAAGGAACCATTACAGTAATCTATGACGGGTCGTAGTGATATATCCAGTTGTTCGACAGCTATTGTTGCAGAACGTACCGTCTCGACTAGATTTGATGATAAGGGGTATCCAATATTAATTGGTTCTGGAATGGACCTTTTGACGTTTGCTATCTTTCTCCAGATCAAGAAGGCATCTTCAGCTGCTCTTCGACAAATACTTGGCACAACTTTATCAAGCTCTTCGGGGTCATGGAGTAGTTCTGGTGGAATAAGCTCCCCAATTGCAAATTCTAGGGAAAGTCAGTAGTGTGAAAAACCCTATCGGGTTGGAACTTTGAACTCACCATCAGTCTGAATGAAAGTCTCGAGTAGTTTACAGTGATAATCAGTCATCAAAGCCGCCCCTATGTCGCGAATATACCCACACCAGCGAACAAGATTCAAGCTAGCCTCTGCAAGAGTAGCATATTGCGAAAATGGCCCTAAAGTATCACAGTATTGTCTCACAAGCCCATTCAATTCAAAGAGCTTCTGTAACCCCGTTTCAAGTAACTCATGCATTGTGATCGACAAGTCTGGGATATTGTAGGCGGAAGTCGGTATGGCAATGCCACTGAACATCAAAGTGGCAAAGACGACTCGAAATGACCGAACGGAATGCCCACTTTTAATAAGTTCTCGGGCCTTGTGCCATGCATCTGTATAGAATTCCAATAAGGGTAATGGTGGAGAGGGTATATCATTGTAGTCGCTATGAAGGTGACTTGAGGAGTCAGGGCCGTTATCTGAAATAGGCAGCCATTGCAACGAAAATACTCTGAGAACGGCTTTCAAGATGGCATCAGATTTTTTCTTGGCTTCATGATTCAACCGGTTGCCATAAAGATCACCAAAATGATCTAAAAAGCGAATGCATCCAAGTAAAGTGATCTTAGATCTGTCGTCCAGTTGGGCGACACTTGTTTCTTGAATTGCGTTGGTTTCTGACCGAGGAGGCGAGAAACTGAGCCCTGGGGTGTTGGGACTTTCTTGTAACAATGTACTTGAAGCCCTGGATTGCTGTTTAGCAGGAGATGATCGCCGCTTCCTCTGTGAACTGGCGCTTTCAATCCGATGACGAGGTCCGCTGATATTCAAAATTTGTTCTGAGTCAATAAATCGGGACGCCGACCCTGTCACGATGGTTTCATAAATTGTAGAGAGATGTTCTTCAATAAGTGTTGCATCCATTTTCGAGTTCAACAAATGAATTGGGCTGCGAAGAGTTTTGCCAACCAAATGTTGGGCCGAAAGAGAGAAGTTCGGTAGTGTATGATGCACATGAGGCGGCCGGACAAAAAAATCTCTTTCACGTTGAAAAGGTGACGAGCTCTCTGAGTTTTCGAGAGAAGATAGTTCCGAGGAAATCAGAGAGGCGTGATTTGAGGAGTATGTCAAGATATCCGCGAATGAAGGATCAATATCAAGATTAAGCCATGGCATGAAGTTGAAAGAGCTGTCTTGGAGGATATCCTGATCATCTCCTTTAATTGAATATTCAGGAGCAGCTTTATCGTTATGATTCATGGTCAAATGTTTGTTTGCTTTATCGGAGCGTCGTCTCTTTCCTAGCCTTGAATTCTGCTGAGAAAGGGCGAAGTTAAATGTGCACTCATGCCCTAGGCGTTGACAGTGAGTGCATGATACGCTAACAGTGCCATCACTGGAAGACGAAAAGAAGCATCGTCGCTTTGAGCGTCGACAAGGATCACAACTTGTGTTCTGGCGGCGCTGTGGCCTTCCAGGGGAAAGTGGTAACGCCACTTCAAGTGCAGAATGACCGGACATTCCGCATCTATCTAGGCAAAGAGAGCAGACAATGGAAGCATCCCGTCTCATATGACAAGAAATGATTCCACCAAGGTCTATGCTTCTTTTCACTATTTTCTTGGATATTTCCAAGGGGTCTGAGTTGAGGCTTGTCGATCAGACCCGACCAAATCCCGGAGATTCTGGCGGAAGGTCTTAATATTGATGCCTTATTGCCTTAGGAAAAAGGTGTCATTCACAACTTAACTACTATCAACAGACGATGACACTGGATTGACTGTCGCATCTATGAGCGAGTCCATGAAAGTATTTGGCTCAGTGGATTATTCAAATGAATCCCTGGACATCATAGAACGTCTTCAATTCGACCTTAATATAGGTTATGTAACACACTCCCTTGTTGCAATATCACATTCATACTGTTTCTTGCCCTACCCGTTATAAGAGAAAGGCAAAAATATTATGACAATACTATAGAAGTTATACAAAAGAAAAACAATTCTTTTGCGTTAAAAAGATAGTTGAGATGAGAACTATATATTTTTGTCTTGATTTATGTAGCTGAAAAGCATGACAAGTCGTTTCCAAGGGATCTAGAGCATCGAGAGCCATAATAATTAGACTTCTTCTCCAGCCACCTTTCGGAGGCAATTTACGACAAATTTCGGATTGCTCAAAAACGGCGAGTGACCCTCATCACATTCCACAACATGAAAAGCACCTTCACCCTGAGCAATCATTCTTCTCTGTATAGAGACCGGCAAAGCCTGGTCATTTTTGCACACAATGTATGTGCTTGAGATTTCTTTGAATGCTGAATAGGTCGCTGGCACAGTGAGGGGGCCTGATGGGAAGGATCCTAGCAGATCAACTGCTTTCTTGACATCCGCGGGATCACAGCCGGTATATAACACTTCTCCCAGGTGTTCTCCCTCAAGCACCATGGCTCCATCCTTTGGCAGATGTTGTTAGCTTGGCCACCATTATAACATACTGAGGCAAACAATCTGAGGACCAGAGTGTAGACATACCTCTGTAAATTTCATGCCACCATATTTGGCCTGTAGCTCTTGGCGCTTACGCTCAATCTCTTCTTCCTCGGGTGTTGCCGGCATAATCTGACCGACATGTGTCTGGCCCTGGGGCAACGCCATAGCACACATATAGACTAGCTGTAAGACGGCGCCCTTTAAACCCTCTTCTTCTCTATCCTGCTTTCCTAGTCCTTTGACAGCCTCAGACATGGCAACTCCGCCAAATGAGTGGGCAATAGTGATGACATCCTTGCCGAGATCCAGGTACTGTAGAATCACCCGGCGAATTTCTTCAGCATCTTGATCCCAGCTAGGATGGGGAGGGCTAGAATCGACAGAGGGCAATGTCACCCCTACAGCCTCATAGCCAGCTGCTATCAAACCATCAATAAGGTATTGGTAGTGCTTCGGTCTGTGCCAGGCACCGGGTATTATGACGATGACAGGTTTCGCCATTTGAGCAATTGAGAACAAGTCAATATGAGAGAAATATATGAGAGCATAATGACAATATCTGAAGGATTCAACCTAGCACATTAAATATTGTATTCCGGCTGCCGGCTTTGAGCATCTCGGCTCCGTATCTTAGTGGGTCATAATATTTATCCACTAATACTGCGATTTTCGAGTATGCCATTGGCTGATCTCGCCACATCGGATCCGAAAGTCGTCGGCTCCCTGTCAAGACCCACACTACTCGTCAGGAACTATACATACTGAGCTGAGGTCAGAGACGCTCGTGGTCTGTGAACTAAGAGAACCTTTAGGGGTTGCGGAAGAGAAATATAGAATAACTAGGGGCCAAGCTGAAGGCTCGGCGATTGGATTTGATATTTTCACGCCTAGATCAGATCAGTGGCCCATCTGGAATCTACTGTACGTCAATTTAGTATACTAAAGGATGGACGTTGTTCAAATGGAAATGAAGTCAAGTTAATCAGTTCTAAAACTTTTAATATGGCGGGGGACTCAAGTCCAAGCCTTCTACTGTCAGCTTAAAAGCATCATTTCTTGAATAGCTTCCAGCCACGTCCATATCAAACTTTCCTCGCTCACAATCCTCGAGATCAATTTCATGAATCAACAAGCCGTCCTTATCGGAGGAAATATCAGCACCCGATGTCTCGAGTGTGTCATCAACACAGGTCTCCCAAATAGGGCCGGCAAGAACTTCTCCAAGAGGGCCTACGATGCAAGATCCGCCCCGGGAGATGTACTGGTCTCCTGTATGGTGAAAATGGTTAGACAAAACCTCCATTTATTTTCCTGGATACGCACCTTCCAATGCTGTTCCCTCCTTCGTGGCATGATCAGTAATCCAAGGCGGAAGCTCACGGTAGCGAACACACTGATTGCATGATAATACGAACGTACGGCCTTCGCCAGCAATGGTACGCATAAGGGGCAGCCAAGTGTCACGGCTGTCGGCCGTAGGCGCAAGGTAGATGTTCACATTCTGGGAGTACAGACTGTGACGCAGTAGAGGCATGAAATTTTCCCAGCAAATGGCAGCAGCAAGAGTGACCCTCACTCCTTTCAGCACAGTAGTGATTGCTTTGAGCGAAGCCGCGGAGCCTTGACCCCAAACGAGACGCTCCGAGCCAGTCTGTTTATCAGTCGCGAAAAGTGAGCCAACCTTGATCCTCCGACGAGAAATCAGCGATTTTCTACTTACCGGCATGACTTTTCTTCTCTTGCCAACGGCCCCGGATGAGGGGTCCACATAAATGGCCGAACAATACATGGTCCCGCCGGCCTTTTCAATCACACCAGTGACGATGAAAACACCAGTCTCCCGTGATACCTTTTCAAGAAATTCTCTTGTTCCATCTCCGCGGCGATCAGATCCCTTCGCAACCGGAAGCTTACGCTCAACCCAATCGTCTCCCGCTTCAGCGGGGGTATCGCCGAGATCCACTGCATCCTGGAAGTAGCGGAAAAATTGCTCGCGACCATGAGGTGCACGGGCGCCGACAGCAGTTCCGAAATCGCAAGTACGAGGATAACCACCTAGATAGGCTTCAGGGAAGAGTAAAATGCTCACCCCCTGTGAAGCTGCATGGTGTGTGATTTTCTCAAGCGAGGCAAGGGTCGCCGCGAGAGTAGGACCAGTGCGAGCCTGGGCAACTGCAACTTTCAACTTTTGAGGCATTGTATTGTGATCTGGATATAATGAATAAAATAAGATTGAAAGAGAAATTGTGAGATAATGAACGTCTTATACGAACTTGAAAGTGGAAATCTGGACTAGGAGTCATCCTCGGCCTTTGCAGCTCCGATCCGATGAGTCTTCGGCGGTCAAACTTCCGACAGGGCCCACCTTGACACGAATCCGGTATAAAATATTGCATTCCTTACGAGTCAATGCTGTGATCCTATTATTTCGCAAAATAGAGGCTTTCAGCGGACAAAATGAGCGATTATTCAGGGGCCACCAGCCAGATGGTAGTGGTAATTTTGATTTGACATAATCCCATTCATCTTTTGTTTCTAGAACTCAGCCGAACCAAACAGCTCAGGAAATACTAAGTTCTCTTCATATCCTGCATATGCTTCATCGAATTCCCCGTCGGATGCAGAGTGAGTCACATTCGGCATGGAGTCCAGAAACGGTGTACCGTGAAACAGCGCACAGTGTTCAGAGCACAGATGCCCTCCTCCATTTTCGAGCGTGCCATCTTTTTCTAAATGCCTAGGTCGGAAAGTAGCATTTGGACTCGATGGAAAATCCTCTGCAATAATTTCTTGGAGCATACGAAGAACTACCCTGTTCTTAACGATGTTCTCCAATACGCCCATCTTCACTTTGATGAGATCGGCGGATTCGGTAGTAATACTCCTTGGAGAAAAGACGGTATTAGGTACTTCATATAGCGGAATTTCTTTGGCGAGCACGTCAAAAACATCTCGCAAGGGCTCTGCTTGAACCCAACGTTCCGATAGAATTGCCAAAGCCGTTGAGCAAGCCCGCAATGCCTCTGCCACATTTGGTTTTTTATATGTTGCAGAGCGGTACGCAGGTGGAGTTGCCCAGAAGCAGTACAAAATGGTGACGCCAACAGTAAATTGGCTCAGAAGCTGATACAAGCGTTAGTATAATATGCTTTATGACAACAAATTATGGGAAACACACCCCAGGCCATAGCTGTGCTGTCTGTCGATCCTTCTGAAAGGTTCTGAATGTCAAAGCGATCTGGACACCAGCTTCGATTGACCGTTCACCAAATCCATTGCAGACATTGGCTTTAGAGGGCTGATGTAAAAGGGCGATCGTGTAGTTATATGCCATGCCTACCCATCGGTCACTCAGGTAGCCTCTATTTGCTCTGTGACTTAGGCGCTCCACCTGAGACTTCCAGCTTTCTAGCTCGTCTATCATATGCCCTCTCCAAGGCGTTGAAGAATCAATTCGATGGAAATCAGATCGCATCATCGTGGTAATAATTCGGGATTGAATGCATCTGCAGCGTATTAGATGGAGCGCCGGAGATATTCGCGTTTTCTGAAAAAGGTCCTGGGTTGGAGGGTGGTTCATATTTGCGGTATCCCAATGAAGATTCGTGTCTTCCACATTTGAAAATAGCTTTTCTGTTGTTAATTTAGATTCGCTGGCGAGGAGATCATGGGCCTGTGACGCACCTCTACTGTAATATGGTCATCGATAATATTATTTGGGATGTGATAAATCCAGCTAACGAGTCGGTCCAACGCATATACTGACCAAAACACTCGGCGTCGGATCTGGACTTGCTGCGAAAAGGCTGGAAAAGGCACTTTTGGCTCTAGCTCAGATAGATGAAGATTATGAATCACACAATGGCGCATTGCAGTGGACACCATGGTAATTATCATTTCGGATGACGGTGAGTGAAGGGCATGCAATGTCAAAAGAAGGTAGGCCTGAGCTTGTAGAATTGGATCAAGATTGGCGAAAACGAACGGCACATATTTTATTGCGGTGTTGTATAGAAGCTAGCCGGTTAGACAAGATAACATTGTACCATATGTATGAGCCATACCTGGGATGTTGCAATATCATTCAAGGATACTTGTGGAGTCAGGAGGATGCTGACGGATTGAACCTATACGAATAAAATTGAGCTCAATTCGGTCAGATGCATCTAGATAGAAATCTTACCATCGTCACGAAGAAGTCCTTCCATAG
Organism: Penicillium macrosclerotiorum; assembly: GCF_028827735.1. NCBI lineage: Eukaryota > Fungi > Ascomycota > Eurotiomycetes > Eurotiales > Aspergillaceae > Penicillium > Penicillium macrosclerotiorum. The sequence goes on along the minus strand of NW_026643083.1, from coordinate 4,657,880 downwards.
GTCCTTTCTATCAGCAGACTGCTCTACCAACCTGCGCGTTTTCCATGATTTATACCAGCCTAGAAAGGTGTCCACATGAAGAAATGGATATCGCGGATTGACTCTTTCCAGGTAAATTCGGATAAGCGAATCTTCGACCTCGTTTGAGAGCCGAGTTGCTTGCATTGGCTCAATCCTTTGGCTTATCATAGAATTAGACGCATGAACAGTTTGGAAGGTATTTTTCTCGGCGGTAGGAAGTCCACAAGGATTTCCACTCGTGAGTGTAGCCAATATGCTGATTAAAAGACTGGCATGGCCACAGCGATCATTGGGCAACGAGAACGCAGATGAGACTGTTGGTTGAAGGAGTGAGGCGAGCGGGATGCTCGGACTGGGACACCTTGGAACAGCAAAAGTCTGCGTTTCTTGCGTATTTGAGTTGCAAGAATGATCATTTGATGCAGAGGCAATGATTGGATCAGCCGTGCAATGAGTAACTTGCTCCTGATTTTCTTCCGGCTCCAGAATCGCCGTCTCTGATGTTTCGCTGACTGGTAATTGTGAATCTTCCGCAAAACAGCCTTCTGAAGTTTGCGATTCATGGCGCGATGAGTGTTCCGGTATTTGAGACTCTAAGTCGGCGATCTTATTTTCAAGCGACAGTGCATATCTGGAAACAATAATCATAAGTCACGAGCCACCTTAGGAGGTAAAAGGAGATGTCTACTCAAGGCTAACGCGGGGCTTTCGAGCAACACGCTCGCTGGAAATGCATTCTGTAGAATCCAATTAGTTTTCTATTCTTTTTTTGAGAAGGGAAACAAGGTTAGTCGACCTTGATTTGCAGCAATACAGTTGTGGCAGGGCCTCCTGTCACTGCACTAGTGCGGTTTAGTTTTGGCAAGTCCAATCAATTAGAAAGTATTGAATGTACCCTTTGTTTTCGCAAGCGACACCTTCCGCAGGCTAGTAATTTCTGTCGCTTCGCCGGCGACGCCGGACTGTCTGTTCTTGCGCCCATCGTCCGGCCATATGTACGCGGCCTTTCGGAGTCAGTTTTCGGAGACTGAAGTCCGTCGGGACAAAATCTGCCGATGACAAACCCCGGCGAGATCCACTCAACCAAATCCCGGGAATGACGAGTCAGTCATCACATGATATTCCCCCAAAGCTTGTCAATTTAGTGTTATGTCTTAGTACTACGAGATCACGCTGGATGAAATTCGGGTTTGAAATCGGGCTGTAATTCTCATACGAAGAGGCATACCCGCTCACCCGAAAGAACGGTGTGATCGACGCATAGCCGTGTGGGTGGTTTTGTGGGGTTGGAGTTTCGGCATACGAGTGTCGTCAGGGGCTAATGCATGGCGTTTTAGGGGAAAACGCCTCGTTCGCCGATTAGTTCTGCAAATCCTCTTGTTTATATCAGGCCATAACGTATTAGAAATATATTAAGCTATTATGTACAGACTTATCACGCATCACCTTAGCGATCGATCACCAGGCCCATCCTCTATAGGAATTTGCGCTGGACTTGCACCTTGACACAGCTGGGGTTTTGCGGCTTGGCGGAGGCAGAGCCCAGGACCCAGTTCAATGTGTGATACTGGTAGCCGGTGTAGTAGGTCTCGCACACATACCAGTTCTTCAACACCTTGACTTTGTCGCCGGTCGGAGGGGTGACGGTGTCATCCAGGTAGCTGTAGATACCCATGTGGTTGTTCTTATCAAATGCAACATCTTGCTGGTCATAGCCGGGCATGAACATGGGCAAAGCCACATTGGTGGACGGGTCGACATAGAAGCTCATCGGCTCGGACACTGCGGTCGGCTCTGTCGACTTTGTTAGAACAGACAGTCTCGCAACTCTCTGCAAGCACATCAAATACGCACCATTGGCAATCGGGAGATTCCACACAAGGGCACCGGGAAGCCCGTCTCCTTTAATGGGAGCAGTCTCGCCCTTGGTGGTGTTCAGATAGAACTGGGATCCGGAGCCGCCTGCGAGGCAGAGCGATTCGATCGCAGCGCCGGAGTGGCAGGCCGCAAGCTTCTCACCATTCAGAGCCTTCTTGTCGGACTGAATGACCAAGTTGAAGGGCTTAGATTGGATCTCCTGCGCCGTAGCAACTCCCAGGAGAAGCAGGGAAGAAAGGGCCGCAATGGACTTCATGTTTGGCGAGAGAGACGGGCAGGTTGATATCCAGAGAAGTCTGACTGAAGTGAATGAACACTCGATCGGAACAGGTCACATCGGTCGTTACTTATACTTCGGGCAATCCGGTTTAAAAGCTTGCCCGGAGTGAGACCCTGAGACATGCGTGCCTAGCGCCATCGTCAAGATGAAAATTGGGCCGATCGTCGGTTTCCCCTCTTTCACCAGCGGCTTTCGACGAACTTCCATTACATCATTATTATATTATTTGGGGCCGCTCCCAACTTCGAATACAGCTTACAACAGAAGCCCTGTTTCCGAATCTGCCTGGAGAAATGCTGAAGGAAACAAAGAAATGGACATCCGCGAGTGCAAAACAACAGGGGATCGTCCTATGCAATTCACGCTGCGAACAGGAAAAACAACCCAACAAACGGGGACCGCCGGGGTAGGTGACTCCCGCGATCGGCACTCGGTTTCCCCGGAGGCAAAACAATCCGTTGCCCAAAAAAGGACTTTGGGGCTTAGCCAGAGTTGAGCTATAGCCAGCTTGGGTAATTCGTCAATGTTCATGCCTTCGTGACCTCCTCGGAGAGCAGCGAAGAAAAAGGGATGTTTATGCGGCTAAGCTACTAAAACATGTAACCTCCGGATGTATTAATAGCATTAGTATTTTTGATCTAGAGCCTATCCTGTTTTAGGGAACTGAAAGCTATCTCACCCCCGCGTGGGCAACTCCGAACGATTTGTATCTGCATTGTGCGCTTCGTCGCTAGAATTTTCCCCCATAGCATGCATCATCCTAGACTGGTGACATCGGGAAGCCCATCTTTTAAATAATAGAATCAGATGACCGGTCCACTATTCATCATAGAAAATGATAACCGGCTTCGACAATTGGATTGGCTTTTCCAGTCAACTGATACCAGATAGAAAGTAGGCAGAGAGTGGAAATTCGAATTAACATAACATCTCCTTCACAAATCCAACCTCTACCACGCGATCGATCTCGACATTCAAGTGTTGGATTTTAGTCCTGCTAGAATCCCTCATCCACAAAAAGGCCCAGAGGACCAGCCGTCGCAAGAAATTCGTACGAGCCGGGATCTTGAGCTGTTCCTTTCCGACAATGTAGATAGTTTGAGAATTCCACGCACGATGCAACATAGTTAATTCTTCTGAACCACCACTCGGTTCTTTAGCATAGTCCTTGCCATCCAAGAAGGTGCGGATCAAGTCGAGAACCAGCGTGCCCAAGTCGGGAGTGATGACCTCGTCCGCGTATCCATGTCGGATCATCAGGCGATAGCAATTCGGAATCATCTTCCTACCCGATCCCTCCCCGGAGGTGTAGCAACGAGTCACGGTGTACCGCTCGCTAGGGGCAACTGTAGGCAGAGACAGTGGTCTCAAATGAAGAAAAACAGAGACCTCTGGTGTAGCGTGGAACTTTTGGAGGAAGTGGAGGAAAACCGCGGGCGTGTTGATCGAACTTCCCGATTTGTCGAAGAAGATTCCCAGCCCGCTGATGGGAGTTATGTTTGTAGTTGCAGATTCCCCTCTCAAGCACAGTTGGTTCCCTTGTATGATGGTGGTGTGCGATAGCGGGGTGTTGTCAGATTCTTCTGCTTTCCACTGTTCTTCCTTGCCATAGCGCCACAGCATGAAGACGCAGGTGATGGCCAAAGCCAGCATTAGAGTAAACCACGCACCGTGTGGGACTTTGCTAAGAGCAGCCGAAAGGAACATTCCATCCCAAAGGGCGACGACTATGAAAACGGGGATCACAAGGTATATCGGTAATCTCCATACGATCAGCGCCACAACAGTTACCATGCAGGTAGTCAAAAAGGAGACAAGAATAACACACGCCCCGTAGGCTTCACCAAGGGCAGTCGTCTGGTGAAAAGTTAGTAAGATTATTTCTCCTCTCTCGAATATGATAATTAATCTTACATTATTGTACACCGCAGTCACAATGATGGACCCGATCATCATCAGCCAGTTAGCAAGTGGGATGTAAACTTGACCATGAAATGTGTTTGAGACATGGTACATCTTCACTTGAGGGAAGTACGACAGTTTCATGATTTGTGACAGTAACTAGACATATTCAGTAAGTCTTTCAAGAACCCCAAGAACCATGCGCTGAGAGACAAACTTGGAAAGAGCCTGTTATCACAGCCTGACTCGCAACAATACAGGCCAATATTGCCACCACGAGACTGGGATAGAGCATCCCCGGTGGAACAGTCAGGTAGAAAGGATTGGCATATGCACTTGGCACGCGACTAATGTAGGCACCTTGGCCAATGTACTGTTCCACAACATTAGAGACACTCGTTGTTTTATGCTTTAAATCAGGAATCTGGATTTTACCGAAAGTAGAAGGCAAGGATACACAAGAAAGAGCCACGAGATCCGGATCGCCCTGTGAAGATAATCAGATAACCTGCAAAACTAGAGTGGAATATGTTGTCGATCATGTTATTTACCTTTGACTGAAAGCACCCAGGTCTGCGAACAAGGTTTCAACACCAGTGAAGGCGAGAAGAATCCCCCCAATTGTAGCCATCCCTCCTTTTTATTGCGTACCAAGAAAGATCCTGCAAAGTAAGGGGAGAATGCCTTCAGCACAGATGTGTCATACATGACAAGGTTCTGTTGGCCAGGGAAACAAATTGAATATCAGCATATCCAGTCACACAATCTCATAGGAAGAACTTCACATACATAAATCCCAAATGACAAATTGAACATCATCCACAGAATAACAATTGGTGCGAAAAAACTAGCAATTTTGCTGGTCCCAAAGGGTTGAATCAGGAAGATTACGACCAATATTGCGCATGAGACTCCAACGACTGTGGAGGTCGAAATGTTGGGGTTCACGACAGTGATCCTGTCTAACAATAAGCCATGTCCTCACATATTATTCGGCGGTCACAAAGATGTCTCACCCCTGAATAGCACCTAGAATTGACTGCGCAGGAGTGAGGACTCCATCTGCAAGTATTCCAGTTAGCTCTGATGCGGACGAATATGGTGTATACCACGCCTACCCGCAAGAAGCAGTGACACCCCAAAAGCTCCCACTATCTTCAAGGTAACCTTGATGAATGTGCTTCTTTCAATGAAGTTTCGTGTCATCAGATTAGGCTTCTGAAGATCATCGGTATTGTAGCGCTGGATACGAAGTAAATTCGTATGCCGAGGGTCATGTCGTACGAGTTTCGCCTAGAACCCGATATGTGGCGATGAGTAGGGAACGTTTTGGGGGTGATTTGAGATCATGCATACATATCGAGACAGTAGTGAGTACAGAGCAAAAGTACCACCCTCCCCCTCATCGTCTGCATAGAGCACGATGCAGACATATTTGATGGTGACCATGATTGTGAGAGACCAAATCACGAGCGACACGGCACCGAGAATATCCTCATAGCTCGGCTCGCTGCTAAACGTGGACGAAAATACGTAGAGAGGACTTGTGCCGATATCGCCGTAGATGACTCCAATGGATTGATAGGCCAGCCTATACGTGCCTAGCTGTTAGCATGTACCAGGGTGTATATCACACACACTGGGGCGGTCTTTCGCGAACGTACCATGCCAGTGTCCAGCCTTTGAATACCTAATGGAATAGTTTATTTTCGTCAGCAAAAAGCAAAGTCAGCAGAATCCTTGATGAGTCAAATCACCTGTTTCTTGTGAAAGTCCCGCTCATTGATGTCGGGCTCCTCGGAGATCGATGCAAGCTCCACGTCTGTGGTCTTCGATCCCGGAGCCTTAGGTGTATCTACGGACACTCGTCGCTGCTGGATGCGAGACGAGAATACGCCACCGCCACTGGAATGAGGGAAAACATCTGTCGGGATATCCTCTGGCAGCGCAGCGTCTGTGTCGTTGCCCATGTTGGAGAGCTATTGATCAGATCTGCTGAGTATATGACAACGAAAGATGGATTTTTCTAGGGGCAATCCTACAAAGCCACGCGCGGTGAGCTTTGTACTTAAATCGACCTCGAGCTTTCCTCCCGATAAGCAACATGGTCTGCAGCGCTCTTAAAATCTAATTCAATTTTCGTTATCATGATGGTCCTAAGCCACCATGTTCTTGTCGAATTAGCCCGCGAGCAAAGCAATCGTATTGCCTAACGCATATGGAAAGCAAGATTAGGGAAAGGCAAATGACACGATCGAGAAAATTGCCGCATATATAGCCAGTGCTATCTGACAGGGGGGGGGGCTTTAAGTTACTGGGTATAGGAAATTCCGAATCCAACGTCCACCCACAAAGATTGTATAGTACGCCTGAACCTGACGGTGCAATGAACGCTCTGAATAAGAAGGGAACGCAGAAAGACAATGCCATTCAATTCTATGAAAAAATTCCAGCGTTTGTCACCTTGTACAATTCTATCTCATCCGATGTACAAAGCCTTGATGGGAAGCTGGAGGCAGCTCAACACGCCTTGAAATGCGGGGAGGTTGTACGAGGCAATTTTCTCCTCCACACAGCAACTCAACCGGGCGCCACGTGCCGTGCACTGCCATTCGAAAGACCTCGATGCGATCAACTCACTGATAAGAAACAATTGAGTACTATTTCTTCTGTGTCATATGGTCTCGCAATTAAATCACTGCTACGATAGAGAGATTGAAACAATGAGGCGGTAGTTTCAAGGGGTTTGTTTGGCGTGTTACTTATTCGGGGTGCGACCGCTCCCTGACTAAACCGGTACCCCGAGTCCGACTCGCCAGGGCCGAGGCTAACAGCCAGGCGAGATCCTAATAAACAATCATATTGTGTGCAATTAAGCGACAGGGCTCACCTTATAGCTATAAGAATCAATATATGATCAAAAAGTCTTCAACTGATTGGGATAGATAGGCGGGGGAAGGGAGGACAACAGTTCATGAGTATGTATCCCAGATCTCTTGTCAACTATACCACATGCACTCTAAAATCATACCTGTACTCTGGCCAGAAATAGCGTGAAGCCTACTCCTCTAATCCCTGTCCTACCGATTCAACTAACCTAATCTCCGATGATCCCACTATCTACTTCTCTGTATAGTGTCCCGAAACTGGTGTCACCACCCTCACTTTTTGATTATTTCTTGAATCTTAATTACTAATCTCCGCTAGATCATAGATCTAGAGACTCGTGATGGCGGCTTAGTAGGATTCGGCATCAAGCCGAAATTTATCCAATTGCCCCGCTTAGAGCATCGTTCGAAAAATTAAGCAGATTACAATGTAAACATGTGTCCGATTATGCTATCAACACCTATTTCACACAGATGTGCTTCTTGCGGAGCTAGTATGAGGCCGAGAAAGCTAGCAAGAAACAAGGCGCAGAGGCCCGAGTTCCTCGACTATTGGCAGAAATTCCCGCTCGCTCAGTGCGAATAGTTAGCTTGTTCCGCAGTAGAACTGACGCTTCCGCCAAAATCATTGGTTGTACATCGGTTAGATCCTTCTTATAGTTGGCGATGTCGAACGCCACCCCTTCCTCATCATTAAAACCAGGATCAGCCATTCCTCAAAGAAGAAGAAAGTAGCCAAAGAGGAGTTTAAAGCATTACTCTGTTCCTAGCTTCCATCGAAAACGTCTTACACGTATTAATCAAAGAGGGCTGTGGCTGACACGCTGAACGCTTGCGGGTGCACGATAGTCTAGAGCTACAGTAAGCAAGCTGAGCTCGGTGAAGTCACTTTTGCACTAGTTATCAGGGACTGAGTGGTTCCTTGAGACTGTCAGTGTGACAGGAATAACAAATGCGGGCTCAACTTGCCAGACTTTGAAAGCCGTCTCGAGCTCAAGTGTTTTTTGATCAGTTGGGAATGCTGATGATGAGCTCATACAGTAATAAAACCCAAGTACTGTATTCTAACCTGTGTATGATATGTATGATGTAGTATTGCTGAAAGATACAGGAAGATCAATAATCCGGAGGCTTTTCTAATAAATATTAATGCGTTTAACTAATTCAGTTCGAAGAACATCTTCAGAGTGACAGTACTGGCACCAGTTTTGGGATGGACTGTAACACCCGCGGAATCTGGGACACTGGATCCGGGAAACAAGAAAGCAAGAAGCTAAAGCACTTGGAAAAGACAAAAAAAAAAAAAAAAACCAGACCTCGACAAAAAGTGGGCAGGAGGAAAGATCCATAGGTTCGGACGACCTGCCTCGCGGGGCGCAGCGTCGGACAAACCGAGCAGCATCCAGTCGTCCGTAGTAGCGCCGGGAATCGCATCCCCGGGCAGCAGGAACAAGGAAAACAAGAGAAGTGCAGCCGAGAAAAGCAGGGGCAACAGGGCCAGGAACCAGGACCCTGGCTCGCGTTACACCATTTCGATCTCGGCGGGGCTGCGTCAATCGAGGCCGCGTGGAGGGCACGTACAGTAGTGCAACTTTGCAACATTGCGGTGTGCAGTTCCTGCCGGGGGCGTTCATGCTTTTGTTGCGACCCACCGGGTCCTTCCCCTGCCCTCCCCCCACACCTGTAAGTCTGATTGGCAACCCACTGTGTGTGGCTAGTGAGAGGGGGAAGGGCATAAGTTGGGGGGAACCAGAAACAAGAAAGCCGGGAAAGAGGGTCAAAGATGCAAAACAGTGGATTGGAATGACTTCACGCTATGCAAGCAGTTAGAGTTAGGAGTTAGGCTTTAACTTGTGGTTTTTATGGTTTTTATGGTTTTTATTTATCTTATTTTATTTTATTTTGAGTAGGAAAAGCTCCATGTTGTCAATTTGTTCATATTCATATTCCATGATGCCGAGACTGGACAGCTGCCCGAGGCGTGGCGCACCGAGACTATTGAATCGGATGCATGTAGAGATCGGATCGAAAGAGGAAAAGAGGGACACAAAACAAACATAAATGCCAGGTGGAAAATAAGAGTGAATGATCCACCCGTCGCTCATGCGGGTTCCCAGAGCCAGGACGCAGAAGAGGTATTTCTCGTAAATGAGGCAAAACAAATGGGGGTGGAAAAATGCAAATGATCGTAAGAAGCGTGAAAATCAGTAAGCCCGCCCGAAACCATAACAATCCCCGGACGGAAAAATAGTCAGGAATAAGGATGTCGTCTTTGACCGAGAGGCGAGATCGGCCCCGCCGAACGTATAGTAAAATTTCGTTGCCACCAGCGCCGGAAAAAAAAAGATTCACATAGAAAGCAATGCCACGAGCCCAACGCCACTCTAGTCCAGCGCCGAAGACTTCGCGATGCCAGGGAATAAGAAGCCCGAGAAGCGGAGGGGAAAACTAAACACGGAGACTAGGATCTTGCCGAAACTCCCGAAAACAGACCGAACGCCTGGAAAAGAAAGAGACTCTCGCATCAGACACTGACGCGGGCTTCGGGTGTGACGACAGGGACATCGCTCGGAGGCCGGCGTCGTCCCGTTGAGGAGCTGGTCTCACCTTCAAAGCGTGACAGCAGAGATGCCACCATCTCGCGGTACGAGTTCATTTGCGCCAACTTGAAGCGCTGGATCTTGCCGCTGGCCGTGCGGGGGATCTCCTCGACGAAGATGATTCCGCCATCCAGAGCCTTGTAGCTGGCCAGTTGCGAACGGGCAAACTTGTAGACTTCTTCAGCGGTGAGGCGATTGGCGGTCGTGCGGTCCCGCGACCGTACGATAAAGGCGCGCGGCACTTCGGTGCTGCCGTCCCGTAGATTGACTCCGGTGACGGCCGCATCGGCAATGCCAGGATGTTGCAGAAGGACGGCCTCGATCTCGGCGGGGGCCACTTGCCATCTATGCAGGAAGTGCGTTAGTGTGTGCAGATCCTTGAGAGGTTGGGTGACAAGGAAGGGGTCAAAAAAATAATCAAGTTGGGAGAGAAGAGGGATAAAGAGAATCCCCATGAACGAGAAAATGGGCCAGACGAAGGCATATACATACCCTCGGACTTTGATCAATTCCTTGGTGCGTCCGACAATGAAGTAGAAGCCATTCTTGACATACGCCACATCACCCGTGCGGAACCAACCATTGGCCTCCTTGGCGTCGGTCCGGCCCTTGTATTCCATAAGCAAGCCCGGTCCCCGCACGTAGAGCTCACCAGCACGGTCATCGCCGCGCACTGTATTGCCCTCATGGTCGATTAGCCGGGCCTCATAGCCACGGAGCTTGGTGCCAATGCTGCCCGCATCGCCGCGCTGGCCATAGCGGCACTGGAAAATCACACCGACCTCGGTCATACCCCAGATCTGACAGGCGTACGCCAGCGGGTGCAAGCGGCTCCGGAAGTGGGTCATTGAAGCGCCATCAATGGGGGCACCGGCCACACCGACATAGCGCAGCGAGGAAAGATATTCGCTCACAGGCAGAGAGGATTGGTTGATGCTGTGAATGATAGCAGGGACCAGATAGGTCTCAGAAATTTGATACCGGTGCACCGTCGCGAGGAACTGGGTCATCTCAAAGCGGGGCAGAACGAAGAGCGGGTGGCCATAGCGCACGGGGAACAGATGCGTCCACAGGGCGCCGAACAGATGGAACATGGGCAGAGACATCAGCCGGCTCACGGGGAAGGGCACATCGTACTGAATCGCGCGGTGATGTGAGACGATGGCATGGTGGGACAGCACGGCCGCCTTGGGCAGGCCACCCGTGCCGGAGGTCGAGAACATGGCGGCGGGGGTATTCTTGGCCGTATCGGCGTCCGTGAAGACCTGCCAGTCGCTTTCACCGTAGCAGAGCATGTGGGCAAAATTGGCATGGCCGGTCTGCTGGCCACCCTCGGAGGTGAGGAACTCCGTGCCGGCGGCATATCCCAGCTCGTACCACAGGAAGAGCTGGGCACAATGATCGACAGCCCGCTCGTCTACCAGACAGATCTGGCTAGGGTGCATTCCCCGGGCCTGAGCCACCTTCTGGACGGTTGGCAGCGCATCGCGGGTTGTGAGGATCAACTTGGGCTCGGCGAGGCCCACGATATGGTCTAATTCTTGGGGCGCGCTGCGTGGGTTGGAGCCCATGTAGACACCCCCAGCGCCGATGATACCAAAGAAGAGGGCCGGGTACAGGATCTGTAAGATATCAAGGCGGACCAGGTTAGCATATGGTGCCGAAGGTATGTCCACGCATTCACCGAACCGAACCAGACCGGACTAAACCAGACCAGACCAGACCAGACCAGACCAGACCGAGCTGAAATAAATATTCCCCCGGACCTGGAATGGAGACTTGAAACAAGCCAATCTGGGTACGGAGAACGGTGGCAGGTCCGACGCAAGAACCACACAACATAAACTTACACTGTTACCCAGGTGCAGCAGTACACAATCTCCCTGGCGGACATTGTGCGCCTTCAGGCCGGCAATCAGCGTCCGAACCAGCTGGCGGAACTGTGTGGCTGTGAACGAGCGCGAGGGATCCTCGGCATCAATGAACAGGGGCTGGTTCTGATTGTATGGGGTTGGACCGCAGAAAGTGAAGGTTAAGAGATCCGTGTATAGATCTTGGTGCAGGAGCGGGTCCGTCGCCGTCTCCGAAGGCACTGTCATGTTGGCATTCCAGAACCCCATGATGACGGGTGTCTGGAATAGGATGACACGGTCTAAGGTCTAGGTGATCGAATGAAGTGAAGAAGAGCAGGAAGGGGTTGGTGGTGGTGGTGGGCGGGGGGAGAGAAGGGAAGATATAATCAATGAGAAACGGAAATGGAGGCTCCTAAGAACCGCGAGGGGAAGGGAGAGGAGGGGGAGGGGAGGAGTTTGTTCACGTCCACTGATCCCTGCGCGGTCAAGTTATATAAGGCTGTAAAGGTGAGTGTGCATCTACAAATGACAGGACTACGGGGCCAAAAGTACTCGATGATTTGAGAAACCGGGAAAGCAATTAGAAATTCGAGAAAAAGGACAAAATTGGATAAAATTAGATTGAGAAAAAGATTAAAAGGAAATTGGAATAATGGAATTAGCGGGACAAATTGAATAAATGGAATAAAAAGAATAAATGAAGAGGGGGCAACAGAGAGAGAGGGGGGGGGGGGGGGGGTGCAAGCAGCAACGAAGACAGGGAGATTGGCGTAGGGAGGTGAGGAAGGGGAATGGGTCCATGATTTGATTTCCTGAAGCAAGCGCGATGATCCTGCGAGCTGTGGTTTGGGTGTTGCTTGGCTGCGTCGGGACGCGCTGGTTGGCTGCGCCGCGGTTGGTGGAGGCGGTGATTTGGAATCACCGCGCTGAGGTAAGCCACTAGCGCGAGTTTCGGGGCTTTGGGCGATTCACGTTCCGGACGTCGCTGTTCCAGCGCTGTTCTAGATGACCGAGCTCGGTCCGGCAGATCATGACAGGAGGACCCCAGACAAATGGGGGATGATTGTATTACGCCTCATCCGAACTCTCGAGATCGAGGCCTCCAGAGTCGCCCAGAGATTCCAGAGATGATTCTATAGATCCGGTTTTGTGGTATACAACTACACTACACCCTTTCCCATGCCGATCCAAGAGAAATCCCAAAGTGAGTCGGACCTCAGGGACCTTTTTCAGCGGATCATGGGGGCGCCTCACAACTGGGTCTAGTGTCAATGGACGACCATCCCAGTGCGAGCAAATGAAAACTGCCAGAGAGCAGATAACTGTGCTTCGCTTCGATCGGACTGGAGAACCCGTGGAGAACCCGATCTGCCCTGACTTTTGTCCGACTGGTTGCTTTTCTCTCTCTCTCTCTCTCTCTCCTCTTTCAGTGCGTTCTGTCTTCTGTCGTTGCTGCTAGTGACGCCGTCTCCCCCACTGGCGATCTCCACTGCAGAACTCGACAGCCGCACACTGGTGTGCCATGCGACCTGAACGACGACGACTGCGTCGGAGACTCCATCGGTAGTGCTTTCGCGCAGATCGACTACGCCATCAGTCGCATCGTTGCATATCGAGCACTTCCCGAGTGCCTCCGCACCCCACCGGAGAATGCCGATGCGCTGAATAGAGGGTCGCAACTATTCCCCATGGTTCCCAATTATTTGCACGATCGTGATCGGATATCGGATTCATGATCCGGAAAAGAAACCAAATGTGAGCTCATACGGGAAGGGGGAGAAAACGAGATCGTGTGAGACTGAGTGTGTGATCGCAACGAATGACTCGATGGTCCATGTCGACGAACAGAACTATACTCGCACGGGTGGAACCTCCCATTCGACGAGAATTTTAAAATATCCGGATTTAGAGAGCAGCGGCATCTGGTTCAAAAAAATCAAATTGAGAAAGGTTAAAACACAAAGTGGAAAAAAAAAATTCAGAGAAAAAAAAAAGAAGAAAAAAATGTATGTGTCATGAGCGGATGAGGATGATCGCGAACCTGTTCGCGGGTTCCACCGAACCGGTTCGACGGTCAAAACTGCGATAGTGTGCATATACGTGCAGGAGACTAGTGCTGATGAAGAGTGGAAAGCCAGCAAGTGGGACATTTGGCGGACGACGAGTGGTGGGGAGTGGCGCGCGCGAAGGGCAAGACCCGGCCCCAGGGGCATCTGTGATTGATCAGATGCACGAGGCCCAGCCCGAAAAGGACAGCGTGCGCAGTCGAGGCCAGGCCAGAATGGAATGCAACGACAGCTATCCCGCACAATGTGGATCTCCGGCTGAGCCACAAGCTCGGGTCCGGGCTTTGCGCATCCTCTTTGAAGACGGAGGATCAGAGCCACTCCGGGGCCACTCCGGGGCCCTTTCATTGCGTCGAGTCCCCGAGGGTTTGGGGCTGGAGGCAGCTGAGGGTTGCGGAATTGCTTCTGGTCGTGAACCTCTGGGCCCAATATGGGGAGGGGGAAGTATTGAGAGGATGTGCTTTTACAGATTGACATTTTTACAGTTGTACATTTTTACAGTTTTACACTTTGCTCCGGCCATTTGACTTTGGGGCTTTCTCGCCCACTTCTGCCTCTGCTGCTGCTGCTTCCGGTGGCTGGTGCTTGACCGCCGTCCCGGGAACTGGGAATTGGAGCTTCGGATCGACGGGCCAGCAGATCCTCGTCCACTCTTCGTCCGCCCTTCCCAACTCCACCTCCCTCCATCTCTCCATCTCTCCATAACCTAAACCCCAAAATTGCGTTCCCTATCGCAACCGCTTCACTGGCTACCATTGGCTCCTCGCGTTAGATCGGGCATCATTTTGTTTTAGTTCTCTTTTCTTCTGCTGCTCGCCCCTCTTTCCACGAGCTGAATCGATCTCTCATGCTGGATACCCCCCCCCCCCTCTCCCCCTCCCCTCTTCTTCTGAGATCGCCGTGGTTTCCACACTATTCAGCAAAGTTGTTGGCAACTCGGTCCCCGCCGACCCGCTAGGGCCCAGGACAGGGCCTGGGACCGAGCCCTGCACGTACAGTGCCCAGCCAGCAATGATGTAGACACGGGCTGACGCCCCGGTCTATCGCCTATACCCCCAAGGCCAATGGCAGCCTGCCTAACACATCAGCCCAGCCTTTTCCCCACTCATGTCATGTCACTGCCTGACACCTGGGCAATGCGCACCAGGATTCAGATGGCTCAACACCACTCTATGGCTGCCTCGGCTCGCTCTGCCTCCGCGACGGTGTTTAGTGTAGTTAGTGTAGTTAGTGTAGTTAGTGTTGTTAGTGTTGTTAGTGTAGGAGCACAGCCGCGTTAGTGCGAAGTCTGTTCCATGTGCGCCCGGAAACCAGTTCATGCCTCTGTACCCCCTCCCCCCCCCCCAACCCAACCTCTCAACCCCTCTTTTCTGCTTCGAACGGGTCCGGATCTCGTCCGATAGCGTGTTCTGCCCTGCCTTCCTCCTTCAGTCGGCTGCAGGACTGTCCTAGGCGCTTGCGTCCCCGCTCGGAGTGGAGGGGTGGAGCCCATTCTCAGGATATATGGCATGATATTGAATCAACCCTTTAAATGGCCCGTCGGTGTGACAACGCTATTTCCCTGTGAAAATAGGAAGGAGGGCGCAGAACAATGGATCAAAGAGGGGACGGGCGTTCCGTTCAGATCTAGGATCGACTAGTGACAACGGATGCACCATACCGACGCAGTGCACCAACCCGATCCAGGCTCGTGGTGCAGCGGACGGCGGATCCACTCCGGCCCTCGGGGTTCAGCGCAACGGATGGGCTTTTTTTGAAAATCAGATCTGAGGGGAAGGAATCCCGTCACCCCGCTGCAAGCAATGATCGACCACACGGCGCAGGAGTCAAAAAAGGTAAGCAAAAAAAAAATAAAACCAAAAAGCAATATGAGAAAGTAACTCGCAGGTGATGGGGAGGGGGAGATGCCCATGCATGGACGAGCAAACCGTCGGTACCGAGGGCCAGGAACCCGCAATGTATATGGTTTCTTTTGGGATGGTTCATTGGGTCCGTCCTTTTTTTCCCTTTCTTTCTTTGACTTAACTTCACCCGCTTAGTCTGAAATCTTGATTCTCGGTGATGACCGGTGCTGGCTGAAATGGCGGAGCTAGCTGAAGCATTTGGCACCCCCGCTCCGCGCGAGGATTCTGGCCATCGGCGCCCCGTGGTGACTCCGATCGTCCGAAGTATTGAAGCCTCGCCATGGACATTATTGGGTCATCGTGCGTTTCATGCAACCACGGCCGATCGTCGCGGGCCTCGCTTGTATGCAACAGGCTTCTGTAGGAACTGACGGTGGCAACCTGCAGACCACAAGAGGGTCGTCAAAAAGTGAAGCTGGTGTATCCATTGAGGGGGCCCAGGCCTCGGTCGACGATCTTGTTGAGACGACAGTCGTGATTGGGTTACATCATGGCTGGGCGTGAACGATGGGTCCATTGAATCCTCACTTCCCCCTCCCTCCCCATGGACTTGGATTACCACTTCCGGTCCATCCCGTTTTTCCCGCGCCAGATGGTGGCCATAGTTCCCAATAGGGTGAGCCCACTTTTCGACGCCATCGGACCCACAGCGTCACCCCTCCGGGATGTCAGGGCCCTGGGCCGGTCGTCGGAGAGCTGAAAGTCTGGAGGGTGGTCCAACTTGCGTTGTCATTGGCGTCAAGTATTCCCACTAGTACACGGGGATCTGGGCCGGTGTGATAGTGTCATACACAAACCTAGCCGCCTGAGAAGGATCCGGTCTTCCAGGCTCCATGTTCCAGGCTCCATTCCCCGGTCTCCACGCAAGGAAAAAACAAACGATTGCGAAACCACAGGGCACAGCAGCGCCAAGGCATGACCGGCCGAGGAACCTGCCGTTTCTGGCGCGCAAAATGATCGAATATATTCACGGAATGGGAAGGAGCCCTGTGTGATAAGAGGCAGAGGAAGCCGTCACTTCGGAAGGATGGAGAAGTGGAGTTGCCCTTAGGACGAACTTGTGGATCTGAATATCGTGAAAGTGTGCAAGGCTTGTAGTGTCTTGGTTCGTGGTTGGGTCACAACCTTTTTTTTCGGTCTTCTGTCTGTCCTGGCTTGGTCTGATCTGGCCTGTATCTGCTAGCTGCTCGCTGCTCGCTGCTAGCTGAAAAGAGGCATTATTTTTTAGAGGCATTAGGGCTATCCAGTTAGTTGGGATAGAACGCCCCCGCCCTCACCTCACTCTCGTTTCAAAAGCCGCATGTTCTGCCGGTGTCTTTTTCTCATCCATGAGATAAGAAAGCCAGATCCCCGAATCCGCCTGTTGACAGTGTTAGCTTCGGCTTCAAGTTCCAACGTCAGCCTTCACTTTCGGTCAGGTTACCAACTTCATCGACCACCCCTCCCCCTCCCGTTGTTTTCCTCATTCTCAGTTCTCTTTTGAAACCAACCTTTTTTTCGGTCCTGTAAAGGCCCCTTCCCTCTCCTTCCAGACACCATGTCGGATTCGGAGAAAAGCCCCATTACGCCTCCCCCGCCGGCCGTCGTCAAGATGGAGGCAAACCATTCCCCGCATCTGAGCGAGGTCACCCTCTTCTCCGATGGTGAGAGCCATCTCACCAAGGTCGAGGGGGACAACTATTTCGTCACGGACAAGAAATCCTCGGATCTCATGTCCCAAGAAAAAATCGACCTTGAGGCGCAGACCGTTAATGCGCAGCCCAAACGGTTTGCGTACATGCGGTACGCCATCTGGACGATATACCGCCGCCTTTTCTCCGTGGTCTTCTTCGCGAACATTGGCCTGTTCGTGTGGATCATGGTAACGAACCAGAAACTACTCGCGCTGGTGAACGCCACCGCGGCCAACCTACTAGCCTGCGGACTGGCCCGGCAGCCTCTCGTTGTCAACAGCATCTTCCGTGTGGTGCTATCGATTCCCAGGTCGGCTCCATATGCCCTGCGACGGGTGGCCTCGAAGGTGTACCATTATGGCGGCGTGCATAGTGGCTGCGGCGTGGCCGCACTGGTGTGGTACATTGGCTTTGTCGGCCTGATGTCGCATCAGTATTGGTCTTCCAGTGATGCAACGGCCGTCAGCTTTTCTGCCGCACCCGTCACGCTGGCTTACCTCATCCTCGTGTTGCTGGTGTCGATCGTCGTCGTCGCGCATCCCACGTTCCGCATGAAGCGCCATGACTATTTTGAGCTCACCCACCGCTTCTCTGCCTGGCTCATTGTGGCCCTGTTTGTCGCGCTGCTGTTGGTCTTCGCGCATGAGCTCAGTCAGGCCCAACACTCCTCATTTGGGCTCTTCCTCGTCCAGCTGCCGGCCTTCTGGTTCTTGGTCGTCACTGTGATCGCCATCCTGCAGCCATGGGTCATGCTGCGGAAAGTCCCGGTGCGGCCCGAGCGCCTGTCAAACCATGCCATCCGCCTCCACTTCGACCATGCAGTCACCACATTTGGCAAAGGCACTCAGCTCGCCAAGCATCCCCTGCGCGACTGGCATGGCTTTGCTACCTTCCCTGACCCCGAACCCATGGGTCCCCGGGGCACCGACACCCCGAGTTTCTCCTGCCTGGTGTCCAAGGCTGGCGACTGGACGGCGGACACGATCAACAACCCACCCACTCATCTCTGGAAGCGGGGAGTGCTGCTGTACGGCTTCGCATACTCGATGCGCGTCTTCAAGCGGGTGATCGTTGTGACCACTGGCTCCGGCATTGGTCCCTGCCTGTCCTTCCTGGGCGATGACAACCGGCCCGACCTGCGCGTTCTCTGGCAGACCCGTGCGCCGCTCAAGACGTACGGCCAGGAGGTGCTGAACCTAGTGCACAAGATGGACGCGGACCCAATCATCATGGACACTGACGTGACGGGCCGAGTCGACATGGTTCCTCTCGTGCAGCGCCTGATCCCCGAGTTCGAAGCCGAAGCGGTGTGCGTGATCAGTAACCCAGTACTGACCACCCGCATCGTGTATGAACTAGAGTCGCGGGGGATTCCTGCGTTCGGTCCGATTTTCGATTCTTAAGTCTGCGCGTCTTGCTTTTTTTTCTCCTCACATGATTTCCGACATTTCGGTGCCCGTTATGATTGCAGCTTTTGCTTTTCTGTCGTCGGCGTTGACATCTGCTTGCATGTTTTCTCTCAGCCATATGTTCTCTTAGATCCCGGCGTTTTTATTTTCTTTTCCACTGATTCTGGTTCTGATTTCCTGGATGTGTTTGAGAGTTTGGGCTTTTTTTTATTCACCTTGATACCATCATGTCCCATTGTTTCTAGGCGGGGTTATTTGTTCTTTGCACGCGTTGATAACGCGTTATCAATCTTGCGTTATCAAATTGCGGGTTGTTTTTCCTCCCTTCAGGGCTGGTTTCTGCGAAGGAATTCCTCGGGTCTTTTAAAGAGTTAGGGAGAAATAGGGGAAGGACTAGCCTCCCCCCATAAATTCAAAAGTCTTCAAAGGATTTGGAATCGATTCAGGGGGTGCTATGACCCAACCCAAACTGTTAGGCAACCGGTGCAAACAAGAGACCCCCCAAAGGGCCCGCCAAATGCGTGAGACGTGATGAGCCCGTGAATTCCAAATCGACCTGCTCCACTGTTGGGTGGGGGCCATGCTTGATTGGCCCTGCCGGGCGGGCCTTCGCTCTGTCTGAACCCGCCAAGCCCATAGACATCCTTTTGCAAGAAGTTAAACAGCGATATTCAAGGCTAGCGCACGAGGCGAACACTTCAATAGTCTGTTTCGGGGAATATCAGCACGGCGCTCAGGGGAAAAGGGCGTGGTTTGAAACAGCCATGCTGGTGCTGGGTCCCAAGCGCTGCGAGTAGTCTGGTTCCGACGAACAGAAGCAAGACCTGGCGACCGAGATTCTCAACTACACCAATCATAGCGAGCCAACCAGCCGGATTAGTTGGACCAGCTGCAATCTGATCACGTCCTGTGTGGAGATCGAGGTGCATAGATGTTGGTTTGCTTTCCTTGGTTCAAATCCCCCATAGCCCACCGTCCTTGTTGGTGCCGGTTTGGGTGTTGAACAAGGAATAAAACTGGGCGGTTGAGCCCGCAGCGGCGGTCGCGGGGTAAGAGCAACATATGTACTCTGCAAGGAAAAAGGGCAGCAGCGTGGTTCGCATTTGGTCGGACTTTTAACTGCTGTCTGGAGTCGGGGTCTCGACGATAGATCACATTTTCCATGCATAACCCTCTTCAACGAAGTACGGCTCTTCGTTCCTCGACCAGTAGGAGCCCTGCGTCACAATAATCCGCCGCGACCGGTTCGTGTCAGCCTACCTGACGTGAACATCTTTAACGGTCTGCAGATGGTAGGGAAATATGTATCCCACGACTGGCAGATTCGATGGATCGAAGGTTTCACTCTGCTTGATATGAGAGTCAGTGCGGGTGGCGTTGTGCTCTGCAGCGAGGCCACGGCAAATTGCCGATCCGGGTTGGTTCATTTTCAATCCAGGCTGCTGAAAAGACAACTAGTAAACAGTATTGAATGCGACTGGCTCTTGAATGTTGAAACCGATGCTGCGTGACAATAGAACTGTCTATCAATCTAATGATTGATTTCAGCATATGTACCTACATATCTGTGGACCGGTTCAGTCCATTCACTCCCCAGTTGAAATATATTCAGTGTGCCCATGTGTAAACTTGTATTGATATATTGTTGATCATCAAAAGATACATTTATATAAGCTCTAAAGTACATATTATCACCACTACTTTTCATATCAAACTTATAATAGGCCCTCAAAAGGATACCTAATTGAATGGTTGATGCTGGCTTCCGATCTCCAGGCCCGGCAAGTCCGCGGATCCGCGGCCCCGCGGTAGAGATTTCCAAATTTAGGTTAAAGCCCGCGGAGCTCCGGGGTAGACCGTGAAGTATATCAGCCCGCCGATGCCATATCTTTCAAATCAGATTTCAAAGGTCAATTCATCAAAAGAAAACAACATCAAGATGACTGAGAAAAGAAAGGTACTTTGAGTACATACCAAATATTGATTTTTCGATCAAGCCCGTTGCTAACCACTTGCCTCTTCGTACAGGCAATCATCATTGGCGCTGGCCCTGCCGGTCTCGCAGCCGCTCTCCGCCTGCAGCAACGAACAGATATCGAATGCACGCTGTACGAACTGCGATCTGAGCCCACCACCCTGGGCGGAGCAATCGGAATTTTACCCAACGGCATGCGTCTCCTACACCGCCTGGGCCTTGTCGATAAAATCCTGGCGCGGGGCTTCAGCGGCCCCAACCTGACCCTTCACTCTTTGAACGGGCACGTCCTCGGCGAGCATGACTTTGTCGGATGGGCACGCGAGAAGACTGGGTTCAAATACGTCCGTATCAAGCGTACGGACGTGGTGGACGTTTTACTCGAAGCTGTGCAGCAAGCCAAAATCCCAATCCACTTTAACAAACGCCTTACCTCTATCGAGGAGAGTGCCAAGGAAGTGAAGGTCACATTTTCGGATGGATCGACTGACGCTGCCGATATGCTGTTCGGTTGTGATGGGATCCACTCCTATGTGCGACGTGCTTACGTCGATCCTGCGCAGCCTTTGGAATATTCAGGCATCTCCGGCCTCGGGTGCATTATCCCGACCAAGCTCTTATCTCCGCAGACTGCAGCCCAGATCAACGGCCTCGAGGCTACCATGACGGAGGAGGGAATCCTGGCGGTCAATCCGTGCACCGCATCAAAAGATGAGATGTTCTGCTTCTTCTCAAAAGAAGTTCCAGCACCGGCGTCGGGCGATGACCGCGATGGCTGGGAAGTGCACGGGAAAGAGGAAATAGACGGGTTCAAATCCTCGCTGAGTAGGACCTTGGAAAATGCACGTGGAGAATGGGGCTCTGCACTCAAAGATCTCATCAACAACGTCACATCCGTGAAGTTCTTCCCTGTGTACAGGCTGACTCTTGGTGGAGTTTGGTCGAAGGGACGTTGTGTGCTGGTTGGAGATGCTGCGCATGCGATGTCGCCGCATGCCGGCCAAGGCGTTTCCATGGCACTGGAGGATGTGTTCTTACTATCACGTCTATTAGAAGACCACAAACGGCCTCTCCAAGAGGTCTTTGCCAGATACGATGAGATTCGTAGGCCACGGGTTGAAGAAATCTTCAAGATTGCGGCCCAGAACGGAGAGTCACGGCGGAAGACTACCCCACGGGGTCTGAAGTTCAAAGAAATGAGCATGTTCATGATGTTGAAAATTTCGTGGGCTTTTGGGCTCGATAAGCGGGGAATAAAACAAGGGCATCTCGCTTACGATATTGATGCAGTGGAGCTATAATTCTTGTTTTGTTGCTTTTGTCACGACATTCTTCGCTCTGCTGTTAGCGGTCTTGTATTAATAAATGCTGTTCGAAAGTCGCTCCAATTGATTAATGTGATCCCACTCTGAATGTCTTTTGATTGAATTCTCCTCCATTCACTTGTTTTAAGATTTTAAGCGCAAGTCATGTAAGGCTTTAATCTCCGAGTCCTCGACGAACGCTCTTCCTATGGCTGGTATTAACCTTAACTCCGAATAAACTCCCGCGACCAGCCAAAGAGTCTGAAACCCTCATAAAGCAGTTTAAAGCACTGGACGATACGGCAGGACTGTGTAATAATTTTAATCAAATACCGATCACTAGATTCTCCATAATGGCTTATCGTGTCTTGCTCACGGGCGGAAACGGCTTCATTGGCTCGCACATTCTCTCCGAGCTCGTTCAGAAGGGCCACCAGGTCTGTTGCACAGTTCGGACGCCAGAAAAGGGAGAAAGAATTCTGAACGATTTCAAAAACTACAATTCCCAAATTTCCCTCGCCATTGTACCCGATATCACGACTCCGGGTGCTTTTGATCTGGCTGTCAACGATGAATTTGACATTGTCTTCCACGCAGCATCGCCATTTGTATACGGCACCGTCGAAAATAATCGAGAGTTTCTTGACCCAGCGATCAAGGGCACCACTGAAATACTTCGGTCGGTGAAGCAGCACGCACCTTCGGTCAAGAGAGTCATTTTCACCAGCTCCTGCGCCGCAGTAATTGATTATGATCGCCTTAAATCCGGTGATCTCTATAACGAAGATAATTGGAATCCAATCTCATGGGAAGAAGCTCTTCATGGGGACCCGTCAAAGGCTTACCGAGCAAGTAAGAAGTTTGCTGAGATAGCAGGTGAGTTAGATTGAACAAGTTGTAACCCCCTTCGTTGGACATCGCTCACTAAGGATACACAGCCTGGGAGTTCATTAAAAACGAGAAGCCGCATTTTGATTTAGTGACTCTCTGCCCTCCTGCAACTCTGGGTCCTCTCAAACATTCAATTCACAGTATCAAGGACTTGAACGAATCAAACAGCCGAATTTGGAGACTCAGTTGTCAATCATCAAAGAGCACACCTATGCCTTATATCCCAGTGCATACATATGTCGATGTACGGGTGAGTGAAATTAGTCGAAAGGATACCTTTTAATGTCTCATTCATCTGCGCCTAAGAAAGCTCACGATCGTACAGGACTTGGCAAGAGTTCAAATACAAGCGATGCTTGTTCCAGAGGCAGCTAATCATCGCTTTATTGTTTGTGCCAGACAATTTGGCTTTCAGGATATATGCGATATTCTGAGATCGAATTTCCCAGACTTGGACCCACGAGTCCCTCTTGGAAACCCTGGATCAAGCTCTCTTCCCGCAGGGGCATACTCCACCGACAACTCAAAGGTCAGAAGGATCCTTGGAGTAGAATTTCGGGACCTCAAGGAAACTATCAATGATCTTGCCAAGCAATTTCTGGAGATTGAGAGTTATGAGAAGAGCGAGCGGACAGGTTTTGATTAGGAAAGACGACTAACTCTCTAAAATGCCTGATCTCTCGCTGGAAACATTGGACAACGCCTCCGGTGTCTACAAGATAAAAATGGAATTTATTATTGACTCGCAAAGGGACGCTTCAAAATATACGTATATAAACCAAGGCTAAGTCTAGCGGTCGGGGGTTTATTTGATCAAGTCAAAGAGAGATTGCATCATTCCCCCCCACTCGCTGTCAGACCGAGGATGAGGATTGCTTAGTAAACCACACCAGTTTCAGGCAACCAGTGATGTTAGATTCATCTTGCTCAACAAAGCTTAGTCGATGACTATTGGTCGGATTCCTATCGAGATTAATCTCTGCTTTGAAATCACCAAATTACTCTCCTCATGCTTTGGGGCACTGACCACGGTTAAAGGTTTCCAAAAGACGGTCTCCAATACGCAGTCCGTTGTGAATTGAATTTTAGCGCGATCCTTTGCGTGGGTCATGATGATAATATCAAACAAGTACACCAAAAAGGACTAACTACAACTTGCTCTTGTACGACATTAATAATTGGACGCCATGAGGATAAGGCCGAAATGCCGAGCACATGGCCCCATAAGAGTCACTACTCCTTTGCTTGATCTTTCATGTTTTGTCTCTGCAAATATTAATCTTTATTCAAGAAATTCCTCCGATCCCCGGGGGTAATAGGGAACAAAAGCAGTGATACCTCTGGTTCTTGGTGCTATAATTATCGCGATGTCTGTACCTTCAATCAAGGAAGAATCTGTACAGCCTATCTCTTTGCCAGGCCATTCTGTCGAGTCCGATATATCGGAACCTGAGAACCAACCTTCAAAGCAGGCGACACCGCCACCGCCGCCGAATGGGGGGTCTGTTGCTTGGCTTCAAGTAGTAGGAGCTTTCTTTTTATTTTTCAATTCCTGGTGAGTTTCTCTGTGATAGCTGCAATCCTTCTAGATGCTGATGTGATACCCCAGGGGGGTTGTCAACACGTTTGGCGTCTTTCAAAGCTATTATGAAGACATCCTTCTACTCAAGTACTCGGCCTCCTCGATCTCATGGATTGGGACTGTTCAAGGTTTCTTGCTCTTGATGGCGGGAATAATTGTCGGCCCCATTTTTGACAAAGGGCATCTCAGGCCACTTTTGTTGCTAGGTACATTTCTTGTCGTGTTTGGCTTAATGATGACTTCCCTGTCGACCAAATACTACCAAGTTTTCCTAGCTCAGGGCCTAGTTGTGGGAGTTGGGTGTGCTTTCTTGTTTCTGCCAAGTGTGGCTGTTGTGGCTACATACTTCACATCGCGGCGTGCATTAGCTACTGGGATCACAGCGGCAGGAGGCAGCATCGGTAAGCTGGTCTTCCAAACTCTTGAATTAGACCTGCATGACTGACGATTCGATGATACCCACCAGGCTCAGTTATCTACCCCATAATATTCCACAAGCTTATCGACCGTCTCGGATTTGGCTGGACAACTCGCATCATCGCCTTCATTGCACTCGGCACCTTGTGCGTCTCGGTTGCAGTAATGAAATCCCGTCTGCCACCTCCGAAGCAGTCTCGATCCATGCTCGACCCCTCTGCCCTCAAAGAACCTCCATTTGTGATCTTCAGTTTGGGTCTATTCTTTTCCTTTACCGGGCTTTATTTTCCATTCTTCTACCTTCCCACATACTTCACAACCTTCCTCCACTCCAACAGCAACATCGCCTTCTACACTATCGCCATTCTCAACGCTGCCTCTGTCTTTGGCCGGATAGCCCCTGGCCTGATCGCAGACCGTATCGGCTCGCTGAACACAGCCCTGCCAATTACCTTCATGGCAGCCGTGTTAGCGTTTGCATGGATCGGAATCCGCAATGAGCCTGGCACAATCGTGTTTGCCTGTCTGTATGGGTTTGCCTCGGGCGCCACAGTTTCCCTGCCCCCTACCATTCTCGCTAGACTTACCCCCGATATGAGCGTCGTCGGAACTCGAATGGGGATGTGCTTCGCCTTCGCGGCTCTGGGGCTGCTTATCGGAAATCCGATTGCAGGGGCGCTGTTGAACCTAGAACATGCGATTTTCTGGAAGGCGCAGCTTTTCAGTGCCTTAATGGTCGGTGTAGGGACGCTTTTTTTCGCGGTGCTACGAATTCTTAAGTGGAAGCAGGAAGCAGTGTGGAAATTTTAACATCACAGAATTTCTGAATATTACTAATTGGCGTGGCTGGATAGAATGCATTTTCGGAGCGGGTGCGGTGATAATATACTAAGAGGCGACTTTCACTTAGCACAGTTTGCATTTTGTGATGTCTATAAACAGATCGGAAAATAGATAGCTGTGATCATTTGCTGAATATCATCAAAATAACTAGAGAGCATCTGAGCTTTGAACCTGAAACATTTATTATTGCAGAGAGTAACCGGCGATATTGTAAAGGGTGATCCAATCTTCGACACAGCTTTCGAATGAACCAGCACGGTTGACCAGGCAGGAGACAAACCAAAAGCCCCTAGCCAATACCCAGGATATGACCATCAATTCCATGTGATTGATCTTTGGGTAATTTAAAGAAGATGGAACCCATCAATAGGAGGATCCACGACACATGGAGCAGCTGCTCCTGTCAAGAGCGAACGAGCGGGGGTAAAATGTGATTGCTTCTGATTTCTGCCGCCATTTCTCTCTATGTATATTAAGTGGCAGAGAATTCTGGAATGAGTATGATTATTGTGGCCATTTATGAGGCTCTGAACATGAGGAGTGCGCTGTCAAAACCTAAATAGCTGATCTCAACATAATCTTCTCCAAACAGAGTTCTTCTCTAAACAGAGTTCGCTCGGGTTCCGCGGACACAATAGAGTAGATCAATACTCAGTACGGAAAGATCTAAAATGAAAGGAAACAAAGGAAAATAATAATGATGGTGCAGACCGGTGATTGAAGGTGATCTCACGGTCGATGGCCAAAGCTTACGTCACCCACGCTGGCCCTCAGCCTGCAACCCCTTATCCTGTCGTTCGTCTGTTTCAATAAGTTTGTTCCGTCATCCGTCATCCGGCATATACCGCTCGTTCTCTCGACCGAGAGCTATCCAGCTAGTCTTGCATTGCTCGTGTTTGGGCAAATCAGGTCTCAGAGTATCCGCCTATCGCTTGGCACCTCAATATGACTCATGGTAAACAGCTAAGTATAAAGACACGACTCTTGAGGGTTAAGATATATCTTGGTATGGACAATTCTTTCCGACTATTTATTCTGGAATTCACATCGAAATAGGCTCGAGAAGATAGAATCCAAATTTTTTTAGCGTTTCTTTGCCCAGAAAAGCACAATGACCCCTTTTGTCTTGACCCTCGAGCCCAAGATTTGGACCAAAGGACCATACCTGATATCCACGGATGCATCCTTGATCCCCGTTCAAGAATTGAATGCTTGGTTTTCAACCCAGGAGATCTACTGGGCGAAACCGATGCCCGAGCAATTCATGCGCGAAACTCTCCAAAGGTCCCTATGTTTTGGCATGTACCACAGCTCGGATGCGGAATGTCCACGTACAGAGAATGAGAGCGCCGAAGGACGAGACTTCATTGGCATTGCACGGTGTATCACAGACTTTACGACATTCATCTACTTGACGGACGTTTATATTCTGCCCTCGCACCAAGGTTGTGGGCTGGGTACGTGGCTTATGCAATGTGTGCAGGAGGTTGTTGAATCCATGCCGTACTTGAGACGCTCACTGCTGTTTACGGGGGATTGGAAACGATCTGTACCTTTCTATGAGAAGGTTTTGGATATGGAGGTGCACAAATGTATACCACCAACTGATGGGAAGGATGGCGAAGGGTTGGCGGTTATGATGCGGAAGGGTAGAGGGAACCCTACTTACAAGGAGAATAGCTTGCGATCTTGACTGTCTATCCTCAAAACAATGCATCAAATGCGTTACTGCTTGTTGTCCTTCTCTAAAAAGTAGTTGGATCCATCGAAATATTACGTTTCTAGAAGATGAGATCTGGTTCAATGATTAGAAAGCTTCAAAGGTAAACTATACACAGTTTCAAAAATAAATTATAAACAAGGACCCAAGATTATCAAAGCCGGTAGATCCACATTTCGCACAACAGCAAATTCGTTATAACATGCCAATAATCACAAGCTCGGTTGACCTCTCAATTTTTTCAATTAATCACTGCCACCCCGCTTGGTCTCGCTCCTCCTGGCTTGAAGGGCCCTTCTTCTGGGCATTCTGATCGCGGTGATGACCGAACTCCCAGAAGTGTCGCTGTTTGCTTGGGTTTGCATGGCCTGCGCCTTCCATCGCTAGGTTATAGTCAGTAGGTAGACACATATATATTTATACCTAGCCCCTTCCCCGATTTCCCAAAGAGGAGGGATGAATAACGAGAAACGGACCGGGTGCTTCATTGGCAGGGGACTCGAGCTGTGGAGACTCGGAGTTTACTTTCGCAGAGTCAAGTGGCTCCTGTCCCGTCTGCTTCTGTTCCGGGTTCTTTGCCGCGTCCGGCTCGTGGTGATGGCGAAACGCATCCGACGCTCTGCGGAAGAGATTGGACATAGTGTATGTTCGGAGAAATTATCGCCAGATAAAGTATCGTGACTAGGCAAACTTGTGATCCTAGTATAAAACAGTGAGTGATAGGCAGCTATTACTTGTATTATTCATTTGCGGCGAATACGCTCCTGCTCTATATAGGCCCTGGGCGAGTGGATGATGTCATATAGCCTGATCGGTGCGCTGATCTCGTGATACGTTTAATTAGCCTTTCTGAGGAGAACAATCTATTCGATGGCTCATGTGCTGTTAACTATTGTCTTAAGGTTTTCGAAAGGGATCAAGGCATCATCTGTGGAGACGGGGCACCATGGTCGAGTCGCGGCCGAGTCTGGCCGCAAGGGCTCCGCGTGCATGTCTATTATTAGCTCCGATTCTGATATTGAGCGATTTTATCTAGAGAATATTATCACATTTCAGGGAAATTTGGATGAAGAAGTCACCGACTGGAAACATAACGTTTTCTTGGCCATCGACTGATGGAATTTGGCCAATGTATACATGTGGGTCCGCCTTGTCCATCCATCTAGATAGCAGTGGAGTCTGATAAAGAGGTACCGCAATCAAAACAGGAGAGTTGGGCCTTCTATTAATTTAGAATGAATAAATACCCCCCAGAAAAAATCGAATGACGCGAGATCGATAACGACGCTAGAGCGCTGGTAACGCCACCCCGCATCTTGGCTTAGCCTTAGTTCTACTTGGCTACAGATGATTCTACGATTATCAGAGAGAAAAAAAAATTGGACTTTCCAAGTCGATAAATTAGGTATCAATTCAGTAGAGTAGAGAATCAGGTTGTAACCGAGAGGAATCAATAATATGACAAAGAATAAAAAAATTAAAAGAAAAAAAATGACTCAATAGGGGAATTTGGAAGTTTAATCATAAGAGTAAGAGCAAAGGCCAACCAGAAGACAAGTATGCACAGTGAAGCGATACTGATGGGTATAATGCAGGGGGTGGAACGAAACCCGTCCGTTCAAACTAAGATGCAATTCAAAACCAGAGAAGATTTTTTTTCTGAATTCGTTCGTTCACTTTTTGTGGTGATGCCTGGTCAGACTCGCTGCATGTTTATGGTGTGAAAGGCAGAAGAGGATAAAAAGGCTGATTCAAGTCCGTGACTGAAGGGGAATCTTTCTTTGGTCGTGGAGATCGTAACGTCATAGTGAAGAAGAACGATAGAAGGAAGAGACCGAGAAGGCCATAATCATTGGCGAGAGGAGTCGACCGACGGAGCGCGCGATGCGGCACGCGACGCCGGCTCGGATGGAGCGGGGGACGGGTCGGTGACCAGGTCATCGAGATTGAAGCGCATACGGCCACGGGAGTTGGAGTGTATCGAGGAGTTGGACGAGTCACTATCTAACCGCAGAGAGTCCATTCGCTCGAGCTCATCATATTCCGGCAAGGGTAGCGGGGAGCCCTGGTAGTCCTCAATGACACTGGAGGAATCATCAAGCTTTGTGTAACCGGGAGGACTGGCGGGGACATCCTCGTAAACTGGAGGCATCTCCTCGTCCCAGCTGATGCCGAGACCGCTGCGCTCTGTGACATTGAGGTTGAATTGCATGCGCAGCACGCGAGCGGCGCCAGTGGGAGTGATGAGCCGAGTATTGCGGTTCGGGCAGAACTCTTCGGCGACGATCAGCTCGATGACCAGGTTGTGCTTCACTTCCAGGCCTCCGGGAGCTTCCATGTCGCAAACAGGGTTGGTGGTGGGGTTGATGCTGGCATCGAACAGCATAGTGATTTCACCGCCAGCAGTGTCGAAGTCGGTCTTCCAGCCAGTCTTCTCCTCATTGTGGCCAATGATGCGAGTCTCTTGGTGCTGGACACCCTTGTTTTCGCCGCCAATCTTGTGGGCGTGCTTCTGGCAGGCAAGCGAGACAATCTTCTGGTGCTCTTCGATGCGCCACATCATCTTGCGCAGGCGCCAGCGAGTCTGCGTCTCATCGCCCTTGTCCACCACACCGCTCAGCGTCATCTCCACGGGGAATTTGCCGATGGGGTGGACCACAGAGGGCAATACGATGCGACCTGTGAGGTTGGTGGGAGGGAAGATGCGAATGGAAGATTTGTCATTGCCGGGGATAAGGGCACGGCGGACATTCAAAGGCAGCTTGAGGCTGAACTCCTCGCCGGCATTGCTCTGAGCGTGGGCCATGAGGAAATACTCGACCTTGCCGAGCGAGCCATCACAGGAGGCAGGCAAGTTACCCGGGAACAGATAACTGAAAGGGAAGTCATGCTCGCCGGACTTGAGGTGGAGATCATCGGTGATGAAGTTCCAACGGGTCAGCTCATCCGTGCGGGTGGCGCAGTTGGGGCAGTGGTTTGAAACCGGCTTCTTGGTGGTCGTCTTGGAGATGAGACGCACATCAAACTGGCTGAGGGTCACTTCGTTGACCGTTTCCGCGATAGTAACCCGGAGTCGGCCTGAGAACAGCGCACCGGTCGAGGTGGCCGGGTTACCGTAGCAGACCAGCGGGGGAGATTCGATCAGGACGTCTAACTTCGCATTGGGTACGGCCAGCTCGTCCTTGCTGAGACGCTCCTTCGAGCGGCCCGCCCGGCCAAGGCTGCGGCGCTTTTCCTTGCTGTGGTCTCGGTGGGGGTGAATCAAGTGATCCATGGAGAAGGACAGGCGACGCTCGGGGGAGCGAGCCCGATCCGGCGTACCGTGCGCTGGCTTCTTAGGACCATTGTGATGCGCGTGGATCTCATTGACGGAGGTGGTGGAGGAAGAGTTGGAGTGGACGGGGGTGGATGACAAGGACGAATGCAGCGAGCCCGTGCCCCGAACAAAGTTGGAGAGCAGACGGCCCGGCATTTTCTCGCAGTGGCGAATGGTCTGTCCGTACGAGCAGTGATGAAGGTCGACACAACGAGGTTTGTGAATTCACTTGGTTCCCGTTGGTTTGGTGGAAGGAAGGTGAGAGAGTAGGAGAGAAGTGTGGGAAGTAGTCTCGGATATAGATGGTGCTCGATCCGGCCAATACTAGTGGGGGGGGGGGGGGCTCGGGGCCGATATTCAGATGCTCAGGAAGCGGTGCGGTGCTGAAATAGTTGAGAAGTAAAGTCGGCAATCCAAAACATAATCCAGGGGTGGTTTCTCTTGAATGTGGTCCTGGAGGGGAGCAGAGTACAGAGTAAATAGTCGTAGAGGAGGGGGGATCGAGAGTCAATTCGCCGGGGCCCGCTGCTTTTGAACCTCTGTCGACGATCATGTGCTTGAGCCTAAAAGCCACCGAATCCGTGGAAAACTTTGTCAACCCAGAAAAAAAAAATTCTAGCCGGTGTCCACTCTTTGGACTGACCAGGTACCAGATGGAGCATTCGCTACGATTCGTCCAAGGTCTGGCCCCGACAAGAAAACCGACCAGAAAAAAAAGGGCCAAAAAAGAGTAGCAAAGAATGGAACCCACCGTCACTTGCAAAAGCGTCATTGTGGGTCCGTACCAACCAGATACCGAGATGTTACAGGTACCGTACGCCCTGTGACAGGCCGCCCAAGGTCCCTCGTTCTCCGTGTGCTCGGCCGTTCGGGCTCTCACTGTGTTGTCGCTAAGCACGGCCAAGCACGACTAAGCACGACACCAAAAAGACGGGGACAACGCACGACACCCGATCGCTGAGGCCATCACATCGGCTTCTCGGCCGACCTCGTCAACTGCTCCGCCCCTCGCTTCTACGTCCTCATGGTGATACCTCCCAACTGAAAAAGAACTAGGCCAGGAGGGCGATCTCGACCGGACATGAGTCGGGGCTTGTACTGGTGCTGGCACCGCATGAAAGCCAAAACCAAACGAGAAGAGAGTGTGTGATATTACCCCACATCCCCCTCCTCGCAAGGCGCGAGGTGTGGGCATCATCTTGCCATCACAGACGGATCTAGGCT
This sequence comes from Penicillium macrosclerotiorum, assembly GCF_028827735.1. NCBI lineage: Eukaryota > Fungi > Ascomycota > Eurotiomycetes > Eurotiales > Aspergillaceae > Penicillium > Penicillium macrosclerotiorum. Next base: position 4,626,134 of record NW_026643083.1, on the reverse strand, counting down.
CCATCAGGGCAACCACAGGCAATCCTCGTCGCCGATGGAGCTGACGAAGCTGATCAAGCTGATGGAGGGGGAGACGGGGCAGCTTCTGCGCTCGAGGCTGTTGGACTTACCAAACACGCCCGTGCGCCCCGTGAGTCACGGTCGGCTACATCCCCCGGGATTTCGGACGTGCGATCTGCCGCCGGCGACTGGGCGACTCGGCCCCTGGCATGTGTGGCCGGGCTCGAAGGGGAGGGGGCCAGCGCCAGCCGAGAGCGCCCCTCGGTTTCGCCTGGGGGGGGCCTTGATGCCCCTCCCCCCCCCCAAGTCCATAGCATTCGCCGTGGAGGACGATGGTGGACCCTACAACCTACAGTAGTTTCTGACTGCCGGCTATTGTTCTATAGGTTCATAGTTCTCTTCTCTATATTGCGCTATTTTTTGGATATTCCTCTATATCATATCGTCATCGAGCCGTTATCGACCACCGAGCGGAATCTCTCAAGCCCTAGTCGCAGACTCCTAGTAGACGGAAAACAATGGACACCTACCCCGGATGCTGTGCCCGCGAGGAAACACGGAGATCCGCCCGATCAGCTGAGGTTGGCGTCACCCGGCATGGGTGTATCGGGTGCCGGGTGCCGTGCCTACAGCTACGTGTTATGAGCCATCACCTCAGATCGCAAATCCCTCGAAAGAACTAGAACAGAACTAGAACCGAGCGCCCACGGGCCCCGACGGGCCATGCCGCAACTATTGGTAATAATCCCATCAACGCTACTGCGTCGGGATGAACAATAGGAGCGCTGGTATGATGGCATGATGGCATGATGACCCGTAGACGTTGAAGTCGAGATCTACATCGGTCTTCTGTACGATGTATGGCCACACTCTCCACGCTCACGTCGAGAGCTGCGATCTTGACGAGGCGCGCTGACCAAGCAGAGCCATCACGTGGCGGCATCGCAAAAGCCTCCGGGCAGAACTACGGGTACAATACCAGACCGTCACATTACACCCGTCGGGACAAGACCAGAACGCCACTAGTGGCAGATCCTCGTCTTTTTCTTTTGATCGAATTCTTTTTGGGGCTTTTTTTCTTCTCCCGCTTGCCCGCTTTGGGCAAGAAAAACGCGTGCCAAAAGCAGACCCTGCGAGATCCACCTCGAAGAATTTTTTTCCCTTCTTCCCGAATCTGCTCGATCGCCGGCTTCAGACCAGGAAACGACGACGACCACACCACCGTAAGGTGTTCGCTGGCGAGTGACCGTTTTGAGGCTAGTCGCTGCCCCGCACTGCATGGGCGCCATTTTGCGGGGAGGTCAGGAGGTCACTCGGCTTTTTCGCATGGCAAACCCAGCGCAAAACCCATGAGGCCTCAAGATGGGTTCCTGAAGATGTACCACCAGCTGCAACAAGCTTGATGATCATCCAGAATGTCTAGACCAGCAGCTGTCAAAGATGTGCTCTGTGCTTCGTCCAGATCCTTGTGGGCGAATCATCAATTCCCCTGCCCGCACTAATTACCTAACAGTTTCCTCCCAGCACCCAGGGCGGTTGCGCCATCCCTGGCTATCACCTTGGGTTTCAGGTACACATGGGAACGATGCATGGATACTGGGACGCTTGGACGCTTGGACAGGCCGCTTCCCCTCTCTTTCCCTGCAGCCAACTCGATACCAGCCTCGCACAGCAGAGAGCATCCCTGTGAGCCAACGACCGGCATCCGATCCTTGAAGAAAAACTTTGGGGCTCGTGCGCACCCGGGTGGACGGCATGGGCTTTGACTCATCTCGGGCCCTCTGGGTCCTCTCCGCGGAGCACTCGCCGACGCCTTGTCCGTCCACACGTATACTCCGTCTCCTCCAAAGAGGTAGGGCCTGTTCATGCGGTGAGACCGTCCTCGCGGCTTTGATCACGCCATGTCATATTGCTGCGCTTTCTTCGCACCCACCAAAACGTCCCTTTTTCCCGGACTCGGCATGCCTGTCTCGCGAAGGCGCTAATAATGGCCCCCTCTCTAACCCCCTTCCATCTCTTTCCCTCTGGTGCGACTATAGTCTGTCGGCATGAAGTACGGAAAACGGAGTATAGCGAGCAAAGATGCCGATCGCTGTAATCGAGCGTCACACCCCTGGTCGCTTTCCCTTGTATTCATTAAAATTACCGTTCACTACTGTCCATCACTGTCCCTCACCATGCTCGCCTGCGAGTGACGATACATGCAACAGGATGCGACGGGTGGTTTCGCGTAGAGTAGCCAGTTTGAGGCGATCGGAGGGGCATCGAATGATCTCGGAGCCCGCGGGCGAGGCGCCCTCACAATGATGCGAGTCGTCATATTGTCCTCTATGATTGTTGACTCCAATGTTAGGCCCTATGAAGGAGGTCGATCCTCGGGGTGCCAGGCGTGCGAGCGCTAATGGAGGGGCAGAGAACGGACAATCGGGGTTTCCAGCCAATGACACGCGGTGGCATGCCGGGCTGATCGAAAGCGTCGGCCCTCCAACGAACTTCCTCTTTCGGGTCGATCCCGGAGAACTCCTCCGATCACGATGCCTCTCAAGGTTACGAATTCCATCACGCGATGCGTTGACCGAGTCTACGCTAGCTGGGGAGAGCTCTTTCCCCTCCCGCTTCGTGTGGCTCCGCTATATTCGATAATTCTATACTGGGCGTCCTTCCTACTGCCTTAGGCTAATCCCGTTCTTCTCCAATGACTTGCCTCTTCAGATCTTCATCTATCATCGCGATCTGATGTGATGTGCCAGGCAAGTCCTTCCCCCCTAACTCCAATGGCGCCACTCGTGTCATCAGAATGTTTATTGCCCACGAGTTCTTCCACGTGCAAGTCGACATTTAAGCCCCGGCTCTCTGAGTCGCTTAAACCTTCTCAAATATACTCCGTACAAATGACAGGATTCAGTCAAACACCCTCATGCCTCTAATAATTGCACCATTCCTGATTGCCCCTCCACCATTACCATCAAACTTCACCGCCGCTCCTTTTCCCTTTGCCCTTTCCAATATTTTTTTTTTCCCTGAGGGATGAAAACCACGGAACCCTCCCGCCAAATTGCCCTCCTTCCCCCCACCCAAAAACCCACGCAGAAAATTTCTGTCTGCCGGTCCCGGTCCCCCCCCCCCACCCTCCCTGAAACCTTAAACTCGGCCCGGCGCAACGTGATGCTTAAAGTGCCCGCCAGTGGGTGCCGCAAACCCGGCCCGCTTGACTTCGTTTCAAGGCCAGGTTTTGCCGTAGCAACGAGGGCTACAAAGGCATGAAAGAAGGAAAAGGGGTGGAAAACTTGGGTGGGGCCCGACTTCCTGGGCTGGGCTGGACTGGGCGGTGGCCCGTCTTGGTTGTTTTTGGTATTTTGTTATGTTGTTTTTTTTTCTCATTTTTTCTCTCCCTCCCCGCCACTTTCCAAAGCTCGTTGGAGGACAGTCGTAGGGCAGGGCAGGGCGGTAGAGGGTAGTGTGGAGGTTCTTGGCTGCCGAGGGGATACGGCCGGTTCCGAGTCTCTAGTGGATGTCGACTACGAGGAAACAGCGTTGTTAATTTGGAGTAGGCCAATATCTTATTGAATTGCGCATTTTTTTTTCTCTTGTTTCTTCCTTCCCTCTCGCCTATATGAAGGGTACAAACTAAAGTAAACTGGCCGACACTTGTTCGTTCTGTCCTTGAGTCTCTGACCCACTCTTTTTCCACTTATGTCGCTTTTGATGGCCCGTCAAACCGGCGTCAAAGAGCGGGACATTTGACAGGCAGTTTTGAGTGGCATATGGGTAAGGGTTGGCATGCCTTCGGGTACAAAATGCATGATGTGTGGGCATGGTGATTGTGTCAAGCTTGACATCAGGCCAAATGGGTAGCTTTGGGGACGTGCGTAAGCTTCGTCATCCCGGTCTGGACGCTGACCGGGCGGCCGTGGAGTCGGTCTGGACTGGATGATGATGAATCTATGAGCACCCAGATTCGTGTTTCCATTGGGATGCCGCGTTCTGTATGGGGTCCTTGGTGGTGTCAAGACTTTCTCGATCATTACGGAGATAATTAGTTTATGTCTTTGTTATTACTAACGAACGAGAGGATTGATAACTTCGATTGCTTCTTATGGACGGCATACTCGATGCCCGCAATTCAATCGGCCTCAACATTTCCTCTCCTTGGAAGAATAACTGTGGTCTATGGATGACGAGTGACGATGAGATTATATCTTCATCAAGCCTTTGGGGTGGATAACAATGACAGGACTAGCTACTGTTAGGCCGTTCAGGTGGAATTTTGACCGAAGGAAGAAAGTGAGGGGTTGTGAGTATTGGACAGTACATACCTAGCCCGACTCACGCAAAAAAGGCAACGGTGTATCTGCAATCGCAGTCCATAGAGCCTCATATCCGAAGTGATAAGCCGCAGGTAATCGATTTAAACATATCGGCGGTCAGTGCTCACATCTGCAGAGCATCCTTAAGCCTGCAGATCATCAGATCAATCCGATCTCTACTCCACTCGAGCTTCTTCAATCCCCTCTGGTGCTCCCTGGTTGCACGATAAGCATCCTACTGCTGACTGGAGGGCGCCGAAGAAGTAAACTGGGATGCAAAAGATAAGCCGTAAGCCAATCGCAGTCCGGTCGGATGAACCCCTGCCACGTGACCTCTCCACTCCGGGGGATCGGCCGGCAACAGAAATCATCATCTGAGCTCGATCCCCCCCTTTTTCGGCTCATCACGCCCAAGCTTTCGGCCACCGTGTTCTTTTGACAATGCTCGAGTGATTCGATTCCCCGAGTCTGTTTGCCTGAACATGGGCTCGGTTCCTGTCCACCTCACTCTCCAATTAACCGCCCCGCTGTTTTCTTTCGAAGCTATCTAGCTGTCGACACGCCGTGCAAGCTTGCAGAAACTACGCCGAGCTCGGGAGGGGTCTGTTCGGCATTCCCCACTAAGTCCATGCGTGGTAATTGTGCTGGTTTCGATCCACAATTCGACAAGCCCAATTGATCCAATTGCTCTACTCGCGAGAGATACTCCGGAAGACTGACGCAACCTTCTGCGGGAAACACCTTCAACTGGAGGCTATAGTTCCTGCGGGGCAAACATAGACAGCTAATACGCAACCATACTTCGATTGAACCCCTCCTGACATCGGTCTTTCCTCCCACAATGTCACCCTCGTTCAATTGGACCGCAGTGGCGATTGCCATCGCGGCAGTTTTCATCTTCTGGACCATCTCCTCAACTTCCTCGCCCTTCACACGATCATTCCCTCGCCTATTCAACAAGCGTATCTGCCTGTTGATTGCGCATCCCGATGACGAGGCAATGTTCTTTTCGCCCACAGTGTTGGCCCTCACCAAGCCTGAACTTGGGAACCATCTGAAGATCCTCTGCTTGAGCACCGGTACGTCCTTCCACATCCGAACCAGAGCCACCTTGAAATAGAAAGCATGAAGAAGTGGAGAGTACCAAACCCCAGTACAAGCTCTACGTTTCCTGCATTCAACCCACACACCCACACATACACAAGCCCGCCACCTCGAAAGCTAATTTCACATCCTTAACTATCTAGGCGATGCCGACGGCCTCGGCGAAACCCGCAAGAAAGAGCTCCAAAAGAGCGCTATCCTCCTTGGCGTCCGTAGCGAGTCTGACGTTTTTATCGTTGACGACCCCACCCGCTTCCCAGACAGCATGACAGCCACCTGGGCCCCGGAACATGTCACTTCACTCCTGGCGTCGGCCTTCTCCCCCGACCTTGCCGCCACCCTCAACGGCACCGCCAAGAAGAACGCGAAGAAAGCACCCACCGCCAGCATCGATGTGCTCCTCACCTTCGACGAGCGTGGTATCAGCAACCACCCTAACCACCGCTCCTTGTACCACGGCGCTGTGCACTTCCTGCGCACTCTGATGGCGGACAAGGAGGGCTTTGCGTGCCCGGTAACGCTGTACACGCTGACCTCAACGTCCATTTTCCGCAAGTATGCCGGCGTGCTTGACGCGCCGCTGTCGATGGTACAAGGCGTCTGGAGTAACATCTTTGCCGGCAAGCGGCAGGCTGGCGCGGATGGCCCATCACGACTGCTTTTTGTGAGCTCGGTGGGTGAGTGGCTGACTGCGCAGTCGGCCATGGTAATGGGGCATAAGAGCCAGATGGTCTGGTTCCGCTGGGGCTGGATTACCCTCGGCAGGTATATGACTGTCAACGATTTGAAGCAGGAGAAGGTGTAGCCTTGGCCTGGGCGGAACTGTTGATTCCCGTGCTCCAAATTCTAGGGGGCCTTTTCTTTTTGCGACAGCAGGGTGATTGTATAATTAGTTATATAAGTGTACATACGATGCTTATGAATGCTGAAGTACTACCCTGCGCACCGCAGGTAACTTCTATACACAGCGCTGCCCTGCCAGGCTGAACTAGGGCGTCTAATTGTATATTGGACAGCTGTTCATTGAGATATACTTCGCTCATGCAAATGGTGGATAGTGTGTTTTATATGTGACATACATGTTATGATGATTGATACATTTAGTGTACAATGTATAATGAATATGGCCTTCGCAAATGATCCTAATACTTTGGATAGAAATGCATGATAGAACTAGACCCTGAATTCATCCACCAAAACTCAATCGGGGTATCAATGCTAGAATGAGACAGGTGTATCAACCAGGATAACACATTTCGCAAACAAGTTTCACACCCAAGAACGCTCGTCCAGAAGCAACATCCCGCGCTTCGTGGACTTGAGCATACCGAGCGCTGCAAGGCGGCCATAGAGCCTGCCATGCGGATTCATGTCGGCTGAGAGCTCGTGGCCCTTCGGATATTCAACCCAAGTGTTGCGGAATTTTTCTAACTGTGTCCGGAACTCTGGCGTGTGCGGTAGGCGGAACGTGAAGAGTCTGTGGAGCGGGGCCATGTTCCAATCTACCTCAGGATATCGGTTTCGGAGGTCTTGCCATTTGCACTGCTCGTTCCAAGAGGGTTTCTCTACCGGATGGAAAAGATTATTATGTTCTGTGGAGTATCGAACAGGGACGGTCCGGGAATCCGCTTTCCAGGAGGGACTGCCAAAGCTCTTGGGGCCGATCATGTCGATGTGGCCGCTGTTTTCGCTGTAGAATAGCTGAATCTTACCAGGAATGAAGTCTCGCCATTCCTCCATCATCCGTGGCCGTTCTTGGCTATGCCATTCAAGGTCAGAGATGTCTTTCCAGCTTGGGATGCGCATTGTGATCCAGAGCGCGCGCTGGAGCAGATGTACTTGCTGCCAGACCTCAAGACGGAGAAGGTCGTACGCGTTGATCGCATCTGCAAGGGTCGCAGAATGGAAGAGTGTTGGATCGGGGCGCGCTGCTCCTGCGTGGACTTGCTGGCGAGCGAGCTCAGCCGCAGGGATCAAGCATCTAAGAATGACACATCGTGCCTCAGCCTCTTTCTTTCTCGTTTCGCTTAAGAGATCGTATGCGCCGCGCAGGTAGTTCTGGCACTCATCCAGGGATCCATTGTCAATACCGGTATTGACCATAAATCGCCATACTTGCAACGTCGGAGTCACATTGTAAGGCTCCGATGTCATGGTATCGAATACGGACCACACCAGCTCTCGCGATACTTTTCCTATTGTGTTGGCCTCCTCCACTCGTCTGGCTTTCGGCGACTCGGGGTCATCTATGCCTCGGTATCGCGAGAGCACGTATGTCCGCTCAAACAGCTCAAGCCAAACTCGTTCTGAAATGGGGATGTCGTACGACCAAGAAATGAATTGCACGGCCCTGATAGCACCGGGAATGTCGTTTGTGGTGCCCAAAGCGTGTGCCACTGCAAAGAGAAGCTTCTCAGTCGGATACAACGCGGACCAGGGATCATATGGTGTCGCCGGCTCCACCCTCGCGTTATCAGGTTCCTCTTTGAGGGTATTGACATCGACATTCCACACTTTTTTCAGGATGTCTGTTAGTGCCGTCCTATGGCCGACGCGCGCCGCTGCAAGCATCACATTGATATATGTGCGCTCGTCCCCAAGATACCCAAGCTCCTGCATCTCACCGAAGAGCCGTAGGACCAATTTCCGTACACTTCGTTGTGCTGTACCGAAGCCTTGCCACCCGACGTTCGGTTCGTCGCTACGTCGCTTTCTGTAATGATGAGGCAGCATGCGTATACGATACGCCTCCGCGCCCGTGTAGCAGTGGTCCCAGATCTTTGCCTCCATATAGTGATTATAACACACAGCATCGGGCACTACATTGTGTGCCTTCATCAATTCCCACAGCTGATCGGCCAACACGCCATTTCCCATTGATCGCGCACAGTCCAGGAGGTGGGTGTATTCGGCCAGGAGCAGCTGGTGGCCCCCAGCCGTGCGGAAGCGAGTGATGGTAAAGAGATTCTTTACGAAAGCATCGAAGATCTCTTCTACTCGCTTGAGCCCACCGATGACCACCGCCCAGGAGTGTACCGGGTGGTGGAGTTTGCGGAACGGGTCCACAAAATGGGTCGGAGAGAGTCGGTGGAGCGCCTCAAGGAAGGTGGTCTGGGGTAGTGATCCGACCAGCCCCGCCGACCGTGGGTCGGTCATTGCTGTCATCACTTGATCCGGTTGTCCATCTTGAATGACGCGATAGAATCTCTCCGCATATTCGCCCTCTTGTTCGGCGGATTCCCACTCTGGAGAGACAACTTCATCTATTGACCAGTGATGATTCGGCTGGGTTCCTTCGGAGGCTTCGAGCAATCTGGGGTTGAGTTTCAGACCCTGGGCTCTGGTGCTGAATACACGCGCACAGCCGCCCGAGCGAAATTGAAATTTCCTTCGAGGATGTGATGGGTGCAATAGTCGAGGTTGCGGTTCATTGAGGCGAGAGTGTGATCTGGCATGTCTCGTGAAGTTAAGGGCGTGTCGCGTGGGAGTGTAGATACCACTGTCTCTTTGCCTTGGCTGTGATGAGTATAGCCATCGAGATGGTAAACCCTCACTAGCGAATATCGACCGCTTCATACGGGAAAGAGAAAGAGTGGGAGACAGGATGAATGGGTGTTAGAGGAAACTCGAGGATCCAAGGAAGAGAACGAGCACAAGGGGGAGAATGAGGGGGTGTGCATCGACCCCGGGCTGGGGGAGGGGGTACCTAGTACTTTCTGCACGCGCATTGTTGCACTACGCGGCCTGGACCGTCAGACCTACGGGCAGGTAACGGTGACCTGCAGGCGACTAACAACAATTGTGGCATTTGCCCACGGAGACCGGGAGCTGGCTCTTGGTACCCCAAAGGTAGGCGCTGTAACTCGCGATCGACTCTCGAGACTATACCCAATACCCTATTCCTAGACCATAGGCGATTTACTCTCGAAACCCATGTGTGGCCATTGCTCTAGTCGCCCTTCTCTTGAAATAGGGACCAGTCTGTCAACGACTTGAAATGCCCCCAGTGTGGAGCTTCAGCGGGTCTCTGGGGCACGTCCCGCTTGTGTTAAGTCGGGTTGACTGACTTGCCCAAACACTTCAAACACGCAAAACCCGGGGTAAACACGGCTGACTCAGCACAACTCGTGCTGGCCCACGCTAGGCCCCATTGGGAACCCATCCGAGCTCTGAATCTGCGTTGCTACGAATCTCCGGTGTCGAGCCCGACATTCTTGCCTTCCAATCTTGCCGACCACTCATTCTCTTTCAAGATGGCCGATACCGAGGATGCAGGCGCATCCGTTTCTGAGCCTCTGGACCTCGTCCGTCTCTCTTTGGACGAAATTGTTTTCGTGAAGCTACGCGGTGACCGTGAACTCAAGGGCCGCCTCCACGTGAGCCCTGCCCTGTGATGCTGCAGCCTCGTTCCCCCGATGTGTTGACTGACCACAATGAGTCTCTAGGCATACGACAGCCACTGCAACTTGGTGTTAGGCGATGTGGAGGAGACAATCTACGTGGTAGAGGAGGACGAGAACGAAGAAGAAATTACCAGGGTAGGCTCACCCCGCAGCGTTGGGAGGTGACCGGTCAGTGCTAACCAGGGGATCTATGAACCCCGACAGACAATCAAGAAGCAAGAAGAGATGCTCTTTGTACGAGGTGAGTTAGACTCTCCGCCAAGACCAGCGTCTCTTAATGGCGGAATCAATCAACTGACTTTCCGACTAGGTGATTCCGTCGTTTTGATCTCGCCCCAAGCCTGATCAGTGATCAACCTTCACTCGAATTGATAGAGGACCCGGCGTCTGGCGAGGATATACCTACTGGGAAGACGAATGGAAGGAAGATACCATCCACATATGAAGCAATCACAATAGCTATGAGACCATGAAAACTTGGTTTATGACCCAGGTATTTCCCGTTCGGGCTCCCCGTAGTGGCTCCGTCGCGGAGCCGCAAGGCTCAAGGATAGCGACCGAGTTAAACCATGCACCACTCCCCACTATTAGTCACAGCACCATTCTTTTTGTTTCTAGGGTAGACGATTGACTTATTCTGTCGTGGCGCAGCGTGATCTAAGCTGATGATGTGGATATGAAGCTGCCCAGGGTCCCGAGTCCGCGATGACTCAACCAAATGACTCGAGCCACTTTTTATCGATAAAGCTGACCCCCGTCACGCCTGCCGTTAGCTCTCCCTCTCTTCTTAATTCTTTCTTTCTTACTGCAATGCTTTCAATATACCTTTGTTCAACCTCATAGTTACTTCCTGTTCTCCATTTCTCCAAGAACAGAGTCAAGCGATGATCCCTCGAATACAGGTCTGAACTGCGCCAGAAAGCGAAAAGGCGATCTGATCCACCCTCGTCCGCCCGCAACGTCACTACCCCCAAAGAAGCCTTTCACCGTAATTTGACAATATACATCCCTTGTTGCGACTCCCTCCCACAGGTTGCATGAATATGCCTCATCCTGGCCCCAAATATAACGCCGAGGACAGGAAGAGAGGCGAAATCGTACGTGCTCTGCTATTGCGTCACACCGGCCGCGATTGCCGTTCCACCTCCCTCACAAGCTCACATTACCCCAGGCTCTCAGCGAATTCGCCGAGTATGCCGATAAGCAGCAGGCAAATCGCTCGGCGATGCCTGCCCCTAGCGACAGCGGATACTCCAGCGTGTCGCGCGATGTCGAAGACCATGCCGAATTGGAGATCCTCGACCAACTCGGTCTGTCGGATACCCCGCGCCTTGTCAAATTGAAGGAACTTCTGCTCGAAACAGGAGAGCCCAGCGAAGATAGTTTACAGCTGCTGGCCAGCACAATACAAACGCGTATCGACGAGGGCCAAGGCGAAACTGTCTTCGATCTCGGACTCGAGGATGGCGGCGAATCTATGGGCTTTGACCTTCCCCAGTGGGAAAAGGCGCTTCAGCGCTTGCGCGAAGCCGCGGAGACCATCCCCGCCCACTGCCGAATACTACTCACGTATAATGTGGGTGGCCCCGAAGAGTCTCCAGTGAAGAACAAACGCATTAGCGATGCATGGGGCAAGGTCTTAATTCGTCAGCATACTTCGAATGTTGAGGAGGTGGGGGAGATCCGAATCGCCGTCGTTGGCAATGTGGATGCAGGCAAGAGCACCATGCTAGGTGTACTGGTTAAAGGGGGTCTTGATGATGGCCGTGGCCGTGCCCGAGTCAATCTCTTCCGTCATAAACATGAGATCGAGAGCGGGCGAACTAGCTCCGTTGGCTTGGAGATCATGGGGTTCGACAGCCGGGGTGATATCATCAGCAGCATCCATGGCCGCAAACTCTCTTGGGAAGAGATTGGAAAACGTGCTGCGAAAGTCATTTCCTTCTCAGACTTGGCTGGTCACGAGCGATACCTGCGGACTACTGTCTTCGGCATGCTGAGCAGCAGCCCCAACTACTGTCTACTCATGGTGGCAGCGAACAATGGCCTTATTGGCATGAGCCGTGAACATCTTGGCATTGCGCTGGCCCTTAATGTCCCTGTTATGGTGATTGTGACCAAAATTGATATCTGTCCGCCTCAAATTCTCAAGGAGACTCTCTCTCAGCTGGAGAAGATTCTCAAGTCGCCTGGTGCGCGGAAGATCCCCATTTTCGTGAAAGACATGGAGGAGACCATCAACACGGCCACACAATTCGTTAGCCAGCGTATCTGCCCGATTTTTCAAGTCTCTAATGTCACCGGCGAAAACCTGGAGCTGGTGCGGACCTTCCTGAATATTCTTCCACATCGCGGCCACTACAATCAGGATGCCCCATTTGAATTTCTTGTCAATGATACGTTTTCCGTTCCCCATGTTGGCACTGTTGTTTCTGGTGTGGTCAAGGCAGGTGTGATCCATGCCGGAGACGTGGTCGTGATCGGTCCCGACTCATTGGGGCAGTTTACCACCACTGTGATTAAATCCATTGAACGTAAGCGCATCCAGGTAAACGCTTGCTTTGCGGGCCAATCGGGCTCGTTCGCTCTCAAGCGTGTCCGCCGCAAGGAAGTACGTAAGGGCATGGTAGTTTTGAAAAAGATGGACGACCCGCCAAAGGTTCACCGCGAATTTGTCGCCGAAGGTAAGTTGTTTATCGTCAACACGCAGCCCGACCTGTAGGATGAGCTAACGTTGCAGCTAGTGTTGATCCTTTCGCACGCAACCACTATCAAACCTAAGTACCAGGCCATGCTCCATGTTGGGGCGGTCAGCCAGACGTGTGCAGTGATTGACATCGATCGCCCCTTCATTCGGACTGGCGATCGCGCCCTCGTGGCGTTCCGCTTCATTCAACGACCTGAGTTCCTGGCCCCAGGTGATCGAGTCCTTTTCCGTGAAGGGAAAACAAAAGGGCTAGGCATTGTGAAGAGCATCGGATACGACCCCACACACCCGCTAAACCCCAATACAGCGGCAACGACGCCGGCGGCCAGCCAAGAGGGGAACAGTGGGAAACAGCCCGCGACCTAATCGCCTCGTTGCTTTTTGATTTCGTTTCTTCATTACTTGTCTTGTTGTTGGCTTTTGTGTCTGATTCCTCCAGCCTTAGAGCATGTTATTTTTACATTTTAGCTACATATGAAACTCTTCCAGTCAGGTTCACAATATACAGTACACAACCCGAGTCCTTATCTGCAGGTAGAATACTCACGTGACATGACGTCAGATGATGCCATGTGCCGATCGAATCGAAGATCCGTCGACTTGAAGCAATTGAGCCACGCTGACTCGACGGATTCCGTGTGGGCGTAGTCCACGTCTGACATCTTTGTCTAACCCTGGGTTCCACTGACGTAGCCACTATATGGAGCTCCCCTTTAAGAACCGTCGGCCCCTCCTCTCGACAATGGCCTTCCCACAGCCATTCCAGCCATCTATGACATAGTGACTTCCTGAAATCACCTAAGGACCACACTTCTCTTCATCCGCTTCTCGCGGTCTTTATTGTATACGCCCGTGCTTCTGAATCCCGACCGTGAACGCCACTCGTATTATATCTCTTTCCTTTGGATCAGATCCAACCACTCACTCTATATCCCGATCTGCACTTTTATACTCATTCAATATGGAAGCCGTGAACAAAGTCGTACATGCTGCCTCAACCGCCATATGGGGTGAGCAGGACACGAATTCGAACCAGCCAAACGAACAGAACGTCCCATACGGCGAAGAGCCAATCTCGGGCGTTCAAGGGAAAGGCCTCGCCAATGACCCCTACGACGCCGGCAACCGCGAAGGTAGGTGCATATCAGCACTGTCCTATTCACCAGCCAGTACCCTCGAGTTATTCTATTATCGGAGGTGACTCCAGAGTGCGAAGATCTGGGAAACTGCCCATCCTTGTGCTCCACCTCTTCGCATAGCACCTGGATCGGGGCACAAGGCTTATGCACAGCCCCAATGAACATCAACATAACCCATAGGCAAACGAGCATGTGCTAATGTATACTGTTTGAACAGAACAACCCGATGCACCATTCTCAGACGCAAATACAGCACCTCAGGAGCCGAGACTTGACAGCGCAAAACCACAAGTCTCCACAAAGGATGCCGTGCCGGATATCAGGGCGGATACAGCAACTGAGGCCAACGCGAACGCTGGCACTCCTATCGCCGTGGGACTTTCGGCCCCGACAGCAGCTGCAGCTGCAGCTAGTGGAAGCAGCAATGCCAATACCGAGAGCAAGCCTGAGCAGCGCAGCGCAGATCCGACTGAGGGCGAAGGCAGCCAAGCTCCGCAGGTTGATGATCATAGCAAAGTGAGCGAGGAGGCCCTCAAGGGCCCGCAGGGTCCGGCACCACATCCCGCGACGGAGTTTGAAAAAGAAGCTACTGGGAAGACGACGTCCAAGAAGGATATGTCACCAGCTGAGAAGAGTGAGTGTTCTTGGACTGAAGGCATTGAATGTTTTTAACAGAGTTGCGTGGTTGCTAATTCTGGCTTAGGTAGTTCGACAAGTAGCTCAACCGGCAGTCCACCCAAGAGTAACGACAAGTTGTCGCATAGTAACGGGAGTGGGAAACACAGCCCCTTGCACAAAATGAAGGAGAAGTTGAACAAAGTCGCCCACCCGCGACACCATACCAACAAATCGTGAGCCGTTGAAGAGGTTGAAATCAGCCTTCTGTGTGGTGATGAATTGGCCCTGTTTTGTGAATTTCATTGAAATACACCTATATCCCATTTGTGCAGATTATCCTTGTTTGTGTTCTTTCCGGGTTGGTGAGCTATGCTCTGGAATTCAATTGCCTCCCATGGTTTTCAAATTTGGACTCGATTATCTTGGATTCTATGTTCCATATTATTCTCATGTATTAGTAATATCAAATGAAAGAACCCAACACCTCTGTGAAAAATATATGTATATGTCATTCCCATCTTGTCCAGGGAGATCAGTCTATATGATTACTTCCTTTAGGTAACATGATATTCATTTGTAACAAGAACCCCGTAAGCAGGTGTGGGATATTGAGGATTCAGAGCTTCCTCATCGCTGTCACTTGAGACTGCTTTTCCCACCACGCTTCTCTCGTGGACGACTTTGAGGCCATGATATGAGTCGAATTGTGATTGGGTTAGAGAGCCTAAAGGAATTCCCGCATTCTTCCTGCTGTTCTGTGACTGGCCACCGAAGTTTCTGTATGAACCACCAAGGCCTCGCGAATACCGATCAGACGGTCGCGAGTCACTGTGAACCGTGGAGTTGTGCGCGTTGACAATGAATAGACGGAAGGCAGGTAGGCAAGATGTGATGATTGCAGATGTATTTTCCAACATAGAGAATAATTGAAATTTTATCGGATCGACATTGTGAGTCTTCGGGTTTGTCATAACAAGTCGTAGAATGGCGAACATGATTGGAATTATGGGAAGAGAGAAGATACCAATTAGGATCCAGCGCTTTCGACGATTGACCTTCAATTTATGGAGCAGAGGGAATGGGATCACCATGACTATAGTAATATGAGTAACGTAAGGACGGGTATATGGCGACAGAAGGGAAGGGAATACGAACCGCAAATATCACCTGCGATATCGGTTCCGACTGAAAAATGAAAAACGAGATTAGAAAAAAAGACGTCTTTCTCGGAAGAGCATTTTCCTGAATGGAATCAGAATATGGCCAGTTTGTTCGAAGAAGGATGTGGGAATTCTTTACCCAGCGTGAAGAAATCCTGGATAGGATCACAAGCAAATTCCTGCAACACAACACTTGTAATCCATGTCGCTGCGGTAACTCCACACATAATCCACCAGAACAACCTCATGTGAGAATTGACCGAGTCAAATAGTCTCCAGAAGAAGAACAGAAGCGAAAACTTAACCGACCACAGTGTAGTCCATAGAAGAATGTCGGCGGCATACTGCAATTTGAGAAACAAGGATGCTCGGTCCATAAATCCGGCTGTTGGGAGTTTCAAACCTGCCCCAATGTACGTGAGCTCGTACATCGGGGGCATGGCAAATTGATAGACAATAGCAGTCGCCAAGTGACAGATCACGGCAAAAAATATCCAGTAGTCGTTGATGAACAGCTGTTTGCTGCTTTTGTATTGAGCATGAGTTCGAATGATAACCAGAATAAAGGAAAGAGCGACGCCAATCCATAAGAGTGCCTAGAATCGTCAACAGCTACATCAAACTAATCCTTTGCTATCTCACATTGAGGCAATTTCATACCGTCTGGCCTTGCTCGGATATTAATGGAGCCTCCATCGTGGCCTCTGTCCTTTTCTCCCAGCCAGAGGAAAAGCCCCGGGCCACCTCCATGTCCGGCTATTTTTGCAAAAACCGCGGTACTTCGAATAAAGAAAGATTCGACAGGGTGTTGGTGCCTATGCTCAACCTAGAGCGCCTGCCATTTACCTAGTCAACTCTATGAAATTCAAATGCTATGACCAAAATACCGAATAAGCTCGGTACAATGGGGAAAAAGCACAAAATATATAATAAATCCTAATGTTGTGGCTCTCTTCATGGCTGATTCCGGACGCCTGGCCATTTGAAAGCCAATCGATGCAAATTGTTGTGCCAAAAACACCGCCAATAAGAGAGTCATGATGCCGCCAGTGCTGTATGCAACAAGCACGGACTCATGCAACGATGGAACAACAATACCGGAGCAAATTGATACTAAACCATCTGGGGGCCGCCCGCAAGTCATATTTGGGGGCCAATTCGTGGGGCTGGACCCTGTGGCGGGCATTGTACCCCTTCGGCTACTAGCCGTCGCATGCCGTTACTGAACGAGTTAGAATGTATGCCGAAGCCTCTCTGGTACCCCGAAAAAAAGCCCACGTGAACTAAATCGTGCTATGATTTCAGCGTGCAATCGAATTGTGAAATAATTCAATACCACCAGTTGCTGGTTTAGTACTGCGGGTACCCCCACCTTGTTTGGATTTAGTGAGGAAGTGGATAACTATCCGATGCGATTCTAGGAGGAAATCTCGAGGTTGTTCGTCAATTGAGTACAGAACAGCCGTGATTTGGAGCAATTCGACTTAGCCAGAAGCAGTTATTAACCTGGAAAATAGCAAGTTGCAGATGTCGCATCGAGCCGACAATAGTGCCGAGATGGCTGTTCTGCTTGAGCCGGATCCCCAGGGACGAAGCGAGCCTTCCGTCCTGTCAAAGCGTTCCCCACCTGGAACTCGATTAATATCATTTTCCCATACGTATTGGCCCTTCATCAAACCGCACTCTTAGCTTTAGACGCTATCCCGATTGGTCCATTGTCTCACAAGCCACGCCCTGATTCATGGACGGCATCAGTTGTAAGCGAAAACGAGAACATAGGTTACCTTCATCTCGGATCTCAGGGAAAATACAACCGAGATTAGTGGTGAGCAAAAAAATCATAAAAGTGCGGCAAAGTCTCCAATAGCAAACAGTGACATCCACACTGCTTGCTTTATTCTTTCATTCTGTCTGTATTACCCTGGTCACTCTGTGGACAAAATGCATATCCTATCATTCTGCGCACTGTCCTTCGCCGCCGCTAGCTCGGTCATGGCATCCACGGCTAGCAATGTCGCCCCTATCGAGCTTTCGTCGCTCGCTGATGGTTGTACGCCAGAGGTCTACACAGATGCTGGTACCATTGAGGCAATCCGAAACACACTAGCAATCTATCCTTTTGCTATTGATGGCAAAAACTTCGACGCTCTGAACAAAGTCTTCACCACCGACGCAACGGCCAACTACTCAGCGCCTCTCAACATCCTGAGCCCACTTTCGTCCATTCAGTCGGTGCTAGAATCAAGCCTAGCATGTGTGACTACACAGCATCTTTATGGAACACAGTGGATTGATGTCCTGTCCCCTATCACGGCCAGATCGGTGACCTATTTCCGTGCCGCTCACTTTGGAAAGGGAGAAACAGAAGGCCAGGTTCTTTACGCGTACGGCCAATACCAGGATAATTGGGAGCGTCAGCTTACCGGTACCTGGCGTATTGTTCATCGAAATCTTGTTTATATGGTTCGTCTGCTTTCTTGCCGGCTGATTGTGAAAATATTGCTAATTAAATACAAATACAGGGTCCACAGATTGGCAACGAGACCGTCTTTTTGTGTTAGTTGTTGAAGGCGTCAATTCATAATCCGGGTTCTTGTTTGTTCATAGATTGCTTTTTGTAGCCTGTACTTATAAACTACTTAATTTCCTGAAAGTCCATTGCTCTGAAGCATAATAAATAAAAACAAATTACCAAACACAGAGTTGACCGATCGCAGAAAATTATGAACGGATTGCCGTTCTTCGTTTAACGGCTTGAAGACTGAGGGATCAATTCGTCAGTGGCTTCTGAGAAATCTAAAATTGGAGTATCAGCACATGAGGGCACCGGGTATTGAGAAGGGAACGACCCTGATTGTTTCTGTCTACTATGTATTTCAAACTTAGTTGAGAGATAGATAATGATTGACAGAAATACAATTTTGAGGATTGATTACTTTTAATCCTTTGCTCTGAGCAATTAATAGTCTTCGGGCTCAGATTTGGGGTGGCAGAGAGCCAACTTGAATTCATTTTCCGACACCAATTGCAAAATGAATGACAGTTTAGGCAAAATCTTGGGGAAAGTATCCCAATCCTGTGGGTTACATGTCTCGGGTTAGAAATCTAATATTATTCTACAGTTATCGTCCTGACCTATTTAAGAAACCAGTTCCATTACCAGTTTTGAATCTGACAAAAACCTATCCGGGAGCTCAGATAGAACTCCATTGATTTTGATGGCTTGTGTTTGTGGAAAAGCTTTTATGTAAACAACGATCAAGGAGCAAAAGCAACCTAGGCATGTTAGGACCGAAGAAACTTCGTCAAACTTCAAGATGGAAATCTTTTTTTTTTCTCGATGAAATCAGAAGAGAAGTGAAGATTATGAGTCAAAATAGTGCGGGGTAAGCATGCTAATCATCGATTGGGGCATTGAAGACATAAATATTCGGGTATAGTCAGTCAACCGAGGCCCTCCCGTATAAACTTTCCCCGCAGATATGGCCGTTATCCAATTTTTTGTCTTTCAGTATCCTTTCAAGCCCAAATGACTAGAAGTATATGCCAAAGATTTTCTGAAAAGATTTAGAAAATCAAGCATTGGAGTGTGGTCTGAGCGACGGATTCACTCTTTATTTAGACCTCATTTCATTGAGACATTTCCACCGAAGCCACACTGAGAAAGTCGTTCCTGGCTTCTGGCAGAAGGGATGAAAGCCACAACAAATTCTCATAGATCTTCTGCTAGCTGCAAAATGTCTAGTCCAACGATCGAAGATGTCCAGACAACGCAACCTGTTTCCACACTAGACAACAGTATTCATGGGTTATTTCAGGTCTTGGGCTCATTTTGTATCCTTTTCAATGTTTGGTGAGACAACTCTCCCTGAGACGGCCGGTCCTTATTTGAGAATAACTGACATCTGGAGAGGGGCTTGAATTTCGCTTTTGGGGAATTCCAGAGTTTCTATGCTCTAACATACTTGCCGAACTCTACAGCCTCTGCTATATCTTGGATTGGCACAATTCAAACCTGGCTTTTGATCGTCTGCGGTCTTTTCTCGGGACCACTCTTTGACCAAGGATATTATATCGCCATGATTTGCACTGGTGGAGTCTTAGCTGTTCTTGGATTTATGATGCTCAGTCTTTCGAAGACGTATTATGCGTTATTCTTAAGCCAAGGAATATGCATGGGCATTGGTTTCGGGTTGCTATATGTGCCTAGTATTGCGCTGGTTAGTCGGTCATTTGCTCAAAAACGAGCTTTGGCGTTGGGGATCGCAACAAGCGGTGCACCTGCAGGGGGCATCATTTATACTATTATGTTTGATCAGCTCCTTCCAATATTAGGATTTGCGTGGACTGTTCGCGCAATGGCGTTTGTGATGCTTCTCCTCTTTATTGTGGCTGCAACCCTTCTCCTGTCCCAGAGAAAAATGACGAGCCAACTTGAAAGCAACCAAGCTCGCAAATTGATCGACACTCGAGCATTCAAAGATCTTCCTTTTTGGAGCTTTACTGTTGCTAATTTTCTGCTTTACTTTGGCTACATAACACCTTATTTTTATATACCCACCTACGCGCAGACAAAACTGCATACATCAAGATCTTTGGCGTCCTATGTGCTGATAGTATCACAGGCGGCTTCAATAATTGGTCGTGTGGTTACAACAATTTTGGCCCAGCGCTTTGGATCGATGATAACTTGGATATTTTGTGGCATGCTCTCAGGTATCCTTTGCCTCTGTTGGATGAGTGCAGATACGCTCGCCCGATTCGTCATTCTTGCCGCTTTCTATGGTGATTTTTCCGCTCATATTTTTCTCTTGCAGCCAGAGACTGGGCTAACGATATATTTAGGAGGCATTTCTGGAGCGTTGATCCCTCTCCCACCGAGTGTGTTTCCTAACATTTGTCCGGACCCTCAACTACTTGGAACTTGGCTTGGAATGGCCCAGAGTATCAGCAGCTTTGCCTCCCTGCTGGGGCCACCTGTTGCAGGCGCGCTCGCTTCACTTGGCTCTCGCGGAAGTGCTGATCTGAATTTCTTCAACATACAATTATTTAGCGGTTTGACTATGATTATTGGCGCCTTTGAGATAGGTTTGCTGTGGTACTTATTGTACAAGATAAGACACAAGAAAGGATTCTTCTGAGAATTTTGTGGAAAAAAAAGTTTGCTCCTGCTTATGGACCCTCGGTACTGCCGAGATGCTACTTTGGATCAATGCCACTTCCAGTTTGGATGTTCCACCCTATTCACCGGTGCTGTCAATAGAATTCATCTCCATCAAGTCCCTTTTTGGCCAAGTCTTGCCGTTCCTTCTGGATATCTGACGAATGCAAAATTCTCATCCAGCAGATGTTATCATCCAAGTATGTTTGAGCAGCAATACAACCAGAAAAACCCGTTATGAATCATGGATTTTCTACTGCCAGAGCGAGAGACCAAGAGATAATGTCATCTCGAGTGTTTCGTTGTCGGCTTTATCCGACCCATAGAATTTGTACCTCTATAAAACCCGAATTGAGTTTCGTGGGTTTAAGTTCCCTCCCAAAAATAACTCCAAACCGGGGTACCGCTCACCCAAGATTCTCAAGAATAATCCTGAGATCAAAATCAATAACCTATTATTCAAAGAGTAATTTCAACTCGGCAATGCGATCTTTCTTTTTATCATCCTCCGATTCGTCGCCGCCGATGCGCAATCCTAATGAACCAGCAATATTCATTTTGCGCTCTTGTACGCGCAACATTCGACCCTCAATAGAATCCTTGACTATGAATCGCGTTACCGATACATCGCGTAACTGGCCCATGCGATGGACACGATCGATAGCCTGAGCTTCAATGGCAAAGCTCCACCATGGATCCATCAAAAATACATTGCTCGCAGTGGTCAAATTGAGACCGACTCCACCGGCACGTAAAGAGATGAGGAGAACGGTTGGAGTGGGCTTGGATGAGATAGAGAGTCCTCTTCGAGTGGGTGCCTCATCTTCTGTATCAATGATCTCGTCGGTGTATGATTCATCCTTGGTGAACTGAGCCAAGACAGCTGCGCGTGCTTTTTGCGGCATAGATCCGTCGAGACGAAGGTGATGAATACCAACCTTGGATAGTTGAGGACCTATTAGGTCAAGAAAGGAGGTGAATTGCGAAAAAACGATAGACTTCGTGTTCTGAGGTATTCGAGATAAATGATTGATTAGGGCATGTATTTTTGCAGAAGTATGCGCTGATGGCGAGAGAGGATTGATTCTTCGAAGCGAAATGCGTGGTGCGGGCTGAGTATCAGATGGCGGAGTTTCGCTAGACGCAAACTGTTCCAAGGGCGTAATAGCATGCGAAAGAGGATGCTTGATGACCTCGAAAATGTTTTGTGCGTCGATCGATTGCCGACACGAAAAGCAACGAGGTTGCACGCCTTTATTTACCTGGTGGCGTACGAAATCTTCCAGGCATTTCTTGCAAGCACTATGCCAGCAGGCTGTAACTGCTGGGTCGATCATAGGTTCTTCACAGCAGATTGGACACTCGCCGCTAGATTCAGTTTGAATTTGTCGCAAGGCATGAGCTGTGAATTTTACCATTCGGTCCTCCGTCTCGGCGGTTTCAGTCGTCGTTGTGAATTGATTGATCAATTCTTGGAGATCCATGTCATCTTTGAATTCATTTGTTGCGTCGAGCGCAGCAGCGACATTCTCCTCATCCGCAACGATGTCCTTGTTACGAGTTAGAATCGGGTGACAGCAAGTCTGGCGCAGACGAAGAATTTGAGCAAAGATAGTGGAATAAGATTGGAGGAGAGTCCCGGCTTCAACATTCTCGTTATAGGTTCGCCGGGCGCGCATGTAAATGCAGTCATAAATCTCACGTTCTTTATCTGAGAGTTCAACTTCATGAATGGTGACAGTTCGTTTGGGAAGCGGTACCAAGGGCTCGCCTTCTGGAGTTTTCATTGTCTTGGTTCGCCGGAGGACGAGCGGTTCCAAGACACTTTGCACAACATTCAAAGCACGGACGAATTCCTTATTCTCGAACGGTACGGTAATGAAAGTCTTCCAAAAAGAAAAGTTACTCCATGGTTCGACCTTGAGGAATCGAACTAAAGAGAACAGGTCTTCCAAACGATTGACAATCGGCGTGCCTGTAAGCACCCATCGATGCATGGCTTGAAGCTCGTAGCAAGCACGAGCAGATTTCGACCGTCGGTTCTTGATGATATGAGCCTCGTCAAGAATGATACGGAAAAATTCCACGGAAAATAAACCACCAAGGGCGGCTGCTGCCATAGGAGAGGGCTGGGCCGCAAGCTGACGGAACTCAGAAAGCACAACTCCGTAGCTGGTGACAATGACATGGGGTGCGGATGCATACTTTGATTCACAGCAAATATCTCGAAGATTTGCCGCTTTATCAGCCCCGTAATACATCAGAACTCGCATAGTTCCTGGCTCAGAAGCCTTCAATGCCTCACTCTCCCATTGGGACAACAAGGAGGTAGGTGCCACGACCAGTGTCGTGTAAGGCGCAGGTACCATGCCAGTAGATGATATCGGGACTCTAGCAAGGTCATTGACAGAGCTAATACCATTGGAAGTCTCGCCGTTGGGCTCGGTTCTGTGCGAGTGAACTAGACTGAGCATCTCGATTGTCTTTCCCAGACCCATCTCATCAGCCAGAATGCCGCCTAGGCATTGCTGCTCCTGCGCTGGGAAATCCACACTGAGATCACCAGAGTATGGATTGACATAGAACCTAGCAATATCAGGGACGACCGGCAGATCCTGGTCGTCGACGTCCTTAGTCGGCCAGGTATACTCCTCCCAAAGTGGGTGCATTGACCGCTCTCGGGCCTCTTTTTTGTCTTTCTCCTTCGATAACATCCAATAAAGAGCCTGTCTCTGATATTTTCGAAGGTTCATCTTGAATGTTGAAGGCGGATCGGCCTCCGGCATATTGAAATCAAATGACTGTGCCTTGCGGTAGAGAGCGTCAAGCTGGTCCTCTTCTAACTCTGGGGTATCATCCTCAGATGACGAGTCGTTGGCATCCTTGTTCGATTTGCCTTTTTCCTTTTCCTTTTCCTTCTTAACGCCATCATACTGCTCCGCCATCTCAGCAGCACGCAGTAAACCGTCTCGCTTGTGCTTTTCGGTTGTTGGGTTAATGGATGCTGGTTGAAGATTGATCTCATGAAACAATTTCACAAGAGCAATCTGTCGCAAGCGAAGGCTTTTCTCTTCTGTGCTCTCCTTTTCCTCGAATAAACCAGTAGATCTATTGTCATCCGGAGTGGATCCAGCAAAAGGACCGCGTTGAAATGCTTCTCGTCGAAAATAGCATCGAAGTTGTATGTAGATCGTATCGTTGACGCGGACGCGATCGGGAATGAACACACAGCTCCCTTCAAAATTACAAATTTTCTGATCGATCAGCGTTGAAACCCACCCAGCAGTCTCGTGTGGTAATCGTCCAACTTCCTGGCCGGACGAAGTTGTGAAGCGGGTCAGAATATCTTCCTTGTGGTTAACGAAGAGCTTGCCGCCACGGCCTCGTTTTGCAACAGGCTGAGATCTCGCACGCTCAATTTTGACCAAGTCTCCATGCTTAAGAAGTGGAAGACCGCTTCTTGTCGCCCATCCCCCGACTCCAAAAGCTCCTATATATCTTGCGGGTGGCTGTTTTTGTAATAAAGATCGATGTTCGACATTCATGCCCTTAGATGTTGACGCCGAGGGGGTAATTGTTTCGCCAGGCTCAGATTTGATTGACAAAGTTTGTCGTAACGTTTTTGTCGCTTTCTTGGCAGTAGGCTTTCTCCAGGAGCCATCGAAGTATATGTTGACCGCACGTTCCACGTTATTCGATGAGGCAGATTGGATGATGTCGATAGACTCCGCAGACAACTGTTCTCCTATGATGCTAGTGAACAGATCTACATCAAATCCAGTGGATATTGGAGGCTGCACTGTTGACAGGACCGTCTCGCTGGTTCGTATTTGCGTTATGTCATTTGAAGAGGGAAGCGTTGTCAGTGGGGTGTCAGTTGGCTTAGA
Source organism: Penicillium macrosclerotiorum (assembly GCF_028827735.1). NCBI lineage: Eukaryota > Fungi > Ascomycota > Eurotiomycetes > Eurotiales > Aspergillaceae > Penicillium > Penicillium macrosclerotiorum. Next base: position 4,601,648 of record NW_026643083.1, on the reverse strand, counting down.
ATCTTCCACCGCTGCAATGACAGGCGATTCGTGAGAGGCTCCAATATTCGAGGAAGGTTGGTCTGCATATGGAGGAGTGTCTGGAACATGGTTATCGCCGTCTCGCTCTGCATCCGGATCTTCGAGTCCGGGGTGATGACGCGGTGTGGACGCGTCGATGGTTTCGCTAGTTAAGCGGTTGGGAGAAGCAGGCTCTTCCACAAAAAAGCGCTGTCGTTTAGCCGGACGCTGCTCCAATTCCTCGCTCATACTCGTGGTTGAGACATGGAGATCATGGAACGAAGTGGGAGGGAGGAAAGTCGGGAGACGCGCCGGAGAAACGCGAAACGGACCGATCGACGTCAGCGATTAAAAAAAAAGTAAAACTGCATCAACGTCCAGCAGCCGCTACGGGCTCTCATTCAGCGGAGATCTGTCGTCTGATTTAAATTTCTTACCCTTCTATTCATTCCCAAGTCGATTTGACAGCGTTTGTCTTTTCATGGGGGCTGACAAAGACATTGACTTTTGGACCAATGTGATTAGACGGATTACAGCACCCGCAGCATCTCAGCTTCAACTTTGACCTCTCCACATCTTCACGCCCCTCATGTCCCTCTTCAAAGAGACTACTCGGCTATGTCGGCTCGCCCATACAGGCAGTCATGTTTCGAAGGGCCTTTGTCCCCAGAGCAGATACTTCAGTCGAACTGCATCAATCTCCGCTCCAATCACCGCGGAGGAAGTTCAAGGCGCACATAAATACTGCGTTGCTCTTCTCTCGTATGTGGCCCTCCTCTTTTCTCAATTGTCTCCCTCTTTGCCCTATATGTACACTCTCCTACCCACTCTTGGGTACAATACAATGCTCTCTGACCCAGAGTCTGACCTGTCCTCACTTTTTCAGAAAATATGACCGACCTTCCTACACTCTCAGTACCTTCATCCCGTCCCACGCCCGATCATTCTATATTGCCCTGCGCGCCTTGAATGTCTCTCTCTCGATGATCGCAGACACGACCTCCTCACATACCATTGGCCTAATGAGACTCCAGTTCTGGCGGGACTCGGTAGCGAAAATCCTGGCCGGCTCACCTCCCAAGGAACCGGTTGCCATTCTGCTCGCTTCGGCGATCTCCGAATTGAACGAGCGTACGGAGGGTCGCACACGTATCAGCAAGGGCTGGTTAACAAGGCTCATCAACGCGCGCGAACAGACCCTCACCAACGATCCGTACCCTGACATCGCCGCCCTCGAGTCTTACGCTGAAAACACCTATTCAACATTGATGTACCTGACCCTCTCAGCACTCCCGATGACCTCGGTCACAGCAGACCACGTTGCGTCGCATATCGGTAAAGCAGTGGGCATTGCTGCAGTATTGCGAGGCCTGCCGCTTGTTGCGTTCCCAGCACCCGCGCCACAAGCGCCTGGAGGCGGCGCGGGGAACATCGGGCTGAGTGGTGGAACCAAACAGGGCGCCGTTATGTTACCGCTGGACATCATGGCGCAAAATGGCGTTAAAGAAGAGGAAGTGTTGCGGCGCGGTGCTGAGGCCGAGGGCCTGCGTGATGCGGTTTTCGCCGTTGCGACACGCGCCAGTGATCATTTGATTACGGTGGAGCAGATGCTGAGCAATCTCCGCGCTGGAAAGGACGTCGGACACGAATTCGAACACGAAGGCGAAGAGGGTCATGAGTATGATAATGCAGTAGCCGGGGCTTCGAGGGGCGGCGAATCACCTCTTGAGGAGGTCAACAGAGCATTTGGCGTCTTCATGCCCGCTGTTGCGACACGCTTGTGGCTGGACCGACTACAGCAGCACGATTTCGATGTCTTCCGCCCTGAATTACTACGGGGAGACTGGAGGCTCCCCTGGAAGGCCTACATGGCATTCCAACGGAAGAGTATCTGAGAAGCAACAAGAAAAGCCGTGTATAATACCTGTACTATATAGACGCAAGAACCTCGTGGAGGTTGTTGCCTGAGCGCATGTACAAAATTCTAAACATTCCCAGCTTCCTACAAAACGCCGATAATCCGTTCCTGATGCAGCAGTTGTGGCTATCTTTTCTTCCTCTCTCGTCTCTGCTTTCTAGAGCTAACAATAAGTCGTCTCTGAGCCAGCATGACGACGTAGCGTTGAATTTTATCCCGCCTTGAAACTAGTCAGAGATAACCAGGCCCAGTTGGATAATTGCAGGGCACTTACATGAGGAACATTGTTGTAACAAAGACAAAGGGGATGGCAATCTTCCAAAAGTAACTGTTTTATCAAGTTAGTGCGTGCTAAAGTGTCCACTTAGTCATGCTAGACTTACGAGTCGCTATTCTTGATGCCAGCAAAGTCGTCAAAGTTCATTCCAAAGTACCCCTGGATGCAGTGACAGTATGAGCAGATGTCGCGCTTCCCGCTTAGAAAGTAAATGAACACTTACCGTCAAAAATGTCATTGGGAGGTACAAGCAAGTCACAATAGTAAGCTGTTTCATACTTTCATTTTGGTAGGTACCTGTAGCAAATGTAAGCGGTTGCAACTTGCAGAGGCAATTGTTCCACTTACCAATCGTGTTAAAAATAAGATCAATCATGTTGTCAGCAGCCCGTCGCATTTGGTCATATCCTTCGACGATAGTTATACAATGATCAAGGGCATCACCTAGGTAGGTGTGGCACATTGAACTAATTGTGACAGTTGAGCCTCCAAAGCTCTTCAGGTTTGGTGTGATTGTTCCAATATGTGGCTGAACTTCAGGATCGCCAGGGGTGGCTGTTGGGCTTAACATTCCGCTGCGCAAGACACCGAAGCCTGGAGTACCAATAGGTTGGGAACGATGATCTCGAAGAGCATTGATAACAGCCACAATGGGCTGCATCGAATTGCGTAGAACGGCAATTTCAGAAGTCAAAACATAAAGGCTTTTTGACTGATCTATGTCCGGGTCGGTCAAGACTCCAAGTTCCAAGTCTCCTATGGCATCCTGGTATGCCATGGTCACTGGAATAGCAAGATCAATGACAGCATCAAGGATTGCTTGCAGCAGCATACTGGCATCGCATGACTGCCGAAGAATCGTCTCAGGTGAGCTAAGGCGCCGCACAATAGGCGCCTCGATATCATCCGCGCTGGTCTCAAAGAAGGATGTGACGGTATTGTCGGCATGGAGAAACATCGAAACCTGTTCCAGCGTGACACATAAGCCCTTGGATGCGAGAGAGGCATAGCGTTCCATGAACTCGATTCGGTCCTCGTTAGGACCGCCGCGATAGCGCTGGAGGGTCCTGGCTGTGGCCCCTGCTGCAGAGGCCACATTTCCAAATTGAGAAGCTTTTTTAGAAGAGAATCTTTGAGGGCCGGGACGAACACTTGATCCCACCGTGGCTTTCTCTTTCTCTTGTGTTTTCGACTTGGAACGGAATATGTCTTTCAAGGCGTCGAGAATAACGTGCCGTTTGGTTTGGCGTTTCAGAGATACCGAGCTTTTATCGCTTACAACTGAGCTCTTCCTCCGCATGAAGGTTCCGCCGTTATCTGGGTCCTTTTCATCCTCCGAATCGCTCGACTCTTCGTGCAGTTTCACTAGCTTTTGCAATGTCAATACGACGTAAGCATGGTCAGAGTACCAGTCGACCTTAGTTCGATTGGTTGTGTGGACGACGTCCTCAATAGCGAGTCGATGTAATCTCTTATGGTTTCCCAACATCTTGATTACATCCCAGCTGAGGCCGTTCACATTGATCCATCGACATTGCACCCAGGGCTCTCGCTCGCGCGCGAGGAACTGCTCCAGCGTTTCGTTGTCCAATTCGTACTGGCGCATCTCATGTTGTGAAAAATCCACCACTGTAATCTCACACTGCCGCTGCAGATCTCCCGGTATATTGGACGTCCATTCTGAGCTGTATGCGGGGAGCGGTTTCGATGGGTCAATTCCTGGCTCTGTTCCAGGTTGCCAATTGATGTCGTGGGTAAAGCCTTCTGGGTGGTAGGAGCGTGCGGTGTTCGAGCGACGGACTCGTCGTTTGGCTGTATCGCTAGAGTTGACTCTCGCTGCCGCGGTGGTGAATGCCTCCCCGACTGACCCATCCCCTCTTGTCGGGGACAGTGGGGAAGTTGGCGATTGTCGGCCAGCCTCAAGGTCCACATGGACGGTCTCTGGTTGCAGAGAGCCCCGATGGGCATAGTCAACAGAGTGGATGCTCATTATGGGGGTGGAGGTCTTCGAGGTCTTGCGAAATGACCGGCCGGCGCGATCTCATCGGCGTCTAAGGAGAGAGCCAAAAGGGGAAACAAGAAGGATAAAGAAGATAGGCATCCAAATCGACTGTAGGATCAATACCACGAGAAAGGTTGTTGTTAGCATGCGACGGAAAGGCGAATCCGATTGTCACCGTAACGCCAGCTGCACCGGGGTCATGCTCGACAATCCCTGCGGGGAAATGACGTGAAGGGCTGCTGTGCTCTGTTCCTTGTTATTTGCCACGCCCAATGGGAAATAGCGGCTCGAAAAGATCGCTTGACGTCGACTAGTAGGACACGCTCTGCAAGCCCGGTTGTTGTAGTGTCTAAAGAGGAATCTTGGTCGTGGTTGGGAACTCCTGAATGCGCAGGCGCTCGCGATGGCGGTTGCCGATGGTGTCCCGTGCGGGCGCTTCCCGTGTCCGTTGGCTCTGGGGTGGTTTAACCGCCCATCCAACAAAGTCATCCTTCCACGGGTCGCATGAGTTGGTTTTTTTGTTACACGGTTTTAGGCTTCATTCTTTGCTATCCCCTTGGTCCGTGTCAATCAAGTCACTCTCTATCATTCGAATAGTCTGATATTCCAACACCGATAATCGATGATTGATAGTTTATGGTCTAAGCAACTCTGCAGAACTGGGAGTGGGTCAGGTTGCGTTGACTATAAACGGGACCCCTGCAGTTTGGGGGCCAATCCTTCTGCTTTATCAAGACAACCAACGCTCTGGAAGCCTTGCAGTCATTTGATTTGAAGCTAGCCCATCGATTGCCAAATTTCCGGTCCGAACTCGGTTTCTACTCTGGTCTCTACCTGCGTCTCCGCATTTGCTAGGCGGGCCAGAGCGCTTTCAACCAGGGCAGATCCTTTACTCGGACATCCCGAGCGCATGCAATGGAAGATTTCGATGCTCGTGGTACACAACTCCTTCAAGCTGGTCCGTTCATTTGGGGGCGAGTCTGGAATATTCGTGAGGACAGTAAGTGCCGCTGATATTAGGCGATGGTAATGACACGACCATTGGTCACTACTGGGATCCTCAACGAGGACCTTGTGTAGGAGTAGTATTGACTCGCGTGCTGCACCAAGGCAGACACTTCGGGCCATGGTGAACGAATAGAATGGAGTTGAAAAATTTCTATCTGTAAGAAACGGACGATGCATCACAAGCATCACTTGATTGAATCCTGGAGAAGAAATGTGAGATTTACGTTGCTAGCGCAGACCATGATAACTCACGCAATTCAATGTCACAGCATTGACGCTGGACCCAGGAGATGTCCCCATATGCTCGCAAACCCATTGTCGACGAGGTTCTCTGTGGAGCCAGGTGTGTTGGAAGCTCACCGCGCCACGTCATTAGTTCTGCTTGGTGGTTCATCATCCTGCCCACAAAGGTTTGCAAATCGACTTCTCTTTCGCTAATATTGGACACCTATTCAAGCCATTTAGTTGAGACTAATGTGGAGGGAATGTTTGGCGCAATACTAAATCGATGACTTTTCGAATAATCCGACTGAACTTGGCCATCGAAATAACATAGCTGACTCGGCTCATGCTAGCATTAGGCTCCTATTAGTGCTAGTCAGCTATTGAACAAGATGCTAAACGAGAGCTTTTATAATCACCAACCAATATTTCTTGTGGATAGTAGGCCTTGGCATCCGTCTCTCGAATACAGAGTGGACGCCCGTACTCCAAACACAATTCTGATTCTAAGCTATACAAGGTCCACCATGTTCGAAGTGCCGACTCGCGATCTGAGATACCGCCAAGCGATATAACGAGCTTGCCGTTGATACCTATAGAGTAAGCAATTCTAATAGCAACCCCAAGATAGTTATATGCGACTAAGCGACATTAGTTGAAGAAAATTAGATGCGAGGAGGGGAGGACCGATCATACGATTTGGCTGAGCTGTAAAGTGTGCATAGATCGCCTATGAACCAGTCAGTTCAAAACAATATTAATAGAATACAGCATTTTATGTCAAATTTGATATATTACCATTAACATTGCAGCCTGGGCAGTTTCCAAGCAGCTGACAGAAAACAGTTTCCCAAGAATTCTCTGGGCTTTCATGAAGTAATTATTGGCCCAATCGGAATCGCCATCCTCATTGGCGTAAAGAGCGCCCAGTGCCAGAACAGTATAGATAAGACACGATCTAGGAGTATCAAGATTAGAAGGCGAGGCGGTCATAAAATCATCATAGGCGTCCTGAAGTGTTTCTATCTTCCAAAGCGGAAAAATATCGTAGACGGTTGTCAAAAAGTGATTGATGTGAGAACCGGCAGACTTTTCTTGTATCGGCCAGTTACTTTCTTTTCCCCCCTTTTCCGAGTTATAAATTTCATGTTCAAGGTCTCTTTTTGAGACAAGTTTGCCAGAAAAATACCGCCTCTGATCGCTCGTCGAGCAAAATTGTCGTTTACGGGGTGGTTTCTCACTGAGATCATTCCTTCTAATCTGAACTTCATCTTTCTCAATCGATCTGGCGAGTATAACAGTCGATGTGGGACCGTAGAATTCAGACGACCCGTCCACCTCGTCGATCATTATAGTGCCAGGAGGTTCCCGGTTTGGCACCATCGCTATGCTTTCTTGATCTCGATCAGCGGCGATCAGCTTAGGTTTGGATAAACATACTGTGTGGGTTGGAAAAACCACTAGGCTGATAGGTTCTTTCGCCAAAAACTGCTCGCTCAAGCTCTACTACTCTCGCGTTCAGGAAATCGAGGCCTCTAGGTGACATTAATTGTTATCGCCGACATTAGGAAGCTTGTAATTTTTCTACTAACCCGGCCATTCTGTTGGCTGCAGTTGAAGGATCGTAAGAGCACTCGAGTTTGCTCTTCTCGCATGACTTGCAAGGCAGCATGCCATCACACTATATTAAATCAACATACTCCCCTAAAGACTTCTTGCGCGATTAATAAATCGTGTATACCTTCAACTTCCGTGCACGACAAGGATCACAGGCTTCAGTTGTCTTTTTCCGACCTATGGATGGGGAAGGATTTTGACGCGTCATCGGCGACATATCCATGGGACCCGCTTTAATGTCACTTTTCACGCGAAGCGAATGAATGATATGTCCTATACACTTGGTATTGATGATATTCACATCAAAAGGGTGTGACTGGAAGAAAACAATGCCCATATGTTGAAGAGGCGGTTTTTGTCAGGAGCGGTGAGCGGGGGATCATTCATGCAGCCCCGTAAGTCATAATGGTATCTATTGGGCAGAATTATTCTATAGCTCTTCTCTTACACACTATCCTCCTAGCATCTCCAGGCAAGAAGCTTCGTTCTAAACTCCATACGAAATTCTGCCTTTGAGGTTCAAAAATCAATTCATATTGATAAAAATGAGCTTGAATCGAAACGAGCGTACATAGATAGTGAACCAGGGCACTCTATGACAAACCTGCGAATGCAGGCAGGATGAGATGGATCAGCGAACCAGCCAAAAAACCACACCATGATGGAAGGAAGCCTCAGGAAACAGATGCTGCTTCAGCGAAAGATACTAGTTTTCACTTTGGGTAATATTTCAGTGCGTTCTTCCAATAATCCAAATCCTTTTTCACGCCTATATCCCCTGAATCATACATTCGTTGAAGGGTGTCAACATTAGCTCTCATATCCCGTCTACTGCCACCATCCCTCTTCGCACCACTGCCCTTCGCACCACTGCCCTTCGCACCACTGCTCGTTGCATTTTCATTGTTGGACCCTTGCTTGCTCGACATGGTATGTATAGATTTATAGATGTGCTGAAGGGCTCAAAAACCTGGTTATAAAGGGGAGCTGATTGTGATGAATATGGGAGTGTATCTAGGATGGTAGAATGGATACCGAATTCATACCGTCGTCGGAGTTTAAATATTCTAACGTTCTGATCTAACACGCTTGCCAACCCAGCATTGAATTCAACTATAAATAACAGCTGCAGTCAAACACAAATGATCATCTAGAAACTATGGGAGTTGGAAAACCGAAACAGTTAACGCTCAACTTCCAACCTGTCCTTTTATTTCCAGTCATTTTAGGTAGCTAATGCAATATGTAGATTGGATTTGGTTGGTAAGGATCTAAAATTAACAGTCTCCCTTAGTCCAAGCGCATTTCGGGAGGTAGGTGACAGGGGTTGATTGGTTTTTTTCTCCAACAGCGCAAAGAAGTGAGTACAGAAGTACAGAACCAAAGGTGATTACTTGACAAACACAACCTGGTTTTAGAGCACCGCCTCTAGAAATAGATCGAGAGAGGATAGCAGGAAAATCCAGCTAGACAGGAATGTTTGAAGACTATCAATATAGGGATGTAGGATTTTGAATCTGTCACAAAATTCCAAATTTTCGGTTTCAAGAGATAAGTAGGGCAAACACGAAAGCTGCCCAACATGCAGCCTTTTTGGGATGGGGTTGGGGGCGGGAATTATCACACGGAGAGAAGCTGCACAATGCATCCTGTAATGAATTTTGGCAAGCCGTAAGGCTCAGGAGACCTCTACAGCAGAAAGCAAATTTGTCAAAATCAGCAGCCAAACTTAGCGTCATTTTGGTATTCGGCTCCGACTATGACTTTCCATTATGAGAAGCGGAGTATCGAGTAGAGTTACTGAAGGCCTGGTTTTACGACGAAGGTCTATCATGAATCACTCTGGAAATGGAGAAGTCATTAAAACCGGACATCTTCTTGCAGTTTATGCTCGGTATGTAGAGGAATGGAAGTCAAACATTTGGGTGGAAATTCGTATGATAATGTTATGATAATGTTACCAAGTGAAAATATCGTCACCCTTAGCTTATCATTATTCCCTCATACAGAATTAATCACCTTTACAACTCCCAATAAACGAGCTTCTTATAACTAGATATCAACATTATAATACACATTCAATTGCTAAAGCTCATGAAGCGAGAACTGATTTTTTGGATGGTGATCAATTAGAGCTACTTGCAGAGAGAACAAGAGTCTATGTAAAATGTGAGATCAGGGACCGAGCTTTAGAAAACCACACCCTTAACTTGTTGAACTGCCTTCAAATCAATGTTCCGGATCAAAAAGGTCCAACCAATACAGAGGACCATGATTGCAGTACCAGCAGCAAGCATACGGGTCTGGGCATAGCCATATGACTTCTGAATGGCATATCTTACGTCAGAACCAGGAACATAGGACATTTGGGTCTCAACATCCTCGTAAATGAGGTCGAAGTTATCCATGACCTCCTGTGGAAGGTTCATCCTGAGTGCCTTTTTGAAGGTAGCTTGCCAGATAACACCGCAGATGGTGGAACCTGCAGCATTTCCAACAGTTCCGACGACATTCAATAGCGCAAGAACGGTAGCAACATGTTGATGATCAACGGCGGCCAAGATAGCGAGCTGCTCGACGATGATAAACACGGCTCCACCAATGGAGATAAAGATTTGGCACATCACAAGGTATCCGACTGTTTGGTTAGGGCGACGGAAGTAGATCATCAAGCCCTGTGCGAAGATATAGAGAGGAACAGCAATATAAAGCAGCCACTTAAATCGGCCAGTCCGGCGGATAACAAAGCCAACTCCAAGGAGAAGAACACCCGAGACAACATCGAACGTATTTGCGACATAGCCAGCCTGGGCGATAGTGAGGTTGTTCACTACCTGCAAGAAGGAGGTGAAATATCCATTCCAGCAGTAGTAGCACAGCTGGTAGGTCGCATCCAGTAAGCAAGCACCAATGACAGTACGATCAGAAAGCAGCTTCCAGCTCAGCATCGGTCGAGGTGCGAAATATGTTTCGTAGAGGGCAAATACAAAGAGCATCACGAAGCCAACAACAATCATAGCGATGATATAGCCAGTATCCCACCCCTTGGGAGCTTCAGATGCGATGGAGAACGGAAGAAGAAAAACAACAAGACCGCCGGAGAAAAGTATAACACCGATGAGATCAAGCTCGTTGGTGTAGTGCCAGACGCTCTGCAGGAAAGTCCGGTTGCTAGGCTCCCTAACAAGTACGGCGGATTTCTTCGCCTTATGGAGATTCCACTTCAAAATGCAGTAAAGAGGGGCAGCGACGACGGGAAAGATGATGGCAAAGCAACCAAAACCCCAGCGCCAGTTGACTTCGTTGTAGAATCTCTCGGCTACCTTCGGGCCAGCGAACGCGGTAATGATATAGGGAGAAGATGTAAAGGCGAAAGCCAATCCTCGATTCTTCAGCTTGGATGCATCTGCGGTTACTACATCGATACAATAAATCATGCCACTGAATCCGATATTATAGAAGACCTGACGGCAAGTGCTTTGTTAGTTTTAAGGACAATACCCAAGTGTCCGTTTGCTTTTCTTACATAGGCAGCACAGAAAGTTGGAAGATTTTGGCAAGCCGCCATGATAATCAGACCAAGCGTCGCAAAAATGGCCATCCCTAGGAAGCCTTCGGCACGACCAAATGTATCCATAGCCCGGGCAAGAGGAATGTAGGTTGCAGCTGCCATACAGTCTCCGACGACATAGATCGTATTGAGCAAGGAATGTGAGGCAAATTCACTGGTCACGTATGGCACCAAGGTCCAGAAAACCGAAGATTGAAAGGCATTGACGAAGTATATGAACCAAATGCTGCGAGATAGAGATAAGGTTAGCGAAGATCTCGGGGCTAGATGTCATCGATCGGCAAGAAAGAGTCAAAACGAACTTGATGAACACGGCGATGAGCGTGCGCTTGGTCCAGGTAAGAGTTGTGGCCTCGATGCTCTTGACACCATGCTGCACATCTTCACTCGGACGCTCCGGATCATGTTGCTCGTCTCCAGGACTCTTTTCGCCCGGGACAGCGCCAGCAGCGACAGAGTCGGTCTTAGTGTCCTCTGTCGTGTTGGTCACAGCGGGAACTGTCTCGTCGGTCGCGTGGCGACGAAAAGCGCGAAATCTGTTAATGACCGCCATTGCTTATAGAACCGCCCTGGATCGAAGCGAAAAGGTTGAGAGAAGTCAGACAATCCGAAAACCACGAGGGAAAAGCTGTTGACCTTTATGGCATCCGCTAATTTCCATCGGCCACAAATTTCACCGATAGATATCTTTTTCATTGCTTGCTGGCGTGGTACACTAACTTATTTTACACATGCCAAGGGTCTCAGGGCTCCTGGCTGCCCTTGGCATCGCCTGAACCTGGAGCGTCTCCCGACATTCAATCTTTGGCGGTCAAAAGCCATCTCGGCAATGATAAAGTGGCACGAAGTTCAGCAATGGCACAGTCACTGCGCATAGGCAGTTGATGCAGATAGATCGTTATTTCCAGTCACATGAAGTCAAGCGCCAAGGAAGGAAGGAATTTCAACGCGGGAGCGCGCGGGCAGAAAAAGAGAGACCTTGTAAATTAAGCCAAGGCAGAGGGCAATAGATTGAAAGGACTCTATCTAATCAGATGATCGAGAAAATTGGAAGCATACCGTGCGGGCGGAACCGGCGCTTCCGTTCCAAGTTTTCAAGGCCCGAGTTCCAACCTGCAGCCCTCGAGCACGAACAAGCGAAGCGAAGAGAGATGGTTGGCTTAAGTGTTGTGGAAAAGGTCCGAGATGGGGCCACTACTGAAGGCCGCGTATTTACGCGAGATACTCCATACAGCCAAGATATCTTTCAGCTTGGCAAATGAGATTGATGCCCGAGAAAATATGAGCTCGGCGCCAAGTCTTCGAAAAGGGTTAGCAGCAAAGTTATCAGATTCACTTCTGTCGTTCTGAGAAAGCGTACATTATCACTACCCTCAGATGGGTTCAGCGTCCGCCCATGTACAGTGATACCCGTAGGAAAACATCTTGTCAATATAGTAGGATACGGTATAGGCTTGGAAAGGTTAGATCCAATAGAACGCGATACTCAACGTGTCTAAGCTATTGAACTATCCAGCAGGAAGTGGTGAACATCTCCTGCGTCACTGACCAGGGTGTCACAGCGCTGGGCTCCGAGTCTACCCGGAAGACTATATAAAAGTAGTGATGAATCGGGTATTGCTATAAGCACGAGATGTATAGAAGGATATGTAGGTCCTCGCCGCATTTAGTTGCTTCTCATTCTCGATATGTCCTATTTCTAAGCTTAGCCTGCATTGAATAACTAACTAATATTTTCAAGTTGACTCGCGCTACGAGGCTTTTATCCGTATTTTCGTCTTTAGAGGAAGGGTCAAGCTCTTCTGTCTTTCATCTCCAACAGTTCGAAAACATCGCTACTAGCGCAATGCTGAATAGACCAGCGTATACAAACCAAACTTTGCATCCTAAATCTCCACCGAAGATGCCGTAGGTATAGTGGAAAAATTGTAACAAAGAGTCATAATGAACAAGGGCTACTACAAGAAGGAAAAAAGAAAAGAAAGAAAATGGATCGCCTGTCTTGCCTCTCGGCCGTATTGTCAAGGTCTTTCACCTCATGCCACAAGACAAGCATCCCCGACATTCACAGTATGGAAAAAAAGAATTGATGAAAGAGATTTCCTTGTCATTAATGAGCAAGATTGATTGGATAAAACTGTCTTAGGTTCTCCCCAAGGGAAAGAAGACCTCTCGCTTCCTTTCAACCTTAAACCACTGCATTTTTCCCATTTTCCCACTTCCCCACACACCCGCTTTTCCCGTCTCTTCGCCCCGTGTTCGCTCTAAAAGTGATAAAATTGTATTTTTAAATTCTCTAGACACATGTCATCTGGCAGTTGATATTCATTAGCCCTAGTATTTTGCCAAACGGATTTGCTTTATCTGCTTTGTAAAGTATTTCAATGGGGGCTTATTAATTCGATCAAGCCACCTACTCTAGCATGTATACAGCATCCAACCCCATCACTACCTGACTGAATAGAAAAGCATACTTTACCAAGACGCAGAGTGAATATAAGAGTGACGGGCCATATAAAATTATGGACTTAAGCGATATTATTTAAAATAAATTCTATCGAAATTAAGAAGAAGGGAACTATAGTAGAATGGCGCCTTAGTCCATCTCACTGTTAGTCATTTCCTTACTCTCTGATCATTGCTTTTCAAGTAGTAATGGGTAATGATGGGAATATTTAGTAAGTTGTGCGGAGCATTTAGGGATAGAATGACTTGATCTTTTCCTTTTGTCAATAGCCACTTTTTCGGATAGTTTCCGAGACTTATTTGAGTGGAATATTCTTTAGTGATTGAACATGGAGCAAAGGCTCAAATGAGAGGGCTAAATCAATCCTGAACTTTGTCATTTCTGGCGGGGTCACTGGAGACGAAGCTATATTCTTTGCGTAGGAAAAGGCCATGCGCTAGTCATAGTAAACAACAGAAAATGTCCCTACTCAGTGACCAATTCCTCACTCATCAGATTCCTTATTTTAAGCCAAATTCTGATCTTCTTGCCGTAAAGATGAAAGATAAACGTCGTCAAATAAACCCCAACATTAATTGTCGCTACGCACATGAACACCGTCAAGAGGCCACTGGATGTGACCCAGTCATTGATACACCATGTCCAAATCCAAGCAACTCCGGATTTTAGACAGGAAATGGTGACCATTATTTCTGCGGACAGCTCCTTGTGACAATCTAATGTGTATGAAATGGCCAGAGTAGCACCCATTTGAGCACCAGTGGACAACACCCCAAATCCAATGATGGGACCGGCCCAATGCGTATTGTAGTGATAAGTAAGACCAGAAATCAAGGCACCGATGAAAGTCAAGAAGGCGGCGATGATACAGGTGGGTAGTCGCATCTCAGGCTCACGGACACCGTTGTTACGAGCCGTGAAATATGTTGCTATCCGATCGGCCAAAGGGCCACAGAGATATGTGCCTACAAGCGAGCCGATGAAGGGAGAAAGAAACACTAGGCCTTGAGATCCGGAATTGAAGAGGTATGGCCTTTGGACATCAAAGGCATTAGGACTGAAATCAGTAACAGTAGATATTTGTAAATGGGGAAGACTAACACTCACGGTGCTGCAAAAAGCTGAGCGACAAGACAACCCAGAATGACATTCCAGCTCAGACTCATACCATAGACAAGACTCGACCATAGTACCGTAGGGTAAGCCATGAGAATGAAAGGTCGCTTGAATACTTGCCAAAGACTAACCTCGCGGTTGATACTGACCCGAAAGAGCTCCTCTTTGTACGATCGCTTTATTGCAATTTCCGAAGTCTCTTCAACTGGTGCCGTGGTAAGAGCATTGATTCCTTCAATATGGTCGTAAGAGAGTTTGTTTTCATGCTCGTTGATCTCATTCGTCTCTTCGGCTCTGACTGGAGTGATTCTGGGGCGATGGCCGGTGAATATGGTTTCCGGCATGAGAAAAAACATTGTGACCACGCTGATTCCAACTGACATGGCGACAATAAAGAATGCCCATCTCATGCTCAGGGTCTGGATAATGTAGGCCGAAGCCAAGGGACCTATTTCGTTTCCGCCAAGGACAGACAATCCATACAGGGCGACTTTTTCTCCTCGTTCGTGCAGGTAGAAGATATCTGTCACAGTACTGGGAACGATGGCTTCAATAGGGGCTTCTACGAGGCCAAGGAAGGCACGGGCCACGACAAATAAAGGGAAATCTTTCTCAGAAGCAATGGCAAGCCAAACGCAAGCGATGCCCATGAGGATATTGGATGCGAGATACACTGGACGACGACCGAATTTGACAGCAAGGGGCCTGTTATTTTGATAGAACATTTAGTGAGTTTTGAAATATCATGGATGGTTTTCCGACAAAGCAAGCGATTTTTAGAGCACATACATCCAGAATAAAGTACCTAATCCTTGACAAATCAAGGTCGCGCCATTGCTATATGTGATATCTGAGAGTGAACGCTTGAAGAAAGTGGCAAGCTGGATCATTCCTGTGTAAGGTTTGATTAGCTATTTCTTCTTCTATCATACCTGACCAACTGAGAACACGAACCTCCAGCCATCATAGGTCCTGTGACCGCTCCATTGAAGGCGTAAAAGAGACCATTGCCAAAGCTGATCCACTTCTTCAATCGCGACCACAGCAATGGGTCGTTGGGATCGTTCAATGATGGTTGTGGAACAAGTAGAATGCGCAAATCGCCGTGAAATACATGTTGATAGTTATTTGTGGCCAAATTTTCTTGTTGTATCAAGAGTTCAGTGCCTGGTGCCACTATTTGCTGCTTGAGCTTCATAGGCCGCTGTATTGTTTCCTCGGACATAGTGGCAACGTTAATGCAGTTGAAGCGAGAGGGGATAAATTCACAAAAATAGGTACTCTAGGCAGGTTTATTATATCTGATGCTTTCCAGGGCACGGACATGCTTCTTCGTACGCGCTCCTCCCCACTTCGCTCTCTCCACTCCATTTCCCCACAAAGTCAGCCAAATTTTCTCCACATAAGCCCTCAGGTTATGATGCATAGTCGTCACTCTACACTATCCGCCAAATATTGTGGCTGCTGCTAGGCAGTAAAATTTCCTGGCTACACATGTCTACCTGGGATGGTGAAAGATTTTTATTTGAAATCTTGGGTTTTGCCTCTATTCCTTCACGTCAAATATCGTTTTAGTAAACTCCGCCCAAGCAGCCTCGATCAAGGCGTAGCTACTTCTCTCCGATCATTGTTTTCCTATAAAGTCTGGTGTGGCCCTCACTCTCAATAGCATGCATCAAATTGCAGTGTCAAACTAGATGAATCGCTCAAGTGCCGTTATCTACCGTCGTAGCTTCTATATTATAGTTTTCATATAGGGTTCCCACCTTTTCACATAAGTAGTATTAAAATGAGTATCTTCCCAAGTTTAGATTGAAGAATTATGAAGGACATAAGAATGCAAAATATGTCGGGCAGGATTGATTTCTAATTTTGGCAGCCTCGTGTATTAGAGCCGTCTAAGTTCCAATATATGCGTATATCTGCATTTGAGAATTGCCACGTCTCCTCTTCTTATAACTGCACTAATTCTTTCACCTGTACAACCTGGCCAGTCCTAATAGCTTTGTTAGCTGCGATTCCTGTCAGAATCGACATAGCTCCATCGACATGCGATGCCGCACGGTTAAGCTTGTCGGGTACTGGAGTACCGAACAAGTCATTCAGCAGGACTGGGTCTCCGCCACCATGACCGCCCTCTCCCTCAACGACCGGCACTTCATAAGGGGGCGCAAACATTGGATTCACGGTAATCTTGGTGTGGGCAACCGCTCCTTCTTGGCTCTGCTCACCACCTGCGTTGACATACGATTGTTCAAGTACATCCATCTCCAGCCGGCCTTTGGTCCCATTAAAACAGACCCTAAATCCCTCCCACGGGCAGTAGGCAACAAGACTGTATGTCAAAATCGCCCCAGACTGGTAGCTAACCAAGACTCCCATGGTATCTTCGATGTTGATACCATCACCAAAAACGCTTTGGTCTCGGTAATACCCATCCTCGTGCTCCGCGTCGAGATACATGGCTTTAAGCTGGGGATGATCTTCCATGTGGAGGGCAAATGGATCATTGACTGCCGCAGGGCTACCGTGAGCTCTGGAGTAAAAGCTGGTCTCCCCACGTTGCTCAGCATTCTCCTTGCCATAGAACTTCAGATCTCCTTGTGCGAAAACAGTAGCTGGACGACTGCCAAGCCAAAAGTTGACTAGGTCAAAATGGTGGGTGGACTTGTGGACCAGCAGTCCACCACTGTTGCGTCTGTCTCGATGCCATCGGCGGAAATAATCAGCACCGTGTCTGGTATTAAGTAGCCATTCGAAATGAACCGACGTGACTTTACCGATGGCCCCTTCCATCAATAACTCGCGAACCTTGGTGTTATGCGGGGCATATCTATAGTTGAAGGTAACTCGCAATTGTCGGTTGGTTGCCTTGACAGCATCGAGAATCGCCTGGCATTTGACTTCGTCCACTGTCATAGGCTTTTCGCTGAGTACATCACAGCCCAGTTCCATGGCACGAATTATGTACTGATGATGTATGCGATCAATGGTGGTAACAATCACGGTGTCAGGTTTTGTTTCTTCGACCATACGATCGAATTCGGCGGCCTTGTATGTCGGGATTTGGGATAGCCCTAGTTCCTGAACTCGGCTATTCGCAACATCCATACGCGTTTGATTGGTGTCACAAAAAGCAACTAGTGTTGCCGTCTCCTTGAAGTCCCGAACGATTGCACTGTAGAAGAAGGCAGCTCGCCCTCCGGTGCCGACCACGGCATACTTGGTTGGTGCCATCTTCGCCTTCAAAGCTTGTCTTTCAAGAGCGATGAAAATGGAACAATGGTGATTCCCCGAAAAGAGCGAGATCTTGTTCTTTGCTGAGTCAAGTCACGCTCGGCCTGAGGTCTGATGGAGCTAGACGCTCGCTGGTAAACGCGTTGTACCCCTCACAAACCAAGAAAGGATCATCCCCGCAAATGCTATGGCGCTTCCAGTTTTTCCATCAATTAGATACACTCTTCACCCCCAAAACACGCCCACGCTATTGAGGATCCACATTCATATGGGGGTTTCGAAAGCCACGTTGCGTACGCCACGTCCCTCCTTTACAGTCCTATTCCGGGGCTGCGGGTCAAATGATACCGAGAGTATGCTATGCTTAGGTGATTTCTCAGGTCATCTGACAATTCATGCAGAAGCTGAAAATAGTACGAGACAGTTGTGGATGAGCCAGATTTCATTGAAAGACCGCGTGGTGCAAGTTCGACTTCGGAAACGGCTGCTAATGAACAGATTTTGTCTACCACAACCTGGAAATCCATTGATAATAACGAATAATTTCTGAAATCACATGATTTAATTTCTTTAGGATAGATTCTAGGTAGTAATGTATAACTAGAGTATTATACCAAATATTTACCAATACTGGCGAGGTTCGAGATTGCGGAGACCCCATATCTCGCAGCTTCATTTGTGCTGACCCAAATAGCCTCCTCGCCTTCGCGGAAATATTCAGGAGGACTAGTTTTATGGATCCCCCAGTCGTGATTCTCCGTGTATCCGTCCGTGCTGAAAAATTGGTTCCATGCGGCATATGCGAGCTCCGCGCTATTTTCTTCGATTGCCGCGAAGGCAGTCAGGGTAGAGTGGCTTTGCCTCCACGTTGCATGAGCCGGAAATTCGAACCCGAATTCTGCAAGCTGAACAGCCTGTCCACCATTGTATGCTCGACAGTATGCAAGCCATTTTTTCATAAAGATAGCTACAGTTTCGGGGGCCTCCTCTCGAGCAAAATGAAAAAGCTCCGAGAAGATCTCCGGAAATCCAAAAAGCATCGATAGATGCGAAATTGCGAATTCAGGTGTCGGAGCAGGACATTCTCGTACTTCACCGCTCCTGGGATTCAAAAGAATTGCGTTGTTCCCAATGCCGTGCTTCAATCTAGAAATGCCATGGAGTAACTTGATCAGCAACTTTTTCGAATGAGCCCACCCTTCCGAGCGTCGTTCCCATGCTGTCAACCAGGCAGCAATAAGAGGACCGCAATCAAGCCCAATGTTGGTCATGGCAAACCCGTCAGGTATTTCGGCATGCTCTTGCACTTTGCGATGCGAGTCCAACACCAATAGCGCATTCTGGCAGTCTTGAAGCTCAGAGATCAAATCTCCAGTTCGTTCGTCTCCGGTCAGATAAAAGTAGATCCGTCGGTATAGTACATTTGAAATGCGAAGTTGTTTAGAGCTATCGCTGAAATGCTGAACGCCGTGTCGGGTACCGAACCCTTTGAATTTTCCAGCGTGATACACGTCTACCTCACCAGTGTGTCGAGTCATAGCCTCGGCCATTTTGAAGACATCGGCTCTTCCGGTGTGTAGGAAATAAAGCCATAGCCAGAGATCCGTTGAAAGCTCCGAGTTGTCCCATGCAAACCCACCAACATCGTATCTCCAGGCGTGACGGTACGGATCATAGGTATGCTGAACATCACCATGATCCCAGAAGCCATACCATCTGTGCTGCTCAACCTGTTTCCGATAGTAACTGAACAGTAGGTTGAGCTGACTATCAATCTGCTCCTCCTTTGGGCTAGGCTTCCTGCCTAGTATTCGGGAGCTAGGAGCCCATGACCCATGAAAAGCATTAGCGGAATGCATATGGATTGCACTTGCAACTAGCCGAGGAGGATCACGAATTAGCCCTGAAAACTGGCCCAACTCCTCATTTGAAGGAGTTTGGAGAAATGGCCGGAGAAAGATTTGATTTGTTCTGCCAATTCCGTTGGCTGTCACAAACCCTGGCTCAAAGTCCTCGTAGGTAACGTTCAGAGCTTCCAACTGCTTTTCATACGAGTCCAATCCTAGCCCGTTGTGATACGATGCCGTCTCCAAGGGCTCCGCTAGCGGGGAGTATAACCAAACCGTAATTGTTCCAAGCTCCGAGGTCAAATTATCCAGATCTAGCTGTGTCGGATAACGTTCCCAAAAGTCGGACATGCCAACAGCCAAACCTCCATGGGAGGCGGACCCAATATAGGCAGTTCCGTCTGCTCGTCCCCCACCAGTGACTTTGACCCAAGAGCAGCCAGGTCGAGTTCGCTTCTTCACGGTGAAGCCGTCGGATGAAAGCTGCGATAAAGAGTAGGAATCCCAGGCTGGAATGTAGGAGAGACCTTTTGCAAGCTGTGTCCTTTTCCAGTTGTCCTCACGGAGCGTCACAACTCGGCCCGCTGTTTGATCGATCCTGTTTTGAATTGTCGGTCCATGTCGTAATCCGGAGAGACCCTGCACTTCCTCTTTGAGAACCCCTGCTCCGGATCCTCCCAGGCGTATGTGACGATTATACAGTTCAGTTTGTTCCAACGGGACCGTGAACTTTAACCCCAGAGATGTTAGAGGCTGGTCGGGGTCCAGATCGTGGACGAAAGAATGAAGAACTTTGATTGACGATGCATTTGAGTAAATATAGAACCGAACATCAAATGGAAGATGAGATTTCTTGCCCTCCGCCTGCACAATACCGGAGACTTTCACCACCACTCGGCTGAAAGTAGCATTCTCAACATCGACTGTTTGCACGTGTGTGGTATACGGCTTTGTATCGATGGATGCAATGACGGTACAGCCCGAACACACCCTGCGTCCGTCTATGTCCAAGCTTTCAAGAATAGACGAGCCCCCTGGAGTTGCAAAGCTCAAGCGGAGGCCCTGCTGGGAAGTAACCGATGGTGCTGATCCGCGATGTTCGACCGCAACCCCCTGGACTGGCTCTTCTGAGAAGGAGGCTCCCTTGACCTGGTATTGCGTCGAATGGCCAAGATTTCCACTTACAGAGTGAGCAGTCCATTTCAGAGAGCCATCGGCCCAATAGGCGATCTCGCGGCAATCGAGGGGAACTTGAGTGCCGTCTCCTTCAATTACAAACGACTGGCCGGGCTGATAAAGACCCCGCGACCACGGCATTCCAAACGAGATACCATCTGACAGCACATGGGGGCCATTTCCCACCAGCCACCGGAGATTGCTTTCACCCATCCTCCAAAAGAAAAAGAAAACACAAAGTCTCGGAAGAATGTTGCGCTCGGACCCTCCTGGACAAGTGGGCGATGCGGGACAAGAATGCCAAGCCGCCTTGTCAAGAGCTTGTCAGGAAGAAGGGGGAACTCGGTTGGAGATGATGGCAAACCACCCAGCCGAACGGCGGATAGTTATACGGGGGGCATCACGCAAGAGGGGTGGAATAGAAAGGCTAGCGCCAGACGAGGTCTCACCCGCGTGCTTGACAATCCCGAGGCACAATCACTCCATTGGTATCTGTACACGAGGTGCCCACGAGGAAAGACTCTCCCCGTCCACCGCATGATAAGCTGATCAGTACTTCGGTCCATTTGATCCCGGATCGGCGCAAAAGTATCCTTTATTCGGTTCAGCATTGGCCCGCCCTACCGGGCAAACCACGGAGTCTACCCCATCCGGAGCTTTCCCCAGAAAGTCGATCTCCACACGGTCTGGAGATGCGGAGTAGGTGGAGGGATTCACGGTGGGCCCGAGCCTACAAATGTAGCATCAAATACCTACAGTCTTCTCTACTCTATCGCGAGTGTGCAGCCTTGCTTGATCCCCCTCGACGCAACACTCTTGTCGCATTACCCATCATTTGCATTCGATCGAGATGGCCGAACATCAGGAAGATGTCAACAATCAAGCCACCACCACAATTGTGACCGATAAGGATGAGGAGAGGTTTGAATCTGCAGAGGATACGCTCAAGGGGGCGCAGAGGGCCACCGAAGAGGAGCACGGGATGGGCCTGAGAGAGGGTATTCGCAAGTATCCTCGCGCTGTGTTCTGGTCGATATGGTTCTCGTCAGCCTTGATCATGGAAGGATTCGACCATGCCTTTGTGAGCGGCTTCTTCGCCTTCCCAGCGTTCCAGGAACGTTATGGCAAACTTCAGAGTGACGGTACATACCAAGTTCCCGCAGATCTGCAGTCAGGTATCAGCAATGGTGTCAATGCTGGCGAAATCGTCGGTCTGCTACTCAATGGTTTGCTTGCAGATTGGATCGGCTATCGCTGGGTGATGATCGGCTGTCTCTTTTTGATGATGGCATTCATCTTCCTGCAGTTCTTTGCCACCAGCATCTATATGTATCTGGGAGCTGAGATTCTACTCGGTCTTCCATGGGGTGTCTTCCAAACACTGACGACAACCTATGCTGCCGAGGTATGCCCAAATGTCTTGCGACCATACCTGACCATGCTGGTATC
This sequence comes from Penicillium macrosclerotiorum, assembly GCF_028827735.1. Taxonomy (NCBI): domain Eukaryota; kingdom Fungi; phylum Ascomycota; class Eurotiomycetes; order Eurotiales; family Aspergillaceae; genus Penicillium; species Penicillium macrosclerotiorum. Next base: position 4,579,741 of record NW_026643083.1, on the reverse strand, counting down.
TCTGTGCTGGAGCATTGGCTACTTGCTTGGAACTGGTGTTCTCAGGGCTTTCCTATCATCACACGGCCAGTGGGCCTACCGGATTCCATTTGCATTGCAATGGGCCCTCCCGATTCCACTAGCCATTGGTATTTACCTGGCTCCAGAATCGCCTTGGTGGCTTATTCGCAAAGGGCGCACTGAAGATGCAAGAAAATCTTTGCATCGGCTTCGCGCAAAAGACAGTTCAGAGGATGAGATTTCCGATACCGTCGCCATGATGGTGCAAACCGTGAAGATCGAGAACGAAATGAAGGCCACAAGCAGTTACTGGGATCTTTTCAAGGGTGTGAACCTGCGCCGTACAGAGATCACCGTACTGACCTATCTTATTCAAGAACTTTGTGCTCCCCTGGTTGCATATATTGTTTACTTCCTGGAACAGGCCGGCCTGCCTTCCGCCGCCTCGTTTGACTTTGGCATGGGGGAGTATTCCCTGGCGATTGTCGGTGTCTTCATTGCATGGTACTGCGTGCCCAGGACAGGTCGGCGGACCCTGCTGCTCATCGGCACGGCGTTTATGACCGTGACCACTTTTGTCATTGGTTTCATGGGTATTCCAGATCTCAAGACCCATCCAAACATCGGCTACGGAATCGGAAGTATTCTACTTATCGAATACTTTGTCTTCTTCATCACTATTGGGCCTATCATCTATACCATTGTTACTGAAATCCCATCAAATTACTTACGTAACAAGAGCGTTGTGATGGCCCGTGCGGTCTACAACATCGGCGTTCTTGTCTATGGCCAGCTTGTCCCTCATATGGTACAAAAAGCCTCTTGGAATTGGGGTGCAAAGTCAGGGTTCTTTTTTGGAGCAATTATGGGGCTTGGGCTGATCTGGGCGTATTTCCGCCTTCCCGAGACCAAGAATCGGACATTCGCGGAAATGGACATTCTATTCAAGAACGAGGTTAAGGCGAGGGATTTCGAGAAGACCAAAGTTGATATTGCCAGTGAAACGGTATCTCAAGATTGATATCTACACTTTGAGTCGGGAAAGCAAATGTCAAAATTTGAGAGAACCTTTTACATTTCTCAGTAAACTACGTTTTCTTCTAGAGCCTCAGCATCCCTTGAGCACTTTTTATGTTTTGCTATCTAAATATTAGACACACTGATACCCAAGTAAAAAGAATTTACATTCCCTTGGGAACTACCGGATCATCATGGCTCTATAATTGCACCTTTGAAATATTTCCAGGCACGATAAATCTTTCTATATCGACACTATAGCCGCCACGAATGTTGCTCAAGGCCGCTTGATCATGAGTTTGGAACTGAGAGCATGTAACAGGATATCAATTGCCAATCTGGGCAATGTCTCTGTGCGTATTTATTTTTGCTATCCTGGGGATTATCTAGAAGAAGAGACTCTGTTCTACACGAATCGAATGCATGGTATGTTCAATAGTTGAAGTCCCAAGCCTTGAAACTGAAATCACTGCCAAGTTGCCAAGCCTGTGTCGTCAATCACATGACTCCACTGAGGCGGAGGCGAAGCCTCAAAGAAACATCGGGAACCCGAATAGGAAAGTCCCGCCAGGCAGATTCGGTCCGATCTACTCCTTTATGATGCAAATTTTGCATATGAAGGGGCTGTTTCACCCGCATACCTCTCTTTTCATTTCTCCCCCGTGTTTTTTTCTATCTCTTGAGCCAATTCCCTTGAGCCAATTCCATCTCAATGCAGACGTCTAGACTTGAGCTGGTTCGCCTGACTCAAGATCACGTCCCTGGATATCACGCGATTTGGTCAGACCCCGTTGCAACTAGATGGAGTCCTCATGGCTGCTGTCGGACATTAGAGGCCAGTGAGAAATGGATGTCGGAGCTTCTTCTCGACGTCAACCCCCTTGGGGAAAACTATGCAGTTCTAATGCGACACGATGTCCATCTACCCGACAGCTGTCGGGAAGGGAGCTCCAAGAATAGTACAGTTCTTCGTCCCGGAGAGTTTCTGGGATGGGTTGGCACCTGGAAATCAGAGCCGGTCCCCGAAGTGGGTTTCATCTTTCATCGATCCGCTTGGGGCCATGGGTTTGCAACAGAGGCACTGACGGCCTTCGTTGATTTATATTGGAGAGTTAAACCACAATTTAATACGCTGGTGGCGTATTGCGATCAGGAAAACGAGGCATCCATTCGAGTTCTTCGGAAATGTGGATTTCAACTTGTTGAGTCTTTGAGTGACGACTATACTTTGCCATGGATGGAGCCGTCTCTTCGAAGCAGCTTCCGGTTCCAAATCACTCGTTCTTGAAGCTGTAATCCAATTTGAGGAAAATTCAAGGTGATTGATTTCGATTCGCAAAATAATATATCAAATTGCTAATTATTCATGAGTTGGACAGATCAAATAAATTAGGTACAAGTGATCACAAAATTCAAAGAGCAGCCCTCGTCTGAAATATAGGAGAAGAAGGGACATGGCCACTGAGTTGATATACCAAAAATAAATTTTCAATTTTCGTCAGCCGCTCGGTCAAATTTGGCAAAAATAGTCTCTCGGGACCATTCTGCCATATGTAGAGAACGTTCATTTGCTTGATGCTTTAGAGCTTGACACTCCTGTGCGTCCAACACTGCTCGTCGAGGATTGATAGATACCGCTGTATCCCTCGACGGTGTCTGTCATTTGTTCGAACACAATCTGGGCAAGTTTTGCATTCTTATACAACACAGCTCCATTCGGATTCTTCACTTCCATCAAAGCTCCTATCGCACCCTGATATCCAGCATCGACCACACCGGCATGTATTCCAATTCCAGACCTCCAGAGTGATGATCGAGGGAAAACAGTTGCCATGCAATCTCGTGGAACCTCAACTGTCTCGTTGAAATCGATCAAATATGCGCCCGGCTGTAAGTTGATCTTAGAACTAGTGGTTTCAAAAGGCAGGACAGAAGTCTCGGCCGCCTGGCGCTTGGTGTTATCAAAATCAATGGTAGCCGCTGATTTCCACACAAAGACTTGACGTAGGGTGATATCAACCCCGCATGGCTGTTGCTGTTGAGCAATGTGTCGCAGGTTACGCACCAGGTGGCGGGTAACGATCTGAAGACCGCTAAGAATCATATTAGACCCGAGCTCTTGCTAAACTTATGGGATTGTTGCTAAATGGAATCGCTGGGGGATTGAGATTTATGATATATTGAAAATAGAGAGGATATGATGCATAGTGTTTATGTGGCAATTGCTGTTATGTTTGGCTCTCTGACTTGTTGCCCCAACCATCACCCGGGTGACTGCCGGGTTTAGCACGTAATAGGTCTGGATCAAATGATGGCCTGATTCCGACACGCCCTGAACAGATGATACTCAATGAGAAGTTCATAGTCAATCATATTATGTCTAACTCGAGGCCCAGGTATCATAGCGACTTTTCGAGAAAGAAAATCAGGTTTAAATTCAATTTCAGCTTTTCTCTCTACCACTTTCGATTCTGAAGCTTTCAAGGCTAAACCACTCAATCATAATTGACTTGCTTGACTAGCATAGAGCCCTGTAATTATTGGGCTGGCGGTGACCTGATACACTTGTAAGGGGAGGGGTCCGGTCGTTTCACGCCTAAACTTTCGTCGATGCTTGAAGGGGTATAAACCCCTTGCCAACGCAAAATGATCTGCTGCGACTTGTAACACTTGGATTGATGTTAGTGTTAGTATATATCTTTCCCTCTTGACTATTTCCATTCTTTCCATACTTTGAGCGAGTGGATTTTCACGCCAGTGGGAAGTCTCTCAATGAAAGGATTATGGCACTCCGCGATCTTATTTACAGTCTAAATATATTCTCCACCAGAGCCATCTAGTGGAGGATTCAGTGATTTCTACTGGCTCTCAAATATCTGACTACTGAGACTTGGAGATTCTTCACTTGGCTCATCCCATTTCTTTTCAAATAAAACCCAACTAAGCTCAGCTCCTAAGTTAGACAAATTAGACAACGACCAAGGAATGGAGGCAGGTCCTGGGGGGGGTGGGGGAGGTCCCAGATTGACTCCAGAATAAGGGATGGCACTTAACAAATAGTCGTATTTGCCAATGAGAAGTCTCTCATTGAGACAGACTTTGGAGCCAGGAAGTGACGGATACCAGAGAGTCATAGCTCGAGAGAGTGGATTAGTATTCAGTGAGCCAGGAGTGGATGGCCCTTTTCAAAATGCCGCAACTTTCAGGACTGGGATGGTAAGAAGTCTCTTCATTCTCGTCTTGAATGACATCGCTGGCCACGTTTATAGAGCCCGGATAATTACTGAGCGGTTCTCAGGTTGGAGATTCCCGGCTTTCATCGGGGTATAAACGTAGGAACCTAGATATCCTTTCCATCAATTTCCATATTCTTAATATATTTTTAAGCTGGGGGCTTTGCACAAAAACTGCGAGGCGATATAACGCCAAGTCGCGGGGTTCGGGATTTTACGCGTTTCTAATATAAAATCACGGATGAGTCTGTGCTCCAAGCGAGATGCCCAGAAAGCATAACTTGATAATCGGAGTGAATGCTTGGGCACTCTGTCAATTTAATGCATCTCGGGTCTGTAGGTCGGTAGCTCTTGGCCTCTTGGATTGTCATCTTCCTTGCTTACATCAGAGACGAACGAGATTTCTTCATTCGAGTATATTTCGAGTTATTGACATCATTCTTTGAGCGCAAACAGTTTGTGCATACACTCGGACCCATACTTGCTCGGAACTCAGCCATTTCTGTTCTTGGCCCCTCAATGTTCTAAATTACTTGCCAGGATATTATACCGCTAGCAGCTGTCTGACTCAACCCATGCCAAGTACTAGTAGCTTTTGGGGTGACAGAAAGGGCCAACAGAGTCTGATAACAACAGCGAGGTGGTGGGAATGAGAGAATCGGAGGGCTCCCTTCCTGAGCCTGAGGCTGCAGATCAAAGACTGAGTGAGTCAGCAGTCGCCCCATCCACAAGCAGGGGGTAGGGAGATGTAAGGCACATATGATAAAGTCGATATACGTTCTATGAGAACGTCAACACATATCCTATGGCGCATTGCCAGGTTCACTCCAACATTGACAGGGTTTACGTGCCTTCAGAAGTTCGTATTTACCGCGCAATTCAGCCTCTTCGAGTCTAAGGCGAAGCAGACAGGCCCACAGGGGCCGCTAACTTCGACTAGCGAGTCGTATTTGGATCCGTGCGGATTGAATGCACTGCCAGACGAGTCATCGATCGTCTCGCCGCTTGCTCAAGCCCCTCAACCAACCGCCGAACTCTACCAGCTTGGGGCCCACTCGCTCGTGTCTCAGTTGGATCATCGTGCCCGACTTTTGATTAAGAGGCTAATGCCGAAACGGCCTGGGTCTCTCTCAATACATTTAAATTTCAGAGCCTCTCTCTTGCCAAATTATTGCGATCGAACTTTTGGTCTTTTCTACTTTCCGAAGCAGTCAACTCGACTATATTCATATCAATATGGAACACGAAAAGACTGCTACTCCAGTAATCAGCCCGGCTGATGCTGTTGACCCAACTCCCATCGCCAATGCCACTTTGACGACCACACTACCCGAAAGTAACGCAAACACGACTACAATGCCTTCACCAACAAACAACCACATGTCAACATTGACTACCGATGAAAATCCTCCACAATATGAAGGGTAAGATCCATAGACTCGGGCTAAGCTAACGAATGCTGACGGATTTTCAACAGACGCGACCGAGAAGTTGTCCCAGCACCAGCACAAGCGATCAATCCTGGTCCTCCGATCGAAAAAACCGGATGGGAAGCCGCCACACAGGCACCAATTGGTCCACCTGGACAGGGCCTGGTCGCTGGTAGAGCTGTCGAGTTAAACCAGCTCGATGAAGAGCCTCGATGGATCAATTGTCCCTTCTGTCACCAGGAGACAATGACCAGAGTTAACAAGGAGAGCACCGGGACCACAGGGTATGTTCCTTGAAAACCTAACTTGAAACCTGGTGCTTTATACTAATCAGATGTCTTACAGAATGGCTGCTGTGGCCTGCTGTCTATTTGGCGGTATTTGCTGTGCCTTTATCCCATACTGTATGGAAATGTGCCATGACAGCCATCACTTTTGCACAAACTGTGGACAGAAGGTCGCCATTCGACCACACGACGGCGCTGTGCAGGTATTCTTGCCCGAGGCTCCTGTGGTCACTGCGCCCGGGTACGTACAGCCACCACAGGCCGTTGCAGTGAGTCATGGCCCTAATGAAAAGAGCTAAACGGTCCGATGTGGCCCTGTTCTGTTCGATTGTATTTGGCCCCTGTTTCCAGTGGCCTATCAGTACCAAGATATCCATTTGACTTTTTTTCTGTTTTTTTTACACGAGCTCTAGAGCCCCACTTTGAGGTGAGGCTCTAGGTCCCCTAGCGCCTATTTTTTCGAGAGGTGGAGGCTGTGTACCCCTAATTCATAATATTGACTCGAAATGAATGAATGCACATAGTATTTGGTTTTGAATTAAAATGCAAGAGATTTTTTTTTTGAAGAACTTAAAAAGCTATCTCACCAAGTAAATGCAATGAAGAGGGGGCCGCGGATGGCAATTCGACCAATTTGTTCCATTTGTCGGTGCGGAGGCGAAGGAGGCTAGCGCCACAACTATCGAGACTAACTCAAGGGTCTAGATCTAAATTGATTTGGGCCCTTGCTGGTTCTTGTAGTGGTTGTGTTTGTTCCGATCCTACCATGGCAGCCGTTTCGAATCGAACATTCTCTACTCACCTGGTAGAACATCTCTGGCAAATTCGTTTCTAAGTGCCACCCCAAATCTACGTACTGCTTCTGTAAGCTCGTCCCGGGAAGCAGAAGCATATGTAGCACGGAAAAACATCTGATCTTGAGGCTCCTCGCTGGCAGACCAGAAACAGGTCCCTGGTGTCAGAAATACTTTTTCTTTCTTCGCGGCGCCGAAGATTGCCTGTTCTATTTTCTGGTGACTCCCTCCGGCCTTGTAGGATGGATGCAGTCTCCAATTGATTTCAATCCATTGCTTCCCAGCGAATCAATTAGCAGAGGGGAAAATCGCTTATTCCTGGACATTGGGTTGATCTTACAAACATTCCGGCAAGGGCAACATTCCAATGGGTGAACTGTTTCGGAAGAAACTTTTCGCAAGACTGTATGAAGGTGTCTCGTCTCCAAGCATATTCGGATTGAATAGCTTCCAACCATTGGAAGAATCCTAGATGTCCCCAGTGATGGCTCAAGAGCTTGTATACGATGACTTGTGAAAACCCACTAGGATGCTGGGATGAAGTCTCATTTTGCCGAATAAATTTCTCAATGACTTGTTGAGAAGCTGTCACCCAACCCATTCGTGCCCCTGGCGCAAGAACCTTAGATAATGAATCCATTCGCAGAACTCGACCCTCGACATCAATACTCAAATAGGATGGAATCAGGGGGCAGGGTTGACCGGGATTGCTGGAAGTGAATGGTGGGAGTTGCAGGTAGTAGTAGGGCTCGTCCTCCACAATATACAAATCATGTTTTTGGGCGAGCGAATAGATCTCTTTCCGTCGACCAATGGACTGGGTGGCTCCGGTAGGATTCTGACCTGTGGGAACCATGTAAAGAAGAAAAGGCTTCCGAGCTTGTTGTTGAGTCTCATCCCATTCGGAAAGAAGAGTGTCAAGGGATTCAGGAATAAGACCCTGCTCGTCCATTGCAACAGAGACTGTTTTGACTCCAAGAGGCCATGCAGTCTCCAGTGCACTCGCAAATGTATAGTCCTCAACGACGATGTAGTCCCCTTTTTCACAGAACATTCTTAGGGTAGAATCCCATGCTGATGTACTGCCAACTGTCAAGCAACAACCCCAGTCGTCGTAAGGTGGCTGATGAAGAAGCTAACAAATGAATTAGATCTGAAAGCTGATACCTAATGAGTGACAACATATTCATACCTCGGTATGTTCCGTCACAAATCGAAGCATTTGTACGGAACCGGTACCCTGGCCATAATTCAAGGCAACATCCAAGCCTAAAAGACTTGTCAGTAAGGTTGTCCATGCACCCCCGCTTAGTCATTTTCCTTCCTCATTGGACTTACTATAATCGCTCACGCCCGGCTCAAAGTCGTATTTTGACATTCGAATCATTTTTGACTTTTGTTCCTTCTCCATTTGGATTCCTGGGTGTTCGGATAGTTTGACTTGAAGCTCATTGAAAGGAAAATAAGCTGCAGAAGGGGCTCCCGCGCCAAGTGATATCATGCCTATATATTTGTTTTTTCATTGTTATTGCTGCATTTAATAAAGCATATCGTTTAGGGTAACTAACCTGGCTCTCTCGCGGCTCGAGCAGCAGCTTTGATGCTAGAGGGCTTTTCAGGAAAGTCAGTAAGAACATCAATCGCCAGAGGAAATCACAATTTTTTAACCTTTCGATTGGTTGCTTCAGCGGAGAATATATCTTTGGAACGGGTCAGTCGCCTCTTTTCAAGCAAATGTATCGATCCTGCTTACGGTCCCATTTCTTTGCCTTGAGCCCAGTTTGAGCCTGATGCATTAAACATTAGATGATCCTACTCTTTTTGTGTAAAATTCTGTTCGAGTTGGTTTACCTTACCGGGCTTTTGAACAGATCACTGTCTCCCTTTGCTTCTATATGCCCAAACGAAGCTGTGCTATCCTTGCGCCATATAGGCACCCCCGTAGCATCAAGTCTCTCTGAGACTTCTCGCAAAGACATGATAAAATAATATAATTGTTTGTTGAATGCAAACTTTTGTTACTAAAGAAGATCTTTCTAGTAAGGTAGAGACATGAGTTGAAAGCCCTTAGGCGCCAAAGACCCTATTTATTTTTTATTCTCACACTTGGCTTTGATCCTGATAAAATTTATCCCGGATATCCACCAAGCAAATTATGTCAATCATTGGTCAATCTAGAGGGTCGATACTCACTTGTGCATTTTCCTAGCAAAAGTGACGAATTCTCTCACTCCTTTCCACACCCGCCCCTATTTCGTCCAATCGGGGAGATCCCGGGCACCGTGCTCCAATCTGCGGCACCCAATTTTGTCTCCATGGGGAACCGCCGTTGACCACAGAATGCTCTTTCACCCAGCGCCTTGCTCCACCTCATTTTGATTATATTTGACGCAGATCTAGACTCAGAAAGAAAGAGCCGTGCGCTCTCCTTGGCCAAGGTAACCTTACTCGCCTAACATTGCCTGGAGCTCGTTTCATGGGAGCTATGGGTCGTGGAGGAAATTATAACAATTGGTTGTTCATAAAAAATCGCTCTCAAAAATGCGCTAACTACAATTCAAAGCATATCAAAACTATCCGAATCGCTCAAATACTCTGTATCCGATTTCCCACATCCGAGGCAAAAGAGTTGGAGCGGGGGCAGCAAACCAATTCCGCACTGTAGTGGGGTACCAGGTAAGAAATGGTTGGGTCGCGGAGATGCCGAGCTTCTCGAGCTTGGCCAAGTATATGCCATTCCCCCGCAAACACTTTAAAATGCTTGAAATTGGCTCTCTTCTCGGGACTTTTGATCAACACATTTCTCGCATCGACTAATACCAATCTACAGCTTTTTGAAGATGGCAGAACCTAGGAACAACAAACGAGCTCGCTATGATGACGATGTGGTGACGGGAGACAACAGCTCGGCCACTGCTGCCGAGGGCTTTTTTGAAGCTCTCTGTAAGTCGACCACTCCTGAGTTAGATCCCCATAGACTGATTAAATCTCAAGCAGAGGCTGGGGTTACTCATTGTTTTGTCAATTTGTGGGTTTGTCGATTTTCGCCCATAGGCGTATGGTTCTGACTAGCTAAACAGGGGGAGCGACCATCCCGCCATGCTGGAGGCAATGATCAAAGCGAAGCAAGGTATTTCTATTTTGACCTTAATTTAATGCAGTAAGCTAATTCTCTCTCAGGCCAGTCCCAAAAATTCCCAAGAATTATCACCTGCCCTTCTGAGCTAGTTGCTCTGTCTGCCGCCCTGGGGTATGCACAGGTAACTGGAATGCCGGTATGGCTAGCCACTCCACACCATCTTCATTGGTTTCATTGCAACTAAATGATACATAGCAATGCGTTCTTGTTCACGTAGACTGCGGAACTTTAGCTTTAGGCCAGTCCATTCACAATGCTTCTATTGGCAGAGTCCCTGTCCTTTGCTTTGCAGGTCTCAGTCCTTTCACTCAAAGAGGAGAATTACTTGGTTCAAGAACAGAGTATGAATAGCCTCTTCATATCCAAAAGACCTAACTAATAGAGAGTCAGATTTATTCATTGGCTTCAGGATGTTCCGGATCAAGCAGCAATCTTGCGACAATATTGCAGGTATTCCGGGGAGATAAAAACAGGCCACAATATAAAGGAGATGGTAAACCGCGCACTGCAATTCACCATTTCTGATCCGAAAGGGCCAGCTTACCTCATGGCTGCACGAGAAGTTCTAGAAGAGGTAAGTCAGTGGAACAATTCTCAAAAGGCTACTGCTAATATAGCTGAATTCCAGAAAGTGGACAGAAAATGGCTGGAGGAGGAGATGCTTAGTCCTATTGTGCCAAGTGCCCTACCTGAGCCTGGTAACTAGAATAATTTTATATTAACGAATATGGCAGTGCTGACCTATGCAGAGGTTGAATTGATTGCAACAACACTTATCAACGCCAAACGGCCACTGATTATTACCGGGTACCTGGGCCGAAATATTAATGCGCCCCCTCTTTTGGAAGAACTCTGCAACAAGCTTCCCATCAAAGTGGTTGAAATGATTGGATCAGATGTCTGCCTCCGAAGTGACCATGAAGCCTACTTAGGTGTCACTGTCACGACCCATCCGGCGGTCATGGAAGCCGATGTCATTTTGATCTTAGACTGTGACGTGCCTTGGATCCCAACCGCAGGAAAACCTAAGAAAGGTATCTTCTTCTTCCCCGTTTCCTTTTTTCTTACTTTTTTTAGGTGCTTTTCAGACTTTATTAACTATTACTAGGAACTAAAATCTTCCATCTCGATGTCGATCCACTCAAGCAACAAATGCCATGCAAGTATTCCTTTAGGTCTACCTATTTCACAATACTAATATTGAGCAATCAGTATTCTCATTCAACGTGCAGCGTCGAATCAAAGTTAGTTGTGAACTAGCTCTGAGGCAAATTAACTGCTTTCTAGATCGACAGCATCTCAATGTAGCCGACTATGCCTCTGGATTTGAAAAGCGTGCAGCTCGTTATTCAAGCTGGCGAGCGGATCTTCAAAGTTCCCAATTCCCTGCAGATGATGGCAGCATAAGTGTGCCTTACCTTACGTCTCGAATTAGAGAACACGTCCCACAAGATACTATTTTTGTTATGGAGGCTGTGACTAATGCAGGGCTATTGATACACAACCTGAATCTAGTCAAGGTATCTTACCTCACGATCTATATTCATTCAGTCTACTTACATAAATCTAGCCTGGAAGTTTAGTTGGCAGCGGTGCCGGGGGCCTGGGCTGGGGTGGAGGTGCAACAATGGGCGTCAAAATGGCTAAACCTAATGCTTTTGTTTGTGGAATGTAAGTGTAATAACGAAATCATCACGTTCTAAGCTAATGCAATATTAGTGTCGGGGATGGCACATATCTCTTTTCTCAAATGGAGAGCGTGTATTGGATAGCCAGACGCTATGAGGTCCCATTCATGCTCATTGTTCTAAATAATAGCGGATGGAATGCGCCAAAAGTGTCGGCTTTGTTGGTTCATAAGGATGGATTATCATCCAAGTCTAATCGGAAAGGTTGGTTAAATTTCTGCAATCATCTATTTCATCTGATATCTGATCATACATTAATAGATCTGAACCTGTCTTTTGAACCTTCTCCGGACTACCCTGGGATTGCTGCTGCGGCTGGTAATGCATGGGGTGCAACCGTGAAAGTTCAAAATGAACTAGATCAAGCTCTTGTTGAGGGAATAGCTACTGTTCAGGGTGGAAGATGCGCGGTCATTGAAGTTGCGTAAGTATTTCAGTCTTCCTCTCTAAGAGATTCAAAGCTGATTAATGCAGCGTTCCCTCTATGTGGAAAGAAACCTAGTAGTTTACTTTGTCGCAAATATTTATTTCGCTTCCATTAATTTCTTACCCAGCAGTAGACTGACGAACTCATTATCTCAAGAGTTCAAGTATAGGCTTCTCACATATATGCTTCCTCGAAGTGGCGTATGTATCACTATGATGTATGTGAGCTTGAAGCAATTTTAGTTCCAAATATATTGAAAAGTCATATTTAGTATTCTTTGCTATATAGAGGCCATGACGACAGAAGCCATTCAGGAAGTATTCACATCAGGGACAAATATACATAAACCTTTCAGTTCAAGCACTCAGGAACCCGGTTGAAATCAAATCAAAAATCAAATAATACATTGGCTCTCAAATGATTAGCTACGATGGAGAACATTTTCGATGTCTACATTTGTCACTAATATGATTGATATAGAGATACACATTGATTTTGTACACTATCATCACATAACATCAGATCACATAACAGTGAGCCACTTTGACGCCATCCCAATGCTGTTCCTTACCGCACTCCGCATAGAAGCATTAGACTATTCAAACATGATAAAAGCAAAAATAGATACATAGGATAGAAGAATGAAAGGATATCGGAAGGTTTTCGAGAAAGAAAGGAAAATGAAAAACAAGGGAAAGGAAGGAGGAAGAAAGAGTCATTCCAAATTAGGCCCGGGCAGAAGGACGAGGTTTCCAGGCAGGGCGGTGGAACACTTGATTTTGTTGCTTGCCTGCATTGAAAGAAGTCTGCGGAGGGGCCCGGAAATCAGGATACAGGCCAGAATCCATGTCCATAAGCAATGCCCGTTGGGGTTCAGCCGATGCCCAGCCAACGATCTTGTTCCTGGTTTTTGAAGAACGAGAAGTGATGGTTTTTCCACTGGAAGCTGCTTGTGTTTTGCCTTTAATGATCTCGCGTAGCTCCTTATCGTCTTTCGTGATCTGAGCTTTGATGAACGCCAAGTCATTGGAGGCTTGCAAGGAGGACATGACAGACTCCCGGGGGGTATAGGGATACGTCTCAGGACGGGGTGGTGATTTCGGGGTTATCGAGGGATCCAAAAACGCCTGCTGGCCTTTGTGCAGCAACTGGGTGATATCTAGGGTCTCGCCATGGGGTATTTTGTGAGGATGTGAAGGAGTTACGCAGTCCATGTCAACCTCTTTTCGTAGTACATGATCAATGTCGACAGCTGAGAAGTAGGCACAGGACTGGGGCAGGTCATCAATGCCAACTTGCTGTGAAAAAATAGCACGTGTCCAGATATTAGCAATTTGCAGAGCTAAGGCCGCACGGTACTTGTCTTCGTCCTTGACCATGTATCGGATCTCATCATGGACGGTAATGGCTAGTCGCGCTTGAATGTTAAACAATCTGATAAGATAATCCATGCCCACAATCAGAAGGTGAAGATAGTCAACACCCGAAGATTGAATAGCCCAGTTGATCCGGGATGTCATGAAGCTCCCCTTATTGATGAAGCGCCGCATGAGTGCCTCTGTAATTCCGGCACCCAATGCGGGAGTTCTTGGGCGTTCCTGATCTGCAAACTCTTCCAACTTATTGAATACGAAGGATTCAGTACCTCCTCGCCAGAAGGGGGACTCGCTCAAAAGACGGCGCGAAGTGCGTGTGCCTTTCGTTTCTTTGTATAAGTTGGCTGCGGTTTCCTGAGTTTGTTTCTCAGTCAAAGACGGATTGAATTGACGTAGGAGAGTGGCAGCAAATTTGACACCAGCCCCGTAAATACGACCATAGTTGAACACCTTGGCATCATTTCGAGATATGCCCAGAATCTGCGCACTGCGAGAATGCAAATCAGTCCCCTCGGCCTTCGAGCCCTCCAGCGTCATGAACCCAATAGCATTGCCTCCGTGCAGTTGGAATGATGCATCACCAACGAGGCTAGCAATCCATAGCTCCTGAGAGTCCACATCTGCACCGACAAATGAATATCCCGGGGGTGCTTTTATCATAGCTTTGAGTTCAGATCCAACACGGTTTGATTTTGCATTGCTCGCAGTGAGCCATGTGTTCTCGACAGCGCGCCGGGTGATCGTTCCCATAGGAATGACCTGGGGTAGGATGAAACCCAACCGATTTTGGGTATCTTGCTTTGCCGAGTTGCTCTTTCGCACCTGGTCCTCATAAACTACCATTTGACCCATAATTCGATCTCTGGCACTCATCCAGTACGAACAAGAGGCATTCATATCCAAGGCTTGTTTTGCAAGTTCGAACTGAGAGGACAAAATCCCCCGCTCAAAATATTGTAAATAGCTCTTTGCCAAAGGATTAGTGCATCGAGCCTGGGGGCCATCCTTGTGTGGAATCTTAAAGTAGGTGTGCTTTCGATCATCCCGAAGCTGCAAATTTTTCTCCTCGGCCATGTCACAAATGACGACCGGCTGATTCTCATATTTCTTAATCTGATCACGGGGCACTCGGAAGGTCCACCCATGCTTGTCTGACCAGATCAGGGGATATCCATCCCAAGCTAGTTTGAGGAGAATAGGCGCAATTCGTGTCCGCACAGAGAGGTTAATTTCTGCGTTGTTTGAGGAAAATAAATCTTTGTACCACTTCGGCATGCCGGGCTTTTTCTGTCTAGCAGCTGGGCGAGGAGGATCACCCTTCTTCTTTCCCTTTACCATTTTGATCTCTTGGCCAGACCAGTCCAGCTGACTTAACCAAGGATCATTCGTATAGATCTCAGAATCTTCCTTGACTTTGAGAGCTTCGTCGCACAACTCAATCATCTTCCGTTGGACATCGTCAAGTAGCCTATGGTATGTTTTCTCGGTATTGGTAAGGTAATCCTGCCAGGTTTGGTTGACAGGGAGAATGACCGAGGATAAGTGTCGAAGTGCACCAAAGCTGACAGGATGAGGGCAGGTTTCCAGAAAGTTAGGGAAGACTTTCCTATACACACGATGAGTGATCGCAACATCAGCGGCACAGTAATCAAGGAGCTCATCCAGCTTGCAAAGAAGGGCTTTACGGTCAAGCTCGCCGAAAAAGTCTCTCTGCGCTTTGTCAATTGTGACATCGCAATGAAACTTGGCTACATCGCGTAGCGAGTTGACTGAGCTTCGTCCTACCCATAGCTCCTCCTCCTCCTCTCGTAGCATATTATTCTCAAGCACTGCAGCCAGCTCCACTGAGTTGTGCTCATTGGTTATTTTGTCCCTGAGATCCTTGTTTTTCTTATGGCGCATCCATGTCGGTCTCTGCTGAGAGCACATTCCGTTCACTGCCACATGAAGTGACATTGTGTCAAGGAAAAAATTCCGGGATTGTTGCATATCATATTCCTCCAGAACTCGCGCGCGATCATATCCAATATTATGCCCAATGACAATTCGAGGAACAGAAGGGTCTCCCAAAGGAATCAATTGCACTGGGTCCGTAGATTTGCCCAGAAGCCAGGGGGACAGCCATGCATACCAAGCCGTTGGGCTCACTGCGCAAGCCATAACGGCAAAAGAATGTTCCTTATACATGACTTCAGTATCAAAGGTAAGCATTTCCTCATTTGGTGCATCCACCGGTTCCGATGAGCCATCTGCATGATATTTTGTCCATCCAGCCCGTCTCACCCATTTGCGCGGTTTTTCTGGGCAGTTGATATTTGCAAATGATTTGGCATTCGTCAAGTATGGCTCTGAGGCATCCATGCCAAGCTTGTGGAAATGCTCATCCAATGATTTGCCTTGGAGTGGTGGCAAATCGAACGCAATTGGGTCTGCGCCCTTCTGCGATTTACCGAGAAGGTCATGTCTCGCGAGATGGTCTTTGGAGAGGGCGACAAGGGCCGGGTCTGGGATACGACCCTGATTGGGAAACACTTGGGGGTGCACATAATCACTGAGTTGTTGGACTCCAATTTCATTGAATCTCTGTGAGGCAGGCACTGAGGAAGAGTGAGTGTTTGTATCGACTTAAGGGGTGTTGAGATGGATGGACAAACCAGAAAGTGACCTCTTAGGCAGTGTGTCATTATTGACTGATGTTGAGAAGTGACTTGCACATCTCCCAGCACATAATTGCCATGACCGCGAGTGCGCAACACGCACTGGATACCAGCGCAGGCGCGCCGACCTCGCGACCCCCCCTTGAGTACGGAGAGCAAAACGGGGTCCAAGATAACATCATACAGTTGCAGATTGTTGAAGAATCATGTCATATTATCTTGGGAAACTGCAGCCTAGGAGGGGCCGCACTTGACGATCCCGCAAGTGATAAGGGAGCAAATCGATTTCCATATCGTCGGCTTCCTATCGCGGTATCAGGGCGTCATGTGCGGAGCCGGAAAATGTGTACAGCCGAATAAACTGACCGCCTGCTCGATTGGAGACTGTCCTTATCGCCAATCGATAACACCGCATCCTTCTTGCCTTTTTGCCATCTCCGCTTCCTGGAAACTTGCCCGGTTCTTCAAATTCCCTCTTCTCCGGCTCTTCCTCATTCATCTTTCCTTGATCCCTAAATAGGAGGCCAAGTGGCCTTGATGGTCTTGAATCCCTTGTCTCTGCTTGTCAATATCTGCTCCATCCGTGCCGCAGATAGTGCCTAGGCTACGTGCCGCCTCTGATGGATAGCTTCCGGCCAGCATTTTCCCCTTTATGACCTTGAGATATTTATTTAAATATGAATCGAAGGCTTTCGATTGTGGATCTTACCTCTGCACCAGCTCCGGTATCCTTGAGCAGCCGCCGCTCAACTTCAGCATTATCCGGTTCCACCATCCATTCTTCCTCCTCTCCCATCGCTGAATCACATGCTACGGCCCGTGGCGCAAAACGAAAGCGCCAGAGTGATGAGGATGATGATCAATTACCTTCATCCCCACCGGTATCACGGCCACAAATAACTCCCCATGTTTCTCAAGAACCGGTTGAGTCCATTGATCTCACTGAAGTCAGTGATTCCTCGGCGCTGGCCAAAGCACTTGCGAAACAACGAGAAGATGCCATTAAGGCCCAACCTACGGACCAGGAGAAAGGCCGCAGTATGTTGGCCAATTACCAATGTCCGGTTTGCATGGATACTCCGGAGGATGCTACGAGTACCTCGTGCGGTAAGCTTTATGTCGGTGGTGTACGCTTCTACTTGTCATTTTCTAATTTGGTGTTCTCTTTTTCGATCACAGGTCATCTATTTTGTCACAAATGCATCGTTCAGTATTTACAATCCATTGACGACTCCCGCATCGACAACACTAAGCAGAGCAAAGGGACTTGCCCAGTATGTCGCAAAAATATCACCAAAAATGATTCGAGCGGGCCCAGGAGGAGCCTTATTCCCCTCAAATTAAAGTTGATCACAAAGAAGAGGATTGAAGTATTGCCGAATGATACATGATTGGGTTTCTTGTACCGACATCTTTCTGCATGGACAGCCGGGGTTTGCATTGGGCGGCGTTTTCAGTACTCAAAGCCTCAGGGTGGTGACATATCTTTTAGTGACTTCTGGGAAACCTTCATGAATGAAATGACTTTTATTTTTGATTGAATGTAGACAGCCTTCAGAGTTTGTTCTTGTTTTTTCCACCACAATGAGCAATGGTAGGTGATTAAATTAAGTATTGTAGAGGTATAGACATCTCATTGACATTGAATTTACACAACCTCTCGTTTCTCCCTTCGTGCTGGATCAAGGGTGTTCCTCCTTCCCAATGCACTGCCTATCCCTCCGCGAACCATCGCATCGCCTTTCTTTCCCAACACCACTTCAAGGGCCTGGGTTAGCGCATTGGAGTCATATCGCATCCCCACGACAACCTCTTTATCACCTTCTATAACTGTGACTTTTCGCCCATATAGACGAAGAGTTTCAATTCCCATCGCCGCTAGTCGCTCTCGATCCACCTGTGGGGTTCCTGGGCCATCAAGATGCAAAATGTGAGTCACATAAGCTGTGTACGGAATGGGAGTATGCACTCGAATAGTATCTGGAGAGGAGGGGAACTGTTCATGGTGCCGAGGTGCATGACGCCGCCCACGGCTTTCCTCGCATGCTCGGGCAATAGCTTCAACGAAATCAGAAGCTACAAAAGGCTCTGAGGGAGGACCGGTCTCCCGGTCTAGCGAGCCGTTCAGGATCAAGATTTTGTGCCGCGCCGGGCTCATCATGATACTCTTGCCGACCCCACGAAGAACGACTGCGGGTATGATAGAGGTGTACAAAGAGCCGATGCTGTAGATAATGGCTTGGGCGTCGTTCAATGCTTCGAGAACACGAGGGTTTGCAGGCGGACGGATCTCTTGGCCATATGGGTTGATATACCAAATGCGGCTGATTCGACAAGGCAAATCTTCGTTCTTGGTTTTACTGAACGAGATATTCTTATTGCGAAGTGTGGCAAGAGACCCTGGAAGGTGATCTTCCTCATAGGAGACCGCATCGGACGCGTCTGATGCGTCTGTATCTTCCAGATCATCGCCATCGGCGAGGAGCAGACTCGGTCGTCGCGTTCCCGTTCCACTGTCACGTTGTAGTGCCGTTGTCTCACTGGGGTGAGAAATGCTATTCTGACCAACAATGATAGTTCCATCGGCGAGGGTAGCGGAGATGTGATGGGAGAAATTAGAGTTGATTGCCGGGATAACACGTACTATATCGGACTGCACGCCGCAGATACTTCCTAGAAGATAGATAGCGCTCTCAAAACTGCCACTGAATAGCCGCGCGCCTGTCAAAAATAAATTGCCTACACTGGCCGAGGTAAAATCAAAGGTCGAAGAAGGAGGCCGAGCACGCTTCAAGATTTCTAGATTGAGCATATTGAAGAATGAGCGGATCAGTTCCTTCTTAGCTGGAGTGATGGAGGTCCATAGCGTCGATGTGCCGTCCACGATAGACAGCCACTCATGTGATGCTGCGCCCGTTTCGGCAGACAACCGATGATTGAAGAGCGCCTTGATGGATGTCCTCTCAGAATTGGCTGGTGAGTCTGGAATCAAGCGTACTAGTCGACCTTTTGATAGAAGTCAGCGTTTACTACGTTCGGAGTCGAGTGTCGCGTGTCAGCGCTTACTTCGGACATCGCCGATCCCAGGGCCTCCGAATATCCGAATCAGCTCGGACGAGGATCCTCCGTTATCACTAATCGGAATGATATAGCTGAGCGAACATTTTTTACTTTCTCGCACTGCATCAAAGACGTCGACCAAGTTGTTTGCGGCGCTGCCGCCCGAGATGACGACGATCCCTCGGTTTGAGGCTTCGGCCATAGTGAAGACTCCACCGGCCGAAAATCGTAAGATTATGATGAGGATAACTCAGGGTCGTGATGATAATATAGCGTCTCAATAGCTGGTATAAAATTAAAAATTGATGGAGCCTCTGGCCTGTTTTGAAGAGTTGGAATGTTTGGAAGTGGAGGACATTGGCGAGCAAACCGAAGAAACTGGAAAAGCCACGAATGCTACCCGCCGCTTTGACGCCGCACGCCCAGGCAACTAAGACAAGTGACTCTCTACGGACGACGCCTGGAAGTTTCGTCAACTGAAATCGGCGAAATGAATAAATTGAGCCGTATGCCCTGTAAAATCGAATGTAGAAGGGAATTATAGAAATTGTTCCCGGCATCGGAACTCAACCACGCTTGATCCCACTCAACCAACTTGACTACTTTGGGGTTGCCGCGTCTATTTATATTTTGAACAAGAAAGGTATCGATTTATGGATTATTTGAAAGCTTCTGAGAGACTCGCTTTCAGAAGAGCAAGCCTGGTTCGCATCCTCATCTCCGCCCCCCATCGGCGCGTATGTACAAACAGTCAAGACCAACTCTACATCAAGCATAGGATGCCCAGCCTAGAGTGTATTAGCGATAAATCCAGATGTATAGATATTGTATGTCAACATACCACAGTAAAGGACGGCCAGATTTTTCTCGTCGGTTGCTTGCTGGATCAACTCGTTGACGGTAGCAGTAGCACTCAATGTTTTACTGAGTTTCTTCGCCACAACAGTCAAGGCTCGATCGGCCTCACTTGGTTCATTCTGTGAAGTTTTGTCGGTCGTGCCAGTGAGCACAGGTGGTCCTTCGCCTGCCTCCTGGTCATCTTGCATTTTTTTCATTCGCAGAGGGGAGACCGTCCAGCTGTACAACGGATCATACCGAAGGACGTCGAGAATGGTCATGATACTGTATGATTCCTGGCGAAGCGCTTCTAGAGTAAACTCGCAGCAGCGTGTGAAAACACCCTCGGTCTTGGTTATGCCAAAGCCATCAACCAGATCACGCGTCAGTCGGAAGGGCACAACTTCAGGGACAGGTAGGATACGTCCTTGCTCAAAGGCGACACCAAGGTCAATGTGTACCACTTCTCCTGTCTTCTCATCTAGCAGGATGTTATGTCCATGCCGATCACCAAGTCCAAGAACGTGACCAAGAATGGATATTGCAGCAGTACTTCGGGTATACGACAGCCGCTTACTAAACCAGTCATCAGGGTTTTTGAACTTCTCCATGAAGAAGTACTTCATCACTGGATGAAAATGCTCTGTCACTTGGCGGTACGTTCTGACGCGTTGTTCGAATGACTTTGTCTGTACATCGGCAATGTGCTTCCTGCAAGCACTAGGCTTCATGTCTTTCGGATAATACCGTTGGTGTGCCGGCATCAGATAGTCATGCAAGGGAATGGTGTTGGGGACAAATTCGATGATCCCAGCATTGAGTGTCAGTGGAAGAACTTTGTACGTTCTAATTCCCAGGTTCCGCTGGCGCGTGGGCTGATGATCTTTGAGAAGGCTGCTAACTTGCTCAAACACCTGTTCCATTATGGCGTCTTGGCGCAAGTCATCGTTTCCTCCTTTGTACTAGAATCCAGTTAGCCATGTGAAGGCCCGTGGCTAAGTTAATCACTTACCAATTGCTTGAATCGAACCCCGTTGGTGGCAACAGCAGTCACAATTTTGGGAGCGCTTACACCCGATGCGATTGTGAATTCGGGGCTAAACCTAGCAATAGAAGGGACATCACTATAATTAAGGTCTGCCCGTAGATCTATTTTCATGGTGGGTGGCGGCAATTTGTAGGTCTCTGCATCTTTCCCGAGACGATCTCCCGTGGGCAATTTCTTCAGCGGAATCTTCGCGCCGGTCTTGAATTTGTTGTCTGGCTTATCGATCGCGAACCGGACATAAGTGATATTCATGTTATGGACCGCGATCCATGTAGGACCAATTTTCTTGTCATTCTTTAATCGGTCAACAAGTTTGTTCGCAGCGCGAAATCGAGAATGCGAGGATTGGTCTTTTCCGCCTTTGGACTTGCTGCTGGCAAATATTTGATACATGCCATGAAACGGATGTTCGGCGCAAATCCTGTATACCAATCCTGTGAGTAGCGATTGGAAATCATCGGAGACATCAAGAAGACGAGAAGATAACTGGTTCATCAGAGGGGCAAACTTCCGACTTGGAACATCATTGAGATATCGAGCAACAGCTGAGTTTGCTGTCTTGCTGTCTGACTTGTCAAGCCATAGTGCGCAAAAGCGAAGAGCATCGTTGTCGTATCTATCACTTTCCCTCATTGCGAGCAGATAATTTTCGAGACTTTGGTGCAGAAATGCCTCCCTGCTTCGTAAAAGACGCTGGTATTCTCTATCGTCGAGATCAAACCACTGTTTTGCTTTCGCGCGGAATATTTTCAGATTCTCTCTTTCTCGACCTTCTGCATTCTTCATCATATTTTCCAGTTCGAGCAGCTCTGTCTCTTTGCGATCACGAAGTTGCTCTACACGCTTGAAATCTTCGAGGCCATCAGAATTCAGAAGCTGTGAATCACAGAAAGTGGCGAATCCATGATACACGCGTCCTGCTGTTTCTCCTTCTGGGGCTCCTTTCAATTCCTTGACTGCTGAGTACAGATATTCTTGAAGAATCACTTCGGGCTTTTCCAGTCGCGCTTCAGCGACATGATGACCCTGTAGAAGTTAAACAAGAAAACGAGGTATCCAAGCACGCAACAGAGGCACTTACCAGAGTTACCAATAATTCAGCACGACTTAGTGGAATTGCTTGCTTGTGCAGATCCCCTTGGCTTTTCAATTGCTGTAGCATTTGAATCGATGCAGTCATCTCAGCCTGGTCCCAGAGAACGTTGGCAAGGTCAAACTTTGCTACCCCATCAACATTGATCCCCAAATCAGCACAGGGTCCGGAAAGTTTCGATAGACTGATGGCCGATTTTAATGATGCCTGTGAAACGCCATGGCTTCTTGTAATTTCCAGAGATTGTCGAAAGACCTTCGCTTCAAGTAGACGTGCATCGCGGGGGCTCAAGTTAAATTTCAACATCAGGTACTCATTCTTCCGTATTGAGGAAAAAAGGGCCTCATGCCAACTCAGAATTTCCCCGACTTCGGCATAGCTGATTAAGTCAGTTGCGGTGTTCCGATTAATAAAGAGGACTGCAAACACTTAACTTACCTTTCGGTTTTCAACCAGCTACTTCTATCCAGGATAGTCTGCCATTTCTCTTCCAAAGCCTGTGAGGATGATGCTTGAATCACATCGCAGATTTCACTCATTATTCCAAGAGCGCGCATTGTGCTTCGCAATTGTATCGCTGATTGCCCACTTTCGACAAGAGTATTGGCTGTAGTAAGCAGACAATCTTCGAGGCAGGTAGTGAACTCGGACAATGATGAAGAATTATTCAAGCTTTGAAATGTGCGGAATATGATCGCTGACGGTGAAGAATCCGATGGTGATACTGGAACATCCCACTGCTGAAGACTTGTTGCTGCTTGTAACATGCTATCAAAGGAAGCCGGTAGACTCTTTATGTTGCTGGAGGCTACCAACATGGTGTTGGCAATGCCTTGGAGATTCGTTGCATTCAAGGCTCTCAAAACACCGTAAGGATTTGCGTTGTCAGACATCTGAACCTCACTGTCATATTGGGCACTCTGAAACAGTAGATTTTTCAGGCCCGAGCTTTCATACTCAAGCCGCTCCATTACCGTCGATAGAGATGAACTTTGCTGGATTCCATAAAACAGGTCTGGATCGTCAATATTCTTGAAAACATCATGCAAAAGACCGATCGGCGGTTCAAATTTAGCCACGGAGGAGCGACGAGATCCAGAAATAACCTTGGAGGCCTGTATCTCAAGAAACAACAGGGATGTCTTTTGTAACCCACATTTATGGGCAGCTGAGGATGCCTCGGCATAATCTATTTCAAGCCATTCGTCACGGGAAACAATTGTTGATTCGTCAGGCACGGGTTGGTTGCGGAGATACAGGATGCAGTTAATCACAAGGCGAGCATGTGGCATTGTCTCCGGGTGAACATGACTCATTATTTCTTTGAAGTTTTGGGAAATGGCTCTTTTGGTTTGACCTCGACCGCTCCATTCCGTTAATAGCACGTCATGGACAATATACGGTAAAATTTGCACAGCCAATCCAGGAATCACACTCAAAACTTTGGGTAAAAATCCAATGACTGGATCTTCAATAACGGCATTAGATAACCACAGGCAGATGTTGCGAGCCCATTCAGCAACTGACAGATCGGCAGCTGGACTTTTGACCTGATTGCATAATTCAAGCTCTGCCGTGGCAAGAGATATTGTAGGGCATGTATATGGCTCCCAGATAAGAGCTTTCATCAGTGACTCCGGAATGACCGCTACACATGCTTGGTAATCTGGAAACTTTGTGATGCTGCTGATAATGAGTTGAAGTGTGCGTTCAATAAGGCCAGTCTGTGAATGATTCTGGATCTTTATTCTGTCACAGAGCACCTGAAGAATACTTGCTTTGGATTGGCAAAGGGGGTCGGACTGCTCACCCAACTCGGATTTATGGAACAACGAAAGGTCTTGTTCTCGCAGTAAACTGTCGTTAATTTTTCCAGTTGATGCAAAAGAGCGACCAATCACTCGCGAAGCCCACAGCTGGTACTCAGGACCACCATTGGATTTTTGAAGAGTATGCCACAAAGAAACAAGATGAGAAGCCGACTCCAGATGGTCATCACTGGGGTTATCAACATCCATGCTTTTTCCTTTAAACTCAGAGCACAGAAGCGACAGAATAAGATCTCCTACCGATCGGCTCAACAAAGGCTGACTTGAGTCTCGATCTTGAAATACTAGGAATACCATATCCTTCTCGCTCTTTCGACTTGCAAGGTCATCCTGTGAGGCTAGATTCTGAGCCAGATTGAGTAGCTGAGAAAACATTGCCTTAACCTCTATCGTCCAATCCGAAGTGATGCAACTCTCAACAAATTCAAAGACCCATTGCTGAAATTTTCGAGCGTTCGAGGTCACTATTTGGTATTGATTCTGCTGTGCTGTCGTTTCTGGTGATGATGAAAATAATCTTCGTAGCGTCATCAAAGTCGAGATGCATATTCCAGCCGTCAAGCCGGGATTTTGGATGAGGTATGATTTCCCGGCTTCTAAAAGGTACCAGAATATCCCTAGGGCATCTTCGGAGCAGTAAATATCAACTAGAAAGGGCCGAAGGGCATGAAGCAACATCTCGAGGGGGTAATCTTCAAGCATGATAGGACCAGCCAAACAAACAAGGATCCTGATCTTCCGGATAACGGAGCAAGTATGCAGAGACCCCAACGCGGGGTGTATTGACTCCAGTAATGATCGACAAACAAACGATGCCAAAGTTGGTGTCCATATTGACTCAAGTTCAAATCCAGCACGCTTACAGAGAAACTCTAGTTCATCCAGTAGGTAACGAGCTCGGAAGGAAGGTTGCTGATTTGCAGGAAGCGGAATTTGAGAGGGAGTTTTGCTTGCAATCTGGGTTTGAATGTCGAGTGCATACTTGAAGCTGGGACGCCTTAAATAAGCTTTTTCGACCTGATCGTAACGGTCGAGAGATTTGAAAAAAGAGGCAATGATCTGAGGGAAATGAGTTTCGATCTCCGCCAGAAATCCTTCGGGTCCTAAAAGCTTTCTAAGCTTGATTTCCACTCCTTTCGGCTGGCTTCCTTGTCCAGGCGGCGTGCTGATGTCTCGTGCGATACTGTACGCCTCTGCTTTGTAGAATGATGTTTTGATGAGTTCAATGTGAGCCATTTCAAGATATTTTGCCAACTCCTCCGTTTCAGAATCCTTCGCTCGCATCATCATTTGCCCAACTATCTCATCCTTCACATCAATCAACATTTCCTTGAGGTTATCATACCCGAAGATACTAAATGGGATGGAAGCGAAGCTCTGGGTCTCTGTCCAAGTATAGAGTGTTTGGGACGAAAAAAGGCGGAACAACTCTCGAGCATCCTTCAAACCAAGAGTAGTCGAAACCATTTTCATGCATTTTTGAGCATATGGCAAGGAAAGAGGGACATGGGCCGGTGTCTCAAACATGTGGTAAATACTTCTGCGCAACAAGGTATGCCACTTGGACGCCAGTTTGGAGAGGACGAAAAGACGCAAGGCAATCCCCTCGATCCAATCCGGATCCCTGGGCAAGCTTTCCAGTACGTCATCAAAGATAGTATCATGGTCTTTGAGCATGAATCGCTCAAACAATGTCGGAATAAATTTCCCAACGCTGAGTTTGACTTGAATGTCGCATTCTTGGAGAATTGTAAACAGGCTGGTGCGAGGTGATGGAAAAGATTCCTCGCTGCCAAAGGAAGGGCGAGAAATAAGAACAGCTTGGACAAGCTTCGACAAAGCAATGTATACGTTGTGTGAGGCTCTCTTCCTGGCCAGCAGGGCTTCCATAAACCAGCTGTACATATCCAAAGCGGACTCGTTGAGGGTATCATTTAGGATATTTGTCCAAGATTTGACGAAACAAGTCATCATGGCAATGCACAGATTGTGAGAAGCTTCACAACGCTCCATTTCATATGACTGAAGGCACTTCTCCCCCAAGTACTCCAGAATGCGAAGTATTTCATGTCGAGGAAATTCTGAGCAAGCATGATAGATCTGTGGTAGGAGGTAATGTGAAGATAACAGGTCAGACTCGTCGAGAGTGTTTAAATAATCAACTAGGACCGAGGGTGGAAAGTCTCCAGGTATGCCACTTCCAGAGTCAGTTTTAAGTAAAATGGAAATTTGAATAGTCATCGAACGCTGAAAAGTTGCCGTATCTTGAATCAAGGGTGAAGAGCCTCGATTCTGAGCAAGAATAATTTGGTCTGCAGAAATATAGCTCGCGGGGGTTGACACTCGATTGTCCAAATCCATAAAATCTTTCAACGCAAGATCGCCTCCTCTCACTGCCTTCCTATTGGTCTCAAGTATAGTCGCCAACGGGAAAAGGAGAGGAGACAACCCCCTCCAAGCAATGGAAGCCGTCTCGATGGTAGAGACAGAGGAAATAATCGGTGACAGAATTTCAAGACAAGCTTGCATGGCAGTTGATTCGTGGGCCGCCAAGAACTCACAAATACTATTCCACAGGGAATGGCAGTTGTTTTGAATATCTTGGAGGGCAGAAGCCGACTTCTGGGGTAGACATTTTCCAAAAAGGGCGGAGGTAACGCAAAAAGATATCAATATTTGGAGAATATCCGTAGTAATATGAAGTGACTTGTCATCGGTCATAGTTTTCCATGTTTGAAGGAACATTTCGGACTTTGAGCGTAGGATCTCAATGACCACGAAGTCGTCATCGTCTTGGCGGCTTGAAAAAGATAATGGCCATAGATTCTCATAGCTCCAAGGGTTTGAACGGTTAAAAGAATCTTTTATTTTGAAGATATATGCCATGATTTCTTGATTTTCGTGCAAGAAAAACCATGCCCTGGCGATCAGTCCGGTAGGTCCAGTACGTTGATAATGGGGAATATCAAAACTGCGATTCGTGCATGCCATAAAAAGATTAAGCAATTCTAGTGGGCGCGCATACAATGCGACTTGAGCCGTTTGAGCCCGGTCCGTGACTGTGCCTAATCTAACGGTCAAAATTGACTATAGAAGACAGCGCCAGTTTCAAAGGACACATACCTATTGTCCACACTTCTCTCAGCCAACTACAGATTTGCTTAGATGCATTGGTTGACTCGGGGCGGATTTGTGTTCTCTTTCGTGCTATTAATGACCACAGGCCAAGAGATGAGTCTGAGATTGTAGAAGGGCCGTTCAAACTTGCAGAAGACAATAATGTTCGTATTGTTTCTGTGACAAATGAATGTTCCAGAAGGTCCGCCTCAATTATTGAGTTCATCAGATAGCAGGCGGCTCGAGATGTGGTCGATGAAGAGAATGCTCGGGTTGTCAAGTCCACCGCGCGTGGCCATTGTCCTTTTAATAGAGGGTGTTTGGCATCAGCGCCAGTTGCAACACTCAAGTTTGGCCATAGATTAGCTTAACGTCGGCATTATTGGAGTAAAACATTGTCTCACCTTGCGAAAGCCACTAGGGACCAAGAAGACACTGCGCCGTTGTCATCCAGAATGTTTGGGGCAAGCCTCTGAACGAAAAATTCCTTCCTTTCGATATCAATATCACCTTCAAGAAAGGGAATCAATTGGAGCGCACAGATTCTCCGTGTCCCTGTTGCAGATACTGAATCTCGAAAAACGTCTTCGATTCCAGAATTAACACGCTGCCTTTTAGTTGGTGCTTCACGAGTGGATGTTTCGCTTGGTAGACAAGTAACTAGGGTTTCTGACAATTTCAACAGATTTGCCAAGACCCAGAGAGTAGTCCAGTTGTGTTCTGACCGATCATTTCCCAGGCGTGGCCGAAAGATTGGCTGACTTCTATTTTCACTTGCTCGGCAGAAGACTATTTCATCAATTTGCAACAAGTCCTTTTCAGGTCGTTTGGTATACTCAGAATGAAGGCATTCTATGAGCCCCTCGGTCATTTGAGCCAACGTTTCCGAAGGATTCTTTTCGTTCTCGTCGATAAGAATAATGACGCACAGCATCAACGTGATAAGCAACTCATCTTTCAGACTTTGGAGCTTAGTGGACCATAGGCGACGGATTACTGGAATGAGGCTCATCAGGGACGATTTGGCCAACCCGGATTGATCAAACAACACTTTGAAAACAACTGTATTGATGCTACTGAATGCCAGTTGATGTGAATTTCCAGCCATCGTTGAGGATGACTTAACAAACTCCACAAGTCCATGCAGAATGGCCTCTGCGGCAACCTGAACAGGCGCACTGGGACAGCAAGTCATCAGAAGCTGAATACATACTACAACTTCTCCAATGGCATTCATATCGCCCAGGTATCTTTCTCTAGTGATTGGGGTGGGCGTTGTCCGTGAAGGGGTCATTCGTGAAGGGGTTGAGCGGCCGTCACTATTATCCCGCGAATCTTCAAAGGCAGGCTGGTATCTGCTGCGGATTCCGAGTTCACTCTCCTCATTATCGTTGCCATTAATCGCTGTGAGACAGAAATCGACTAGACTTTCCCAATCTGCATCACCTAGGTGCTCGGCGTGGGGCGGGTAGCGGAGGAGAGACGTCAAAGATTTGATATAATCCACACTAAGGAGCTCCCACAGGCCCTCTCCAGGTATTGTTATGGTTTCCTTGATATGACAAATTATCGCACGGACAGTCTTGGGTCTCAAGTTCCGTGAAAAAATGTCCACGGCGGTACGAAAGACGGAGGCACATGTTGACAAGCGGGTGGATGAGGGGCTCTTGGTATTCGGCCGTTGGGCTTTGCTATAGATAGATCGCTCTACAGCGATATATCGAAATATAGACTCAAATATCCTATGGCAGGCTTTGTCGCTCAGTTCTAATCTAAGAGTGTGGTCTCATGTTAGTTGGTGAGGAGACGCATTTCAGGCTCTGGCCAATGCTTACAGCTTGGAGCTTTGTCTGTTTTGTTGCAGAATATGTTTGAGATCTACCAATCCATCAGAGAAAGCTCAGTATCAGTAAAATCTGCGCGACAAACCTGCTATGCCATCAGCGCGGTCTTTCTGCCGGTCTGATGACAGCAGCCCGAGGGCTTTGTCTAGAAAGACCTCCCCCATCGTTCCGCTCGGTTGTAGTATGGGCGCAGTTCAACATTGACTACCACTTTCTTTCCTCCTCCTGGAACTTTTTATTTTGCTTCAGTTGGCCATTCTGCGGTTTCCAGAAAATTGCAGACTGGCCGTGTTGTGTGTTATCCGTTGTTGCGGTGTTGTGGAGCGGCAGTAATTGCCAAGATGATGACCGCCCGGAATTTTGATCGCGTTCCGCCTTTCTGGAACAAACAGAGCTCAAAGCTGCCCTTCCAACCTCCTCCACCCCGCGCCGCCATGGCAGAGCTTCTCGACAACCTGGCAAGCCTTCGGGGCTTGTATCAGGATCTTTCTGCTATTACCGACACATCCTTTTCGAATGTCGAGAGACTGTGCATTGAATTGAATACGCATATTCATGACTTCCGAAAACTCCTGGACAAACCCGCGAAGAACACTACAAGTCGCGAGTCCGTTCTCTCGGGTATGTGGCTGCTGTCATTCCCCTGCGCTTCCTTCGCTATAGACCTTACTTACGAGAAATTGCCATAAAACAGGGAAAATTAAAGTTGCAGATGTCGAATACTCGATCAATCAGGACTTCCAACAAGGCACACTCCAGCTCGCCGATGCTTTGAACATCGACGAGCTTGAGGCAGCCGTATTATTCCTGGCTGCTCAGGAAGACTCACATGTATTGGACCGACCTCCCTTGATCACTGCGATCATGCGGTTCCACGAGCGCCGCCATTTCCTCCTCGAGTGTCTACGCCTCATTTGCCGCGAATCCTTGGACTCGGAGCGAGAAGCAACTCAGCCTATCATGCAAGAAACTCTAGCCCACATCCTAGAGATCAAAAACTCCTCTCTCCAGAACGCATCATTATTTGCAAGGAAAGGCTTGAAATCCATGGATGAAATTGAAAAATGGCTATCACTTCTCAGCGATCAAGTCCAAAAGGCTTCAATTGTTGGCCAGGAAAACGATCGAGACATCATGGAAGCGATTGAATACCAGCGGCAAAGCCTCCAGCAGCAGCATGAGTCTCTTGGTGCCATCCTGTTCTATCTTTTCAAGGGTACATTTACAGCCTCCGAGGATTTCCGAG
Source organism: Penicillium macrosclerotiorum (assembly GCF_028827735.1). NCBI lineage: Eukaryota > Fungi > Ascomycota > Eurotiomycetes > Eurotiales > Aspergillaceae > Penicillium > Penicillium macrosclerotiorum. Next base: position 4,549,619 of record NW_026643083.1, on the reverse strand, counting down.
TCCTCATCGGTCAACTTAAGAGGCTTGATCGTTTTGATGGGCTCCTGATTCATTACATTCCCGTCACCATTGCGGCGTTCGTACAACATGGATCCCCAGAGGGTGCGGGCGTATCACCCAAAGAAGCCCGAGAGCTACATGGAATCGTCACCACGGCCAAAGATGGTAACTTGTGGAAGTTGCCAGGCTTCCATGCTGCTATCAATGCTCTGTGGCTAGCAATATACAGTGGATGGTATTTCGATGATGGCGCGTCCGAGCAAACCCCCGGGGTTGATCCTGAAAAAGAAGCGGAAGAGCGCACCAAATTATTCATGGCTGCTCTTGATGACGGTGCCCTCGATTTTATGCTCGCGGTATGTTCCAGTGTCAACAGTGAAGAATGGGCCGATCCCGCGCGGACTGAGCTCGTGAATTTACTCCTGAGGGAAAGCTCCATAACATTGCCAGACTCCGTCACTTGTTCCAGCTACATGAAGGAGCTTTTGATGGAAAATTTCGAGGTTTTTGTTGAATCCTGCATTGCAAACATGCCAGATGCAGTTCGTATGCTTAAGTCAGAAGAAGATACGCAACGACTGGAGCAGATTACTGCATTGCGAGACGGACTAACTTCAAGCGTCCATCGCGGTCTGGTCGAGGCACGCACACATCTTGAGTCTCTTCTAATGGTGATATCATTTGCATTTGAGCACCGACAGGATGCCGCACAGGAATTCTGGGGCGATGTTGAGGGCAATCTTTACGGTTTTCTCCAGTGGGCATCCAAACGACAGACCGTTCCTAGAGTGAGCGCCTTCTGTGAAATGATTTGCTCCATCTCTGAGGGCGAGGAAAACGCTGCTGCTGCCCACAGGTTCCTGACAGAAGAAGAAAAATTCATGTCTTCCAAGTTGAAGCGATCAACCACCATGAACTGGACGCAGATGTTCGCAGAATTACATCTCTATTCAACCCGGGTTACTGAAAAGCCTTCCGGCAACCAAAACACTTCGCAAGGCGTTATGCGTGGTCGAAAGCCTGATCATGTGGACATGAGCGAGCCAGAGAGCCCTGTCATGCTCACCTGCTACCTCCGGCTCATGGGACATTTATGCAAACAGAGTGGGTCCATCCGAGAGTGGATGCTGCAAAACGAATCATTCAAGGTGATTGAGACCCTTTTGAAGCTGTGCAGCGGTCCAATTCCAAGTCACCTTAGAGCAACTACCTTCACTACCCTCTCAGCATTGATGACAGACAGGACTTCTGCCTACGGTAATGAAATGTGGCTTGAAGTAGATCACTGGTTGTCTGGTGGTTCGATGGTTGCTTCCGGCAAAGTTCCAGCCGGTCCAACAACGACTCGTTCTGTGTGGCATGAACAACAGTCCTTGCAGAAGATTGGCGAAAGTTTTGACCAAACTAATGCATTCGTTGTCTTGATGAACGCACTTACCACACCCGTGTGTGAAATGGGTGATAACCCCTTGTCACTTGCGTTTCCGGAGTCTTTGGGATCCTCATATCGAATGCCTGGAATTGAACCTTATGTCGACTTCATTCTTGGGCATGCTTTGTCTCGCAAGATCCAGGATCTCAATGAATCACAGTCTCGTTTCCTAACTTACAATTGTTTGGAATTTGTTGTGACGAGTTTGCGAACCTTCAAAGAAGATCTCGTCACAGTTCTTAGCCAGCCAACACTCTCATCTGATTCCGCTGCCACAGCGTCCACACTTGTCGCCTACGTTCGACTTCATTCATTCGCACGTGTAATGGAATGGCTGTTCAATGAAGATGTCTTGAAGGCTTTGTTTGCAGCTAGCCAACAGGATATCTCGGAAGTGGCTCAGGCATCCTCTGATTCGGTATTGGTATTGACTTTGCTACGCAGTGTTGAAGTTATGAATTTGATCATGGATCTTCAGTCGACTTATTTCAACATCGTCAGGCCCTTGATCAAATCTCAAGCCTCAGGAAATCGAAGCTATGTGGCGAACTCGTCTCTTGCCTCATTTGAGGATAGCGTGCTCAACAATCTTAGTTTGATACCTGCACTCTGCCTCTATTGTGGCACTGGCCACGAACAACTGACCGTCACTTCTATGACGTTGTTGGAAAAACTCACAAGTTCCCGCAAGCTTAATAAGATGTCCTCTCCTGAACTCACAAAGTGGCAATCCTCAAACAAGATCGTAGAGGTTCTTGCCAGTGAGGTGGATGTTGATAGTGTCGCCCGCTCACTGGTATCTCAAATGGATCCTGACCCAAGAGAACTGGAATATGGCTCTCAAGCGGCAGGCTACGTCATTCGGGAAAGCCTTCTGGCTCTCTTAAACAGCTGCCTGGGAATGATTACAGACCGTCCTACTGTGGCTCATCTTCTACTCGGCTTTAGCTGCGTGGGCAATATCCTGGATGTACCTTCAGGGGGTTTGCTCGCCAATCAGATGTCTTTGATGCACGCCATTATTGGTTTTCTGCAGACTTATCCCGAAGAATTAGAAGGAAGTATCACATCATGGACAGTGCATCTTAAGCGGATGTCTTTCGAAGTTCTCAAGCACCTCTGGTCGTCAAAGCTTGCAACATACTTCACTCTCGGCGAGATGCGAGCTCAGGGATTCCTGATGAGCATGTTCGCAGGCCAACCCATCGTCGGACCCAATACCCTTTGGAATGGCTACCCAGTCGTGGCAGACGAATTCTGGCTCACCAATGCCACTTCGGCCCTGGCTGAGTTCCTGCTCTTCCGAAGTCATCTATTCGCCTATGCTGCCACAGAAATCCGTTCCGCAGCCAAGGTTGGGTCACCAACCCTACAGACCGGAATTTTATCTACTTTACTTGGGAGCTCTACCTTGGACAATGGCGAATCCATTTCCCACGCGTCCGTGTTCGACCTCTTTGACTTTGCTGACTTGGATGTTGCGCGCGAGTTCAACGTACCTCAGCTGGCCCTGCTGAGACAAATCGCTGTTGATGTTTGTGCCAAGCAAGAGGACGACTCATTGGTTCTTTATAATGTCGCTGAAATCGAAGAATTGATCCAAATTCAAAAGTCGAAGTTAATGGCCGCGACGCCCCGCCCTCAGGATGAAGAGCAATTCCAAACCGAAGCAGAAAGTTTGAAACTTTTCATTCTCGCAACGAACCAAAGCCGCCAAATTCAATATAATCGCTACCTTGCACTTCGCTCATGGGCAGAGTTGATTACTACGATAATCACTTGCTCTGTTCTTGACGATGCTACCAGACCAACTTTCATATTACATGCTATTCAAATGATCCTTCCGAAAATTGAAATTGCAATTGAGGGTGACTCGCCAGAGGCTATTGAATTTGCACGATTGGCTGAAACGTTGATTGGCAAACTTGCATCAGATATTTCTTCTAGTCCTGCTTCACGAAGCGGCGATATCATTGATGAGAAGCTTCATCAACTTTTCCAGGTTTCTACTCGGGGAATTTTGTTGGCCTCTGGAAATGTCGCTCTGCGAGAAGTTCTCTATGGCATCTGCTCTCAGTACATCACCCGTATCACTTCCTCCTCAGATTTAACTCACGACAGCCTGAAACGTCATAGTCAACAAGTGGTTCGAGCCGCTGGTCCTGGTCTGGTAGAGATCATTTGCGATGATGCTTATTCTGGCCAGGAGGCATCTCGTGCCTCGGCTCTTCTGGTGTTGAATTGTCTAGCCGTTCTGGATAGTCAAACAGACTGTGTCCTAGCCGAGATGGTTTCACAGTCCAACTATCTCAGTCTCTTCTTAGATGCAGTCCGATCACTGCCTGTGGAGCTACGGAATGCCGAAACAGCTGGTAAGTCCATTCTAAAACGATCATTGCGATCACCGCGTACTCACATCAATCATCCAGATACATCTATTCTACTAGAATACTATGAGTCATTGCTGGCTCTCCTCCAGCAGCTTTCGCAGACCAAGACTGGTGCCACTTTTGTTCTCAAGGCCGGTCTTTTCGAGTCCGTTCGAGAGTCACGACTGTTTGCCGCCGATCCCGACATTGGCATTGGTGTGTATCCTTTTTCCTGTTACTTAGGTAGGCTTTGCGCTAATATTCCCAGACATTGACAAACCCGATGCCCTGCGGAAGTACTATGACCTCCTTTTATCCGTTATTCGTGTCATTGTTTCAGCTGTGTTCTCTCGAGGAATTCATAACGAACAAATCAAAGCACAAACCAGAGCCTTTATTGCCGAAAATCGGCCCTGCATGGTGGGCGTTTTCAAGCGGTTTGCTAAGATTGGCGGAGGCCCATCACCAGACCATCACGAAGCTCTGTGCGAGTTGGTTAAATCATTCATGGCACTGATCACGGCCACCAATTTCCTAGAGGTTTGTTTTTCTCGTGCTCTACGAATGAGACCGTACGTGGCTAACCTAGACTTTCTAGTTTGAGGATCAAGAAATACAGCAAAACACTCGACCAGCTCTCTTCTCATGACCTTGGATTTTTGAATGGGGACATCGGGCGTGTTACAGGTCAACATAATGCATGGCAGGATTCGGGAGGAATGACGTGTAATATATGCTGGAGCGGAGTCGGCTATTTTCCCGAGGTTGAGCGATTTTCAGAGCCCCATTGTACGAATGCATTTTCACATTTGATTCTAAATCACTTAGTTCTATATGATTGAGTTGAACGTAAATTTTTCAAAGAATCTGCCTCTTTCGTAGACCCAATGCTCTGGCCAAATATACTGTATTGACGCTTAGCATAGAGTCCATAATTACAAGCTATGAATTGGGTCAAGGCCGGGATAATTCAAGAACGATCGGTCATCTGTAGATGATAAAAGCCTCCGTCAGAACGATCCAGGAAAAGAACTATCACAAAAAGCCCTTCGATCGTGAAGCAGACACGCATTGCCCCCTCCCCCGGAGCTGCGGTATCTTATCGCCGTGCGGAGGTCAACTTCGCAGGGAGCAACGTCAATTCCCCTCAACGCCCGACACTTACGGCACCCGCTTTCCTCCGCCCAGACCGCCCTGGGACAGACATGTCAGATCTATCATCGCGAATCCTCCCTTGCTAAACGTTCCTTTCCCCGATCGTCGGACTGAACCGGGTAGATGCAGCAGAACTCGAGCGCCGACCCCGAGCAGAGGAGCGGCAAGCGCAAATCGATCGGGAAGAGGAAGCTTTCTGATCAAGGAGAGCCACAACAGCCACAATCACAGAGGACCATCTCTGAGCTCCTGTCATCAAACACCTCTCACGATAACCTGCCACAGAATCTTTCACCCTCCTCGAAGCGGTCTCGCTTCTCCGCCTCTCCCTCGCGCTCGGCCTCCGCCCACCCGGTTTCGCCTACCAAGATGTATAACTTCTCAGGCTCCCCACCCAAAAACGGCGCCGCCTTCGTCCGGAATATGCCCGGTGCAGCGACAAAAGCTCCCTTTATTAAACCGCAAGCTGTAAATCCGAGTGCTCGTCAGAATAATTTCAGTCCGCATGCCGGGGCCAAGAAGCTAGTTGTTAAGAACCTTCGTACCGGACCTCGAGCGAACCACGAGCCATACTTCGACAAGACCTGGGCGCAGCTAGATGCTGCGTTGAGCGCTATTTTTGATGGGCGCAAACCAAACAGCTCCCTCGAGGAATTATACAAGGGTGCCGAGAATATCTGTCGCCAGGAGCGGGCATCGTTGCTGGCCAAGCGAGTACAGGAGAGGTGCAAAGACTATGTGGCAGGAAAACTACGGGATAACTTGGTGACGAGGGCTGGAGGTGGTACCGATGTCGATACATTGCGGGCAGTGATCGAGGCATGGTCGGTGTGGCACTCACGACTAGTACGTAACCGACACAGCAAAGAGAGTTATTGAGCCGGAGGAGCTAACAAGGAAATAGATCACGGTTCGCTGGATTTTCTACTACCTAGATCAGTCGTTCCTTCTGCACTCAAAGGATTTCCCAGTGATCCAGGAGATGGGATTGACGCAGTTCCGAACCTATGTCTTCGCCGACCAAAGTCTCAGACCCAAGATCATGCGAGGGGCCTGCGATCTCATCGCAGCGGATCGGGGTGCGGAGACCAGCATCATCATGGATCCAACTCTACTTCGGGATGCCATAGATCTCTTTCACAACCTCGACGTCTATAACAGCGACTTTGAACCGTTACTTATCGCCGATACACAAAGCTTTGTCCACTCGTGGGCCCAACGAGAATCCGGAGGATACCTGGCATCGTATGTTGAGAACAGCCAACGCCTGATCGAACGAGAAGTTGAGCGATGTGGCTTGTTTTCTCTGAGTCGGAGCACAAAACAGAAGTTGTCAGAGCTTCTAGATGATATACTGGTCTCTCAGCACGAATCGGTTCTTCTCAATCAGAGCGAGGTCCTCGGTTTGTTGCGGTCCGGTAACAAGGTTGCATTAAGGAAACTTTACGGGCTTCTCGATCGACAAAATCTCACCACCAGACTGAAGTCTACATTTGGCCTCTTTATCGTGCAAGAAGGCTCAAGTATCGTGTTTGATGAAGCCAATGAAGCAGAGATGGTCGTCCGCCTCCTCCAATTTAAGGAACAGCTCGATGATATTTTGTCTGAATCATTTGGTCGGAGTGAAACCTTGACTCTCACACTTCGTGAGGCGTTCGGCCAATTCATGAACATGACCAAGAAGGGAGAATCTACTGGAGGCACTGACAATGCCAAGGCCGGCGAGATGATCGCCAAGTACGTCGATCGGCTGCTCAAGGGTGGTTGGAAGATGCCTGCCGGAGCACAGGACGCGGCGATGGCTGATGAAGATGCTGAGATCGATCGACAGCTCGACCAAGTGCTGGACCTGTTTCGGTTCGTGGAAGGAAAGGCGGTCTTTGAGGCATTTTATAAGAATGACCTTGCTCGGCGTCTGCTTATGGGGCGGAGCGCCAGCGATGATGCGGAAAAGAGCATGCTCATTCGTTTGAAAAAAGGTATTTGTTGCCGTTCCCAAGTGAAGCCTTTTGACTTTCCTTTGTCTGACTGAATTACCCTCGATAGAATGTGGATCTAGCTTTACGCATAATCTGGAGTCAATGTTCAAGGATATGGACGTGGCGCGGGACGAAATGGCGGCATATTCTTCGCTGAACCGGGATCGCAATCGCAAGGAACGCCCACCAGTCGATCTCAATGTCAGCGTGCTTTCCGCCGCGGCATGGCCCACGTATGCGGATGTTCCGGTGCGGATTCCGCCCAGTATTGCAGCCTCCATCAGCGACTTTGAAGCCTTCTACAAAAACAAGCATACCGGTCGCCGGCTGAACTGGAAGCATCAATTGGCGCATTGCCAGCTACGGGCCCGGTTCCCCAAGGGTTCCCGGGAACTGGTGGTCAGTTCCTTCCAGGCCATTGTGCTCCTCATGTTCAACGACATTGCCGACGATGAGAGCTGGAGCTATTCGCAGATTCAGGCCGCGACGGGACTATGTAAGTCAATCATAAACCCTTTAGGTGGCGGGAAAGGTGGGAAAGGCGGAAAGGGAGGGAGATCGTCCGAGATTGGCTTCATTGTACTAACCATTAATTCTGTCTCAGCGGATCCTGAACTCAAGCGAACTCTGCAGTCGCTTGCCTGTGCCAAGTATCGCGTTCTCACCAAAAAGCCGAAGGGTAAGGAAGTGGAAACGACCGACGTCTTCTCGTACAACACGGGATTTACAGATGCCAAGATGCGCATCAAGATCAACCAGATCCAATTAAAGGAAACCAAAGAAGAGAACAAGACAACTCATGAGCGAGTCGCGGCCGACCGGCACTACGAGACCCAGGCCGCGATCGTGCGCATCATGAAGAGCCGGAAGACGATCAAGCACGCTGAGCTGATCGCCGAGGTGATCGAGGCAACCCGACACCGCGGCACGCTGCAACCAGCGGAGATCAAGACTAATATCGAGAAGTACGTATCCTGCTCCTGCTCTCCTCTCAACATGGGTGTTCGAAGACTTGATGAGCTAACAAGCCCCCCTTCCTTTTTTTCTTGTCCCGTCCAGATTAATTGAGAAAGACTATATGGAGCGAGCCGAGGGCAACCAGTACAACTATGTGGCATAGCAGAATCGTTGTAGGGGTCAGGCCTGCGTTTTTTCGCGAACGTGCTATTGCGCTTGGAAAGTGCGTGGGATTACTGTTTTGGGACCGGCAACCGGAAGTGCGCGTGGCTTGTTCATTCAGTCTTTTTTGGGGTTGGTGGCGCCGGCGGACGAGCAACGTGGAGTCTTCGGGGGCCTGCAGAAGGGTTTCCTTTGCCGGACTGAGTACTCGCATGGGTCTCTGTGTTTTGTTTCTCTTCGTGGTTCCTCCCATATCTATGCCAGATGGATCATCAATATACGTTTGTTTATTCTTTCTCTGTCGTGGGTGTCCAACCGAATACCATGAAATCCTTTACAAGTGGTCTTTGCGAGGCGCTCGGAGTAGCTCCGGGTCCACCGACCGATGCCGAGTTTGTTCCTCGTTCCTTCGTGAGGCAGCTCGGGCCTTGCCGACCGGGGGGCTTAGTCCGGCCTAGACCCCGAGTAGCTTGGATGCCAGTAGTATGTACTTCGTATTTTTTTCAGAAAAAAAAGAAAAAAAAAAGGTTTTCTCAGCTCGGCGGGGCTATTGGCATAAATCCCGGTAGTTATAGGCCTTACAATATTCTAGGTGGTTGAAAACAAGCATACTTCGTAGGGTTTCACACGAATTTTTCTAATTGCTGGACTGGATTCAACCGGGTCTGGGCCTCTGTTCGGGGAGGAGGAACTACTGGACGAGGCCCACCGAGAACGAGAGCCCCAGAAGCAGCGTAAGGGGAGGTGGAACCGGGCACATGATCCCTCGTACCACCGACTCTCCAGGCTCGCTATAGTGTGGATCATCAGAGATAGTGGATGATGAAGGTCTAGAAATATGGGAATAGATGAATCTAGAAATAGAAATAGAGGAATAGAGGACTGCCTGGACTGTCTGGACTGTCTCATTATGGCTACCACCGAATGCCTGATCCATGACCGTGGCAAAGGTCCCCCAAATGAGCCCCGGCCCCAGCGACCCGCCTGGATCCTCAACCCCACGCGATCTGACAGCGCGGGACTCGTTGTGGCCCCCCGATCGCCGCTGGAGCACGTCTTTTTTTTTCTGGTCCCATGATGCCTCCACTCAATGCAACTACCAGGTATTGCGTTCTCCCCTGCCCTTTTCTTCGTGGCCGTTCCAGGATTCGACGTATACGGCAAGTATAGACATTTAAGGCTGACAACGAGAGGGAAAGAAAAAGAAAATAAAGAACGAAAGCTGGAACGAAATTCAGGCCAATTGATGAGGCTGGCCTGAACTATTCCTCATTATGTATATTATGTATCTCTGTACTCTTGTTCTCAATATTCAATGTATCAAGACCATGAGGTGTTACAAGGATTCAGAGCAGGGAGACATGCGAAGCCTAGCAGTATACGGCAGTCCTACAGTCCTATCCCTCTGGATAGTGGATACAAGGCAATTGCTTGGGCCAAGTCTGCATAGCCACGTATTTCATACTCGGTACATGATATATACGTAGCTTTCTGCGGGACGGAGAAAAGCAATGAATAAAGTAGGTGGTCGGTGCGTGCCGGCTAACCTGCTGATTTGAGCCTATAGTCAAGGGGGGGAAAGGGGGTGGGAATCGACGGAAACCACGGAAAGCCATAGACTCGGGCGAGAAGCAGAGCCAGAAGAGAATCATTGAGTCGAGCTAATCGTCGAGGCGACGCATTCGGGTTTGACCCCTGGCGGTGAGCACTCGGACGATAAGCTGTTGGGGGAATGTGGTGCCTGGCGGTTAGGCGGGATTGCCGCAGAGGGTAAGCCGTAGCGCCTGGCCAACGTTCATGTGAGCAGAAAAAAGATGCACAAGGAAAAAGTTGGGAGACCAAGAGGAAGAGACAGTCACGTTGGGACATAAAAGAAGAGGAATGGTCCTCGCGAGGATAAGATCGTTCTTCTTCTCTTCCTCTCCTTCTCTTCGTCTTGTGTATACCTAACGTTCTCGAAACCCCATATTCATCCGCTTTGAGCTCTTCCGAACGCCCTGAACTATATACCGAGCTCTCCCCACACGGCTTCGTTTTAATAGGTATTTCCCCTCCTGCCACACCCTCCGACCTTCTCGACCTCCAGCGTCCAATCTACTCAGTCTTCCTCTCAAATCCCTGCCAACAACATCTCTGGGATCAGCCCCCAGCTAACAATCCCAGCAATTCGCCTTCCAACTCCCCCCCCACTTTTTCCCCGCGCGACACGCCCAAGTCCATTCCTAGGACCCGCTCTCTCCCTGCCAGGTTTCAGTCGCTTCGAAGGCATCCGGCCTTGTTACAAGCACCTCGGCCGATTGGCGATTGGATCGCGCATACTTGGCCGCGGACCCGTGCGACACTGAAGTTATATAAAGACCCCCGCGACCAGCAGCTGGAGGACTCCACTTCTCGATCCCATTTCGTTACTTAGCGGTTCGCGCTCGAACGAGAAACCCCAAGTTCGAGTTCATCGGTCGAGCTCGTCTGTCGTGTATTTTTGTTTGGTTCTCACAGTCCACTTTTGATCAACAATGCAGAGTAAGTTGCTTCTCCACCCGAACAATGAGGGAGCGAGACCTCCCGCCGCAGTCCCACACCCCGGTTCTCTTCCCCACTTCGATCTCCAACGCAGCCATCTAGCATCCTCTGCTCGATGGCTTGATGACTGGATGCCTCGATTTCTCAGCTGCAGTTTTCCGCGGGTGCTGACCGCATCGATAGCTAAACACTTCTTTTCCGACCCGAACCATCTGGTTATCACGGCGCTCCACTCCCTTACCCTTACCAACCCGTCCCTTGCATTAGATGCTCAGAACAAGATCGTCTTCCGCCGCCCCGATGCGCCCCGCAAGCCCAACAAGGTATCCATCGTCACCGGCGGCGGTTCGGGCCATGAGCCTGCCTTCGCTGGCTACGTTGGCCACGGACTCTGCGATGCCTCCGTCGCAGGCACTATCTTCGCCTCGCCCTCGGCCGAGCAGATCCGGAGAGCCGCGATCGATCGCGTTCCTACCGACAACGGCGTCCTCATTATCCCCATGAACTATACCGGCGATGTGCTGAACTTCGGTATGGCGACGGAAAAGTCCCGCGCCGCGGGTATTCGCACAGAGTTCTTTGCCATCAATGACGACGTCGGCGTCGGCCGGGAGAAGGGCGGCAAGGTTGGCCGTCGGGGAATCGGTGGTGGTGTGCTGATTTTGAAGATGGTTGGTGCATTGGCTGAAGCTGGGTAAGTATAATCCACCTTCGCTCTCAACTTAGCCCTGCATACCCAGGAGAGACAAGAGGTAGAGGAGAATGACGTATGAATGCTAACGGTGCTATTGTCCAGCGGCTCTCTGGAAGAAGTGTACGGTCTGGCCCAACAGGCCAACGCTAATCTGGTCTCCATCGGATCCTCGCTGGAGCACGTCCACGTTCCCGGCCGTGGCGACCCTGAGGACTCCATCCCGCACGGCCAGGTCGAAATTGGCATGGGCATTCACAACGAGCCGGGCTCCCACCGCGCCAAGGCCGACCTGGTCCAGGTGGTCTCGACTATGCTCCTCCAGATGCTCGACCACAACGACCCGGACCGCACCTACGTCACCCGCACCCCTGAGGACAACTTCGTCCTTCTGATCAACAACCTGGGCGGTGTCAGCCCGCTCGAGCTGGCCGGTATCACGGATGAGGTGTACCGCCAGCTCGTCCGTGACTACCAAGTCAAGCCAATCCGCGTCATCCAGGGCACCTTTTTGACCAGTTTGAATGGCATGGGCTTCAGCATCTCCCTGCTAAAGCTGGCGGATACCGGTCTGGGCGCAGGAAAATCAATGGTCGAGCTTATCGATGCCCCCGCCGAAGCGGTGGGCTGGTCCGCCCCCATCCCCACCTCCACCTGGGAGAACCGCGTCGACGCGCCGGTGGAGCTCAAGACCTCTAATCTGGCCGAGGAGATCCCCAGTAACCTGAAGCGTAAGTAAAAAACGCCCTGCCTGCCTGCCCAAAACCTACCCAATAACTAACACATCTCACCTAGTCGACCCCGCCGTGGTTAAGAAAGTCCTCAGCGCCGGCCTCCAGCGCGTCATCCGCGCTGAGCCCGAGGTCACCCGGTTCGACACCATCGTTGGCGACGGCGACTGTGGCATCGGACTCAAGCGAGGTGCCGAAGCGATCCAGGTCCTCCTCGACAGCGCCTCGCCCCCACTCTCAGACGATGTCGTGAACACGGTGAACCGCATCGTGACCGTCGTCGAGAACGTGATGGACGGCACATCCGGCGCTATCTACGCGATCTTCCTGAATGCGCTGGCCCACGGGCTCCGCGCCCAAGATACCGGCTCGCCCGCCCCCGCCACGACAGAAGTCTGGGCCACCGCCCTGCAGCACTCCGTCACCGCGCTGGCCAAGTACACACCTGCGAAGCCCGGCGACCGCACGCTGATCGATGCTCTGGTCCCCTTCGCGAATACCCTGGCTGAAACACGCAACGTGCGGGTGGCCGCAGCCGCCGCACAGCAGGGCACCGATTCGACCAAGGCGATGAAGGCCAGTCTCGGCCGCTCCGTGTATGTCGGCAGCGAGAGTGAGTGGATTGGCAAGGTGCCGGATCCGGGAGCGTTCGGACTGAGCGAGTTCTTGACTGGACTGGCGGAGGCGGTTTGAGGCGTTGGCTGGGCTGGGCTCCCGCGAGCCTCGTATGATATGAGTGAGTGATTGCGGACATGTGTGTGTGTCTGCGTATAAACAGCGTTATATTATTTGATGCCGCCCTGTGCTAGGGCTTTCCGGTTTTGTCTGTCCGGGTCGTGGGCTTTTTTATTTCCCTTGTTCTAATATGATTTCATGATGATGATGATAATAAAATTGCGGGTTGTCTTATTTCCGGTGAGGTATATCTTTCGTAGGTTGTATTTAGGAAAGATAAAAGGATAATCATCACATCGTGAATAAAAAAGGACAATTCCTCCGATGCTCTCATTCTATGTTGATAGAATACACGAGACCCAATTGTCTATGTAATCATTCTGGGGTTGGATCAACCCCGCCAATTGGCAGAGCATCATCTGACAGGGCGGCAAGTAAGGGCGACAGGTCATTGTAAGGGTGCACGTGAAGAGGGCATGGAAGAAGTTTCAACTTAGGCTTCAAATCATGCAACCCTGATTGGAGGCTTTTTGAGAGGTATTCAGTGGGTTTACTCGAGCGAAAAGCAGACAGATCAGACAAATTCAGTACAAGATATGTATCAGTCTGGGTATTTATTGACTGGGTACTAGAAGTAGTCGATGGCAGCTGGTGATGATAGTCAATTACAAAAAGGATATCTCCACTCAGGCAAATACAATTTACTACAATAAGGGCATTGAGGAAGATTTTGTTTTTTACTTTTTCAAAAATCCATCATTAATGAGTCTCTGCTACAACAGAGTTTATGACGCCGCCGGCGCTCCCCTCTCTAAGAGCGTGGACACAATCCAAACACACTGAACGCCGGAAATAGCTTCATTTTTCATCCATTCAGACTGTTGCGAGGGAACAAGAACAAGAACCAAGGTGATCAGACCTCCCCGGGAACACCGTTGCAGAAGAACGTTACCTCGCAAGCATGGGGACAAGGCGGTGATCTCGGCAGCCCTAGCAGTGACGAGAAGCAAGGGCGAGACGGATTTTTTGTAGGATGAGCAAAAGGAAGAGAGAGATAGAGGGGAAGGAAAGAAGGGGTATCGAGATCGATTACATGACGAATCTTTTTTTCCCACGGTGGCTTGATGGTGGGGTGACTTGCGACACAAGCACACGGGAAGATTAACCATTAACCATCCCGCAGATCCAGATCCATTACACCGGGATGCAACCTGGGCGGGAAGGGCTTGCGCAAGATAGGGCGATGTAAAAAGGCGCTCAGCTGAGCAGGACGAGGATGACAGAGTCGCCGCGGAGGAACCTAGTACAAGAGCAATAAGGTTAGTCAATGAATGGAGATAAAAGGCCGACATCCGACTCCCGCTCGTATGAGAGACGGTAGAGGAGCCAGTCCAGCAAGCAGAGAGCTCGAGTATCTAAGGAGATCGCATTGTAAGAAGGCCGAGACTTACATCTTGCTGATAAAGCGATCCTTGTTCACACCCTTGCTCTTGCTACCCTTGGGCTTCTCGGTCCACATCTCCTTAACGTTCTCTAGAACCATGTTGCAGTGTCGGTCAAAGGCCTTGACACGGGCCAGCAGCTTGCGGTTGTTCCGGCAGGAGATCAGAACTTGGGTATGGGTGCGGGTGGCGGTCTGGAGGAGCGAAAGGGGGCCGGCGGTGAGCTCATGCTCCTCGACAAGAGCGACCTCATATTCCCTGGTGAATGCACGATGCAAGATTAGTTTTTAAGTACACATTTGCCTGCATGCATAGGAAATGTGAAGGGAAAAGAGAGAAAGAGTGCTCGGTCGGAGCTTGACCCCGCACTTCGATTAGGCAGAAGCCGGAAAAAAAGTGAGAGGTGTAGAAGAGACAGCCATCCGTGAACCGCCCAAAGGATTTGAGCGAGAGATATTTGAATTGGGAGAGGGGGTTGGGGGTGGAAGACATACGTGAGTTCGCTCTTCGGCTTGTTCAGCAAATCTCTAAAGGCATTAGGTCAGCGGGAAAACCAGGGTTGCGATGAGTCATTAACGAGATAACATACTGAATCTTTGGGTCTGGAGCTGTCGACATGGTGTGTTGGATGAGGAATATAAAAGGGCCTGGATGGTCTCGTCGGATTGCGAAGATCGCGCGGGCTTCAGGTTCGGCGAGTCACATGACATAGATTTTGTGCCTGAATTTTCAGGGCTGAATTGAGCTTTGCGCGATTGGCTGCGTCACGTCGCGTACACGCTTGTTGATCGTCGGATAGCTTCAACCCACGCGCATGCAAGGCTTCTATTTCTACTTTCCTTCCGCCTCCTCCACCTCCCAACTTTCTTCCCCCCCTTCCTTCTGCAGGTGCAGGCGGCTCCTTTCCTCTTTTGCTTTCCTTCCGTCTTTTTTGTCAACCCTTGGTAAGAAGCGGTCTATTGAATGCATCCTGCCGTGGATTCTTCACTGCCCTTCACAGGCTAACATTCCAGTCCTGCAGAGATTGCTCCACCACCTGCCGCCGAAACTATCTATTCTCCCGGTCGACGAGATTTTTCCTAGATATTCTTGGCCGATCGATCGTTTCCGCTGCTACCCTAGTTTTCCCTTTCGGGTACAACCACAAATGCATTGACCAGGTCGGCACTGTTGCTTCGTCCTGTCGAATTCGATACCCGCTCTCAGCTCTCACCCACCCTCCGATCTGCGAAACTTGCGAAATCTGCCTCTTATACGCCTAATATCCACCTCCACCTCGTCCCATTTTAATTTTCTCTAATTCTCGAAATTGTTTGGGTCTACTCTCGTGCATGGTGTACCACCCGAATTTAATGAGATGGAATCTCAGGACGGAATCACCGTCCGCCCCATGAGGCGTATGCCCCCCCCCCATGTCTTCAAGGATATTTTTGAATGGTGACTAAACTAAGCAATGCAACAGTGAAGGTTCTGTATACTTTCGACAACGAGAACAAGACCATCTGTCTAGCTCGATGGCCTCACGTGCTTGATATACAGACTGCCTACTTGGATGAGCGTACGCAGATCGGTGTGATTGAGCTCAAGACTTCTATTCAGGCAATCGTCTCTGCAAGGTTTGATTCTCTTTCCCAATTGTGACAACAACCATTGAGTACTTACACTGCGTTTGAAACCCCTAATAGTCCCGAGTTGGTAGCACAATTGGGAAAAGACTACACTGTTTACGCCTATGACTACTCGGAATACGAAACCCCATTGGTTGGGCAAGGGATGCTATCATGGGTCCTCGCCTCTGCCTCTCCAACGCCGAATGCCCCCGCTCACCAGTCTCAAACAATGGTTACTGGTCGCGTGTGTAAGAATCCGCTTGGACTTTTCTCAAAGGGCGCCCAGGAGACATTGGAGGTCAAGCTTCGGCTCGTGCCAGTCCCAACCGTTATGCAAAGCGAATACCTGGACAGCATGCAGAAGTACCGAGAGTTAAGCAATGTCATCCCTCACGACTTTGATGCTCAAACATGGACGAACTTCGTACGCCAACATCCTGCTCTTCTTGAATCTACTCGGAACCAGCAACAACATCAACAAAGCCGGGTCTCTTCTCCTATGGATCAATCTGGGATTGAGCGAGTGCACCAGCTTCTCAGTGAAGGCGCTACTCCTCGAGAGTTCTCTGGCTACCCTACAAATGAGTCGATTCGTTCCGTGTCGCCCAGCCAATCCTACTGTGCGCCCAGCAGGATGTCGACTCCCGGCGGTACTCGGCCTGGCACCCAGCAACAGCAGCAACCGCCGTTGCTACAACAACCCCAACCAAGACAAAGCTTCTCCCATAGCGATATCATCCGTCCTTCATCAAGTGCTTCCATGCAGGGAAGTGAGATCCAATCCCAAATTCACAATCCTCGACGAGGATCCTTCCAGTCTGGATATGGTAGTGGAGGTGAAGAATCAACAGACCATCAGCCACGGAAGAGAGCCAAGCTGTACCAATCCAGTTGGCCAGGGAAGTCCGATATGAATATTGAAAGACAACCTAGCTCACTGCGGGTAGCAGCCAGCACTGCAGCCTCGGTCCGCATCCACCGCCCGACACCTGTCAACCCTGCTATCGCTGCTGAGCAATCCAACGAGGAACCCGTCCGTCCACCAACTCCTATTTCTCGACCTGGAGATATGCAGCGTCGTGCGCGCCTTCCGTCCAGTCTTCTGCGACAGTCTTCGGTCCAGAGCAGTGCTTCATACACATCGCCATATAGCAACAGCGATGATTTGTTACATACCGACCAAACCGCGCATTCTCCAGATGACTCTCGCTACCAGGGTCTCTTTGAACCTCCTTTCACCATGCCTTCATCTCCTCCCGTTATGGAATGTCGATTCCCAGCTAGGTCAAGCCCTAATTTGCCTCCTATATCCTTAGACACGGACTCCGGCTTCATGAGTGGAGGCTTTGAGGACCTTATGGATGATGGGACAGCTACCACCCCAATTGACGGGCCCCAAAGAGCAGAATCTGAAGTTGAGCCCCGTAGCAAGCACTCTCGACCTGTTCGTTCTGCAGTCCAAGCAAGCTCTCCAGCAAGTATGAATGGTCTGATGTCGGAAGGCCCTAATGACTCGATGCTAGTCAGCGACGCTCCCACTGAGCAGCCACCACCAGGGGGTTTCCAGCGTCTTCCCCCTGCCACATCTCGGCCTTCTTCGCGAGCTAGCACACGTCCCACACCAAAGCCACTGGTGCCAGCACCCATCTCACAGAGTGAAGCGGCCCATTATATGAGCACTGTCCCCGCCAGCGACCCTGTTGTACCCACTCCAGCCTGGAGTGGGCCCGTGGGTGACATGTTTACCGCGCGAACGCCGACGCAAGTGTCTGATACTCGGAGGCCTCGCAGTGGGGGTGCTGCAAAGCGGTCACAGCAAGTGCAAGCCAAACTTGACCAGGCCATCTTGTCTGGAACGATTCCTCCCTACTGCGAGAATTGCGGTGCCATTGAGACTCCTACATGGCGTCGGGCATGGGCAAACATGATTACTGGCGGTGAAGAAGACGCGAAGGCTATGCTGAAGGACCAGAGCATGCTGTTTTGGGAAACTCTGGAGCAAAATGACAAGAATGAAGTCACTAAGTTCAAGATGTTCAAAAAGGGCCTGTCGGTAACCGACGACAAGGAATGGACCCAGGTCCTTCTCTGCAATCCATGCGGCCTTTGGCTCCATAAGTTCAAAAGCATGCGCCCAGAGAACCGGTGGAACAAGCAATCGCAGGTGGATAGTGCTAGCGGTAAGAAGAAGCGGCTACCAAGAAACCGCAAACAAAGCGGTGGTCCTCTTTCCAATCCCTCCACCAGAACTCGCAGCAAAGCGCCAAAACTCAATGCAGTCTCTTCTCCTGCTCCCACCGAGGCCTCCTCTGTGCATGCTGAGGAAGGGGCTACTCCGCGAGTGGATAATGACCAAAACCAGGATGAGGCAGAAGAATATCCCAGCAAGCGTCGTCGCGCAAACAGCGTCGAGCCTCCCAAATCGACAGACAATGCGAAGGAGCGCTGGCAGGAGCAGGACGCTGTCGAGGCCTTACGGCGTGCCATTCAATCCAGCCCTGCGAGGAACATGAATACTAGGAATATCACCGCCGCGGATGAGACCAATTTGACTCCCAAGCCCGTACGGCGGGCATTATTCCAGTCTTCACAGGCTGATGGCCCATTGAAAGAGTTGGATGCTTCATTTGTGAACAGCTGCTCTCCTCGACGCAGCCCACGAATCGCTTCGAAGGGAGACAAACCGGTTCGCGGCCAAGAGAACAAGGCCCACGATGACCTTGATGGTCTGTTCGAGAGTCCCTCTATAGATTTCGACTTGCCGGTTAGCCCAACACCTCGTCGACGTAACCCTCGCATTAATGCCTTGCTGCATGAGAGGCGTCACTCGCTGCCCTGCAACTCCCCGACGAGAAGCGGACGCAAGGAGGCCGGCCCATGTGCGACCCCAACTCGTCTTACTGCCGAGCGCTTACAGCGGATACAGGCAGGTCAGGACCATTCCTCCCGGTCTGTCTCTCGTCAGAGCCGATCACCCAGCAAACATGGTCTACCATCGCTGCCCGACCCGGGACTACACTCGGAGTCTTTCTCCATCGACGGCATGATCCTGGACATTTTTGATGATGCTCCCGATCAGTCCAACTCCTTCCCTCTGGACCAATCCAAATTCGCCAACAACAGCTGGGCGAACTGGCTTCCCTCAGATTACATCTCCCCATCTGCATCTGACGAAGAGAACGGATCTCCCGATGACCTTATCAATGCGATCCTCTCTGATCCTGCTATGATGAAAGAAAATATACTCGACTCCAACTTTAATCCTTTCGACTTTGAAGACTCTGGCGTCCCTGACTCGGGTTTCTTCAGCTCCGACGCTCTCCATATTGACCCAATGGATCTTGCTCAGAAAGCTCAGCCTGCAACTGCGCAGGCTGGTAGTCAGCCAGCGGTCAGCCCCAACATATAAATGACCAATATCCCTGCATTTGCTTTTTTCCCTTAACTGGCTTATTTGCTGTTTCATTGCTCGTTCTTCTAGCGACGGCGTCCGGTTTGGGAGGATCATGAAATTTTCTTTGCTTTCTACTGCATACCACTCTGTCTACAGGGGGATCATTTTCTTTCTCTGCTGATTTTCTTACTCCTGTTCTTCATGATGACCAGAAGCTCCACCGAGATACATTGGCAGGACTTCGATATTGTACACTCGCTATGTGCTTACTCCTATTATCCATCCTATGGGCGGATTGTTTATTCGCTATATCATGCCTTAGATTTTTTTTTTTTCAGGTAGCCCTTTCATGATCAACAACGAATGGAATACATTCCAGATAAGTCCATATGTACTCTTCGCGCCTCGTTTGAATCCCGCGGTGTAGCTAGCCCGCCTTGCTAAGGCAGATATCTTTTCGTTTCTTCAAAGAAGAGATGTGAAATCAATGGTTCATTATCACAACTCTACAACCACCTTTTCGAGAGCTTTGAATATCAGTCCTATTAAAACTTATGGCTTTCTAGCCTAAAAAATGGTATTCAAAACGCTACTGGTAGCGCTGAACGCAATCTGCTCTACTTTGAATGATGCTAAAGGTCAAAGATACTGAAATTGGTGAACTGTGGTCATGAAAATCGTACGCAATATGCAAATCCAAATCCGTCTGGGACACAAAAACACGAGGCAAAGAACTAAATAACCTCTATTTAATAACATCCATAAGGCATTTCAGCAATCATTGTCAACCACTGAAACATAGCAATATGTTTCCATTCTCTCCTGTTGCGACAAATTACTCGGCATCGTAGAAAATAGGCTTGAAGCGGTGGGTGGCCTCAACCACTTGTTCGTAGATTTTGTAGTCTGAAAACATCGAAGACCTTTATTAGCCATGCTCGGTCATTTTAGAAATTAGTACCAGGGGGGAAGACTCACCGCAATCGGCGGGGTTACCCCAGTCTGTCATGCCCAACACCCGGATGCCGAGGCCCTAAGCATATCATATTAGTATCGGGTTCGACTCGCGCAGCATTGAGGGGGAAAATAACAATCTCAATTCTTTGAGGCTGCTCATGCTGGCTGTGACATGCGTAGGGAGGCACAACATACCTGTCCGCCGTCGAGATCTGTAACCTTGCCGACCACCTCTACCAACTTGCCCATCTGCAGATGCGAATCTGGCTTCAGGATGAGTGTAACATCACCGTTGTTGCCGCATGTGATCGTTGCTGTATCGCCCCGGAGCCCACTCACTGTACCCAAGATGCGGATGGTGTGTGTCGAACGCGGGCCGCCACTGGAGGGGTGAAAAGCGTTCATATGAGATGGCAAGATACGTGGGGTCTGAAGTGACATTTTGAATGTGGTTGGCTTGTTGATTATGTATGTGATTTCGTTTGAGGAGTCCTGGGGGTAGATTGAGCAAGGTGAATGAGTGCTGGAGGTCAAGATTGGAGTTGATGCTTCAGCGCGGGACGCGAAACGCGTAGTCACGTGACTATGTACTGATAAGATATGCTGAGACGACCACAGCCACTCACAGCGTTCCCCACCAAGTAAAAAAATTTCACTGGAACAACGCAGAAAAAAATAATGATCTCAGGTTATTTGTAGGAATAGCCGAACGCGGGGGTCGAACCCGCAACCTTGAGATTAAGAGTCTCACGCTCTACCGATTGAGCTAGCCCGGCAGGGCTGGTTGAAAGTCGACGCCCTTAATTGAATTATAACCAAACTATATGGGGCAAGGCTCTAACCCAAGCCGGGCAAATCACATTTTCAGTTTTGCCCCTGTGGTATAATATAATTGTGAATTATAAAAAATAATAGTAATGAAGCAATTTTAAATTTATATTGACCTTCTTTTTAAATGTTAATTAAGAAAGGAACTATCGATTATGTGGCTTTCCTCGACGACCACGGATCTATATGAATCGCACACGGCTCGCCATTATATATCTTACATCATGAAAGTGTTGATTGATGATGCTTGTCCATTCACTTGATCAAGCTCACTAATATGAAAGTGTAGCCCATCTCATTATCTCATTGTAGTGACTACTAGTTCCATATAGAAGCCTCCTCGAAGAATAGAATATCACAGATAGCCGCAAGCTCAAGGATTTCCAATCTCAACTAATGTGCCGTCTAAAAATTGCCGCTGTAATTACCACTGCCATCACTGTTGCCATTGACACCACCTCCATTGTTGTTGCCATTACCCCAAGTTCCTGGGCCGCCGTCCTTATCATCCATGCCTCTTGGACCGTTCCCGCTATGGTTCCCACTGCCGCCACTGTTCCCATTCACACCGCCACCATTGTTGTTCCCATTGCCCCAAACTGGACCACCATCTTTATCATCTACGGCCCTGCGACCGTTTCCGCTATAATTGCCACTACCGCCGCTATTCCCGTTAACACCACCACTATTGCCATTTCCATTGCCCCAGGTTCCTGGCCCACCATCTTTGTCATCCACCCCCTTCTACCATTCCCGCTGTTGTTTCCACTACCCCCACTGTTCCCATTGACACCACCACCATTGCCATTGCCGTTACCCCAAGTTGTAGGAGAGTTATTGTTATTATTGCTGACCACTGCTGAAATATCCGTATCACAGGCTAAGAATAAGCACCCGACTGATACATTTTGGAATAAAAAACCTGCGAAAGGGGGCCATAGGAAGTCTCTTACATGCACTGGAAATGTTGTTCTGGGGGACCGGCGCAGCTTGGCCAAGAGCCAATAGGAGGGCCAAAGTTGAAAGGGAAAAGACGTAGGTTTTCATAGTGGAACAGAAACTCTTGAGTCTATCGTATCAAGTACGCAAGATCGCCGTGAACTTTTGATGCTAGATGCCAAGTAAGTCTAGTTCCTTCGGGGAAGTGGTAGCTTTTATAATGATATCATTGCGGCTATACAGCCTGAGGTATTGGAATAAATTTTGTGAGATTCATTAATTAACTGATCAAGAGAATGTTCGTATCTCTTCGGAACTGCCTATTATTCGGCATCCCAGACCCCGTCCTCCACAGGAAAATTCTTACTATCGTATATCCGTTGAGAATGAGTCTTCGGCTATGCAAAAATGATCTAGCTTACGTTGAATAGTACAATAATTCCGAAACCACCTGGTGACCAAGACCTCCTCAAAAACTCTAAGTGTCACAGCCTCGCGATCGCCATTCCTGAAAGCAGGGCAAACCTTTCTCGTAGCCATGCGAATATAGGAGGATATTTAATATTTCTAGTTGCTGTAAAAGCTGCTGCTTTGATCCCACAGCTAGAAATGAGGCTAGACTGTACCTACCAAGAATTTTGCAAGCCAATCATTTCTCTATAACAGGACGGAGACTAAACTATATCCTGATAAAGAAAGCGCCTACCTGTAAATTATGATACCCTAAGAACATCACTCCTCAGAGTAGTAAGCCTGAACTGATGAACTGGGAATGGTCATGCAACAAGAATTCACTTCGGCCTTCTAACAGGCTTGAGTAAAACTATTTTCCATCATGTCCGACTCATTCTTCGCCGAGGTAAATTGCCTCAGCCGCCTCTACCTTGAGTCTCACCGTCTTTTGCTCACCCCAAACGATCCTTAACAATGGAAATTCATATGTTAATAACTGCATTCACCGCTCCCTTAGGAGCTCGCATGCCAATAAGCGACCAGGACCATAGGCGAATTTCTACTACATGCGCTAGTGTTACACTCCGTACGACCAAATGGGTTTGTGTACACCTCACATCTCGGCTAAACCTGCACGGACAACTTTTTTCCAGCTTTTTATTATGGACTACATACTGGTTTTTGCAACATTACACTGCAAAATTGACCTAGTTTCAGTCACACTTCCAACCGACGGCTTACCTGTTGTAGTTCTAATAGAAGGCAGCCTAGATCACATAAGAAGGCAGAAAGTGGGTTGAGAAAAAAAATATAGCAGATGCTGAAGACAGGTGTCAGGTCACCCTCGTGTACCCAAGGCCTTGATCGAGAATGCCGAGTATCCAATTATAAACCAAGGCCGGCTTTATCAATGCTAACGATGAAGTCAATGTATTCAGACCTTATATGATAGGCAATTTGTCACCTATTTATCCATTTGAGAGCGCTGTGTACTGGCCGAATATTAAAATGTCCACCGTAGATTTTAAATCCCAAAATTTTCTTCCAATTTTCGAGGAACTGAAAGCACGGGGAGAGAATAAACATCATCCTTTACAAGAACGGTGAGGGAAAGAATATACAAACAGGTCCAGTATGAAGCGGCCCTATAACAAGTCATAATCATCATCATTAATTCCAACGCTTCGCAAACCTGAAACGTAAGTTCTTCGTATAGAGATATGTTTCTAAATATAGCCCGATGCCTCTGATTACGAGTACGGAGCAGTCGGTCAGAGTGCATAGATAGTTTGTCGCCAATATTTTATCCACGATTTGACTTTGGGGTTGAGAACGCCATTTGAGAGTCGGTACTGCCTAAGTAATAATTATAGCTGTTGTTACTTTCTGTTTGGATAATGTGCGGTAACAGGCCCCACACCAACTACCCGCCCAGACGCCTGTCCTGCAAGAATCCATGAAACAACCACCCGTTGCTTGAGAGAACATATATCATAAGAAAATGGTCAGTGCATGGCAGAGCTGGCAAAAATTGAAGTTTTTTTTCAGGAAACTGCTGAGAATTTTCAGAAGGAACTCCGGGCGCTTCTATTGACGCCCTTCAAACGAACAGGTGGAGTTGTTGATCCCTGACCCTATAAAAACCCGGAGCCTAACTGTTGGTTGGTTTTAGATCAAGATGCCAGACACTTTGAGCATGGTGATTTGAGGCGCGTATTAGTTTTCCAACAGGGACTGACTGACGGACTGAATGATTTATTTATGGATGAAACTGCGGCAAAGTCGCGTGCTTTTCTTATATACTTGGCACTGGTCACTTCCTCCTGTCTTCCCCCCTCCTGTCCCCTTCCCAATCTCGAACAACTAAATTTCCAGATCTTCTTATTAAAACCCACTTCAAGATGGCTCATTCTGGCCTGTCAATAGGGAGCTGCAAGGGAGGTGCTGTTTCGAATGTACCAACAGGTGTGAATGACGCTTACTGCTACTCTTCTTTCGATAGCCATGAAATATTCGACGCATTTGATACGTGTTGCAGGGGCAACTCACCTATAATCTATGATGCTGCTTTTGGCTGCGGTATCTATTGTCTGGCCCAGGATTGGAGTGCCGACGACCTTAAGAAATGTATCCTGGACCAAAATGATAATGCACACCTTGGCTCATATATCTTGTGCGACACCAATGATCGTGAAACAACCATTACCGAAGAGCCTACCACCAATAAAGGCTATAAGAACACCGGAATAATCTCCAGCTTGGACGGTGAGCATGGAATTAGGTTAGAAATCAGAGGAGACAGCGAAAAAACCAACACCATTAGCAGCAGCAGCAGCACAAGCACTGCCAGCAGTGGTGGTATCGAAGACACCGCCTCTTCCCTGTATAATGATATAACGAACGACGCCGATCCCACCAGCACCACTAGCGGCGCTAGAAGCACAAGCACTAGCAGCAGTGGGGGCGTCGAAGACACCGTTTCTTCCCTGTATAATGACATTACAAACAGCACTGATCCCACCAGCACCACTAGCAGCACTAGCAGCACTAGCACCAGCACCGACACCAGTGACAGTGGCGACAGCTCCGTCTCTTCCTGGTATCAAGATATTATAAACACTATTACAGGGAATGGTGCCGTTGTGAGCGAGCCTATCTCAAAGACAAGTATGGGTTTTGTGGTGCTTTTTTCATGCTCTGCAATCATGTGTCTCTTCGCTTGAACAAGCTCCAGGGGATAATCTCATTGAATCACACATAAATACAGCCGGGAACTATTTGAGAGAGTTGCACTCTGCTGAGTTTTGTATTTGGATTGATTCAAATATTGTGCTTCATCGGTTTTACTTTTGTAGCGTGCAATTTATCGGAGTAAGGCGGCCTGTTTCGTGCAAATGATTAATTTCTTGGAGTATTGAGATACCACCCAGACACAAATTACATTTCGTTTTGAGATACAAATTCTTTCAGACCGTCCAGGTGACTGCAGAAAGAAGATGCTCCCTAAGGACTTCCAAAAGAAACGTAAGGAAAGTATTGCACGGGCTGCGTCATGTAGTTTCACCCATGAATATCAGAATGAATGGGAACAAGAATACAGCATAATATGCCTAAAAGAGGCTGTTCGGAATACTTTGAAGGACGAAGATATAGCAATAAATGAGGAACCTTAAGCTATGCTATCGACGGCTACAGAAGTTTGGAGCTGAATCCCCTCAGAAATGGCTCGGCAATGTCCTGGAAGGTTCCTACTCGGAGATTGAGCTTCAAGGTGTTTTGGAATCACACAAGGCGATATGAAGGTAATGAATGACCACTTAATCCTGGAGTCCCCTGATTTTGACTAAATGCACACAATGCCTCAGATGCCCAAAAATTCGTGTCAAAACACCACACATCAGAGCGAACATTTCATAAATGCAAGAAAGCACAGGCTCTCATGAATCACCACAGGGAAGAAACAGAAAATGCCAAGTCTTTATGCTTTGCTTCCCAGCTATCTTGTAGTTTTGGTCAGTGTATAGCCCAGGTCTTTTCGAAAGAAACTAGGCCTTTTAATCACTTCGAGCTGCAGTAGATGCGAGACCTTAAATCATGGGTTAAAGCCAAGGTGCCGAGTCCCTTCCCGGCAACCCAACAAATCACTGATTATATACTGGATAAAGAATACAGAAAAATACGGGAGGGGGTTTTAAAGTAGCTACAGGGAAAGTTCCTTAATATTACGTGGATGAGACTACCAACATCCGATCCCAGCGGGTGATTGACAGCTGTAAAAACTCTAACGAAGGATATTCTAGGGAATGGTCAGCTATCTAGTGTAGTGGGGAGATGGCCAACGAGGGGTGAACTCTGATTGGAGGATATCTTTCCTAGTACTCAGGCTCTACAGGATATAACTTCGCATCTCCGATAGGGAGAGAATCAAACTTTACACATCTTTCGCTGAAGCAGCATCTGTTTCCTCTCTGAGAGGCTTTCTTCTATTGTGGCGTGGTGCGGTTTGTTGGCTGGTTCGCTGATCCATCTCATCCTGCCTGTATTCGCAGGTTTGCCGTAGAGCGCCCTGGCTCACTAGCTAATGATATGAATGCGATCCTAGTAGATCTGATGTTTGTATCTTTAAAAGAAACAAAGCAATACGACTCCACAGGATTAGCAAGCTATATCACAACCTATACCACGATTCAGGTAATACGCAGGTATCTCGCAGCTGTGCTGCTCTTCAAATAGGACCTTAGACATTCCAGCCCTTGGTAGAGGTCGGGGCCTAAGAGGAAAATGAATCTTCCGCGAGATTGAACATGAAGCCACTACAAGCCCGTGGATTGTTGCTGTTTCCTCGCAAGGCTTAGCATACAGCATCAAAATCAAAACGCATTATTTTTACGGTATCGGCAACGCAGATACCCGATTAAGATAGAATCAAAATGTAAAGTCTACAGAATGTCACTCAAATCACATCTAAGCGGATCTTCCTCAAAGATGTCGGAGAAATGGAACTTCTCAACGAGTTTTCGCCCCCAAAATGGTGAAACGTACCTTTGCTGTAGCGGCTGAGAACCCATATCTAGGTGCGAGACTAATGCATGTGCCTTCCCCTATCCACCTCTTCTATCTACAAGCGCGATAATAGTGTGCCCCTGGTCTACAAATCAGAGATCTTGTGATCTCGCAATCCCCATCATATCCAGCCACCTGCCACAAGGGGAATGGTAACTACAGCATGGCCCCATTTCCCGGTATGAAAGTTATATCAACCAATGCAGATGGGCGCACAGGGATATTTTGGACCCAATAACCCCTGCCAGCTGGATAGATTGGCGCAACCACGTGAAGTAATGCCGCCCTTTCCGCTAAAAGATCCAAAGGGAGGCTGGTTGGGGTCTGATTTAAAAGCGCTGAAATATCTTCGGAGGCTAGACACCACCTGATGGACTGTCAACCACTCTGCATCATGCCAATAGCTTGATTGCCGATTTTATCTCTCTTTATACTGAAATTACCCACCTTTAGTGAGATTCTTCAACTTTTTTTGATATGGAGTCCGCAAAGGATCAATTTCACTCCTTGACAACTTCTATACATGATGCTCACCAGTCATTGCCTATCAAATGCGTTTTCTATACAAGCAGTAAGAGTGGCACCAAGAAATGCGAAGGCGAAATCAGTCGACACGATTGGGACATGGTAACTTCTTACTTCAACTCCATCCTTCACATTCCCAACCTACTTTCCGATGACCAGAAGAACGCATTTAAATTATTGCAAGTTTTCGATAACCTTGCAAGGCATTCCCTATGTGGTGAACACGCCCTTCACAGAATATTGTTGAAAGATCAATGGCTATCTGAATTTAAAAAACTGAAAAGCGAAATCGTGGAAGAGTTGGAATATTATTGGGGTGCTATCAACCATGAAGATTCGGATACAGCAAAGGACGAGGAAGATGGTGACCTGGAAGAAGATACTGATGTTCGTCCTGCTCATGAACTCCCAATTAAAAAGTTCATGGCCCTTTGTCCCAATATCGATGAGGAGGAAGTGGCCAGGAAAGTCAGCCAGAAATTAGAGCAACCACTTGGGAAAAGAAGCAGAATGTATGGATGCGTCTATATCATTTCCCCCATGGATGGGAGGTTTGAAGGAATGCTGAAGATTGGATTCTCACAGAGGCCCCCGGAGAATAATCGCTTTCCAATCCACAGGGGCTGCTTTGGAGAATTTGAAGTGATTGCAGTCAAATCAGTGAAGTTTGCCCATCGGGTGGAGCAAATATTGTTGGCGGAGTTCTCCGGGGTGCGCTTCGGGAGGAAGTGTGAAAAAGTAAAGTGCCCTTCGACCCACCAAGAATGGCTGAAAATCAAGACGGAAACAATCATTGAAAGCTTGGATAAATGGTGCACCTTTTTCGATGAAGTTACTCCGTACAATGCGCAAGATCGATTCAAGAAACTGTCTGAAGATGTCGAGCTACCCTCCCCTGCTTCAAGGGAGTACCTCAGACAGGGGTCTTCTACGAGGTCAACTCCGAAGAGAACTCCCCAAAATAATACTTCTGCCAGGAAGGTTTCTGCACGGAAGACTCCTGTAAAGGAGAATGACGCAGAGTATACTCCCACGAAGAAGGCTCCTGCAAAGAGGACTCCGACAAAAAATACCTCTGCAGGAACTCCTACGAAGTCTAGCCAAGATTGGACATCACCCCATACTTCTCCCTCATACTCTCGACTGAAATACCCAACTATCTCAACTACCACTTTTCCGAGCTCTGACGAAGAAGATTCGAAGGAACAAGTGAGCGAGATAGGTCCTGAAGAATTTGCACCACCTCCTGTTGGACCTCTGGCCGTAAGGCTACGTAATCTAAAATTGAAGAGTTAGGTGACTCCAGTAGCAGCTTGAAGATGTTCTGTGTTTTGATTTCTTGTTTTCTTCGTCGAGTCAATGCTGGATTGTTTCTTTGCGCAAAATATTCTGTGAACTCAGTCTTTACTTTAGTTGCTTGTCAAACGCTGATGACCCCAACGTTGTTTGATTATTTCTCGATTTACTGAGATTATTTTACATTCCTGAACAGACTTGGCTTGCTGCTTCGAGCGCAAAGTCACGACCTAAATTTTCAAGCAATTGCTTCAGAGCAGAGCAAATGCATGGCTCGGAAATATCAACTACAGTTTGTGTATCACAGCCATATGCTTTGTCTGGGTGAATATACTGCTCGCCGGACAGTATAAAGTATATCAAGTCTCATCTTTGAATGTTCCAAAGAACCCAAAGAATTCAACGTCAGAGTGCATTCGAAGAAAATCTTCTTTGAACCTCTACCAACGAAAAAGATATAACCTCAACACAAGCTAAAAAAGTTCATAGCCAAGGGACAAATTTCCAAAGACGACTAAGGGGTCCCCATGTAAACCAAGCCTCAGGAATTGAAGCCTAAATTTCATTTCCACGATTTCCACGACCAGGGACCTGGAAAATCCTCGTGGTCACTCAAGCTTACCTGTCCTCGTTCAAGGATAGTAACCAACTCATATCTATCATGGGCACCTCCTTGGACAAAATCGCCGTAAATTAATACTCTGAAAAATTCTGAGCACATACGCCGGTTTGCTCACCCCTGCTGATCCCGGCACTCCAGCCCAAAAACCTCTGACCAAGCATACAATCACTAGAACTTACATAGATTAGATTACGCACTACAGTAGCTAAAAGCACCGGTCAAATCACGCAACTACTAGCCACCGATTTAGTTACTTCTCCGCATCCTATGCCAAAATTTCTTTTAATATTCACAGTGGTATGCGGGATAAGATCGGGGCAAAATCCACCGACTGAACCAGCGTATGATGCCGGAAACCGAACGAAGAGAGTGGGACATTGCCATCGCCGAGCTGATCCATTATTCGTACCCTAATACAGTAATAGGAAAGGCTCATAGCCTATAATAAAAAAGAAATGCATCAGAAATATGCACTATGTGCATGTTATATACGGGGTGATCGACACAATAATGCAAAAGTACATATGGTGGGTATGCATCGAGAAAAAGCCTATGAACGACATAACTACGTGGAAGACTCGAATATTGAAATATCATATGCCCACATTTACATTTAAATCGCTGTGTGCTTCTGTAGGGAAAACCCTCTATACCCATAGTCAAATCCAGTTCAGCCCAAGATACAAAAAGACAAGAACGGAAGATATTTTCATCGTCGAATCTACTTTATTCTACTCCTAGATCTATCTCATACATACGACCACAAGGTCTGAAAAACAAGGCTTCTCATTCGCTCGGCGGTGCTGAAGCCTATTATAGTACGCGGCCAGTTCTCAGTGCGCCTTAGGCTCTAAAATGCGTCAGATTTGATCCTAGGGTGAGTGTAGGTGATATGGGGGGCGAGAAGTTTGGAGATTGGGGGAATAGAGGTGAAAACAGGGCAAGTATTCTCACTAAGATCATCTGGATCGCTAATATTACCCATTCTCATGTTTTCACCTGACTCCAGGCCATAAATGTAAGCCCTAGGGCTTTATGATCTGCTGTCCAATTTCTTAACGCTTAGCTATTCGAAGAGGATACAAAATTCAGGCCCAGAATTCCACTCCCTTTACTGCCTCTAGTAAGTTCTTCAAGATAAACAGAAAGTAGAACCGAAAATTGGAAAGAGAGATTGATGGGGGTTGACAAAGCTAAGCTCTGTCTGAGGTCTCATGATTCACGTGAGCGGGGTCAATTCCACCACACTAGATCGTCGATCCATGCTTTTGCTTCTAACCAATATTCCTTTGGATTTTGCGTGTCTCAATATGGTCGCCCCTCAGATATTCCAATTATCGGTTGGTTCAGCATTTGATGCGCTAGAGCCTCGGCAAAAGCTGTACGCTCATTACATGGCTAAGTATGAAGCATAACCGACAGAGAGTAACTCGCTGTCTTCTATGCCCCAGACTGAGAATCTTTAGAGCGGCATGGAGTGGCTCGAGAATTATATTCCGTCAAGTGTCTACAGAAGCAAATTCTATTTTCGACTTCATCATGGCTCTCTACGATACCTGCGATGGTAACTGGGAAAACCTTGCCGATGCCTCCCACTTGGATATTAATGATGTTGAATCATTCCTGGACTATGCAGCAATTTTTCTGTCCAACATGGGCAATTATTTTGTGGGATTCGAGCCCCTCCATTTGTCATTTATGGGACTAATAATCTTCTCAGGGAGCCGGTGACCAGAAGTTTATCCCATCCATTTCCAAGGACAAGGTTGCTCAATTAGCAAGCTCCGCTGGTACTGGCGCAACTTCTCTGTGGGAGCAAATTCAAGGATTAATGTTTCAATTACCACCTTTTGGGCTAGGGCCTCCGGGAAAGCTTACTCAGAGCTCATATTATCCGGGAATGGAAGAGCGCTTTTTTCACGAAGATACATTGCTGGTCTCAGGCATCATGAATGAGTTATCTATACTTCCGGAAAACACGCGACTTATGAGAGTTACCGGAGCAGAAGGTATCGAGACACTGGATATTCTCCAGGCATCGGAAAATGAAAATATTTTGACATGCAACCATACGAACACTGCCTTCGCTAACAAAACAATTCGATTGAAAACTGGAGATCACGCAAGAGAACTTCTGCAGATCAATGTCTATTTACGGAAAGCCCTCGATTACGTCTCTAATTCATCACAGTATGAAATGATTCAAAAAACTATAGACAGCTTTACAACTGGAGATATCTCAAGCTACAAGGATGCTCAAAGGGTTTGGGTGAATGATAAAAGTCCATGTGTCGAGACAGTCCTTGGATTTATTGAACCTTACCGAGACCCACTGGGAATTAGGTCTGAATTTGAAGGGATCGTTGGTATTTTCGACGCGGACGAATCAAAGGTTTTGAATGAATTGGCGGAAATTTCTAATGAATTAGTTTGTAATCTCCCATGGGTCAACAGCCATGAAGCCAGCAAAGGGCCCTTTGAGAAAGAAATATTCGAGGCCCCGGACTTTTCCAGTGTCCAGAGTAAGCTATATTCTTATTGGTGAAGGCCAGCTCCATTAACGCTCCAAAGGCCTGGTTTATTGCTCGAGCATCGTTTTTCCGGGTATCAACCTTCCCAATGTGGGTTTTCAAAAACGATATCTGTCTAGTACCAGAAGAAGCTTGCCAAGGCTAAAAGAATGCAGTACAATGACATACGCCAGGAGACTGGATACAAGAACATCATTTTTTATAGTCGCATGAAGGCAGAGAGCCAGCGAGACAGGGGTCTCCACTTGATTGATGCGTCAGAACAAGAGATATTCAAGAAGCATCGATTCCACGCATATTACATATGGGTAGTACTCCACGAGATTCTCGGCCATGGAACCGGGAGGTTTCTATCCGAGACCAGTACAGGAAAATATAACTTCAATCCAGAAAGTCCGCCCGTGAACCCTGTCACAGGCGAGCCAATTCAAACTTGCTATCGACTTGGCCAAACGTGGACCAGCGTGTTCGGGGATCTTTCTACGACTGTTGATGAATGCAGAGCCGAACTTGTTGGTGCATATTTGATCGATGATCCAAGAGTTTTGGCTTTATTCGGCCACACTGAACGCGCGCTTGTTACGCCGGATGATTGTATGATGTTCTGCTTTCAATTGCCCTAAAATTAAAGCTAACTATTGAGAGTGGTCTATAATTTATACCTACAATTGGGGACTGACGGCCTTCGGGGATTGCAAAATTACGATACCTCTACGCAGGTTGGTGTGCCGATCAAAGTATCTGGAATTTGAACTGACACAAAGAAAGGGATGGGGTCAAGCCCACAGCCGCGTAAGTATAAAGCTCTATTTTGCCAATCCATGGCTCACATACGGCTCAGGCACACTACGCCATACTTAGACATCTTTTGAAAGATGCGAACGGTCTCTATACAATTCTTTGCGATTCGCAGCAAGGCAAACTGACAGTGAAGGTTGATCGCGCCCGTATCATCCGACATGGAAAGCCTTCCCTGGGTCGCATGCTATTAAAATTACATATCTATCGTTGCACTGCAGACGTTGACAATTGCCGCAAGTTCTATGAAGACCTTTCTCGCGTGGATGACGAAGCTTTGAAGTGGAGAGATATCATAACTGCCAAGCAAGATCCACCATTGGTCTTCTCGCAAGCAAATACATACCTAGACGCGGAAGGTATCACGATTCGAGAATACGAAGCATCAACTAGAGGTGTAATTCAGAGTTGGGCTGAGCGGGATATTAATTGAATTAATGCCGGGTACTGAACTAGAACTGTCATCATTACCGACTGAACGTGCAAGAGCGGATTCATTCAACATGATAAGACCCATCACTGACTGGTCTAACTATTCAGTAACTGAACAAACTGTAGAATAACCTGGAGAAGCGCCATAAGAGACCCAAAAAGTCCAAATACTATTACTGCCCAGAATGTCATCCAATTGGCGGAATTTCGGTTATCTCGCCAAAGTTGCAACCAAGTTCTTGGCGCTGCAGCGGACAAAAATTTTGGCAGGACCACTATTCGATATCGTAAGATGGGGAAGTCTCGTGGAAGGTAGCACTTCTCCTTTTCCACTGCGTCCCAAGGTCCCTTTGGATCCAGAAATGGCGAAAAGTCCGTTTGCTGCATAGTTTGGACAAAAGTGGGTCCCCCAACTGAAGTTTCAATGCATTTTCTCAGAAAGGGTCTACTGAATGGAATAGCGCTCGTGACCTCTTTGTCTGGCCGAAAAGAAGCCTGTATGACATCAAAATTTCAATTAGTAGCTGATTCACTTCGGATTTCGAAGCCCATTGACATCTTAGATGCTTCGTGGTCGCACAGGAATGAAGCACACCCCTCCCCTTGCCTTCATCGTATGTGGCCAAACAAAATTGACAAAATGAGAGAAACCGGAAAAGGGAAACCTCTTTTGTGGTCGTATTAAATTCGAGGTGACAGGAAAGAGCATCCGTCCATTTGATTTTGATCCCTGCAAGGTAATGCAGCGTGTGGACATTTAAGTCGTTTGGGTCAATATCAACTTGCTCTTGAAAAGTGCGCTGAAGAGCTTCGTCATCGTCTAAAAAGAGATTTTTGGATGGAAGAAGGACACCAAATCCCATAAGAAGCTCACTGAAGGATTCGCGTGAGCATAATGAGATGCTCTAGGTAAGAGAGACATGTGTATAACTGCAGCATCCATTTTGTTCAATGATTTCTAAGTTCTTGGGGCATTTGGGAACTGAGTGAAACGAAAGTGGCTCAAAAAGCATGCTTTGATGGCCAAGAATTGTAAACAACCAGATATTGGGCGGAATTGAGGTCTTCTTCCAGACATCCAGAAACTAAGATACGCTCGTCCAGAAGATGACCGATTGTATCGTCGATTGTTGCAGTAGAATCTTGAATGATAAATCTAGCGACCTGGATGAAGGCTCCAGCGAATATTTCCCAGTGTGATTCAACTGTACAAAGCTCGTGATTTGAATGGAACAGATCGAATATGCGGCGGAAATGTAGTGAAATGGGAGATGAGCCAGGTCGTGTACCACGTGGGTATTGTGCTCTGGTCAAGGGCTTGCAAGCCATTGGGTAACATGTTCGCCCAGAGTATGGCTTTATCCGACGTAAAAGATGAAGCAATTCGACTCTCACCTATTTAAACATCAATGTCTATAAGTGCGGTGTTCACAAGATCTCACGAGATCATACATACTAAGGACGGAAATATGTAGGACGGAAATATGTAAGAGATGATTTGGCGAAGGGAAGTGCCGTGGAACCATGTTGAAATTAGCGCTTTGGGAGTAACATTTCAAACATTCGCCAGAAGTGAATTTTCAAGTAGACAATTTCTTCAGAAAAGAAGTAGAATTGAGATAGGAAAATGAAAGCCAAAAATCTATTTCCACGGCTGCGACAAGAGAGGGAAATCATTTAAATAGGCGCAGCCTCGTCCTTAACAAGTTTTGCCCCTTAATTTGCTGGTAGTGTTGGCCAGATTACTTCCTGCATAGTTATCCCTGCAAGCGGTAAAGTGATTCAGCTGATTTGTTAAGACGTAATCCACGGGCGAGTGAGACCCCTCAAAACACCACATGGAACGTGACAACTTACGTCTTATCTCAACAACTGCGTCTCTCTGGAATGAGATTACACGGACAGCATTTCTCGCCTTTCAACGTAGCATATGAGGATGATTTTGAGCAGTATTAGAGATGAACACATTCGTGTCTCAAGCATCAAAATAAAAGATGCTTTATGATAGTACAGGATTTCTGGGAAGCAAATTATTGTAGATTTATGTGGTCGAGATCTGAAGGGATTCGAGATGAAGATTCGAAGAATGATTGGTGGCATCGAAGCCTTACGTCCAATTACGCAGGTCATTGAAGTTGTATACCACGACTGGGTCGGTAAGTATGAGAGTCCGAGGGCTTTCATTCGATCACAAACAGTACAGCTAGCTCCGAACGACAATATTGTGGCGATTTCTGGGAATTTTTAGGTAAGCCGGAAATTTTATCAGTCTATTATAAAAGAAAGGTTTTCCTCAGTAACTCTCCTTATTAATATGATTTTAAAATTCTAGGACTATAAATTGATGGATCTGGCGATAGGCTCCAATAACAAATTCATTGCTGCTGCCGAGCAGTGAAAAATGACTTATATTTAGAAGAGACAATATTTCACCTTTGGTTGCATCTAAATATTGCAAAACTTGTCTATCCAATGTTCTCTAGGTGCGTGTTTCAGAGAAGACAGGATTATCTCATATGTAGCTACTGCCTCATATTCTGCTTCAGATTGAGAAATGCAAAGAAAACTATTTTTATACTATCGTATGCAAGCACTAAGCATCCTACAAAATAGAGTAGAAGATGTAGTTAGAACTTGTTGAGCTTTCATAAGATGAAAAGGACTACATATCTAAATGGATCATAGAAGATCATGTATGGATTCACTAAAACGATTACTATCCATATAGAAGGAAGGGGGGATTTGGGGATGGTGCATATATTCATGGATGGATGTAGTGTGTGATGTTGAACGATGATGGACACCTATGTGAGATAGAAGCTTCGTAGATGAAATGGATGATAGAATGCAAAGGTGGAAGTACCCTCCATTAACAGATTGCAAGCAATACTTCTTATGTCCACTAGGCTGGAAAATAGTAGGCTAGAAAAAAAAGGCGCAAATTCTTGCATAGCACCTTGTAATTGAGGAAGCTCCAATAGAAATAAGAAAATTGAGTGATTGATTGACCACTGCGAAACGGAGCATAATGAACGAAGTAAGAACAGTCATGGAAAGAAACCAAAAGTACTGAAATACAATTAGAAATATTCCATGAGAAGGACCACATGAATATTTCTTGTAGATGAAAAGATTTTGACCTTTGACATTGCAAGTAAAGTAAAAGTAGTTACACGCCTTCACTTGTCGAAGGCGGTGTCGGGCAACGCCAGCAACGGCAGTAACCAGCCCCGGTATACGTCTGATCATGTGATATCAATTTTAACCCAAGCTTGACTTCGCTCTCCCAGTTAGACGTGCACGAAGCTCAACTTGCTGTCGAGTCGAGCAAATGGACAATTGAAAATCCCTCTGATGATAAGCCACGCTCACAAATAAACTCGGTCTTGTCTTCTCCACCCCACCAGAAAACCGTCCAGCTTCCCTCCAACAATGCCACCTCCGCTCCCGTCCTCCCATCGCGGGATGACCGCGAACCCACTCAAGCCCGTGAGTCGTTACCGCCCTGGAAAAGCGATCGCAGAGGAACCATCTTCGTCTGAAGAGGAAGAGGAAGAAGAGGACATCGAGGCGCAAAAGGAACAAGAACGTCAACGAGCCGAGGCGCAGCGACGCAGACAGCAGGCCCCCAAGGCTAGCTCATTCCCCGCTGCTGCTGCCCGCAAAGTCCAAGAGGAGGAGGAGGAAGAAGACGAGGAGGGATTTGTGACGGAGGACGAGGACGAGGAATCCACACAACCTGCGCCTACAAAGGCTGCGCCACCGGCCCAGGGCATCCCAGAACGGCCGACAGTACCGAAAACAGCTCTAGGAGCGCGAGCGGGAGAGAGCTCAGAGGAAAAGGAAGGCTCTGAAGAGGAGGAAGAAAGCTCAGAAGAGGAAAGCAGCTCGGAGGACGAAGCACCACGGCGGATGCTAATACGACCTACGTTCATCAAGAAGGACAAGCGAAATGCAGCGGGGCAAGGTGCTGAAGCACAATCGCAAGCTCCCATCAGCAGCGCCGACTCCGCAGCCGATAATGAGTTGCGCCGCGCCCAGCGGCAGGAGAAGGCGGATCAGTTGGTGCGGGACCAACTAGAGAAGGAAGCAATCGCGCGATCATCGGCGCACAAAGCCTGGGACGAGGATGAGGTTGTGGAAGCCGACGACGAAGAAGCCATTGATGACCGGGATGGTGTGGACCCAGAAGCAGAATACGCGGCGTGGAAACTGCGGGAGCTGAAGCGACTCAAGCGTGAGCGCGAGGCCATCGAAGAAGCGGAGAAGGAGCGCGAAGAGATCGAGCGGCGGCGCAACCTCACAGCTGAGGAACGGGACCGTGAAGACCGCGAGTTCCTGGCGCAACAGAAAGAGGACCGCGAGGCGAACCGGGGCCAGACTGGGTTCATGCAGCGTTACTTCCACAAGGGCGCGTTCTTCCGGGACGATCAGGAAAAGGAGGGTCTGGACCAGCGTAATGTTATGGGACGACGCTTTGTCGACGATGTTGCACGCGAGACACTGCCTCAGTATATGCAGGTTCGTGATATGACGAAGCTCGGCAAGAAAGGACGCACTCGCTACCGGGATCTCAAAACTGAGGATACGGGTCGGTTTGGCGAGGGCTACCAGAACCGGCGACGGCAAGATGGCCCTCCCATTGGCATTACAGACGAACGTTTTATGCCAGACCGTGGGAATGACTGGGGCCAGGGACCGCAGGGACCGACGGGAGCTAATGCGAGTGTTGTTCGACAACGGCGCAGATCGAGAACTCGATCCCGCTCTCCAAGGAGAGACCGGCGCGACGAGAGAAGTCGGTCCAGAGAGCGGCGAAAGCGCAGCCCGTCACCGTACGAGGATCGCGATAAACGACGGCGTGTCGAAAGCTCTTCATGATTTCTTATGTATCAGCTACGGATGGGGGGCATTCCCTTTCTGTATCTCCATCTTTTATGGCGTTGGCGCTGGGTTCCAATCAAAATGTTTGCATGGGTGGATTATCCTCAATGTGATATACTAGCATTTCCTGTAACTGATACCTCTTATGGGTTTTATGGGCTTCAAAACAGCAGATATAGAACTCTCTATTTTCCTTCCTGTGGAGGAATGTATCATTGATGTGATTGGCGTCCTGGTCAACTTGTCAAGGAGTCTCCTGTATAAAGTAGGACAACCGATAGGTAGAACCGATGACGACCAAGTTCTAGATTAGCATAATCTCTGTGTAGACGTGACTTCATAGCCTGCAATCCGCTCTTCGCAGTGCATATTTAGGAAGGTTATTCCCCGGAGTCTCATGTTTTCAAGCGCCCGAAAACCATACTATATACACGGGTGTGCGTGCATGATCTGCCTTACTTGCAAGGAGAAGAGCAGAGTCGCCTTGTAGCTGGGCCCTGCCCTAGCGGTTGCCATCGAGGAGGGCATGAATATTATCCGGCGCATTCCTTTATTTAATGCCCGCTCGCTCCAGCACCTTTTCCCTCTCCATAACGCTGTCCCCAAAGCGTAGGAGAAAGACGGTCCGGCTGGGCCACATCTCAGTGGGTTGGTTATGCGCCGAAACCTTGGCCTCGAAACCGCAACCGTCGCAGACGCCCTCAATAATACCGGCGACGAAGGCGGCGCAATTAAGCATGCTCATCTCGCGCGGGACGCTGACATAGGTGTTTACCAAGGGGTCATTATCGGTGATCATGTATTCATTGGGAGTGTCTGGAGACACAGAGTGCTCGAGAGCGTCTGCGGAGCGGCCGAACAGCAGCCGCCAGAGTGGGCCGTGGATTAGATGGAGGAGGGTGATGATACGGAGGGGGCGGTTGGGTGGAGACGAAGAAGTGGATGAGCTGGAGAGGGCTGAGGAGGAGGTTGATGTAGAGCGATAGAAGAGGAGATCGAGGAGGCGCAGGCCGAGGGGGTATCCCTGTTCGTTTAATCTGTCGGCGTGTAGGTTAGTAATTTGAGTGCCAATTCGACTCAAATTGGCAGTGGCCGACTGGCTCAGCCACCAATCTGCCGGACACGCACCGCTTCTCCAAGTCTTGAATGCCTGTTACTCGCCGTTGGGCATATGTGACCATCTCGGCGAAGAGATACGCAAAGCTCGCTCTGCTGAGCTCGGCCGTTCGGTTGCGATTGAGGTGACGGTCATAGATGGTCTTGCGGTTTGAAGGCACTCGAAGGCCAGTTGTTGGTTGGGGTGATGACGGCGGCTGCGAAACTGCGGGTTTATCGCCTGATCCGGTTGATTGAGGCGTTCCTGAGTTACTGATGGACATCATCGTCGAGTGCCTCGGTGGAGCCGCCATGATGTTTTGAGGGGTTCAGGGGAAGAAAGAGGAGTGTGGTGATATGATTGAGCGGATATGAGGTCTGGAGGGAGAGAAAGGCGAAGTAAAGGTAGGGCCAAACTCAGGAAATCATGATATCCAAGATAGGGAGTTTCGAATATTGAGTCCTGGAGATACGGTCGACCGAGACCACGCTGGGATGCAGCTCTCGGGCCCGCTCGGCGGTGAAGCACGTCGCCGCGAACCAATCTGGGCGGTCTTGCGCAAAGCCAAGTGCCAGTTGCGTCCAGCGAACATGCGGTCGATTATTGTACATTTGATTTACAAGTCCAGGTAAAAGCTTTACAATGAAAAAAAGAGTACATAATAAATAGCATGTATTTGTTTTTCTATATGGCCATCTCATGAGAGCGTAGCTTGACTCAGCACCACAGCCCTCCTGCAGGAAAAGAGCTCTCGCTGAAAAATCTCCGCACGTTGCATGAGATGAGAAAAGCCACGATGCTCAATGACAAGAGTGTATAGTATCCAAAGCCCTGAGGGATGAGGATGGGGAGACTGTTCAATTCTGAAAAGCCGGAACGGATTAGCATATGTTCATACCAAAAAGAACATGATAGAAGAATCCATCAAGGACCAGCCAGCAATTTCAATCAGACATCCAAGGAAGATTAGACCGTCACCGCCATCTAATTGGGTTCAACCGGCGATGGCTACAGTGAAAACTGCGAATAAGGAAAATATATCATCTTCGAAAAGATGCTGGCTGGGGGAGGGACAAGAAAATATTGGCAGGGCAAACTCACCAGTTAGTGTACCATGTGTGGCGTATTGTCGCAGATACTTGCCCGCCCTCACAAGCCCATCGCAAGGCAAGAAGTGCGCATAAGACAACCGGCGCAAGCGATGGTTGTGAAGAGCAGGGGAGGTAGAGAAAGAAGTGGGAAAGGAAAAAAATTTTAGGCGGGTCCGCAATTTATACCGGGCGTTGAGAGCTAAGCGGTGGTCCCGGGCAAAATATTATGTCATCAAGCGAAACCAACACCAACACAGTTTAGCCGCGCCGGTTCTAGCGCGTTATAGAATCGTTTGGGTTGGCTTCGAATGACTCGCCCATTTTCCTTGAGAGTGTTGGGAGCAAGACCTCCCTCCTTGGAGCTTCTAGCAGGCTCTACGGCGCGTATTGGCAGCGCTCTTTCTCTCTACCACATAGGGTTCCATTGAATGGCTCTTCTACATAATCGTCAAATGCGTAGTTTCTGGTCATTCTTTCTTGATTTAGATCAAGACAGTACATATGATCTCCGTATCCGTATTTTCCAAAATCAGGCCATCCAGTAGCCGGTGAGACTTGTTAGCTTACAATGTTCGAAAACATAAGCTTGACGTACATAAATAAAAATCAAAAAACCATCATATGTCGAAAGTGAAACACAACAGACACAACGAAACGCAGGATGGCTATTTAAAGCTCTTCTGTTTTTGCCGGGAGTTCCAGTTCAGCGTCTTCGAGATGCTGTGAACCCAGTCCTCGCCACGCCGGTTCTGCGGTAGCACATTGGCGAACGGGTATCTTGATGCCGATACGGTCACGTAGTCGCCCGGAAGTAATTCCACCCTGCATTCAAGAATTAGCCTGTAAACTCTCCGCTTTCGTACATCGAGTGACTCTCACCTCTCTCGGCCGTCGAAACTGGCCCATGAGCTAGTTCGCGCATCATAGGGCACACCCATGCGTAATACAATCGTATCTGGGAGGATAATCGGTCGAAATGATAGGGTATGCGCGCAGATCGCGGTGACCAGAATGACTGGGTTCTCCGGGTGCGAAAGGGAACCCCCGGCGGCGAGGTTGTATGCCGTCGAGCCCGTTGGAGTCGCAATGCAGATTCCGTCGGCGAGGAGGGTGGTGAAATGCTCATCATCGCCGAATAATTCGATTTGAGACATAGCTAAGTGAAATTCGATTA
Source organism: Penicillium macrosclerotiorum (assembly GCF_028827735.1). Classification (NCBI taxonomy): domain Eukaryota; kingdom Fungi; phylum Ascomycota; class Eurotiomycetes; order Eurotiales; family Aspergillaceae; genus Penicillium; species Penicillium macrosclerotiorum. The sequence goes on along the minus strand of NW_026643083.1, from coordinate 4,508,313 downwards.
GACGCACAGGCATTAATGACGGAGACCAGAAATTATTCAGGTTTCAACAACAACAGGCGGAAAAAGGAAGACTGCAGACATACTTGGGTTAGGACCGCGGTCGAGCACCACATCATTGAGAATCTCGAACACCCGGTCCGGAGTGTGCGTCAAGGTGTCTTCGCCTTCTTCACCAATGAGCTCTTCTACCAAGTCTCGGCAGGTCAAGGTATTGGAGTGCGGATCTTTTAGGCGTGCCTTGCTCCGCATGATCGTGCACTCGAATCGCAACCGGAGACTGACGACAACACCATCCCGGAAGGCATTTTCCAGAATTTTTTGGTGGTCCGCGAAGTCAAAATTCGTCAGGAACCCAAGAGAACCAAGGGCGAACGATAGGACTGGCGGAACGATGCGCTGGAATAACCAGCTTGTGTAGAGGACCGTTCCGTCACCACCCAGAGTAACCACAAAATCAAACAGATGTGGTTGATCCTGCGCGAGCTTCGGGTCCCAGAACTTTAGCCGGCCTTTGGCGGACGGCTCTTCCTGCAGTAATTGCAAGGTCCCAAAGTCCGGATGTGTCTCCATACGTCGTTCCACATAGACGATATATGGCGTGTCACGGTCTTTGGAAAGCAGCCATCTGGTGACCTTCCTTGTGAGGCTCACAAGCGATTCATCATGTGTCTTGCTCACGATGAAGACGTTCTTGACGGTAAGCTTGAGCTTGATGCTCCCTAGCTTCTTGGAGAGCTTCCGCACATTCCAGGCCATGTCCGACAGCTGTCTTTTTGTTAAGTGCCGAGACTGAATGATCGTCGGAACAGGTTTCAAGATCTTGCCATCACCGTCAACGACCGACACTACGTTATCCTCACCAAGTTCCTTCGCGTCTGCGGTAAGCTCCTCGGTGGGCTCCTCGTCACTGAGCGTCCGGATCACATCTTGCGTCTCGTCGATGTGCTTTGAAGGTGTCGCCCACTCCCCAGCAATCAAGGAATGTACGTAGCAGGCGGTCGTTTTGTCAGGTTGCCCGGAGTGTCGCATCTGGGGTTTCTCCATCGTCACCAAGGACGATTTCCGACGGTGGTTCGAGTCGGGATAGAAGACGACCTGCACACAAAGAGCGAAACCTTAGCCAACGCCGTGGGAAGAGTTACTGTAACGGCCGTAGCAGAAGATCACCGTACCTCGAGTTGATTTTGTGCATCTGAGTCGCTCAGCGCTCCGTGGCTCTATGATGCATTGATCAGCGTCGCGACCAACAACCCCGCGCCTGTCGGCAACGTACCTCGTCCATGGAGGCCGTTGATGTCCTCCGGTCCTTTGCATCCATTGCGCACAAGTTACCGGGTTATCTGAGGCGTCGCTCAAGCTCTCATTGTTGGTGCCGTGCAAGCTTCGGGGGAGCTGCACATTCAAGGGCGCGGGACTTGGAATGGACGAAGTGGTGGATATGACGTCGGCCCACTTTACGAGGGTCGGAATCGCGGCTTTTATCTTGGGAGGCGCAATGACTCCAGTGCGACACCGTGGCTCATTGTACGCGGTCGCTTTCTCTGGCTTCCTTGACCGGTTTACTTTTTTTAGTGTGGCATTCAGGCACGGCTTGGATTGAATTGCAAAACTCCAGTTACATACTATCTCGGATAATGTCTGGCAACTCTTGGCGCTCTCTTTTCGTTCAAGTGCTTGCAGATCGAAAACACGAACACGAGAGCACCGTCGCAAAGTCAAGGGTACTAGGCCTAGGACCAGTCAGAAATGTTCGTTCTGCAGGTCAAATTGTTTAAATTAAAATAGATGTAGATGTGTCGACTAGAAGCCCCGTTTTTTTTACCTCTTTAGTTAAGATTACTAGAATTTAGAGCTTATTTGTTAGATGTCCTAGGGGCCAGGAAAATGGGGCAGGATAAGTAACAATTAATTTGCTAGGTATCATAGAATATAGGGCCCTATATCATCATCGGCTGAATAAGTACGCCACTAACATAGAGCCTCAAGATTAGGCGCTAAGCAATCACTAAGAATAAATGTTACTGATCAATCATCAAAGGAAGAGTAGGAATGAATCATGAATCCCATGGAGATGCTGAATGATCACTGAGCTGGGGTCTGTAATTTAAATTCCTCACTGAGCCGACAACCAAATGTCCTCATGAAACGACGGGTGGCTTCAATATGAAAGCTCCACCTAGTAGACATTATCTTGTTTATATATTTAGATCTACATTGCGTTCTTCATCTCTCTCAGCGCGGCCATCACCTCCACTGGCTTTGTTTTGCCGGTCGCTTTCTGAATCTCCGGGTCCTGGATAACCATGAGCATCTAGTTTATGGGTCAAGTGAGAGGGGTTGGATGCTCGACTTACATTAACACGCATGAACACATTGTGGAGCTAGGAGTTGGTGTCAGTCTCGGTTATAATATCTCCTTGTCATGTCGCTTGAAGCATACCTTCTCATCACCAATAGTAAATTTTCCCTGCGTCTGCTGATTTTTCTCGGCAAAGGCCTGAAGCTTGGTGATTGGTTCTGTCTGGGACACGCTGAGACAAAATTTCACATTCGCCTTTGTGTATTCGTGGCCCGGCTTTCTGATGTGAGTATTTATGTTCGAGGCCATCGGGGACAAGAAAGAGGGTGAACATACGTAGACTTTGGTGTCATCTGGCAATGAGGCCAGCGTCTCGTTCAAAGCCTTGTGCATCTCCTCTGCATTTCCCTCAAAGAATCGACCGCAGCCTGGATGCAAGTCAGGGTTCGAGTCGAAAGGGATTTTACTTCAATGATTAGATAGCAACATACCGGCAATGAAGAGGGTGTCACCAGTAAACACAACACGCTGGTCTCCATCTTCCATGAAATAGCAGATACTATCTTGGGTGTGGCATGGGGTGTGCAGAGCTTTGACAGAGATGCGGTCTCCGATCTTGAACTCCTCGCCATGTGCTGGGGTCTTGGTGACGGACTGGCAATTCTTGCCTCCAATGACAGGGAGCTTGCCAAGTTGCTCAAGCTAGATAGAGTCAATACACACGGCCTCGATATGTATATGGGATATATAGAGACTTTCCATTTGGTCATTTCCTCCAGCATGATCCCAGTGACTAAGAAATGAACCGTCAACACACCCGGCTTTCTAGACTGAGTACCAAAGGCAGAAGAGAAGAAGCATAGACGTACTGGTGAGTGTTCACAATAGCTGACAAGATGATCTTGCCCCCATCAATTTGCGACTTCAATTCCGGGACCACCCTATAAGCATTCTCTCATAAGTCAAAACAATCGCGAGAATAGACATATCCAACGATAAGAAACCTACTCTGGCGGATTCGCAGGATCAATGATTACGGATTGCTTAGTAGGCTCATCCGTGACCAGGTAGGCATAGTTGTTGCCCTTCCCAGTCCCTGCAAAAAAGCAACATGAACATTGAGTTCAAAAAATAGTGACAACTCGGCGGTACAAGCCGGTATCCAGAAGGGCCATGGGTCCACCTACACATGGGAATCGACTGAACATGCATGGTGCGGACTTGTCGAGCGTTCAATGATCGAAACGAAAATAATCTAGATGCTCTTGCAAAACTCATCACCTATGAGATGGTTGGTCAGTGTGCGGGGAACTGTCTCTAAGCTGGTCGCCAACGTCGCTCCAAAACGAGCCGATTACAGAGCAACGTCATGCGGAATATCAATTTTCCGGTTTTCTTAGTAATATCCGAATGTCTGATTGGGCACAGCCTCGTCGGTCGAAGAATATGGAAGTAGATTGTGGTGTTTATAATTCATGCATCTTCAGACTCCGGAGGCAAATAATCTTTGTTTATTCTTGCGGTGCTGCCAGCAGAACCGATGATAGAGTTCATTAAAATTAAACAATGCCAACGTAGTTAGCCGATGTCACCCCCAAAGGTCGACTGTCCCATTTCTCCACCGGACCCCAGCCATGTTCCCAAAGTTTCTCGGCAATATTATCGGGGCTAGTGTGAATATTTGCCTTTGAGGATCCATTTTTTTGATCTTTAGACATCGAGCCATCAATAGATAGTTTCTCACAGAAACTCTTTTGCTTCTGTAACTCTCCGCTCAACATCTTGGCCCAGTGAGTTGGGTTCTCGCTGCAAATGCTTAGAATGTAACCACGAGGGCAGAATGATTGTTGAGAACCCCAGCTAGATGATGTCAACAGGTGCTCCAACCACAGGAAGAGAGCCTCTGCTCTGGGATCTGTGAGTGAGTCGCGAACTGGGTCAAGCACAAGGTCATGCACCAGCTCCTCAGACAAAAGCATCAAGAATGTAGGCTGATTGTTCGTGACTTTCTGCAGGATAGGGTCCCACTTCTTGAAGACCGCATTCATAGATTCCCCTAGTCTATAGAGTATGTATGAGCAAATCTATCCCGCATCCGCAGTAGAGAAGGAAAAAACTTACTTGCGCTCCGAGTCCACCAACACTCCCTCATCTAACAAAACCCGAGGCAAAAGATGCACCCCCGGGCTCGATGCCTCGCTTGAAATAGCACAAATGGAGACCAGCCGATCCGCAACTGCATCTTCCTGGTCTCGTTTGCGCTTTTTTCTAGCGGGATCCATGCAACCAGACTCAGAAGTCAACTTCTGCACCGCGTTTCTCAGATTCATAACGATGGAAACGCTGTCATCCCGAGAAACGTCTCGGGCACCGCCCAATTCATCGCTATCAATGGTGGCCCAGTAGTTTTCCCACAGCCACTCTAGCGAGCGCTGTGATGCTTTACGCAGGACGACCAAGGACGGCGGCTCACGATGCGTCGCTTCGTGCCGCAGCTCAACAAAGGAGGCAGGGAGGCCAAGGTCCACGGCACGCTGGAACATGGTCTTGCGCTGGCCGTGAATCTTTGTGTCCACAAGCCCTGTGACAAAACTGTACGAAGTCTCATTAGTGGGATACGCAGGATGAGAACACCGCATTTCAACAGATCACTGAGAACGAGGGAGCGAGGAACAATCTCCATCCAGAACCTCCATAACAGGGCACACCAGCCCAAACAAAAAAGCCAAGAGAGGAAGAATGACACATACCGACAAAAAGCAGCCGAGTACGTTGCCCGGATTGAAAATATCGAATTGCGCTGTACATCATCGTGCAAAATGGCATCCGTCAACAATGCCGTAGCCTCAACATGGTGCGGCACATTGCCTCTCAACTTCCACGCCTCAACCTAGCGACACAACATTAGAACAAATTCAAACCCATAAGGTGCTCTGTCTTTTCAACGAGACCACGTACCGTCGCGCAAGCGTGCGAGCGCATGTCCGGCCCATCATACGAGGGCAACGGGTAAAACTCGTTTCGCACATCGAGCAACTGCGACTTCGTCTTCCAGGCTGTGAAGACGAGCTTAGCCATTGCTAGTAAGGCACGGCTTTGGGTGGAGGATCTTGTGATTTTCCTTTTTATTCTTCCCTTTTCTCAAGATCCCAGGGCGATTTAGAGCTCCAATAGCGAAGTACAGATTTGAAGCTCTTTTTTTGGCAAGATTTTCGGCGGAGGGTTGACCCATTGGGATAGTTTCGCCGGGGAGCAAGCAAAGCCGTAGCCAATCAACGGAGCGCGGAGTATACCTCATTTCCAGTGCACCGCGCCTCATTGCATCAAGACCACGAGAATTTACATCTAAGATTAATGTTGTAAGGGTGTAAGCTAGTTTGATTGAGCAAGATCATAAATATCTGGTCGTTATTTCCGACCGCTAACTATCCTAAAAAAGGAAACGTCGAGACACGGCTCTAGAAAGCAATTCTGATGCGGTCCCAGGGTATCCATCCCATGTATCACAAACTCCAGTTGATCCGAAACTGCGGGAAAAAGAACATAGAAGAAGAAAAAAAGAATACAGGGAAAGGGAGAAAATACCACGCTATGCCCGCTATAAAACAAAAGACATGAACACGATAATAATAAAAATTAAATGAAATGTTTCAAGCGATTGCGTCAGATCCACCCGTAGCCATAGCTCATACAGGGCTTGTTCAAGGTGGCAAATGGCTGCGCCGCAGTCATTGTTTGTTGGTCCAGGTCGTCATGATCGAAAAAGAAGGATTTGTGGAGGAGGTTCAGGGCTTGTTTGGAGGACTGCTTCGAGATGGGAAATGTTGACTGCTGAGCTGGAGGAGAGGGCTCCTCAAAACTTGGCTGCGTGAGTTCAGGATCGATTACATCATCCTCGCCATACTGAGAGCTGTCGTCCTTCTCATCGTCCGAGGGCGAGAACGTTTCTTCCAGTTTGAGACCCTTGCCCAGAGCGCCCTGGTGCGCGAGGCCCAGGGAGCTGTTCGGTTGGCTGTATAGACCCATACCAACCAGTTCCTCCTCGGGCTTGCCCTCTTTCTGAGAGAGCATCGGCGAGGAGTCGAATTGCTGAATGGGGAGGAAGTCTGGGGTCGAGGGGCCGCTGACTTCTCCCGGAGATGGCACACTAACGTAGCTGGGGCAGGTAGTTTCCGCCGGCGGGATGTTGTTGGCCATCGAAAGCATGTCGAGGGACCAGGCATCAGATGCAGTCTGACCCATCGTTTGAAGATCGGAGTTGGTTGCCGGCATGCCCCATGCCATGGGCTCGACCTGCGAGCCAGTCATCGCCAATGAGGGGGTTTGTTGAGAAAGAGGCAAGGGCTCCTGCAGATCCGAAAAGGCAGAAAGGTAGTCAGGCGAGTAAGCAGGCCCCGCGGAGACGGGATAGGACATCATGTTCTCTTGGCCGTAGAGGGACAGCCCGTTCATGACTTGATTCGACATCGTACTCATGTCGGCGAAATTTCCCGAGGTCAAGGCAGGCATGCAGGACGGGTTCGAAAGTCCTCGGGCCCTGGCCGATGAGGGGTGCCAACTGATCGGACGAGAGTTCCGGTAAGCAGAGGCGAGAAGGGCAGCCCCCAAGGATGACGGATGATATTGACTCGGCATGGCGTGCATGAGACTCTGGGTAGTGGTGCGTCTCTTGCTGGCAGAAGATGGGCTGTTACCTGCACTCCGGGGCTTCATGACCCGATTAAATCGGGGTCGAGGGAAGGCATGAGCCCAGTCACTAAATTGCATATTTGCGGGTTCGCTATAGACATGTTCCGGAAGCCATTGAGAGCCTGTCGCAGAGGCTTGTGGTTCCCAGGGATAATCAGCCATAAAAAGGCCTGTCGAATGACGAGATTGGGGATATTTGAAGAGCTTGGGAAGGGACGATGGTGATAAGTTGAGTTTCTTCAAGAGGGAACAAGTTAATCCCCGGGATAATTGGGTATGAGCGTGTAGTGCAGAGGTAGTAGTAGCTGTAATACTGGGCGAGAGGTGCAGCGAGGAGCTAAATAGAGTGACGGGTTGACAGGTTGATATATTGGTCGGTTGGTAGGATGATCAGAGATCGACCGTGAGAGTGTTGCAAGTATTGGAAGTAGGAAGATCGGAAACCAGTGGGTTTGGACACCACGGCAGCCGGGCTCGGTGTTATATTCGGCGCAGATTCGATACCACCATGATGATCCGCAGACAGGGCGGCCAGCCGGCCATATAAAGGGAATCCAGGGAGGGCTGGCGATCTACCACCCGCCCCAGGTCCACGATCCCACCTGCTAAGATGACACGACGTTGACACTAACGAAACGAGCTTAGCCCAACCAAAGCAACAGGGCCCATGATGAATCAGAGGAAGATCCACCGTTTCGGACCCAGCTAAACCGCCCAAACCACCCGCCTACGCAAGGACCCAAGCACACCCAAGACCCAAAGACCCAAAGACCCAAGACCCAAGACCCAAGACCAAAACCAAACTTCCCCCAAAAAAAGACCAAAAAAAATGGAAAGAAAAATCCAGGAAGGCCAAGATGGGGGAGGCCCGGACCAGGGCCACAACTAGTCAACCAGTCAGGACCAAGTGGGCCGGTGGAGACAGGGCAAGGGGAATATTCCGGAGTACAGGATAGGCCAGGCGCAGTGGAGGGATGATCGGACCTATACGTCGTAGCGCGGTCGTTTTTGAGGCGAACATGGGGAAAAGGCCCAGTCCGGACTCCACTTTTGTGTGTATGGACATGTACCATGTACCATGTACCGGCATGACATTCCCTCGAACTTAACACCGAATGCATCTGCGTTCATTGGGTAGTGACAGGGGGGGGGGAACGGAGCGCTTCCGGGGACTGAAACGATAATAGTCTGCATAGTTGTACTCCAAATAGGTTATATCTATTTTCATCTCAGCTCCATTTATTTTGGGGGGGGGGGGGGGGAGGCTATAGACAGGGAACTATAGGTTGCCTATAGGTTGGAGGCGATAGCCTATGGATGGCGCGGGAGGAGGTCGAGGTGCTGAGCTATGCATTATACTGTATGCATCTTAGGGGCGTCTACCGACAGAAGCTGGGCGCTGACTGGTGTAAGTTTGGGGAGCGTGGGCTCGTTGGCGCCGGACGTGGACCCTCCCACGGGCCCCAAAGCCCCAAAGCCTGGGGCAGCAGCTTTACTCTTTTCTTTTTTTTTTTGGCTTTTTCCTTTTCGGCTCTTTTTATTGTTTTTATTCTTTTGGTTCTCCCTCCCTCTTTTTGCCTTTTCACACAGAGTACAGTGGTCTACATGGTTGGTTCCTTGCTCCACCTCGCTATTCTGACTTTGCTCCTCAATGCCTCTCCCAAGACTCAGGCACCCGGGCCCTGAGGACCCGCCCATGGAATGCCCGCTGCACCACGATCCGGCCCGATCGGCGGTCAAGACTGCCCTCCTGAGCGTTGGCCCTGCTGATTTTTCTGTTCGTTTCACGATGATCAGCCCTGCAATAAGAATGCGAATATTACCTTGGATCGGATCCTTGGTGGCTGTTAGGCCCCATTATTCTCAGTACAATTAGTCGTCTTCTTAGTCTTCTTAGTCTTCTTAGTGTGTCCGCCCCCTTCCCACCCCCCAAAAATCCACCCCCCTCCGTACATACTCCTACTGCACAAGACGCTCGCGTACTCCGTACATCGCGTCACTCCCGACTCCGTTACGCAAGGGTTACAATGTGATGAGCTCGTCGACGATCGGCTCGCACATCCGTCGTGTCCCTTTAGTGCATATCGACAAGGATCGCTGTGCTCGGGTCCGAGGGGGGAAATAGTAACCAAAACCATGTAAAACCGAACAAGAGTGGATACAAGAGAGAAGAAAAAAAAGTCAGCATGACTCTTGTCATGGCTACGAAATACGATAATGATTGTGTGGCGCCAACAATTGAAGCTCTTATGTAGGTTTGCGGCGGCCGTCCCAAGTGGTGTTGGTCTAGATTGATTAGAGACAAAAGGATTCCAAGCCCCAGAACCAACCACAGGGCCAACCGCAGGGCTTCCTGGACGGTTTAGTACCGTGCATACCCGATGTTTCTTTTCTCCGCTGCAGCCTTTTCGCCCATCCGGAGTACATGATGCAGGAGATGCATCATCGCCACCTCTCCCCCTCCCCGATCTGCGTCGCTATTTTTTCTTTTCTTCCGATACCAGCGCCCCTGCTCGGCTTGTGATTGGACCGATTATACGCCGGCCTTGGAACTATACTCCGTCTTAACCTGCATGGGACGAGGAGACAGAGAGGGAGGGGGGGGAGAAGAGGGAGGCTTTTTCATTCCTGGTCTTTCCCTCTCCCAGTTCTGTGCCCTAGACAACACCGTCGCGAAAGAAGACTAGTTCGTCTGTCCGGAGTCATTCTTCAGGATCACCTGAGCTCTGCCCGACTGGCCACCAGAAAAAGCGAGAAACAGTGAGAGCGAGCTGCATTACCCGAAGCGAGAGGCGTCGTACGGACTTGGTGGAGATGTTTCATTGCCCGTCGTACCGCCACCGCCTTTCGCAAATGACGAGGGCGGGAAGCTCGGCAATCCGAAGCGTTGAACGTGGACCTTGAGAAATTGCAACTATGGTAATTTGACTTTTTTTTTTTTAGGTTCGTCCATCTGGTTGATCTTTCCAAGGGAACCGGCGGTTGACAGCCGAAGTGACTCAACCCACCTGCGGTAGGAGGACTTTTGTACGGGAGGAGCCAATAACAGCGAATACAGGGGCGATCGAGTCGCCGACGAGCTACAGGAGGGAGGGGGAGAATAGCGTTCGAATGTGACCAGTCCCCTGCGGCTCACAGGGTGACTCCTGCCCAGTATAGACGGGCTATTGGCGGAGCGCCGGGGGTGGACAAGCGGGGGGATGGTGACGGTGGCTCCAGGTCGAGCCCAATTTCCAGAACATAAGAAGGCCCGGGGCTTAGGGCGGCATCGGTTCAATAGATAGGGTGAGCAGATTAAACCAGAAGAGGCAGGAAAACGTAGTCAACTCCCGAAGTATCGCGAAAAAGCATATATATAATTTAAACGAAAAAAAAAAAAAAAAAAAAAAAAGAAAAAAGAAAATAAATAAAACCGGGTCTTGACTCCCAAGAAACGGGCGGTAGAGCCACCATTCACAACGTGGCCGGGCGGATCTGATCATGCTTAGCGCCGTGCCAAAAAGCCCTGGCTCGAGAAGCCCGGGCCCCCGAACAGGTTTGACATTCCGCCGGAATCTGGGAATTGAGTCTTTTTGCTTTCGATGATTACGGAGTCCTGTCCCGTTTTCAATAGTCGTCGTCTGTACTCCATACACCCGATAGTTGGATGCCAACCACTCCCGAGAGGGGTTTGATCATATTATCGGATACTTCTTTTTTCAATTTTATTTTACCCACCTGACTTCAGGGCAAGGGTCGCCGTCCGTCCAGGGAGTGAGAACTACTGTAGATGCTAGATAGATTCTGTACACCGGAATAACCCCACCCCCTTCCCTGCATCAGCACATCGACGTCGCCGTCAATGCATGCCTCGGTCCGCAACTAGTGTAGAAGGGCATCCTTGGGGGCTGGGCCATGTCTGGGAGGTTCTACGACATCATGGGATTGGCAGCGGGCCACCGTCGCATCCTCGTTGGTCCAGAAATTCAATGGCGCTCAGGGGACAAAATGCAAAACACCAGGCCACCTCATTCCACCGCAGGAAGCGATCCAAGCCAGTATCGGAACGCAGTTGCAGGGTCCCACTTCCCTGCACTGCAGGGGCCACTTTGGGATGTGCAAGCATAATAGAAAAAAAATAATCATAAAAAATACGGAAAAAGAAAAGTGGAAAATTGGAAAATTGGAAAAAAAAAAAAAAAAAAAAAAAAAAAAAAAAAAAAAAAGGACTAAGCCTCCATCGGTCTTGAACCCAAGGAATCCACCCATTTCCAGAAGCCTCATGAGAGGGGGGAAAGTTCCCCCTTAGGTGGACGGCTGACACACTCTGCAGGTGCCGATCTCTGGAGTATGTGAGCAGCACACCGACCAGGGCCTCTAGCACCGATGATTGGCATGCGGGTTGGGAGTGGACGTGGTCTCAATGCCGCGATACAGCGTCTGGATACTCCGCCTGCTATACTCCGCTGTTCTCCGTATATGTAGTTTGCTGATTATCTTGTGCCCACCAGCCTCGTCATGTCGGGCCCTCGCTTCTTTTTTTAGTTCTTTTCATTCCCCTCCCTATCTTTTTTTCTGTTGACTCGACAGATGCACCAAGGTTAGGATGCGGTGACAATGTGACAATGCTGGATGGAGCCCACCCTCTCATCCCAGATCCAACCCGCCCCCTTCCACTAGTCATGGATGTAGATTCATCTCCGTCACACCGCACGGAGCGCCCGATAGATCATGGGTCCTGGATCATGAGTCAACTGGAGTGTCAGCAAAAGAAAAAAAAGAAACATAACCCCAGACACAAACATACAACCAAACCCAAATTAAAACAACTTGACAGCAGTGTACATCGTCCTTGGTTGAGGAATAAAACCCAACATGCCTGCATACCAGTACTAGTGCCAGATTTTTTGCCCTCATCAGTTCAGAACTATGCACACACTTCAACTGCTTGACCGGTGTCATCTGGCGGTCACTCTCCGAGACTCGACCCAGATCGGGGCCTGATCGTCTACGCAGATGGCTCTTGGCTCCCCTTTCTCCCCCTGTCCCCGCCTAAACCTTTGCTAGTCCGTCTAGCCATGACGGGGGCCCAGTAGACTAGTTCCTGGGCGAACTCATTGTGATGGCTCCGCCTCTTCCTCTTGCCTTTCCCGCCAGACTCCAAACGGGCACACGGGCGGAGCCGAGCCAGCCTTCCTTGGTGTTCCAGACGTTTCCCTCGCGCCCGATGATTTGTCCATCTTTGCTCCCCTGATGCCCGGGTCTTGCCCTCCCCCCTCCCCACCCTCCTTTCCTGAACCTTAGCTTGCTAGCCCCGTGGAATGCAGCGGGAGGAGCTGCAGGCTAAATCAATTTGGCTTGCCTTAGCAGCATGTCATCCGTTTCTTACGGTGTAGCATCGGCCTCGGGAATGAGGAATGACCAGGGCTGCAGCCGTGCGCGCGAGGATGCGAGCATCAAGGTCGACTACCACAGGCGTGGTCCTCTCCGACACGCCTACGCCCCCTTTCGACAGGAGTTGAGGACAGATCTTCAATCTCTAGGTTTGTACGCCGTACAACCCGATCGGGATGTGCAGAATGGACGAGGGAGGATTGCGACCGCTCCTCTTGCTTCCTGCATCCTGCATGCTGGACTCGTCGATTTGGATTTGGATTTGGATTTGGATTTGGATCGCGCCTTGGTCAGGGTAGGAGCAAGGTTGACAACGGGGGGGGGCGACTAGATTTGGTAGCACGTCCTGGTCTCCTTCCTTAGGAGTTGGATTCCTTTCATCCTCAATAGGATTGGCCCCCTTCCCCCTCCCCCTCCTCCTCCCCTCCTCAGCGCCGTTGACCCTCCTCCCCTTTGGAGACTGGAGACTGGGGACTGTTGGAGGTGACTGGTGTCGGACAATCGAGGAATCCGTCATTATCCTCCGGGCCTGTTGGACTGGACTTTGGCCCCTCCCGCGACAAGCCCCCTCTCCCCGGCCACGTCTTGACCGGTGAGGCCCAGCGAAAGCACGGTTTCCATGCCCGGCACTCTCAGTTCTCACACGAGTCAACTTTCAGCCAAAAGCCTGGGGGCCGCGCGCTCCCGCTTCTCCCCCAATAATGATGGCTGAAACATCCTCCCATTCCCTTTTTTTCCCCCTTTTTTTCCCTTCTGGCGTTGCCCAGGAGGCTGAGACTGCGAACAGCGTGGGCAGTGCTTTCCAGGCGTCAGAATTGAGTCCATTGGTCGCTGGCCGCGGCCGCCTGTGACACTGGGCGCGGGTCTGATGCGAGGTTGAAGGTGGAACTGCCGATAAGAAAACGATGCAGCCTCTTGAGAGGGTTTCATCATAGACGTGGCTGTTTGTTCTCCTGTTTCCGTTTTCCCCTCTCTTCCACTTCCTCTTCCCCTCACCTTCCCTTTTTTTTTTGGTGCCTCCGTCTTCGGAAGCAACAAAGAACGCCTCGAGGATGTAATAGAGTTCGAGCAAATAGAAAGAAAAAAAAAAACTCTCGGTTTGACCCGTACTGCGTCGGGCACAGGCCGCAGGTCCCCAGGTCCGGGACTATCGGGGGCACATCCTGACTGCTGGGTCCTGGCGCCTGAGGCGCGACGCCACCCCAACCACACCAACCGCATGCTGGTCGGTGTCAGGAGTGGGGCGACGATGATCTGGCTATTGATCCAGTCTCGCTGGGATCGGAGGTAAATGGGATGATGATTGGGGGGAGGCTGTTTGGCCCTGGACGACGGGGGCGGAGCCTGTAGGAGAAATCCTGACATCCTGGACGCGGAGGAGGTGACTGGAACGGGATATCGAGATGGATTTAGTTCGTGTTCGGAACGGGGAGACGGGGGACGGAGGAGTCCATCGTCCAGGCCCGGACTGGAGCACATCCACGGGCTGTCCAGCATCTAAACATCTGTCCGTGACTGTTCTCTCGTGCGCTCGCCGGACCACAGACCCTCTCCCGATCCGATGTGGTTTGTGCCAGTGGAAAGGAGCCCTGACGAACAGCACGCGGTCAGGCTCAGAACCACAGCCGAATGTTTAATGCTTCCATGATTCGGCGTCTCGGGCCCGCATCCTCGTCGAATCAAACTATCGTTGGGGGCCCCCCCCCCCAACTGCCGTGCCGCGGATACGGAGGCTTCAGGCGCTGCTCCAATCTACGTGCGACACTGCCCACTGCGTTGCTTCGTTGCTTAGCCATAATCCATGAGCCAGGGCCCCTGCACTTCTCAGCTGTTCGTGGACCCAAGAGGAACTTCCGTGCGGCAATGCCTCATCATGCTCCCGCTCCACTGGATTGTGTATTGACCCCTCCAAGCACCACATCTGCAGCGTGCCCGCAACTGTAGTGAGATGGCCCCCCTGCTCCGGATACTCCACTCGGACAGGATGATCGCGACAATCGGTCATCATCATGCGTGTGATGTGAACGTTGGTTTTATTTTGGTTTGTTTTTTCTTTCCTTTCTTCCTTTTTCTTACTATCTTCTTTTTTAGTGTCGGGGCTAGGCAGAGGGGCGAGCTTAGGGCAAATCAATGGTGGATCCCGGGTGCTGGAGCGCATGAGACGTGAGACGTGAGACATCGGATCTTATGCTGGTTTCCCCCCCCCCCCCAGCGACTCGGCCATCCATCCCCAATCCGCCCAGATGTGCCTCCGTCTGCATCAACACACCTTCAGCACTCGAGTCGGTCGCAAGACGAGTCAGCTGGAGGGGCTCAGCATGTCCGAGTCCGAATGCTACTCCTGCTGGTTGCTGCACCCGGGTCCGATTCCAGCAAGTCTGTCTCGATGCCGGTTGGGGTAACTATCGGCCTAGATCCTGGCGATGATATACTTTCTTTGTTGCCTCCACCGAGACTCGGATTATCAGATTACGACATCGTGCTCGGCGCCTCCCCCGGCCGTCGTTGAATGGACGGAGTTCCGAGCAGACTGGATCTTGATCGCTCCCCCTCCAAGCTAAACACCTCATCCTCCCCCATGCATGAGCACGGCGACGTACGCAAACCCTCGTGGCACAACCCGCCCCCCTCCGGCCAAACAGACCGGAGTATACGAGAGTCTCCCTAGTTCTCTTCCCAGTCTTTCCCAGGATACATATACTCTGGACACGGAGTACCGTGGGTTGTAAACCCGCCCAGCGCTGTGCTCTCTACTCCACTCACCCCTCCTTGTCCCTCTTTCCCTCCCCCGCCTCCTCTTGCCCGTCTGGCTCAGACCGCCAAACGACCCCGAAATCGGGCGTGGAGAACGCCATGTCGTGAATGACGCCTCCCAAAGCCAAAAAAAATGAGCAGGGAGCGCAAGAGAAGAAAAAAAACAAGGACTCAGATGGCCTGGAGAATTCTCCCCCGTCGTGTCCGACCTCCAAAACTACCTCATGCGCCAACCATCCAAAGTGGAACAACTGCCTCCATTCGTCCCTCTATACTCCGTATGCACATATACTCCGTAGACAAAGCCTTCTCGTACACGTGCTTTCTACGACGACAGAACTAATCTCACCCCCCCCCCCCCCCCCGCGAGCCTGTTTTTTTGTTTTAAAAATATCCCTGTACTCTGTTACTCTGTTACTCTGTACTCGCCTTCCTTGATACCTCCTGTTCTTACTAGCTCCTACACTACGCCGACGAAGGAATCAAAGCCAACCAAAACAACCTTTTTTTTCACTTTCCTGGTGGAAGTCTCTCGCCCTCGCCTCCTTCTCCGTATTCGCTGTCCCCTCCCATGTGTTGGGCCCCCGCTCATGGGTCTTCGCGCGTGGGCGGGTACGGGATGGGAGGGGCGAGATCGGCGTCGGGTAAATAGTCGCTTTTGCGTAGGTTTTTTTTTAACACTTATCGGCCGATCAATTGGGGGAGGTGGGGGGGGGGGGGGAAGGTCATGTGCTCTGTGTGGCCCTGGGTCGGATCGGAGCATAGGCAAAAACCTTGTTAGAGAGGTTGAGACGGGGCGCTGGAGTGGAAGGATCTGAAATCTCATTTTTGGGCGACGGGGGAAAGGAAAGAGGGTAGATAGAAGATAGGGTGTTAATTTATTTTAATTTATTTTTTTTTCTGTGATATCATGTATTCTGTATTCTGTATTCTGTATTGCCTTTTTCTTTTTCTTTTTTTGGCGTTTTTTTTTCTCTTTCTTTTAGTTTTGTTTTCGAGTTGGTTCCGAGTGTGAGAAGTATGGGCATAGATTGCAGATTAAATGCAGGAGGAGTTGGTTTTAGAGGCGGGCTGCAGGTATGTAGTTCCTTCGAAAGGCTATGTTGGAAGGTGATTGTTAGCTGGAATTGGGGAGCTGTTGAAGGTGGAGTTATTGGAGGGGGTTGGTTTTATGATTGACTTGCTCGGTGGGTTTGCTGTTGGGGGTGATAGGGACTTCGCAAGTTACGTAGATGGGGTGCGCCGAGATGCAAATCATGGCGGAGAAGTACCAGGCATTGGGGGTTCATTTGCGTGTGATAGAGTTGGACTTTGCGTGGGCACATAATGGAGGTATAGACGATGATACATATGATATTGTTTGGGTGCATTGAGGATATGTAGTTGTTGGATCACATACATCCTCCAAGGGCCCTAGGCCAGATATCAACCTGTGAGCGGCAAGGGATACCAAGATTCGGTGATGTTCGCTCCTCCGTACAGGACGTCCTCTTGGATAGAGCCGCTATGGTGGCTGTTGGTCCGGAAGAAGATCACAAGAGGATCATCATCTTGTTTATGAAACCTCTAATTTGATAGCTTCTCAGAATATTGAATTGATCTTTTTTAGATGTGAGGCTAATTTTCCAACATTAGGGATCGCCCCGACTCAGTTGGGTCCGAAGTGTGTGCCTTATCGGGCAAGTAACATTACAGCCAACGCGGCTATATCAAACAACAATTGAAGAGCCTACGTTTTGCGGGGAGCTTCAATATGTGCGCGACATATACAGTGACAAGAATAAACCCTAGGCGCCTTGCTGCTTGCCGTCAGGTCGAGATGTCGCGCCCTGTTAGCACGAAATCCTGGACAATATTGAAGCATAGCTCGCGTTGCCAACAATAACAGCAGCAACCCGCAAGCCACCCAGTGGCCTTTAACAGAAAGTTTGCCTCGTTATACCCTGGGCGAATCATTCTTGTCATGGTTGGCATTTCCAAACACAGCAGCCAAAATTCGATTATTGACGCCCACTCCACTCGAGTTGGGTGTTTCCGAGATTTGTTTGCTACTTGTTTTATCTAAGCATACCTGATGATGATTATAGAAATTTCTCGGTTTCGTTTTCGTGCTTATTTCCAACAAAGCAATGAGAGCCGCTCCGGGGATAGGAATGGTATCTCGGTATCGGCTCGAAGCTGGGGCCGTATACTGGACCTATTCTTACCCATGCCCAAGATCAGGACCAACACATTGAGCCACGCAACGCAATCGTGGTCTGATATGTTTCACAGGGTATTCTATCTTCGTAGTACATGCATGAGGGTTTCTATATTGAGAGCGGCAATAACGAACAGGTTTTCTTCAGGTTGTTCACTACTCGGGGTCCAACAGGGACTGGGCGCCTCCGGTCCGTTGCGTCGAGGTGCAACCAAGAAAGCAAATTTGCTAATTATGCCATGCTCGACGGGTGAATGGTTTCGTGTAGCCCCAAAATTTGGACATAGATAAATGTTGAGGAAAAGAAAACCCGTCAATGGCAACTGGCTCGAGCCAGGTAAAACGGGCCCATACGCAATTATATATATAGGGTGCATGATGCCACCTTGAGTTACGCAAGTTGGGGGCACCATAATGCCCAACGTCTTTTACGCTGCAAATGCCGTCTGCTCGCTTACCGAGACCGCGACGTTCATAGACAAAATTTAGCAATATAAACGACTTATGAAAAGCATAGTGGATTCAGAGAAGAATGAATTATGAGATATCTAAGTCCTTGAAAGAGTTTGTCTCCCCGCTGCACCAGTCTCAAGAAACCCAGTCCCATAATTAAATGGGGTCATAGTTCGAGACTGGCAATAGGGGGACGACATGTGTCATGACACAGCCGGTTATTTTCATCTTGCTTCACTGTCCACACTTGCTCGTCCTGGTGCTGAATTTCGGCGACGGCAAGCTCTAGCATTTTTAGAAGCGGCAGATCCATCCCAGCAGCGAGGGCTGAGGGATAGATATGCGATGTTCCAAGCACAACGATTGACATCGAATCGCGACGGAGGCAAATGTCCTCGTTTACAATCGAAAGCGTTGCTGGATTGAAAAGATCCCACGGTTTGGTGAATCCCCGGAGAGCTCGCCCACGCATTAATGGGTTGTTGAGCTGATTAGAATCCAGTAGGCTCATAATCGCGAAAGCAATGTCATCGCTGTGCTTGGTTGCATCATGTGTCTCGAGTACAAAAAAAGGACCGTTCTGCCTCTTGACGTTGGGTTCGGGGAAAAGAAGAAGGGAAGAAACTCGGGAAAATCGAAAATTTAAAGCACGGACTGGGTCACATGACTCGGTCTCCGCGCTCCCCGATTATCGATAGCCAAACACCTCGTCTCGTGGAAAAAGAGAGGGACCAAAGCAACCAAAGCATGCGCCTAGTGCCCACCAGATGGAACGACTTCTCCGATCAGCGCTAAAAGGCGGCGCGCGGGGATTCCTGGGCCCAGCTTTTCGGATTGTCGTCAATGGGGCCGGTCTGTTCTGCGCTTGTACTCTGGTCTGGGAACATGTCGTGACCATTCAACGCAGCGAAGGACCGTCGATGTACCCAACCTTCAATCCACGGGGCGACTGGCTTCTTATCTCGCGGCGGCATGCGAATGGCAAGGGTATTGAGGTTGGTGACGTGGTGCGTTTCAACCACCCGAATTTCTATGGCTCCCACGGCGCAAAGCGAGTGCTGGGGATGCCCGGAGATTTTGTTTGCCGGGATCAACCATACAGCACAGACGCTGGGAAGCAACCGGACATGATCCAGGTATGCTTGAAATTGCCCAACTCGAGCTTAAAAAGCTGTTTCGCAGTGCATAGTCCCTTGTGCTAACTCGTTTGTGTGATACTAGGTACCCGAAGGTCATGTGTTTCTAGTTGGCGATAATCTCCCGTGGTCGAGGGATTCGAGAGTCTTCGGCCCGGTGCCGTTGGGCTTGATCAATGGGAAGATAGTGGCACGAGTGTGGCCGCCGTCGAAGATGGAATGGGTGCAGAACACTATGCAACCGGCGCGATTGGACGACTAGACAGTTCTATGCCGACTATCTGAAGAAAATTGCTGGTCGAACATAAAGCATCTCTACAAGCATTTACAGGGAGTTCGGTGTGTCTTGGGTGGAAACTGGCTTGCTGTGCATATTCATACATATTCAATTGTACAATACAAATCTATACTCCAAACGGTATTTAGACAGGAGAGAAAATAGACGAAAGGGAACCCAATCACCGGAAGGTGGAAGGGTTTCTCCGCTTGTATGGAAGAGGCTCAACCTTCTTCCGGCGGAGCTCGACATCGGCGCGGTTGTATCCAATCTGCTTCATGACATCGAGAGTGGTATCATCCCACTGGGTGCGGAACAGGTGAGCACCGATGGCCTTGAGGTGGTACCTGGCCTGCAGAGTGCGCAGTAGCATGTTGTCCCGGTTGGTCTCCTTAGCCTTAACGGCAGCAAAGTCAAGAAGCTGAGAGTCCTTCTGCTCCATGATTAAGATAGACAGACGGTGGTAGGGGCTGCCCTTCTGGGCAACTGGCGGGAGCCAAGGGAGAACGACCTGCGAGTCAGCCGCAAGCTGGGAGAGATCGACCTTGGTGGCAGTAGCCGAGATGGGCACATTGACCGCGAGATAGTGCATCTTGTAGTCAAAGCTATCTGTCTCGACATTGGGGACATCCGAGTCAATGATGGCAATTGTCACGAGCTTTTCTCCGCTCTCGAATAGCTGCACATCAAGCTTGGGGGCGGTTGTGCTGGTTTGCGCTTCGACAAAGTCTCCCGGCTGGACTTGCTTCTTGTTGAAGTAAAGTTTGGTGTCAAGAATGGGATCGCAGTGAGGGAGGACATCAGGAATGACCTTCATCTGTGTGATACGCTGCACCAAGATCTTGCGGCGGTATTCTCTCCATTTACGGTCGGCGAGAAAACGGTAGATAGGCTTGCTCATGTCACCTGTATCAGGGAACGAATTAGAGTCAAACGATGGAGTCAGTGATTCAAAGACAGTAGATCTCACCTTGACCATCCTCAAACTTGCGCTTCACAAGAGGATCGTTGATATCGGCGTGTATCTTGAGTCGTTCCAGGTGCAGTTGCATCGCGCGCACTCGGGACTTCTTGGCTTGCTCTGTAACATCCCCCTCGGTGGACTGAGCCTCAACATTCGCAATTCTTTGTCTCATAGTATCAATTTCCTTAAGCTTCTCTGCACGGTCGGCGAGGAGAACATTCCGCGCCTCCTGGAAACATTGATATGGCAATTGCTCGAAGGGGGTGTTCGGAGTAAATCGTAGCGCGGCACGGCGACGGCGCGATCCAATGGGAGGAGTTCCCTTTCGCATCAATTGGTTTTCCAGAGTCCTTTGTGTGACAAGCTCTGGATCGGGGTTCAAGCGGAATGGCGTCTTCTTCTGTTCAGTTTCAGCCTCTGCATTGGCAGCGGACGACTGGAAGCCACGGGCCTGGACGTGGAGGCCAGGCAGGCTTCGAGCATAGGTGCTGCGAAGGCATTGAAGCAGAGGCTTCGTTGCCTGCTCACAATGGGCCATTGTGAAAGATTACCAAACGTGATGTTGGGGGATTGGGAGTCGTTGAGTTGATGATGTTGTTGTCCTCGGGGGAACTTTTTCTGCTCGGAGCCAAGACTTTTGCTGGCGCCCACCGCCCTCCCCGGAAGCAACTTTTGCTCTTCCCTTTCCAGACGCCGCACACCAACCACCGGCGCAATCTATTCTCCACGGTGGATTTTCCTATGATGGCTGGCAGTGAGACTCTTCGGGCACTGAGACTGCTGTCGCGCAGCTCAGGGGGCCTTTTATCCGGGGCTGAGAATGCGACGGTACGAATCTTTTTTGCCTGCTCCCCGAGTCCGCTTGAGACGAGCTTTCTGAACCTCATTACTGACATTGGTTGGAATTAGCGACGATGCCTTGTACGATCCATGGCAACAGAGGCTCAAGCCAATCCTGCCACCTCTCCCAACCTCGCCAACTCATCGCCGCTCGCTCCGTGGGACACACCCGTCACAGTTATGACCTACACCTTTCCATCAATGGAGCCCGCTCAATTGGTGAACTACACCCAGAAACAACTAAATATGCCGATCCGAAAAGATATTCTTCACCGCGCTGTCGTATACGAGGGTGACATGACCCGGCAAGGTACCGCTAGCACGAAGTGGAGAGACGAGGTGCACGGTAGTCACAGGAAGCTCCTGCCCCAAAAGGGTTCTGGCCGTGCTCGTGTCGGTGACAAACAATCACCAATTCGAAAGGGAGGTGGTGTTGCCCACGGACCTCATCCTCGCGACTTTTCGACTGATCTGCCCGGGAAGATCTACGACCAAGCCTGGCGCATTGCCCTGAGCTACCGGTTCCAGCGCGGCGAACTGGTCGTCATCGACAACAAGATCTCGCTCCCCGAAGACTCGACACCATTTTTGATGCAGAAGATCCTTGAGGGTAACGGATGGAGTACCAAGAAGGGCCGGTCAACATTCATCACGGAAGAGGTGGATGATGACTTGTTCTGGAAGATTAGCAAATTGAACCGCTATGCGACCATTATGGACCGCAATGATGTGGACGTGAAGAATCTGTTGGAGACCTCGAGATTGATCATTGAGAGGACTGCGCTGGACCGGATTTTTAAGGCCCACTCGCGGGATCTGGATATCAAGCCTGCCAAAGCACGATACTAAGTGCTATTCAAGGGTGGAAGGCGTCTGTGCATTCGATATATCTCTTATTAAATTCTCTGTATTCTGGCACTATGTACAAATAGAACATGATCTACCGACATTGATCCAATATGTCCGGTCTCTTTACAAATTACACAATTTGCATTGTATTCGTATGTCAACAGGAAAAGAAATCTGTGCTACTGACACCAGAATATCTGTAAGTCCTATTAACACCCATTCTTATTACAGGGAAGATCACTTTGTTAACCCCGGGCTTTTACGTAAATTTGGAGGTTGATCTCATCGCGGTTGTAGGCGGAGAACTTGGCCCTCGGACCGGAAGAAAATCCAGCCCAAAAAACTCCCGAGGTCGACGGTAAAGCGGAGAACATCTGATCGTCTTTATATCCCTCCCCTCCCACCCTCCTTTTCCGTTCGTGTCTAGTCTTCATGTTGCTTAGGCACTCATTTTCTCGGTTACCTTCGCCGCCGAGCTGGTTCTCGCGGTTCCCTTCGCCAGCAATGCCTCTGCGCGCCAAGGTGACCAACCCTGCCTTCCGGGCGACTGCTTCGGTAAGAAGACCCTTTCACGGAACAAAAGCCGGTTTTAACAGCTCTGCTGACTGCTTTCAAGATGTCAACCACCCCAGAGATCCCCAAGGAGCTCCCTGGCGATGAGCCCGACGATGTCCTGTTCAACTCCATCTACGGTCTGCGCAGCATTGAGCTCAACCGCCCCAAGAAACTCAACTCCCTCAATGGCTCGATGGCACGAAAGATTTTCCCCCGGTTGAAGGTCAGTCATGCTTGGAACACTGTACAGAGATGGTGAACGGTGACGGTACTAAAAGAAGTTCGTGACTAGGAATGGGAAAAGTCTCATCTTGCGAACATTATCCTCATTTCGGGAGCAGGGAGCAAGGCGCTCTGCGCCGGAGGTGATGTCGCCGCGCTGGCACTACAAAATGAGAAAGGATTGGAGGGACAACGCGAATCAACTGATTTCTTCGGCCTCGAATACCGTCTTGACCACACGATCGCGACATACTCGAAGCCCGTCATCTCGTTCATGGATGGGATCACCATGGGTGGTGGAGTTGGCCTCAGCATGCACGCCCCATTCCGAGTTGCGACCGAGAAGACTGTTTTCGCTATGCCAGAGACCACCATTGGTTTCTTCCCCGACGTTGGCGGCTCCTTCTTCCTGCCACGGCTGGACGGTGAGACCGGAACCTACCTTGCCCTGACCTCGGAGCGCTTGAATGGTGTTCAGGCTCTGTACACCGGTATTGCGACCCACTACTTGCACTCGAGTGTTCTCAGCAACGTCACCCAGCGTCTTTCGGAGCTAGTATTTCCCGACCACGTTGGCCTTCGCGAGCGCCAAAACATTGTGAACAAGACCATGGCTGAGTTCTCGCTCGGCCTCCCGTCTCTCCAGGAGGAGCCCATGCTTTTGGCTGGTGGCCTGCGTGCGGCTATTGACCGTTGCTTCAAATTCAACACCGTCGAGGAGATTTTCAAAGCATTGGAGAGCGAGGCCGACCAAAAGGAGTGGGCTCAGAAGACCCTGGAGACTCTGTCGATCCGCTCCCCCACTTCGCTTAAGGTGACTCTGCGCCAGCTTCGTCTCGGCAAGAAATGGAGCATCACCCAGACTTTCCAGCGAGAGCACGAGATTGCCGCTAACTTCATGCGTCACCCCGATTTCGTTGAGGGTGTGAAGGCTCGCTTGATGGCGAAGCCTCCCCGCCAGGCCCAATGGCAGCCGGCTACTCTGAAGGAGGTCTCCCAGGAGGCCGTTGATGCTTTCTTCACCATTCCCGAAGGCGAGACTCGTCTGCCGCTCGGCAAGGATGTTGACTACAACCGCTACCCGCATGCAGAGTTTGCTCTGCCCTCCGAGGCCGAGATCGAGAAGTTTGTTCGCAGCAACGGCCAAGGACAGAACCAAGTCATCCAGGAGTTCGTTGGACGCTGGAACCAGAAGGAGGGTGTGCAAGAGAAGGTTTCGGAGGTCCTCTCGCGACGGACAAAGAACACTGCCCAAGGTCTGCGGTGGGTTGAGTAGAGTGGCAGAGCATGATATCTACAGCTTGTAATTTTTATAGTTTCGATGGCGAGTTGTCTCTCTTGTCATCTCTGTGTATTAGAATTATCCCCCGGTGTTTGAATCCATATATCTTCTTTCTCTGTCCATGTTCGAGACATGCTTGGTTCAGGAGACAATGACCATATACTCTTCAGAACTACTTCAAAGCTCTCTTATCAATCTTATAAACTCTCAAGAGCATGTTCACGAGTGCCTCTTGACAGTTCACCCGGGAAATATTGACCAAGTTGATAGACGCTTATGAGGAGGTGCAACTGTTTGGTGGGGCACTAGCGGACAGCGATGGCCCTACGAATCTTACGAACCTCCCAACAGACGTTCCCCTTCACTCTTCAAGCTAACGTCAGGTGAAGGCCCCAGGCCTCAGGTTCTGGTTTTGTTGAATCTTGTACCGAGTGCGTATCAACTGCATTGTGCCCCGCGACTATAGACATAGTTTTTATAATCTGAATATCCTCCCTCGACCCCCTTCGACCCATCATGGAGAACGCTGGTAAGGAAGTCTATCGACTCGCCTGTCCCGAGGCTGAGAATACACCACAAATGTTCATTTCGTACGGGCTGCCCTTCACGGAGGCATGTACCCGACACGCAGAAACAACGTTTCAAGCAAAGCGCGTGTACATTATTGCCTCGACGAGCCTGTCCCGGTCGACTTCGCTAGTAGCAGATCTAGAGCAGGCCCTCGGAGACCGACATGCGAAGACCTGGATTGGCATCCGCCCGCATACCCCCTGGGATGATTTGGTGCCAATCATCAACGACATTCGCGAAGTGGAGCCAGATCTCCTCGTAACGCTTGGGGGTGGTTCCCTCACAGATGGTGCTAAGATCATCGTCTATGCCGTCGCGAATGGCGTCAAGACCATCGACGACTTAGAGCGTCTCTATCGTCCTGGCGAGAACGATGGCCAGCGTGTTCCAGACAAAACGGGCATTGGGAACGATCCCACCTTGGCAATTGTCTTCATCCCCACTACCCTCTCAGCAGGCGAGTTCTCGTGTTTTGGAGGATCAACCAACCCCGTCACCCTGCATAAAGGGATCATGGGGCACCGTAAGATGTTTGCGCGACTGATTGTTCTCGATCCACGACTGACTCTCACGACGCCGCGGTGGGTATGGATCTCGACGGGTATCCGGGCCATTGATCACTGTGTCGAGACGCTATGTTCGAACGTCCCCGTGCCAGCACAATTGCTACCGATTGCTATCCGCAGTCTCACTACCCTCATCAGGAATATTGTGATAACAGCCAAAGACCCTTCATTGTTGCAGCCTCGGCTGGATTGTGCTGTTGCAGCGGGGGAGATCGCTGGCAACCTACTCCTTGCGCCGCAGGTTTCCGCAGGCGCAAGCCATGGCATCGGTCACCAGTTGGGGCCGCTTGGTGTCGGCCACGGCCAGACCAGTTGTATTCTGCTACCGGCGGTACTCCGGTATAATAGACTGCATTCTGCAACGAGCAGTGATCAGGCAGAAAAGCAAGAGAAGCTCAAGCGTATCATCTGGGACAGCAGTACCGAAGTGCGAGATATCCTGGAGAGCGCAGGCGGATTGCATTACGAGTCGGCGGATGCGGGCACCACCCTTCGGGCCCTATTTAATGCTCTGGATATGCCAAATTCTCTCAAGGCAGTTGGTGTGGATCGGAGCCATTTCGACGCTCTTGCTACGAATAGTTTGAATGATATCTGCACTCTTGCCAATCCCGTTCCACTGAACAAGGAAGGGGTCATGGATATCCTGGAGACTCTGGCCGAGTAAAAAATTTTATTTCAGAAAGAATATAACCGTATCCTATCTTCTCAATGCATGACTGTCTATACATATAATCCCATTACTAAGTCCGGCCCTTCCACTGGAGGCAAAAATTGACAGACGAACAGAGACTTACGCGACTTGTTTAAAAAACCATTCGCACTACCCATATCAGCTCGGATATGATTCATCGACATCAGTAAATGGTCAGTAGGTTTTCAACAAGCGTCTTCAAGCCCGGCCTTGGAGGTGAGCAGCCGAACTAGCGGGTACAACTTCGGGTACTCACTCAACCCAATCAGCCCACCCGCCATTTCTTCCCCGCTAGACTTTTTGAAGACCCTCACATTTCTATAACACGCCGAACATATATCGCATTACGGTCTTAATGGTTGCAACCCATAGTCAAACCTGCAAGTAGCTGCATCATAGGATGGCTATCGAAAGACGAGTCGCGGGAGATATTCGAATATCCGAGTCTAACTCGGACGTCTCCGCTCTCCCGTCCACCGCTTCTTCCGACGAGCCTTCAACTGCCACCAATGACCCAACCATGAGAGCCCAGTCGATATTAATACGGCTTTATGTGTCGCATACGGTGTCAGCCTGGAACTCACGTATGTTTGAGTTCGGGGCGGTTCTGTTCCTGGCTTCTGTGCTCCCAGGTACCCTGCTTTATGCCTCGATCTACGCGCTCGTGCGGGCCTTCTCTGCAGCTGCATTGTCATCTTGGTTAGGTGCCTGGGTGGATCAATCAGATCGCTTGGTGGCGCTGAGGCATTCAATTGGTGAGTGATATGCTAGGACCTCCAGTTAGGGCCATATTCTGACAGATGATGAGTCTGGCAACGAGCTCCTGTTGCGGCGTCATGTCTGTGCTTCATAGCTTTGACATTGGCTCAATCATGGCCTGTCACGCTAGGACTATTTATGATACTGTGCTTTCTAGCTTGCGTGGAAAAATTGGCGGCCACGGCAAACACGGTAGCCGTGGAAAGAGACTGGGTATGTTGCTCACATGCCGGGATGATTATCTATGGGCGGGCTCATTAATTCGCCTGTGTGACAGGCAATCGTCATCGCAGAAAACATTCGAGTACCTCGCCAAGGTAAGCATTTTGGATATAGTTTGGACTTGAGTTGATCGTATCTCATACGCTATTTCATAGATCTCAATGCTTCACTGAGACGCATTGATCTCGGATGCAAGCTAATTGCCCCAGTATTCATTTCGTTGATCGACAGCCTGTGGTCAACCCGCCTCGCCGTCTGGACTGTGCTTTGCTTAAATACTGTCTCGGTGTTGCTTGAATACGTGACTATCTCGCAGGTATATCGATGGGTTCCCGCTTTGAAGAGGGCGTCTGTCGCCACCTATCGAGCTGATTTGAATGAAGAAACTACGCAGTTCCATCACAGGATTAGCAGATCACGTTCGCTGTCATCTTATGTTCAGGATGCCGTGGATCCCTGGAAGGAATACGTGACGAGCCGTGTATTCCTCGCATCATTTGCGCTCAGCTTGCTCTATCTTACAGTCCTCTCCTTTGGCGGTACAATGGTCACATATCTTCTCCACAGTGGATATCGTCCACTTGAGATCAGCTGCATGCGTCTTGGATCGGTCGCGGCCGAGCTGTCTGGTACGTGGACAGCTCCCCTGGTGATGAATCGCATCGGACCTATTCGTTCGGGCCTGTGGTTCTTGAACTGGCAGTTTTGCTGTGTTGCTGGAGCAGCCGCGATGTTCTTTCTCTGGGACTCGAGCTCCCAGCTTATTGCGGGGATGCTGGTAGTTGGGGTAGCCTTGAGCCGGATTGGACTTTGGGGCTTCGATCTTTCGGCCCAATTTCTCGTACAGGAGGTGAGTTGTTTTTCTGGCGTCCCTCAAGTGCTCTCGACCGAACTAAGATGGGCATCTTCACAACATCTAGAATATCGAGGAACACGCCCGAGGCCGATTCTCTGGAACGGAGATGGCCTTGCAGAATATGTTCGAGATGCTCTCCTTCGCCTCAACTATTGTGTTTGCGCGCCCTGAGCAGTTTCGGTATCCGGTGATAATCAGTGCTGGGGCCGTGACCTTGGCGGCGGCGTGCTTCGCGGCCTATACACGTAAAGAACGAGGTCATTTGTTACATAGATCCAAGTGTCTGGGAGGCGATAAAAAGGGTATTTACCGGCGAGTGGAACTAGAAGAATCCGCCTGAATATCAAAAGATAGAAAACGCTGCCAAGGCTATTTGAAATTAGTCACAATCCGAACTCGCGCCGTACGGTGGCAAAGTAGCCGACATTTGATATTGGGAGCGGGAGGGAGCGGAATGGCGTAGTTGGAGTATACCACAAATGAACGAACCACAGGAACCTCGGGAGTCTCCGATCCCCAATCCACGTGGGGAGTATCAATGATTCTCAGCTCGTTCACATCCATTTCTTATCTCCATCTCCACCTCCATGTTGCGCTGAGGACCGACTCGAAACCTCGCTCCCTCCCCCACCCGACAAGATCTCCGAATTGCGAGCTCGGCCCAGCTCCACAGACACCCCCGAGCTCGTCATTGAACCCACCATCGCGACTACCCGTAGTCCACAGACCGGCTTGCGGGGAAAAGCCACGACCACCCGACCTAACAACCTCCCGTCAAGCGTCATTGACTATGCTTCTGGCACTGCCAGACCCGGGACTGCTCGTTCCACGATGGAGGTAAATATGCAGCTGCATGCTGCCCCTCGGCAGATCATGGCCCTCTTCGGCGCACTCCAAACCGCTAATCCATTCGCTCGGCTGACAGGTGTCTGTCCCCAAGGCGCGGGGAATAGGGAGATCGGGCCCACGCCGCCGCACAGGCTGTCTGACCTGCCGAGCTCGCAAGGTCCGCTGCGACGAGACGAAACCAAGCTGTGCGAACTGCGATAGACTGCGCCTGCGATGCATTTATAAACCGCCCATCGCCCTCGGCGGTACATGGGCCGCCTCATCACGCCAATCCAACGAGCCCACAGAATCACCGCCCGCCGCGTCGCAAGCTGCTCAAGTTGCTCCATCCCCTGCAATGGGATCAGCTGCGGCCGCAGCTGCAGTCGCTGCAGCGGCTGTAGCCTCGCAGCGTTCGCCCGATGCCAACTTCTTCAATACCGTCCTTCGATCCTCCGAGGAGCGAAACCGTCCCAGACCTGCACCGGCGACACCAACGCACCGTCTGCCTTCTAGTTCCGACTCATACCCGCCGGAATTAGGAGTACCGTTCGACATGCTTGGATTTATGGGGGAAATCACGTCCGAGTTGGAACAGAAACATCTCGATCTGACCAGTGGGCTGTCTGCGTTTACTACGAGTCCTGCTTCCCAATCGCTGCCAGCCGGCATGGCGTTGAACATCGCCGACGAGGCACAATTTATCGGAGAGAGGCGATCCCCGCTGAGTCCTGATGGTCGGTCGTCACTTGTAGATGGAATGTCGATTGGCAGTGCCTCCGATGCTGCAACTACCCGCCGTAGTTGGTCCGATCCGGGTAGCACTACATATGAGGAGCAGCTTCTCCAGCATTTCTTAGACATCGATCCACCTGCCGCTATTTTTGGCCCGGTGGAAATGGAGTGGAAATACGTTCGCCCGTCGGTTCTGGCTCATGCGCGCGACTTCAGTCCGCTTCTGAATGCCCTGTACTGCTACGCAGATGTCCATAAGGGAGTGGCGGAAGGGAAACGATGGCGCTGGGCACCGACATATTACCGGGTAGCGAGTTCAGAAATCCAAGCATGTCTACTTGGAGATGTGTCGGATTCCATCTTGGTCAAAACTTTCGCGGCCGTATTTTTCTTAATGTTGTCCGAGGTACGTTATGGGTTTCGGATTCTGTACAGGTTGGCGCTGGACTCACCCCATAATCACAGCTCTTTTCATCGCCCGAAATATGTGCTCAAGGCACATCATATCTTCATTCTTCATACCTTCTACTACAACGATTTCATTACCGCACGCAAACATGGACGGGGCTGGGTCATTTATTGGCGTCTTGGATATCGCTACTCGATGTCAAATCACTTATCGCAGGCCGTGATGGTGATCCACTGATCGACCTGGGAAGGATTGCTGAAAATAAAACAATAGGAATTCCCTCGGGCCCGAAAAGCCCTCGACTATCTCAAAAAACCAGCTCGGACGAAGAGCGCAAAGAGGCAGATGGGAATGAAGACCCCTTTCGCAGTCCAAGCTACTTGGTCTACGAGGCGATAGTAGGCCCAGCATTTCGATTCTTCGTAAAGGCCCAGCAGATCCTGAGACGGATTGTTTCTATCGACCTCCATCATCGCAGCAGGGGTACCCTGAGCGATGAATTTGAGGTCCTCCAAATTGCGCACAAAGTGGGCGCAGACCTCGAAACGCTTTGGTATAGCCGCCCATCCGTGATCGATGTATACGGAAACCCAGACGCGCTATCAGACACGCTCTGCACCCATGTTGCTCTCGAGGTCTGCCGCACATTCCGCCAATACGTAGCTAACTTCCTGGCCAACTTCATCTACCTACACCGCGTCGCATTCGCCATCTACCCTCGGACTGATCGTGTTAATGGTGCGGTGGACCAAATCATTCAGCTCGCCACCCTAGAGTCTGCTGGTGCGGAATCAGCACGCCTCCCAGTTAGCTTCTTGTGGCCACTCTTTGTTGCAGGCTTGGAAGGCTCCAATGACCAGCGACAATGGATTGTCCAGGAAATGCAGCGAATGGCCTCCGCAAATGAAGATGAACCAGGGTCGTCAACAACCCTCTCACGCCATCCATCCGTAGACAAGGTCATACTACTGCTGGAAGAGATGGCTCGGCGGCAAGATGTCTCTCGGTCGTGGGCGGACTCTCGATGTGTACGCCGCGAGCTCTTCCCCGACTTTTTTGTGATGATTTGAAATAACCTCTATACCTTGTATATAACAACTTCCCCCCTTGGGCGTTTTCGTTTTATGATGATTGGTAATATTAGCGAGTTGGTCTTCGGCTTCAGGGAAAGGAATGTGGTCTGTTCTATTCGCCAAAAGCACGGTTGAATGGCTCTCTCGACTTCTTTTTCTCCTCAGAGCACTTTTAAGATCTAGGTATATCAGTATGATCTGGTAATACTGCCGTTGAATTTCAGGGTATACTCTTAACCTACACGCAAAAGCTATCAATCTGCTTCGAGTATATGTGCTCAGATAAAATTAAGTGCTGGGACTGAATCACCCGCATTTCTATACACTTCAAGAGCAATACGGAAATGGGCAATGGAGGGGTTTTGTATAGTTTCTTAGATCACCTGAATATTGTCGAAACAGAAGATTCCGCCAGTACGACGAGGAAATGCATAGCAGGATATCAGTGAAAGGAGAGAAGATTTAAAAGAAATATCCATGCACTCAAGATATATGATCCCAAGCGGTTTGAGCTGACAACGAGGCCAAAGAACGCAAAGAGACTCTATATCTTTTCCAAAGGCATAGAGGCGTTACTAGTTTAGCCTCTATTGGTCGGTCCGGATTTTCGGCACCCTGGACAACCGATCGCTGAGTGAGAGCATCCCACCGAATCATCAAATAAATTGCCCTATCTAACAGCCTTCACTGTATCTATCGAAAAATTTATGTGCACTATTAACATTCATACCGACTTGTGTACTGTAGGTAGCTCTATACTATATACGTAGACAATCCAGCAATCTGTAAAACGGTCCTTCCGCGCCCATATAATGTGGCATCTCGCTGGTCGCCTGAGAATTTTAGTGCTTACGCCATTGGCTTTTCATGTGCCCGAGTGTGCCGTATACCGAGCGAGTGTTTGGTCATTGAGGAAAGTTATATAAGGCATGAATTCATGTTGAATCTACGACCTCTTCAAAGCATCCTTTCTACATTGTACGTCGATTTTTGGGTATAATCATGTCAGAGACTCTTCCTTTCCATGTCCGTATGTCCGTGAAAGCATGACTAAAGTGGCTCCTCATCACGAGTCAGTAGAGGCTTTGTGGTTAAAGAAATGGAGAACTCTGGTATACTCCCAAACGGCATCTTTACCCTAAGGACAACTACTAACGAGATTAGTGCTCGAGAGGCATATACCCTTTTGTAGACTGCAAATTGGAAGATTTGGATCCCATTTTTGACGAGCTTATCAAGGTTAGTCACTCTGGCTACAAGACGTGACTATGTACTCATAACGATCTCCAGCAAAAACTTGTTGAGCCATACGACCCAGATACCTCAACCCAGCAAACATCGAGATCACCATTCCACATATACACAGGATCGACAGAGAAGGTCCAGAGATCAAATGCTACCTCCGTGTCCCCGAACACGCATCGCCGACCCAGCAAGTTCCAATTGTCATATTCATCTGTGGACTCGATGCATATCGAACGGACCATACGAACAGGACTTCAGAGGATGTCAAGCGTGGGTTCGCTTGTCTTAGTGTCGAGATACCAGGGACGGGTGACTCGCCAGCATTAAAGAATGATCCGCTCAGTCCTGAACGACCGTGGTCGAGTGTTCTTGATTGGATCCAGGAGCAAGAGATGTTTGATCAAAAAAAGATCTGTGTTCGAGGCGTGAGCACTGGGGGTTATTATGCCATGCGTATTGCCCATACACACGCGGACCGACTCTTAGCAGTGGTGAGCCAAGGCGGTGGTAGCCATAGGATGTTCAGTTCTGAATGGATTGACGCACAGAATAATATGGAATATCCTTATGCGTGAGTGCCTTTCTCTTGATAGCCTGTGAAGGCTGCTAATCATGAATAACATTCTAGACTTGTCGATGCACTTATGTATAAGTTTGGATATGATTCTGTTGACGAGTATAAGAGGACTGGAAAAGAGCGATTTTCCTTGCTAGACAATGGTATATTTGACAATCCAAGCTGTCGGCTATTGTTGGTTAATGTGAGAAATTTGATCTTGTATGATGTAATATGAGAAAAAGCTGACTTTGACCAGGGAATGCAAGATGAGATTTTTCCCATCGAAGATTCTATAATTGCTCTTGAATATGGAAACGTGAAGGAAGCAAGGCAAGTTCTCTGCTTCTGCCTGCAGCCATATTGCTTAAGAAGGAGGCCACTAACTCTGAAGTTACATTCCAGGTTTGTACAAGGTGCTTACCACATGGGAAACCCCGCCGGTGAGCATATCATTTACGACTGGCTAGACCAATTCAAATAGGTATTGAGAAGAAGTGGGGGTACTTCATTATCGTGACATGGGATTGGCCTAAGTCCATGCCAACTTTTCTATTATAATTGTCTGGTAAAATCTGGGTTCCTACAGTAAATTACATCATTATTATTCCGAAATCCATTAATTATTATTCTTTTTACTCCAATAAGCCGCCTTTTTTATAGATAAGTCTATTCTCAATAACAACTTGATATATTTTATTTCTTTTTTTCTTCTCAATTATTCAGTCAGTCTCATCATTCAAGTGGAATTAATCATTGGCCTCTCTAATATCGACTCTCATGATAGCTTTTTGATAAAGGCAAGAAAGAATAGCTAACTAACTAGTTATCCAGATGTCGCAGCTTAAGTAATCACCAGATTTGAACGTGTCGGAAATTTTTATATGTTGCTACTAGGACTAAGATCAAGATTCTTATTTCATGCGAGTTCTCATACGGTACATCTCAAATATGGTCATCGGCTGATGTTACTGAAGTTGGCCTGGAGGGATAACAGGCGTTTAGATCTTATGCCAAGATTTCTTGGCTCCTAGGTACCTGATGTTAGGCAGGTTTGCCCTAGAGTCTGAGTCAGACATTCCCTTTAGCTAGTACCAAACTATGATTCACTATTGGAAGCTAGGATAGACCGCTCATTGCTACAATTTGATGGAACCTAACCGAATGTTACTACTTACGTTCACCTTCACCTTCCGGCACGAAGTTCCTGAAACTTGGGCTTTTTCCGTATTTCGCTAAGTTGATTCCAAAATATTATGGGCGTGTGCGTATCATGGAAGTCAATCTATGCTTTAGTAATTATATAATTAATATGGCTCTCGGAAGTCATTGGGTTTTTGGCTTCATCCCCGAGAAAGAATATTTCGAATCCGTTTCGCTTTGAACCTATTGTCAGCCTTTCTACACCAAGTGAAAATTGCCTCTGTCCCCAGTGATCGTAGGAAGTGGGGGTTCAACTGGGTGGCTTCCCTTACGTAAGGGCCCTGCAGACTACTAACCTCGAAAAGACTAGGAATGCAACAGCGGAATGCACTAAGCTTTCCGATCCATTAATAGACACGTCTTTCAGGTTTCTGCTCTTTTCAGTAGCTCTTTTCAGCAGCCCAAGTCTCGATCTAATGTCACATCTTTGTCAGAAGTGTGCTTATTTTCCACCACTCGCCAACGTAGCTGACAGACATAAACACCATTTTCCTTATTCGGCTATTGCAAGTCGGATTCGCCATGTGTTCAGGCAATGCTCTCACTGTGTAATTGAACTTCGCTCAAAGAGAATCTTAATGTGTTTGTTCAGATTATCTATTTATTAATTCTTTCAACTAATTAGAAAATACAGAGTTGCTCAAAAATAGGAGACTACGACACAAGAAGATTACCGCAGCCGCGGCACCTGAACTATTCTGTAGATCAATTGCCATGCACATAAAATGCTCGGTTATGCATCTGAATCCATAAGACAGCCGAAAATCTGACGTGAGATGGGCAGTGCAAATCTACGAGTAGCTTTAGCTGCAGATGTTTTATGACGGAGTTTCTATAGACAGCTCAATGCCAAAAAATATAAGTAGGCCATGATGGCCGTGGAACAACGAAAAAAAACACCAAACCTCAGAAAACAGCAGAGTTGAAAGTTGTCTTCGACAACAACCCCTGAATTCCAATCTGTCAAACCATTGAAACAATTCCATTATGCTGGGGAAATCATTCCATCTCATAAGCCTCCTGGCCCTGGGCCTATCGACTCAGGCGACTCAAATTTTCAGTAACACTGGAACAACCTCAGGTTGGGATGCCACCAACCAAGAGCATGAGGGTACTGTTCAACAAGTTACCAACGTGGTCTACGAAGGATCAACTGCTCTGAAGATGACCCAAGTCTATGACTCCAGCTACACTGGGCGGTACCATTCTGAAGTTGTGAAAGATGATGTTTACAAACGTGGCGATACCGGCTTTTATGGATTTGCCTTCCGTCTTCAGGAAAGCTGGCAATTTTCACCAGCTCAGTCTTATAATATCGCCCAATTTATTGCCGACTTCACCGACACCGGCTGCGATGACTGGATGCCTTCCAGCATGGTTTGGCTTGTTGGGGACCAGCTGTATTCCCGAGTCAAACAGGGAACTATCTGCAACCAGAAGATCCAGACATTCTCTAATCTGGCTACTGTCTCTGCAGGCGTGTGGCACAAGATCGAGATTCAATCCAGCTGGAAGACTGACGGCACTGGCTACTATAAGATCTGGTTCGACGGAACAAAAGTCCTGGAAGAGTACAACATCAACACAACTATTGAAGATGACAGAGAATTCCAGTTCCGTGTTGGTCTCTATGCGAATGGATGGCACGACGACGGAGGCATGAAAGGTACACAGGGGACCCGTCAAGTCTGGTATGATGAAATTGCGGCGGGGACCGTGTTTGCGGATGCCGACCCTGATCAGTGGTGAGCAGAATGCATATCAGGATATCTAGGACACTATGGAATGTCTATTCCTTGTTGATAAAATATTCTATCCTATACCGTTGATTGCTGCGATTCGCCTTTTCGTCAATAAAATTCAGGACCTTTGGATTGTTTTATCAGACTAGTTTCACAGCTCTCGGGTTGACTCCATAATTCACTATTCTGTCATTAAAATAGGATACTTTGGGAAGTAATTGAATACGATACCAAATGTGATGATTTATACTAAACTAAAGTGGCTGGCAGGGAGTGTTGAATATTTCCTGCCTCACTAACTAGCATTTAACAACGCTGGATTCCGAGAATAACCGAGATACTACGCATATAAAATGTGAACGAATCGATCATTTTCATAATAGCGGGATGTATAGAGGAATATCTAGGTCCTCCCAGTATTTTATAGTTTCTCTTTCTCAATATACCCCTCGAGACATAGGCAATTCTAAATTTTTAAATTCTAAATATTCGATTCCCATCATTGTTAGGGAACACACCTAGGCACTTCCTTCTTATGTTGAAACGAAAAACCCCAATGTCAATGCTCTTAAGGGTCAACGGTTTAAGACCTGGATAAATTAGAGCACAATTATGTCTTCCCTAAAAACTAAAGCAGGTATTATAATACTACTTGCAGTGTAGCGGCCTGTTGGTTAGGTAAGAAACAATGAACATCAAGATGTAATCAATAATGAATCGATATTAAAGAAGAGTATTGTATTCAGATCTTCAACTGAATCTTCTTGAGATTTAGTTGGGAAACGTGGGATCTTTACTTTTGAAGCTCAAAGATACAGTCCATAATAAATAATGACTATAGTGTAGATAATAGTGAAGTGAATGACAATAAAGTAGACATTTTTTATCACGTCATGTATACGATTCGGGTCTGAAAATAATCCGGTCAAAATTTATGCTATACAATGTGTCTATGTAGTGATACATCAATTTTCAGGTCTCATATCCCAGGGCCACATACGATCTGCCTTTT
This sequence comes from Penicillium macrosclerotiorum, assembly GCF_028827735.1. Classification (NCBI taxonomy): domain Eukaryota; kingdom Fungi; phylum Ascomycota; class Eurotiomycetes; order Eurotiales; family Aspergillaceae; genus Penicillium; species Penicillium macrosclerotiorum. Next base: position 4,471,950 of record NW_026643083.1, on the reverse strand, counting down.
CGGCAGTTAGACTATCCGATTCACGTGCGGCGTCCATCCATGCTCGGTACAACTTCGCATATTCCTGTTTCGCAACGGGCCAGCGTTCAACCGGGACCCAGCCATCCGACTCCGCCACTATCGAGTTCACCAGCGACAAACTGAGTTTCTGCACTGTTTCAAAATCCTCGAAATTTTCCCTATGAATGGCAATTTCCTTTTCGCTTGGAGCGTACGGACATTGTCCGTCCAATCCTAGATTAGACCATTCTGCCGAGAGCTCTATCAAGTCATGCTGCAACCCTACCAAGCCATAAGCCCATGTCGTATGGCTATATAGGAACGGTCGATATAGAGTGGGATCAAGGTCCATCGCAAGGTCCAATTTTGTGACCAGCTTCTGCATGACGACTGTATATGTCTGGGCACAGATGTCCATGTCTTTGAGGAAGGCTTTAATCTTCTGAGGGGTGTCAGGGTCATCAAGTGCTTCTTGCTGATCGTCGTTTAGGGGCTCAGCAAAGTCCGGTATCTGGTTAACGTAGAAAAAAGCGGGCCTAGCAGCGGCCGATTGCCAGTCGATGATTCCCGTGATAACCGTTGGGTCATTCTCAGATACAAAGATATTACGCTTCCACATATCGGGGTGTATCAAAATCGGCATAGACACTTGTTGTATATGCGGCTCTTGAGCTAGGCGCCTCAATACCTTTTCACTAGACTCGAGAAGATCTAGATGTTCCTGCACGGTACCCTGATAGGGGAGAGGAGTCCGCTTGACCATCGACGTTTGGGGCACACGTGATCGGCCTGTTTCAATAACACCTAGAGCGTAGGAATCTAAATCTTTCCCTAGGATGATCATGAATTCCAAGAACAAGGAAAAAAATAGAATGGGTTGACTGCACGAAAACCGGAAGGATGACCTACATGGACCACAATTAGGACTTGGACCACCATATAGCTCCAATTCCCCAGGGCTGCAGTTCCAGAACGTCTTGAGACAAGCCGGGCCGATACAAAAACGGGAATCGTCGAGGGCGATCTTTTTGGAGGCATCGAATGGGGCGTCGTGGAAGTAGATACTTCCAAAGGCCGGGAAGTCTAGATTCGCCATTTCTTGCATGTAATAAGAGATATTTTTACTGACATGCTGATGCTGGACCGAGTCCATTGAGGGCCAAGCTTGGTTCAATTGTATACCTTCGGCATATTGCTGAATGATGTATTCGGTGCCTACCGGGTTTGAAGGGTCATCATTCCACGCATATACCGTGGGAATCGGGAGCGAAGTCTTGGAGCGTACTAGGAAAGGAGAGTCAGTGGATTTGATTGTGCGAATTTCATTTGAATAGATTTAGACCGACATACGATATTCCATCGTTGCGACTTCGGAGTGGGTTGTCAGCCGGTGGGGACCGGCGACGGAGGTAGGAATCTTTGCAGCGAGACGATGGCCGGAATCTAACGTGATCAGGAAAACACGGTTAAAGCCCCCTTCTTGTTTTTCACAAGCAGTGACTTTCTTTGCCGCCGGCTGAGTTCTAAGCACCACCCGCATGAGTTCGTCGAAGTCAAAGCGGACATCCCGAGCCTGCCGCTGTAGCTCATCTTGGTGCAGCCAACGGCCATTGGTGTAAGAATAAGGATCAGTTCCTGTCCAGAGAGCTCATTAGAGAACGGAACCGAGCAAGGATTCTCTCAATGCATACTGAGTGGAATGGAGTTGCTTGCGCCCATGGTGGATTTCCGAGGTTCGGTTGAGGGGGTGATCGCTCGGCAGCGTCCGCTGGTGGCGCTCAACCGGGCCGATGGCCGAGATTTTATGTTCCAACCAAAATGCCGGACAGCTCGATTCACGTTGATTCCCGCGATGAAGCAGCCAGCTTGACGGCCTGGTTGAACAAAACGGTACATACTGCGTAGTAGTTGCAGTTGGGGCGTTGGTGCTTCTTAAAGTGCGCGAGGTGACCTGCGAGGGCAGGAGGCGGCTTGGCAGTCAACGGACCAGCCCGAGACCAACTCCAGCCAACTCGGCCAAACCAACCAGGCCCACTTTTCCGATGCTTCAGGCAATTCGCGCGAGCGAAAGGCTCATTAGCCGCTGTTCAGGTGGATCTGTTTATACATGCAGTATTGATTGTCCAATGTCTCATCGCCGGAACTTGTCGTCTCGTCATGGTAATCAAAAATCGGAACACTTGCGTTCCTTTTGAGGACCCGCACGTAGATGTGATACAACATCAACTGTGGTGTGGGACTATACCGACCCATTTTGAAACTGCCAGTGATCCCTGAGATGACGAGGTCTTGAGACTCCGAAGTCCAAGCGGTCCTTCTAGCCGCAAGCGACTCCAGAGGATGAGAGTTCCACAACCGGGGGAGGGGTCTGTCATTTCATTTTGTCCCTAGAGTGCCGAGTTAAGAGCATACACTTGCATCTATCCAGCATAATCCATCTGCCAGTCATTAAAGATACATATATATAGTATAGCATCGATCAATTTATTCAATATGGCGTCATAAGAATGGATGCCATTCACCAATGTAGTATGTCATTGCCAGCGGCTATATCAATTGTTGGTGGCAGCAGATTGAGTCTTGCTGTTGTATAGTACCTCTAGCTCATTTGTCTGCTGTCCATACTCCCGGTGACAATGGATACTAAGAAAAGGAATGCCAAATGTTTCAGTTCACTAACTCGTAATGGTTGACTAGCTATATGCCTCCACCTGGCGGCTACGTACATCCAGGCCAGGAAATGCGTACTAACCGTCGTGTGACATCCAACATCAGAGCGATAATAGTTGTGTTATATGGTAGTCGTCGAGTTGAGTGGAAAAAGTATAAGAATTCGTGTTGAAGCCGACTTCAAACCCTCATTCTCATCATCAATTCCTCGCTTTACATTCATTGATCTCAATATTAGATTTCTCCTCTCTCATTTCCCTCCAGATAACAGTCTCAAAACTGTAAGTCTCGCCTTATGTACTGCATCAGTTCCAACTGAAGTGACCTCAGACTAATTTATGAAGAAAACATCAATGGCGTCTAAAGCTCTGAAACACTTTTTCGACCAGGTCAAGAAGGTCAAAGATTGTACAGAACGATTCTTCGGGAATCCTACATCAGGCGGTCGTATTTTGCTCACCGACAAGAGGAAGGATCCAGAGAATGGGCTACGTATTGATGCGGGTGAGGCTTTTAATGGCCCCAATGGCGGAAAACTTCGCAATGTATATCTTCAAGTCAACTCGAAGGCCAAATCACAGGTCCTGCTCAACTGGGTCAAAAAGCAACGCAATAAGACTCATTCAAACCTTGCCAGGGATGCACTAGATTTGAAGGCCAGGGACCAGACGGCCGAACTTGCTAGGGTTATTGAATCGCTTGAGACCCAAGCGAAGTCTAATCTGTTGACTGGTAAAAATGCCGGTTGAGAATTTTTGAGCATCATTGATTTGGACCCAAACTTGTCACACGCGAATATCAGTTTGCCAAGGGTCGAGCTGGCCTCACCCTCCATCTAGTGGTCCCAGCTTGAGGTTGAATAATGGCCATTCGCGAACAGTCATATTTGCCTGATGCTTGAAACAGTGCGAGATTTAGAGGAAACCAATAGAAACAATCAGACTGAAGCTTTGAAAATGTGCATTTCCATTGAGCACTGATGACGATCAGTGATCCCCAATAGCCAGGGAGATAAAGAAGCCTACGTGGTAGTACGTAGGAAAATGAGTAAGGAGAGAGAGATCAATTGAAGCAGAGGCTCAGCTGCTAGCTACAGCTACGTAAGGTGGTGGGTGCTGCATTGTCTTCTCAGGCAGATCTTGATCTTCCTCATCATGGCCAATCGCCTTAAACTTCATGTTGATTCAATGAAAGCTCCAACTTTTTCTTTGAAAGACCTTGCGCAGCCAAGATGTGACAGATCAAGAACATTTGCCCCCAGAGAAATGCTATATATACTTAATCCATCCTATACTGCGTTGCGTGGATGACCGGAGCGACAAATGATTACTTACAGGAATGCATCATGCTAATCTAGTTTAGGGCCTTATGCTGTAGACTAAAGACGTGATCAGCTCGATAATTCTTGGAATATTGCACATATAAAAGGAATACGAGTAATAGTATGCCATGGTAATTGGTGAAATAATTCATTGCAAGTTTATAATAGATAGATATTCTCATCTTTCTTGTAGCTTGAGATATAAAGAGATTCCTGTCAGCTTTAGAGGAAGTTAGAAATTATTGACACGTTATCTCCTGAGAAGCACAAGGAGGTACTTAAAGCGTATAAGTAGTCGTATAAGCATAAAGGCTTACTTATGTGTATAAGATAATCCGAGGCCGAAATTTATTTTAGACCTTCGTTTGGTCTGAACTCCCGGTAATTAACCCTCCAAAATTGGGTAATTGTCAGAGTGAATGAAAATCTGTAAAATAGTTTTGCAACTCTTTCTAAGGCGACTTTATACAACCTAGGTTTTTTTCCGATCCCCGGGATTTCGTCGTCTGTTTTCAAAGGCCTATCAAACCTCAATATTATCTTGTCGGGCTAGTTTCACCGCTTTTGGGTTAGCTACATAATTCACTATTTTGTCAATATAGTAGGATACTGTATGAGCTTTTAAAGGAGGGAGATAATAGAATACGATAATCAAGGTGATGATATATAATAAACTAATGTAATCCGGTGGGTTAATATACAATCAAGTGGGAGGAAGGTTGATTCGGCTTTTTTTCTCCTTGTTCTCTCCGAAGTCGGTCTACAGAATTCCCGACCGCCGACATAATTCACAATTAGCATGCCTTGTAGGGCGTAGCTGGTTAATAATATGGACGGGAGACTCTAGTCCGGGTTTACCAAGGGACCATTTTAGCTGTGCTTCACTGGCGTATATATGTATATCCGCAGAGAATGGATTCCACATCAATACGGAATTGAATGAAAGCAGCAAGTATGAAGCTGCTCTGGAAATTGTTCAGATTTCCTTTCTATAATCTCCTATCTCATCAAACGTCTTTGCAATTTTATAGCAAGATGGTCGCAACATTCATCGATATCAATCCCCGGACCCCGCTGTCGAAGCAGCTCAAAGAGAAACCGGAGGTCGGTCCCTGTATACTCGTTAATACATTCCATATTCCGGCTGGCAAAATGGAAGAAGCCTTTGAAGCCTGGAATATCGATTCCGAGCTCGCAAAAAGGCAATCTGTTTTCATTTCGATCTAGCTACACCGAGGAATCAACGGAAGCGATATGATGCTCAACTACGCGGTTTAGGAGTCGACAGCTGCGTTGACGGCATACTACGACTTACCCGAGTTCAAAGAAACTCTTGTGAACTATCCGGATGGAACGGAAGCTCGGATCGCCCTCTACCGAAACCAGCACATCGATGGGATTTGCCTTGGTTAGGCATTCGCCAACAGTAAAGCATCCAGATCAGCTCATTTCAGTCAACATCCGTTGAAATTCTAAGATCAGGAATATTTGTGGTCGTGATTAGGAGACGATAAGCATTGATATACATGTCCTTATTCTTCAAAATCACCACCAAGGTCGGAATTCAATTATAATTCGGCGTAGCTTCCTGGCTGCCGCAGCCATCAAATGACCAGTAATGGACTACTATCACTCGTCATCTCAGTTGTACTGGCTACAATTATGGGAACTAATGGCAATAACACTGGAGACCTATGGAGTCCCTAGGCGTATAGAATTAGAGCGCAAAGGAAATCTCTTTGCACCAATGATTGACCAGTAGCGATATATGTCAAAACCAATACCAGACTAAGTACAAATGATGTATGAATTGCAAACTCCCAAAAAGACGTTATAATAATGAGATTTGGTCAAAACCATCTAGACTGACTCATCTCAATGCTGCTCCGGTAGTGTATTCGATTGTAAGTAATCTTCAAGGAAGGGATGCCTACAAAGCTGTGGCACTCTTAAGCTCTGAAACTCATGTAAATCAATTGCCAGAGCTGTGAGAAGTGGATCCAAGTCCATCTGATGCAAGTCCTCTGTATGCGACAGGCTAGCCAAAGTAAACTGCCACTCAGGACCAACCGCACTGCTCACACTATTGACAAACTGTTCAGCCCATGAGTGGAGTAGCCAATGTCGGGAGTTCTGAAAAACGGGCACAAACCAGTGTGTCATAATAACCAGGGCAAGCGGACGATGGTGACGAATCAACTGTATAAATTCTTGAGGAAGTAGGACTGGCCAAGTGAAAAGTAAAATCCAATCTATTGGATCCAGGGCCGTTTCGGTGAAGAAACGGTACAGTCGCGCCAGTGCCACGAAGCAAATGTTTTTTTCATCAGAACACAGATCCATTTGCCTCATAATCAAATAAAGATGGGAGAGGCTTTGCAGTATGCCTGGGTTTTGAGGATCCTCCGGCGGAGAAGGGGGGATAGTGCGCATCCAAGCACAGAGAAATGGATCGGTGATAAACGGGCATGTAATGGGCTGAAGATGGAAAAAACCGCGGATGGCGATGAAAAGTTCACAGGCTCCATCGATGATGTCGGGTGCTTCAGCGCTTTTACAAGCAATCGGGAACTCCAGGCAAAGGAGGATCTGAATCGCAGAGAAGGTCAGAGTCCCTGATGCATTCTTTGGGGTTACTTCATCCACCGAAGAGTGGAACTCATTGATTGCCAATGCGCGGCTTTGACAAGCCCCTTCAATATATCTTTTCTAGTCATCTTGTTTGGAACAAAGATATGCTCTGTGAAGGGAAGTGACTGCATGGAGAGAGTCCATAACAAATGGAAAGGACTTTGCATCATCGAGCACTAGGCCGGTCCACAGCGGGCAAAATGCTTCAGGGGTGAGTGATGCTAGGGTTGCGACTGTGAAGTCTAGATAATGGTGTAGGTTCTCAGATATCTGAAAGGATAGCTCTGGCTGTAGTCGTGGGCGTGGTTGGGCGCATGCTGCGCGAAATATCTTCATGAAAAATTCCACTTGACTGTCCATTTCTTTCATTTGATATGGAACATGTCTTTGTTGTCCCATGAAGGCAGTGGAAAGCTCTTTGCTCATACCATTGCTAGAGCTCGCCAAGTCCGATATCTCTGCCTCCGCGGGCCAGATACACTCCAGCTTGTTCCGCTGACAGGCAACGCATTTGGGCTTCCGCTCGTCACACTTCTTTTGACGCCGGCGACAGCTGAGGCAACCCTTACGCGAGCGAATCCGGCGTGGGCGCAATTCAGAGAGTCTTGGTGTCATTCTTGTATAGAGCGATGAATGTTCAATTGGAAGAAGCAAGTCCCTCGAGCGGCGTTTAATCATTTAATATAGGCCATATCTCTTGGCCCCAAACGCCCATGAGATACGATTAAAAAGCAACAAACAATTTCAGGGGACAATTATCGTCGTATCAAGGCGTCGTAGGGCTGGGGCTGATCTTGCTGGGTCAATTTAGGCCGAAATCTTAATTTAGGTAAGCCCAATACCGATCACCAAAGATCAAGTCCAACCAGGAAGAAGGTATGCAATGTCTGCTCGGTTCTGGGGCATAGGGCCGTCTGAATGAGTGGACCCTTTTATTTCTAGACCATTCAGTGTACCGAATCTTTTGAGCCTACGTTGCGTGAGGAATGCCGTCAGAGGGTAGGACAGAGCCTCACGCCTCTTGGCGTGATCAACATGGTTTAAAACCTGTTCGGTTTGAAGATACAACTTCTTACTCGTTTCAGCTCTACTGCAATTCAAGTGGGGGCCAATTAAGGCCTTGAACGGGTCTCGGCTAGTAGATCAATCAAAATACCTGTTATCTTACTGAGCAGTATGGTTTGACTTGGAGGATTCGCTTGTGTGTGAAGGCATAGTATGGCGCCCATGATGCACATCGTCTAGAATGCATTTCTACTGTTTATTTTGGCAAAGCGGCGATTGTTTGACCGTAGAAACGAAGGACTTTGGGGATGGATGGAGAGGCAACACGCCGATCTCTACTTGGCTCAGCGAGGGTCAGCCGGGCCCCGCCAACATCATACTCCAGCCCAACCATGATAGATTCACGATGGAGAGTTTTAATGGTTAGTGCGCATTTTGTACTGGTTGGGTAAATCCCTCAATTGCAGTTAATCTGTCTAATTCCTATGCCAAAACTTTCACAGCTGTTTATCTTGAGCGTTGGAGCACTTGATTCCATTTGGATATCGCTTGGATATCGCTTGGATATCGGCAAGCCACATACAGTCCTTTGAAGTCCAATTTCAGGCCATACCCCGAAAAGAATATTGCAAGAACGAAATCTTCCGTTCCAGGTGAATTATGCTTGTTTCGTAATTTACTTAATTGGTAGTCCTGCAACAGCCAAGTATGAAGACAATGAAAATACTGACTTACCAGTGAAACGAAGATTTTGTCGTAGTTCGTTTCAAGTACCAAACCAACACTGCCACCGTGGCAGGATCCAGTCATAGCATAGCACTAAAATTAAGCGTTTCAGCTTTTAAGGATAATTTAGCCTAATATCGGCGAATGACCTGACTTCTGCAACTGTTGGAGTCGTACAAAATTGGGGGCCGATGGGAGCGGCGACAAAGATAAACATCCCAACAGAGAAACGAGAAGCTAATGAGGAAAAGGCGACCCTTCATCCACTATATATGCTATTCTTATCTTTATCGATCGATGATCGCGCTTTTATTTCTGGCTCGTTGGTAGCACTTCCTACAGTGTAGTTTCCTGCAAACTCAGGCCACCCGCGGTGGCTGTCCATGTGAATCCCCCAAGCCCTTCAGCGGTGGCCTCCATCACGAAAGGTCTGGGTCTTGGGTATCTAAGTGCGGTTCATTCAGAGATATAGCCCTCGGTTATCGGCAATCATTGGGTATGATAAAATTGGGATCTCACATCCTACAGCCTAATCACATAGATTTCTGGACATGTGCTGGAGTCTACTGGGTAGATGGTGCATGTACGGACTTCACCGAGCCTATTAGAGAACACTTCCTGGACAGTCTGGACTGCGTGAGTCGAAGAAAGAGGGCTTGGTGAACTGAACGCCTCCTTTAAATTGTGTGCCAACTGCTATCAAGTATAGGTACCGGGTGGAGTACAGTTGAAAATCATATTCTATTTTCTCATGACTTCATGAAAAGCCAAAATGCGAGGTATCGTTACATGCCCAAAAAAGGTTCTCATAATATCAATTTTCCAGCACCCTTAGAACTGCTTCACAACGCGCTGAAAGCGTGGCGGCTGGCGTGTGAACTTCTCTGGCTCGTCACGAGCACCCTCCTTCCAGTAGTCAAATTCCATCCATGCATTCTCCGGCATCTGCGCCTCTGTTGCCTCAAGGAACTCTCCCAGGTCGGGGCATAGTGGAACAACACCCGTCTCCAAGACGTATTGGTCCCAGAGCTTGAGTAGCTGCTTGAGTTTCTCAGGCTCCTGCTCTGATAGGTCGTGCACTTCACCCGGGTCTTTCTCCAGGTTATACAGCTGCCAACGCTCAGGGCCCTTAGGCTTAGGAATAAAGACAATCTTCCAGTCCGCACAGCGCAGTGCAGCACGCCCACATGTCTCCCAGCCTTGAATGAAGTCCTTGGGGTGAATGCGCTCGGCCTCTCCGATGGCCCATGGGTGGAAACTGCGGCCGCGCATGGAGACAACTTCGCGACCCTGGTAAGCTGGCGCCGGGTGCTTGACGCCTGCCATGTCTAGGATAGACGGGGCGAGGTCCATGACAGTGGCAAACTGATCAGTGATACCGCCGGCAGTCACATCTCCGGGCCTGAGGTTGATGTTTTTAGGAAAGCGGCAGGTAAACGGAACACGGACGCCACCTTCAGTAGTGTAGGCCTTGTATAGGCGAGATGGAGCAGTGGCGGCCTGCGCCCAGCGTGGGCCGTACCAAATGAATGAATTACCGTTGCCCAGGTTTTCTAAGCTATTGTCGTAGTACTTCTGTAGATGAGGCATCACCCCATTTTTCACCATGGGGTAGGCCTCGTAGGCGGCGCCTTCAGCACCGTTGTCGGACATGAAACACACAAAGGTGTTGTCTAGCTCCCCGATTTCCCGGAGATACTCGACCACTTTACCAACGTTGTAGTCGATGCATTCAACCATGCCAGCGAACACCTCCATTGCCGTTGAGGACATTTTCTTCTCCTCGGGGGTATAGTCTTCCCATTCCTTGACTTCCTCGGCAACCACGGGGTGAGCCTCGACGTCATCGCGAACCATACCGAGCTCTTTGAGACGCTGCAGACGTTTCTGGCGCAGAACCTCAGGGCCTTCATCGTAAACACCACGATAGTGATCGATGTATTCCCGGGGGCTTGCAGCGGCCAGTGCGGTGCAGTGAAAGGGAGATATCCAAAGAAAGGGCGGTCTCCCTTACCGTCAGGTCCATCAGCTCCGCCACTCTCCTTCCATTCGCGCAGATAATCGATCATTTTGTCTCCATAGCCATCCGAAGAGTACCAGCCCTCGGGCAGGTGGCGTACATACTCTCCATCCTCCATGTGCAAGGCGATGTAACTAGCCTCGATAAAGGTCGGGATCTGGTCCTGATCCTTTAGCTGGGGTTCGTAGGCGTAGTGGTTGGAGCAGGCAGGCAGGTGAGCGAATGATCGAACAAAGCCACGTTTGTGTGGGGACCTCTCGGGAGTGAGGCCCAGGTGCCATTTTCCTGACATGACTGTGTGGTAGCCAGCATCACGCAACAACTCCGGCAGTGCCACCACCCGTTCATTCAGATAGCCCTCATAGCCGGGCATACCACGCTGGGGTGCTGTACTCATCGCCGACCCCTTGGGACCATTCTGGCCGGAAATGTTGGTCCATTCGATCAAGTTCCCCAGTCCAGCAATGTGGTGGTCGGTACCGGTCATGATCATGGCACGTGTGGGACTACACATCCGGGCCTGATTAGCAATCTCTTTTCTGGGCACATAACTTGTCTTGCAGAACATACGAGCATGCTGCGGCAGCATGGAAATCGGTGAAGCGGAGTCCTTCTTTCGCAATTTGATCAATGTTGGGCGTGCGGATCTCGCCGCCGAAACAGCCCACGTCGGAGAAGCCCAAATCATCGGCGACGATGACCAGGAAGTTTGGGCGTTTGGCCATGATTCAAAGGTTCAGCAGACGGAAACAAAATAATGATGCTCTTGAGGGCCGGAGAACAAAGGTCGTGCAGGAGGGAAGAGAGACCAATGCATGAGAGAAATGCATGAGGGGTACTGCTGCGTATGCACTTTATAAATTCCCCTCTCCCCGCAGAGTTGGCTCGGGGCCGATCCTTGCGCCTGCAGGCCAGCGCCATCAGCGTGCCACATTTCGTGATCGGCTGCTATCAATCGGGAGTCGGCCATCGGCTAGAGAATGGAGCCAACGGTGGGTTTGGTGGAGTCCTTCGGCTATCAAACTATCAATCGGTCGGCTTGGATGCGGGGAAGCTTGCTGCTTACATACGCGCCTCACCTGACGACGGTACCTTGAACTTAAAAGACTTGGCCGACGTACCTGGCGTGTGCCGACCTACAACACCTGCGTCGGAGCTCCTGGCAAGATCATCTCCGTGGTTTGAGGGTTGAACACCGGACCTCTGTTATGATGGACCATTTCTCCTTTGATGCAGACCATTCCGGGCTCATGGCGTGATCTCCACGCATCGGCTGTCGGTAGTCGTGACATAATCCACCATATCCGGGCGATCGACTGGCCCGAAACAGCCTGGAAGCAAGACAACCCAACCACAACTGCTTGGAACCGACCTCGACTCCCTTCGAGAGTTTCTCGTGGCTACATCTTCTCTTCTTCTTACCCGCGATTATGCCCGACCATGTAATTCCGCGCGCTATATCAAGGCCCACCCCAACCCAACTTGCCTCGTCGGCCTCTTCTCCTGATTCCATTATATCAGCTTGGCGGGCCCGACTGACCAGCTGGTGGAACCATACCTTTACTGCCTTAGGTGCTTCATACTCTCAATTGCCGCAACAACCGGAGGTGCAGGAGAACCAATTGGATTCTCACCCTGACGATTCTCTTGCCATGGAACCATTGAGGTTGACCAAGGCCAAGTGGCGCACATATTGGCTGGCCATTGTGCTCTGCTGCGGTGGTGCATTATTTGGTTATGACTCTGGTGTCATTGGTATGTGTTCTATTCCTCATTCCCGACCCTCTCTTCCCCAATTCTCTCGCTCGTCTAGAGTGCTCAATTCTAAATTTGTCTAGGTGGCGTCCTTACATTTGAATCTTTTCAGGACTCATTTGAATTCACAGCTCAGCAAAAGACCCGCGTGAGCTCTATAGCAGTAGGCATTCAACAGGCCGGCGCATTGGCTGGTTGCTTCATTGTCTGGCCGGTGACGAACCGGTATGGTCGCCGCATTGCCATGATGCTCTGCTCACTGGTCTTTTGCCTTGGTGTTGTCCTCGAAGTCATCGACACGCACTCCCTGCCAGCGTTCTATGTTGGGCGGGTGATTTGTGGTCTGGGTATCGGGGGTTCTGCCACTGTTATTCCAATCTATATGTCTGAGATGAGTCCAAAAGGGATCCGCGCACAACTCGGTAGCTGTTACCAGTTAACCTACACCATTGGTATTCTGGCATCCTACTGGATTGACTATGGCGTCAAGGCCATGCCAAGTAATGCCAAGCAGTGGCAGGTTCCGATTGGACTGCAGCTTGTCCCCGGTGCATTGATGGGACTGGGCATGTTTACGCTCGATGAGAGCGTACGTTGGCTGCTGGCCCATGGCAAGTCTGATGAAGCCTGGCGCAGTCTGGTTTGGATTCGAGCTGGCGACGGGCCAGCCGTGAGCGAGGAGTTTGATGAAATGTGCCGTGGTCTCGAGGAGGAGCGCCATGCGACTGCTGGCTTCCATCCACAAGAACTTCTCGAAAGGCCCAACCTGCACCGACTTCTCCTTGGTGCGGGGCTGTTCTTAGCACAGCAGTCAACTGGCTCAACGGCACTGGCTTACTTCGGTCCCCAGTTCTTTTCGTTACTTGTTGGGCCCGGGGATAAGAACCTGTTGCTGACAGGTATCTTTGGCGCCATCAAGGTTGCCGCCTGTCTCACATTTGTCATTTTCATGTCTGATCGATTCGGCCGGCGTCCTTTGCTGGCTGGTGGGGCATCGTTCATGGCCATCTGTATGCTCGCGACAGCAGCCGTCGTCAAGGAATACCCACCTCATGATGGTGTCGTGTCCTCTGCTGGCATTGCCACAGTAGCACTGATCTACCTCGACATCATCGCATACAACCTCAGTTGGGGCCCCTTGCCATGGCCCTGCACCAGCGAGATCTTCCCAACCCGAATTCGTGAGCCGGGTGTAGCTTTTGGTGTTGGCTCACAGTGGCTCTTCAATTTTGTCTGGAGCTTCTCCACACCTTACATCATGGCTGGCATTGGGTGGGCAACATTCCTGCTTTTCGGACTTTTAGACATCTTAATCGTGGCTTTCACATACTTTTGTCTTAAAGAGACCAGGGGCAAGACTCTTGAGGAGATCAACAAGATGTTCGATGGTGTTGACCCCAATGTGGAGCAGGGCTGGAAGGGCGACGACCTAGACGAGGATCTCGAGCCACAACATCGGGTTGACGGAGCCCAGCTCTGTGATGGTGCGGAGTCTATCGGCACTGCAAAGTCCAATCAAAACAAGAACAGGACTGCGCATGTTGAGGAGTCCCTCGCCGGGCGGGCCTGAGTTTCTCAAGACAGGCACCAGGGCAACCTCACCTGTACAGATGTGAGAGCTTGTATAGCAGTACATGCAGATAGATAGAATTTTGAGTCGGTGTATATAGTACAAGTGACCTTTTATTTACAATCCAATTTAGCCGCATGACTTACATTATGAGCGCGGTACGCTGACTTCCAAGGCAATGTCAATTGGCAAGACTTGATTTGATTTGATCAATATGGTGAAGTATATTACATGGAGATCTGCTTACACAGTCGCGCGGCATAGACCGAAGAAAGCAATGAAAATAAAATGAAATGGAAAAGCAATGTATGAGAAAAAGGATGGTATCATATTCATCAAATGCGCAAGGCTCGAAAAAGATTCACTGAGAACCAAAACACCCATACAATCCCACGTAAAGGCGTATATAGAGAAATATGTCCAGGGGTCTATTTACCTCGTGGGACAATCCAATACCATGTCCAAGATGACTTATATACAAGAGAAGTTTATATAAACGTTGGCGGAGAAGCGGCTGAGTCTTTTTTAAACCACCATATATTCTCCATCCGCCCGTTTCGCCTGCATCACGCGCGACCAACGGAAGGCTTGCGATGTGAAGCGCGCTCGGCTTCCATCCAGGAGCGGCGGGGCCATGCCAGAGGGGTAGACAGGGTATGACGACTCGTCAGAGTGCTCTGCCCAAATCTTTTCCAGTAATTCCAAGCAGGATATATTATTCACAAAGCCAGAGTCTTTGGAGATGTCCCTGCAGCGATGACGAATAGATGCCCGGTGGTCCTCCTGGACACATTCAGATCCCACGATGAACAGTGGCCAGAGGAGATACACATCTGACTGCACAGCGCAGAGACAATGCATTGCCAAGAGAACTAGATGCTGGATACGAGGATGACGCGATGGCAGGCTCGGCTCGGCAAGTCGCTCACAATAAAGAAGCGCCGCATGGCGGAAGCATTCGGAAATTTGGTAGACGTCTTGAAGATTCTCGGGCGCCACATAATATTGTGGCGAGGAAGAGGGTACAGGAGTGAAGGTCGGGGCATTCCAAGATGCGGATGAGGTGGACAGGGGTGGTGAAGGGAACGAGGCCTCTGCAGGTGGGTCGAATCGCCAGGATTCGAGCCGTTGGCGCAGGGAATACCATTCGGTCCAGAATGCAGGAGAAGAGGGCTTTCTCGCTTGATCACTGCTTTGTGGGGGAGTTGGGATGGAGAAGCCATATCCCAATCCCGCTGAGAGCCCAAGTCCTGTAGCTGAGGTGACGGTGTCCCAGCCAGGGAACACCATGTTTGGTGGGAGGGAGGCAGTTGGAATGGTCACGTCGGCCGGTCGAGGATCAGTCGGCTCTTGTTCCTGGCTCAAAATGTTGAGACGACCCAGCTGTGAGATCATCTTGAACAAGCGACCATCACAGCCTGCCAAGTTCTCCAGTCCCCATTCGCTATCAGTTCTTGAGCTAATCTCCAGACATCGCCCACGCAGTTGCACATCACGGTCGTTCGTAGTAGCAGTGAGGGTATCAAACCACGAGAACATGCGAATGAACCATTTGAGATCGTCACTGACGACAGGCGAATGGCGCATTCGGATGGCAAGTAGTCGCGTGACACCAGCAAACTGGGAGCGAAACTCCGCAACACCTGTATCGCAGCCATGAAAAAGACAAAGGACCAACAGCGTTGCCAAAACTGAGTCGGATAGTCGACGCTGTGGATCGGCCAGGTCAGCATTCAAAGCCTTGACCGCCATGCCTCGAT
Organism: Penicillium macrosclerotiorum; assembly: GCF_028827735.1. Classification (NCBI taxonomy): domain Eukaryota; kingdom Fungi; phylum Ascomycota; class Eurotiomycetes; order Eurotiales; family Aspergillaceae; genus Penicillium; species Penicillium macrosclerotiorum. The sequence continues at coordinate 4,456,492 of NW_026643083.1, read as the reverse complement.
GATAGTTTTCTTCTCTCGCATATGCCTCTGGTACCGAAATCCCATATTTATCTTGGAATGCTTCGTCGGTCAGGGCACGGTGGGCCATAGATGACAGACGCGCGGGTAGAGTTCTTTCGGTGGAAAGATGATTTCGCTCTCGCCTCTGGCGCAAATTGCTCGTCGCTAGTGTAGCAATCGCCTCTTGCAGCGCCTCGCTACTTTGAGCCAGGTGAAGAACCTGAGTACGAAATGGGTTGGACGGGGTATCGAATGCCACGATCATCGGCGCAATGACCTCTGTAAAATAGCTAATTAAGTAGCGAAGACGAGGCGTCCGTCCAACCGACCTAGAGATCAGCATCTGGGAGTATGAAGGCGAGTGGCCGTGATTCCACAATATCGAGTTTTCTGGGGTATGTCTTTCATACTCCTCATCTGCATCTTGCGACGGGGGCGTCGAATTCTGTGCTGCCCAATTCTGCGCGACCGGCCACATGGGGGTTGTGAAGCCAGTTTCCGGGCTCAGTGTTGGTTGATATTGTATTGATGCATCCGACGCGATACCGGGACTGGAATGATTGGCCATCACTGAGCGGTTCGGGATTGCAGGTGGCAGAGATATTTGAGGGGCAATAGTGGAGGCATTTGACCATGACTGGAGATCGGGCATGTCCATTGACCACGCCAAGTTCCTTGACATATCGGACATCTGAGACGTCGCCGAGGGACTCCTTGGATCGAACTCCATCGAGGCTTGCGGTGCAATACCTAGCCTGTCGGGCGCCATTCCAATGGGAGGCGCTGACGCCGGGGCACCTGTGGCGATCTGCGACGGCGGCTGGCTTTGCGCGCTTGACCGTGTCGGTTGGCAGGTTTGTTGCTGCGGCTGTTGGGGCTGAGCCTGTTGCGGCTCCGACGGCGGTGATGTTTTAGAGGAGGCCCCCGACGGCCCCTCTGCAGCTTCCACGACAGGCAAAGTTTGGCCTCGCAATTTGCCTCGACTGGCGACTCCGACCCCCCACGTCAACGTCGTCTTGTATCCGGAACACTCGCGGCCCATCTCGAGGCACTGGGAGCAGTATGGTCGGCGCCTATCACACCGGGCGCCCCGTTTGGAGCACGCAAAGCAATCATCGGATGCACCGCTTACCACCGTCCTCTTCCGTCGTTTTCGGATCGGGCCCGTCGGGTCTGTTGTTCGAGATTTGCCCTTCGCGGCGGGGTCCCGAGCCGGACGAGCAGGATGCTCGGACATGATGGCCGAGTGATACAGCAGATACCCTCGAGGGGTTCCATCGATGAGATACACCGGCCCAGGGAAAGAGCGAAGTCCCCGGCGGTGCGCACAGGTAACGGCGCCTTTGAGGGGGTTGATTATAAATTCGGTCTGAGGGCGGACGGAGTGGACCTTGGAAAGAAGCGCGAGTCGGGGCGACGCAAGCGGTTGAACGATGAGGGACGAGCAAGAGCGAGGGCGAGAGCAGAATGAGAGGTAGGGAAAAAAGAAGCCGCGGGTGAAGGAGCACAGCCCAGGATGGGGCGATTCACCCGGTCTGCTCGTGCCGTGCGCAGTTGAGTTTTGAAGTGGAGAGACGATCTTCGGTGGAGGCGGATCCGCGCCTTGACTGTACAGAGTCCAATGGCGACCAATTCAACAACTCGCGTGTCCGCCCCGAACGTGGGTCAAGAAAGTGTCCAACCGCCTCTGCAGGCATCCGACCTGAAAATCAGAAGAGCATAAATAGGGGGGAAGCGGACGGTTCGATCGGATGCCCTCAGATATCGGGGCGCATTGGGGGGCCGCCGTTAGTGTGTTTTAAGGACGGACTACGCATCTGGCAGTATGCGCGATGTACGATGCACGATGCACGATGTACTACAGACACGATGAACGATGTACTACTGACCCTGTCGCCGGCTTCCCTCGTTTCCTTCTAGAAGGAGTGAAAATCAACCGATAGGCTCAGCGCCACGGTTGCTTCTTTCGGGCCAACCGCGAGTCCCCTCGAGTCCCCTTGAAACCCCTTGAGCTTGACGATCCGTTGCACCACCACATGGACGATTGCAGTGCCAAGCATCGGCCAAACACGTTTCCCGGCACTTCACGAATCCTTCGTCTCGGACTCGCCGCCTCCCCGCCTCTTCCTCGCCCACCATGAAATCCCCTTGAGGACTCACGCACCCGTTCCTGTCTCCTCACCTGTCCATATCTGGCCATTGTCGATCGGGGCGCCCGTGCGCCGGCGACTTGTTCCTACCCCCGAACCCCCCTTGTTCTCCGTGCCCCCCGTATCCTGTACGGAAGCCCCAGTCGCCTCGTCTGGGACGCGACGGACGTGAGCTCCCCGTTCTCGATTGCGATCGCACGGCATGGCGATCTTCCGGCCAGGCCGGGCGAGGTCCATCCTGCTCGCCTTCCTCGCAGTCGTCCTCGTGTGCACCGTCTACCTTTACTGGACCCCGACCACCGCATCCTCGACCGTCTCCGTGGTTCCTAGCACCGCCTTTGAGGTCCCACTAATCGAGCGCCAGAAAGACTTCTGGAAAGCCTTCCAACCCATTCTCGAACGTCACAATCCCAATTGCCCCAGTCCAGAGAAAGTCGGCGATGCAGGCGCCATCCATTTCGATGCTGTCAACGACCAGCCGCGCCCGGACTTGACGGTCATGAACGAGGAGGATCAAAAGGCCATGGAGGACGCCCATGCGAACTTTGTCCAGGATATCCAAAACGCCGGCAAGGATTTGAAACCGGCCCATACCCCGGGCAAGCGAGGTTTGGTGTCTACGGCCGGCGCGACGTATCTGCCCGTGTTTGTCTCGACCCTCCGCATGCTCCGCCGCGCAGGGTCCACGTTACCGGTCGAGGTATTCATGAAGGATGCGGGCGAATACGAGAAACATGTCTGCAATCAGGTCCTGCCCACTCTGGACGCGCGCTGTCTCGTCCTAGGTGACGTGGTGGGCAAGGACGTGATCGAACACTACCAACTCAAGATCTTCGCCGTCCTCTTCTCCTCGTTCGAGGAGATCGTTTGGATGGATGCAGACTGTTTCCCGCTGGGAAAGCCGGAAGAACTCCTAGACACGGAACCTTTCACGTCCACCGGCTTGGTCACCTGGCCGGACTTCTGGGCGTCCTCCGCATCTCCGTTGTACTATAAGATCTCGCGACAAGAGGCGCCGCCTATGACGGCCCGCCAATCCTCGGAAACGGGCGCCTTCCTGGTGTCGAAGAAGACTCACTTCTTCCCGCTGATGCTCGCTGCCTACTATAACTTCTACGGTCCGTCTCATTACTTCCGTCTGTTGAGTCAAGGCGGGCCCGGCGAGGGCGACAAGGAGACATTCCTCCAAGCTGCCACGGCCCTAGGGGCCCCATTTTACACCGTGAGTGACCGGGTGCAAGCCATTGGCCATCAAACCGAGGAAAAACTATCGGGCTCGGCCATGGCCCAGGTCGATCCGCGAGAAGACTATGCTCTCACAACGCAAGATAAATGGCGTGTCAAGGATCCCGCCATTGCTTCGCCGCCACATATCTTCTTCATCCATGCAAACTACCCGAAATTCAACCCCGGCGATAACGTCTTCGGCATGGACTGGGAGACGGCTCCTACTCTGAAAGACGATGGATCGGATGGTCGCGCTTGGACCGCCCCTCCTGAGACGATCCGTCGATTTGGTTATGACGTGGAGAAGGCCTACTGGGAGGAAATTAAATGGGTCACCTGTCATCTAGAGGGCTTCTTTAGATCCTGGGAGCACAAGGCCGGCTTATGTATGAAGGTTGAGGACTACTGGAAGAACGTCTTTGCCGAGCCCCACGATGATGATCCAAAGTTCACTCAAGATGGTTGATTCCACAGGGGCCAGGTATGGTTGATTCATGCTCGGCTATCAGCCTGATACCTCCGGGCTCTACCCTTTCTTGGGTTCGTGCGCAAGCCCTTCCAGCAGTGTCTCGCATGTCGAGTCACCCCACTGAACGTCAGAGCAAAAGTACAGTCCTGGCCGTGTGCTGATTCCGTTTTGCCGACTCTGACAACCCTGGTCCGCTCCAATTTTACATCAGCGCGGTGGCTGGGATGACGATATATCGTCCCCAAAATTGTGACCAGCTGTCATGTGTTCATCTAGAGCCATATTTCATGCTCATGTCACACTAGGTTGGCCTCGGCCCCAGTGGGCATTGCACATTTTGCCAGATGAACGATGTAGCCCTCTGTATAATACATTACACTATTTCTCTGCACTCGGGGACAGAAGTATATAACCCCATAATACATGACACGATTGATGAAACTTTTTGAGACTTATATACCCAGCTAGGCGTAGTCACATATTACAAAATACATTTCTACTCAAACAACAAAGATCTTTTCAATGAAATCATTGAATCGCTCTGCATGCTTTTCAAAAAGACAAGAGGCCGCAAAATCGTCATATCATACATGTCATCGCCGATACTCCCCAAGTCCAGACAGTTTTCAAGGGTATTAGGATAATGACTTCACCACCACAGGTCACTGGGCTTATTTCTTAATGCCCTTCTCGCGCAGGCGCTGCTCATCATCAGCTTGCAACTCGGCATCAATCTGCGCCCCCTTCGAGGGCTTGTTGCCATGCATCTTGGCCTGTGAGAAAATAGCAGTCTTTTGTCAGTCATCTGGGCTCTTATAAATACAAAATGGTGGGCTGTCGTCCACTTACCGGCTTAGTGGGATCCTGCTTGCTCAGTTCAGCCTCTGGGTCGTACTCGCCGTTGTGGTGGTGCGACGAATTGGGCTTCTTCTCCTGGGAAGCGAGCTTGTTGGCGATCGAACGCTGGTCCTTGGAATCCAGGTTCTTGTGGCTATGGGGAGGCGCGCCCTCGCTGTAGCGTTCGCGCTCGTTGATGACGGATTGGGGCTCATTGCGCTGGTCACCAGCCTCGTAGAGGGCAGGGAAGCCAACGCTCGATTGACCGGCTCCGTGGTACTTAGACATGTTGGCGATGCAGAAAATTGGTATAACAAAATATGTGGAAGGAATTCAAATAGCGAGAGTTCAAATAGAATTAAAGCAAACTGTGTGAAGATTCTCGTGGCAATTGCGTTGTGGAAGTTCTGGAATACCTCAATCTTATACCTGGCGATTTGACGGCCGTGATGTCATGCTGGAGTCACTGAGATCATGGTGGGGCGAGGCCCAGAAGTGGCTCGAATGCCAGGGTGGGAGTTCTTACTTGTACAGTAAGTTGGACCCTTTTTTCCTTGCAATATGATTTGCATCAGAGGTGAGGTGCAATCAAGGCAGCGCGGCGCTGTGACATCTTCTATCGTGGGTGTTCTGGGGCCGGGAGTCTGCTCTTGCATCACACTGATTCGTAAACTCCACACCCATTCACCCATTTCCCCCCGATCGTCGACATCGAGTCTTTTCCAGTTTCTTCTCTTTCTCGATCTGATTTAAATCTGATGTTTCATTGGCTCGAGGACAGCGAATTCGTGTCCGTGACTCGATGAGGTGTTGCTGTAACTGTCCGTTGCCGTGCTTATCTATAGCGTATACTATACTGTAGCAGAGTGACCAGGGGGTGGCAATTCAAGATTTTCTGGTGACGGGGATTCTTGAGAACGAAAAAATAACCCCTAATCATCCGGCTCGACTAGTATAGTAAGAGTGGTATACGTTATGAGTGCCCGAAATCCTTGATTAGATACATGAAGCATTCAAGACTTCTGGCCTTTTGAGATGGTCAATGCTAGTGTCGATAGATGGTCATACCCAAGATCCTGTTCAGGAGAGTGGAGGAAGCTGTGGGATTGGGGAGTAAGTCCAAATGAGGCGCCTTTAATTCAAATTGTCAGCGTTGTACGCTAACTGCGACAAGAGCAGTTCATTGAATATGTTAAATAGTCGTCCCGATCTATACAACTCGGGGGCTGGGCCCAAGTGGCCGCCGAACGACCCGCTGCGGTGACTCGGGCTGGGGCGCAACCACTCCGTCTCTAAGAGCTACCGGCGCTCGGGTGCGACCTATGCTTCTTGCCCGCTTCCCAATGGCTCTCAGTTGCCGATTCGGACCCTGTTGCAGGACCCTTCTCTCTTCTACGCGCTGCAGCACCAAATGGCAGTTGCATGCTCCGACCCACGCCGGTCATCGGAGTCAATCATGCCCACCACCAGTCAATTCACAACTTCACTCGGGCTCAACAGTTCCTAATCAAGTCCGCAAACTATCACACCGACCAGAATACGCCCTTCATCACACCTGTGGTCAACAGCCTACCCGTCCAATGAGTACATCCGCCCCCGCCCCGGAAGTGCAACCCCGCTTCCAGCAGCTCTTCGCCGAGCTCGAGAAGCGCTTCCAATCGACCAGCTTGGGCAGCGACAAATGGTATATCCTCGCCATTTCCACTCTGGCCGCCGGCCCAGACCCAGAACGTGCAGACCAGCTCTACCTGCACCTCTGCTCGCAACCCGGCAATGCCACCCCTGCCGCGCGGCAGGCACTGGTTCGCCGCCTGCGGGAGGCCCTTATTAAGGCCGTCCCCATCGTCGGCGTCTGCAAGCCCATCGAAGCCATCCTTTCCATCGGCAAGGTCGAGCGGGACGAAGACAAAGATTACACCTTCACCCGAGAGGGCTGGCAATGCGACCAGGCCAACCACGACCGCGGTGCAGCGTGGATGCAGAAGCTGTATTCGCGGAACACCAGCGGCACGCTGGACCTGTTCAGTGCCCACCGAGACTTCTCCTGGCTGTCGGAGGAGATCACATACGGCTTATTCCTCTCGGATCGCCAGATCTTGGACGATGTGGATACGCAGCTCGTCGTGTTGCCCGGCATCATGAGCCAGAACCTGCCCAATGAGACTCACTGGCATATCCGTGGCACAAGACGGCTCGGGCTCCCGAAGGAGGAGGTTCAGGTGATTTGGGACTGTGTGCAGCTAGTTGCGCAGTTTTTTGAAGTCAAGTTGAATAAGGTGCCGACTGTTGAGCAAGTCGAATATGACGTATAGGCTGCCCAAAAATATTAAGAACAATATACACCTCGATGTTTCTTGGGTATCTGGGCAATTACATTGCTAGCGGATGTCAAACTGGATTCGTAACAAATATATCTAATTGATTTCTTTCTAGGCCTTTTTGTCAAGCTTTCTGGGAGTTTGTCAGCGGAGACTCTGAGCGAGGTGATTAAATAAATATATTGCAACCAAGCTATCGAATCAAAACCCTTGCATGTAATTTTTCCCCCTTAAGCCATTCATGTATTTTCACATATTCAACAGCCAATTGTTTCTGAAAAGCTTTATTCCCAGGCCATTTTTGTGCAATTGACCATAGATGTGCTATGATGATCCAGTATCTTAACTAGGAAGTCTCCGTCATAAGAGAAGCAAGGTGCCGATAACGACCGATAAGAGAAAAAAGTTCGAAAGCGGCGGAGGGGCGGAGCACCCTCCAGATCCAAAACGTCTTCACCTCCGCTCGTTCCCTCATAGAACCACAAAAACACCAGACACTATGGGTAAACGCAAGCAGGACCTTGGCGATGTGCCCATGGGTGGCACCGAGCCCCAGGATGATGATTCTGACGACGTGAGAACCCCGCGCCTGGCACACCCGCACCGCACGAATTATTCCTAACCCACTCCAGGACGTTGACATGGTCAATGTCGACTTCGAATGGTTTGACCCGCAACCCGCCGTAGATTTCCACGGCATCAAGAACCTGCTCCGCCAATTATTCGACAACGATGCTCAGATCTTCGATATGTCCGCCTTGTCGGACCTCATTTTGTCACAGCCGACGCTCGGCTCGACCGTGAAGGTGGACGGGAACGAGTCGGATCCGTATGCGTTCCTGTCGGTCCTGAACCTGCAGGAGCACAAGGACAAGCCCGTCATCCAGGACCTCATCAAGTACCTCCAGGGCAAGGCTTCATCCAACCCTTCCCTCGCCGCTCTCAAGGAGCTCCTCTCCCAGAACCCCACCCCGCCCGTCGGTCTGATCTTGACCGAGCGCCTGATCAACATGCCCGCCCAGGTTATCCCGCCCATGTATAACATGCTGTTGGAGGAGATTTCTTGGGCCATCCAGGACAACGAGCCCTACAACTTTTCACACTACCTCATCGTCTCGAAGAACTACCAGGAGATCGAGTCGAAGCTCGACCTCGAAGAATCCCGGCCGCAGAAGAAAAAGAAGAAGGCCGGCGAAGCTTCTCAGCGCTTCTTCTTCCACCCGGAAGACGAGGTTCTGGAGCGGCATGCGCTGTGCTCGGGCAGCATTGAGTATACGCACAAGCAGGACGAGGGCCACTCGGACTCGAAGCGTGCGTTCCAGGAGCTCGGTATCCGCACCAGCGGCAGCTTGACCCTGATCGAGGGGGCCAAGTTCGAGGGTGCTGTTAAGGCAATCACGGAGTACTTGTCTTGAGAGGTTAATATAAAAGGCGTATGAATCATGTTTCGTCATTTAACCCCCATGTCCCATTTACGAGAATCTTTTCTATGTTTCTTTCTTGAACTCCCTCTTCTTCGTTGCCTCAGTACCCAATATCCTCTTTTCTACCAGCGGCATGATTTATAGAGCCCTCCTCCCAAAGAATAAAAAGTTCATGATTCGTGACGAATAATTCTTCATTCCCATTGGGTTCCCTTGAGGCGCTGCATAAGATATTCCACCTCGACAATCTTGGTTAGAGGAATGACGCATTCCTGCAAAAATAGGCCTATGTTAGCGATCTGATTCTCCACGCATTGCGCCGTAGTGTCTCGTGTGCATACCTTGTACATAGCCACCACAGCATCGATGTTGATTTTCTGCCCCTTTTCATCGGGGAAGGCCGGATCTGTCCCATAGGTCTTCGCCTTGAGGCGCAGGCGCTCCAGCACCTTGAGCTCGACTTGAGCATTGGTGATCGCCGCATCAATGCCGGCACGGTCCTCCGCGCGAATCAAGCGCACGAACAACTCAGGATCCTTCTGGAACTTCGACTCCGCAACAAACTTGCCGAAATGAATGCGACGCGACAGCGCCTGCAGACAGGCGACATCGCAGGTCGCGGCCGAGCCGTAGTTCTCCTGTGTCTCGCCACGGTCCTCGCCTCCAAACTGGGGGCACACGGCCGGCAGAATCTCCTTGATATAGCGCTCCTTGATGACATTGTTGACGCTCACGTCGTTGTCGTGCAGGATTTCAGGATACTCAAGTGGCTGTAGAATCGGCTCTTCGAGCACGTCGGGGAAGAATGGGTATTCATCAGGGGATTGGTAGCGGCGGACACGCGACTGGATTCGTTCTTGCTCCCGGAGCATATAATCCATCAGGCTCAGATCGCTGTTGGGGATCTTCACGCCACCGGGCACATAGATGGTCTTATTGAGTGGGAACTGAACTCGCTCGATCAGGTGGAAGGTGATGGTGTCTTCCAGTCGGCTGGGGATCCGGAATATTAGCAAATGATTTGGATACGTAACCTCTTTTGTCACTCTTTTGAATAGAAAAGATATTGAACAACAGCTCTCCGTTGCTGTAGAAGCTGGGTAGGAGACTGTGGTTGATCTCTATACGAAAGCAACTAGGTACATCATGATACATGATGGCGGGGCGCGGGGAACAGTCCAAGTAAAAAAAAGTAAAAACCAGTAAAGATAGAGGCGACCGGAGAGGATATGAGACAGGGAGAGGGGACTCACATCAACTGGAAGCGGATATTGGCCAGGTCCAATGCCTTGGAGGCATCGGACAGATTAATTGCAGTGTCCATGGCTCGTCGGGGAGATGTGTTGAAGGTGAAGAAGTGCCGGCCCTGCGAAGTCGGAGTCGACTGCTCGGAGGCCGGAGTCGCAGTCCATTGGCTCTGTATTTATAAGACGCCGGGGAAAGTATCGATGAACATTTTGACTTTCATTCGGGTCGTAGAACGTATAGTGGACATGCACCAAGCCAGGAATAGCGAACGGATCTGAAATCGCCGATTTTGTTCGTTTGCTGGACCTTTATCGGATACTCGGTACTCGGTCAGTACCGATCGACCGCAGTACTTGAAATGGTACATGGGGATGACCACTGCCGTGTACCGATTAAGTGGCAGCTCCTTCCAGGTCCAAACCACCTTGCAGTACCTTTCGCTAGCGTCTCGACTGGCTGCAGAGTCCAGGTTCTGCGACTGACACATCGATTCAAGGCGAGCCTGGCTTCACATTGCAACCGAGGCCAACGAGTGCTGTAAAAGTACCGTACAGTGTATCCGGGGAACGCGGTAAATCATCGCGTGAACACATGACGACCATCTCTCCTGCAGCAACCTCCGAGCACCTCCAACTCTACCCCTCGAACCCCCGGGCCTTGGTTGAGCCCCAGGACAAATCCTCCAGGAATGGAGAATCAACGCCGCGATGAGTCACCGTCCGGCTTGTCTGATATTGTTGAGGGCGAGGGCCTGCTAGGCACTGGCCTCACGGTAAGCTTTTTTTTCCCCTTCCAGCTCATTCGGGAGATGCCCCTTCAAACGCGCGACCGCTGATTAAACGGGAAATGGACAGACGCGACACATTGAAGCCTTTGGACGAAAGGTCACCACAACGGCGGGACACTTGATGGGACCGACTGAGCAAGGTCATGGTAGCCACTATCACAATGCGATGACCGACATCCACCGCGAGTTGCGCCGGCCGACGGCGCAGCGCAAGGTGTTTTCCTTAACCCAGACAACCCCAACTGATCTGGTTCGATCCAAACTGTCGACCTCCGAGATCCAGTCGCGTGCTCTTTCCTCGGTCCCGGATGACCTTCTCTTCAACATCCCTGAAGATACCAGCTCCTACTCCCTATTCCAAGGCTTCCAAGCGTCCCTCCCCGAACAAGAACATGGACACAAGAAGCACCGCAGGCGCAGCTCGAAAAATGCGAAACTGCTCAAGGACAGTGAGAAGGGTGGGGCTTTGACAGCTGGTCCTGCGGCGTTGAGGGAGGAACGGAAAACATTGAGTCGCCGGCTGGAGATGATGGGTGTTCGAAAGAACATGTGCAGTGCTGAGATTCATGAGATCGACAACAAAGTTGCCAATCTGCACAAGATGCGTCAAATCGTTCTGGATCGATTAGCCGGATTAGAAATGGACGAAGCGGCATTGGAACATGAGCGTATGTTTACAATCCCTGGCATGTCATTTGACGGAGCCATGAGAGCCAGACCATCTGACACAGAACATATAGTTACCGAGCTAGACAACAAGCTAGAAGACTTACAACCAGAGGAGACACCTGAAACCTCCGCCACGTCCGACACCCCCAAGTCCTCGGAAGGCCAGGATGACTCCATTGTATCTTCAGGGGACCCTGCCATGGATGCGTCCTTCATGTCCGAGTCGATATACGAAAAAATCCCCACTCCATCACCCAGAAGCCTGCGGCACAAATCCATTCGAAAACGGTCGATGCCCATCCTGCATGAACATTTCGCTCCCGGTTCGCTCATTAAAGAGATCGAAGCCCACACCGATATGGTCACTGCCATTGATTTCGACTACCCCTTCGGCACTATGGTCAGCGCGGCATTGGACGATACAGTGCGAGTTTGGGATATGAATGTTGGTCGCTGCTCAGGACTGTTGGAGGGACACCACGCCTCGGTCCGCTGCTTGCAAGTGGAAGATAACATTGTTGCAACGGGATCTATGGACGCCTCTGTTCGACTGTGGGATTTGAGCCGTGCTCGCCCCGCCACCCGTGACGGTCGTCTAAACAAGCATGAACGTGACCAAGAAGACGAGGCACTTTTATCCTCTTCGACAGTTCCTCCTTCTTCAAACCTGGAAGACTGCCATGTCTTCTCGCTTGAAGCTCATGTTGACGAAGTGACTGCCCTCCACTTCAAGGGCGATACGCTCATTTCGGGCTCTGCAGACAAGACTTTGCGACAGTGGGATCTTGTCAAAGGGCGATGTGTCCAAACATTGGACATTCTGTGGGCAGCGACGCAAGCATCCTCGACATCCATGACCGCGGAGGGCACTTGGCGCCCGTCTGGGCGTCTCCCAGATGCGTCTGCCGACTTTGTGGGCGCGGTGCAATGCTTTGATGCGGCTCTTGCCTGCGGTACTGCCGACGGTATGGTGCGCCTGTGGGATCTCCGCAGCGGCCAGGTTCATCGCAGCCTCGTGGGCCACACGGGCCCTGTCACCTGTTTGCAGTTCGATGACATGCATTTGGTGACGGGTAGTCTCGACCGCAGCATCCGGGTAAGTTCCACTCTGACACCAGCTTGGTAGCGAACCATTTTTAACATGATACAGATTTGGGATCTCCGTACTGGCTCCATCTACGATGCCTATGCTTATGACAAGCCAATCACTAGTATGATGTTTGACTCTAAGCGTATCGTGGCTGCGGCTGGTGAGAGTGTCGTCAAAGTTTACGATAAGGCCGATGCGCACCACTGGGACTGCGGCCCAGGGGTCGGCGTCGACGATGAGGGACCTTCCCCTGCGACAGTGGAACGCGTGCGTCTCAAGGACGGATATCTCGTTGAAGGACGTAAAGACGGTACTATGGCCGCCTGGACCTGCTAAGGAGTCCGATATCCAGTATACCCACTCTTTCCTCACTCGATTTCCATGCCTTCTTGCTCGAGGCATCTCCCTGCTCCTTTCTCACTTCCCCCCTTCTACCCTGCGCCCGTTGTATAGTATTCCATACCATGTCTAGAGAGTCTGGATGTAGCGAGCTGGCGCACTTGGAGTGGCAGGACCATGATCTGAATTGCTCCTCTTTACGTACAGTGGCATTTTTGCCCCGAATCCAAATCCATTTGTTGGACGTTCTTTCATTGCGAGAAACCTCCGAATGCACCAGTAGATTATCTCGGCTCAGCGGCGCCTCCTGCACATTGAGCAAGGATCCAAATGCAAAAATAGCACAGAGCCAGAATCAAGGCCCATGGACAGGGCCACAAAGGAATAAAGCCACCGGGAGTCCCTAAGAACGTAGGTTGTGGGAGACAAAAGACCAAGCACGTTGTCAAAGAGATCTTGCGGAGATGAAGGGACTGCCGGTGTCGAGGCGCTGAGATTCTTCATCTTCGGGGGATCGCCGCTCCGCCCAACCTTTTCTTCCTTCTTTCACTTCTCTCCATAGTCGGCGGCTACTTATTTGCGCATTCTTTTTCATCTCAAGAAAGCCAATTCTGCACTCCATTCTGATCGCTTACCTGCTGCATCGATCTCCTGGCCTGCGTTGCGGGCTCCACCCCTTTACCCATCGAGCCGCAGTCACGTTCCGTCGCGTGTCGCGCGTTTCGACCTCAGCAATCTGGAGTCGCGATCTACAGATATCGGACGAGCGAACAACGACAAACATTCACAGTTTTCTCTTTGAATCTCAAAATCAGATATTTAAACACCGAGTAAGTCCAAGGCTCTCCTGCTATACATCGCTGTGTGGTTCTAGAATTCCTTGTTGGACTTGCGGCAACTTTGCCGGCCTTCAATGGGATAATACCCATACCTCCTCCGCACTATCTTCATCCCTACAAAGGTGAATTTAGTTTGATCAGCGTCTCACATCTCACATTCTAGATCTATCAGTCAAGTGAATCTGCCAAAATTTGCCGATATTCGCGAGTACGGCGTGTTCCAGTCCCTGGCACTGTGTAACTGCTTACAGTGAGTGTTAATTTTTTGCCTTTTCCATTTTTGATCCCAAGAAGAGAATCTTGCCTTGGTTACTCTTTACTTGTGCTGTCGTTGTTCAATCATCTCTTCCCTCACTCTTTATGCTTATCTGACGACGGCTTCGGTTGTTTGCCAGACATTGAGGTTTGCTTCCCCGAGACTGATCTAATCTCAATTCACCTTTTCCCTCCCCCTTTATCGTCTCTGAGTATGATAAACCCCTCCTAGTCCATTTTTCTTTGACCTTGAATCTGTCATATCTTGATTGAATTGGTTTGGCGTAGTTCGATACATGAAGTAAGAGCATCGTGAAGGCTACAAGTGCTAACATGATTCATCTAGATGCCTTTGACGCGCACAGCGCAGCGGGCGGCCGGTCCGAAGGATGCAGGGTTTGATGTTATGCTTGACCTTGCACCTGAGCCAACTTTGCCTGCGGTGCCAATTGCAGCCTCATGGAACTATGGCGCTCAAGGAGCCGCGGGCCTACCTCGACCGATAGCCTTGCAGCCAAACGTTGATGTGCACAATATGGCTCGAAAGATCGACAGTGGCCTCGAGCGTGCCCGAGTCCGAGAGACTGCCGAATTAGATCGTGAGATACGAACTGGGGCCATGAGATATTCTCCAGCCCGTCGACAGCTCAAACGTGAACCGACCCCCGATCAGACGCAATTGATGCAGTCGCTGCACGACGCAGCTGAGTCACCAGGTGAATACTATAACACCCAGGAGTCTGACGCAACCCCTCCGCGGCCTGTACAACAGCCAGTTTCCACAGATTCCAGTCCCGATGTAGAGCCCCCTCTGCAACGTCGTCTGTCTGTCATGTCATATGAGCCTCTATATCCATCACCACTTCAACGAGCCGGATCTCCTCGTCAGAATACCACCTCATCTCAAAGCACACCGGCTCGCCATAGCTCTATCGACAATGCCTCCGAATTGTCTTGGAACCTCGAACGTGATATTCACGAGGACGATTTGCAACGAACAAGGCCGGGAAAATACCGTGGAGAGCCCCATGGACGCAATATTACGGCGCCTCCCCGACGGCCATCCGGGTTGTCCATGCTCCAGGAGACCATTGAAGAGGAGGAAGAGCCAAGTTCAGATCCAATAGACGAGCCCGAGCAAATACCAGAGCAAATACCGGACCCTCCGTCTGCACAGTCTATTCGCACGTGGACAGAACCAGTGCGAACAATAATCCCTCAATTCCTTCGCACTGGATCTCCCCAACAAAGCCCCCAATCTTCACCGAATCTCCCCAAGGAAGGTCAGCCCAACGGATGGTTATCTTCTATGCCCTCCATGCCATCGTTACGATTTGAACACCGTGACAAGCATACATCAACCCTCAGACGAACGAACTGGTTTTCGACGACGTTTGTTCTCCCGGTACTTGTAGTTATCGTCTCCATGGCACTTTTTTTCGCCTTCCAGGGCGGTTTGCTCGAAAACATTCACTTCCCTTTCTCTCGCGAGCAGCCACCATACGTCTCACCAGATATGCCTGGCTCTTCTCTTGTCCATGGCCTTAATTATCAGGTGAACAGAATAAACGCCCAAGTGGCGTCCCTATCATCGGAGTTGAGCATCGTGAGATCGGAACACAGTCATGATCCACACCCTACCTATGTCACTGATCCTGCCCCTGAAACACTGCCTCCAAGGGTTAACTTCTTGTCGCCCTCGCTAGGCGCTCTTATTGACCCTTTCAATACCGCTCCGACAGTTGGACGCAAGAATCCATTCTGGAAACGTGTCTTGATTAGCATCATACCATTTAATTACGGCATCCGCAACCCACTTCCCCCTATTGCCGCCCTCACACCCTGGGAGGAGATCGGCGATTGCTGGTGTAGTTCTCCTCGCAATGGTGTCACCCAGCTCTCGGTACTCCTCAACCACTACATCGTGCCCGATGAGCTTGTTGTCGAACACATCGCTGCCGGCGCAACTCTTGACCCAAGCGTCGCCCCCAAAGACATCGAAGTATGGGCTAGGTACCGAGTTGTTCCTCTTGATAGCCCGAAAGGAACGCGAAGTTTCTTCTCCATATTCACTCCATGGCGGACCCCGAGAAATTCCCATCCGGTTGAGCCGATATCTTCTAAAGAAAAAGGTCTTGGCGGATACAATGTCCCAGGGGAGAATTCCCTCCATGAAGTTCTCATGAATGTCCTGCGCGTATCCAATCCTCATGAGCCGCCGGAGGCTTACTCCGGACGATCCCGCACTGGGCTCGAACTTCTACCGCATCGGACGGATGACATACAACGTCACTGCGAAGAACAATATACAGCGCTTCGCACTCAATACTGTGATTGAAATCCCGACGATTCGTGTGGACAAAGTGGCCTTCCGGGTGACTTCGAATTGGGGCTCGAATCATACCTGCATCTACCGGTTCAAGCTTCATGGAAATGTTTGAGTGGGATTATTATAGCTATATCCCCTTTAGACTTCTTCTTCTTTGTCTTTGCTTGGCGGGCAGTATTTACGATTTTGCTTTTGTTTATCCAAGTCTGGGCCGGATTGCGACGACGAGGTCTTTCTCTCTCTCTTTCCCTCCTTTATTCTGCTGCGCGATGATGATACCTTGCATTTAGCGCGTTGGATGGCTGTGATGATGGCGTTCTAGGGAATCTTTTGGGCCTAGGAGTCAATTTAAGACCGTTTCCCTCTTTACTTATCGTAAACGCAAGACTGTATATCTTCCATACCTGGAATAGAATACGTGGCAAGCGTGGAGAAGGGGAGGCAAAGGGGCTATTATCCCTTCAGTTGTAGCCGCGCGCCACGGTCACACGATGAAACAGCCTCACAGGTCCAATCTTCTACGCACCCCCAAGCGTGTACAGCGGCTACTAGCCCCGCCCCCAGGGGTGCAACCACCACAGAACCTCTGACCTGCCTTGGCTTCGATCCTAATTGAAACTCCCCATAAGCACCTTAGAATATGGCACACGAAAATGATTATGATGAGTCCTGCGTGGAGGATACAGGTCTGGGCTCTTACTCTTATATGTGTACCCGTCGCTGGCCCGAAATGCCTCACGATGCACCCCAAAGCATAGATGAAGCGGTGGCTCGAATCGACCAGATGTACGAATCAGGCATACCCTTTTTCACCAAGGATGCGATACGGAGCGCCTTTGAGCAGTGCCAGCAAGAGCCTGCAAGCGGCAAGAAGATCTACCTCCCGGGCCTGGACGGCGCGATAGTTGAGTTCGATACTTGGACGGGGGAGAGCAGGCCCGGAACGAGTATGGATGGCGACGAAGTCAAATTGGATCGTCTACTGTAGGATCCTGTCTCATCACTCTATAAGGATATTTGGAAGCCGGGCGCTGATGTCAATAGGCTGGCCCCAAGTCTCAGGTACGAATGCCGGGCGAGTCTGAAGCATAGTCTCTGGTGGGGCAGCCACGTCGACTGCCCGCCTTTCTGCTCGCTGCTCCTTGCCCACCCGTCCATTTCGATGCGGTCGGGTACAAAAGAGTTGTACGAACCCCGGCCTCGACCGGTGCGCGCAGATGTCGCCAAGGCGTTCGAGGGCCATGCTCAGAAATGGCGGGAAAGCGAGATGTGCCTGAAGCTCGAGCAGATTCTAACCAAGGCCGCAGCCGCGCATGAGATCACCAAGGTGGTGGGACTTGCGCTGGGCACGATCTCGTACATGGACAATGAATACCCGCGATCCGCTGTCCAGCATGCATTGCTGCTTACATTGCGGGACTGGCTGACGGCGAAGGGAGGAAGGGCAGATCAAGATGTTCCTTGCTTTGCCCAAGACCCGATCTATAAGTCTATGGACAAGGCCATCCTGCGGGAGCACGGGGTCGAGGTGGTCAATGACCCTCGAGCCTGGCTAGAGATTGATGACACATCTATTGTGTTCTCCTGTGCCCCCGATGTGCCTGTCAAGGAAATTGTGGCTGATATTGCTCGACCAGCTGTCGTCATCTGGGAGCAGGTTGATCATGAGGATGCAGACCAAAAGGGCGGAGAATCTAGGTAAGGGGTTTTCGACACTCTCTTTTGGGGGCGAGAAAGTCTGGTACAATGAGGACCTTTTTCACTGATGTGAGGGTATAGAACCGATCCCAGCTCGCCTCGAGTGCGGGCGATGATGGAGGGCTATGCAATGTTCGACTTCGACGCGGATGACACCCATTTTTGCAATACGGTCGTCTATGTTCGACGATGTCGGGAGTGAGTTGGTGATTTATGGGTCTCCGAGTCCCTAAGAGCCATATATATGTACATACATGCTCTGATTCGATAGGATATGCGAAGATATGAGAGTGTAGAAGCGGTGAAACAATTCCTTCGGTCGTCGGCCAAGTTGTGTACACTGTACACTTTCTGCCAGCGATTGCATGCGATCTGCTCGTTATCACCCTCCACTCTTTCTCGCCTTTTTCCTCTGAAAACCCTCTCCTTCTCTAGAACGAGAGAGTTCAAACGTAGCCGACTGGGTTATCTATATGGAAATGGCATCGACACAATTGATAATTGTATACTGTCATAGTTCTACCAGCCGTCCTATGATGCCTGATGTGCAAATGATCGAACCGAGCGCGACAGGCGGATGACTGGCTCGTGACATTCTCGAATATTGATTCGAACTCAATCTACGATATGGGACCATACAATACTGTGAGCATAGTAAATTGGCGTGGAACATACCCAAATGGTTCTCTTTACGGCGCCGGTTGGGCTTCATATGCTGGCCTGAGAAACAAGGCTCCCAGGAGGGGGAATGGCCAAGTTGGGGAAGATGCGGCTGGGATTGGCATCAACGGAGGGGCTTTGGACGGTGAAAGAGACGGTGCTTTGGTCCCTCAGTCCGTCTCTCCTGACCTCTTCTTCCAGTCTGTCAGTCTCTTTTATTTCCCCCCGTCCCTTCCTCCTCTCTCTTCGACTGCTCTCCATCCCCTAGGGTCACACCCCCACCATGACGAAGGCGGAAGACACCCGGCCTCACCTCCCCGGGACCTTCACCTCCCTCGGTCACGCGCCTTTCGTGCAGCCATCCTCGTACCTTCGCCCTCCAATGACCTCCTACTCCGAGAGACCAATCGATCGGGAAGAGCGACAAGGCCTGGTACGTCGTCCTTTTCTTTTTCTTTCTTTTTTTTTTTGGACTCGCACTGCCCCACATCCGTTCGGGCCCTCCTGTCCTCTCCTCTCCAGGAATTCCTCGCACCCGGTTAAAGAGCCGATGTGCACAAGAGAGAAGGAGAGAAAGTGAGAGTGAGAGAGAGAGAGTGAGAGGAAAAGGGGAGAGAGCTTGGTTCAGAACATGGGCAAACATGGCTTGGAACTGCAAAGCTCCCCCCAGTTCGTGGCGGCTCATATCCAGATCTTGACTAACGCAGCGTCAAACAGCGCGCCATTCGCAACTTCCTGAAGGTCCGCACGAGTTACGATGTCCTCCCTCTCAGTTTCCGACTCATCGTCTTCGACACCTCGCTTTCTGTGAAGGAAAGCTTGAATATTCTGATCCAAAATGGCATGTGGTGCTCTCCCACTTCCCCCTCTCCCCGCGACAATCCCGCTGTGGAGCGTAAATGAGAGAGAATCCTGGGGAACGTCCCCCGCAAAAGAGAAATACGGGCTAACTGGGAAGGTAATCGGGAAGTACAGGCATCGTTTCAGCCCCGTTGTGGGACTCGAAGGCATCAAAATTTGCAGGTCTTCTGACCACCTCCGACTACATCAACGTCATCCAATACTATTTCCAAAACCCCGCTGCACTCAACCAAATCGACCAGTTTCGGCTGGATAGCCTCCGTGGTGCGTCTCCTTCCCCCTCAACCCTCGATTCCTTTCGACGATGGCTCAATTCTGACCTGAATGGATAATGGACAGAAGTGGAGAAGGCATTGGGAGTCGCGCCGCCTGAGACCATCTCCATCGATCCCGAACGACCGCTCTACGAAGCTTGCCGCCGGATGCTCGAGTCCCGTGCGCGTCGTATTCCGCTCGTCACCAATGACAGCCAGACCGACCGATCTCATGTTCTCAGCGTTATTACTCAGTACCGTATCCTGAAGTTTGTCGCCGTGAACGTACCCGATACTCAGATGCTGCGTCGCCCTCTGGGCGAGCTCCTGCTTGGGACCTACGAGAACATCGCGACTGCATCCATGGACACTCCCGTCATTGATGTAATTCACATTCTGGTCGAGCGCAGTATATCGAGTGTGCCCATTCTGAACTCTGAGGGTATGCGAACCTGCCAACGGGCGCCCCCATCTCCCTTTTTTGGGAGTTTCTACTACCATCCACGTCCCCATGCTAAATGCCTTTGTCTCATTTGTCTAGGTGTTGTGTACAATGTCTTTGAATCGGTGGATGTCATTGCGCTGATCCGAGGCGGTGTCTATGATGATTTGAGTCTCACGGTGGGAGAGGTGCTGAAGAAGCGCTCGCCAGTATGTGGCTTTCAACCAATGCCTTCTAATAACCATTTTTATGTGTCAGAGGTCTGACTACTCTCGCAGGAATTCCCCGGTATTTACACCTGTTCCTTGAATGACGGTCTGGATACTATCTTCGATACCATCCGCAAGTCCCGAGTTCACCGTTTAGTTGTGGTGGATGAGCACTTTAAGCTCAAGGGTGTGCTGACCCTGAGTGATATTCTCCACTACATTCTCCTGGAAGGAGAAAATGACGAAGTATGATCGAGTCCGGCGGGACCGAAGTTCTCTACCACGCGTATACATATCCATGTTCTCCCCCTTTGCATAATACCGGCGTTCTATCTTATATCTTTGTTATTCTTGTCTTCGAGGAGAATCCTTTTTGAGGCCGATTGCCTGCACGACGGAACAATCGGGAAATATCTCGCGGCTGTCCTACTTGGCTGACTTTTGGGTTTCTAATGAATGTACAAAGGTAATTATTACACCTTTTCTAAAAATTTGGTTCTTTTTGCGCCGAATGTTGAAGCTGGGCGCTTTGGGCAGAAATAGATTTCCTTGATAATTCGTTTTCTTTTCATGCTTCTGTCTCCCTCCCTCTCCCTCTCTTTCTTTTCCCATCTGCATCTTTCAATCGTGATGTTCACTGTCAACGTAAATGATGGCTCCCCGCTTTACGGTCTTCACGAGGCAAGCACAAGAACCTTCAGCTCTGAACCTTTCAGAAGAGCAACCACCCGTCGACACAAACATGGAAGCGACAAGTAGACCGCACTTTCCGTTACTGCAGTACCTTCCGCAAGGTAAAAAGCATCCTGACCACAGGTCACAACCCAACGCCTATCATCTCCTGCCTTCTTCTCCTTCACTAGGTCTCTACGTCCACAACTTCGATCTGAAGCATTCCGTGTTCTTGGTCTGAAGCCATTGCCAACATGACCCTGTTCCGCTCCCTCTTTCGGCCGAATAAGTCAGAATCAGATAGGCCTTCTCGGCCTCGTCACCCTTGGCTTCGGCCACGACGCTCTCAGTCGGAATTGGCCGTATTGAATGGCCGGTCCGAGCCGGCTGCAACAGCCAAAGATACAAACACAACTCTCACGCCAACCCAGAGTGAACCCAGTGAAACGAGCGAGAGAAGCAATCTTGTGACTTATCATCATCCTATTCATGGAGCGGAACGTTCGTACAGCCATGATGATCGAATCCTGCCTGATAATAATCCCCTTATCGGTCCAGGACACCCTCCCGAGAGCGTTGAGCCTCAAGAGCTGTCCCGATCTCAACCGGGCTCCCGGCGCCTAAGAAATCTGATGTCTCGCCTCCGCTTGAGCAGATCTCATGACCAAAGTTCCGTTTCAGAGGAGCCAACCCCCAGTGCATTGCAGGGTGCAAGGGAAATCACAAAGGAAGAAACGAAGGCTGCTACGACCGCACAAGAACCACTTTCCCAGAACCAGCCGAACGTTGAGCCTGAACAGAATCGAAATGTGAGCGCCCAGACAGTCCAGTCCCATGAATCAAGCAATACTACCATCGTATATCGACCTTCCTCACCACGCATTCCGTTGTCTGTTCAAGAGCTGGGAGGGGATTTGGCTTGGGATGATCTACTGAACTTTGATCAGGACAGTGGACACTTGCCAGAAATATCGGATCCTTTTTCAGATAGCAAGAACTCTGATCCTCATCATCGAGCTCTTACATCGTCCAGATATAGCGAGGAGGCCATCCGGAAATCTGAGGCATCGCGTCGATCGCATAGGCACAGCGAGACTGAGAGTTCCACATTGGCCAACTCCCATACTAGCAGCCAGCACCGCAGCCAGCAGGACTCCCATAGTCCTCACAGCTCACATCATCTCTCGACTCAGCGGAATAGCTCTGGAAGCAGTCAGTCAAGTCGAAACAGTCGAATGAGCCGCCTCGACCCATCCAAGGCGACTGTTGCATTCAATATGCTGGCGGGCAAGTTGAACGTTGCACTTTCTATCCCTACAGATGATCTCATGATCGCTTCATGTAGGTTTCCTTTCTGATTCCTCTACCGTGCTCCTTCTAATCGAGAGTGGTATGCGTAGCTGAAGATCCAGCAGCGACGCAAGCTGACAGCTCAATTCTGCATCGACGCCACCGTTTTCTTGGTCGAGTGCGTCCAGTGCAGTCCAACGCAGCGCTTGGGGAAACTTCGCAGCCACCCTCATCAAAATTACGACGGGCAAAGACCTTTGCTAGCTTTGCTCGTCGACCGGAGCCCATGGTTTCTCTGCGCGGCAAGTCCATCGAAACTCTTGCTCGTCTAGGAGGCCATAGCTTCATCATCCTCTCGGCTGACCTGGCACCCTGCCCTCTGCAGCTGCCCGCCTGCATTGTGGCAACGGTGATGTACCTGCGGAGATTTGGTTGGTCCTTTTTGGATTGTTTTCCTCGACGTCATGGCATGGCTAACTAACCTCGGGTTCCTGCAGGTCTCAGCGCCGCCGAACTTTTCCTTGAGCCAGGCGACTTAAAGAGTGCGATTAACCTGTACGACCACTTTGCAAGCCAAGTACTGTCGGCGGAAAAGGAGGAATCTAAAATCGCGATGACCATGCGCGTGGTGGCCATGCCCCACTGGGAGGATGATGCCGAACCTGTCCTGGTACTCAGTGTGGGCTGGACCCTCAAGGCTTTGCTAAGCGGACTACCCGGGGGCATCCTCGGCTCTCCCCGCCTGTACCAAACCCTGCGGGACATCTGCCATACCGAAGGGATCCCTGTGGCGGGCCGTGTTCGGCTCATTACGCTGGCGATTGTCGCGCTGACCAGTGAGATGCAATGCGCCCTCCTCTGCGCGATTTTTGGACTTCTCACCGGCTTGCTCCAAGAGCCAGCGAGTCCCGAGCTTGCACTGCATCCACACCAGCCTCAGGCGCCGGCCGAACAGGCGGCACCCGGGACTGTCGTCCGGCCTGTGGCAAGTGTGTCGAAAGCCGATAGATTGGCGCGGGTATTTGGACCGCTGCTGATCGGGACTGGCCCGCGCGATCACAACCACGCCGTGCAACCGAATCCAGTGGAAGCCGTGGAGCAAGAGATCGCCGAGGACCGCGTGGCGGGGATGTTACTCGAGCACTGGCGCAGCGTGAGTCGTAATCTGCGGGACTGGGCTAGCGCGCCCTCGCGCGGGGCAATGGGAAAGCGGGAGTGAATGACATGGAGAGGGACTGGAATGCGAACGGAGAATTGGACTTGAATAGCAACTCAGGGTGTTCAGGGTATTGGGGAATGAAGGAATTGAGGAGTGGAGGAGAGGGGATGATGGACAGGATTCAATTGGCGGGTTGCTGTTATTCCGTGTTGTTCTGCTATACTTTTATTCTTGTTTGGACTCTTCAAACAGAGCCATCAACATGCAGTTTCATATTTCTCTCCGACAGGAGGGGGAAGGACTGCTGGTTTAGTTCTAGAACTTGTATACTTCCGAGCTTTGCATACTTTCCAGGGTCGAGCAGGTCTCCACTTTCCGTAGCCGAAACCTGGTTTACCCGCAATAACAAGGCCATCGATGACTGGGCGGCTTGAGATCCCGTCTCCCCAATCCAGGCTCGTCATGGAGCTGGTAGCTGGTACTGGATGTTTCTTGTTTATGGAGGGAGAGGGGTACCGGAGGGACTGGAGGTGCTGATGGGCTGATGGGCTGATGGGAGCTACGGTCTTGCGGAGTTCCCCCTCTGCTCGGCTCTGCTCTCCAGTCCTGAGTCTCTTCTGGCCGCATGTCGCGGATCCTGGCGAACCCTATATCAACACATCACTCATCCACGCATTCACACCTCCACATCTTCACACCTTCACACCTCCACGCATCAACACATCAACGCATCAACGCATCAACGCATTGGCACCTCGGTCCCTCCTTCATCAATCCATGAAGGTAGCCGTAGATGCGTGGTGTCAGTGTCCCAAATTCCCAGCTGTGTCTGTACCACGCCGCTCCTACATCCTGGCTCTGTCCCACTCACCACCACCCTCGGCACGGTCATTCTGCACGCGCATTCGTCCGGATCTGCTGGACCGCAGGAAGTTCTGTCCGACCGTGGCTCCCGCCAGTCGACCGCACCTGGACCTCCCGCTTCTTCAGGCACCGGCTGGACAACCGTGGTTTCTCTTCTCTCGCTAACCCAACCCGAGACGCGAGCCTGCTGGTCTTGACGCCGAAGACTTTATGTTTGAGGGTGGGCCCGTCGCGACTGTACCTGGCTACGGGCTACTGCCGACGGATAACACACTGCCATTCTGGAGACCTCACCTATTAGCTGTGATCTATACCGGCCCTGTTCCAGCGACCTCGTGCGCAGCTTCCGTTTCGACCCAATCCAAGCCCAGCACGGAAAGCGCAAGTGAAGAGACTGAGCAAACGAAAGCAGTGAAAAAAAGACTACAAGACCACAAGACAGCAAGAGAGGACCAGGACTGTGCCTGAAATCGTCTGTTTCTCCCAATTCGGATCGGACCTCTCAGACAGGTGACTGCGCCAACCAACTCCTTCCCTTCCAATCTGCCATGTCTGCTGGAAACATGAATCCTTCCTCTCTACCCTCCGGGTTGCTTATCACGGACTCCATCGGTACGATCGGACAGTCAGCATTCACCACTTCGCACGCCTTCACAGGCGAATTCCTAGGGCTCCCAATCCCCGACGACGAGCAGCTCTGGGGTTTGAGTCCCATCTCCCCAATAATGGGCACCGGCGGCTGGGATGCTAAAGCGGATGCAGCCGCCTTTGCCAGCTCTGCCTTGGAACGAGACTTGAAAAATACGCAAGTCCGCAATGGCCAACCCACCCCCCCACCCTACGATGATCACAGTCTCCGCGACTCATCCAGCCTCGAAATCGAGTCAGCCAGCAAACGCCGTGCTACACGGGAGTCCAAGACCGCCGCCGCCAGCCTAAGCCCGGACCTTGATGAAAATCCGCACCAGGAGCGCGCCAAACGGGCCAAGTTCCTCGAGCGCAACCGTCTCGCCGCCAGTAAGTGCCGACAAAAGAAAAGGAGCACACGCAAAAGCTGGAGGTTCGCTTCAAAGAGCAGTCCGAGAAGAAAGAGCACCTGGTTGCGGAGATCACTCGGTTGCGCTCCGAGATCCTCAGTCTCAAGAACGAAGTCCTGAAGCACGCTCAGTGCGGCGACGAACCGATCAAGCTACACCTCGCCCAGATGGTCAAGAAGATCACCGACATCGATGGCCCACCTCCACCCCCGACCATGGCGGGTCCCCCGGCCGACCTGGTGGAGAATGTCTCCACATCGCCATCTGAGATCGCCTCGGCGGCCACCACGACCACCGCTCCTACTGTGCCGGCGCCGTTGTCCTTCGGCTTTGATGACTCGCTGCAGCTAGAGCCCGCGGCCGCAGCGGCGGCGGCAGAGGCCTTTGAGCAGCAGTTGCGTCGGGACTCAGAAGCCACCTTGGTTTCCGAGTCGTCGTATGCCTTCTCGGCAGATAATACTTTTGATGACCTGATCAATGTGTGACATTGTCACTGGCTGATGTGTGCCTTGTACGAGACACGAGTGATGAGGAATTTCTTTTGGGCGTCTTCGTGAGGGGTTTTTGAACTTGGCTTGGGCAGCAGGTCTGTCGGTGCGGCGTTAAGTTCGGGCTTCAGTCGGGGGGTTGCAAAGCGCGTTTAACCTGGTTCTCTCTTTTAATTCCCTCAACTTTCTGGTCGATGTATTGGAACTTGTGATCTTGCTTGTGGGGATGCAACAAGCGGGAGGGGTGTCTGGCGTTGAGTTTTGAAACTGAATCCTACTGGGCATGTATTTGACCCTGACTATTCAGCCTCAGCAGTCTTTTCTGTTTTGCTTTTGTTGTGCGGGGCCTTTTTCTTTTCCATCTGTTAAATATCTCCTATAGGAAGGCTTTTTGCTCTTTCGGAGGTACTTCTCTGTGTATGATGCCATGCTCGTTCTTGATTATCTATGTATTGTGGCAACTGGGGCTGCGCTGGTACTTCAAGCTACCCTGCCAGGGCAATGGACTAGCTTCAGTGTATGTCTGAAACAAGTTATTCTGTTGGCCGGCCTGAAAGCCAGCTTTTTTTTAATAGGGATTGTCGTAGATTCTACTTTCGGTCGGTCTCTTCTGGGCGTCCGACTGTAGCCGGATTCTCTAGTCAATGGATGAGTACTCTAGACCGGATGATCGAACGACGCCCTGACAAGGTAGACATTTTTTTGGCACCTTTTATTGGTATAATACACCAAACCAGCGGTCGCGAAGTTCACGCTTCGTTGATCTAGGTAGCACTATGAGAAGATCCGATGCAGTGGACCAACTAAAGAAGTTGCCTGGGTTTTCTATGCCACTGCCTAGTCTCCCTTCGTATAAAGCCCACCTGTTGTCGCCGCAATCAACGCAGTGAAGCAACCCACATCGCAGAATGTCCGTCATTGAGATAAGTTGCATGGGTGTTCGGCCCTCCCTGGACATCATGGACGAAAGTACCCGTGAAGGCCAGATCTTGAGGAAAGTATGGGATACGGTGACGACCGACCCCGGTGGCCCGCATCGAGTGTATTGGGGTCTGGAGAACGATGAGTCGTCCAAATTATGGACCTTCTTCGACTGGGACTCTATTGAAGACCACGAGCATTATGCAAAGATGTAAGCGACGATTCCAAACACTGCGCAGAGAGTCTGCTGAACTCGGTTTGTAGGCTTGGCCCTGCGGCCGTGAAGGATTTGCCAACTATCTTGAACCGGGGTTTCTTCACAAAGCATATTACCGTGGCGCCGTCTCCGCCTAGTGCGCTTCGGTCTCCGATGACGGACATTATACGGGCGTACTTCGCTTGTGATATCGCGATCACCGACAAGGATCTCGCTGCAGCGCAGATACGGCTATTTTTAGAGGATAAGCTGCGACATTGCCCCACCGCCGAAGGGTTGAGTTGTGGGTGGAGCGTGGAGAACGATTTGCCCGTATTGGGAGGGCCAGAAGGACAGACAGGGTCGATGCTGATTGCGTTTATTGGCTGGCGGAGCGTCGCTGCGAACAAGCAGTTCTGGGCGGATGAAGGGCTGCAGGAACTGGAGAGCTTGTTCCAGGGCATGGAAGGAATGATTCAATGGGTAAAGTTTCATATCCATTGTCGCAGCCTCGCTCGCGATTTATAGATCCAATGCAGGGACTTTCCCGAGTGCCATTCTGCTGTTACAGGAGCCTATTGAGTAGACTAATCTTACTACTCAACCCGATACCGGTTCCTGTGAAAGCATCCATGAAGGGGGAACACGTAGAATCGATTGCGTTCATTGGATATGGTGTTGGCTAGTGCACTTGGCGTCGTTGTCGAATGGCCACCGAAGCGGGGCAAAGCTGAAGTTTTGTCAGCTAAACCGATTCTCAAAGCCACAGCGAGTGGTGAAAGGCTTTCGAGACATTGTCAGACCCGTTTCGAGTCACGAGTACAAATTGGGGCCATTTCCCAGGCTAAGCATGGGTTATGGGTTTATTTGTTAAATATGGCATCAGATCCGATAATGGGAGACCAAGGTATCTCCTCCCCCGGAACAAGATGTCCGACGCCTGACCTCCACAATTTTGTATGTCCAGAGCTCTTCATTGGTGTATTCGAGGGGCTAATTATATGATGTGCCTTCCGTTCCAGATAGCGCCCTCCAGTCAGTCCAATGCTAAGCCAGAATGTTTGAGGAGCTGGAGAGATATCTTGACTCCTTATTTGACGAACGCTTTGAACCTACATGGAAGCTATACGGTTGAAGATATAAATCGTCATTTGCAATTTTTTGAAAATCAGGTCACCGGCTGGTTGGGACCGGGTCCTTCATATAATTCTGACAAGGACCTGTATACAATCAACTATCCCTCCTCTCTCACCGACGACCACACTCCATTTGAGGTCAGTTTCTGCTGGAAAAGCAAGCATCAAAATGGGAAACCAATCATTCGATACGTGACAGATGTGATTCCGTCAAATCATGAAATATCCAGAATGGCTGCTTTCAAGGCAGCCATTGGAATGATTACAACACTTGAACAAACGGCTTTGCCACACGATGGTGAAGTGATATTGCGTGCTTTCCCACAACTTTGGGTCCATGTTACCAGGATGATGATTGAATATGAACTCAAGACTCATTCGATCACCTGTCATAAATGCTCTCCCTCTGGAGTCTTTGTCGGGTTTGACCTTGTAGATTCAGTGACATTTGCCAAACCATATTGGGTATTTCCTGCATGTCAGAAGACCCCAGACCTTGTTGGGGGCTTGCACTCTATCTTCTCAATGTGTATGGAATATGAAGGCATAAACCATCCTATGTTTCTGCAAAATTGGTCCAGGGTTGAATCTCATTTCAATGCTTACCCAGAAAAGCTGCAGCCCAGGATGCTGTCAATCGATGCGACCAAATTTCCAGAGCCACGGGTTAAGATCTATGCTCGCTGTGATTTAAGTGTCGTGAATGATTTTCACGAAATTGAGCCTCATCTGAGCTTGAATGGTGCAATAGATTTGCCCCACAACTTTCAAGGCACCTGCAAACGACTTTGGGATTCACTGGTGGGACCCAAGGATTCTCAGCTAGGGAAGAGCTCTACATACTGTCTTCTGCTATATGAAATTGCATGCGGGTCATCTATCCAGGTGGAATCTCCTGGTATTGGAGTAACTGCAAAGCTATATATTATGTGCCAAGAGATTCCTCGCGCTGACTCTTTTGTTTCACGATGTCTGTATCAGAACTGCGTGGTCTTGAAGGATTCAGAGGTGATCAGGTACAATCATTATTGTGTGCGCCAGTTGGCAATGATTTAGTTGCTAACCTCTTTACACAGAGAGTTTTCAGAGTCTTCAGATTCTACTGCGTTCATATGCGAGTAAGTTGTCATCCGTCCTACCCTTTAATTACATTATTGATAGCCAAAATAGGATTGGACTAGCACCAAGGGGCTCAGAAACTGAAGTGTCCATTTACTGTAGTCCTTGCTGGGCATCGAGAAAAACATGGAAAAAATGTGTTCAAGATGATGGTCGCATGGAGAAGCCCCAATGGACCCTATATACTAAAGATATCTGATATATAGCTTGCTTTCCCTATGGATAGAGGGTATAGGGGGAATTGTGGGGTCGCGGTGTTACTAGATGCTTGTGGTGGCATGTATTCATCTCTGACAGTGAATAGATATATTATTGGGGCTTTGAGGGTCGACCCTAAAATCTTTTTAGCAACTATTACAAGATTATAGTAAATAATAGCCACAAAATTTACGTTGAAGACACCAAGTGATTTGTTAGTTGGCCAAGGAGAAAGAGAAAGATGAGTATCAGGATATAATCTCTAACTGAACCAGCTTGGGGAGGGGGCTTGCATATGAGAATGAACAACTGAATATTGAAACCAAAATTCAGTTCAGAAATGTATTATTCCTCTTGTGACGAAGAACAGATCAATGATGAATTATGACGACTGAACGGGGATATGCTCTATGATTTGCCTTGATCACGTCATGAATACGTTTCATACCTGAACCAATCTCGAATATCATCATCAACCTTGGTTATTCTGTAAGAAACATAGAAATAAAGGGATTTCAAAAGGAAAAAATTAATAAGGACTAACGAGCTCTAGAGATCAATAGATACTTTGTAGATGATTATCTACAACTAAATAGAAAAACCTACGACTTGAGTAATAAAGGTTATCTAAAAATCTTTAATGTGTATTAAATATAGCTAGAACTTTGGGATTGTCTCTGAAGCGATATATTATTTGAAGTTTAAGATATTACTGTTACAGCATCTACCATTGATTCGACTGGGGTATCATAGTATCGTGAATACTTTGGCATCTCTAGGGTGGTTAGATCCTTGACAACTGGGCTGTGTTCACAGCTTCTCCAAGTTAAATAATATGTTATATTTCTTACTGAGAAGTAGAAAGAAGAAATCCTCCGCACCAAGTGTCTATTCACAGGAGAATCGAGCGGGCTTGTTATCACAACGCCTCAATCTTGGATTGGGATCCAAAAGAGATTTGGTAATCGAGTTGCCACTGTAGACCCTGATCAAGTGGGAGTCTCACTCATATGGAACCAGTTTCATACAATGCACAACTGAGAAAATACGTATATAATAACAAATTTCATTACTTCATTACATTTGAGTCTGTACGTGATGAAATTGAAACAATTTCTATAAGCTTCATTCTATAACTGTAAGATATTCAGCTTTGGCGTCTCCAGCAGCTTAATCTTTTTATTACATACAGACACAAAGAAATACTCGCAAGGAGCAGAGGTATTTATGGGAGGCTTGGTTACGCTAGTCACTACCCTTCATCTGAAATCTATTATGATTTTCTCAGGAATGAATTTACACGACATTCACGCTGAAGTCTCCTCTCTTGTAAAAGTGCACAAAGAGACCATCAATAGTCTGTGCACGTTCCCGGCAGCTCTGAGGAGCCCAGTTCCTGGCCTGCCGATCCTGGTGTATGTCTCTTTGCTTGGTCTCTTATGGTAATGGCTGCGGTGAAGCCTCACAATTACAACAAAGATTCAAAGTAGAGTTCCCATTGGCGAGTCATATCCTGTTTCTGGATTGCACAAAATCTAATAAAATACCTGTCCACAGGGACGGCTATGCAGAGACCCCTATTACTCAGCTACATTACGGTAGTTAGCGACAGAACTAGGACTGTCCTGGCGACACCCAGCCGCTTTGTAATTCGCCTTCTTTTTTCTCACAAAATTCTACTATCTCATCGTCAAGAAGCGTAGCTCGCTTAGTTCTTCATTCTCCAGAGAATTAATTATAGTAGGTTTCGAAAACAGATTACTCAACAGACACATCATGAGTCGATTGATTATGCCAGAAGTCAAGGACCTAGAGATGGCTTTTGGTAGCCACGGGCTCGGTCTGCAGCTATGGGAAGTGATGAGCCTCCTTTATTTCGGCTAAGCCACTCACAGGTCACTAATTATGCACGATTCACATCTACTCCTTACCTTATTCACTCACGTCCGATCCCGACAAAAAAAGGTCAACGAAAGGAATTCAAATAACAGCTGTAATATCCACATAAACATAATACCAGTGTACTAGATATCTGTGTATAGATATTCCAGGTCAAAATTTAGTTCTGAACCCGCTGTGGATACTGCGGTACACAGCATTAAGTCAATGTGGAGAATAGCCCGTGGTGCTACCGGTCTGTTAATATGAAGCTACTAGTAACCTCGCCTCAAACCACTCATTGAGCGATAAACAGCCACACGACCACATCACAATATCAATATGAGATACCCCTGAGTAGACACGGCAGATTTTTCACAGCCCCCTATTTTCGATCTTTAAAAAGTAAGCAGTGGACTAGGGCTCAGGGCAAGGGCAGCCACAGTACCCTATGTGATCAGTGCGCACGCACAGTGCACAATCACGAAATCAAGCTCTCTTTCTTGTTCAAAAAGAAATGAAAAGGAGAACAAAATAAGTCCTGATCTCAATTGACCAAGCGGAATCTCTCCATTCGAGGGTGTCCACATTCACTGGGGAAAAAGCAGTATCAAGCAGACCAACCACAAGTAGTTTGTTTTGATTCTCAGATTCCGCAAGGGGGGCCTTCGACATGATCCATCAGATCTGCCACCAAAGCAGGGCAGGTTTGACCAGGGCCAGGGATAATTGGACGGTGTTTGTGAAAATTCTAGTCTTAATTAAACACCGGTTTCAATAGCGAGATTAAATTTACCAAGCTTTGATCACAATTACGCGGATGTCCGGCCGTGACGCTGGCCGGCCGGAGCCATTCGTTATGGACACGCGCTGCCCCTGAGTATAAACTGTGGCTATCGGTGGATGTAACTCCTCTAAGCAGGAACCAGGAGTCATCAATTGGGTGGGCTACACTCCACACTCAGCTTACAATGATCTGGTCACACACACATGCCCGGGGCGAGGAGGGAGGGAGGGAAGGAGGGGGGGGGGAAGGGATCATCACAATAAACAGGGCGATAGAGATGCATGCCCGTGCGCGTCAGCAAGGTTATGTTCCTACCTACAGAATATGTACAGAAAACATACATCTTAGGAAATCGTACAGGTGCAGGAGGTCCTACGGAGCTGGTGGCATGCATCGAGCGCCGCACCAAGCGGTACCAAGCACCAAGCGGCACCCGGGCTGGCGACGCACCGCGCGCTCCCTGCCTGGGAGGCTTGTCTGGTTGGGGCGGGCTCCCTAGGGCGCTCATTTTACCGCCCCGGAGCCCCCACCCCCAAGAGCCCCCAAAACCCAACCCATCCTCTGCTGCGGCAACTGGAGCCTAACCTGCAGGCCACTAGACCAGGTCCCAGGTGGTTGGCCCTAAACCCTGGCAACAAGCGAGGGTGATTGCCCACGGTCACAGTGTCAGGCCGGGTCTGGGGGCGACTGTGCCA
Organism: Penicillium macrosclerotiorum; assembly: GCF_028827735.1. Lineage (NCBI taxonomy): Eukaryota > Fungi > Ascomycota > Eurotiomycetes > Eurotiales > Aspergillaceae > Penicillium > Penicillium macrosclerotiorum. Next base: position 4,423,947 of record NW_026643083.1, on the reverse strand, counting down.
CTTCCCGAGCACACCTCAGCTGAGGCTCTTTCAGCTGTAACGTGCAAGGAGCACTTTGTACGAAGGGTGTGTATAGTGGTATATGGACATAGGGAGGTGATAGATATATTACAGGGGCTTCCAATCGAATTCTTCAAAATTATTGATCTAGTCGAAAATCCGAAGAACAGTCTCAATGCCAAAAAAAAAATAGAAAAAAAAAAAAAAAACAGGAAAAGCAAAACCCAAAGCCAAAAACATAAATGAACGCCATGTGTGACGCTGGAGGATCGGCGCTGCTACCGGTGGCGCAGGATCGCGCTCCGTTTGGCTGCCTGGCGGGAACCAAGGAGCAGGATTTCTCGAAGGGTTGACTCATCACGAAGAATCATGTCAAATAAAAATTCAAAAAACAAATGAGCGATGGAAGACATGGAAAGGTGAGGTACGGCAAATAGCCCCAATAACCCTTGACTCCCAGGTGCGCCCTGGAATGCCCTGTGTGAGCGCGGCAAGGACTGAGCGGTTGGACATCGCGTCCTTTTTGTTTATTCTATCCCTGCGGTTGGTGCGTGAGCGTAAAGAGGCTGGGTGTATTGGGTGGTCATCGGACTGGTTGGATCGCTGGTTTCGTTCTTTACGAGGTATGGATCCCGGCCTTGATCCTCTCATAGGGCACAAGCTTCATTTTGTTGATGGTGGGCTGGAAGGGTGTGCGGGAGTCCGGTCGCAAGTCCAGGTATTGGACGTCATTAACCCTCCGAGGTGGGTGCGCAGCGAGCCAATCTGGAGTCAGGCGCAAGTGGCTTAGGGCTTAATGGGTTGACGGGACCGGTCGCACTAAGTGCTTCTAAATGAAACGATATGGAGTCATGTCGGTGTCCGAGGTCCTCGTGGAAATCGAAATTGGGTTGAATGAATGCCTGGCCGACTTAGAATGAAATCCGAGAGACCGCGTTGGCAAAGGCACTGCCTTCCTAAGATTGACGTGAGTGCACGGAGGATATTGAAAATAATATGAAATTCTACATAGTACGTAGAAACCATACGACCAGAGAGGACGACAACCGACGGCCATCAAGCCATCTCCAGACCTATTTTTACTGCTGGGCTGAATATTTTCCAAAAACCAGACCACACAAATAAAATTGCAGTATTCTCGGCCCATAGATTGGTTCTGGCCACTATGCAAGTTGCGGTCTGCGAATGCTTCTCCATCAATCCCATTTTTTTTCGCCCAAAACGGCGGTTGCTGCCCAGCGACCTTGCGGCGGTAAAGCCTATGGTCTGTGAGGTTGCCCAACATGATCGCGTGGTGTTTGTAATTAACATACAACAAAACCTTCTGATGGAGCTGCTCGTGTTAGTGCTCCTCGTGAAGATGTTCTGCCTTGCCATGGCAACGTAGCGGGTGGATCGTGGGCATGGCCGGTTTGAATATGGGTCTGTGGAGACCGAACCGGTGGACGAGACGGGAGCGCCCGTCAGGACTCGGGGATGTGATCGAGCAGCCGCCGCTCCAACCATGGAAAGGGGTGGATTAAATGGAGTCTATCGTGAGGGTCTGGTTTGACCACGGCCAGTACCAAATGTGTTTGTTCGTACATAGCCTGTACTGTGATGTGCCTAGAAGCAGTATAGTACATCGGTGGGCTTCGTCCGATTAGTATCATGACACTCCGTACTTTGGGATTTTTGGTTTCCGGTTGGGCAGGCTCCCAATTGTCCTAAATCCCGCGCAGTGGAAAGTTTGCCCCGATAGAGTATCACCGTGCCCTCGCTGCAAGTCTAGGGGAGGGGTCCTTGACCTAGAAGGATCGAAGTAGGATAGGATGCTGACCACACTGGTGTTCATGCAGTATGAACTGGACAGCAAAACGGCCTGGGAAATCGACCCGTTGTTCTGGAAGCAAGCCGGCACATGGCGAGAGTCCCGCCCATCCAACTGTGTCCTGACACGCCGATATATGGCTGCCGCTAAAGGCCACCATCTCCCCCCCCCCCCCCTCCTCCCCATTTGGCTATCGTGATAGAGCCAGTGAACACTGAACACCCTGTTCTACTTTCCAGCTTTTTGGTGGTAATCCCCACTAAGGTCTCCATTTTGCACAGCACTAGGCAACAGTGGCCCCCCGGAGGGAAATCGAGTCATCTTTGCAGGTTGTTTGGGGCTATGGTCAGGTTTCGCTGTCTTCTCGCGATCCCAACCATCTCGGCTGCAGTTGGCCGATGCCCAAACCAACTGATGGCGGGGGGAAACTGCCCGTCAGCAAGCGTAGTTGCAGCATGTCGCAGCTGGCACTGCCAGTGGATAGCACTGAGCCGTCTGTATCCGGACTAGTCTGAGGGGTAACCCAGGCGTGATGGTGGGTATGAGAGAGGGGTAAGAGGTGGAAAAGAGAGAGACAGAGGGAGAGCAGGCGAAACCTGACAGGTTGGTACTTTGCAGGCCGTGTATTTTGTATTGGCTTCTGGATTGACGGGATGCTGAGGGGATGCTATCGGTCTCTATAGATCTGATTGGAGCTGGAAATGGCCAAATGACTCCTTTGCCACTCTAGGATTGAGTCATTATGAACAGCGTCATAAATTGGCCACCAGGCATTCTTTCCAGATGGGAATGAGGTATGGGGTTAGGAATAGCAAAGAGCCGACCAAAATACGGACCAGGTGGAAATCTGGGCTCTCGGACAAGAAGCCAACGCACCGATCGGGGTTTGAGGATGACTCTGGGCATCCTCATCCTTGAAGCACTAGTTACTAGCAATAGTTCGTCATTGATAGAAGAACCCGTTGGGAAGACCCAACGAGCAGCGAAGAGAATCCAGCTTCTGTTAGGCGCATATAAGTCGTTTGATTATCCCGTCTGTGATTCGATATCTTCTCTCTCAATATCTCAATATCTCCTATCTGCTCGTCTCCCATCAGGACATCAGGATACCGAGCACGTCCTAGCCAGGATCTGCTGAAATCCGCAATACGCGTAAATACCGCGGATTATCGCCACCCCCTCCAGCGCCAACCCGCACGCCCCCTGGCGCTGATTGGGCGCGGCTGGACCAGCGACTCGGCTGTTCAGCGCTGACTCCATTTCACCTCCACCGGACCACCATTTTCAAACTTGCCTTTATTTTACCACTTTACGCCCTTTGCAAAAATTCCCCTTCTCCACTCTCCACAAACACCCCGTCGGGTCGCTACGCTCTTCCTCTCTTCCACTTCACTCTGAAAGGACTCGGGTCTTTTGAGAGTCACCCTCTTCACTCTCGCCCCCTTTCAACCCGGATTTTGGATCTTGGATCGTGGATCTTGGATCTTGTTCCTACGGCTCTACCCACTGCCCCTAGTCCGGTCTTGCCGAACAACGTTCAAATGCACTCTCAGCACATCCAGCTTCAACCCTCCTCTCTCCGATCAGGAACCGTACCTCGGTGACGGTCCTACTCAACTCTCTTCTCTCGCCTTGCTCGCTCTGGCGTCGATTTGCTCTTTGCGCACGATATCCTGTATACTATATTCGGGTTGATTTGGGCTCTTTTCTTTTACTGCTTTTTCGTTTGCCTTTGATTCTCTTCGGTTGACAGTTCTTCTCTTTCGGTCTCTTTGGATCTTATTCTTTTTCTCTCTCCACTCCGACTTCTCCAGACTACGCACGCTTTTCAACATATCCCCCTTCACCAACCCCCTCGTGAGATATCTTTCCCCTTCGACACGAGAGTTCTCGCTTCGACCTGGCTTCCCTGGTGTTTCCGGCTTCGCTCATGCTCATTTAACACACCATGTATCACTATTCCAGCCCGCCGCCGGGGTGGACCGCCAACGACTACACTCAGTCGCCCCCGACTTCGCCACACTACGCCTATTACGCCTCCCAGTACGCCAACACCTACACGTCTCCACGTGGCACGTCGCGACGACACAACCGCAAAGCCAGTTATACGGCCACGAAGGAACCTGCATGGCACTCCGGCTACCCGCAGCCTTACTACGAGGCCACGCCAGAGTATGGCATCCCGCGCAAGCACGATCATGTAAGTGCTTCTTTTGCGGGACCTAACCATCGTCGCACCCACACCACCGGTCATCCTGCGGGGGATGGCCTCGGCTTCGGATTCGATTTCTACCTGTCGCAATCGCAGCAGCAACCCTTCTTTGAGGTGGTCAATGATGCATGCGGTGGTCAATGCCACGCTTTTCGTGAGCCGAAGCAGCAGCAGCAGAAGCAGCAGCCGAAGCAGCATAAGCAACAGCAGCGACCACCGCAGGCCCAATCGTCCCGTCCTGGCCATCCCCCAGCTGCGCACTCGTCTAAACGAGATGGCCAACGTCGCACCGCGTCGCACTCTCACCGCAAACCAGCTGCTGATTCTCACTTTTACTTCACCCAGGCTCCTAATGGCGAGGATCTCGAATCAGCAGCCCGTCGCTTTCGTGCGCGCCGCCAATCTACATCCACCCGTACTCCGAAACCGAAACCGCCTCCAGCAGCGAAACCGCCACCTGTCGCCACCGAAGAGGATGCCGAGCGCGCTGGCATCCCGCCTGGGTACTCGATCAAGAACTGGGATCCGACTGAGGTTCCAATCATTCTCCTCGGCAGCGTGTTCGACGCCAACTCCCTCGGCAAGTGGATTTACGACTGGACCGTCTTTTGTCACGGCGCCTCGACTCCGATGGCTGACGTGGCCGGCGATTTGTGGCTCCTCCTGATTAAGTTGGCCGGCAAGGTCAAACGAGCCGACGAATGTCTCCCACGCATCCAACGACCCGATTCGCGGGAAATTGTAGATGATTTCTTGGAAAGTGGCGATCGTCTTTGGGTGAAATTCAAAAAGCTGCTCAAAGCCTGCGAAATGTTCATGTGGAAGGCCGCTAAGCGAGAAAGCAGAAAAGGAGGGCCCGTGTCGATGGGTCGCAATGCCGGCTGCGAATTTGTCGAATCCATCTTTGGCCGTGATCGCGAGCTAGAGAACACCGAGGAGTTGATGAATGGCATTCGCCTATGGAATATGCGCTTTGATGCCAACTGCGAAGAGATCCTTCGCCGCCCATCAGCGAAATAGAAGGTGATATGCTTTCAAAACCAAAACAACATAAAACATCATAACAACGAAATCCAAAGACCGAGAACAGTATAACAGTTACAGTTCAAATTCCTCTAGGAAGAGGAGCAAGCGGACCTTGAACGGAGAACTAAGCTCTCCATTATTACTTTTTTGTCCCCCTTTCGGCTTCCCATGTCCTTAATTTCCGGGGTTTTTTTTCCACGGGAGCGCATTTGACTCGGGTTGAATTGCATTTGCAGCGCGTTGGGTTTGGCTTCGGCTGGCTTTTACTCGTTCCACATTCCACTCTCGGATGATTCTCACGTCTTTTTTGATCGACAGTGTCCCTGTCGCCCCCAGTTCGGGTGAATCTCATCCCCAAAAGCTCTCATAGTTTCGGCGCCTCTTGAGTTATTGTCTCATTTCTCTGCCTCCACTGGCCGTTCTGGTTTTTCCTCCTTGGGGCGGCGTCATGCTTTATTTTTTTTATTATTTCTCGCAGCTGTTTTTTATCCTTTCCGGCGTCCGTCGCCTCGGAACTCTGAATGCTTTCATAGTTCGCGAGTGCGTATTTTTTGCCTCTTATCTCTCGCGTTTTCGTTTCTGCGCCTGCTGCTTCGTTGAGCTGCTAGCTTGTGTCATTCTGCTTTGATGATACCATCTCGCGATTTCCTGTTATGCTTTGCTTTTCCCGTCTACCCCGCTTAACCACGCCTTTCCTTTGTTGTTTCCTTTGTCTCGTGTGGTTTAAGTTAACTTTTCTGTCTCTTTTCTTTCGTGCTACCAGAAACACCCCCCTCTTTCGAGGCGAGGAGGATATCCTTTTCCCCCGGGTTGTACATAGCAGAGCAGCCTCGCCTCTTTTGATAGACACCGACAGACCTTAACTAAACCAACTCAATTCCCACATTTTCCAACATCTCGCGGCTCTTCTTTCTTACCTTAATTCTAATCTTCCGCCGGTCTAACATTACATCACTTTCTTGTTTGTTCTCCCCTCGTCACAAACCCTTTTAACCAACAAGAACTCTATTTTTTACCCGCCCTTCTATTTCCACGTAGGACTTCACACACCCTCCCCTCTCCCGTCACCCGTCACCCATCACCATCACATACCCTACACCCACCCGCCGTTTACCCGCCGTCTACCCGCCCACACCCCTCCCCGCGACCTCCACCCTCCATCCTCTTACTCTATCGCCCCAGCAAGAGTTTCCCCTCTAATTAGACTTTCTCCCTCACGCCGCTCAAAGCAGGTACCTCACCCGCATGACGGCACATCCCTGATGTCACCAACGTCCCGGCGCAGTGGGGGAAGGGCCCGCGCGTGCATACCATGCAGGTGCCGCCTGCGACCGGTTCGCCCGGTCCCAGGCGCCCGCAGCTTGGCTGACCGGGGGGCAATCAGGTCTGCAGGGCGGGTGGCGGTCCTATCAGTGGGCTGTGTGAGGTGGGGGAGGGAGGGGAGAGAGGAGGGGCTTTGCATTGTCAGCTTGGTTGGGGGCGGGGCAGAACTGGCACTGTAGAGATTGGTACTACGTACTGTAGTTCACGTTGGGGCGACGTGCACGAGGTACAGAATACAGAGCAGGTGGTACGGAACACATGCTGGCAACAGAGCGGGGTCAGGGTTTCTAGAAGAGGAGGCGAGTACTATTTTTAGATCACTGTCCCTATGTAATAGTGATGGAGGTGCATGTAGGTACAGATGTACTGACAGGGTTCAGGCAGGAGGTGCATATGTAGCCCTATTCTTGGCGATTTTGTCATAGTTGATGTATAGATGGTATCCTTGTATTGGATATCAGGCCATGTTGATGGCCTGCAGAGGTGGTGACCTCGACGGTGCATTCAAGGTGCCATGTAACAGCTAGTTAAAGTGAGATGAGAAAACCACACATAAAACATTAGAAAGTTGAAAGCTAAATCAACGTAGTAAGAAATACAACCCATGCGCCCATAAATTTATTCGGTATATGAGATAAGATGCAGGAAACCAACAAGCCGACAGAAACAACAAAATGATGAAGTAGTGGCCCTAGATCGGCTCATCGCGCGGCTCCACCAGGATCTCATTCACAGACACATACTCCGGCTGGCACAGCGCATGCACGATCGAGTTCGCCACATCCGCTGGCTCCAGGATCTTCGCGCCCGATGGCTCGCCGTACTTCTTCACAGCCTCGGCGTCCGTCGACATGTTCAGCAGCGGGGTGGACGTGTTACCGGGCTGGATGCTAGTAACACGTAGGCCGGAGCCTGCAGTCTCGAGCCGGAGCGCTTGCAGAGTCGCCTCGACGAAGAATTTGCTAGCTGAGTAGACGCCCAAGCCAGGGAAAACCTTGCGGCCAGCGTCGGATGAGATTGCAACGATGTGGCCGCGGCTGCGCGACAGCATACCGGGGATGGTGGCAGCCAGGGTGTTGAGCAGGCCTCGGCAGTTGACGTCGACAGTGCGCTCCCACTCCTCTGTCTGAACGTTGGCCATCATGGTGAAGTACATCACGCCCGCGCAGGCGACGAGGATGTCCACAGGACCAAGCTGCTCGTTTGCGTGCTCCACGAGCGAGGCGCACTGTGACGAGCTGGTGACGTCCGTCGCGCAGACAATACATCTTACGCCAAGGGCTTCGACTTTCTCTCGGATGGACTCGAGCTCTTTCAGGCGGCGGGCGCCCAGAGCGACAGAACAGCCTTGCTTAGCCAGGGCGAGGGCGACGGCGGCACCAATGCCGGAGGAGGCGCCTGTCACGACAGCTACTTTGCCGTGCAGCGGACCCTTCGAGGCACCATTGACCGCGCGGTTAAGAGCGTTCTGGCGAGAGGGAGGGTGAGGGAGCCATCCACGGGCGAACCAGTGCCGGGTGTATGTTTCTAGCAGCAGGCCATCGACCTTGGGACGCTCGACCACCTCACGGAAAGGCCGGGTTAGGGAGTTATCCAGGACGACGATGCCACGGAGGAACTCGACGGTGGGCATACCGCTGCGCAGAATGTCGACAGTGAAGGAACCATCTCCACCCTTCGTAGCGCCGCGCTTCTCAAACCAAAGTGCCACCCACTTATCCCATGCAAGAAGCTGGGTAGGGTAGCCCAGCTCCTTCAAGTTCTCGAAAACAGAGCGAGTGTTCACCGGATTGGGATCGCCCAGGTGGAAGATAGTTTGGTCTGCGTGGGTCTGATTCGCCAGGTGGACAATAGATTTACTGACGAAGTCCACGGGGGTCATTTCAGCGCGCCAGCCTTCCACATCGGGAGCGAATCCGAGCCTGATAGATTCAACCAGGAGTGCAGTCAGAAGATCCCAAGCGTTAGCAGAGCCAGTGAGACTGTGGCCACTGATAGTTCCGCAGCGGTGAATCTTGACAGGCAGTCCCCGCTCGCCGGCCTTCAAAACAAGCTGCTCAGCAACCCATTTAGTTTGCCCGTAGCCATCGAGCAACTTTGTGGGAACATCTTCCACATCCAGCACGGTACTCTCAGACCAGCCGGACTTCGCAGACGGAGGCAAAACACCGTTGGTTGAGACATACTGTACGGTTGCGCCACCCTTGGATGCCAGACGCAGGATCTCCCGGGTTCCCCCAATATTGGCTCCACGCAGTGCAGCATACGGATACACCAAGTTCACTGTGGCGGCAGCGTGGACAATGACCTGAACACGAGAAGCAAGATCGTCGAAATTTTGCGGAGAGAGACCGAAATGGGGTCTTGAGAGGTTACCGGGTAGAATTTCCACACGCTCCATGATTGTGTCACGCCAAAGGCCTAGATCCAACAAATTTCGTCGAATACGGGCGACTCCACCAGCCTGGTCATCATCCTCGGGGTCATTGAACCGAACAAGACAAATGATCTTCGCAGTTGTGCTCTCAAGGAGATCATAAAGCAGGAAAGCACCCAGAAAGCCAGTTGCACCCGTCAACAGGACAGTGTTCGCATCCCCGAGAGAAGTGACTTTGACATTGGGTGGAGGCTGGATATCTTCATCTAGTGTGGAATCGGCCTGCAAAAATGCCGGCAGATCTGCCTGCACCGCCGCAGTGTGTCCATCTCTGACAGCTCGTAAAGTTTCCAGGTGACCTGCCAGTGTCGTGTTATCGGCGAGGCGAGGAATGGGGACTCGGAAGCCAAAGTGTCTTGAGAGCCTAGAGGCCAAATCGGCCAACGACAAAGAGTGTCCACCCAGGTCAAAGAAGTTGTCTTCGGGTTTAAGAAGGGCTTTGGAAGTCTTCAAGACGTTGGCCCAAATCGCCGCGATGTCGTTAATGCTGATGGGATCCTTGTCAATTGTAGACTCGCTACCATTAGGGCTGGAGCTTCGCGGAGAAGGAAGGCTTTTCAGATCAACTTTCCCCGAGACCTCATTCGTGGGCAGCTCTTCCAGAACCACCCACAAGGCTGGAATCATGTAATGGGCAAGATACGGCTCCAGAATGCGACGTGCCGCCGGGCTGTGCCCAGACCCGTTGATCTCGACCGCAGGGAGATCTCCAGCTTCCTTGTCAGCTACGATGTATGCAACCAACTGGCGCTCGAGGCCGTCCCCGTGAGCCACCACGGCACAATGACTGACAGCCAAGTACTGGCAGATATCACTTTCGACCTTCGCCGGGACGACCGAGTAGCCGCGAAGCTTGATCATAGCACCCACACGTCCGGTAATCTCGAGCAGCCCAGATGGCAACTTGCGCGCCAGATCTCCTGTCCGGTACATGCGCGCTCCAGGAGTTGAGTCGAATTTGTTCGGGGTAAAAGCCTTAGCGGTTGTTTCGGGGAGGTTGAGATATTCCCGCGCCAGCAGTTCCCCACCAATGAAGAGCTCTCCGGCGGTTCCTTCCTCAACCTCGTTCCCACTCTCGTCTAGGATATAGGTATGCGTGGGGACTAATGACGGACCGACAGGGCAGTAGAGAGATTCGGGGTTGATCATCTCGCGAATGTCGCCGCAGGCAATTTCGTGGGTTTCACAGGCGCTGTAGCAGTTGAGAAGGCGCGTATTGGGGAGAGATTGAATCGCCTTCCGCGCGAGGTCTGTACTCACGACCTCCCCGTTCAGCCAGAGCGTGCGCAGCGCAGGCAAACGGCTGGCGATATGAGGGTAGCGTGAGAGCACGGTGGCCAAGAGAGTCGGGGTCATGAGGGTTTCGGTGATGTTTTTGGAGGCAAGCAAGTCCACCAGGGCGGCTGGGTCATAGCTGGCATCGTCCGGTACGGCAACAACGGTGGCACCGCGCAGTAACGGCCGCAGCATCTCCCAGATGAAGAATACATTGCAGGCCACCCGGTCTCCCGGTTGCAGGTCTTGTACGGCAAAACGCAGGTTGTAGGATAGTACTGGAGCGCGGTGAGGGTTCGCAATGCCCTTGGGCTTGCCGGTTGTACCGGAGGAATACGACACGAAGGCTAACCGGTCTAGATCTTCTGAGGTGGGTGAGGGAGCAGCTTCCTTTGCATAGCCGTTTAATTCGGTAGCTGGCTCGTCCAGGGTAATCAGCGGGCACTGGGCCTGAACTTTCCCGGCCTCACTCCGGTGGGTGATGATGACGGCCGGATTGGCGTCGTCGATGACATCGGCCAGAAGACCGGCAGGATAGGCCAATTCGAGCACGAGAAAGGCACCACCGGCGCGCAATGTAGCGAGACAGGCAATCACATAGTGTGCGCTCCGGGGCAGAAGCACGCCCACCAGGGTATCCCGGCTGACGCCATACTGCCGCAGGCGACTGGCCAGGGTCTCGACCTCGTGGTCGAGCTGGGCATAAGTGTAGGCAGCGCCATCATCTTCTAGGGCAATCGCATCAGGGGTGGCCTGCACCTGTTTTTGAAAGAGCGAGGGCAGGTCTTTGGAAATATCGATGATGGGCATGGTGACGAAACGTTGCGCTGGGGAACACACAAGCCGAGAGGCAGAGCGCAAGCGGTATCAAAGAAGGGAAGTATGGCGCACGGAATCACAAGTCGTCAATCATGGGTGCCTCGCAATGGGGACTGGCGCGAGCTACCAAGGGAAGGAAAGAGGGATCTGAAGAGGAAGAGGACGCCGGATGCTTTCGATGGAGTTCCTCTTTCAATCGACTACAGAACTCAGAATCGGAACTCAATTGAGAGTAAGAGTGTGAGAGAGTAAGAGAAGGGAGTTGAAGGAAGTAGTAAGACGAAGAGAAATAAAAGAAGGAGGAAGATGAGGACCCTTCACGACGTCAGTCTTTTTATTTAGTCTGTTCTTTGGTCTTCCACGACATACCTCTCTCCACACTACTCAACAATCCGTTGAGCACTGTTCTCCAAAAGCAACGCAAAACACAAGAAAAAAAGTCTGGTTCGAGGGGCTAACCCGGCTAAACCAGGGAACTAGCCTGCAAGCCGGTTAGTGTCGAGGACCAGTAGTCTGGTCCACGTCTTTGCGCAGGGAGTTAATCTGGCGATGCATCCTCGTTATCGGGCCCAATGAAACGCCACACCACCCCCGATCGTCCTCTGCAAATCCCATGGGAAATCCGGCGCGGGATGGCCAGCTTGTCGTCCAGATTTGTCCAGCATGCTTTCCCTCCCCTTGTGTCTCTGTCTCTGTCTCTCTGGACTCCCTTTGCTGTCTCGCTCGCTGTCACCGGCGTCTGCGTGGATCCCCCGGGCTCCACTTTGGGGGGGAAATTTGCATGTGAAAGTGCCCGCTTCCCAACAATTTCCCTGCTGGTCCCGTGACCGGGCCCTGGTTCACTCTCGTTCCTTCAGTTCGATTGTTATTAATGCCCTCGGTTCTCATTAGACGATCATTATTCATGTCGCGGGCTCTTGGCCGATATAGGCCGGTCCACGAGGCCTGCATGGGCCTGCAGCCTTCCCCAGCCCTCGTCCAAGCTCCTTACCCGTTTGGAGGACCACCAGTGCACGCTCAGGCCTTTCCGGCCTTGCCGCGTTATCCTCTACCTTATATGCTATTCGCCGTGCTCATCCTGCTTGATGCTTGGAAATCGACATCCCACTCTATAGAATGACAGGTTGAGACAGAAAACAGTCCGAGCTGGAGCACTCGAAATGCTCCACCCAATTCACGCCATCGCACCGCGAACTGTTCGAGCAGCCATTGCAGTATTTAATATCAGATCCGCATCCTGGCAGACCATAAAAGAAAAGCACTCCGCTGTTGATGGCTCAAGAGCTCAAACCATCGATTTGACGGGACCCCTCGAGCACCTCCTGTTTCTCCCGAACCCCGCGGACCCTCCACGATAGGTGATCTACCCCACACGCCCATAATTCCCTGGAGCCACGATGTCGCACTCCACCATTTTAACCCCGAGGCGCCGATTCCGCCAACTCTAGCAGGATTCCAACTTTGGCGAAGCCTGATCGAGGACATGAGCGTCCATCGAGCCATGGCGTCGTCAGAGTTGTGAGGGGGTGAGGGGGTGAGGGGCCGCCACGCCAGAGTCACTCCACCGAAGTCTGGAATCTCGATCACGGCGGCCCAACCGCACCGTATAATAAAAAGCAAAGAGGGCCATCTGCGTCGAGAAGAAAAGACATGCCAGCATAGTTTGCTTGCTACGAGCGAAAATGTTCAAGATTCGGCGGGACACTCGATGCTCAGGCTTATCGCGGCTGGCAGAGAATCTCTTCATGGTTACGAACCAGCGCAGAACAAATCGAAGGGATTCCTCTTCAAATTTTCCACATTGAAGGGTGGGAATGGCTTGAAAACCAAGATTGAATGCGGGGTAGGGCGAGGCGACTTCTCCACTGTGACCAAGTTAGAGAATGGAGGGCCCGATTGGGGAATGTCCCGGTCTTCTTCTGCAATATGAATTGATAGGGTGCCACCATGCGCGATTCCAAGAACAATAGAGCCGAGGCCAAAAAAGACCAAACACTCGATATAAAACCGTCTAACAAGCTTGGTGCGATGGGTTCTAGGAACGTTGAGGGCTTCAATCTGGCTTAGACTTCTCATAGAGGATCAGCCATGGCCCATCTGTTATTGAGAATATCATTAGATGCGTTGAATGAGTACGATATGTAACGATCATTGTTCTTCAATTTAGTTCCTCTATTTTCTCAAGATTGAGATTTCCGGACATGATAGAATTGGAAGGTAGAGAGAAGCCTGTTTGTGGGCATCTTAGGCTCTTGTCAAGCCTGCACTGGAACTAGACTGCGTTTTTATGCCTGCTGGTAAATCTGACTAGAAGAAGATGTTTAACATATAATGCTTCAAGTGGCAGAAAAGCGCATTATATATATTTCCTTTGCAAATATGAAGTGATAACTCATCCACGTTGATGCGTGCACATTGTCAGACACGGGCCTCAAGCTTAAGGCGGTAAAGGCAATTATCATAAGCCGCTCAAAAACAGGTATTCGCGTTTTCCAACCAAAGACTGAAACAGATTGACAGCTACTGAGCGCCATGGCTTCTCAAAAGTCATAGTGTTCCTACATCGCTAACAAATTTGGACGGTCTTGGCTTTTCGCCAGTTCCAAAAAGGGCCTAGATTGAGGAAAGGGGCTCATTTGGGAGTTTGAGAGGATTAAATTGTTCGAATTAAAATCAATGGAGTAGATTCTACGCGGTCACAATCTCTAGCATTCGAAGTCTTCTGGGTGATTACTCAACTCAAAAAATTACCATAGCAAAAATATCCAAGGATATTCACTGTTGTCAGTCTGACTGGCAACGGGTCGAGGATAGATTCTTTGTGGGTAGGCAACATGCTTGTGATTTTAATCAGACCAACAAACTCATTGTAGAAAATCCAAATAAATGTAAATGAATCCACTATGTTTCTAATCTGTACCGAGATCGACGACAAGTGACCAAGACATTATCCACAAATTAAAGCCCGCTCACGGGTCTGTTGAGATCTGTTCAGACCAGACTCGTCTTTGGACGGGGTCTTCGCTGACAGGTTGAATCTTAGGCGGGGATTGGCGCGGCCTAAGCAGTCTTGAGGGAAGTATATTTCTTCAGTGATGGTTCGGGTTTTGAGGTGATATATTGACGCAACGGAAATGAGTAGCTACAACTGGCATTGGGAGGTAGGCAGTGCGTCAAACAACCATGCTCGAGTAGTAGAAGCGAGCCTCATCAATTTTATTGATTTTTTAATCTCGTGCACAGGAGGCATTTAATATAATGGAGATGATGATCATACCAATGAATTGGAAAGTTACGAACAGAAACCAATTACGACTCAAATTGAGGGCAATGGCCTCGGATTCCATTGCTAGCTATATACACAATTAATCTTGTTAGCTTTGACAAAGCTAAGAAAGAATGTCCTCTGATTGGTGTTTCTAGGATTTCTCATTTTAAAAGCGAATCGAGGAACTTCATTTGGAGACTGGGCTGGTAGCCATGGGCCAATCCAATTTGTTCCACGGGCTGAAGGAGATAGACACTACAGCCTAAGATATTGGTCTTCATTATGCGACTAAAATCGATCACCAGGAATGAGGGTGTCGGGACCGGCTCTGCTAGGGTGTGCATGATACCACATAGAAATGTCCAAGATAAAGACAGGGGGGGCTCACCATTGTTGTTCTGGGATTGAAACTGGTACTAGGCCCGTATATACATTAATTGTTGCCAACTTGGCTGGTGGGCCGAACTAACATAATGGTAAGCATATACAGCTTTCAACCACAAAAGTTCAAGGCCAGAGCGCACAAGTAATCTTTTATTCAAATGAAGCTTTTTTTTTTTTTTTTTAAGAAAAAGGTTTAAATCAGCTGAAGCAAAACCCGCGATACAGAAAATAATTCAGATCAAAGAAGAAACAACATTCACCAATAAAGATAGTTCAATTGGCAGTTTGTGAGAATAAAGAGCAAACTATATCAGTGGATCTAGGAGAGGACCTCAACCCATTTTTGACTAGTGAAGGAAACAACGATCACACTGCACTGAGCGGCATGCCAGAGGCATCGCATCATTGGAGCATTTTGATTGGTGATTGTCCTTGCATTATTGGGCGGATGATGGCCATTCAGATGCTGTCTAACAGTTGATTGAACGAGATAGATGTGCGTGAAGGCTGGGCTCTACTCATCGTAACAGGGCCTGGTGATAATTCGCCCAACCATGCACTTGAAGATGGTGTATCCCAGATAGGACATTTTTTATGTTAAACTTCAAAGTAGAGGTCGCTAAATAAGAAGCATCACACAGTGTACGTAGTATATTCTGCTTTGCTTGACATGTCATGTATACCTCCTTTTCTGCTTCATTATTGACACTGCAGTCCAGCTTCATTCCTCCATCAAGGAGTTCTCCGATGGGAAACTTCTCATCGCTTTGGCCCTCAGTTTTCCAAGAGTCTTGGCACCTCGGAGGTGCTCAGGCTGGTCGTAAACCATAGTCAGAGTAGGATCGCCCAGGATCGTACGAGTGACCCCTTCTTTCGGAAGGTCAAACAAAAATCTGACAGGGGTTGATACGATCGGAAAAGCTCGTTCGGGGTGAGCGAGCCATAAATACTTGGAGAAGAGGAGGGGCTTCGTGGAATGGTGCTCGAGTGAGTGGTACGCTGCCGATCATCTCGTGTTCTTCAGCCTCGGCGGACCCTGATTAGCGTTATGGTCTTCTCGTATGTGCAAGTGGTTGCGCGCCCCGCCCGAGATTTGCCCATCGCAAACATCTTATTGGACGGGTGAGAGCGAGAAATTGCTAACTACTCTTCCTGGCGCAGGACATCCCGTTTCAAACTCTTGGCACAGCGACTAACCCTGCACTAATCTCCCTAGAATACGAAAGAGAAGGGACGGGGGGAGTGTGGGGATGAAGAGTTGGACATATAATGGCATGCGTCGCAAATTTCGGAGTTTATGCCTTCTTGAAATGCGTGATCACGCTCTTTGAGCCGCATTACATGCTATTCTCCTTCCACCATGGTGTCCTTCACAATGTTTCTATTACCTCTGTATCTTGCCTGTCTGCCATCAACTACAGCATGGGTCTTCAGCTGGACGAACTCTTCCGGCAATTTTCTGACGGACCATGGCGAGACAAATACTTCCTGCAAGACGATCGATAATCCAGAGGGGAATATCTTCGACTGGGACCCAAAGGGCGGAAACTTCTGCTTCTACATCTATAACAATAAGAACTGCACCGACCCATCGGCGGGCTATACATGCAAACCTTGGCCTTGGAGCAACCATCAAGCAGGATCCTATATGAGATCCTATATCATAGTGAACAACAACACGGAAGCTGACTCCACGACAACCTCTTCAACAGCAGTTTCTTCGACAATGACAACGTCTACCACTTCTTCCATCGCCACCGCAACCCCTACATCCGCTTCTGAAACCACATCTACTGCCGCTGCCACAAACTCGTCGAACTCAATCTCAGGTGGTGCTATTGCGGGAATCATAGTAGGCGTTTTAGCAGCCGCCGCTATTGCCGGAATCCTGCTTTTCTTTTTGTGGTGGCGGCCACGCAGGAGAACAGGACTGACAAGCATCCCTGACGAACGGCCGCCTACAATGAGCGAGCTTTCCACAGTCCATGAGCCAAAGCAATCTTCCCCAAGTGAAGCCTTCAGCAGCGAAGCCTTCACCAATGAAACATTTAGCCAAACATCAGATCAGCCTATATATTCACCACAGAGGCTGCGCGAATTGCCAGGGTCGACTGGGGTATCTGAACTCGGCTCGGGAAACATGAGAGCAGAGCTCGATGGATCGACTCACTGGAAAAATTGATATAACGATGCCACAGAAACACACTTGTATTTGATTGCGGGGGTTCTTCTGGGTACTGGTTTCAGCGGGCGCGCTATTATATTGTGATAATAATACCATTTCATTGTAAATATACGAGGCTTTACAAAAGAGCTAATTCATTATGATGACAGAATATTTTGAGATTTTTCAAAAAGATATATTCAATGACTACAGGAATGAGGTAGCGGGTAGGTGCTAGGTGACGCAAGCAATACTCCATGCCGCACAGCACCTTGCCAATATACTCTGTCTCAACGACCATAATCTCGCAAGTCATGAGTCGTTGTCAATGGGATTGGAAAAGATTTAACAATATCTCAACCTTTTTCTCGCTCTAGTTCTATGGACCCGATCGCAATTTAGGGAGTCCGCTGCCAAGTTGAAGCGGAGGAAGTGAAGTTCCACAAAATGATAACCTTGACGCGCTAATTGGCTTAGGCCGAGACGCTATTTTAAACGACATAATCTTCCGATCAAGATCGATCCGATAGTGTCAGATATGGCTCTTCATCCCCATCCATCCTTCTATCTGAACTTTACACCACAGTTGGCTGTTTATCGACATCTGGACGAAGCCCCATGACCCACGGGCGCATGTGGGGAGTCACGGGACTGCAGATCCAGCGAAGCCAAGGATTTTGACACGCTCATTGACATCATCCGCAGAAACAATAGGATTCCAAAGGTCAGGCCTGCACTCTGGGAAAATTTGTCTGAACCCCATCGTCTCATTCTACCAAAGCGGCGCTCTCACGGAAGGAAGTGCGCAATATTCAGACGTTCAGACAGTTCGGTGCCGCTTCATTTACCCTCTTATATTACGATCTGCCGCGTATCGGCTACACGCTGGGCCGCAATAGGGATGAAGTCAAGAGCATCCCCACCTCGATCCAGTCAAAAATTCAGTTCCTGAACGCTTATCTGTCTTTCCCCCCTTGTGCGTACACTTACAGTACTATCTTCGAGTCCCTTCGTTCTTCCCCTTCGCTTCCGGTCCCAGTGCATGGCGCGGCCGCATGAACGATGCAGAATGGATCTCAACCACTCGAGGCCCGAATCGGCGATCACGCTGCCAAATCGTCGCTATGGGATCGTGTTTGCAGTCAGTTTCATATGAGACCCCCTGAGGATGATGAGCCACAGTCGTGGTGGATTGCGTCCACTGCGATTCCGCTGGTGGCGGCGGCGGCCGGACCGCTAGCCAATGTGATGTCGATCGTTGCGTTGGTCATGCCATGGCGAAGTAAGATTATTTCGAGAGTGGAAGGGCCAGCTGGAAATTGGGTACAGGAAGGTTATCCTGACCCTCACTGGTAAGTCTATTCAAATCGAGACTGGAGAACGTGACTTGAAGCGGATGGCTGATCGAATCAACAGGGCGATCGCGCTGAACGCAGTGTCCCTTCTTTGCGGTGTGGTCGGGAACTTTTTTTTGCTTCTGAATTTTACCCAGACAGTTCGCTATATCATCGCGTTGCCGGTTACGATCATTCTATGGTTCCTTGCAACAGGCATGGTACGTGCAATATTTTTCTCCCTCTAACGGTTGGTGACTGACAGGATGCCAGCTATGCGGGCTGACAGCGTCTCTATCAATCTACAGCCCACCGATTCCGCCCAACGATGTATACTCGCAAGCCTATTGGAGTGCTGTTATTGCTGCCATTCTCTATTTTCTTTTGGGTCTTATGTTGATGATCAACATGCTGGGGTACTTCTTAGGAAAGTACCCGCAGCATTTTTCACTCACAGATGATCAGCGGACCCTCATTCTTCAAATGACAGCCTTCGTGGTCTGGCTTCTCATCGGCGCGGCAATTTTCCAACGAGTTTTGGGCATATCTTTCGCTGACGCCTTATATTTTTGCGACATCACGGTTCTCACATTGGGCTTTGGAGACGTTACTGCGCAAACAGCAGTTGGAAGGGGGATTATCTGGCCATATGCAGTAATAGGAATTATTATGCTCGGTTTGGTAGTTGGAAGTATCCACCAATTTGCTCGTGAGGTTCATTATGACAATGTCGTCCGGAAGCATATTGAGCAAAAGCGACAGTCGACTTTCCAGCGATCCATCACTCTAGACCAGCTTCAATCTGTTCAACCGAGTTTATCGCGAGACAAGAATGTTTCAACCCCGGAGCTTGCTCGTCAGCACTCCCATGCTTCTAACCACCGGCATCACAAACACCAACCTATTCGCAGCACAATCAATGCCTTGGCATCTGGTCGCCGGCCTAGACTCCTGGTCATGCGAGAGGAGAAAGACCGTTTCGATGCCATGCGCGCAATTCAATATGACACTATGCGCTTCCGTCGCTGGAACGACCTTGTCATCAGCATCATTGCCTTTGGTATAGTGTGGACATGCGGAGCAGTTGTCTTCTGGCAGCTAGAAGAAATGTCGTATTTTGAATCGCTTTATTTCTGCTTCTGCTCCCTGTTGACGATTGGATACGGTGATTTCACACCGCAGTCGAATCCGGGCCGACCATTCTTTGTGATGTGGTCGCTGATCGCTATCCCGACCATGACGATGCTCATCTCGCAGATGAGTGATACAATTGTTGCCGGATTCAAGCATTCGACGGAGAAATTCAGCGACTATTTCGTCATGCCTCGAGCAGGAGTATACAAAAACTTTCTTGACCATTTCCCTTTCATCAGGAATTGGATTCAAGTCCGCCAAGAAAAGAAAAACTTGAAGCGTGGGTTTCAGGTTGGTGACGAGGCGGACGAGGCAGCTGAAATTGAGAACCGGCGGCCATCTGGCTCAGCTTCAAAAGAAGTTGAGCAACCAGGGCGTGTCCGCAGTCGATCTGATGACTCAAGTCACCCACACCGCACCATCGAAGAACTCGCCCGTGAGACTGACCCGTCACCCTTCGAACTTGCCCAGCAACTGGCCTTTGCGATCCGTCGTACCACCCAGGATGCTCGGGACGGCAAACGCAAACGATATAAATACGAGGAATGGGTCGAATTTACTCGCCTGATCCAATTCACCGATCCGCACAGTCGGCCATCTTCCGTTGACACGAGTCAACCCCCTGTTATCGACGGAGGGAGCATGTCTGTCGACGAGGATGAATTTGGTGTTTTGAACTGGGACTGGATTGGCGAAAATAGTCCCATGCTTGCCCACCAGACTGAGCCTGAGTGGATTCTGGATCGTCTGTGCGAAAGCTTGATTCGGTACGTATCGACGCAAGAGCAAGCCAAAGCTGCGGCTCAAGGCTTGAATGAGGAGGTAGTTGAAGAGGCTACACTGAAGAAGGAGAGAGATCTGGGGATTGAAGAAGCATCTTGATGACTTGCACTGTGTCATAGGACAGAGTATGGCAACATGCTTCTGGTTTTACATAGCGTTGGTGGATCACTGTGGGCCCAGTGGACACATGTTATACCCTTTGCTTTTGACTTTCTCCTATTTCTTGCACATAATATGTAATTTGCTTAGATAGCTGATATGTATCCTTTGATTATCTGCAAGGGCCATGACTTTGCGTGGCGGAGTAACTATTCCGGAGGTCTAGCATTGGTAGATTGGGGCCTAGATATTTCCCTGGGTCTGCGGACTTGGCCCGCCGAGCCTCATCTGGAACTCCTAGCGGTGGGGGTGGGCGGAGACACTGCTATTGGCGTGCATACACGTCGGAAGGCCAGATCTTGCGTCTTCACTTCTTCAACGATACTCAACTGCCAGTCCCTCCCTCAGCTATGACTGCCAATATCCCGGAGATTGTGCTCCTCTGTCAAGACTCAGAATTTATCACCGCCTTTGAGGAAGCACTGAGGACAATATGGCCCAGCTTTACGCCTAATAAAGTGAAGATCACCAAATTCAATGAGCGCCTCAACAGCCTCCCTGCATCGGTCAAATTTGACCTCGTCGTCTCGCCAGCAAATTCCTTTGGACGGCTAGATGGGGCTTTCGACCACGCTATCTCCAAAACGTTCAGCCCACATGAGGATTACCATGCGCTGACCCGAGCCGCGCAGCAGGTATTGTACGAAAAATGGAGAGGTTTCGCCCCACCAGGTACATGCACGCTGGTTGAATTTCCTGAGCGTCTGAAAGGGAACCCACGGGGTTGCAGCTGGATTGGGTTATGTCCGACCATGCGAGAACCACAAAACGTGAACTGGGACCGCGAGGTTGTCTACGAGTGCGTCTGGAGCTTGCTTTGCCAGGTAGAGGGGCATAACCGTCACGATCAACAGAAAAGAATCAACACAATTCTGATGACCCCACTGGCTGCAGGGATAGGAAGAGTGAGCAAGGAGCGCTGGTCAGCACAGACTGTGATGGCTCTGAAACATTATGTTGAGGCTCTCGAGAACCCTGATACATGGAGTTCGTTACAGTGGGATACGATCGAAAAAGTGGACAATGAGGTTTTCACTACTTGGAAATAAAATTAAGACGATGCGGCCATCCTTGCTTGTTTATCTTGCCTGGTCGCTCGCTTCTATAGCCATAGTATATGCAATCTCCTTTTCTAAAGGGTATCTTACTTCTTCAGGTAGAAATAGAACTTCTGACCCCAATTCTTGCTCTCCATGACTCCAGCCACTAGATTTGCTTGTACTGTCCGATAATACACAATCACTGGTCGCTCGTCATAGACCAAAGCAGCAGACACAACACCACGATATTTCATTTCACGCAACTATTATAAAATATTTGTCAGAAATAAGGTCTCAACTTGCGATTATTTCAATGAGTTCTAGATCATAATCTCAAAAAGCTTACCGATGCCTTCCCCCAGTCTTCAAATCGCACTCGCTCTCCATTTTTCGAAATGATGAGAGGGGCAACATCTTCAGTAGAATCAAATGTATTTCCTGCCCAATTCAGCTCGTCCAGTTCGGTTTCGAATGGGTGTCCCTCAGATAGGACAAACCCATCCCATTCTCCGATCAACTGGTCAGGTTGAATAGGCTTCAGTTCGCCAAATACATCATCGATGTTAGTCGAGCCAGAAACTCCCGGGGCTTGTATTAATGACACAAATCTCTTGGCCGGACTGGGCTGAAAGTAGCCGAACGGAATTATGACCGGAAATTGGAGTGTCATGCTCGAGATGCCATAGAACACTGGTTGGATGGGCTGTGGCAGTACAGAAGCGGCCGCCTGCTTCGACTGGAATGAACTGGTCGATGATCGAACAAAGTAATGCCCACGCATACCACCATATCCATTGAACCGAATGGCCAATATCTCTGGACGAAGATGTGGGTTGAACATGACTTTAAGTACTGTTGGCTGCGGGAGACTTTACTGTTGTGGTAACCCATTAGGCAAGATATCCGGTGTATACGCAACCCGCCTCTTTCTTCCCCAGATGTGGCCCAACTGTCTTAGTAGCCCTTGAATTCCTCATCATTGTCGAAATTGACTGATTTGGGTTAGCCGCCTCTGGATGGGAAAGGATCTGCTCTTTACAAATACCACTGGGCTTGCCTCTCGCTAACTGCGCATACTCAAGAAAAACCAAATGTTCTGACCTTGCAGAAATTGACCCCATACCAAACACAGATTATATTTATCTGATAGATGATCGGGTGGGTAAGCTTTACTCTCAGGCGAATGTCTGTTGCCTCCTCAGTTGCCACATTCCAGTGCCGGTCCGCCCCGTTCAATCGCAATAGCTACTTGTGTTGATCGATGATTGATAAATACTTCGCAACCTATAACAGGAACTCACGGTATTACAAATTCGAGCATGTTTATGAAGTCCTCGCGTGAGCTTCTATGCACCGTTCTCATACGAGGAATTTAGGAGACGGATATTGTTTCCAAAAGCTTCTGTGAAGGATTGAGAACGCATGGCGACAGCCTTGGCACATACCAGGCGCGACTCAACATATTATGTACTCCCGTTCCTGAAAGTTTCATCCACGAATTCTCCTTTGTTCCCGTATCAATATTCAGTTGCCATGCAAATATTGGTTAAGCCAATATACCACAGCTTTCTTGGCCCTCACCATTCCCTTTCGCTCCATGTCGTTGCCAGGATCACCTCTCACAGCAAATGCATGCTCCACATTAGGAAAATACTGGTAATCATAGTCAATTCCTAGCGTGGGAATGACTTTGTTACTGAACTCCTTCAGTTCCGGTGTAAAAGCAGGGTCGTGCTCCGGTGCAAGAATCTGCACTGGGACGCCGACATTCTGAATCTCCTCTTTGGTAAGCCAAGACGGATGTGCTGTCGAAATACAGTCGACAAGGTCTTCGTTGTCTTTCGACCCTAGACGGAATACAGCCCAGCCACCGAAACAGAATTTGATAGCGGCTACTCGCTTGTATTGCGATCTCAGAGTCCTAGCACAGGCGAGAATCTCGGGCCATCGCACATCTTTGCTGTTACGGGCCACGAAGCCGGGTATATCGAGAGGGCCCCATTCGACAGGATCTTTAGATAAAATTTCTGCATTAAGAACTTCGCCTCCAAAACTGCGTTTTGTATGTGAGCAGGAAGCGATATTTCCAATTCTAGGCACGTGTCTTGGCTTACAAGTCAGGAACATAAGCTGTCGCATTGGCTTCTTCTGCATAAGCATCCGCAAGTAGGCGGATATTTGGGAATGTCCATCCGAACAAATCGTGGATGACGAGAATTGCAACATCGCTGTTGGAGCCTGTGATATAGGCTGGGTTCTCTGCGAGAGTTGTTTCCCGGCCCTGGGGTTCTCCGTCCCACTTGAAACCTTTGATACAGCAGCTACTCATGATAGCGAACTGACCGACAAAATCTTCTAGGGAGTGCTTTTAAGAAAGATAAGATACACTACTCAGAGTTAGGCGGGGGTTGTTAAGACGATAAGAAAAGTTGTCAGATTTAAATATCAGGCATCGCATTCCCCTATCCGAATCGACAAATTAGTACATCAGTCATTCGCACGATCGACCAATTGAAATCGCGGACATAAATTAAAAATTCATTTGTCGCCCCATAACAAGTATTGTAATTTTTTCAAGCCCATATATTACAGTGTCACAAATAACAGTAATGGAGGTGCCTAGGGCCTCGGGAAGAAAGCAAAAAGGCAATCACTGAGGTTAAGTTATTCGATTTATAGGATTCGAAATTCAAATTACCAGAAGAGAGCTCAAAATGCTCTAATTGTAGCCTTCTTTTCACCTCTCTATATCCGCAGTTGAACAGCTGCTGATTGAGTGTTTGGTCTTGAATGTATGAACCCGAGAATTGAGGAAATTTTACAAAGTAATTAGGAATAATGTTGTTTCCATTGGGATGAATTTTGTACCTCTTGCAAGATCGCAGATATCAAGATGAGCACCTGAATCAGCATTCGTATCTCGGATATATGCTACCAAGACACTATATCCATTTCGAACAGGCCCTATACTAGCTCTGTTGTGCTTTTTTAGCTCTTTCAGCTGATCGTGAGCCTCATTGTCGTACCCTCATAGAATTTATATGTTTGCTTCCAGACAGCCTCACTTCTTCCTGGGTTTGCACACTGTGATTGACATACGCATGCAGTCATTCGATCGAAAACCGCACATCAGCTTCTAGAAGCTTGATTATGAACGTACTTCGCTCCATTGATGCATTCTTTTCTAGCATGAGTCATCTGGAATCCACCATACGCTGGGGTCAAATTAGCTTAAGCCAATTTGGATGGACAAGGCAAAAGTACGACGAACGAAATGAAGTAATAAAACATGAGAGGAGAGGAGGGGGGGCAGCGATATATACGTGCACAGTAGTCTCTCTTGCCGTCGGGGGCCTCGATACATCCTGCGTGGCATGTTTCGAGAGGACGGATCTTGGTTAACACAGCCAAAGGTCCTTGATAGACATGTTTTTAATAGTTTATAGGCTTCCATATGTTCGAGGTTCTTGAGCTTGATCGATCTGCTACAGTAATTTAATCCAGGCTTGCGTTCGAATGCAAGAATTCCCTCTGCAAGGAATGCGGCAACTGCGAGCAGTGCTGAAAGTTCATTGTTACTTCAAGAGACAGGAAATATGATCGAGATACAGTGATCAACAAACGTTGATAGATTGAGTATAAACGACATCAGTTGTTAATCTGTTAGCTTTCCGAGTCAGATATCGAATAAGAGACGACTATTTATGGCCTTGAGAAGAATTCTTTCTCGTAATGACTTGATGCCCAAATAAATATCTAATCCAACGGTTTCTCCCATTATAAAGAGCACTATTGACAATGATCTGACGATCAAAGAGGTGGCTTGGAAAGTGGATGGTGAGCTGGAAAAATAAGAAAAATAAGAATTAAACATCACGACTCTTACCATCGCCGCTTGCTTATGTCAGTAGCTTAGCTTAACTATCATTATCTCTTCTCAAAGAATGGAACTTCATCTTTACCACGTTCGAACATAACACGTTACCTCCTAAAATCATTGTTCTATAGAATGATCCACATGGCTATACCAAAGCTACGCACGGACCAAAGCTACGTGCGGAGTAGAGTATATTAGTCAGTTTCACACTGTTGAATTATACTAGTAATTGCTATTTTTCTATAATCTATGGGCCCGGCAATAGATTCGGGAGCGTCTCACCCTCTCCGAGCATCCCCGAGCCAATTTTGATTTACACTTCAAACAAGGGAGTATGTGACGGATATACGCTGATTGGACACCAAGTTTATGAATTAGGAGGTGACTAAGCAATACCCAGGTGGTCACCGAGCAATCACTGAGCATTAGTCATCTTTCACATGACTTCGCTTGATGTGATCACCGAGTCTGAGTCCGTGCTGTTAACTACTCACTGAGCGCGAGCCTGAGCCTGAGCCTGAGTCTGAGCACCCTGACAAAAGCGGTGGCGGCCAGAATAGAAAAGACCCACCCGCCAGACAGTATGCAGTCTATATAGGTGCAATATATGCCTGCTCTATAACATTATAGATCAACTTGACAGAACAACGCCATTGCCTTTCCGCGTAATGTGTGCCTCACTAGGTTTTCTGCATTCGATAACCCCCCTATCATTAATTATTTACACTGTCGCCTATCTAGTATGTCGCAAATATATATGTCAGAGAATCATTCCACGATGGTCATTCTATGTGAAATGATTAGGGCTTTCAAATATAGTGATTTCAATGTGATTGATTACGCTACTGCTCAAAATGTTCAAGTCATATAATGTCACTAGTCAATTATTGAGATTGGATTGAGGTCGAATTTGTGGCTTTGAGCAAGGATTCTGCGCCAGCTAGTAAGCTATGATTCGATTGCCACTGAGCCCGGGTATTATATCAATGGTCCATACAGGAATCGAGATAATAGGACAGCATCTTACCATTTTAAGCCAAAGCCAGCTGTTAGGTGGCGAGCTGCAACTCCACATGATGCTTGCCGGCGGTATCCATGGGTGCCCTCAACCGAACCATCACTTTTTGTTCGAGACGCCCTTGAGCCCTCGCTTTAACTGGCGTACCGACGCTCAACTGGTTTCGAGAACAAAAGCGAATCAGTGGCACCACCTGTGAGAACCTGGCACGGCAAGTGCGGAGAAGCGACCACGGTGGTGGTAACTGTTGTCGTCATACTCGAATCATTGTGTGGCCGGCCGCCACCTTCTCACTGGCCCCCCCAGTTGCCATAAATACAGAGACTAAAGCCCTCAGCAGAGACACTCTGATGTCCATCTTCATCAATTGATAATCAAAATTTAGTATTCAAAGCCTCCTAGTAGGTCCTCCCTCTCTTAATCCATCTCACGTGCTTGTGTTGTGGAAGTATAAAAAAGAGAATGAGACCGGGGACACACCAGAGATGGTTGTTTGTGGTCGCGTGAGACATGGTGTTACAGTATAAGACCATAATACTGACTGCAATCTCTCTTCTATCAGACCTATTATCCAATATGCCTTCCTCAAAAACAGACACGGCGATGCGCTTCCCCGAGAGTGTTGACCAGCAGACCCGGCTGCGCAACACCACCCAGGATAAAAAGTCGGCATCAAGAGCGCAGGCCCAGGCAAGCACAGGCAAGAAAAAGGCCGAGGAAAGTACGACGTTGTCACCCAACCAGCTACTCGCCGAGCACATGAACGCGGCCGGTGACCCAGTGCCTGATCCCGTCACCTATGGCGGTAGCGCCCGTATGAAGAGTGACAGTTTGACAGACGAGCCCGACGTCTTCGAGGCAATGAATGCCGAGACCGCGGACTTCGACTAATTTATGATGATACAATCGTCATAAAATTTGTGTGATGCTGTTGAAATTCAAACGCCAGACTGTCAAAGTGTTAAGTGTCTATAGTGCAAGCATAATATGATCAAAATATCAGACAAAATATTAAACGAATTTATATTTAATGTGAATGTTGAATTCAGTCCTGATGAATATCATGATGCAAGAGTAATGGTGGGTCGTTATGATCTAAAACCCTGTGAATCTAGGTGGACACGAATACAATGTGATTGTGGTGATGGCGAGTAGTAGTACTTAGTAGTCCTGTATAGTACTAGTAACTAAGGCCAATACATTGCTATGGCAACCACCAGACACAACCTGCACTTCACTTATCACTTCACCGTCCAGGACAACATCCTTAGCTCCTAGACACATATCGCCTTTCTCTTGTATTTTAATTTTTCTTTCATTTTCAACCGATTCCTGCGTTCGTTGCATTCGCATTTGCATTCGCATTCTCCTCTCGCCGCAGAATGCCCGTTTGATTCGACTCCCGCGACCACCGACCACTGTTTACTTCCGCTTCCCCGCGGGGGCCACGACGAACACTGGAAACTTGAAACGGCCTCCAAAGGAAACAACGCACAACAGTACCGACCCCCTTTTCACTCGTTATCATCCGTCCCTTCTTTCACTCTCTTCACTCTCTTCATTATTCGGATCGCTCAACTCCGAAATTTCCCCTCTTCTCCTGTACCCCCATTGATTCGTTGCATGTACCATTACCTTGTCGAACGACGACGCGAGGCCGTCAACACTTGTGTGCAGTTATTGAGGGAGCATAGTAGGGATATGGCGCTGGATTCGCGCTTCTTTCGACACATCGGCCAGAGCTCGGGGCCTGGCTCAATCTCATCCGCCACCTCGTCCGAATCATCCGCCCTGACCGGAATCACGTCGCCCAGTGTGATCTCCACGTCCGCATCAGCCGCCACCATGCGATCCACCGCATCCAGCCCATCCCTTCGCGCCCGAGAAAGTATTGCGGTATTACCCGGTCGCCAGGACGGAACCGCCAGCCCATCACCAGGCGGTAACGTGCGCGTGGTGGTACGCGTTCGGAAGTTCCTCCCCAGAGGTACGTGTTCCACCAGAGGCGCCTCGGATGGCTCAAGATCGGTGGATGAAGGGGACTCGAAATGCAATATCTAACCGTATGCTTCAGAGATCGAACGTCAGGCAGCATGTCTCATCGCGATGGACCCGCACACTCAGGCGACCAATTTGAGAGCTCCGAAACCGAGCCCAGGCGATCGCGGGAAGCCGAAATCACAGGCACGCGGCAAGATCCTCGAAGACAAGTCGTTTACATTCGATAACTCGTTTTGGTCGCATGACGAGGAGGACGACCACTACGCCCACCAGGAGGACGTGTACAATGCTCTGGGCGAGGAATTCCTGGATCACAACTTCGAGGGATATCATACCTGTATATTCGCTTACGGCCAGACAGGCTCGGGAAAGAGTTACACGATGATGGGCACCCATGAACAGCCAGGGCTCATTCCTCGTACCTGTGAAGACCTGTTTCAACGCATTGAGGACTCTCCATCACCTGATATCAGCTACAACGTTCGAGTATCCTATTTTGAAGTTTACAACGAACACGTTCGCGATCTATTGGTCCCACGGACCGATCCGCCGCATTATCTTCGCATCCGAGAATCTCCTTCAGAAGGACCATATGTCAAGGATTTAACCGAGCTTACGGTGAGGAACTACACCGAGCTGATGAAGTACATGCGAAAGGGCGATGTATCGCGCACCACGGCGAGCACTAAGATGAATGATACTTCCTCTCGATCTCATGCCGTTTTCACAATTACACTCAAGCAGATTCATCATGATCTTTCCACAGACGAGACGACTGAACGCACTGCCCGCATCCGATTAGTTGATCTGGCAGGCTCTGAGCGCGCCAAGTCTACGGAGGCAACAGGTGCCCGGCTGCGCGAGGGGTCAAATATCAACAAGTCCCTAACGACTCTTGGTCGCGTCATTGCTGCTTTAGCAGATCCCAAGAAAATTCGCGGAGGAAGGAAAGGCAAGGAACTAGTGCCATACCGTGATTCTATCCTGACATGGCTCTTGAAAGACAGTCTTGGAGGCAATTCCAAGACGGCCATGATTGCTTGTATCTCCCCAGCCGACTATGAAGAAACTCTGTCAACATTGCGCTACGCCGACCAGGCCAAGCACATTCGCACTCGGGCACGTGTCAACCAAGATCATGTGTCTGCTGCCGAGCGTGACCAACAGATCGCCGAGATGGCGGAGACAATTCGAACACTGCAACTGAGCGTGAGCCAGGCGACAGCTCACCAGCGCGCAAGCGAGCTACAAGACGAGAAGTTGGACGAATATCAACAAAAGGTAGAGAAGATGCAACGGTTGATGGAGGAGACCAAGATGGTTAGCGAGTGCAAGATCCGTCAATTACAGACAGAGAACGAGGCTCTGCGAATGCACTTGAAACTGGCCCTCGAGAGTCTCAAGAATCCTATCCCCGCTGTCACCATCGCACAGCGCCAGCCAAGTTTGACCTCTTTAGCGGAAGAAGAGCAATCGCAGCCCTGCACCCAAGAAAATCGCGATAGCTCTCCTGTTGATCCCTCTGACTCCGAAACCGAACCCGATCTCTGGGAAGATGATGATGACGATGATACAATAACACCGGACGAGAATGACCAGGAAGCATATCAGATGCAGGCTCGCATGCAGGATCTCCTCGGTGACCTCAGTGTATTCAAACGCAAATTGGCAACTGATCATGAGCGTTGGCGTCCCAATGAACAGATCCCAAGCCGGAAACGGCGTGCCTTGGGCTCAATTGTTGGCAATACTCGTTAGTCTTTTGATTCTCCGGTCTTCCTTGGCGTATAGAATTCGGTGTTGGCGGTGCACTCTTTGTTTTTGCTTTTGTTCGGACTGGAGCCACAAAAGACCAAGGCTCATAAGGCGATTACCGGCGCCTGGGTTCCTCGTGCTCTTTGACTTGTCTGTCCTTTTTGTCTATTTCTATGGTAGCGAGAGATTCCCTTCAATGAAGTAACGAGAAATCTGATGTAATGCAAATGCATGTTTCAAAGGTGGCCATTACAGCCCAGTTCTTAGTAAGACTTTATTTGTTTGCTCCGATTCCATCTCATCTTAATAGGGGAGGTTGCCTCGTAACCTTTAGGAAATCCCTCTAAAGCATTATATTTTCACGACTCTTGTATTGGCGAACAAGTTCGAGGACTTGACCTCACAATGAGTCTGCAGATGCGGAGACGGAGATTAGGGCTGCGCCGCTCGGTGGGCCGCTTATGGCATCACTTTTTCCGTGACTCAACCCTCTCGGCTCCCCACCAAGCGCTTCAAGGTCTCAACTCGACGCCGCCCCTCGTACTCCGAGAGATTGAGTCATACAAAATGGTGGACCCCGTTGACCCAGCGCCTACTTCAACCTCATCTGCTGCACCCAGCGCAGCGCAGCCTATTCCCGCGACCGAGAGCGCCTCCTCGTCCCAGACGCAAAACCTCCCCATCCGCGATTCCAAGAGCGCAAAGGGCCCCGTCCCCTCGGACAAGCACTCCGCGACCGGTAAAGATCCATCCAAGCATGCTGCTGATGCTGGAGATGACAAGCCACTCACACCGGCTGAGTTGAAAAAGAAGGCCAAGGCGGAGAAGGCTGCCCGGCGCGCAAAGGAAAGACTAGAAAGGGAGGGTGGAGCTGGTGCTGCAGGCGGTTCAGCTCCTGGTAGCAACGGCGGCCACCAGACTCGGTCTCCAGTGACACCAAAGAAGGACGCAGTCGGTGGAGGCGCATCGCAGAAGGGGCAAAGAGGTGCGCCGCAGCCGCGCCGTGGATCGGGCCCGCTGGCTCAGGATGCGGCTGCGGAGCAGAAGAAAAAGAAGGAAGACAAAAAGGTTGCTGTCTTCGGTCATCTCTATGGACAGCAGCGTCGCACGACTGTTGCTGGCGCTGGAAAGGAAGTCCACCCCGCTGTCCTGGCTTTGGGTCTGCAGCTGCGGGACTATGTAGTTTGTGGCAGTAGTGCGCGCTGTGTGGCAACCATGCTTGCCTTCAAGCGGGTAAGCGATGCTAAGAACTGCCATTTCGTGTGTAAAGACGCTAACAGTCAAACCCCAAGGTCGTTGAATCCTATGCCACTCCCTTGGGCACTTCCTTGTCGCGCCATTTGACAACACACCTTTCCCACCAGATCACCTACCTCTCCACGTGTCGGCCACTATCCATCAGTCAAGGCAATGCCATCCGGGCCTTGAAACTGGCCATCTCGTCTGTCGACCCTTCTACTCCCGAAGCGAGTGCCAAAGCCACACTCTGCGAATTTATAGATAGCTTTATTCGGGAAAAGATTACCGTGGCCGATGAAGTCATCGCCCAGAGCGCGGCACAGAAGATCCAGGATGGCGATGTCATCGTCACCTTTGCCGGCAGTTCCATTGTCAAGCAGACTCTCATTAAAGCACACAAGCAAGGAAAACGGTTCCGAGTATCAATCATCGACTCGCGCCCTTTGTTCGAGGGTAAAAACTTGGCTCGCGCTCTTGCCAGCGTCGGACTGGATATCCAATACTCTCTTGTGCATGGCATCAGCCACGCCATTAAAGATGCCACCAAGGTCTTTCTGGGTGCACACGCAATGACCAGCAATGGTCGGTTGTACTCCCGTGTTGGCACCGCGCTGGTGGCGATGTCTGCTAAGGAACGCGCTGGTGGCGTCGAAGTGCCCGTCATCGTGTGCTGCGAGACTGTCAAGTTCACTGATCGCGTCGCCCTTGACAGCATCGTCGTCAACGAGATTGCCGACGCCGATGAATTGGTCTCTTCCGTGCTCCCCCAGCAGGTGACTGGTCTTCCTGACCCCGCCGCACACACCCCTGCCCCCGCCGATAACAAAAAGGGTGGGAAAGGTGCTGCCCTTGCCCCTACTCCGGACCCCTCTGCCTCACGCAATGCCTCCACCTCTCCCCTGGCTAAATGGAAGGACACGCCAAACTTGCAGCTGCTCAATATCATGTACGATGTTACACCTGCCGAGTACGTGGATATGGTGGTTACCGAGATGGGCAGTCTGCCGCCTAGCGCGGTGCCTATTGTCCACCGGATGAGTACGAACATGTGAGATGATTACTGTTTTTGTTAGCCTGCTGCACAAAAGTTCAGACGCCCTTGACTTCGCTTTCATCAAGGTGCTTTCCCTGGGGTTCTCTGTTTCTACTAGGGGAGGATTTTGCGGTGTCCATTTCTTTTATACTGAACGCTTTTTACTCTGAGTGTTTTGGAAACGAAATAGTAGACCAAATATGAATTGAACACATTAAAATCCTCGATTTATCTCTTCAAGTCTTCTGTCCCAAAGCCCAACCCGCTAAGCGGCTCTTTGTAGCCACTTACAGTCTCCGCCTGGCTGGCATTGACGTCTTTCCTTTCAATTGGCCTGAGCTAAAAAGATAAGTTGAGAAACAACATACACCCAATCGTTCGGGAAGGTAGCACTCGACATATCCCGCGTCATTGGGAGTAACTATATTGGCAGACACCGATACATATTGATCTTGAGTAACCGCTGATGAAGCTTATTACTACCATTATATTTTATATTTTTTCGGAATGGAAACTTCCAAGGTTAGAATGCCGCATGTTTAGCCGATACGAAGATTGTAGACAGACTTTCGGTATCCTTATTTTTCATACCGCATTAATCAAAAACGTTGAATTTTCTGTTTTGACTATCATGCAGGTATCCTAGGATCGAATATTTCTTAGGTCGTGCCTTCATTTGATTAAATTTCGACAGAAAGCAATAAAAAACTGAATAGGAAAGTATGTTTAGAGATATCTTTTTCTGTGCGTAAGAATATAGATCAAGAAGAGCTGAGTCTTCGAGGTACATTCACAGAATATGAGACGTAAATAGCGAAATTGCAACCAATATGAACAATAATGACATCGAAAATGAATCATCAATAAACTTGACAGGCAAACTGTGTCACACTTGTATAACCTGTGGATACATCATATTTGTCGATCGTTTCTTGGAGTCCTATATGCCGGTAGATGCTTTTGTCCATTAGACATAACCCAATAGGGATTGACACATACATTTTGTGCAACAATAGTACGCACTAATTCAACACATCGCGTCCATGTTTTATACAAATTTCGATAACATAAATATCGCCGTGAGTAACAACCAACAACCCTTGGCGAATTTTGAAATACAATTGTTTAGACACAAGAGATTCTCGTTCATTATGTGGCAATATTACCAAGACAAGACTATCTTCCTGACAGGCGCCACGGGATCTTTGGGGACTGCAGTCTTACATCGACTAATGAGCAAAGGAGATCCTAGACGAGTCTACGTGCTTTGTCGTGGAGGCTACAGGTATTTTTATCTCTGAAATGTTGACCTAATATCATTTCTAACATTCTCTCTAGGAATGCGAGCGCGAAATGGAAGGGGTTGTTGCCAGAATCGATGGCTAATTCACTCCTTCAGAATCCCCTGATTACCATTCTGGCTGGAGATTTGATGTCAACTAATATGGGCTTATACGAGAGCGACTGGAAGCTACTCAAAGAGTCTGTGAATATTGTCATTCACACTGCATCGCCGATTAACCTCCGAAGTTCCTTGACTAAGCTATCATCCTCAGTAATTGAACCTAGCATATTCTTGGCTAGGATATCTCTTCAAATGCCTGGGTTACAACGCTTTGTATTTGTTTCTACAGCGTACGCCAATTCACATCTTTGGAGCCTGAACAGGGATTCGGATGTGACTGTGACGGAATCTATTTATCCGCTGAATACTACTCATACTCCATCCAAGGAACAGAGAGCTGCGGACTATGGTATGGGGGCAGAAGAGGAGTGGACGAGCGTACAAATGACTGGCACCACAAATAAGTACGAGGCTTATGATTTTCCTTGGCCTTATACATATGCAAAACACCTCACTGAAAGGCTTTTACTACAACTCTTCGCCCAGAGCGATGCAACACAGAAACTGCTAATCATCAGGCCCTCTGTTTTTGGCCCAGCGATACGCTATCCGTTTCCTAACTTCTCGAGACCCTCCTCAACCCCATCTGCGGGAATTGCTGCTTCAATCCTCATGTATCCGGGACGGCAATTCAAATTCGCATCCCGAGGCCCCGATCCATTTAAGACCGCGACGATCGATGAAGTGCCAGTGGACGTTGTTACAGACCGGCTCCTAGCTCATTTGGCATATGAGACTACGGGATGCGTCCATGCGGTCAGTGGGAAAAAGGACCGTTCGTCTTTATTTGAAGACATGTGGCCCGCACTCATGAAGGAAAGACGTCTTCCATGGAAGGTCAAACCTGTATGGATCTCTCAAGACTGGCATTCTCAAAACTTGCATCCAACTGCTCAATTGTTTATTGTTATGGGTGCCTCTTTTGATTTTACAGAAGAGCAAACCGAGAAGCTTGCCGCTAAGATGACGGAACAGGAGAGGTCGGACCTGATTCTGTTCACCGATGGGCGGAAGGCCACCAGTATCGTTGAAAGGAGACACCATATTCGCGAAATGGGGCTTCTTATAAGTCGAAATACACATTTCCCTTCTTGGGTTGCGAAGGTTCTCTGCCGGCCCGGGAAACGACAACAGGATGAATTCCCATTATGCGAAAAACCAGAAGATAATGGCTTCCATAAAGGCAGAAGGGTTGATGTAACGGAAACGGAAGTTCATATTCGCTGAGACCTGGCGATTGAGGGAGAGCTTGGAAGAATGCAAAGTCTATCGGGATTTTAACTTGCCTGTTTCGGTATTTTGTGAGGAGGTTCTCTATTCGTTAGATATTGACTACGATGAGCTTTAATAAATGGAATCCCCGACCACAATGCACCTATATAAAGCAAGATGATGTGAGAATATATTTTGATAAGAAGTAGTCCTCCTGAGGATATAAGCTATAGATATCAGATTCTTGTGATTGTGATGAGAAAAGCCGGCTTGCAAATATCGAAATGTATGACTATAGGTACTCGTAATCATAAGAAAAGTGTGGAGACATTCGACAACGTTAGGTCTTGACATCCAGTTTGCAGGGCTAATTCTGAGGAATTTGGAAAATTGCGTTCGCAAGATCTGCAATTTCTTGTGCCCCCAGGTCCCTGAGGCCATTGAGAATCTCATTGATAATGTCTTGTTGAAGCCCGTTTTTATTTCGAGAATAGATGTCGATTCCAGCGGGCGTGAAGAGGGTTTTGGCAAAGTATGTGACAATCCACTGGTTACCATCGTCTGTATGGCCAAACCCAAGGCATTCCCAGTGTGAGCTGGCGATCATCAGCCAACCTTTGCCGCGCCAATCCCAAGCCCCTTGGTTTCCTGGACTTGGAGTATCCACGCCATGAACAGATCTGATCTTGTCCGAATCAATGGTTTGATATTGAACGAGATCATCGATCTTTATCAACCCTGAAGGGTCTGCGGAAAGTGTTTTGTAGGTAATATTGACATTCCGCTTGCCCTTCCACAGCGGAAGGCTTGAGTGGGTGACGTGCCAGGTCCCAACAAGGAACTCATTGGTAGGAGGAACGCATTTCTGACCCTGGCTAGCGTATATTTTGGGAAGCCCAATCACACAAGAAGGGGACATGACTTGGCCCAATGAGCTGTGAATAGTGTTGCGACTTGAGCGGGGTCGATAAGGAATGATCCTGATGGAAGTTGAATACTACTCTCCGACCAACTCAGGCTGTACTAAGAGTGGTAGTCTGTTTTGGAACTACTGCTGATGACTAACCCTAGCCAAGACCCTGTCAACTTTTGCTAACGGACAACCCCCGTCCCCAGTGACACGCAAGTACTCAATACTCTGGGTGAATTATACCAATTATCGTGATCCTCGGCTTTATTCCGAAACGAAAAAACGCCGTCGTTGCTTGATGTTATCTATGCAGTCGTGACAGGGCAGAGATAGCACCATCAGCCACCCAAATGTGATAAGCCTTCTAGCGTCTCCGCTAGTTATACGTACTCCTCATGACGAACTCGCTATTCGCCAATCACGCCATTATGGCTGTAGAATACTGCAGGTATAAAGCTGAAAAGAGAACAGGAAAATTATTCGGCATAGGGAATCTTTCGTGTTTCTCCGAGAAGATACGCAGCAGCGAGTTGAAACCTGCTTCCTGCTCTTCCTAGGTCTTCCCCATCCTAGTTACGAAGCTCCTCGCCTTTCGATTCTTCATCTCCCGACAAAAATGATAGACACTGCCAGCCCCAGCAAAGCTGAACAGGGTGTTTCGACTCTGAGCGCTGCAGATGATGCTCAACTTTCATCCGATGAGGCCGGTGGCTCCACCGTTGCAAGAGCGGGAGAATTGAGCTTTGGGGAGTATACTCGCGGTGGAATGGGCCGCCATTTGGGCGTATGGTCGACCATTTTTTTAATGTAATGTCAGATAACTACCCCGACCCATACTCTCGTTTCTAATGATTATGAGAGCAGCATCGGTCGCATAATCGGTACTGGTATTTTCTCAACACCATCCTCCATTACTAGTAGCACTGGTAGCGTCGGTGCTGCCCTGCTCCTTTGGTTGTTAGGCTTTCTCCTGGCAGGTGCAGGTCTCTGTGTCTGGCTTGAGATGGGATGTATGATACCGCGTAGTGGAGGAGAAAAAGTTTACTTGGAGGCTGTGTACAAGCGGCCAAGATCCCTGATTACGGTCATTTTCGCTGTTCAGGCAGTTGCTTTGGGATTTACAGGTACGCTCGGGGTCAAGGAAAAGATACCAGCCTGTCTAATGGATTCGTAGCTTCCGGATGTGTTGTTTTTGCCTCCTACATCGTCGTTGCGGCCGGGCATAAAGCAACCGAATGGGAAGAACGGGGCATCGCCATTGCAGTTATCGTTTTCATTACATTACTACACACCCTACTACCAAATTGGGGTGTCCGTGGCATGAATGTTCTCGGAGTCTATAAGGTGGTCCTTCTGCTTTTTATTGTCATTACCGGTTGGGTCGTTCTTGGCGGACATGTGGCCAGTGTGCCGGATCCTTATTCGAGCTTCCACAATGCCTTTGAGGGGTCAGCTACCTCAAGTAATCCCTATGCCATCGCATTGTATAAAGTTCTGAATTCTTTTGCAGGGTACGTGTCCAATCACACGAATGCTACTGTTAATAACGATGGCTGATGTTGCAGGTGGTCAAATGCGGCCTATGTCATGAATGAGATTCGTCAGCCGGTCAGGACTATCAAGATCGCAGCCCCAATCGGCCTATCGTTCTGTGGTATTATGTACATTCTAGCGAATGTCGCATACTATGCTGCAGCAACCCCAGAAGAGGTAGCAAATAGTGGTACGACGGTAGCTTCACTTTTTATGGGCAAGGTCTTTGGTCACACAGCTGAACGTGCATTGAGGTAAGAATGGGGGGAATCCATTGTGTCCTTGGAGTCATCCGTTTGATGCTGAATATACATACATCTAGTGCTTTGGTGGCAATTTCTGCCTTCGGAAACGTTTTGACCGTTACCTTTGCCCAGGCACGAGTGAATCAAGAGCTGGCAAAGGAGGGTGTTATTCCATTTCCTAAGTTCTGGGCATCTAACTGGCCATTCGGATCCCCTTCCGCTGGCCTTCTTTTGCACTTCATTCCCTCCTTCATTGTCATCGTTGCAATTCCGTTTGGTGATGCGTACGACTTTATCCTTGACCTGGAAGGATATCCAAGCGCTGTCATCAACTTTCTGGTTGTAGCGGGTCTATTCTACCTTCGCTGGTCTGCTCCGCATATTCATCGACCATTCCGTGCGTGGCTGCCAGTGGCATTTTTCTTCCTGGTTGGCCAGACATTTCAGTTGGTCGCACCTTTTATTCGTCCTCCTGGGGGCAAAGGAGATACATCACTCCCATACTGGCTTTCTTCGGTTGTCGGAATTGCCATTCTCGCTCTGGGGATTATATATTGGGCAGTATGGCGGAAGGTTCTGCCTACAATCGGGAGATATACTCTGACCCCCGAGCACGAAGTGCTTGCGGATAACACTGTGGTCGTAGTGTATAAGAAAGTGAAATAGGGACAAGGGGCGTTCACTGGGCTTCTAAAGACAACTCGATGCTCTTAGACGGAGATGATAAACAATCTATGGCATAAAGTTGGAACCTGAATTTGAGATTGATTTTCATTCTAAACACTTCAATGAAAAGCGTTAGGCATGAACAATTGGATACTGTAAGCATTTTCTTTCATCGCCATCAAGTTGCTTCCTAGGAAACGTGAAAGCGTGATAGTGACTCTCGAGTGGTAAAGCTCGAGATGGGCCGAATACCGAGAGCAGAGTTGATATGAATTTTATAAATGATGCCCATGTACTATATACATGATGGCTGTTTGCCGAAATCATATTGTCGCTCTTGTTCTCTATCGTGTTTAATCATGTATCCCAGCGCTGAATCCCATCATTTGGCAATTTGGTTGAATGGCATATGCGGTACAAAGGAGGCAGAATTTGCCGTTTGTAATTTATTACAAGAGTGGATAGTCGTTATAGGCGTCGAGGATGCACTATGATTGAGAGAGGACTTCAATCTAAATGGATAGCTTCACTTTCATGGCTGCCGTCGGGTCAAGCACCATATGCAGTCTTACCGCCTTGAGTCGAGCGGTGTCTGTTGTTGCTATTCTGCCACTTCATATCAACAAGCACTACATTGATACTTAATATTGATATATTTTCGGTGCTCCGGCTGAAATCCACATCAAACTTTCCTCAGGGCGCTGGAACGTTTTCATACACCATGGTATCACTCTCTTGGGCTAATGGTCGACCTTTTCTTGAATTCTGCTGACCAAAGATTCAGAGCAAGGATTCCTCCGCCACCCACATTCACATGCATCAGCCTCGACTGGCAGATTTCTTCGAGGAATTCACTCGTCCTCACACATCGACTGCAGCTGCATCATCTGCAAACCCACAGCACTCGATGTCCGCCGCCGGAGGTCACCAAGGTGGAGCAAATGCGGCCGTGACATATGGCTCATCCTCCCCATCCACAATCCCCTCTTTCTTACCGATCGAGGACATCTACGTCCCGCCACAATATCAACCGCCCAACCCCGAAGACGAGGACGATGTGGTTCCAGACCAACATGCTGCGTTTGGAATCACACGGGCAATGGACCGGAGGCGTGAGGCTGTATGGAGAGACTTGGGACTCGAAGCTTTGGTAAATGGCCAAGGACACGGAGGTGGTGCCACAGCTGCCAATGGCGCTGCGGGTGCAGGAGCAGTGGGCTCTGGGCCCGGAGTGACTTTACGTGGAAGTAACGGAGGTGCTGCCTCCGCGAGCTCAGCGGCTGTGCGGGTGCGAAGTGCTGGGAGGAAGATGGGCGGGCGGCGAGTTGTCTGTCTTCGCTAGTCTCAGCAGCTCTCAGTTACTTGATGGTCATGTCTACTGGTTTGTTTTGAGCGTTTCCATCATAAGAGTACCAGGAGTACCGGTCATGGTGGCTTGCATAGGGGGCTTACGATACCAATTTTCATCATTAATGTGGTTTTATTTTTTGTCATTGATTCATTTCGTGGGTATTATTACCAGGGACTCGACGTGTCAAATTGAAGTCCTGATTGAGGCAGGGTGTCCATGTCCTTCTCCGCTCACATTTGCGCCTCCAACGCCAGGTGAGAATGCGATATGATTTTACAGGTATCCCCCTTAGATCCGATTGATGTCCACACGGGCTCGTTCATATAGTTTATGGTCAAGCTGCTTCGTCTCTCGCTCTTCATCGCTGACGGCACGAGGGTGGATTGCCACTTGCGCATAGGAGCCTGCAGCACGACGCTTTGACAGAGTACCTGGGTTGATAACGAGGACACTATCGACGACCTATAGATATCTAGAATTAGCAAAAAAGAACACGAGGTTGTGTTTTTAGGAAGAGAGTGCAGTTGAGCCTAGCATACCTTTACGAAAGGTGGGAGCATGCTGGGCACGATTAACATATCCGGCCGGACGTTCCACCACTCGCCTAATTTCATGTACGGTAAATCGAGCATCGCTCCAGTTGCCAAACCAGTGTCAGATCCGGGCTTAGGAAGGTTGGCTCTCGCAGTTGGGGGAAACAATGGGAAAAAGTGACGCTGCTCTACTAGGTACTTTGGTAGCCGGGAAAGCAGGTTACCCTCGCTGGGCCGTCCACCAAGCACTTCTTCACGGCGCAATTCAGAAAGAATGTCATGGGAGCACATGCCCACCACACATTCATTGAAAGACAATGTCACCGGATTAGAAACCATGCGGACCTGCTTTGGCAGGCCAAGCTCTTTCTTGGGCAGTTGTTCTTGTGGCCAAGAGACATGTCGACTGAGAAGATCGCGTACCGATGGTACAAGTACAATCGTGATGCTTGGTACAGCTTGTGCGAGACGTGTCAAGGGTGCTGAGATGAAATGGCGGAAGATGGTTGTCAGTGTAGCCGTGTCCGGATCAAGACCCTTGATGTCTGGCAGATCGAAGTCTCCAGAAGCAAGCAGGGGATGCTCAATATCCAAGAACGGCCCGAGCAGCACGAGGCTGTCAGCATAGCTATCTGCAGCCTTTTGGCACAATTCCTGCAGTGGTTCGTATTCCATGTTGTCGTCAGCCGTATACGGACCAGCCGCAACCATGACGTTGAGTGGAGAGTTGGCACCTCCGTTTTCGAGACGCTCATTTATATTGTCCAGGGTGACAGCGGAAGATGCAGCAGGTGGAAGGAGGGGGACTGGGAGAATTTCTTTGACTGTGAAATAATCCCCAGAGGGATTTATTCCGCGGAGAGCAACAATCTGACCCGGGAAGAAGTTCAGTCCTGGTACTGAGTCAACTTTGAGAGGAATACGCCGTCCAGCTCCGGTACGACGGGAAGTTTCCAGAACCAAGGATGCGGGGTTCAGTTTTCCTTCCAGCGAGTCTGAGGCAATTCGTCCTACAGCAATAATTTCACTTGTACTTTGAGTAGCAGCACTACCAAAAGTGATCTCCTCCGCGTCATAATGCTTCTGGAAGATAGCTGCAAATTCGTCGATTCGGTCGTCGAGAATCTCCGAAGCTTCGGATAGCCGCATCCCCATCGGCTTGTATCCAAACTTCTTAAGGTCTGTATTGGCGGTTGGTCGAATGCGTGCTTCTGAAAATGGAGCCATAGGAGTCTCCGGCAATGACAAGTGGGAATTGAGTGTTTCAAGGGTTTGTCCAGGGTTAGGTCGCTCGGCAAAGGGAACAGCAGCAGTGCCATTCATCACAGAACCAGGGGTCTTTGAGCCCATCGGAGAGCCATTTTTATCGATTCGTCCGACCTTGGGCGTAGCTGGTGAAGAGAAATCCGATTTTCGCTTGACTGAGCCGGGGGCACTCCGTAAAGGTCGGCCATTGGAGGCATTCGGCGTCAATTCGTCCAACCTGAAAATCGCGACACATCGTTAGTGGCTTACGCCTGGATTACACGGATGGCAGCCATATCTAACGTACATTCCGAATACATCACCCCCCGCTGCTCCACGCGGGGTTGCAGTGACTGCAGTCCTCTTCTCTGTCTGGCGACCAGTCTTTCCGCGGCTTTCACGCTCCAGTGATTCCTGGACATCTTGTTTGAAGCCCCGTACTGTATCAAGGGTCAATTTGACATCTTCGCCCATTTTC
This sequence comes from Penicillium macrosclerotiorum, assembly GCF_028827735.1. NCBI lineage: Eukaryota > Fungi > Ascomycota > Eurotiomycetes > Eurotiales > Aspergillaceae > Penicillium > Penicillium macrosclerotiorum. Next base: position 4,382,278 of record NW_026643083.1, on the reverse strand, counting down.
ATGCTGTAGGATTCCCATTTGTAGAAGAGCTCCTCCGCGGTGATCAAATGAACCCGCAAGATGGATTGGAGTTCGGCAAGAACATCTTTCGGAAGGCCATCTGGGTAGGAGGCCGCAAAGAGCTCATTGAGCTCCGTGGCCGTGTCACTCATGTTGCTGCGATGTGGTCGAAGGAGTCGTCAAGTGCGGAGGGTTCAGCGAGTACTTCAAGCTGCGACGCGCGAGACGCGTGACAGACGTGTTGCTGACATAACATGCGGCGGCTGGAACTGGAAAGAGTTAATATGCGAACCGATTTGGCGACAGCGCCAGGTGGGCCAGTTGATCTGCCTCCCGTCCAATCGCTGCACTCGCGAGAATCTGCTAGCTGTTGGGATTGTGAACCCCGGATCAGATCACTTGTCTGGATACTCCCTGCCGTCGATCAAACCACTCCTCTCAATTGCAATGACAGCCCATGATTCCGCTGAGGTCGCTACGGCCGTGCCTCCGACACCCAATGGAGAATCCGGAAAGCCAGCAACTCCGTTGCAAGAGCCGGCCTCGAACGATCAGGTACAAACCACGGCTATCTCAACCCCCAGTCCCGTTGACTTAGAACTCCCAACCTCCGCCGCCGATGGCTTGATTCAAAAACCGTTCCCGAAGCCTCTGGATACCGCCAAACCCGAAGGGCCCGCCAAACTCACTGCGGACCAGCAGGCCAAGTATGAGACTGTCCTGAAGACGGTCTCTTCCTGGACTGCCGTGCCCACGAAAGCCGAGAAGAATGCCGCAACAGCTCCGATCACAGATGACGAGCGTATGTGGTTGACCCGCGAATGTCTCCTTCGATACCTACGAGCCACAAAGTGGAACGTGGCGGAAGCTGAGACTCGACTCCAGCGCACGTTGACCTGGCGCCGAGAATACGGCATGGAAAAGCTGACGCCCGACTATATCTCGATTGAAAATGAGACGGGAAAGCAAGTCATTATGGGCTTTGATATCCACGGCCGGCCGTGTCTGTACCTTCTGCCCTCGAACCAGAATACGGAGAAGAGCGAACGCCAGATTCAACACCTCGTTTTCATGCTTGAACGAGTCATTGATCTCATGGGCCCTGATCAAGAAACGCTGGCGCTTCTTGTGAACTTCAATGAGACCAAGTCCGGACAGAATGCGTCGATTGGCCAGGCTAAGCAGACTCTAGACATTCTCCAGAACCATTATCCCGAGAGACTTGGACGCGCTCTAGTCATTAACGGTATGTAGAGGATGCTTGTTGTTTCAATACTCTTGCTAATCATTCGATCTAATATAGTACCTTTCGTTATCTGGGGCTTCTTCAAGTTGATCACCCCTTTCATCGACCCACAGACTCGCCAGAAGCTCAAGTTCAACGAGGACCTCCGTCAACATGTGCCCCCCAGCCACCTTATGAAGTCTGTTGGCGGTGATGTTGAATTCAAGTATGATCATAAGACTTACTGGCCAGCTCTTAACCAGTTGGCCGAGCAGCGGCGGGAAGCGTATCGCCAACGCTGGATCCAAGGCGGGAAGCAAATTGGAGAGTTCGAGAACTACCTCAAGGGTGAGGACATTCCAAGCGTCTCGCAGAGCCAGGGAGCTTGAAAGGGGGCAACAGATGATACGAAATAAAGGCCTGCGCTTTTGTTCTCTAGTTGCTGTGTCTGCTGTCACATTGTGATTTGTCTCATTCCTCTTGGTTACGCATATACTCCGCATAGGCACAAATATTTTCATGTTAGATATTCGCTGTTTGTTGATAGACATAGTTCACATACTATTATGGTGGATGAAAACAGAATTTAGAGTTGCATTGGCTTGCAAAGATTCAGGATCTTGCCTTAAAGAAATAACCTTGACATTGCCACATAGCAAAGCATTTACAGCAGGCTAGATATGAGATATTACTCTCTTAGCACAGTTGCTAGTTCCCCCCCTCCCCCCTTTTGGCTTTTGCGCTCCGATACTCAGATGCGATAAATGGTGGCAACAGGATCGCATTATTCCAGTTATATGCAATGCCTCAATTGTGCAATCGCCATGATTGAGGTACAATTGCGAGTAAATTACAAAGCTTGCATGTCTTTGTATCGCAGAATACCTGATAGTAATGAGACGGTCCAGGGAAAGTCTGGAACTTTCGCCATCCTAGGTCTCCGGACAGAGCACTTCGCCTTCGGTCCCACATACGATTTAATAAACAACGGGTTTAAGATCTATGGAGATTGGCGTCCCACCGATCATCCTTATGAACATGGTCCTAAGGTCGTAGACTTACTACAGAACATGGCACATCACATCCGAAACAGTGTAGCTATTCGCCGACTGACCATATTATTGGCAAGTATTGACATAACAAAATTAGTCACTGCTCCGGAATTGGATGCGGATACAGCGACAGAAAGGCTTCTGAGGGAAATCTCACAGCGGATATACCAACGGCGAGACGTCAGTCACTAAGCCAACCAAGGACGATATCTGTGGCAATGTGGTTCAAAGCCTCTTGGGAGGGGAATTTCGTTCAAGAAAAAATTGTCAGGAAATGGAAAAGTGTGGCCTGCTTTCTTCGGATGAGCCTGAACGAATCGAATTTTTTTTCGGTTGATATAGGCACCGTCTCTGAGGCAGGGGATAATTGAACACCGAAGTATTTATGAAGGACTTGCTGTGATATTTTCTCTGCTTCACAGTGCCATGGTACATTTTGGTCGAAGCCTTCTGTTGCCAAGCCGGCGACCCATTTTAAGCAAATGCCGTAGATCGGTACGACGTATTTTTCGGCATCCCGGGGTTCCATCGGTGAACCGTTTTTAATTACCGCCAGGGCATCCTGGCTTCGACGACATCAATCTACCAGTTGACTTCCCAGTATACTTTGGTAGCCTGTGTATTCTAAAAGTATTCGATTTTGATAAGGACCCACATCGCCACGTTGGAGCTCAAAAATGAAACAAATAATAGTTAAGATAGTCACATTTAAGATCAATGTTTCCCAAGATTTCCCAAGGTTTTGGAAAGTCGGTGGTTGTCAAAGGATTTAATCACACGCACATCGTGCATACCCATTTACCTTTGAGACAAAATGGCATCCAACTCAAGTTCCACCGTGACAGCTGAAACACTCTCCGAGGCTCTTCCCACTATGGCGATGGCCACTCAGGCCATACATGCAGATGACTTTGTCAGCTCTCACCGAGCCATTGCGCCTCCATTACACCTCGCAGTCAACTATCGATATTCAAGAGACCCTGAGCAGCTTGTTCTAGGCGAAAACAAAGATGTCCGTATATCGTATCCTCTAATTTCTTTAAAAAAGAAATTCCTGCTGATTTTGAACAGCCCAATGCTCCTAACGAATCTTTCGTTTATTCACGCTATTCCGGACCCAACAGTAATCGCTTTGAAACGGTTCTCAAGAACATTTTCAAAGGAGGGATCATGACATACTCGACAGGTCTTGCTGCATTCCATGCGATTATGGTCCTATTGAACCCAAAGCGAGTGTTTATTGGGGATGGATATCATGGTGTTCATGGCAACATTGATGTTATGGCCAAACTTACCGGTGTTCAAAAGCTAAGCCTCGACCAACTTGATCAGATGGGCCCAGGAGACTTGATTCATATTGAGACACCTGTCAATCCAACCGGAGAGGCACGAAACTTGGCATTCTATAGTGCCAAGGCTCATGCTGCTGGAGCATACATCTCGGTTGACGCAACTTTTGGGCCTCCCCCTTTACAAGATCCATTGCAATTTGGCGCCGATATTGTGCTTCACAGCGGTACGAAATATATAGGAGGTCATTCTGACATGATGTGTGGTATCCTTGTGGTTCATCCTGATCGTGTTAGCCAAGGGTGGCTTGATACGCTTTACTCGGAGCGGCTTGTCCTGGGCAACGTAATGGGAAACCTTGAAGGCTGGCTAGGCCTTCGATCTCTTCGAACGCTTCAGCTCCGTGTGAAACAGCAATCTCAAACTGCCGAACGCCTAGTGAACTGGATTCATAAGGAAATGCGTGATCCGTCCTCCGTCGTCGGGCGTGTTGTTGACAGCATTCGACATGCCTCATTACAGGAGGAAGACCTCGAGGATGGATGGCTACAACAGCAGATGGCTGGAGGGTTTGGGCCAGTCTTTGCTATCTGGCTCAAGAGTGCTGATCATGCAAAGCGTCTTCCCAGCAAGCTGTTCATCTTTCAGCATGCGACTAGCCTTGGTGATGTTGAAAGTTTGATCGAATGGAGAGCCATGAGTGATGCAACATGCGACCCTAGGCTACTTCGTATTAGCTGCGGCTTGGAGGATGCTGGTGACCTACAGCAAGACCTTCTCCAGGGCTTCCAAGCTCTTTCTAAATGAGTTTTGGCGACTACTCTTTGAAGTTTTGCGCATCATCACACCACAAATTTCCTGTCACTTGCAACAAGCCTTCTTGTTGCTCATTCTTAGCCAAACATAAACAACCCAGCATGCATTTTCAGCTCTTTCACACTTAAATATATGCAAGTCAAAGTTGCTTCGTTAAGCTTCGTTAATTTATAGAGAGGCTCGGGATAAAGCTCATTATTCGGAACTGAGTTAAGTATCTAAAGACTCATGAATAGAATAAGAAGCTGAAAATCTATTTAATTTCTTCTGTTCGCTGGCCACGAGTCGCTCATGAAAGCGGATTGATATGCGACGTGGATCTCTTGGCTCATCCCGCCCACTCCTTCAAACATCCGAGCCACTTTCATTGCGCCAAGAATAGACTCAAGGCCCTGTCGAAGCTCGCGCATTAATCGCTCTACATCTTCGACTTCCGAGCCATTTTCTGGATGACTGAGCATGTAGTAGTGAGGCACAATAGCATCTGACAACAACGCTGCCCGCATGCGATAATAAGACATGAGCAACACATATGAGCTTTGCATAGCTCCGCAAACAAAATATGGTAGTAAACAAGGTGCCGGGTTACACCCTGTGGCTGTATTCTCGGCTCTTGGGAATTGAAATTTATCCCAATGCATATCTGTCAATGACAAGTTTTCAAGAGCGCGGGCTATGGCTAGTGAGGATTTGAGGCATATGAGAGAAGACTCCTGTTCTGAAAAAGGGAAGTCTGTATGAAGGCACTCAGATTGTACTGGATCAAATACCAATGTTGCTCTCCTTTGATCTTCGATTGCGGAAAGGTCACAGTGCTTTTCCAGAAACATGGGAATATCCATGAAAGCACGGGCACGATGCAGTCGTATCCGCGCGCTAGAAAATCCAAGATATCAGAAAATCACAGAGTTGAAAGAAGGAGATATTGGAGCCGATTTAACAACTTACGAGTGAATCAGTAGACTTGAAATCAGGCGCATAGACCGTGCGGCCATGGCATCAGGCCCTGTCTTGGACGTGGGCTGTGGTGGAGGAGCCGACCTTTTGAGCAGCATTGATAAATGCGAATCGAGTTGCATGATATTTTCAGATAGGTCGGATGGCAGGGCATTATTCGGAGGGTTCACAAGACAGTCATTCAAAGTGCTCGAGACAGATATGATCGATTCTTCCGACTCCAGGAGCAACGGCCATGGCTGAGGCTAATTCAAAGTCAACAAAAGAGACAGATTACAGAAAAACAGAATCCGCAGTACCTCTGACGACTCTTGGAACGAAGGGAAAGGTGTAGTGATCCTTTCATCAGCAAGAGATATGACCGGTGGCTAGTATCACTCAGTGTCTGACTCAATATATTACCATTATGTTTTTTCGGAGCAGCGGACTTACGGTTTGATGATCGATAGAGGACAGGTAAAGCACTAACATCTAAGGAAAAGTCAGCTAGCTTTCAAAGATAGTTTCGTAAGACCGAGCTTACAGCACTCCACCATGCACGGCGCTCTGCCTCTGTCGCTGTATGGCCCAGATTATGCAGAGATAGGTCCATAGCCGCAGTCACTGCTTGATTTGCTCGGCTGCGCATACGGGATATATTGCCTCTCTGGCAATACTCATAGACGCTTAATAAAGTAAGTGCGAGAATAGGGTAAAGTCGAGATGAGGTGGTGGAATCAATCTTTTCACCGAAGCTATCGCTTGGGTGACAGTTCGCAGTAGAGGTTCGATCAAGCTCATTTTCTACCTCATCAAATGCAGCTTCTGCATAGAGCTGTGCAAGTTTTCTTCGCGACAATACGATTGATTCCGCAAATGGCTGTTTTTCAGTCGGTAGCGGTATCAATGTCAGGATGGCGGAGATAGCCAGTGTAAATGAGGATTTTGGCCAGTGTGGCAGAGATGACCTATCAGGAAAGCCATCTGTGCTCTGCTGAAGATTGATCGTGATAGGCTTGTCATGCAGATAATTATTTTCAGGTGATGTGAGGAGAGGTAAAAAAGAGTGGATATATATATAGTACCCTTTCACTCTGCAGTGGGTCGTTAGGTATCATCAATGAAGGGTTCCAGAAAGACTTCTTCACCTACATTTCTTCATCCGAGGCATATGAGCGTATATAGGTGGATACAGCTCTATCATTACTTGGGTCTGAAGCTTGAGTCCAAGGACTGACAGGGGAAAGGTGCCGGGGAACACCCAGATTTTGAATCCCATGAAAGGGTGTCAGCAAATTGATAACGCTTTCTATACTCTGTGTTTCCGATGTTTGCCCTGAGGATGAAATGCTTTGGTCGGGAATTGATGGCCTTTGCTGCAGACTATAGCCAGCCTGGAGTACGGAGTCTGTCTGAGCTGAAGGGAGAGGGGTGACGATGTATTGCAAGGCATGTTTCGGTCGGCGCCGAATACCACCACGCTGACTGGGACGATATGAGCACGTTAAATCTCTCGAGGTACACTAGAGTTGAGGTCAGATTATGGTGGTCGAAAGACATGTATACGGGGCGCGGGATCCTACTCGACTACAGGGTTGTCGTCCATCGCATCGGATTTTGGCTGCCCGGCTGCAATTCGAATAGTAGTGTTAAAAATTCTGTATACCAAGATAATGGACTAGAATACAGACCAGGTGAGGCATGCCGCTGTAGCTGGTGGCTTATAGTTGGTGCGCATCTTTTTTTTTTTTTTCAGGCTTTTTATGATTGATGTTGGATATCAAGACCTGCCAATTGCTATATCTGGTTAGTTTAACCGTTCCCAGATTAGTGCTTCAATATGCCGTCATGCATTATGCCAGTAAAGCCTTACACCGCCCGCGCAACCCTTCTGGGTTGTAGGCATCACACGCTAATGCAAAGTGATGGAGAGGCGATGGAGTGATGATATGGGCCCATTTTCTTGCTAGCCGGTCTCGGCTCTGGTTTGTCAGTCTTTTTCCCACATAGCGAAATGTCACGTAGATTAACCATAAGTTTTTGTGCTCATCATGAGCCGACCATTTCGCATCTTCTACTATCTTCCGAAATGCATAGTCGGAACCTGAGTAGAGGTAACGGTAGGGTTCGGGGCAAGATGAGTTAGAGAAACAACATCTATGTAGGTTTTCACTAGAAGTCAGTAATTGAAGAGGCTTTTTTGACTAGCGACTATAATACCTGCGTACGTTCGGGGGGATTATGGCAATCATAGGTTTTCGGCACAACAGTGTTCTATTATGTTTGCAACAGATGAAAAGGTATATCAGAGATCAAACCTGGTCTACGACGGGAATGGCAGGAAACACAGAAAGCCACCAAAAGCAGGTTCCTAGTTCGCCTAAAAGATCGATCCACCAAGAATCAATGACAGTCCGGCCTGCTCAGTAGGGTATATCAAAAATGACAGGGTAAGGGAAAATGCATAAGAGATAAGTGATCAAGATAGACCAACGATTAGGCAAGGAGACAATTGAATGAACAAGATGGACATGATGGAAACGCCAGCGTGCCATGAACAGTGGAATTAGACGGGGAGTATGAACGCTATCGGAGAATGCAGTAGATGTATAAACCAAAGGAACCAACCCAGACTGAACCCCCCCCCCCCCCCCCCCCGGACACCTCGGGGCGGGGGTTCCGCTTGGATATAGAAATGGAGCGGTTTAGCAGAATGCAATGAAAGACGGCAGCTCAATGTAAATAAATGTCCAAGTGTGACACAAAAAGAGAAAGGGATCAATTAAATGGCTCATGAGATCCTCGTGAATATTGGGGGAAGGGTTGGGTCAAGGGATCCCTCGTGACAAGCGTATTATGGCATGCCTGCTCGGCCATCGAAGGCAAGCGGACCGGAGTCATTTCGGGGAGTCAAAGGGTTGTCGTCAGAAGTCTCCGATCGAACAGGGGTATCGGCACGAAGATGTGACTGTCGACTAGAGGGGACATTGAGGGGCTGTGTTGGTTGCCAACCCGGGATGTTAATGGTGGCACTGCGGGCAAGATCGTCGTTGCTCGTATTAGGAGCGGGAGAATTTGAGCTACGTCCATCGTCCAGATCAGCTCCAGTTTGTTGGTCATCTTGCAGATGCAGATTCTCGACATCTGTCGCCAAGTCTGGTTCTTCGGCGTGGGTCCCCAACGAAGCGGACACCTGCTGCGGCCCGGTCCCGTTGGGAGGAGTCTCCTCGGTTTCAAGTTGTGGCTCCGATGGACGACCTTCTGAGACATTTAGGGCATCAGCTTCTCCATCTGCAGGCGTCTTCTCTCCCTTCTCGTGGTCGACATCATTAGTGTCGTCAACCTCAGCGCTGAGGTCAGTGAAGGCACGACAGTTGGGACACTGGAACATAGGGTAGTCAGGTGAGTGGAGCAAGCGACTGATACATTTGTAATGCCAAACGTGCGCACAAGCTGCCATGAATAAACACTGATAAGGCCGCTGCGTCACAGTTAGCACCTGAACCTGTTTTTGGACGTAAGGGGATAGGAGGAAGGGCAGACGAACCAAGACCGAGCCGAGGCAAATCGAACATTCTCGACAGCCTGAATAATCGGCAGTATCACCTTTGCCCAAGTTCTTGATTAAGCTTTCGGTATTTTTGCTGTTCCAATGGTTAGCTCCATGTCCGAAGGGTCGATTGTGCTGAATAATTGAGAAGAGTGTGACTTACTTGAACTCATTAGGCTGCTGCTGCCAGGATCGATTGCATTCGATTCGAATTCGCACACATCGGAAGATCATCTCCTCGCCTCCCCGAAAATCAATTCCCAGCTGCACAATATCGCCATCCTTGATCGAATACAGTCGCGAGACCATATTCGGCTGACTCAACCGCATGTGATTCAGAAAAGTGCCCGACGAGCTTCCGACATCCTTGATATGCCACTGGCCGTTTGTGTACATGAACTCGCAGTGTTTACGGCTGACTACCTTAGACTTGAAGCCCACGGGGGCATCCGATGGTTCGACGGGGTTTGGAATGGGAATCCCATCGCGCTCGGAATAACGGCCGACTCGAATCACACAGCTCTCGGAAGGTAGCGTGCGAGTGATTGGGACAAAAGGTAAGGAGGGTCGCGAGCTCTGGAAGGTTTCCTGGTAAGGAAAAAATCGAATGGTCGCCTTCTGTTTTGGTTTCGGCGGCGACGACGACTGAGCATCTACCGGGGTGCTGCCAGAGACGTCGGGCGCATCGCCCCCGGCGGAAGGGGGTTCTGGGGAAGAGGTTGGAGCGTCCGGGGTCGTGATGCGCCCCAGATTTCGCGGCGGTCGGCCCTGGACGGCGGAAAGACTCCTGAGTCGTGCCATGGCATTGGCGGGCTGGGACGGGGCGTGGGATTGCGACTGGATTAGTTCGTTGGGAGGAGTTGATCGCGATGAATCGGCCGATGACGTTTGTGTGTCGACGCCGAGGCCGTGGGAGCTCGTGGTGGGTGCAGAGGTGTAGCGAGAGAGGGCTGGTTGGTCACTGTCGGGACCTGGAGGAGTGGAGCTCTCCACCGGGAAGGACTCTGGGCCCGATGGGGACGATGGTGACAACCAAGGCACACGACTACTCAGGCCAGTGCGCGACCGCTGTCCACTGCTGGGGGAGGAATGGGAAAGATTCTGGGTGTAGGCACGAAGCTGGCTCAGGCGGCGGAGTCGCCCCGGGCGAGACGAGTCGGCAAGCGAGGCGGAGGCGGTGGCGGTTGAGGCCGACATGAGGGTGAGTGTCTGCCAACTCGTTGTCTGGGAAGCGTGCGAGATGGTTGGTTATGGTCTCTGCAGCACGCGACACAACGCAAATGGAATCACGTTCTGGGGCGCTGCTGAACGGGCAATGGGGAAAGGATTGAGCAGAATTGCGAGGAGAGGGGCGCTCAAAGGGGACGTCACTAGTTTGGAGAGTGGGATCTGCAACTGGGCTGAGGAAGTGGCTCACGGCGGCGGCTTTTACCAGGGCATCGTGGAGCGCGGGTGGAACAAAGACAGAAAATACTAGAAAGAAAGAAGAATAGCGGGCAATGTTCCCAGCGCGGGAGGCTGGAGGGATAGATGGATGGAGGGATGGAGGGATGGAGGGATGAGCGGAGGAGAGGATGAGACGAAAGAAGAAGAAGAAGAAGAAGAAGAAGAAGAAGAAGAAGAAGCGGGTGGAAAAGAGCAGAGGGCGGGGGAGAAGCGAAGGTTGGCACGAGACGAAGAATGGGCAGGGAATGGGGCAACGAGGGGGAGGGGGCGGCGTTGGTTCTGGCTTGCGGAGGCGAAGTTGCGAAACGGTGATACGGGGGAGTCAGCGAGCAGCAGCGACGAGGACGTGAAGCAGAATCGAAGACGACGGCTCCTCGAGGGCGCGGGGCTACAGAAAGGGCCCAAAGCCCGGCTCGAATGGGCGGATGCTAGAGCGCAATCGAGGAGATTCACCGGTTTTTTCGCAGGCCATCGAACATGGTTCGCGATGGGGCCATCGACTCGCAAAGGGTCTTCGGTCCGTTGGGTCTGGAGCACCGATCTACGTCAGAAAATCGTCGCGAGCGTGGTGAGTGGACGACGGGGAACGTGGGATTCTGGAATCTACAGCGCCGTCATTGTGATCTTCGGACTCGGCGCGGCTCCCAGCGGGTTCAGTCGTGCGATCATCTGAGCCTGTCTGAGGTTGGATTTTGGATTTTGGCCGCTGCCGTGCGTCTTTGTCGCCTCTTCTTTTTTGCGGGGAAATAGCCTCTTCCGGCCCGAGTTGCGTCGGTTTTAGCCGGCCCGCATGATTGGGGGAGACTCTGGGCGCCGATCTTGGAAAGCCCGCCACTCGCCTGCTGGTTCCGCGGGTGCCTGGTAGATGTCGGAGATCAAGAGATCAGCCAGTACCTGGGGATATATATGGAGTGACATGGTGATATCGTCGGGGGTCGAGATTTACATGGATGTCGGGCCTGTCTGGTCTGTTTGGTCTGTCTGGTCCGCTGGTGAGAGTCCCCGAGTGGATCGCCCCTTCATGTGATGTATACCGGGAAACCTCGAGATACCGCGCCTCCGCTGCCGTCGCCCTCTTTTCACGCGGATCATCCGTCCGGTGATCACCTGCGTCACTAGAGGAATCACACGGGCGAACAGAGACGATCCGTCGTCATTGGACCCCTGTCTGCACGGACCTCGGGAAGCAGAAAGAGAAAGAGCAAGTGAAAAGGGACGAGAGAAACAGCAATCGCGGCACCCGAGAATAGAAAGGTCCAGGAGGGGGCTTCCATCGCCCGTTTCCAGATCCCGAAACTCTCCTGTCCCTCCATAGATCCTCTTATCGGCTTCGACCGAGGACAGGATCGGGGGTATACCGGTACCTAGATTCCAATGTATCGGGATCGGTCTGGATGTCTGTGTAGAAGAGACCCGAGAGAGAGAGACGCGAAGGAGGAAAATGAATCCAAGAAACTAGAAACACTCAACATGCCCTTGCAGTATATACTCTATACTCCGAAATATAGAATGTATATAGGGGGTAGTCACAGATACCGTTCGGGCGGTATAGTCCCCCCCCCGGGGGGACAACGGCACAGTATGTCACCTATCGACGACATGGACGATCCTAGCAAACCACTAGCGATACGACGACATACTGATGGAGTGAAAGACGCTGTGTATTGGGCATGGATTTGCGAAGGCTGGGTTGTAGACAACGGATCAGAGGATCAACGGTTCTTATACTTCGGGTGTTGCCAAGTTTCCCAGTGGCAGTGTCGTGGGCGCGGAAGTTCCTAGTCGGGTTTCTCCAGCACGAGCGGATGGCTGGCATGACCTCCATTCACGTCCGATTGCATGAAATTGGATTTTTCGTAGATTCTCGTGTACAGTTCATATACAGACATGGATATGCGTGTCTCTCTCGACCTATCTATCTATATTTTCACATGAGAGATCCGGGAGGGAAAGGGAAATTGGGTTGAATGAAACCCAAGCGCCACAATAGGCGGGTACCGTCCGCTTAGGGGAAGAGCTTGCGGCCCGTCATAACCCGGCAGCTTGCCTAGGTCGAACTGCGAGGACTCAGTCGGATCCTGGACCTTCAAGGCCTATAATCTAGGCGCGAGGAAAAATAAAAGGAAAAGCAACCCCATAAATCATCGCACCGGAAAAAGAAAAGAAACATCAAAACATCAAACCTCAACCTCAAAAGAGACCCGCGGGCGCATCTCTCAGTTTCTTCATCACTGCCGAGCCCGAGTGTCCCCCCGTACAAAGGTCGAGTGCTCGACGTATCCGGGGTGTGATAGCCTTGATAGTCTGAGCCCGATAGCCTGATAGACGGGGCCAACGCTAGTGAGCTTCTGCAACCTCCATCCTCTCCACCCCCTCCCTCTCCCATCTTTCCTTCCCTCCGATCGCCCTTACTTCTTGAAGGCCACAGGCCTTGATCCGATCCGAGCTCAACTTCCTCACCCTTATCACGCGCCTGCTCTGTGTTCCCGTCCCGAAGCTTGACACGGGTGTATGCAACGACGTTGCCCGTCTTCTCCAGCCTCCAGCCTCCAGCCTCCCCTCGTTCTGGCAGATCCCCCCCCTCCCCCCTCTCCCCTCACCGATTTCTTCGGTGCATCGCTGGACGCCCTCGACCTTCACTCCTCGTACACTTGCCCAGCCGCACGGCCCTGATGCAGTCCTGTTGAGGAGGCATGAGTGGAATCGTGACCACCTGTCTGTCGTGCCTGTCGGCGGTCGACCGATGGTGTCATATCACAGCCTGCCTAGGTGGAGGCCGTTCTCGGGATGGCATCTACGAAACCACCCTCGCAGATAATGAACGAGAAGCAGTCTCTGACTTGCTGGGATACCTGGAAAACGTATGTTCCCGTCCGCGGCTGTCTCGCATTCGCGATGCACGCTCCCTCTGCCCCGATCGGGGGGAGCGGGTTCTTGTTTCCACTTCCCTCGCACGTCTGCTAACTCAACGGGGGTTCTCCCCTTTCTCTCTTTATAGCGTACCGAAACCGATTTCTTTGCGGGAGAGCCGCTTCAAGCGCTCAGCACCCTCGTCTACTCCGATAATGTCGATTTGCAGCGAAGCGCTAGCTTGACATTTGCGGAGATCACCGAGCGAGGTAGGCCAAGGAAATGGGCCCCTGGAAGTGGGAATATTCGTCTGACACCGGTCTCCAGATGTGCGCGAAGTCGATCGGGACACGCTCGAACCAATTCTGTTCCTGCTCCAGAGTTCCGATATTGAGGTTCAACGAGCCGCCAGTGCGGCGTTAGGCAACCTGGCCGTCAATGGTATGCACCGCACCCCTGATCCGCTCCGCGACTTACCGTCCCCGACCGCTGACCTAGCTATAGCGGAGAACAAAGTCTTGATTGTCGCCCTCGGAGGGCTGGCCCCTCTGATCCGCCAGATGATGTCGCCGAATGTCGAGGTACAATGCAATGCGGTCGGATGTATTACGAACCTGGCAACCCATGAGGAAAACAAGGCGAAGATCGCTCGTTCAGGAGCACTGGGCCCCCTAATCCGCCTCGCTAAATCGAAGGACATGCGCGTTCAGCGCAATGCGACAGGCGCGCTTCTCAACATGACCCATTCCGGTAAGTCGCATTTCGTCCAAGCCCTGCCGACGCCCAGCAGAGACATCCAGGGGCAAACCACTAACCCAAGGAATCAGATGATAACCGCCAGCAACTTGTCAACGCCGGTGCCATTCCTGTTCTCGTGCATCTCCTCTCTTCCCCCGACGTTGATGTCCAATATTACTGCACAACCGCCCTCAGCAACATTGCCGTTGACTCGACAAATCGCAAGCGACTCGCCCAAACTGAGTCTCGACTGGTTCAATCTTTGGTCCACCTGATGGACTCCTCCACCCCCAAGGTTCAATGCCAAGCTGCGCTTGCTCTACGTAACCTCGCCTCCGATGAGAAATACCAACTGGAGATCGTTCGTGCCAAAGGTCTTTCTCCGCTCCTCCGTCTCCTCCAATCTTCCTACCTTCCTCTGATCCTTTCGGCTGTGGCTTGCATCCGTAACATCTCTATTCATCCGCTCAACGAGTCCCCTATTATTGAAGCCGGCTTCCTAAAGCCTCTGGTCGACCTCTTGGGCTCAACTGATAACGAGGAGATTCAATGCCACGCAATTTCCACTCTCCGGAATCTTGCAGCCAGCTCCGATCGCAACAAGGAACTTGTATTGCAAGCTGGTGCTGTTCAAAAATGCAAGGATCTGGTCCTTCGGGTGCCACTAACCGTCCAATCTGAAATGACCGCGGCGATCGCTGTGCTGGCTCTCAGCGATGAGCTGAAGCCTCATCTGCTTAGTCTGGGCGTATTTGACGTCTTAATACCCCTGACTAACTCAGAGAGTATTGAGGTGCAAGGGAACAGTGCCGCAGCTTTGGGGAATCTATCTTCTAAGGGTATGTTTTTTTTATCAAACCTTGAGATGCCGTTCAAGCCACCGTCGAGTCCATCGCTAACAGTATCATCTAGTCGGCGATTATTCCATCTTTGTCCGTGACTGGGCCGATCCGAATGGAGGGATACACGGTTACCTCCAGCGGTTCCTTGCAAGCGGAGACCCCACATTCCAGCACATTGCCATCTGGACCCTTCTGCAGCTTCTCGAATCCGAAGACAAGAAGTTGATCGGATATATCTCCCGGTCTGAGGACGTAGTGCAGATGGTGAGGACGATCTCCGACAAGAACATTGAGTCGGACGCGGAGGACGGGGACGATGGCGAAGGCGAAGTCATTGCGCTTGCACGACGATGCCTGGAATTACTCGGAGCGGGTCCCAAGCAGACCTTGGTTGAGGCATAGAAATATGCAAGTTAATTACTCGTGTGTACACGGCAATTTGTCTGTTCGGTCCTTTCGTTACCCGTCGGCCATCTCGATTTTCTCCTCCCTATCTCTTCCTGTCTTTCTTCTTTCTTACCTGGGTGTTTGTATGGGCATTGAATCCATTGAATTCCGTTTTTATGTCAGCGGGCATTTGGAGTGGTCAGGGCCTTTTCTATTATTGTTTTTTCCCCTCTCCTTTCCGCGTCCTGATTCTCGAATTTCTTGGGCCGGTGCCACTGTCTCTTCATTGTTTCCAAGCATACACCGTGTATTCATGCTAGATATGGGGCCCTTCATAATTAATTCCTCTCTGTGCGCCGCAAGGGCATTATTTAGTAACTAGGTGGTCGTTGGTTATCAGAATTCCAGGAATTTACAAAACATACCGTCGTTTCATTCTTCCTATAGATGCTATTTCGCTCCAACCAGGCCGTGGCGGGGAAACCTACTTCCGCGCCGAGCAAGCTTCCCGGCAGAAAAATCCCTCCGTTGCTACCACCGGAACCTTCCACTTTGATATCTGCAATTTCAAGCCCCCAAGGGCCACCACCACAATGACAAGCTCTCTTCCACCTGTGGCTATTCCAGGGCAACGCCTAGGCCCTGTCTCTGCATATCTCTCAGGACCAGGCACGCATGTTCAGCAATCCAACATCTACGCCTCCATCGCCGGCCCTGTCATCGTTGATCCCGCCCAGTCAAAGACAGAAAATAAATCAACTCTGCGAGTGTCCCGAGTGACTGCAGGTGTAAACCAAGCAGTTTCAGCCCCTGTAGTTAGCTCTGGCACCACACCTGCCGCAAAGCAGAAGACAAGATACAACACTCTGCCCGCTGTTGACTCCATTGTCCTCGCTCGGGTTACTCGCGTGCAGAAGCGTCAAGCCACCGTCTCTATTCTTGTCGTTCTCGATGATGTCCAAGCACAGAGCACCGATCCTGCTCATGCCACCTCGGACAACGACAACGTCGCCTCCATTCTCACCTCCGCCGCTAATCCGGAAAACCATAGCAGCACGGATGAGCTGCGCTTCCAGGCACTCATCCGTAAGGAGGATGTCCGTGCTGTCGAGAAGGACCGCGTGGTTATGGACGAGATGTTCCGCGTTGGCGATATTGTCCGCGGGTCGGTGATCTCGCTCGGCGACCAGAGCTTCTACTACCTCACCACGGCCCGGAATGATCTCGGCGTGGTCATGGCCCGCAGCGAGGCTGGAAATATGATGTTCCCGATCAGCTGGAAGGAGATGCGTGACCCTGTCACCGGGCTCGGTGAGCAGCGGAAGGTTGCGCGGCCATACTGAGGGGTTCGGCACTCTGCTGTTGCCTTTTAATCCCTGTCCACGCGAGACTTCCGGGTCTTTGTTCACTCTGAAATATGAGTAATTTCCTCCACCCGAGATATACCGTGCATGTCATTCACGAAGATATTGAGGGATCCTTTCGGATCTTCCGTGATGCACCCGCGCACCCACTTCGAAGGAGTGTGCTCACAACCTCGATGCCCCGGGTTTGCATCTACAGAGTCCAAGGGTGTGTCCTGCGGAGAATTTGTTCTCCATGATGCATCCCACTATTTACACCGGGTAACCAATCCATACCCACGCGATGCCCCATCCCGCTCGGGGTGGAATTGGATGTTTCAGCAATGCTGCGCCGCGGGCTTCGACTTCCCCGCCTTGCCTTTGGCAACCTTGAGATACCCCTTGAATTACGAATGAAAAAGAAACCTTGCATATTCTTCTGATTCCCCGTTCAATAGGTGAATTCAATATGCAGAGTCTGGGAATTGATAAGACCTACCTCTGCAAGAGTCAGCCTGGCTCGGTCTTCTCCTTTTTTTTACAGTAGAGCTAGTTTATCCATCTCTTCCTTTACCCCTCCTTAGTATACACGGTCGAGACCTCATCCATGTCGGGCTGTGTTTGTCAATGGAGGTAGAATGACGGATTTCCTTCGGAAATCACACGGCGGACTCTCATCTACTGTGAACCCTCTCATCACTCTTTTCTGTTTGAATCTTCTGTGACTGGACAGTGATTTGGGTGTTACATTTCAACTCTGTATGCCAATGTGTATAAATATTGAAAGCACTAGCAAAGCAGTATCTGCGGGTTAGATAGACAGTTATATAAAAACAGTTAAATCCATAGATAGCCAATCCATTCTTTTCTTTCTATGTCCGTCCAACATGAATCAAATGCATCGACATAATAAGAACAAACCACATCCCCAGCACCCAGCACTGCTTTATTTTTTCAACGTCTTCTGCTTCTCCGCATCAATCAACTTCCGCCCCTGTACAACCAATCCCTTTCGCATGCGGACCGCGTCCATATACCGCTTCGCCACGTTCTCACGGTCCGCCAACTCACCCAAGTCCTCCAGTTCCTCCTCGGTCGCGGGCACCCAGAAGGGGTCTTCGTCAAGAGCCTCGAAGCCTGCGAAAATAAGCTGCGGCTGGGCCGCGCCAGACGTGCGCTTGCGAATTTCCTCAGCGAACCCAAACGACTCGGCGACGGGAAGGAGCGCGAGGATTGTGAAGAAGGGCGTGCCTTCTTTCATGATCTCGGACAGAATCCGGCCACGGCGGCGGGTGATCACACCGTAGACACGGCCCAGGACTTCGGCTGTTAAGGAGGGATGAGTGGTTAGCTAGTGTTGATTTTCACCTTGGGGTGGGGAGAGGGGGGGGGGATTGCGAAGTGGACATACTCGTTGCTTGGATCTCGCAACTGTACATTGCGAGCATAATGCGGGGGCTCCAGTCGAGGAAGCCCTGGGTGATACCTTCGCGGACAAGCTTGATCGAGTCGCCTGTCAGACGGCCCTTGTCCAGGTCGTCGCCAGCGCTGACATCGACGGAAAGGTCTTCTAAGAAGACAGCAACGCCTTGCATGGGCTCCTGGCAGAGAGGTCCTTGGCCAGTCGCAAGCTGGAAAGCGTATGCAATCTTGTCACAGAAGTCGCGAATCAGCAGCGCCTTTTGGTCGTCGGGGGAAATGGTGGTTTGTTTGTCGCCCAGCAAGCTAGAGAGTAAGGGTGTTTAGTAGTTGCGCTGGTTGCTTATATCTGGCATTGGTGAGAGCCCAACTTACAATTTATCACAAGAGTTGACCGTGGTAGCGTCGACTAGTATGTTAGGTCCTACTCGTCGGGGTCCAAATGCAGTGATTCGGTCGACGACGCTCCTCCATAGCTCTTGGTCTTCTTTGACTTCTTCTTTAAACACTTTGTCCAGCTCCTCGCGGAATTCCTTCAAGGACAGGATATTACCCTCGCGGGCTTCGCCAGTAGCATCGACATCAGCAGAGTCCACTTGCTGAACTATTTCAACAGTACCCTCCACGGCTGCTTCGGCCTCTGTGGAATTGCGCTTCTCCTGCTGAACCCGCTTGAGGGTTCCAACTTGCTTGGTAAGGAACTCGGTCACAGCCTCTGGCAGAGGTACAACGCGAAGGCGCACAGTCATCTGCTTAGACGAGGAAACAGCTACAACACCTCCCCGACCAAGCTCCGGATTCTTGGGAGGAGCCATCTCAGCTGCGTCGACAATGGCTTCCCGGTACGGGACAATAGCCTCGCCGGTTTGAATTTCGCACCGAGCGAAGCGCTCGCGGAGATCTTTAATGCATCGCTCTAGATGCAATTCACCCGCCGTCAAAATAACGTGTTCGCCGCTTGGGAGCACCTCATATAGGGCGCAGGGATCACTCTGCTCAAGTAGACGCAGGCCGGTGATCATCTTGTTGAGGTCCGCGGGGTTTGCTGGCTCAAGGGCAACGCGGACAATGGGAGGGGTGTTCAACGAGACACCAGCCAGGTTGATACTGCCTTCAAGTTGGCTACAAAGCGTACCTGTCTTGAGGACATAGCCTGCAAGACCTCCAATTCCGAAGACCACACCAGCCGGGACAGACTGCAGTGGCTCAAGACTCCGGCCCATAAGAAGATACAAGTCTGTGACAGTGACCTTCTTTGGTTCTGGGCTGGCATGTGGATTTTCTGGTGAGAACTTGGGCGGCAGCACATAAATTGAGTCTCCAACCGAGATAGTTCCCGAATAAAGCCGGGCGAATCCAATCAGATGCTCTTTGTCTTCCTTTTCGCCCACTTCTTCCGGCTCCTCTACCTCTGTAATCAAGGATGTGTTCGCGAATGACGAGGTCATTTGGGCAAAGTCATCGCCTTGGCCGGCGCCAGCCTCGGCTTGCATCTTTGCAATCTCTTCTCTCTTGCGGCGAGCGATTTCTCGAGCCTCGTCTGCGGTCATAGTACCACCGCTGCGTTTCTTGCTCGACGTCAATTCACTCTCCGGAATTGCAGCCATCTTACTAACGTACGCAACCACTGGTTGCTCGGGGCCTGTCTTGAAGTCGATCATGGCTTGCTTGATCTCTTCGGAGATGTGATCCGAGCCAGGAGATGACTCGATCATGTCTGGAAGTCGGGCAGCTTGTGCCACCGGGGGACTGGGCAGGTATTCAATGACAGAAACAAGTACTGCAGTTGATAGAGGTAGCCACTGGGAAAAAAGGGTAGTCATGATGTTCTTCGGGTCACGCGAGCGCAGAATGTATGGCGGGATGGTGATGTTCAGGGACTTGGTGATCTTCTCCAACAAAACCGGATCGCTAAAAAGAGCCCATTAGCATCAGACACCCTAGTCCAATGGTTATAAAGTCCCTATGAACTTACCCTTTGCCTTTCCCTCCGCCTGTAGTCGCTTCATATGCAGCCCAGATGCTATCCAAAACCAGCTGTACGAACATAGGTTTCAATGCCCTACCCTTCAAATGCTTCTGGCCAAGCACTCTCTTTGTCTTGGGGTCCAAGTAGAAATCACCCCAGAGGACCTTCTCTAGAACAGCCCGCTTGATACCGAGTTTCTTTTCGTAGATGGCGGCAAATTGACGGATAGTGAAAGCCCAGCCATCAACTGCACTGCAGAAGATGACGTTGTTTTTTTCAGGGGCAAAGTAGAGATCCTCGTCATCCCGTTCTTCAAAGTCAGCGATTTCACTGACACTCTGAGTGGACTCATCATCTAAAGACTGCTTCTTGGCCTTATCCTTGTCCCGGGCAGCAGCGGCGTTGGCCCGGTCTTCCATACGCTCGCGCCACTGCAAGTCTTCCTCCATGCGCTCTCCCTGGTAAAAACTGCCAATCACTGCATTGACTTGCTCCAAGAGTCTACTGAGATGCGAATAAGCTTCGCTAGGGCTCATCATAAGCTCTGTCACGAGCCGATCCATTTTGTTGATGACGAGGATCGGCTTCAGTTGCTCAACCCAGGTTTGGCGCAGAACGGTCACCGTCTGACTACAAACACCTTCAACAGCATCAACGAGGACGACGGCACCATCACACAAACGGGACGCTGTAGAGACTTCACTGCTGAAGTCTATATGTCCCGGCGAGTCAATCAGATTGATCAGGTACTCCTTCGGGACAGGCGCCGCATCCGGACTGGGACGGCGGAGCATCGAGAAGAATAGGGAGATAGCTGAAGACTCCATCGTGATACCTCGGAGCTGCTCGTCTTGACGAGAGTCCAGGTAGCGGATCTTGCCCGCTAGCTTAGGCGAGATGATGCCATTGGTCGCGATCAGGCTATCGGACAATGAGGTCTTACCATGATCCTTGAAGGAAAGAAAAGAGACTCGTCAATCACATGGGTTCTGATGGAAACATTAGACTTGGTGCCTTAACTTACGACGTGGGCGAGGATGCAGATCTAAGTTCGGGATTAGTATACCGCGGGCCTGACATCACAGGTGGGATGGAGGGGCACAACTCACATTGCGAATATCCTCGGGCTTCCGCTGGAGGCGGACGAGGTCGTCGACGTTGACCACAGGCATCTTGACTGGTGCTGACCCTCTCCCAGTGTCTCGCAGGTCCAGTAGATGAGAAGTGGTGGAGAGAGAAAGTCGTCCGACTGGCCGGAGAAAAAAAAGTTGCTGAGAAATGCGGAATAGAAAGTCGCGCCTAGGGCCGATGCCGACAATGATATCGGCACCTTGAGAACAAATCACCAATACAGAATTCTACGCAGAGTCCTTCATGGGGGTTTTTTTTTCCAAGGAGATATTTTATTTAGATCGGTTTCATTCTGAACTATGACGCGAATGTGCTATTTGTGTGGGCTCGCGCTCGAAGGCGGGTGAGTGTAACGATTGGATTTGACTCATGATGAATCAACCTGGACTCCGGATGCGCCTAAGTTCAGACGCTTTTCTAAGCGCTTCATATTCATATGCGCTATATTTAAAATTTTTCTAATTTCACTCTTCATCAAAGGAGAGCTTGATTTTCTTCGCCTTCTTGGGTTTCCGAGAAGCTGGCACCTTGGACTGTGCATTGTCGGCCATCTTCTTCTCGTCGACCTTCTCATCAGACTTATCCTCACCCACAACCTTCGCCTGTTTGCGTTTCCTTTGGCCGCCGACTTCAGTCAGATTACTTTGCTTCGCCACAGGTTCTGCTTGAGCTTGCGCTTGGTCCTGTCCCTCGGCTGTGGGTTCACCTTGAACAGACGGCGAGTCCTTCGTTTGATCCGCGCTACCTCCACCGACTAAGGCTTGATATTCCTCCTTTGAAATCACCTCATTGCTCTCTTCGTCAACATAGACAGGTGCATCATCGTCGTCATCGTTGTTCTTGGCCTTGCGCGGCCGTGCAGCAGGTCGCTCCAGGCGACCGGAGGAAGTTCCGTAGTGACCACGAAGTTTCTGAAGAAATGCAGGCTCCTGTGCCTCTATATAGTGCGTAAGGAGAGGTTCGGCGAGGGAATTGGGAGGCGCGTACCATAGGCCAGCTTCGAGTTCTTCGACATGGCCGGGTGACACTGGGCGGTGGGATTAGGATTTTTCAAGTCTAGATCATGCTGTATAGCCTTGTCGGGAACTGCGGACGAAGAATCATTCGAAAACAACCATCAAGCCCTTCAGTAATTGAATGTCACCACCAAAGGGGGTGTGAGGGTGGAATGAGCTTGAAGTGCACGGCGCATCTTCCAAAGCGGCGCAAACAGCTCGACGCCGCGCTAAACCGGAACGGGACTCATCGAAAAGTCCCTTTGGAGCCGCTCCGCGTCAGCTCCTCCTCATCCATCTCCCTCTATCCATTCCCCATTCAATCATGCTCTGCGCAAGTGAGTGCTCTACCTTCGATGATATCAGCGTCGCTTTCTGGGGATCAATTGATCTAATCAAATTTCTACCGCAGTTTCCGGAGAGGCACCCCAGGTGCCGGTCGTCTCGCCGAAGAGCGGTATGCTTAATCAATCCTCTATCGCACATCGTATCTGGATCTAACATCAGAGCAGGCAGCGTCTTTGAGAAGCGCCTTGTTGAAGCATACATTGCCGAACATGGCAAAGACCCCGTCAACGGTGAAGAGCTCTCTGCCGAAGATTTAATCGATGTCAAGTCGCAACGCGTTGTTCGACCTCGCCCTCCCACCCTCACTTCAATTCCATCTCTTCTCAGTGTTTTCCAGGAGGAATGGGATGCCCTTGCTCTTGAAACATATACCCTTCAGCAGAACTTGGCACAGACTCGGCGAGAACTCAGTGCGGCGCTTTACCAACACGATGCGGCCGTGCGAGTGATTGCGCGACTGACCAAGGAGCGTGATGAGGCCCGTGACGCGCTCTCAAAGGTCACTGTTGGCGCTACCCGCTCCAGTGGTGAGGCTATGCAGGTTGACTCTGCCGGTTTGCCCCAGGCAGTATTGGAGCGAGTGGAAAACACACAGGCTGCGTATGTGCTCTTGCTTGGTATTGATTTGCTCTGCTTTGCTGACTTTATCTCTTTTTCACAGTCTGTCTAAGACGCGTCGGAAGCGCCCAGTGCCCGAGGGCTGGGCCAACACCGAGGCTATCTCTGCCTTGAAGCCCATTGAAACCTCAGAGCCTCTCTATCCTGGCGGCCGTGCCCTTTCCATTAATGCCAGTGGAGATTTGGCACTTGTCGGCGGTGTTGACGGCGTTGTTGGTGTCTACTCCATTTCCAAGAATGTCGTTGTACAGACGTTGAAGGTCGACGGTCCGGTGACCGATGCCGCCTGGGCCGGCGACAAGGCGGTTGTTGGTTCTGCCACTGGTTCGGTCAAGGTTTTCGAAAATGGCGGTGCAGTTGCTAGCTTTTCATCTCATGCCGGCGAGGTGACTGCACTTGCAATTCATGCAACTGGCGATATTGTCGCTTCCGTTGGTGTTGATAAGAGCTATGTCCTCTATGATCTGGTAACTGGCACTGTTATCAACCAAATTTTCACTGATGCTGGTAAGAACTATTCTCTCGACTTGGGCGATAGTTGCCAAAACACTGACCCTTTTTCTCAAGCTTTGTTGTCTGTACACTTTCACCCTGATGGCCACCTTCTGGCAGCTGGTAGTGCGAACGGCCAAGTCAAGATCTTCGATGTCAAGACCGGAGCCGCTGCTGCCGAATACGCGATGACTGGGTCCGTGAAGGGGCTTTTCTTCTCCGAGAATGGTACGTTCTTGGCTGCCGTGGCCGCAGAGTCCACCACCGTATCGATCTGGGATCTTCGCAGCTCCAAGGAAACCAAGGTGCTGGACACCGGGAACCAAATTTACTCGCTATCCTGGGATTACACTGGTCAATTCCTCTTGACAGGTGGTCCCAGCGGCGTGACTGTCCAACAATTTAACAAGGCTTCGAAGGAGTGGTCAGAGCCTCTACGGAGTGCCGTGCCAGCTGTGGCTGTGGCTTGGGGATCTGCTGCTCAGAGCATTGTGGCCTTGAGCGAGAGTGGTGCAGTTACCGTGCTTGCCGCATAGTCATTATCTTATGGAGCTTAAACGTGTAATTTTACAGCCGGATATCTGCGTTCCCACGGTGTTCTTCGATGTTATGACTTCTTACTTGCATGGAAAATTAAAATACAATCCATATTTATTACCCCGTTTACTTTCAATTCTACCTCTCGTTTGAGCGCTCTTTCTTAAATTGGAGTTGAACTCACAGAGAAACTGACAATTCGTTTCGACCAAAGCTGAATTGCGTGCTGTGGGTTTGTGTAACGAGCACGATATCGGAATGTAAAGGGCTCTGAATACTCATACACCAGGCATATGCCTCATCTCATCAGCCTCGCAATTTTTCTGGCCAAAGCATAAAACTCTAATTCACCATTAAGCCTAGTGTCTATTTGCTTCATGGCTGTACATTGTGGGGTGGATTCCAAATTCCCAAATCAGAAAAACTTAATCATTCAAGACTGTCTCATGAATTACATGGGTCCTATATAGCAGACCCACCCTATATCTTGGCAGATATAGATAGAGCATAGGGTACCGCGATAAATACGAATCATTCTTGAATACGTCGTACATTGGACGGTAACATGCATGCACATCCAACCACAGCATGGGCAATAGTCAGATGGCGATGAGAATTATTCTGCATATACGTATACCAGGCAATAAATCACGTGGGAACTCGTGATGATACGCTAGTTTCTCTCTGAAATATCAATCTTCGATTCAGCATCCTGCTTTTATCTGCAGTCAGATTTCACATTTGTGGAATTCTCATGTTATAACCAGCAGGAAATAGGGCTTTATCCTTATTTCCCTTGGCGTAGTATTAGTCTACAAACAATAGAAGCAGCAATTTATCAGTATATAGAGTAGCTCTTGTGCCAAGCTTAGCGATCTCGGTATATTTGATCTTGTTCCCATTTCCCTCTATGGCGAGGACGCTATCGCCATCATTTCACCGCCTAGTAGTTATCTCCGCTTTTTCACATCACGGCAGAACAATACCGCCTGGGGACTCGGGCCTGCTCGTTATGTCGACCAAGGATCATGCGACTGCCTCGACTCTACTGGAGTCGTCTTCTGTATCTGTTAACACACCTGGGTCCATTTTCCAGTGTATTTTAGGTACCAGAACTGATATGAGTGAAGACCCTGGCGTCCAGTTCGTGGGCGCCAGGTCCAAGGTAAGCAACAACCTGAAGGTTGAAAGCGCGGGGCAACTGATAATTAGTTCAGTTCTTGACTAACAAATTTTGTCTTTTCTTAGCGCACGCATCGTCAAATGTCCCAAGAATCAAGTGATGGGAGCCAAATGTCCTGGCATCACCACTTTCATCCTCCCCGTCCGAACACATCCAGCTCCCGTCCCGCTCGCTTGCCACCCATGAGAACACCCCGAGATGGATTTGACTTCAGACGCCCAGCTGAAGTAGCTAGTCAAACAGAGGATGTGATTGACCTCACAAATGAACCGGAAACTCCTCCACAACATACCCGTCGCCACTCCTCCGACATTCAAGGCTCAACCTCCTCACGGCTTCCCCGCTTTGGTAGGAATATCATGGCGGAAACAGACATTGTTGACCTGGAAGTTGAGCCTGACCATACAGGTGAAGGTCCTTCCAGTAGTCCAGAGGTTCAGTTCGTCCGGGCTACTGTCCGCCAGCCACCCAGACGGTGGGATCCTTTGAGCTTGCTCCCTACCAATTTCCCTCTAGGCGCTCGGTCTCAACATCCCCATGACATGCATCGCCTTGCCCCTTTGGACAGAACTTTACCGAGAGCCTTGCAACGGGCACATAGGCAGTTTATGCCTAATTTGGGTGACTCGTTGTTCATCGGAAGCTCCGCGGGCCTACCTCCTATCGATGTCACTAATGAGGTCATTCTCGATTATGCCGTTTCATCTTTTGCTATGGACCCCCTTTCTCGTCGCCAGGAGGAGCGGCGCCAACGTGATAGGTATAAAGCTCCAAGTCCTGCCCCAGCAGGCTTCACCAGAACTCTAGGGGAGGATGACATTGCTATTTGTCCCAACTGTAACTGGGAGCTTGGCACTGGGGACGGCAAAAGGCAAGAGATTTGGGTTGCAAAACCTTGCGGTCATGTTTGTTTCCCTAATATCCCACCCGTTCAATCACAAGCTAACACCTTCCCAACAGGTTTACTGTGGTGAATGTGCCGAGAATCGATCTTTATCAAAAGCAAAGAAGGCACAGACTGCTCAAAGAACCAAACCATTCTCTAAATGCCAGGTTGAGGGGTGCGGTAAACAAGTCAGCGCACCCACAGCTATGCTCCATCTATATCTGTGAAGCCGTTCAGGCTCACTAGAGGTCCTCATTTGCATCGCAGCTGGTGTTTTCATGTGCCATGTCTTTTTAGTTTCTTGTCGATACCCAATATGCATTGAAAAGGCGGCGTTTTCGGGTCCACCTTTCTCCTGGGTTCTTTGCTAGCATACGTTCATGATATTTGTTCAATCTGCCTCTTCTTTCTCCATTTCCAGGTCCCAACTTTGCGTAGATCGCGTTAAAGATAGAGGAATGTTAAATGGGCTGTTGACTTCTTGTCTCTATTGAACATGTGAATTTTGAGTTTGATTCACGGATATAGTGGCTTGGCTTTGCAATGCATAAGGTAAAGGTACCACAGAGAGATAACAGCTTCTCAACAAGTGAGTAGGCAGAAACAGGAGTGACAGTGAAAGGAAATGGTGGCCTAAATAAATGATACAATAAATGCAGTGACTGAAGCCATCGGCCAGGTGGCTGTAGCGACTGCAACAAGGCAAACCCCTGCAAACGAAAAACGCACATACATTATACACCACGCAGATCACCATGATATGGTGACCAAATACCACGCACACTCTCGTTCAGACTTGTTATTGGCTTCTTCTGCGACTTCAGCTTCTCTCCACTTGCATCCTTGAGGATCATGGCTTTCTTCAGGATTTCAGTAGGCTCCATATTTCGCACACAGATTGCCTTCTCTCGACCATTGATATAGTGGCCTTTGATCATAGGGTGCTTCGAATGTCGTGGGGAAACGTGGATCTCAACCTGAGGGTTTTCGCGAGCAAAAGCGGGAAGGGTTTCCGTAAGGAAGTTCCTATGGATCAATCTCAGTTAGAATGATCACTAAATCACATTTATTCAGCAATAACTCACAGCATTCCTCTTGAGCTGCCACCATAATTGCAGTAGTGGAAGTCAAGGCGTTTGCATTGTAGGATGAAGGCACCGACACCGTTCTTTGAATGAGCATCGCGTCAGTTGTGAATACAGGAATATTGCACAATGCATGAAGTATTTGACGGTGTTACATACCCTGGCAGTCGTGACCGCTTTGATTCCTCGCACAGGCATTTTGGCTGTTGGTTTTTCCTTTCAATTGTCATCGCCTTGAAGCCGCTGTTCTTCCGGGGCATTTTCTGGTGCACGTGAGGCGGTGAGTTCTGCGCTTACTGCGTCTGGAACGTCTACCGCGGCTAACTCTCTTACTGAGACCACACCAGAACGCGACACTCCTGAGGAATCTCATCCAGCTTCAACAGTCGTCATCTTATCTTCACGTTGCAAGCAACGGGCTGAGGGATCACGATGACAGACAAGCTCCCTCCTCCTCTGCTGGCCCTTTTTCAGCCCCGGCCACCCCTTCGCTATATTCCTCCCTCGGATCGCGCCCCAGAGGACTGCAAGAAAAGCGCCATTTCCGGAGTGGCCCAGTACCTCTCTGAAGCAAAAGCCTTTGAAGAAGAGTCACCTTACAATGCTACTGAGTGCTGGCTCCAGCGCAAATGGCGCCAGAAATTGGAGCAGAAGGAGATGATAGCCGCAAAGCTGAACGACAGCCTGCAAGACTGTATGCGTCACGTATGCCATCTGCGTTTTGAGCTTCCTTACTGATCATACATAATCATCATTAGACAACCCAGAGAAGGATACGCAAGCTCGAGGGGACCCATTCAGGACACTCTTCGTTGCTCGTCTCAATTATGAGGTGAAGGAAGCAGATCTGGAGCGGGAGTTTGGCCGCTTCGGCCCCATTGAGCGCGTAAGCTTCCAGATTTAAATGCCTTGTGATTTCATGAAAACTAAGGGGGGTTCTTTACAGATTCGCATCGTCAAAGACACAGTGTCCCCAAAGGCAGCCAAGAGGCCCAACAGAGGCTATGCGTTCATCGTTTACGAAAGGGAGAAAGACATGAAAGGTATTATTGCCAGGCCGTCGATTTTTGGAGACTCCGCTAGAGCTCAAATATTTTGGTAAGAATATTGATTGCTGACCCAGTACAACTACCACACAGCGGCCTATAAGGAAACAGATGGAATTCGGATCAAAGACCGACGAGTCCTTGTGGATGTAGAGCGCGGCCGCACGACAAAGGGATGGAAGCCACGTCGCTTTGGTGGAGGTCTTGGAGGACGTGGATATACCAAGGCAATGCCCTCGCGACCCATGGGACCTGGATTCAACGCCCCCTCCGGACCAGGAGGTTATGGCGGTGGCTTCCGAGGCGGCTTTGGTGGGCGAGGCTTCCGAGGCGGAGGATTTCGCGGCGGCGGTGATCGATTTGGTGGCCGTGGAGGCATTGGTTACCAAGGCGGTCGCAACGGATTCGGTGGCCAAGCACCACCCAACGCCCCCTCTGGCCCCGGGGGCGGACGAAGCGGAGGATTTGGCGGTGGTTCTTACGGAGGAGGAGGAGGAGGAGGAGGCAGATTCGACCGCGGCGCAACTGGCAGCAACCGGGAGCCCGTACGTCCCAGAGATGGACCCTCGGACCGTGATCGTCGCGACGACCGGGACCGTGACTACAGAGACCGTGACCGCGCCTCGGACCGCAATGGAGATCGCGATCGCTACCGGGACCGTGATCGCGAGCGTGATCGCGATAGGTATGGCGGCGGTGGCCGAGAAGACCATAGCCGCAAGCGTCATCGTGAGGATGATGGCTATGATGACCCGCGCTCCAGGAGACGATACTAAACACTATTTCTCTTTGCCCGTGGAAACTATTCACTTTGCCTCTCAGCCCTTATTTGCTGGTGGGTATCCCTGATCTTGTTCATTGTGCATCCCTTTCAAACCGATGGTAAGGGGGTAAGATGAATATTCGAGCACTTGAAAAACGGGTTAGAGATGATCAGCGCCAGTTGTCGATATCCTCGATGCACACCTTCGCTTCATGCTTTTGATGATCCCCGGGTATATGTGATCCGACCGTGCCCCAGCCACTTGATCAATTATGCGCATTTGTTGCATGACACAGGTGACAAAAATCCGGCGAACTATTTCTGTATTTCCCAAAGTTTTTCCTCCCTTTTTTTGCCTTCCCCTTGGTATTTCCTTTCTTTATTTGTGTTTCAGTGTGTTCGGCCCTCATAGGACCTCTTGCCTCACACACTCTTTCTCTCTTTGGGGGGTAAGTATGTATTTTAGTCGAAATTTGGCAGGTGGGAATCAACGATGCTCAGGTAAGATCAGGTAAGGGGCTAGCAATTGCAATGACCTGATAGCAGGCATCTTCCTAGGTAGACGTGAATTGACGTAAGGAATGCATTTATCTGGGTTCGTTCTGAGCTTCTAGGGTACGAGTAGACTTTTTCATCCAATTTGGTATCTATTGTCATAGGCACATCAAGGTGAAAGAAATGGTCTCTTTCTAGAAGAATATATGGAGGGAAAATAACGTTCAATATATTGAAGAAGAAACAATAAGCGCCCACCCCAAACTCCGTAAGATGCCCATAGAGAATCTTTTTTTGGTCAACCTCACTAGGGTCAAACAAGAGAGGTAAATGCAGTACAAGCACGGCTCTCAAGCATCGACTTCCATATCGCCCTGTTCCAGAATCTTGATCTCACTAGTGTTGCGGTTCCAGCAGGCCTTGAGGTCAACCTTGAACTCGGAAGAAGTCACACCGAACATCTTCATAAGGGTAGTCTGTCGAGAATCCAAGGTCTCTCCCTCTCGGCACACGGGGTAGCCGGTCTGTCCCTCAGTCAGCTCCAGCATGACCTTGCCCTTCACCAAACGAGTCGGGACACCAAGCTTGCGGAGTGCAGGCTCCATGGTGTGGCTAATAGGCTCATCAGATTCGGCGGGGACCTCGCCAGCCCGCGAATAGACCAAGCCATTGGGGATGGAGAAGGAGCGGGTGGCAACAGTGCCGGCACGAGCAAAGTCTTGGGGGCGGAAGTTCTCGAAATAATCGGTCACAGAGTCAGCGGCGCGCGAGGTGAAGAGCAAGCCGACAGCACCGGTCAGATATTTGTTGAGGCGGTGCAGGTTCTGAGCAGCTTCATTTTCGGGTGTTGTACCGAGAGCAACGGCCATGACTTTGGTCTTTCCGAAGAAGAGACTAGAGAGACATACGGTTAGTGGGCCGATATCAAGGTGATTCTCGGATGACCATAGCTAGGAATTTCCGCATTGAAATTGCAAGACCTATCCATAACTCCCAGTGGCGAAGAAAAAAAACATACCGGCTGTCTGCAAACTCGGTGCGCACATCCTTCAGGTAGGTGTTCCGCATGTTGTCGACTGCAAAGACAAACAGGTGATCATATTCCTCGACACATTCCC
Organism: Penicillium macrosclerotiorum; assembly: GCF_028827735.1. Classification (NCBI taxonomy): domain Eukaryota; kingdom Fungi; phylum Ascomycota; class Eurotiomycetes; order Eurotiales; family Aspergillaceae; genus Penicillium; species Penicillium macrosclerotiorum. Next base: position 4,351,718 of record NW_026643083.1, on the reverse strand, counting down.
GGATATTGGCATATAGCCGGCGAGTTTGCTCCTTGTGGTCTTTCTTGGTCGTCTTCGACTCATGAACCACGCGCGCGCGCTTTGAACGAGGCATTGTGAGCTATGGTGGATTCTAATTGAAAAGGCGTAATATGGTTCGTCTGTAGTGGCCGGCCGCATTGTGGTTTTTTTTTCACTGATAACAATCACGTGCCAGGCTTATCCGACCATGCTAGCCCCGATCAGGCCGGCAGCTGGTCGTATCGCGGGACGCTGTCTTCGATCCACTACGCCGGGACTCTCTTCTTACGTCGTCCGCGCCGTCGAGGGACAATGCTGGATTTTATGGACTATATCCAGCTCGCCTTTGCTGAGGCGACCAACTGGAATCAGGACAATTCCTACTCATCGCTCACGACCACTGCCCAGTGTAAGTTTAGCGTGTTCAGGGATGCGCGACAAGTGATCTAACATGACCAAACATAGCGATACTGGACTTTTCGACCCCCGAGCGACTGCGCGTCCGTCTTTCGTCTCTCTCAACTCCCCACTTTGGCACCAGTTATACTCTAGGTACCGTGGGCTTACTGGATGGCTCCGTCTCATACCTATTTAGCACCGTCCCTTTCGACAATACTCCTAGTCGGAGTTCCTTGATCCCTCTTCGAAAGGTATCCCCTGGTTATCGACAGGTCCAGGCTCCCGTAGCTCCATTGCACGCATGGAAATGGGACTCTCTTCTTGATGGTGTTAGCATTTCCGGACTCAAAGATGGACCGCGCTCAGTACCTGAAGATGCAGACCAATCGGCGGAAGCGGCAGCGCATCGTAAAGCAACCTTGATGTATGCTTCACTACATCTTCCTTCGCCTACCACATTATATGCGCTATTCTTGCGAAGGATATCTCCGACCATGCAGCTGTCACTTGCAGTCTGTTCAACGCAGGGGCAACCTCTATCAAAGTCTGCGCCGCAAGCCTCGATGTTGACTCAATTGTCCCATGACACTGGCAAATACTGCAATGAATATCTATTTAGCACCGATAATGCTCTTTTCGGCTGGCGTGGCCTTTGGAACTTTGGCTCCCACCCTCGGTACACCCGCGACGATACCCGGCCAGCATTATCACTTCTTTCCGCCGGTGCGGAGGCGTACTACTCTCCAGTCTCCTCTTTGGTTGGCATGTCAACAGGTCTGCGATTCAGCACTCTTCCAGCGGCGAGTCAATTGCCATTATCCTCGTCCTCGTCTACCAGCAATCCCACCCCAATATCCACATTTCCTTATACCTTAACGCTCACTCTTACTCCTATCACCGGCTCCCTATCCACCACATACTCCCTTCGTGCGTCCCCGAATCTTGCATTCAGCTCTCGCTTTGGCTTCAACGTATACAGCTGGGAGAGTGAGATGGTGGCTGGTTGCGAACTTTGGCGAAGATCCGCGAAATCAGCGACATCTGCCGATGACGGCCTTGAATGGGCCCGACACAAGATGCGCCTGCATGATTTCTCCGCCTCGCTCCCGGGTTCCCCACCGTCCCCTCCACTCGCCTCCGACCCGGTTCAACCCGATTCCGTCGTCAAGGCAGACGATGGCAATGAAATTGAGGCCAACGACTCGGTCATTAAGATCCGTATTGACCAGTCTTGGAACGTACGCCTGCTCTGGGAAGGCCGGGTCAAGGAGTTGCTGGTGAGTGCTGGTGTCGGGCTGGGCCCGGGTTCATTCTCGTTGACTCCGAGCGTCTCCTCCGCGTCCTCGGGGAGTGGATCAACGCAAAGTGGAGGCGGCAGTCCTGGGGCATCATACTGGCGCGGGGTTGGGGTGTCCGTGATGTACTCATCGTGAGCATTGTACTGGGTTTGGATTACATGCTTTCTTCTTTCTTCCTGCATTCTGTGTGCATTTCTACATGATTGATAAGGCTTATAGTCTTCATCGGCATCTCAACTACCACAACGGATATACTTTTAATATGCCGCAAACCGAAAATACCGACGGCTTTCACATTGTACATATATTCTCATGACAACAAATCTCACGTTCAAAGTTTTTAGTGCATTATTTGACACATGTGCCTCGGTATCAGTCAACCCTTCCTTCGATGCGACTATGCAGGCATCATATTATCTAGGATTTGGAGTGAATTCCTTTAAATGCGGGCGTTGATGATGTCGACGACTAAAGATACGGTTAGTAACGCATAGGTCAAAGGCTGAAAGCGTGAACCTACAAGCTGGCTTCAAGCTGGCACCGCCAACGAGGAAGCCGTCAACATCGGGCTGGGTGGCAAGCTCGCGGCAGTTCTTCTCGCTGACGGAGCCACCGTAGATGACACGGACGTTCTCCTGGGCCTCGGCGCTGACAGCTTCGCCGAGCCACTTGCGGATGGCAGCGTGGACCTCCTGAGCCTGCTCAGTGGTGGCAACCTTGCCAGTGCCAATAGCCCTAGAGGTACAATGGATTAAAACCTTAGGTCGATAGATTTGAGGATCAATTGTCTTACCAGACGGGCTCGTAGGCAACGACAACCTTAGCCCACTGCTCCTTGCTCAGCACGGCAGCAGCAGCGTTAAGCTGACGGGTAACAACATCGATGGTCTTGTTGGCCTCACGCTCCTATGGGATTGCAAATAGAATCGGGTGTTAGCGGAGGTTCTCGTTCCTGTCGCAACCCGATGACCCACACCGGGTAAGGGACACGAAAAAACGGGTAACCGAAATGGAATGACGTACCTCCAGGGTCTCACCAATGCAGAAGATGACCGAGAGGCCACCCTCAATGGCAGCCTTGACCTTGCTGGCAATGAACTAGATATAGAATGTCAATTTCATTCACAAGTGCTTGGCCTTCATGCCTGCCCATTCTTGTCGGGGCGAGACATACCTCATCGGTCTCCTTCAGGATAACACGGCGCTCACTGTGGCCGATAACAACCCAGTCGATCTTGGTGTCCTTCAGCTGCTCAACGCTGATCTCACCGGTGAAAGCACCATTGGGCTTGTTGAAGACGTTCTGGGCAGCAACACCAATCTTGGCGTTTGCCAGGCTGCGGGTAAGGGTGAGGTACAGGGCGGGAGGAGAGATGACGACCTCAGTGGACTCATCGAGCTTAGCAGCGTTGAGGTTGTTCACGATGCCGGTGATGCTCTCAGAGACACCGTTCCTGCCCATTTTGTCAGTTGCATTCTTTGGTAACTCGAAGCAGAAGTGCATTCAGGGAGTGAGATGGAGGGGCAATCATTAGGTATGGTGGGGGTACCCGGGGCCAAAACACGTACATCTTGAAGTTTCCACCGACGAAGAATTGACGAGGCATTATGAAATATGGTGTGAGTTTGAATTGACTTGAAAGATGAAATGTTTGAGAGGGCGTGAGTGGTAAGTGCAAGAGCGAGACGGATGATTAAAAGAAATGGAGGGGCAGCTCATCCCGACAATCGGGCCGAGCGCCTGAGCCACCGGGCCTCCCCGCTATGACATAATTACACCTGTTGCCGTCGTATTAAAGGTTTGGAAGACGTGTCTCAAGGCTATAATGTGTTCAATGATGGATCAAAAATTTGAAGAACACCCATAGCCAAGGCTACTACGACGACAACTACTACTACTACTACATAATAATAATAATATAGGTTTCGACATCCTTCTTACACCTGACCAAGATAATATGGATAGGACTAAACTGTCTGCTTTCGAGCGAAATTGTTTCTTCATTGTTGATTCTCTACATAGGAACTAGCTTTGTGATTTCTCAATTCATGGGTCACATTTCTCTGCACAGCAAAGACATTCTGGGTAGCAGGTAACGACAAAACAAGCCCTCGAATAAAGATTTTCATTTGGCATTATCAAATTGACCCTGCATTACCTTGTGGTATTATATGCTCTGTAGACTAAATTGTTGGCCTTTTCAAACATTTGTACCTCATTAAACCACCTTGCACAGAGCCAAAAAGAAATAACATATCAAGAACAAAAAGTATAAGAGGACAGAAAAGGATGAATGAATGAATGAATGGGTACCTTTTCATAATAAACTTGAATAGAGAAAGGAGGGAAATAAGATACACCGATAGCTTTCGATGTATCAATTAGAATCATCCATATTGCTATCCTTGGAATACTCGCATCCACAGTGGCGCATTGAAGAGACATCCCAAAAGGATCCACGTCTCTCAAGCTGCTGCTGGCGCTGGCAGGATTCCTCTATCATCCTCTGTAGAAATCTTGTTTGCTGTTCAAATGCCCTTTCCCATTTTTCAATCCTAGATTCACACTCAAGTAGTCGATTTCGTAACTCCTCGTCATCTATGCGTTGGATACGATATCCCTTAGTGTCCGCAGTGGAGACACTGGACATACCCGCGGGTGCTCGCACTCGCTTATTAGGTATAATATTATGCAAAACATTCTTTGAAGTTATTATGTCAAAGTGATTATGGCGAATTCTTTCCTTGCGACCAAAACTCCGGCCCCGAGACTTCCGTCGGTAATGCGACCCATTGCTAGAGTCGCGACGAATTGGACTGCAGGACCGAGCCTCGGGGGGAGGAGTTGGCTGGAGTGGTTCCTCGCAGTCACACTCCATGATTCCTGTATCTCCAATAGTAGAGCTGGTCTCAGACTGTGACTGATCGAATATCAAAGATTCATCATCGTCATCGTCATCGTCGTCGCTAGATTCGGATGAGTAGCCTGCTGCATCATGAGCATGCTTTACCTGCTCCCTATACACCAAAACAAAAGTTAGCCATGATTTCTTCTTTCAATTCGGGAAACAATGTGCTTTATATTTGAGAGATTACTTACTCATCAGCATGGACTTGCTCCTGCCTTGTTTTTTGAAAAGGCTCACTGGGGCCTGACGTGTTCTGTCCTAAGTCTAGTCTGGTAAATGGACTGGTAACCGATACTGGACGAGGCAATGGTCCCTGTACCACACATCCAGGTGCCACAACTTGGCCCGGAATGAAGGGCTGGTGGTCCCTATGGACCCATACTGCCGAAGGCGCAGCCTGATAGTTGGGAAAGGCTACCATGTTAGGACGCACATTATCAATCTGATGTGCTTCAATTCTGTTCAGACGGAATGGCATCCCAAGGTCCACCAAGTCTCCCATAGGTGTTCTTGGGTATGACTTGGTCTTCATGGGTCTTTTCATGAGAATGATATCCATTGAAACGGTTTCATAGTCATCGCGATGAGCGTTGCGGGCCTTGGAGGGCCTGTCGCGCTCCTTCGCATAGACACAGCTCCATTCCATATGTGCTTCAATCCGTCGTTGCTCATGTATTAACTGATTGACATGAGCACGGCGAGTATCCGACAAATTTTGATATTGCTGTGCTGCAGAAACCTTATTTGCCCGTTTCTGCACCATCTTATACAATTCCCCCTGAGTAAGATGCATTTGAGTGCGCTCCACCCGGGTCCATGTTGGCTTTTTCCCTGGAATTGGATCTGCCTTATAAAATATGAAGCCTTCATACACCATACAATAAGATATAGGTTCGCCAATACACACCGAACTTGGCACCGCATGAAGATCTTGTAACGGGCTGTCGACTTGGGGATTGCAAGCATTTGTAGGAGTGCATTGATCTTGTCTTTTGGCCGACGTGTTGACTGCCTGTTTCTCTTGGGCGTCCTGTGTAGCCTGGTCATCTAGCTTGAATGTCGTCATGGTTCTAAAAAAAGAGAAGATGTGAATACTATCATGTACATACAGGATGCACGATTCCCGGAATAACTGATAGAGTTGATGGGGAAGAAATAAGATAGTTGTTTTGCACATTCAGTCCTTTTATAAGCAGGCAACAAAAGGACGCCTCTACATCTGGCATATTCGTGATTTTTTGCCCGGGCGAACCTCTGTACTGAAGAGCAGACGCCCACGGCGTCGGGCGTTGTGGGGGCGGCTTACTACAGTAGTATTGAATGAGAAAGACCCTGTCATCCGCCCCAACTTAAGCCCGGGTGTGACACGCCCAGTCATGGGGTGTGGGTCTAAGGCTTGAACTACCTGAGCGTGGAGGGCATTGACACCCTGCGACCTATTCAGGGATACCGCGGACGGAAGGAGTCTTTTTGCAGCTTATCTACTTCGTCCGGTCCCGCGCTTTAAAAATGTACGTTTGTTTAACGCTAGCGCCTTTTTTTTAAGGGTTTAATTTTGGTTCCATCGACCTTGGATCAGCCTCAAACACTAAGCTGTTTGGGTCTTGGTTTTTGCAGGAGGCTCAACACGCGGCGGGCCCCTTTCATTTATGGTTGGCTAATTTTGTATCCATTGCGAAGAGTTCCGGTCCAGACTTGCGTTTTATGATGAATGTGGACCAAATGTGTTGAGAAATGCGCCCACGACGGGCGGGGTAGACTTGGTGAGGCTCATCAGTTTATGGAAAGACCGGGTCTTGGGCATACCCCAAAACTACAGTCGCTCTGGCTTTGTTTTTTTTTTTGCATTGTTGTGGCTAGATAGCCTCGTCTGATCGGGTTGGGTCTATTAATAAAGTCTTCATCAAAAAAGACCTGAAACTTCCATCATCTATCAATGGGGGTTAGGCCATTGTCCTACCTTTGTTGGTGTTGACAACGCTTTCTTTCCTTCCATCTTTGATGCAATGAGGGGGAAATAGATGACATTGGCATCATGGCTAGCTTTGTTCAGTGATTTGAACTATATAATAATCTTGTCTCCGTGAGGGCCTGAACAATCCAAGCTTAATTCAACTCAAACTTCTCTTCCATAACCACAGCCCCCATAGACTTTCCACACACTGTGTTTCACGGAGGCTCATATTTCTCATGTCTGGGAACTCCAACATCGCGAGGGGCTGGTCTACCCCGGAGTATTGGAAAGGGTCTTTTGCTTTCTCTATAAATGAACTTCTCGACCAACAAAGCCAGCTAGCTATAAACCAGCCCCATCTATTTCAAGTTCTACGAGATCGTCTACAGACAGCCCTGGCTGCTAGGGAGCACCGACCTGTCTCGCTATGTCCGCATACCACGTTTAGTCACGGCTACCGAAGTAGCCCAAGTGACAGCGTTGATTTTCAGAAAGATGAGTATCTCGAATATCTTGATCATTTTGATCCATTACAAAATACTACTCGAGGTCGCGTGCAGAACATGTGTGGAAGTCTCCAAGAGACAATCGACGTGTACGGTCTAGCCGGTGAAGGCAGTATGACACCCGTCTCGTGTCTCGATGGTCAGAATGCTAACAGAACACAGCTTTCGGCTCAGTCTTCCTTGGGCGGGAACGAAATGGAGGGGTTGCTAACCCGGAAGACCTCCGGCACTATGCCATCAAGGTAGAAAAGCACCTCACGCTGCTTGATGCGCTGCAGCAGTCCTTTTGGAACCCGCCAATGGCACAGGTTCCGAACCCACACACTCATTACCAAACATTTATCCCTAGTGAGGCTCTCGTGTTACTTTTCCTGACCGACAGTGACAGATTCCCCACGCTCGATTCAGTTTACACCCACGACCGCTTCCAGGCGATTGTCATGTCACCATGCACCGACTATGACCCGGACCAAGCTCCGCAAGGAGGTCGTGACTACCAGCGACAATTTCCTGCATTTAATGGGCACTATTTGCTAACTGAAACCCGTAGACCTTTACTTGACTCGCGTGGTGCTTGTAAGGTCTCAGCACAGTTCGTGGAGGCAGTCACACACATGGCTGACATGAATCTTTGGCATGGCGATATTTCAGTCAACAACTTTATTGTGGATAAGGTACTGAATGTAAGTGAAGTCCGGAAAAAAAAAAATTCTTGCTGGAATGCTTGCGAGCTGACATGTTGCTTTTTTTTTAAAAAAAAAAAATAGGTCCAAGTCCTTGATTTAGCTGAGGTCACCTTTGGGCTCCACGAAAAAGAATTCTTCAACCGCCAGTACATGTTTGTCCCATTCCAAGAATATCAGATGTCACCCGAATTAGCCTCACATATGTCGACTTTCACCGGTGATCATTGCTCTGGGATAGATATGGGACATGATCTGCGGCGAGAAACCTTGTGGAAATTGGGTGTCATTGTCTATGGCATTGTTCATGGCTTCTGGCCCTGGGACTTTCCACTTGCGCCAGGGAGCCATCCTGACCTCCTCAGCCCCAGCGCATACAGTAGTCCTCGCAGGATCCACAGCAGGCGGGATCGTATCCTCAACGAGCCCTTGCGCATCAATGAAAATTTGCCACAAGACTGCAGGGACGTGCTACAAGCCATGTTGAGCCAGAACACAGAGGACCGGCCCACACTTGCAGAGTTGGAGGCATACCCCTGGTTCTCGCAGTGGGTGCATGAGACCCAATTCTGGGAACGCCCACTTTCCCAAGCCTTCCGGGACTCGTACACAACCCAAATATATACCTGATCATTTCGGAACATTCAACCGAAGTGAAGAGCGGGTTTTGTTTGGGTGATCAACTGCAACGGCCAGCTGATTCGTTCCAAAGCCAATTTTAAATAATTTATTATTGAAATTTTATTTATTTCTTGATTCCATTCATTTGTCACCCCGTCATATTGAACGAGTAAAGAGACCGCAGTCATCGGCTCACTCAGGTCCGATGTATACATCAACACAGGCAACCAGATTGGTCCTCGGGATGAGGCTCAGCCTCGTGCAGGCCAATCAAAATGATAAAATGCGTAGGCAGCAGCGGGTTAGTAGATTTAAAAAGTAAAAAATAACGCTAGCAAAAGCAAAATTTGAAACAGAGACATGAGGCTGACGCCAACTATCGACACCCTCCAATCCGGGTAATAAAAAGGTAAACAACGCCGAATGTGAATACGGCACAACAGGTCATCATCGTCGCAAACTATCGAGGCGCGCCTGAAGATCATCGTCACTGGCATTTCCTCCGCCTCCGATAGCCTGCGCTACCCGAGCGCCACCTGTCGACTCTTTCTGTATCTCTCCCGATGGTGTCTCGCCCAGCTGGATGGTGGTTCAATCAGCATTTGGTGCGACTTGGGGAGGGAGGATTGGACAGGAATACTCACCGCTTGGCCGAGATCGACACCAATTTCATCTAGTATTTCCTTCACGATATCTTCGCCTTCTGCTTCATCATCCTCCATTCCTGTTGCCTCGTCGATCGCCTCATCCATCATCTCTTGACGCTCGTCCATCACTTCGTTCTCTCGTTCGAATTCCATTGTAATGCGTTGCAAAGCCGGGAGATTCATCTGACGGTTCATGCTTCCCAGAAGCATGGTCGCGCCCTTCATAGACTGCATCATCTGCTCGTTACTGCGAACGGTCTATCGAGAAACCCAAGTTAGCTAAGTGCGTCTGGATGGGCCAGAGGGGAGGGGGAGGGGTAGGGGTGTAAAGACTGCGCAGCTGGTCCATACCTGAATTCGCAGTGAGATGGCTTGTAATTGCGTGCGCATCTGATAAAACTTTTGGATATATCTACAACGCCAGAATGGTAAGTTGCGTATGCGACCAAGAGGGAATGAGCAAGGCACACACCTGCGAGTCCGAACCAGATCTTTGGCCTGAATCTTGCAGGCTCCAACCTGCCCATTCTTTGCACTTTTCTTGATATCCTGCACCAGCTTCTTCTCCTGGTTCTCCAGCTTTGTACGCTCTCGGTCCAGTTCGCGCTGTGTCCGATCGAGGGCTCGTTGGTGTTTGCGCAGACGCTCGGCGGGCGTCATACGCTTACCAAACGCCCATTCGACAATCTGTACTCGCGTCAGTCAAAGAAATTTCAGATCGTAGATTCCAATTCAACTCACATTCATGGTGGGTGTCGGGGGAGGGGCGAGTATGGGAGGAGAGGGAGGTTGCGGGCCTGCCTATTTACCACGAACTGTGACATCAACGTTGGAGCGGGACGACCGATCAGGTAAGATAACGGTAACTTACCGCCCAGTCACATGCCGCTAATCCTTTCTGGTAGGTCCACACGTCACGGGCTTTCATGGAAAACTGCCCACCAACAAACAACTTTCTTCGATGGCTCCTCGGGCTCTCTTGCATCAGTCATGAGTCAGGAATACTTTCCCGGTGAGGGCTCTTCAAGAGCTGGCTCGTCTCGATTCTCCGATGAGGACGAAGAACGAAGTCCTTTTCACCCTCAAGCTCCGCCCGCCTACATGACTGTTGGCAACGGCTCAACCTCGGAAAGCGCGACAGCCTTAATGACTTCACTTAATCAGGATTCGGGATACGGAGGCAGTATCACTGGAGAAAGCGCAACGGATGGCGATGCAAACGCAAATTGGCGTGCTGGTTTGATGGAAGACCGACCAACTCCGGCTCATACTCCGACACGGCTCGGTGAATGGAATCCTGCTGGTGAGTTACACTAAGGGACTCTCGATGGCTACAGTAAGCGCATACGGTTCTGACAATCTACCTCTACTGCAGCTGAACATGAAAAGCAAATCGTGGCCAGCCATGTTCATCAACTTCTTTAGTATGTCGATTGTCTTGATTTCCTTGTTCCAAACGTCAACCGTCTAACGGTTCTTCACTTCCTCTATAGCAATTCGAACCGCACAAAACTTGGCCGTGCAATCTCCCGGACTATTGATACCTTAAAGGAGCTCCAGGATATGAACCGCCAATGGCCTGCACACTACCCATCGGTGCAAAGCGCACAAAACACTCCGTCTTCCCCTTCGCAGCGTCCACAACTCCAGCAAGCGCATTCGGATTATGGACAAAATGACAGTAGACCAAGCACTCCGCCACGTCCCGGGCAACTAAAGCGCGCAGCAACTACTATGGGAGGAGAGGACATTGCGGAGTCCAGCACTACTGCAGAACGTCGAACACCCGCTGAACCTCGCTTGATGACCCCTCAGATCGCCCAGGAATTCTCGATCTTGAAGTTGGATTTGAAACTCGGCGCCTTATCTCAGGCAGAACTAGTACACTCGTTGGAGAAGGCTTCAATTGCCTCTCTTCTCGATGGAAAGATCAGCCAGAGTATCAAGCATCTCCTTTCGCTGCGAGACCGGATTGAAGATACTTCGAGCAAAGTTCTGGTCACAGGAGATTTAAATGCCGGCAAATCGACATTTTGCAATGCCCTTCTGCGACGAAAAGTCCTTCCCGAGGATCAGCAGCCATGTACCAGCATTTTCTGTGAGGTCCTCGATGCTCGAGAGAACTGTGGGATCGAAGAAGTGCACGCTGTGCACAAGGACACCCCTTACAACCGAAACGACGAAAGCACATACGACGTTTTCCCTTTGAAGGAGCTTGAGAATATTGTGATCGACAACTCCAAGTACATGCAATGCAAAGTTTACGTGAAGGACGTTCGATCTATCGACGAATCTCTCCTCAACAACGGCGTTGTGGATATCGCTTTGATTGATGCCCCTGGTCTTAACTCCGACTCCTTGAAGACGACCGCTGTTTTCGCCCGACAGGAAGAAATTGACGTCGTCGTTTTTGTGGTTTCTGCTGCCAATCATTTCACACTCTCCGCCAAGGAGTTCATTCTGAATGCTGCCCATGAAAAGGCCTATATTTTCATGGTAGTGAACGGGTTCGATCAGATCCGGGATAAGCAAAGATGTGAGCGTATGATCCTTGACCAAGTGGGCAAGCTCAGCCCTCGCACATACAAGGAAGCGGATGAGCTAGTCCATTTTGTTTCCAGTAATGCTATTCCCGTGGCGCCTTCTGGAGCGGTCTCGCAGTCTGGTAGTGGAGGCGGTGATGGCGGTGATTCGGACCCTCACGACGATGACGACGACTCTGGCAAAGACAAGGGCAAAGGAAAGGAGAAGGAGAAGATCCAGGATTTCGAGAATCTCGAGGGGGCTTTGCGACGCTTTGTCCTTGAGAAACGATCTAGATCCAAACTTGCTCCTGCTCGGACTTATCTTCTCAACCTCTTGGCTGATCTCAACTCGCTCGCTACTGTCAACCGTGACGTTGCTGAATCGGAGCTCAAGCGAGTCACGGAGGAGCTGGCTGAACTCGAGCCTGCATATGAGAACGGCAAGAAAAAGAAGGGGGAGTTGGCTGATGGTGTCGACAAAGCCATTGACGAGTCTTGTGAGGATGTATATAACCACACCCGCTCCACCCTGGCCAACACCATTGCTCAAGTCTCGGATGCCGACCTTGGCGTCGAGTATCCTGGATTGTTCGCTGCTTTCCAATATGCCGAAGATCTAAAACTGGCGATGCTGGAGCAAATTTCCGCGGCCGTCACTGGCTGTGAAGATTACGCACGAGACAAGACTGTGAAAGGCGTAGGCTTTATTCAAAATATCGGTCTGTTACATGTCGGCGAAGACAAGTTCTCTGCTCTCAATTTCCGTGCCGACCTGATGTTCCGCCGAGGCCGCCGCCACACTTTTGGTCGACAGGTCGACACCGAAGTGGAACTGTGGGACTTTTTCGACATTGCTGGCCTCTGGGAGCGTCAGGAGAAGATGGCAGGAACTGGTGTTGCGATGACGGCTATCACTGTTCTGGGAGGAAGAGCATTTGGTGGATTCAGTTGGGTGGATAGCGCGCTTAGTGCTGCCAAGGTCCTGGGTCCTAACAACCTACGCCGACTGTTTCTCCCGAGTATTTTTGCTGCTGGTGAGTTTTTCTGCCATTTGAAATGACCATGTACAATCGCTAACCTGGCAATAGCCCTCTTAACCACTGCTTACGTGTTGTCCTCAATTCCGACTACCCTTCCTCCCCGTCTGTCGCGGAAGATTGCAGCGAAGCTTGATGAGATGGACTATGTTCACTCGAATGCAAGCCGTATATCTTCGGAAGTCCGGCGCATCCTTCGCTTACCTGCTAATAACCTCCAGGCCAGCCTGGCCCAAGACATTGAAGATCTTGCCCGGCGCAAGCAGGAAGTGGGCAAGGTGAAGCAGGAGAGTGAGGTTGCTACCAAGTACTTTTCAAATCTGTTCCGTGAAAGCGGCGAAAATCGCCGCTCCGTCGAAAATCTTGATCTTGATGGCCCTCTTCCCGGAGCCATGGGCGCTTTCGATCCTTAAATGTCGTACCGTGTACCAACAACCATGGTTTTCCTTTCTTTGTCCGCCATTCCCTCATCTCAATCTTCCCTAGACATGTACACCTCTACCCCTGGCATTTTTGACTTCCGTTTGATATCCCTTCCCTTCACTATGTATGACATATCTCTTCTTTCTTCTGCTGGTGGTACAATATACCCTTTCTCTTGGAGAAAGGTATTCCCTGTCTCCAGTCTCTTTTCTCTGTTTCATGGCGTGAATGGCGTGCATCGATGGTCCCTCCAATCTATTAGCCAAAGATTCCCTTCTGAATTGACTGCTCGTTCTTCAAGCCCCCCCCCCCCACCTTCACTTTCCAATAATTACAGTATTCGGACAAATACCAAGTCCACCACGGGTCTCTTGGTTCTCCGATCTCTCTGAAGTGTCGAAAAATATCACACTTGCTTCCCCGGTATGTAAATATCCCGGCATCTGAACCCCGCTCATTGCGATCAGCGATGTGGAATGCAATAGATGATGAAATTAGACTATTTCCTCAATGTATAGAGGTCGGTTCTCATCCTTTCAATCTCAATATTCACAAAAATTGTGTTGGCTTTCGATTCGCACATGTAACGTCAAGCCTCGAAGTTTGAGGACCTCCTTTGCAAATGACTATGGGCTTAACTACAATATTGGTCTTTTGGGGACTCCAAACAGCGTCCAGGCAAGTAGGTGATCTTCACGACCAGCATCATTCTAGTTCGGCCCGAAACAGATGATAGACCACCAAAGGAAAAAGCTAGATTAATTATGCATTCGTTTATCTTACTAAGTACTGATGCAACCATCTGAGTCAGAAAAAACCCCTAGACAGACTTCAAAGGCCCATAAACGCGCCATTCGCAATGCAATAAACCCCACTCCCGCCTTGAAACGATAATAACGCCAGCAGCAGACAGGTGACATTCATTCTTCGTTCTTAGGAGCATGTTTTCTCGTTCTTCGTCGAGAGCCCCATCCGATATCCTCTAATTCCTTGACTTCGCCAACAAGGAGACCAGAATCGGCCTTCTGGTGCTTGTCAGTCAGCTTGCCAGCATTTCGCAGAAACTCCGTTCGCATAGCAGCAGCATCAGGGTCTTCGTAGTCCAGCTGTGTCATTGGTGGCTCCTGGTTCTCCTCGTCCTCGTTCTCGGCCTGGCCAGAGAACTGACCGGAGAGAAAGTCAAATTTCGCGCCACTGAACAGGGACGACAAGGTTTGTTCGTTGCGGCTATTTGTGCGGGAGAGGGAGTTGTCTCGTGTACGATCCGCGCTCTCGAGCGCTGTACCGAGGCCATCATCATTGAGAGTGTCGATAGAGCTAGCACGAGATGGGGCATTGGTAGTCTCTTCTGTTCGAACAGATGGGTGTGATGGTGCGCGGCCGAGTAGTGGCTTGCGTTTACGGCGAAGGGGGTAGCTTTCATCACTCGTTGATGTTCCTTCGGTCTGTTGTCGTGACTTGGCCGCTTGAGCCTGCTGCAGAAGACCTTTCAATGCAGTGTCCAGAGCAGACGGAACAGCTGGCGCGGGCGATTTCTCTCGTTCTGGCTGATTCGAAGGTCCCCATGCACTTTGTTGGTCATGTTTCCCATTGGGAGGTGATGCAGATCTTGACTCAGGTACACTTGCTTTGGGTCTGTCCGGGGACTCTTCGTTATCAAACCCATCACCTATAACAGGCATCATTCGCGAAATTTCACTCTTTCCCGATGATGGCTTCTGAGGCTTGTCGTTGCTTAGTGGATCATTAGGGATGCTTTGATCTTTGGATGGGACCCCTGTAGGCACAGATACTTGTTTTCTGTTCACAGACACTGTAGGAAGGTTTTCCCGATTGCCACTGCTTTGAGATACTGGCCTCCGTACTGCATATGGCTCAAATGGTTTCTTTTGGCCAGTTTGAATGGATATCCAAAACCAATCAGCTGACACCGAGGGAACTCCCCATTTGGCAGTGTGCCGTAATTTCTCATGGCTGGCTGTTTGTGGATCATTGCATATTAGAACAGAAGCTTTGGGTGTGAGATATTCGTCATACGTCGCACCCATTAAATCCACTAGTTTAGAAAGATGCAAAAGATTAATGCGTGCAAACCCAGTAGAGCATATCCGCATTCCCGAAAATCCTAATTCAATTAGCATCAACCATATTACTAGCCCAGAGTAAAGCTTACCTGGAAGAGGAAATTTGGGGAACGGCGTGCTCGCAACATGGGATTCTGGTGGAACTAAGGCTCTGGCATCGAGACATCGTTCCAGCCACATGTCTGTAACCACCTCACACTCAAATGCCATGTCATCTGTAGATGGAATTTCCGATCTAGGGGTTCTGTATGGAACTATGACATACAAACCCTGGCCTGTTTTGGGGATACTAGGGCGAGAAAACTCATTCAACGACTCGACAAACTGAGCACCATTGTACTCAAGATGATGTCGAAGAATGCTTTTCTAGAAGGAAGTTAATTTTCTGCACTGGGCAAAACCGTAGATCCGAACACTTACTTGTTTGGAAGAAAATCCGCTGATAAAGAAAAAACACCCACTGAGAAAGCCTTCAAGAGATTTGGCCGATATCTCTGGCTGCCGGCGGGGTTCCAATGTTTCAGTAAATGTGGACTCGCTGGCAAAAGATTTGGCAGCTTGGATAGCCGGTCTGGGCTTCTCGAAGGATTCCGAGTCGTCGAATGGGTCGTTCCCGGGTTCTGGCATCTCACTAGCACCGAATCCTGCACCGATAATATCACCCCATATGTTTTCATTCTGGCCCACTAGTTTTGTACTCGCAGTCCGACGTAGCTTCTTCCTTGGTCGCAAATCTGAGGAGCCGTCGTTTTCTCCAGCCCTTGCTTTCCCAAGTTGGACTTTTGTAGTCGACAACGATCGATTCCATGCGCCCACGCCTTGCTCTTCTAGCTGTAGCATTGGATGGTATTTTTCTTCTTCCAGGATCATTCCACGCTCGAGGCACTCATGAAACCACTTGACTGTTACCACCTTGATGTTCCATTGCGTCGCAAATTTATACTTTTCGCCTTCCGTATTCCGCGCAATAAGATGCGTCACGCTTTTTGTCAGGTCTTTTCGGAATTCAGCTCCATTCTCTATTGCCGTCTCCTGCATCTTCATCCTGAAAGCCACTGGGCATAACGTCAGCAAGGGTTGGTTCCAGTTTATTTGTAGGACTGTTTCAGAAAACTCACTTTCTGAAAACCCGGTGATGCATATGGTGAGAGCAAAGAAAGTTGGCAGCTTATACTGTTCCTCCAGCTGCTGGATGTCCGTGTCTCCTCCCAGCATCCAAGATTGTCGAACGGCTTCAATCCACTCCGGTTTCACCACAACCACGTCATTTCGCTCTCGTGCGACAAACTTGTATTTGGGGGAATCAGTGGCTCCGACGAGAAGGTGGGTTACATCTGAAGTCAAGTCTGGACGTTCAATTGCGCCCATCTCCTTCGCAATGTTGATGAGGTGTGTCTGTATTGCAGATGTACGCGTGAGTATAGGTCGAGGGCCTGCATTCGGTATAATATTGCACGACACATACCCTTTGCTCCAAGGAAACCGACGTGAAACAAATGACCGCGCCCCTAAGCGGGTGTTCCTTATCTACACCCCCAGCTGGTTAGAATCCAGGAACACGAATGATTTGAAGCCACAACTCTCTAGGCACGTACTCGAGTCTTCCGCCCCTGCCATCCTGCATGACCGATCGCGCCACCATCGATATGCCAGCAATATCTCTGGTGAGGCTCAACCCTGGTGTGGTATGCGAAATTGAGATCTTAAATATCTCAACGCCGGCATCGCGCGTCAATATCATTCGCGGTCACGTGTTTGTGTCAGATAAGGGCCGATAAGATCGAAAGCCGCCTGGACAATGAACGAGATGCGATGTATATAGACATTATTGATATACTGGTTAGAAAATAATAAGCTGTAATCAAGATATAGTGTATATCAACAGTCCTATAGTACAATGGTCGATACACAATGTTATGAACATCATCTATAGATTAAGGAAATTTGGTGCAGTACTTAGTTGATGACGGTTTATATATTGTTCAAGGCCCGATGCGGAATAAGTCGATGAGCATGGAGGGAGCATATGTATCCGGTAGGTACCTACATTATACTATTTGGTAATTGTCTATGGTGTGGACAAAGAATGACAATTTCAATAGCCATCCTAACTGCTCTTCAAAAGCAAATTCTCATCGCTAATTTGGGTTAATGAAAGAACACAAAAAGGTCTTATCTCTATTGATAGAACGCGGCCGCTGGTTGGTTGAGACTCCGACTACATCTTGTCGCTTGTCGGTCGCGGGCGCGGGCGCGTCTCCCGCGCGTTCGGCAGAAAGTTATCGACTCGCCGTCAACACCCGTCACTGTCTGCCCTGCGAGTTTGTTGTTCTTGCTGTATATGCATGCCTCTCGAGTCAGAATACGTCGCACAGAAATAATTCGATCGATCTCTTTGAATTGCGCCAAGAGGCCGTCGGCAATCGCATACTCCTCGGCACCCTGGCCTGTCCCTGAGGAAACCACGATGTTCAAGAAAGCCGTAAAAGACCACCCAGGAGGGGAGACCAAACCTCTTCAGTCCAACTTCCTACGCGCGAACTCGGTCATCCCATCCAAATCCGCACAACCACAGTCAGTCGGTGTAAAGCGGAAAATTGAGATGACGAGTGGGGGAGAGTCGACATTAGGATCCCTCCATAGCACGGTCTACTTTGACGAAAATGACTTCGACGATGACTTGGACCTCGACATTGATGAACCTATACCGTTGAATCTCTCGAGCGCATCGAGCAGCACCAAAGCCCCGAGGCCCGACCTTGTCACGTACCCAACCATCGATCTGACGTCGGACAATACGAACCAATTGAATGCCACTGAAGCCGGCAGGACCCCGGCGGATGTCGCCTATCCGGAGCTGCCACCTGGATCGCAGGAGAAAAATGCGCCAGCAAGCAGTATTCAGTACCCATGGTCTTCTTCTCCTCCCTCCCATTTCCAGCCGCCGCCCGAACCACGCACGTTGCCGTGGCTCAAAGAAGCCAAGAAAGAGCCAAGTCAAGACAGAAAGAGCAGCTTAATAACCCCAAAGCGCTCAAGACCAGCTGAGCCTTGGAATAAGAGTGCAAGCGCTATCAAAGAAGAACAGAAGGAACTTAGGCGAGAATATAAGAAGACTCAAAAAGTTGATGCCGTTCCCAAGCAGAAAGACAACGCGAAAGTTGCCACTGTTTTCCTCAGTGATGAACAAAAGCATGTGCTGGATGCTGTTGTTGATCAGGGAAAGAGTATATTTTTCACCGGTTCAGCAGGTACTGGTAAATCAGTCCTTATGAGGGAGATTATCAAAAAGCTTCGCAACAAATTCAAACGGGAGCCAGATCGTGTGGCCGTCACAGCATCAACAGGCCTGGCTGCCTGCAACATAGAAGGTGTTACGCTTCACAGCTTTGCTGGTATTGGACTTGGTAAAGAGGATGTCCCTATGCTGGTTAAAAAGGTAAGCAATCAGACGCTGAGCCTCATATTCATAGATTCTGACAACCAGTAGATAAAAAAAAACCAGAAGGCACGGAATCGCTGGCTGCGCACGAAAGTTCTCGTGGTTGACGAAGTCTCCATGGTCGATGGCGATTTGTTTGATAAGCTTGAGGAGATTGCACGGCGCATCCGGAATAATGGGCGCGCATTTGGAGGCATCCAGCTTGTTGTTACAGGCGACTTTTTCCAATTACCTCCGGTGCCGGAAGGAAGCAACCGCGAAGCAAAATTTGCGTTCGCCGCGGCCACGTGGAATACTTCAATCCAACACACTATTCTCCTGACACACGTATTTCGTCAGCGAGACCCTGAATTTGCGGCAATGCTCAATGAAATGAGATTGGGTAAAATCAGCCCGCAGACCGTTGACGCTTTCCGGAAGCTCTCTCGACCCCTCGACTTCCACGATGCCCTCGAGGCAACTGAGCTGTATGACACTAGTTCCTTTATATTCTGATAACATCATCTAATGGTTGATAGGTTTCCTACACGCTTCGAGGTTGAAAATGCCAACTCTGCACGAATGAGTCGATTGTCTGGGGAAATGATGACATTCAATGCGATTGATTCTGGAACCATACAGGATGCCCAACACCGAGAGAAGCTCCTATCTAATTGCATGGCGCCGCAAACCATCCACCTCAAGAAAGGGGCCCAGGTGATGTTAATCAAGAACATGGAGGACACACTGGTTAATGGGTCTATTGGACGCGTAGTCGCGTTTATGGATGAAGCAACCTTTGACTACTATCGAGACAATGAAGGAGATTTTGCCGGTGATGGTAACGGTGACGATGAAGATGCCGCTTTGCGCGCGCGTAAAAAGCTGAAGCCCATGGGCCACAAGGAAGGTAGTGTCACAGTGACACGAAAATGGCCATTGGTGTGCTTCGTCCAGCCCGATGGCACAGAAAGACATTTACTTTGCCAACCGGAAGCTTGGAAGATTGAGCTTCCCAACGGCGAGGTCCAAGCCCAGCGTCAACAAGTTCCCTTGATTTTGGCGTGGGCACTGTCAATTCACAAGGCCCAAGGTCAAACACTTCAAAGAGTGAAGGTTGACCTTGGACGGGTCTTTGAGAAGGGACAAGCCTATGTGGCCTTGAGTCGAGCTACCTCACAGGCCGGATTACAGGTTACTCGGTTTGAGCCTCGAAAGGTCATGGTCCACCCTCGAGTGACCGAATTTTACTCCAACCTGGTATCCATCAATCAAGTCATTAAGCCCAAGACTGCTGGTTCTTCGGGTATTGTCGACGACTTCGAAGAGGACTGCTTTGACGCTATATAGGAGCAGCGGGATCATGAAAAGACCTTGTGGATTTCGTGCGGTGATTTTTTCTGAGGCTGCATGTGTATCAATAAAGAAGTATTGACATACCAAGACGCTCATGTCCAAAATTTATCGTCATTTAATAATACCCCTCCATAAACCAGATCAAGCATGAAATTTGCTTCAACGC
Organism: Penicillium macrosclerotiorum; assembly: GCF_028827735.1. NCBI lineage: Eukaryota > Fungi > Ascomycota > Eurotiomycetes > Eurotiales > Aspergillaceae > Penicillium > Penicillium macrosclerotiorum. Next base: position 4,331,689 of record NW_026643083.1, on the reverse strand, counting down.
GAAGTGGTCTCTTTTGATTTAGCTCTCACTTCGTGCTGTCTATAAATTTCCCCCACACTTCTTATCGATAACATATCACACGTGACTTCAACGACACCGAGCAATCGATTAAGCTGTCTGATCTTGCTTTTCCAACAGCAACACCTTTCCTCTAGTTGACCTCACAGTCACTCCTTAAAAGTCCCGCTCTATGCTTGAGCTTTATCCATTCTTTCCTAGTGATAACCAGTGATCATGGCCTCCGAATTCATTGGTTACAACGTGCTTGTGAGCCTGCGGGCACCTCCAGGTGGGAAGCTTCAAGGGCAGGTTGCTGATGTGATCGGGCAGAACTTGCTGCTTCAAAATGGTAGAACACTAGTCTCTCATTTTCTGTTCACTCAATCCTTGACTAATTGTCTCTTATACAGTGACTCTCCTTTGGAGCGGTCAGCAGCTGCCCCATTACTCTGTTGATGCGTCTGCGATTACCGACCTCTCGCTGGAATCGGCCAATTTGGCGCCCCCACAACTTCAAAATACACCGCAAAGAGCTCCAGTACCTGCTGCAGCTGCGCCACAGACTCCTTCTCAACAGCCCCTCGTTGACCCTGCCATCTTAAGCTTTTCGAAGCCCCCCTCGCATCCTGCCAGTCTGGTCGCCCATCCTCAGTTGATAAAGTCAAGTGCACCCCAGCAGGGTCCTACACCTGTTGCTGCATCTTTATCGGAACCATTCAGCAGTCTTGAACTAAATGCGAGCCAACCTCAAGCTGCCATACAAGGAGTCTCACAAGAGAAGGAGCTTCAGGTTGCACAGAACGTGACCACGCCCACCAAACAGAATCCGCGACGCAACCGACGGGGTAACGATGACGGATTTGTGGGCAAGCACGGTGCTGCAGCGAGTACTAATCCCAAGAGTAAAGGTTGGCGCCAAACGGCATTTGTTGAACCGGCAGCTCCAGCAGCTCAAGGATCACCCGAACATGTCGTGCAGCCTGGGGCAAAACTTCGTAAGAAAAAGGCGCGTCGCTCTCGAGTTGAAGATACAAGTGGATGGGCAACCGAAGATGCGACTGATATCCAAGAGCTGGGAGAATTTGATTTCGAAATGAACCTGTCAAAGTTTGACAAGCGACGCGTGTTCGAAGAGATTCGAAATGATGATACCACTGCTGACGAAGATCGTCTGGTGAGCTTCAACCGGAGGGCAAAGCCTGGCACTAACGGTGGGAAGAACCTTCATTGGACTGAAAATGTCCTCGATAGCCCACCGAACAGTGATACTGGTGATGATGTGGAAGAGATTAGCGATGCCAGGCACAGCAGTGAGAATTTTTCTGGGCGTGAACGCTCGCACGCTTCTGGACGCATTCAACCATCTCGCAAGAGTAGCACTATCGTGGCCCAGCCTATGGTTCATCAGATCAGTGCGCTCAGCCGCACTCAACTTAACACCTCTCGGACCACCAGCCCTCGGCCAACACGGTCATCCGGGTCACCAATGGTTGGTCCTAACACTTCTGGTGCCTCCCTGCGCCTGACAACCACTAATCGCAGCTGCCCAACGGTGAGTCCGTTACAGATACTGGAAGTGGAGCAAATTGCTGTGGCCGAGTTTGGATTGTCCGAAGACATCATTACGGAGAATGCTGGACGGGGCATTGCAGAAGCAGCCGTTTCTCTTCTTACCAACGATGCGGCTGCTCCTACAATTCTTATAATTACTGGCAATCACCGCACTGGCGCACGAGCGATCTCGGCTGCCCGACACCTGCGCAATCGTGGTCATCGAGTCACTGTGTGTGTCCTCGGATTGGAGCATGAGATTGAGTTGCTCGAGAACTGCCGCAAACAGCTGGAGATCTTCAGAAAAATCGGAGGACGTGTACTGAAATGGGAAGAACTCTCGACTCGCTTGTCTAGTTCTGATTTGGCCCCTGATCTGGTTATTGATGCCTTGTTCGGCATGCACATTGCCTTTGACGACCTTCGGACTGACGACCAAGCTGTCGCATTTGAGATGATTTCATGGGTCAATCGGAGCGAAGTCGACACACTCTCGGTTGATATTCCATCTGGGATATCAGCCTCAAGTGGTACGTGTTTAATGCCTTGCGAAACTTTGTATACGGATTTGACTGATCACTTCTAACAGGCGACGTCACCATGGTCGAAGGTGGTCGGCTGTGTGTTAACGGATCGTCAGTGGTATGCCTCGGTGCACCGAAAACTGGAATACTTAATGCTCTGAACTCTGGCGAAGGCCAATCCTGGAATGTCACTGTCACCGACATTGGCATACCGCAGATCGTCTGGCGTAAATATGGTACCCGTCGCCGACATGGGATCGATTTTGGGAACCGCTGGGTAGTACCCCTACGATACCATAATCTGATCTCCTAAGAGGATATCCTTGATTTATTTCAATCTTATGCGACCTCACCGGGGGCGTTATAATTTCCCAGGAATTTGAGGGATATTCGAGCGGGCTTGTCCTCCCTTCGGCGTTTTTGCTAGCCATCATATCATTCCCATAGGTGCGATCTGTATATGTATCATTAGCGACTTTCACACCACATTGTCTTATTATGTACTCAATTGCACCTGGTCTCTCAAAAGTGCGTATTTTATGCAATCATTAGACAAATGGGTTTCACATAACGAACCACAGCTCGTGGGTTGGTTTGATCGAGCAGACAGAGTAACCCAGATCAATAAATGAACCACTGACTAGTAGGTTACTCCAATTCGCGAGAACAAGCACAAATAGAGTCAATAAACTGTACTCTTAAAATCTAAGCAGAAATGAACACTTGGAAGGATCGTTGACAGTACAATTGTAAGGGTGACTGGTGATGTATTGGCGGTCTTTGTGACCTGAATATTTAGGTGTCAATTACAATGGCTCTAGTCCAAACCGGGCTAGCTTACCGCGACCTTTCGAGTCCAAAGTGACCGTCGAGCACAAGCTGGAGCTTCAAGCAATATGGGAAAAGGTAAGTTGCAAGAGATACATTTGCAAGAACCAGGTGCTGACATGTATGGCCATAGGAACGGACAAGCTCTATGTATGCGACATCCCCCATAGCTTTTCCTCAATCACCGCCCCTCCATGGCATATCGAAATCCGGCTGACCTTTGCACGAACATAGATCACACACTCTGAGTGGGCATCGGAGGATGCCTTTTCAGCCAGCGCGGGCGCTGGCGTATCCAAATCTCGACGTGGAGGCCCTCATGCCGCGTTCAAGCGCCTACCATTCAATTTCTGCTCCCTCTCCCTCCAGCCGTTTTCGCACCCAGTCTGTACGCCAACTGGCACCATCTTCGACCTGACCAATATCTTACCCTGGATCAAGAAGCATGGGACGAACCCAGTTGATGGATCGCCATTGAAGAATTCCGAACTGATCAAGCTCACCATCGCGAAGAACGAGGATGGCGAGTATGTGGACCCGGTGACCTATAAGGTCTTGACCGATAACACGCACATTGTCGCACTGCGTAATACGGGAAATGTCTTCGCTTGGGACACTGTAGAGCGCCTTAATATCAAGGGCAAGCTCTGGCGTGACCTAGTCACCGATGAAGAATTCAGTCGCAAGGATATCATCACCTTACAGGATCCCCAGAACATCGAATCGCGTAATCTCAGTTCCTTCAACTACCTGAAGGAAGGCGAGACGGAGATTTTAGACCAGCAACAAACATCGGGCAGCGTCAATACCAATGCGCTGGGAAGTTCGGCGAAGATCTTGAAGGCCAAGGAGGCTGTTGCCAAGGCCCGCGCAGATCGGGCGCAACAGCAGGTTGGATCCGCTGCTTCTCAAGCAGTCGCTAAGACCGTGGCTGCAGGTACCGCTGCCTCACAACGTGGGGTTGGCCAGTCTGGGAAACCTACGCCGTACAATGCTGCCCGCCACACAACCGGCAAGGCTGCGGCCTCATTCACCAGTACTGGGTTGACGCCTCATACATCGGCCGAGCTCGCGCTGTTATCCGAAGAGGAGTACATGTTGAAGCGTGGCCGGGTAAAGGGCAAGGGCTATGCACGGATCGTGACCACCTCGGGGCACCTGAATGTGGAACTGTATGCGGAATACGCTCCCAAGGCCGTGTGGAACTTCATCCAACTGGCCAAGAAGGGTTACTACAAGGATGTGACCTTTCACCGCAATATCAAAGGATTCATGATTCAGGGTGGTGATCCCACCGGTACTGGACGAGGTGGCGAGAGCATCTGGGGCAAGTACTTTGCTGATGAGTTTGAGGGGCCGCTGAAGCACGATGGGCGAGGCACGCTGAGCATGGCCAACAAGGGCAAGAATACAAACAGCAGCCAATTGTGAGTCGAGAAATATTGTTGCTATACTCGATGATTGGGGTTCAACTAATCGGTCATCTTTTTTCTTTTTTTTTTTTTCTTCTAGCTTTTTTGCCTACCGTGCCTTGCCTCACCTGGACCGCAAGCACACGGTCTTCGGTCGACTCATCGATGATCCTACTCCTTCATCTACGACCCTCAGCACTCTTGAAACCCTCCCCGTGGAGGCAAATACCAACCGACCCACTTCGGAGATTCGCATCAAGGATGTCACCGTCTTTGTGGATCCGTTTGAGGACTTCTTGGAGCAGAAGCGCTCTGAGGGCACCCAAGGTGCCAATGCTAGCCATGCCGACTCCGACGAGACTCGCCGCGAGGATGATGACCGAGTAACCTGGACGGGGAAGCGTGTTCGTGGCGCTGGTGGCGTGTCGAACGACACCGGGTCCGTCGGGGTTGGAAAATACCTCAAAGCCGCGTTAGCCGACCGGCGCGACGAGGAGGATGAGATTGTGGAGTTTGTGGACGAGCCAGAGCCAGAACCTGCGCGCAAGAAGGCAAAGGGCACCGGCGGTTTTGGAGACTTCAGCTCCTGGTAAATTGCGATTGCCTTCAATGCCTTCATTTATTTTCTTTTCTTCTACCTTCTTGGCGCTTGGGGGGGTCTTGGGGGTTCTTATCCAAAATGTAATTCTTGTACCTTTCTTCCTTTTTTTTCATTCTTTTTTTTTGGCCGTCTGTACTTTCTCATGTTTGAGTATTGAACGCCAAGCGGACCACCTGGTTGGTGCTTGGAGGAGTTCGGGACATCTCATGGATTTGGGGAGGAGGGAGAGGGAAGGGAGATTATCAAACGAGGCAGCGCTTCTCTTCTACAGAGGGATAATTTTGCAACGATCCGTCCTGAGATTGACTCTGCAAATATGAAGTATGGAGGAGGGCATGGAAGTATACGAGAGATTCGCCCCGCCTGGATCAAATGATCCGCACATTAGTATCCGATCGCCAAAGTTTGGCAACCGATCAAGCAGCTACCGTGGACGAGCTTCTCGGAATTGAAAGGAGCTCCGGAAGCAAATAAAAAAAAATAGATAATCAATATGACTAGATCCAATGGCATTCAGACGGGGGCAGAAGGAATTCACCAACTGCTCATTCGAAGTATACGCCCGACGGAGTACTCCAACCGCCATTACTACTCCCCCAGCGACTCCGGCGACTTGTCGTAACCGTGACTAGGTCAAGGGCGAGTCAAGACAATCTGGGTCACTTTCGCCTGGCATCCGTCCCCTTATTCCCAAGATTCTCGGGTGGTCGATAGTGCTTTGCTAGTGTATGTGGCTGCTCGAGGGTCGTTCTAGCGGACCCAGCGATCGGCATGATGAGCAATGTTGAGGCCATCGACGCCAGAAGCAGGCTAGAAAAGGACCATAGAACCCCATGTACGGCGACGTCGTAGCCCGCAGCACTCTAAGCGCCAGCCAAGGGAGTGGTAGTAAGCCCGAGTAAGCTTGTCCAACAACCTCCAACGTTGCTTTTCTTTTGCATCTTTTTCCTCCTCAACAATCCTCCCCACTCCACTCCTCTCCTCCGTTCTTGGCTTTCCTCCGCCCGTCGACGCAACGGGGCGGAGTTAGCACGCCCGTCGTTTTCCTCATCCGGATCGCATCGCTGTTAACCTCCTCCAACTTCCTCTTCTACAACACTTCTCTCATTCCTGCCTTTCTCCTCCCCAATCATCCGTACTTCTTTCCCAAGAGATCTCTTCACCACCAAGCGTTATACTTTGGATATTCGGTAAGCACATTCCTTCTCCGTCGCTGGTACTCCTTGCATCACGCTTCCCCGGGGCTTCCGTGGGGTGGGGGATCGGGGGCCAAGATGAGCGTCCAGATACGCTACAACGGCCTGGTGTCAGACTGGGGTATATGGGGGAGTCTTATATGATCCTCCATCCGAGTCATCGTCCCAATGATTCATCCTTTTCCTCCGAGCGCCTGATCCGCGCCGAAAAGCACTATGCTTCTCGCCCCCCCTCCCCTCTTTGCCCCCAGCTGTCCCCATTGACCTTTGCTTCTCCCATTTATTGTCTTGCGCATTCCTTCCCCGCAAACTTCTCTTTCTTTCTCGTCAGCATTTTGCGACCGTGACCGCCAGATCTCATCCTCATTCCTACGTTTTAGATCGATAGCCTGTGTTTCCGCACTCCACCGACCGCCCCAACCCTACGTCAGTCCGTAGTCTCGTCATCTGCCTTCCTCGTCCCCGCCATCTACAACCCCGTCTCAATCCGCCCTTCCTCATCCTTGTTCACCAGGGATTCAATCAAGCTGGCAGGAAATAAGCGTCGCAGCTTTTCTTCGCAGGGTGGGTTGCTGAACAGAATGTTCAGTGGCTCCTCGAGCCCACCCAAAGACAAGACAGACACCCCCTCCGTACCCGGCATCGATACGACTCCTCCGAGCCTGCAGCCTGAAAACGCCAGCCCTCGCGACAAGAGATTCTCCCCCCGGGCGCTGGGTTTTTCAATCGTCGACAGAGCGAAGACCAAAGCTCCGCCGGCGAGAAGAAACGTCGGAGCAGTACCGTCACCAAGGCGGCCAGCTTCTTCAGCAACGCCAAAAATTCCCTCAGTCTAAACGGCACGCGTGATTCAGCCATAAGTACAAGTCCATCGATTTCAGAGAGTCCGCTCCAGAAGCTAGTGAAAATGGATCCGGCGCTGAGTGTCCCTCAAGGATCGTTCAACAACTCTGCAGGAGAGTCCGTACCCACCGCGCGTTCTTCATTCCGCGTGGGTGTCACAGAGGATCGGAATCGAAAATGCCGCCGCACAATGGAGGATACGCATTCCTACCTGTACAACTTCCTTGGTACTCCTGCACCAACAGCGCCACCGGACATAAATGGGAGCGACCCCCGGGATCCGAGAGGGACTCTGGAGATTCCAACGTGGTAGAAACGGATAATGGCTACTTTGCAATCTTTGATGGACACGCGGGTACCTTCGCAGCCGAGTGGTGTGGCAAGAAGCTTCATTTGATTTTGGAAGAAATCATGCGCCGAAGCCCCCATACTCCTGTCCCCGAACTCCTTGACCAGACATTTACTAGCGTGGATCAACAGCTAGAACGACTCCCACTCAAGAACAGTGGCTGTACGGCGGTCACTGCTGTGCTCCGCTGGGAGGACCGTGTCCCAAGCTCACAATCAGCCACTGGATCGGCTGCCCTCGCCCCCGCAGCGGCCGCGGCCGGGAAGCGCGAATCTACCTTGGAAACCAACAACAATACCCCGACGCAAGAGTCAGCCTCTAACGGGTCTATCCCCAAGCTCCAAGAAAAGGCTATGCGGCAACGGGTGCTGTATACAGCCAACGTGGGTGACGCCCGTATTGTATTATGCCGCAATGGGAAGGCCCTCCGTTTATCATACGACCACAAGGGAAGCGATGAGAATGAAGGGAAGAGGATAACCAACGCTGGCGGGCTGATCCTCAACAACCGCGTCAACGGTGTTCTCGCTGTCACCCGGGCCCTGGGAGATACCTATCTCAAAGACTTGGTGACTGGGCATCCTTACACGACAGAAACGGTCATACAACCTGATGCAGATGAGTTCATCATCCTGGCTTGTGACGGGGTAAGTTCTTTGGTTTTAACTTTTCTCTTGAGAATTACATGAAAGCTAACCCTGCGTTTCGTAGTTATGGGATGTTTGCAGTGACCAGGAAGCAGTCGATCTAATCCGAAACGTACCGGACGCACAGCATGCCTCTAAGATTCTCGTTGATCATGCCCTAGCACGATTCAGTACCGACAATCTCTCTTGTATGGTCATCCGACTGGACTCAAATCGAGTCAAGGATGTCGTGAACAATAAGACAGAGCCGATTGGAGTAGACGGGGATCCAGCGACAAACGTGGCCCACGGCGTGAGCGAGGCCGATAAGATCGTCGAAGGCGCTCGGAAAAGCATGGCCAGTGCAGGTATCAATGATCCAGAGTCCGCCGAGAAAGCTGGCGAGGAGATCCTTCAGAAGATGTCCAACTCCGAGGGAGAGCCGGGACCGGATGAGCTGGTTCATCCACAGAATGACCTTCCGTCTGTGGATATTCTAAGCTCGTCGAACAAGGCTCAGAAGACACAGTAATTGGTTCATGCTCTTATGATTTTATAAGCACCTGTCCACTCGATGTCGCAAGGGGCAACCACCAGATAGAACGCGCACATATGTTTTGTCTCCTTATCGTCTTTGATGCTTCTCGGAGCAACGTGGTCGAGTGTTGGGACTTGAGAGTGCTTCATGTTTTCTTTCCCCTACCCCTTCTTTCTGATTCACATTGCACATGGACGTCAGGCATGACTTGTAGCCACACACCCTGCTTTTTATCTTGTGCCATTTCTTTTTTACGCGGTGTCACCTCGAAGGGATTTGGGCCTGGCTGTCACAATATCCCTTTTATCCGGCATCTTATCTATTGGAACTATCACCTTCCCCACAAGCCTGGGCTGGTGAGATTAAGACTTTGTCCTTCTTACTTTTATCTGTTCTTGAATATTACTTCTACGCTGGGTTGTGTATGTATGGCGAGTTTACTTCACAATGTAAATCGGAATCGAGATCACAATCGCAGTGTGGAATATGGGGTTGTTTGGGGTGACAGTAAAAAAGTGGCCTCGATCTGTTGTGGTCTTTATAGTGAAGCCATGGCTTTCCAACTTACCCTGAAGATAAAGATGGTGTATCAAGTTGAAAGTCTCTAAGCGGCAGGGAAGAGTGAATACTTTGCAAGTATCCTGTAGACTCTTTTCAATCCCTCTCTTGTATATGTTCTGGTATCTTAAGCCAGCAATTTTATTCTTGTTGAAGCATCTTTGCTAATCACTGGAGTGATTGGAAAATTCTAAAAATACAATTTATGCAATAAATAGTTCACAAAAGCCCGGCAAAGGCACATGGATCAAAATACAGAGGTAATCCCCCCCATCCCGTGGGACCAAAATCACGTAGAAGACAGCACCGGGATATCGCTCAATGGTGTCGAGGACACAAGGAAAGACAAGAGAAAGGGCATATGCAACATCTTCACAGCAAGTCGCTGCCTACGCCTTCTTCTCATTGAACTCATGCTCTGTGATGACTTCACCAGAGCTATCATGCTGTCTTTCCGAGCCAATGATGTTGTTGCGCTTGAGCTCCAGCTCGCCGTGTTGAACATACTCTGGCCACGAGCTGGCATTGTTTGCATCATGAACATCTCGCCAGAGAATCTTGACATCCTCTGTTTGGCTCGGGTACACACCTTCCACCTCGCCAATCTTCACTTCCGTTCCGCTGCGGTTGCTCAACTGCTCTTCCAGCGCGGCAATGCGGGCCGCATTTGCCTCAGCCCGCGCAGCCTCGCGCTCACGAGCCTCACGACGGCGGCGGCGCGCAGCCGGAAGCAGGAACCCCCGCTTGTTCTCCTCCAAGAGTCCATTTGCAATCTCTTCTTTTTGAATGGCCAGGACAGCTGCGATATCGGCGACAGAGGTGGCCTTCTGGTCCATGAGGACCCGGGCACGCTCCTTCTTCTCCATCGGGCAGCCAATTCTCTTCTTGTTCATCCTATCGAACTCCTCTGCCTCAGTCGGATCCTTCGGGCGTTTTGCAGCCAGGAATTCTTCGGTCACAGTGATCATCTCCGCCGGTGGAGAGAGCTGGCGTTGCATTGAGAACTCACGAAGCAGCTGGTAGGCTCGCAGCCCGAGTCGCGAGTCGCCGAAGTGAACGGAGTAATACGGAACCCACATATCACGACGAAGCTCAGATGGAACAGTCTTCTTGCCGTGGTAGACCATTTGGCGCAGGACGTTGTTTTTCTAGAGCACGATGGTTGGTTAGAGGCTTGGTGGATAGACGGGAACGAGCCAACACCAGCGGATCAAGGTCCAACAGTGGACAAAAAAGCCTAGACAGGGTACATCACCAAAAGACTCACCTCGAGATATCGGGTCAGGGAGTACACGACCTGCTTCGTGCGGACATTGTGGTAGACAAAAATGTGCTTGCCGTGCGTGATCGCGTTCAGCGCCTTCTGCAACCGCACACCCTCACGCTTCGCGTGCTCCTTGAATGCATTTGAAGCTGTGTGTCGGATCTTGCCCTGGATCGGTGTTTGCGGATCAATCGGCGGGTTTCGTACAAATTTCGTCAAAGTCGAGACTTTGGTCGAGTCCAGTATCTTCTGGATCGGCTTGGTCGCCGCGCTGGTGGAGGCCATTGCGGCCGAAAATTATATGCAGTCGCTCGGAGGGAAGAGTATGAGGGGGTTTGGGCGAAACCTATCGCAAGGGCGAAGGAGAAATCGTAGGTCTAGAGTTTGAGGCTCGCCGGTGTTGATGAGAAGTGAAGACGGAGGTGGATTTTTTGACGGGGCTCCCGTGGTCTTGGCGCCGCCTGCTCTCCGCATCGTCTTATCGTTCAAAGGACCTCTGTCATTTACCGATGAGCGCTGAATCTCTGGAGTCCGCATATTCCCGCGCGTGATGACGATGTCACTGCGCTTGTGCTGCTTTGTTCCAACATAGCGATTACTCCTACCTGCCCAGACGTCGCGATGGACGTCCCAGGTGGCGCGAACGCAGCCACGGGACATGACGCAGGCTCGCGGAGGGAGCGGTCCTGGCTCTATCCATCGGTAAGGCATACACCGAAACGGTAGATCTCAGGACTCTAACAACTTCTTCTAGAATCGCAAACTCAGGCATCTGGATGGGATTTCCGTGCGCAACCTCGTGGTCCAACCCTCTTCGTCTCGAGCGCGCGGTAAGACGATTGATGACGACGATATTCCCAACACGCTCAATTCGCCTTCAAAAATCCTGGCTCAGAATGACACTCGCATCTTACATAGCTCGCGCTCGTTCACAAATCTCAACTCGCGCTTGGGTCAGAATGGCCATGCAGAGAAGAGATCCGAAACGGGCGAGTCGCGCCGTCGCAGCTTGTTGCTGCCTTGGAACGACCCCGACCCCCGAACCCGTCAGATCAGACTGGAGGATATCACAAAGGCCCGAATGGCAGATACATTCTTTTCCATACATTGTGATGATCTCGATGAACCGATCTACATTAGTGAAATAATCAAACAAGCGACCAATCCGAGCTTCCAGTCGTTTGATCTAAACCTTTGTGGGCCCATTGTCACGCGTCGGGATACGTTGACTCTGAAGCTCTGGGCGAAGACAGAAACCATGCAGGAGTATGTTTTGCTAGTTGAACTACAACAACATCTACGCTCATTGCAGTTTTTGGGCAAAACGCTTGAAAGCTTTCACCAACCGCTTCCCGCAAACTGCATTTTGTTCCATTTATCAGATGGTGTTTACACGAATCTGACCGATCTCCCACCCGTGGAGCCACCGATTGATGTTGCCAGCTATCAGGCCACTGCAGACATGGCTGTAGTCTCTACCTCTTCTTACGACGCATTGATGCGATTGGCAAATCTGGACGAGTGCATCCAAGATGCCTTGGCGACACGAGAGAAGTTAGAGACACAAATTGGCGACATTCTCAAGAAAAGCGAGGCTGCATTGACCCTAGAAAGCAACGCTGCCAAGGCGCAGGATCGCCTTATCTCAATCAAACAAGCCATCGCCGCTGAGCGCAAGCAAATTCGAGCCGCGGCGAAGCGCAAGGAAGAGCTTATCGCAAGTATAAAGGCTCGAAAAGACGCCATGGAGAAGGGACGCATGGCGCAAGAAAAAGCTCGAAGCCACCTTCCAGATGCCCAGGACAAACTGTTGAGCAGTGAGCATTTGCTCAATCAAAATGGAGAAGAAAGCAAAGGCCAGATCCGACGCATTGCGGAGGATCTCATGGTGATCTACCCAATTGAACCTATCCCTGACAAGGCATTGGCATTTACCATTGTTGGGCTGCCACTTCCCAACTCTGTTTTTGAAAGCATCGACCGCGAAGAAGTTGCTGCGGCTCTCGGCCATACTGCACATCTCGTCTACTTGCTTTCGTTTTATCTCTCGGTGCCAATTCCCTATCCGATCAGCCCAAACCTCTCAACTTCCTTAATTCAAGACCCAGTATCCCAGGATCTTCCACAACGCACATATCCTCTGTATCCAGTCAGTGTCCATTATCGATTTGAGTACGGCGTCTTCCTTCTCAATAAAAATATCGAATTCCTGCTCAACAAACAGGGAATTCGTGGACTGGACATCCGACACACTCTCCCCAACCTCAAATATCTTCTCTATATCTTGACTGCTGGCACACCAGATATCCCTGCCCGCAAAGCTGGAGGTATTCGGGGATTGTTTGCTGGAAGGCTTACACCGACCTTATCTCGCCGCGGCAGTACAGACAGCGCTGCTTCCGGTGAATTGGTCCAACCACGAAAGGCGATAGACATGGTATCTCGGATGAGTGGGCTTTCCTTGGACGGAACCAAAATATCGCCAGGAGCTTTTGGTCCGCCGCTGTCATCTAGAGTGGCATAGGCGTTTTCTGTGTGAATCATTTGTAGGATAGATAGTAGTTTCCTACTTCTGCCCTAACACTACTCCCGCTTGAAAGGGTGATTTCCTTGGATGGCAGTGCAGGCGATCATTTTTGTGTATATGGAGAGGCGTAAATAGGTTACTATGCTTACTGGTTTTCTTTGACAAGTGAAGGCTTCCTATTCCCACCGCCGTAACTTTCATGAGGGCACTCGGTCAAAGTCACTGGGCAACTAATTACCCTCACATGGTAGACCAGGAAATAGAGTTAGCAGCGATTAAGCACTCAGTAATTATGAGTAGCTTGCTCGCCCATCCTTTCTCAGATTACATATACTTGAAAGAAACTATTAAGTCATCGCCTATTTGTCTGTCATTTGGCCTTACTCTGCGTCGATCAACCTGGGTCCAGTGTTACTGTGCTAATGGCCCATCATCATAGATCACTAACTAGTACAGAATAACTGAAGAAATTTGAATAGACTTATCTCGGTAAGATATTGTTGATAGTCATTAACTATTGATCCAACATCCCTGGTGATGCCAACAACACTACTTGACTTTCAATTATTACTCATAGCTCTACATGTTCGGAGAAGAGTAATAAATCTTAAATTTTGCAAATTTTGATCCTCTGAAACAATTCAGTTTGTCTCCCTGTTGCATTGATGTCTCCATCTTTTCTCCATTTTTCCTCCTACTGGCTCTGAGGGAGATAAGGATTCAGAAAGCTACCTAGATAATCCCTCTTGCCAAGGGGCACGCCTTCCTTTCGCAGGATGGCATAGGCCGTAACAAGATGGAAATAAACATTAGGCATGATGAAAGCTCTGGCATAGTCGTCTAGACGCATGGGGACTGTAACTCCAGGCCCCATACCAATGTCTGCAGAATTCTGTGCGTTGTTGTTGACAATGGTCTCGTCGGTGTCGTTGAGGGCCTTGAGAGCCTTCTCGATGAGTGTGTGGGCATCAGTGAATGAGGAGATATCCATGCTGGACTCTGGGACCGGGCTACCGGTCAATCTGGCAACCATTTTCTCACTCAACTGGACAACAGAAGAGATTTGGAAACTCAATGGCTTCATGTCTTCGCTCAAAGCGGCAGTGATGAAGTTGGCGGCATTGGACTGCTGCTCTCCTTTGCGAAGGATATTGGCAAGGCTAGCGAGAGCTTGCTTGGCGGGCACAATGGATGTATTGTATAGTGACGTAGACATCTTGGAAAGTGAGAAGGTTTGATTGGTAACAATATAGAAGGAATAATATAATAGTGAGCTTGTTGTGAAGTGTGGGGGAGGGGGCTTCAGGTGACGATGAGCAATTTGTTATAGTTATGGCAATATTTCCGCCAGCAGGGGTGGATTTAAATACCCCTGAAAAATTTTCTGAGAGCTTCGCACATATTTAACAATAACTAATCATATTATTAATCATAGCGGGGCACCTGAACAATGTAAGGCTGTAGGATTTCAAACAATTCATGCTAGGAGTTAGTTAAGTTAAAAGGATCTAGATTAGTAATACTACTCGGTAGAACTCCATGGATCGCTACAGATGAACTTTAAGTTATTTGTTCTCTCCTTCCCTGAGGGCAGGCTAGCTAAAAGTTGATCTCAAATATTTGTATTTAACCTTCTCTAGTGTTGCTCTTTGATTGTTGCTTTTAGCTCCCATCATTATAGGGTAGGAGAATGACCTGTTTTGTGTCAGTTTATTCAAGTTCTCTAGTTTGGGAATCGCATGCTCACCGCCACATCTAGGATTACATTTCTCACCACCATCATTTAATAGACTGAACATTATACCTAGGCTGTCTAAAGCTTTGAATCCAGCTTATCGCATCCCCTCAATATTTGTAAAACCTAAAGCTCCTGGCATTTAATTGCTTTAGAATTCGAATTCAACACCCCATGGGGTAAAACTAACATGCTCCGGTGCATATACCAATCGGCTTTCTCACAACATAGCTCAGAATAAGCCTCGTAGACTGCGCCAATGTCTCTGCGAACACTTCATTTATCTTGAGGTCAGAATATATTTATGCAAGACTCAACGACCCTCTCACTGGGCCGTGTTTCATTCGACTAAGTGAGCAAAAGCAGCGAGAGAGGGGAGCGCGCTAGTACAGGAACGGAAGTCAATAATGTAGTTAGAGCCAATTCGGTACATAGGCACTTGCATGGGCGAATAGCAAGTCTATTCTCATGTTCTGAGGCTGAACTTCTAAAATCAATGAAAATGCAATTTAATTTTCCTGATCTTCCAGGCTACCATGTTCATGTTGGGGAAGTATGTTGTTTAGTGTATGAGAACACATATAAATAATCAAGATGATAGCTTCAAATCAGCTTCAGAAACTCCTGTAAAAAATACTAATGAGCTGATTCCTATCGTAAACTTGGCTGAGTAGGATATTCTCTGAGCCCCTTGATTTCGCGACAACGCTAGGCAACGATAAATTAGAGGCCGAAAATGGCGACGCTTGACGCTGTTTTGAGCGTCAATTTTACTATAATTTTAATCACCGAACTTACATATGATCTGTTCCTGCTCACTACTTCGATATACTCCCTGAGAGCTTATGGTTGCTCGGGGTTTCTCGGGGATCTGCTCACCCCTCACTTAGGGTACTTAAAATAGGCAATTAGGGATGTTGTTATGTCCTGTTGTTCATGTTATCCGATGATAGCCATCGACTGCATACCAGCATCGGTCCTTCTGTTAGGCGCTAGACTATATTCAATTAGCTATTTTAATACAAAAAGAGACCTCGACCTATCAACCCGTAGTTCCCGCTGGCTGCATTTCTCTTCGTTCAAAGGCCGTCTAGTGTCTTGTCTAGTTGATCACTAGATTCTAATTAGACATCAGTACTTACTGCTAATTGTATGTTCTTTACCTTTACTGATATCCGTCTCCCTCTTCACTTGCTCTGCTATTTTTCTCCGCTTACAATTACTGCTATTTAAGGTCATATCTATTCCTGATTATTCACGAGAAGAAGAAGTCAAGTTAATAGTCCCGAAAGATATGCATAGAAGAAGCAGTACAAGAATAGTGTGATTCTCGACTTGAAAATCGATGGGAAAATAATATTCCGAGAATTGAAAGGATCACAGCATGTATTCATATGCTCGGCGATGTGGGCCGATGCCGATGGTCTTGCGTGCGGCCGCAGGGCGGTTGCCACCAAAAACTGTCAGGTCGATTTCGGCTTGAGCGGCCGCAACTGCGCTTGGTACAAACCCGATCTAGTTAGCCCCTTGTCATCATCTCCACTTGAATGCATACTTTGTGAGTAGACACAGTGTACATAGGCTGCTTTCCTCTTCTGCGGAGAAATGTATGATCGGTTTGCATATAAAAATATGCACGATCACCGGATTTTGCCCAGTAATACCGGTAAAATCGAAGAAACTGGTAATATCCGAAGAAAATAACACTATTGGATACCATATATACTAGGTGGTCATTATCTCCCAACCTATCGATATACTATCCTTAACTTATAGTAGCTATAGGATCTTATGAATCGTTACATTAAGATAATTTTGGTTTTTTTTTTTTTCCCAAGGGTCAAGAACTGGCAAGTTTACGACCGCACTTTGAGGATCCTTTATACTCATTGTCAGTTTGAAGGCACCTGAACGTCAAGCACTCTTCAATTTCATTGTAATTTGCAAAGTTTGCCTACTATTACTTCATATTTTCGAGTGGGTAATCTTCATATGGAAGTTGCTGTTCCAATTGTACCTAAAAAATTCATTGACACGTAATCTTTCACACCATTCGATACCATCAAGTATGGCATCATGGAAAATCACTTTCAATCAAGATGTTCCGCTAGCTGACTCAATATCATTACAGAAGAGAAATCAAAATCAATGCCTTACACAAGAACTCATCCATCTACAGCAAACCGTGTACCCGTGCTGTGAGAGGCATCATCGGAAAGCAGAAATGCGATAGCTGTTGCGTACTCCTTTCCTTCTCTACATGTTTGGCTGCGATTGTGGCTGCACGGTTTCCTCGGGTTTTTATAGGCAATAGGAGTTTCTATAACTCCGAGTTTCAGCTCATTGACTCTGATGTTTCAAGTTGCCCAGTTGATAGCAGCAACACGGGTCAGGCCCTAGTAGCATGATTGATAACCGAGTAAGCAGCACACTGAGAGAGTTCGCGGTCCGCAAAGACGCTTCCCATATTAACTATGTTCCCGCCGCTGGCTTTGTCGACAGCTACAAGCTGAGTTTTCATGCAGCAGAAGAGCGACGATAGATTGATAGCAATTATCTGGTCTGAAGCTTCTGTTGGACAGGTCTGTGATTTGACAATTATCGCTGGAGACACTGGTATTGTTGACAGCGTAGTGGAAAGCCCCAATTTTGTTCACAGCATCTTCCACGACCCTCTCAATTACTTCTTTCGGCAAGGAAAATAGCAGTTACAGCGCCAATTTCCGTGCTTACGCTCGTCACAATGAACTCTTTGTTTGCAAATCGGCCTTCGTTACCGTTGTAATTGCGAAGAAATCAAATATTCAAAGCATTATATACTTAGTATGGTCATTATTGGGAGAACCAGAAAACTCATAATGAATTGTCAACGTGCAAGTAGAAGAGAACTGGATTACAACCAGAGGCACAAAGTAGGGGCACTTTATATCTTGTTTATCATACAGCGATGTCGGATTTGATAACCTCGGAGTGCACATAATGCATAATATTCTAGATTTTGTGAAATCTCATCGGCTCTGACCAGCTAAACTGAGGTGCATTCGATTTCAATCCAACCATTGGAATGCCGTGACAGTGATGACATAATGGAAGTGGCACGGCTTTTGCTCGTTCTTGAGTTCTTGAGACGCGGCCGCAACGGCCACTTCCATTCAATCCGAGGTTTGCATCGGCTTCCCCGGTGGACTTCATGACATCCAAGGAAAATTGAAAATAATTTTTACCTCTGTGAATTTTTACCACGAGTCGGTGTATGTCCTATCAGACATTTCGGCCGCATCCCTTTTTCTTGCGGCCCATTCAGGCACTATCGCGGGCCCCCTAAACCCGCTGCTATGGATGGCGACATTCCGTATGCTGGCACAGCTCCCCATGTATGTTCTTCGTGCAGAAAAAATAAGCGCCGGTGTGATAAGAACTTGCCTAGTTGTGGGTTGTGTCTTAGGTTCGTAGCCGACATCCCACTTTCTCCATGTCTTGCGCTTATCAATTGACGATTTCAAATGGGAAGAAACAATCGGGAGTGTGTTTATTATGAGTCCCCACAAAACAGTCATTCGGACGAGATCAGCGACCTACGAAGCCGAGTTGACGAGCTAGAACAACGTTTCTTGCGGTCCTCCAATCAGACCAATTTGACGCCGAGCGCGTCTTCCACAGGCGAACCATTTAACAGAAATATTTATTCACGACCTACACTTGACGAAGACATATCTACGTTGGCCTCTTATCTTGATTCCGAGATCTGGTCGTCTTGCAATTTTCCCACTTACACTAGCCATATTCTTGCTCAAGAGGAATTCGCTTCGCTTCTTGATAGCTCAGCCGAGATCGATGAAGTCAAATCTCGGTACTATCTTTCCATTCATACTTGGATGCCTATTGTGAGTAAACTAAGACTGAATCGACTCACTGAGCATGCACGAGGGCCTTTGAAAGTGGATGTGGTGCTTCTGCTTTTGTGCATGAAGCTCGTTGTTACACGCGAGCAAAGACCAAGATTATCGACTCTCTACGCTTCTGCAAAGAATCTCAGCAAGGAGCTAGAATTGAAGGGCTTTATCACACTCCGCACAATACAGGCCGGGATTATTCTCTCTGTATATGAAGTGGGTCATGGAATCTACCCTGCTGCCTTTTTAACCATCAGCTGCTGTGCAAGACAAGGTGTCGCCCTTGGTCTACATAACAAACTGGCTCCGCAACGAGCTGGAACCCCCGTAGCTGGGTAGACTGGGAGGAGAGGCAGCGCGTATGGTGGATGATTGTGATTCTTGATAGGTTATATTTGCTCTGGTGACTCGTCACGACCAATACTCACATAATTTTAGGTACATTGCCGTCGGTACAGATTTTCAAACACTATGCACTGAGGACCCTAGTGGAGACACACTCCTCCCAGCAGGTGACAGTGCCTGGGATACTGGCGTGAGTTGCTCTACCTTACATTTACACTTGGCCCAAGCCACAGATCACGGCACACTAATACATCTATTCGTCAGGAAATGGTCTGCTCTGAACGCGTTGCACTGTCATCGCAGATTAATAAAAGTCTTAGTGGATTTGCACGCCTGGCTCAGGCATCAAACCTGTTAGGCCGTGTGATCAGACACTGCAATGACACGTCGATGGAGCGTGATTTCATGCTTGATGATTTCGAAGCGCTTTGCAGGACCATACACTCCTTTTTAGAACTTTGGGTCATTAACAATGATTTGGCACCAAATGAATTGAATATTGCCACGGCAATTGCATACAGGTAACGCCCCAAGTTGCAAGTTCAAATTGAGTGATACTCACAGCATGCAGCGCCCTCTTCAAGCTAGCTAATCACCACTCATGCGGTTTGTACGGCGAAGAAAGTCAAAATCTGACACCTGATATGGCCCATCGCATCCGTGAATGTACGCAACAAGCTCTTCAGACCACGAAGGATGTCTGCGACTCGGTTGTATCATGTATTCAAACACTGCAGGTGACGAATCAGCATATGATAGAAAGAGGGTCCCCTTTGGTATTGCATTGCGTGTATAGCTGTGCGTCAAACCTATCATACATGGCATTTGAGACGGGAAATCCGCAATACACAACTGGAAAAATTGCTTGTGAAGATATGCTACGTTCTGTGAGCGCCCGATGGGAAACAGCAAGTAAGTTTATATATTCTCTAGGTCTGTACATGAATTATTATTGTGCATCTTGAGTTGATCATCCCATGACCCAGACATTTACTTGGTACTGCAACGAACTGCTGACCTGGCCCTCGATGAGGGAAGCTAGGTGGTCGTTGCTCATTGATGCGCCTTGAATTCAATGATTTTCATCTCCACGGTGAATCCTAGCACAGGTGGGATTGGCTGCCGGAGATTCTCCACTTCAACGCTTGATAATGTTGAGATAATAGTTCCAAAGCGGGCTATTGCAAATATGTGCCAATGGTAAAAGATATTATGATAAAAAGCCATAGAAAACTTTTTACCTGGATCTGAAGATTATATATGGCATTCCAAAAAGATGAACAAAGGAGTTTACTTGTTGGAAAGACACTGAACGGATTTAGTAAATGTCAATGTAATGCCACTTTTCGAGGTGACCACATGGGCCGTAGAAGGTTAAGGAGATATTTGTTTTATTTGATTCTACTATTAGAAAATTACATTTGCGATTGGAATAGACTCAATCAAGGACCAGGCGGGGAAGTCTGCTTGAATAGGCGTTGGGCACTAAAATTACATTCAAAGTCATTCCCCTTCGCACACCTTCGACCGCAGCTATTAATTTGAAAGATGGGAACAAGTCAAAGGCATAAAGATTATTTCTCGGCTCTCTGTGGACAGATATTAATCTTCAGGTTCCAATCTTTTACGTACACGAAAGTAGATCTAGGAGCAGACGGTGCACCCATTTCCAGTCTCGTCGCAGTCCTAATTGTGGTAGCAATCAACTTCCGCCAACAATATTGTGCCTTGCTGTCGAAGTGGGCTTCCGTTTCGAAGGTGAAACAAATCAAGATAAGGTGCTCAGTTTTTTGAGGACGGTAAGACGGCCATAATTGTTTTTATATTATTTACCTTATTACCATAAAACTTTTCAGAGGTCAAAGACTGAGTCCACGTTCAGGAGCAAGCGGCCGCATCTGCATTGAGTAACTCCGACTGTGACAGATCAAGTTATAGAACCTGAATCTGGTATCTTCAAATCCTGCTGATTGGGCACAGTCTGCGGCCGCGGCTCCACCCATTCAACTATGGATTCTTCCCCTTCGAAACAGCGTCTGAACATTCCCAGGTCTGCTAAGTCTAAGCCACTACGCCTTGGGGATAATGTCCTCGGTGATATGGTAACACCGACTTAGCCCCAGCCCAAGGCTTTCGTAAAGTTATATAAAGTCGCTTTTGCTGGGCGGATCCAATTCAAACTTGTCAGCTTTCCCAATTCAACCCAGACACGATTAAATACACATTCGACATCTTATTGTTCCAAGATGGATGCAACCACCAAATATACTGCACTTCATGCTTCTCCCAATGGACCTAGCGATAGTCGTCCCACGGCGCAACAGATCATCCGTGATGAGGGTCTTCAAGGGAAGCTCTCTGGAAAGGTGATCTTCATCACCGGATGTTCCTCCGGCATTGGTATTGAGACCGCCCGCTCGCTCGCAACCACGGGTGCAACACTATTCCTCACCGCGCGTGATCTGAACAAGGCTCAGGTTACCTTGGGAGATCTTGTTCTCCGGGACAACGTTCACTTGCTCGAGTTGGACCTCAACTCCTTAGCTAGCGTTCGTAAATGTGCTACAGTCTTCCTCGCTAAATCTTCGACCCTCAACATTCTTATCAACAATGCTGGTGTTATGGTCCCACCCGAAGGCCGGACGGCTGACGGCTTTGAGACACAGTTTGGGACTAATCACCTTGCCCACTTTCTCCTCGTGCAGCTGTTCAAAGACACTCTCCTTGCATCTGCGACGGAAGAGATGTCTTCACGCGTCATTATGGTCTCATCAAGTGGACATCGTGCGAGCGAGGTCCAACTTGACAACTACAATTTCGCAGGATGTTACGACCCTTTTCCGGCCTATGGTCAGAGCAAGACCGCTATGATCTGGGCTGCCAATGAGATTGACCGTCGTTACGGATCTCAGGGCCTGCATGCTTTTAGCTTACATCCAGGTAATATCGCTTCTGGATTGCAGAAACACGTACCGGACGAGCTGAAGCAGCAATGGGCACAAATTCCCGGGCTCGAGTCGTCCGCTAAGTCTACGGAGCAGGGTGCTTCCACTACTGTCTGGGCGGCCACTGCAAAATGCCTAGAAGGCCGAGGTGGCTTGTTTCTCGAGGATTGTCAAATTATCGGACCTCTGGCATCTGATTCAGGACCGCTTGATCCAGGCTATGCTCCTTGGGTGTATGACAGATCGAAGGCAGAGAAGCTCTATGACTTGTCGATGAAGCTCGTGGCCTTCGAATAAACAAATTCACCGAGGTGCAGTATGGATAGATGTAGGATATCAGATATCTACTCAACTACTCGGTGCTGAATTTGGATTCCAGGTCAGGTCATGTGGTTTATAGACATTATCATATAGGAGTGGCAGCTTACTAGGCTGCCACGAGTAGGGGGGCCACGGGGTCCCGGGGTCCCGGGGTCACGGGGTCGCTGTTCTACTAGTTTTCTCTAGTAATTTTCAATAGACTATAGCTATTGATAGTTTTTTATACATATAATCATAGGGCTTTGAGAGCCACATGGCGATAAGAACCTCACGGGGTCCCGGGGCCGACCCCGTGAGCTTTTTTAGGTAGTAACTACTATGATTTTCTAGTAGTTACTAGTAGGTAAGCGTTTGGTAAAAATACCTAGACCCCGGGACCCCGTGAGCTTCGAGCCCGTTATATGTAGTAGGAATTAGACATAACTAGAAGGGAAGAGGTAGGACAGTAGTCGTTACTAGTAGATAGTAGAAGGGAGTAGTGAGACTAGATATAACTAGTGATGGCTAGTTATTCGATTTCCATTAAAATTACCATGAATAATACAGGAGCTCTAGTATATTCTAGGAATTTAAATTTTGCCTCATGGTAAAAATAGCTAGTAATAACTAGAGATGACTAGTCCTGTCTAGTTCAGTCTTCTCAAAGTGAGAGATATCAAAATTTAGTAGAAGCACCTACAAACACCTGCCACTTTCGACCTTATATACCACCTCACTTCTTCAGCTCCCTATCCAACTTCTTCCTTCTTCAACTCCCCATCTTCGCTGCGCCCCCCCCCCCTCCCCTTTCCGGCTTCCTGTTCGTTCCATTAGTAAGTGGTTTCATCAAGACTAACCTGTCATCATCCAGATATCCCCAGAAAGATGCAGAACCCCCCTCGAGAGCCTCACACGAATCAAGCCCCGACTGGCCAACTCCAGAAACGCTCACTTCCCTCCAAGTTGCCCTCATTTCCCCCCGATTCGATAAGCACAGCTTACAGAGACCCAATACTGCGAATACTGGAAACTGAGGAGTAGAATAGTGAAGCGTAATCTCACTTATTCTCTCACTTAGACTAGGCATGACCAAATATACTCAGTCTCTCTCACAAATTTAGTCCTCTGAATTCTGGAAACTAAGGAGGGAAATAATAAAGTTCAGTCTTTATTATTCTCTCACTTTGTCTAGATATAACCAGATATGACTAGAAGATACCATTCCCCCTCAAATTATTATATAATTTTGAACTGACTACTTAATAGCTTTATCTAGACCATATCAGCAACAACTAGTCGTTTCTAGAAATAGCTGGTCCTTATACCCGTAGCCAGACTCGACGTCGTTCCTCGAAGAAGTCTGCATCTCTACCGAAAAAAACTACAACAAACCCCTTGGATTAGTCTCGCCTGCTAAGATCCAGAAAAAACCAGCTCCGCCTAGAAAATTCCACCGATTTCCAGACCTTCCTAGTCTTCCCGGTCCAAATGAGAAGGTCCAAAAACCGCGGGTTGACAAAAATCATAACGAGCATACTCTAGAAATTGCTAGTATGATCCAGAAAAGATCGAAAAAGTATGTTTTTTACCTAGAATTGAATAAGAATTTCTAGTACTAAATAGTAATTAGTACCAAGGCCGTTTGTTCATACCCTGAGCATAAAGATGATTATCGTTATAATGTCTTTATACGAACTAGTCTAATTGTAAGTAGTAATTTCTATTTTTTTTTAGGAATTTCTAGCTAATTCTAGTATAGGCTATTCCAAAATGCGCATTCTTGTGTCTATTCTGCCTATATTATGCGTGAGTTCTATAGTTATAACTAGTATCGACTAGTCGCTAATAGTAATGTCTAGAAACTCTAAAGTGGATAGTAATACCACTAAGCTAGCCGGCTCTATTATTCGTAAGCATATCGAAGCCTAGCATTCTGTAAGTTCTACCAAGATTATATAGTAATTACTAGTAATTAACAGACTCTTCTAGGGCGGACAGGGCTACTATGGCCTATATATTGTGGGTAATAGAGAGTCAAAGGAATATTTGTAAGTCTTTTTCTTTAATATTCTTTAATATTTACTAGGAATTAATAGTAGTTTCTAGTGCCTTTACTCCTGCCGAGACCGATTCTGGTGATGAGTCTGTGTAAGTAAATACTTATAGTTTATTCTAGTCTATACTAATAATTTCTAGTACTAACCACGAATCTACCTAAGACGACAATGCCGGTGAAGAAAATACCGAGGCTAAGACAAGCGCAAACCCTATTAGCGTTGACTGATGGTTATCAGTTTTTCCTGATTATTACTAGTAGCTGCTAGTACAGATTTTCTATCTTTTGCTATTTCGTATCTAGTTACATTCGAATCTAAGTCAATAGAATTTTTTCTAAAAAATATCAAAGCTAGAAATTTCTATCCTTTTTAGTATAAACTAGTTTCAACTAGATATATTTCATATAGATTAGAGATTATATAATAGCTTTAGCTTATCCAGGTTTGATATAATCTTATCTTGCTCTCACTAATCTTCACTAGTCTTGCTCTTATTTCACTTACTTGACGTCCATCTACCTACTTAGTCGACAGGCTTTCTACCCTGTACATCAATACTTATGTATTGATCATCTCTCCCATTTGTTTCAGTAGGACCGAATTACTGTACGACTGGCACTCACGAAAGTCGCTCAAACAAGAAACCTGCTCTATAATTGCTGCGATGCGGTATGCCCCGCCACAAGCGGGGCTTTCAAAGAGACCTGCTAAAATTAGCTCCTCCACTATTTGCTGCGGTTATCTGCCTGGCCTTGTTCAGATTTTGAGGGTGATAGGGGAGCGCACGCTGCCTCGGAAACCTCTATCCTCGACCACTAAATGGAAAAGGTGGAACGGCACTCATGCTTGCATGAAGGTCGCTAGTGAGGTAAGAGATCATGTGAGCAAGACACTTAGCCTCGGAGAATTCACTTACACGCCGTGATTTAAGTGCTCTTTCATCAGCATGCCCATCACTTGCTCTGGTGCGTGTAACGCAGGTACAGTTGAACTGAATGTTCATGGCCAAAGCGCTGAGCTATCCTTCAATGCTGCTCAGTAGAGGGTCTTACTGAACTGAATCTGCACTGCGATGCTTTATTTCCATTCAGTATGATGAAGTCAATGCATTCCGTCTCATCTAACTAGTCTATGACACAATTGTCAGACATGACCAACGGCGGAAATTGAAGACACCTCCAGGTCGCTGTACAGTCATTCTCGAAATTGGCTTGACCAGTAAACACTGAGAGTCTCTTTCTCGGCCCCAGTGCCAAGGCCTTAGCGCAGATAATTTATTGAGCAGACCATACTTCGTTGAGGATATGGTAAAATACCTAGGTATATCTTATATGGTATCGTATTCGATGGTGTAAGGTTGTAGCCTGCGCTTGGATTCCTGGGCTATGAATCACTGTACAATCTAAGTCTCAATTTACAGCCCTCAACTAAGTATGGTCTGCTCGATAAACAATCTGCGCAGGTCTTGGCAGTGGGACCAGGAGAGAGTACTAATTAAGCTGATCCGAAAACATTTTGAACCGCAATATAGCCAAATTTGATAACAGATTTTCTTATATATACCCCCTTCCTCAAGTAAACCTAATTACCTTAGTTCCTTGTTCGATCGCTTATTCAGCTATTAGTAGTCACTCATTAATCATTTTTTAATACAACATTTGAAACTACTCACTCTGATCAGTCACAGTAACATCCTTATCAATATCAAATTCTATATCCTCTGAAAGCTGCCAGGGCCTAGTAGAATAGGTCTGACAGGGTTCAATACAAACAATTCTTCCAGTGAAATGTTTTTTAGTGTCTCCAGGGCAAAGTAAAGTGAAAGGGTCGCAGGCATCCTTCTCATCGTAGAGTGTCAACCTCACATCGGAGTCGCTCGATACGGTGATGTTATCATTGACAAACTTTGCTGTGTGCATAGTGGAACATGATTTTGGTACTTGATGTAATGAATAAAGGTGCGACAAGGATTTCGTAAAGAAATGCCTTTTTATAAAACTCCCCATCTTCTGCTAGAATTAGTGTCTTCAATGTTCCACTGGATATTTATACATATTGCGGTTGATAATATAACGTCATAATGGTAAGTCCTTCACTACATCTATCTTGGTATGATATCATTGATTAGCCCCACTGCCGGGTACCACCAAAACTTTTCTATGTGTGGCATATTTTACTCATTTCTTTAGCTACATGTTGATTTGCTGGTGTTCATAGGAGATAAACCTGAAGGATTAGTGTATTGTGGAAGTCGCAACTTGCAGTGGCCCTCAACTAAAGATGGTCTGCTCAATAAACGGTCTGCACTAGGGCTATGGCGGTGGGGCCAAGAAAGAGAGTCTCAGTGTTGACTGGTGTGATCCGGAGGATACGAGTGTTCACATACGGGAGTTTCTGCCACTAATTACCGCCTTTTGTATACTATATCTACTATATCCTTAGTAGTTTTTGTCAATATAGTAGGATACGGTATCGGCTAGGAAGGCTAGGATCCAATGGAACGAGATGCTCAATACGGCGCTGGATTCCAAGTATACCCGGGATACCATACAAAACACGTAGCAAATCGAGTATCCCTGTAACACTCTGACGCACATGGGGATATGTGGGTCTCGCCTGTATTATGCGGTCTTCCTTCTCGACAGTTTTTAATATCATGCAACTTCCACCTACCGTTCGGACCACACTGGTCAAGCCGATTTCGAGAATGACTGTACTGAATCAAGGGCCGCCCCGCGAGCTTAAAAAGGTGCTCTGTAGTACGAACCCTGCATCAACAAAGTGTTCCGCAGAGGATAACCGCGATAACAAGCCACCTGTTACGCGCTGCTAACTGGTGTAGTGGGGAAATGGCCTACTAGGGAGATCTCTGATTGGAGATATCTTTTCCAGTACACAGTCCTTACAGGATATAGCTTCGTATCTCCAATAGGGAGAAGAATCAACTTACACACTCTCTTCGTTTCATCTGCTTCGGCTTCCTGTTAGGGAGGCTTCCTCCATCGTGGTGTGTGGTGGTTTGCTGGCTGGTTCGCAGAGCTCTCATCCTGCCTGTATTCTCAGGCTTGCCGCTGAGCGCCCTGGTTCACTGGTTAACGTAAATTGTACGTTATCGTAACGTACCTCTCTCGTAAGCTCCGACGATCTATATCGCAATCGTACCGTTGCCGAATCTCTAAGGCCTTACACGGACTCGGATCTATAGAGTAGATCGAAGACGTATATGTTATGCGCTGCTAACTGGTTAACGTAAAATGCGCGTTATCGTAACGTACCTCTCTCGTAATCTCCGACGATCTTTCTCGCAATCGTACCGTTGCCTGCTCTGGCCTTACACGGACTCGGATCTCTAGAGTAGACCGAAGACGTATGCAGTTGAAGGGCGCCTAGTCAGTCGACAAAGTAGTTATTGGATAACTATTAAGTGTTCCTCCTAGTTGTGGGTGTATTCTTGTATTGTACTGTGAAAAGTATCTAGTCACCAAGATAGTCAATTGGTTGGTCTCAAGTAACAATGCATAATTCAACGCGAAGAACTAAATAAATGTGGGTAAATGAGTGTCCTTATATATCCAGTTCCTCTTATCCTAGGATCTGTTCGGGGCCTACCCTAGGCTATGTCCCGATCATACCCACCGCTATGATATCTTATTCCCGGATATGATATCACGTGACCTCATGTGTTGCTGCCTGAGTCTCTCCCCCTGGTAGTTCGTCAAGGTCCCTGTCACCGCCTTGTTGCAGAACCCATTGGTTCAGGCGTCTTCGTATTTGGCACCCTAGGAGTGGGTCTGTAATATAGCGGAGACGTCCGAAAGGACCTTTTCTAGAGGGTCGTAGGCCTTACGAAACTAGGCCTATATTCCCCCTCGGGGACAATCGTAGAAGATTGCCCTAGTTTAGGTTTGCTACTATATATAGTCCGAACAGTAGGTAGAAGTTGCATGATATTAAAAACTAGTAAGGATATAGTAGATATAGTATACAAAAGGCGGTAATTAGCAGCAGAAACTCCCGTATGTGAACACTCGTATCCTCCGGATCACATTATGAATAAAATCTAAGCCTGCTACTAGAAGAACTTAGAAAACCGTAGTAGACCGGCGACCCCGTAACCCTATAGGCCCTTTACTCGCCGATGAGCCTAAGTATTAGGGTAAGTGGCTAGGATACCCAGGGAGCTAGCTACCTGTAATCGCTCGATAAGCTGCTTAGAGTAGCGAGGGGACTAACATACCCTATACTACAGGAGCTGAGTACTTTCTAAGGGAATAGTTTTAATGTTCCCTGAATTACAAGACGAACAAGGCCAGTCCAGTTCCTCCCTTGCTGGCGATGTAACTGTTTACACTTTTCGCTACCCCGCAAGGTCTATTCTATTATACAATGGAAATTGGTGGCTGGCCGAGGCCACTGGGGCTCTACGTAGGCTCCGTGGGATCCGCTGACGATTGGGGCATGGTAATGGCAATTTTCTATTTTGTCCTTTTTTTTCTAACTCCCCTCTGATCTCTTTCCCACTGACTGCCCTGCCCTGCCTATTCCAACTTCTTCCCGACTGCCAATCCATCTAGTTTTTCTTTTCCCGCCCACCCAATCGGCCGCCGGCTCATCTAAGCAGAACCCCACCGCCTTCCAGCTTATCTTCGCTTTGCATCGGCTTTCCCCAGCATCCGCTACCCACCCTGCTGCTGCCCGACCACCTCTTGAATCCCCCAGCATGGGACAGGACACCAATAGCGCGGGACATGACTCGGGCAAGTCGCCGTCGCCGTCCTCTGCCCCGCAGCACAGGCGCGGCTACCAGGCCTGTGATCCGTGTCGCAAGCGCAAGGTGAAATGTGATCTAGGTAGTATGTGATCACCAACCCCTCCTCCATGTGTGGCTGACTGATAACAAAATTTTTGCCCAGGTGTTGATAACCCTCGCCCCCCACCATGTGTGCGATGTCGCCGTGAAAGCAAACGATGTGAATTTTCAGCGACTCGTCGCAAGCGCAAACCCTCCGAGGCGCCCGAGGAGGATGGTGAGACCACCGAGGTTCTCCGCCGCGACAAGCGGATGATGATCGGAGAAGCATCTGCGAAAGACGCAAAGACCGAACCCTCAGAATATTCTACAGCAGAACCGGCATTTGATGCCGAAAATCTTCGCACACGACAGAGATGGCCGGAAGCTGTCCCTGTAGCTACCGCCCAACGATTTCCTCCCCTTTCAACGAGCGCTTCCCCGGCGAGACAGTTCCTTGAGTCAAGGAATTCTCGCATGCAAGCGTACCCAGCCGGCGAACGCAGCTCTGCGCCCGCATATGGGGGAACGCCGATGATGAACCGGACCGCAGCCGAGTTGTTGTCGCCAGCCATAACCAACAGTCATGATGCTCTACATCTACTTTCTGAAGCTGCAGGACGAACGGAAGATTTGAACCGCCAAAGCCTTGAAAATCGGTACAATGCTAGACGATCAGTCTCCTCTTTTAACTCTGGCCCTTCGCCGCTCGCCCATGGTGGCTCGCCTGGCAACCCGAGCGGATCCTTCTCACGGACCCCTCGATCAGGTCTCTCAGCGATCGGGAATGGTTATCATCAAGGTGGTGACTCGGGTATCGTTGATTCGCAGATTCCCGATGATGAAGGCCAGCGCGAGAGCTCTCCAAATGTCACAGATCCAGGG
This sequence comes from Penicillium macrosclerotiorum, assembly GCF_028827735.1. Lineage (NCBI taxonomy): Eukaryota > Fungi > Ascomycota > Eurotiomycetes > Eurotiales > Aspergillaceae > Penicillium > Penicillium macrosclerotiorum. The sequence continues at coordinate 4,301,923 of NW_026643083.1, read as the reverse complement.
TTCATCGACGCCGTTCAAGCCTGGTCTCGGCTGCGATTCGTACGCGCCGGGTGGATGACAGTGGAAGAAGGCATGGAATATGTGGCATACTACTATGAGAACCTGGCCCCGATGAGCCCAGTAGTTACCCCCGACTATTCTCAGCCTGTGACGCATCGTGCGCTGCTCACTAACGAACCTGTGTTGGCTGTGACCATCCTCACGATTGCGTCACGACATCTGAAACCCAAAGGCGATGGGGCTAGCACGCGTGCCTTCTATATACATGATCGTCTCTGGTCATATCTGCGTGGCATGATTGAACGTCTCTTCTGGGGACAAGAGAAATTCGATGCCGGAGGAGGGAGACCTCAGTCTTTAGACCTGGGCCCAGCGCCTGGCCGACCAAGCACCAAAGGAAATCTGAGAGCTTTAGGGACTGTGGAAGCCTTGTTGATTCTCACCGACTGGCACCCACGAAATCTTCACTTTCCTCCTGGCGACGATGAAAATGCACTTCTGGACACGGAAGCGCAGACGCAGAGTCGCGACAAGGACCTAGACAATGAAAGTGAGCAGGCCGGGATCAAGGGGGCCTCGGCGGAGGGTCGACTTGCTTTTCAGAAATGGCTAGAGCCTGCCTGGAGATCCGATCGAATGTCATGGATGCTGCTTAGTACGGCGCAAGCCTTGGCCTTCGAGCTAGGCGTTTTTGATCAGAGAAGTGAACCAAAAGTCACCACCGAATTACCATCAGAATATTCACGCAAGCGCCGACTGCGTCGATTAATTCTCATTTTCATTACGCACAGCAGTGGACGTCTTGGCATCCCATCAATGCTTCCTTTGCCAGAATGGGCTCAAGACATTCCTCCAGCCCCGGCAGATCAGAAAGATGGAGATTTTGACCTCGATCGTATGCAAGATTGCTGGATGGGAATTTCGGAAATCGTGTACCAAGCCAATCACCAGTTATTTGCCTCAACAGAACAGACCTCCGAGTTGATTAAGAGTGGGAGGTACCGCGAGCAGATTGACTGGTTCCAACCCCAACTGCGGGAGTTCCGGCAACATTTGGATCGTGTCAACCGTAAGTTAATTATGAAGAAAATAGAGTATGAATGACGTGCTGAAAGAACACAGTTACACCGGCTATGCGGAGCATACTTTTGATTGAATATGAATACACCAGTGAGTGGATATAGGCATGCCCTCTTGGAGCGCCCGGTGCTAATATTTTCTAGGGCTCTATGTTAATTCCCTCGCTTTACAAGCTGTGGTCGAACGTTGGACCACAATGTCTCACGAGTCCTCCCAGTCTGGGCGAACGGGCACAGGGACATCATCTGGTAGCAGTGGATGGTTCCGAACCTTGATGGAGCTTTATCGCGTCAATGAGCAGTACATTCAAGAAGTTGTAGATTCTTCTCGCAAAATCCTCCAGACAGTATTGGAAGGACTTGTTCCCGGAGGCCGCCTCAAGCACGCGCCCATTCGGACTTTTTTCCGTATTCTGTCCGGCATGATCTTTATCCTCAAAGTAAGTTTTCGAGTCGCTTCACATGGAGTGACAAAAAAGAGCTGGTAGCTAACTAACTCCACCTTTTAGACTTTTACCCTGGGCGCTCGTGAAGACGATGTGCGGGTCTCTTTGGACCTACAGGACCGCACGGTTGAGGCACTGCAGACATTTGTTGTCGACGACGTGCACATCAGCAACACCGTCGCGCGTTTACTTGAGCTCCTCACGAGCAGCATCCGCACACGGTTCTTGCGTTTCGCACCGCACGACCGTGGCGTCGATGGCGACAACCAGGATCGTACTTCGGCCTCCGTTTCACGAGCCCAATCCCCACCTCGCGAGAGCGTTTCGAGCCGCCCTGATGGCCTTCAGACCCCTTGGTCTTCAACCCATGGCCAGGCTGCAACTTCAATCGGAAGTGGCCTGAGCTATGTGGAGACCAATGGGGCCGGCGGGCATCCGTCAGGGCCGATCGGATCGACTCACGACCCTCTGGCCAGCATCCCCGCGCAGCCGATCAATTCGTCCAACCTGAACGTCTCTTTCATGCCGCCTCCTCCGTCCGTCTACTATAATTACTACGACTCGAATTCCGCTGTGCCTGCGCGCGATATGGAAAGATCGTCTTCTAACCACGTCGTCTCCTCGCAGGCCGTCGGAGATAGCAATGGAGCCAACACCACGACCAGCGGGTTGTCGGACTGGTTTGCGCTCCCATTGGACCAATTCTTCAATAGTTCCACTGCCGTGGTTGACCAGGGACTTGGTGGGACAGGTCCGATGTTAGGCGAGTTCGACATGCTGGAAGTGCTACTGAACGAAGGCTACGACGGCAATCACGGCGACGGCGAGTCTGGGAGTGGAGGTCTCACATCGCAGTTCCTGTGACAAATACTGAAGTTGGTATAATTTCCTTGAGTTGTGCCTTGGACGACGCCTTGTGTGTGTGACATGCGATTTTTCATGTTTCCTTTTTTCTTCTACCTCTTCCTTTCCTTTTATTTTTCTCTGGTTGGCTGTCGTCCCATCCTTTTCGTTTATACTATATACCCCTGCGGGATTTGCACTTGGCGTCCGTCGCGTTTGGAGGATTTGAAGTATGTGTGGGCCGTGATTGGCCGTCCTAGTAATTAGCTTGAAACATCAACATGCTTCTCTCCTGCCTTTTTCATGTGGCTTTACCTTTCCATTTTGCTTCTCTGCTTTAGTATCAGATGACATGTGTCGAGTTACAGCCGTAGTGGGTCCTAAAGCTAAGGGTTAATCGGGGTGTTCCCACAAGTTGATGACTGACTATATGTCTTGATGGATGCACAATGCCTCCCAGCCGGGCGATAGACAAAGTGTAGTCATTGGTCCACCGCATATCTTACCTTCAAGAGCACTCGAGAATTCTAATTCATTATTCTATTTTATTACACTGCGCCTGTCTCGGAGGATTTCTGGTTCACATGTTGGATGTCCTTTTCCATTTCCACACAATGCGGAAGTCAGTTCCATTGGAATAATCAATATCCTGGATGCTGCTGCCTGCTACGACCTGTCACCGGCAGACCCTGTTTCACCCTATATTCCCCAGTGCTGAAGGATTTGAGGTTAAGATGCCCCGGTCGGCGTCCGTCGGTCTCAGGAGGGTGCCCCCCCCCCCCCCGGTTTCAGTACGATATGGCAGATCCTTCACATGTTTTTACCCCTCTACTGGAGCCTATCTTGTTTCGCCGCCCCTGCGGATTAAGCCTAGACTACCAAGGCGTTTTTTCAGCCTCGCAAATGTCAAGCTAGCGGGTGGCTTGAAATTTGCATGTCTTGTATGCTTCTTGACTGTTTCTTGATTTTTCTTTAAGGGTTGATGCTTATACGAGGTGCCAAGCATGATGACGATGGAACCATGATCGACTCACTTTGCGTGAGGCAATGGCGTCAGCTCTATAGGTCTTTTTTCTCTCATTGTTTTGTTTGCAGGTGATGAGTAAAGATGGATAGATGCTCTGGGGGGTAGAATGGGGTCCCGGTACCTGCCATATCGAGTCTGCCTTGCAGGGATCTCGGAAGCCAAGAGTATGAATCCCCAAAGAGGTGTCATTCAACCCGTCTGAGTTCTGCATACAGACCAGTGACTGGCCTACTTCATTGAATCCAGCATAGAACTCTCTAGGAGGACCGAATGACTCGTGCAGGTAACCTTTTCGAGGACGTAGTCGTGAGGGTTCGGTCGACATATAGGCGATCACCTACCACGAGGACACGGGCTCGCCGTGATCGTTCGTCCGCGAATCAAACCCCCCAGGGCCTCTTTCCCGTTCAAGAGGCAATCTATCGAGCCTATACCTCGTGCGAAGATCTCTTCAGATTTGGGTTATTGCGAATGTCTGGCGAGAGGCAGATCGCCGCGCCCGAAGGATCCAGAATCTGGCAGCCGGGATAGGGCTTGCAGATGGGGGCGTGCGCCGTCCGATAGACGTGCTCGGCTGGCTGGTTCAGAGTCAAGGGTCACATCGGTCGAAGACCGATCGACTCGCCCTCTTCCTCTTTTGTGCCAAGTACAGCTATATGAAAAATAACGCATCGAACGTGTGTCTTGATAGGAGATTCAGGGTCTAACGGACTTGCAGGGCCGATCCGAGTGGCGGAGTCCGGCCGGGAATGAAGGATGATTCAGGGTAGGGGTGGGACAGGAAAGCACTTGCATTCTGCATTTTGCATATTGGGTATTATACATGCCATCTTTTTCGGCCGTGATGAACAGTTGCTGGGAGATGGGTCGGACTCCGCATTAGCACTAATGATCAGGGCCATCAGGATGGTTCAATTAATTCGAATGAATAGGCGGGGTTTAGGATCTACCATATGAACCTATCAGCATGCAAAGGTCGTCAATTGACAAGATATGGAATGCATGGATTCCATGCTATGCACGCCATGCAAACCATAGGAATTCCTTCTCTACCAGACCCTTTTGGGCAAGTCTTAAATCCACCCTCTCCAATTCCATCGACCATTCGTCATTCAACTTCCCCAGGGCTGCCGCACCAGTGGATTCGAGTATCCAATCAATTCAATCAGTAATATGGTAAGCATGTCGGCCTGGAGGTGCGATGTGACCTTGGTTTTGAGAGGGATTGGCGGTGTCGAGTCACTGATTGGCCTGTCAGGAAGATAACGGGCCCTGATCGACAGGGACTTCGGAGACTTGCAGCCACCCATAACCGCTTGCTTCCCTTGATGCTGCGTCTTTGCTCTCTACTTGCTCGTACTCGCCCCTGGAAATCAAACTTTTGATCCACTGTCGCTTGATCGCTTAGTCTCGACTACCTGAGCCTAGTGTATCGTGTGGTCAGAGACACCATGCAATCTCTCCACTCCACCCCTAAGGGCAACAGAAACCCCAAACCCAGAAACTCCAGAACCCTCGCCCACTCGCGAATGGGGATCGTCAGGGCTCTGCCGAATGGGTATGGAGCGTCCAGCTTGTTTGTCTTGGCCTTGGCCGGACATCTCCGTTTTGGAGCCCAAATAGCTTGTCGAAACCAAGCATCCGTACTTTCTTGTCGCATTCGCAGTGACTCCCCTGCATTCTGCGCCCGGCTGCCATGATGGTGTCCGGTTCTCTATGGCCACCGTGATATTACCTCCCCCTCCCACTGCACCCTCCACTGCCCCCGTGTGCCCCATCAGGGCGGAGTCCGTCCGGTCAGCTCTGGCTGGCCGATGGAGTCCGTGATGATCTCGAAGTTTATGTCCCGAGGTCACTGTAATGGCTGGATCGTCACCGCTCACTTCCCGGAAGAGCAACATCTCCTGTCTCCTGGATCTGACGATAGGGTACCCGTCCCGATGTTGGATTTCCTAGATCATTTGAAGATGGCAATCCATCTAGCATGCTATAAAGTGGTCCTGATCTCCGGCCGATTTGGTCTGAGATCCATCTTCTCAACACCACTCGGTCTTGTGTTAGAGTCATTCATTCTACTCGTTCTTCTTTTTCATTCATTCTTTCTCGCCATTCATTATGGTTGTCTTCAGTAAGATCACGGTCGTTTTGGCCGGCCTTTCGACTGTTGTATCGGCTGTGCCGATGGGTCCCTCGCGCAAGAGCAGCTTTACCATCAATCAGCTGGCTCGCCCGGTATCCCAGCCGAAGACTCTCAATTTGCCCGGCATGTACGCGGCCGCCCTCTCCAAGTATGGTGCTACAATTCCCGCCAGCGTCCGTGCCGCTGCTGAAAGTGGCTCGGCCACCACCACCCCCGAGAACAACGATGAGGAATATCTGACTCCGGTCAACGTGGGTGGCACTATACTGAACCTGGATTTTGACACAGGTTCTGCCGATCTGTAAGTTGTTTACTGCAATTGAGCGGATCCGATGGCCGAGAACCAACAAGCAAACTAATAATCTCATATAGCTGGGTTTTCTCTACTCAGCTGCCCGTCTCCGAGCAGGCAGGCCACAGTGTTTACAAACCTGGTGGTAATGGCACTAAGCTGGCAGGATATACCTGGTCCATCCAATATGGCGACCAGAGCTCTGCTAGCGGCGATGTCTACAAGGACACCGTCACGGTTGGTGGCGTCAAGGCCACCGGCCAGGCTGTTGAGGCTGCCTCGCAGATCAGCCAGCAATTTGTCAATGACAAGAATAATGATGGTCTACTGGGTCTGGCTTTTAGCTCCATCAACACTGTCAAGCCTAAGGCGCAGACCACTTTCTTTGACACTGTCAAGTCCCAGCTTGACTCTCCTTTGTTCGCTGTCACCCTGAAGCACAATGCCCCCGGAACCTATGACTTCGGCTTCGTCGACAAGTCCAAGTACACCGGCTCTCTGGAATACACCCAGGTTGACAGCTCCCAGGGCTTCTGGAGCTTCACTGCCGACGGATACAAGATTGGCAGCACCACTGGCGGATCCATCCAAGGTATTGCTGGTATGTGGATTCTTTCCCATTTTGATATATGCTCATTTGAAATGGATCATGAAGCGCTAGCTACGATAGCAAGGCTAATATTCAAACACCAGACACTGGCACCACCCTCCTGATGCTCCCCGATGACGTTGTCACTGCCTACTACAAGCAGGTCAGTGGAGCCCAGGAGGATTCCTCCGTCGGTGGCTACACCATTCCCTGCGACGCCAAGCTGCCTGACTTCACTGTCACCATCGGCAGCTACGATGCTGTTGTTCCCGGTGATCTGGTAAACTACGCTCCTATCCAGAGCGGCAGCTCGACCTGCTTCGGCGGTATCCAGAGTAACTCTGGCTTGGGCTTTTCCATCTTTGGTGACATCTTCCTGAAGAGCCAGTACGTGGTCTTCGACTCCAATGGCCCCCGCCTTGGCTTCGCCGCCCAGGCTTAAGTCGGTGGCATCACCAGAGTGCCATTCTCGACAGAATTGTACCAGTAAACACTTGCAATTGTGCGAGAGATGGAATGGCGCTCTACATGGGGCTGGCTAGCAGGCTAGCCCGGCTTGAAGAGGTGAGAGATTGAGTGTATACGTTGTGACCTTCGCCTAAGCCTTGACACGGCTTGGCTTGTACATGGTGTCGTTGAGAATGCGTGCAATATATAAACAAATACAACGCATTGTTTTGATTTCTAGCTCTTTTACAAGGAGAGAAAACAGTCCATCATATTGGTTTTTTTCGTAAATTAATTCGTCATGAACTGGATCGTACGTAGGAACTAAATTCTCAATCTTCATGAAGCGCCGAGATCGAGAGAATGCGGTGAATACTACTATCCCGAAGAGCCCCAAAGCACGGGCATTGCATTGGGGAAGCGACCATAAAGAATATTTATTCAAAATTAAGATGTATCATGTTACGTACAGCAGTATTTGCTATTAGTATGGAGGGAAAAAAAATCTTACGTACGTCCTCCCCCGCCATGATCCATATCCATCTGTGCCTATTAAATTATACGCTACCATTGCCAATATAGAATATATACTGGTTTAAAAAGTTACCAAGAGAGTATATAATAGGTGAGCCCCTCTCGTGCATAAATGATTCTAATACATACGGTACGAAGTCCTCAAAACTCTTACGAGACTAATTCGATCACACTCATCACGGCTTTGCCAACCAAGGCTGATAAGTAGAACGGTAATATACGTATCATCATCGCCGACCCCAGGTTGTTCGCATGGCTTAAGGCTCGCTTTCATGTCATAGTATCTAGCCACTGCTGGGTAACCAGGATACCGCTTGTTGGATGTCTAAAAACACCCATGGAGACGGTTTGCAAAGTCTGGACTGAATGGCACAATCCAATGAAAAAGGTGGCCAGTCAGATACCGGTAAATTTGAATCAGGGCTTTTTGGGCATGGATCCTGTTTTTATTTGCTATTTCATTTGGTTTTGCTTTTTTCCCACTTGGATGTGTCTTTCCGACCCCTGCAGTGAATGAGAGTAACTAATCATGCCTAGGTGGTTTGGTTGATCGAATTCCTCTCGCAGACAGCCCTATATTTATGGAGGCTTTAGGTATGATCTAAAATAGGTTCGGAAAAAGGATCCAAGAAAGCGGAATCATATACCAATTTTACCAAAGCCACATAGTAGTGATGCTTGAGGGGTGAAGCATGGCTAAAAAGGAAGTAGGAATGAACAAGAGACTAACTGATTTAACTGATTGTTGTGTTATTTAGATTAGCTAAACAGCTGTCAAGATTTAGCATACTAAAATCTACTATCTGCTCTGATTTTTGGCGGGGAATACCAGTAATCATTGTTTTTTTTTCACCCGCTCTCTACTGTGCAGATTGCCAACATGGCGCGATTTGCAAAATTCATCCTTAATCAAATTTGTACTCCGGCGTGGAAAAAGTCAACGTATTAATCGACAATTTTTTTATTTACCAAAGTTCTGTCTAATATCAGATATCCATAGCAAGGCCGATAAAATCGGCGCGCGACATGTCTCTAGAAAAGTTGCTCCAAAATGACCCATGATCGGGAAAACATTCGCCGCGGGAGTGGAGATGATAGGAATGCCGGGACCGAGTGGCGGATCATCTCGACCCGCCGAACTCCAGACTTCTTCACGACTTTAAATCACCCGCCCTACTGTACTCCATACAGCGCACCTTACTAAACATCCTCTCTCGACCCTATTGAGCTCGTCTGCTACAGCCACTCGGCTCTCCTTGCTTCGACTTTCGTCGACTACGACTGCGATAGCGCCGACCGAACGACTGTCATCATTGCCTCCCCCCCTACAATCGCCCGATCTCCCTTCTCCCTTTCGGACCGGCATCGCGCGGCGTGAAGCCCTTCAAGAATGGACTATTGAATATATCGAAATCGACAATTTGCGCTGAGAACCCGGAAGGAGGCTGGTGGTCTTACTCTATGAACAACCCCCCGGCGACTGTTGCCGCCTGGAGTGCCTGACCATGGGAGATGCGCCTCGTGTGACTCCCCGCCAGATTTGGGCGAACCCGACAACAAGCTCAACCAGAACGTATTCATCAGGCTGCACGCCGTTCGTCTTACCCAGCGATGGTATGTGTTTGGCCTGACGCCCTCAACCTTTCTCCAGGGGCTCCCCGTACGTCGGACCCGCACTAACGTGTCCGGTTTCGCACCGCGTCGCAGGTATTATCTATGTAAATAATTCGAATGCCATTACTCTCACCGAGAATGCTGTTTTCGAGCCGGTCTGCACCGGCGATCCTAGGGACTACGTCCATGTGTCTGCCGTCCTCGATACCCGCGATCCGTTCTACTCCTCCGTCACACCGCAACTTTATGCGATCGGCTGCGCAACTGTCGTCAGTTACGTCCTCGTTATCATTCTTCTTATCACCCCTCGCACTTTCTACGTCGGTGGTCCTGGCGGCGGTGCTAACTTCCTCGGACGTCATGGCATGATCAGTGGATCGTATAGCGGAAACTCGTCGGTAGTCGGCGTGGGTGGACGGCCGTGGCTGCAAAAAGTGGCCGCAATCTTGGTCGCAATTTCACTGACCATTGCAACGGCGGATTCGTTCAAGGTCGCCGAGCGCCAATATAACTACGGGTACTCAGATGCCGAGGCATTGTCAGAGGAAGTGATTGATGGCACGGAGATTCGCATTGTTCGCGTCATTTCGAGCACGTTTCTCTGGCTCGCACAAGTCCAGACATTAATTCGACTGTTCCCCCGACATAAAGAGAAAGTCATGATCAAATGGGCTGGATTTGCGCTAATCGTGTTGGATACCACATTCAGTTGCTTGGAGAACTTCATGGTCAAAAACACATCAACTCACCCTAGGCTCTACGACGATGCGATTCCGGCGCTGAGCTACTTGTTTGAGCTGTCGCTCAATCTTCTATATGCTGCTTGGGTTATTTTCTACTCAATATCGAAACACCGCTACGCTTTTTTTCACCCTAAAATGCGCAACATCTGCTTTGTTGCGCTCTTATCACTGGTTGCGATCCTGATTCCAGTGGTCTTTTTCGTGATGGATATCGCGAAACCTAATATCGCAGGATGGGGTACATACATCCGATGGGTTGGCTCGGCCGCCGCGAGTGTGGTGGTCTGGGAATGGGTCGAGCGAATCGAGGCGCTCGAACGAGATGAAACGAAGGATGGGATTCTTGGACGAGAGGTCTTCGACGGAGATGAGATGCTTGATGTTACACCATCGGAAGAAGTCGATTGGCCAAACTATTCAACACAAGATGGCAATGGTGGTGGAAATGGCACATCCTCGGGATGGGGTGGAGTGATGGGTTTGGCTCATCGCCCGCTGCGAACGCGAGTTGGAATCCCACGTGGAAATCGCCATCTCGGCATCGGCGGCTTCGTTCAAAGGCCGAATAATCGGAATGCCCCTCCTCGTCCAAACAATGCTCGTCCTACTCCCCCTCCAGCTGCTATCACTCCGGTCAGCCGCGCCGACACTACCAGTGCTGCGAGCACTGTCTACAATGTCCGATACCATCCAGTCGCCACCCCTACACCACCTGTGCCAATGCCGCACATGGAGGAAGAAGAGGAGATAGATGAAGCCAAAGACGTCACAGCTGAGGCAACACATACCTCAGACGCAGCAGAGCAAACTCTTTCAGCCTACGACGTTAGAGAACAATCACCACAGATAGTACATTCTGATCCGCGATGGCGAAATCTTCTCAACCCGTTCAAACGCAGACGCGCATCTCTGCCCAAGGAAGTTGCCTCTGCCCAGGCTGTCGAGGACCAAGCAGATGACCAGAATTCCGTCTCCTTTGACAATGAGGACGAGGCCAGTGCCCCACAGCCCCGTCCAACCACTTTCTTTTCGCTCTATCGGAAAGGACACGCTGGTTCAAGCTCGCAGAATCCCGATGCCCCTCTCCCGGTTACTGTGATTCCAGCTCGGCGCCGCGGTCAACACACCTGGTCGCCTCAGAACCGACTTCTGGGATCTTATCAAGTGCCTCAGTCCGGCCGCTCAGATTTGCCCGTGAGAATAATCCCTTCTCAGCCCCAGGCGTCGGCTCCCTGGACCGATGCAGACCTGGAAAATGGAAATGGGGACTATGTCCTGCGCTACGATCCTGAGGCAGCTGCCCTGATCGACGAAGATGTCAGCCATAATCGCACAGAGCGTGTCGTTAGCGCTGATCAAGCCAGTTGGACCGAAACCTTTGCCTCGGCGGACAGAAATGATAGCCCTCCCGGACAGTCGGAACCACCAGATCCCGCTGATTCTCCTGCTCCGCACCAAGCATACCCCGGCCACAACCCTTGATACAGCTTGCAGACATTTGTCACGGGCTTACATGGTCTGAGCAATCTTGTGACTCCTGGCCAACATTCTACGGTGTTCTGGGCGACTGATCTATACGGTATATTAGGCGTGAGGTTCTGGCGATTTATGGACATTTATGTTTTGGGATACTTATATATTGCGCCTTGGATTTCTGGATATTGTGTGGTTTTTTTGGATCTGTTTCCTGTATAAGATACCCTGGGAAATATGCATATTATAATATGATTTTTGCAGTCTTCATCCCTCCTCTGACCAAGACAGGGGTTGGTTCTACGATCTCATCCAACGTAAAGTGGGAAGTAACAATCCATACGCCGGATTGTTAGTTATTCATCGGCACTATCTAGCTTGCTCTTGCCTTTGTTTACTTTTTTCGATCCCAGAAAGATGAATGCTAACACTGCAAACAGCACCGATGAAAGACCTGTCCACATTAGTGACTAATATAAAGTCACACAGGCGCAGTCTTGAACTTACTAAAAGACCAATTCATCATTGCATATCCAAATCTCTCGACTAGGCATCCAGAGATGAGGGGGCCGATAGTCATGCCGGTAGTAGCGGCGACTTCAACAATCGAAAAAACACGAGAGTAGCCTCCCCGAGGTCCGAATACCCCAGGGCTCTGCTCCTCCTTTATTTTTACGATAGCTGTAGATGCACTTAGCAAAGAGTTTCTTTCTCAAAGGTCCAAGTCAAGACGAAGGCTGGGACTCACAAGTCAATTCGACTGGCCCAATGCCGCTTAAGAACGGTCGAACCATCCCCAAGATGATGATCGCACTGATGTACAGCGCCTGGCCGCGATTCTCAGCGCTAGACCACTTGAAATGGACATTACCGGCAAAGCCAAGCAAAACCAAGCATCCGCCTTGGAATATGAGAGCTGTGGTAGCAGGCAATCGGGTGCCAATTCTGTCTCGAAGCCATCCAGCTAAAGCACTGATTAAGAGGCCTGGGGCAGCAATTAAAAAGAACAGCAAACCCGTGCGCGAGGGACCCCATCCGAACGTTTCCTGCACATATAGGGGCAAGGTTGCATTCAGCGTTGTACCAAGACAAGGTCCCCAAATAGTTATAAGCAGGACCGTGATCACACGGCTGTTGCCCAGCATGATGCGCCAGAAATTGGGCGCCAACGACTCTTTTGTCGGAGTATCGGCTTGTGAGAGCAAGCTGTCCGTTTCGGCTGCATCATCCGTGGCCTTGGAGGTGGTGTCTCGTGGGATCTCGATCATCAGGAGGCGGGCGACGATATCGATGATCAGGATCACCACGGGGACAGTCCATGTCAGCCAGTATCCGGCGGTTTCGAGGATCAAGCCAGATACCATGGGCCCGACAATCATGCCGGCATTGACGAACGACATGATGATACCCATGATGGTGCCGACGCGGTCTTGGCCGACGGTGTCGGCGGCCGTCGCGAGGCCAACAATCCATGCCCCGGACCCGGAGATACCTTGTAGGACTCGACCGGTAAAGAAGACGACGAGAGATGTCCCGCAGGCCACCATCGCCGTACCTATGATACAGCCTACGAGCGCAACCAGGAGCGGAGTTCTGCGATCCGCGGCTTTGTCGGCAAAATGCCCAATCAGGGGCCCGCCAAAGGCAGACATCAGGCCGTGCAGGGCCAGTGAAATGGAAGTGAAGCGCTGCGTCTGGGATGGGTCTACATGCAGCCGATTTTCCAACATATACGGGAGAATCGGGACCAAGAAACCATAGAGGAAAATTTCTAGATCAGTCAGCTAACAGAAGACCAGCACAGAGGGAGGGCCAACCAACCAATGAACAATGCCACGCACACAGTACCGATGATGAAGAACGGCGATGAGCGCCATTGGTAGCCCCATGGGACTTTGCCGGAGTCCTCCATGGCCCTGGCGAAAGATATAGCTGTAGGAGCCACGTCTCAAGGCTGAAAACAAATCTGCGTGGGCGGAGGCCGAGGTTATTTATCAATATACTGTAGTAGAGTACTGTATGTGGGATCCAATGGAACGCAAATTTCAATGTGATGATGTATAACGAATTAAATTGGCTGCACGGAGTGTTGAATATCCCCTACCTCGCTGACTAGCGCTGGGTTCCGAGTATACCTAGGATACCACACAATACAAACAGGGAAACCGAGTATCCCTGCAATGTGGTGGGTCCTCACGGTATGATGGGGTTTCTTGTCGAATTATAAAAGTCCACATCCACCTCGAACGAATTTGCATCGCTCCTTACAGACCACGAATACCCAATCAGCGGGGTGTCGTTGTTCCAACATGCGAACTCCCCACTTGTCTCAAGCCAGAACCATGCACCATGTAGATCGAAACCAATAGATCCAAACCAGACCCGAGGGAATTGTGGGCGATCCACGATCGCCGCTCGATCGGGATCGACTCCTGAGTTCTTGTCTGTCGGATTGGCCTAAAAGCTAGACTCACTGCACCTATCGCTTCCTACCAGGAGCAGGTTCATGGTAAGGGTAGGCAATATTGCCAGTAGGTATCGATCGTAATGAAAGTTCGTATACAGTGGAGACTGCTGGTTGATTTTGACCAAGGAAACACGGAGGATGCTAGGTAGTTTGAAATGGTCTCCACCTGCCGACACGAATAGGAAGGAAGTATCGATGGAAATGGGATGCTGCATGGAGATTATGGGATCTCCGATGCTTTTTTGTATGATTCCACTCGGAGCGTATCCAGACCTGGTCAATCAGCGTTGGCCCGATAGTCCGATGGTTCGAACACCCAGGTGCATTTCCCCACTGCTGACAGGCTGCAGGATGCTGATTTATCGAATTTTTTTTTCTTTTCTTTTCTTTTCTTTTCTTTTCTTTTTTTTCTCTCAAGCAAGATCGCTGTGAAGCCAAAGACCTTCATCCACTGTTGATATGTAACAGTGCGATCACTCCTGGGGGCCACACAATCAACACTATCAAGCTCAAAACTTTGTCGCGGGAGCCAAAAACAAGCTGTCTAAACTGCGCATTTTAATACATAAGCTCCACTGCCATCACCGCGAATTGGCTTGGGCTCTGGCATGTTGGCGAGTCGGCACGTAAATCCAGAAGAGAGCAGAAGGCCAACAATACCCGCTGACTTGATCGTTTGGATCGTGTCCGACAAGGAGCTCCCGAATTCTACAGCAAGGACTTCCCAGAAAGGCGGCCCATCGTATAGTTGCACTGTCGGATCCAGTTAATGTTGAGGCGACATGTACCCATGAACAGCTGAAGGAGATGGGGATTGATCCTGAAGGGTCCCACTCTCGGTTTCGACCCATCCATGACTCCCACAAGATGGTTGTCCTTGGCATTCACTATAACATTATCTATACGTAGATCCTGGAGAAGAACCATGGGGAGTCTCATATACACTGGAATGGATAGGGAACAGATAGACCTATGGATCAACGAGGAACAGAGGAAGAGAGGGAGCCAAAGATATACTGAGGCCATCGGCTGCATACTACACCGCTTCTCTAGGGCTTTGGTTCATAATCAAGGAGAACCGGGCTGCCTCAATCGATACCAGATCTACATTCCCTTACCATATGCCTTAAAACGATGAAATGTAATTGACATAAACAGCAAAGGAACCGATGCCTACAACGCTGCCTTATATAATATGGCGCTCGGAGACGCCAAGCTAATACCATTTCGGTTTCACACGGGCTACTTACCAGATATATAAGAGAAAGCAACGCCTTATCCTATAAGATGACAGTATCTTGAGAGATAGGACTTAATTAGTATCAAATGAGCCATTTAATCTGCACAGACCCTAGGTAGGGGTGTCTAGTAGGGCCGACTGGCGAGGCTCCATTGCACTGTATCTGCAGTTCGAGCATTAATCTCACTAACTCGCTGATATATTCAGACAGAGAGAGAATCACGAATATGGAATCCCTCTGACTCTGAGGCACTTGCCTCGATGTGGATTGGAGGAGATGATGATGTGATGGTAAATCTTGCGGGTGCCATTCGTAGATGGTCTCCAAGTGGGGAATGAGAGGCTTTGCGCTCGGGAACTTTTTGCTCCGGAACTTCCCCATATTCGAACTGCCACATCCAACCCCCCCCCGTCGATGCTGTGCTACATTCCAGATGTCGCATCATGGCGGCCGTCAATCAAAATATGTTCGATGCTAGCATCATGACTGAGCGGCCAGGCGGGGCCTCGCTGATGGTACTCCCGCTGAACCTGATCGCTCAGATTGTGTCCCATGTTCGTCCTCTCGACACTCCACGCGAACCGGGCTTATCAGACCTCGGAGATCTGTACTGACCTGAAACTCTAGGTCGAGGATACCAGTGACCTTGCGCGACTCTGCCGAACATGCCGCGTGCTCAACTACATGGCGTTGCCCCAGCTCTACCGCAGCTTGACCCTCATGTCCTACGACAAAATCCGTTATCGCGGCGAACAACCCGAAGGAATTGGCAGTGCCAGCCCATTCACTATGGGCCTCAACGCCGTCATCACTCGACCCTACGCGACACTCGTCCGATCGATCACCCTACGTGGAGACTGGAAGGAGCGTGAGCTGGAGGAGCACGCGCAGGTTGGGCGAGTCCCCGACTCATCGATGCTGTTGAATATTGCGGTGCGGGCGGCGGTCGATCGGATGACCAACCTGGAAAGCTTCAGCTGGGAACTCAACACTAAAATGCTCGAGACCGTTTATTCCGGACTCACACAACTCCCCCCGACTCACTTCCCTCACGATCCGATTCCCCTCGACCCGCCATCCACAGCCTACATTCGTTCTTCCGGGCATGCCGCATCTGCGATGCTTGAAGATCACCGATATCGACCCTCTTTGCTATCCTGATGATATTGCAGTCATGCTGTGGAAAAGTAAAAAATTGCGCGAGCTGAAACTTCACTGGTCGCCCCGCATGCGCATCGCCCAAGAACCGAGCATCTCCCTCCACGACTATTTCCGCAAATGCATTGCCGCAAAGCAACCCCTTTCGGTGAAGAAACTCTCATTCCAGAATATGTACGCCTTCCACTCCGAGGAGTTCAATATTGCCTTCGATCCGACGACAGTCGAAGACGTTACCGTGTTAAGTGGGACCGATACTGTCGGCTTGGTCAACACGTTCATGGAGAATAGCTGGCCCACGATGGTCCCGCACCGCAACCTCAAGATCAAGTCAATGCGAATGGATGCCGTATCCAAACGGAACTCCGAATTTCTCGGCAACTTCAAAGGCTTAGAGCGTTTGTACTTTGTAAACACCTTTCCTGATTCCCCAGACACTCTTAATTCCCCTCGACCAGGTATGGGGCCATCGTCAACGGCGCTCACACCCCCGGTAACGGAATATCCGGCTGGTACCGGAGCAGCGAGCAATTCACCCGCAGCAGTCGCCTCCCCGGCCACTCAGTTGAATCTTACTCTAAGCGTGCGGGACAGCTATCTCGCAAATATCACCATCAACCATGGTTCCACCTTACGACACCTTTGCCTCTCTTCAAAGTGGCCTCTTTCTACCTCTATGATTGCGCGTCTCGTACACAGTTGTCCCAATTTAGAACAATTGGCTCTTGCTACCGATTTACACAGTATGGACTCTCTTGGAATGTTGGTTCCATTTCTGCGGAAATTAGTAGCTCTTCGATTGTTGATACCTGCTGGTTCCCCAGGCCCCCAAAGTGGCTCGTCTAATGTTGCGCCATCTTCTGCAACGAGTACCTCCTTTTCCGACTACCCTTTCAAGAACAAGGGGGAGTCTATGGCTTACAAAGGACTCAAGTTCTCCAAGGAAATTGAAGATGCGATTCTCAATGCCCGCAGCCTGGCAGACCTTGTCGATTTGGATGACGATGTGCTCATCCAGATGATGAGTTATGACTTGGCAGATCACCAAATCTTTGGAAATGTCAAAATTGTCGGCATGGGCTGGAAAGCATTTGAATTACGCGACTATTGTAAAGTACCTGTTCCTTCAGGCGTGGAGTCCCAATCCCAATCGCCTCCTGCCGTGGATCCACCGGAAGACACTTCAAATGGGCTCGTGACTGGCACAGATGGACTGAGCCGCAATGGTGCCTCGTCTGAACAACCTAACATTCTGTCCAAGTCTCCTACCGTCTCTACTACCCCTGCCGCCACTCTACCACCCTCGACACTCGGAAAACGAACACGGGATGATGATAATGAAACAAACTCTGAGCCGGTCTCTGCGTCCGAGTCACGGGATTCATCTAACTTCCGTGACTCGAGCCTGGGTAATTGTGGCCATTTCCCTCCGGTTGTGACGAACGAGGGTTATTTGGTGAAAAGAAATATGAAACGAGCCGGCTGGGACGTCCTGAAACATTGGGAAATCTGGGCGCTGGACACGCAGGAAATTTAGCCCGAAATTTGCATCAAGTTCACCCGGCGTCACTTGTCCCTTTTTTCTCCTCTCTCCTCACTTTCTTCGTCAATTACGATACACCGCCATCCGTTTTCTTCCAAGTTTAACCGGTATCAGGCGTTCATGGAGTAGCCAGATTTGTGATTTGTTTCGATACCTTCGTGCTTAGCGTGGAAGTCGTGCGATGAGCTTACATGTGGGAGTCTTTGAGATTGTCTTTGCTGGTTTTTTTCTATCTCTTTCTCTTCGTGCATCTGCCTAGATATGACACTGTACCTATATTTGGCCTTGGTATATGAAGTATATTTTCGGCAAATTATGATATAAGGGCAGAATGGTGGTATCGTTGATACACATCCGAAAACCTGTTTCCGTTTCTACTTTGAGTTGCTAACTGAATAATTTTTCTCGGGCCAGTCTTGCACCATATTGGCCGACCAAATTACTTTGGAATCCGTCCTGAGCGGTTATCCGTCTTGCAATTATTGCATCGCTTGGGCTTGGTACATGAACTTACTTAGAGCAGGTCCTCGCTGCTCAAGGTGGATGCCTATTCTCAAATGTCTGTGACTACGTAACACAAATGGATATGTCCACCGGCGGGTATAAATTCAACCGCCACCCCCATTCACTGGCTGCAACTCCACAGAATCGTGCCAAGATCAATAGATGACTGGTTACCCCTGCGTTATAAAATGGGTCTCCTAATTCTTCTTTCTGATGATTTGCATCGAATAGGGAGGATTTTCGTCATCATCGTGGATGTGGATCGAAAATCCGAGCCGTCGGAATACTCTAAAGCGTGGCTGTTCCACTGGTCATGGCCTCCTAATCTTAGGTCCTTCGTAATCGTACGAGGGCGGTGCAAACTCAATTGATTTTAAGTTGATACACTAAGCCATCATTCCGAGGCTAGTGTTCAATTCCGCGCGAATGTATGTGGAGAATCTACAGCCAAACCGCGTGGCTACCTAATCAACGGCGCCCTCGGCGCCGCGAACAACTGGACCGTTGCTATCTTGGCAGACGTCGATCACCTAGGAAGCCTCTTCCTTAGTGGATTTGGCCAGTAGAGCTTGTTTTGGCCCTGTAATCGGGCCGTAGTGGCGTGGATCGCCACGTAATGACCATGATAATAACAAGGCTCCGAAAAACATATACTTAAGAAGGTGGAAGTCTTCGCTGATTATGATGCTACATCTAGATATCAAATTACTTTCATCCTCTTGAGATCCTTGGGATATCTTTGAAGTTTAGATGCATTTCTCTACTCTTTTACTGCCGCTGGCAGCCTCGCTGGCGTCGGCTGTTCCGAGCTCGCACACCTCGCGCACATCCACGATGCCGTCGGTGACTCTCGACTATACCACTGTCGAGGCTGCCGCTGGTAACGAAAGTATTGGTTACTACAAGTACCAGAACATCCGTTTTGCTGCCGTCCCTACTGGTGATCTGCGTTTCGCCAAGCCCCAGTGGCCAACCACCGAATCTGGCGTGAACAATGGTACAACCTATGCTACTGCAGATGTGGACTGTTCCTCCGAGGAGGATTGCCTGTACATGGATGTGTGGGCTCCGGCCAACTCCAAGGGAAAGAAGCTTCCAGTCTTGGTTTGGACCTATGGTGGTGGCTTTACTGCCGGGTCTAAGTCGCAGAACACCCCCGAGGGTCTTTTCGACCTGTCCAAGGAGTTCGTTTTTGTTTCCTTCAACTATCGTCTTGGTATCACTGGCCTTGCCAACTCAGTAACTGCTACTCACCAAGGCGCCACCGACAATGTTGCCTTGTATGATGTTGAACACGCCTACAAGTGGGTGAACAAGTATATCAGCAAATTTGGCGGCAACCCTGACGACATCACTGCATTTGGTTTCTCGGCTGGTGGTAGCATGCCTCTTTTCCAGATCACTCGTTATGGGGGTCACAACGAGCAGCTCTTCCACAAGGCCTACATCACTTCTCCCGGATTTGTCCCTGGCGCCGGTCACCACCAGGGAGAGACTTTCTGGCAGAATGTTTCTACCGCTGTTGGCTGCACTGGCGGCGACCTAACCTGCATGCGCAGCGTTTCATTCTCCAACCTCACTGATTCCGCGAACGATGTCTACGATACCTATGGCTATCAATTCCAGCCTCGTGTTGACGGCGACTTTGTTGCAGACACTTATGAGTCCCAGCTGTACCAGGGCCGTTTCAACTGGTCTGGCCCGCTCGTCATTACCCATGAAGAGCATGAAAACAATGGCTCCCCAACATCTGGTGTTAACACTACCGCCGATGTCAAGAGCGAGCTTCGCGCATTCTTCCCGGCAATTACCGACGATGTCATTGAAGAGATCATGGACGTGTTTCCTGAGTCCGACTATACCAGCCCCGGCTACCGCTTTGCCGATATCAGACAATCCTTCGATTTGACCGCCCACGACTATGCGCTCACCCGTGCCCTGGACAACAACACCTGGAATGCGATGGTGGCTTTGGGCCAAGCCACCCACGGCACCGACCAGGACTATTACTGTGAGCATACAAGACACTACAAAAAAGATCGAGACAAAGACTGATACAAACAATGAATGTAGGGTACAGCACGTACTCCCTGTCTTCCAGCTCCAGCTCCAGCTCCAGCTCCGGTGCTGGTGTGGCTATTAGTGGCTCATCTTCTGTTAGCTCCACTGTTGCTGTATGTTCCTCTTCTCGTTTTAACCCCCATTGAGTTGATGCCAATTATTAATCCTCTTCAATACAATTCAGCGCAAGATGCAAAAGTACCTTCTCTCTTTCGTTCTGACCGGTAACCCGAACACCAAGTGGGGCAGCGACAAGGTTTACTGGCCCAAGTACGGAAGCAATGCAACCGAACTTGTCTTCAACACCACCATGTACACCCAGAAGGATGACCTGGCCAACGCTAAGAGCACTTACTGGAATAAGGCTCTGTGGTATTAGATATTGGACAGACCTACAGCTACATAAGAGATACTGTCAAGTGCTCGAGATATTCTGCTGTGGATCGATGATACCTACATTCAATTATCTTCTATGCATCTTAGTTTTCAGGAATACTTTGTATTAATAACATAGGAGATTATTTTCAATGTATAGATAAACTGAACTTCATTGGGAGGACTTATTCTTCGAATTTGACAGCTGCGCTTGCTACCTAAAGCAAACAGAAAGATAGCCCGAACGGGTGTTAATGACAAAAAAGACACATTGCTGAAGAGACAGAATACGTTGACAAGAAATGTCCACTTGGATTGGCAAGCACGAGTGCCATATGCCATAACGGTACTCAGGTATACCGCTGTTGTTCAACCCGCTTCCAGTCGAAATTTAGGCGAAAGGTGAGCCACTAGAACCACCTGGACCAGACGAGCCTCCCGACCCTCCCGAGCCCGAGGATCCTGATCCTGATGATCCCGACCCACTGCTGGAAGTATCCGAGCCACCTCCAGATTCAGCGACGCCTCCACTAGAAGTGTACACAAAGCTGTAGTTGGGGTCATAGGTGGCGGATGTATCGACAGCAACCGTGGTCCAGCCCAACAGACCATCACTAAGAGAATCTCCTAGCCAAACATAGTTAAGAACCGGATCAGAAGTGCTATCTTCGGTTTCATCAGAGAAGACGCGGTCCTCGGCATTTGTAGTGAGAGTCACTGTGTTGGTGCTATATGGTGAAGTTGCTTCCACCTCGTCGATCAAGTCCTGGTCCCAAAAGAGCTGTCCAATGTGAGCCACAGTACCACCACTGATAGTACCGTTTGACAGAACAGTCACATCAAGATGAGCCACGATGTGGTGGTGAGTGGTACGTCCGGAGTAATGGCCGGGAAACAGGGTGCTGAATGATACGACGCCATCGCTATCGGTGGCTTGAATGCCACGCAGGAAGGTCGCATCCAAGTTGGAGGTATCGGCCGTATTGCCGTTTCCTGTAGCCACAACACCAGAGTAGACACCAGTTGCGTTGCAGCTCCAGACATCGGCGTACAGATCCTCAATGGCTTCGCAGGTATCGACATCGACAAACTGGATATCGAAGATGACTGGTACACCATCTTCATCCTCTTGGATATCAGAGCGGATCAATTCGCCCTTGACATAGTACGGACCCGTCTCGCCTTCGGGGTTCAGCACACACGTAGAGCTGGTGCTGAAGAGCGAGTCAGCTGAGGTACTCGACGTGATGCTCGAGTCATCCACCAGGTGAGAGGTGCTAAGCACGTCGGAGGTATCACGAGCTTTAACGTGGCGCCGATGCATATTGTATAGATCGCGACGACGAGCTTCAGCGCGAGCATTGAGTCCACTGGCCTCAAATCGCTTCGCGCATCGCTCCAAGCCTCGACGAACGTTCTGTTTGAACTGGCGCTTTTGCAACTCAGCTCGAGCATCGTATTTCTCGTGCTCACCAGGGTGAGCCAGAGCAGCAGGAATAGCCAGGCCAACCAGGCCAATCTTCCACAGAGCAGTGAATCGCATTTTTAACAAGAATCAAAAAGAATCGAAGTTGAACAAGAGGCGTCCGAAATACTCGTTTGATGAAGAGAATGATCTGGATTCCAGAGTTTCCTGGGCCATCTTGGGTCTCTTTATACTTCTCAACTCCGTATTGAGGTGATGTATACCATTTCATAACAACCCAGACCTCTTGTCTCGATTCCGAAAATGAGATATCAAACAATGAATGTTGTCACAAGGCTAGTTACCCCAGTTCCTCCAGCTGCGTAAACTCCGACTGGTCATTGGCTGGGAAATCTTCATGGCCACCGGGGCGAGACAAGCCAAGCAGTTGCCAAGAAAATCCATGGACGCGGCCGCGTACTCCCTGAGCTTGAATTTGCCTTTTATGCTACGGGCGTGATAAATATATACCCGCCAGTATAGCCTTGTCCGCTGCTTGGTGGATTTAGCTTTGCGCTTATAGTTTGACATGCAGCCACATTCTTAGGCTATATATGTGAAGGATGGTGATCGACAGTGATGGATTCCCAACCCAAGGCGTTGCAGTTTAACTTGGAACCTCGGCCCGGGACTCCTGAGCAACGACTTGATCAACTGCTGTTGAGGTGTCCGGATTTTGGGAAATGGGGTTCATCCACACCTAAGGATTTGTACATACTTTTGAAATCTGATATATGATTTCCCTCGTCAGTCTTGAACACTACCTACCAATGAGATACGGTTAAAGTAAAATCGAAATCATGTATGTGACGCCTCAATGAGGAGCAGAGAAATGATCAGCAGAAGACAGGGAACAGCGAAGTTTAACACCGACATTGCTCCGGGACCTGGAAATTTTCCAGCCAATCTGCATCTTGCCGAGCGCCCATCCAAGGCTGCAGGAACAAGGAATAATGCCCGGGTGTCACTTTAGAAACGGACATTTCTATAACTTCTACGTTAAAGCTCTGTGTCTGTATACTCCCGTCCTACAAACAAAATCTCTTAGACGCGTCAGCAGGAGTGGTAGCGAAGCTTGGCAAAGCAGGGGTAACAGAGGTTGAAGTGATTCACATGGCTGACATTAAGAAGCTATATGTGGGGTTTCCGAAAACGGATCTACTTAGCATGCAACACTATCCACCCCTGAATCAAGACGCCACCCCGCCTCCCCCACAGACCCCGTCGAAGAAGGGATTAATAATTCCACCACAATGCATTGATCGGAGCACTTATCCCCCGCTTATTAAACAATTCATCTTCCTCGCTACTTATCACGATACTCTTGGCGCATAGTTAGACAGGTCTCTGGCATATATTGGAGTATTCAACATACGTATATTGACGTAACAAAGTCTCATCAGGGAGGTCTTGGCATTTCCTTAGAGCAAAGAAATTTCATCAATCTTTGAAAGGAAGAAGACGAAAGTTATGATGTCTTGTTCCTTCAGGGCGAGTCGTGGTGATGCATGTATGAGAGGTTGTCACAACGGCCTTTCTTTATTCCCTTGATCCGACATATGCTGTTACTGCGATTTTGAATGCCACCAATTGGTATGTCACAGACAATATATCTCATGTGCACTCGACTGGGAATCATAAGGCGTGTTTAAAGCTCTATATCTGGATAAATACACTAGGCAATATAATATTGTTAACTGAGTGATTTGGGTGACTATTTTCACGTATTTTCCCATGTTTTCCCCTTCTAACCGATTACCATGCGCTATTTTATTCTCAGAAGCGGGCCCCGGGGGATAATAATACTATAAATTATACATTAGTCTGAAGAGATTGAATCAAGTATAGATCATGCAGAATTCTATATACTACCTACCGAGTTTGTCAATCGGTTAAATCGATACGTTTGGGGATCACCTGAGCCCGCATTGAATTATTCGAGCGGGTTGTTTGCAAAGACAACTTTTTGTGTATATACTAGATTTTCTCACTCTCTTCGACGTAAAAAATGTAAGAAAGGGGCGATCAATTAATGATGAAATGGCAAAATATAGTAAACTTGATCAACGGCTCAGGCCAAATGAATCGTTCTTATCAACGTAAGGGACAACTGGACTCAATATAGAAAGGACTTTAACAGCCTGCGCAGCGCAGAGTTTCGGGCTATCAACCTAGCCATTTGACCGATTTGGCTCAATAGTTGTTCTCACCGGAATAATGGACCAGGAATGACATCAATAAGCTAGCCAAACTTAGCATCTTCTTTAATAGCTAAGTCACCCTACAGGCCCTTCGACAATATTGTAAGCTCTCGGACTCGGTCTATGTTGTGCCGTCAAAGCAAATATTTTGACTGGTTTCAAGAGACGGCTAATTAGGCACACGATAAGATTGTTCTTCATGACAAGATTCTACATCTCTCGAATAGACGTATGGACCTGCACAATTGGTTCTAGATCTTGATGAAGCCGGTAAACACCGATGGATTACACTAGGTGGTTGGAACAAATTACTTTAAAAGAGACTCGCCCATTTTTACACAGTTAGTGCGAGATCCCAGAGATAGTATTTTGTCAGAAGAATAGGATTTGACTCTCGTGAAGCTCCCCAAACATTGTAGGCTTCGCTTAGAATCCCTTTTCTGGCAATTGGTGGGCCAATCGCAGAGCCGAGTACAACCAGGATTTCATTTTTTCCTACTAGCCCATTTCTTGCTTTCATATCAATAACACCACCTGAGAATGACCAATTTTGAAATCTCGTAGTTATGGCTGAGGCCTGCCAAGCTGTGTTACGCACTGAGAAGCCAAATATTGCGTAATTGGCGCGTAAATTTGGCATGCCTCGGCTTACACTTGGCAATCTAATCAACAAGAAAAAAGCGTCCAATATATATATTACAGTGGCAGATTCTGCTCTAGAAGCCTATCAAGAAGACGAAGAGGATCGACTTTCTGGAATCAAAACATAAGCGAATTCAATATGCCTGTGATGCCTAAGCTTATGGAATGGTAGGCAAGTCGTGCGCGTTAACGCGTGGTAAACAACGCGTGGCCGAGAACTTGATATATCGCTTTATAGCAAGGCTTCCTATGTGTATACAGATGGGGCCAATTGAGCAGAAGATCAGGGAGTTCACAGAGTTCTAGCATCACATCCTGCAGAATTAATGCATTGGTATGATCTTTTAGATCGGATTTTTGAAGACTTACTACCACATAAGTCTATAATTTAATGAATATAGTTTTCAATCGGGCGAGAAACGTATCCTAATGTTTGACGATTATACGGAGTTTCTATCTGATACAATTGCTACAACTTTATAGAGAGAATGATATCCTAGCAATAGGATTTGTACTAAATATACGTAATATATATCTTGACCAATGCTTAAGAGTGAACTTTTTCTAAGCTATAAACAATATTTCTGCCTAGCGAATAACGGTCTTGTGCTTGAGAAAAGTGAGCTAGTCAGCAAATTCAAGTCCCTTCGAATTATCAGCAGGATTCGCTTAGATTTAATTAACCAACGAATTATTCGCGAATCGTTTTATAGCAGAAAACGGAAATCTGGGTGTGAAACACCCACACCGCTTTCCACAATGACGGCGGATGTAAGCACCGATACTACTGGGGACTCGGTTTTCTCCCCGCGCACAACGCGCCCCACATTCTCCAAACACCCGTGGCCAGCGCATGGATCAAGGGCCAGATGGACTACCCTCGGAAAAGAGCTTTGGTGGCGTGCAATTTCTGCAGGCATAGGCAAGGTTCATTTCAGGAACTGTGTTTGACATTCGATGCTGATTAACTTAGGAAACGTAAATGCGATGGCGAGCGGCCTGCATGTGGGTTCTGCGCTGGCGCAGGCGCACGATGTGAATACCAGGAAAGCCCAAACGAGAAGTAAGGAGTCGACATGGGAAACATCTGACATAATAGTGATGTTGGGTTCAGATCCGAAGCAGAGACACCGGCTGAGATTATTCTTCGACTCAATCGACTTGAAGGCCTGCTCCAGCAGCAAACTGCTGCTATCTCGGCTCTGACCGATCATTTGCAGTCTACACCACGAGAAACAGATACTGCCAGCCATTCAAACTCGAGCCCAGTCACACAATCAAATTCTCGCTCAAAAAGTATACATTACACATCGCCCAACAAGAACCCTCTCGTAGGGGATCTTACTTATGAATACAGCGACGATGATCCGCTACTTATTCCACTGGGGCATCAGACGCCAACGGGGAACTTGCTGGTACTGGAACAAGTGAAAACCTTGATTGGAGACTACCCACAAGACTTTTTTCTATTCCTAGAATCCGAACGCAAGATACAGCCGTTGGTGCCTAAGACTTCACGTTCTTCGATCATGGAGAGGCTTGCTTTGAACCGCCATACAGCAAACTTTCTGATCGAAACATTTTTTACTCATGTCCATACCCAGTTTCCCATTCTTGAATGCCAGCCATTTTTGAAGATGTTTCAAACATTCCTAACTGATCCTGCAATTAGCGATATTACTTCGGCTCTTTGTCTCACAGTACTTGCTCTTGGAGAAATTTGTTCCGGTATCAATGAGGATTTTGACATAGAGGTATCCTCAGAAGGCAATGGAACAGAATACTTTTCCCACGCGTATCAAATATTAAGCACTGTGGAGACGACTTTCTTCTCAAGAGATTTGAATGTCCCCCTGGCTTTCTTTTATGCCTCACTATATTTCCGATACAGAGGCCGGCCACTCCAAGCATGGAGATTGATTCATACAGCCTCAAGTGCGACTCAACTGATGTTCTCTTAGTAGGTTTAATCCTCTAGAATTGCTTAGCTGCCAATATTGTTGCTTACTGGTGTAGCTTGCATGACAAAAGCATACCACCAGACCAACATGCAGTGCTTGTTCGAATCGCCTGGGGCTGTTATGTTCTCGAATGGTTAGATCCCTTTCACAGAGATCCTTTCTTACTTCTTGATACTGGCTGACTTGAAAGAAATGAGGGTAGTGATGACCTTGCCGAATTTCATTTCCCGCGGAGCGGAATTGAAGTCCTAGTAGACGGACTACATTTCCCAGAATTTACGGATGAAACTGATCGAAACAATCTCATATTTCTAGCCATGTGTTCCATTCGAAAACTTTTAAATCGCATACACAATACAATGTACTCTAATAAACTTACGGACACAGACAGGGGTTCTCTTCTTGGACAATTCAAAGAGCCAACACAGCCATATCATCAAGAGCCGTCAATCGCATCGCTGGAGTCTGTCAACGTTGAGCTCAGTCGGCAACTGAAGACCTGGTTTGACTCCTTGCCTGATGAAATCAAGCCTGATCTTCGAGATCCGAATCCTCGAGATCTACAAGATAGTCAACTACGCACAAGATACTACGCTGCAAAACACATCATCTGTCGACCATGTTTGGTATATGCAACACATTCGCGCGAACAGCAATTGTCAGGATATGTCATGACAAATTGTGAGATATGTATAGACAGCTGTCGGAAGTTTGTCCATGCAACAGTACCTCTGTTGAAGAGAAGAACACATTCAACCTGGCTGCGATTGCAAGCGTATGGTGTAATCTCTTAAATTGGTGTAATTTCCTGTAACTGACACCAATCTTTCCAAACAGACTTCTAGCGGCGGTCTTTGTGCTATCAATTGCAAAGGGGACCCCTTCCCTTGCCAATCTTGTTCCGGATTTCGAGGAGTTGATTGACATAGCAATTGGGTGCACTAAACCATGGACGCGTTACCATGAAACAGCCGATGCTATTTTGAATATCTTCAAGACGATTCGACAAAAGCTTCGACTATCAATTTCACGAATAACATAGAGAGATATAAGAGATATATGATTCTATCAAGGGGCTTCACTTATCCATTTTGAACTATCCCTCGTAGCCAAGATATGCCCTAGACATCTTCTCACGGACCCACTATGTGGATTGGTATGTCAGCCCAGGTGAATATCTATATGAAAATTTACTTACCTCGCCTGCTTTAAATGGCCCTCTACAAGCAGGATTATCGGAAGAAACATGATTTTCAAGTACTGACACAGTGGCGTCATAATCTATCCCAAAGAAGAACGGAATTGAATAGCGCTCTTCTCCGGAGAGATTTGTGACGCGGTGGATGGTTGATTTGAACTTCTTATTTGTCCTTTTCATACAAGTCAATGAAGGCTCTGTCTCAAGCATTCGGAATCTTCACGTCATACCAGGTGGACAAGCAATCCGCAATATTGACTACTAGAGTTCCGGGGATAGGGGGCGCTAGGATCCATTCGCCATTATGGTTCAAGACTTGAAGGCCAGGAACCTTTCCTTGAGACAAGATCGTAAAGCACTCCCAGTCCTAGATCGAAAGACATGAAATATATCAATAACTTTTACACGAAGACTGCGCAACCGGTTCACTTACCGTATGTGCCCCAAGTCCCTCCTGCACTTCAGCGTTAGCTGACTGGGCGGGGTAGTGCATCATTCTGGACGTGATGCCAGGGGACTGCACTTTCGAGTCGAAATAGTTCTCAGGAATCTCCAAAGCTAGTGCAAATATTCTCATGAGTTTGCGGCAAAGCTCTAAGACGGTAGCGCAATATTTTATGTAGGTCTGTGAGAAACCTGGGATTGTCTCTTCGTCTGGCCATTGATTGTCCCCGTACAGGCCATAGGTATCAGCGGGGAGAGTATTATCTTCTGATTTTTGAAAATCCATCGCCGTTTCATAACCAATGTCGAATGCTTCGGAGAGAACTCCTACCGCTTCTTCCTCTGGTATTGGATCTTCATCTGTGCCTGTAGATCTCTCACCGCCGATCGGACTGTATCCACGGAACTTCTAATGGTTGTTTCAGTTCTCCTGGGTTTCGGATTAAGCCTTTGAATTGGGAGATAATTGAATAAGCTCACCTGTGAGTTCCCGATGTAGAACCTCATCTTCTGCTGCTCTGGAAGTCGGAAGAACCTCTCCGCTGCACGATGAATCCCAGTTATCATTTCTTCCGGGATTCCATGATTCTAGTCCCTCAGGAAGTAATATAAGCATAGTAGTGGCTTCAATGTATGTCTTATAGAGCTTATTTACCTACGTACCTTGATATAGAAGAACCCCACCTGGACACATGCATCATGAATAGTGCTTGCTAGTGCCTGTCGATCCTCAAACTTGGGGCTTTGCAACCTGGATAGATCAATGATAGGAATCTGATCACAGTTGGCTGTCTGGGATGTGTCGACCTGTGTATTCATGGTGAAGTATGGGGGCGACGCGAGATGAGAGGAGCGAGGATTGTCGGGCGGAGAGTGACAGATCTCCTTGGCCGTAATCGTGGCTCCCTTATCGCCGGTGCTACCCCTCGTCCGCTATCTTAACTTTTCAACAGGACCCAAAAATCACCTATCACAGTTTTATCAGTGCTCTTGTGCAAGAAAAGAAAGATAATAAAACAATGGGAGAGAAGTAGTGCTCAAGTTAAATCTACTATGTTATTCTTATTATCCTGCTGGCATTCCCCCAGAATGAAGCAATTAGCCAGCCAAGAAGAGGTAAAATCGTCGTCCAGATACAAGCTCATTCACTCGGATTCTTCCAGTGAATATTAAAACATAGCTTGAGGTAATGCAATGATGGGTAAAATGAAGTATCTAAATGCATGTATTGAGAAGGATCTTCGCACCTACCCTCCTGCTCCGGTTGGAATGCCTCTTGTTACACCCGACAAGGCTCTTTTGGTCTATGAAGAGCAGATATATTGAATTTACGCCCATTACTTCGTGCACATTCCTATCTATTCTACCTTTAGCGATACAGTTTAGCTATCGGGACAATTTAGGCTCTAAGACGCCACGATCTCTGGCATGATACCAGAGAAGCTGTCGATAGTAAGTTATAATATTTTAGTACTGTATAGTATCCCGGGTATACTTGGAGCCTAGCGCCGTAATACGCTAGTCAGCACGAGATGAGATATTCAATACTCCCTGTCAGTGAGTTTTCTTCCGTAGACATCATCACATTGAGCATCGCGTTCCATTGGATCCCACATTTCCTAGCCTATATCGTATCCTACTAGATCGACATTTACAACTAATTCACCCACTGTGTTGATTCCTAATAATGTGGTAGTGCGGCTCACGAGGTCATTGATTTTCGCTTCGACTGGAAGCAAGGTGGGGGTGGAGGCCGAAGGCCGTCTGGGCTGTAACTATGGCCCCCAAAAATAAGCACTGCCCCGAACTGCTTTCCGAAATAGGTTCACTGACGGATGGTTCTTGCAGGACTTGCAACCGATAGCATAGAGTTGTGTATCATAATAGTCAGCTTTTGCTCTAACTCTGGATATGTTTTGTAATGAAATCCTTTTCGCTGTCCGAAGAGTCCGAAGAGTCCGAGCGCCGACTCCTCCGATATTTATAGACTAAAGGGAATTTAGATAGCAAGATATATAAAATGAATCAGAAACTCAGATTGAAATATTCTCAAAAGACACCGCATACTCAAGCTGCGAAGCTCATCTGTTATCTTTAATGAGTATCTCGTACCGAACTACGTTGCTGAGGGGGGTACAATCCTCTACCACGATGATGCTAATAAGGTCACTCCACTCAAACTCACCGACATCTTGATTCAGGACGGCAAGATTGTGGATATCGGTCCAAATCTCGTGGCACCGTTAAATGCCGAAATCGTGGACTGTTTTGATAAAATTATCAGCCCTGGCATGATCGACACCCATCATCATCTCTGGCAGACTCAGCTTAAAGGCCGACATGCTAAGGATTCCCTCCTTGACTACTTTTGCAATGCTTCTATGGCAAGTCACCATTATGAGGCTGATGACATTTATTGGGGGCAGCTGGTTGGGGCTCTCGAGGCTATTAATACCGGAACCACTTTCGTTCTGGACCATGCCCATGGATGCAAGACTAAGGAACATGGCAAGTAAACTTTTGGACAGATGCACGGGTGGAAGGCCCATAAACTAATTCAATATTTTAAATAGCCAATCGTGCTCTTGCAGCGACAACCCAATCTGGTCTCCGCTCAATTTTTGCATACGCAAATCCGACTAGGTTAGAAAAATGGGACCATGATTGCTGTATCCCGTCAACGGATATGATTCCCGCGGAGATAATAGAACATGTGGTCGAGTTAGCGGGCAAGCAGCCCCTAGGTGATGGTCGAATCCATATCGGCTTTGGTTTTGACTATTACTTCTTGCCAAAGCAGGTAATTGTTGGACTCTTTGGCCGACTAAGAGCTGCGGGGGTCAAGCTCTTTACTAGCCATGTCGTTAATACCGGCATTTTTGGTCAGACTACCCCCTAATCAGCGACGCTCAAAATATTTTGCACTAACAAAGAGTAGCTACGGGGTCTATTGTGAACATCATCTCAGATTATGGATTGCTTACTACGCCTTCAGATATCCTGCTCTCCCACTGCACCGGTCTTAATGACCAGGAGATGGATATTCTGCGGGAAACAGGCATCCCTGTATCCACAACCCCTGATACCGAGTCTAAGATGGCCATGGGCTGGCCTATCTCTTTCACTCCTGGTATTAAGTACACTTTTGGAGTTGACTGCCATACCAACAACACGGCTTCAATTCTACAACTAGCACGTCTTGCCATCGGAATGGCGCGTCAGCAACGGGCCCTTCCCGTCACCGCAGTGGGGAATTTCCCGACTACTATGCCAGCGACTGTTGAGGAGGCCTTTAATGCGGCGACCATCTACGGAGCCCAAGCTGTCGGGCTAGGCGAGATCATTGGGTCGATCCGGGAGGGGAAGCAGGCGGATCTAATTCTATTTGATACCAAAAGCATTAACATGGCTGCTGCGGCAGCATTCGATCCTTTGGTGGCTGTGTTCAATCATAGTGATGTCAGTGATGTGAGTGGCGTGATGATTGGCGGTATTTGGCGCAAAAAGGATGGCTTTTTAACTACAGTCACCGCGGATGATGGAAGGCAGCTGAACTGGGACGAAATCAGGAAAAGCCTACTGAAGAGCCAGATCAATATACTGATGAAAGAGAGGGATGTCAGTGTTGAGAAAGCGCGGGATTTGGTTTTGAAGATGTACAATGTGGACGAAAACAAGCTCGTCGATATATTGCAAAACTAAAATCTCGACTAGGATGCTTTTATTTTTCAATAGACTTCCGCAGAGCCCAATTTGAGTCAAAAGTCTCGACCCAAAACCAAACCCAGCTTAGGTCTGGGTCGAAGTTCTATAGCCAGGACCCGTCGCTGACCTAACACTGGGGCCCAAGTTGGACCTAATACGTATAATCATCTGTCTCAATTCTAAAATTCGAACTACCAATTTGTCATGTCGCTCAATTTCCAACCCGCTACAGTAAACCTGGCCAATTTGGAGGCTGTCTTGAGTTTTTCAATAAATTCGAAGTCCAAATTGCGTGTAGTCTGCGATCGACTCTGTGCGAGTCGGCAGAGGAGTATCGAAAGATGTTCCGCGAGGGCTTGAATGGCTTTCCTAAACATATTTGAGCACCAAGGCAAGAACAACAACTCTAGGTTAAATCGGAAAATTTATCGAGAACATCAAACCAGTGGCTCTACAGCCAGTCCAAGATTTTACTGAACATGGATTGATGGTCTCGATAGATTATTTGGAAATATTTTATTCCCCAACCTTGGTATAATTTGTTTGAATTGACCTTCTTGGTGACCAATATGTAATCAGTAAACAAGTACTGAATCATATCCACTGGATACGGCACTTTGGAGCCTTCGTAACCAAGCTTCATCAGTCATACTGTCAACGAGTAAGTTGCGAAAGAGGTTGGAAAAGCCCAGCTGGAAGCAAAATCTCTTGGTGCCATTTATCTGTGAAACATATTTGGCACATGATTTAAACGCAGCGAACACCCGTTAGCTGGTTAGTGAGAGTAAGAGAGGAAGATATTGTGGTGGGGAAATGGCCAACAATAGGTGATCTCTAATTGAAGGACATCTTTCTTGGCGCACAGTCTCTACAGAATATAGCTGCGCATCTCCGATAGGGAGAGAATCAATCTTTACACATCTTTCGCTGAAGCAGCATCTGTTTCATCTCTGAGAGGCTTCCTTCCAGCGTGGCTTGTTGGCTTGTTGGCTTGTTTGTTGATCTATCTTATCCGGCGTGCATTCGCAGGCTCGCCGTAGAGCGCCCTGGTTCAATATCTACGTAGCTTTGCTAGCTCGTTAAATGTATGGCCGGGTCACAGGTCACATGACCCAACAAAAGATGACGCTCAGCTTTGATCCCAAGCAGGATGCTTTGGGTGAGCAGGGTGAATGAAAATCGAACATGCCCTTGTCGACGTACATATTTTTCACGGATTTGAAGAGCCTTGTGGGAACCTCGATTTCTGTTGCGATTAACCTGACCAAGTTGTAGGCCCAGCTCCATCGTAAGCGCCAGTCGTTGATAGGGATGTTTGGGTCTCTCAGTGACGACGTACTTAACTTGTTGCCTAAGATGCTCATATACGGCACTTTCTGGAGCACTGCTAACACAGAATATGTGTCACTAAACTCGGCTCTGCAGCCCGTCTATACGTCTTCCGTCCCTTTCGGCGTGGCACGTTACTGGGTCTAAGGAGTGTGAGCCTTCGGAAGGCGCCAAGTTTTTAAGAAGGCATGACCAATACTGGGTAATAGATGATGCGAGAATATGAATTTGAGGTGAATAGTGCATTGAAAAATCTCGATATCTTTATGAATCTCCCAGCGGGATACCGAGCATGGAAAGTCGACCCATTTTGAGATACCCCATTTGAGCGACTTTATTTAGCTCCAAAGCCTCCGTAGGGAAAGATGGATATCAAGCTCATTGCTGGATATCTAAGCCCTGATGATATGAGAAGCCTTCTCGGTTTTAGCCAATAAATTGCTCAAGTTTAGAAAGTCGCGTTGACGGGCGGGAAGCACTTCTTTTCGTCTTGTGTGGGTAAGATGCGCCACGGCATTCGCAAAACATGCAGTAATTTTTACCAGGGAGTAACAAACCGCGGTTCAGCCTGACTTGAAATTGAATTTACTAATTTCATTCAGCAACTTATCTGTATCAGTCGATTAGTTTTTGTGGTCGCTCCAGATGTGGATTGCTGGAGGCATGGAATGCAAAAGAGATTAGTTCAAGAACCTATGTTTAGATTATAAGATCCGGATCTAACTTAATTGTTTTCGGGTTTCATGATGTTATTTCGGTTTTTATGATATTCATGCACTGAAACTTCTATTGAATCTCATGTTGGTACCAACTATGAACCCATTTTCGGACTAAATGACCCACATTCGATGAAACTGTTATTCTCTTGTATATTGCCTGTAAGACCAACTTAGTATAAGGACTTTGAACTAAGAACAACAGAACTATTATTAGATCATGGCGACCGAGGCCAATACGCAATTATTCTCATGTTATTAATCCTTTGAAAATCAGTTGTATATAAGGAACCATTTCTCCAAGCACTGATAGCTATCTTTCAATCCCGGATATCTCTCCTCTCAAGAACAGCATAGCTCTCGATACGACTCCTTGAGCCTTCATACGCAATGGGCAAGACAAAGCAGTCTACTGGACCAGTTTATGAATGGCGCAATGCCAAACAGCTGGATGACGGATGGTGGTCACAAGTATTGAGCAACTTCACTGTATGACGATATATTCTTTAGCTATTCATGACGAATAGGACTGTTAACAGACTTCGTTAGGTCAACAACGAGAAACCTTCAATTATCAATGTCAAGTACGTATTCTGTTGTCAATTTTCCTGTATAAGATTGTTAACTTAAATACATAGGGTTTCAGATAAGACGCCCATAATCCCAGCGTTTTTCATCATGCCAGGGGAAAAAGAGTGCATCAAAATTCAATTCAAAAAGAATGGTACGGTTGTCGAGAGGACTATCAGCAATCCTGCGAAGTCTCAATAGACTCAATAGACTC
This sequence comes from Penicillium macrosclerotiorum, assembly GCF_028827735.1. Lineage (NCBI taxonomy): Eukaryota > Fungi > Ascomycota > Eurotiomycetes > Eurotiales > Aspergillaceae > Penicillium > Penicillium macrosclerotiorum. The sequence continues at coordinate 4,266,902 of NW_026643083.1, read as the reverse complement.
AATAGACTCAATAGAATCAATAGAATCAATAGACTGAATAAAAATCTGTCCCAGCACAATTTATTGATTTCACCAGTAATTTCTATGAGGATGCATTTGCTTAACGAACCGCCAATGAGAATTCAATGTAGATTCGATTGATATTTATCAGATGAAGGTTGAGGATGGTATGCTGGAAGAGGAACCAGTCGAATGTCTGAGCAGGTATGCATGGGGGCGAAATGCAGCGTGCGCATAATGTTCCCTTTTGGGTTTCGTGCGGCCCAATTGCATCGAATCAATGAGGCGCACCATCATGATTGGGAATCCTTGGATTCTGAAGCGTATGATCCTTTACTTTCATGGTTCGGTTGAGGGTCTTTTTTCAAGAACAACAATGGATGAGTGAGATGCGAAAAATGCATTTCTAGCTGAGCTCGAAATATCTTCAATGGAGACAGACGAGGGTGGACCACTCCTACAAAAAACCCCCGTCAGATCTTACTTATCCAACCACCAGAGCCACCAGAAAGAAAGGTTCTTGGCGCGGGTATACTGTTTCTCCAAATACAGCATAATGAAGATTATGAAGTCATCGGAGCCAAAGCGCAAGAGCGATCGACAGATTAAGTGGGATGTTGCGCCAACTACTGTTTTAGACTTCTCGGGGCCATATGCACCGCATTTCGCTTGTCCGCTTGGCTTGTTGATTTGCAGCCAGAGAGGAATCGAGCATCCATAGAAATATTGCCAAGAACCAAATACGAGCACGAGCATTTACGCCGATACCAAAAGAGAACTCATCGCCTCCCTTCCCATTTACAGGATGCAATCATGGGCGGCCTTGTCCAAGAGGTTCGAAGATATAAAGACGGACACAATTCCCCCGTCAATATGCGTACTGTTTTTCAAATAGAGAATAACCATTCCTTCATTCCTGCATTCATCAGATCCTATTCTTCTACTATCTTGCTTCATGACCTGTTTCATCCCACTTTGGCAATGGTGTTTGGTGTTGCTGCTTGCTCGCTGGGCCTCGGCGTGTATGCCTCGCTCGGATACAGCTAATCCCAACAACCCTTTCGTTATTGGAGACGATGGGGCTGCCCCGCTTGCCACTCTTGGGTACGCGATCAATCATTTTGGTCTTCTGACCTCCAATCTAAAAGGAATGAAGCAATTCTATGGCGACATCTTGGGCATGCGCCTCCTTTTCGACGCCCATGTCACACCGGAATACACTGTGACTTACCTGGGTTACGCACAGGGCGGGCGCAACGGGACTGGATTTCAGACCGGCGAGGAACTGTTTCGGGATAAGAACAATCTGTATGGGCTCCTCGAGCTCGTTCAGTTTAACGTGTCGGATGACCACCTGGTGGCATCGACTCAACGGACGAACACTTTTGGGCATGTCGGACTCATTGTCCCTGATGTGCAGAAGGCACAGGCCTACCTCGAGGGACACGGAGTGCCCATCCTCAAAAGAGTGAATGAACGAATCACCAAATTCACCGGGCCCGTTCAGAATGCATTTGGCATTGGCGAGTTTGCTGGCGATCATACCGCTGCCAAGAAGGCGCTGATTGCCGCGCAAGGCTTGATTGGGCTGGAGATGTTCCTGATGGTTGAGGATCCCGATGGAAACCTGGTGGAGATCCAGCAACAGGACGCACCGAGCAGTTCATAGCGGTTTGATTGATGGATTGCCCGGGGTGGGGGGTTCGCCATTCCATGGATGACCCAGTCCGGGAGAGTGGCGAGAGGCGCAGGGGCTAGGGGCTAAGGGGGTAACCGAAGAGCCAATAAGTCTTTCAGTTTTATATATCAGAAGAGAGAAGACCTTGGGCTACCAGGGGGATTGTATGTCGCTGCGCATCTATCTATACAGCTTAATTCATCGTTTTCAACCGAACTTTCAACCGAAAGAAACGCATTGAATAATTTTTTTGTTGGTAAATATGAAAAACACCAGTGCTTAAGACAAGCATGGTTCAGTTTGATGGATACGAAGAAAGAGAACATAGAATAGAAGTTCGAGACTGAGTGGAATTTTTCTCGATAGGGGGTGGGGGGAGAGCGCAAATTCAGGGTCCACGGCTAATTTGACGATCGCCTCGCGGGCTCTCCGTAAGGGGAGTAGGAGCCATCGGTTGACCAAAGTCCCCAAGACAATGACCTCGACCGATGACGGGGGGGGGGGTCCAGGGGCCCAGCCCAAGCAGCAACCGGACCCGCGAATCTCAGGCAAACCTGAAACCCGCCAGGGGTCCACGCGTCGACGTGTACTTATGGGTGCGGCCGCCTCCCAGCCACAGCGACCGCCAATCAACACGCTCGCTGGCTGGTCACCGCCCCACGGCTGCCGATCCGTCTTCGTGCCCCTAATTACGCATAATATGATTTCCTCCACCCTCCCCCCCCAACTTGTGTTTCTCCAACTCCCTTTTTCCTCCCCCAAACTACTCACCCATAGTCACTCTTTTTCGGGTTCTGTTTACTTCACAATGGCCAACGGTCGCTCGTCTCAAGATGATCGCAAACTCGAGAGCGGTGCCCCCGCGCCCGCGCCGCAGAACAATGGTTTGCACCCGGCTTTCTACATTGCGTGCGTCCTCGCCAACGCGGCCTCCTCCATCAATCCCCTCGGGTCTGCGAGGGCCTTTGCTAATACGCCCCCAGTCTGTGGATTGCCTTGAGTTCCAGCGTCATCCTTTTTAACAAGTGGGTTTTGTCGACCGCCAAGTTCAGTGCGTATACCCCCCCCCCCCCCCCCCCCTTTTACTCGTTCAATGGTGGCCTCGGGATCCAGCTAACCCATCCCTCTTTTTCTAGACTTCCGTGAGTTTCCCCAGAGCCCTTGCAGTCGACCACGATGGCTTTGCCGCCGAGAATATCAGATCTAACATTCGGTCAACAGCGCTCTTCCTGACGACATGGCACATGATCTTCGCCACTGCGATGACCCAGGGTCTGGCGCGTTTCACCACCATCCTGGACTCCCGTCACAAGGTCCCTATGACCCCGGCTACCTATGGGTGAGTACGAGATATATGGGGAGATTCTTGAGGTTGTGACGAACGAACGAAACGCTAATAACGCCGATGTCCATCATAGACGTGCCATTGTCCCGATCGGTATCATGTTCAGTTTGTCTCTGATCTGCGGTAACCTGGCCTACCTCTACCTAAGTGTTTCCTTCATCCAGATGCTGAAGGTTAGTCCCTCCCCCCGCCTTCTTTCCTGTCAACCTCGATTTCCCGAATATGAACTAAAGAAAAACCGCTCAACAGGCGACCAACGCTGTCGTGACCCTCTTCGCTACCTGGGCATTCGGCATTGCCCCGGCCAACTACAAGACCCTCGGAAACGTCGCCATCATTGTTGTTGGTGTCGTGATTGCCTCCTTTGGTGAAATCAAGTTCGACATGCTCGGTTTCCTCATCCAGGTCGGCGGTATCATCTTCGAGGCTCTCCGCCTGGTCATGGTCCAGCGCCTGCTCAGCTCTGCCGAGTTCAAGATGGATCCCCTTGTTTCCCTTTACTACTACGCTCCCGCCTGTGCTATCACCAACGGTGTTGTTACTCTCTTCACCGATCTCCCCCGTATGACCATGAACGACATTTACTCCCTCGGCATTATGACTCTCATCGCCAATGCCCTCGTTGCTTTCCTGCTTAATGCCTCTGTTGTGCTTCTGGTATGGTGAACATTCACCCTATGGATTGGGGACATTCCTTACTAACAACCTTCTAGATTGGCAAGACCTCTGCCGTCGTCCTGACCATGGCTGGTATCCTGAAGGATATCCTTCTGGTCTGCGCCTCCATGATGATCTTCCGTGACCCTGTCACTGCCCAGCAGTTTTTCGGTTACTCCATTGCCCTGGCTGGTCTGGTCTACTACAAGCTGGGTGCTGAGAAGATCAATGCCCTCACCACCGACGTGCGTCTCCAGGTGGGCGAGTATCGCCGCGCTAACCCCGCCCAGGCTAAGGCAATTGCGATCGGTGCTGCAGTGACGATCGTCCTGATTGTCCTGTACACTGGAGCTCCGTCCTCCGCTCACTTGACCAACTAAGCACATCAGTTAAACTTTTTTCGCTATTCTCAAGAAGGTGAACTTGCAGAATATGCTTGACAATGGCTTTCTTCATACCTTGCGTACGTTCCCGAGGTATTCCAAAGACTTGTCTTTTAATTTCTTTCGAATTGTCTCCATAGAAGTCGATGTCTGTCTTTTTTTTTCTACTGAAGGGGTCTGCATGTAAATTTGGAGATATAGACCAGAGTTCATGGATATGGATCAAGGCGAACACAAATTCCCCCAGGGCGTGTCTTTGTTCTAATGATTGTGTTGCATTTGCCTCGGATTCTTGATATACCAATGGACAGCATTAAAGTGCGATCTTGATATTCTTACCAATAACCGAGTCATCAAAAATGTCTGGGTAGAGATGATTTGCAGCCTATTAGGCCTGGTAGGGATATTTCTTGAACAACACATCAGCCACTCCATACAACACTGCACCAACGGCAAACGTGGCTGCAAAAACTGAAAACGCGGTGAGGTACTCGGGGCCATCCTTATCTGGGAACAAGGCGCTTCCATATAACTGCGCCAAGGCTGCCAGACCATTCATCAGGGCCAGCATGATGGCTCGGACGTCTTGATTCACCGACCCCAGTGCTGTTGTTGCGAAGGACAGTCCAAGGGCATTTCCTGTCCAGATTGTCATGTTGATGAAGCACAGAAAGATATACCGCGCTGTGTAGTTCTTGATACCAGCAGTGAGAGCAAAGAAGACCAACCCCACCACCATGTTAATGACTAGGAAGAGCCCTCTTGAATGAGGTCTCCGATCGGCGAGGTAACAAACTGGCAGCGCTATGACTAGTGACACCAAGTAAAGGGGAGCCGTCATGTACTGGGCAGCGGTTGAACTGTAACCCATTCCATTCAGTAATGTCGGGTAGAAATAGGAGAGGGATAACGCTCCTAAGATACTCATGTATGCTGGAACAAGAAACCAGGCTCGCCAGTCACATATGGCTTTCAAGAAAGAGACAAATATCGACGTGTGACCCGCCTGGGGATTGCCTATAGGACCTGCCATGCCATCTTGAATGAGTCGTTCCTGGGAAAGCTTTTGTTCATCGGGTCGAAGTCCTCGGCTTTTATGAGGATAATCAAGAAGTGTCCAGTGTGCGATCAGACTGATTCCAGCTGTCGTCACTCCCTCAGCGATAAATAGCCATCTCCAGCCACGAACTCCGTGCGCTCCGTCAAGTGTTGATGTGATGGCCCCTGAGACAACACTTCCAAATGCACCAGAAAGAATACCGGCGGTCAGGAAGATGATAAATCGTTTTGATCTATTGTATATCAGTCAATACCTCTGTCTATTTCAACTTTAGGTGGTGGAGGGGAGGGAGGGGGAGGGATTACTGCTCGTTCTTCTTATACCAGGTCGAGATGAGGAATATAACCGCCGGCTGTTGTGTTGTGGACCTCACTAGTTCGATTTCAGTCCCTTTCATCACATGCACGGGATGGCTTACACTGAAACCAGCCTCAAATACACCAAGAAGCAATCGCAGCGCAATCAAATGGCTGGGGCTCTTAATGGCTCCCAAAAGGGCTGCCACGCTACCCCATCCAAACGTAATAAGCGGAATGAAGACCGAAGGACGTGTTCGTGCGAGGATCATACTAGGCATATGGTTAGATATTATAATTTATACATGACTTAGATCCATGGGCAGAATACTTGGATGGTACCGCAGCAATCGTGTAGCCAATGACCCAGACAATCACTGCGGTATAGTATTGAGCAGAAGTGAGGTTTAAATCTTGCTCCATACCTGCAATCTTTGCTAGGCCAATATTTGATCTATCCTGCGAAGGCTTAGTAAATCTTTGTTTATATGTGTGATTATGATTCTCACAACGTAGGAAAACAGATACAAAACGAATACTGAGGGCATCAGATAAAGGTCAATCTTTCGTACAAGCCGTTTCTCGGCTGCTGGATCAATTTCAACTGCCCGTTCATCGTGGACTGGTTTGTCCTTGCCATTGTCAACATTGCACAGCATTTCGCCAATCATGGGATCCTCGGGAGGATGGAGGGGAGGGGAGTGGCGATGTCACCTACAAAACACATTCTCTAGCCTTTTTATCGCTTTTCTCACCGGATCTGCAAAACAAAATCCCGGTCAGTCTTGGCAGTTATGTGAGGAAATTAAACAGAGCTGTGTATACTGTAGATCGAGGCTTATCATACGTATAATACCTCGAGTTGTACCAATATTTCACTTGCGGGCGATGGAAATAGCTGAGCCTCCCTGTATCTCATATCATCATAACCTACATTCATATTAATTTTTTTCATCAATTTCTGTTAAAGCTATGCAGAATATTACGAGCGAAACCTTGCCACATGTCATCAATTTAGGGTGATTTGCGGCCCCACGGAATGGGGGAACCCGGCGGGGACTCCGAGATAGCGGGGGAATGCCTAGTAGAAACCCATTGCGAATCTCGACTCTCAGACTATTGTGCTTCCCCTCTTTCAGGTATCTTAATTCATGCACGAGAAAATAGGCGGGGGAATTCTAATGTAACTTCTCGAGGCGAGGATTGTGGGGCGAATGGACTGTCCTTGGAATAACTGAATCCCCTGTTTGACGGTCAAATATTTCTAGAAAAACTCCCCGCCTGCATTACTGACTGAAAACATTCAACTCCGATTCAACATTTTACCATATCTCTGCCAAGGTCGTGATGGCTCTAAGGTAACATCAGAAGATCACAACTCGGGGCAACTCAGGGCTTTCTAGCTCACTCCTTCGCCTTTCATTAGGAAGCAATTACCCACCTACCCTGACATCCAAGGTCAAGTAGCATTGATTATGGGAGCCGGACAGGCCGGAGATCCGAGTTCAAAGTTTTGGGGCAATGGAGCAGCAATTGCCAGCACTCTAGGTGCCTCGGGAGCGAAAGTGATTGCCTGTGATGTGAACCTTGACGCAGCACGTCAGACGGCAGCTCGAATTCAAGCAGAAGGGGGAGTTTGCGAAGCGCTCCACGCCGATGCGACAAGCCAGACGGACGTTCAGCGCACAGTTGATCAAGTGATGAAGAAACATGGCCGAATTGATATTCTTGTGAACAACGTCGGCGGCACGCAGACGGGAGATCCGGCTACCATGTCCGAGGAAGCTTGGGATGCACAGATACGCCTGAATCTCAACTCTGTTTTCCTCGGATGCAAGGCAGTTTTACCCATCATGAAAAAGCAGGGATCTGGATCTGTGATCAACAATGCTTCCATTGCTGGAATGAAATATCTGGGTAAACCACAAATAGCATACGCATCTGCCAAGGCAGCTGTCATACATTTCTCGAAAATCACAGGCATCATTTATGCAGAAAAGGGCATTCGGGTGAATTCAGTTTCCCCCGGCATGATATATACACCGTTTCTGGAAATGTTGGGCCACAGCAACTCTGCGGAAGACCGTGAAGTTTATAAAAAAATAACAGATCACAACGTACCTCAGGGAAGCATGGGTGATGCATTTGATGTTTCCAATTGTGTTGCATTCCTTGCTAGCAATGCCTCTCGTTATATCACAGGCCAGAACTTTGTTGTTGATGGAGGACTTACAGGTTCTACAGGCACTGGTAAACGTCCGAAGTCACGGCTGTAAATGCGCCAATAAACGAGCTGAAGAGGTACAATATTAGGTCAAGTTTTTAGAACTCTTTCATATCAACTTTCGCAACGTATCTCAAAAGGCTTATTGAGTATTGAAGAGCATTTTAGTTGGTCTAGCCAAGCTTTGATCTGTCTTCCAGGCTACATAAACTCCCAATACTCCTCAGTATCACGTCAGAGGCCCATATATTGTTCAATCGCCTTGATGGTAAGTGTATTAAAGGTAATCAAGAGACATAGCTTCTATAGGGCCATTAAGCGCGTTTCACTCAGGATTCCAGAAGCACGCAAAAAGTATATTAAGAAATTATTTCTAAAACTTTCCAGGTGAAAAATCTATCACTTGTGCTTTCTCAATTACTCCATTTAGACTCCGAACAAACTCTTGATGCGCAGGGTCCTCCCGAACATAGTAATCGCGGTCTTCGGCGCTGGCAAATTCAACAACGAACGCATGAGTGATGCCATTCTATAAAAGCCCTTGAAATTAGCTCATAAAACCTGACAGTCTGCTAAACATGGGACAACAAAGGGTTGACTCGCTTGAATTCCCTCAATTGAGTTGTCTAACCCTCCCGAGGACGCTGTGATGTAGGGCTTCTGGGAAGAGGGGTGTATGCAATTATCTTTCAGTGCGAGCATTCGATCACAAACCTATCGAGTTACGTGATTAGAATTTTTTTTCTATGCAGGCCAAATCTCCAAGGTCAGCTCGATTTGTCCGATTTCATACATCTTTAATAACTGCGCCGTCAGTTCCAGGTTTGAACTGGAATAGAACAATATGAGTGATTGCCATCGCGACAACCGTTGTAATAGCTCCTCTTAGCTGAGAATTCGAGGAGATATTCTATGCTTCAGTATTGAATTGAAAACTTTTCACAGACCATAAGTGAACAGTGGTACTGGCCGGGGATGGCCGAACTGGACGAGGGGTAGAACCCCACCACACCACGTGATGAAAGGATTATCATGATGTGTTAGTGAGTTTCTCATGAGGTCTAATCAAAGCCATCAATCGAAGAGATTAAGCGTTATGCAAAGACTGAAAATCCTCGAATGTGAAATATTGTAATATGACTCCTACAGCTGGGTGAAACGTAGAAGAACGTGAGTGTGCCCCGAAAGCTACCGCCCAAAGTCATCATTTATTTACCAGTAGTAGCTCTGATAAATTTTTATGGGTGTAATGAAGCATTGCGGTGTAATCTACTCATTACTTTGGTCATGTAGCAGCGGATATACAGCCATTTTGCCCGTGAACCTCGGGTAGGTGAAATGTCAACGATTCAAGACACCTACCTATAATCCGGATAAATTTCCGGGACAGATTCTCAGTCTTCTTCCTCGGTCTTCCACTGAATACCAGCTTTTCAACTCAGCTTAGAGGATCAAAGAATAAAAAGTTCCCAATATGGCCGAGGATTTTTCAGGCAGCGATCCCATCACTCTCCGCCAGGTGGAAGCTGTTGCGAAACGGAAGCTCCCACACAATATTTACAGTTATTACTCAGGTGGCGCCGATGACGAGACGACAGTCAAAAGAAATCGAACTGACTTTGACAGGTACAAATTGTGCCATCTTACAGTTATGTTCACAACTGACTGACCTGAATTAGTCTCTTCATTCTGCCCCGAGTGCTGCGCGATGTATCTAATATTGACACATCAACGGAGTTATTCAATAACAAATTGCCAATTCCCGTGGGTATTGCGCCCAGTGCGATGCAAAGGTTGGCAGGTTTCGAGGGTGAACTAGACGTCGCGCGTGCAGCTTGTTCTATGGGCCTGAATTTGACCCTCTCTACCAATTCGACGACTTCACTGGAAGAAGTCATAGCAGTTAGACAACCCAACTCTTCTAAATCGGCTACACCATTCTGGTTCCAGTTATACGTTGCCAAGAACCCGGAGCTCAGTTTGCCTATTATCAGGCGAGCAGAAGGTATGCTCACCTGAACATTCTCGGTTTGTTCAAAAAGAAACCATGCTGAGTTCATACAGCTGCGGGATACGAGGCGCTCGTTTTGACTGTCGATACCCCTGTCCTTGGTAATCGGGTTCATGAGCGGCAGACGCCATTAGTTCTTCCAGAAGGCCTTCACCTAGCCAATATAGAACAGGCATATACCCAGAATCCAGGCAAGCCAACTTCTAACCGTATTCTGATGGATGCACGTACTGCGGCAGACGCAAAAGATATTTTGCGAGTGGTTGGGGACGGCATCAACAGTTCGTCTCTTACATGGGCATCAACTATCAAATTTTTGCGACAGAATAGTAAGATGAAGATTATTTTGAAAGGTATAATGGCACCTGAGGATGCTCTTTTGGCAGTTGAGTATGGAGCCGATGCAATCATTGTGTCCAACCATGGAGGCCGACAACTTGATAGTGTTCCATCCACAATCCAAGCACTGCCCGCTGTTGTTGAAGCTGTGGACCGCCGGATTCCTGTGATCTTAGATGGAGGCATTCGCCACGGGAGTGACATATTCAAAGCGCTTGCAATGGGGGCAAACTTCGTTCTGGTTGGAAGACCGATTTTGTGGGGACTTGCATTCAATGGACAAAAGGGCGTTGAGACAGTGATAAATATTCTGGAACGAGAGATGAGTCGCACCATGGCATTGACCGGAACGGCAAGTCTGCGGGACATTAATTCGTCTTACCTCCGAATCTCCAAAGGGGGTCGCTTGAGCAAAATCTAGATGGATTTTTCGGCCGATCTACAGACTTGTTACAGAAGCCCTTGCTTTTCTCAGTTCCAGGTCGTGATATTAACTTTTGCGGGGTAAAAGGTAATCCCAATAATGACTTATTACCCTCATTTCTCTTCGCAATATTACTTGACCCCATCCAGCTCGAAACGATACGTTGCTGGTGATAGAAAAAGCAATGTAAAGGTACATCGAATAGATAGCAAATATTTCGCGAATGGGGGTTAATGGTGCAATATTGAAGCTTGAAACACTAGTCTATGCCGTCCACTATACAATACCCATACTTGTAAATAAAGGCGTGGCTGACGAGAAACAACCAAACGATATTGAGGAACACTTGAGCAACACTTGAAACGCTTGAATAACGAGGGTATCAACATCGTAAGAGGCACAGAGCTTTATCTCTATCTTTCTGATGCTCATCTAACTCTCTCCGTGGCCTCGACGTTCCTCTTCTTCATCGCTATACTCCTCGCCAGGTTGGTCCTCTCTCCCATCCTGCCAGCTGGAGCAATTCAAGCACCGTTTGGCCTTATTTGCCAGTCAATTATGAAGTCAAAAATGGTAATGGTGAAGTCTATCTCACCTCAATACTGATAAATTTCTTGCAATATCTGCATCGCACGGTGGGCTTGATGATTTTGTTGTGAGACACGAACATATAAATGTGTGCGACCGCGAATAGAGTGCAGCTGACCCCGAGGAAATTGAGAATGGTCTCAATGAAAATTCTTCCAAGCCCAGTTAGAATCAAAATAAACTATGCAGAAATATGCAGGATGAAGCTCGATGGCAGGAATTAAGCTAGACGTACCCCCATGCCAAAACCAGCGCCCCGTCCTCCCTTGCCTGTTTGACCGTGTTGTACCCCGTTCCTTCTACGTAGTTGGGGCCTCTGGAGAGCACGGCAAACTTCTGGTCCATGTTGCGATTCAGGAAAGGCAATAGGGAGACAATCGGCAGCACGATGTCCGACACGAACGAAGTCACGACTTTCGTAAATGCATTTCCAATACTAACCAGATGGCTTCATGTTAGTAATTCGGAAAGCCTCTATGGCTGGTGACAACTGCGGAGAGACTCTAACATCAAACCAAGCGCAACCTCGAGGACATTGTCCCGAGCTGCGAAATTGACAAACGCTTCCAGCCCATGTTTCACCTGCTCTCCCGCACTCTGGCTCACACGAATAATGATGTCGGTACTGTCATCGAGGCCACGCATGGTGGTTGGATTTGTGACACCTCTCTGGGAGGCCCTAGGGGGGTTCTTTATTCCCTGCGGCAATCTTGAATGAGCAAGGGTCTCCAGCGTCATGGCGCATGGTTATCAGTCAGGTGGGCGCCCGGGCGGCGGGGGCTCTAATTTGATGGCCGCTTGGCGAGGAGAGGGGGCGTCCGATCTTCACCCACGCAACCAATGATTGTGTCGGAGATGTGGGAGACAATCAGGATCGACGTCGCTGCTATATCTGTTGGTGATGAAAGGACAAGCGGGAGGCTTTAGCGCCTGCAACAAATCACACGAGCTTGGTGTGATCGCCAACCGCGACAGCCTTCCATTGTTGTCGTGGCCCGTTTAGTGTTGGCCCGAGGCGTGCCGTCAGCCTCGGACGATTGACTTCAAATGCGTACCAACTCCGCTTGGTATTGAAGTGAGGAAGGTATAGCGACTAGAAGTATGAATTGACTTTGATTGAAAAAAAAACCATTATTATAAAGTACATCTTGTACGAAATAGAGGTGATTAGTTAGCGAGCGTAAAGAACTAGGAGGTACGTATGTGATAGCATATATATATCGCCCGCCAAACAAGGAAGCACCAACTCTCTTATATTGAAAAATTTGCAGTATGAATTCCGCGCTTGTGAATATGGATATGAGTATCACCCAGACACGAATCAACATGATCAAACAGAGCACTGCTTAGGTGACCGAGACTGGGAGTCGGAATGAGAGTGTAGAGTGTCTCCATTCGGACTGGGAGTGTCCCGAGTCCACTCAGGCTTTTCATGTTGGTCGGTGGGCCCCGTTGTAATCATGTCCTGCTGGCTGGTGTGGGCAGTCGACCCGATATAGCGAAGCCAGAATTTGCGGTGCATGAGCTTGAAGATAGGCCGCATGTTTGACAGGCAAGCCGCCACAATACCAACTGCAGGCTCGATGCAGGTCCACACGCTGGAGTTGACTTGGTTGTCTGCTACTAGTCAGTATAGTTGTATCATACATGTTTCAGCCTTGACGAAGTCTTAAGGACGTACAAGTAATATCATCGCCCGATTTTGAGAGATCGATCAAGGCCACCAAACGGATTATGTCGAAGATCAAAGTCCTATATTATGTTATTAAGACAAGTCGATAGAGGATTGCGACTAGGAGCCCTACAAAAAGCCCACAACGAAGATAGCCGACAGGCCCACCTTCTGTGCCCGAGAAATGGGCAGGCCCCAAACGGTATGCATAGGCATGAACAGGATGATCGCGTCGGTAGCAATGTTGGGAATCTGCAGACCGTAATAGAACTTGCCCAGGTCCATACAGCCACCCGGTACCTCGGGACTCCAGAGCTTCTTGGTAGGGATGCAAGTAAAACAGCCGGCCAAGATACCACAGGCTGCCCAAAGAACAACGATGCTGGATACGATCTTGACCCCAATGTTCATCGCCTTGACGGGGAAGAGTCGTCGGTAGAGCATGAGGATAGACAGTTTGATCGAAGCAATGCAGAGAGTATAGAGAATGGAACCGGTGAAGAGAGTCTGGCCCAAAGTCAGAAACTTCTTTAGCTCAATAGAGGGGTGCTGAGGTAGATTATTCTTACCTTCAGGTATACCGTGAGCTGCTCGGGCTTAACGTAGACGATGTGTGTTCCAAGTCCATTATAAAGCACTATTGGAAATCAAAATATTGACCAATAACAAACAAATATGCTTCTTAATCTCTGGATTCTTACAGACGACACCTGCTATCGAAATACCCCATTCGAAGACCTTCACAAAGTTAGTGTACCATCGTCTCCCCTACACAGATAACATACGAGGCAACCTCACCAGCGCAGAAATCATGAAGAAATCGTCGATAAAAAGACCCGTCCCATTGACCTTTCGCGAAAGAATTCGGAAAGCTACAGCCGTGGTAGACAAAATAAAAGCGAAACAGGTTGCTGTAATGACCACATGGCGAAGATTGTCGTGGTCGTATCCCGTCTTGTTCTGCGAAACCGTCGACATACTGGCCGGATGCTGGAGAAACGAGAGGGTGACTGCCGCTCAATGGCGATTTTTATAAAGCTCGTGAATGAAGGGAAAGAGTGACAACGACTAATAACCATCCCCCTGGATGCAGTCCACCAGCTCCATATATGAGTGTGAAATAAAAGCTGCCACCCCAGGAAATAGTGCACTTCGGACTATCTAGATAGGTCTCAAAGTTGTTTTTCCCATAGTCGACACCCAATCAACGACTCGGAATTCATCGGTGTTACTATGCCATCCGGTGCCACTGGGAGTGGGAGGTAAACAGACCTGTCGCACCCTTACATCCAGAAAGTGGTCATAGCCAGTGATCTTCAGCGCGGCTAAGTCAAGCTGCCACCCACAATTTGCCTGGTCAGGCCAAGAGGCGGTGCAAAGTTTGGGGGAAAGCTAGTTAACTTCCCGAGCTCCACCCTCAGGAAACAGATACATCACTTGCGGCGACTGTCAAGCCGTATACTAGGGACCCTTCGTACATGGCCTTGCATACTTCCGTGCCTAGTGCCATGCTCATGATGTGCGAGATGGCAGATATTGGTCCAATTTCACGATCCGCGCTGCCAATTCGTGGAAGGATCGCACTCGCAAGGTGACGCCATAGTAGATCGTGAAGAGTCCGACAATCTGGTTCGTCCGATCGCGCGATCCTATGATTACACAAGTGCAGGCTTCCTTTGTACTCGAAAGATGCATGACTTATCGCAAGCAGCAATGCTAAGACCATCTGTCAAAATGGAGATCCCTGGTTGTTGAGAATTGCCCCAGCCATCCTGGAGCACTTGATCCTCCAAGCTATTTGGGTTCTGCTAGTTCACCCGCAAAATAGTCTTTCAGGCCCAGTGGTTTTTACTTGCAAGAATCATTAATCGAAAAGCGAGGGAACTCTTTCAAGGGGTTAACTGCTCCCATTGTGGTACCACGCGACCAGGCGCTTGTGGATCCCCTTTCTTTGAAGTTACAATATTGTAGACTATTGAAAAATCAAGATACGCACTTTTGCTTGCATCATTCTCTTGGATTAGAACGATAATCCGATTCTCATACTAAATGCCAGTGAGGTCATACACCTCGTACCATGTCCGATGTTATGACTAGTCGCACCGGTCAGCCCGAGAGTCTGGTCCCCGGCTACCGATCTGCAATGGGCCTTGGTACTGGGCCTTCCAGCGTGATCGCCACCGCAGGCTCGGCCATTACTTCAAGTTGATACATAGGAAAAATCGTGCGGGGGTATGACAGTATCTTCTTTTTGGAGCCAGTCACTCGTGCATTATTCCATCATTCCTTATCGATTGCGATTCGAGAGTCAACGATACCGAAAGTGCTTCATTAAAAATACAAAAATCAATGCTAAACTATATATGCTATATACTACATGCCCCATGCGAATTCGCTCTGGAATGTCCAATCAATGTCTCATTTCGGTGGTGGGGCAAAGGTCATCTTCCCCGGAGTCGTATATTGCGAGAGCAGAACTGTGCCTCGTTCTCGAGCCGCACGATCCCGTTTCTCCTCGCGCTTCAGAATCTCCTTTTCGTCCTGTATCAAAGTACAGCAAGTACAGCAGGTGCCTCGAAGACAGTCCGAAGCCACATTTCCATGAATTCCGTACGCCTTCCTCGTCCGGGTGCGCTGAATGGTCGCGAGAAGCCCTATGATTGTGGGACGTGGTCAGTACATGGAGCCAATTCGGCGCGGCCGATGAGAGAGAGAGCTATGCGACATACATTGACATCCACACAGAAGCCCCATTGCCGTACAGGATCCATTACATGTATCATATCCGAGCATGTTGGTCGGGTCTTCCTTTCGTGATTTCATAGAGAGACGATGTTGCGTCTTTCCGTACAGGATGCATGGACACACCAATCCCATGCAACAAGTCCCAATACCCGAGCAATCACATAGTCCATGAGTCCATGTTCCCCCCTGGACTTCCTGATCTGGATGCATTATTTGCCCGGGCTGGTGAAAGGCGCCCAGATCATCTATATGAGGCGGCGCCGGGGTTGTTATTGAAGTTGCTGCAGGAGCTCGCGTATGTTGATAAGATACTGTCGGTGATTGTAGTGGATTGGAATCTGGTTCGATAGAGAAAGTATTGCATCGTTGAACAACTTGGTGATCTTGTTTCGCGTACGAAGATTCGGGAGACGTCATGGAAGGCATAGTGTATGCATGTTGAAGAGACGGGGCGCTTTGGGGAGCATACTGTGCTGAATGACTTGGTGAAACACATTGCATGGACTGAACCCTTTGAACATATTGCGGAGAACGCATTACGTGAGAAGGGCAATGCGGAGATTGAGCGATGGGAGAGCTGTTGGCAAAAGGAGCAGAATAAGCAGGGTGCTGCTCTGGTGGTGGATATCTAGAGAATGTCGGGATGATGTCTTCTTCTTGTAAACGTCGCTCTTTTTCACTTGGCTCATATCGGATCGGTTGTTGCTGTTCGCCTTTATGGTCCATTGGCTGTCTCTTCAACGGAACAAATTGTTCCGATACAGATGGATGAGCTGAGGGATGCGGTTCCGTGGGAAGTGGCGGGGGTGATAATGGATCTCGTGGGAATTGTGGAGGATGCATCTCCAAAGGGGTCGCGATGAACGAATATCGATGATTTCGTTTCACTGACGTCTCGAGCTGCGAAGGTTGACTCATATTCAAGCTCGAGATCGCTACTTTCCCTTTTCCGATACCTTGTTTTTGGAAATTTGAACAAGAGTGTCTGGGTTCTTAGAGTCTTCAGCTCAATATGTGTGTCAATACTGGAAGGAAATCGTTGGCTGGAGCTGATGTCGCAGAGTCAACCAGTGAATCTCAACTCATATTCCCTGGCCATCAGTAGGTAGCTCAGGGCTAGACAAAGATTGAGCGGCCCTATAAAGGTAGGCGACAGGTCCTGGCAGATTGGATTAGGGAGAGAGAAAGATTCCATTCTGTACAAGATGTTTCGGGGGATGTGGTGCGTGTGATGAGGGGGGTCCGAAGACGGTCAACCGCCTAAGTGGAGATTCAAATGGCTCCATAAAAGGCTAGGACAGAGAGCTCTGTGAAATAGAGCAGCCTGAGTGGGTTTCAAGGGGGGAGGTTTACTGGGGAAGCTGGTCGTTGGATTGGTCCTGTCAGGGCCTAATGCATCTACTTCACATGACCCGCGACGCTGGTTGGACGAGGGCCCGCTCGGCGCCTCCCGTTGGGCGTTAAGACGATGTTCATCACACTGAGCCGATCACACCACGCCTACCGACTGGGGCTGGCAGAAACCTGTTGGGATGTATAGAGAAGAGGATATGAAGATAGCTCATCAAGTATTTGCATTTTGTAGTTTCGGCCGACGCCTAGGATATCTGGCGCTTGGACCTTTGTTGGAGACATGAGAACATAAACCCCGCCAAGTATAGAGGACAAATTCGGTCGTCGATGGATCTCCTGTAATTTGATCTATGATCGATCACAATTAAGAAAGAGAACGGTCTGTGAAAATGACAGAATACGGAAATGCTGAAGGGCATGTTGACTTTAATGGGGTTGGTCATCGAGTGATGACAGCCATCCTCCCCGCTTCGACGTTGGTAATCATTGGATGATCACAGCCTGAAACTTGGAAGCTTATCGAGAGGGCTCTGATAAGAAGACTAGTCAAGGCGGTGCCCAGCGAGTTGATCTGGAAGGAAGAGTGCTATCGATCACGATTTGTTCAGAGGAGCCCTCTAAGTACCCTCACAGTCACCAGTCCTTAGTATTCGACTGTACTACTGCCTCTTGATAAGATGGGAACAATCTTTGTCGATTATTCAAAATTCTGTGTTCCTCGAGGGGGTTTGGGTACCCCTTTTTGTTCAGGTATAGGATAACGTAGTATCATACAAGCCAGTGCTATGTCATAGAAAGGCTAAGCAGGTGATAGGCGTCTACTGTGGTGATGAAATGGGACCAGTCGATATATAATAGCATACCTTTTCTCTTGCCACAAAGTCTATCCTCATCAATAGAGTAACTAACCAGATCTCCGTTGGTTGGGATCAGAATGCTCGATTTACGACCGGGCATGCTGGTAGGCATGAAGCTCTCTGGGATGGAATGCTTGGTTCTGCCGTATGTTCGGGCCCCAGCTGGTCCTGTCACTCATTCTCTGCCCGGCCATCTCCGACCTTTTGCTCTTTCTTTTTCACCCCTCTCCTGTCTGTGACTCTTATCGGCTTGGTCGGGACCTATCAATCTTTCATTGCCTTGTGTCATCCGTACTGCTTCTACTTCTCCTCGGACTCGCCAAGATAGTCTTCTCGACTGGATCCCCCCAGCTTGTCTCCACCTGTAAGAAACAAAAAGAAACCATTCAACTTAGTTAAAGGGGGCCAATCGTAGTAAAGGATCATGCAGCTCAAGATAGGGGGGAACCTGACAGGCAGAATAGACCGCTATTGTCATGGTGGAGATAGTGGAAAGTGCACCAGAGTACTCGGAGGTACTGGGAGGTATAGAACTATCAAGATAAGAGGCAGCACAAAACGGAGAGTCAGGGCCCTTGGATCTTCCTTGAAGGAATCATGCCGAGCCCTCTGGCCTATGGTATCCTTCGTGGCCACTATGTAGAAGCTCCTCTCATGTATTGTCTGAATAATACCACCGGTGACCGATGCTGACCTCCTGGCCTCGTCTGAATACGGAGCAGATGGGCGGAGAACAAGGCGGAGCACCCGAGATAGGCGGTGAGGGGTTTGTCCATCCTTTGCCGGGCATTCAAGTCCAGGAGTTCCAAGTTGACGGCTCCGTTCAGTGCAAATCCGTACAACCAGGTCTCTTTGAATCCTTTGAATCCCCCCCGTACTCGAAGGCGGTGACGGCGATCGGCGTCACTGTGCAACCCGCCTGGCCCAAACGCCATTTAGGTTCGCTCATCCTTTTATCTCCTCCAGAAGCGTCCGAGCCTCTCTGATCCCGGCGACCCGAACGATTTGCGGTCAGGTCTTCCACCTGTAAGATCCCTCCCTCGCTGAACGTGGTCCCCGGCGTCTCGAAATGTCCTCCTGCTTGAGCCTGCCAGCAGCACTCTGCGCTTTCCAATCGTCTTCTCCACTAACTTGCTTCTGTTCGTCGCCGTGACGCCAGTGCCTGCTTTGTCTCGCCCAGCCGCGTCCAATCCTCCCCCTTCCCCCTTCCCACCCCGACCCCAATCACCAACCACCGCCAGCTCCGCTTCCCTTCCATTCCGACCGTGCAGGCCTGACCAATGTCCTCTCCATGTCAAATCCGCCGCCCGCTCCCGAAGACACCTTGCCTGACCCCCTGGTGACACCTGCCGCGCCCGCCCATCATGATTGCTCGAAGGCGGCCGACAGAGCTTGGCCCATCCCACGTCACCACTTGTCGCAGGACCAACACTTGTCCCAGGGGGCTCAACAGGCGCCATCCCCATCGCGCGCGGAATCCCCCACGGCTACCCATCGATGGTCCCAACCTGCATCCTCGTTCGCCCTAAAAAGGACGCCGACGATCCCGCTGGAGAAATTCGCCCGTCCGGACTCTTTCCACAGCCCACAACTGTCCGAGCGAGATAGCATCTTTGCAACCCATTATATTACCTCGGACAGCGGCGCCAATACCCCACAATTCCCCCCCGACAAAGCCCCGGACAATGAGCGCCCGGTCAATCTGACCTCTGACCTGGATGAGGTGTCCAGGTCTCCCAGTCCGCGATCCAAGGTCTCTCCCCACCATTCACACGTCGACTCTTCCCACATGGAGGTTGACGTCCACAGACACTTTCCATTGCGTTCCCCACCTCTTTTCTCTCCCCCGGATGCTCCTCGTCTCTCTTTGCTCCGTTCGTCCATCTCGTCTGCAGACCCGGTGATAGACCAGGCGGAAGCTGGGGCCCAATCTGTACATCTAGGGACACTGGAAGAAACAGGTACGAAGCCCGGTGGCTCACAAAACGCTCTGGCTGAACGCAGTCTTCTTCCATCGGTGCTAGATGATGTCTCCGAGTCTCCCCAGACTTTGACGCCAACGTCTGGCCCGGACTGGCCGATGGTGAATTCCGAGGGGGTCTCTTACACACGCGCGGACCCTTCACGGAGTATCGGACTGGAGCGAAGCTCAAGCAGGGGGCGTCGCAGCCGCATGGACAGCTCAATTGAGGCAGATCTCAGCAACGTCGAGCCTGCTTCTCATGTGCGCAGTCGTAAGTCCAGTCACTACTTGGGTTTATTTAAAGAAAATACCACCACCTCACCTGATCGCAAGCGATGGGAAGATCGGGGGAAGCATCACGATGAGCATCCGGACTCCAAGGATCGTGGCATGGATCTCGAACCCCAAGTAGCACGTCTGGCGTCGGAGGAGGAAGGGTTGATCCGAAAAAGCATTTCGCTCCCCATGTTAGGCGAAGGGCCTAGCTTTGAATCACAACAGTCGACTGAGACGACCCAGCAGGCGGAACAAGAGGAGCCGCTCAAGCGCCACCCTCCAGCACTCCCACGCAGCCTTCTGGAGGAGATCCGTAATTTTCATCTCACTCCTGGTGGAGGGCGTGGATCGTCCTTTTCCAAGAGTATTCCGACTCAATATGCCGAACGCGGCCGCGACTATTTTCAGAAAGAGGCCCATGTTGAACGATTTCACGAATCTTTTAGCTCTCTCGATGAGGAAGGAAGAGAGCGGCGGGGATCCGCGCAATCTGAAGATGATGAAGAAGAGAATGAGCAGATTTCTTCTGCAGTTTACTTTCCTCATGAACGTGTTACCGTACCTGAAGACATTGACGTCTCTGAGCCCTTGGCGGCAGATTCACGAAGCACACAATCAGTGCAGTTGGAGAAGGGCCATGAGCTGATGTTGGTGCCCCAAGAACGTAGCCCTTCACCGGAACAGAATGTCGGCCATGTCGATATATCCTTCCGATCTAAGAATGAGAGCAAGGTCCTGCATGGTGAACTTGGAGATATCAGACCGCCTGCTGAGGGTGCGGACAAATCCTTAAGCGCCATCTCTGAACGCAGTTATGATTCCACTTGCGAATCCGAAGCTGTGTCAGCGGATGAAAGCGGCCATTCGCTTCACGAAGAATCCAGCTTGACTGATGATGCTGAATTGACTCCGACCGCGACTCCTACTCAGCGGCCACGATTACCACCCAAACGCAAGACTGCTGGACCTCTAGGCGCTGTGGAACTGAAACCTTACCGGCATCAAGTTGGTGGCCACACGACTGTATTTCGCTTCTCCAGGCGTGCGGTGTGTAAACAATTAAATAACCGAGAAAACGAGTTCTACGAGCGCATTGAAAGGAGGCACCCTGATATGCTTGTGTTTCTTCCTAGGTACGTTAGTATTCGCTTCCGCGCGTACTATCTCAGATCGAGTTGTCTCAGAGGCCGACTGTTGTGTCTCAATCTTGTGACAACATGCTAATTTGATCGAGGACAGGTATATTGGAGTCCTCAACGTGACTTTCTCTAAGACTTCAAAACGCTCCAAAAATCATATTGAACACACGGGGACCAATATTTCTGAACCGGGACACTCCAGTGGAACTTTTTCGATGAAGTCTCATTCTCTTGATGCGCCAGAACCTCAGCGGATTGTTAGCCAAAAGCAGGTGACTGGCGTGATCCCCAAGGTTATCCTGGAGAACAACCGTCACATCATTCCGGCGGATCTTTTCTCTCCTCCCAAGCGATTTCAAACCTCCCGACTTGCCCCTGATCCAATTATGGACCGACCGCGCTCCGCCGATGGCCTGGGTAAACTATCCACTGACTCGGATCCCTCGGAGTTGAGAAAGCGCGCCAAGATCTGGGGTGCTACCACTGTCAACCGGAAACTCCAGGAGCAGGTGCTACGAGAGGTTTTTAGCCCACCAGCTATTCACCACCATCGCCGCCATCCTCGTGGACACATTCATTTGCCAAGAGCAACATCTGACATCCCCCGTCGCCGTGGAAACTACTCAGAAGACCACGCTTCCAGCATTCGCCCTTCTCCCCTGGATAGGGTTGAGGCTTTGCAAACAAATGCAATGGACATTCAGCACTCATCTAAGGAGGGACCGACTCTATCCTCATCAGCATCCACTGCACTGGATGAAAATCGTCTCGCAAAAGTCAAAACAGTTGACCAGATCAATCGATCTAATTCTCTTAATAGTGGCCAACAAGTACGAAGGCGGCACTCTGGTGGTGGTCTTCAACGCCGAGGAAGCTTGAATTCCCACAATACTGGTGACCTGATGTTTTTCGATGACGAAGGATATGGCGGTGACCGGGAAGATGAGATCTTTTCTATGGAAGGCGATGCACCTGTTCCACATGAGCATGCCCCTCCGAATAGGCTCTCAAAATCCCCCTCAGAAAGCACATCCTCCGGCGAGGCACATGCAGGTAGAATGGCAGCCCCTCGTAAGCTGTCTGAACTCCTTCCCCGGCCCGGAATCGATCAAGAGGTGGGGGCTCATCTGCCCAGCAACCCCAAAGAGGCGCAGCTGCGGAAAGATGAACGTGTCCAATTTTTCCTGCTCCTGGAGGATCTTACTGCTGGGATGAACAAGCCATGCGTGCTCGACCTCAAGATGGGTACTCGACAGTATGGCATCGAGGCTACTGAGAAAAAGAAGAAGTCTCAGAGGCGAAAGTGCCAGTCTACTACTTCCCGACAGCTGGGTGTTCGTCTTTGTGGCATGCAAGCCTGGAATGTCAAGAAGCAAGAGTACCTTTTCGAAGACAAGTATTTTGGACGAGACTTGAAGTCTGGACGCGAGTTTCAGGATGCACTCACCCGATTTCTCTACGACGGGGTTAGCTATGCTAGCGTGGCCAAGAAAATTCCCGTTATATTGGAAAAACTTTCTCTCCTGGAGCACATGATTAGGAAGCTGGATCGATACCGTTTATATGCGAGCAGCCTCCTAATTCTGTACGACGGGGAACAGGCAACTCCCTTGACTCCGCCACAAACCCCTAGTCACACATCGGGCGACCGGCCTGCCCCACGGCGCCGGGTGTCTGATGATGGCCATAACAATGTCGATGTCCAGCTGAAGATCGTTGACTTCGCCAATTGTGTCACTGGCGAAGATGAGCTACCCCCCGACACACCTTGCCCACCACACTATCCTCAGGATATTGATCGTGGATACTTGCGTGGTCTTCGCACGTTGCGAATGTATTTCCAGCGTATCATGAAAGAGATCACTCAGGACGAGTTTGTTGAACGCGGTGAAGGCGAGGCCATTGCATTAGGCTCCCAGCCTGCCGTCCGTGAATTACCTTCTGATCAATACTGGGATGAAAGTATCGTGGAGACTGATATTGGCGAAGTCAGTTTCTGAGAAAACCTCTTTCTTGCGTTCCGTTTCCTGATTTTCATCACCCGGCGTTCTCACCACACCATGGCGTCCAGGGATAGACGATCTATTCCCACCCTTCGGAGTTAAATTGTTAATTCTTTACCCTGAACTTGCGTTTTCATCTTCTGGAGCTGCCGTGCTCTCCCCACGCCGCGCACTACGACTAACGAGCTTCACGGACGCTTCAATGACCCTTGTCAACGCCTGGATGCATTTAGAGCCCGGCTGATTTTCTTTTTCTGTTCTTTTCTTCTTGCTCCTTTTCATTTCACCTCTTCAATATCCCTTGTGAACTTCCTTCTTATGACCATGTGTATGAGTTAAGCCCATTTGATTCCCTCTTCATCAGTTCACTTCTCGGTCTTGTTTTATTGATAATACCCCTACCGGGTTGTTTTGAATGATCTTCCAGGCTAGGCCACAATTTGTAGGGGTTGGTACCAACCCCATGGTGTTGTACATGATATTCCTTAGGATTAGACAATAAATTTTTGAGTTTGTAGTGTATTTTGTTTTCAATGACTCGATACTCTTGATTTTCATTGTCGGCTTATTCACGTACTTGGTGGTGTGTGGCACTCCAGCCAAGTAGATCTAATCGGAATGGTGCAACCTCGGTAGATGTCACGTGCTGGCGATAAGCCAGTGCGAGTCAGCTCCTCTCCGCTCTACTCCGCCTTTGGTTGCGGCGCTAGATGAGTTGTACACCCAAGGGTGCTCTTAGTCGCACTCTTTAACCCTCACAGTCTGACAGGCGCACTTCCCTGCCATCCTTCCCTCATCCTCTTTCGATATTTGCAACCATTCTCAGAATGAGCTCGTGCTGAAGCCTAATGACGTGGGGTGGAGCTGTGACAACAGAGCAACTGATCCACCCAGACGAGCTCCGTCTACGAAGTTGACACCGCTGAATCACCTAACCCCGCTGGTTCTCACTCATAAGAACCCAAAAAACCTCGAAATTATCTTTATTTCAGCCTAGCCGACCGATTGCCAATTCTTCAGCGAGTCCTAGCTATATACATAACAATGCCCGCCTTCAAGGGCAGTGCAAACCAGTCCATCGATAAGCGTGACTTCGATACGAACCGACCGCTACTCCAAGACAGAGACGGAAATTCGGATAATGAACTACCAAGCCAAGGCTTCCGCCGGTTCTCGAGACCAGTGTCGCATCGCTCCCGACTTTCAGGCGATACAGGGCGTGGCGCGCTGAGCGAAGATGGGCTCTTAAGTGACGTGGTGGATGGAATTGTCGAGCGAGACCGGAAGAAGATCCGTAAAGAAGTAATTCGGGTGGTCAGCTTTATCTGGGGAATCATAACTTGGTAAGTGTCGCTTAATTCTATCATCTTCCGTGCCCGCTTACCTATCTAACTTCCCTCACAGCCTTGGGGCAGGTAGCATCACCGCGTTCTCCCTATACGGGCATCTCCTGCTGACCCGGCTTCGGTACACCCAACTTCAAGTCAACGCCGTCTCTATTGCAGCAGAGATCGCCATGTACTTGTTGGTCCCGCTATTCGGGTATCTCTGCGATCGATATAGTCCTTCCCCATTGTCCTTATTCTCGGGGTTGGTATTTGGATTGGGCTATCTCCTAGCCGCGTTCGCCTACAAGAGCGGACCTCCGCCGGACGCTGGCGGGTCGGGCTGGCCGTTCTGGGTGATGGTTGTGGCGTTCATTGCTATTGGCATGGGTACGAGCTGTATGTATCTCGCCGCTGTTGCAACGTGCGCCAAGAATTATGGCCGAGGAAAACACAAGGGGATCATGCTGGCAGTTCCCATTGCAGCCTTTGGTCTCAGTGGGATGTGGCAGGGACAGGTCGGAACGTATCTTCTATATGAACGCAATCCGGATGGCAGCCCTGGCGATGTGGATGTATACCGATATTTCCTATTTCTCGCTTTTCTGTTGCTGGGCATCGGAATAATTGGCACATTTACATTGCGTATAGTTGATGATGATGAAGAAGAGAGATATATCGACGAGACTGTCGAGGAGCTGGAGCGAAGTGGGTTGCTTGAGGAGAGTGATTTCTTCCGGCCACGGGCTGAAATCAGACCTGAAGTCGAATATGGCACCTTTGCCTCCAATGCCAATGATGAAGACTCCATGACCATCTCAGAAGAGGAACGGCGGCAAAGGAGACGTGAGAAGGAACGGGAAGAAGAAGAACGCCGGAAGAAGAATTGGTTGCTCAATTACGAGACGCGGGTCTTTCTACAAGACCCGACAATGTGGTGGCTAGCAGCAGGCTTCTTCCTGGTAACAGGTCCCGGAGAATCCTATATCAACAATGTGAGTATTTTCAATACTGGTTCACTGCTTGAACTCGAGACCTAACCCTAATCACAATAGCTGGGTACTATCATCCCAACCCTTACGCCACGTTCGTATACTGCAGGTGCATCTCCACCTGCTGGCCTCCCCTTCCACCCATGTCACCACTGTTGCATTGACCTCGACCATTGCCCGCCTCCTCACTGGCTCTCTTTCCGACTTCTTCGCTCCTCCTGCGACTCATCTGTTCCCTCCAATACCAGAGGAAGCGCATTCCCGATTCCCAGCACCAGCAAGTGCACACAGCCGTCTAACCCTGTCTCGTATGACATTCCTTCTCCCTTCGGCTTTCCTCCTTTCCCTCGGTTACCTTATTCTCGCATCCCCAATCCCACTTCAGGAGCCATCAACCTTCCACCTCACCACTGCCCTCGTAGGATTCGGCTACGGCAGTGCATTCTCTTTGACTCCAATTATCATTTCTGTCGTGTGGGGCGTTGAAAACTTTGCCACGAATTGGGGCATTGTTGCGATGATGCCCGCGCTCGGGGCTGCCCTTTGGGGAGTAGTTTACTCCAGCGCCTATCAAAATGCCGTCGATGCTGGCACTGGCACTCCTGATGGGCAATGCCATGGTTGGAGATGCTATGGCTTCTGGGCTGCCGGCTGTACGGTTAGCGTGTGGGTCGCCATTGGCGTCTGGGGGTTTGCTTGGAAGGGATGGAAGCGGCGAGGGATTGTTGTCTAGCTTTGGATTTTGATTGCTGTTTTCTGGCGCAGTTCTTTATGATGGATATTTGGTGCATAGTTGGCGATAGAGCGGGCATATAAAGAATCAACTCGTTGATTTACATTTCGGTATATTTTTGTAGTGCAGTGAAGTTTGAGATCTAGGACAATCGGGTAGATTGTAGAACAGGATAAGGATAAAGATGCTCATCACCCCCCTTTCCCTCCGGTGTATGAGAAAGACTGAATTCCATTCTGAACTGTATGCATATATACATATGTCTAAGCCTTGCTGTCCTCTGTTTCACAATTTCGTGATGGTCGTTTCTTCAGTAGCAGCTGGTTCTTCGATAGATTTCAAAGAGTTGTCGCCAGGGAGGTCAAACTTTCTATCAATATCCTCCAGCTCCAGACGCCTAGTCTCTGGAATGAAAAAGTACCCGAAGAGAATAGCAACTGCTGAGAGAGACCCATAGATAAAGCCAAGTTTACCGCCGAGGTCAACGTGACCGGGGGTGTCGGCGGTCTCCATGTATGGATAAGAGAAAGTCACGGCAAACCTATCAGGTTCATCATTAGCACAGAGGGAACATATTAAAGACAAAATGCGAGCAGTCAGGCAAAGTCGTGTACATACTCAGTGACAAGTTTGACAAAATATGCGATCTGCAGGGTCATTTCACGCAGAGGAGAGGACGGAAGCTCCGCTCCAAGAACGTAAACGAGAGGTGCCCAGCCAAGAGACCAGCTGAAGCTGTACAGCATAAGCATAGCGACAATGCCTTGCTTGGCGGCCACATTACTCGAATCTGCAGTGCCGAGGGCACCCATGGTCATCAATGATGCGGTCTGAAATGTGGAACTAACATGGAACAGCATTCTAGGTCTCGTCAGCTCTAGTACTAACCTAGAGAAGCCAATTTGCATTAAATTCTCATTTTCGTCATTTTTGACTTACCTGCGCCCAACTTGGTCGATCAGTGATGCCGAAATGCAAATAGCACCGATGTCAATCGCATTCGTCCCAAGCGTGACGCTGAAAGGGTTGATAGATTTGAGCTGCTTCACGAAGAGAGTTCCGTACTGCGAGGCAAATGCTTGCCCTGTGGCCTGTTGGAAAAAATTGGCAGCGGCCACAACAAATGTGCGTTGTCGGTTTTGCGGCGTGAACAGGTCACCGAATCGCTTTTTTTCAAGTTGACGAGAGACTTTCTGGGATAAGATCTCAAATTCATATCTGATATCTTCCTCGGATGCAGTTTTCGGCTTGAGTCTCTTAAGAGACACCAGAGCCTCATCGTGGCGATCCCGGAGGAGAAGCCAACGCGGTGTTTCGGGGATAAACCAGATGGACCAGCTGATCATGAAGGGGACGACCAGTATAAGGCCAAAGGGGATTCTCCAAGCAGCATTAGTCCCTATCTTTTCAGTGCCCCGTGTGATGGAGGTCACCACAAGTCCGCCGACCTTGATGCTGAGCCAGTACAATACTCCCATACCACCGCGCACCTTGGCTGGGGCAAGCTCAGTTAAAGTGGTTGGAATCACTGCCATTTGCATACCAAGGTAGATATCTTTCGCGCATATTGTCAGCCGAGCTGCATCAGAGCGTCCATGAATAACGTCCACCTACAATGCAAAGCTCTGCCGGCTTGGATCTGAACATCTGTCTTGGAGCTGATGACCACAGAAGCACTGCCCAGTGCGTACACACTCATCAGAGATATACACATTCTTCGCCCGTATTTGTTGCTGACATAGCCACCAAAGAATACCCCTAATAGTAGCTAAATGTGTCAAAAAAGTATCTTAGGTGAACCAGACTACTGTCAATTGAAAAACGGAGACCTACCGATAATCTGCCCACCGGCCTTCAAGCTGTTGTACAGCGAGGTGAACAGCGGCTGTAACTTCCAGGTATTTGTGGATTCATGATAGACACCGAATTGGCGCTCGAACGAGTCCATTGCCTGGCACGAGGCGAAAGCCTGATCGCTAAAGCCATAATTGAAAGCCGAAATGACCAACAGAGCCGTGGACAATATCAGCATTGGGCTGAGGGTCAGCCTGGAAAAAGCCATGCTTGCGATGCGAGTTCCCTTCACATGCAACAGAATGTGACAAAGTGGCTCTTTATCGATCAAATCAATCAGATCGATCAGATAAAATAGACGAAGAAAACCCGGCGGAAAAGCCGGGTGGTTGCCATGCTCGCAACAGTACGCCTTCCCCTGCTGGTGGGTCCGGGGGCCCTCAACCTCGTAAGCCCTACAGCCCTACCAAGGCCAAGCTTTGTCTGGGCAAGCTTAGCCGGGTACTCGGCAAATGGCGGCCACGCAGGTTGACCCAAGCAAAGGGTCCACAAATTTTACGAAAATGCCCCGAGCAGGCAGCCAAATTGTGATCGCTGAACCTTTGTTGGTGGAAAATAACAGATTCCGGTGACACTAAACGTGAATATACATAATGTGGAAGAGTCCTGTGCCCGTCAGGGCTTTGCTGGAGACGTATATGATTGGATCTAGGTATGCGATCTAGCTACGTTCTATGCAAATAGCAATATGTGAAGGTTGCCAAAGAAAAGGATTATGGACCAATGGCAGCCCCGGCAACCCGCATCCCACAGCTACACGTCTGTTGAGTTTGGGTCAAGCCCTGTAAACACTTTGTGCAATCGTTTACTGGCGGCAGGGCCCACACGCGAATCAGTCAGTCCTCCATTCCTGTTGGCAGATTTCTGTAGACATCCTCTTAGTAAACTGAAGATCTGAATTTGCGTCCCATGGGGAAAAATTGTATGCGTTGAGGAATGACGGCTGGACTCGGAATACTTACCCGAACATCTTCTAACATCGTGGGCCCATGCATGCGCATGCCACGAACCAAATCCGTTACACAGGAGTACTGCCCCGAAATCCCATATGCCATCGAGGCAGTGACTCGGTTGATTTCCTGGAGCATTTTGATAAAGGTATCAAGCTTGTCTTCGCCGGTCCTGACTTGGCCTACATCCATGCAGAAAGCAGCATCGTTGCCTTCCATTCGTTCACGCCGATACGGGATTGTAGAGACGTGCTCCGTGAAGTTTTTGATCCATTCCGCGGATTCGGGTGGCGCGTTGGTATGGTGTATGAGACACGAATGGATCACTTGAAGTGCAAGAAGGGCATCTTCAACTACATCGTCATCAACAGGTGGTGTGGTCTCCGGTTTGTTCTTGGGTTTCCGCCCTCGGCCACGGGGTGCTGTAGAGCTTTGCGTTGGTGCTGGCTCGTACTGACTCAATACCTCCGCTTGATAAGCTCTATTCCGTGAGTTTCTGTTCTTGCGCATCCATGCTGTGAGCCCCTCGATAAGATAGATGATTGTGCAGTCAGGATAGGCACTCTTGATTTTGAGAACATGGATTTCCAACGACTCTCTTTCCTCGCTGTCTGAGCCTGCTATCACCATGTCCACGAAGTCCTGTGCCGGCATCAAACATAATACATGCTTTTCTTCCGCGATATGAAATGCGCACGGCTCCCAATGACCAGCTGCTTCGTTATATTTTGCGTTCATTTTTCGGCGCCACTTGACCATATTTGTGACTGGCCCGGTGAAGAAACTGTATTCGACACCAAGACGCTTCATAAATTCCACAGTCTGGTTCCCCACCTTGCTTTCTTCCAAGGAACATGAGATATCGAGAATCATCTCTTGAGTAGAGTCCTTCTTGTCAACTTTGAGTTTATTGACCTCGGAAATATCTGCTGCCAATTGCTTCTGCTTTGCCTTCTCTTCTTTGAGCCTTTGCTTCCGTTCCTTTTCAAGCTGTTTCTCGTGGTCCTTTTGTGCCTTCGCCTCCGCCCGCGCCTTCGTCCGTGCGTCCTTTTCCTCGGCTGTAAGCTTGCCCGACTTCTTAGCCGGGCGTCGCGACTCGGCCGGTTCGTCCAGCTCGTCAGCAGACAGATCAACCATAGCACATTTGTTTCGTCGAGAATGTGACACGCCTTTAGTTATAGTTCGGCTTTTGTTATCCTTGGTAGTTGCATTCAGTTCAGCAAGCAATGCCGCTGTTTTGCTGGAAAATCCCAAGTTGGTTGCAGAATTCCTGGGTGGTGATTGCCCAAACTCATCAGCAAATCCAGGTATCAAAAACGGGTCGCTAAACTCCTCTATATCTTCTTGTCTTGCATGACTGATATTCACATTCTGGGAGGGGTTCCGGATATCTTCATTGTCATCGTCGAGGGTAATGACGTTGGGTTGAGCTTCTTTCGATTTGTACAGTCCAAGGAGCTTGTATTTTGAGGAGGGTTCTGGTGCTGAAGATGTGAATAAGATTGGATCTAGCTCCTCCGCATCAAAGTTATATTCAGGCCGCTTTTTGAGGGCGGCATGATTCGATGGTGGCAGGGCGAAATCGTCGTCGGAGAAAAGAAAGGAATGACTAGGATTCTGGCCAGTTGCATCATGCGCCGTGGCTGCCTTTCTCAGGTGAGGCCGATTATCATTGCCGACTCTTCGCTTTTTTGGGGGCTTATCAAGAAAATCATCGTAGTTGAATACCGAGACGTCAATTGAGTCGGATGAAATCAGCCTCGAGTTAGCTGAAGGACGCGCAGGTACCTGACGCGACGGCACCGGTGCACGCTGTGGTCGCGCTCTCTCCGGGAGAGGCGGATCTGACGAGATCAAGTCAATCACATCGGGCATTTTGAAAAGATGGCGGAGACACGAGGGGCGCGGAGTTGAAGATACGCGACGTCACGTCGTCAGGTGACCCTTATCGGTATCTACAAACAGAAACACGAAAGAGTGGAAGATGGTGAAAACGAAAAACTAGGAGGGTATTAATTTCGAAATTATATGATTTCTAACGAGCGAAGCAAAAATGAAGTAGCCACGGCCAGGAAAGATCCAAAAAGAGCCAGCGCGAGGGTAACTTGCTGCCATCCGTGGAAGGGGCGTCTTTCAGTAGCGAGCATCGTCGAGATCTCGTCCTCCAGTCTACCACCCATTGCTGTCAACGAAAATTCTCGTTCTGCGCGAGCCTTGCCAGCAGCAGCCATTTGATCAACCTCTGCCTGGCTCATCCCATAAAGAACTTTATCCATGACCGCCGTCCATTCGCTATCAGCATGTGCATCACGGAGCCAGCCGGTTTTGCCTTCAACAATTGTCTCTAATGGACCACCAGTATTTGAGGCCAGTACAGGAAGCCCTGCCAGCATCGCTTCCACAGGAACGATTCCAAAATGTTCGTTGATCGGAGTATAAAGCAGAAGCTTTGACTGGGCGAGTAGAGTATTTTTAAAGGTAGTAGGCACGGAGAGGAGGAAGAGTACGTCGATCTCATCAGGGATGGAGAGCGCAGATACCACAGTCTTTGATGTTGCTGTTTTCAGTCCGAGACTGGTCGCTAGGTTATCAAGTTCCTGGTGGTATTGAAAGTTTTCCTGAACACGATTGTCGTAACCGCCTAGGTGAAAGGAACGGAATAAGCCCTCTGGATAAAAGGATAAAAAAATAAAAAAGATTCCTTACCAGCAATTACCAACCGAGTCCCAACTCTCTTTTCTTTGCCCAGTCCGTAATAGGCGCGGATAGCCAAAGCCATGTCCTTTTTCCGCTCGAAGCGGTTGATACTCAGCAGGATCTTCTTGCCACCCCAGAGTGCATCACCAATCTCTTGCTCAGAAGGTACCGCAGAAGGAGTCGTGTCCACGCAGGGATAGACAACTTCGACGTCGCCCAGTCGCTCCGATCCGAATACATCGCGTACGACACCCTTAGAGAAATTTGAATTCGCAACCACCCGATCGGACGCGCTCATAGCCCAACCCTCAAACCAATCAAAAGGGAACCGGTAGATAAGTTTCGTCAACCGGATGATTAGGTTTCGCTCGTCTCGTCGCGCAAGCAATTGATCGGGGAAATGGCAGTAGAATAGGATGCGTTGAAGTCGGGACTTGTGGGGTTGACCGAAGGTTTTGAGAATCGGCACGCAGGCCGGAAGCTGATCAACAATGAAGATATCATCGCGATCGTCATCATCGCCCGTTGTCTTGTTCTTCTTCGTGGTTGGGCTAGGCTTATTTCTCGAGCCAAGCTCGATTAACAACGAAACGGTCAAATGGAGCTGGCGCAAAGCGGCCATGAGAATATGAAGCCGCCCAAATACATGGGCAGGGAAAATCGTGTTGCCACGGACGCGAACATCTAGAGTGCCATCGCGTGCCTCCTCGAAGCAGTGCGACTTGTCGCGGTGCGAGGTGTAGATCGTCACGCGGTGGCCGCGACTCTGCAAGGCGAGCGCAGCATCGATGATGAGTCGCTCTGCACCGCCGATACCTAGATCCGGGTGTATAATGACCACATTTGAGGGCGCAAGACCCGACATGGACATGGTGGGTGCGAGGTTCCGAATTGACTTGTATGGTGTTGATATCAATCAATCGAGCCCATCA
Organism: Penicillium macrosclerotiorum; assembly: GCF_028827735.1. Classification (NCBI taxonomy): domain Eukaryota; kingdom Fungi; phylum Ascomycota; class Eurotiomycetes; order Eurotiales; family Aspergillaceae; genus Penicillium; species Penicillium macrosclerotiorum. Next base: position 4,234,406 of record NW_026643083.1, on the reverse strand, counting down.
ATCGCGGGATGCGAGAGCTTCGATAAAGACACGTGGGGTGGTACGTCATCACATGACAGGCCGTGTTGGTGGTTTTGCGATTGTTTTTCTTCCGCAGCAACATTGAAATATGTAATTGTGTTTGCCTATTGCTATCATCGTGCACTTTTGCCGAATGAAACCAACCATGGTCCTTCATTCAGGAACGCTACTCTGGCACTCCCCGCTGCAACTTAGCACAAGATTGGGCCATTCGGATAAACGGCTTCCCTCATTTGCCGGTGGATATGGATTGTGCCGCCATTCCCTCACCATCGAGCATGTTATTTTGTTATGGAGCAAGTAATGAGGACTGCAAAATGACATCTATGTCAAGTCTTCGAAGAGAAGCACTATTTCAAGGTCTTCGCATACTAACAGCTTTAAAAGCCCTCTCAGGATTTTCCGAGGAGCCTTCGCTATGGCCAAAATCCGGGGAATCCCAATTCAAGGAATTCAGCCTGGTTGGTGGAGATCTCCGCAAGGGACGGGAAAGGGTACCACGGCTGATGCCGTGCACTCGGCCCTCTGACTCGGAGTTCTCGGCGATTAGATCATTGCAATGATTTCTTTTTTCGTTCCCTTCGCTGTTCCATGAAGCCCTGCTGAGCTCCTGAGATTATGCACCATGGGAGACCACGACAGAACCCAAGTAGCCTCCAATGGAGCCGAGGACGAACACGCTGTACAGGCCCTTACCCTACAGGAAGATGAGCAGGTCTCTGCGCCAACCAAACTGTAAGTCCCACATCTGGTACCCCAGCTTTGCTTTGCGTACTGCCAAGCTTTCGCAATCGAGCGCCGACTAATGACTGACTATCCTCATCTAGCCGCCAAGTCATGATTGTTGCGGCCGGGTTCATCACTATGTTCATGACCTGCGCAATCATCTTTGCCTACGGCGTGTATCAAGCCATCTACGAGGAGATGGCAAATCAGCCCAATACCCCATTCACAGGGACATCCTCTTCTATCATCAGTCTGATCGGCACGATGTCTATCGCGATCATGTCTATGGGCGGGCCGTTTGCAATGAACTGGGCGAAACTATACGGTCCGCAACCCGTGATCATGTCCGGGGGTATAGTCTTCGGCCTCGGATGTATTCTCGCCAGTCTGAGCGAGTATGTCTGGGAATTCGCCCTGACCCAGGGTCTCCTAGTTGGTATAGGCACTTGCATGGCGTATGTGCCCACCATGTCTGTCGCGCCGACATGGTTTGACAAGCGCCGTGGCCTGGCCATGGGTATTGTGATTTCGGGCTCTGCATGTGGGGGTATGGTTTGGCCGCCGGTTCTGCGGGCCATTACGTCCCATATCGGATTCCGCAACGCGCTGCGCATCTCGGGCTGCCTGGTCATTCTCTTTGTGCCTATAGCCGGATTCACTTTGCGCTGGGAACCAAGCTTCAAAGCTAAAGTGCGCGGTCAGATAGTCGGCACCTCGAAGAGATCCGGGTGGATCAAAGTCCCCTTAGTGAACTGGCAAGTCGCTAAGTCTAAGAAATTTGTTGCGCAGGCTTTGGGCTGCTTCTTGCAGTCAACGGGATATGCGACCCCGCTGTTCTTTTATGCAGCATTTGCCCGATCCCTCGGCTATAGCGATACTATGGCGGATAATTTCATCACGATAAGCAATGCGTCGAATTTTGTCTCTCGTATTGTGATTGGGTATTGTGCCGACAAATTTGGGCGACTGAATGTGCTCTTCTTAACGACAATTTTAAGTTCGGTTACTGTCTTCGCTTTCTGGCTCCCATCTACCTTTGCCAGGACTGCCATCTCTGGTACTGCGGGCGATGTTTTGTTCATCTTGTTTGCTATATTTTACGGGTGCTTTGGTAGCGCATATATTTCACTGTTCCCAGCCAGTTTGATCGAGCTTTTTGGCGTGCAGCATTTTACTTCGGTAAACGGCGCACTTTACCTTATTCGAGGAATTGGCGCTTTTCTGGGAACTCCCTTGACTGGCTTGTTGCTGCCAGGCCAGTCGGCATTATCAGCTCCATGGAATTACGAAAGAGCAACTATCACGGTTGGAGTCTTGCTGTTTGCTGCCAGTTTAGCAACCTTCTGGGTGAGGCTCGAGGGAGCTGCGGGGAAGCCCTGGACCTGGAAATTGTAACGCGCTAGCGTTACGCCTCTATAATGTTGCTCCAAAGTTTTTGCTCCTTTAATCTCAGAGACAAGCAACGCATATGCTGATAGTCAAAAACTTATTTTCCTACACCTATTCCTAGTTCGATTATTACACATATTATCTTTTGTTATTTCCGGGCTGAGCGAGACACTATCCCAACGTAGATACTTATTGTCGCTCTGAAGAAAGATGCAATCCATGCTACAATTGTGGAACAGCATCAAAGGGAGAGGACAATGCACTCGACATGAGCTATAACACGGGGATTTTCTATACCTTTGAATAATCTAGCGGATGTTTCTAATTCTCAAACCAACAAGTAACATCCCTCTTAAGAAACTCTGCTCCCCATTCTCATTGGTATTATTGAATTTAATAAGGGTGTATTATCACCCAACCAATACGTTGAATACCGTCCTAACTGTCTAACTTCTGCTCCGATGAGTGTTATACTCCCTGGATCACTGTCTGATCCAACAATCGCTTTCAGCAGGCCTCGTCGTTTATGCCAATGATTACGAATAATTTTATGTGGTAAGACATCATCTTCAACTATGCACCGACAGGTTCGTTTTCAGCTAGCCTATAAATTACCGCAGTCGGGCAAGGCAAATTCACTGTACAGAACCTCTATAAGTAGATTGGGGTCAAACGACCACCGTCTTCGCCGATAGGACGACCCGCTATCAGAGAATCCTCTAGTGTCCATCATGGAGCGATGCTTGGAATTTTTGACATGCCAGCTTTCCGTTCTCCCTGACATATCGCCATGACAGGCTTCAATATGCGTGGAGTGAAAAATCGACCGCCTCGTATTTGGAGCTCGTGTTGCGGCGGCACTAGGGTGATTGGCCAAGAAGGCGGAAATTCGACGACGCTCCCGCGCTTACACTTTGACGTTCAAACTCGATGCAGAGTAAAGAGCCTGAAAAAAAGTCCATGCGAGCATAACGAGGAGAAAAAAAATATTTGTAATGAGCTACCTCTCTGAGTGTCCCGCAGACTGTCTGCTGCTCATAGCGGACAAGATACCTAAAGACCGTGACCTCAGCGCCCTCGCACGGACATGCCTGCGAATTCATTCCTTGCTCAATCCCTATCTATACCGCCGTGCCGTCCAACCCCGAGGCCCAACACCCGCCCTCTGGTGGGCAATCCGGATTGGCAGCTTGATGGCCACGCGGTACGCCCTCGAAGCCGGGGCAGACTTTGATGCCAAGGAAGACGACTACTCAGCAGATTGCGTGGTGAGCAGAGCATTAGGCGCTCGACATAGCACGAGGGGGATATGGGATAGCCGAAAGTATTTCGGGTGGACGGTTGACCCTCGAGCCGTGGACAGCTTGCTCGACGAGTACCGCTGCTTGATCCTCCTGTTACTCGATAGCGGTGCGAATATACACGGCAGGAGCAGACAGGGCTGGACACCTCTGCACAAGGCAGCGTGGTTGCCCGACGAAGAGATGGTGCAGGTCTTGGTGGGACGGGGTGCGGATATCACTCTGACTTCTGATGACGGCACTACTCCGCTCCACCTGGCTGCGTTTAGTGGCAATGTAGAGGTGATTAAGTTTCTCTTAGAGAAAGGAGCTGATATACACGCGCAGAGAAAGGATTCAGGTACGCCACTTCATCAGGCAGCTCGGGAGGGATGTCTCGACGCGGCTGCTTTCCTGCTCGAAAATGGAGCTAAAGTCGATGCAAGAGACGGGAGCGGACAGACGCCTCTGCATTCAGTGGTCTGGAGCGGGATTGTGAAGCCAATACAAAAGATCGTCCAGCTTTTACTAGATAAGGGTGCCGATATTGAGGCTGTTGATGGAAAGGCGATGACTCCTCTGCAGAAAGCCGTTGCGTTTGGATATTCAGAGGAAGTCATCGACTGTTTGTTGGCAAACGGCGCGAATGTGAAGGTGATAGATCGAGATGGGCGTGATCTACTCCAGCTGGGGTGGAAGCATCATCATTACAAGTTCGCGCGGCGTTTTGCACGACGGTCCGCAAGAATTAAAAAGCGGACATCGCAATAGCAATCATATGAGTCGGCGCCCACAGTACGCATCTAAACAATATGTACCCACCCAACTAAATATTCAGATCAGTGGCTTGCTTTCGCTCTGATAATCTCTCCGGCATCAGCTCTCATCTATTTTCATGCATTCAACTAATCTTGAATTTACCATGCCCTAGAATGTATCAATTCAATTTTTTAGACAATTGCGAATATTCTTGAGCAGTGGCTCGCAGAAGTTGCTCATGTGGTAGTCGATACGAAGGATGGGCTACTTCTACCTTGAAAAGTCGGCGATGAGTCCATTCGTGATATAAAATTCATTATTTTTTTTCATCTAAATGACAGGCCGCTACCCAGCAAGTAGTATTATAACAGACAGACAGCGTAGGACCAGGAAATTCGTCGGCCTCAACGCAATAGTATTAAAGAGAGAGTATCATGCTTTCTATATACCTCTAGGCATGTTCCAAGATTGTTGTTACCCTTTGATTCTGCTCTTTTCAATTATTCTTCTATGCGACCTATATAGTACGTCCTGAAACTGGTGCAACGACCCACACTCTTCGAATTATTCTGTCTACACCGTCCAAAAGACACTAGTCCGTGTTGGGAGTTTTCTGGAGTAAGCCTGTTACTTGTAGTCACTTGCATTGTTGCTTACGTATCTTCAAGATGGCGCTAAGTTAAGACCCTTCAAAGCATGAGGTTATCTATTACATGATCCACAGTGGGGCGCTACCCGTGTCACAGATGGCAGAGGCTATAGTGACAAAACTAAGCGATGCAAGCGATAATATCGAAGCAGATTTCCCATTCTCTCATGTGTACCAACGGCCGGAAAATCTGTCAGAGGATCTAGACATCCCCCTCAAGGATCAAGTAAATACGGAACGCACAGCAGATCATGGGTAGTAGAATATTAAGCTACAGAACATTGCTTTCACTATGGAGTTGTGAAGTTGTCTGCTCGCTTACCATTACTTCAGCTACTTTTTTTTTCTCAACTGCGGACTTCCAGCTGAAGATCACGTGTAAATAATAATACGGGGCAATAAAACCCCTCTTTGAGGCTCTGCCACGGCTGATGTGGATTGCACCTGCTCAGCCCTACTCCGAGAACCCCGAGTTGGGCCACATCACAAGAACCCAGGTTATATAGATCATATAGATCATATCATCTCTGCTTTTGAGAGTGGAGATTATGAAAGTAATCTTTACTTCTCCTAAAAATAATTCAACTCATATATTCAGGTGGACGGCCGTGCTGTTTCGATTTGGTTAGCACGCAAAAGCACCTCGCGCGATACTCGCCACCATGGCGGCGTCTTCCAGACAAATGCTTATTGAATCGCCTCTTCTTGGAACTGAAATCGACTTGGAAAACCTATCTCGACAAACCAGCCTTTCCGCTGACGGCAGAAGACAGACTTCCCAGCAGCAGAGCCACCGAAGACTGGAGATATCGATAGGAGAAAGTCTCAGAATGAATGTGAGTTTTCACTTACACTACTCTACTAGTGGAAAACGATGCTAAAGACACCAAGTCTCGGCGTGACACGATTCCTGATAAGGTCTTTGAAATTCTCTCGGGCCACGAGTCACTGAAGAAGAACTATCGCAAAATCGCCCGACGACCCAACCTTCGCACAGCCGAACGTATCTTTATGTACAAAGCGACTAATACAGATGAACTTAATTTCAGCAAAAATGATACTTGGTCCGGGTGTCTCGAGAGGATTCTTTCTTCTAGAGAAATAAATGACGATGCTGTGTTCGAAGTCTGCGTCATTTCCATTGATACCACGAACATCGGCCGTGCGTTCTCTTTCATTGACAAATTATTTCTAATCACCTATGACCGCCGGCAACAAGCTTATTCTTCGCTGAGTGAAATGATTATACGGATATTACATATTCAATGGAGACTGAGTGATGAAATAATGGCCGAGGTTATGGAAAGCCTTCATGCAAAGCAGCTTTCTCTCTCGTCGTGGCAACCGAAGTTACCATCTGATCGTACACCACCTGACCTACTTACAAATTTGGATTTGCACTAATCATGCATTATAGAGGGCCATGCACCCATTAACATTGTTCCTCACGTGCCATTGAAGTTTGAATTCAAATGGATTCGTGCTCCGCACTACGCGACTGACCTTTCAGTATACGTGTTCCGGCCGTATGGAAAACATCCTCAAGCAGAGACCTTGGATGTTATTTTGACATCCAGTCAATACGAGCAGGTGAGACGGGCAATTGTGGTTGTGAACTCTCATAATACCTTAGCCAAGTTGCGAAGTGGCAAGTTCTTCACACATGTTCTAGAGCATAATATGTTTAGTCTTTCATACATCCTCCACCTCTTCGAAGCTGTATGTTCAGAGGTCATTGCTGGATTTGTCACTTTCACGACACGGGCGTGCAAAGAGATTAATTATCTGGTAGGCATCACGGATCGCAAGAATGGATGACACGCATGAGCTAACTTGCTCAGGTTTATGAAGGACGACTTCGACCCTCTGGGAGCAAAATGCAATATCTCCTTCATCTGGAAGATTGCCACCTTGTTACCAAGTCTTGCTGCAGGGCAAACAAACAAACTCTGCAGTCACTACTAGACAGAATCAACTCTATTCAAGGGCCTCGTGCTGATGAGGAGATGAACCAGATTCGTCATCTTGAACTGTTTATGAAGGATCTAGACTACCTGCACGATGAAGTCGAATCGTCTTTACTTAGGATCTCAAATATACGTCACGATCTTCGAGAAAATCTGGACTTGCTTCAAATCCATCGCACTAGCATTTTGGGGATTCTCGCTGCATTATATTTGCCTCTCTCATTTGTGACCGTAAGTTCTCGATACCACTACTTCAAAATCTCTCAGCTGATTCGTCAGAGCTTTTTGGGCATGAATCTCAACCAGTACACCACCCCTCAGCCGTTTTGGCGAAACGCCACAGTTATTGATGGGACCACTTCGAACAAGCTTATCGTGGATTCCGGAACCAACCAAACATGGTCCCTAGTGACCTTTTTCGCGATTGCAATGCCGCTCATGGTTGGCACAATACTTGTGCCACTTGTTATTGGAAGTATTATTCGAGTACTTTTGCAAGGGCTTGCCCAAGGACGGACCTGGTGGCGCCTTTTGTTTGCTTTTGTTGTTCTCTGGTTGGATACCATAATCTCGATGATGAAAGAGCGTCGAATTGCTAACGGATTTTCTACAGGTATTCCATCGTGATACCTATAATGGTGCCGATAATATTTGCGTTCATACCTTTCTGGGTGTTTATAATACTGCAACTGTTCGCAATTATCCGAAGCGAGAGAAAGAGTTGGCTTCGATTCACCTACTGGCTCTTGAGCGCAGGTGTGTCAATAGTGATTGTTTGCTTCCCAGAACCTTATTATGTCCAGTCTGTCGTGAGTGGCATATACACGATCTCCTTTTTCATTTTCTGGTGGTGGAAACCAGACTTCTACTATAGATGGGACCAGGGAGGAAGACTAAAGTCCAAGGAAGACTAATGTAAACGTGATGCTCGTTGAATTAGCTTACTCTCCCTATCGCAATTTTTGGGATCTGCACACCTTGTTACTGTGATAAATCCTCATAATTACGTTATTGAAAGTAGAAAAGAATCATTCTACAAGAGGAGGGTGGTTGCGCCAGTTTCGGGACGCAGAAAATGGACTATGATTAGCCAAATCGGATAAGGAAGTGCCTTAATAAAGTATGCAAAATTTCTTGGTGACGGAGATCCTATGGACTTGTGCTTATTTCTACACTCGACACTGAACACTTGACGTCAGCCAAAGTTACCTAAAAGCGAAGCAGCATCATGCCAACGGCGACGCCACCAGCCAGTGCTTTACACTACAAAATGAGAAGAGCACATCTTTTGAATATACGTGCTAAGTTTTCCGTCAAAGGGGAAGAGGTTCCAATAGTAATCAAAAGAAGGTACAAGACGCAAAATAACCAAGGACTATTGCAGTGTAAACAAAGAGAACCCCCGAATGGCGTGAAAACCTTTTGCACCAGTCAATCTAGAGACAGATAACAGAATGTACAGTTGGAGATAGATCACAAAAACCGAGGCTTGGGATCTACCAGTCATAAAAGAGGGTTGTTCATTGCAGGCGCAAGAAGGGAACCGAAGAATTATGTGAAACAGAAAAGGAAACATAGTCGAGAAGAGAAAAAAAAATTGTGCATCAAGGTGGTCGACTATAGGCACGGAGCAGAAGCAGAAGCGGAAGAGGTATCGATGGATCGACGATGAAAAGAAAGCAGGCGATGTCATAATACAGGGGATTTGGTCGGGGATATGGGTAATAGGTGGGTCTTGCAGAGGGGCGTAATCAGAGAGGAAGGAAACGGAAAGTGTGAAATATGGAAAAAAAGGGGGGCAAAGGGTATGAAACAAGTATCCAAAAAAAACCAGGCCCAGTTTACATTCAGGGGGGAAAGCGGCAATGACAGACGTTAAAGCACAACACGCGTTTTTGAGGGGACGAGTAGGTGAAAAGGTTGGTCACGAGAGCTTAGAAGCAGTTGAGCGTGCTCTTCTTCTTTTTCTTGTTAAGGGCGTTCATGCGCTCCTCCAGTTGGGCCCGAGCAGCCTCGGCCTCCTTGCGAGCACTGCGCTCCTCCTCTACAGCCTGAAGAGAAAGACGGGCAGAGTTGCGCTCCTTGCGGAGAGTCGACAGCTCGTCCTCCAGTCCCCAGGCCTTCTTTTTCCAAGCCTCGCAGTCGGTCTTGACCTTGTTGCTCTGAGCCTCGAGATCGCCGAGAGCCTCCTCGAGGGTGGCAGTCAGCTGCTTCTCAGCATACAGGTGCTTCTCGATGGTACGGATTCGGGCTTCCTGGTCTTCAACCATCTGAGCGTTGACCTGGGCATTCACCAGCTCCTTGCTAGCATGGCGAGAGTTGGGCGGAGAGACGCTGCTAGAGCCGGATGCAATAGTTGGCAGGGGAGGAAGGGGAATCGCTGGCGGAGGAGATGGCAAAGACGCCGCAGACGAGCTTTTGCGCAGGTTAGAGGTAAGCGAGCTGCTGCGGTCGTGAGAACCGTCCGAAGTGCCGTTCTTGAGCTGGAGCTCGAGCTGCTCGATTCGAACACGGTAGGTCTCAATGTCCTTCTCAAGAATAACAATCTTCGCCTTGGCATCCTCGAGCGCTTGGTCACGCTCCTGTTGGATGACAGATAGACGGTTGTGGTGCTGATCGAAGCTGTTGGTGATCTGCTCCTCAAGCTCCTCCACCAAGCGGACGCTCTTTTGCTTCTCAACGGTAATCTCCTCCACCAATGCCTCCTTCTTCTTAACTTGCTCGTCCTTCTGGCGAAGAGTATCCTCCAAGGTAGCGACCAAGAGAGCCAGCTCGTTAACCTTGGCCTCCTGGGAGGCGTTCTTCTTCGTCAACTCTTCAATATCTCCGCTAGCATCAATTTGCTTGCGGAGAACCTCATTGGTATCCATGAGCTCAGCATACTTCTCAGAGAAGTGCTGCTTCTGGGCAAGAACGTCCTGGATCTGATCCGTCAACGTAGCTGCAGTGACATCGGAAGCAAGCAGAGACGAAACAGACTTGAGAAGATTGACCAATTCATCACGAGAATCAGCGATGTCCTTCTGCAAGGATGCCATCGACTTGTCATGCTCAGCATCCTTCTCAGTGAGACGTGCATCGTGCTCGGCTTGAACGGCAGCCTTAGTGCGGTCTTCGAGCTCCGCCAGTTCACGCTTGTGAGACTCCTGGAGGGACTCGAGACCGGTCTTGTGGGAATTAATGGAGGACTTTTGGCTTGCAATTTCCCGCTCGAGCTCCGCGATACGAGCACTGTGAGCATCGGCATCACCAGTATCAACTTCCTTCGAGGCAAGGTGAGCAGCCAACTGTTCTTGGGCAGTAGTGTGCGATTTCTCAAGAGAAGCGATAGTGTCCAAGTGTGTCGAAATGGTTGCCTTCTGCTCTTCAATATCTTTCTTAAGGCCATCCACAAGCACTTGCTGCTCAGCCCGCTCGGTCTCAAGGGCCTGCGCCGCAGCCTCCTTATCAGCAGAGCCGTCACTGATGTTGACTCGCTCGGAGCGCATGGTCTCAACTGAAGCTAATGCAATCTCGAGTTCCGCCAGGGTGGTGGCAAGCTGCTTCTCCGATGACTGCAGAGATTCGAAAGCAGTCTGATGCTTGCCCTTCCAGGCCGTCAACTCGCCTTCAAGGGCATCGATCTTCTTATCCTGCTCTTCAGCGCCGGCATCCAGGGCTTTAGTTGCAACCTCTTGGCTCTTCAGAAGGGCAGTGAGGTTCTCGATTTCGGCAAGCAGCTGCTTCTCGCGGGCCTCGTGAGCCTCACGGAGTTCGTTGATCTGGTTCTCCTGGTGGACGACCTGATCGCGAAGCTGGGAAACCAGAGCCATATCGACAGACGAGGCACCCTGCAGACTGGATCTTTCGCGAGTGAGACCAGAGATAATAGTGGCCTTCATCTCCATTTCCTTCTTCACATTGTGGTTCTCAGCCTCCAGAGACTGAAGGCGTTCCATACGGGTCGACAGTTCGTGCATCGTAGCGTCCAAGTGAGTCTCAAAGCTCTGAAGAGTGTCTGGTTTGCTTGCAAGCTCCTCGCTCGCAATAGTCCGCAGCGCAGTCAACGAGCGGTGGGCACGGTCGACTCCAGAAAGAAGGTTCTGGCTGGTCATCCGGCGAATCATCTTGAAGCCAGGAGTAGAAGGCGGGCTAGACTTGGTACGCTGGGCCTCGGCCTCAGCCTTCAATTTTTCAACGAGGCTAAGAATCTCCTCGTGTTCGGTCTGAAGCTCGGCGTATTTCTGGGTCATCTGATCAGCACCCTCTTGGTGCTCAGCGAGCATCTTACGCATCTTCTCCATTTCCTCATTGTCGGCGGGGGCGACAACAGAGGAGGCAACCGGAGTTGCGGGTGTCTCTGTACCATCTTGTCTAGAGTATTCAGAAAGCCCGCGCAAAGCAGGCGATTCCCCGGCCGAGGACAATTCCGAGGAGAGCGATTGTGAGAATGAGTGTTGTGCTCCAGACTTCGAGCTCGGAGCGGGTCCATCCTCTAAAAAAGAAACCGGGCGGGAAACGCCGTTCTGCACAGCGGGAGGCGGGTGAAGCGCTTCGTCAAGCTTGTCCTGGCGCAGTTCGGCGAGAGCCTTCAGTGCCTCTTCATACTTCGCCTCGAGCATTTCGTAGTCGTTCATGGTGTTTTCGTGGCTGAGACGCAGGTCAAAGAGCTCCTGAGTAACGGTCTCAAGTTTGTCAGCTACAAACTGGGACTGGGCAGGGCTGGTAAGGGGCTCATCGTAGATGGCATCGATCCGGCGAACTTGGAGGTTGTTGGTAACGTGTTCCAAAACCTTGAGGTCATCACCAGGCTGCTCACGAATCTTCTCAGTCTCCTCAACAATCTCCTCATCAGCCTCGGGGATGGGCTCAGCCAGGTCCTCATCGGACTCTGGAATCGCAGTTTCCGCTGCTTCGTTGAGGACGTCCAAAGAGGGGGTGTGACGGTGGAAAACAGGAGTCTTGGCCGGGGCGGAAGCGGTAGAACCATCCAACCCATTGACACCAGCGTGCTGATCGCCGTTCTGCTGATGACGGTTGTCAAGGTCATGAAGCAGGTTGTCAAGAGTTCCAAGGCCTCGCTGGCGCTGGATGACATGTTCTAACCGGATCACCTCACGCTGCATCAGCTCCATGTCCTGGTCAGACTCCGCGAGGCGGTCTTCCAGGGTGGAAATGTATTCCTCGCAGCTGACTTCATTGTCGCGAGCGCGGCTGAGTTCCTTGCGCAGCTCGGCAACGATGGTTTCGTGCTTTTCCTCTCCCGTAGAAGCGCCGTCGAGCTTGCCCTCTAATTCATGGAGGTAGGTCTCGGTGCTGGCCTCCCGATCAAGGAGCTTCTGAACTCGGGATTGGAGCTGTGCATTGACTGTCTCGACATAAGTACATTTGGTCTCGCGCTCCAAGAGGGTGCTTTCAGTAGAGGACAGGGAAGCTCGAGTGTCGGACAAGGAGGACTCGAGGCTCTGGATGGTCTTTTCGTATTCTAGAACGACTTGCTCCACAGACTCCGCAAATGACTTGGATCGTTGAATGCGCTCGATGGAGCTCTCTCCGACCTCGGTTAGGGCTTCATTGGTCTCGCCATTGGTGGCGCCCGAGTCGTTAGCCAGATGAGAAATCAGCTTGGTGTGGCGTTGACTAAGGGCATTGTAGCTCTCTTGAACGTCGAGCAGCTGGTTCTGCAGCTGAATCTCACGTTCATTCTTGCGCTCACTCCGTTCGGCAGAAACTGCCTCACGGCGATCGGAGCCTTCGGCGTTACGGATCTGTTGTCGGAGAAAGGCGACCTCGGCTTTCAAACGATCAATCAGAGCTTGCTTGTCGCCATCGTCGGCAATTTGCTGAATACGAGGCTTGCTTTGGATCGCTCGGGCCCGTTGTGCGTACTGGACTGTGTTGAGAGTCTCGCTCAGATGGAATTCGGCGGGAGTGACACAAGCAATCATATATGTAATGGCGTTACCACCCAGGGAGTCTTGCAGGAGGCGGGTGAGCTTCGAATCACGGTAGGATACATGAGACCCAGATTGGCGAGAAGAAAGTTGAGAAATGACTTTGCCGAGAGCTGCGAGGCCAGCGTTGATCGAGATACCCTCCCGAGCACGCTCTCCAGAGGCGCCTGTGTTCTTGAGACGCTCACTGCCTGCCAGATCCACAAAGTGGAGTTTACTATCAACAGTAACAGTTTCACCGCTCGAGAATGAATCTACCGGCATCGACATGCGTTTTTCCTTCGGGGAAGTCGGGTTTGCCGAAGATTTGCGCTGGATGAGGTTCAAACTGAAGACTGCGTGGGATCGGGACGACTTGGCGTTGATGGCCGTGGAGTCGGTTTGACGAATTGTCGAACCAAAGTTGAGGGCTCCGATCAGATCTTCGAACGAATTGATACTGACCTGGTGCAAACCCGTCAGAAGGATGCGTCCCTTGGCATCTTCGCGGATGGTGACGCTGCCACGATCGGTCGAGGAGGCAGAGTCCGGGAGAAGCAAATCTCTGAGCTGTTCATTATAGATCTTTATCGGAAAAGAAAGAGGATTAGCCAGCTATCCAGAATATCCTGTCGTTCCTCAATTTGTTTTGCGACACAACATACCTCAACGTAGGTTGCTTTTAATTGCCAGTTCTTCTCAAGATTCAATTTCCCGAAACTGGAGGCAGAGCTCATGGAGTAACGTTGTGGGGTACGAAGGCCGGTTGAGGTCGAGCCGTTGCGGTGGTGCTTCGGGCCATCCAGCTTGTCGAACAAAGCCTGGGCCGCACGTGGAATAATACCTAGAAGGGGGAGACCGCGATCAGCCAAGCGTTCTGCGCGGCGCAGAATTGAGGTTCCCGAAGCGCACTTACCCATTGCACCAGAGTTGTTCTGCTCGTTCGGGCCCGAAGTACCCATCGTATATGACTTGCCAGCGCCGGATTGACCGTAAGCGAGGATTGAGACGTTGTAGCCCTGAATAAAGGAGTTGACGCTGTCGCTCAGGTATTCCCAAATCCCGTCCTGTTCGACCGTTTCGGGAAAAACGCGATCGAACACAAACAATTTGCGTCCCTGCGGGACATCTACCGCCACACTCGTCGGGGCTGTAACGTGAACCATGGAACGTTGGAATCGTTGGGGGATCAATTCGTATCCGGGATCTTCGGGCTTGAGAGGCGGTCGCACTCGAACAGCTATCGCGGGGGGAGTCAGCGGATGATGGGATGCCGGGTGTCTATTTTCTGGACGGTGCCTGGCAGCGTCGGTGGGACGGTGTGACCCCGTTGCTGGCATAATTGGAGTTTTGCGCATCGTGCGACTTTGGGGGAGGGGAGCAGCAGGAGGATTTGAAAGAGGACCACGTACCAACTTTGACGGCTGTCTTGCCATCCTCGTCCGAGGCGCGACTTCCTCCATGGCGACTACTCATGCTCATGCGACTGTTGCTGCGCGGCGTGCGCATCACCGCGCTGATGGGTCGCGGGGGAGGCCCCGTCGGCGATGCTGGCGGTGAAACGGTCATTCTCCCCAGGAGAAACCACGCCGGGTGGGAAACGGGCAGACAAAGGGATTCAAGGAGGGCGGAGAAATGGAGCGTTCAGGAGGATGTTAGAGAGTCGCAGTCATCAGGCGTCACCGGAAATCCGGAGGTTTGGGTCAAAAGGTCGGACTTGTCTAGATTGTGGAGTGATTAGTTCCAGCACCCCTTAATTTTTTTTGGTGATTGTGAGAGAAAGAGAGAGGGGGAGTTTGGGTGATGGAGGGGCGTCGATGGGGTTGCACAGGCGCACCACGACGAAGACAACGACCGACCTTGGGTGACAGATTGGAATGACTCCGCAAGAACAATTGACAGGATAGAAACCCCTACGACAGGGAAGGGGGATGGAAAGGGAGTAAAAGTGAAAGCGCAACGTCTGGAGAAGACCGTGCACGAACTAGACTGGGGCGGGCTTAGCTCCGATTAAGATGAAGGAGGATTCGATGAATGGCGGGTGGAGACCAACAACGAGGTCCCTCTCGCTCTCCGAGCTAGCGAGCCTCTGGTGTTAGGCGATGCCCAGGGGGGTTGGTATAGTGTTTTTCTTAGTATAGTTCGGGATTTCTACGGGGGTTGTGCTCGTCTTTGGGGATGTCGTCGGATCTATGCTGGGGGATCTCGGCGAGATGAGCGATGACAAAATGATGAGCGGATAATGGATCTGATAATGGATCTCCTCTGGATGGCTTGTTGGTCTTGCTGTGGTGTTTCTGGACAACGAAACTCTTATGTTTTCCCCCGTCGCCGGGCGCCCGCAGTGGTTTGGCGGGGGCCGTTCAGGGGCGACCCAAAAACCCCCTGGGCTTCCCGCCGGAGCCCGTTTACCCGTGGCCCGAACGGGCCTTCAATCCTCATGAGCTAAAACTCCCCCCAATCGCCTTCACAACATCCCATATTACCCCCCCCCCCCCTCTCTGCCCTTTCCATTCCCCCCCTACTTCTTCCCGAGACATATCACCGGAACTATATACCTACCATAGATTCTTCCGAGCACACTATTGCCCACAATCGTCAATAGCGCTGAACGTTGACGGCTTGTCCGGCGGGACCCGCGCCGTTCCACGGTTCGCCTGGACCACGCGCGTCCTAGGAATGCTGCAGGTCTGTCGGGACAATTGATCCTTCACGACGGGTTTTTGACTCGGTCCACGCCCAGAACCATATCCCTGGGTTCAATGCATGCCTCGACGGTACTGAACATACTTCGTCCCGGGCCCATGTCACCCTATCCTAGTCAAATTTCCCCAGGATTCCGATCGGATTGGATCATAGATATGGAATGGGGAATGGACACGCTCGGTACAGAAAATGCAGTCTCAGTACACGAATAAGATGAATCATCCTGGTGTATTGGGACTCGGCTCTGATCCCATCTCCCATTGCAATGCTCCTCTGGTCACTACATCGGTGACTATGATTACCCAAGGGCGATGCTATCGAGAACCGGGTTAGCGCTGCTGGGCCAAAAGTCCAGCCACGAAGAACCGGTTCTTCCCCTGTGTTTCAGGTGCGCGTTTTAGGTTATTATCATCGGGGGGCAGCCCCTCCACCCCTAATTTGATGCCCGGGCTTTCTGATATGTCGCGACACGTCGGCCGATCAACCCTCCCAAAATGCCTCGGATAGGATGGATGCTGGATACATTCACTCTGCGCAGAGGTGGCTGAGTACGCTGGCCTCGGCACACCGTCCCCGTCCATTGGTATCGAAATTTAGTCGATCTCCATCGGATCACCACCATCCCCGGTCTTCCTCTCTTTCCTCCACTCTCTCGCCTCGCCTGCTCTCTCATCCGTGGGACCAGGCTGTGCGCGACAACCTCCGAAATGTCGATCGCTGCCCAGCTACAATCATCAATGGAGACCCAGGCCAGTCAGGGACGGGCCAGCCGACCAATCCGGTAATCTGTCCTGGCATCCCGATCCACCATCCAGTCCGCCAGAATGCTGCTTGGACCCAAGTTACTGTGTCCTTTGCTGGAGGCCTTACGTTGGGTGAAGCTCGTAGAACGTCTAGCCCGGGTCAAAGTAGAGTCTCGCCCACAATTCAATGAGACTCGCTGGACTGGACTGCGATCTTTGGAAATTCCCTTCCCCCTCCCTCCCTCTCCCCTGAGTAGCGGCTCGGGGCCGGGTGGCCCGTAGCTAAACAAAAACAGGGATAGATTCTTCCCCCGGTTTCCCTGTCGCTTCGCATGGCCGATAATCATCTGCCTCCCCAAAATTGGGGATCTGGATTTTGCCCATCGTGCATACAGCCGGAATTTGAATCTCCATTCCCTCGATCCCCTTTAGCGATGGAGAATGCGGCGTTCGATTGGGGGAGGGGGTCCCGCCCAGCCCCGGAGAGCAAAGACGCTAACTGGTTCGAACCGGGATGGCGCATGATCGACACGTTCATTATTAAAATTGGTGTTGCGAACCTGCTCAGACAACGTGGTAGGTAGTACAGGGTCTATACGGAGTAGCAAAAGAGGCATACGAGAAACGCCGAGGGAGCACATCCGACCCCAAAATAAGATTATCTGACCCTGGCACAACCTATCATGCCGATGGTGTGGATCAGCTGCCAAGACCTCTCGTGTGAGGCAACGGCCACTGCACTGTCGTGGGGTTCGAGCATTCCTATGAAGAATCTCGGTTCTATCGATCGCAATTCTGGGAGTCCCCACTCGCAAGGACTATGCGGCACGCATCTAAGAGAAACATCCAAGGCAAGGCCATGCGGACTGGCTGCCAGACAGCTTCCCAGTCTGTCGTCAGTTTCACCCGTTACTCGGGTTATCGAGTCCCCTGCATCAACACAGATACTCGCCGTGGTTGATATTGAACCTTGTCTGATCGATGTCCCCAAAAAAAAAAAAAAATAGAAGAAGAAGTTGAGAAAATAAAATGAAATGAAAAACCCCTCACGAGTCTAGAACACCGTCACCGCCGTGTGTCCCAGCGAAGACCTTCCCTGCTCTGTGCTCCAGCACAGCTCAAGCCATGTAGCTCCACATCCTCAGACCAGCTGATCTGGTACCGTTGACCCGACCTCATTGGCACAGACTCGTGCCGAAGCTCAGCCCGGATGCCCGGGGCCTCAGCAGCCGCAATGGCCAACGGTCCACAGTTCGGTTTCATGTTTGGAGCTTGGCTCACCGTCTCCACAGTGGCCTGGGTAGTTCATCATCCAGGCCCTATTGAATCGCCCGGTCGGATTCCCAGGTGCCAGACGAATGTCAGGTTTTGAGTCAATGCAAGGACCACAGCGGGCACTGCGCCGGCCCAGAGCCGGTGGGCTCGGCGTTTCATAAAATAAAATCGTCGCTGCCGTTGATGGGCACATAAGACCCACTACGCCGTTTTTAATTTAGATTGCATTCATGCAGAAGCTAGGGGACAGAGCATGGCCATGACCGTCGAAGGAGTTTCAAGACGAGTCTGTGTAAGAGGGTGTTTTGAGCTCTATTGAGCCGATAGAATATCTGTAGTCGTTGACGATTTAGTTGATGAGAGTAGCTTTGGGTTAGACTGCTCTTGATATGCGTTTATAAAAGTAGTAGGATCTTCGACCACCTTAACTATCGAATGCGCGGGTAAAACCCGACAAGCGAGCGACGGTTGACTCGTGGAGCACGAAAGGATCTTCTTGCCAAATGAATAATCAGCAAGGATTCATCAAGGCAAATCCTCCATTTATTAAAGAGCGTCATATTGCAATGAGACTTCGAGAAATTCTCAGTTGATACGTATATTCTTGATTTGATCATCTTGTACAGATATGTGTTATCACTGCAGCCTCTGCGACTACTAGCTCTCGAGGCCACCGCATACAACATTTTAGAACGACCTTCTCCCGAACTGGATGAGCGGATAAACAAACCGACTATCTAAGGATGTTGAGACAATCAATATATAAAGCCCCTACACTATGCGAAGTGGGGTGCAGCAGCGGCAAGGATCCGGAATATATAATTGACATGGTGATGGTGGAAAGGCAATGGGGACTCACTTCTCGACTACCTGGTATATATGTGTTGTTGGTCGATGCTTTGAAATGATAAATTACGCTTTGGAGACATCTTTTTTCTTGAAGACTGCTGGAGCAGACACCTAACTCATCTAAACCATTTTTCTCGCTGGAATTGCGAACGAACTGGAATCATCAGCGACGCCAACGTACAAGCAGTGCGCACTTTAGAAAAGAAAGGAGCGCGTTGTGGGTGTCACTGCAGGATGCTTTGGATATGTTCGAGTTCTTCAATGACCTTGACGTGCTCATTTGGGAGCTTTGACCGTTCCATCAGACTAGACAGATGGTTGGAGGTGGGGTTGTATCAGAAGCCCCAACTTATACACTGAGCGCCCCAGACCGCCTTTCTTTGCAGGCGGCAATATGTTAGCTTCTTTCTAATTTCAGGGGCAAATCGACTCAATAACGTGACATGTTCATTTTCATCGAAGTACATAGTGCTTTCTCTTGCATCTGATTTCCTGTGCTGTGACATCATAAACTTACAATATAAGCTTATTCGCCGGCTCCACAATTTTGCCTGAGATAAGAATAGAGAACCAATATGGCCTCCAAGAGCCCGGCACCCTCGGGCTTGTGGTGCCTCAAGCAGGCTTTTAAAGGGACTTACTGGAGAACATTAACGGATCAAGAGGTTCCAGAGGTTGACTTGACTGGGAAATGGGTCATAATAACTGGTGCAAATAGTGGCATTGGTTTCGAGGCTGCGAAAACATTTGCCAAGATGGGTGCGAACTTGGTTCTTGGTTGCCGAAACCCTCCAAAGTGGGAGTTACACCCTTCTATTGCCGCAGAACAGTGCCTGGAGATAGCCGAGTCCGCTGGCCATTCATCGTCCATCGAGTGGTGGGAGATCGACATGGCGGACTTGAGCAGTGTCGATGCGTTTGCTGAAAGATGGCTCTCTACTCAGCGTGCTTTAGACTTGCTATGCAACAATGCTGGGATGCCTGGTTTCCCTTCAAACATCAAAAATAACTTTACCAAAGATGGGTTTGAAATAATACATCAGGTCTGTCTCAAATGCCCTTTGAGCTTATGCGCGATGTTATTATGCTAATAAACATCCAGGTTAACTTTCTTTCCCATACTCTTCTGACTCTTCGGCTTCTCGAATCTATAGCCCGAAGCAAGGAACCTCGAATTGTTTGCACAACCTCTTGCATGCATTACCTTGGAAAATATGATCTGAACAACTTTAATGGAGAGGGTGCTTCAAAAGGAGAGCCTTATCCAAACAACAAACTATATTATCAAATGTGGATCGTTGAACTGCAGCGTCGCCTTCTTCTGCAGGATAAATACAAACATATCGTTGTGAATGGTTTGCACCCTGGATATGTCAATAGCAGTATCTGGAATCACCTGAGCTTTGGCACAGGAGGAAATCTGGACGCAAAACTGTTTCTGTTTCTAGCCCACTGGCTAGCAATCACCCCCTTCCAAGGCAGTCGGAGTATTGTATACGTCGCAACTAGTCCTGAGTTTGGTCCTGATCCCAAAACCCAAGGGATTGGATCGGTGGGGGCTACCGGTGGTGGGCACTATATCAATCGCATATGGCGAGACACGCCAATGCCTCTCTGTGAAGACGCACAAGCAAGACTGGCGGTGTGGGCGAAGGTATCCGAGGAGCTTCAGTCCAAGGAAAGAGTCCCAAATATCCTGGAAACAATATGAAGGATAAAAAAGGGTGTACATTGTGATTCTGAATGTCCACTCTCGGCTGTTGGCTAGATATGTATATACTTTTTGGAAGATGAAAGATGCTGTATGTCATAGACTCAACGGGGACTCGGTGTGCTTTGGGTTTTAATAAACTCAACCCGCTAGAATCAATGATCAACAACTACACATTTTTACATGCTACCAAAAAAAAAATAACATTTAGATATTCTGATCCAAAGTGAGCAGCGATCGATGTTGAAATTTCCTCTGGTTGCCCACTTCATTTGCCTATATAGTTGTCATTCCAGATTTGCCGATACTATTTTCATGTCTTATTACAGGGCTCTTTATTTCCTCGGCACACCTGTCATCCGCGTCATCGCTAATCCAGGCCCACGCTATGAATCCATTGATTTTGTGGTCAACCATAGGTCTATGATGCTTGGCAAAGCCGGAACCCCCTGCTTGCCTAACTCTGGGTCTAGTATGGCCATTGACAGACCGGAACATTCACTGGGGGCTAGAACAATTATTACCAGTTTTTCGATGCCTAAAATGCCGTGCCTCACCACGAGTTCCATACGGATTATCTTACACCAAATTCCCCTAGTGGAATCTCGAAATCGACTCCCCGGAGCCGCTGTCCAAGTACCCTTTGGAGAAGCTTTCAATGGGCGGGTATGAAGATGTTTGGGAACCCTGTTGCCAGTGGCGGGGTGGCCATTCGGAACAGCGACATTGTTGAACGTGCCGAGGGGCTCTAACTGTAATATCATCAAAGCTAAGTGAGGCTTTTCCGCATCTGGGCTTTGATTCTGCTTTGACAATTAGGATTCTAACTTTTTGTACTGTTCATTGTCGTTTCCCTTTTTAGATATTCCTGCCAACAGACGTATATATTTGCCGAGTTCGGTCATCCTTCTACATACACACAGATGAATAAGTATTCCCCGCCTTTATTGTGTCGTGTAAGCAGCCAATGAAACCATTTTTTGCCAATCATACTTTCATCAATTAAACTCTGTGACATACAGCAAGCAGGCCCGAGGTGAGGGGAATGGGAATCCCTACCCCAATGGAGCCAAGCTCAGAAGCCGCCCGGGGTAAAAGCCCCTATCACCCAATCCCTGATACGCTTATCACTTGGCGACCTCATTAGCGTCGCCTTCTCCTCCCCTTTCAGATGCTTCGTGATAACGTCGCTGATCGAGTGATGTTTCTTATCGTATTCAAAACACTATGTCAAGATGCTACATCTACAGAGTAATCAACTGGGGCACCGTATACATCTGTCCGTCCGCGATAGAGAGATGGCATTGTTATCAGCAACACCATGCTTGGCGACTCCGCACCAAACTCCCAGACGACTCGCCTCTCTATCGTCAGTGCGCATACAAAGGCCACGTTCCCCGCTCGCCTGCCAGGAGACCCCTCACGATGTTCTAGTCACCTTTGTACACAAGCATGATAGAGAAGAAGACATCCACGGAAGATACGGCCATCAGCAGTGAAGATGCTAGCTCTGGCACTGTCCTGCCTTACGGCCAGACTAAACGAGGCCTGGCATCACGCCATGTGCAGTTGATGGCTATAGGAGGATCAATTGGTACCGGTCTCTTTGTCGGAATTGGGTCCTATCTACAGGAAGCCGGTCCTCTCTCGTTACTTCTGGGATATATGGTCTGGGGAGTCTTGTTTATATTGCCTGTCAACTTGAGCGTTGGCGAAATGTGTGCCTACCTTCCTATTCGAGGGTCAATCTTCGAATTGGCTGCTCGGTTTGTCGATCCAGCATTTGGGTTTGCGATGTAGGTCTCCCAAACACTGCCCTCGTTCTCACAACCGAGACCGCAGACTAACAGCTTTAGGGGCTGGGTATACTTCTATGGAGGTGTTATGTTAGTCTGTACCGAATACTCGGCTGTCGCTACCGTCATGCAATACTGGAACACGAGCGTGAATCCCGCGGTGTGGGTTGCTATGGCTTTGGTCGTCTGTTCAGCTCTGAATCTTGTTGCTGTCAAATACTATGGGGAGAGCGAGTTTATCATGGCTTCCACGAAAATTCTTCTTCTTATCGGCCTTGTACTCCTGACCTTTATTACAATGGTAGGTGGCAACCCCAAGCACGATGTCTACGGTTTTCGCAACTGGACACACGGTGTTATGTTCGAATACTACACAGATGGGGCTACCGGCCGGTTTCTGGGATTCTTCTCGGTAATGGTTTACGCCGCCTTCTCTGTCGCAGGTCCCGATCTCCCTGCTTTGGCGGCAGGTGAGATCCAGAACCCGCGGTACACCATTCCACGAGTCGTCAAGATGACATTCTGGCGCATTGTTGGTTTCTACGTTGTCGGAGTGCTGGCGGTGGGTATTATTTGCAGCCCGCGCGACCCACGGCTCATGTCAGCGATTGATTCTGGAGCTGCTGGATCGGCTGCATCACCTTGGGTGATTGGCATTCAAAACCTTGGAATTACCGGGCTTCCGGATCTCATCAATTTGCTTATTTTGCTTTCGGGCTGGTCCTGCGGGAATGCCTACCTCTATAGTTCGAGCCGGACTCTGTACTCCCTTGCGCGAGATGGCCAGGCACCCAAGTTTCTGCTAAAATGCACTGAATCAGGGATTCCGATAAACTGTGTGCTCACGGTGTCACTCCTCTCTTGCATCACCTTCCTTGTGGCCGATACTTCTTCGGTGACCGTTTTCTACTGGTTCGTTGATTTGACGACAATCGCCTTCGTGTTGACTTATACAGGCATGTTGTGTGTCTTC
The DNA here is from genome assembly GCF_028827735.1 of Penicillium macrosclerotiorum. NCBI lineage: Eukaryota > Fungi > Ascomycota > Eurotiomycetes > Eurotiales > Aspergillaceae > Penicillium > Penicillium macrosclerotiorum. The sequence goes on along the minus strand of NW_026643083.1, from coordinate 4,211,650 downwards.
ATTGGCTGGTATCGTGCCTTGAAAGCCCAAGGAATCGATCGAAAGTCATTTGTTCCCTGGGCCTCACCGTGTCAGCCCTATATGACGATCTTTGCAATCCTTATCGGAGTCCTCACGGCGATCTTCAATGGATTTTCCGTTTTCAAGCCGTTCAGCGTGGAGGGTTTTGTAACATCTTATTTCGGAGTGGCCTTCTGGGTGGTTATGTTTGCATTCTGGAAGATCTATCATCGGACCAAGTTTGTGGATCCCGCTGCTGCCGACCTGTACTCTGGCAAGGCGGAAGTGGACGAGGAGTGCAAGCATTGGGAAGATGGTGGATGGGAGGAGCGACGAAGAGCCGAACTGACACAGATGAACTTGGCACGACGCATCTGGGAGCGAATGTGGTGATAGTCTTCGATTAACTGTATCTTCATGAGCATACTATATAGTACCATACTTTGCACCATAGTCAATCTTATTGAGTTGGGAATCACTCAACATGTGAAATGCGAAGCCAGCTTGTAGCCAACAAGCGGTATTTCCCACCAATCTTGTGATTGGGGCGTAGGGTCTTTCTCTAGACACTCCAAGTAATCTTTATATTCTCGAGAACTTTTTGATATCCGAATTCTATACGGAAGAGTGCCTAAGCTAAATTCTAGAAGCTAGCCATGCGAGTACAGTATTTATTTACGGTGTTGCATCGGCGTGAGCTACCATAGGATGGGGAAAAATCGAGGTATGCAATAATCCCCCATGCAGGCCAATTTCCAACCCAACTGGAGATCGCGTTAGGATGATTGGCTAAAAAAATCACCGTGGCGCTTGGAGAATCGACGATGTCAACGTGCATGGATGGATAATGGTGATCATAGCGTCCCCCACCTCAAGCGCCCGGGGTTCACCCCCTTGAAACTTGTTGCTCATTTTACCACCTCATCACTTTGCCTCCCTTTCTACGACCTCTACCAGCCTGGCAAGGTGTACCACTGACCCACGGCGCCATCTGCACATGTGCAGCGATCTTCCCGTTGCCGATCATCCGTTACACCATGCGGTTGAACTTCAGTGAGCCGCCGACTCCGGCTTTGAGTCGCCAGAACACTTCGTTACACGGGCGGCAGCACAAGCGCCGGACGACACACCCGTATCTTCTTTCCGCGCGAAAAAAGCCCAGACGGTAAAAGCCATGCTCATAGATGCAAAGAAGTAGTAAATCTAATGGTTTCCATAGTTGGCCACTCGCATTTCGTTTCATTAAGGGGGCTATTCATGCAGAGATTTTGCTGCCACTGTTCCTGCATGCTGTCTTTACAGCCTTTGTTGTCTATCTCGATAACTATGTCTTCGACTCTGTCGGCCTACCGAGCAGCATCGTGCGTGCTCTGTGAAATAGTGAAGCGTTTTTCCACTGACCCTGCCCGAACAGATCCCCTCCCTCTCCATTGTCGTTGGTTTGATCCTTGTGTTTCGAAACCAGACCTCTTATAACCGATTCTGGGATGGCCGTAATGCGATGAGTACCATGAACACCTGCGTGCGCAACCTGGTGCGGACCATCACCACCAATAGCTACAGCTCCACGCGCGGTCCGCCCGACGCTGCCGAGCGGGAGGATATCGAGCGTACCATCCGAATCCTGATGGCTATCCCCTACGCAGTGAAAAACAATCTGCGGGCAGAATGGGGTGCTGCCTGGTCGCTTGGCGCATTAGGACATGAGGTCGACGACAACGGCACCTCCGCCTATAATCCTGACTATGCGGGCCTGTTGCCAGCTGGGCTAGAAGGGCACGAAGATGAGGGATTGGGGGTTCCTTATCAATTAACCTTCTTTATAGACGGCTTCATCAAGCGCGGCGAAGTGCGTGGCTGGTTTAATGCACCTGGTGCGAGCCAGATGCAGGCGCAGTTGAATACACTTTTGGATGCGTATGGTAGAATGGAGACTATCAAGTTGACTCCAATGCCGGTGGCACATCTGTAAGTTGGTGAAATAAATGGAGTCAAACTTGGAGGGTTCAATTATCACTAACTCTGAAGTAAAGAATTCATCAGAAACAAGTTTTGGCCCTTTTCGGCTGCGTTCTCCCATTTGCGATGGTGGACGAGATGGGCTGGTGGGCAATTCCGATAGTTTCCCTGGTTATATTCACTCTTTATGGAATCGAAGGGATTGGCTCTCAGCTTGAAGACCCCTTCGGCTACGATCGAAATGACATCAAGATGGACGCGCTTGTTGGAGATTCGAAGACGGAGATTGATGTCGTTCTAACAGAATGGCGTGCGTATTCGAAATCTATAGAAACCACATGGAACGAGCGCGAGAGAGTCCAAGACCATGGTGACAGATGCCTCGATGTCGATCGCAAGCGTACCAGCAATAGATATGAGCAAGGCGAGCAGAAGTATATGGCCACGGACATGTTTTTGAAATTGCGGCCAAGTACCTCAGACTAAATATCCTAGTCGAGAACATTCAATGGTGTATATTGTGTTGTATATAATATTATAACATAGCATGACAAACATACTAGGCTTGAAAAGGAAAGTGCCTGTATTTAACGGAACTATAAACCATGAGGGGTATTAAAATAGAACAAGCTCCAAAGGAAACACAAAAAGAAGACGAGGCGCAGACCCTTGTGATTCAAATTGGCGGTTCTAAAGCTAGAACACCATCGAGAATTGAGTCGGGCGTAACATGAACAAGAACATGTGAGACTGCCCCCATGTCACTGCCATATTGTAGACTTCGGTCATCACGAGGGGTCGTAACGATGATACGATGGCGAAACACTTTTCTGGCGGCCAACGCCACAATTGAGGGTGTCAAATAGTCAATGCCATGCAACGGAGCCAGGAGTCTAATATTGCCGAGTCAATGCTTTCACTCCTGTAAGGACAGGTTTCTGGACGGGACTGACCTTGCAAATTTATTCAGCTGGTTATTTGCTTTCGCAGATATCCCACCCCCAACAGCACGACTGAGGCGCAAAAATACAACGATATCCTGGATGTAGCAAACCACCTCCGCGTTTGTTGTCACCGTGGCGCTCATTTCCCGGAGCCTGTCTATAATCTAAATTGTGGCTCCTGATTAGAACTAAAAAGTTCAACAAGATGGAGGGGATTCCTCAAGTCGCAGACGAAGGCTTACTGTTCGGTCCACTTTTGCACTCTTTTGAAGTGGATTTGGTTTGCGGATGACAGATGACACAGATATATGGTCATCAGAAAGCCCTCTATCGTTCTCAAGGTATACATAACCATCTGCTGGGTCATGGAAATGGGAAACAAAAAGATGCTCATTCTGCGTAATTAGGTCAGGGGCGAAATAGAAAGTCCAAAGAAAGAAGACTTACAAGGTGTGTCTTGAGTGGTGGATCAAGCTGGTCACCATCGCGAACCACTATTGGCAGCAGAGTAAAGCTCGCAGGAGTATATAAGACCCCCGATTCTGTAGCCAGTTTTCGAGCGCGAGTTAACTGGGCGCGAAGGTCAGCGTTGGAACTTGCGAAGCTGATGACAAAGAGTTTCTTACCTGCAACATTTGGACTTGAAAATCATCACTTGTCATATTCAAGTTCTTTGCAATAATAACATTTACGACATTTCCTTCATCACCTGGGGTCTTGGGACCAGGAGACCTGCTGCGGTCTCGCTCCGTCGGGGTCACGTACGATGAAAGATTATTTGACTACGCCTGTCAATTACTTCATAGCCACGAAATAAACGCAGAACAGAAAAGGTATACATACGGAGCCAGTTTTCAGCCTGAAATACGAGGGGCGCTCGTGAGACTTGCGAGCCTCCGCCGTAAGGATTTCAAAGTGAATGTCCTCAATAGATGTGGTCAAAGAACAATCCAGGATGCAATATGATAGGTCAAAGGTGCTGGAGCATATCTGAGGGTTCATCAGTTTCAGGCATGAAAGACCGCTTGAGTTCTGTCACAATACCAGAGCTAACTCTTTAGCAAGATCATCGATCGAGCCGCCCGTAGTCTCGAACAGGCAGTGTTCATTTGCGACAAGGGAGAGCAACAGCGCCACTTCCAAGTCCGACAACTGTCGTGCAATGTCTCCTAGGTCCGAATCGTCCATCAGGAGGCTATATAGGCCACCAAATGCCTTCTCGCAAGACTAGGATGAGAGGGTTGTTGATTGGAGGGGGCGACTGGCGCACATCCGTGATGCAGTGTTGATGCCTTACTGCCTCGAGGACTTGGCATCAATTATTCCATAAAAGGACTAGCGCCATGTTGATGACCGTGCCACGGAGCTTCGCCGCTAGGCAAGATCAACCACAACACGGGGGCATGGGTTGATGGTTTCTGCAGAGCCATCGTTCACGCCAAATTATAAACCAGTGATGGCACCTTCAAACCCACTTGCCAACTGGGAAAAAGTTGGTGACAGCTTCTATCGAAAAATCCCTGTTTATGACGCTATCTTCGACGAGGACGTTGAACTAGAGAACTACATCGTCGCGGGCGCCCCCTACGGAGGGGCCATCGGTATGACGTGAATTGAATCCTAGAGTATGGGATCATATAGGCTCATTACATATATAGCGCTTTACCGAGATGAGAGCAAGCCCTTTAGATTGAGGCATGGCCAAGCTTCCCGATCCAGCATTGACGTTTATTCCTGCTCTGGAAAGCAGGTTAATCGCATTAATGTTTGTTCATATCTCTGCCCATGGCTGAAGGTCAGCGACGCTAATGGCATACTAGTGGGAGCAAGCCACCATCCGAGGTCTCGGCTGGTCCGACAAAGAGGAGCTTTTGGTTGTGTCCGAGGATGGCACAGTTCGCCGCTATTTCGGGCTGGGTGGAGAGTTTACTTCTTTCTCCCTTGGACATGTGAGTAGCAAGAAATATTGACACTTTCTTAGCGCCGAACGCTAACTAGTCACAGGGCGCGGAAGAATATGGCGTTAGAGCCTGTCAATTTTGGGCCTCTGGGCTTGTGGCATTGCTGTCCAACAATCAGCTGATCGCGGTCTCCAGGTATGATGAGCCACGCACAAGGCTCCTTGCACCGTGCCCCGAGGGCGAGGTCTCATCTTGGTCTTTAATTCCACCGGCACAGACCCTTTCCAGATCTGTGGAAGTCTTGCTTGCTGTTGACAAGTCGGTCTTTCTGGTCGACTCGACCGAAGCGGAAGACAAGGTTTTGCAGGATGGTCCGTTCAAGCATGTTGTTGTGTCTCCAACTGGCCGCCTCATTGCGCTCTTTACCAGCGAAGGGAAGTTGTGGGTTGTCAGCAACGACTTTCAGAATAAGCTGAGTGAATATGATTCCAAATCTCGCGTCGCACCTAGTTCCGTCACCTGGTGTGGCGATGATGCTGTGCTTCTCGCCTGGGAGGATGAGATTCATCTAGTTGGGCCCAACGGAGCGGCTTCAAAGTAGGCAATCTGATTCTTCGTGATTCGTTAACTAGCCTAACTATTCACAGGTATTACTACGATGGCCGAGTCCATGTCATCCCCGAATTTGATGGAGTCCGTCTTCTTACAAATGATACATGCGAATTTTTACACAAAGTTACTGGTAAGCGTAAAGAACTTGATTGCTGAAGATGTCTCTAATTTCATTTTAAGATGTCACTGAGGAAATCTTTCGACTTGGTTCTTCTTCCCCTGCATCGGTACTTCTAGATTCCGTGGAGCAGCTCGAAAAGAAATCCCCTAAGGCAGATGAAAACGTCCAACGGATTCGATCAAGTTTGCCTGCAGCAGTCGACGCATGTATCAAAGCCGCTGGCCATGAATTTGATGTATACTGGCAAAAGAGGCTCCTCAAGGCAGCTTCATTCGGAAAATCTGTTTTGGACCTCTACAATAGTGACGAGTTTGTGGAAATGACGGAGAAACTCAGAGTTCTGACCGCAGTCCGCGACTATCAAATCGGTCTTCCGATCTCATATGAGCAGTACTTGCGTTTGACACCAGAATGCCTTATTGAACGTCTAATAAATCGTCATGAATATCTCCTAGCGATCAAAGTCTCTGAATATCTGCAGATCCCTGCGGACCGAATCTATGTGCACTGGGCTAGTCAGAAGGTCCGAGTCTCGACAGTTGACGATGAAGCCGTGTGTAAGCTCATTGTTCAGAGGTTGGAAGGAAAGCCAGGAATATCTTTCGAGGTCATTGCACAGACTGCCTACGATGAAGGGCGATCCCACCTGGCAACCCAACTCCTCAATCATGAACCACGGGCTGGCAAGCAGGTTCCTTTACTCTTGAACATGGAGGAAGATGAAATTGCTTTAGACAAGGCGATTGAAAGTGGAGATGATGATCTAGTGAATTATGTGCTTCTACACCTGAAGACTAAACTTCCCCTGGCAAGTTTCTTCCGGATGATCAACACTCGCCCCATGGCTTCCGCATTAGTCGAAACAGTCGCTCGGGTTGAAGATACTGAATTACTCAAGGATTTATTCTACCAAGACGATCAACCAATTGATGGATCGAACGTTTTACTATCGGAGGCTTTGCAAGAGACAGATCCGCACCGAAAGACCGAGAAACTTCACCTTGCATCACGTTTGCTGTCGGATTCGAAGGACCCAAATGTGATGTTGCAGCAAAAATTGATCTCTGAGGCCTCGCAGCTCCTGAAGGCTCAAGATTCCCTGGACAAAGATCTTGCCGACCGTTCCGAGTTCTTGGGTCTTAGCTTGAACGATACGATCTATAGACTTGTTCGGGATGGCTACGGAAAACGCGCACAGAAGATGCAGGCTGAGTTTAAGATGCCCGAGAAGACATATTGGTGGCTAAGGCTTCGAGCTCTGGTTGCAAAACGTGACTGGGGAGAATTGGAAGAAATCGGGAAGGTCAAGAAGTCCCCTATCGGATGGGAGGTAAGATTTTCAATATCCAGTTATCTGAATACAGGCTCACATAAGTGCGTGTAGCCTTTCTATAACGAAGTTCTCGGTGCCGGAAACACAAAGCTTGCATCGGTATTTGTTCCCAAATGCACTAACCTGTCTGCCGCGAGTCGAATCGATATGTGGGTGAAGTGTGGAATGATCGTCAAGGCTGGAGAAGAGGCACAAAAGGCCAAGGATATTAGTACCCTCGAAATCCTCCGGACCAAAGCATCGGGGTCCGCAATCACAGAAATCGAGCGCATGATCAATCAGCTTAGGCCGAGGAGGTGATCTTTTCAGTATGATTGGTTTTCATAATGCATTATGTTCAGAGAATTTCATCATCTTCGTCAACTGGGGCAGGGTCTGCAGTAGCCTGTTCGGATGCCACAAAAGGATTCGCTGAAGGGTTGGATGGTTCGGTTTTCTCGGTGGTCATCGCATCATCATCGCCATCGTCGTCAGGTTCGTCAGGTTGAAGAGCAGCGAATGTTGATGATTTTCGGTTCATATCGTTCCAATCAGCCTAATAATAGAAGTTTGTCAGATTTTTCTTCGTCAAGGTAGAGTGATTTCCAGGTAGATTTCATACACTTCGTGCCTTGATGTTCTTCGCTCGGTCAAAACTTTTAGCTTTCTTAATTTCCAACTGGTCCAAGACCGCCTCAGCTCTGTCCATGCCCTTCTGCTGTCTCAATCGCTGAGCTCTTGACATCTTCTTATCTTTTCTCTTTTTTTGAATGCCGGAGCTGGCACGCTCAGCCAGGAGAGAGGGACGGTGGGTGGTTGGCGATTCGGCTCGAGGCAAAGATGTCAGGGATTTATCCAGGTCGAGGCTCGGCGATGCGCCGCGCCGGGCGGCGCGAGTGTTGTTCCTCTTGACTTTTTTTTCTCATTAGCATATCGTGAAAAAAGAATTCTACTTCCAACTATCACTTACTTTTCGCCATGGTGGAATTTGTTTGGAGGGAAAGTCTGTCCAGTTTCGTGTGGGGACGACCGCTATCGATAAAAAAATTTGCGGCTGGCGCGACAGACCCAAAGCGCAGCCCCGGCCCGCGCGAAAGCTGTATACAAATCCAGCTCCGATTCTCCACCTTCCTCACCTGGCCCTCTAATACTTGACGAACACGACCTCCAGCCCATGATTATCAGGTCTCTCTCCTGCTGCGCTGGCTTAATCGATCTTCTGTTCCGCCATGAATGCTCGCAGAGAGGGAGCTGATATATTCTCGACGGGGCCTATCCATTACGCAAGCCGGAATAGCAACCATGAGACAAGTCTCACAGCGCTACAGAACAACCAAGCACTAGCTTACTCGCTTATCGGCCTCCTCTCTGCCTATTTACTCCTAGACCGCTTTGGCTTTGTCCCGATATCATTTATTCATCCCCTTTGGAATCTATTTGTGTACTTGACACCTTCCTGGATACTTGTCGCATTAGATTCCCGCATGTCGCCCTCCGAATCATCCCCCTCGAGTCCGTCGCAAATGACCTTCCATGCAAAAAGTCAATCGATGCAACGTATCCTTGGCTTGGACAGCTCCTCATTCCCATTTTTTCCTCGATCGCGGTCCCTATCCGGTATCGGAAGCGCTCTGCTAGGAAGTAACAAGAACGCGATACCGCCAGGGCTGGGCAACTGGGATAACTCTTGTTATCAGAACAGCATAATACAAGGATTGGCATCACTGAAGTCGCTATCGGATTTTCTTGGGCGAAATGTTGACACTCTTGGGAATAAGACTTCACTATCTACCCACCAGGCGCTTAAGGATATCATCGACCACCTCAACAGCGCTTCAAATTATGGACATAAACTATGGATTCCATCTGACCTTAAATCCATGAGCAGCTGGCAACAACAAGATGCGCAAGAATACTTTTCCAAATTGGTGGATCAAATCGATATTGAGATCCAGAAGGCGTCGAGAGGACAAACAAGGAACATGGGGCTGAAAATGGCTGGACGGGAGGAAAACATTCTCAGAGAGACCGATTCACATGTGATTCCGGCAGATGACAAGTTCATTTTGGAATCAACAATCGAGAAAGCCGTGTTACGCAACCCGCTGGAAGGGTTGCTCGCACAGCGTGTGGGCTGTATGAAATGCGGATGGTCGGAAGGCTTGTCACTCATCCCATTCAATTGCCTCACAGTGCCGCTTGGAGCGAAATTCGAGTACGATATCCGTGAATGTTTAGATCAGTACATGACTCTGGAACCCATCGAGGGTGTGGAATGCACGAAATGTACCTTGCTACGTGCACAAGATCAGTTGAAGAATCTTCTGGGCAGTATGTCAGAAGATGATGATCCGTCGGACAACTCAAATTTCCCACAACTTTCTGAAACAGTGAGAAATTCTGCCCAGGATCGCCTTGAGGCTATTCAAACAGCTCTCGAGGAAGACGATTTCTCCGAAAAGACACTAGCAAACAAGTGTCACATCCCATCCAAGAATCGCGTGTCTACGACCAAGTCCCGACAGGCAGTCATTGCACGAGCGCCTCAATGTTTCGTTGTTCACATCAACCGCAGTCTCTTTGATGAAATGACTGGGATGCTGAAAAAGAACTATGCAGCGGTCAAGTTCCCCAAGACAATAGACCTCAATGATTGGTGCCTTGGAAGCTGGGACCCCGAACCTGAGAAACCGGAAGATGTGCTTGAGAAGTGGATAACAAACCCTTCCGAGTCCATGCTTCCTCGACCTGGCAATGCTGTTCATGCCCGTAGCAGACAGTACGAACTCCGCGCTATCATCACTCACTACGGCCGGCATGAGAATGGGCACTACATCTGCTACCGCAAATATCCAACTGCTGTTTTCCCGGCTCCTGTCCCAGATGAAGTTCTTCAAGCTGAGGGAGACAAGGAAAAGCCAGACAGGTGGTATCGACTCAGTGATGACGATGTGCAAATGGTCAGTGAAGGCCACGTGATGTCCCAAGGTGGTGCTTTCATGCTTTTTTATGAGACCATTGATACATCTGCTTCTATGCCAATTAAAGAGGCTTCGACTCCGGAATCTGTGCCCTACGAGCTTGCTGAATCGGTATCTAATTTCACAATCTCGAATATCTCTACAGGGTCTACTATTACCTCTGCCGATTCAATAACTTCTCAAGCCACCAGCGTTTCTGCTTCTGAGCATATTCCATTCTCTACAGAGGAAATAGGTGGCAGCCCTACACTGTCACACAAATTTCCAAATATGGTCGACATCACTGCGAGCTCTACGGATGAGCTTGAATCCCCAGCTGCCACCACTGCATCGTGATCTCCCGTGTTGGTTGCTTTCCACTCCCTGCATTTATGTATCTTGTTATGTCACCGTATTCCTGACTCTTGCAACCGGGCCGCAGCACAGTTGGCCACCGCATTATGATGATACCCGAAACACATTCCATCGAGGGCGTTTTGGTTGGACATTGGATTTTGATGTGTGTTTTTTTTCTTTTCAATCAGTGTACTTTTATCGCATACCAATCGAATCATTCCTCTGCAAATGCGAGCCATTCTGTGTCTCTTGATTTTGCCCTAATTCACAAGTTTCTCCGCACAGTCTCACGCCTGGCGGTTCATCCTAGTACTCCTAGCCCCTCACCTAGTATTTTTTGACAACGGCGGATGAACAGGCAATTATCTTAATCTCAGTTCATTTCGCCGATCATACCACATAAAAATGAGGTTTGCTAGAAATTACATTTCGCCGCGGTATATTGACTATTTTATGATCTTCGTAATCCTCATGCGCCCAAAGCTCATACGCTTACCAGAATTCTAGATGCCCGTTCACTTGTTTTACCTACAACATCGGCTACGCTTATTAAGATGACAAAATCACCTCTGTCCACAACATCCCAGAGACGCAGGATTGGGTCAACAATTACCTCACGTCTCTTACCGACACTGTTAAGCGTTAAACTTACGACTTTGGCGGGCTCATGTACTGCCGTTTGCTCGTCGCACTCAATAACCAGAAGACACCCATGGCAACCTTCAAGCTGATTAAACAGCGATACCCGAGTCCACTCTCAGGTAAAAATACGCCCTGATCAAATTAACTGAAGATGTCAGGTTTCAATTACGATCTCGTTTCTAGTATCGCAGTATTAACGGGACTAGACACAAGATCTACCATCTGTCCGCGGAGCAAGTTCTAGCTCAAAGGTCTGACAACTCTAACCCGATAATAACAATTGTCAAAGCCGCTGCTAGCCTCTCTACATACTCTTTAACCTTCACGGACCCTTCTTCGTCAATAGCGCTCAATAGATCCCTGCTCATGGGTTTCCTCGTTGTCTGAAGGTAGTCCCTGCGAAGCTCGGATAATCAAATTCACTCTTTTAGCATACAGTGACGAATAAATAGTATTAAGAATACTGAGCCCCACGGTAGCATCTGCATTACATAATATCTAGCCAGTCAAAAAACACCAATTCTCAATCCTATGACACTATCTACCTATGGTGAGCTGAAGAGAAAGTAGATGAAGAAGTGAGATGATATAGGAGATGTAAAACATATCATCTGTACAGGATACGGACGTGTTTCACGTAGGCGGTAGGGGGTTGAGATAGAGGCGCTTCAGCTGTCCGAAAAGCCTATGATCCATCACTGTAGTTTGATATTTCAACGTTCGTTCACTCGCTGTGTTGTTACTTCAGCATGCATGGCTTTCCACGCATCCTTCCTCAATCAACCACATCCAATCCCCCCTACCGACTCGCATGGTAGTAGCTCTGTAGCACCTTTAGTCTGTAAAATGACTGCCGCCATTCATTCACTGGAGACTACGGAGAATGCTACGCCGCTGTGGTCTTTCTGATTTAGGCATTGGTCAATGTGAATCATTGTACTCCGAATCACCAAGATACTCCTCTTATCAATAATCCTGAGTTGTGAGAGACATCTCTACATTCGAACTCAAAACTTGGTTTCGCCCTACAATTTATCTACTTCTTTTTTTTTTCTTTAACCCCCTCAACATCTCACTTCTATATGCTTTCCCCTTCTCAGTCATCATAACCACGATTTACAGCTTACACTTCCTCTTCCATCAAGATTTGAACAAACCTCAGCCCTGACTGCTAAGGGTTTTCACCATCTACCATTAATCATTACGCAGTCTGCTGTGACAATCTCATCCAGATACCTTGACTGCCTTTACCTCTTTTGCCTATCCCAAGCAAACCGATCTCTGCTTATTTCTTTCAGCATTCAGATTAACTTTCATCAACACAGGGCTCTAAGCTTCTACACTCCAACATTGGAACATTTCAGATTTTTACCTTTTCTACAATCCTCCTGAGGTACATTTCTCTCTAACCCATTTTGCTCCTTAACTACGTGTTTTTGACTGCTCCAGAATATATCTCTTCTCCTTCACCCATACTCATACATCACAGAAGTGAGGTCTACCTATTTATCAACAAAATTGACATATTTCCAATGGCAGGTCTGTTTAACCAATTACAAAGTTTCCTTCGCATTCTCTAACATGTTCAATAGCTTTCATGGAGCGCGATATTGATATGTCAGGTACAACTAGCTCCACTCACCGCAGTGGCGCAGTTGATTTCGCGGACTGGGCCAATTCAAAAATTCTTGAGGATGACGATTCCAATATTTTCCTCGAGAATAGCGCAACTCAGCCGGGAGTCGTCAGATCGGAGTTTCCAGGAAACCTCAGTGACGTACAAGGTGTCGAGAGGCTATCAGAGTCTGCAAACAGTGTATTCAACCCAGATGTCATCCAGCAAGGAGACGAAGAGGATCATCGACATTCATATATTGGTGCTCCAAGACGAGGAAAAGAGCATCTGGAAAATGCTATCAAACAGTTGCATCTCGAACATGAATATACACCCGGAGAGAATGCCGAAAATGATGTTCAGGATGCCACCGCGGAACACTCGGGAATGAATGAAAATACTGATAATAATGAATGGCCAGCCGAAGATGATATCAGTCCAGAGGAACTAAGCAACGCAAAGTCTGCTCAATCACATCGACTGAAGAGCTTCTCATAAGCTAATTTCTCATAGGTTCCGGGAGGCCCAAGAATGGTACAAGAGCCTGGAAAGCCCTTCTATGGAAGATGAGATCATTTTCACGAAGGCAAAACGGCTGGAAGAGATGCGACTTAAAATCATTGAAAGTCGATTTGCATTTATGCATAGCGAGGAGAGCAATGGGCAGAGGCTCTTGACCGAGCCGTCTGGTCCTCCAGAGCCGGAGGCCCAATTGCGGCGGAGAGAAGGACCGAAGTCTCGAAAATCAGTGAATCTATCTGAACGGGAGTTGAAGGCAGCCATGGAAATTGGGTTGCAAAAGATGATCGGAGTGAACAAACTCACAAAAATGCTTTACGGGCTGAGCCCCTTCGAGGCTCAACTAATAGACACGACTGAAGGAAAGGGTCGACGGAAACGCAAGTCAAAACCCCAAGCAACGAAACTGACAGAGAGCGAATTAAAAAGCATATTCAATCCTACTAGTACTATTAAAAGTGCTCAGACAAGTGCCTCAATGCAGGAAATTCCCTCGTTTACCCAGAAAGACAAGTCAAAGGCCCTCAAAGAACTGGTGGCTAGTATTCCGAGTCTGAGCAAGGAAGAAATGGTGCAGACTCGCTCAGATAAACAAAACATTCTTAATGCAATCAGACAATTTGATTTCAAACCGCGAAGTGACGGCAAAGGGGCATGGAAAGTCAAGGGCCTTAACACCAGTCTTCATCATCATCAGGTATCTATTTCACCGCGAAGCCGAGTAATACCTCTTAATAATTAACGAAATGACAGGTACTTGCAGTCGGGTGGATGGTTAGTCTCGAAGTTTTTTCATTGCATGCTTGTTGATACGGGTTTTCTAAGACACCGCCAGCGTAACCGTGAGAGGTCCAGCATTGGCCCACGTGGGGGCCTACTTTGCGACGCTATGGGGTTAGGCAAAACAGTTACAGCGTTGGCAAACATTTTAGACGGGAGAAATGGGACACTGGTTGATTCCAGACAGCGAAGAGCGCCCACTCTGATTGTTGTTCCACCTTCGCTGATGACACACTGGTACGTTCATTATGGATTTGTATATTGGATTTCGCATTGGTTTCCTATCGTTTGACTTCGCGAGTTCAAGAGCTGATCCTTAGTAGGAAAGAACACATCAATAAGTACTGTGACCCTGAATATTTCGGAGTCTCTGATGACTATAAAAGCCACACCAAATGGTCCTTACAGAACAGTCTCAACAAGGTGATGAAATGCGACGTGATGTTAGAAAGGCCATCTCGAAAGGATGCACCAACAATCAACTGACTGACCTATTCTATAGATTGACTACGTATGACCAAGTACGTATCTCGTATCCAGTACCAAATCTACCCGGCGGTATCGACAATGAAAAAGTTCTGGACTGGTGGATGGAAAGTTATAAAGCAGCTGGGTTGTTGCATAAAATTCGCTGGCATCGTATTGTTCTTGATGGTAATTATACGTACGCCCCTGTCGTCGACGTCAAGCACAGTTAATTTTTCTCTAGAGGGACATATGATTAAGAACCCCGGTACTCATACTTCAATCGCTGTACGAGCACTTACAGGGCAATTCAAATGGGTCTTGAGTGGCACTCCTTTGCACAAGTAAGTTCCCAGAGCTTAATATCGTCGGGGTGCAATTCAATAATCGAATAATTTGCCATTCTTAAGCTGCATCGAGGAATTGTTTCCATATTTCAATTTTCTTCATGTGCCAGACAGTGTGGCGCTGGACAGGTTTGAAAATGCTTACAGAGATGTGCGTTTCCTTAATGCCTGGTCTTTTTAAACACCTTATATAAGCCTGGCATATTAATTGACGAAGTAGAAGACGGAGAGAGCAAAGAAAAAACTCATCAATATTTTGCGCTTGATCATCCATCGGAAAACGCACGATAGCCGACTATTCTCCTTGCCAATTATCAAACTGCCTAATATCATTGAGAAAACTGTGCAAGTCAATCTCTGTGCTGCAGAAAGAATTCTTTATGCCAGAATACTCGACATTTTTGTCTACGAAGTCAACTGTTAGCTCACCTTTATCGTTCGACTGATACTTTGAAACTGATTCCTTTTTCAGCCCTATCATCAGGCCCGAACTTCAAGGCTCGGCAATGGCAGTGCATCCTGACGATGTTCCTCAAACTTCGAATGTTTTTAAGCCATCTTCTCACGGCTCAAGATATGATACAAAATATGGTTGAAGATGGTATTCTAGACTCCCTGCGACCTCTAGCCAGGGAGAACTCGGAAACAGATGCCGCGTCCCTTCAAATCACTAAGATGCTTCTCCGGGTGAATAGCGGAAATGTCCCTCAGCATCCGCCTATTCCCCACCCTGCTGCCGATGACATGGTTAGACAGCAACCTTCTGGAGACAGAGAAAAGCTGGTACAGCAGTTCCGAGAGGTTATGGAGAGGCTTCATGAAGAAGAGAGCTGGCTGGAAGTAGACAGAAGAGCTCTTTGTGGCTCCTGTGAGAATATTCCCACACAAGCCTTCGTGACCTCTTGCAGCCACTTGTATTGCGAAGAGTGCTTTTACTCACTCCCATACAATAAGGATTGTATAGAAAATGGCTTTCGAATTTGTCAGCACTGTGAAGAAAAGATCACTGAGGCTGCCCACTGTGGAGTATTCGACAGCATTGACAATGCACACACTGCCACATGCCATGAACCTGATTCGCCTCCGAATGCTGGAAATCGGCAGCCATTCAAGCGAAAAGCGCCAGGCATCTCGAAGAAACAAAGCAAAAGGCTTAGGAAACGCATCAAGACTTCAGACATGTTTGGCCATGGCGAGCCTACCGAGCATGAAGATCCAGATGGCCTTTCAAATGACACCGACTTCAAAAAGGATTGGATCCCAATTATCGGGGACATAACACCCGGTGCAAAACTGGAGGCTGTCCGTGAGATGATACGGACATGGATTCAAGAAGATGACAAGGTGAAAATTGTTCTATTCACCCAGTTTCTCGACACAATCCAATTACTTGCGTTAATGTGCAGCACAGAGAGATGGGGATATATGATTGTAAGTTTCTCTTGGATTAATTATACTGGTCTACTGACATCAGTTGGGTAAAGATATCAGGGAAGATGTCTCTAAGTGCTCGAGATGATAACATCGAAAAGTTTCGCGAAGTGAGCGAGATGAAAATCGCAATCGCTTCCCTTAAGACAGGCGGGATCGGCTTGAATCTTTCGGTTGCAAATAAGTGCATATTAATTGATCTTTGGTGGAATGAAGCCATTCAAGAGCAGGTATTGCATTCCATTCGGGCCAGATCCTGATAAATTTTGATCTAATTCAGACATAGGCATACTGTCGGCTCTTCCGCATCGGCCAACAGCGAGAGGTTGAATACATAAAGATCATCGCCAATGGGACAATTGATGAGAAGCTTCTCGATCTCCAGAAAGAGAAGACTAAGAAAATTCAAGAAGTTATCAGTTTTAAAGTTCTCGAAGACCGTGACTCGATCAAAGAGCTTTTAAGAATATTCTTTGATATAGAGGAAAGGGGGAAAGGTTTCAAGATCTCACTTCGTACTGAGGGGAAACCATAACAAGATCCAAATACGAAGTGAAACGGCACGGGACACATAGCTTGAATTTGCTCATGGGCCTGTTTTAGGACATTTTTATATTGTTTTCTACATCTTTTAAACGACGCAAAGCTTACCTTCAGTAGGCTTTGGTATGGGTGCGGGCGATTATATTGCTTTCTGCGGAATTTGCAAGTGCATTTATTCTTTGACAAGACAAAAGCATTAATACTTTGAAAATTGTTCCAGTGATTTTCTATCCTTTTCAATTCAAAACTCTCAATCCAAAACAGCTTTGATTTGGTCAGGCTTGTCACAAGAAGAGAGGACCATCCAGCACCCAAGCAACATCGAAGTGTTACCAAAAATCCGAGAACAAAAAACCGGCAAGTTCCGGTTGGGGGGACTGGACTTGGCTATTTAATGATTGTGGGTCAATCCCTGAAGTCAAAAACTTCTACCGTGGAAGAAAGGGTTGTATATTAGCCCAATAACACGAAATCAGTAGCGAAGAATATTAAATTTACACCAGAAAGAACCAGAAACGTTCCGGAATGGAACTGCATCTATGCATCCAGGTCATTTTACATATGCACAAAAGTTTTCGAGGCATTTCGCTACTTTACACTATTTGCATTTAAATTTAGTTCAATTTATTAATTTCCACGGTCTTGCGGTCAAATATTCTATTGTATGCAGATACTGATGCTGTGCCACTTGAGCTCTTATTTTCCAGTTCATCAACTAGTCGTCCTCATCCATTGCAAATGGACTCTGACGATTTTCATGTCTCTGAAATTGAGTGACTCGTCGCACTTCGAGGAAAATATTTGCTTGACCTTGAACATTCTCATCGCGCATGGGAAAGTGTCGATCATGCTGCCGTCTGCTCTCTGCTCCACGGTGGTAAATATCACTCAACTCCTGAAGCTCTCTAATTTGGGCTGTGGATAATGAGTCATCCCAATCCTCCGGATCATCTTCGTCCCTCTCCATTACTCTAATTGCCGGTCTGATACTTGTTTCCGTCACTGTGGGCACTGAATTGCCGACTCGAGCAGGGGTCATGGAAAGGTCGGCCAGTTCCGGGCCAAAGGATGGATCTCTTGGAAGCCCAAAGACATCGCGTGACGCTGTCTGAATGCGAGTCCAGTCGACTCTGGCAGGATGCTCGGAATCTGTTGGGGATTCGTAGTCTGAGACAGTTGCGTATGTGTTCTCCTTATCCTCCTCGGTCTCGGAATAGAGCCTTGGCGTCATGACGAAGGGGAAGCCTCCATTATCCGCCATTGGATCCTCCCAGATGACAAAGTCTTGATCGGATGATTGTAGTCCCCACACATAGCGGCTGTGGCCTTGGGTGCATGGAGTGCTCAAGAACGATCCTTGCATGTTGTCTGTGGGACTGTCGTCATGAGCTTGAATATATGTCTGCCTCTGAGAAGGGTAATCTTCCGTCGGAGATGCGAAAGCCATACCTAAAGAGGGTAGGGTAGGTCATGTCAGTGAAGCTCATCAATCATGGGCTACGCATAATGAAGGGGCTGGGGCCTACATACGCTCCGGGGCCATTGTAGCATTCACATCAGTAAGAAGAGAACTATCGCTTAAGGATGAGCTGGATGCTGAGTATATCAAGTGACTTTGCGACCTCAAAGTCATCGAGTGCCGTTGTCTTGATATTTCTCGCGGTTCTGGGTCGGGCCTCTGTGTTCGACTTGGGGGCACTGGTCTTGCAACCCGAATTCGAGCAGCCTATGCACTTAGCGTGGTTAGTCTGACTGATCGCAGAGCAGAGGTGGCTACTTTTCACTTTACTTACACCGGCATCGATATTAAGGTACAGTGAGAGCTCTTGGCTTTCCATCACAGGAGTTGGATGTGTTGGTCTGAGTTAGTGACGATGTTGAATTATCGGAACATACGCGATGACATGAGGCCTGTGGTGTTGAAAAGGATGAATGCTCTGGATGAAATATGTGGGCAATGAAGTCACTCGGGGGCGTGGAAAGGTCTGGGTTGAGCCTCCCAGACCGCAATACAGAGGTACCAGAGTCATGGCGGATGCTGGATCTCGACCTCCGCGACAGTGCTCGATGCATGCACGCAGCCCAAGGGAAAAGAGCCTTTGAAATTATCTCCTTTATGATATATCAACCTCAAAAATAAGCTTTTCAACAAGCTGATTCCAAAACTCCTCATCTCACATAAACAATACTTGGATGGAGAAAGTCATAGGTGCTTTATAGATATCGGCTGGACATGGATGCTCGGACCTGGCATGGTTGCAGTATAATCTAGTCTCTACCATTGTTCTTCAGTTATCTCATCCTGCACATCCTTGTCCTCGAGTATACACATATTTATTATGCATGTTTGATGTTGAGTCTCAGAAATATGAGAGATATAAGACATAGAACTAGCGGCAACAAAGCAAAATCAAGTCTCTATGCCTTCAGCTCATGCCCTCTTTTTGAAGCACCGACGTAGTTCTCAAGTCTAGCGAGGAGCCATTAGATCTCACCAGATTCCCGGCCTAGTCGGTTCTTGGCCCGCCCTTGGCCTCGCATGAAAAACTTGTTGCATAGACATCTTGGGGAGATAAGGTTGAGAAAAAAAATGTTTAATATAGCCGCTTTGTAAAATCATAAATATGATGAATGTTTCGTAGTTGGACGAGAGTTTCTTTAGAGTATTGATTTACTTGAGGTATGTTGAAGGGATTCACCCTTCCCGGCGCCAGGCGACGTTGGAGGAAGCGGGCAGGCGAGACAAAAGCAGTAGGCACTTAACCGACCGTCATGGGTCGGCCTGCGCGTAAAGTGGCTCAAATAATATCTGTCATAGTCCTGGACGTCTAGGTTTTAAAATATTGTTTCCGGCCATTTTGGTCATATTGGCCACCAAGACAAGCCTAGGCCAGCTCGAACCACAATTTCAAGCAAGAATCTCAAAAACAGGAAGCGGTAGAACAGTATCTAAACCACAGAAATCCATTTATCTTATGGGGCCTTATGAGGAAATATAGGAAGATCTGTTTCAGAAAAGTAAGAACTCTCTCTTTTTCTGTACTTTGTACTGTGAAAAGACACGAATCATAAATTATGACGAGCCCAAAGAAAAGGAAAAATCAAATTCATTATTCTGATAATCTCGTCTCGTGGCTAGAGTATTTAGATCATTACTACTGTTGTGCTAAATTTGTAGCCCATTTTCCTGGAAGAGAAACCATTTTGTAAACGTTTCAGCTGTTTGGGATTATTTTGTTTCTAGATAAGAAACAAGAGCGAGAGTGATCTTCCAAGTATTCTCGGTATAACAGTGATATGGTGCAAAGATAGTGAGCGTAATCTAAATATATATTTTATGCGCCGACCTCAAGATGAAGTTTGTAGGGCTAACGGCCCTCAGGCACCAGTGATGCCGGCATATATCGTAATGGTTCTTATAGACAGCAGATTACGCCCCTTCCTGTCCTATTGTGGGGCTCATGGAACTAACCGACTGCACCTAGCTTGAAGTTCGTAATTTTTGATTTCCGATAGGCCAACGCTCCCTGGGCACTAATGATCTTGGCATATACCAGAATAGTTCCTAAAGAGACCGGATTACGCGCCGTGATGCCCTCGGCACTGGCCAACTGCACCTAGCGCGTAGCCAGGGCATCGCGTTTGGGGTCAAATTACTGGCACTCAATCCTACAGTCGGAGTGCATCTTCTACAGAGAATATATACGTATTTCCGACTCGGATGATTCTCAGTGACACACAGACTGCTAGTACGCAGCCGTATAGCAGTCGTATTGGCAAACTTCTTAGCATTCTATTTGCGACTCATTTCTGTCAAAGTTCAAGGCAGAACGAGTAAAAAATTACGGAAGCAGGTGTAGAGACCACCGAATACTAATACTAGAGATCGGCGCTTCAGAAGTTGGGTTGGGAAGGCGCGAGATGTGTGAGGGTCCACACTCCTACTGGACGTTCTAGGTAGTTTTGCGAAGGTTGGCGTGTTAAGATTGTAGACCCAATAAAAACCAGTTAATATAGTAGGATTCTGTATAGGATCCTTGTAAAGGTGGGATCCAATAGGGCACATTGCTCTATGTGTTGATGGCTAATTATGTGTGCTTGCTGGCAGGGAGTGTTGAATGTCCTATCCTCATTGACAAGCCTGTTGCAGCGGCGCGGTCTGAATATACCCGGGATACTCTACAAAACTAGTAGGGAACCGAGTAACCCTGTAGAGTCTGGACGCAGAGCGGAATATGTGGGTCTTCGCGGCATTATGTGACTTCTTCCGACAAAATCTGTTAGCAAGACCCTAGACTCCCAAGTTAGATCTTGATCTCTGCGGGTAGACTAGCTTTACAAGGCTTAGATCCAACCGAACTCATAGGTGAAACCTGAACTCCTAGAACCATTCCTGATCTGTATACACGTTGACTAGATCCCAGGGTCCTCACACCCAACATATCCAAGCTAGACCCTTACCAAATCCATAAGTGAAACTTGAACTCCTAAAACCATTCCTGATCTATGCATGTTGACCAGACCCTAGGACCCTCACACCCAGCGTCTCTAAGCTGGACCCTTGATCCTGGAGTATCTATATAAAGATGGGCATATGAGATAAATATAGATTATGTCCTATGGACTGCCTCTTCGATAGCTATTTAACGTCCACAAATGCTCCTCCGATATCTTATAGACATCCATCTAGAGACAAGCGAGCACCAGTACGAATAACTTCCATCCAAATATTCGACAATGAAGTTCAGCACGAGCATCCTCCTTCTCGGGGCCGCGGCCATCTCGACTGCCGCGGGCATTCCTGGTGGGTGCCTCTTGACCTCGAGTCTCAAAATTTTTGTACACCTTTAACTGATCTCTTAACTAGGCGACGACAATAGTATTGTAAAAAGATCATCATATACCATCGATGACGGGACATCAGGGTGTACGGCGAGCGATTATACTGACGCGGATACCATCAAGAACAAACCAAACCAGATTTGGTACGCGTGGGCCGCTTGTTCACGAGGCGACTATAAATTGAACAATTATAATGACCACCAAGCTGGGACAATTATTGCTGATCCAGATGATTGGGAAGGCAGCAGCGAGGTAGGTCGGTGCTGGATTGTCGCGCAAGGGCAAAATGACGACCACACGGACGGTTACGATTTCCGGGCCTGGTGTGGAGACTCGCACACGCCTCCGTCGGGGAACTTGTCGGCTTCTTACGAGTGTCTTTCGCCCAACAGCGGTCATGAACCCAAGGCTACTTTTGGGGGTTGCTGGACGGAGGACCTTCCGACATCCGGCTAATGTCCTACACCCGTTACGCCCGTGGAATTGTACTTAGTTGACAATTTTCTTCTGCACTTGCCTATTTAATCAATTTTCTAATTTGCTGTGACTTAACCATCAAAATCGTAGCTCATGCCGGAATCGAGCATCTTGAAATCGAGTCAATCGGGACAAAAGTGTCACTTAGCGAAGGCGAGGATATCCGCCACCAGACGTCCATTTAGAAACTTCTGTCTGCCAGACCGAAACTACTGTAATGATACCGCCTTTACCCAGACCAAGCACAAGCTTACTCACTCGAAATTGATGGAATGAAAAAGAAGTAAAAGAAAAGAACCAATCCACTGAAACAATGCTGGCGAGAAATTTAGTCTTTCGACAACATATTTTGTCGCCGAAGAAGGTACATCCAAGAGCGCCGAAGGCATTGAGCAAAGTATACAAGGTGACAGTAGTTCCTGACTGAACCAATCTTCCCCTGCCTGGGACATCGCGCATAGATACACCTTGGATCTGGTATTGTCCTTCTGAACGGCTCTGGTGGTAGAGATTGTGTTCATTCAGGGGAGTTGCAGACTGAAGGTTGGGTCCAGCACTGGCTTCATTGTAGCTGAAGATACGAAAGCAAAGTAGATCTCCACCCAGATAGCCAAGTATAATTTGAGCCGCATAGGCCAAAGAATCGCGTCATGTTGAAGGCGAGAAGGCTTCCTTTCGGTACAACATGGTGGGCGTTTCAACCAGGCACATCTGTCTACTTATAAATGATTCCCCACCAGGCCAAGCTCCCTGAAAAGCAGAAGCCAGTATCGCCGTCACTTTTGGGTCATCGTTCATTCAATGGGGATTGCCAAGTCCTGTCGAAGTTCTTTCGACTGCGGAGAATGCCCCTTTACACTAAAAGGGACGAGCAGAGGAAGAATAGGGTCTCCAGCTTCCTGAATTGTAGCTCGTTACCAAGTTATTGACCAGCAATCTAAGTATTGCCCAGTTTACTCCAACTTAACATGGTGAGTCTGGAAGATTCTTTCAGTTATCGCTGAGACATTACATCTGGCATAGCCCGGGGGAGTAAATCCTTTTTAGTTCTATATATGAGCAATCTAAAAAGTCCAGTCGGTTTCTAAGGGAAAGGGTCACCGTTGAGATCAAGCGATAAATGAATTTATCTGTCCATTTATCTAGGAACGGGGCGAGAATCTACCAACAACTAGTAACATCTCCCGAGGCCTCATCGTTGACCATAGATCAATGGCAATCCATTTAGCACCAGATCATTTCATAACCATATCTCTCACCTTCTGTGATGTATCTGCACAATCGGCACCAGCAACACGAACCAAGAAAGCCATTCCCGGAAAGATCAAAGCACCGATGGAAAAAAAGTACGAAAATTGAATCCCATCGAGGTATTTTAGCAAAAAAAATAAACAGCGCAAGCAAGCCACAGCTCGCAAAGCAAAGGCTAAACTCGGGGTTGTAGAAGGACCAGCATCAAGCATAGGCATCATAGTACCGAAAATGGGCATCAGCAAATACAGTATGAAAAAGAAAAGAAGAAGAAAAGACAAGGAAATGGTGCTTTGATCTCTCTATTGGATGCAACGTTGCCGTGTAACCAGACCGGGTTAAAACAGACCGGAGTTCTTGCGCCGCATCTCTCCACTGCATATTTTGGCTCATAGAATCAACATATTCGCATGAGCATGAAATATTTACGAGCGGGAGCAGCGACGTCAGATTTGACACAAGTGACTGCTTTACCTGAACTGACCAGGTACGACCATGCCACCGCGACCGTCGCCACCATTAGGCTGACCAAACATCTCAAGCAGATGGCGGGATGAGGGAGGAGGGCCTTGCAGACCCGGGCCAGGATTCCCGGGCCCAAAAGGTCCTTGACCAGGTCCGAGTCCCATCATAGCTTCAGGATTTGGCGGCATAGGAGGAAAGCCAGGAGGCGGAGGGCCGCCCATATATCCTGGAGGAGGCATCATGCCTGGTGGAAGGCCGCGGGGAGGCATTGGAATCATGCCCGGTGGAAAGTTCGGAGGGGGTCCACGACCTGGAGTGGGAATACCAGGAGGGGGGCCCATTGGACTAGGTCCATTGCCCTGTTGAGGAGGTTGACCAGCCCAACCCGGGGGAGGGGGCATATGGTCAAGGCCTGGAGGCCGCTGAAGCGGCATCGGAGGCTGGCCTTGGGGTGGACGAGATCCGCCAGGTGTCATAGGGCCCTGTGCGCCTTGAGGAGGGAACGGCACATCGTCAAAATAGCCCATTGGTGGAGGTCCATTAGCAGCGCGCCGACGGAGTTGGTCGCTATCCGGTCGCTGCATGTTCGCAATGGCCGGATCGTCTAGGAAGTTTGGCCCCTTCTGAATGGTCAATCCCGGGGGAGGACGGGGCATCATCTCTGGCATCAAACCCGGGGGTGGTGGGGGCCCGGCATTGGGAGGTGACTGCTGCGATGGGCTTCCCGACGGAGGTCCAACCCGAACTTGTTGCATCAGGCGCAGGAGATGCTCCCGCTCATGCGACTGGGGTTCTTTCCCAATATTCTGTGACATGGGAAGTTCATGGGCACCCATATATTCCGGGCGTGGAAGTGCATCTCTAGGTGCGATATTGGGAGGCATACGGGGCTGCTCTAGCTGCATCATTGGGCGCGGCTGGTTAGACAACTCCCCTTGGTTAGGCGTGCCATTGTGAGATCGGCCTGCTCCACCTCCACCTCCACCCAGCATCTGCAGAATGCGCTGGAAGCCTTCTTGATCGGGATCCTGGGGATTGACGGGTGTGCCGCCAGTGAGCCTGGAGAAGGGGTTAGGCTCAGGAGCCTGGGAAGGGCTCTCGGGAGGAGGACTAAACAATCCAGCAAATCGGGAGGACTTTCCAAGTTTTCCTCCCGAAGAGTCCTTCTTGGCCCCTGAGTCCGCCGACATGGGCGTTCCAACGTCGGGAACGGAGGGCTTCGGGTCTCCTAACATTCCGAAAAACCGTTCCATAGAGTTATCGGCCATCGAAGGGTTGTTAAATGTCTCTCCATCGGTGTGGTTAGTCTCCGTCTTCTGCGAAGCAACATTCGGTTCATCATGTGCGTCTCTCTTCTCTTCATGATTTGGGTTTGATTGACCAGCGCCGGAACCAGCCTTCATGCGCTCCTTCCAACGTTCAAAGTCCTCCTGTGTGTGTGCTCGTCGTGGTTCATCTCGATCGTTGCTATCCAACCACTCGGGCTCTTGTTCGATTTTGGCGCCTCGGGTCCAATCGCGGTCTGCGCCGTGGCGGTCGCGACGCCATTCGCGATTTCTTGTTGCAGGCTTGTCGTCATCGACAGGATCAGCGCCCTCGTGAGAATTTTCATCGCGAAACCAGCTACCTTCGTACTTGGCCCGGCCCGGCTGGCCATCTTTTCGGACAGGGAAACGACCATCACGCTCCCGGGTGCCTCGTTCTGTATTGGGATCTCGAGGATTCTCGCGATTTTCCCATCGGTCAAATTCTCCGTTGCGTCTTGGTTTACGGTCTTGTTCATCAGGTCCAAATCCTCGGCGAGGACGGCCAGCATTCCAGTCCTCTCTTTCCCCGCGACGGCCGTTCAGTCCACCTGCTCTTCCATCTCGCCGCTCAGATTCTCTTTCCTGAGTATCTTTGTCTTTGAATAGTCTGTCTCGAAGGTTGAAACGATCACCCTTATCATCCGAATCTCCTGTTCGTACCGGCCGTTCTGTCAGATCAAAAGACCCTTTACCCCCTCCGCCAATTCGAGACGACGCAAAGGCGGTCTTGGGGGGCCCGGAGAATAATGTCCTCTGCATTGATTTCATGACCTGTTAGCAAGGATTCCATCCGGAAATGAGGTAATATGAGCTGTGTTTCAGCGAAAGATGGGTGACAGGCATACCTGAATTGGAGCCGCGAGAGATATGGCGAGCTTCGAAAAAGCTGGGTCTGCGGTTCGTAGTCGTCTCAGATGGGTTATTGGGGTCGCGAGTCGTCTGTTGTTTGCGTTGGGTTGTTGGGTCAGGTTGAGGCCTGTTAAGAGCAGATACCGATGCGGGTCAGTCAGTCTATGGCGTCAACGAGCAGGATGCCAGCCAGTGTTCGGTGTGAAGGGTTCAACATACATCCATTCTTCAATCGGGGGTAGACCAGGAGGTTTTGCGACAAGAGGCGATGAGCGTAGCCATAACAGCTCATCGATCTCGTACCGGCGCGCCATGACGGCCGTTATCTGGAGAGGTGTGTGCGATCTTTATCCACAAGTGATTATTGTGCTCGCATTGGTTGACTGGGGGTCCAAATCAAAGAAATATGAGTACAAATGGCGATCGGAGGAGCGTCACAGGGTTTCAGAAGGGAAGTTGGAAGGGTCGTGAAGGGGAAGGTCGTGGGGGGAGCGAGGTTATTCGGTAAAAAGAGGTCGAATGAGGAGAAGCAGCAGTAAGCCACCTTGTGGCGAGGCTTTAAGGCGGAGCCGGGGTCGGTGAGGGCGGATTCGGTGATCGGGGTTGGTTTCCCTTTTCCCCTCTTGAGAGATGTCCCAGCTGGGCAGAATCTGATGGTCAATGTAGGCAAAATATTGGAAAGTAGCGAGGAGTGTAGTGGGCTATGAAGGGGTCGGAGCTAAGGAGGGGACGTGATGAGATGAAGGCGGTCCCGGAGGGAGTTTTCAACGTGCTGCACCGCCCAGGGGAAGCTAGCCAGTTGTCAGTCAGCCGCCGCCCGCACTGAATACTCATATGGAAATATGGAATCGGCA
Source organism: Penicillium macrosclerotiorum (assembly GCF_028827735.1). Lineage (NCBI taxonomy): Eukaryota > Fungi > Ascomycota > Eurotiomycetes > Eurotiales > Aspergillaceae > Penicillium > Penicillium macrosclerotiorum. The sequence continues at coordinate 4,185,097 of NW_026643083.1, read as the reverse complement.
CACTAGTTAGGCTGCTTCTTGGGATTCAAGGAAGCCGATAGGACAAAACGATGTCTACAAATGTGTGTATTCAATATAAAGAAATCACCTTTGTAGCCAACTATCTACCGTTCCGTCAGATGATAATATCCCAGCCCGAAACCTCTTGAGGTTATACGCATGCATTTCGACACTGAGCCGCGAGCAAGGCCAGTACAAGAACCGTGATCAAAACAGGTACGGTAGACAAGGGACACAAGTAATGAATTATCACTCCAAATCTAGGTAAAAAATATTGTACAAAGCATGCTCTTCTATGCCTGCGAAATCTCCCGAAGAGCTTGCTCGATCGTCCCAGTGCTCCAAGCATCTACTCGTTCCCGATCACACCGTTCGTACATCGTCTGTGCCAGGGCCGAGAGTAGAGCGATTTCCTTCGCATCAGCTTCTGCGACTTGAACTTGGATCCAACTGATGACAGCCGTACGAGTGATTAGGGTGGTGCTGCCACCCACCTGGGCCGCGCGGTAGAGGATGTGCAAAATCTTACGACGGGCAGCCGCATCAAGCGACGGGGACTGGTAGAGGGAAAGAATGCGCTCGAAGACATTGGCACGCCGGTAAATCTCCATATCCTAAAGGCAGTGTTAGCAAGTGCGTCTTGGTGTGAAACAGGATAGGAATAGATTGTAGCAGACGTACAGCTTCGCTGCCAAGGCCCTTGACAAATAGCCCCAAAAGCCAGTCAATCTCATCAAAGTACCCATCGTCTAACTCGGGCTCGTGAAGAAAAATCTTATCGATCCAGTAGGATGGAATCTTTTCGTGCTCCCACGACGGTGCCTTTTGCAAGAACTTGTTGACTTTTCCATAGACTTTGTGCAGTGGTGTTGTGAGAACCGTCAAGCAGCTCGAGGCGCACTCGCCGATAATGAACGGGACTGGTTTATCAAGACTGAGGCCATTCACAGTCTCGAGAAGCTCGCCTGTCAAAGTATAGACAGTGCGCCATTCAGCATAATTGGAATCCTAAATCGATCAGCGAATATTTCGAAAGGGGCTGAGAACTCGTCTTACCTTTAATTTGACCAAAAACCGCGCAAGGTTGGCAAATGCTTGCCTGCGGACTTCTTCGTGCTGCGAACACAGGCAGAGAATCAACTCCGCGATATGGCCTTGCTCCACTGCCGCTTCAATATCTTCCCTCTCCCATTTATGTAAGGCGTTGTGGGTTGTGCTTTCAGTGGGGAGGAACCCAAAAATCTCATCAAGGTCCACCGATGAGGTTTTATTGGATAGAACTGGTTGTTTATGGATAGAATCCACATCCATCTTGTCAGCCGTTTCATCCTCATCTATTCCCTTGAAGCATTTTTTAATCAAAGATCGTGTTTTCTTGGTCTCCGTGGCTTCAACCAAAGCATCTCGAGCGGCTTTCAAGGCATCCGAATTTTCTCCGACCTGTTTCAATTGTCCGAGCAGTTTGGCAATCCATGACCCAATGGCATTTTCAGCTGACGCATCGCCTGCCTTAACCACGAAAGGCCACTGCTCCACGATCGCCGCAACGATAGGACTTGTCGGTGCTTCATCACTGGATCCGGCGGAGCCAATTAAATCAAGATAGTGAACAGGTTTCTTGGCAACACGAGACACGCAGTTGTCAAAGAAAAGCAGCTGGGTGTGCAATGTATCAGACTCAAAATCTTCCAGGCTTGATAAAAGCGCATTGAAAGATCGTGGCAAGTTTTCCAGCACGGCGTTTTCTGACAACACGGTTCTGAGTAGAGCTGAAATGCGGCGTGCGGAGTCCCGGTCGGATGTTCCCACGAGAACTTTGAGAATGGAGGTGAATGGGGAATATTGCATGGTGGCTTGAAATATTTAGTACATATATCATCAAGAATATCGGTAGGAGAATAGACATACCTGGCTTCTGCCACCAACGCATAGAAGTAGACTGTTGTGCAATCTGAAGGATACTCTGTAGCTGACTCAAAAGCAGCTCGGAATCATCTGAGCTCAGAGCCTCTTCTTCCAAGCGCTTCAAAACATCAACCAAAACCAATGAAACATCAAAGTTTTCCTCCAATGCGATATCTGGCATCACTTCGTAGTAACAGGCTAAAAGTTCAGCAACAGCCTCTTGTTGCTGCAAATCTTCCTTGGCTGTCCTACGAAAGAGTACAACAACATCCTTTACTGCAGGACATCGACGAGAAAACTCAGTTAGCAGCTTCGAACATGCCTGGTTCCAAAATAATTGGCCCTGTCCATGATCCGCACGGAATATTTTCAGCACAGCCCGCAGTTTGGTGAACGCCAGAGTCAGAATTCGCACGGCGAACAAGGTGATGATTTCAGCGTTCTGATTCAAGCAACGAGTCATAATTTTTTGACTTAGAGGGCGCGGTAAAATATTTTCAATGACAATTGAGACTGGGGGTGGTAGGACAGGTAGTTTGTCTTTCCAGCCGCAGTTTGTGGGAACCGGGAGTTGAACAGTTGAGAAGAGAAATGCAGACTCAGCCATCCATGACGGCGTCGCTTTGGGATCTGAGGTGAACATGGTCTTCTTGGTGAAAAAGTCTGCGATGAGCTCCGGTGCCACCTTGAAAATCGTCGCCAGTAACTCAATTTGCAAGCTATCCACATCTGGACGGAGGCATTGAATGAGATAAGATAGGGATCCATTCCGTACAGGGATCGACTCCCGGTATTTATCGACATATATCGGGGAATCAAGGCCAAGCTCGATGCATTCATCATCGTCCACAGGCAAGATTTCGGGATCAGCTCCCACAGGGTACCAGCCTGTTTCGGGAAGGAGAACACCAAGGCCAGAAGTCTTGCAAACATTCATCAAGACTCTATGAATCTCATTGGCTATGGAGATCGCCTCTGGATTGCTCTCGTCGGACTCACGGTCGTATCCATAGAGCGTGACCAGCTTTTCAAGGTTCCATCGATTGAAAAACTTGCTCTTGGACTTGCGTGGGAGCGATTCGTCCTGCATAATATCCCTTTCAATCGACTTGATCGTCTCCAGAACCATCTCTCGGGAGTCCTTCCGAACGTGCTCTAGGAGAGCTCTCGTGAGCTTGTGCTGTTCAACAATATCACCCTTCTCCAAAACATGCTGGACTCGGAGATTAGCAAGAAAATATTTCTGTGCATTCCTCCTGAGTGTCGACTTGTGACTTTCATCCTCTGAAGCCTCAGCTTGAGTCTTATTGGGTGTCAAAAAGACCTCAAGACGCTTGAAGGTAATGTAGCGGCGAAGATACAGTTGACGCGCCACAGCTCCTCCATCAAAGGTGACAATCTCCGTGAGTAAGCGAAGACAAGGAGAGATCAGATGCTCTTTTGATTTTGTGGCAGTCAAACCACGGTTGAAGAGCCTTAATTGGTCCTTCTGCAGCAAATGTTTGCAGAGAGCAACACCGAAATCTCGGAACTCAAGCTCACGAGAGATGGTCTTCAAAAAAATTGCCAAGACTGAGGGTACATTGGTTAAAAGGGGCTCGTTGTTATTAGTGTCTGCGAATGCCCATGTTTGGATAATATCCGGAAAGCAGACGGAGCTCGATTCCTCGTCTTTGCCGGGAGTGATTTGCTTGTCACAGTACGACTTCAGGACTCGCAATTTCTGAGCTTTCTGGCTCTCCTTCTCAACCTGTGCAATCGAGAGTAAGAAATCTTTGAATCCATTCAATCCTTTGGTTCGTATGCCATGTTAGCTATTGCTTTCTTTTCATCTTCAAGCATGGAGGCTCACCTTGCTTGGCAGTCACAGGATTTTGCTGGAAGGCTAGCAGGTTACGCAGCTGAGAAGGAGACGTGATAGCCACATCATCACCAGCCTGTTCGTCATCAAGCCTCCTTCTTTTGGCCCGAAAAGGATGCTCTGCAACTTGCGCCATGCTTCCCAGTGTTGGAGTCGTGACGGTGTTATTTTTTTTCGAAGTCTTGATGTTCCGATGTCCTCGAGATTTCACGTGCGCTGATTGGCCAGGCCCACTCCGCAGGCCGCCCTCGACCCTACGAAAAGTCGAACAGTGGAAAGAAATGCGAAAGACTGTTAAGTAGATGCTTTCCCCCCTTCGGGTTTGTGTTTGATCGAGCTGAAAAGCGACGATCCGTCGATTCAACGTTATATATTTTATTCCAAATTTCAAGTTTATAATACAATACACCAGCATATGTCAGGATCTAATATATGGAAACGGCAGCGCAATATGACAAGACGTCGCCTACCTTTGGGAATTTCAATTTTCGTTTATCACAATAGATTAAATTATACACATCCAGCTTCCTCGGCCACTTAACCCCAGGTTCCACCGCCACCGCCTCTGCCCTGCCGGCGTTGAGCAGAGAGACGCCAATCGTCCTCTCCAGCAAACCGGTTGTGCAAAGGTTGAATGCGCTCGGCCTTCTTGCGCTTCGACAGCCTATCGGTCGGTGCGACTTTGAAGAATGTTGGAGCCGCCTCAACAAGCCATTTGGGCTCGATTGTTGTGATATGATGCATGTACTCCTTGCTTGTGAGAACCAGCTCGTGGTAGATAACGTGCTCAGCAGGCTTGCCGAAGAGCGCGGAGCTAGGGTGCATATACACTGGTGTGCCTTCAACCAACGTCTTGTATCCTTCCTGGGGATCCTTGCGGGAAGCATTCCGGAAGAATCCAGTGCACAGGGCCTTTCGCACCTGATCCGTATTCCTACCGCACGAGATGATTTTGTGGCGATAGCGTTCCATGATACCGAGAAGCTGCTGGCGAACATCTTGGGCACGGCGAATCTGCCGAGCCTGGATAAAGTTCTCAAAACACCAGGCATTGCTAAATTTCGAGTGTTTCCAGGCATTATAAACATTCAGTAATGTGAGATGGTCGCCGTGGGGATCGTGAAACTTGGATTTCTTCTGATCAGCCTGTTGCTGCTTCTCCTTGGGCCGGTAAAATACGGACGCGATCGACAGCATGGCGACGATACTTAGCATCTCTTCGGAGCAACTCATATCGACAGAGGCAATGAGGACCTTGGCAAGGGCGGGCTCCATGGGGAAATCTGCCATCTTGCGGCCTAGGCGAGTCAAAAGGCCTTCGTCGTCAAGGGCGGACAACGCGTACAGTTCCTCGAGGGCAGTCAACATAGTATTTGTAGGGGGCGGGTCCATGAAATCAAAATGAAGGAGATCGTTGATGCCCATTGCCTTGAGCATAAGAATAGTATGTGACAAATTTTGTCGCTGGATATCGGGAATTGTCGTAGGTAACATTTCAGATTGATAGGCAGCTTCGGTATATAGACGGAAACATTTACCCGGGCCTGTGCGCCCAGCACGTCCCGCTCGCTGCTTCGCTTGCGCCTGGGAGACGGGAGTGACGACCAGGGAATCCATGCCAAGCTTTGGGTCGTACGCGTTCTGCTTCACGAAGCCAGGGTCAATGACATAATAAATGTTGTCGATTGTGATAGAAGTCTCTGCGATATTGGTGGCGATGATAACTTTGCGAGCGCCCGGGGGGCAGGGTCAAAAATTCGGCTTTGCATCTCACTTGGGAGTGCGGAGTAAACAGGAAGAATGATAAGCTCGGGGACAGAAGGGCCGAGCGCCTTCATTCGTTCATATAATATTTCGCACGATGTATCAATTTCCTCTTGTCCCGTTAGGAACACAAGAATATCACCTCCAGCTTCTGTCAGGTGGATTTGCATCACTGTGATAAGAGCAGCGTCGAGATAATCGGATTCAGGCTCTTTGGAATACATAATTTCGACCGGGAAAGTTCGTCCAGGGATAGAAAAGATAGGGCAGCCATGGAAATACTCAGAAAACTTTTCAGCATCCAATGTCGCCGATGTGACGATCAACCGAAGATCGGGCCTTCGTTTGATCGTCTTCTTAAGCAATCCAAACAAAATATCGGTAGCAATAGTGCGCTCGTGCGCTTCATCAAGCATGATCACGGAATATCTCTTGAGGTCAGGATCCAGCAGAATTTCTCTCTGGAGCATTCCATCGGTCATGTACTTGATCTTGGTGTCGGGGCTTGTGCAATCTTCGAAACGGATGGTATACCCAACTTCGGCTCCTAATCTGCATCCGACTTCCTCGGCCACACGCTTGGCGACAGACATAGCTGCAACACGACGAGGCTGAGTGCAACCAATTATGCCATTATTTCCATACCCAGCCTCAGCAAGATACTGCGTGACCTGTGTAGTCTTTCCAGAGCCAGTGTCTCCGACCACAATCATGATTTGATTGTCCTTGACAGCGTCAAGAAGCTGCTTTCGGAATTTGAATACAGGAAGACTCTCGCGCTGTTGCTTGATAGTCATATCGGTCCGCTTACCCAGGGACGGATTCTTGCCCATGGTCACCCGCTTCCACTCTGGCACTGCTTCGTCGGGCTTCGGCTGCTGTGTACTTCGAAGTTCCGGAAGCGAATTTTCGGTCTTCGGGGGCAACCATGGGATCTTGCCATTGCGCATTAAGATCAACCTCAGCTGCTCGCTCAGCAGCCTTGTCTTGCGCTTCTTGCTGTTTTAATTCGCGTCGTTCCTTGGCAAGATTTGTACCAGACATAGCAGCACGGTTCATTGAGCCATCAGGTGCTTTGACGACCCTAATAGGAGACAACTCTAGAGACTGTTTCGTTTGGCCAGCTAGGAAAGGGGGCTCCTCGTCTCTCACTTCGATGTCGACGTCTTCTTCCTCTTCAAAGGCGCCCTCGCCGGTCAGAGTGGCATGGTATTCTTCTTCAAGGTCAGGGTAGTCCGCGGCGGATGCCACGCCAGATGCGATAAGCTGTCTTATCTCCCAACGCTCCGGGGATGTCATGCGTTTGCGATTTTTAATGTGCCGTCCGTTTGACTGCTCGATGACAGGCACCTCAGAGCTGAGGTTGCCATATCTATCATTAACCGAAGATCCATCAAGGCGCTCCATATTGGCGCCAGAGGCCAAACGTTTTTGAGGAACAAGATCCATTCCAGTGACTTGATCGACTTCTTTCATCGACAACCCAATGCGATTTCCCTGTATACTGGCAACCTTAACTTTGACAGGCTGCCCACGCGAGACAAGATCAGAGGGGTGGTTGACCCGCGCACCCTCTTGCATCGCCGAAACATGGACGAGGCCGTCCACCTTGCCCTTGACACCTTGTAGATTGACAAAGGCACCAAAGTCCTTAACTCCCGTGACACGTCCTTCGTAGATCTTGTAGAGAATGGGTTCGTCATCTAACTCGACTGGAGGTCGGCGCAACTCGTCATCTCGATCCCGCCGTCTTCGGTGATCGCTGTGCCCATTTCGATGTCCGTCTTCCTTGCCGTACCTGCCGATAGATCTGCCGAACTCATCAATGTATTCATCGTGTTTGCTGTGCCGGTGGGTGCTTCGCGATCTTGATCGATATTTGTCTCTGTGTCGGCGTCCGCGATCATGGCTGTCATACTCGGGGCTTCGACTCCGCTTTCTATCATCGTGGTAGTCTCTTGTGGCGCGGGGTTTGTCGTCATTTGCTTTTCCAGCTAGCCCTTCCAACATAGCGAATGTGTCGTCCATCGCGCCGGCCTGGGCATTGTCCGCTGTTTGCTGATCCAGGTAATCATTCTCTTCCCAGCGTTTCTCTGCATCGGGCACAGCAAGGCCTTTGAATACTCGAGATTTCTTCTCCAGAGCATCCAGCTCGTCCATTAGATTGTCACCGTCTGCGCCGCCCGAGGTACCATTTTCCGTCGCTTTCTTTCCTTTGTATTTTGGATGCATGGTAAGAACAAGGCGATCAACACTCTCCATTAGGCTCTGTGGAAACTCGGCGCCCATCTCATCAAGGCTTTTCTTGAATTCAGGAAAAGCGCCATTGCATTTGAGGTGCTGGTCAATCACGAATTCTGCCAGCGTTTTGTCATTAATACCCAGGTGGTTCTGGAGCTCATTCGTCACTCGCGACACGAGTGAGAACAGCTCCAGCGACTCAAGGTCATCCATGATGGCGACCGAGTAAACAGCGATCGAAAGAACGTCCGAAATGAGCGAGTGCGCAAAACGGTAGCTTTGCGGCCGACGCGGTGTTCCAAAGCAGGGTTGAACGACGCGGAAAATCAGTCCGGCCGAAGTTGCCACTGATAAGATTCTTGATAAGGCCTGCGTACCGAAAGGTAGCTAGCTACTCTGCCGTCCTGTAGCGTCTTTAAAAAATAATGAAAATAATCCAGAAGATGTTTATACAGTACGCTACGAAGAATTCCACTGGATTCCAAGTTGGAAGAGAAGATAGGTTTTTTTACAGCTAATATACATGTTTAATATTACAATATTGTGCTCTGTTCAGCCAGTATTCGTACTGGTGGTCTCGGGACGGGGAGGTGAGGCATCTGGAAAATTATCCTCCGTGAGGTCATCTTCTGGTGCTTCGGCTGAACCTTCCTCCAAGGGTTCATCTGAAGGATCCCTACCGGATGAGGACACCGGATCTTCTCTCGACAAATTGACCTGGATATTGCTCTCTTCACTATGAGGGGATATAAGATCTTCGTCAGAGATGATTCGTTGTTGATCAAGGATCTGCTTCTGCAGAGCAATCTGGCGCTTGAGAGAAGCATCCTTCCGCAGTTTCTTGTTTGCAGAGAACTCGGTCAATGCGCGGACCATTCTCTCTTCCACAAGCTCCTTGACATGCGCAGCTAGAGTCCGGTCGGTGAAAATACCTCCAAATCGGAAGCTTAGCCAGGAATATAGAATAATAGCTTTGTGTAGACTTTCCAGTTGATGCATATAGTCCTTGTTCCCAGAGACTGGTTTTTCTAGGATCTCAAGGTTAAGATCTGGAATATCCAACAACCGTCCACGCGTGTTGTCTGCAACACAATCGGCAAATGCACCAGTGGCTGAGCGCGAGGAAGGATCTTTACTTTCCATGGGAGCAGCCATGAGAGTCAGCTGATCTTGGGTACGCAATCCGTTAACCGTGTCAATGATTTCAGCGTTTTTCATTTGCGATTCGGCATCACACAAGAAAAACAATGGATTGACTTGAGCAAGTTCCATCAAGCGCTTGATAAGATACTCAAAGGGCACGCCTCTCGGAAAGTAGCCGGCGAGCTTTTGGAACATAAAATCTGGTGGCCACAGGCCCGCAGCACGAATGGGCGGGGGTTCCAGGCTCATTGCTTCAGCAATGTATGGGAGGTCGACTTCTTCGAGGCAAGTGACAAGGCCTACATTGGTTCCATCGTCCGGCCCTGCCTTGGCGCCAGCGGGGCGGTATCGACCTGCACGACCTCCTATTTGTTTGATTTCAGATACCGAAAGACGTTGAAGACCACTGGGAGTACGTTTGATCAGAGTCTCGAAGATGATCCGCTTGCAGCTCCTGCACTATGTTAATTTATGCTGCAAAACGAAGGACATCAGGCAACACTTACAAATTCAACCCCATACCAATCGCGTCACTTGCAACAAGAAAATCATAGTCATTATCTGGGTCATTGAATAGGCTCGCTTGTTGGGTACGAATCTCCGCAGGTAAGCCACCGTATACAATTGCCGCTCGTCTGCCAGTCACTTTTTCAATATCTGCCTTCAACGCATGGATGCCAACTCGGGAAAATGCGACAAGACAGTCGCCTCGCTGCAGATTCTTGAGGTTGCCCCGCAAACTATGCGTCATGACTTCCAGCGGGTTGAGCCTGTTGTAACGATGGATTTCCAAATTGTCTCCGGTGAGTGCGCAAATTTCGCGAATAAGCGGAACTGCTCGTGTTTCTCCGCAGAGGTGGAGTTCTTTCGCCTGTGATCCTAGAACTGCTCGAGTCCAAGCCCATCCTCGTTTTGGGTCAGCGATCATTTGGATCTCGTCAATGACTCCAACGTCAAATTCCTGGCTCAGATTGACCATCTCCACTGTGTTGCTCACAACTCGCGGCACTTGCCCGCTCTCTGGGACTTTGATGTCATCGCCAGTTACCAGGCTGACGGAAACCCCTTGGTCTTTGAACCGATGGTATACCTCCTGCGCCAACAGTCTCAACGGTCCTGCATAGAACCCCGATTTCGATGCTTCCAGTCGCTTCAAGGCATGGTAAGTCTTTCCGGAATTGGTCGGCCCAACATGTAAATGGATTGTCCGTTGCATGGAGCGAGCACGAGGATACCATTCAGCGGGGTAGCGACAGTCGGCCACCATGCGCTGGGCTTCTAGCATCGGAGTCGAATACTTCGCCGTAAGATTATCGGCGAATAGCATATACTCCAACTCATCCCGCAGGCCTTGAACTCCATATCGAAGATATGCCTTCTGCAGAGACAGCTTCAACTGACGTAATGGGCCAAATTTTTCGCCCACCTTTGCGTCTCCTGCACGGCAAGCATTCAAGACCTGACGCTCGAAGCGACCCCATCCGTCCATCGACTCGCCCGTAGAATGCAATTTGTGTTGTACATCGCGTACCGCAGCTTCCACAAGGCGGCTGAAGTCCTGTGCAGCTGCAACACCTTGCCGAGTAGCTACCCTTGAAGAACCTTTCGGCGATAAGGGTTTAGCAATTGTGTGTCCTGCCCCCTCCCCATGTTTTGTTCCTTTGGCTGCCTTCACTTCCTTTGCTTTTTGTGTTCTCTTGGATCGATAGAGGGCTGGGGTCGTGGTGAAATATCGTTCAGGCTGAATGAGTGATCGCGCTGCGCCGGAGATGGCTCGACTGCCTCGAGCGGCCCATGACTGCATCCCTGCGCATCCGACCGGCAGAGAAGAAGGAACCGATTGTACCAGTGAGGGGAAATTAGACCGGCGCAAGAATTGGGAATGGGACGAAAGATCAAATGGTCGTGGGTGTTTGGCGATCCAAAATTCCAAAGCTCCCCGTGCTTATCGGGATATTGTATTGATAGGCTTCAAAGTTGACCCCGATGCTTACTAATATGCGGAATTCCGTATTTTAGCTATTTCACTAGTATAGTATGTCGATATAGTAGGATACTTTATAGGCATGTGAAAGTAAGATCCAATGTAACGGGATGCACAATGTGCTAATTTCTAAATGTATGAACTATCTGGCAGGGAGTGTTGAATATCCCATGCCTCGCTCACTAGCGTTACACGGCGCCGAGTCCCAGGTCTACCCAGGATACCATACAAAACTAGTGTGGAATCGAGTATTGCTGCAATTGCGGAACGCACAGAAATGTGGGAGTCCTAGTTGTATTCTAATCAATGACCTCTCCTTCTCGACACAATCCTACAGACGAAGAAAAGCTTGTCCGCCTGTCCAGTTTCCGAGGCTGTTTACACCCGTCGACAAATCCTGTGCACTCGACAAGTATCCGACGCAAGGTTCCCCTGTGAGTATGTGTCCTATGCTGGATCATCTTAACCCTCTAGCGGTCATTTGCCGCCATCCGGACTCGCAACCATATCTCAAGGCGGTCTCAAACCTGGATGATGTTTGGACCTCCCAAGACGGCGAACATTGTTTCATCTTAGAAACGAACTTTGACTTTATACTCAAAATCACTTGACGGAGTAGAGAGGAGCCAACTATCGAGTTGTTGACCCAGAATTCTCCTATGTCTTCTCAGTCCCTTCCCCCTAATATTGGGACGGTCGAAGATCCTCCCCGTCGGTATCGAATCTGGGCGGATTGGAATACGGATTCCCTCTGCGGAGGATGAGGGTCATAGTACGATTGGTGCCTATATACTCCTTAACGAGTACCCTTTCCCATCACTGTTTTTAGAGATGTACCCAAAGTGGACGGATAAATGGAACGAGAACTTCGATATCTTCTGTAACCAAAGTGGAAATCTCCAAGCGCCCGTTTTCCAAAGTCGCGCGGAGCAGGTGACCTGGAACGTTACTGGATGGCTCCTCGCCTGGCGAAACTTGATGTCTCCACCAGTTGAGAGCATAAAGTTTCATTGCCACGAGAATCAATATTATGACTTGGAACAGGGGGAGGAGACTAGCTTGACTTTGAAGTTCCACGAAGACCAGAATCACTATCTATCACTCCCACAGCCCACCGAGGAGTAAAAACGATGCCGACGACCTACCATCTCCAGGTATTTGGTCATATCCAAGTTGTTTACATACCATATTAGGCCACATGAATACCAGCGTATGGAACTTGACTTGATAAATAGAATATCTTGAATACTGAAAAAGAGAGCCATTGATCTTGGTAGTTACTCGGCCATTTGACCCCCTTCTCAGATCAACGTTCCTGATGTTCAGGGGGACTGTTGAGGATTTTCCGATATGACGGAGACGTCGCCAACCACCAAACCAGGTTCTACCGGGCTCGAGGAATCCGGGTCCTCCAAATTATGGACTCGCCACATCATCAGACAAATTCAACTCACTTCCCAGCGATTCGACTCACGGGCATTTTTAGAACATAGCATAGGGATTTAAGACTAAGACCCTAAGTTTTTCAAAGAAGGTAGTAGTACTCAGTTAAAGAAAAGATTAAAAACTAAAAGCACTAACTAAGAGTATCTGATGTAATCCGAAATACGTAGTATCGATAGCGCGTTTATCACCACGCCCAGAACATCTCAAAACACGCTTAGAAATAGGCTGGGCACGCTCAGTAGTATCAGTTTGAATCTGTCGAGAGGAAGATCGCCACTAATATGTACCAGGAAGACTCCCATATTCCCATGTGTGTCAAAGTCTCACAGTAGATCCAATTCCCTACTTATTTTGTATGGTATCCGGCTCATGAGTGGTCATCAAGAAAGATGACTTTTCTCCGAAAAAAGGGGCAGAGGGGCTCGTAAAAAAAGCAAACGCAAACGGTGTGTGTAACACCGGAAGTTTTTGCCACCTCGTATAATTCCGAATACATGCCAAGGGTTCTTCTCGACCGCTCTGCGGTGGCCAAGATGCAGGTGTTTAGGCGACCATGGACTCTGTTCATGGTCGGGGTCCGCGGACTCCGGAGTCCACTACGGAACTGAGTGGGGCCATGTAGCTCCAACGGCCCCGACCCATGAACAGGCGGCCCGAGAGCTGCGTTGGGGCATATCGGGTGATTACCGACCGCTAGATTGCCTCGACTTGTCCTGTGCTGGTGGCCACTAATGAACGGAGAATATTGAAGCATACGCCTGACAGATAGGCTATAGTTTAGTGTTAATGAGTAACAAATAATTGCGATGCGATTTAAGGTGGATGCGCAGGGAGAGGAGACGTCCGAGTAAACTTCGTAGTCTAAAAAGGAAAGAAAAGCTCCATTCTCCTTTAGGCACTAGTACGTGAATACGTTATACGACCTCCCCCTGGTCCTCAGGGGCAAGATCGTGGCAGATCTCGTTGATGTGACTCAGGTGTCTCGGTATCTTGTCTGCCTGGTCCTGGGTGGATGTAGACGTGGTTCTCGGGATACGCGGGCTCCCGAATGACTAGTCGATGAGATAATGGATGCATGTGCCATGGCCACATGGTAGGCATGAGTCTGGGATCATTGAATTCGGGTTAGAACCGATACAAATCTTGATCCTTTCTGCTTATGCAGTAGGGTGTATGCCTGATCTGGCCAGTTAGGGCCCATCCCAGCCTGAGGGAGCAGGCAAGGATTTTCCTGCAAATACGCTACTTAAGAGGAGCCGATCCCTGTTCCAGCCCGATACCTTTCCATCAATGCATGTTTTCCTCGTTTGGGCCTAATTTATATTCATAGTCAACACGCTCACGCTATGGTCGATGGTTTCCTAATGGGTTGTGCATCTCATCCCACTTTGACCCTAGTGCGCTTCCTATAGCGGCATATCATTCCTCCGCTCGACATGGCCGAGGAACCGACCGAGACAGGCCAGCGGGCCGAAGAGGAAAACAATGGAGGTTTCAAGAGCTATGCGCGCATATTCAAGTATACAGATCGCGTCGGCTGGCTGCTAAATGCCGTCGCCTTGGTCAGTGCAGTGGGCGCTGGATGCGCCTTGCCCTTGATGGATCTGCTGTTTGGCCAGATGATCACAACATTTAACAATGCGGCCACCAACTCCAGCGATGCTGGCCAATTTCAATCTTCAATCAACAAATATGTGTAGGTGAAGGAGATTCGAAAACACGCATTGGGTTGAACATTTTGGTTTGTTGACTCGTTATATAGGCTTTATTTTGTCTATCTTTTTATTGGAAAGTTTGTATTAGTGTACATCTGGTCCCTATCACTTTCCGTCTCCGCTATACGGACTACGAAGGATCTTCGCATTGCATTCCTCACTCGATTGCTACAGCAAGACATTGGCTTTTTTGACTCCAACCGCGGAGGCTCTGTGGTGGTACAGGTGACCACTAATGCGAACCTCGTCAACCAGGGGATATCGGAGAAGTTGGGTTTCCTCGTACAAGGCACCTCCACATTTGTCGCTGCATTTGTTGTGGCTTTTGCTATACAGTGGAAGCTCACTTTAATTACCATTTGCATTGCACCGGCTATTCTGATTGTCACCACAGTCTGTGCCGGGATTCTAATCAAGGAAGAGAACCGAGCTCTCCATATCAGTAGCAAAGGAGCTTCCCTTGCCGAGGAAATCTTGGCGAGTATGAAAACCGTGCACGCATTCTCTGCGGCAAAGAAGTTGAGAGCCAAGTATGACGAGTGTGAGTCAAAAGCCAGAGACCTGAGGCTCTCGCAGTCTTTGACTATGGCAATTATTTATTCGGCAGAGTTCTTTTGTGTGTATGCAGGATATGGTCTTGCATTTTGGCAAGGGGTCCGGATGTATGCTAGAGGGGAGATCACGGAGCCAGGCAAAGTCGTCACGTACGTACTTCAAAAAGCTACCCTGTTCCCACTGCGAGTCTGACATTCTGGGATACTGTTAGCGTCATATTTGCGGTAATTGTGGCTGCTACCTCCATGACAGCCATTGCACCGCAGGTCATTCAGATTTCTAGAGCAGCATCTGCTGCTCAGCACATCTGGGATATAATTGACCGGGAACCTACCATTGATGGGTTGTCCAACGAAGGATTACGGCCCGATACCTGTGAGGGGAATATAGAATTTCACCACGTCTCATTTTCATACCCTACTCGGCCTCAGGTGCGCGTTCTCGATGAATTTTCACTATCTATCCCGGCACAAAAGACGACAGCCCTGGTTGGACCGAGTGGTTCAGGAAAGAGTACAGTCACAGGTCTCCTAGAGCGATGGTACAATCCCGAGGCGGGTTATATATCACTCGATGGTCGAGACATTAAGGATCTCAATATTCAATGGCTCCGCACCAATATTCGCATCGTTCAACAGGTAAGAAATAATTGTTTTGCTTGAAGTTTGCAACAGCAAGAATTAAACCCCTAAACCCCGAAAATAGGAACCTACGTTATTCAACGCCTCGGTTTTCGAAAATGTAGCATATGGTCTAGCGGGAACGGACCTTGCGAATGTATCCCCAGAGAAGCAGATAGATTTGGTCAGATCAGCGTGCAAGGCAGCATATGCCCATGACTTCATTGAAAGTTTGCCCGAGGTTCGTTCAGAAAACATTATCGAAGACTCAACTCCGATACCAAGATTTGACTGACAAAAATATCCTTTCAAGAAATATGACACCAAAGTCGGAGAGCGTGCTACAATGTTATCTGGGGGCCAGAAACAACGCATTGCGATTGCTCGGAGCATTGTTTCCAATCCCAAAGTTCTGATCCTAGATGAAGCCACAAGTGCTCTTGATCCCAAGGCAGAGAAGATTGTGCAGCAAGCTTTGGATAATGTCTCAACGGCTCGCACCACAATTACTATTGCTCATAAATTGTCCACAATCAGAAGAGCGGACCAGATCGTCGTTCTGACTCAAGGGCAGATCATGGAGAAAGGAACACATGACGAGCTCTTTCTTGCCGCTGGGCCATATCATCGCCTCGTCAAAGCGCAGGATCTGGGTCATGTACAAACTGATGAGTGTGATTCTGAAAAAGACCAGAGCGAGGCTATTGCGGCTGTCACGACTATTCAATCAAGACAGACTTTGGGTGAGACAGATCCAGGGCCTGTGCAAAAGCTGGCAGCTCCATCCCGTAAAATGACTATTTGGCAATGTTTGGCTATTCTTCTGGGAGAGCGCCGTGAATTGTGGCCTGAGTTCATCATCACATTGATTGCTTGTGTCGTTGGGGGTAAGCTTAACACGTCTATCGCTTCCTTCCCTCTTCATGCGGCTAACCAGTAAATTATCAATCCAGGAGCAACAAATCCTGTGCTGGCCTTCATTTTTGCGAGAGTATTAGATGTGTTTCAAATTTCAGATTCGCACCAAATGGTCAAGAAAGGTGATTTCTACGCCCTGATGTTTTTCGTGATTGCCCTTGTGATTTTCATTGTCTATGGAGTCATTGGCTGGGTCACCAATATCATTGCAACAGTAAGTGGGCTTGCTTTTCAGGGCTTTCGGTACCGTATTTAACCCTTTCAATAGTCGGTTATGTATCACTACCGCTTGGAGATGTTTGAAAACTATCTCAGACAGGATATGACCTTTTTTGATCAACCGGAACATACAACAGGTTCTCTGGTATCTAAACTGTCAACCATGCCCACTAGTCTCCAAGAGCTACTGGGTATCAACGTTGGTGTCATTGTCATTGCGATGGTGAACATCTGCTCCAGTTCCATTCTATCTATTGCGATTGGCTGGAAACTGGGACTTGTCGTGTTGACTGCTGTCATGATACCCATTATATCCTGCGGCTACCTGAGAATTCGATTGGAGTTTAAATTGGATGATCAGACCACGACGCGTTTTTCTGAGAGCGCAGCTCTTGCAGGAGAAGCGGTAGCGGCTATTCGGACTGTTGCTTCGTTGGCTGTCGAGCGGATGATCCTCCAAAAGTACACGGCAAAATTGTCAGGGATTGCACGACGCTCGATAAAGTCTTTGATCTGGACAATGTTCTGGCTGGCTCTTACACAGTCCCTTTCCCTGTTATCTATGGCGTTGGCCTTCTGGTATGTGTTACCTTCCTCAATCACATTGGCACGTCGCCGCATACGGCCATTTCCCAAATCTAATTCTATCCAGGTATGGAGGGCGCTTATTATCTAACGGGGAATACTCGTCTTTTCAATTATACCTCGTTGTTATTGGAGCGATTTTGTCGGGAGAGGCCGCAGCATCATTTTTCCTGTTTACGACGAGTACGAATCCCGTCTCCCAGATATGATATGATGGACTGATCAGAGACAGGCATTACGAAATCCCAAGCTGCCTGCAGCTACATTTTCTGGCTCCGATTACTTCAGCCTGCTGTACAAGATGGAAATTCCGACTCACCAGAGAAAGACTCTGACTGTGCTACCCAAGTGGCACTTCGAGACGTAAGCTTCAGATATCCCACTAGGCCCACTCGATCTGTTCTGAGTGATCTCAATACAAAGGTAACCACCAAATTTGACTTCCCGATTCTGGCCTGTCGTACTGATGTGCACACTAGATTGAGCCCGGTGAATCTGTGGCCTTTGTCGGTCCGTCTGGTCATGGGAAATCAAGTGTAATCTCGCTACTCGAGCGGTATTACAACCCTACCTCAGGTTGTATAGAAATGGACGGAAAAGATATTGCTAGCAGACCATTAGCTTCACATCGCAGCCGCCTCTCTCTCGTCCAGCAAGAACCCGCTCTCTATCAGGGATCAATTCGGGAAAACATCACGCTTGGGCTTGCAGATGAAGTCTCAGAAGACGAAATTTACGACGCTTGCCGCCAGGCCAATGCGTTTGATTTTGTATACTCTCTTCCCGATGGTCTGGAAACAACTTGTGGAGCTCAAGGCAGCCTCTTTTCTGGCGGCCAGCGGCAGCGGATCGCAATCGCTCGAGCACTCATTCGCAATCCCAGGCTGCTCCTGCTAGATGAAGCAACATCTGCACTGGATACAGAGAGCGAGAAAGTCGTTCAAGAGGCGCTCAATAAGGCAAGAGATGGTCGCACTACGGTCGCTATTGCTCATCGCTTGTCAACCATCAAACATTCTGATCGTATTTTTGTATTGGTTGATGGGCGTATCAGGGAACAGGGCACTCACGAAGAACTGCTACGGCACCGGGGAATTTATTACGAGATGTGTCTCGGTCAAGCGCTGGATCAAGCGACTTGATTCTACGTCCTTTCCATTTGCCTCTTTGTCTCTTCGTATACATGTATTAGGGATTACAGATGTATTCTGGGTTAGACTTGGCAGTTTTCTTTGAGCATGATTTAATCTAGAAATCCAAAATTTTCAAGAATCAATTAGGGCACAGTTCTCAATCACTTTCTCCTGCGATGACATTGCAGATTCAATATAGGTCGCCAATTATCATGTCAAGAGAAGGCTGCAGTGTTTGAGAAATTCTACACTACAAATTGCAGGTCGAATATGCATCCATTAAAACGAACAGACAGCATAAAAATCAGTTGTTCACTTCGTCAACAAATGTAAAGAGCGCCGCTTCTGAATGCTGGGACCAGACCGACCAATACAAGACAAAGGAAAGATGGTATCACAAACAGCGCTGAATGGATATGACAAAGTAAGGGCTAAGTCCTTGAGGCACCCGGCCAGTAAGCCTTTCAGATTGATTATTTAAAAAATCGGTATTTCTTGCTGTCCTTATCCTTCTTGTCCTTGTCTTTCTTCTCCTTGTCCTTCTTGTGTAGCTTTCCACTCGACGAAGAGGCTGATCCATTGTTCAGAGACATTTTTGCCATCATATCGCCAGGGGGGACTGGAGGGTTGAGGTTGGGAGGAGATATGGGCTTCTTCTGTGATTGCGCGGGCGGTGGTGAGGGTGCTTCTCGCTCGAACAGGTGGGCTGGAGCCTTCGGCTTTGGTCGCTCGGCAGGAATGTCCAGACGACGTTTATCAACGCTGAGATCCCCAACCTGGCGCATGAAGAGTGCCGGAGTCATCATGTGACTCGTAGCGAGGAAAACATCTCGGTTGTGGGATTGGGAAATTTCATAACAAGCGCGTGCTTCGGAATAGGTGGCCCCTCCGGCCATGAAGACGATGATGCGTTGACGGGGTTGGTCAACAGTCCGTGTGCGCGCCCAGGTCGGTTTGGCACTGCGCAATGATGCTTGCTGGGAGAGCATCTCCTGAGCAGCCATCGCCCCATCGCTGTCTGTGTGTGGCCTTGTGAAGGGAAAGGTCTGAGAGTCCAAAGTGCCTTTGATTTGTTCCTCGAGCATCTGCTTCATTGCCAATTCATACCGGGCCAGGCTGAGTTCCTCTGACTCAGGAGCCGGGTTTCGTCGGTTGAATAGTGGTTGAACAGCGGGCTTCTCGTCCTTGAGAGGCTTTTCTACACGAACACCGAGAAGTTCAAGATTGGCGATAACTTCACCATTTTGCCCAGGGAGTTGTGAGTGCGCCATGAGCTTTCGGATATCACCTCCCAGCAACCCACCCCGATACATGATGTACAAGAGAATCAGCCGAAGTCGATCTGGAGCAACGACGGTCTCGTCATCCAGCAATTGCACCAGTTGAACAGCAAGGTTCTTGGCCTTCTTGTAGTTTTCGTCGAGGCCAGTGGCAAAAGATTGCTCAATGGAGCTGACCTCCAGCAGCTTGCGGTCCTGGAAGAATTTCATACATTCCTCTGCCATGTTCAAGTGCAGAGTATATGCGGCTTTGCCTTCAGTGAATTCATCCAATCCAACGAGCATGTCTTTGAGAGTGCCCACGTTGATTTTCTCGCTTCTGTAGACTCTCCCGTCAGCCAAAGTGAACTGAATAATTAAGTGATAGACTTGGAATTCTCACTCTTCGGAAAATTGAGGGTTTGCTGCTCTGAACTTGGCAAAATCCTCGCCTAGCTTTCCAAGCACATCCTTCATGTGCATATGTCGATAGTCAACCCAGACCTTATCATGCTCACCAATTTCCATCTCCTTTGTCTCTTCATTTGGCTTACCCTCGTTGAGTACCGTCTTGTAAGTGATCTTGTCTCCCTCCTTAATTGGCAAAAGATCGTGCACCATGGCTTGGTAGGTGAACTCGTGGAGAAGAGGCGCAAAGACGTCCATGGAGCGATCCACGATTAGTAGAACGCCCCGGGGACGGTTCGAAGGAGGAGGGAAATCACGCTGGAATTGTGCAAACTGATCTAATTCATTTTGAATAAATCGGGCGAGATGGGAGCATAGGACACCGGCTTCATGGGTAGGAGTTCGAGGACGGTAATAACGGATCACTGGATACTCGCCCAAGCAGGCGCAAAGCGAGACGATCTTTACAAAGGATTAACATTCAGAAGGTACCATGAATGATCATGTAATCAGCATTCCTTACCTTCTGAGCCAGCTCTTGAAGATGATTCCGGACTAAGCCGTTGCAGCCGGGGTGAAACAAGACCGGGAAGCTGTATGGATCACGGAAAGTGACCAGTCGGGACTCGCGAGGGTAAAAATCAATGTTCATGATGCGGTAGTCGGCGATGCGATCCCGCGCCATTTGGGATCGATCCAGTCGTGCACGCTGTTGCGGGTCAAGAACTGTGATCGGTGTCAGCCAACCCATTCCGCTAGAGCTTGTTTGCCGCCCACTGACATGACGTCCACACCAAGAACGCCTTCTTGTATCGCTTGGCTTCGAAATCAGCCATCAAACAGTCGACTATCCATGACTCCGGCGACAGAATGTATATTGCGTCCATGTCCGGATTCGGTGGCCGGCGATGCTCGATCTGTTCGACATCTGCGGGGTGATTGTTTTTTTAGCCAGCGCTTCGCTATCGGAGGCCCGGAGTATGCTCACTGGAGATGTTGAGGTTCAAGATTTCTTCCTCTTTCACAGCGCTGTTGATCAATTTCCTGCTCTCCTCGTCTACCACCAAAACTTTCCACTGTATGGCGGCCGGTCGTCAGTGCCGGCCAAGGAGGGGGAGGGGGAGGGGGAACCGAGTAGAGGCGTGACGCACGTCATGGCTAACCACATTGCGGATCGTGTTCAGAATGACTGTTCAAGGAAAAGAAACGGTCAGTCAGGGTCTCTCACACACAAGTTCACATGCACTAGGAGAGCCACTTACTGTCGCGCTGGATGTCGATGATGGAGCCCATGTTGGCCGGCAGTCCACAAGACGCGGACTGCAGAAGAGGCGGAGCCCACGGAGATACAGCAAAATGCAGAGGATTGCACGGGAAGTTCAAGCTCAGGGAGTTGAAGAGTTGAAACAGTGCGCAAGCGACGTGGCCCGTGGTCGTAGGAGGTATATTGAAGGAGAGCGGTTCCCCACCATTTGGGAGCTTCGCAGGGAACAAAGTGGATCTTCCGGGTGGCGCGCCAGGCGGTACCCATTTAGGCTTTACTTATGGACTTTAGTAAGGTAAGCAATGTGAAATCGGATTCAAGCTCTTGTAAATGCCTTATGGCGCATAGAAATATATGAGGCTAGACTCTGTCCTCTTCATCGGTTTACCGCTTCAGCTACAAAAGCACCTTTTCCCCGGTCAAAGGTACGGGAATAGGAGCAAGTAGTTGAAACTCGACCACCATCTCCCAGAGGAACAATGTCATGCATCTTATTTTGAGAATAAAAAATATAGAGTAATCCATTCCATAAGCAGCTTGAATTTTCATCTTCACTTTTGTGGTATATCACGAATAGTCTATTGAAAGAGATCTGAAACCTGACGCTCATAACCATATATTGTTAACTTGACCAAGACATGTGTATCTTTCCGCGACTATGAAGTCATCTGGCTTCTCGCAATCATGGGTCCCATATTATTCTTCTTAACTATATGTGAATTCCTCTACTCGCAATCCCATGCTCAGCCACTGTAACAAAGACGATTTGGGGGAGATGGGGCGTGCCTTGGCATGTAACTAGTTCTCAAGTTCTACTTCAATAAGAACTTAGAAAATATTTCTGTTGGTAGACAGACTGAAATTCAGAAATGCATTAGAAGTAGTCAAAGATCACCTTGACTCGCTCAGTAGCACTCAAGCTCTATGTATATCTGCTCATTCAGATTGAATTTAGATATCAAGTAATTTCGATCAATCATTTCTGACTGATATTCCACAAAACTTTTCGAATGAGTTTCCTGGAATGACTTTATCCATTCGAGGTAGAGTGATGGTTGATATATTACTCTTCAACGCGGTAATTTGTTTTTGGTCCAATCCTACAGTCGGGCGCCTATTTTGGTGATGAGTCTGAGGTGGGTTGATCAGGATTTAAGTCTTGGGTTTCACAACTTTTTTTACCTGAGGATTATCAGGAAATACACAGGCCTGCTTACTAGGGCAAGAATCTAGTACGCCTACATGTAGTGCGCTATGGGTCTAGGTGAAAATTAGTCGAGAACTTGCTGTAGTCATTGCAAAATCCATTACTTGGCTTACCTCACTTGAAATATATTTAGGGCTTGTTGCAATGGTCAAATACATCCATTAGACCGGTATCTCATCCGTTCCTGTCTGATGCCTCTAGAAAAGCAAGTTGAGCTAAAAAGAGATACAAAATGGGAAGATTGGCGAAAAGACAGGAGATACTGCTCGTATTACCGGAACGGAGCAATCAACTTGTAGCGGCTTTTCGGGACACAAGGAAGTTCATGATCCTCTTCACTCGCTGTAATCAAATTGGTTGTAAATCACAAGTTGTATATTCTCTAGAATGGGTATCATAATCGCTAAAACATTGCCACTTCACATAACAATAATCGGCACACAAACAAGTCGGCTTCTGCCAACCCCAACGCACCGCTTCACCCATCCTCCCCAAGATACTTCAGGACGTCATCTCGCTGGAAAAAAAGATTCCGCATCCTATCATGCTTTTTTTGCGCCTCCGCCGCGTGTTTCCGCATCTGCTTCGCATTCAGCTTCTGGACCTTCGGCGGCGGGGGCGGCGGGCGCCGTATGCGGTCCCCGTCGGCGTCGAGTCCAATACCCAGGCCGGCTGTGTCATTCTTCAGCCGGCCCTTCAGTGGCTCACGGATGCCTTCACGACCGGGCGCTCCGAGCCCCAGGCGTCTGTCGGGGTCCCAGCCGTATGTAGAGAGGTAGCGGAGGCCGGGGCGGGTACGGTCGAGATGAGAGGGTGGGTGGGAATGTTGGAGGCAGACTTGATGAGCGAGGGAGGCTTCGTGTGGTCTGTGTGGTGGTGCATCAGAGGATGATTCGGCTGGCTGGTTTGCTGCGAAGGGAAGGTTGCAGATTTCGCAGTGGTCGCCCGGAGGGAGCGTAGGAGGCACTGGTGCGATAGTATCTGAGCTTGGCGGGGCAGTGTGTGTGGTTCGGAGAGGGGGTGACAGAGTCTGAGGCGCCGGGGTGCTTGGTGTGCTCGTGGACTTCTTGAGAACAATTGAAAGGTATGTATTTGCAATGCTGGGCCCAGGTGCTGTCGAAGAAGCTGGGTTTACCGTGCTGAGTTCGTGGTCCGAGGAGCGCACGAAGGGCACGCGCTTGCGACGGATGCCAGCTCCGAAGACGCGCTGGTCCTCCAGTGGAAGAAAATAGTCCTCGTCGTCTTCATCCGGGAGCGGCGGCATTGTTGGCGCAGAAGAAGGCGCATACGGTCAAAAGCCATGAAAAGAGAAGTCGAGGCCCTGAAGTAAGAGGCCGCGAGGCTCCAGTGGCGATAAGCCCGATAAGCGCACGATAAGCCACGTACCTCCGGCCAGCTCGACAGCTTTTTCTCCTGTGTTATCTTCTTTCCCTTCAGCTCGCTGTCCAACATGCCCATCCCAATTATTGCCCAGGGCATCCAAGAGGGCATTGGATCAATTCCATATGCCTGGCATGTTCTCCGGGTAGCGCCTTGGGTTCTCGTGCTTGCAGCACTGAAGTACTACTTCGGCGGAGCCCGCAATACCTCCGAGCGATTGATGCACTCGAAAGTAGTCATGATCACAGTATGTACAATGCCACCCTCCTAGTTCACAAAAAAACCAGAGCTTATCAGACTTCGCATCCTATCAGGGCGGCACGTCCGGAATCGGTGCAACAGTCGCCCAAAACCTGGCCGCCCGCGGCGCCCAAGTGATCCTGCTCACGCAACAACCCCCTCCGACATCTTCCTCGTCGAGTACATTGACGACCTCCGCCGCACAACAGGCAACAACTTGATATACGCGGAACAAGTTGACCTTGCCTCGCTACACTCAATCCGGACCTTCGCCACGAAATGGATCGACAACGCCCCACCGCGCCGCCTGGACGCTGTGATCCTGTGCGGCGGCACAGCGGTGCCCGCGCACGCCCGTAAGAACACCCCTGACGGTATCGACGAGGAATGGCAGATCAACTACCTGGCGAACTTCCACCTGCTCAGCATCCTCAGCCCCGCGTTGCGCGTGCAGCCTGCCCACCGCGACGTCCGCGTCATCTTCGCCACCTGCTCCAGCTACATCGGCGCCAAGGTCGATCTGGACACGGTGACCCGGGGCGGTAGCGCCAAGGGTGCGAAGAAAGCGAAGCCCGATAGCAAAAATATCTACGCGCTGAGCAAGTTTGCCCTGATGACTTTTGCCCACTCGTTCCAGCGACACCTGAACGCATACGCTCGGCCTGACGGTCTGCCGCCGTGCACGCGGGTGCTGGTCGTTGACCCTGGGCTGTCGCGGACCCCAGGCATGCGGCGCTGGCTGACTGGCGGGTCGCTGTGGGGCCTGCTGGTCTATCTGCTCACCTGGCCGCTGTGGTGGCTGGTGCTGAAGTCGCCGAGCCAGGGAGCGCAGAGCGTGCTGCACGCGGCGATGGAGGAGACGTACTCGCGTGGCGAGGGTGGGTGGCTGATCAAAGAGTGCCGGGAAGTTGACTGCGCGCGGCGGGACGTGAAGGACGAGGATTTGGGAAAGAGGCTGTGGGAGTTTAGTGAGAAGCAGATCGAGGAGGCGGAGAAAGAGGGCGCGGTGAAGAGGGCGCTGGAGAAGAAAGAGAAGGAGGCTGAGAAGGGAAAGAAGAGTAGGAAGGAGACGTCTTCGGCGAAGGCGCCGGCAGCAGGGTCGCGGCGGAGTCGGAAGAATAAGTCCTAGACTGGTGGCGGTGATTCGAGCTGGAAATATTCATATTTGATAGAAGAGAGTGGATTCCAAAGTCATGGGCGGCGTTCTATTAGAAATGGCAATTTACACCGTGTTACATTTACATCAATTGGGTTGGAAATCATCATATAGCTCCATTCCACTCATGTAGTTTTTGGATTACTTTTATCCCTTGAGAACAATACTTTCGTATCCAAATAGGACTACTACGCCATATTGCAGTTGCAAAAGAGACCAGGGAACAAGATGAAGCCAAATAAAAAAGGAGATTCGTTTCATGTATTCTACCAGCATTTCTATGTCCACACATCAGATATTCCCAAAATACTTTTGGAGCCTGTCTCAAATTCCCTCCTAACAATTATGTACTGTGTTTACTTCTTCAGCTGAGCCAGCAGCTCCGCCGGGGGTTGCTGGCGGTAACCCTGGGGGTTGTTCTTGGTCCAGCGCCAAAGGTCCTCGCAAGCGTGCTCGAGAGTGAATTTAGGGGTCCAGCCGAGCTCGGTGGTGGCACGGTTGGCGTTGGCAGTGAGGTTCAGGACGTCACCCGCACGGCGGGGAGCGACCTCATAGGGAAGGTCACGGCCGACGGCGGCAGAGAAGGCTTTGATCATCTCATAGACAGTGGAGCCCTTTCCGGTGCCCAGGTTCCAGGCCCGAACGCCGGGGTTGTTGGCACGCAGGTAGTTGAGAGCCTTGAGGTGGCCATCTGCCAGATCGAGGATGTGGATGTAGTCACGGATGGCGGTGCCGTCGTGGGAGGCGTAGTCGTCGCCGAAGACCATCAGCTTCTCGCGCTTGCCAGTGGCGACCTGGGCCAGCAGGGGGAGCAGGTTGTATGGGACACCCTGAGGGTCCTCACCCATGATGCCGGAGGGGTGGGCACCGGCAGGGTTGAAGTAGCGCAGCAGGGCACCGTTCCACTTCTGGGCCTCGGCGTCATTGCCGGCCTTGATGGCGTTGTTGCGCTGAGCGTTGATAACGTCGGTGATGGCAGTCTCGACGGCGAACTTGGTGTTGCCGTAGGGGTTGGTGGGGCCCAGAGGGCACTCCTCGGGGATGGGGATCATGTTGGGGAAGCGGGTAGCATCGCCGTAGACGGTGGCCGAGCTGGAGAAGACAATGTTGGTGACATTGTACTTGACCATAGAGCGGAGGAGGTTGATGGTGCCGTAGACATTGACCATGTAGTAGTCCAGGGGCTTCTCACCGGACTCGCCAACAGCCTATGTATTTGTGGTCAGTCCGTGTCTTCCCCTCTCCTCCATCGCGACGCGATTCTGAATTTGCGCAGATCGGGGCGATTGAGTTGGTAGGAGGCCCAGGAGGCTAGACTTACCTTCAAGGCGGCGAAGTGGATGACACTGTCAATGTCGGGGTGGGCCTCGAAGACCTTGTCGAAGCCATTCTCGTCGGTGACATCGAGCTGGACGAACTCGGCCTTCTTGCCCGAGATCAACTCAATGCGGTTCAAAGCCTCAGCGGAGGAGTTGTACAGGTTGTCAGCGACGACGACCTTGTAGCCCGCATCGAGCAGGGCGAGGGCGGTAAACGAGCCAATGTAGCCCGTGCCACTGCAGTGGGTTAGTTGAGATCGCGATGGCGGGGTTCGGAGGGGCAGGGCTGGTGGGACGGGGGAAAGGCAACGAGCTTGAGAGGAGAGCGACGGGACAAGACCTACCCGGTGACGAGAACAGAACCAGCAGACATGATGAATGAGAGGGAAATCGAGGTGGAGAGGTGAAGAGAGGAGTCAAACTGGGGAGGGGCAGCTTTTAAGGGGAAAGATGTTTGGAAGGGGACGAAGCCGTGGTGATTTGGCGGTCGTTTTGGTGGGGGGCCCAGCCCGCTCCGTCATCTCCCCATCTTCCCATCTCCATCTTCCCCTTTCATGACGCGGCCGGAAATTGACTAGTGTCCATTACACTCGAGATCATCAAATTGCCAATATTCTGGCAGAGGATTTATAATAATCTGCCTTGGCATATGCTATCTACTTGACACCGCGGTCCTGGTCGGTGGAAGACGCCTGTACCGAGACCGGCATGAAAGTGGCCTTGTGCATTCGAACCCTGCTTGATCGATGTTGCTACGGTGTCCAATGGACCGACCAAAGGCTCAATGACCCAATTGACCAATTGCCCTCGTCGGCGACAGTAGATCGCTTTCATGTCCTGGCGGTGTGCTCGGCCCAATCCACTCCATCGCGAACACTGTCCCGATACCAAACGAAAGCGGAAAGATAGGCGCGCGAGGGGGGCCCATTGACCCATCGACCCAGCCCAGTGCCAGGCACCGATTAAAGCAGACCAGGCCCGTCAAACACTTCCCCCGTTTCATTTCAGGGCCAGGCGGGTCGGGGTGGATTCGTGGACTCGGCCAGTTGGGGCAGTTGCACAAATCAGAGGCCCGGGTGGCTCCATCCCCCCGAAACATGCCAGGGTCCAGCGAGACGGTGGTCCCGGTTGCAGCCGTTCCCTCGCGACGATCCAAGTTTACGGACGACGCAATAATACCATCCCATTCATCATGGCATGACCCATGGAGCGAAAATAGATATAAATAGATTCCCATATTCCCATGTTTCCATATCCATACCCAAGGTTACATCTATATCTATGATATATGATATCTTGAGGCATACATTGCCAGATACCTGGGTATCGTGGGAGCGTCGGTATTCCACAAAAGCAGCCAGTACATACCTTCGCTAAATTTAGCGGCATGTCTCAATAGGGCTTTCTCGACCCATCCGTTCGTCAAATTGCCATCGAGCAACTAGTTACTTCTTCCTCTTTACTAAGCGGTGATAGAGCACTATATCATTGGGTATAAGGTTGTTATGCGCGCAATAAGTACATAATTAAATTATACAACTGGAAATATAAATGTTAAACTTTATCAAGTCAGGGCACTTGTGCTTTTACCCGCTTATCTGTGAGTATTCAATCGTTTTTCATCTTCTGTGGCCAATCCCTCGCTGCATCCTGCGTCATAACCAGCACCGAAGCGACGGAACAAATAGAACCGAAAAAGGCCACCATCGAACTCCAACCTGTGTTAAAAAGAGGATATAGGATAATTGAGATGACCGCAAAAAATAACCCCAGGGTGAAAAACATCCACATCGTGGCGTAAATCGGTGAAAATACGGACTTCTTCAATAGGGGGATCACCATGACCAAGTTGCCGAGCACGGACATGAGACTGCTCTGGATAAGATACAGAAAGTCTGCATCATGGACTGAGCCTGGTGCGCTCGATTTCCAGGATATTGAGAACGCTATGTATCCCGGAACTATCGCCGCGATGAGGAATATGAGGATCAAAGCTATGAGCCCAACATTTTCCTAAATAGGTATTAGTAGCCCCAGAATTTCATGAATTAACGTGCATAGACTTACTCTTTCTTTGATCAGTATCGCGGAATTCCTAGCAACCGAATGCTCTTCTGGGGATGTGGACTGGGATTCTTGTGGCTTGGAGACTGGGAGGGCCAACAGTCCCTGCATATCCAAGGAAGAGCATTCGCTCAGATCGCCCACAGAACACAGGACAGCGATTCTTTCATCGATTCCTCGTATGATTGGAGCTAGATCTTCAAAGGAATCCTCTGACTGTGCTTCGATGTCTCTGAGGAGCTGATTTCGACCGTTTCTGATATCTCTTCCCATGCTTCCTAAGACCTTGAGAACGATGTCCCCGCTGAGAGACTTCGAGTTCTTAGACCAATATAAGAATATGTCCAGCATAAGCTCCCAGTAATATGTCTCAAAGGCATCTTGTAGGTATTCGAAAATTTCCTGGTCTCGCCCATGAGTGGAACTGAAGCATGAAGTGGATCTTGGCGATCCATGTCGGTACCATTCGTTATTCCAGGTCTTGGACACCGCTTCACAGAACTCGCCCAAATCCCCAAGATAGATCATTTCTGGGCTCTCCGAACTGGTTGGATGCGACCTTTGTCTTTTAGTGATATCCTCCCGAATATCATTGAGGCGTTGCTGGACATAGTCTCGGTCAAAGGACGGCACGACCGACTGAAAGTATTCCGCAAACCCGCAGTCCAGAAAATTGAAGTGGCGAGCTAGGTCTATCAGACGCTTTTTGATGACCCGGTTGGTGACTGTTGCATACGGCTTATAGTAGCTGCGGTTGTCGCTTGTGTGTTGATCCTGATAACCTGTCAAGGATGGTTCGTGAAGATGCAAGGCGACGTACGCTACTCACTCTTCTGCCAGCTTGCAAGCGAGCCTTTTTTAGAAAGGTATTGCACGTCGAACTTATTAGTTCTTTTGTTCGCCTGTGATCACCAGACTTCCAAAAAGGGTCTCCGTACGACTGAAATAGGCTTTAACCACCCCATAATTGTGACCAATCTGATAGGATTGTGCGGTGCCGTTGAATGAGATAAGCTGGGGGTTTGAATCTGATGTCTTGTCGTTGCATCTTGCATATTCGTTGATCTCTTCATCAGCGATTCCGTCGGCATCTTCCTTGAAAGCCCCACACGTGGACCCTTGATCTGCCATTGGGAGTATATTTGGGGAAAGCTGGAGGCTGGATGCGAGCGGGCGATTCATAAAATTCAAAGAGCAAGAGAAGACTCGGATTTATGGACTATATTTTAATCATGTCCACGGGCTGTCGAGAGTTGTCAGTTGAAGTGGCTGTGTATTTACTAATTACATGATCAGGCACGAAGCCTGTGGATCATGCTCAGCGCACATATGAATGGCGGGTTAAGAGGTGTAAGAAAATCTGCAAGCACTCAGCCACAGCGACAACGATCCTTGTCGGGAGAAAGAAGGCGGTGCTTGATCATAATCCCGGTTGGTCTTTGCATTGCTGATAGGCAGCCTTCTACTGTTTCCCCCATTTGCACCGAAAATATGGTCTCTACGTTGCCTAGCTCTATATACCTCCAACTCCATCTTTTGAAAGGTCTATAAAAGGATAAGTACGCTCAAAAAGAACCAGGGCCCGGTCCATCTTAAACGCAAAACTCGCTTTGTCCAATGCAGAGACATATATATCCACGCATAAACCATGATTATCTCTCACCCTGGGCATGCTCCTTGTCGTGACACATTGACCGGCCCTTCACCACCTAGCACTGCCATGAATCCGCCGTTCAAGCTGTCGGATGCTGAGATAGGAGGGCATCAGAGGTAGGCGCGAGGGGGAAGAGGGGAGCTTTAGGTTACCAACTCTACACGGTCTCTATACTACGAATAATTACTAGTAGTGAAAACTGCTGAGGACAGAGACAATCCACCAAGTAAACATCTCAGCCCTAATGAAGGACAGTTGGTAGTCTGGACATTTAGGTACTTAGTTTTATCCAGCGAAAGAACTACTCCAATGCGACCCAGGTTTCTTTTATTTCTGGAATAATTTACATTCCATCTCTCCAGCCCCACTGGACAATCGTGCACACGGCTTTTTCCATCTAACCCTCCGTGAAACACTGAGCTAGAACCGAAGACAGAGGAAAGAAAGCAAGATGAATTGGTATTGGAAGACAGAGACGGAAAATAAGGGGAAGAGATACGTGAACAAATGCTTGAGGTTTCCAGGGCGGTTTGAAAAAAATAATAGGCCCGATCAAGGTTTCTTTTGTTGGCCCAAGCCCAATGACCGTTATTAGATGCGGTTTGATTATTGTGCGACATCCGTGACGATAGCCCTCGAGAACGAGGACGCTGGCGGGGCGCCTTGAGGACTCAGAGAGCATTCATACGGCCCGAAGTAGATGACAGGCACGCATCAGAGAAACCTCTGTCCATCTGTCCATCCGAAGAAGAGTCGCAGTCTGGACAAATCAACGCTCGCAAAAGAGCGGCCACTATCGGAGTGGGTGCTGACCAAATCCACAGGCGGGCAAAAAGACTCATCACGTTGTGAAAACAGTGGTTGAGAACCCCACAATAGGCCCCATTCCCACTCAATTTAACCAAGAAGCTCCACGTCCAGACCAATGGCACGCATGAACAGGTTGACATTACCCAGCCGTGAGCTCGCCATGTCGGCCGGCAAAGTCTTGCTGTAGCCGACAGTCTCCATAACACGGTCCCTGAAAGAAAGAAAGGTGATTAGTACGAAGATTCAGACCCCCAGTGAAAGGAGATATTAACTTACTTGACGGCGATAACCAGACGCTGCTGCTGCTCGGGGCTGGCACCAATGCCAACGGCAGCCAGGAACTGCCAGACGTACATATCGTCGCCCGAATTGATGGAGCCAGGGAAAATATCAGCCAAACCAGGCTCGAGGGTGTCGAAGAGGACGTTGAACTTCTCCACCCACTGCGCCCAATCCCGCTCGCTCGCCTGACCAGCCTCCTTGACGATCTCAGCACGGCTGAGGAGCATGGTGAGAATGCCCAATCCAACCTTGGTGCGAGCTACACTGTGCACATGGGTCTGTGCAATGACAAGGCCCAGCAGACCGATGATGATGTTGAAAGGCGCCTCGTTCACATACCCGAGAAGGCTCGGCATAACAGCCAAAGAGAAGAGGTCGATGGCTTCCCGAACGGCAATAGAGGGCTGGGCCTCGCCAGGACCGGGTTGTGCAAGACGCACCACATCCAAACTATCCAGGTGCACCACGATCATAGTCAGGATGGTGACACGTTGCTCCTGGTCGATGTGACGGAAAATACGAGGGATGGCCTTTTTACCCTTGGGGTAGGACAGGAATGCGATGAAAGGGTGCGGGGTCGTCGAGTTGGGGACAATTGGCTCCATCACCTTCAAGGCGCGCCACAACTTCTGATTAAGTGAGTGAACCTTCTGTCGCCATTCCAGATGCTCCTTGATCGCATCCGCATCACCCTCCTCCGGTGGCGGGGGCATGGTACGTTCCATGTCCTCCATGGCCATCAGAGCACTGTATACACTTTCAATGTTGGAAAGGATAGATTTGCGGTCGCTGAGGCTGAGATCAGATTGGACCTTCTTCGGGCGGACCCCATCAGAGCTGTCCGGTCGCTTGATGTTGAGCATCGGTTTCGGCGCCTTGGCATTGCTGAATGAGATCTTACCCAAGCTGCCCTCAATGATGAGCTGCTTGTTCTTGGGCTTGGCTTTAGCAGCCTCGACCGCACGCTGAACCTGCTGTTGCATCCGCTGCATGTGGTTGTCTGCGCTTTGGAACGCCCGTCGGTTTCCGTGGCCGCCGAGCCGATTCCCGGTTTGAAGGAGATATGTCTGAGCAAAGTGACCAAGAGGCTGGTGGGGGTGTTGACGAGGGGCACCACGGATTTGACTATAGACTTGATAATAGAAATCTTCAGACAGGACAGCCTCAGGGTCAGCATCGGCGACATTACCGGCCGCCGCGACGAGCTGCTGTAACTGAATACGAGTGATGAAGTTTTTATCCTGGGGTGTCATTAACCCATTACCCCGGGACAGCAGGAAGATCTTGTGGTTGCGCTTTGCCCGCTTGGCATCTTCAACTAAATAGGCATTGCGCTGCTCCTCCGTCAGATGCATCAATTGCTGTGGATTGGTAATAACAGGCAGTCCTCCGTTTGCTCCTCGGCTAGTCGGTGGTGGGGGGGCTTGCTGCTGTTGCTGCTGTTGCTGCTGACGCTGGCCCTGGGGTGGGCCGGTATGGCGAGGGCCTTGGGGCGGCAAATTCTGCGGGGGCATTTGACCCTGCTGCATATGCATTTGCTGAGGGCCAGGCAAGACAGGGGCGCCATGCAGCTCCGGAATACCTGGTGGAAGGCCGGGCATCCCGGGCGGCAGCAGTCCCTTTTCCAGGGCTTCCCGCAAGAGCTCGGGAGGCATGGAGTGGAAACCATCGGGGACACCCTGGGGGTATTGCGGCGGGGGTAGATAAGCCTGGTTGGCCATGTGCTGAGGAAGCGACTGCGGGGGCATCGTAACGGCTGGCAGAGACTGATGACGCATTTGCGCCTCAACTTCTTCCAAGCTCATCATCGTCTTCCGGCTGGGGATCACGACGGGGGTCGGCTCAGGCTTCTTCTGAGAAATGCCCCACACGCTAGACTTGGCCTGGAGATCCGGGATGTATCCGGGATCCGAATACTTCTCATAGCCAGTGCGCTTGGCGGTCGACTGGGTCGGAGCTGGCGCAGGCTGAGCTGGCACCGGAGCATTGAGCTGAGCGGCTGTCGGTACGGCCGTGGGCTGCTGCAAGGTGTAGCGGATCTGCTCCTCGCCAATCGCATCAGCTACCTTGGCTGTTTTTCCGAAGAAATCGAAGTCCCGGCCAACAGCTCCCGTATCTCCGCCGCCGCCGCCAAAGGTGTCATCGTTGAAGGCATCTTGGTCGTCATCAAGCTGGTCGCCTAGACCGTCATAGGTGTCCTCAAAATCGATTCTGGATTAAATATCAGTCTCAGGGTTCATGTGGGGTATCTATTTCGTTCAAGAAAGGCATCTCACGCATCGTCATCTTCGAGCGCCGTCGCACGGGCGACCTCCGCAAAGGGATCTGGGTTCTCGAAGAAGCCCCTCGCACCGGCGGGGGGCCGATCGCGGTCCCTGGGGAGGGTGGCATCAAAGCCAAAGAAAGACATGCTTCTTTGACCTGATTAATTGCGGATGGAAGGGGAAGGGAGAGGTCAGAGAGCAGAGGAAGAAATGGTGGGGGGGGAGGAGGAGGACGTGCTCTGGTCGGAGCGAAGTTCTGGGAGTGCGGCTGCCTCAGGCACAAACTTCGATGCCAAGCACGACGTTTAACATTTATTCCCTAAACCACTCCCTCACAATGTCCAACTTGTCCCTATTGATCAGCACCGCATCTGTGACAGAGCAGTTTCATACATTCAAGCCCAATTGTTTTACCCAGAGGTTGTCTTGGCATCAAGGGTGTTGGGAGGGTTAACATAAGCTAATACTTGGTGGAGAATAGACCATCATGCCTAGCTCCTTACCGCCTTTGAATGAATATAGGAGGATGCCAAAGTGTTGCTGTTGGTGTTGACTTCATTTCAAGGACCATTGCACGGGCCTATCCAATACTATATCGTGATAAAAATATATGTCGTCTACCCTGGCGTTCTACAGGTCTTCTCAAAGCTGGGTTGCCTTGCTAGGAATAAGGCCATACATCCGGCCACTATGTGTGGTCGTTTGAAACATGAATATTTCGCAATTGCGAATGGCACCCTAGCTTCTAAATGATATCAAAATAGCGCCGTGGTATATTGGTGGACAGACGGCGGCTAGGTACCCTTGCATAAAGTTCAACATTCAAGTTATGGTTTGTTTCTGAATATTTCTTTCGAATGAGCAGCATAATCTTCCTTGAAATAAATGCTTACAGAGAAAATTGCAACGATCTCTATTATCTACTAGTAGTTTTCTCTAGGAAAACATGTTACGGACCATGGGGGACCGTTATAATGCTATTGATCCAACGAGACGGTGAATGGGAGACCGGAAATAGCCACCTTTGATGCTGTTTTACGTCGATCAATTCTATTGATACGGACATCAGGTAACTGGGTCCATCGCGATTGGCCTCTGCCCAGGAATACGATGCACATTCTCCGGGGGTGGAGACTGAATTGGCGAGAACCCCACTGGACTCTTCTTGTCTAAGTCTAGATAGAAATTTGATTCACACAACGCTGTTAGCACCATGCTCGGGGCTACTAGCTCTCCGGGCTTGAAGCGCATAGAGGTAAGTGGCGTGCCCACCACCGATTTCGTGAATTGACTCGATCGTGAGGCTTCAACATTTCATACGATAGGCGACTCTGATTGTCTTTATCATAAGTACGTTGGCAGTCATATATCTGCATTGGATGGTGTAGATCAGCCCATACCCTATCAATATCATCTAGCCCTCAACAATGTTTGCAATGTGTCCTGGTGCGACGACTTGGAAATTAGTAGGCTTGCCAGCCTCCTATCACCCCCAACCTTGATCGAATTATCGCCCCATCAACTCGCGAATAACGATCCTCGAGTCCCGATCAAGACCATATGCCAACTAATTGGCGATGTTGGAGTAGGGCGTCCCAAGAGGAGGCCGGGGCCCGTTGAAACTGGCGATATTTTTGGAACATTGCGGAGTCTCGGCGGTGAACTCAAAACACGGACGGAATCATCCCCGGCCGACTTCGTCCGCGTATTGACAGTGTGTACATTGTCTGGCTGGTCGAGACGACAATTCTACCACCTCTAAATGTCTCGGCTACAGGCAATTGTCGGAGCTCAACTTCTTGAGGTACAGCCGGAGCGGACTCCGTCCCCGTCTGCCGCATTCCGTTGGAATTTCCCCGGCGTCCCAGCCAACGTCTGGCCAATCATTTGTTCTCACGACCGATTCGCTGCCACTAAGACCACTAAGACCACTTAGACCACTTAGACCACTTACGCCCCTTGGCGGCAACGCAGAAGTAGTGACAGATAATCGTTGACGGTCTAGACTGAGGTTGCATTGTTTCGAAATTACCAGCAATCAGGATGTCTGAAATCCAATCTCCACCAAAGACGCGGGCGCGGAAACGCAAGATTCTCCCCCCTCTCGAATGTCTTGAAGTCGGTGAAACCGCGCGGCTGAAAGCGGTCGTCGCCATCGACTTGCGCGGCCTCGCCCAACCTAGCTTCTTTTCCTTTCGCCTCCTCCACTTTTGCTCCCCCCTAGACATTGCAACATCTAAACATATCAACAACTTCGGGTTTCGGTCGTTTCTCCCCTCCCTGTCTCGTCCGATCCCCTCGCAGATGTGTGTCTCTCCCCGTGGACTGCCCTCAATTCCGCGGTCCTGAACGCCATCGACTTGTTTTCGCAACCTGTCCTTCTCCTCGCCTCCCAGACAGAGCCCTTCTTTCCCCTCACCATGTCTCTCAACGTGCGCTATGCACGATATCTCGTGTTGGCTGCAGTGGTCAGTGTTTCGCTCTTAACTCGCAAACCCCTCGCTTGAGACCCTGTCGATCTTGGCCCCGCTAACGTTCCCTAGGGATTGACGCTTGTCTGGTATATGTCTCGACCTTCCTTCCACCTCCCGAGCGTCGCCTCCTTCCCGAGACCCGAGCCCTCCTACGAAGATTTCAAGTCAGACCGGGTACCGATCGTGGGCACCAATAGTAGCGAAAAGGTCAATGCGACCTTCGTCACCCTGGCCCGGAACTCCGACATCTGGGAGATTGCCAAGTCTATTCGCACCGTGGAGGACCGGTTCAACCGGAACTACAACTATGACTGGGTCTTCTTGAACGATAAGGAGTTCGATGATGAATTCAAAAAGCTCACCACGTCGCTGGTCTCGGGTACCGCCCACTATGGCAAGATTCCGGAAGAACACTGGTCCTATCCCTCCTGGATTGATGAGGACAAAGCGCGCGAGGCGCGAGAAGAAATGGGTCGCAAGAAGATCATCTACGGCGACTCAGAGAGCTATCGCCATATGTGCCGTTACGAATCGGGATTTTTCTTCCGCCACCCCATCATGCTGAACTACGAATACTATTGGCGCGTGGAACCGAGCATTGAGCTCTTCTGTGACATCCCCTCCGACCCTTTCCGCTTCATGAAAGAGAACAACAAGAAGTACAGCTTTGTCATCAGCTTATATGAATACATCGAGACCATTCCCACCCTGTGGTCCAGCGTCCAGAAGTTCATGGGTAACCATCCTGAACACATTCCCGCCGGCAACGCCATGGAATTCATCAGTGATGATGGCGGCGAGACGTATAACAAGTGCCATTTCGTATGTATCTATAACAGAACAACTTTGGAAACTCCAGCGAACTAATGTTTGTTTTTAACTGACAGTGGTCCAACTTTGAGATTGGCAGCCTGGAATGGCTGCGGTCCAAGCAGTACATCGAATACTTCTCTTCCCTGGACCAGGACGGTGGATTTTTCTACGAGCGATGGGGCGACGCTCCTGTTCACTCGATCGCCGCTGCGACCATGCTCAAGAAAGAGCAAATCCACTTCTTTAACGAAATTGCTTACTACCACGTCCCATTCACTCACTGCCCGAGTGATGAGAAAACAAGGCTGGACCTTCGCTGCAATTGCAAGCCGGAGGAGAACTTTGACTGGAAGGGCTATTCATGTAAGTCCCCGTGACGCCATCCCCCCAACACTCCTTTTCCGATCTGTTGTACGCTTCGTACTGACAGCCCAATCCAGGCACCAACCGGTGGTTCCAGGTCAACAACCTACAAAAGCCAGATGGTTGGGACCAGGGGGATTGACTCGCGGCTCTCGGTCGTTATGTCGTTGTGCTGCTCCTGATCAGTACAATGGTCCTCGTTGCCAGTCACGATGTGCGGGTGTGGACCATGCTGCGCATACGATTTGCGATTGAGTGTCTAGTTGATTTTGTCGAAGCGTGCCGTGGCACCTACAAATATCGCTCGGTGAGCGACAAATGAAAAGACGACAGGCAACTCGCACTGCCATGTCCGATAAAGCAAGTTCTCTGTGAGATCGAATCAAGACTCTACCTTTCCCTTTCTATGAGATCTCAACCGTCAAACCCGGGCGTTTGAAGGACAAGTTTGTTTGGTTCAATTTGGGTTGTTTAAATTCTCCTTTCTCTCATTCTATTTTCTTCCATGGCTCGACAGATTCTGCTCGATGCCCGTCATGTTTTATTACCTGGGTTGTCGGCAGCGTTTAGGTTTTCTTTTCCTGCAGTATTTGTTGCATCGGCCGGAGTACAAGAGGATCCCCATCGGATGAGCAGCGGTTCTCCCATATCTTTCTACATTTTGATTTAAATCTGGTTCCAAAAGAAGAGAAAAAAAAAACGTTCTGGCTCATGCTTGCTCTAGTTTATCTGACAAGGCTATATTTCTACTTTGGATATCTCGAAATTAAGAATCCTGGGCTTCATTTCCGAACTACTTGTTGGCACTTCTTACAGTCAATGTCTATCTCCCAACGTTCATGTAAGACTAAAAGAGTTATACCTGACAAATTGAAGATCAGTGATGAACTAT
The DNA here is from genome assembly GCF_028827735.1 of Penicillium macrosclerotiorum. Lineage (NCBI taxonomy): Eukaryota > Fungi > Ascomycota > Eurotiomycetes > Eurotiales > Aspergillaceae > Penicillium > Penicillium macrosclerotiorum. The sequence continues at coordinate 4,147,159 of NW_026643083.1, read as the reverse complement.
CAGCGTCCTTTGCCCAGTCAAATGACATGTCGTGCGATAGTGGTCAACGTACGGAGGGTGGAAATTATCACTATTTCCAGTCTTAGGTCTTCTACAACGGAAATGATTTCAAAGTCAAGAGCAGAACAAGCTCAATTCATAATAATACATGCAATCCAATAAGTCACGCATTCGCCATTTAATAAGTACAGGATGTAAATGAAAAAAAATGCTACATGGCAGGGAAAATACCAAGCCTACAGATAAAGCATTCGACCAAAACCAACCAAACTCGATTCGGCCTCAGACTCTTAATGGGCACATTACCAGCTCTCTCGATGCGGAGAAAAATGGCCTATTCACTCAGGCCCTTAGTTACCCTTAGGCTTCTTGGTACCGTACTTAGACCGGCTGGTCACCCGGCTTCCAACACCACCCTAACCAATGCCGTTAGTTTCAAACCGCATACAGAAAGACAACAGGGCTCAATAGCCCATCCCGGGAAGAACAGGAATGTCCAAGACTTACCAGATCCATCGCGCCACGAACCAAGTGGTACTTCACACCAGGGCAATCCTGGGCACGACCACCACGAACCTGGACCACGCTGTGCTGCTGGATGTTGTGGCCCTCGCCGGGGATGATGGCACTGACGACCTTGCCCGAGCTCAGACGCACACGGACCGTCTTTCGCTCACCAGAATTGGGCTTCTTGGGCTTGGTGATACCGGTCTTGATGCACACACCCTTCATCGATGGGTGGTCCTTCAGCGCGGGCGAGCGCGACCGCCGAGCGCGCTGGCCGCCCCGACACCCGCGGCGCACTTGGTTGTAAGTGGCGCGAACTATGGGCGAGCTGGAAAATTGACGACGGGCAGTGGCGGCGGAGAGAGAGAGGGCAGTTTGGGTGCGGAAGACGGGGTGGAAAGCGAAGCGGGCGGTCATCGGGGTTGCTGCGCGGCGGGCGAAGGCACCAGCGGTGGAGGTCGTCAAGCTGCGAAGAGGTGTCGCTGATAGTGTAGGGCGTTGGACCAGAGTCCGCAAGGCCCGAAGAGCCAAGGAGGATATTAATTGAGGCATGTGGGTTGGAGTGTGTTGGTTTGGTAGTTTGGTGATTTTCCGTCCCGTTCAGGATCCAAATTGCGGATGAGGATTGACTCTGACACGTGACCTGATATGGAGTTGCGGGTATGGTTCATGTGGGCGGCCGGAGGAGCTGGACGCGCTGCTGCTCTCTGCCTGATGCTGTCGTCCTCCGCATTTCGATCATCCTCCCTCATACCTCTCCTTCTTCGCATCTTTCTCTCTCTATCTCCTGCAGTCCTTCTAAACTTTACCTCCCACTTTAACTTGCAATTTCGATCTCGGAAATTGCTTCCAAATCCTTCATAATGGTGCGTTATCAAGCTGCTCGGGCGTCCTTACCTCATTCTCCCGTCAAGTCCCATGTCCGAGGCAATCCCCAAGGCTCTTCTACAGCAGTGAACCTCTTCAATGACCGGGTCAAAAAGCTCCAAAGAAATATGACCTGAATTATACAAAATAATCACCTTTCATCAAATAAACTATAGCTAACCAAGCCTATCCAGTCTCTCCGCATCGCACCCCCCAGCGGCCACCGCACCTCCACCTCGAACACCTCAACCCGGCAACAAACCCCCTATAGCGCCCCGCGACCATCGAAGGGTGCCCCCTCAGCTCCCGGTCTTCCCGACACCCTCCGTAACAAGATCACTCTCCCCGCCAGCGCCACCGCCTCCTCGACCAACAGCCCAGCCGCCAGCGATGTCCCGTCATCGGGCCACCCGCTCGAGGCCCGACTCCTCGCCTGGCGCGCCACCCAAGATGCAATGAAGATGGAGTCACTGCGCCGGGCATACGGCATCGCTGAGCCCGTCCGCCGCGGCATGGAGCTGAAGATCGTTCGGGATGGGACCTTTCGCCCTGCCGTGCTAGGCGGCGTCCACGGCGGTAACATCCACGAGGATATTCTAGTCCTCGGTGGGCGGGATGCCGAGCTTGGATGGGAGGATGTGTTCCATGGTAAGTTTAGCCCTGCGAGCTTCCTCGCAACGTATGCCCACATGATTCGAGGGACTTGGCTAACGGTAATGACATCTTACAGGCGACGAGTTCCGGGAACCGCCCTCGTTCCACGACGAGATGGAGAAGAGACTGAAGATGGACTATTAAGACTCAGTCCCTGGCCTTATTTGATGAATTGTGTTTCTTACGTTGCTTCTCTGGGTCAATATTTCTTTCCCCCCCGAATACTCTGGTCGACATGTTCAATTAGTCTCTTTCCCCCTTCCGCTCCTCCCACGTCCCATTACGTCAACGATAGATAGATGTTCGGAACAGAAGCATTGTGTCAGGCTATGTCCATATGGCACGCGCCGTGATGTCAGGCAAAGCACGATATAGCTAATCCAATGTATTGTTCCGATCTATATAAATTACGAGGTGGTCTACCAGCATGGAGAGAGAACCTTACCCGAAGATCTTCCATTTCATGTGCACAACATCGTTGATGGCTTCAATGGTCAAGAAACATCTTTCGAGCAGCTTTTCACGTATCGAAACCATAGGTAATAACACGATGAGTCAATGTTTGTTTATATCCTAAGTTGATGAACTCGGCAAGTTATTACAATACTTCGTCTGCCCGAGGGAATAAACATGTTATGGACGAGAATTACTTCCAGAAATACTAACAGTGTAAAATCGTAATATAGGGCCTCTTGTCTTAGCGGATGGAAACGTATTTCAGGTATATCTCTTAGAACCAATATATACACTACGAGGATGAATCAAAGAAAAAGAGACACAAAAAAAACCATGAATACCGACAATCAAAGAGATACAAACTCGTAGATGCACAAGTCCGAAGACAAGCCATATAGGGAATGGACAGGAAAGAAAGGGAAAGAGAAAGGAGGGAGGACAGAAGGGGGAAGGAGAAAAAGGATCGGATCAGGGGTATATAGGTAGTAGATCGAGAAAAGGTGGGAGAGAACTGGCAAGTAGGGAATAGAGTAGGAAGCAATGCAACAAGGAGTGGGAAGGCAACAATTAGAACCCCGGGGGCGCCTTTCGGTGAGCGAGCTTGGTTCATGTCCCATGTACAAGATGGTGGGCAGTAAATATTCGAGTAGATCCAGGGAAGACTGAGCATAATGGGGAACAGACAGGCGAGCAAAAGCAAAACAAATCATGACATCGAGTCAATAGGTCGAGAAATAAATAGAAAGAAAAACAAGTGGAAGAAACAAGGCGATAGAAGAAGGTCCAGACGCTGCTTCCGGAGCGCATATTCAATAATAGGAGCCATGGGTAGCCACACCGGGATTGTTAATCCTGCTGCCAGGCAGGCTTGCTCGAATAGTCACGACGGCAAATAGTGGCGAGGCGGAGAAGGGAAGGGTGAAAATAAGTATTGTGCAGGAAGAACCGAATGATCCTAGAAGAATGTGCTCATGGCCCCGGGACCTATTCGAATTGGAGAACACGTGGAAGGGATGCAAGTTCTAAGATGCGGTCAAGCCATCCTCAAACTCATTCATAGGATGACACAGCGGCAGCCGGGACTTCGCTCGCCGGCTTCACGCTCGCGGTTATACTGAGTTTTGGTTCCCTTGGCGTCTTCTTCGTCGATCATTTCTTGCGGCTTGACGGTCATATGTACGACATTCGGGTGATCGGCGCTGAACTTCGAGTCTGGAGGAGGTTAGTTTTGATGGGGTCTTGTCCTTTAGGAGGCGGACATGTGGGTGATAAGCACTGCAAAGACGTACCGGACAGAGGCGCCTTGTCATCCAACAATTTTCCGAAGGATATGAGCCGAATCGAGCTCGGGGAGGATGGGCGAGCTTCCCAGTCTAACCCATGAACGGCAAGATTAGTTCAACTCTTTGACTCGCAACAGCTCCCTCGGGATGATGGTGCCCGGGACTTACCAGATCGCCACTCTCGCCATATCAACTCCTTCAACGTATAGACGCTCATCGCGAACGGATCATGATTCTCCACATTCACCGACTGCTTCCGCAGATACTTCGCATCGATCTTAAACGGGTGTCGCGATCCCGTTGTCAGCAGTAATGTCAGAGCTAGCGACGGCCCGGTATCCTCCACCTCCTTTCCCGAGATGTCCTCGGACGGCTCAGACGACAGCTCGGCGCCCGGCTTTGACTCATCGGTATCCATTGACGGTGCGTCGGTGGTCTGAGGCTGGCCGACGGTATCAGCGTTTTCGGGTGTAGTATGATCGTGGTCGGTTGATGCAGTGGTCTCCGTTGCCGTCACGGGGGCGACGCTTTCGCCACCGGTTGCGGGGTGTTGGATCGCAGTGGCTGGATTGTCGCCAGGCTGGACAGGTTCGGCCGGGACGACCGTGGTAGCGGATTCAGCGACGGGCACTGGCTTGGATGAGGCGTCGGCGGTCTCTGTCGCGACGGGTTGCGGGTTGGAGCTCTGCTGCGGAGAAGCTGCGGTCGCCCCCGACTCGTGCTGGCCTTTGGGGTCGGACACCCCGGGCTCCGGGTGGTCGGAAGACATCGCAGTTGTTACCCCGATGGCCGATGGTGAACTTTCCCAGAGAGTGGGAAATTAGAGAGGGGTCTTGCCAACGAGGGATGGGCGGATTGGGGCAATTGGGGGAGGTGGAAGAGAGGAGGAGAGAGGAAGCAGGAAAAGAGATGGTCGATCGGTCCAGACGTGAGGAGTCGACCTAAGCGGGAGGCGCAAGAATAGTGTCTGTCACTAATGGGATCGCACCCGACCCGGAGACGATACTGTACAGCAAACACGAATGAATCCGAGTATAAAGGAAGGACATGGGAGATGATATCGTTTATAAGGACGATCGGTGGAAGGGTTCAGTTGTTGGTGGACGGGTGTAAGGGGATCGGCACAACCAAGGCCAGCTAAGTGAAACCGTAAAGGCTGAAGGAAATGCCGCACTTCCGCAACTGAACGAGAATCTTACGATATAGTCCAACCGATCTAGTGGATGACAGATGAAAGGAAGATGAGAGAAGAATCTGGGAAGCCGGGAAACGACAACATGGAGGAATTAGAAAGCGTTGATAAGGAAGATCCGGGGAAAAAAGCACTAAGACAGCCAAGAGATACCCCAGCCTCATGTGATGGATTGGCTCGTTGAACCGATCTATAGTGTGTAGTGAAGTATATACATGTATATACACTGATGGCCGAGCTATGACCGTGATATTTCGATATTTCGATATTTCGACCTTTCGACATCTGACGTACTGAATTCCTGCGCCCTGGAGAAGGTATTCACTGGATACATTGGCGATCTACTGAATCTACTTGGTCAAGGCCCTTCTACTCTCCGAGCAGACTGCCACCCAGGATCGTACCTGTGATGTCTCACTTCCCGGTAAGCCGAAGGTGCATGTAGAATATCCCGGCAAATTAATAATAAGAATCGATCGCAATCCATATTTAGACACGTGCCATGAAGATGGGCGCGCCATCTGGACTAGAAATCGTCTCGGAACAGGTCAGGCTCGCTAGGCGTAATGCTTTCCGTATCCATTGAATGCTGGATGCTAGAAGAAACTGGGTAACCGTAGTGTATGCTGATAATCCCATGTCATCGTAATCCTAAAAAGAAAAAAAAACCAGCACCCTAAACCCATGTCCAGATGTCTATTATGACCAAGTTCCACGCCGTCTAGGCCAGACCGAAACCACCCAACAAACAAAGCACGGTCGCACACAGACAGGACTGGGATTTATTTACCCGAATCCGTTGTTGATAGATGGCTAGATAGCAATAATCGCCATATACCACTCGTCCGTGCTGCAGATGGAGGTGAGTCATAAGAGCAAAGCAACACACAGAAGAGTGCTAAGCATTAGAACAGACGGGAGTGCATGGAGCCATGTAAGAATCTGAGAACAGACCGTCGGCGTTTTCGCGTTTGACGGGCCACGGCTCGTGCGGTTCCATCTCATACGGGTCTCCGAAGGCGTGGTGAACCTGGTCCAGAGTGCAATAGGCCGGCTGAAGACACGTTGCAGACGGAGACCTCTTGCGAAGAAGGCAGAGCTGCTTGGCCGGTTTTAGAACCATAGAAAATGAGAGAAAAAGAAAGAAAAAAAAATAAAGAGAGATCGGACTCCCAAAATCTAGACCCAGCCAGCGTACTGGTCCAGCATTTCATTCTTCACTCCCTCAGACCCATGCCGCACGCCCAGCAGCCGCACGTTGCCAATTTTGCCGCCAAAATCATCCTCCACGGCACTCTTGTAATCGGCGAAGTGCTGATTAAGTCGAGTTATGACGGTAGGGTCATCCCGAATCAGGAGGACAATGGCATCGTAACCTCCTGCGCCCGGCACAACACCCCCGATGACCCCGTCGATCTCAGAGACGCTGTCCAGCAGCTCAGTCTGCACGCTCGGCTCGATAGGAACGCCCGTCCGGCGGGTCATAGTGCGAATGTGGTGTCGAGTGCGCTCGATATAGGTGCGAATTTCAGAGAAGTCATTATCGGCTGTGGCGTCCGGGTGCTGTGCCAGACGCTTGAGCTCCTGTCGCAGGCGTTCATTGTTGTTCTGCAGACTAGCCCAGAGAATATCGGCCTCTTTGCGATTCTCATTCCTCCACTGGAGGACCTTCTTCACCATTGACGGTGTCTGCGAGCCGCATTCCACATCACACAGGACCATTTGCATCCCGCGAGGGAGCTGCATGCCGAAATCCACGCACTCGGTGTCCCAGGGGTGTGCCTGGTCAGCATCCTCGACAACCGCGAATAATCGCTCCTCGAATCCAGCGGAGCCCACATCGCCCACCGACTCGAGAATCGCAGGCGAGAAGCGCTTGTAAAGACACGATCCGTAAACGGCTGCAGCGACGTCAAATCCTGACCCCACCTTGCCTTGGGCTGCGCAGTGGGCGGCCTGGGCCAGGTTATGTAGCTTGTCGCGACCCGCGCCAAGATCATCAGCTTGCATAGTTCGGTGGATTACCAGAGCCGAGACCAGGGCAGTGACCAGGGCTGCCGAGGAGCCCAGTCCCGTCTTGTGGGCATCTTGCAGAGGAACGCCGAAATTGACGAAGCGTCCACTCCTGCCCTGGGACGCAGGACCTTTGGAGGTAGTTGTCTCGGAGTAGTAGTCATTATCCGCGAGAATGGTGATGGACAGAGAGCCGAAATCTTTGGAGTCAGCGACATAGCTGATGTAGGTCAAGGCGTAGCTGAGCGAGGTTTCAACGAACGGGTTTCGGGGACTGGAAAGAGAAATGGAATTAGTGATCGAAGCCAATGTTGCCAATATTTCGCGGAAAGGGAATCGCATACCCCTCGTTTTTTTGAACCACCTTGACCCCCCGCCATGGTCGCATCGCTGGGCGCGATACTCCCAGACCGCATTAACAAATTGTGGCGACCGCACCACGATGGTATCTTCAGCTTCCGACTCTTCCCCTTCGCCAGTGGACACGGCGGCCTTGGGATCTGTGCTTGATGTGGACTGCCCACGACGATGACCCCTCCTCAACTGCTGCACGACGACATGAATGCGCGCATCAAGCGCGAAGACAGTGCCCGTATAGGCACGATCCAGAACCAGATATCCACCCGTCAGGAGGACTTTGCCCGGCGCCGACAAGGCTGTCACGGAGGATGGTAGGGGGGACATGAGATATCGAGGGTGGGTTTTGTGGAGGAAAAAGGCGGGGAGGCGAGGGGAAGAATCTAGGATTCCTCGACTTGGATTAAAGGCAAGTAAAGGTGCCCGGACAGGCGGAAACGGCTCGGAGAGATTCAATGGAGCGGAGGCTGCGAGGTAGACGTACTCCTGCAGCACTGGAAGAAGGAGCCCAGGAGATGGCCCTCGTTTGGTGGGGGAGAAACAAGGAGCAGGGATGTATCGAATTATCCTAACGCGGACTAGCGTGCCGGGCCTGATGTGGCACTGCATGCCCTAAGAGGCTCTCCCAGGGATGGGCTTCAAGACGAGCTAACAATGCCGACGATCTGGAAAGCCGGTCCGTTTGCTTCTCTCTTTTATTTTTATTGTCAAACCCAAGAGGTTTCATGGAAGTAGTGTAACTCATCAACCGATCATACGTGAGATTCCCATGTGGCCATGGCCCTCAACTTCTCAGGATATCCAGATCTAATATAAACTAGCCCATTTCCGTTCAATTGAAACATGAAAGAAGCTCAAGGACATGATCTGGTCTTCCCAGCTTTCTTGATATGGAACGTCTTCACTGGCTTGACGGCCTTCGTGGCATCGCGGCAGCCATTGTGAGCTTTGATCATGCATTCGATCTTGAGCCCCAATTTGCAGCAGTTTTTCGCTCCTTTTGGGCCGATCCCCCAGAAGAGAATCGTCATTTCTTCCAGCTTCCTCCAATCAAATTATTATTTGCAGCACCGTCAATGGTGACAATATTTTTTGTGATCTCCGGCTTTTCAATTTCTATGTCCTTGGTCAGGGTTCGGAAGACTAGTCTCATCGCGATAGATCAAGCGGCGTTTTTACGTCGCCTAGCCTCCGCCGCGACCCGCCGGACGTTCCGCCTATTTATACCAGTGTTTACTTTATTGATCATTTCTCACGTCTTGTTCTTTCTCAACTTATATCATCTCGAAACCCCTGATAATGTTTCCCCGTTAAAAGAGCCGTGGGTGCATATTAAACAGCTTTTTTCGGACATGGCTAGTCTATTGGATTGGGTTGCCGCAAACAGGCCCACGAGGATTTATCTCATTCATCTTTGGACCATGTCTATCGAATATCGTGGATCGTTGATTGTGTACTTGACGATACTGGCCACTTCATTCAGGAATCCTCGGTACCGATGTCTTGAATTGGTAATGATGGCTGCCTTCTGGCTTTACCTGGGATACTGGGATCTGTTTGCGTTCTTGGTGGGCCTTTTGCTAGCAGAAAGACGAATTATGTCTGAAATGGCGGAAGGGGATGGCGAACTGTGCCTTCCGGCCGAGTCCACGAAGCCACCAAGAACGATCATTCGAGCATGGAAAAATATCACCAAGTCGACAATCTTTGACCTAATTCGAACATCCGCTTTTCTTCTGTTAGGACTCTATTTCATCTGCATTGACGCTTATAGCGTATTGCCTCCAGGGTATCAGTTCTTGCAATCTATTCAATCACCTTACTGGCACGACACTCTCACTGCAAATGAGTGCTGGGAGACAATTGGTGCTGTTCTTGTTATTTTCGCGATTAGCCAATCAAATTACTTACAATACCCACTGAATTCACGGCCAATTCAGTACCTTGGCAAAATTTCCTTCTCACTTTACCTAGTACATCCGAGTGTGTACTTCATGCTACTACAACCGATTCGAGATCTTGTGTGGTTTCTGATCTCGCAGAAACCATATCCCGGTACAGTAGAAGCAATCTACTATACATTACCATTTTGGTCAGCGTGGACTGCTTCTTTCCTGATTACAGCTGGTGTCATTATTGTCATTGCGCACTTTTTCACTCGATTTATTGATGAGAAGTCTGTGATCATCGCGAGAAGCATAGAAAAGAAAATTTCCGTGCTTTAAAAGACAGTATTATCGTATATTATGCAGAAAATGAAGGTGATCAATGCGGGTCCGGGCTTTAGGGCGCACATCAATCTCGAAGGAATTTACTAATTAGCTTGGTATCAGAGGTTGGCTTTCGGATTCTCGCTTTGGATACCAAGTCAATTATTGGAGAAATAGATTATACCGAGCAGTATGAAAATATTTCATTGTGTCCTCGGATTTGTATAGCCATGTCTCTAGCTGACAATAACGAGAGGCAAGGAAAAGCAAGTTGACTGGAAACTGCTAGAAATAAAGCAAACTGTCAGAAAACTTTGAAAAAGAAATGAAATAATTGAAGTTAAATAACATGCAGAGCAATCAGAGTGTTCGCTGCTTTATTTGCTACACCATTGCCTAAGCGAACGAGTAGCCGGTCATCAGATTTGTTTGCGAAGGAACCATCAGAGATAGTGGCGAAGACCAGTTTGAATCATCGATCTGGCTTAGGCTGCAAAAGGAATGAAGGTTACCCTCGGTCCATACTTGACAGCTCTAGACCATGGAATGTCTATCGGGTCTAGAACTCTCTTCTCAACGGAGAGTGGTGATCAGTAACGTCATGACTTGGCATACTCCGATGTTTCCAGTACCCCACAAGGCCAAGGCCAAGGCGATCGACAAAGACGGATGCCTCAGGCCAACACATCCCTCTAGAAATACTCATCAATGAATGAGTGGTGAAATTCCTCAACCTGTATATCTAATTCCCGCGATCAGATTAAGGGAACCTCCTGTCAGCAAAGTGGGATAGGAACGAATACACGGAGTTACGGCACGGTCGATTTCGTTTCCGCCAATTCCCGGAGCCAGGCAAAATCTTATCCTTCCGCGGCCCTTTCCATGTTCCCAATGATCCCAAATTAGATGTTTGATATAGTGAATTTTCGTCTGAACAACCACCCATTCGAATTTGCCATATGTAGATTTAAATGCCGACCTTTGGTGATGGTCATGAATCATTTAGTATCTAAGCCCATCCCCATGAATGATTGTATTTTGTCGGCCTTGAGAAGATATAAACTGAACGGTTCGATCACCACCAGTAAAGAAACTATACGTAATATTGGTATTGGCGATGGTGAAGAATGGTGCTTTGTGGTCAATCCGATGATCCCCCCCCCCATCATCTGGCTTGAGCAAATGGTGGAATATTCTCGTCCGTTGGCTCTGGAGGTTTCAAGCAGAAGGCTCTTCTGTTTGGACTAGGCAAAATCTCAACAAATAGGAATTTCCAATAATCTTTGGCGGGGATCCTTGCTTATTTGCTTCAAGCAACTATATGTTGTCTTTGCTAGTTTTTACTCAAAATATTCAATCGGCTGCGTTTATCGTGGATGTTTTCCTAGATGCAGCCAGAGCTACCTGTGACACACTTGATGGTTTTAAGGATAATATTATCTCTTACCCTGGGAAATTCAAAATGACCGAGTTTGTCAACGCTGTTTGAGTGGGTTTAAAACTGGGGAATGGACGTTTTATGGGGTATTCTTACTATTGGGATACATCCTTGACAAAAACCTTTGAGGCTTCAGATAACACTCTCGATGACTACACCCTTACACCTTTTTCCGCCGCTCATGATTGATACGAAGTTTTCTGGTACGGAATTCTTTCTGGGATTTCCACAGTTCAGATTTTAATTTGATGATTGTCAGCGCCTCTTCTGGTTATTCAGCTATTGGTACCGACAATTCAGACCCAATCAACTTATAGATCTAGGATATCAAGTAGCTCACGTGGTATGAAATGACAGATCACCTGTTTACCCCCGGGGACAATTTTGATCATTCAGAGACGGCCTTGAGTCTGAATCTTCATATCAAATATTACTGTCGATCCTTCCTCGCACTTGAGGCTGGGCGCTGCGGTGGAGCGTTCGGCGGAATCCTAGAGACAGCGCTTTTGCTTTTCTTCAAAGCTGGATCGAAAAGGGACTGTGCCAAATACTGTTTTTTGAATTGGAATATCCGCGTGTAGTTTGAGAGCCATTCGAACGATGAATTTGTGTCCATACGCTAAGGCACTCGCTTGCGCTGGAGGAGATCCGAATAAGGCGATGCTCACCTGGTCAGCTAGGGAGCATAGATTTGTTAAGGTTTAAACGCCAGATTTCTCTTTACTGCGCGGAGTAACAGCGAGTAGCAATAAAAACTCGCCTGCCAATTGACTCAATCTCATGCTAGTTTTCTGTCGCAGAGCTGGGGCACCCAGATGACGGGACCTAGCTCCAACTTAGCCATTTATACGAACGTACGGTATTCGAAAATGAGGTGATCCGAGAATAAGTAACATAAATTCATCATGAGACTAATAATTAGAAACTGGCAGTCAAAATAATTAGGATCCATATGTAATTCGTTTAGCACTGACTCTTCGAAAGCAAAATGAAAAAGCAAAACTCCAAAACTGCTCCAGCGCAAACTTCAGCTCCAAAAACGAAAGCCCGAAAAAGCAATTAGAATTTCAAGAACGACAAAATAATCACAATCAAAAAACTCCCAAAGCCTCTAAAGCCTTTAGTTATGATACAGGGTATTTATAAAAATGAGGACCGATCGGCCGATGCGCAAAATATGCCGGTCATAGGCGGCGATGGAGACGATGCGCTGAAGTGTCAAGCACCGACGGAATGCGCAATATGCAGTATGTTTTGTGTATGGACTAAGTGTGGGGTGAGTATTGGCCCCTATCACGAAATTCGAGATCGTATGCGAACAGCTTCGCCACCTCTCATCCGTTATTCACACCCTCCTCCTCCTTCCCTCCATCGCCTGCTGATTGGGGGAAGGGAGGAATTTTGGGTGGGGCGGCGTTGCCGCACCTTGCCCCGCACAAAACTCAAGCTCGGGGCTTCTGTGCGATGATGCTATAGCTTGTAGTAGCCAGGCGCATGTTATCCATCTTAACAAAAGCCTGACCGTCCAAACACAGACGGTTGATCAGGGTCTTGAAGTGACGAGGAAGAACGTGGACTTTAACCAGGGCGAGGATGACTTGGCGCAAGGTGCGGAAGTATAGGTCGACAGTGTCGATGAGCGGAGCCTGTAGCCCGTCGATACTAGCGTTCTCAGAGCGCACGATCTCGAACCCGGATTCGACTAGCGCTGTCTCCAGGCTCTCCTGGGTGGGGGTGCCGACGGCTCCGATCAAAGGCTTGACGCGCCGCATAAGCTCGGCGTGCTCCGGATCCTTGGGTTCGTAGGCGGGAAGGCTGATCCAGTCAAGAAGGGAGATCTTGGAACCAGGCTTGAGGACGCGGAAAATTTCACGGAAGAGGGCGGGCAGGTCCTTGCAGAGACTGAGGGCTTGAATCTGGTAGAAGGCGTCGAAGCTTTGGTCGGCGAAGGGTAGCGGGAGGCTGTTGAAGTCCTGAACGACGAAGTTGTTCTGGAGCCCGCGCTCTTGATTGAACGTCTTGGCTTGGGCGATCTGGTTGGGGTCAATGTTCAACCCGGTGACATGAGCTCCGGTATGCTGCGCCATGTGCGCGGCGACGCGTCCACGGCCACAGCCGAGATCGAGCACCTTGTCGCCCGCTGAAAGACCAATGTCCTGCGCAATTGATCGTTCATATAGAATTTGGTTCTCCAGGACGGTGGCTTTGCGACTCATCCACGGCGGGATATACATTTTCTCCACGTCTCCCAATGCGCAAAGGTGATTGAGAACTCCATAGTAAGATTTCAAGCAATCGCCAACTTTTTCTTGGTAATTGGGGCCCAGTTCTTCTGTCATCTGCTTCTCGTCGGACCAATCAAGGTTGTAGATAACGTATGACGCCATAAAGTCGTCCACTTGTTTCGGGGTCAGGTTGGCTAGGTAGCGGAAGGAGGACCAGAAGGTCTTCCACCGCTTGGGGGAGGCTGAATTGTCGAGATCTTTGCCATGCTTGCCCAGCGCGGTGACAAACAGCTTCTGCTTCTGCTCCGCAATCTCATCCAGTGAGCTGTCGCTCTCGGAGCCGCGCTCGCTCCGTCCGGGATGTTGGGGTGTTGCGACGATCGTTTGCGACACCATACTGACGAGTGGATGAGCTCTCTAGAGAATCCAGACAACGCTCTAGCCTGCGAAAACCACGAAAAAGGTTTTAGAAGGGGGAAGCTAGACAAATTGCGCTAAGAAAAGGTGCGGAGGGTGGCTTCGCAAGGATCGGTCCAAGGTAAGAAATTGCTGGGCAGGATTCAGACTATATGGAATGCGCATTGTCGCGTCGCAATATGGGGGCCCGACTCAATTTATAAGCAGTCCGAGATTCTCATTCTCCACGATCACAGAAGGAAATCTATTCGCCAAGACGAGCCCGTGAGCGGTCCGTAGCCACTTTGGTGGATTATCACCAGACATGGAAGCTCAACCCGGGTATCCCGGCAGTGGCTCACGCCGAACGGGAGAGGAAGCCCGGACGAAGGCTCCTTGATCCCGACCATGGAGAAGATCCGGATAACCACATAATGGATTCTGAATTTGCCATCGCCGATATCTCCAGGTGATCATTTAGTCGTTTCCCCAATGCGCCCGCGGAGAGTTGGGGAGCGGTCTGCCTCAAGGACAAGCTGGGCCAGGTACGGATGACGCGGGAAGGGTCCCTGCGAGCGAACAGGTAAATGAGTATCGTCATGGGAACGACGATCGAGACCCACTCTGCTGGGCTTTCGATGATGAATACTGTTTTTTTGACGGCCGGAACTAGGTAGTATAATGATTCGTGGCGCACGCTGGGCATGACATGGCAAGAGGGGAGGAGCAACATCATCGTACATGCACCGGCGCCCTGTTGGATGCAATCTATAAAGCACCGGGCCCATGCGGTGCCCCGGGAAGCTTCATGCAGAGCTTCCTATTAGGTCTTGCCGGCTTGTGTATCACAGGACGTACCTCTTGAGCGTGCGATCTACCGCAGACAGCTACTGGAGGCCCGACTGGCCCGTTTTACCGATCAAATATTTGAACCCGTATCCCATTTTTCTTTGCCTTTTTTTTAACAAGGTCATTGATTCCTTTGCTCCTCCACGATCAGACTCCAAGAAATATCTTTACCTTGCACTAAATATCGCTACGCCCTATTATCGCTCCAAAAGGTGGAGGTTGGCTCTGTGGAAGCTGACATTGAAGCATATTCCCTATAGGGCGTGGGGCTAGTGGAAGGTCGCGGAAGCCGCTTCGAGAAGCTTTTCTTCTTGGTCCAAACATTCTTTTGATTCACCCTTCACCCGCTTACCAATCACAAAATAAGAGGGGGAAAAAAACTACTACCAGTTGGTTAGCAGCCCAGAAAATTCAGTAATCCCCTCTGATTCCACTATGTTAAGGCCATGGCGCTAGGGGTTTATTCAAAGTGGGCCACGGCCTTTTCAATCATGGAACTGAACTGTCAAGGAGTCTTGGACAGGCCATGAGGGACTTTGTCGCGGAGACCCACTCGATTTTTTAACGACTAATTAGTTAACTATTGACGGACTCCACTCGGCATAGGGCAAGATGGCCCGACCACGGACCCTGATAGCCTCGTCCGTATATCCGGCACCGGTCACCTGATTCGCCTGATCGAGTATTATGCTCCATTCGCCATTCGCCATGCTCTTTGTCATCTGGGACGTTTAGTTACCAGGTAGTATGAGTAGATCTACTAGCTCAGCGACTCGGAGCCGGGTACACTTTTCAAGTAATTTTTCGGAGATTGAGAAGGGCGGAAGAAGCCGTAGGATTGCATGGTTCTTGGCATTGCTTCTTTTCCACCGGTGATTCTCTGTTCACTAGTAGTACTCTCCACAGCTGTCCGGACTAGCCCGTTGAAATAGTATCTGCACTCCGTGCATGCTTATGTCCGAAACTTCCTGTACAGTCCGGACGCCGTTGAGCCGGTGCAGCCGTGGCTTCAGACTGCAATAGCGACCGTAGATTTCTAGTAGACACGCCTCCTTTTATTTTACACCCTTGTTCTTTTGGCTTGCTTCTATTTTCAATGTGGTTGGAGGAGAATAGTTTATCAATATTTTTCAAGTTTCTGGTACCTAGTTTGAATTTTAGAGAGGCTGGTGATCAACATTACACAACGTGTTTCGACATCACTGACGATGCCGTCCCACGGCACAGGTGGTGGAGTACTCCAGCCGTCCAGCCGGTCCACCACGAAAGGAAAGAGAAACGAAAAATTTGAAGAACCCGTCAGGATCAGCAAAGAATGAATCCAATTATCCCTCCACTATGAGAAAGCAGATCTGTTTCCTGATAGGGTTTTATGCGGGTACCTGCTTGGGAAACTTCCAGAGATAGGAAATACAACCATGTATGTGTTCGGACAACCACTATACAAAGATCAATCTAGATCGTCGAGTACAGAGCATGCGATGAGCTAGGACCCCCAGAACTTGTAAATGGCATTAGGCTAGTTGGCCAACTCGTGAATGAGTCATAGTATACTTTTTGCCCAGGATCCAGGCTGCACAGGAGGATTTCGTCCAAAGAGGGGTTTGGTTTGCTCGGAGACTATTTCGGGGCCGGAGATCCCATCGGCAACAAAAAGAAAGACCATGAGACTCGTCCACATCCCGCAATCCCCGCGAACAGTTATGTACTTCTCCGATTCCAAGAAGGCAACGCCAGGAGGTCGATCCTGCCGTTCTTTTCCAGGGTGGTAACAATCCCAACCCCTCCTTAACTGTCCCAGACATGGGTTTGCTGGCGGTACCTCCACCTTCTCCTGGGACCTACTTAGTTTGTCGAAGATGTGGATAGCTGAAGGATCGACGTATAGTCCTCAAAGTCAAGGCTGTACTTAGGACCTGAACAGGACGAGGCGTGGTACCATGCAACAATCTACTTCGAGATTCTCGTATTTCGTGCCCACGAATGCGGTCCACTCGACTCCCTGGCCAGGTTTTATTTCATATCCTAAATAGGGTACCTACATAGATGTCTATCACTTACAGCAGCCAGCTTGACCGGCCCGGTCAATGCCACATTCCTCCGTACAAAATTCATAGATTGCCGGGACCAGGATCTGATAACAACTGGACCAAATGGGTCAATGGTCCGTCACCGACCACCACACAGGGCGCCCCTGCGACAAGGTTCACCGTAAGCGAGCCGCGATTGGCGTTGTGCCCCTCTCTTCGCTGCCCCGCGAGGAACAAGATGAGACGTTGTACACTTTTGTCCACGGAGCAAATCGATCGACACCGGTGCTTGGGCCAAGTGTCTGAGCACACGGCTATCGTCCCATCGGGCTCCATGTCTGACGTCAGATGCGTTTCCTCCCTGGCCAGCGCTTCGTATTCGTACGGAGGGGAAATGGAGTCCGACCTGATGGCTGCAGTACTTGGCCTGGCCATCTCCACGGTTCCCTGAGTTCGATGCATCTTAATCTACATTTTCATGGGCGGTACAACTTGGAGGATCATGTAAAAACGCAATTAAGGAGCTTCTAGCCTAACAGACGAGCCGAGAGAAATCACACACTTACCAAATCCACGAAAAGAAGTGTAAATTGCTTGACTTCCAGTGAAGAAGAAGAGAAAATTAAGCAAAAGCGTCTCTATGGCCATGGCGACCGTACAAACCTAGGAGTTCTATACGTCTCCTCCGCAAACGAGCAAGACTTTGTTTGACCGGGTCGGTTCGCCAAAGCTGGGTAGATCTGCCATCCTGGTTCGGTCACTAAAATTAGCCACAGCTTCCTAGACATAAATCAAGCAATTTGCGCTTCTTTGACTAAACATCGCCTGAGATGGTTTGGGGTTTGATTCTTTGGCCTAGATCGAGCTGTTTACATCGGCCTACAAGCCTATTAGTTCATTAGGTAGTATGGGCCCTGGATCTATGCGTAGAGAATATTTCTCTAATTTCTTTTTTTGCTGGAGGGAAAATTTCTAAGCTACTGGGCAAAGACCATAGAGACCTGCAGAGCACGCTGTTTCTTACTTGGGAAGTAACCTTAGCCACGGCCAGTTCACGAGGTATTTATAGAAATTGAGCTTGGTATTTATCGAATGTGAGATCTTGGATCTCTCATACCCGATTCTCTTCATGAGTGATCTGTACATCTTCCTTGAATTTGGTATCCTTTGATGTTCTCCGGCCATAAGAGTTAGCATGGTCCTCAAGGTGGTAGGTGCTGAACTTCCTAGCAGGGATATTCTTCAGAAAATATTAATATCGAGTTACTCGATTCGTCATACTGACTGATAAACACTTACTTTCATGAAAATCTCATCAATTTCTTCTAAAGTCCTTCCGTCGGTTTCAGGAAGATAGAAGTAGGCCCAAATAAGGCCAACGAATGTTAGAGAGCCCCAAATAAAGCCAATCTATGATATGTGAGTTTTCATTAGTCTATTGAAAGAGTGATTTGGACATTGCGCTTAAACAAACCTCGCCACCCAGATTTGCAGCAGATGTGTTGATCAGGTAAGGCGAGATAGCCGCGACTATCAGGCTCGTAGTCCAGTTTATTGTCGTACCAAGAGATTGCGTCCTAGATCTCAACTTATTGGACGAAACCTCAGATGCTACAATCCACCCAACCGCCCCCCAAGACCAGGTGAAAAAGAAGGTGAACAAGCAAATAAAAGCCACTAGGCAGCTAGCAGCCGCTGGGGCGTTTGGTGCTGCAACGGCGACGATCGCAACAACAAACCAGCATACTACCTCAGCTACAGCCCCAGAAAGCAGTATAGTTCGTCGACCCATAAAGCGCAGGCTAGGGTACAAGACAAGAAGACCAGCAAGTTGGCATAACGCGCCAACGATCGTAATGAGAAAAGCATTGTTGACACCAGATGCCTGGAAGAAATAGGTGCCATATGAAGTGACGAAGGTGATCCCCGAGAGAATCTGGAACAATAAAACCATAGAAACAATTGACGTCCGACGACGATCAGTGCCTTTGAAAAGGTCGATGCATGAACTGTTAAGTTCGAATTGGCGTTCTATGGCGATATGCTCCGCAATAGTTCTTATGTCCTGTTCAATCTGGTCCTCGGGGTATTCCTTGCCTCTGAGCCGTCGGAGAGAGTTGCGGGCATCTTCGGTTCGATCGACAGAGAGGAGCCAACCTGTTGAGCCTTATTAGCACTGAGAGCAATTTTCA
Source organism: Penicillium macrosclerotiorum (assembly GCF_028827735.1). Classification (NCBI taxonomy): domain Eukaryota; kingdom Fungi; phylum Ascomycota; class Eurotiomycetes; order Eurotiales; family Aspergillaceae; genus Penicillium; species Penicillium macrosclerotiorum. The sequence continues at coordinate 4,128,490 of NW_026643083.1, read as the reverse complement.
TATTAATTTGACATACGGGGAGACTCTGGTAACATAAAAGTCACGATAAACAGGATTGTTGGGAAGAATAACGAGGCCAACAACGGGATACGATAGGCCCAGCGGGTTCTCATGTTGTAAGTGCCTTGATTGATACATGTTCCGACTAGACCGCCGATATTGACGCCGAGCTGATATAGTGACACCAATATACCACGGTACCTAGCTGGGGCAATCTCCGACTGATATACAGGCACGAAATTCGACGCAAAGCCAATCGCACCTAGCGCAGGATGAACGTTTAGCATAAAGCCCCATAGGAGATAAACAGCAGCTTATCATACCCCCCTGCAGAAATCTTCCAATCAGCAAAAGAGTAAGGCTTGCATGAACGACTTGAAATATGACACCCAGAATGGCTGTTAGAGCAATGGCGACCAACCCCGGTTTTCGACCGAGCTTTGTGCCAATTGGACCAGATAAAAGTGATCCTAATACAGCGCCAACAAGCATCAACGCGCCAATTTGTAGTTGGGTACTGGTGTGAATATTCCACTCATGGAGTTGCTCATCATAGTATCCAAAATCTTTGAGCCATCTGCCAGCGTGTCAATTGGAATCTTGATAATCAGATGGGGTGGAATGTACTGACGATTCCATGGCTTGGAATCCAGCAATGGTTCCCGACTCTATTCCAAAAGTGAAGGCTCCGCTCATCACTGCCATAGAGGTGAGGACGATGTTTGCCATACTTCCACGCGGCGGGTTTGACGGTACATTCGCTGATACAGTAATGTCCATTGTTATTTTCGACTAGGTATTGTAAAATTTCAATAATAGAAATTGGTGATATCAGGAATATAGAAAGGTATCTCTATATAAGGAGGAAATGGGACTGACTAGTCACGATCCACTACTCCACATTTCTGGCGGAATATCGGCGACGAACCGCCAAAACTTTTAGGAAAGCTTAGGGAAACACAACAAAATGCATAGCCCCGGACAACCCCCATATATCTCATAATCCGGGGGGAGTCTCCACCTTGAAACAAATGAAAGTCAACAGATCGCACAAAACTCAGCGCAACATTAACCGCAGTAGTTGCCATTGCCTATTGGATAAGATTGTTATTTTAGGCCGTGGTGAAGCTTCTCTGGAGTATAACATAATGCCATAAGAATTTCTAAAGTTTCCTTTCAATTTGTCCCAATCTCACTGGAAGCCGAAGCGCTTCAAAATAATGAGTATCGGCTTCTCAGCAATGGCCCTCTCACCGAGATCCATGGTCAATGCAGAGACAACCCCATTTGACTTCGATTTCTTGCCCCAATATAAGGTAAATTGTATGAGTGAGCTGGTGCTCATCTTGTAATATGCAAGCTATAAAATGGATTGTGCACTAATCAAAGCCTCCGATTTGTATGGAAATTGTTGCTAATATTATCTAGTCACCGTCCATTCAATGAATCGTACACAGCCCTCTCTAGCTTACTCCAAAGCTCTTTAGAGGCAGGATCCTCCGGTAATATCTGAGTGATCAGCACAAAGGCAACTCCAGTCCCACGGTCGAGAAGCTGCAGAGGCAAAGATTAGTTTAATGATAAAAACGCTATAAGACAAGTAAACTGATAAGCATACCCAATTTGAGTTGCTGAAGCCATCCCAAGCAATAGCACCTTTCGGACGGCCGCCAGGTGAATCACCAGCAGTAAGAAGTCCCCCGAGTGCATAATTAACTGGGACATCCCGAGGGATCTCAGGAAAGACCCACCTATCACGCTCGGCCTTCAGGGATTCTTTGCCAGCATCATTCAACTGGGGCTTCACAAGCTCCTCCAGCATATCTTTTTCAAGTGGAATTGCGTCGTCGCGTAGCAGAGCCGCCAAAAGCTTAGCGTAGTCGTCCGCACTGGCGAATACACCAGCACCACCCGCTTCATTCGCGGCCGGTATAGGATAGCGACGGCCATCTCCAGGGACGAGTTTGCTGTTAGGCCCATTTTCGCGTCTCCCCATTTCTAGCATGGGATATGACTCGCGTGTCTCCGGATGGAACGTTGCTCCCTTCATTTCCAATGGTTTCCATACATATTGCTGGAGGTATTCGCCTAAAGATTGCCCGCTCACTCTTTCCACAACCTTTCCGGCCCAGTCTAAGCCTTCACCGTAGCCCCAACCAGCTCCTGGCTGGAAGCTCATTGGGCGATCCCAATCATTTTTCTTTGGATTGTTAGCTTTTCACATCAACTTTTGATTTCATAATCGGCGCTCACGAACAAAATCACCAGTAACATTAGCTATTGTCCGATTGTTATCGACAGCCCAAGCTTGAAGCTCCGGAGACAAAAAATGGTAAACAAAACCGGCCGAATGCGTCAACAAGCGCCTGGTCATTGTATTAGCAGAGTTGAGACAAGTCCAAAGAAGTCGCTTCGAATCATCCATACCGTAGGGTGATTTTCTCTGCTAATGGCTCAAATTTTGCGCATTTGGTTGCCGGATTATAGGAAGTCAACAATTCTTTGTCACGAAGCTCGGGCAAAATATCTGCTACATCCTCATCGAGAGTCACCAAGCCCCTCTGAACAGTGTGCAGTACCGCAACGGCGGTCATCAATTTGGTCATAGAAGCCAGCCACCCTGGAGTGGCAAGGGTCATTGGTTCGTCGGAATCAAACGTACGCCGACCATGTGAGCCAGAGTAGATCGTATTCCCTGGCAGTCTTCAATCAGCGACCATGGAATCTTCTTTGCAATAGATCAAAAGCATCACGTCTAACCTGTCTTGTCAATCGCGATGAAACTAACACCCAGAAACATGCCACTAGAGACTGCATCCTGGAGGATGAGCTCTATCGCCGGGTTCGTCATTTTTATATGTCGGGCAATTATTCACGAATAGGTGGAGAGTTGAGGCGGCTTAAACTCCCTTGACACTGCGTTGTCGAAACATTTTATACTTGGCCAATTGGCTAATTTCGTAGTCGAACCGAGTCATCGACATTTGCCGACGTTGCGGCTTGTCGGCGACCAGCCGACACACGAAGACGCTAGTACAAGAGTAGCATAACCTCGTTCATTCTACCCCAGACAGTGTTAGATCATCAGAGCATAGAAGCAAAAGGGAAATTGAAACAAGCAAAGCCAAAGTGGCAAGTGAGTAAGCCAATGACTGAGCTGTTGAAGAATGGGCAAGCAGATGGTCTGATTCATTACGCTCAACTATAGACGACTTGGTCCGTACATATCCCGGTCACATTGTTCAAAAAAGCTTTCCCACTCTGCCGGATTAAGAATGACATTGCTCAAGTCCATTGAATTCTCAAGGTCATTCCAAATATCTTCGTCGAAAGGAGGCTTTTCCAGTTCTGCTTCATTGGCTGTAGCATCGACATCTCGTCCACTTAAACTCGACTGGACCCTCGATTCAGTTCGCACAGAAGCAGTGGACTCTAAATTTGCCACTGCATCGGACAAAGGCCGCTCGCACACCCTCACGCTTGCGTCGTCCATGGTGTGGGGCAAGCTAGATCTATCTCTCTGCTTCTGGTCCAATCTCGTAAAGATTGCCTTAAGGGTATGTGATTGAGTCCATTTTTGCCCCCAAGTCTTGTCCACTGAAAGAAAGGCCATGAATTTTCTCGCGTTTTCGACGGCCCCCTGCAAGCGTTCTAGCGTAGAAGTTGACAAACCCCCCTTGGACTCGGGATCCCTTAATACATCCACGATGACCATTAAGGCACGTGAGGTGCTGTAAAGTGTCACAAGCAATTGTCCTGGTGCTGATTCAATGAGCTCCGAGGTTGACCACTCAAGAGTCTGGCACGCTTGTGTCATCACGGAAAACAGTTGTGTACTCGCGATGTTCCGTAGTTTGTCGTCCGTTAACTTTGTCGATCGAAGGCTGAGAATGAAAAGAAGGTGAGTATTTGAGTGAATCATCTGGAGACATTGCCACTCGTGGTCACTGTACTGTGACTTGTTTGAGTTGAGATATTCCTGGTGCCATTCAATATCCTTTAGGATTGCATTTAATTGATCGTGCATTTCTTCCTCTATTTTGGGAAGAAAAGAGTAACCCATGCACAGAACTGAACGTAAGCAGACCATGAAACCGACAGCGGTGTAGAAAAATCGGTGATGTTCAAATGTGCGGATTAAATCGAGTTGTGGCTCTGTGGCCCCAGCAGCTTGTCCAAGGCAAAATTCTCGATTCTGGCTCATGCTAATATTCATTTCTTGGCCTAATATAGCAGAGCAATGAGTATCCACGAAGATGCATGCAGCCCATAGGGTCCGTCGGAGGTCTTTGTCATCCCACTCATCCGCTGGTGACTGTGTGGTAGGTATATGACAGCCCAGGTCCTGAGCTATCTGGCATGCGAAAGAAATTCGAAATGGAAGACGCTGTAGGTCATGGTGGTTCTTTGCGCATAGCTCTACTCGAAGACAGAGAAGAAGCAGAGCTTGTAAAGTCTGTATGGAGTGCTCGCAATGATCTCGTAGATTGAATAAATTTCTCAATTCGCCATCAATGACCTCTTGGATATGGCTTAAGTCACGCCAGGACACAATAGCTGTGTGGTGTCGAGCTGCCACACCGAGGATTGCTGCCTCCAGAACAGGGTTACAGGGATAACGCACGAGGCTTTCCTTTGATACCACAGGCCATGCTGGCTGGATAAATTCGAAAAACACTTTGAACAGGTGATCACGCACTATGGGAGTGATATCCAGGTCGATCGGAACTGATTTAGTGCCATTTGGCTTGACAGAATGCAGGGCAGAACCATATGAACTCTCAGATAAGGATGGATATCGACCGCCGGACGGGACATCTGGATGAGAAAGTGGTGCCTCTGTAGAGTGTAGATCCATCGGGTGTCCACCCGCATTAGATGACGGACCCCAATAGATGTTACGAAAGCTGGTGTCCGGTGTTAGGCTTTGGAAAGTACGCATGGAACTAGATGTCCAGGAAACCCCGGAGAACACGCATTCCAGGGCATATTTTGTACATCTGACACAACGGAGACTGAAGTCTGTGGATTTCCATTGACACTTCACACGGAGCCTACAACACCGAGTGGTGAGTTAATCGAGTTTCTCCATTGGAAGGAGGGGAGAATAGGGTGAGAATATACTGGGCACAATAATCACATGTTTCCTTGTTAACCATCCTATTCCACACCTGAAGCGAATGGGATAGATGTCAGGAATCACTGGGCCTGAGAATGATTTAGAACTGAGGGACCTCATTGGGATGATTCCCGGGGGAGCTCGAAGACGAGCAATGGCTTATCTAATGTTTGTGGGGAACTTGAACTGTGTAAGTTCAAATTCCAGGTCAGTTACCCCGTACTTTTACTCTGTCTAAGGTAATATATGGAAGAGGTCCATGCAATCCGATTACAAAATTTTGAATTCCTTGGGCCAGTTTCCATACCCTCGTTGTGTTCGTATGGACCTCGGCTATTCATTTGGCCGTTCAATCATGCAATATCGTGCCATCTTATGACGCACTTAAGGTTCCGGCGGAACCTCGGCGCAGTGAGGATAGCTCTGCTGATGTAATCGCCCCTGTTCGAATGGACCGCCCAGTAAATTGGGGGTATGAATAGTATCTGCTAGCACAACCATCAATTACTTCCGATGGCGAAGGACTGGGAAGAGAAGTCTCAAGGTCGTTTCCAGATGGACAGCAATCGTCCTGCCAAGAGACTTAGAGCGACCGCGTCTACTGCCTGTCATCCATGTAGGATCGCCAAGAAAAGGTCAGGATGCAGTAGCTCGTATTGTTTTGTCTGCAAAATGTGACTTCGAGCTGAATATTCTTAGATGTGAGGGAGGAGCTCCATGCATGTCATGTACTCGGCGAGGTCTTCCTTGCACAAGACCAATTGAATCCAATCAACCAGGCTTAGAGTCGGAAGACGGAAGAACCGATGGAAGCACGCAAAAATATATAGTGGATGTCCACACGACATTGTATGATGCAACAGCGGAACTATTGGATCGGTTAGACACCTTGGAGAATGGTCATGCACCTTCTTAGTACCTGCTTGTTTATTAACTTCCGAGAGTGCCTAGGTATTTCCAGGTCGTTGCGCCGGTATGGCCACTCGTACATGCTTCAGATCTAAGCTACCGGCCTTTCCCTTCTCCGCTTCTTGTTCGTTCTATATGCCTGGTTTCTGCCATCTCGTTTCCTCAAATGGATGCCGCTGTTGTCCGTGATCTCACTGAATCGGTCTATCAATGCTTGGCCGTGGATGATCTTCTAACATCACCGAGCCTGTCAACACTTCAGGCTTTTTTGCTCCTTCTGGGGTGTCCGAGCTTTACCCAGCGACCTATCATGATCGCTTCTGTCATCCGAATGGCATCCATACTGGGGATGAATCGTCCACAACCCAAGCGGCCTATAATTTACTGGACTTGTGTGACATGGGCACGATGGGAGGCCGTCAAATCGAAATATAAAGATTCCGCGGTCAATCACGCACTTCACTTACCCCCGCCTCCTTGCGAACCTACTAATGACTCCTTTTTTGGAAGAATATACCATCTTATTGCAAAATCTCAGGACCGTGACAGCTCTGAGGATACACATCAAAAGCTTTACATGCAGAGAGTTCCGGAGATCAGTCTTGGTCCTGATGGGCCTGAAGAGGATGATACATCTGCTGCTGCAGGACCCGAAAAGATGATAGTCGATCATCTTGAGCAAGTGTTGGAGGTTTACCTGTTTGGGGACTCCCGTAAATGGACAGACGCACAGGGGGAGATCACACGATATCTTCAATCGCCGTGGTACCGGTTCCATCCTTTCTGTGAAATCTCAAAGCAATTCGGATTCGCGGCCAAGTGATCCAGGGGTCTACCACAGCCGGGAATGGGCGAGGCAGCCTCTAGAAGATGGCCAAATAATGCAAGCTGGCCTGGAGTAATTCAATCGCTCAGATTAATCAGGCCAATCGGACTTCATGAATTCTTATAGATTGTCATACTCGGAGTCTATCGATCGTCTGACGGCGGATCAAGTGGGGGCCCGGTCCATCCTTCATCACCTTCGCTCCTTCCTGGACCATGTCTTGGCTCATTGTCATATGTTGTGTTGTCTCGTACGATGGGAAGAATACATAAAAAGGGGACGTGCCCCTGCTCTATGCTCCGCAGTGCATCGCTACATTCCTTAATTCCAAAATGGTACTTTCCAGGCAACCATCGTGATGGAACTTTATCAAGGGCTACGTGACGTGGGCATTGATATTGGAAACCGCGCGAAAAGTTAAACCAATTAATTATGGTATTATCCGGAGGCTGACATCCTCGTATCCAGCGTATTCTGCGTTGTGTTTCATGTCGGTGATAGCTGATCGGGGTCTCACAAGTCAACTCCGCTCCGACGAGAGGCCTTGTTTAAGCCAAAGCCCGTTAACGCCGTCGGATAGTTCGGGAGGCCGAACCGTCGGGGAAGAGGAAGACAGACTCCGAGAAGAAAATGAACCGGGTCCGGGCGGGCGGGCATTGGCGGGCACCAGCGGGGATGACGGGGGTGAGTCATCCAGGCACCTCCTAGAAAGCTGACAAAGCGCACTAGTGGAGCCGCACGTGAATTGGGCGATGTCTCATTGGGCAGTGAAGTGTGTGTTTTTCCGGTTTGGGGGTTTTTTTGGGCGGATTCTTGGGGCGGCGCACCTGACCAGGCGGGCGGGAACGGATTGTGGCTCGTCCACTGAGCGATCAGGGCAGGTACTGGGTACTTCGAAGGACTTCCAGTGTCCAATGTCTATACTCCACGCAAACTCCGCGGCGACTCCGGCTCAGGTATCGTGCATCTCGCCGATACCTCGACTGGTCGACTCCTCGATTTCCCCTTGACGAGCGAGCATGTAGGCAGCGCTCTCAGCTCTTGACGTGTCGTATTTCGGATATCCAGTATGGCGGTTGAGCCCCCGCGTAGCCACTATAGAGAGTCCCACTACTTGCATTGGTCGTAGAGGGACGCGCACACGACCCTGGATCCAAGGTACCCAGTACAAGTCCAGCACCTTCGAGGATTCTCCGGAGAGGATCGGCCCTAAACCACCAGGCCCACTCGTCTGCGACTCCATCTCCTTCCAGAATCCATAATCCCCTTATTTTATTATTCCTGAGGCGCCTCAATTCCTCCCGCTCCCACACACACACACTCAGACTCACTCACACCCCATCCAACTTCCGTCCCATCGGCGCCGCATACCCACGAGACCCTGTTGCTATCACAGGTCTCTTGCGCTCTCCCTCCCCTTCACCACCATCTACTCCCTTCGCAGATTCGCGCGTTCGTTGGCGACTGGTGTCGTCCAATGAACCTGCATTTTAATTATCGTTCTGAGTGCAAGGTATGCTTCGATGCTTCCCAGAGGAGTTCAACCAACTCCTACAAACCTTCCTCCCAATGCTCTAGAAACCAACTAACGTACCCTTTTTTGCCTCGTGCAGCCTTGCCTCTTCGCTCTGAAGAGGTCCCCCGCAAGATAAATGGTCTTTAAGCCGTTTACCCATCTCGCGCGCCAGAGTTTCACCAAAGCCTTCACCCATGGCTATGCTCAGTCGGTAGTCGCGGCGTCGCAGTCCTACGCGTCGTCCACCACTCTCAACCACCTCGCCTCCCATCCCGCCAAGTTCTCCCGTACCACCCAATTGCAAAATGCCTTCTCGAACGCGTCCAGTTCGTCTGGCGCTGGCGCCAAGGCCAGCCAGGGAGGTTCCAGCTCTGGCGACTTCGGCTTAGCTGCCTACTACGCCGCCTGGCAGCAGGCCCAGCAGACCGGCGATGACAGTGACTGGAGACAGTTTGAGTTCAAGCGCCGCATTGGCTGGAAGCCCTCAGAGGAGACCGAGAACGCCCAAGACGAGCGAGTCGCCTCCCCCGATCTTCCACACCCCACCAAGGCCGCCGTGAATGAGAACGTCAGTGCGCAAGTCGAGGAAGCTGTCGCTCGCGAGATCCAGATCCAAGAAGAACAAGCCCAGGCAGAGGAGGCATCGCAAGCAACCGAGGCTGAGATCGCTGCAGAGTCGACGATTGAGGATGTCTCGCTGTCCGAGGCGGTTTCCGCTGAGACCAAGGCTGCTTCGGAGTGGATCGTGCAACTGGCCACCGACAAGAAATACACAGAGATTCCCGCTGCATTCGAATCATTGCTCCGTGATGGATTGACTCCGACCGTCGAGGCCTACAACGCTCTGCTGGTCGCCGCCATCCAACTCCACCCGGAAGCTGCTCAGGCGATCCCTAAAGCCCTCGATGTGTACTCCGATATGCTTCGCCGAAGGGTGATTCCCGACGAAGACACTTATCAGACCCTGGTCCAACTGCTGGTTGTCCAGGTTCACGACACAATCACGGCCAAGAAGGCACTGGAGCAGGAGCGCGTTCGCTATGGTGGCATGGAGGAGCCTGGCAAGTTCATGCTTCAATCTAGCGAGCTCGAGCGTGAGATCCTTGCTGAGGATCACTCGTTGTCCATCGCCGTCACACTCTTCGACACTGCCACCACCCGACACCCACATCTGGTGTTCCCGCTCGAGCTGTATACCCAATTGATTATTGCCTGTGCTCGTGAGGGCAAGGTTGAGGACATGATCCGGATCTATTCTCACATGGAAATGCAGAAGGTTGAACCCCATGCCGCCATTTTTCCCTTCATGATTGATGCATTTGCTGGTACTGGTGACCTGAAGAGCGCTGTCGAGTGCTATAACGAGTACCGCAACCTGGCCGTTTCAGATGACAATGGTGTTTTCACGATTGTTAAGCGTCTCGATGGCGAAGTCTACGCAGCCGTGATCCGTGCCTATCTTTCTTGTGGCAAGGAGGGTGGCGCCATGCATTTCCTTGATCGCATTCGCTCCTCATTCAATGAGGTGACTGAAAACCGCGACAGTCGCTGGACTGCCATCGAGTGCGTAATTATTAAGGATGCCCTTGTCCAGCATGCTCTGGATGCTGGCGATTACAGCAAGGCTCTTGAGCAGGCAAAGGCCCAATTGCACGATGAGGCCCGCGATCAGGCCATCTCCCGGATCTGCATTGCTGCGGCTGATTCTGGTGATCTCACCACCGCTTCTGAAGCATACGATCGTCTCTCCACCTCGCCTGCTACCCGCCAGCTCCCCGCCATTTCGCTGCTCGCGCTCCACGTCCGCCGGGGCAATGTTTCGGCGGCCCGCTCTTTGTGGATCATGCTGAACACCGTGGGTCAGGCAACCCCGGATATGGTCCAGCCGACCGCCATGTACACCGTTGCTATGCTCAAGAGCGGCCAAGTTGAGGAGGGCCTTCACGAGGCCCGCAACATGTTCACCCGTATTCGCAACGCCTCTGCCAAGCAGATTGCTGTCGCTCCCACTACTGTTCGAGAGCAGATCACCGAGTCACTTCACCTCTTTGGTCGCGTCCTTACGCAGGCGGCCACTGTTCTCTCTCCCCAAGCATCGATGACTCTCTTGTGGTCTATGGTTGAGAATGGTGGCCTGGTGTCTCCCTTGGCCGAGCACGCTGTCGCTAACCTCGGACCCATTGGCATTTCACAGTTGAACCCAGCCGACCTCACCCTGGCTCTTCAAGTCCAGGCCGGTATGCTTGCCAGCAACAGCGCCATGATCTTTGATGTCGCCCATCCCATTCGGTTTGCGCACATGCTAGATGTTGCTCTGTCGGCCGCTCTGCCTCTGGATGCCTACACGACTCGTCTTGTTGACCAGGCTGTCGGAAAGCTCTTCACGAGCCGCCCTGATGTGGTCAAGAGATGGCAGGATCACCTGGAGGGGTCTACCCAGACCTCATTTCCGTCTGATCGCCACAGCCCAGTCTCCATGGCTGACACCAACATCACGACACCGTCCATGGGCTCCGATGCCTTTGACCCGTATGCTCATGCCACTGACTTCCGGGGATCTGCTATCATCGCCGATGAGCTTGAGAAGACCGCCGGTCGTGCTGAGACTCATCTGAATGAGGCTATGATTCGCTTGAAGAATATGCGCCGCATTGGCCGCCACCCTCGCTATATAACGTACGCTAAGCTCATTACTGCCGCCGCAAAGGTCGGTCGTATGGAGTTGGTCAACGAGATCCACGGCATGGCCCGCGCCGATGTTCCTCTGAACCAGGCTCACAACGCCGTCAAGTATGGTTGGGTTTCGATTCTGGATGCTATGGTCTCTGCTTGCCTTACTCTTGGTGATCGCCATTTGGCTGGTCAGTACCACCAGGAGCTGCTTGGTTTGGGCTCAGCCCCCTCAGCCAACACTTTCGGTTTGTACATCACCACCTTGAAGGAGTCTACCAAGACCTTCGACGAGGCCACCGAAGCCCTGAAGATCTTCCACCGTGCTGTTGCCGAGGGCGTTGAGCCGTCATCGTTCCTGTACAATGCTCTTATCGGCAAGCTGGGTAAGGCTCGTCGCATCGACGACTGCCTCGCATACTTCGCGGAGATGCGCGCCAACAACGTCCGCCCGACCAGCGTCACCTACGGCACCATTGTCAACGCTCTCTGCCGTGTCAGTGACGAGCGCTTCGCCGAGGAAATGTTCGAGGAGATGGAGTCTATGCCCAACTACAAGCCCCGTCCCGCCCCGTACAATTCAATGATCCAGTACTTCCTCAACACCAAGCGCGATCGCAGCAAGGTCTTGGCTTACTACGAGCGCATGCAGACCCGAAATATTAAACCGACCATGCACACATACAAGCTCCTCATCGACGCTCACGCTTCCCTCGAGCCCGTCGACATGGACGCCGCCGAGAAGGTGCTCGAGTCCATGCAGGCTGCCGGCCAGCAACCAGACGCCGTGCATTACGCCTCTCTCGTCCACGCTAAGGGCTGCGTTCAGCACAATCTCCCCGCTGCCCGCAAAGTGTTCGATGCGGTCATTGCCGATCGCCGCGTGCGCCTCCAGCCCTGCTTGTACCAGGCGCTCTTTGAGGCGATGGTCGCCAACGACCGCGTTGTAGACACTGAGGAAGTTGTTCACGGCATGCAGCAGCGTAACATCGAGATGACCGCCTACATCGCCAACACCCTGATCCACGGCTGGGCCACCGAGGGCAACGTCTCTAAGGCCAAGGCCATCTATGACAGCATTGGCATCGAGAAGCGCGAACCTAGCACCTACGAGGCCATGACCCGGGCTTTCCTCGGCGCTGATGACCACGCTGCCGCCGCTGGCATTGTTCAGGAGATGGTGTCGCGCGGATACCCGTCCGCTGTGGCAAGCAAGATTATCGATCTTGTGGGTGCTACCGGTGCGACCACTGCTCCCTCCGTTTAATTTTTAAATCCCCTATTACCGCCTCCATCCCATCTATCTACCCTTATCTCCTCCTGTTCCGACTCTCATGTTTCTGTTTGTTTGCCCCTGGGCCCGTTTTCAACCAGGTCTTTTACCATTTAATCCGGTAGCCGTGGCACTCTTGTCCCGCAGTCTACATCCATTACATGCACCTCATCAGGGCTGGACCCATTCGGCACGAGCACTTTGGCTTTGCTGGTTTGATTCGGCGCATGCACGGGGAGCCAGCTTTTTGTATGTTTGGACACATACCTGGTTGGGGGAAGGATATCTGGGGGATATATGCTGTGATTTTGTTGGGTCTTTTTTTCCATTATATGTTTGGCATTCAGCGAAGGTTCGGCGTTGTTCTGGCGAACTAAAAAGGGGTTGGTCTTTTTTTTTCTTTTCGCCGCATGTATACCATTTGGGCTTTTTTGTTGTTCATAGACACATCTCCACTCCGCTTGGCGCTTCGAGACGCCTTTGGAAATACAAAAAAAGTGATGAGTACCTTTGGATCACCGTAGACCTTCCCTCTAGCGTGCTTTACAAAGGGATTGATTATCCTGTCATCCGCGTATTTGGACTTGAGTGAAGGCGCCTTTTGCCATCGTTTCCGCTTTAATCATGCATACCAGGATTCGTTGCAGGCCCTGTTGTTTCTCAAAAGTGACTTTTTGACACATTGCCAGGCTGCAAGTCCGAGTAACTCACAAGTCAAAATGGCTATAATGAAATATAGAGAATGAAACTTCTATAGAATATTTCACGTTCTTGCAGACATTCGAGATCGGTTCGGATCTGAAACGTCTTCATGGAATGATAGGATATGAAAATCAAAAGAAAGCTTCTCCATTTATCTGTCATTAATTTGTCTAATTGGCTATGCACACCTCAATCAAAGGTGGAAGAAATGAATAAGAGAGGGAGAAAAGAAAGAAAGAAAGAAAGAAAGAGAGCGGTCCACTATTAACAGTCGAATCCCTAAATCGACTCGGTGAAGAATATATACACATCCACCACAACCCGAGTTAGTTAGTCCTGCATATGTCGTATGTCGTATGTCGCATCACTTTCCGCAAGTCTAAAAACAAGAGAATCCGGGACATCATCATCACCGGACCTCAAAGCACCCGCCATGCCACGGTTAAGGTCAAAAATGAGGAAACGAACCTCCCCAAAGACATCAACTCAAAAGAGAAAGGAAATTCGTCCAGTCCCACCACTGCCTATACGCAATACCCAGCTTCAGCTGCAGGTCTGCAGTCTTTTGCCCACTCTACCGCTCATTCTTCCCCCCGCAAGTCCTTGAACCCGGCTGCCTCCAGATCCTCCTCGATCAGGCCCGGCAGCGAGATGTGATGCAGCACGACCTCCTTCAGGTTCTTCTGGATGGCCTTCTCATCTGGCGGGGTCCAGGTACCGCGCAGGATCTGGTTGACGGCCTGGCTGTAGAAGTTCGCGCTCTCGGTGTAGGTGATGAAGCCGGCCGCAACGGAGATGTAGAAAATGCCTGGGTAGTCCTGGTCGTAGAAGCGGCAGTACAGCGGACGCGGGGCATCCGCGGCCGCAAGTGAGTCGTACTCGCCGGCGGCGACGCCCTCGGGCAGGTAGGCGGACTCGGTGGACCAGCCCGTGGCGGCCACAAGGAGCTTCGGATGCAGCACAGTGCCGTTGGTCAGGGTGACACGGTCCCCGTCAATTTCCTTGATGCTGGTGTTGTTGTGGATGCGGAACTGGCCGGCGTGGTAGGCTGGGACTAGGTGGGAGCGGAGGATAAGGCCGACTTTGGCCGAAGGGGGCTCGTCTGTGGAGGTGGATGCATGGTTAGCAAGGGGGCGGGGATGCTTTCTTGTGACTGTTTCGTACTATCTCCTTTTCTTGAGGAGGGTATCTAGGCGAGGGAATGGTAAGTGGAATGGGCGGGGAACGTACGGAGAGGAGGGCGCCACTCGGGCACGCCTTGGATGAGGGCCCAGATGAGGTGAATGTAGTAGAATATGGTGTCGACAACAAAGATGGGCATAACTCGGTAGAGCACACGCATCAGGTGTAGTTCAGTCCATCCGAGATGCCAGAGCCAGGGCCACCACAGGTCGGGGGTTCCCCTAGTCAAGGTAGGTTAGCCGCGGGAAAGTATGGGAGCAAGGGAAACAGGGTTCCCTACCAGTGGGCAGACCGTGCGACCAGATGCACATCCTTAGCATCTTGGGTGATACAGGCTTCTTGAATAATATCCAATGCCGAAGGACCGGCGCCAACGACGAGAATATCTGATTCGGGGAGTTCTTTGGCGTCGCGGATGTTGTTGTTATGCTTGATAGGGAACTTGGCGGTTTCCTGGCCGAGAAACTCGGGCATATAAGGCTCCATGTTATGTCCTCTGGGGGCAAGTGGTTAATCACTGGTTCATGCCACACCCAGGAGAATGGATATAAATAATAGTAGTTGGTGCACGGGAGGGAACAGGATGAGGTCATCACTTACGTGCAAACCAGAACACTCCGGGTATAGATGGTCTGGGAGACCGGGGATTCGAGCCCGTCGACGAAGGGCCGGAGAGTGACTTGATGTAGCATGGGCTTCACCATCTCGACTTTGGCCACATCGTGCTGCCACAGGACATGATCCTTCAAGTCGAATTCCTTGAAGTATGCATGGCAGAACTCTGCGATCTGGTCTCGGGAGGCGCGACGGGCGGGCTCCCGTCGCGGGAAGCGAACGCCGTGGCATTCATATTCGCACACGAGATCCTGCAGGGTCGAGTAGGCCGGGATATGGCCGTTCCAGATGCCTCCTGGAATGGCCTGACGGTCCACGGCCATGACGGCGAGGGGCGGGTCATCTCGGAGCAGGTTCCGGAGACAGACCATGCCTGAGAGAGTGGTTAGAGGCCATCTCTTTCCATATATCTGCGCCCAGATTGGAGATGTTGGATAAGGGGTAGGGCAAGGGTCTTCCTGGGTATATACCTGATGGCCCGGTGCCAATGATGAGGGCATCGATTGGAGACTCGGCAGATGTCCCGATGGATCCTGCTCGCACCTGGTCGACGGTGGTCGATTGCGTGAGGCCCTTTTTGAGAACCATTGCGATGGTGATAGCTATCTTTTCTCTGCCTTCTTTTCTTTTGCTTTCTTCTTTTTTTTGGGCTCTTGGTTATATCAAGAATTTGCAAGAGGGAAATGGAAGACCAGTGGCAGTGACGCGTGGGCGGGTGATAATTATATAGAAGCTGCCTCTCCACACAAAATTTGTCCAAAGCTTCTTTTTTTTTTTTCCTTTCTAGAAAAAAGAGCGAGTTAGGACAGGGCTGACGGGAAATATTCCGATCTTAATGCCACTTAGAGATCGGAACCGCGTGACAGGGGATCGCGGGGGTGGGCTATACAAAGGAACTGACCTCGCACCTTCTGCCTCGTGTCGCACTCTATAGTGGCTGTATACTTGCGGTATACCGGCTAGATACCTGCAGTATACTTCGCCGAGTCTGCACGATCTCGAATGAAGGATGCAGGATGCATACGGAGTCCTCTGCGGTCTGCGGTCTGCAGTCTGCGGTTTCCGGGTCTGTGGCCTGTGGTCAGTGGCTCTCAGCGGCTAGTTTGGCTAAGTCGGTGCGACCGTTGCCCGCAAAAGACGCCCATAAACGACCGCCAACAACGACGGTCGACCCGCCTGGAAGGCCAATCAGGGGCCCGGGCTCGAGACGCAGCCGGTGGAGCCAGCAGCAACTAAGACGCGATTGGCATTTCGGAGCGAACGAAAGTACGAGGGGCTCGAGAGGCCGTGGGAGGGCCTGGCGGGGGGTGGAGGGCCTCGTCGACCGCGCTAAAGGTGAAGAATCCCAACGCAGACTAGCGCGAGCCGGTCGAGTCGACTCGCGACGACGCGATGGCAAGCAAAGCAGGCAAACATGGCCTCAGGGGCTAAACCCAAATCTCGTGCACGGCGAAGAGACACCGAGGGCACGAGAGAGCACAAAGTACGGGCACCCTATCATTGCGCCCCTGAGACTTCCACTTCTCTTCTCGCCGGCCTTGATCCTCCTCCACTTCCACCCCCCATCTTATACTCCTCGCCGCCCCGTGGAGCCCGTCCAGGATCGCAGGATTCCGCCCTCCTCCTTCTTCCTCCACTCGTCCCCTCTCGTCCCCGCCCGTCCCGAGGATGGCGTCGACGTCCAGCGACGATGCGGCCCTCCTGGCCGCGCTCGGCCATAAACAGGAATTGAAGCGCCAATTCAGCTTCTTTTCGATGGCTGCGAATGCAGTCATCACTGCCAGCGCCTGGGTAACTTGAATTGAATCCCCCACCTCCTTTCCTTCAATCTGCCTCGCCGACCTTGTGAATGGCTTAATTCTCTGGGTTCTCCCAATTGAAATCTACCTCCCCCCCCCCGCGCGCAAGAACGCTTGGACCATCTCTTCAGCTTCCCACTGATCGCATGATAGACGGCAATCGTGGGATCGATCATCACCTCGATCTACAATGGCGGTGCGCCGGGTTTGCTCTATGCCTGGTAAGATAACAAACCCAACCCGAAACCCAAATCCAAACCCAAACGTCTCATGAACCCTTGCCCCACCGAACCCAAGAACATCGGAGATATGGAATCGGAAAACAGACAACCACAATCACAACCACAAAACTGCAGTCTGCAGACAATTCTCTCCACCAAAGCCTCTGAGCTAACCATGTCGGTTTGTGATCCAGGGTCGTTGATAATTTTTTCTTTCTCTTTGTGGCGCTTTCGATGGCCGAGTTGACCTCCGCCATGCCCACCTCCGCTGGAGTCTATCACTGGTCCGCCGCGCTTGCCGGCCCGCGATTCTCCAGACCCATTGGTTTCTTGACCGGCTACTTCAATGTCCTCGGATGGGCCCTGGGTCTGGCTTCTCTCTACAACGTCGCCGGTCTCGAAATCACCGGCCTGTATCAACTATGGCATCCTGATTACACCTCGCAGCCTTGGCAGGTATTTGTCATCTTCGTTGTCCTCAATTGGTCCGCCGCGGCGTTTATCCAGTTTGGCAACAAGTTATTGCCTCTTTATACGAAGTTTGGATGTATGTCCTCGCTCATTGTGTTCCTTCTCCTCTCATATCGTTGGTATTAGATGCGTGCCATCTATATCTTAGGGTTCGGGCTCGGGCTGTATCTAACGATTCGTATAGTATGTATCAACATCGGTGTGTGGTTTGTCGTCATCATCTGTCTAGCCACCCTCCCGAAGACGCACTCGACCAATTCCTTCGTCTGGCTGGAGTACGAGAACATGACGGGCTGGCCGACTGGCGTTAGCTTCATCCTGGGCATGGTCGCCCCGGCCTTTGCCATCGGTACCATCGATAGCTCCACCCACATGGCCGAGGAGATCCCCAATCCCTCGAAGAACATTCCCAAGACAATTTTGGTCCAGTGGTTTGGTTCCTTCGCCCTGTAAGCCAAACAATCCCCAAATTCCCCCCTCAGCCGCAGCGCGCATCTCCTTTCGCGTAACTGACCCCGGGGAATCACAGTGGTTTCATCTTTCTGATTGCGCTCTTCTACGCCGCTGGTTCCCTTGACACCATCCTGTCCGCCGAGCCAAACTTCCCCGTTGCCAGCATCATGGAGTCTTCTTTCCAGAACACCAATGCGGCCTTTGGCTGCGGCTTGATCATTTTCTTGGCCTCTATCACCGGCCAAGTCGGCGCCCAGATCGCTGCAGTCCGCAGTATCTGGGCCTTCGCGCGCGACGGCGCTCTGCCCTTCTCCAAATTCTTCTCTAAAATCGACGACCGCAGCGTGATGCCCGCGCGCGCTAATATCCTAATCGGTATGCTGAGATCCCGCTTGCCCTTTGATTCGCCCCTCCAAGGAGAACGTATTATTTTCTCTGGGAACTGCAACAGCTAACAGGGCCCCGTTCGTTCTAGCCACCATTACCACCGCCCTAGGTGCCCTCTACGTCGCATCCACAGTTGCTTTCAACGCCCTCGTCGCCTCCTACGCCGTCATGTCGACGACCTCCTACGGCTTCGCTATTGGCGTACACCTCTTCACAGGCCGCAAGCGCGTCGCCCCTGGCTGGTTCCACCTGGGCGACGGCATCCTGGGCTTCGCCGTGAACAGCATTGCCATCGTATACATCTTCGTCACAAACGTCTTCTTCTGTCTGCCGTACAACCGGCCGCCCGTGACGGCGGCAGGCATGAACTACACCTCGCTGGTGTCGTATGGCATGGCTATCCTCGTCATTATATGGTGGTTCATCGGAGGGCGCCGTATCTACAAGGGCCCGACGCTGTCGAGTGAGACGCGACATGTGCTCGAAGGACTGGGCCGCGTGGAGCCTGATGACCATGTTGAGAGGACGGTTGTGCCAACAGAAAAGATCTAATGTGTGTGTATTCAAAAAGGGTGTAAGTCTTTGGATGTTCTACCTATACTTCGTTTTATAGGTGGGACTTGTGTTCATATTTTATTTTCTGTTCTGACGACCTTCATTTTTCGAGGCTGGCACGGGATGACCGGTGATTCTCGGACTGCTGTTTCATAATATGCGTATATTTCCCTTTCAGATATAGACAGTTTTGCATGGTTGATAATAGAAACGCTGTCTCGATGTTCATGCTCGAGGGCTTTGCATATGCACACGAAGGGAAGAGAGAAACCCAAAAAAAAGAAAAAAATAATGCCCGAGAGAAGATAGGGAAAGACATAAGAATCAAAGTCAAAAGTCGTAAGAGGACATGTGAAGATGTCGAGATTATGTGCCGAGAGGGAAGAAAGTCCGGACCAGAAATCCGGATCCCGGCGCCCAGACTTCCCTCCCTCTCAAAATGTTGTTGTATGTAAATGTACCGGCAACAAGGTTGCCGCACTCAAAACATCGTCAGGTCGAATCCCCGCTTCTCCAAGAAGATATCCCATCGCTCAGTCGCGCCCGAGTCCCAGTATTCCGTCATCGCCTTGCGCGCGCTCTGTACATTGCCCATGCCGTACGGCTCCATGACCGCCAGCCGCCCACGAATGATCTTCCGCTGCACGGGGTCCTCGGTTTCACAGCCGACTGTGAACACGGGCCACAGGGTGAGAATGTTGGACATGGAGTCGAGCGGGATTTTCTGCAGCATCTCGATGACCATGTGGATTGCGTGCGCGGGCTTGGTGTGGTCCTTCGGCAGGCACTGCACGCGGGAGTACAGGTGCAGCAGCGAGGTGTACAGGAACGCCCGGTGAATGTGCTGCATTTCCTCGGCCATCTTTTTCGTCGCCGGGTTGCGCTCCAGGTCTGGGTTCGTCGTGCGGTCGTACAGCGCGTAGATCTGGTCCTCCAGGTGCTGGATCTCGGCCGGGTCGGCCCCCGTGTCCGGAATGTCGTCTGCGTCTGCGTCCAGCGAGATTACCTGCATCGCATTGCGCTGCACGATCGCCATTCGCCCGATTTGCGACATGATCGGGATTAGCTCCCACGCGTAGCCGGTCCACTCGTCGATGTAGCCGTGTGCGTCGTTGGTGGTCGGTAGCGACCAGTAGCTGCCCTCGGCGTTGGAGGAGGTGTGCAGCCCTGACACGCCGGCGAAGATGTCCAGCAGGGCAAACCACTTCACCAGGAAGAGCTTGGTTGGATCATCGGTCTTCAGCGAGTCGGCGTCGCCTTGCAGGGCGAAGACAGAGGTGACCAGGTTGCTAGCGCCGGAGAGGTGGATGCGCCAGGAGTTCATACCACCGTTAATGACGTCGGAGGTGCAGAGAGCCAGGGCGGTGGTCAGGGTTTCGGGCCTATTGGCCTTTTTTGGGTCGCTCATGGCTTTACGCAGGCCGTTGAGGGCTGCGTTGGTGAATTTGGTGACGCTTTTGGCGAGGTCGCCAGAGAGGTCCTCGCGAAGGCGACCGTAGTGGGAGCAGGCGCAGGCGAGGAAGGCGTAGAGGAGGTGAGGCGACGACATAGCCATCTGGAGGAGATCTTCACGAAGGGGATTGGATTTGAGGGACAGGGGAAAGATGACAGGCGCCGTTTTATGGAAGTAGTGGTCAAGGAAGAAGCGGCTGTGGGGGAGTTGATGAGATAGGTGGGGTAAGCGGAGAGGGCCTGGGGAACTTGATATTGATATTGATGTTGATATGGGTATAGGGGTTGGGATTGGTGCTGGGAGTAGAGAAGGGGGTGTTTTTGATAATGTGGATGGTGGATTTGTGCATGTGCTTGATCCCTGTCCTGTCTAATTTGATCTTGCGGTTCCAATGCATGGGTATCGGTGAAGGATTGGTAATATGGGCTGATTTGCTCGACCCAGCCATAGCTGGTGCTCATCCGGCGGGGAGTCGCCACCGAGTAGTCCGAGGCAGTGCCGGGGGACATTGTCAAGGCGGACGATGCTTCAAGCCCGCCCTCGAAAAAAACATCGGGTTGGATTAGAGGTCGTGGGAAATGGCCAATCGGCATTTCCACGGGCGTTTCTATATTCAGGCCAGGTTTCGCACTGGCTGCTGGTTTTCTAAATTCCGATTTGGGAGGAATTAGAGGGACCTCAAAGGTTGGCCCTGGAGGATGCAATGATGATGCATCGGACAGGGCTGGTTTGGGTGGGTTTGGTTCACCCTGAGCACTCTGAGTCCGGTCTTTCTGGCGGTTCTTGTTTTTGAACGGACGCCCTTCTGTCCAGCAGAGTTTAAATTCATATTTGCACTTCTCTGGGCGCAGTTTACAGCGCTGGCAGGTGGGTTTGCCCTCATCGCACTGTGAATCTCGTGAATCTTTTCATTCGGACCGGTCGCGGTCGGGTTTGTTTACCTTGATCTTTCTCCGCTTGCACTCCACGCAACCGGATCTCAATTTCGTGTGCGGGCGTATTGTTGAGCTACTCATTGTGCTGAACCTCCGGCCACGAGGCTCAAGGGGAGGGAAGGCTCTGAGGTTGCATCAGGGATAAGGAGAAGAGTCGGAGAAAGTGGGGTTGAGAAGGTCGAGGATCACCCGAACCCGACTTGATAAGCGGAGGAGGCCAATCAAACCCAGGCGGACGGGTAGATCCCACGGCCACTAGAGGGGGGCGGCACGCGCCCTGTTCATTGGCTTTGGTTCCGAGGTTCGGTTTTTCCCCAGTGCGTAGAGGGAGACGTGGTTCGACGGGAGGGTGCGCGAGTATGTTCCTGAAATAGGGGACGGCGTCGCAAGTATACCACTCCATGTTGGACCCAACCAGGGACTAGCAACGCGTTCAACGAGACCTCAAAGGGTGAGCACAAGACCTGGATCGATCAGGACACGCCGGTCATACTCCTCGTTCAATGATATCCACGCATTGAAACCGCAAGATCAAATTAGACCGGATTGAGAGCGAACACAGACACGATTGAGACGGATGCTCCATGTCAAGTATGTCATATCCACACAGTACAAACCTGTAAAGAAAGCCTTGAGCATGTTCCGCAGAATATTCAGTGAGCAAATATTAAATCTGGGATTGGATCAGACCTTCAAGCAGGCGGTTTTTATCCCAGAATTTCTTGTTACCTACCCTTCTTAGTCGGACTAGGAGTCGGCTGCGAACTCGGATTCTAAAAGGCATCTGTACACAGTCTTGGAGGTGTACCATTTTTCCATCACTCAGGAAGATGCGTTCTCGCCTAGTCGGGCTCGGGCTCACTAGGTGATATTCTAGAACGTTTCGACGATGATAGAGGCCAAAAGGGGGAGGGAAGAATAAGGTATTTAGCCTTTGAGGCTCCGGGGACTAAAAAAAACAAGGTTAAGCTTGTTGTCCTACTCTTTCGGTCACACGAGGGGATCGATCGAGCGGGTCGATCGAGTCGCGAAAACTTGGTCAGTGCATCGCTAAACCATTCTTCCCCCATTTGCAAGTAGACTTGGTCGATTTCTGAGCCGTTTCATCGATCTGTCGAGTCGATATGTATGTTTTTGCGGTGCGTTCCGAAACCATTCTTCTCGCGGTGTGTTAGAGCTGACGAAGGCGCGTTTTCCTTGTAACCTCTGGAGATCTGCTTAACTGCTGCCATTAGAATCCTGTAAAGCACGTTAATCAATCATAATAACGATATAATGAAATCGTAGGTCATGAGAGTCCGTTTTTGAAGTTTCGCTCCGGGTGCATTCCCGGCGGGTTGGAAATCCACGTCAGTTTGGGCACATGTACTCTTTGTACCCGACATTTCGAATTTATGTGAGCTCGCCTAACACACTGGAATTCAATAAATAGATAATTAGATGCAATATCTACAGGCGTTATTGTTCACAGACCGACTGGGGCTCGCACTGACAGCCCTGCATTCGGTTAGGCACGTCTGCGTGGCAGCGGGAATCGCACCGAGATACCACTTTGGTCTACCCCGGACCAAATGATTATTTCAACAGGCGCCACAAATGCAGGTGATCTGCCTTCGCTCGCAAGTACCCATTTCAGGCATGACTCCATAGCCGCCCCGTCGAGTCGGTGGGGCGTCCAATATTCCACTTCTGAACCGGCGGGTCAAATATTGAATCCGAGTGGGGCGAAGGTTATCGATATCGATCGCCAGGCAAGCGCCAGCGAGCCCGCGATGTGATCGTGAGGGGATGGCAGCACCCCCCTCAAGTATAAATGCATATGAAAGAATGAATGAGAAAGAAAAGTATTTAGTAGATTGGGACTGCTTTGATCAAAATAAAAGCGAAAAAAATGAAGGTATCGTCGGTGGTACTCGTCTCCTTGTTAGAGGCGGTCTGGGGGATCAACGTGGGACAAGGCTATCAACATCCAATCGAGGGTATGTATACTCCTGGTACATGCAAGGACCTCGCGATGTTCTCCTGTACTCCTGCACATTTCCTGCACTCATCCAGGTGCTCCGAATTATGAGACTAAACGGGCAAGCATACCAGATCTTGACAAGGACCTTCCCTTCTCTCAGCCCGTGACCTTCGCCCATCTCGAATGGCAACGCTGTCTAGCGGCCAATCATGAACAAGTACGCAGCCCTTTGCTTTCATATCTCTCCTATGGAGCCCAAATTCTGGTCTTTGGTCTCACCAACTGCCACATCATAGCCTCTCGATATTGCCATTCTCGGATTCCCCTATGACACAAGTACCTCCTATCGCCCCGGTGCTCGCTTCGGCCCCCGCGGCATCCGCGCCGGTTCTTCCCGTGAGAAGAAAGGCCGCAGCTATAACACCGTCTGGGGTGTGGACCCATTCGAGGAAGGCCTCAGCATTGTAGATTGTGGAGACATCCCCATCACCCCGTTTGACGCTGCTCATGCGTTCAAGCAAATGGAACAGGGATATCGGCAGGTTCTATACCATTCAACCAATACCTCCAAAACCGCGCACAACACTTGGACCCATCCGCGGATCATCAGCTTGGGTGGCGATCACTCGATTGTCTTGCCGATCTTGCGGTCTCTGAAAACCGTCTATGGGCCGATCTCGGTGATTCACTTGGATTCGCATCTGGACACCTGGGACCCATATGAAGGGTACACGGGCATTGCATCCGAGCAGTCTGCAATCACCCATGGTACATTCTTTTGGCATGCGAGCCGAGAAGGATGCATTCACAAGGGAGCCAGTGTGCATGGCGGCCTTCGAACCAAGTTGTTTGGGCTGAAAGACTATGAGATTGACAGTGACGTTGTTGGCTTTCACCGGATCGAGGCCCGCGAGATTGATGATATTGGGGTGAACGGGATCATCCAAAGGACTCTGGATGTCGTCGGGAAAAATCCAGTTTACTTATCAATCGATATTGACGGTCTGTTATTTCTCTTTGGAATTGTCGAGACACGGCCACTGACATATCAGTAGTACTTGATCCAAGCATCGCCCCCGCTACAGGAACCCCCGAATCAGGTGGCTGGACTACGCGGGAGCTGAAGCGATACATTAAGGGCCTGGAGGGCCTGAATTTGGTCGGCGCAGATGTTGTAGAAGTCAGTCCTCCCTATGACTCGACGGCGGAGATGACCTCAGTTGCAGCGGCAGATTTGATCATCGATATTTTGGCGGCGATGGCCAAGAAGAAGACACCGGATTTTGATACCAGCGCCTCTCCTAAATATGAGCTATAGTATGGGATTCCTGCTGCTATGATCGAAGCCTTTTCTCTCATTTATCGGTATTGACATTAGGGAAACAGAGTAGGTAATATAATATTAGCTCCAAGTATCTTGTATCAATCTCCAGATCCAAAAATAAGCACTTCATAGTGGAGCATCTAGTCGATAGCTAGAATTCAATAATCAAAGCGTTATTTTTTCTAATCGATCTGATAATCGATCTGGGACCTAATCAATCTTCATAAAGTATAGCCGGTCTATCCAAAATTACCATGTACTTTACTTTTGCCGTCATTTGTCTCATGTTTTGTCGTCCTAATTTCAAAATTCCTAGACAGCCTCTTTCATCGTGTCCTTCATTGAGATGAACGTTGAACAAGAAGTGATGTAATTATTCCTCTGCAGAATAGCTGACGAATGGCAGCCGTTCATCACTACCATAGCAATAAACATCATAGCAGCATCGAGAATTTAGAAGAAAATCTTCATGACTGATGATGTAACCGCTATTGCCTTGCATAAGTTCCAGGAGATGATAAATTGATCGAATCAAAAGTAAGAATTCTGAGATTTGGCGCTGCTGGGCTCGCTAGAAACAAAAAGCCTGGATACGCGCCACGCCACGGAGAGATTAGCCAGTCCTTTGTCACAGCCCGGATTATCTGTATAGACTAAATAAATTAGCGGGCATCTTTCCTCTCGACCATTTTTTCAGGATTTCGGCCATTTGGCAACCGTTCGTGGGACCATTGGAACGACGGGCTGTCACACTATTCGTCTATCAGATGTGATAACCAAAGAAAATACTGTTTGCCGAGCTCATGTAACCGGAATTGTATAGTGAAACTAGAAAAGCTCGCCACTGGGTCTGAGGAGATAGAAAGATAGGTCGAATCAATAAATCAACCACCACCACCACCACCACCACTGACGCTGCGTAAGTGTACCGGGAAGTTCAAGATTTGTTCTGGGCTGACCAGAGATACAGTCGAGGACTTAACAGAGCCACGGGAGGGCGGGGGAGGTGGGGAAGTGGTAGACAACCGGTTTGGAGTCCAAATTCTTCCAATAGGGCAACCGGGCTAATGCGCTAACGCAAGGAAACAATATCCGCGCGCGAAGACAAGCAAACTAATCAAACAATCAATAGTTCAATGGAAACTTGGAACCCGACACCGCCTGAATTCAGAGTTCAGAGTTCAGATGGGGGAAGCCCACCCTAGGGTTACAAAACTGGACCCTGGCTCTGTTGAAAGGATGAGTGGCCAGCCCTCTTCCTGCCCAATCCCCGCAAAATCCACCGCAAAATCCATAGGGTGCAAGAATGAGGTAATTTGTACCCTACAGGATGACTTGGCTTTCAGAACTGTTAGTGACACAGCTTCCAGTGCGATTTCGGACCTCCGAACATTGTGAGTTGTCTGAAGCATGGGCTTCCTTGTCTGGGCCGAGGCAACAATTGGCATCTTATCCTCCGACCAGGATCTTATCGACACACAGGACAAGACTATGGTCCGCTTCAATGGACCAACTCCGAACATGAAGCTCAAGCTAAGCCTTCTACATTGCCGGTGACGCTCAATACGAGTGTCGAGGCACGGACGCAACTATTTTCCGCCTTCATGGAAAGGTTTTTTGCTCCTAATGTGCATGTCAACACCAATGATGATAGTTGGTATCTTTTGATGGCACAATTTCCCCACCTAGCATCCGAATCAGAACTATTCGAGAGAGCCGTCATCGCATTGGCAGCTGTATATCTGGGAAAGAGAATGGACCATGCATGCTTAACCAGACATGGCATGGAAATATATATCACTGCATTGAAAGCCATGAGGCGCACAATGCAACAAAGGAATCCACCGGTTTCCATGCTACTCTTTACATCCATCGTGTTCCATACATATGAGGTGAGATAAGATCTCGAAGTCCTGGCATTGTTGATATTGTATTGTTAACATATTGGACAGACAATCCACAATAGCGATGACTCACTGCAAAATTGCTTCAACCATATAAGAGGAGGCACTGCACTGATGAAACATCATAGTCTAGACGTATTGAGAAATGAGAGACTAGGGAAGGCATTATCTGTTCGTCAGAAATGGGCCACAGTAAGGAAATTCCCATCTTCCGATGACTCCAGTACTAATTTGACGGAAGTCATTCTTCATATTGAATACACATGAGATATGGGGTCTAGATTGGACTTGTCTTCGAATACGACAAGAAGATACACCCATAGATGAGTTATTTGCATTCATTGCAGAAATAATCGACTTCAGAGCAGATCTAGCCAAGATCAAGGGTCTTCCACATGCCATATCAAGAGAGATACGCGAACCCATTCTGAGTCATTGTCACAGGCTTGAGAGGAGAGTTCGGGTTGACTGGATGAATGAAGCAGCTCAGAATCTTGATGGCAAGCCTTCTAATTTCAATATGAGCAAGACTGTACTCAAGTCTAGAAGGTTGCAATCATACGATTTCAAAAGCCTAGAGACGGCCAAAATATATCTGCTCTACTGGTTGGCTCTGGCAGTTATACATCGTACAATTTACGAAACGGAAAAGCTCATGGACCAGCACACAGATTCTCAACCCATGCTCTTTTATGCCGGCGAAATCTGTCGTTCTGTGGGATACTGCATGCAGCCCCAAAACCGGATGTCTTCGGCGCACGCCGTCCTGTTTGGAGTGTCTCAAGCCTCAAAATGCTATATCGCCTCTCGAGAAAACGACATGTTCATGTTGTGCCAGGAGATATATTCTATAGTAGGGTCTAATGGTCTGGATATAGCTTTACAAATAAGTAAAGAGGACTGGAAACTTTGGAATCAGGGTGACGAGACAAGACACCTGAGGCTTCGAAGTTGATCGATTAATAATTTCCCCAGTCTGTTTTTACAAAGCCCTAATGAAAAATGATTTTTATATAGGTAAGATTAATGCGCATCTCTCAAGCGAATTTTTGAGATAAAATTTGTCTCGTCATGGCCTGAAGGCGACTAAGGATTCTATTACTAATGAAAAGAAAATCATCAACTGCCTTCTTCGTCTTATCTTTACCTTCTAAACGGCCCATAGGAAGAAATCTACCATGACTCCCATTCAACGCCAACTGATGTGGGGGGATCTATGTTTTGACATATACAAAGGCATGTAGGAGAACACGCTCAATTAGTTGCAATAAAACGATTGTCAATAGTAGCTGCAGAAATTCTAGCACAGATGGCCATCTACTGAGGGCGTGAAATGATAGATATATACGAGGGCAATAGATATAAGGTACCTTCGAGGTAGATAGGTTGATTTGGCCTTGGTAAGTGTTCTTTAAAAAGGCTGGTTTTTAATCAAAGGACATCACAGCATAGACCCGCCATTTCTTTTGATCAAATGTCGCAGATTGGATCCTGCCAGTTGACTTGCATACTTTGATATGGCGCTCTATTCAATAAGTTCCTCAATTTATATTCCAATTAGCTTCGAGGCTGATTGTAAACCAACTTGTCTCCTGAAATGCGGGTCTTAGCAAGTGACAGACTTGATAAAGAGTCTCGGACTCATCGGGGGTGCTTGAGGAACGGCAGGAGCCAGCGAGCTTCTGATAAAGGGCGCACTCGGGTGATAAGCCAGAACAGTTCTTCATTGGCCCCCCTCACTTGACATGCATCCGCGCTACATGATTGATCTTCAGAAAGACATCTTTAAATACCATGACTAAAGTCACCCGAAATGGCCCTTTAGGTTTATCTTCATGCTTCACTTCTCCGCTCTACGAATATTCACTCACGATGCATCTTGCGTTTCCACCTTCGCCTCCCAAACGAGCATCCAACTCGGATAAGTGCTTCAAGAGCTCAACCCCCCATCCTTCTCCTGGTATCGAAAATCAACAATCACAGAGGTCCTTGTTAGGGACCAGTAAAATCCTGACCTTTCGGTCTTCTAAGCCTTTCAGCGCTCCCGATCGGCCAGTCGATAGGCTCTTTTCCAAGTACCGCTTCTAAGAAGTAAGTCACAGCCTCTGGAGTTAGCACTGGCTTTTGTCTAAGAGATCACTTTTCCACTAGATACCAAATCCATGGAACCGGCGTTACTAGTTTACTTTCGGAATAAATGGTGGGAAAGGTCCTTTACAACCGTGTTGGCAACACGGGTCAATGTCGTGAATTCTCTGTACGGAATACTATTACTTCCCCGCCTCTTTGGCATGACGACACCGTAGCTAGGATCTTAATTTAGTAGGATGAGATCTGATTTCATTCCACTGTATTGGCTATAATTCGCGAGTGAGGTCGTATACTAATTTGAAAACACCACATCTTCTGGTTCGCTTTAAGGAAAGTGGATTGATGCTATTCTTGTGTACACATTTTCACCTTTAATCTATGAGATTGTGTAAGGAAAGATGCCTTCATCTGAGATAATACTGCTGATAAATTATCATGGTGTTTCTTTAAATTGATTATCGGCCTTGGAATAGTTGCCTGATGAGGTCTAGAGAGCCTGAGAAACCAAAATGCGCGGCGTTGGGTCTGCTTATTCAACCAACGCCCTGTCCCAAGTTCCCCTCTGAAATCCGAGCCAAACGAGACATTCAATCGCATGATAAATTTATAAGCAGCACTCGTCATTATGAGATTTTTCGTGGCATTTGGTATAACCCCCAAGCTCGGTGGAAACTGGCTGGGTGTGGGGGCAGAACCGTCGGCCGAATTCTCGGCGCAAGGCACTATATAGGGAGCATCATGTTCAACTCTTGGAGGTTCATTCGAGCAGCATCAAAAGCTTAAGCATTAACAATAGTATCTTTGCTTATTATCAAACATTCACTTTATTTCTATCAAAATGGTCAAAATCGCGGTTGCGGGTGGCTCTGGAAGTAAGTTTTACCTTTGAGAAAGTAATTCGCAAATTGTTGATTCCTTCGCAGATATTGGGCAGGAAATCATCGATGCACTTATTGCTACCCAGAAACACGAAATCTTACTTCTATCGCGAAAGGTATACTGCTTGCTTGCTTCTCAATCGCGATTTTTGGGTAGCCAAGTTGACCGTTTCTCAAAGGATGCCCCATCTGAGGATGTTTTGAACCGAGTGAGATGGGTCAAGGTTGACTATAACGATCCAAAGCAGCTGGCCCAAGTTTTACAGGGAGTGCACACTTTGCTGTCATTCACAATCCTGCAGGAAGATCCTTTGAGTCCAGTGCAGAAAAACCTTATCGATGCAGCAGTTCAAGCAGGCGTAAAACGCTTTGCACCAAGCGAATGGGGCTCGTTAGTTGCCCTAGATACAAGCATACCTTCAATCTCTCACCCTTTATAGGTCCAATCTGGAGCACTTGAGCTGGTACGCTTATAAGGGAGAAACTCGCAGGTATCTCGAGGAGTTGAATAAGGACAAGAAAGTAAGTCTTTCTAAAAAGACATCACAATTATCAAAACAATCTCACACAATCCTGATCGAATAGGTGCTTGAGTACACACTTTTCCAGCCTGGTTTTATGATGAACTATTTGACTCGGCCTCACAAGTCATCCAAGCACCTTCAGCAGATAGATACTCCATGGGACCTCTATAATCGCCGGTTCATCGTAATGGATGGCAGTGATGATCACATTATCACTCTCACTACGGTTCAGGATCTCGCCAATGTAGTTGCCCGCGCGATTGATTTTGAAGGCGAGTGGCCTGTCGTTGGTGGCATCAAGGGCACAGACATCAGCATGGGGCAGTTCGCTAGACTTGCTGAGAGCGTCCGCGGTATGTCGATCGCTCAATATAGTCTAAACGATGCTAAAATTTCCCGAACCAGGTGGTACTCCCTTCAAAATTGAGAGGCTGAAGAAGAATGATCTTCTGAGTGGAGAATGGAAGACTTCGTGGCTTCCTAAGGTTGAGCACCCCTCTATTCCATCCGGTCAGCTTGACATGATGTCGAGAGTCATTGTCTCTGGTCTTGTGCTTGGTATTTCAGCCAAAGATTTCGTTGTTTCAGATGAATGGAACCAGCTGCTGCCAGACTACAAGTTCACCCAAGCTGAGGACTTCTTGGCGGAGGCATGGCAGGGTAAACCTTAGATCAAGAACTCTGGAAATCATAACTGTACCTGTTTGTCAAATTGCTCGTTTATTTCTTGAAATGTTACCATGTAAAGTAAACGAACAAGATCTTGACAAGCAGACCTATTGTGGTTTTAAATTGAGCACGAATTCCAACTTCATAGCGAAGTAACCCAATCGCCGAGTCTTAGTGCGCAACTTGTGACCCTTTCGGCTTTGGTCCGCCGAACTCGGGCAAAGGAGTCAGCACTGTCATTGTCCTTGAACCGAGATGACTCGCTTTCTCCGCAAATTTACCACGATGATGTAAGGCCCCCATTGATAACTCACTGGTGAATATAAATCATATCTTGGTGGCTTTTGGATATGGCCGAATCGATCCTACCAGGAGACAGAGGCATGGCCAAGCGGAGAAAAGTGCGGAAAGGTACTCAGAGCTGCTGGGAGTGCAAACGCCGGAAGGTTCGCTGCATCGTCTCCTCGCCCTCTAATAAACTTTGCGACAATTGTACAAGACGTGGCACTACATGTATCAGCCAGGAATATCCAGACAAGCCCACACTCCCCATCAACAATAACCAAACCGAGGCGAGGCTCCGCCGAGTTGAGGAACTCCTGGAGCTGCTGATTCAGAACACCAATCCTTCCTTGGACCCTTTTCCCCTGCATGCTAGGGATATATCGCATGAAGAACCTCTTCCCGAAGCAGCATTATGGAAGGAGACATCCCAGAGTCAAGTTGATAGTCCGCCCAGTGGTGCAGAAGCATGCGACCAACTCTCACATAAGTGCGTTACAAGTAAATATGAGGAATTGGTGCGCCATCTCATCGCTGCATGGCCCAGTCAAGATGATATCAATCTCATTGGGAAACTCCATGTCGGCATTTCGACCCATCTACACCGTGACATATGCACTCCTCATTCTAGATTACAGGACCACAACTCACTATCCCCTCAGGAGATGCTGCAGTTACCTCCAATGGGCTCCCATCCAGTACTGATCGCGCGAAAACTGATGATGCTTGCTACATTCCTGCAGGGTGCTCTTGGGTCTTCATTCCAAGAATTTGATGGCAGAAGCAACTATTATCGCGAAATCATGGACCGGGCCATGGATAGGGCCACTAAGCTTGTGACTTCAAATGACAGCCTTGTCGCCTCAGTCGAAGGCATTGAGTGCATTATGATCGAGGCCATGTATCACAATTATGCTGGGAATCTTCATCATGCGTGGATGGCAGTCCACCGGGCTGTGGCTCTGGCACAAATGATGGCACTTCATCGAGGTCTCAGCTCGCCATCTCTCAAAATTCTTACGGCTGAAATGCGAGCGACCCTCGACCCGGATCATATGTGCTTTCGTCTGGTCGAAATGGACCGCTATCTCTCTCTTATGCTAGGTCTACCTCAAAGCTCCCTGGAGGCTCGCTATTTGAATCTCAAAGCATTAAAGGCCTGTCATCCGGTTGATCGTATGCAGCGCACCCATTGCATTGTTGCCGGGCTTATTCTGGAACGAAACAACACCGATCTGGACAGTCCCTTCAAAATCGAGGATATTGAAAAACTTTTGTTGGATGCCTCCGCGGATATGCCACCTCAATGGTGGTTGATTCCAAACTTTTCATCACAAGACAGCAGCGGCACGGAGCTTGTCGAGAGCACTGCTGGCCTGCTAGACCAACTCGCTCACTATCACTTGCTATTGAGGCTACACCTTCCTTCCATCTTACAAGCTTCATCTGATACCAGTCACGACTACAGTAAAATCAGCGCCCTAAACGCTAGTCGCGAAGTTCTTTCTCGCTATATAGTCTTCCGCGCCTCAGATCGGGCACACCTATATTGTCGAGGTGGTGACTATCTCGCATTTTTGTCTATTGTGGTCCTCTGTCTTGCCCACGTGAATGCCCAAAATCAACATCGGCAATTACCAGAACGAGCCTCGGAGTTTGGCGTTGTCTGCCACCTTCTCGTTCAAAGCCGTCCCAGCGACCGCGGGTTGATGGAGCGCACCTTTGGATTCCTTGAATCTATGGCCAACTCGGGCACCGATTCGATTGCTTCTAAGCTTACCCGTATCCTTTCTCATCTCCTTGATGTTGAGGCTAATTCTGCCAACGGAACTATTTACAATACGAGCTCCTCCAAGGTGGATGGGAATGATCTCCAGTGTGACGGCAAGCTGACCAATGACGGTGAAACTCTGCAAATTGATATTCCTTATTTTGGGACGATCAATTTCGAGCGAGGAGCCATTTCAAGGTCCGCCTTGACAACGACTAAGCATGTCGATTTGGAGACCTCGATCCAATCTGACACTGATGAATTATATTTGGATCAGTCGCGGGAATACACTGACCAACCTTGGCTTATGGAAGATTTCGCACTTGCAGAGAGTGACTGGAATCTGCAAAATATTGATACAGCCCTGTTTAATAGCCTTTTCTGTGGAATTCCCATGCCAGACATGGATCTCGATGGAACGGAGGGCGCATGGATACCCTAGATTTGATCTATTAATTGTAATGGAACTTCAATTTATAGTTTTAGAATTAAAGACCTGAAATCAATTTGGGCACTTATATAATGGGAGGCGGTAATGCGATCTATCGGTGAATATGGAATAGACTCAACACATACGTACTTCAGTCGCCATGTGGAGAGTACAAGCCATGTGAGCTGTTTATAGTGTGCCATGGACGGGATCTTCAGAAATGACAGAACACGAGGTGTCGGAGATTGCAAGATTACTGGTTCATATTTCTCGTGAAACCTTGTTCCGCAGGGGAAAAGTGGCTGGCCAAAGGCGGTTCACGATGCGAGCATCCCATTCTGGACTAAATTTCATGGGATGTGAGACTGGCGTGACTTCAGACCAAGGGTCAAGCAAGAAAAACAGCAGCGAGCATCTGCGGGAGTGGTTCGTTCGGCGTGGTATGACGTTTCGGAAGATTCCGCGGTTCGATCCTCGATCTGGAGATCTCACGGCTTGCAACTTTACTTGATTATAGAACGCGTGCCCACATTCCCACCTTCCCTCCGGTCCCCTTTGCCTCCGAATTTCAATCCGAGTTGCCTGGTGCTCTGTTTCCATCACGCTGCTAATTAATGATCCCCCGCCTCTCGTCGACCTCTTCAGTCGCCCTTGACTCATTTCTCCACATCGGCGTCGGAGCCGTGTCCCGCCAACCCCGCCTCCGAACGTCGTATTCCTCCACAACACCCTCGCATGCACACAAACACGACATGTCGCAGAACGAGATCGGGTCGGACGCCCAAGTACGGCGTCCAAAGAAGTTAATTTGTACCTCAATCCCCACCTAAATGAGCTGTGCCGCGCGCGACAACAGAGATTGCGAAATCCCCGCGGGGAAAGTTCGAGTGAGCTATCTTGAACTAACATTCGTATGACCCAACAGTTGCTCCCGGAGATATCGAAGCACCAGAAACCTCCGACGAATCCAATGCCCCGTTGCAGCCGGAACCACAATCTGCAGTCCCTCCTCACCTCAATTCCGCCGATGCTCTGCGCTCCGAGACGTCCACGCCAAATTCGGCTACTGAAAGCCAGATTCTGTCGCACCCGGCGCGTGCTCACCAATTCGTGACCAACCCACCCCTCACCGTCTCTCAGATGCACGGTACCAACCCACTCCATCAATTCCATTCGTGGTTCCGCGACCCGCGGTTGTCGGCGAGCTCGGCGCCAGAGACATGCACACTGGCCACGGCCTCGCTACCTTCGGGTCGTATAAGTGCTCGAGTAGTCTATCTCAAAGAGCTCGATGAGCGTGGCTGGGTGGTATACAGCAATTGGGGCAGCCGGGAAGGCAAAGGCGGGCAGGTCTTTGGGCAGCAAGCCGACAGCGCCGACACACTAGGGCCGATTCCCGAACCAGGGGACGAGTCACTACAAGACCCCAGCGCGGGGAATAAATGGGGTGCGTTGACATTCAGTTGGGCAGTCACAGAGCGGCAAGTCCGGGTGGAGGGCCTACTAGAGCCCCTCAGCCGTGAGGAGAGCGAGCTGTACTGGCGCACCCGTGAACGAGGCAGTCAAATTGGTGGCTGGGCGAGCTGGCAGAGCCGCGTGCTATGGTCTGCAGAGCCACCACAGTTGGCCGAGCATCAGCGACGCAAGAGTGTGGCCAAGTTACAGGAATCAGCGGAGCTTGGTACTGGAGCAGACGCTCTCGCCAATATTGACGCTACGGATATTGATGATGGACGAGCCCTGTTGGAACGACGGGTCAAGGAGATGGAGCAGCGATTTAAAGGCGTTGATCAGATCCCTCTACCCCCTTTCTGGGGTGGTGTGCGTCTTGTCCCGGAGTCTGTTGAGTTCTGGCAGGGCCGTCGCAGCCGGCTTCACGATCGATTCCGGTATGTGCGCGTAGACGGCAAGGGAGAGGATGTCCAATGGCGATTGCAGCGACTCTCTCCCTGAAATTTCTTATAGAGATCAAGTCGCCTAGAACGCAAGGCATTTTTTTTTATTTAGGGTATCAGACCTGGTCGCAATCGCAAGCATTATGTAGCTAGTCTAAGATTTTAATCCAAAGGCATTTGTTCTTGAAGGATCCTGGGGTAGACTTTGATAAAAAATTAGATAAAAAATTATTTCAGCAGATAAGCCTTTGTCTTAATTCTATTCTTCAGGTGATATCTGATCCCTTCTATAAGAGACTCTAGTAGTTTATAGTACGTCCCGAAACTACTCCAGCTTCCACTTATGAGGACGCTCCAGTTTGGAGACGCTGTATTTACTTACTGGTGCTGAATAGTGACTAAGCTAAGAAAGTGTCAAAACAACTACTCATGTAGTATTCTGCCCTGCTATTGAGTAATCTGCTATGTTTTACATTTCTTTTGTTCCGATTGATCTCGTCATTTATCATTTCGAGATCCAGAAACCACTATCTTATCAGTCTTGGCATCCAACCTTCCCCTTCCTTCGTGGGATCTCCACTCTGTCTACTCTGCCCCAAGCTTGATATCTAGGTGCTGTATAGCTCCAGGGAAACACCTATATATTAAGGGAGACTGCATATAATAGCCCGAATGGCTTCGACAACGACACAGCAACCCGCCACCAGCACCACGTCCCCCTGGATCGTCCTTGCGCTGGCAAGCGGCGCCTTCGCCGCTCTGAACGGACTGTTCGCAAAGCTGTAAGCTTCCGCTGTATAAACAATCATTATAGCAACAGGTCGCGCCTGAACCTCAGCTGACATACTACTATAGAACAACAGATAATCACACAACAGCTTTTGCCCAATCTATAGCCCACCTATTCGGCCTCGAGTCCTCAACTTTCTTAGAACTCCTCGTTCGCGGTGTACGCCCTCGCTTTCCTTCTTCGTCGCTCTTCCCCCTCCCTCGCACAAATCCAGATGAATATATCTATAAAGCAAAACTAACTTCGGTCCCAGGCTTGTCTTGGCCTCAATGTACTGTGCAATATTATCATGTGGGCCCTCTTTACCCGCGCCCTGACTGCCGGCCCGTCCACCACAAAAGTGTCTATCACAAATACCTCAGCCAATTTCTTGGCCACAGCACTACTCGGCATGATTGTGTTCAAAGAATCGGTCGGGGGGCTTTGGTGGCTTGGCGCCGCGATGATGGGAGCCGGTTGTATCTTGGTCGGAATGCGCGAAGGGGCATAAATATGATGTTCGGGTCTATTAGAATATAGGATGAATATAAGGTGATGATAATACAACAATGTCAGATTATCTTGGCAGATAATTGCTTCATTAAGGCTGGGACCCTGTCGACCATTCTCCCGGGCAGGTTCTGTGTTACAGTGGCGTCTGAGCTTGTCCAACTTGGCCTTATTCGCATTTAGCGTCTATAGCGGTGTCGAGACTCGCTTCTCAAAAAGAATTCCCAAATGCAAGGAAGTAGCAAAGACAGTGAGCTGGACATGTCGTCTTTATGAAAAATCGTTAGGGTTATTCCCGAGTTCTGAGACGCGGTGATCTACTCGAGGCCAACGGCCCAGATAAGAAGAAAAGAGTCATGGGCAATCATCCGATGCGTACCCCCCAAACACCTCTATCGGCCTATATCAACATAAATTGTACAATCCTAATGCCCGTCAGACCGCCTTTCTCTGTCTTCTAATTCTACAAATCCATCGTCCTCTGTCCCGTCCAAGATTCCCTCTGACTCCGGTGCTCCCCTAGTGTGACTTCGGTCACGGAGCTGGACGGGGCGATGAGCTCGTCCAAATCCAGACACAAACCCGACAACAGTCTGTATGAAACCCCATAGGCGGTCTTCCAGGGTCGCCGGGGCAGGAGTACTCAAGTGTCCACCTAGCGGGGCAGAGGAGAAGTCGGATGAGGTCGTTGCTGCTAGCGCATGTTCCTCGGCTTCAACCTTGAACTGGTATTTGAGGCAGTCCTTCACAGTCACCAGGCCTGTCAAACGACCACGGTGCTCGACAAGGATGACCCGGGGGCCCATCTTCTTGAAGAGTTCCATGACAGTCTCCAGCGGAAGACGAGGGTGCACAGTGAGTGGGGTGTGGTCGACATACCGTGAGAAATTGACCACACCAGCACCTACACTAGTTTGAATTTCGTCAAATGTCTCCGCAGCCTGAGAACTTCGTCGGCCAGATGCACGCCGCGCAACTGTTGCCTCGGCTGCCTCTTTGGTGAAGACACACCGTGCTCTAGGTGAAACAAGTCCCTCACTGCGTGCACGGTCGATAGCGTACCGCAATTCAGTACGTCCGATATAACCGACAAGAATTTTGGAACTTCGATCTTCAACAATTGGGAAACCTTGGAACTTGTTATCGCTCAAGAGGTGTTCTGCTTCGCGAACAGGGAAGTCTGAAGCAGGGAGCGTGAGCGGGTCTGTTGTCATCGCATGGGAAACTGGCACATTGAAGACATGGTCTTCCTTGTTATCCAAGAAAGGGAACCCGTTGAACCAAATCATTCGATCCGCAATGCCTCCGTTTCCAAATCGGTCTCCAACGGCTTTGGTCACGCCTACCACAATCTATTGTATATTTTGTTAGATAAGTTCGATCGATGCATGCAAGCAGGCGTAGAACATACCATGGTTGGTAAAATATAAGTCAATGCACCCGTCAGCTCAAACATGATCACAGTGACTGAAATAGTGAGATGCATAATTCCACTCAGCGCCGCTCCAGCACCTAGGAAGGCGTACGTCCCGGGAGTGATGCAAGGGACATCCGGCTCGCACGACGCGAAGAAAGCTGAATTGGGAAAGGATTCGTGTAGTGCCTGCACCATGATTCCCACCATGCGACCGAAGGATGCACCAATAGCCATCGATGGCACGAAGATACCAGCCGGCACCTTGCATCCATAGGAAATAATCACCAGCCCAACGCGCATAATTGTGGCAATGAATAAAGACAAAACCATTGACCATCGGTTCTTACTCCTATAAAAAAGCAAATTCGGATTAGAATTGTGTTCAAAGGTTTCAAACTTGGGTGAGACACTCTTACTCGCAAAGTCCGTTGTAATCATGTCCACCTTCACATTCACGGAAGAGAATCTCCATCATTTCCGTCATGTTGATCTTGAGAAACATGTTTGGATAGCATAGAATCGCCGTAAGAGCAGTAAGAAACACAGTCTCGGCGATAGGGTATTTCGTAAGATATTTCTTCCGAAATGCAGCTACCCGCAGATTCCACTTCATGACGAATGCGCCATACAATCCTCCGAAAACACCGAGGAGCACGAAAAAGATGAACTCAAAGAAATGCCATGTACGATCATATTCAACCTGAAACATGACCAACTGTCCAGTTCTGAATGGGTTCAAGGCCTGTTTGGAATTAGTGACATACTAGAGTTAGATATCCATGGAAACGTACAGCAAGCACACTAGTCGCCACTAGGGCACAGAAATAGCTACGCCAGAGTGTCTTAAGTGGGAAGTAATTGGCCATTTCCTATTCGTGATCAGCTTCCTGGGCTTAAAATTAGATAGTGTTAGACATACCTCAAGCGAAAACAGTACACCACCGATTGGACTACCGAAAGCAACAGCCACGCCAGCTGCTGCTGACGCAGTCAAAATCTCTCGTGTTTTTGAAGCACTTTGTTTGTACTTTCCAAAGAAGCGAGATATCACGTTTCCGGTACATACTGCAAAATGGACGCTGGGTCCTTCTTTTCCCACAGACAGGCCAGATGCGATTGCCAATGGCAATGCGATTGACTTGATAAGCAATGTCCAGGCTCCTAGAAACCCCTTCATCACGAACCCAGCGATAATGCATTTGATCTCCGAAATGCCGGATCCAGCGGCATAGGGGGCAAAAGTTTTGACTAGGATCGCTGCAATCAAAGCAAGAAGAACCTATACAGACGTTAGTTAAGAATTCTTTTTCATGGAACTGCAGGAAAGTCTTACCGCAAAAAAGAAATAAACAACGTAATTCAGGATCCAGAACGATGTCCAGTGTTTCCACTCGGGACAACCTATTGAGAAATTCATTTGTTAGTGCTAATCAGAACGAAGGCCACTTCAAAGGTATTTGACGTGATTTCACATACCTCCCTCAGCGCCCCAACAGCAGAACTGTTCGTTCAGATAAAATGCTGTTGTACAATGGCCGAGTTTGATATCCGATAGCCATTCAGTGATGATATTGAGCAAAGCGGAATTCAGCCCAATCGCCATGCCAACAAGGGTGACGACAAGCCAAGCTTGACCGGCATCATAGGACTCGCGTACTTTTCGTCTCCAGCCAAATACGCCTTCCTTGTCCCAGAAGCCTCCGCCGGTCCGTCGCCTGGCCCTTCGAGCGCTTTGCTCATATACCGCATCCTGAACCCAGTCGATTGTTGTGAAGTCTTCGTAACGTTTGATCTCGCTAATTTCTTCTGTGATGGCGGGGGGTTGGGTGTCTTGAGCATGGGATGTTGGGTCGGCCTCCAGGGGTGAGGAAACAGAGAGGCCAGATAGTCTGCGCAGGTCGCGACGCTCCGAGAGAATTGAGGGCGACCGGGAGGAGGCCGAAGAGAGTCGTGCCGAAGTCATACCATCGACCGGAGCAGTGAAATCAGCATAGTCTTCGAGCTCGGTCGATGATGCGTTTCCGCCGCGACAGGTGATCGCAGGCCGTCCCTGGGAGGGGGAAGCTGTCCGACGAGGCCTAAGTAATGGCAAATGGGCTCTTCGCAGAAAATCAAGGCCGATCGGAAAGGGTTCGGCTGTCTCAGGTAATTCCAACGTGAAACGAGGCGGATGTTGAGGTGTCTAAAGTGTATGTCCGCGCCAAGTATCGATAACGGAGCCCTGCTGAGATAACGCCCGCGCACACGCGTTTGGCTTTCTCGACTCTTACACTCGCGCCCTCGGACCTGCTGGACACGAAAGAAAGCTTCTCATCCTACCTATATCCTTTTAACTACTCATTCTTTGGTTATCTGTTATACCACCCCCTAATATGTCCCCAAAGACCATGGGTGAACCGGATGAGATCACTGGGCAGAGCGCACTTCCCAGTTCGTAAAGACCTCTCCGAGATCAGACAGGCAATGGCTAATGACTTTCCAGTCTCCCGTATCAAGAAGATCATTCAGCTTGACGATGATATTGTGCAATGTTCCAATAACGCGACCTTCGTCATTGCTATGGCCACAGTACGGAGCTCGCGCCTCACACTTCCTAGCACGCCGGCTAACCACAGCGCAGGAAATGTTCATCCAGTACCTCGCCGAGCAGGGTCACAATGTGGTCAAGTCCGAAAGGAAGCCGCGCAAGACTGTTCAATACAAAGATTTAGGTGGGTGATGGTTGGCGGCGCCATAAACCAGGCAAGCGGCGGGCTGGCTGACATGCAATTATAGCTACGGCAGTTTCACACATCGATAACCTCGAGTTCCTTTCCGATGTCATTCCCAAGACTACGACATACAAACAATTCAAGGAGAAGAAGGCCAAGGAGGCAGCGAAACAGATCGAGATGGAAAAGGGTCAACGCACTCTCAATGGAACCGGTGCTGGCCCCGGCAATACGAATGGTGCCACGGCTGAGAGCGCACCCCCTCAGACAGAAGCAAGTGCATCGTCACCAAATCTCCCTCGTACGCCTGTGGTCCCAGTAAGTGCGCTGATCGTGGACCGGACGGTTGAGCCTGCGGTTCGGCAAGACACGGACGTAGAGATGAAGGATTAATTTGGAAGATTTGTCCGGGATCGAAAATAACAGTTCTTTTCCGTTTCTGATCGATTTGCATTGGAGTTGCTTGGATTTCTGGCGGGCTGTCTCTTAGCCAAAAGGTGCTTTTTGTTTGCTCTCAGGTCGCATCGGGCTCGGGGGTATGGTGAATTCAACGCATTTAGTAGATACCAAATCACACTCAAGATACACTCGACATTCAATTCGATACTCCTCAGTAAACTC
Organism: Penicillium macrosclerotiorum; assembly: GCF_028827735.1. Lineage (NCBI taxonomy): Eukaryota > Fungi > Ascomycota > Eurotiomycetes > Eurotiales > Aspergillaceae > Penicillium > Penicillium macrosclerotiorum. Next base: position 4,087,645 of record NW_026643083.1, on the reverse strand, counting down.
CATTGAACCCGATGGCCCGAGGCCATAGTTTGCGTGTGGCATCATACACGAGGGTTGGTGGTCGAGGGATGGGGTCACACCCGGGATCCGCTCAGCCAATGACAGGCCCCGTGATTCCGATCGCTAGCGAAAGCTCTGGCTCCAACTTCGACTTCCGACTTCATCCACTCCCTCCCTCTTCCTCCCGCCTGCCAAACGACCAACGCAATTGCGGTCAATACACTCCCCTGCGGTCAATTGCATCACGATGTCGCTCTCCTCCGCTTCCAGCACCCTGCTGCGCACTTGCGCCCGCCAGCAGCTGCCCACCACCCGCGCCGCCGTCACCTCCTGCCAACAGCGGAGGGGAGTCTCCGATGCGAAGGCTTCGTTCCAGAGCCCCTTCGCCAGCGCCAATGAGCGTGGTTCGACCCTGAAGATCCCCAATTTCAGCAAATACCAGTCGAGCAAGTCCCCTCGCTCCAACCAGGTCTTCTCCTACTTCATGGCCGGCACCATGGGTCTGGCTTCCGCCGTCGGTGCTAAGGCGACCGTTCAGGGTACGTTTTTTTATACATTTTCATCCTCTCTCGAGGATTGGTTACCGGATCGTGGAGCAGATAATCTGGATCAAATTAAGCGCGTGGGTGATGTAAAGTTTGCCTTGGTTGAGACTAATGATGTGATTTTCCCCTGCAGACTTCCTCGTCAACATGTCCGCCTCCGCCGATGTCCTGGCTCAGGCTAAGGTCGAGATCGCCCTTGGCGCTATCCCTGAGGGCAAGAACGTACGTGACCTGGCCTACTGATTCTCCTGGCTCCCCAATTAGCAGCATCTCAACTTACACGCCTTTTTTCCCGCATAAACAGGTCATTATCAAGTGGCGTGGCAAGCCCGTCTTCATCCGTCACCGCACCCAGGGTGAGATCGACGAGGCCCGTGAGGCCAAGTGGGAGTCCATGCGTGACCCCCAGTCCGACGAGGATCGTGTGCAGCGCCCCGAGTGGCTGGTCATGCTCGGTGTCTGCACCCACCTGGGTTGTGTGCCCATCGGCGAGGCCGGCGACTTCGGCGGCTGGTTCTGCCCCTGCCACGGCTCTCACTACGATATCTCTGGCCGTATCCGCAAGGGCCCGGCCCCTCTCAATCTCGAGGTTCCCCAATACAGCTTCCCCGAGGATGAGACCCTTGTCATCGGTTAAACGACGCCTTTCCTGTGTGGATCAAAATGAAGACCTCGCTTTCTGCGGGCAACCATGTCTTGTTTAGACCGAAGTTGATTGTGAGAGGGAGGTGCAAAGACGAAGGAGCGAGGTGGGCAACCTTCGCTGTGTATGTGCTTGTGTGATCTGTTATTTCTTTTTCCCGTTTTTTAGACAGAGCGGCCGTGTGTCTTGTCAAGATTAAGAGACCGTGTTTTAATATGGACAAAAATGAGCCTCTTTTTCCACCCATTTCTGCTATTGTGTCCCCGGTCTCGCGACGTTCTAGACTCTTTCTTAGAGCTAGCGATGTTCAGTCGATTCCAGGGTGTGTCCTGCGGTCTCCTTGAGTACATACTTGTGTTCTATATTTGCCAGTGTATCGCCTAGTCATGAAATTTCTTTTGTACTACATCAGTTGCTTTTTCATTGAGAAGCTCCACGTTCTCAGCGTGGCCTCGATTTAGGGACATTTCGTTGAGGTATCTTCATTGTATAACAGGCCATCAGGAGAGGACTGGGCTAAAAGTACACATGGATTTATTGAAGTCCAACTAGATGTATCTCTTCATCTATACAGGCATTTACCAGAAGCGCTGGGTAGTATGTGCTGGGATGGATGGGCAAATAACGGAGAACAGCACGAAGTGTGATGTCCGTGGTTCTGTTTCCAATATACAAGTTTCGATTCCGGATCCCTTTACCGGGGCCTCACCAGAGCAATCAACAGGCCCATCACGGCCGCGCCAGCTGCAGCACTCTGCACAGCCGCTAGGGTGAGATCACGCTGGGAGATGACAAATGTGCGCTCATTGAAGAACTCGTTCAATACTTGTTGCCAGTATTCGAGGGATAAGGGGGGGGGAAGAGATGCTGGAGAGTCGGGAGAGGAGAGGTTGGGTGTCAAGAGAAGGAGAACCCGACAGCGTGGTAGTTTCGGACAAAGTAGACTCGGGTGAAGCGGCCACCTCTGCTGCCACGGGAGCTGCATCACTGCTAGGGGTTTCGATCGACGCGATCGATGATTCAACGGTAGAATCGATCACTTCGGGTAGAGTAGAGGCCATAACATAGCCCTCGGGGCCAGTCCGGTGCAGGGCTTTCTCCTTCTCCAAAGCCTCCACTACCTTGTCCTCGAATCCCTTGACAAGCCGGCGCCGGCGCCAGGGCTCAACAGCGATCTGGAAGATCAAGAAGAGGAGAACGTTCATCCCCATCAGGCCCCATGTACCCCAGGTACTCATCCGGCGGATCTTGTCGGACCAGACCTGTTCTTCGTGGTACCGAGAGAGAATACACTTGCTGAGTGACGCTGCAGCTTCTTCGGCCTCGCGTTCAGCCAGCGATAGAGCCTCTTGTGTCTCGGTCTCGGCAACCTCGTTGGTATGATCGTTGCGATAGAGAAGAGTAAAGCGCTCGAGGTCAGTTGAAGACCACGCATGCTTGCGCTGAAGAAGATCGTTGACTTCACGCTGGGAGGCGGAGCGACGGTTGATTGCGGTCGTATAATCCTCCTTGGCCTTGCGAACTTGTGCACGGGCAGCTCGAAGTCGGTTTTCTGGAGAGAAAAGGATAAGATAGTCAGCCCCGGTTCTGGTACTCGGCGGGTGAGCGGTTCTCACGCACCTTGGGTGTGGATTTCATTCTTGAGAGCCTCGATGCCGGAGTATCCGGTCAGATCATTTAGGCGTTGGCCCGCAACAAATACATTTGACTGAAGATTGTCCATCATCGTGCTAAACTGCTTAGACATTTTGGACCGGCGGCTCTCAATATAGGAGGGAAGGCCGCCGCGCTGCTCACCCTCCGCATTCGGGCTTTGGTCTGTATTTTTCTCTGGCTCTATCTGGCCCGATAGGACCTGTTCCTCTAGCTTGGGAGGTATCTGCTTTACGGAATCCGTCGCGGACGTGTTCACGGCACCAGAGCTCCCCGCACTCGGGCCTGGTAGAGGGATCGCCTGGGACGAATTGGCCTCTTTGGCCGCGTTGATCAGCCTCTCTGCATCAGAGATGGGCTTTTCTTTGTCATCATGTGGAAAAGAGGAGTCTGGGTGCTGCCGGAACTGGCATTGGAGGCAGACTGAGAAGCTCCGTGACGCCGGGTTCACGGTAAAAGCGTTCGGAGGTGTCGGGCGGAGACGGCGTGACTGCACTGGTCGGGCAGTGGTTCGCGCGAGGTGTATGCTAGACCGAAGCGATTGCCGAATAAGCAACGGCATGGACTGCATGGCCAGTATGAGGGCTTCGGGGCCAAGAGGGGTTGTTGAAGGTCGGTTGGGGTGCAACTCGAAAGAAATCCCGCCGGGTACGGAAGCGGTTCTCCCTCGGGGCGGGTTGCGGCCTACCGCTTATCAGATGGGACGGCCGCCGTCTAGCAGCAGCACCGTTTATATATTTAATCTTAGAGCAATAAATTTTGATCTGCTCTGTATTCTGCTGATAACTTCAGAGTTCTTGAGTTCCATATTTCGGGTGCCTTTAAACTTTCTAAGTTATTCGCACTTGGTAATGGTTTGTTTATGCCTTTTTAGGTATAGTGCCTAAGTTACGTATGTCCACGATATATATATATAATGACCCATCCTTTCTTCACAACATTTACGCAACTTCCTGATCAAGCCAGCTGATCAGCAAAAATCTCCAGCTGAACCAGATTGAAACAATTGATTGAAAATACTATGAAACCCTGGATATTCCCCAATGTACCACCTCTTTATCGAAAAATGGCTGCCGGTGTTGGGATTACACAGATGCATCTCGCTGGAGAGATGTTGAGACAAGGTTATAATTCTGCACACAAAGCGCAACGAATAAGAAAAAAAAGGGAGAAAAAGAGAGAAAACTGAAATCGAAGAAGCCGGTCCTGAAAAGGCGAACTGATAAAATAGGGAAAGAAATTACACAAACACATATTCTTCGTCAAAGTCATGATGATCTCGTATCCAGAGGTGCAAAGCGTTTACGATGAATCCAAAGGGGAGCAGTGCATATTGGCAGCAAATAGGGGAAAAAACCAATGAATACGCTGGCCATCACCGCCTGCGCGTCATTTCCCATTTAATCCTGGGTTTGGATCTTGTGGTCACCCCTCACAGCCTCGGCGTAAGTGGGTGGTGCGGAGTGGCCCTCGCCATTACTCGCAGCAGCACCTTCCTGCGGGGGGCCGGAAGGTTTCGGGGCATTGTTTGACTCTGTGGCAGGAGTGTTCTGGGAGTGCGTGTTGACTGCACCGTATGAGGGACGCTGGGAGGAATGCGGGTGAGGCTGGTTTGAGACATAGAGGTAAGTCACGCGACCGTTCTCAAGGTCGCGGCGCTGGCTGGAGCCACCGGAGATGGGCTCGTAGGCAACATCATCATAATCCGGCTCTGGATATTTGAGGATGATGTACCAGGCATGAATCAGACCGGGAATGAAGCCCAGGAGACACAGGGCGATGTTGATAATGGAATCTGCGGTGCAGATCCCCGCCTTGACCCAGACTATTGCGTGCGAAGACTGTCAGGCTCACTGCGTGTTGATCGCAAGGGCTGATCCCAAGTAAGTGCTTAGTAGGGATGAAGAACTTACCGGCAATGGGCGGAAAGAAGACGGCGAGGACCGCCAGGAAGATATCGGAGCTACACATGGCTCCAGAGGGGGGCAAGAGAGGGTTGGTGGAGAAGGTAGGTTGTGCTCTATCACCTGTAAGGTTTGGATGGTGGTGTGTATCAACAGAGATCGCGATGAAAGCTTATCCGCGCCTCTGATGGTGTTGATGTGTAGATATTCTTCTAGTCTTTCGATGGGGTCGTTGCAGGTGGAAGCCTGGTTGTCAGATCAGATGACGTTGATCACATGACATGGACGGCGAAAGCATGGATTCTTCTCTCATTCGACAGTTCTAAGTCGATGAACACTATAGGTTCTAGCCTCCTGCTAATAACGGACTCACTCCAAACTCTTTCTTGGCTCTTGCAGGACCTGATCGACCATGCAGCCCAAATGTTCAGACTTGTCCAACAGAAAAGCGGGGGGCACCCTCGGGTCTCTGGGACTCGGGGCCCGAGCCAGGGTCTACACGTCCACTCTCGCAGTGGGTTTTGCGGTCCTCGGGAATATTCATATGCATATACAGGAACTTGTTTCCATACCTACGCAGTTCATTATTTGTGCTGGCCAACGGCCATTGGCGCATCGAATTGGGTTCTCCCCGCAGGACTCTGTGTCCCTCGCAGGATGCTTCATGCCCAAGCCCGACAGCTCACATTTCTTGCATATCCAGGTGTCGCGTTCAGGCAAGGTTTGGAAACGTACAATACAGAGACTTCTGTATGGAGTCAGATTTTTTTTGGAGGGTGATTCCTGAGAGAGGAATCGACCCTGGCGCCCAAACTTTTGCGAGGCGGGCCAACGGGCTATGATAGCGATCGGCTCTATGGGTCTTCAAGCGCCACGCTGAGTGGATGGGCCGGCGCATGCTAGACCGCACCGGGTCCTGGCATGGCCCGGAATGGACTAGACAAGGCATTGAGATAGGCACGGCTTAGCATACTGCGCGCTGGGTGCCATTCGCCGTTACCGAGTTGAGTCGATGCTCCGGTCACAATTTTGATACACCAGCCCCCCTTTTGAGACTGGCTCGGGCAGCGCTTCACAAGACCAGTGTATGGTTCTATAGGGACCGTAGAATCCATTAGATCTGTTTCAAATAATCATTTGCATAGCGCCTGCGTACCAATTGTGCTCCATATGGAGCTCCCGAAGTCTCGGGTCAAGGCCATCATAACATTAATAATAGTACAGCCCATAGTTAAGTCTAGTACTAACTGTTTATGTTAACTTGGCAGTCTGGTCGAACCCATACTGATAGTCTCGAACTGCATACAAATCCTCCTACGCCCGCTTCGTCTTAGCCTCGTTTCAGGTGCTTCCAGACTTCTCGTATTGACGGGGTATCGTCTCGTCGTGCCCCTGTTCCTGCCTTGGTGATTCCTGCTCTCGTCCCCAACCTCCCCCTATTTATCCCCCGTTCAGGTGCTAGTGGTAAAAACGCCGAAACCCGTCAATACCTGGACTTGACAGGAGTCACCCGTATCCAATCTCCAATCCTTTCTGCTTCCTCCCCCAAACCACCCCCGAACACCTGAGTTGTACCCACGCAAAGCCCCCCCCCCAAAACGTACGCCCAGACCATCGCTTCCACCCCATTGCATCTCGACTCTCCCTTTCTCCTCTCCTCCTTCACCCTCGATTGGTCATCCATTCCCTTCTTCAATTCCCACGCGATCGGGAGTCGTTCACGGCTCGATTGATCTTGCCTTTTCCCTGCGGGTCCACACGGTTTGTTGTGGGCACCAGAGTCATTCGTTTTATCACCCCCAAATTCTTCTCTCTGCGTGTTTTTTTTCTCTCTCTTCCTTTCGCTTCTCGACTTGAGCTAGACGACCCTGCAATTGGCTCACGGTCGACTGTTTTCAAACCCGGGCTTGAAACCCATTGCAATCGTGGAATTCGCACCGACATGCGACGGGTCTGACGGAAACTTCTTGGTTCGATCTGACACATTCCGCGGCGACATTCCCCTCGGAAGCTCTTCTGGGAAGCTCTTACAGGACTGCCGAGGAGCATTATCCGGAGATGTCCTGTCTGTCCCTGTCGGGGTCGACTGTCTGTTCTGCCTGGAGTAGCTCATCGGTCTCGACCAACTCCAGCCAATATGCTGACTTGTGAGTGCTGCTCTCCCGTGCCATCAAGCACCCAACGGGAGACATCGCATACTGATCGTCGTAAACCAGTCCATGGCTCAAAAATGTCACTAATTTGAGCTCATTCGACCAATCCCTGAGCAATTATGTCTCGGGCTCCTATGTCACTTCCAAGTAAGTGGTGTCATGGCTATCGGGTCACGCGTCGAATCTAGGAACCCAGCTGACCGCGTCCCTCCAGATATGTCGACCTATTAGGATGTGAAGGCCTGAATTCAAGTGCATTATATGACTACTACGCCCAATATACTACCAGTGTCGTCTGCAGTGGCCTCATTCAAAGCTCTAAGGATGACTGCAACCTGTCGGACGATCAATCAGAACCCCTATGTGCCGAGACCTGCGCACTCTACGCCACCAGCGAGGAGGAGATCATGGTGAACACGGATCTCTGCCCCGAAACCGACAAAAACTACATCCAACAGATTCGCTCCGACTTTACCATTTGTTCGCAACCGGCCGACTCGCTGACTGGAAGCTGTGTGGAAGGATCCACTAACGAGCCGGATAACTGTGGCTTTTCATCCAACCTTATCGGTCTCTGCACCTACTGCGACTCAAGCTCCTCCAACTCGACCGATACATGCTGCACCACTTCCAATGCCACTAGCCGGTGTGAGGGTGTCAGTACCCCTACCACAACCTTACAGCCAATTACCACCACCACGGCCGCGGCCGCCGCGAATGGAGGCACGGGTCATGGCTTGTCAGGAGGTCAAATTGCGGGCATTGTGGTCGGATCCGTTGCTGGAGCTGCAATCTTGGGTGCTCTTCTCGCCTTCCTTTTCATCTGTACTCGCCGTCGCCGCCAATCGCAAAATGACGCAGGACTTAACCAGCCCAACCCACAAAGAAAGGGTGCTTCGCCGCCAATGGAAAAGCTACCTGCGCAGCCAGATAGCCCGACCAGAATCAACATGGTCCCAGGAGGCCGTGTCGCCCGCATGTCTGCCCTGCGTGAAGTTCCGAGCTCCTCTCCCGCGTACTCACGAACATCAGCTGCTATGTTCGGTGGGGCTAAATATAGCGATTCCTCCGATTCAGAAGCCATGGGTGCTAGCCCAGGAGCCATGTCTCGCAGAATCCCTCCTGTGACAGGAAAACGTCACGGCTCACTCTCGAGTAGCTCTGCTCTGGCTGGACTGGACAGCGACAGCTCGCCGCTTTCGGGCACCGTGGGTCAATATTCCTCTCCCGAGGGAGTGACGAGCGGCCAGTCGGAGCAATTGTCCTATTTCCGTGACTATTACTCACAAGACGACATTCGCCCTGGCGACACGGTGGCTGCTCTGTGGGCGTACTCGCCCCGGGCGGGCGATGAGTTCGAGCTGGACCGGGGTGAGATGCTGAAGGTAATTGGCATCTGGGACGATGGCTGGGCCACGGGTGTTCGTCTCCCTGAGCGGGCTGAGGACTATGATATTCGTCATCGTGAGCAGCGTGATAGCGGAGTCTCCAATGGCTCGCACCGGCCAAGTCTGTCGCCGGCCCCCTCTGGTGAGATCAAAGCCTTCCCGTTGGTTTGCATCTGTCTTCCGCAGCACTGGCGAAAGATCATTGATGGCGGCGTTTCGGAGGAGGACGAAATGTGAGCGCTGGAGAAAATACCGTTTCTTCATTGTTTTCATGCGACTTTTACGCCTTGACGACAGCGTGTGCAGCATTTCTTGTTCCGTTGCGCCAGTTTTCGCGCGGAGTTGGTCCACTCGTGTGCTTCCTTTTCCAAGTTCTTTCACAGGCTGGCTGCCTTCACCCTCCCGACGATTTGACATTGGTTGCTCGGCCCTGATCGATGCTTGATGCTCGTGAGATGCTTGTGCTCAGGTTCTTTTTTTTTCTTCTTCTTTTTCGTATTCGATATACCCCCCATTTTACGGCGACTATATGCTCGTCTCGTTCCTTATATCTTTTCCTATCCACCACCCTTTTGTTTTGTTTCATCTCCCCTTGATTTCATCCATTTCTGTGAAACCGGACGCTGGCGCTACGGACTCGGGCGGAGCAAGACCACATATAATGCTGGCCTTGATATCGTTTCGTCTTATGTACACATCGGCAACCGGCCGTTGAGTGACTCGTGCTGTGGAGTCCTCCGGTGCATTGTTTTGGTCTGAGGATATCGGATACATATACAAGTATTAATGTATGTACATAATCAGATTCGAATATTCAAAATGTTGGCCTTGCAACTCTCTGGCTCCTGTAATCCTGGAAACAGTATACTTTACGCTATACTCGATGATATGTTACCGTGGGGAGTAGCATCCACGCTGCCGAAACCCAAAATCCCCCACATTTCTCTCGTCATTTCTTATCCGGCTCGGCGTTTAGCAACTGGAACCCCGGCAAGCTCCTCGATTTCGCCATTCTTTTACTAATCCACCCCTCCTTCGTTCGGATTCCGTGATGGCATAAATAATGGCGTCTTTCCGATTTTCTTGCCTTTTGCTCTTCCTTCACTGACGCCGTTACCCTACCCCGTCTCGTATTCCTGCATCGCTCAACCGTCATGGCGTCGCCTAAGATTATCCTTTACACCAATCGCCTCTGCCCCTGGGCACACCGCGCCCACATTGTGCTGAAAGAGCTCGGCTTGCAATACGAAGAGGTCACTATTGACCTAGACACACCCCGTGAGCCGTGGTATCTGGAAGTCAACCCGGTATGTCTGGCATAAAGCACTTGCTCTGTCCGTCGCCGAAGAACATTCGGTCTTGTTTCCCGGGTCCCCGCGGGCTTGGAATTAACCTGAACTATAACATGGTTTCGTTGACTAACGCACCTCGGTTTCTCTTGTTTTTCTAGCGTGGCCTGGTCCCTAGTATTTCCTACAATGGCAACGTCATCACCGAGTCTGGCATCGTTGCCCAGTTCTTGGCTGATGCTCACCCCTCGCATCTCACACCCCCGTCGGGCCCGGCCGAGAACGCGCTGTACCGCGCCCGCCAGTCATTCTTTGTGGACGCTTTCTTTAGCAAGGTTGTCCCGCACTTCTTTGCCAGCATGCGGTCGGTCTCGGAGGAGGAGCGCGATGCCGCCGCAGAGCAGTTGGTTGCTGCTGTCGTGAAGGAGGTTGAGCCTTTGCTGGCGTCGACCGAGGGCAAGGGCCCGTTCTTTGGCGGCAGTGAGAAGCTCACCTTGGCCGAGGTATGTCGTGGCCCATAAACTTATTCTGTTTCCCCGGTTGTTTCTGGACGAAGCATTCTGATTCACCTGACTCCGGCTAGGTTCAATCTGGATCCTTCCTGCTCCGTATCCTGGGCTTCGCTAAGCCCGAGCATGGTTTGGTGAGCACCAAGCTGCCGGGCCTGCTGGAGCAGCAGGCACCACGATTCAAGCGCTGGGCGGAGGCTACTGTCGCCCACGAGAGCGTCAATTTTATCTTCAATGAGAAGGCCATTGCGGATCGGACGCGGGCTCGATATGCCCCCAAGCCGTAAGCAGTAGGCTGCTATATTTCCCTCTCCCCTGGAATGCGAGCTTGTGGCTGGATCAGATGCTCAATTAATGACGTTTTGGCTTTATGAGGTCTTCCCATGAGCTATTTCTTTTCCCTCGTAGCTCTCTCATGGAATCATAACGAGTATGCCTGAATGAGGATTGAGGTATGGCAGTAAATGGGTGGCATAATATGCCAGTAGCCATAGATCGCACCATCTTCCCAGCAGTGAGCAAATGAGGGGAAATGCAATGAGCTTCATAGTATCAGTTCCTTCTTCGAGTTGCGTCACTAAATATTTATCCTGAGCACTCCGTAGAGTTTTCCGAAGGCTGCAGTAATTTACATTTGGCATTAGAGTATTCTGACTCAAGTTTTCCGTACCTTCACCCATCTTTTCAAGAACTAGGATCTTACCCTCCTCTCGTTGTGATTATATATGGAATATAAAAAAAAATCCACAGTAGGCATAATCTGGTCCAGTTCCCTGCCAAAGCCGGGGACACTTCACACTGGGGCCTACTGACGTGTTCGGGACCAGCCCGGTCCCATGGTTGAGGGACAAAGTCCAAATTTAGATTGCAGGAACACTCACACCCGCCAGACTAATAGAGCCTCCAAACCCCATCACTATGTCTCAAGTATGTCCTGCAGGCCCCCATGTACGGTCGACAGTATGAACGCCACAAGAATCTCATCCCGTTGCAGGAATTGTAGTCGGATGGTGTGTAGTTGCGGGTCTCGGATGGGGAAGGATGCTGGGATGGTCTCTGGATGGTATCTCTAGGCTACCAGCAATCCGGAATGGTGCCTAAGGATCCATGGACGATTCCTACGAAGCTGAGCCTCCGAGCGAGCGCATCGAGACTGAACAATAAAGAGCCTCTACAAACGGGCTGTGGACGTGTGTTTGCCTCCAAAGAGGTGTCCCGAGCATCACGTGCAGCCACCCCCACCATCGCAACACCTGGGCAACAACAACCCCTCCGCCTCCTCCCTCCTTGTTAAATTACTCCCTGCCAGTGGTTCATTTGTAAGTTTCAGATCTGCTCATCTACTGCTCGATGTCTTCGGCGCTTCTGGAGTATCGCATCGCGAGATGAACCACCCCTCCGCCCTCCCCTTTCCGAACTGGCCCTTCAGCCACTGACATCGTGTGCCCCAGCGTAGTCGACCGGTCCCCCTATTCTTGTCATCTCTCACCTACACAAGCAACCATGTCGGTACGTATTCGCCATCGCCCTCCAATCTAGGATCTTCAGTTGCTAACCGAATTGTTGCGCAGCTCGCATCTGGGTACGATGGACTCCCCCTCCCCTCAGCCGGACTTCGCCCCCTCCTCCTCCGCTCTAGACGTCGTATTGACAGGTCCCTTTCTCACAGTGTCTCGGTCGACAACAACTGCCTCAATGAGTTCAACAACTTCCGCTTGAGCAGAGGCGCGACCAAGTACATCATCTACAAGATCTCTGATGACAAGAAGAGCGTTGAGGTGGATCACGTTGGCACCGATTCGGACTACGAGGCCTTCCGTGAGAAGCTCGCCGAGTCCAAGGACGCTGCTGGCCGTCCTATGCCCCGTTATGCCGTCTATGATGTCGAATACGATCTCGGTGGTGGCGAGGGCAAGAGGTGCGTATCGTCCTGAGTCCAACCACCGTACTTGGTGTTGGAGACGCCCCGCTGACCTGATTGATCCTACAGAAGCAAGATTATCTTCATCTCTTGGGTCCCCTCCGAAACCCCCACCCTGGTATGTCCCCATACAGTATCGCAATGCTCAATTTCCGACCAGTGAAGGCTAATGCGGTCTGTTCTTGTGTTTTTGTGCAGTGGTCTATGATCTACGCCTCCACCCGTGAGGTCCTGAAGAACGCCCTCAACATCTCCACCTCCATCCACGCCGATGACAAGTCCGATATTGAGTGGAAGACCGTCCTCCGCGAAGCCAGCGGTGGCAAGGCTTAAATAAATGGCGCCGGCTGGGTCCGGGCCGCGCGATCGAGGTGACAGCCTCAGAGATGCCACGGCTTGATCAATCCATCACCTTCTCTGCACAACATTCTCTGTCTTTTTTTTTCCTAGTTGCAATGCAAAGACCGTTACGACTTGGCCGTTTTCTCTGTTTCTCTCTTCTTCGCACGGAATAGTGATTTCGTTGTTCATTCGCCTTTTCTCCCCTTTCCCGTTCTTTTCTCCTAAGCCATGGGTGGATTTGATACGACTGTTGCAGGACTCGGGGTTGGAAAGTTTGCGACCGAATGAATTAGATTTTGTGGCAGGAAGTGGATAAAATCTCTCGAAAACAAGGGCATTGGGTGCTGATGTAGAATGTAATAATGGCAATCAATCTCATAGCCCTTTCCTCTTCTCTTGCTCTTGATGTCTCGCACGATGGTGGTACGAGCCATGCTCTGTCGGCCTGCGACCGAGTCCACAATGAGCGTAGATGGCTGTCGCTTGCCGATGAAGATCTATCTTCGTCGCCCCCTTTTTGTGGGATGGCGAAGAACAATTGCTTGTGTTTGACGAGATGAGATGCTAAAATGAACCTAAATGCCCGATTTTCGCCCCAGTTCATCGTATGATCCTGCTGAGAATGATGATGATGCTCACTGGCGGGCGGGAGTGGCCACGGTCCAATCAGCGGGCGGACAAACCCAGGCCAACACTAGTCCGGAACCTCGCGACTTTCCACCTCAAACCACAAGAACAACTTCAGTCCTTCTCCATCCCCGACCCTCCCCCTCCACTCTCTTCCCCAGCCGAGTCCTCCTCGCTGCCAGACTCTGCTGGTTTCGGACTCTTCTCACAGCCATCAATTGACTTGTTTTCGACGTGGTGCCCCCACCTCCCACCTACCGCACAATGTTTCTTCGCACTCTCGCTCGCGCTGCTCCTCGCAGCCCGGCTGCCATCCGCGCCGGCCCAATGGCTTCCCTGAACGCTTTCCAGGTCCGCGCTGCCTCCGATCACGCTATCTCCAACCCTACCCTCGCCAGCATCGAGAAGCGTTGGGAGGGCATGCCCCCTCAGGAGCAGGCCGAGCTGTGGATGCAGCTCCGTGACCGCATGAAGGTCGACTGGCACCAGATGACCCTCCAGGAAAAGAAGGCCGGTACGTACTGTCCCTGCTATGTTCTTTCTTGTGATTGCACGGAAGGTTGCGGCAACCCCGTGAGATCCGAGGATAAATTTTAGACACCCTTCAATTCTTTCCCTTTTCGGATGACTGACATCGGATTTTCCTTTTTTTTTTTTCTACTTTAGCCTATTGGATTGCCTTCGGTCCTCACGGCCCCCGTGCTGAGGCCCCCAAGGGCGAAGGCCTCAAGATCTTCTTCAAGGTCGCCCAGCTCACCGTCGCCTCTTTCCTCATCTTCTACGCCATCCACGCTTTCGCCAAGCCCATGCCCAAGACCATGTCCAAGGAATGGCAGGAGGCCTCCAACGAATATGCCAAGGTAATATTGACCCATCTCTCTGGATCACAGTCTCAAATCTGGGCAGCTGTCGCAGCAGTGCTGGCGCTGCCCAAGAGCCGCCTGAGATCTTGATATATCCCGACCCGACCCGAGTATATGGCTGACCCTTTTCTTTCTCTGTAGTCCGAGAACATGAACCCCATCCACGGCATCAGCAAGCCCGGCTACGAGGGCCAGGGCTTCGTCCAGAGCCCCCTCTCGAGAAGTCATAAGTGGGCAGATTGCCCGATCGCGGGTGAACAGGATCCAGATATCGGCGCCGGACGGCTCTAAGATCTTCTTTCGCACACCTTTCCTGACCCGGTTTCGCTTGTCACGGGCTATGGTTTCTATGCTGCGAGTCGTTCCCTTGTCTATACGACAGATGACAGGGCATCCGACGCTGCTCCTAAATCCTTCACCCGAGTTTGTCGTTTTTCCCCCTCCTCCACAAGCATCCCAAAATGCGTGTATCCCGTACTGTGCTATAATCAATGTATCTCTTTTGTAGCCATAGAGAAATATGTTGCGTCGTTCTGTCCTTTCTAGATGTTCTGCATATCTTGTTTCCCAGTCCTTTCGCCCGTAATTGCCCTTGGGGGTGGTCCATGTGTCTGTTCTGTAGCGGGTGGTGCGTCTGCCGGAGGGATTCGGAACCTGCAGAGCTGGTGCGGAGAGCCCCCCTGTCCGTGCCCGGGCGACCGTGGAGGCCCATCGCGATGGCCTGGAGAGACCTTCAGGGGATTGGTATAAATTCATTATGGGGGTTCTATAGTTCTTCTCAGGTGATATCTTAGGGGAAATTCTAATTTTGTGGTGGGAGCTAGCGAAGGCTGGAAGAAAGGTTGGGAGCTTTCCAAGGTACCTCATACCACACGGATGGGCGGTTGAGGGCTCCGAGTTACACGTCAGAGATTTCCACCGGGGAGAAACGTGGGAGCTGGGGAGCTGCTCGCGACAGCGTGACTACCACCACCCAAAGGCGAATAGGGTCAATGGCTATGACATATGGGTTCGGTTGGTCTGGTGGTTAGATTGAGCTCATCTATGAAGTATATTGACGGATTCTCAGTGCTCTGTTGGTGTTGTTATAGTTGCACTGGGGCTGCCCTGCATCCGGGCGCCAAGCCGCCGGGTGAAAACGAGGGCAGTGCGAGACTTCGGGGAAAACACAACCACCACCACAACGGCATAAGATGGGAGTCAATCGAGAGCAGAGAGACTGGGTAGATAACTTGAACTAGCATTGTTTCGATATATGTTCTGGTATCAATGGCCCGCGTCGACGGCCAAAGTGTTGTCGCGGAGCGTCGGTTCATCACGGGACCATCGGCAAAACCGCCCCGGAAAGGCCTAGGGCGCGCAGTTCCCGTGCCAGCGAGTCCACCAACCTCTTCCCATTCCTCTTCTTCCCTCTTTTCCCTCCCTCCAATCCACACCCTTTATCCCTACCACCTCGCTCTTCAACACCTCCATCATGTTCAAGAGGTACGTATCCCCCCACCCATTCGCCCTCATCTCACTTTAGGGGTGTTTTTTTTTGCTTCTAGGACTCGTCTCCCCTAACTGCTTTTTTTCTCTCACTGTAGCGGTCTCGCCCGGACCTTCGGGAGGGCTGCTTTTGCCCGGCCGACCCCCGTCGCCCGCGCCTTCCAGCCTCTCCGTTCCAATGCCCTGCCGGCCCTGTCTGCTCGCTTCGCCAGCTCCGATGTTGCTCAGAGCGGCAAGATTCACCAGGTCATTGGTGCCGTCGTCGACGGTACGTGTTCATCGACGCCCTGGTCGGAATGGGGGACGCGAAAATCTTTTTCCTCGGTCCCAATCCATCTCCAAAACCATCGCAATCGACTCCAAAACCATCTCCAGGACGCTCTCTGACATGCTATTCGCCAATTTCTAGTCAAGTTCGACGGCGAGAAGCTCCCTGCCATTCTCAACGCCATTGAGACCGAGAACAACGGCCAGAAGCTCGTTCTCGAGGTTGCTGTACGTGCCCTCTGATTGGCTCTACCTCACAAACTGTCATCATAGCTAACCTGGTGCCCGTCTTCTAGCAACACTTGGGTGAGAATGTCGTCCGTACTATTGCCATGGACGGTAAGCTTCATCTCTTCCCTGTCGAGCCACCGTGTCGTCCCCTTTCTGCCGAAAAGGGAGAGCGGACCCACCCGGTCGGCCCGATATATTTTCTGCCCCAGAGTCTTCTGTACTAACGCCCATCCTTCCAGGTACTGAGGGTCTGATGCGTGGCTCCATTGCCCACGATACCGGTGCTCCCATCAAGGTTCCCGTCGGCGCTGGCACTCTGGGCCGTATCATCAACGTCACTGGTGACCCCATTGATGAGCGTGGTCCCGTCAAGGCCACCAAGTTCAACCCTATTCACGCCGAGCCTCCGCTTTTCGTTGACCAGTCCACCTCCGCTGAGATTCTGGTCACTGGTATCAAGGTCGTCGATCTGCTTGCCCCCTACGCCCGTGGTGGTAAGATTGGTCTGTTCGGTGGTGCCGGTGTCGGTAAGACTGTGTTCATTCAGGAGCTGATTGTAAGTTGTTTCCCCTTCTTCCCTTGCCGATTTCTTTTTTGAGAGCTTCCAAAAATTACTTTGATGCCTCGAAGAAAAGGAATGGGCTTGGAATATGCTTTTGCTGACTACTTCGTTCCAATAGAACAACATTGCCAAGGCCCACGGTGGTTACTCCGTTTTCTGCGGTGTCGGTGAGCGTACTCGTGAGGGTAACGATCTGTACCACGAGATGCAGGAGACTGGTGTCATCCAGCTTGATGGTGACTCCAAGGTCGCTCTGGTCTTCGGCCAGATGAACGAGCCCCCAGGTGCCCGTGCCCGTGTCGCCCTTACCGGTCTGACCATTGCCGAGTACTTCCGTGACGAGGAGGGCCAGGATGTGCTGCTCTTCATTGACAACATTTTCCGTTTCACCCAGGCCGGTTCCGAGGTGTCTGCCCTGCTGGGTCGTATCCCCTCTGCCGTCGGTTACCAGCCCACCCTGGCTGTCGACATGGGTGGTATGCAGGAGCGTATTACCACCACCCAGAAGGGTTCTATCACTTCCGTCCAGGCCGTCTACGTGCCCGCTGACGATCTGACTGATCCTGCCCCCGCCACCACCTTCGCCCATTTGGACGCCACCACTGTGCTGTCCCGTGGTATCTCCGAGTTGGGTATCTACCCCGCTGTCGATCCCCTCGACTCCAAGTCCCGTATGCTCGACCCCCGTATCATCGGTGATGAGCACTACAACACCGCCACCCGCGTCCAGCAGATGCTCCAGGAGTACAAGTCTCTCCAGGATATCATTGCCATTCTCGGTATGGACGAGCTGTCTGAGGCTGACAAGCTGACCGTCGAGCGTGCCCGTAAGCTCCAGCGTTTCCTGTCCCAGCCCTTCGCTGTCGCCCAGGTTTTCACTGGTATCGAGGGCCAGCTGGTCGACCTGAAGGACACCATCCGCAGCTTCAAGGCTATCATCCAGGGTGAGGCTGATGACCTCCCTGAGAACGCCTTCTACATGGTTGGTGACATCGAGTCTGCCCGCGCTAAGGGTGAGAAGATTCTGGCTGAGCTCGAGGGCAAGGCCTAAATGTAATTTTTTGTCAAGATATGCTAGCTAGCGGCGGTCCTGTTCAACAAACTTTGTCAAGCTTTCGCTGCTCTTTTTCTGTTCCCAAATCTTTCTTTTTTTTTTGTCCTTTTTTCTCCCTCTCTTTCCCTCTGTGGTTCTTCCTCCGTCACGTCGGTGTCTCCCCTTTTCTCTTCCCATGATCTGGGCCCCCTTTCCCCTTGAACTCTGAAGGCAACTGGTGTCTTCTATTGTCTTCCACTCCGACGCTGCTCTCCCTTTTCGATTGCGTGTATAGTACTCCGATCTAAAAGCGAAAGAAAACCAGAAAGGGATTTTGATTGTCATTGTCGAGTCCGGCTCTCGTGTTCTCGGATTGCGGCGTTGCGCGTTGGGGAACTCATTCGAGTACCTAGTTCCTTTCGAGTTCTTTCCTCTAGACACTTCTTCCTGTGAAAACGGCGCAAGGAGCCACTCTGGATGGGGCTAAGGAAGGCTCCTATCAGGGCGATATGAGTTAAGTGGAGCGGAGAGTGGGCTTTCCAGCTCGCAACATCGTTGTGAATCTGAGGATCAACCAGCCAGGAATGAAGGGAATGAAGAGGATGAGTTTGAACGAGAAAGCGTTGGGTGACGTGGAAGAATGGCGACAGCGCAGCAGAGTGACAACGACCGGGGCTGCTGGCTCGGCTTGAGTTTTGATTGATGAGATTTGCATGATCCCTTCTTCCCTCCGTGGAGTTCCCCCGATTTAAAAAGCTCGGCCAGACGCACCCTGGCCGGGCTTGTGTTTCATTATTGTGTATTTAGAGTTGAAAACCCCTGGCCCGTGAGGCGATTCTAAATATCCTGGTGTCTCAATTGTATTTTCTTTTGTTGCATTTTTTTTTTCTTGCTTGTTTCTCGACTGTAGGCTTTTCTTTCTTTCTCCGTATTCGTAGTCTGGTCATTGCCTTATAGTTTGGTAGTAGGAGTAGAAAGAAGAGTAAGAAGACGACTAATTATACGGCCTAATTCGACTGTCCGAATGAAAGTAGAGGGAAATAAAGCAGTACGCCTGAGATTCGGGGAAAGCAAGAGAGCTAGCTCTTGTAAACAAGAACTGTAGGTGATGTGATGTGTCTCTGAGGCGTCTTCTCGAGGGTTTCGTGGACTGGGCCTGATCTTGATACGGTTACGCCCAGACATAGAAAACAACCTTTCCGTCCTGGTTTGCCAGAACGATGGTCAAGTCCGTTGGAAAGAATACATTCATACTTACAGCTATGGCCATGTCCTGCAATGATTGTCGATGAATATACGAGAGCGACCAAGGACTTCTTCTATCAGAGCAATCTAAGCTTTTCAAGACAAGACACCTAGCTGAGGTAGAGCTAGCTGTTCCTTCCTACTCCAGGACATGGGCTGCCGCCGTGATGATATAGGGGAAAGTCAATCCATTCTTAAAAGTAACAATTAAAACGTTGCACTAGGTTTCAAGCCAGACTATGTATGCAAAATGGGTGGGGGGAAGGGGGGGGGGCGGCGCTGTGTCTTGTGTATTGTTGAATCACAGAGCAGACCAGATCTCGTCATATCCCCGTCCCTACAGTGTCTCCTCCAAGGCGAGGACCTAAAGAACAAGAAACACTCAGTCAGTTTCATCAAGAACGGACAAGGTCTCCAAACAGGAAGACCCGGAAAAGGAAAGAATGGAAAATGGAGAAGGAGAGCATAACTTACCAGAGCAGTTCTCGTTGGAATATACACCTGCGTAAAGTTCTTCCGCCCATTCCACTCTAAATCTGTCGTGAAGAACCTCGTTTCCTTCACATTCCGCCCCAAGCCGCCAAATGCTGGGTCATCCGTGTCCAGCACGACCCGATAGGTCCCTGCCACATCCACGCCGACCCGATAATCCGAGAAGCTCTGCGTGGGGTGGAAATTGAAGATCCACAGCAAGCCTGCCCGCTCGAAGACGAGCACCTTGTCGCTCTCGTTCTTCAGGCTGATGTACGCCTGCGTGCTGTGCAGCCACCCGTACTTGGCCTCCGTCAGCTGCATCGCCCGGTCGAAGTCGTTCAGGAACCGGTACCGCAGCAGGTGGTCCTCGGTCAAGTTGAGCTGCCGGCGCGCGTACCAGAAGGAGTTGTCGTTACCGGCGCGGGGGAAGTCGAGCCACTCCGGGTGCCCGAACTCGTTGCCCTCAAAGTTGAGCCAGCCTTCGCCGCCGAGGCCGTGTGTCACGAGTCGGATCATTTTGTGCAACGCCATGCCGCGCTCGATGATCGGAGTGAAATCCGTGAGCACGGACATGTGCGTGTACATTTCTTTGTCGCAGAGCCACATCATGAGGGTCTTGTCGCCGACGAGTCTGGTAGGGGCGAGGTGAGCATGGTTTGGAACGGGGGTTTTGGGGGTAGAGGCTTACGCTTGATCGTGGCTCTCGGCATAGGCAATGGTCTTTTCGCCGTGGCGCCGGTTCGTGAGAGTGTATGCCAGGTTGGCAATATCCCATTCGTCATCCTTCTTCTCCTTCAGCAGCTTGATGTACATGTCGGGGATTGCCATGGCCAGTCGGTAGTCGAAGCCGACTCCGCCAAGCGAGTGTGGTAGACACAAGGCCGGCATGCCAGAAACATCTTCGGCGACAGTGATGCACTCGGGGTATAGTTCGTGCAGCATGGTGTTGGCGAGGGCCAAGTAGGTAACACCTTCTTCATCGACGGCAGGGCCGAAGTATTCATGGTATCCACCGGAGAAACCCCTGCAGTGTGAGAGTTAGCACGATTCTACAGACACAAAGGAGGCAATGTACAAAAAAGAAAAAGAAAAAGAATGAAAATAAAAGGATCAAAACGTACGTCCCAATGCCATGGTGTGTATACAGCATGCTAGTGACGCCATCAAACCGGAACCCATCGAACTGGTACTCCTCCATCCAAAAGCGCAGGTTGCTTAGGAGGAAGCGCAGCACCTCATGACTGCCGTAGTTGAATAGTCGGCTGTCCCACAAATCGTGACGACCCTTCCCACCCCCGTGGAAGTAGAGATGGTCCGAGCCATCGAACATGTTGAGTCCATCCTCGACGTTCTTCGACGCATGGCTGTGCACCACATCTAGCAGCACCACGAGCCCTAGGCTATGAGCAGTATCAATCAGTTCTTTCAAGTCTTCCGGGGACCCGTAGCGGCTGCTTGCTGCGAAAAAGTTGTTCACCTGATAGCCGAAGCTGGCGTAGTAGGCGTGCTCCATGATGGCCATCAGCTGAATGGCATTGTAGCCCAGGTACTTGATGCGCGGCAGCATGTTCTTCGTGAACTCCTTGTACGTGGCAACTCGGGTCTCGGGCGACGAGATGCCGACGTGCGCTTCATAGATACGCAGGCTCTCGGGTTTCTTGAGGCGCGAATGCTTGAAGCTGTATCGCTCGTTGGCGGGCGGGTTCCAGAAGACAGCGTCATAGGTTGGCGAGATGCTCAGGTCTTGCACGACTCGCTTGATCCATGTTGGGATCCGGTAGATCCGCTCGCCGTTGGGTAGAGTCATTGTAATCTATGATGGACTGTCTGTTAGCAAGGATGAAGCTCGGGCGACATGAGAAACCGTGGGAACTTGCCTTGATCTTGCTGTCATGGGGAATGGCCACGCTACCACTCTGTGCGGGGACAATCACCTCCCACACCCCAAATGTGTTCTTGGACATGGGGTTGGCATTGATGTCCCAATTATCTGCAAGTCTCAATAATGTGTTTCACCAGGGAATTTGCTCTCTGCGCCGATAGAACATACTGAAATCGCCGACCAGCGACGCTTCCACCGCA
The DNA here is from genome assembly GCF_028827735.1 of Penicillium macrosclerotiorum. Taxonomy (NCBI): domain Eukaryota; kingdom Fungi; phylum Ascomycota; class Eurotiomycetes; order Eurotiales; family Aspergillaceae; genus Penicillium; species Penicillium macrosclerotiorum. Next base: position 4,066,426 of record NW_026643083.1, on the reverse strand, counting down.
TTGGGGGCCCATTCTCTATATGTGATGTCGCCATTAGGCTGTACATTGAGGCCAAATGTCTCGTAGCCCTGGTGGAACATGTCAGCTGTCTCATTTCTTTGCAAAATCCCAATATGAGGCGGAAGGTCGCCATCGAGGCCCGTCCTACCTTGCTAAACTTGTCTAAGCCGCCTTCAGACTCGTTGATCGCTTTGGCCCATTTCTCGACCAAGCTGTATCTTTGTTTCAGCACCTCGCGATGAGGTTCCAGCCACGGATCGAGTTGGATGACACCTGTGAAGAGAAGCTGGTTAGCATTGGCTATGGGAATTACCATAAGCTGTTCCCGGGTGGGGGGAGATCGGCCAGCTAGCTGTTCCGTAGCTCACTGGACACATCGGGCGGCACCGTACCTGTTCCGTCAGCGACAACTTCTTGAGAGGATGCCATGGTATCTCTTTCTTCTCCTTGAATGAGAGAGGGAGAAGAGGAGGGTGACCACCCCCTCTCGACGCAGGAGTGATTGGCGGGAGCTACGATTGCGGGCGATGCGGGGAGCTCGGGCCCCTCAACAGCAGCTGGTCTGGACAATCCGGTTTTGGTCGATTTCTCCGGGACCGTTCGTTGGCAGGGAACAGCTCGTCGCGAAGCTCACTTGTTTCAACGTGGACCCTTTGCTCAGATAACCGATCCCATTGCTCCTATACTGGCATCGGGGGTTCTGTGGACTCCAATCATGGCCTGTTTGCGAGCGGGCGCTTCCAGGTACTGTGCCTGGCCAGCCCCGACCAACTCGATCACGGGCCGCGCGCATCGTCACACTCTCACGAAACGGCTCGGTGAGCAGCTTGACTTTGCATCCATGCACAGCCCCCCTGGCTCCATTCTGGATTCTTGAAATCTTTTAAACCGTGGCGATTCGTATTCCAAAAAAAAATGCCATGAAACTCATCGATTGGGGTTGCAAACTAAGAAGATGGTATTGACTCGCTAATATCAAGACATGACGCAATGCATACCCGGGGATCTATATACGGGGCGGAAAAGAGGCACAAACGAACCTCTATATACAACGAAGAGAAAGGAATAAAAATCTCAACTGCTCAACCTTCGAAATGACTCCTTGAATCACGGTCTCGCTCAGTCCGATGCTGGACTCGGCGGCAAGTCGCCCGTCGCCCAATCCGCCGCATTCGGCCCCAGTTCAAATGCCAATGTGCCACCGTGGGCAAAGATGTCGTCCCAAGTTAGCCAATTTTTCGTCCACGCCTTGCCGTTGACTTTCAGGCTCTGCACGTAAATGTTGCTATCTCCATTACCGTCGCCACCTGTGGCTGTAATCTTCAGCGCCTTGCCTCCGCCCAGATCAATGGTCATCGACTCAAACCACGGCGAGTGGATCAGGAACGTCGTCTGCCCTGTGATCGGGTACAGACCGATCATGTTCCAGAGCAGCCAGGTCTGCATGGCGCCGGCATCGCTGTTGCCAGGCAGACCGGACGGCCCTGTCGTGTAGTCGTTCTTGGCAACTCTGCGGGCTTGGTAGACCGATAGGTCTTGTCGCCCGACATAGTTGTACAGATAAGGGATGTTGAACATGCTGGTCGGTGTCTGTTAGCGCTTGTGTTTCAGGGGGGGATGGGAGAAAGCTCCTGTAGGGGGCTGCTTTCTCATCTCGGTCTCATCACTTACGGTTCATTCGTCGAGTCAAAGATAGTCCCGCTGGACCCGGTGACTCCGACCTCAAACATCTTGTCCAGTCGCTTGACCACCGTCGCCGCACCGCCCATCAGGGTGATCAGGTGTTTCATATCGTGGACTCCCGCCCATGAGTAGGCCCAGGAATTGGCCTCGTAGTTGGGGTCGGTCCAGTACCCGGCATCGTTCAGCGGATCGGTGGTGATGAAATCGCCCGACGAATCGCGCGGGCCAACAAAGCCAGTAAAGCTCAGCGATGTCAAATCCGAATTCCAATGGTTGCGCCAGTATCGCGAGCGCTTCAGGTACTTCTGCGCATCCTCGTCTTTCTTCAGTCCCGAGGCGACCTGGTACAGACCGAAGTCATTGCAGGCGTATTCCACGGCTCGGGTGACGGCCCGGTTATAGGTCGGCGTGATGTACCCGAGCTCGATCCAGTCGAGTAGTGCGCCGCGGCCCTGATGCGTCGAGGAGTCCGGGGACATGTGGTCGACGGGGTAGTTGGCCGGGGTCATTTCGGCGTCCTTGACCATAGCCTTGTAGCCGTCGGCCCAGTCGACGGCGCCACGCACGCCCTTCACGTATGCATCGGCGAGAATGTTGTCGGCGTTGGAGCCACCTTGCGTACGGCCGTTGTAGTTGGACGACCGGGCGTCAGGCAGGTAGCCATCGAACCGCCAGATATCAATCAACGACCGGATCTGCTCTTCGTAGGCGACAGGCTGCAGAACCTGCATGAGAGCCGTGGAGCAACGGAATAAATCCTGCGGCGGACATTAGTGATATTTGCCCTTAGCAGCAAAGAATCATGTTGCCATGCACTTACCCAGAATGTGAAGATGTCCTGATAGTAGGGCTCAGACGATTCCCAGCCGGGGTTCTCCCCGGTCTGATTGGTGGGGATCAAATGCATGAAGTATAGCGAAGTGTACAACAAGCTCAGGCTTTTTTCGTTGCTGTTGGTCGTGGTGATCTTCGACAAGACCTTGGTGTTCCATTCCGAGACCGCCTCATCAACAACGGAGACAAAACGTGTTCCATCCGGGATCTCGCTGTTTACGTTCTTACAGGCCTTCTCTGTGGAGATCCAGGAGATACCCACGCGCGACACTACTTCATCCTTGTGGAAAGTGAACAGTCCGCCCACTCGTGTGGCCCCCGATGTCGACGATGCCGAACCGTCAGGCTGTTCGACGCTTTTTGCGTCGCGTGTTGCTGTAAAAGCCTTGCTGCTTGATGGCTTCGAGTCAAAGTAGCCACCTACAGGGGTAAAAGCGGTCAGTTTTCGGTCTTTTCTTGGATACTAGAACAAGTCATTGGACTTACAGAAATAGATGGTCCAATCCGGCGCTTCGTTCCAGCCGTTATTATATATGCCGTGGCCCTCATAATGGCCGTCCTGGTAGGTCTTCAATTCCCCGCCTTCATAGTTCTGTCCAAGACCCTGGCCCCGGAATGAAGGCAACACATGCGAGACATCGACCAGGATGTGATTCTGCGAGTCGTTCGGGAAGGTGTAACGATACATGCCTGCCCGTGCCGACGCACTCAGCTCGACCTCCACCCCATCCCCGGTGTGAGCCTTGTAGTACCCTACTGAGGCCTCATCAGTTCCCTCTCGCGAGACCGTGATGTTCGACAGAGGGTCATCGATAGTGCCCACCAGTGGCAGCTGCGAGACCGTCCCATACTTGGGCGCTCCGCCGGTGCCTTGCTCGTGCATCATGCTGAAGCCGGAGAATGCGCCATTGGACAGGTATCCGGAGTATGCGTCGGTGCCGGACTGGAGCAGATCTGGGCCCAGTTTAACCATACCAAAGGGCCTGACCGCACCGGGGAAGTCGTTGCCCCCACCTTCAGTACCCATGCTGGGGGTTCATGTCAGTTAAGCGCTGGTGACCGGATGCCAGATAAGGAACATACAATACATCGACATGCTGCGTTAAGTCCTCCGCCGCGGTTACGGCCAACAATGCCACGCTTGTCAACATGGTGGCATACTTTGACCTTGGAATGAGCATGGTGAGACACTCGCTCAGCAGTGTCCAACGAGATAACCCTCAATCACCAGCCCTATTTTGAGCAGATCACTCCCTCTCTCTCGGGCAATCTTCAAAATTTTGAAGACTGATTAAGCCCAGAACAATCAGCTGGAACCCAAAAAATAAACCTCGCAGGCAAGGCGTGCGATAGCCGTGCGAGTACGAGGAAGATCAGAGGCTTTTGAAAAGCGAGTAGGAGAAAAGAATTACAACCAGAGGGAAATAAGCAAGCCTCGTGCTATGTTACTCAAATCACCCGCCGGGGGGAAGAACGAGGGATGCTCATCTGCTTAAACCAGCCGACTAATCCAACCAGTCCACCCATTTCCCCTCCAATTGGCCCGCTGTGGGTGATGCATGAGTCGGGGAACCACGAGCATTACAAAATTCCCAATTTCCAACCAATCGTCCGTGCATTCAGGGTCTTTCTTGCAAGCTGTTGGTCTAAGTAAGACTGGCGAGGGTGTGGAATGCTTGGCACCATCACCAGGCTGGGTCCCGGGTCCACCATTCTATGGCTGGACATGACTTTGTAGCGTCTCTGCTAGACCAGGACCGCGGTGGAGACTCCTGTGATTCGTACGTTCATCTCCACGGTATAAGGGCCTAATAGTCTAATGGGCTCCATGGTAGACTCAAATGGGGCAAGGGACGCGAGGAGAAGCCGGCGGTAACAGTCTTGGAGATGATGGGCGGCCTGCTGGCCCAAAGGATATTCTAGTGATCGGGGTTGACGAATCCTAGCCCCCAATCTTGGCATTTGGTCGCGGCACCTGGTCTCAGGGACGCTTGTGAGTCGCGAGGTCGCCGAAGAAGAAGCATTAGTGGGAGATGTAGAAGACCTATTGGGTGGCTTGCAGGGGTTTATGGGCATACTCTCTACTCCGTATAGTTTATTTACTTGTTGAAGTACTTGGCGCATGGGGTGTCCCGGCATGACCGAATCACCGGCCCCAACCGCTTCACATGGGGCGATCAGGGACAACTCCACGTGTGGGGCTTGGTTGGTTGGTGTTCCTTGGCTATCTTCCTTTCTTCTTTGGTTACTTCTCATTTTGAATTGGCAGATTCTGCTCCTCTGTACTATCGCTGCAGAAGAGGGGTCGATATCGGCCTTCTGGCCGTAGATTGGAGAGGGGTTGACCGCGGGTTGGGTCAAGCTCCAACCTTGGAATAATTTGGAACCCGTGCGGGCTTGTGGAAAGGGAGGGCACATTGGGTTTGCCCGTTCCTGGATCTCTAGGATCAGAAACAGACACCATTCACAGTAACTTGAATCATACCCTGCGACCAAATTTCGTGGCGATCGTTATTTCCTTCCATGTCCGGTAACATAGAGATAGCCTTTCAGCCGCAAGGTCCATGTTCGACGAGAGGTGTTGTACACTGCGTATGCTATTTGAATCAACATCAGGAACGCATCAGCCAAGGAAGGCATGAACCCCCTAAACAAAATTCCGACTTTTATAAGAACTAGGCTCTTCTTGTTTTGAATCTTCAGGTCGGCAAAGAAATGCTTGACGGGGTTGAAACCTGGAGATAGGGTGGCAAGTATAGGAATTTGATAACCGCGTCAGGTCCGAATGAGGAATAGATACATCGCCCGTAAAGACGACTTTTGATCCCAGCCACCTTGCACAATGCTGCAAAAGCCGCAGGACTAACTTTTCGAAGAATGCGGTACTAGACTGACCAAACATATCTAGGGCTCCCAGCTTGAAGAATGTGTGGCCGTGAAAAGATTATAGATCGAATAGCATAGGATATGCCCTGAATCATCATGAGTCCTAGACATGAGACACAATCGTTTCAAGAATATCGTGTCGGTCATATTGCTCGAATATGATGGACTCAGCGGGACTCATTCTCTTGGTGACGGAAATTAAGCTGTGTTGCGACGCGCAAACCAACATAAGGCGACATAGTTGGGCCTCCTAGTACAGGCATTAAGGCTGTTAAGGGTAGAGCTAGGTTCAAACTCCTTGAAATGCCATTAAAATGGACGACGAGAATCCACTTTCGATCATAATAGTATTATGGATTCCGCCCAAAAATTGTCCTTTGGTGATCTATAAAACGTTCATGATGAAGAGTGGTTGGGCATGTCTTCTAATGCCTTACAAGTAGCGAAATAGTTTTGAAGGCAAGAATAGTTCAATAGCTTATAAGCTAATCCATGGAATTATTTCTCATACGGAACAAAGCATCGAAGGTTTTGACATATTAGGTACAAGTTGGCAGTACAGTTCTGTCTTCAAGAACGAAGTTGTTGGGTCGGAAGAGACAACGAGGCCTTCAATGATTCAGGTAATCATCATACTATCATATCTGCGTTCTTGGATCAGAACGTTCCGGAAGTGCCCTGTCATGAAATAAAGCCAAAAGGCTCTTGGTTCAGCCGATATATCCCTTGCCCCAATTAAATCCATCCAAGTCAATTAGCTTGGCATTGACGCCATATTGGACAGGCACCAAGGCATCCAGATCAGGTTAGCGGGCAGATCGTCGTGGAGAGCTCACTTCACGCCAGCATGAATGCCAAAGAAGGTTGTTTGTTGAACAAGCAAACACCGATCTAGCCCAGCCAGGCCGCTATGTCATGACCACAAAAGCTGAGCTTGTCCGCTAGCCCGTACGATGGCGCCTGGGAGTCGAGAGAAACCCCGAATAACTAGGTGGATGCGTTTGCGGAGATTCATCTACAACCTTGAGTCACCTCTCCGTCTTCGCGGCACCCTCACACGCCTGCGCCACCGACACAAGCATCCCTACCTGGCGCTTCTTCGTCTTCTCCTTCCACTGCCGACATGGCATTTCCAGCTGCCCGAATGCGTTCCTCACAAAGTGATGCTGAATAATGTTTCGCTGCTGCAGTCCCGAAAGGCCACAGCGGACCTCACCAATATGCGCTCTGTGCCACTGTGGCGTGCCAGAGACACCCCTCTCCGATCTCTATACCGGATATACGAGGCGATGGCGGCACGCGAGTTCTACGCCATCGGCGCGGAGGTGGAATACTTTTGGTACCAATCGCGGGGGTCGTGGGCGGCGCATCACATACCGGATCCCCATGACAGAGACCCGGTACGGTATGCCATCCTGGCCTGCATCGCGGAGGAACTGGCGCGGTCGTTTAACTGGCGGATGAGAATTGGAATGCGACGCGACAAAAGCAAGCACATTTTCCGTAAGACATTCGACGACCCGCTTCCGCCCTTCACTCCCGAAACCCCACCTGGCTGGACCAGGAAGGTCCCTGCCATCGACATCCAACTGATATCCGACCTGCCGCCAGAGCTACTCGACGGCTCGGGCAGACTCGTCCTCGAACCCGGGGGCGAAAACCCGATCTTTGCGGAGAGAAATATTGTAACCGATACCGGGCATTTCTACACCGTCTAGAGCGACCGGATCAAGGCCCTGGTGTAGCACGATTAATCGAAAACCTCTTCGTTGAATTTGTCCCGATACAAAGCAGCAATGTCATTCATGGTCGCCTGGTCAGGGAGCATCTCAAAGGAGCAGATATTCAGCGTCCGGATATACTCCTTGTTTAGGGGGCCATTATTCTGCGTCCGTACATGCTTCAGAATTGCCAGTACATCGCCAATATCCGATCCTCGCTTCGCATGCTTCTTACTATTATGGATTCGCCGCAACTTTCGCTCCAGGGCCCATTCCAGCGGCACCGCCAGAACCCGTAGATTCGTGCCCCCCCACAACACAATATTTTGCTTTTCGGCCTTCTCGAACAGCACTTGCCTAAATTGATCTGGTACAAAAAAGGCCATCTCGTCGTTCGCCCACCCGTCGATGAATCCGAGGTGCCGTGCTGCCCGGGTCATGGCATCCTGCAGCGGTTTCTTGACGTCGTTGTCGTGCGCCCATTGGGGCTCGAGGAGATAGTCGAGGTCGCCCGTGCTTTCTCGATTTCGAAAGAAATTAGTTGCCAGGAACCCCCCGGTTGAGATGAGCGTAATGGGCGCGAAAGCAACGAGCCAGTCATCGTTGCCCATTTCGTTGTCGAGGACCTCAAGGCCTGGTCCAGCAGATTCCTCTTTTAGCCTGCGCAACGTGCCAGCTTTTGAGACTGTCAGGCGACACTGTACCTTTTCTAAAGTCTTCCTCGCCAAATCGGTCTTTCTCTTTGTCCATGGCCCCTGTGGATCCGAGGTTTGCAGATAATAATCGTGGGGGGGTGGGTTACGACACAAATATCCCCTTAATATAGTATATGAATGGGTCGCGGGGACTGGCAATGCCCGCGCTGTCGGGACCGAAGAGAAGAATGAAGAATTTGTGTCTCATGATCCTCCTGTGTGCAAGATGGTTTTGCAAAAGGCCCAGGTTGCGCCAGATCATAAGCCTCCCACGGTCTCGGCCTTCTAGAGCTACCCCGCCCCAACCCTGTCCTTCCTGCACGCCGCTGAAATAGTCATCTCACAGCTGACGGGGCTGGTTGCTAGTGGCGGGCATTTCTGCCTGTACTTCGGGGGCCGGATGTTTTGATAAAAAAAATAGTCGGACTTATGGACGGGAGGGGGCTTTATCTTTCCGAGATCTTTCCAATCAATCTTTCTTCCTCTAGAGGCTCTAGATGTGCATTCCCTTTCTACAGGGGATTTCGAGAAGGAGAGTTGTATTCGTTTAGGATTTGGGCTTGCCCATGGCGTGCTCATATTGACTGTTGCTAATCGAACCATTCTTGCCGACACTGCTGATTCCTTGCAGCCCTAATTTACGACAAATCTGTTTGGGCCTGAAGCAGCGCAGTTCCTGCTCGGCGGGACTACCCCATTCTGGTCGTGTTAAAGTTCACAGAAACTGCGACTTTTCCCGTGCCAAGTAGATGCGACAAATGCTCATTCATATGGGCGTGGCCGTCGACTAAGACAGGGTATCATCCTTCCTCCTCCTTATCAAGTAAGCTTCGCAGAGCGAGATGATCAGCGTGATTTCATATCTGCGCCCAAACTCAAAATGAGGATCCGGGTGATACCCCGAAGGTTGACGGAAGCAAGATTGAGGGGAGCCTGACACTATTATAGGCGTTGAATGTGATTACGTAGAAGGTCACTGTCCCCGGGCAAGGTGCTAGGCGGATCTATAGCGTGCTTTGGGAATCTGTCACTACGAAGGCGCATCTTGAATCAAAATGATTCTTCCCGGATCAGAATGCACATTCCAGTGTCGAGGTCAATTCAAAACTAATCAAAGGGGGGATGTTGTTTCAATAAAAACAGTCCATATGTCCCATTTTCATGACTCATCACCGACTGTTGCATTGCATTCAATCATCCAGTTTAGATACGGTCGGATCCCAAGCCACAGGACTATACTCGCCTGTTTCTAGCTCCTGAACCTCCTCAGGGGTGAGTTGGAAATCGAACACCTCCCCGTTTTCACGAATGCGCGAAGGCGTAACGCTCTTTGGCAGCGGGATAAACCCTTTGTCCAAGCTCCAGCGAATGAGAATCTGCGCCGGCGTCTTGCTGTACTTGTCTGCTAGCTTTCGGACCGCCGGCTCCTTAAAACGTTCTCCCCGCACCACAGGGCAGTATGCTTCCAGCGCGATGCCCCGCGTCATGCACCAGTCGACAATGTCCTTTCGGCCCAGCCAGGGGTGCAGTTCAACTTGGTTGATACTCACGATCCCTCCCTTGCCCTTCCCGCCGCGCTCGGCCTCCAGCTCGCCGATGTGCTGTTCTAGCTCATCGAGGTGGTGCACGCCGTAGTTGCTGACTCCGATCGAGCGCACCTTCCCGGCCTCTACAGCCTCAACCAACTACAACAGTTAGCGATGTGCAACAAGACCATTTGCGTTCACATGCTGCTTACCGCTTTCCAGGCACCCTTGCGATTCTCTGATCCGCCCATCGGCTTGTGGAGGAGCATCAAGTCGATATAGCCGAGTTTGGTTTTGGCGAGGGTCTCGTCGACTGTGGTTTTCGCGCCAACGTAACTAATGTCAATGACCTTGGAGGTGAAAAAGATCTGGTCTCGTAAGAGACCCGAGATACCCGGGTCCCGGATGGCTTCGCCACAGCTAGCCTCATTGCGGTAAGCTACAGCAGAGTCGATCTGCGCGTGGTATCAGTGACAAATGCCTATGTAGCAGTAACATGCGTGAAGAGGGTTTGCGTGAGCAGGATCGGAAGCTGCATGACGGAGCGACTCACATGGCGGTAGCCACATTTAAGGGCCTCGAGACAACAATTCTTTGTTTTTTCTGGTGGGCTAAATATCACTGAGTTAGGCTTCAAGACGTGAAACAAACATGAGAGAAAGATGCTCGGCGGGGTTGTTACGTTTGATAGACCTTGGAGACACCTGTTAGTCCGCTTCTGCCAACAAGTTTTCATGAATCCACATACACCAAAGCCTAGACGGGGAATCTCATAGCCGCTGGCTAGCTTGATTGTTGAGCTGATCGTGGTTGCCATTCTGCGCATTTGATATGGTAGATGGGATGGATTGGCACATGAAAATGACGGGTGTATGTAGCACGAGCGATCTCTCTTGGGCCTTTTATAATGATGATATGCTTACAAAGCCCAATGATCAGGGATAGTTGAGAGTTAGCTCCGGTTAACTCCTCCGGATCTTTGAACCGTTACTTGTCTTAGCTGGAACTGTACAGCTCCTTCGGTGGCGGGAGTAGATAGGGCATTAGTCATCTAATGTTTCCGAGTTGGGTCAAGCGTCGGGGACAAACGGGCTAAACTAGGTAAGTCCGAAGCCCTTCATTTGTGCTTCGGGGACCAATCGCTCATCGATCCAGGGGTGTTCCATGTCCCAACTTAAGGGACGAAATTTTACTGCAGGCTGAATAGGCTCAAGGAGATGAGTTTAGAATCAAGAATTCTTCGCTTATTTCAATACCTGCCTGAAACATAGTTTTTGGCGCCCCTATATACCTCTTTTTTCTAGGTTGGTACCCTGAGCTATTTTGATTTGAATTGCTGAACATGGTGTTTGTAATCGAATAAAAGAGAGGCTTTGTGTTTCCAGACGGCATTAGAGATAGCTATTCTCCAGCAATTCAATCAGCGGCCATTGACATGTTCAAAAAAACCACAATAGAGTATTATTAGTGACGGCTTCTTGGAGACTAGAAGCAAAAGAGCGGTTGAAATCGCTAGAGATCGAAATTTTGGACTAAGCTTGATATGAGTGGTTCTTGTGTCTGGTAGGATTAGTTTCACAAGGATACCCAAGCATCAGCACTTGCCAGCATCTTCATCGATTATCATGTTGATTTTAAATCACCTCTAGCTGAGGATAACGATGAGCCCTATCTTTCATGCCTTTAAGATAGGTCTGAGCTCAAGTCCCCTAGTTCAATCTCAATTTTGAATAGAGTTTATGAGGCATCCTGGATGAGATAAAGGGGGAAGCAAGCAAGCTTCGTGCGATCCGGTGACAGGTAGGGAAAATATGTCTCGCTTTCCTAGCATATCAAATTTCAGAGGATGATTACGTATCATCAAGATATTATCTGATCAAGTAGTCAGCCTAGATGATAAGATCATAGCGTTTAGATTCCACAAACGAAACCGGGATGTGCTACAAGCCATCAAGTTGATGGTTTCAAACATCTCTAGGTAGGTTCATACTAGAGGTGTTTGACAGATCTGCATTGACCTTGTACAAAAGTGCATTCAGGTCGACCTGAAGGAAGTGGAGAGATGCGGTGTACATGCTCTTTGAACCACTGATAAAAATGGTACAGAGAATACTTGTCCGTTTTGGGGGCCAATTATCCCGCTCTGTCTAAAAGAAGCATAGCTGGTGGACCCTGCCCAAGCTCTGATGCAGGATCATCTGAAATTTCTCGGATTTGTCTTGCTCTAGGTTTGAGTTTTTCTCTTGCTGCCGTGGCCCTGCTCGCCCTTCCAGGCAGGCAAAGTTAAAAGATAGCACGGGAGATGAAAAAGTATTTTGCTGCGTAGCAGTATAGCTGATGATTGGTGGGAACATAAAGAAGAAAAGGCCCCACTGACTATAAAGTATAACAGCCGCGACAGGGTTGAATCCTTTTGTACGAGTCTTCTCCTTTTGATTTCACTATGATTGCCTAGCACACTGGCTCAGTCTTAGCCCTGGTAGCAAAGCTGTCAGAAGGTTTTTTTTCCCCCTACAATTTTCGTCGTGGGATTGAATATGAAAACGCCCGACACCAAAATATTTAGGGGAAGTGGATACACTTCGTGACCTCATGTAATACGACGGGGCGTTTCTTGGCGTAGACTGAGCCGCAGTTCTTTGCATCGCCTCCTTGGTTTGGGCTACATGAGAACCTGGTATTAGTATGCTCATCTCCGTCCCGACCGGATACAATTTCAAGCTCAGGATGTGAAAAGCTTAGGAATATGGAAATATTGGCATGGTCTTGTGGCTGTTCAGATGCTCCAGACAAGGCTGGCTTTTGTGGGCCTCCCATTCCACCCTTGGCCATGATTGATCCCCGCGGGGTCCAATCTTGACATAATAGGGCAGTGCATCGACAATCTTGATCCAAGTTGGCTGTTCCGGACTGCTCCAGTTTCTCGGCGTAGACTCGCTATTTATAACTCGTCTGAAATCGATTCCACCCTTGGGGAAAAATAAAGTCTAGTGCCACTCCATCTTGAGCCCGAAAAATAGTTAATTATCGTCCTCCGTCGACACTAAGTCTTGCCCATTTATCACCTTATCCATTTACCATCTCATTATTCCCACCCAGAACCTCAGTATGGCAGTTGGTAAAGATAGCGAGGGTAAGTGACTGGTTCTAGCATCTATGTGCTATCTACCTTACTGACAATCAAATTTCTAGGCCTGATTCCTGTTGAGCCTCTCGAATCTACCTCTACTGGGACGCGATCCCCGTCTCTCTCCTATGCCTCTCCACCCCGAACCTACCGAAATCACCCATAGGAGCCCCTCAGAGCCCACAGGGACGATGTTGCCTAGCTACGAGAAGTCGCGACAAGAGTACGACGCACCTATGCCGGTTAATGACCCCCCGACCGGGCCCATGAAGGCGTACCAAGGACAGCCAGATCCCAATTACTCACAAGCCGGCCATTCCTCCCAATACCCAATGCATCTGTCCGATGTGAAGGCGTATCCTGGCCAGCAGCTTCCTCCCGATCCAACTCAACAGCAACAGTTCCAACCGCAGGCGTTCTACACTCCCTATGGCCACCCGAGTGGATATGCTACGGCGACGCCTCTGCATGCCCTGCAGTCGGCCCCTTGCCCTGTGGATTGCCCGGCTTGCGGGTGTCGCGAGATGACTCGGACAGAGCCGGTCACAGGAATGACCACACAGTGAGTTCGATCATTTTTTTCTCGGCCATCAAGGCGAAGGGGATTGCTCCGTCTACGCAAACCGCAAACCTTGCGACCGGACCAGAATAGCCCTTGCTAACTGTCCCTATAGTGGATGGGCTGCCGTCCTCTGCTTCTGCTGCTGTCTCGGATGCATCCCTTACTTGATGTCGTCTCTGAAAGATGTCGACCACTTCTGCGGAAAATGTGGTGCGAAGCTTGCATGCTGGCATAACAGCGGTCGCATCCAGGTCTTCCAGGGCGGGCGCATTCAAGCGCCGCCAAGCGGAACCCAGGCTCCCACGAATACGCAGAAAGAATCCCACTAATATGCAGAAAGAATAATTGGCTTATTGTTTGCATGTTTTCTGATTGTTTGGGATGGCTCTTTTTATTTAAAATATTGTTTTGTATCTCTTCACCCCTCTTCCTCTCTTATTGTTCAAGTGATACCAATTCTGTTATATGCTTTTATCTGGGTGTTTTGTTATCTCTCTCACCAACTCTCTTTTTGACTATGAACCGGCATACTGGATGTTTAGAAAGATTTTGTCAATTCACATCATGCTCATATCTCTGTATTTATCACATCCGGTGACTTGAGATTTATTCACACAAAGATTATCTGTCAAAATTAACCTATTGAATGACTATCTTCGCCGATAGATTCCAGGGAGCGCGTGATGCCAAGACCTCGTGTTGGAGGGTATGAAGGTCTGATGATGCGGTCATCGCGTCTTGCCGGAACTACTTATAGCGCCTGGATCCGCGGCTCTCGTGCCTGCGCCTGTAGAACAACATCCCCGACCAAGATGCTACGCTTAATAATAACGGCCTCGGCTGTCATCACCGGCGGCACGGCGATTTACTTGTATACAGTCCATGAAAGGCTGTCGTCGCGCATCCAACACAAGTCCCACTGTGGCAAACTATCAGCACCGTCCCCCAAGCCCCTCGAGATAGAGTCCATTCCAGAAGACATCTTCACCGACCAATACTTTGCCCTGTATGACCATTCCTCCAAGGCAGTATCGCGCGACTCGCTGCCCCAGAATATCGCCGCCGAGGAGCTCTTTACGAAACTGGTTCGCCGCAACATGATTGCCTTCACGCATTTTCCGCAAGCGTGGATGATCCGACTGGTCAGCAGAGCCCCAGAGGAAAAGCAAAGCTTTAAGGCATCACATATCTCGTCCCTGGACTTCCGCCCCGGGGACTTGGTTGGTGGCGTGTACCGTGTCGTGGCGCGCAGCGGCAACAAGGTCGAGTTTGAGATCAAGATGAAAAATATGGACTTCGTGAACGGCCGCATGGCGATCAGTTTCCATGAATCGGAGACTGAACGGGTGTTCAGTAGTGAAACTTTGATGTGGAGGCGGTCTGATGAGACACAAACCATGCCTCTGGAGAAGCCGCTTCTTCGATGGATGCATGAAACGGCAGCTTGGTGGCTGATTGACTCTGGCGTGAAATGTTTGACCGAAATCGAGTCTTGATGTTGAAATAGGGCCTCACTTGAATTCGGTGGGGATTTCCTCTTTTTTTGTTCAAGCAATGGCGCGCTGAAATACGATAAGTATAGATTCTGAGCTTCAAGGGCATCGGCCGGACTTCGCTTTCTTTTTTTTACTTTCGCTTTCTTTGACCTTGACTTTGAATGGAACTTGATGGAGCGAATTTAATGCAATTTTCAGTCTGCTATCTGCCATTGTCTCCAAAGACAAGATGAAACACAAGTTTATCTCTCTCCGTGGCTTTTCTTTATTCGATGTCTAGGGACAGAGCCATGTTTGTCAACAAGAATGACATTCTCAGATACCGGAGTGATGCTCTTTGTGAGTGACGTTAAAGAAGTGCCAGACTCAATTTTTGCCCTTGTCTTGGACTGGGGATTCAAATTCACTTTAAAAAGCCCATGCCTCCCAAAAGCCAGACACTTCATTCTACCGTATACCAGCCCGTCATGTGTCTTCATGCCTACCACCACTATACCCGCTGTGGCCATATCGCCAACTGGACAGTGACCAGCTGTTTCCAATTCACCAATGCGATTCGTGCCTGGGCCCAAACCAGCACTACCCAACCTTGTGATAATATTCGAGTTGTCCACGACCTTCTTCCCGTCAGAGTGTCCTCTGTCGACTGCTTCCAGTGCCTGAATGAGCATCGGGGCTGCTTTCCGCACGATCAGACTGCCTTGCCTCACAAATACACAGTCCTTGAGGGTTTGGGCGCCGAGAGACCGATCATGAAGATTTATGTTCAGATGGACCGTGATCAGGCATACAAGCCCAATCACGATCCGAACAGTAATAATGATGATGATGACGAGTGTCCTTTCGCCGAGATTTCTGGAGAATGGTGTCCTGCTTGTTCCTTCAAAGACACCAAGGCCCCAGCTCCAAGACAAACGACCACTTATGGGGCATGGGAACAGATGCAAGATACTCATGTATCTGAGCGTGCTCAGGTGGTATTCTCAGGCGAAGCAACAACTAGCTCAACGGTTCCATTCAAGGCCCCGGATGCTGCGGGCAAGCCCGCAGGGAATGCTCTGGAGCATGCGAATTATAGTGATTCCTCCGGATGGTGCCCCAACCTCTCCGATGAATCGTCCCTCATGCACCCACCAGACTATGTTGCATGGATACGTAGTCTTCCCACCCCCAATGACTCTAGGCCGTCTCTGTCCTCCGCCCCAGAATCGGAAATTTTGGACGGAGAAGCCCTCCCAACCTCTTCTGGGGCGACTGAATATCCAACATTGTCCCCCCTTCTGGCCTCTCTCGTTTGGCATGTGCGGAGAGGTCGACCTCCTACGCCGTTCCCGTTTTCAGAAGCCCATTACCAGCATCGCCAGGAACTGGAAGCTCTTCTTCTCGCCATGGCTCCCACCACCGAAGCCGACCCGTTTGAGCTGGATATGCTTCATCGTGCCATTTTCACCCTACTTGGGGAGGAGAGCGAGAAGTAATGCTTATCTCTTATCCCTTGACCGTCTGTCTTGCTAACTCTCTGTAGTCATTCCTGCTTTGCTTTCGATTTCAGAATGAGCCAATATTGCAATGAACGCATGGCTAGAATGATAAATCAAACGTTTTTCATACCATTTCTGTGCCACATTGAACCTCGTAAAAATCCCGACTTTACGCCATAGAAAAACTACAGTGCCGATCATTATTGCCTTCCATATCGGGGGACAGATGGATGCTATTCCAAACTTTAATCACATGATATGATAGCTATTTCCCCGCCTATATATTGAACCAGGGCGCTCTACAGCAAGCCTGAGAAAACAGGGAGGATAAGATAGGTCGGCGAACAGACCAACAAACCACCGCACACCACGATAGAGGAAGCCTCCCAAAAGGGAAAGCAGAAGCAGATGAAGCGAAGAGAGTGTGAAAGTTGATTCTCTCCCTATCAGAGATGCGAAGCTCTATCCTGTAAAGACTGTGTACTAGAAAGATATCCTCCAATTAGAGGTCTCCCCAGTATTGGCCATTTCCCCACTGCAATATATAGATAGTTAAGCTATCTAAGACATTATCAAATCGAGTATCTTATTCTATTAGATCCCAGCTTTCCTAGCGGATACCGTATCCTACTACATTGACACAAGTAACTAGTTAGTTAGTTATCGTATTGTATCAGTAAGATATATAACACAAATCTTCGCACCTCATTGCCCCACCTTGTCCCTAGCTTGTGGCTCGCATCGGGCACCCATCCAGTTAACCATCCCCGCCCGATATACTTTCTTCTCCAATTTGACATCAAAAAACTTCATCCGATCAACATCTAAATTAACATAAATTGAAGCCACATGATCACTACTTCATTCCGTAACTAGTCTGCTCGTATCACATCTGATATCGCCAGGTTCTGTCCGCTTTGTCTTTGTCACTCCTCACAACCTCCCGACTTACAGCTTTAACAAGAACCAAGACTTCATCGAGGGCTGTGGCTTATTAATCGCTTATTGCATTACTGCATCTTATTTCTGGTCATGATGTCGGACAGCAAATCATCACGGACGTTTCCATGCGATAACAAACTTCATCTCCGATAATCCCGACATCAGGAAAGCAGCTGCCTATCCAAGCCCTCCAAACTCGCCGTGTAGAAAAAAGACTGATACTTATACAACCAATGAGGATATTGGCCAAAAACTTTGCTCCTCTGCAGCTTTCTCGTCGGCGGTCACTACTAGTCCAATCAACTCTCCGAACCTCGTCACTCGTTTGAGTAACCCAGAGGCATATCAAAGCAATGAAGCAGTTCTTCTAAAACCATCAATCTTGAAGAAGCTCTTTGGTATTGACAACTGGCGGTGTGGGGGCCTCACACTAGCGCAGGGGCAATGCAATCGCTTCATAGCGGAAAAGCTCCATGACGATATTGATATCCATATCGATTCAATGGTTATGCTTCATCCGTCATCTCCCCAATTTCAACTTGACTTGGAGAAGTTAGTTGACCTTGTGCATTGCTATCAGCACAGGCGCGGTTACGTAAAACAAATGCGATTGGACTCATGGATAGAGGCCATACCTTCCGGACCTAACGGGAACACGCATAGCACGTCAATCGAAAGAAAAATTAAACTTTGCTTTGGTCGAATTAGCACTCAGTGCATAGGAACCAATGGGAAGAACAAGCGCTGCAATAAATCTATTGGAGGACAAAAGGCTCAAAATTGCACCAAAATAATCGAGAAAATTTCTCAGGCCAAAATCTACTTAAACGAAAAAAATTTGAACCATTTTATCCAACTTCTTGCAACAAATAGGCTTTGTTATTTTCATACAAAGCAGAGCTCACCTAAAGAGCTGAAACTATGGAGGGAGAGGATCGAGGATGTCCTTGTGAAGGCAAGCTTGGTTTCCGGCCAATCAAAGCATAGCAACACCACAGATGACCCCCAACGACAGGTTTTAAATACAGATCTTCTGGCAAATATTTCGACCAAAGAAAATGATACGCAATCCTCGACAAGCTTAGAAAAGAATTCGATGCCATTGCCTAAGTCTGTCTACTCCGTCAAGAATCCGGTTACATATTGGCTGGACCAGTACGATACGACGGCTTTCGACATCGTCGAAAGAGGTGGTAGGCCTGATGATCACAAGGCTTCATATTATGGAGTACAAAGGCAGATGATGAAACGGTTGAGTGTCGATGATCAGAAGAATGGCTACCTTTACATCTATGAAGTTGAAGCAAACAAAGGTTTTGTCAAAATTGGATATACCACGCGCTCTATCAGAAAGCGTCACGAGGAGTGGGTCTTTGACTGCAACCGAAAGTCAAATCCCTTGTACCCATTACCTGCTATCAAGGCCGCGCTCGTTCCAAATGCCCGCCGTGTTGAGAAGTTATGTCATGCAGAATTGAAGCATCGCCAGGCGATTATTTATTGTCAGGGCTGTTTAAAGACACACGAAGAATGGTTCGAGTCTTCGCCCACAGATGCGATTGCGGTGGTTGAGAAATGGTCTGCGTGGATGAAAAAAGAGCCATACCATCCCGACCAGTTATTACTGAAGCAAGAGGAGGAACGTAAAGCATTTGATATGGAAAAATTCATGGATTGTTTATTAACAGGAGATGATTAGTTACCTCCACGCTATCTAGAAGGAAGACCACGGGAAACCAAGATGCATCATCCAAAAATCCGAAGAGAAATTTCATCGCATGCTTCGCTCAATCGCGGTGCTCCCCTTAATATTGAGTGTAAGCCAAGCTACCTATACATAAAATGACAGCTGATTGAGTTGATGTAATTATACCTACACTGTTCTTCAAGTAGAATCGCCTCAGTAGACCTTGTAAAATATTCTGACTAAAGCATTTGCACAAATACTAAATGTGGAGTAATATTACAGGCCGTAGATGCATAGGTTATGTTTCGGGAGTTCGCAATGTTCCAACACTATCCTAGATATAGACTGGCGGTCTTGGCATTGGGGTTCGGGAATGAATCGAAGAACGTCGGTGGTGATACCAATTTCCGGAATGACTGTATTGCGCAGAAACGGTGGGCTTACATACGACAGTCAGTCACATCTTCTATATAGAAATACCTGAATGTCGGAAATGGCCTTCGGCACTATCTTGTTTCGCACCTACTTCATATACGCACCGCCGAAGGAAGACAGAACCCTTGGTCGGGATTCTCTTCGTATGCTGACCAAGTTTTTTTTTTTCTTGATATAGGCCTTCAGCTCGGCAAAGAATTCCTTAATAGGGTTGAAGTCCGGCGAATACGGCGGTAGGTACAGCAACTTGACTCCCGCGTCAGCACATAAGGTCTTGATTCGATCTGAATGATAGGATAATACGTTATCTATAACGAGCAGGGATTTTGGCTCCGAATATCTTCTATACTGCTGAATAAGCTGCTCGTTAAACGATTCGAAGAAGGTGGCATCCGTTGAACCTTTGTAAACACGAGACATTGTAATGCCGGTCTTGAGTATATGCAGGCAGTATCTAGAAGCGTTAGCCGCGATAAAATTTTAACACTTAGACTAGCGTCGCGCTAAGTAGTAACTAGCTAGTTCACCTATATCTAATCCTCTTATCGAATCCGGATTTATTAATAAACACAAAGTAATATAACCGAAATTTAGATAACTTATGCTAGTAGAAATCTCGTAGTTAAGGGTTCTATTCTTTAGCTCTTTGCTGTGCTTTCTTTTTCGTCTAGCTAGCCCGCGAAAGAGCGCGTTTAACGCTAGATCACGATAGTAAATTGTTGAACTTATCCTACAGGAAGATAGCTATCTCTTCTACGTATAGGCTAGGCTTTTCGATGAGGTAGTCACAGAGGGCGTCAAGCATAATAAAGGCGATTATTCGTTGTCGGCCGACCGAAACTGGAGGGGATCTGACACTACCGAATAACCGCAAGTTCTTGCGGATATTAGTGATAGAGCGTTCACTGCACCACGCTACCTTTGCCATTTGCGATGTAGTAAGTCTGCTCTTGCTGTATATTATATAGATAATCATCTTACGTTGCCAGGTCTCGATATTTCTTGCTATTTGGTTAGTGGTTTCGAGGAATGCAGCTGTTGGGTTAGGAGGAGTGAACAAACGATGCCATAGTGGTTTGTTTGGGGGTGGGCGGTGGTTAAGGGGGAGGTTATTTTGGACATGGAAAAGTGGATATTGTAGGGCTTGTAGCAGTACTTCAGTGTATGGTTAAATACTTTCGTCCTTGTTATCAGGAGCCCCAAAAAAAAGCCTCCCCACCATGGCATCATCCGGGATTTCTCGGGTGATCGGTATCTTCTATGAGGGGATCACAGATAAACCAACGAAAAATCGCCAAAAAAGTCCACTTCCCTTCTCTCTCCACCACTCTTTTACTTTGAACACCACTCTGCGCCTGTAGGAGGACTGATTCTCGCTGGTTCCTCAATTATCTGCAGCCTCTCTGCGCGCCCGATGTTCGTAACACTAACCCCTCGGAGAAAGAGGACGGCACAGCTCAAAATTTGCCACGCTACAAGCCAGACTCGTTCGCTGTTTGATAATCCGCATCAATACGTAGCAATCATGCTTAAGCAGTAAGTGACATATATTTTTGTTATTCGAACTTCCATAAACTTTGAGCTATCAGCTAAATGTCGGTATGCACGGAGCATGGAAGACTTCTATCGGCCTCCGAAATAGGATTGACCTACCCTCCGTTCTGTCTTATTATATTTGCTGCTAAAGGCCCTGGCATCTAATGCTAATAATGAATTTTTTAGCCCTATCCCCCTTGTATAATAGAATCTGCAAGCTGGGTAGAACTCAACCAAGTGTGTTAACGCATGCTTATGTCATCCCCTTTCATAGCTTAACTATCATACTCCTCGTAAGAAATGGAACATCATCCTTACCACTACTCAGCTTCCTGCTTGCACCAAAGCGCTATTGTCTGTCTAGCCAAGTATAGCCTGGTCTACATTCAGAAGGTATGTGAACCTAATCTTGAGTTGGGGATTGCATTTCCGTTCGCATCGAACAGAGTGTCTAGTCTATGACCTAGTTAGCTGAATAAATTAAACCTTAATTCGTTCTTCACTTACTATTTAGACAACGTCAATCCTGTATTGTCGAAATTATAACAAAATAATGTGAAACGTTTTGAATCACTTTTCAATATGCAGTACAAAGCTCTGCTAACTATTCTCACTCTTACAAGCACTATGTCAAGCGTGGCATCTGCAGGGGTGTTGCAGAAAAGAACCTGTGCATCTTATGGCAGGCAGTTCTGCTGTGCTGTGGAAGAGGTCCCGAATAAAGAAATTCTACCTAACCTGTACCTTTTCGTGTATGGTCTTGGGTGTAGTAAGTTAGACAAGTTCCATGCCTGCTAGATTGTTATCTACTGATCCCACATTCGCAGAAGAAATCCCTGACACTCAAAGCTGCGACGCGGCATCGTCTCAGCCTCACGGCATATGCTGTACAGCTTCTGATACTCAAGTATGCTACTTCCCCTCCCGCGTTACCTCTTAGATAGCTAACGGTAATGCAATTTAACAGACTGGCCCTTTTGGTAGCGTTTTCTGCTTCTCTGACCACGCTTAGCACGGGGGTGATGGAATTAGGTAGCGATAAGGAGCCTAATAACAAGCAAGAGCCCGTCAAGGCGTGTTCTGGAGTTCTAAGGCATTATAAAAGTGAACTAAAACTCTGCATATTGTTGGTGGACATTGGAACAATTGACTATTACTATATTTTCACACGAGTAAAATCCAGTATTTCTGCCTTAACCTTACCTCCGTGTTAGGGTAGTATGACAAGTGATGAACGGCTTGAACTAAAGAATTAGTGCATACTTGCCAGTCTCTTGCCAGTTTATAACCTGCTCTGCCGGCAGCATAATGAGCTCGCAACACAAACAACCACTCACATCGATCGCCAATTCTCTCCGGGCAATATTTCTCCAACGGTCACTAATTTGCTCAGTTTTCATGGATCCATCTAGTCCTGATTCTCGACCTTGTACTGTACATTTAGTTCCCAGATGAAGATATCATTACGATGTATAGCAGAATTGGGTAATTGGCGCAGAATCTATTTTGGGTTTAGCTTATCATGCATGTGATTAGGATTTGAAACAGCATATGTGTGTACACATGGAATGCAGTAATGTTCACCACTGTATGTATATTTGCGATAACGTTGAAGTTTAAGCCTAGGCTGTAGTAGGTGGTAGAAAGCTATAGGATTAGGGAGACTAGGTCTATTCCCTGCTCTGCTTACTTCAAATAACAATACCATTTCATGTCCATTTCCAATTCTCTTGCTCTTCTAATAGAAGGAGCCCATTCCGGACTACTCTGTTCCGAGGTTTTCTTGGACGGACCCTATATCACATTTCACCAACCTCCACTGAGCCATGGGAAGCCTGCGACGCGCACTCGGGAGTGACAGCGCGGGTGCTTGGCGCGGGGAGCTCGGCCAGGGCAGTCGGACTTGGCCCGATCATCCCACTCGGGTCTTCCCCAGAAAAGCCCTCTGAAACCCCCACGCCCATTGTCTTTTATTTTTCTTCTAGCTTTCCCCTTCAGCTTGGCCGAGAATAATTGATACTCATTGCGGATTCCCTTTTTCTCTTTATCAAATTAATATACCCAGAATGTCTAAGCCTTCTGTCGGCTTTGTGGGCCTCGGAGCTATGGGCTTCGGCATGGCCACCCAGCTTGTGAAGCAAGGATACCCTGTCCACGGATTCGACGTTTTTCCTGCTTCAATTGAGCGATTTGAGAAGGCCGGTGGAATCCCAGCCTCGTCTTTGCAAGAGTCTGCTCGCGGAAAGCAATACTATGTTTGTATGGTCGCATCGGCTCCGCAGGTCCAGAGTGTACTTTTTGGCGAAGGAGGCATTGTTTCTGGTAGGTGCAATTGAAAACCAATGTTTTTATCAAATAATTGGTCCTTGCCTTTTCTTCCACTTACTCACCCTGTTCCTGAATACCAGTCCTCCCACAAAATGCAACCCTTCTCCTCTGCTCAACCGTTGCCGCCTCCTATGCCCAGTCTGTCGCGGCCGAACTGCAGTCTATAGGTCGAGCCGACATTCAATTCATTGATTGCCCTGTATCTGGTGGTGCCAAGCGCGCCGCTGACGGTACCTTATCTATCATGGCTGGAGCTCCAGACGCCGCGCTCGAGAGCGGCCGGTTCTTGCTTGAAGCTATGTCTGACGCGAACAAGCTGTACCTGGTGCCCGGTGGAATTGGTGCAGGAAGCAACATGAAGATGGTGCACCAGGTCTTGGCTGGCATACACATTTTGGGCGCCAGTGAGGCGATGGGTTTTGCTGCTCAATTAGGTCTGGATGCAACTAAAACCGCAGAGGCAATCAAGTCCTCTGGTTCATGGACCTGGATGCACGAAAATCGCTTGCAGCGCATGCTGGAGGAGGACTGGCACCCCGGTGCTAGTGCTCTGACGATCATTCTGAAGGACGTGGTGGGTTGAACTCTATTTTGCATGATCCTAAAATGACTTCCAATACTAACGACTGCTTGTCAATAGGGCATCATTACCACTTCCGCCCGCCAGAATCAATTCCCTACCCCTCTCTGCTCAACTGCTGAGCAGGTGTATCTTTCTGCTCTTCTGCAAGGTTATGGCCCTGTTGATGACTCCTCGATGGTCCGCCAGTATTACTCTGAGCCCGTCATGAAGGTCTCAAATAAAAAGTCCCCTGAGGAGACTGCGCAGGCTCTACAGCTAGTTCTCGATATGATGGAGGTGACCAATTTGGTCGCTGCCGCTGAGGCTATCGCTTTCGCTCGCTATCTTGGCGTTGATCTGAAGCAGTTCTTCACCCTTGTCAGTGATGCTGCGGGCTCTAGCCGACAATTTATGACCAAGGGGTTGGAGATCATTGAGGGTCGCGTCGGACAAAATACCGAGACAGTCGACGAGGCTATTGTGCGCTTGGAGAAGGCTGTGCAAAAGGCGAGAGACTTGCACTGCCCTTTGCATTTGGGTAATGCGGCAATGAATACCTTGTTTTTGGCTAAAAGGGCAGGGTTCGGTGTTGAAGGAAGTACCGGGGTGGTCAAAGTCTTTGGATTCAACTAAGTAGTGTAGATATCCCATTCAATTGTGCACATATTTCATGTTCTGTGATACAACTTAAGATTGATTGCATTCTCCATTCATAGTAGTAATATAGTACTCCATTAAGAGGTGCCTAGTATTTGGAACTCAGAATATTTCTATTTCAGGGAGAAAATATTTACCTAGGGCCAAAAAACATGAGATATCCTTCAGATGTCCTAGATAATGGTTAAGGGGAAGGGTATCACCAAAGGCATAATGCCCATTGTCTTGTACGTATGCCAAGGCTGCTCAAGAATCATTCAGCACAAAGTCAAATGTTCTCCAGAAGCGGCAAAGACATAATACACGTTATCCTCGGCCAAGTCCCAAGCCGCCCACTTGTTCCATCGAATCCGAGTGCGGCGCGGAGAAGTCAGCTTGACGTAATGGCGAGACTCTCGGCCCATCTCCGAGAGGCTCGGACAACATGCGATCATGCCGCAACAGTCCGCCAATACAACAATTGCCTATAACAGCACAACCAAGCATTCAAATAAAACCCCACATCTAATTGTTCCTCATCCTGTCTCTCCATCTTCAGTTTCCCCCCCCCCCTCCTTCATCTTCCATCTTCGTACCACAATGCCTCTCACAGAAAACCGCGCGTTGCGCATCCTCGACCATGCCGCCGAAAACCACTATGGCGTGCCCGCAATGTGCTGCTACAATGTGGAGGGTATTTTGGCCACAGTTCGCGCGGCTGAGGCCAAGCGTTCGCCTGCAATGATCCTCCTCTTCCCATGGGCGGTGCACTACGCGGACGGAATCCTCGTCCACGCGGCCGCGGAGGCGGCCCGCAAAGCCTCTGTCCCCGTCACAGTTCACATGGACCACGCCCAGACACCAGAGATCATCCGCTACGCCGCAGACCTGGGCGGATTCGACAGCATCATGGTCGACATGTCGCATTATGAAAAGGCAGAGAATCTCGCACTGACTAGCGAGTTGGTGGCGTACTGCCACGCGCGGGGCATCGCGACCGAGGCCGAGCCCGGGCGTATTGAGGGCGGCGAGGATGGTGTAGCTGATACGGCGGACTTGGAAGGCCTGTTAACGACGCCAGAGGAAAGCCAGGAATTTGTGGACACCGGTATTGACTGGCTGGCGCCGGCGTTCGGCAATGTACATGGAGAGTACGGGCCGCGCGGGATCCAGCTCGAGTATGAGCGATTGCAGTCGATCAATGCGGCGGTTGGAAAGAAGGTACGACTGGTACTGCACGGGGCGGATCCGTTTACAAAGGAGATCTTCCAAAAATGTATCGATTGCGGCGTGTCTAAGATCAACATCAATAAGGTCTTGAATAATGAGTATATCAAGGTGCAGCAGGAGAAGGCAGGAAAGGTGCCACTGACCACCCTGCTGGAGGAAGCTACAAATGCGATGCAGAAGGCCGTGGAAAAGTGCATTGATATGCTGAACTCTGGCAACAGATACCCTTGAGAAAAAGAATGGGGACCGGTGTGATAGGGAGCATGGTGTACGAAATTTGTATTTAGACTACTATTCAAAGTGGCTAAAGTTCATGAATAGAATGGCCCAAATACCCGGATACAACTCCGACGCCTTTCCGAATTAAAATTTCTTGGATATCAATGAAAGCCCGGTCAAAAAGCAAGTTCTTCCCATCCCTTGGTAAATATATTCAAGTGCAAACGTGAAAGATGAATCAGAGAAGCCTAGAGAGGTGTCAGTGGTGACGGTGGATTGACGAATTGAATTTCAGTGATAATGCCAACATACACGTTTAGAGGATACCGCCGACAAGGGGTCCCACGATGGGCACGGAGCCGAGCAGATCACTAAGGGGATCAGCCTTGGGAGTAGCACTTGGAGATGGTGTGGCAGAGCTGGCGGCAGCGTGCGACATGCTGGCAGACATGGAGGCCATGTGCTGCTGGTGAATGTTGGCAGCGTGCGAGTGAGGCTTGGGAACAGCAGCCATCGTGCTCAAGGTAGTAGCGGCCGATGGTTTGGTGGGGCGCTCGGAATGAGGAGAGGCACTCGATGGCACAGCAAATGGAGTCGACACGACGGGTGTGGCTGGCTCAGGAGTAATTGTCACAGGAGCCATGAAAGACGGAGACGACTCGGACATCTTCGGGGCCATGGATGGAGTAGCCATAGAAGACGGAGTAGCCTGAACCATCATAGGAGCCATGGATGAAGGCTTAGCCATTGACGACGGAGTGGCTTCGATCATCATAGGAACCTCAGACGAGGCAGGAACCTCGGGTACCATCGATGACGGTGCGACATGTGCCACAATGTGCGAGGCAGAAGAGGGAACTGCAGGCTCTGGGATCTCAGGAATAGGGTCAGCCATAGCAGCAGGAACTGGAGCCGGAGCCGGGACTGGCGCAGGCTTCGGGGCTGGAGCCTGAGATGGAGCTGGAGCCGGAGCAGGCACCGGTTGCGAGACCATAGGAACATAGTTCTGCTTCTGGGGCTTAGCCATAACATCAAGGCTTGGGCTGGCCTGAGGGGTGTTGTAGGAGCCAGCCTGTGCGGATTCAACAGCTTGCATCGCGGCCATATATGCAGGCACGGGGTTAGAGAGACCATCATCATCATCTGTAACACTGGAGCTTCCGGAAGGGAAGAAGGGGAAGCTTCCCTCAAAGGGATCGCCGTTGGGACGAGGGAAAGACGGGGCGGCAGCAGCACTAATGGCGAAAACCGCCAGTGAAAGATAGGAGGTGTGCATCTTGCGATTATTATCTGGGCAAGGTCTGCCTCGGGCCGGGGATTTTTAAAGGAGAGTACTGGGTCGGAAAGAAGATTTGCAGGTGGAAGAGGGAAAAAAGGGATGTGTAGGCTTTTATGCTGAGATAGGCGAATTATTGATCTCCATTCTGTTATGATAATGTATGATCGCGCCGTCCATGCCTCATACGCGCACCGATAACAGATCAGCATTAGGCGGATGAAATGACGAGTGTTGCATAGCATCAGGGGGAGGTGTGCCCTATCGGCATGGAGACCCATGGGAGACGGTTGGATTCCAGGGCTCTATAATTGCATTGCGGTTGGCTCCTGCGGAATGATCACCGAGATGCTTACCTGGATAAGCTTTTCGGACGTTAACACAGGTCTTCACCGTTGGGAGTCCTTGATTTTAGTACCAGGCGCCAATTATTTTCCCTCTTGGTGGTTGGCTGGTAGAGAATATTAGGATGCTATATTTGAAGCCACTAGGTCACAAAGGCGATGTGACCGATATCAATTGTAGCTTAAACTAAGGCTACTATTCTGACGTGCTTTGCACCGCTCATTATTCACTATGACACCAGTTGTTTTTGTGTAACGCGTAATTGTGTATTGAATGAGTAACCTCAAGCGGATCGATTTTGCCATAGTGTGTGCTTCTGTAGTGGTGTCCCATCACAAGGATTATATATTGCAAGCACATCAGATAGGTATATTTTGCCTCGCTTCCCACTTGATTGAAGGGCGCTTCCCAAACCATTGCTACTATGTAGGGATACCCAGGAACGCGGAAGCCCATTCCAACGAAAACCCTGGCAACCCCTTGCAACCCCCGCCCCCGAGTGCTGGTCTGCCACCAGTTGAATTACCCACAGATGTAAACATTTCTTAGTCATTGCCATGAATCTTTTTCTTGACAGTCTTGTTTGTAATTTGGTGAATGTGTTTTGATCCTCGGTTTGAAGCGCAGTGCCGTGCTTGCGTAGTTTCAGCTTCAATGTGATGGGCCAATCGCCTGATATCATGTGAATTTGTACCCTGTGTTTCAAGGGAAGTTAATTTTACATCTTGTCCAGTTTTGCAAGGGATTATTCTCGGTGCATGCGATCTCATGCCCGAGGTACTGTAAGGTGATCAGGTATTCGCAAATCACAAATATTGAAGTTGGATTGCCCGGCTTCGGATTTGCAATGGCTTATTTTATATGCCTAGAGCCCGATGATGCCCTTCGGATCATTCTGTCACCTGCATGTAAAAATTATCATCATAATAAGTGAGACGGTTGTACGGCACCTACAACCGGATCTCATCCTTGCGAGGACTGGTAGAGCAAAATGTTTTCTCTAGAATTCAGGTACCCATTTAATGAGTAGTAGAGAAATCTTAATTTAAACATATTTATTCTGTAAGATATGACTTCCTATATATGCATGCAATGGGCTAAAACGTGATAGAAACATTCGATTCGTTGATAAGGGGTGCCTCTGTGTCCGAATAGTCCTTGACGGAATATATATATTTGCCGCCTTTGGTCCGCGGATATGGTGGACCCTAGCAGGGCAGTCTAGACAGATGAAATTCTTCGGGCTAATAAACAATAGAGCGACTTAATCATTTATGTTTCATTTGATCAAGTGACTTTTTGATGACGATAGCAGGTGTATATCCCGCGAGACGCTGTTAAGTTGTGCAGGCACAAGTGGAATCGGCCGGCTCGGCATCGGGACAGCCGAGATCGCGGCTTACGTGACCCACTTCGCGCCCGGGGGACTTGGATGGCAGCGACAATCATCATGCATTATTCTCATTCACAAGACCATGTTTCAGTGCTCCCAGTGCTCGAAATCCTATCAGAGGAAGACGCACCTGCTCCGTCACCAGACAACCCGTGAGTCTCTAGGTATATCTGTATCCTAGATCTTTGGCTGACATGTTCCTAGATACCAGTCAACTTTCTTCCAGCTGTCCATTCTGCAAGAAATCCTTCCAGAAACCGTATGTTAATCATTTCTCCAACAAAGCCTAACCCTGACAACCTCTTTTCCCACCGTAAACTAGGGAGGTTACTCGAAGACATAGCAAAGGATGTGCAAAAAAACACAACCTGCCTTTACCGCCTGCCAACAAACCAGGCAGGAAACGGCTGTCTTGCGAAGCGTGTTTTGCAGCTAAAGCAGCCTGCGACCGGAATTCGCCATGTTCACGATGCTTTTCTTTAGGAAAACAGTGCACATTGGCCGACCAAGGGATACAAATCCAAGAAGTATCACCTTCGGCAATAGTGTTGTCCCCCCCCGTTGTAGGCAATCCACGCAACTTGCCAAAGGGGGATGGGCTGTTTTCTTTCCTTCGCCACTTTGCCAGTCCTTCTGTAAAGATCGATAGGCTTGCAATTGGGGAGACGGCCAATCTCTCGATTCGCAGGAATCTTGAAGCACTCCATTCTCATCTCGAAGACGCCCTCATACCGACGAATGCGATGTCAGGCTTCATGGTGGATCCGCGGATAGCCGAATTCTCCATGCGGCTGACATCTTCCACTGATTATCTTCTTTCAGAGTATCCAAATGAAGCACTGTTTCCATCCAAACTCTCCAATCAACT
Source organism: Penicillium macrosclerotiorum (assembly GCF_028827735.1). NCBI lineage: Eukaryota > Fungi > Ascomycota > Eurotiomycetes > Eurotiales > Aspergillaceae > Penicillium > Penicillium macrosclerotiorum. The sequence continues at coordinate 4,036,958 of NW_026643083.1, read as the reverse complement.
AATGGAATTGATGGAGGAACTAGTTGAAGCCTCTCGATCAATGAGCGACGGAGAGACACAGCAACCATTAGATATGACTGATCTTGCTACAATGCTTGGAGCGTCGAACATCTCTAATTTCATTTCAGCTTTCTTCCAATCTCTTCACTGGCATTTACCAGTTGTCCACTTCCCAACATTTGACCCCGGAAACGTTTCCAGTCCGTTGCTGCTCGCAATTTCTCTAGCCGGTGCAGCCTATTCTCTTCCGCTGGACGGAGCATCGTTTTCGCCTTGGATTCTTGATGTTGCAGAGGAGTATATTTTCAGAAAAATATCGAATTTGTCTGCAAACTCCTCTCCTACCGATCCTTGTCATTTAATACCAACCGTGCAGCTTATCCAAAGTGCTTTGATCATGGAAATGCTTCAATTTGGGCGAGATGATATGCAAGTTAGACGCCGGATTCGGATCACCCGACATCCTTGTCTTGTTTCGACCATCCGGTCCTTTGGAATTTTCAAGCTGAAAAGACGGACGGCTCCCAAAGAATGTGACGAATGGACTTGGAAAGTTTTGGTCGCGGAAGAGATGTGTATAAGGTACGCTATTCTGACCCTCCCTGGCCTGACATCATCGCTTTTGGGTACGGTTGGTAATGTTTTCCAAGAATTTCTTGCTGGGTGTTTCTCGCAGATGGTTTTCTTACGGTATGCTTCAAGAATCACCCTGCCTTATCGGTGTTCGAGATGGATTGTGACTTTCCCTGGAGTTCTGAGCTATGGGAAGCCGAGGATGCTGCATCCTTCAGTCATATTGCTGCGGCGCGTTTGAACCAGCCTGCCCTGCCGTCTTTGAAGAAGGTGATTGAACAGCTGCTTGAAACTCCGAAGACAGCTGCTTCAATGTCATGGAGCACGTCTCTCTCACCGGAGCATCTCCTGATCTTGATTTATGGTAAGTTTACTACGAAAAAGAATTCCAAATCATTTCTTACTGACACCGGTTCTAGCCATGAGCTCACTCGCGTTCCAAGCAAGGTCCGGGCTGTTCAAATATTTATCGTTGGAAACAATCAGTCAAGCTGCTGCCAACTGGAAGAGAATTTGGGATGCTGCGGTCAATTCCCTCGATCAACAGAAATTTCTGCACCTTGGGTATCCAAAACATGCAGAAGAGCTTTGGTGGTTATTGAACGCCACCTTGAATGCGACCGGTAATCAAGACAAGACGTTTTCCTATCTTGATAATACTGCAACAGATGAGCTGGGAAATCTGAACGAATTCATCCAATGGTGCCAGCGAAGTACGTGATGAAAATATGTATTATTGATTAAAGCTATACGTTATATACCCATATGATATCCGGATCTCTTTTTCCTTATTCTTGCTTTTCCATCTCCTCTACAGTTTTGTTCTGGCTTCGCACAAAGCTGTCCTCTTCGGGCTTGCGATATGTCCCACCAAGGCGGTCCCAAATCGTGATATATTGCCCGTAGTTATAGTTGAAGTAAAGGTGATGCATTGTGTGGCATGCAGCGCCATTGATAATTTCGGATGAGGAAAGATACTCGGCATCATCTGATTCGTGTTAGAAAATTATATCGGGATAGCTCTGCTGATGTGGTGAGAAGGTGAAGCTTACGGATGAGAACAGTCCAAATTGTGACAAAAACGAAAAGCCCCAAATAAGCGGTTTTTTGCAATGGGAAAAGGAATGGGAAGATATGGTAAGGCAAGCTCTGTGACCAGCCATCCAGTGGGTGGAATGCGTAACTCGCAAAGGGGGTTGGGACAACCCATTTGTGATGCGGCTTGTGTAGCCATCGATAGACAAGGGGATGATGGAGGCCGCGGTGGATCCAGTAGATTCCACTATCTGTGAAGCAGATGAAGAGAGGATATTGTAGCCAGGTATAACCGGGGAATGGGGCCTCGCTAGCAAAATCGTATAGTTTAGACCACCCACGCACTTCCGCAAGGAACAAAGGCGCCGTAAGAATGGCCATGACGGGCATCGACGATAAGCCTTGGCTTATTTCTTGTCGCATTTGATTAGGGAGATATCGAGGATGTTTGAGTAGTCGTTTGTCGTATAATGTGTGGTACATCACGAAGCTACCAATGAAGTACATCAAAAGACCAAATATCCTAGCAAGCGATGAAGACGTCAGTGACAGCTATGGATAGCCCCGGCGAAAGTAGAGCCTACCATGTAATCAAAAACAATGAGAATGTTTGCCGGACCATGTTGTCTCGTTTCCAGAGACTTGCTTGTGCCCATTGAGATGGCTCCAAGGGAAAATAAACCTTCACATGCTGATTTAAAAGTGTTGTGGAAGCTCCTGGGTCTATATTTGCATCAGGCAAGATAGATGCATACAGTCGGTCAAAGACAAACGTGTCGAGAACATCAAGAAAAACGTCCATTCTGGAAGTTCCAAGTAAAAACAGTTATTGGCTTCGTTTATTCGAAGAACAAGTGAAGGAATTTGGCTCCTTATATGCAGGTATGATCCACAGGCGGGAATCACCTACATCTGGGAATTACCTACACGGATACTCCCTACGCGGGTGATACCTACCGGGGAATACCTACATGTGGGGCCGCTCATGCCACCGCTGGGCGTGTTCGGCCCGTTTGAGCGTCCGTCGATGCTTTTCGCTCGCTCGGTAGATTTGAGAACATACCCGAGTGGTCCGGACTATATCATCGGCCGGCGTTCATGATCAATCAGCCCACTCGTTCTAGGCCTCTGATTCGACTTCAATACTTAATACCCCTTATTAGCGTCTTGACCACGAATTAAATAGTTTTTAAAATTATCGTGCCATCCCGATACTTTACCATCTTCCTACCCCTATCTTTACGCCGTCGCTTGTTCAAACAAAATTTGAGATGACCATGATCTTGGCCCAAGCACGTTCCGTGGCGTGGGACTTGGGTTCAATGAAATGTTCAAAATGCTTCCGCAAATTGGCTCACCACAAATGAGTTGGTAATCTCATTAACTTCGAGTCCTCGAGAGCTCGAAATACCTGGTTGAAGTGCAAACATAACAATCATACTCTACCTATCGCATATATAGTCTTCGAGCCCCGACAGAATGTGTCCTACCGTATATTTGTCTTTTTCTCTAAATACGCAGACGAAATGCAGAATGGCCAGATCCGACATTCAAATATGTGATCTACGGGGGCCATGGGCAATGGGACTCTTTTGGCCATGATGGCTGGAAAGGCTCAAGCTTGTTACGAAGCATCTTGAATGACCATGACGGATTTTCATACACGATATGTCGTTACGGGGAAGTTCGGCGCTGACTATGGAGCTTGGGGGCAAAATAGGCACATCGTACCTGGAACGACCGTATCAGTCTGCAGAGAAAATAGTTTTAGATCTTTAAATTACGTGATCTGAACTTGTCAATGCCATCTTCAGCGTTGCGCCAAGAACAAAACTTGACCTCCGCCCTGAGTTCTCCATTTTTAGATAGTGAACCAGGGTGCTCGACGGCAAACCTGACATGCACGTAGTATGAGATGGATCACTGAACAAGAAGACAAACTATCAAATACCTCGATGGAGAGCAGCCTCCTAAAGAGGAAGTCTGAAAGCGGAAATAGACACTGTCTGAGAAAAAAGAGTGCAGGAGTGATCTTTCTCCCCGTCGGAGATGCGAGGCTATATCTGTCAAGAATGTGGATTATGAATAAATATCCTCCATTCAGACAACTCATTGTAGGCACAAAAAATTCCTCGCAGGAGAGGAAGAGAGACAGGAGACAAATTTCAAGAACGAAAGGTTACGCTCACGAAAACCAGGATTCAGCTCACAAGTAAAACCTCGGAAAACATGTCATGGCGTAGTGCGTTGTAGTATTTAACCGTTAAATATTATGAATTGCGGAATTGAAAGAATGTCTTATTTTCATGTCTATCGTAATAGGCGACTGTTGTTGAACTTAAGTGGGTACCAAGAGCAGAGAGCCCAAATTGTTGAGTTGGAATACAACTCAACAGAAGTATGACATCCTAGGGAGGCTCAAAAAAACAAAATAAGAAGAGTCATAGAGATAATGAGGGGAAGACCAGAGAGAAAATGGATGAAAACTGTGCAAGACAGCTCTTGACATCTTCCAGATATTGTTAGAATCAAAAACACGGTATAGCCGCCTATTAATTCAATTCTCGTCGCGATAAGCTGCCTGAACCTGGATCTCGACCAAAGCTTCCGGTGGGAAGAGGGCATTGACACAAATAGCTGCCCACGCAGGCTTATTTTTTCCAAAATATTTTCTGGCAATTTCGGCTATTTGCAATTGTTCTTCCCTTGACAAAACCCCAACATGAAATGACGTGACATAGAATATTCCTTCCCACAGTTGTCTTGAATCCGTGATGTGAGGAGATGCGACGGCCAAAGATCTCTCAATATTGATCATTGACTTTTCGAATTGCTCAGCGTGTGTTCCCCACATTGGATCATGGTTGTCGGCAATTTGGCCAGAAGTGGCTACAATGCGGGCGTTGGCGGGAATTGAAACGGCTGCCGAGATATTGAAAATATTCCCCAGCTGTTCATAGCCCTCGTAATCGGATCCAGTAACAACTGACATGTTGGGTACCGCGTGTGTCAGAAAAAAGCAAGGGGGAAATGCGGAGCAGATTGAGAGATCAAGTGGTGAGTTTCAGGTTTCTTGTGATTCAGTAACCTTATCTTCTCTGAGTCGCCCTTAAATAACCTTGAGATGGTCAAGATATCAAATATTATGTAGTGGCAGATACAGTTACAGAGATAGCGACTCAATTAGGTAGGTAAATGAAACTCACCCAGATATCGGAATATTGCCGTTCGGAACTCATTTAGAAACGTCTGGAAAATATATGACTGGCCATGTGATGCAGAAGATTAAGAAATATCAGGCATGATCAACGAGCAATACCTCTGTGTTGCGCCTTGTGGCAAAAGCCTCTATCCGCCAACTATTCCTAATTTGGCATATAGATGAGATACGAAGTTAGGTTCGATAACGAGCCAGATTAGGCTTAGCCGGTGTTGGATCATTGGAGAAAAACAATTAAGGATTGGCTAAAAACAAGATAGGTCTGACCTATGCAGTCCTTTAGTTTTCAGGGATAATTTGAGCCACACATCATTCAACCCCCATTGGCAGTGGCGAGCGCCCTATCAGGAATCGATATCGGGGTCTGATGCTCATTGTGCTTGATGCTAACTCTAATGCTTTGGTGTATCTGGCAAGTAGGGTATAACGATGATATAGGAAATATATTGCTGCTATTTCCACCTTCTCACTCCCCAGCTCTTAGGCAGACTTTGTTTTCAAGTGACTTGGATTCGTATGGTGACAGACTTTACAACCGATTCAATGATCAAACCACTAGATCAATTTGATGACGCCAGTGGAGATGGCGACCATATTCAACCACCCCAAATCCAGGAGCCAAATGAACTCCCTCGACAATTCTCTCTTTTGTCCACTCTTGCATTTGGTTTCAGCATGACAAACTCCTGGCTCGGTTACTCTGCCACTTTCATTACGCCATTATTGCTGGGAGGGAGTCCAATGGTATTCTTTGGGCTGATTGCTGCATCGGTCGCGAGTTGCTTCATCAGTAAGAGCCCCATTCCTATGTCCCATCGCCCTCTGACATGACTATTCTTTCTAGCGGCGGGTCTGGCTGAGCTCGCCTCAGCGTATCCATCTAGCGGCGGACAATATCATTTTGCTTACATGGTTTCCGCTCCGAGATATCGTGCTCTAGTAGCCTTTGTCATGGGATGGTTGAGTGTAGTAGCATGGGCCCTCACCAGTGCATCCACCGCTCTAGTCTGTGGTATGTTTTGTTGATTAGGTTCAGAAGACTCATCGAAGTCATAGGCTAACAACTGTACACAGCTCAGATGGCTGGAAGCATTGCTGGCCTATACCATCCGAATTACGTTGCAGAGGCTTGGCAGACATGGATGATATACACCTTGTTGGTCTTGATTGCAACCGCAATTGTCTGTCTGTTGCCAGCATCCCTTCCTAGAGGGGAAATGGTGATGTTCGCCAGCAGTTTTCTGGGATTCCTTGTCAGCATTGTCACGGTCTTGGCTATGCAGACAAATAAACAGTCAGCCAATGCAGTATTTGTCGACTATGAAAATACCAGTGGCTGGAGCGATGGTACCTCCTTCATAATTGGGCTTGGCACATGCATGTATGCATATTTGGCTATTGATGGAGCGTGTCATATTGCAGAGGTAAAGAAGCCGAGGTGTCCCACAGTACTCTCATCTACTTGCTCACTCGGAATGATTAGGAACTGCCAAACCCCAGCCGTGATGTTCCTCGTGCTATGGGGCTTACCATTATCATTGGCATGATTACAGTCATCCCTTGGACAATTTCGTTCCTTTTCTGCATTTCAGATACAGATGCGGTCGCCTCTTCATCGATTCCAATCTATACGATTTACCTGCAGGCCACGAGAAGTCAACCTGCGGCTACAGTTCTCACTGTATGGATTCTCTTTGTCTATTTCGGGGCCCTGGTATCATGCATTGTAACAACTGGGCGACTTGCATATGCCTTTGCTCGTGATGGAGGGCTTCCATATTCGGAGATTTTTGCAAGGGTCCATCCTACGCACCAGGTCCCTATCAACGCGACCGTGGCATGTGCTGCCGTCGTGATAATCTACGGCCTAATCTACATTGGTTCCTCGACAGCTTTCAACAGCTTCATATCTATGTCAATCCTGTCGCTCAATTTAACTTACGCCCTACCCCAGGCTATTCTTCTAGCCAGAGGTCGAGAATCTATCCTCCCAAGACGCCCATTTACTTTGGGTCGTTACCTGGGATCGATCTGTAATGCATTTTCAATCCTATGGGTTCTATTCATCACCATCATGTTTTGCTTCCCTACATCTGTTCCGACCACAGTCGCTGGTATGAACTATGTTAGTGTTATTATTGTCGGTATCTCATTTTTGATCTTGCTATCTTGGTGGGGAGGCAAGAGAAACACGTTCAGTGGACCTGTAAGTCTCCGTTGCATTTCCTTATCAGGTCCAATCTTCTTTGCATGCTTGGATTTTATCATGCTAATTTTAACAGGCAATTGAGATTCAGGGACTCGATGTTGTGCTGCAGGATAATGGTCTGTCTTCAGTAATACCATCAAAGGGAAACAACTAGACAAATCTTTGAAGCCGAGGCAAAGTTCTCAAATTTAATTAAGCTCTCGATGATCCTACAAGATGCAATATATACCGATGCTGAAGTAATTTTCTAATTATTCCTTTAGTCTAGAGGATCGGGCACAACCTCCAGAGCCCAGTTAAGGATGACTTCACTTAGAACATACTGCAGGCCTTTCCTCTGCCGTTGATATTTTGTAGCCCTGGAATTTCGATTATATGTATATAATAATGGATCATAGATACTTTCATAATCCTCTTAGAGGGCCGTAAAATCCAGTGATCTTGGATTAACCTTAATACATACTATTGAATACCCTCATTCACCTCCCCTCCAAGAAGAAGAGTGGCCGATATGAATGAAACCTTGAATGCTTTTTTGAGTAGAATTAATTCTGCTGGTTTCAAATCACCGTGGCTTTATGGAACCGGCATAGATACACTTTCCGCATTTATGAAGAGCCTAGCTCATTTATTTACCGTATTCGGTCACTATTTGCGCTCAACGAATAATGGCCTATCATGGACCTGTAATCGGGCCGCTAACAGAACCAGAGTGTACATTGTGAGAGATTTCAAGAAATGAGAATCAACACTGATTGAATGTTGCCTCCTGGTTTTCCTATCACGCTGTTTCCATTTGAGCGTTACTAACAAGACTTGAAGAATGGGTCTTTTGGACTGAAGTTTGATCACGCTTTTTTAGGCTTTCTTGAGCCCGCTAAAGAAGACAATATATATACTGTCCGCCCTCAGAGCACTCATGAGCTACCTGTAACGTTCAACTCATTTCTAAATAAAGTCTCCTGGGTGAGCACCAACTTGACAAAATGGAACTTCACTTGTACTATGCTATCATCCTGATTGGCATAATTGCAGGTGTATTCAAGTTCCTATTGTATCCCGCATTCTTCTCTCCTCTTGCAAAGATTCCGAATGCACACTGGTCTTGCAGTTTCAGTCCTATCTGGATTTTCTGGATGAAATGGTCGAAGCAGGAGAACAATCGGATTTATGAGCTCCATTTGAAGAAGGGCCCTACACTTCGACTTGCTCCGAACTTACTCAGTGTTAACTCTTATGATGGATTGAAGAAAATCTATCATGGAGGTTTTCCGAAACCGGACTTTTATTTCAACGGATTTGCCGTCTACGGGTATGTGCGATTCGCTCTTCCAACGAATGAAATGACGCTAGCTAATATTCGCTAATAGGACCGACAATTTGTTTACTATCAAAGATAATCAAAATCATGCCGCACACAAGAAAGCCCTCGCAAGCTGCTTCACAAAGTCGTCTGTCATGTCATCCCAGACTGCCCGCAGCGCATCACGAGATATCTTGTTTAATCGCATTCTTCCCATGATTTACAAAGCATCCACGGAAGATAAGCCGATCGAGATGATGGACCTCACTTACTCATACCTACTCGACACGTTTGTCTATTGGCAGTTTGGGCGCTCCCTTGCCAGCAACTTGGTTGAAAATGAAAAAGAAAGGAGATTTTACTTGGATGGATTCCTTGGTGTGGCTGAATATACATTCTGGCAATACCACTTTCCTCGTCTAGTTGCTATGCTCCAGAAAGTTGGTATTCATCTCATCCCCAAGAGCGTCTTGGCTGCTTTTGAATGGGTTGAGAAGTGGAATCTGGAGAAATGCGATCAAGCCCAAGAACTCCTGGCAAGTGAGAAAGATTTGTCAGTGGATGATCAACCCATCGCATTCGAACCAGCACTGAAAGGAATGAGCGAGGTTCATGCGAAGCCTAAAATGTACCCTAACCGACTTCCGCTGGCAAGTGACATGTTTTCTCTGAACTCCGGAGCATTCGAGACAAGCGGTAATACCTCCACCTACCTGCTGTACGAGTTGAGTCGACGCCCAGAGTGGCAGACCAAACTTCGCCAAGAGCTGCTCGGACTCAGCCCACCTTTGAGCCACGTACCCGGAAAAAGGGTTGAAGTGGAGAATATGACGAACCCCCAGGATATTGACAAGCTGCCGATCCTTCAAGCTGTCTTGATGGAAACCCTTCGACTGTGGCCTTCGGTGCCTGGTGGTCAGCCCCGGGTAGTACCGCGGCCTTGTACCTTGGGTGGCTACGATGGAGTCCCGGCTGGAACGACTGTGCAATCATACGCTTCCGTACTTCACCGGATGCCTGATGTGTTCCCTGAGCCTTTGGAATGGAAGCCGGAGAGATGGCTCGATTCATCTCCAGAACAGTTGGCTCTTATGAGAAAATGGTTCTGGGGGTTCGGCAGCGGTGGAAGGATGTGCCTTGGAATGCATTTTGCTTATTACTGTGAGTTTTCTAGCTACTTGTGATATGATATCATTCTAACGGGGATTTTAGCGATAAAATTCTTCTTTGCCAGCATTTATTCCAGTTTTACTACCACTATTCACGACCACGGAGATATGGAAGCAAGTGATGGGTACCTTGCAGGTCCGAAAGGTCACCGTTTGGAACTGAAATTTCATCTTCTGGAATAGTAAATATATATACATGAGGAATGAAAGAGAGACCTTTAGAAATAGGCGATGATTTCTTTTTTGCGTCTCAAAATGACCACAAAGCTTGGATTGTCTTCACAGTCAAATATTTACCAGAATTGGATATTTAGGTGTTTTTCCGACACATAAATTCCAGTATGAGTTAAGTGAAACTTCGCTTACGGAATCTTCTCTATAAAGCTCTATACGCTCCATGTTTCGCACATTTGCTTCTTTTGAATTAATGACGGTCACTTGGTCTAGCTTCCTACCTCAACCTGGCAGGTACAAATTGAGTTGAACTTAGAAAATTTAGTCTTCAAGTTTATGAATCTTATTTCTCAAGGTACATGATTTAATGCGACACACACGCCTCATTATTATTCAACTCCACCCTCCACCTGAAACCCTTCAATTCTACCCTCTTTGAACTCCTTTACCATCTGCTCAAATGTACACCATTCCACTCCTTCGTGCGAATTGATATACTCAATGAGCCTCTCATGGAGCATAATTACCTGAGGTTTTCCGCTAACCTGGGGGTGAATTGATATCGGGAAAACGAATGTATCATATTCTTGATACAAGAAGTCGAACTGGGCCTTCCAGAGTCGCTCAATGACATCCGGATCCACATATCCATGGGATGGGCCATTCTCAAGTTGAAAAGGTGGCCAGTCATCCAGATGCCAATTTGCAGGTACTTCCACGATTTTGCTGGGGTTGAGTTTGCCCATTGGCTTCATCCAGTGCTCGGCAGGCTTGGAGAGGTCAGTGGGAACTAGTTCCCCTGAGTTGTACGGAACATAGTAGAGTTGTGAGTCGTGGTGCATAAATGAGTGGTCATATTCCTGATCAAAGAGTTAGACTACTCAATTTACAGGAGCTTGATAAATTTACTTACCAGACCGAACTCTTCCAATAGTTTGATGCTGCGAGGTGAGGTTCTCCAAGATGGTGCAGTCCATCCTTTCGGGGGCTTTCCAGTGAGAGCGGTCACTGCTTCAATTGATTTGGCAAGCACGTCGCGCTCTTGTTGCTCTGTTAACATATCCACATGTTCGTGTGTATACCCGTGCAGGCCGCTGTGATCCCGGTGTTAGTTGAAGGGCCAAAGGTGCTTCACAGCCCATCGACTGTAGGAATCGCTTACATTTCATGTCCAGCATCGCGGATCTTGACCATTTGACCCGGGAACGACTCAAGTGAATGAATTGGAACAAACCACGAGGTTTTTATATTGTATTTATCCCACAATTTTAGAAGTCGATCAATTCCCACGGTCGCGCCGAAGATACCACGCGAAATGTCAGTCATGTCAGGTATATGGCCATCTTCCGTATTGATCCTAGATCTGAGTGAGCTTCCTGGCCCAGAGTCTCACTAAAAAATGAATATAAACCAAAAATATTGTGTCAAACTTACCAGCCACTAACTGCATCCACATCGATGCCATATCCTACAAGTACGCGCTTTACCATGATGCAGATTCGAGTTGCCTCCAAAATGGACTCGAAGAAGAAAAAAATCCGAAAGCCACCAAAGAATAAACAACCAAATATCAACCGTATTACCATAGACTCACTTCTTGAACATTCAAGAGGCAATTAGCCAGGGCTCTACAGTTGGAGATTGTCATTGGTCAGCTCAGGGGCCTTCCTAAAATGGACAACTGATAAGAAGCCCGTGCGCTAACATCCCCAGAACCGAAGAATGCGGCAAACCATTACGTACAAAATTTCTAAGTGTGGAACAAGTGAACCTATCGCGTCTGAAATAAAACGAAAGATGTCCTATGACGCATTGTTAAAATGTGTTTATTGAGTTTCCACGTGTCAAATCTTCGACTAAATGACCGGGTTCCCCATGATTGTGGAATTTTCCAATTATGGTGATCATGCGGGGAAATGGGCAGCGATTAGCTTTGCGAACTGCCGTTGATAGGCAGCATCAGCTTCATTGCAATCTGCCCTAGACAGGGTCGAATCTTTGTTAAAGACTTTGATTAGGGAACTCGGCATGCTTTGTATATTTTTTTTTTTAAATTTTTTTTTGTTTGTGAGCGATCATGCCCAATTGATTAATCAAATCGCGAAGAACCATGAGTCGAATGAAAGCCCAAAGTTTGTAGAGATAGCGATGATAGCGGAATGCGGGTTTCGTGCTTCCCCGCTATCAACCGGAGATAGCAGCGGTGCCACTCCGATTCACCTCCGCTTCAGATGCCTGCATTTTAGATTCTTCTTCACACCTCCCATGGCGAATGAACGGTACTTTGGCAGAGCATGCAAAACATGTCGCCGCCGAGGACGAGGATGCGACCGGCGCATGCCCTCGTGCAAGACCTGCGAGGCTAGTGGCCAGACCTGCGAGGGTTATCTGCTGCAGTGGCCAGGCTTAGCAAGCCGCGGTCAGTTTGTGGGCAAAAGTATTCCTGTTCCAGGCACGACAAAGCGCCGACGAACATGCCGAGCTCAAAAAACGACTATCTCAAGTCCACCCCCGCCAACACTCCCACAATCACCCCAGAGCCCCCCAGCAATAATGACCAGGCTAAACCCACAGAAAGCCCATTGGAGAATCTTCTTGACCCCGTGCAGCTCTTCATGGAGATTACCAATGTTGAAACACCGCCTGATTCTTCGTCATGGCCCCATAATGTCTCTTTAATGAACTTGTTTTCTGATGACCTTGTTGAACCTCAACCGGATCCCGATATCGAACCCCCTTTGCGGAGCGATTCTAAGGAGCTGACCGGTTCTTTGGACTTCAGCTATATTCTGAGCCCAAGTCTTGATATCTTGAACATCCCAGATGAACTCAAATTTATCATGCAATACCGTCAGTGCGAACACCGTGACAGCTCGTCGGCTACGCTAACTTGGGCACGCAGATATTTGTGAAGTTGTACCGAAATTATGTGTGGACAACTTATCTCCGCAAAATCCCTATCGCGAATACGTACTACCTCTTGCCATTGAGGAGCCATCATTACTATACGCCTGTGCGGCACTGGCAGCATGTCACTTCAATGTACGCCTGTCTACAAACCAATTCGAGAAGGAATTCTTCCGATTCAAGGGAAAAGCCATAAAAAGATTGCAGGAGAATCTGTATTCTCCGATCCGAGCAAAACACCCGGGAACGCTTGCGACAATACTCATGCTTTGCTTGTGTGACCTTTGCCATGGAGAGGTATCGGACTTCCAGTCGCATTTCCACGGGGCTAGAAAACTCATCGAGCTGCGCCAAGAGCGGACGACCGGCTGCTTTGTAGAACAATATCTAGCTTGGTGAGCTTGAATACCAGATACCTGTATTTTTTAACTGACTGATGATTCATGCTTCAGGCTAGACGTGATGGCTGCCGCTTCGCATTCTAGAACCACGGTCTTTTCATCACAAGAAATTACTTCCTTGCTAGAAGAATCCAGAGATCGATGGAGTTTCGATACAATACCTTGTCCCTCGGATCAATTCCAAATACTTTGCGAAATTGTCGCCTTGTCTAAAAATCAGCCTGATCCCGATAATCCTTCAATCCAGGCGTTGAGTCAAGCCAAAGAGATCAAACAACGGTTATTACAACAGCCAGCTCATTCTGATAAGGGTCAAAACTGGTTTCACATGACGGAAGCATATCGCTTCGCTATTATTCTCTATTTGCAACGGTTGTTCTCTTTTAATATTGATGAGTTTGAGCTGGATTGGCTTGTTAGCAGTGTTCTTTATCATGCGAGAGCTACACCACCTGCCTCCGGATGGTCAGATCAGTTACTATGGCCCTTATTTCATGCTGGTCTTGAGTTGAAAGATGCAAGACGCCAAGAATGGATTCGGGAACGAGCAAGGTGTATGCAGAGCTCTGGTGGATTTCGTAATGTGCAAAGCGCGCTTGTTTTACTAGAGGGTGCTTGGAAAGGACACAGACCAGCGAATTATATTGATCTGATGCTAGGACGTGGAACCGGGACTGTACTTTTAGTCTGATTCGATTATGAACATGATACCTTTCAATTTTGATGGAATTGTCTAGACTACAACTTCGCAAGCTGTTTACGAGACCTATGGGTCTCAATTATGTCCCTTGCACATCGAAGACCAATCAAGTAAGCGTTGATCTGGGTATGGTTGCTGTTATGGTGAGCACAATATCCGCAATGAAGCCGTCTTCAGTGACTTACCAAGTGAGAATCGGACAGACACTCAGGTCTGCCACGCGCAGGTTCTTCATTCCCATGACTTGGAAATGAACGTCGACAACAGCTTCAGGATCACTAGATTTACCCATGCGACAAGTAGACATGCTGTGGTATCCTTGGTCCAAGTTCTTGCGAATGAAATCCAGCATCACCTCATCACTGATGGCGTCAAGATCGGCAGTTGCAAGATCAATTTTAGGACCGTGGACCATTCGTTCAATGACACCTTGATAGGCCTTTGTGCTAGCAATCTTCAGCGCCATACGGACGGTTTCAATCGCAATTCGCCGATCAAATGGATGAGCCATGAAATTCGGGTGGACAATCAGCTGATCCCGTGGATTTTTGGAACGAATCATGACTGTACCAAGCGAGAGGTTATTCTGTAGCAGAAGCTCATGCGTCATATAGCTCTGTTCCGGTGAATTGTCCTGGTAGACCGAAGGCCCTGATCCGAGCCAAATTTCAGCTGAAGGCCTTGTGGGCTCCATCATAAATTTCTTTTCCTCGTCACTGAGGTTGGAGAATTCTTCCGATTCCAATAGGCGTTGGATTCTAGGGAATGCCAAAGTACCACTGGATCCATACATGGCGAGAGGCCCAGTGTGGCTCTTTGCATATTGGGCCTCTGCTTCTGCAAGAAGACCCGGGTTGAGAAATAGCTGGTTGTGTGCCGGGATGGAGTTATTCACTTTGTATTCACAAGTGATGATTGAATGATCACGCATGTTTTGGCCACATCCTAAGAGAGTCAAAAATCTAGGAGCGGAATGATTGAGAGTCTTCGAGCTGTTCACAAACCTGGTAGGTCAACTTGCACTGGAATTTCCAGCCGCTCCAAAGTATCTCTGGATGCAATACCAGACAACATGAGAATTCTAGGAGAGCCAAAGGTGCCAGCACAGAGAACAGCCTCCTCACGGCAGTAGACGTGGACTGCCCTTCGTTAGTAATGGGCCCTGCCAATGAATCTAAAAGCTCACATTGCGTTCCAGTTGGTCTGTGATACAAATCTACCCCAGTAACAACTCCGTCTTTGGAATGAACTTTGTCGCACTCCGTCTCCAACAGAATGGTTAAGTTCTTTAGTGATGCGCGAGCCGACTCGCCCAGGAAAGTATTGGCGGCGTAATCTCTCTGTCCATCACGAACATTGAATTGGGCCAATCCAACGCCCACCGGGTTTCCAGAGTTAATATCTGGACACAATGGAATCTTGTTCTCGGAGCACGCGTTGATGAACGTCTCGATTCCAGGAACCATTTCATCACCGAAAGCAATCTTCAAAGGTCTGCAGTTGCGATATTAGGACATTGTTGATAAAAAGAAAGAGCATTCCAAACTTGCCCAGAGGTTCCATGATCTGCAGGTTTTGGAGCAGCAAATCTATTCAGATCTGCAGGCACTTTCGAGTCGAATTCCTCAAGCTGTCGCAATATGTTAATTTGGATCACTCAATATTTCACAAGGAATACAGACCTCTCTCATCAATGGTAGAATATTCTTCCACTTCCACCCGTCGTCGCCCACAACTTTTGCCCATTCGTCATAATCAGCCGCTGGGCCCCGTGCAAGCGCCATGTAGTTGACGGCCCTAGAATCAAGTCTGAGCTCGGCTGCAGTCTTCTATCGACTAAGGATAACTCACGAGCTGCCTCCAAGCTGCTTGCCTCTCAAAAACTTCAGCTTTCTCGCATTTAATTGTGCCTGTGGGAATGTCTCCAGCTCCCATAAACCCTCTTTATCCTCTTGTAGTTGCTTCACATATTTTCCGGGCACGAGAACATCTGGCGCAAGGCCAGAATCTCTTCCAGCTTCCACAAGAAGAACGGAGACATTAGGAATTGAAGCAAGTTCTGCTGCAATGACACAACCTGAAGTACCTCCGCCACACACAATATAGTCAAATGTTTGGCCCAAAAACCTCTTAGCATCAAAGTTCACTTTAGGCTCCATTTTTGAATTTGAGTCGCTCGATGATACAAAAAAAATTAATGTGAACTTGAATCAAAAGCGAAGCTTCTAAATTTATTGGTCCTCCTATTCCATGCTGCATTTCTCATATCTTCGTGGAATTGTTCGGGGTATCTCATCGAGTTGCCATAATAGGAAGTTCGATAAGCTATGGGAAACGGGCATTCTTTGGTATATGCCCGCGTCTTGGCATACCAATTTACTTGAGCTTTGACTGTACATGAACTTGATTCTCTTTGGAAAAAAAAATTATCAAAAGTGCGCGCAGTGTACGTTTTTTTTATTTGTCGCATACGATGTTGAAAATTTTCAGTGTGTGGTACAACCCTCTAGACTGGAGCACTGTCCGCGATGTAACAGTCTAGATCGCCTTTGGAGAAAGTAGTGTAATGACTTTATAGAATATTCATCCTTCATATTTTATTCAGTATTCAGACATTAATAGGGGTTTGAAGCAACAAGCCGATGGGCGCCCTAAGGCCCATATTCATGGCCCGGGCTTAAGCCAAAGTGAAAGAGTGGTTGCTCACTCGATGCTGCGTTCTATCACCCCAGTCTCGAGAATTCTCATCATACCACTCATTCTGTCACCCATAGACTACATTTGGCTTATTTTCAAGCTCAGGGTGCATCAACAACTGGCCGGCATTATTTGTGGCTAAAGCACGCCCCGCAGCCCTGTTCTCCAGAAGCTATGGTCATATGTGTTTAATTTATCTCTGAAGACGATTGTATGTGCTTATATTCATTACTAGTGCAATGAATTTTCACCGATGGTGCTTCCATACAATTGAATGATCCCCGGATTGGTAACGAGCGTGATGGGTATGTGTAAAGATGATGTTCCATTCTCCTCAGTAGAGGTCATGATAGTCAACTAGTTAGTTAAGCTAAACTACTAACGTAAGCAAGCTGTGATGGTAACACAAATCTTAAGCTTCGATTCTATCCTGAAGAATACACGCAGATGCTCAGATGAATTTTTGATGAGAGATAAAATAAATAATTGGCTTAGCTAAAATATCCAGCGGAAGCGATGATATTTATCAGCCGATTTTTTTGCCAGTAAGCAAGTATAACGAGATCGTGCTCATATAGTTTTGAAAGTAGCTAGTAATACTTTGCACGTACTGTGCCATAGGAAATGTTGTTGAACTCTAAGTCAAAGAGTAGCGACGCGGATGTAGGTGTCATTACCATGTCGAAGTGGATTCTGTAATACTCCTCCCCTCTGCTATTTCTGTGTTTATCAAAAAGCTCCTTGGGAATCCTGTTCAGGTCTGCTTCTAACTCGCACAATTGAGAGACATCTCCGGGACTTCTGTCAGCTGTTTAGTTTCAACGAATTCAGCAAGAGGCTTACCCGATGTTACCTCACTTGGGGCACTTTTGGCAATGCTGAATCTCAAAGGTTCGTGGAATACTAGAGATTCATGTAACCCAACAGTTCGATACCAAGAAAACCTAATAGGTTTTTCCTCGGCAAGGGATTCCCCCTTTAGATCATTCGTTAGACAAATAGATGAAACGTTACCAAATCATGGGGAAGTGGTGACTTACCTTATTAATATACCATCGCATGATAGAAGATGCCATCCACTGTTCTTCGTATTGACACCATATCCTGTTCTTTCTGGAGTGCACGAAGGGGTCGAAGCGTTCTGAACACGCTATACCATAATGGCATCGAGATTTTCGAGTTTGAACAGAGTTTCCCTGGAGACCACGAATGACAGCGCCACTATCCAAGTTAATTTGTCTCTTTACCTAAGGGCCTGGTTCTGCATCGGTGACTATTCTTACCGTACAACAGCCGACCACCTTCAGGAAGAGTAACTATATTAATGATGTCCTCAAAGCTCTGATTATATATCATATCATGATTTACTTACGCATTTTGAGGTTGCAGTACTTTGATTCCCTCAAAATGGTCTTCAAGGCTCCTGTAAAGGTACTCAGACGAACCGAGCCCACCGACGAGAATGATAGCCTAAAGAAAGTTAGCCCTTTAAAAATCTATCTTGCTTCGTGCTGGTTGACCTTAGCAGACGACCCGGTCTTTTCCAGATTTTTCTTCTGTTCGGATATCAAAGACCTGACATGGTCGATGACATTATCGAAAATTTCTTGAATTTCATTGCTGTGATACAATCAATTGGCGTTCCAGAAATTCAGGTCAAATGGAAAATACTTCTCAATGTAAAGCATCCCATCTTGCGTGCCTGGGATTTTCGGGCCAGGTATAGTAAGGTAATAACCCGCGTCAAATCCGTCACAGTTATTGGGACCTGAGTATTCATGTTTAATTTCATTCTGCCATTGATGCATGATGATCTGTTTTGCTGCTCCAGGTAAGCTTTGGTATTTCTTTTTACCAATTTGCTTTGTGAGAAATTCTTGAAATAACTGGTCCAGCATCACGGAACCACAGAGTGCTCCTGAAATGAAGTCAGTATCCTGTGTCCCCTAGCAGAAATGGAAGATATCTCGCCTTTCCCCTCGGTTACTTCTTCAAATCTGGTAGGCTCCGTGTGTGTAATTCGATAGGTGATTAGGTCCTATGTAAACGGAAGAAGATATTCAATGAGAACTCTTTTGAGACGTGTTTATAGAATCACACTTACCACTGTTCCTCCCCCTGCATCGCAGATAATTAAACAATCTCCTTTCTTGTAAAATTAGCATTGCACGATCACGCTTCTTGGGCGCTTACAGCGATTGAATTAGGTTGAATTGCACGGATTGTGTACACTGCTGCTGCTTCTGGCTCGGAAAGTAGTGTCAGATTGGACCTTGGAATACCAGCAAGACACGCCGCCTGCATTGTCGCATCCTTAGCTCTGTCTGACCACACCGCCGGTACGGTCAGTATATACTGGAGGTCCATTGTGTCCAGTGCATTCCCAAACCCTCGCCTATCCAAGAGACATCTAGCATGGGATACAAGCTTCTTTAAGTATTCGCCAGCTACCTGGATTGGTGTTTTGTTGAGACTTTCAATAACCGCCTTACTCTGAGCAGCCGGGCCATAGATCGGATCTCCTTGACTTTCCAGAAGAAGCTTAACTCTTTTCACTGCTTCTTCGTTCATATCATCCACCTGATATCCCCATTTAAGCCTGCCGCCGCAGTATGAAAGAACGGTTGGAACCTTTTGCGAGGTTTCTATTTTGGTCTTGAGACTTGAACCATTTTTAATATTCACAGGTGACTTACTGTTACCTGCTCCAGGCCAACCCTGGACCACCTCAATATCATCAGCACAATCATCCCACGCCCAACCGATACTAAATTGGTAAGCTGGATATATTTTTTGATCTGAAATAGAGTATGTACCCGCTAAAAGTTGTACCAAAGTCTATGCCGATACAAAATATGGGGCGTGTGCCGATATTATCTGAACTTCGGCCCACCATTCTGTCACTATGGAACCGTTTCTTTTGAAAAATAATAAAAGATAAAGAAAAGAAACACTGAAAACAATTTTATGGATTATTGATGTTGTCTATTATTCTATTTCACCGCGCGCTTGTTACAAGTGTGCGCATCAGTAATGACGAGTATTCGGGAAGAGCGACTCACAAAAATGTCATGGTTGCAATGGAGGCGTACCACTTCGACGCCAACGACAATAAGTGAGTAGAATTTCAAAATCTTATAGGAATTTGTATTAAAACACTTCATCATCATGAATTATCTAATACTGCGCTTTCGTCGACTTTTGATAGGAAACGATCCGAGCCAAGGCTATGTGGGGTCTCAACAGGTTATACCGTGCACAACTAGTTTCGGTGAGCGATAATGTATATTAGTTCTCTGCGTCATGTTTTCTTACGAACATAGAGCCCGATCATCAGCAAAATTTGCAGAATCAGCATGTAAGAATCCAGAAACGATGTGATAAATTGGAGCGGCCTTGCACAGATCAATGAATTGTCCACGAGAACAGAGAAAATGAAGAAATTATAGCTCATACCAGACAGATATACAAGCAAGACCTTGCCCGGTCTCTCAAGGAAGCCGAAAGTTCATTACAAGTTCATATTCGTTCCGAGGAACATTTACAACGAAAACTTGACGAAGCTGATGAAGAATTGAAGAAGTGGCGAAAAGCTCAGCTTCTTGTGGAGGAAAAATTTCGCCGACAAAGTGAATTACTCGAAGAGGCCCAAACAGAGGTGAAAAGAGCTATCAAGGAGAACTCTCAGCTTGCCATCAGGCTTGATAAGTTCCAAAAGAGGATAGACTATATAGACGACGATGAGGCTCGACAGGCTATGCACCATCTTTATCACAATCTAGACGAATGGGTAAAACATCATTTCTATCACTTGTTGCCTCATAATGCGTGTAGGGGCTTCAATGAAAGAGAAAAAGTTCCATTCAGTCTTTGCAGGATATATGGGGATATTTCATGGCTCATTTTCGTCAGTTTTCAAGACCGATTCATGACCTACATTGACGACGCTCCTTTAAATTATGCGCTTTGGGAGATTGACACTAAAATATGCAAAACATGTAAGCTGATCGCCTCTATTAATGGAACGTTCGCCGTTGAGCTGATAAACCAAGGCCCGATTCATGTCAGTCAACATTGGCAATCGGCATTAAGTACTGCGACACGATTGTTCGGGAATGAAAACATTGAGTTACGCCTTAATGAATTTGTCCGAATTTGGGAAGGCAAATGCTCCCAATGTTGCTTTACGGATCCCTCAAAGCGAATCGAGCAGCTGGAAACATTATTGAGAAGATTTGTGGAATTCAAAAGAAACTTAGAACATCAAACCGATCGCTATTATTTTCGATGGATCCCACCTGCTGCGCCATTTTGTGATGAATACATGATCAAGTTCTTTGGAGAATATTCTTCCGATGAAGTTGTCATATGGGGCCTGACGCCCGCTCTTTACAAGATTATAGCTGGCTGTGACCATGTCTTGGTTGAGAAGGCAAAGGTTATAGTGGGGGACCGCGAGTCTTTAATCCTTGAAAGTAGCTGAGACTCTAGCTAAATCACCTAATAAGATTTCTGAAGGAGCTTGCTTCTATGATTTTAGTCCTTGGCATTAGTTATTTAACTAAATAATTAACTTTTATTAATGATGGAAACTGAAAACTCAAGAAATCTTATATTAATAAGCGTGAGGTTACATTGTAGGAAAGAAAGAACTAGACAATCTCAGTAGACCACGACGATAGGAGTAAAAATAGTATATATAAAAACTTCTTGAAGATCCATGGAATTTCATAGTAACATGCCTCTCAAACCAGAAAGTAAAATCAAATAATATGGATGTCCCACTGAAAGATGCTTGTCAAATGTGAATTGAGGAAATAATTACATGAACTAAAGAGTCGGGATATATCCCGAATGGTTTTTCTTTAGTATCAAGGTTATTTTTTCATGAGCTGGAAATCGCACAGAAACAAAAATAGGCATCAGTTGTGGAAGTCGTATTTGCAAATCCAAATTTCTCCTCCTGCTTGTCCAACGATCCAGTATTCTTTCATAACGAAAGTGATAATATACCCATGGTAGCGCGGGAAATTACCCTGTACCAGATTATGCAGCATCTGTCTTTGAAGAAGTAGAAGCTTTTAATCGGGATGGAATAATTAGAATCACGCTTGTTATGCCAAGGCGCGTCTAGTATGGCATACCAACGACCCTCTTATCTGAGGACGTGGAAGTGGAAACACCCAGTATTTTTAGAATGAATATGCGATACAAGTTCCCTTCGCATCCATTCTCGCTTAGTAGATGTCTGAGTCCGTGGTGGTATTGAAGCAAGGCTGTTTGCATACGTCGCGATGGCAAAAGCTGTGGCTTTTGAATTGATCAAGAATGCATCGTGATTCAAATTGGCAAAATCGTCTCCAGCAGCATGATAATTTATATCATACGATATATTGGCCTGACCACCAAACAATTTTGCCTCGTCATCAGTCTTGATACCTTCAGCCCCGGTAAAGAGGCCACCAGCAGGTATTCCGCGCGAGATGAACCCATCGTAGTCGGAACGGCCATCGAACGCGGTTGGAATGTAAGGTAGATTAATGGAAGTAAAGTATTCCTGAAACAAAGCCTCAATCTGGGCAGAGCCATCTGGGCCGGTCTGGTTGAAAGCGTCTCCATCGCCATCATATATCATAAGCGCGTAGTTGGGCGAGGCAATCATATCGAAGTTCAGGTAAAGCCTGATTTTCGCTAGGGCTTTGGAGTCCAGTTGCGCAGTATAGAATTCGCTACCCAGCAGGCCGAACTCTTCTGCCGTCCAGAAGCAAAATCTCACAGCATTCTTGACAGAAAATTTTGTCAACGCTCGAGCTACCACAAGATTACTGATTATCCCGGAGCCATCATCGTTGATTCCCGGGCCAGCCTCAACCGAGTCGGTGTGACCCCCCAGAACGACAACGTTGTTGTGATCCCCGCCCTTCGTCTCAGCAATCACGTTGAACGTAGTACGGTTCTCGATTTGGCTGTCTATCTCAAGAGCCACAACCACAGTATTCTTCTCCGCTGCATCGAGTAATATTTCACCATCGGCTTTGGAGATTCCTGCAATGGCAGAAAAGGATCCGTTGTCACTAGACACTGCGCCGAGTGTTCCACTTAAGCTCCCTGCAACATTGTTGAACACAAGGACAGCGGCGGCATTGGCAGACGCGGCGAGCAGTGACTTGTCTGCAAAAGTGCATTCTCCCCGTTTGACCAGGGCAATTCTACCAGCCACATCATTGGGATAGTCGGCCACACTGCATCCAGAATTCAAGATAACAGCAATTTCGGCAGTAACATCGACGCTTGGACTATAGGTCATGGCAGCCACCTCAATGGAATCGTCATTGAATATCAAAGAGGACTCTGATTTTGTCCATGTGTGTACCTGTGGCTGCTTCCAGACATGATAATAGCCACTTTTCTTCAACTCGCGATAGATAAAATCAACAGTGTCGTTATGCGCTGCGCTGCCAAACACACGGTTGCGCTCCGGGTAGGAATAAGCAAAATTTTCAAGTTGCCGGGATCCCTCTAATAGATCCTCCAGTTTTATCATAGAAGGGAAGTCAACCTAGCTTGTCAGTCTATCTGATAACATTTGGGCATACAGCGTGAGCACATACCGTTGAAACTGGAGGATTGAGATGCCCAGCTAAGGCTATAGAAATATGGCAGACCAGATTAAACCACTTCATTATCATGTAATCCAACAGTAGACAATGAAGAGCTGTCAGCTAAATGAAGGCTCATTTTATACTTAATTTTCATCCCCTCAATTTGAGCCCAGACCCCGCGACATTGTGCGATTGTACGTGATGGAATGCACCGACATGAGGAAGGGAGACAGGCCAAGAGATGGCCTATCCTTGGCAGACAGCAAAGGAAGTTCATAGGACCGGCTGATGGTAAATGCTACAGCGATAGGCGGAAGCCCGACGGCACTTGGCACTGCGAAGGCTGAGGTTGCAGTGCCAAGTGTTCTATAGGGACGGAACTGCTTGGCTCTATCTAGAATTAAAGTGTCAAGCCTTTGAACGCGGAAGTAGGATTATGTGATGGCAACGCAGAGCTTAGAGTATCTGAGATCTGATACTGATACAATGTTTTGGAAACTTATTCAACAGAATTGCTGATTTCAGATGAGCTGAGAGTACCTGTGACCAGAGCTGGCACAAGAACATCCACTTGGGAACCATTGCCATTTTGAATGGTAAATAACAGGACTGTCTCCCGTTTCCATGAATCAATGGTAGGTAGTTTTTTTCTGGATTGACTGGACGCTGTAGAATTTGATCTAAGTTGGCATTCAAAGATCAAACCCCTTGCCTAACGAAGCTCTGTATACTTTTATTGTATCCGTATTCATTGAGAGTGCCAATTTCCTGCTTGATGTGTGTTTTCATCTTAGCGACAGAACTTACAGGGGAGATAAAGGGATGTGTTCTTTGTTTCTGCCATCACTTTCTTTGTTCATTGGAGTAGCCCTTTGCTCTAACAATGTAATCTTCAGATTCGGAAGCGCCTCAGTAGCAAGCTCAAAGGTATATAAGGCGCCCGTCCCCTCAAAGAAAACACACCTTTCAAGATTTATTCATGAGATCAATCATCATTGTCTTGAATTTATTTGCTCCAGACCATGCCTCGCCAATTCAAAGCTTTCCTTCGGCGCCTCCGCCTCCGCCGATGCCGCCTTCGTGCTGAGTCTGATCAGCATGAGGATGAGAGTGATAGCGAACAGGCAGAGTTTCAAGCTTCCCCGCCTCCCTCGGCTGCCGCCGAGTCTCCACAGCTACCTCCGGCCCCGGGCCGGGCTCCCCCGCCGCCTCCTCCACCTGTACTCGTTGCCAATGCCCCTCCCCCGATCCCGGAACCCCCAGTCACGCAACCCTTGATATCAACTACTGATTTGTCGCGGTCAGTCTATGTAAGCCCCCTTCCGCCAATCCAGGAGCTTCCGGAACTTCCTATTGCACCTGTTCCAGCGCCTGTTCCCCGTACGGTTGTCCAAGTTGGTCTCAGTAGTCTCCCACCCGAGCTTCTTCACATGATAGCCCCTTTCCTAGATAATCGGTCTTTATACCGTTTGGCCGTAGTCTGTAGAGGATTTTACCACTTTTTGACTCGATCTGTTCGAGCTCGCACTCTGAATGTTGGTCTGACACCACCGGATGATCTCAGAGAGTTGTATGGGTACGTAAATGGCCGACGTCCTGCTTCGGTTATGCAATCCTGGACTAGGGCATGGCATAACAATAGCCCAAATGCAGGCCGAATGGGAGAATTCTTACTGGAGGCTGCAAACCAAGGAGATGATGATGTTGTGTGGGAACTCTTACAACATAGAGTAGACCCCAACTCGAGCAATGGCCTTGGGCTAAGGCCCCTAATAGTAGCTATCTTACATAACCTGGTCGCAATGGTGGATGTACTATTAGCCTTTGGGGCAAATCCGAATCTTCCGAATACCTTTAGAAACGAAACCCCGATGTATGAGGCTGCTAGGCTTCGACGTCACGCCATTGTTTCGCTCTTGATTCGTGCGGGCGGTGATGTCAATGCGCAAGGAGGCACCCCAATGGCTTATCTCCTACAGCACGGCACTCAGGAAAACATCCAGCTCGCAATCCAGTTTGGTGCAGATCTAATGAAGGCAAACGAAGCTCTGCTCAACGCAATGGGGTTACCCGTGTTGCATTGCATTGTTGACCGTGACGACCCCGCACTTCTGAAAATGATTCTGCCCCATCTCCCTGATCGCCTGATTCATGCCGTGGATCAGATGTCAAATGCAACAGCTCTTCACTGGGCTATTAAAAGGCGAAAAATGAGAGTTTGGGAGATTATTGCGCAGACGCCGATTGGTATCAACCAGATGGACGACTATGGTGAAACTGCTCTCACTGCCGCGAGAGACGGAAGTCACCAAGATGTAGTTAAATGGCTCCTGAATAATGGTGCAACTTGAATTCTCCACCTTCTGGAGACTGCGCCCTTATTCATTTCATGAGTCCTTTTACCTGACTGATTGTTCTTTTGTTAACAGACTGGTAAGTCATTTTTTTGCTCTCAAATATTGAAGTAGCTTTAGATCATTCAATATTATTTTTACCTTCATTTTATACTTGACTTCAACGATTACCACTTATCACAGTTTTTGTACGATATATGTTTAATGGCTTCCATCAGCAGATACTCTTTTCGTAATTGTAGTCGTAATTGAGGTGACAATCAAACTGACGCTAGGGAAGTCATCGGTTCCCTGAGCACAGTCTTCTTTGATCTTTAACCACTTTAGTCACCGCGAGTATTATTAAAGTAGATCAGTTGGGTAACCTCGAAGAATATAACCCAGCTATTTATTATATATGAGATAAAATCTGGTCCCAAGAAAAGGACAATCTAGTAACGGATTCGGGTAACTATATCCCTCACGTATGCTTCGAACCGGTGGAGGAACTTTGCAGAATAGCTTAATTGGGATTTTGACGGTTGTTTGAAACGTTTTAAATCTTTAACCGTATAAGGCATCGTTGATTTAGCTAGTGATAGTTTATTTGCCTAACTTATTCCAGAGTTCTCGGTTGTAAAAGAAGTTTCTGACCGTGGAAATTCCGACATATGATAACCATAAGCGATAGATATTAAGCTTATTGCAAGGCCGATTTGGTTAAAAGTATATATATCGTTTAGTGTTGATTACCGCTTTACCAGATCTACACGCCTCGCATAGGCTTGTTGGACCTTTATTTTAGGCATGGATTGTGCTGGAGAGTGTAAGAGATGCGGGACAACGCGTTTTCGATACAGTGTCTCGCTCGGTAGTGAAGGTACCCACCCACATTGGTTATTTACTAGTGAACCAGGGCGCTCTATAGCAAGCCTGGAAAGCAGGCTGGATGAGATGGATCAACGAACAGACCAAAAAACCGCCACACCCCAGGATTGAGGACAGCTTCCCAAAAGGGAAACAGAAGATGTTTCAACGAAAGATGTGTAATTCATTCTCTCCGATAGTCGGAGATGCGAAGCTATATTCTGTAAAGACCAAGTACTAGGAAAGATATCCTCCAATAAAAGATCAACTATCGTCGGCCATTTCCCCACTACACTAGTTACATAATTTGCCGCGTGGTTTTTACTCAATCCTCAGGCGGGCGAGCTGGTCTCATGTCCGCTTCTAATCACAACTAACCTAGTCCCAATCTAGACAACTCGTCCGCGTTTTTGCATTACGTAGTTTCGGATTCATACCCGACAGTCAGACGCCTCAGAAAGAGGTATCGGAGAAGTTGTAACAATGAAGGGAACGCAATAAGCTTTCCAAGCTCTTGGCTCAGAAGCCAATCGTGGCTCTGTGTCATACTTCTGTCCTTGCTTCAAGTGATTCGAGCCTATGAGCCGTGAACATTGAGACTCTCAATCATGCTGATTTTAATCCATAATGCTATACAGTGGGTCGTGCTTGACCCAATCATGAAGCTGAACCGGATATATGTTTAGGCCCCTGGCCAAGTCATTCCATCTCCTTGACATTCGTTCGGCCTATGCTACTCTGGTTAGCTTAGTGCTGCTTTTTCTACCCTCGAAGGCACAAAAGGAAGAGATACTGGCACAAATATTTTTGACAAATCATGAGAGCCTCGAATTTTTATTAATAATATTGTGTTTTCTTTCAATACTCCGCGGAAGCTAGTGGGTCTATACTACGCTGTGAGCCTGTTCAAATGAGATCTTATCTGATACTCTCTGAAGCGAGAGGCCCTTGGGGAACCAATATCTCCGCGGAAATCCCCACTAGCCGTGCGTTTTCTCCGCTTTCTAATACCTGGGTGGGGTTATTCAGGATACACCGATAGTATGCCATGTTCAATTATCGTTGGTCTTCTTGCTGATTGGCAAAATGCCGACTCGCAGCCGATCACATCGCGTTTTTGACGAGCCGAGCTTGGCAAGAATATAAATGTGACTGTTTGGATACCGTCACGGGGGCAGATGAGAAAAGAAACTTATTCTGACCTTGATAATTCCAATAAAATCCCCCCTCTGCTTCTCAGATACGGGTGGCATATAATTCTGTCAAATGTCCGACTCTATTACCCCACATAGAAGGGGCGAGGCACAAAGTGTCCTTGCGTCTACTCTTGTGGACGATGTGGAGAAAGCAGGGCCATCGAAAGCCGTTTTTCAATCCGAGAAGCAGCATAAAAGTCTCTTTGGTCTCAATGTTGCAACCCCAGGCAACCATGCAGGTACTGATGCTACCTTTGCCGCGAAGGTGCAAGTGCTGAATCAGGCGTTGTTGGACATTGGCATGGGAAAGTATCAATGGCTGATCTTCTTGATGACGGGCGTGGGGTGGTTTCTTGACAGTGTGAGCTAGTCCACTGGACTAATATTCCTACTTGCTTCAACAGAGCACTAATGTGAATGTGATGCAGTTTTGGATCATGTCATTCACAATTATTGCCCCATCCGCTGGCAACGAGGCCCAATTCTTCTTCACTGGCAATAACACCAACTATCTCTTCCTGAGCTTGTTTGTGGGCCTCACCGTCGGAGGCTTAGTCTGGCCTTCGATGTCGGATATCCTCGGTCGGAAGCAGATGTTTACAAGCACAGTCATAGTGATGGGTATGGGTGGATTGGTTGGGGCGGGCATGCCCTCATTCACGGGACTCTGCGTAGTGGGAGCTGTTGTTGGTTTCGCTGTTGCGGGAAATCAAGCTGTTGATGCGATTACTCTCCTTGAGTCCATCCCAGCATCACACCAATTTTTGGTCGCATTGCAGGGGGTTTTCTGGGGCTTGGGCCAGTTGGTTGCCTCTGCTATTGGATGGTAAGCGGATTGTATTTTCCATGGGTTGTGTATCCCTTGCTAAATCTGGGGTTTTAACAGGGCCTTAATTGCGTTATATACATGTGGCACTGGTCCTGATGAGATCAGTACCGCACAAGCAATGAGTCGACGTGCTCTGGCTCATTCAAATAGCACATCATCATCCAGCAGCAGCGACTCTTCCTGTCACTACGTCAGCAACAAGGGATGGCGTTACGTATGGTGGACCTTCGGGTGCATCACTCTGTTCCTGTATCTTTGTCGTTTCGGACTGTCATTTTACCAGACCCCAAAGTTTCTCCTTGCACGTCGTCGCGATGCAGAAGCGGCACAGCTTGTTAAGGACATTGCTCTCTACAATCAGCGACAGACTTGGTTAACCGAAGCGTCCTTCGCGCGAATTGATTCCACGCTTGAGGCATCAGAAGATGAATTGCGCACCAAGTCTCGACTTGAGTCCCTCATCGCCTCTTTGGGGAACATTGGCATGGCCAGTCTTGTCCTTCTTTGGATTGCAATGGGTCTCAACTTTGTTCTTTATCAGACCTATATCAGCAATTATCTGGCTGTGCGTGGCGTGAGCAAGGTCAATGCGACCACTGTGACGAGAGGCTACCTATACAGTCGCTATCTATACACCTCTTTGTGCGCAATTCCAGGTCCATTCGTGGCTTCATTTCTGGTCGAGGCGAAAGGTGTTGGCCGTAAGCGTACCGGCGCTGGAATTGCTATTTTGACAGGGCTATTCATGCTGGTCTCCGCAATTTCTAGGTCAAGGGACGCTGCACTAGCCTTTGAGTGCATATTGAGCTTCTTGCACCTTGCTGGTCTCGCGACACTTACACTCTATACCGTAGAGGTTGTTCCAACTCCCACGCGAGGGTTCAGCCTCGGCGTCATGGGGTGCATTTGGGGTCTATTTGGGCTGATTGCGCATATTATCACTACTTTTGAGAGCACAGAAACTTCTGGTGGTGCCCCTATTTGGTTCTCTGGGGCTCTTTGGATCGTGTTGGCGGTTGCTTGGCTAGGCTTGCCGGTGGAGACACAGGCAAGAGCTGCTGCGTAGGCAAAAGCCTTCCCATTTCAGGCGATTCGCCTTTGATCATCCGTGTTATACTCAAGTGAAACTGCTTAGAAAACTGGCTTGAACTTTCAGTGGACATAATTTGCACAAGAAAAAGGCATGCAGGGGTCTGAGGACTAGGGATCCAAGGAACGCGCATTTTGCATATATTTACTTTTTTTGTAGGTGTATGTAATTTTTTTGCATTTAATCCCACGTTTTGGCTCAGATATGGACATATCTGTAATGCGAAGGATTGTAGCGTAATTTATTAGTTAAATATGATTTTCCAAGTGGCGTCAAGAGTAGACGTTTTTGCTGCCTATATTACCGGTACCCAACGTCGTAGTGCAGTTTAAGCGTACCCACTCAATGTTATGTGTGACTACTATATTGTTATTGGATCCTAGATTCAGGCTACTTTACTAGTAAAATACTGAGCAAAAGATCATTTTCAACTTTCCGCGGTATCGCCATCTGTGTTAGATATCCCCCACCTGCCCGGAAGATGGAAAAAAAAGTTAAATTACCCTGAAGATCGATTTCCTATTGTACACCCTTTGACGGGCGTTGAATGATATTCTAACCCCG
Organism: Penicillium macrosclerotiorum; assembly: GCF_028827735.1. Classification (NCBI taxonomy): domain Eukaryota; kingdom Fungi; phylum Ascomycota; class Eurotiomycetes; order Eurotiales; family Aspergillaceae; genus Penicillium; species Penicillium macrosclerotiorum. Next base: position 4,007,089 of record NW_026643083.1, on the reverse strand, counting down.
GCGATACTTCAGATTACTCGTCATAATCCTCGTCCTCCTCAATAAAGATCTCACTAAGAGGAATCTGGTCCGTATAGTTATCGGCCGCCTCTTCCACTGCTTCCACCACTTCACCTAGCACATCGTCCACCACATCGTCTAACAATTTATCTGCCACCGGTGCCACAAACGAACCAAGAGGGCCCATAGATCCCACAGCGCCTGCCTTGGCACCTGCTTTGGTGCCTTCCTTGATCACATCCTTGAATGATTTGCCGAGGGGGCCACTTCCTTGCCCCTGAGGCTTCGGCGGGAATTTTGGCGCGGGTGTAGGCAGGCTGTCAATCTCCTTTATACACGCGGACGTCGGCGTGACGGTATACGTGTGCGTGAGCTCCTCCGTCTCGACAACATCCTTATAGAAATGCGCCGTGGTGGTCGTGTCCACCCAGACGGTCACAGTAGGCCGCTGCTTGATTGTTGTCGGGACATATTTTTCACAGAGGCCTACGGAGGGTCAATGCGTGTGGGGAACATTGTAAAGAGCCGATAGCGCGTACCTTGGTAGCCCCCAATGACGGTCTTGACAACTGCAAGATATTTTTTTGACACAATAGTGTGCGTCTAGGGCCTGATCAGAAACAATAGCGGGGGTAGAGAGGAATGAAACCTACCACAGCCTCGACATGGGTTTTACTGTGCGTGACGATCGACGGCTCGAGCTCGTAGACTGGCTTCTCGCGCAGTTCAGGGGGTTGTGCGCACTGGATCTCAGCAGGACAGACCTGGCCTTCATGAGCAGGCAGAATATTCGCTTCAAGGATCAGAAAAGGGCTAGATCAGGCTGTATCAACGCTCAACTTACCCCAAGAGAAAGGACAGATCGTCACCAAGACTATTAAGAACAGCAGCCGCGCCATGTTATGTAGATGTGGTCGTAGCTAGAATCAAGAGGCAGAACTTCGAGACTGGAAGCCCTACTATTTATGCTCTTTGTACTCCTTCTCGTCGCCACGCGGCAATCAGCTTAATCCCCCATTTTTTGTGATACGCCAGCAATAAAAAAAGGAAACAAAAGGCTCGTTAATTTTTTCCATGTTGATAAGCCTTTGTCTGTTCCAATGGTAATTGAGGGCATTCGGCCCGGCCTGCCACTCTTAAAGCCAACAAATCCCATTAATTGCTATGGATTGCGATCTAGAGGATGTTTGTCGAAGCTTGAGCTTCAATATCACGCGCCACAAACGCCACCAGCGCGTGTTCGTCATGCATGAGCGCCGGCCGCCCCGAGTCGTTCTGGGGCTTCAAAGGTAAAATGGGCCGACGGGGGCAGGAGCACATACACACCAACCCGCACGCACACCTTTAAGGTCGCAAGATGACCAAACAGACGAGCAAAGAAGGCAGCTCCGTTTATGTTTCTTAAGTCCTCTGAAGATGCGCATTCCGTGGCAGAATGTCCTTCAATGGGCCCTCTTGTGGTTGCCAGTAGTGGCAAAGCCCGAGTACAACTTCCCGCCCGCAAAGAATGAGCTAGGCAGCGAGTCGCAGCACTGGACAACGACCGAGATCGATCCTGATTCCTGGCGACTTATATTCAGTATGTTGGTCAATAAACTCCCACCTAGATGGATGCAGGCTTATGTCTAGCTTACCGGGGTACACTGGATGTCGACCTGAATGGTGAAGCGACAGACAGCAACCGATTGGAGCAACGACAGAGTGAGCTTCTATTTGGGATACTTGGAGGCAAAGGTCAATATCTAGATAACTACTTGCGCCTGGACACCAAGGCCATTGATGTGAGCTCCTCCAAACTATGCACCTTTTGGCCTTAATTGATCTAGACTGATTCGGGGTATATAGCCGTCGATGCGGGCCCTAGCCAATGCGATGCGAGACATCTCCACGAGCGAAGTCTTTCTCAGACAAAAGATCTACGCTTGGATGGAGAACAAGGTCAACAGCTTCAATGCAAACGATTACCGCTCCTATATATCTACTGCATACTACTCTCTGGGCATGCCCGGTGTCGAATACGACTACACTTCGCTAAAGCGTCAGGGTCTCGCAGATGAGATTTTCAATCCACGTCAAGACCCAATGCAAATCGAACACTTTCTCGAGGTTCACTTTGCGGGGCCCATACTTGTCGCGGCGATAAACGCAGGGATTGTGCAAGGCGATGAGACGCTTCTCACTACACTGTCATTGCTGCGCCTCATCTTCAACCATCAGGCCAACCTGGCGTGGGCGCCCCCGAACTCAACAGATTAAAACTGACTTTCTTCAACGGTAAGAAAACAAAGTTCCTGGGAAATTAAGATAAAGTCTGATCATAGCAGGCAATAAAATCAAACTGGACAGACAGGGCGAAGCCTTACTCATGTACCTTGACGCGATGTCTCGCCAGTTCGGCCCCTTCATCAAACGTGTCATCAACCACGCAGAATTTACCCAATCGCACACACTGCTGATCACCGCACTCAAAGTTATCCAGCAGTCGCCATTCTGCGAGAACAACTGGAAAGATGTGGTCTATCACAATTCAATTACGGGAGAGATCCTGCTGTACGCGGAAAAAGACCAGCTCGGTTTTCCGTGGTCGTCTTTCGACGTTAAAAATAAGGTGGCCAGTTGGAGGAAATATGGCCTGGTGCATAATGAGGTATATTTTAACTTCGTGTTGAATGGAGACTTGAACAACAAAGATTTTTGCAACGATATGAGCGTTTTGAAGGTCAAGGACAGCACATGGTACATCCCAAAATTCTATGAGTCCCTCGGAGACATCTTTAGCGTCTGTCTCTGTATACTTGAGAAGCGAAGCAATAGCCTTCTCACCTGGGGCATAAACTTGAAGAAAATGAGAGCTACAAATTATATCAACGAGCTTGTGGTCAAAGAACTCCAGGAGATGCTAGAAAAAAATGTCTTTGAAGAGCTTGGTAAATTTGAACAAAGCGATTATCAAGACATACCTTTGCGTCAACTGTTCTTGGTCGATCGAATGTTGGACAGTGACCTGATAATTGAAAATATACAATATTTCAAAAATCTGAGAGCACAGTTGATTGGGATCATGAGTGATTCTTTATTGAAAAATCTCAAGGACAGCGCAAAGTATCTGAGACAATGGGCTACGGATGGAAGGATGACTTCTAAGCGCTCCACGGAATTGCTTTGGTATATAAAGTCCATGATCAAAGATTCCATGATCAAGGATTCCATGAATCTAATTCTACGACAAGAGGCATGCAATGTTATCGCTCATTGGTTGCACGAGGAAATTTTGGACCGGAATGACTTGGAATTGGACACGGACGAACAGCTTCCTCAGCTGTGTCCGAACCTGTACTAATAATTTGGAATATTTTCCCTATTATAAGTCTTTCGAAAATCTAAATTCACAGCATTCCAAGAGATGCGAAAAGAGAAGAGGCAGGAGTTTTATTGAAATAGGTCTGGCGAGCCGAATCAATACTGGTTTATTTCATAACCATTCGCGACGAAGGAGACTTCGCTAGGGCATGGCTTTCTCCAGAAGTAACATAGTAGATATTTTCTATTCTTGACTAGCTTACTGTTAGTTGAATAGACGCAATAACAACTGCTCCAAAACCAATCAACCCGCTAATCGACTATTTTGTTGTTTGTTGTAACACCAGCCCAACAAACAGCGACGGCAAGGTGTCACAGCAAACTATCGCGGCTTAGGCCATCAGGATAGCTACTCTGCATCTATCTTCTTGGCGCCGCAGATCTGAGCACTAAGTCTAATTACCAGGGAGTTGGCCCGTATTATTCTTATAACTTCTGGTGTGTAAGGGCGGCAGTTTATTCACTGTAGGTTCTAGACGATGAGGACCTTAGTGGACCTTTATGGTGGCGATGATGAAATTTTACCACTAAGGCATCTGGTACTAAGGATTATCATCGGGGGCTCTTTTTTTCTTAGAATGCCAATAATATTATGTTAATTCCCATATGAAAAGTCCATACAATCAATGAGTAAACTCGAGAGTCCCTATGGATCATATCGAGATAATTTAAATTCTAACGCCCTGCATGAAGCCTCAATAAAATAAAGTCGGTTTCAACACCCATGTCAATTAAATTACCTGGTCAAACAAGCTCTCCCAAGTGATACCGCGCCCGCGGCCTGCTTCAATCATCAATGATGGCCTCCACTGTAGCTTTCACATCAAAATAGCCCGTTTTCGGCATCGCAACGCCGAGTTCGCGGTACATTTTGAGATCAGCAGTGGTGGTTTCATAAGGGGCCATATCGAAGCGGCGCACAATGTGTGCTAAGGTCATATAGATTTCTGCATAGGCGAGACTGTATAAGATTTTTTAGGACAAAATCGATTGCTATATTCGTCTTTCAGTCCGAAGTGACGCAGGAAGAACATACTTTATCCCAAGGCATTGTCGGCTTCCCTTGGTAAATGCCACGATAAACCGGTTCAAATATTCGCCTTTCTCACCGGCTTGGACCCATCGCTCAGGGTTGAACCTCTCCGGTTCGGGGAAGATTTTCGGATCCATATGAACGAAGTAGTTTGATTGGCTGATTGGTGTCTGTATATGGTTAAGATCTCTCTTGATGAGATATGATATCAAGGAGCGGCCAGATAGTCAACTTACTCCAGCAGGAATCTCCCACTCATTGTAACGGAGATCCTCGATAGGCGAGATTCGAGCAAGTCGTGCCGTCATGCCATGGCTGAGGCGGAGGCCTTCGTTAACAGCGCCAGTCTGGTACCGTAAGCATCGCGAAATATGATACAAATTATGATTGCGCATCAGATTTGCTTACCAAATAAGGCAGTTTCTCTAGGTCTGTCCATGAAGCCGTGGATTTCGGGGTCTTGAGAACCGTCCTCAACTCGTCACGTAACTTCCTTGCGATCTCCTTGTCATTCATCACGTGGAACATAGACATCGCGATAGCTCGCGCCGTCGTTTCTGTACCTGCCCCTAGCAGGAGAGCAGACTCGTCTTCTAAGCGGTCCAGCGATCGCTCCTGTGCTGGGACTTTGGGGCTGGTTAAGGAGTTGAAGATATTATCATTGAGACAAAGGTCTGAATCCTCCACCTTCTTCGTTCGCAGGCTCTTACGAGCTTGTTGGCGCAACTGAACCTTCATATTGAAGAGATCCATCATTTTAGGCTGTAGCACGCGAACAGCCCATGCTGGAGCCTTTCGGAATATAGCGACTAGAAACGGGAAGAAGCGGTTGATGTGGAACATGCTCATAAGGCCCGCCACCGCGTTCACAAGATTGTTGCTCCTGGCACTGTTAGCATCCTCTAGATAGCCGTAGCTCCAGCCGTAGCAGTAGTGTGTGATTACATCCGCGGTCAGCGCGGCGAAGTCCAATTGCAAGTGCAAAACAGCCGCTTGTTTGTAAGCATTCTCAAAACGGCGAGTCAGAAAGTCAACTTTTTGTTGGATATACGGTGTCAATTGAGCGATGGAACGTTTGGAGAAGTAGCTGTTTAGGAAAGTCCGGCGCAGGCGGTGGTGGTCATGATTCACGGTTGCGACGAGAGAATTTGGAGCTCCAAACGCCACCACATACCGAGGGTCTTTGGCCCGTTTGTGCGAGCCACCGGCGTGGATGTCTTCGTAGTAGTGAGGATCTTTGATATGTAGTTCTCTGGGATTTATGCGGACAATGGGGCCTGGAGACTGGGACGTCAGTATTCTGAAGATTTGGGGCGCAGAAAGACAGATGGTTATCTAGATGCACTGACCATATTTTTCATGCATGCGTTCGATCTCCCAGATATACATGCCTCCTTTAATCACATCATAGTAGAACTCGTAGAGGAAAGTAGCCGCGGCGAGTTTAGGACCGGGGAACGCCGCAAGTGGGTGAGCGTTAAGACGGTAGATGACGATGCGTAAGGCCAAGAAGACCAGAAAAGAGGCCACGGGGGTTGCTAAAATGATAGCATATTCCATAGTGAAGGGTTTATATGGCGTGGAATTCGACAAGATATTTGAAAAGCTCGGGGCTTTGGGAAGACAGTACAATAAAGAGAAGAGACAAAAATGTGATGGGCTTGGGAGAGATGTAAATGAACCAGTACATCACTGAACTCGACCCAGGGGGAGGGGTCCGTCTTTTCCAGTCTGAACATGTTGCATGGCAATAAGTTGTGGCATCAAAGAGATGCAGGCACTTGCCTATAGATCAGGCCGATTATGTGGGCACACATAGCCCCACTGCACATGCACGATGAGGGGCTTTGTTAAGCGCTGCCTTATCCAGTAGTCCAATAGTCGATTGATTACTCGTCCTTTGAGCGAGATCTGGATTTGGTGGAGACAAATCCCTGCCCGCTCAGCCTACCAGAAGGATCATCACCAGCGCTGAACCTGTGACCAGAGATGCATCGGTGGTTACTTATTACCTCTTAACGGCAGGAGACTAACAAAAGTGACCGATCCATGCATAATGTTGCATTAAATAAATGAAAGAATAAATGACAAAGACACCATAGCGGCAGAGACCAGGTGATCGAGGCTCAGGCCCAAATAAAATCATGACTAGGTCGAATGGTTATGCTCGTCGATGTAGAAGGGTTCGAGGGTGCCGACTTCTACGTACTCGATACTCCATCGTGGATGCGCTCCTACATAAACTCAACTGCCAGTGATGAACATGGTGCTGACATAATCATCTGTTCGAGTTGGTCAGGGCACGGTTGATGGGGAAAACAAATAGCCGATGCTGGCAGACCCGCATAAGTCCAATGCCCGCACCTCAAGGGTTTCTCGAGATTCAAGGAAGATTTAATGGACATCGAGAGATCTAATCAGATCATAGAGAGCCTACAGACTATCACGACGCGGATTGGTGATTGAAAATGGGTATTTTGGGTGAAGAAAAAAAAAAGATAATCCCGCCCGGCCCCCATACAAAAGCAGATAGCCAAAAGCCAACCATATAGCCGAATCATGAGGCAATTGCATCTGTCCGGGCCGGAGCGAGGATAAAAGTGGACGGGGGCACGACATCAATCAAATGGATCACCAGTGCATTCCTTTAAGAATCAAATGACCACAATTTACACCTATGAAAACATCCGTGATAAGGTCGGGGGAAAAATAATAATAAAAAAATGAAAACAGAGGAAACGCGGCTGGCAAGACATTGGACAGAAAAGGAAAAGAAAATCTTCAACTCCGTTTTTATATCCACCACATTTACGCGGCCAGCATCTTCTTGGTCTCCGCGATGGCGCGACCGGGGTTAAGACCCTTAGGGCAGGTTCGTGTGCAGTTCAGGATGGTGTGGCAACGGTAGACGCTCATGCTGTTGTCGAGAGCAGCCTTGCGCTCGGCAGTCTTCTCATCACGCGAGTCGGCAAGCCAGCGGTAGGACTGGAGCAGGATGGCGGGGCCCAGGTACTCCTCACTGTTCCACCAGTATGAGGGGCAGGAGGTCGAGCAGCAGGCGCACAGAATACATTCATAAAGACCGTCCAGCTTTCTGCGGTCAGCGGGACTTTGGCGGTTCTCAAGGCCCTATGTCAAAGAACAGAATGAGTTAGTCGATTGCAGGCCAAGGGAAACCGGGCATAGCGGTGGGGGTCAATTTGCGAGGAAACTCACGTCGGCGGTAGGGGTATCGCGCTGCAGGTAGGGCTTGATGGACTTGTATTGCTTGTAGAAGAGGGTCAGATCGGGGACGAGATCCTTGACGACGTAGGTGTGCGGCAGAGGGTAGATGCGAGATTCCGAGGCGGTATCGGTGGGGATACGGCCTAAATATGGGAGGTTAGTCGCTGCGGCATAATTGCGATCTCCCAGTGCCTGTCGAGACGAGATTCCGGGGGGTAGACCGAGGTACACATACACAAGCAGGCCAGGGTGTTGACACCATCGATGTTCATGGCGCAGGAACCGCAAATGCCTTCACGGCAGGACCGGCGGAAGGTCAGGGTCGGGTCCATTTCGTTCTTGATACGGATCAGGGCGTCCAGCATCATGGGGCCGGTCTTGTTCAGGTCCAGCTGGTAGCTCTGCATGGTGGGCTTCTCGCTAGGTGTGTCCGGGTTCCAGCGGTAGACCTTGAAGGTCTTCATCTTGGGGTTCTCGGACGCCGCGGGGTCCACGGACGCAGACTCGACGGTCGCATAGGAGCGAGCGAAGGTCGCGGGCCGGAACAGCGGGCGCGAGGCCTGGAACAGGCGCGAGGTGGTGCGGAGGGAGGCCATGGCGGACGGGGAGGGTGAAAATGAATTCACCGAGGAATTGTCGAGAAAAAATGGCGGAGACTGGCCGGGACGACAACGACAGCGGGGGGAGGGGAGAGGTTTCAAGATTGAAGCAGAGCCGAGATCAGGCCTGGGATCGCAAGGAAGAACCAACTGATGGCGACAAAATGAAGTCAAAGGAGTCCGGCATCCAGTTAGTAACCTCGGGTTTGAGCGTCGGCAACTCGCTGACTCAGCGTTGAGGGACCAATCATGCGACGCCTAATTGCAAGCGTCGGGCGGACACGGCGTCGGCTGCTTCGCCTGTGCTGCCCTTCCTGCGTCGTCTGGCTGTGAGTATTGCCGCGACGCATCCCGGGCCAGGGAGCAGTGTAGGACTCGGGGGCAATTGGTCTGGGTCAAACATAATAGGGTCCTAGTGTCTGGGTCTATGTCTGTATTAAATGCTTCATTTCATTTCTATTGTTTTTTCTCCTGTCTCTTGAGCTCCTTTTGCCTCGATCGATCGCATCGGAATGACTTGTGCAGCCTCAGGCTGTCAGGCACCCACTCCCGGTCCCCGTGCCGAACGGGGCTGCGTTCTTCCTCCCCCGGCCGAGGCGCTGCTTGGGTCCAGGACTCCGCCCTCACGTGCAACTCATGATCAACAGACTTGGAGGACCCTCACTCTATGCAGAGTCAATCCCCATGTGGAGCGCCAATGTCTGCTCATTGTCTACACTAACCCCGATTCACATAGTTCTGATGCCACTCATACTCCCGATTCTCGGTCAACAAGGCCCGGATTGCCTCCCGGGCGGGCACCGGTGCTCTCCCCAGTAACTCCGTCATGAGCGGATCGGTCACACCAGCCCCCCCTTGGGAAATCGACTCGTGCCAGGTCAAGAGTTTCCGAAAGAATGCTTCCGGCTTACCTCCCTCGTCGGCGGCCTGCAATCGTACAAACTCCTCGGGTGAAACAAACTGGACCTGAACCTGTCGGCCCGTGGTCTCATTGATCACATCCACAATCTCCGAGAACGTGATGGTTTCATGCGCCGTCAAGAGCACAATCTCCTTGTCGTGGCCCCCGCGAACCATCAGCCGAGCGGTCGCCTCACCGAGCTCGTCCCGCAGGGTAAATGCGATTGGTCCGTCGGACGGGAGATAGACTGTCGAAGTACTTGGGTACCAACCCATGAATACTGGGAAGGCATCAGTGTAGATACCCTCACGGATAGACGTAAAGTTGACCCCGGATCTAGCTCACGACATTAGAGACTGTGGAGGAAATAGGGAATAGCACAATTTGGTTGGCCCTGTCCAGGCCTCTCACTTACTGTCGTAGCATCTCTTCGGTCATCAAATGGGCTTGTTGCACATCAGCCTTGGAGTCGGAGCTGAATCCGCCGAATGCCAGCGATGTATACCACACCTGAAATGTCAAGGAGGTTAGACAGGGTGGTTCTAGGGGTCCTCTTGAAGTAATGAGTTCTTTCTGGAACGTACATGTTTGACATTGGACTTCTTGGCTATATCCACAAAACTTTGGTGCTGCTTTCGTCGCTTCTCCACGTCGAAGGTGTTGGTGCTCACGAAGAAAAGGTTTTCCACGTCTTTAAAAGCCGTTTCCATGCTCGATGGGTCATCATAGTTGACGACGCGGAAAGCAATCCCGCGATCTTCGAATCGCTTACGATTCGCCTCGTTCGACGATGCGGCAGCGTACTCCGATGCGGGTACGTTGGCAACGAGGTAAGATAGGACTTGGGCACCCAGGCCGCCGGTTGCTCCTGTGATGAGGTACTTGAGAGTCATGGCTGTCAAGTAGCGTTGCTGGTTAGAATATAGATATACGAGGTGTTTAATTCACGGTCAACTTGAGATATATATATGTCGCTTTCAGGTAGGTGATATGAGCTTCGGTATAGTCAGGCAACAAGAGCCACACCTTCCGGGGGGGGTTGAAATTGCAGAACATATGCATGGCAAAAATCATGTCTTTAATAGTTAACAATTTCTATTCTGCATTTGAAATGCATTCTATGATGCATTCTATGAAAGTCGAAATCAAGAAACCGAATGCCTTGGTAAGCATACACGATTGCTAAGCAAACATGGGAAGGTGAACTGGAGCCAATCAGGGGCTGTGTTGAGATCGACACTCGCTTTGCTACTGGCTGGTCAAGAAGAGCGGTCCCAATGAAAAGCCCCGAAAGACCGAGATCTCAAATTGAGGAGGTCTCCAGCGTCTTGAGAATGAAGGGACCAAAAATGCCCAGTTCGTATGAATATGTACGTACGAGCTGCGTCGTTTAGCAACGAAGCGGTGAAGGTGCACCTTACAGAAAGAAAAATTCACACCGCAAGAACGCATTTTCACCTACCAAACTCCCTGAAGCTATTAGAAACCATCTAGTATGCCAGATCAGTCGGAAATTGAACAACTATCGTGTTATTGAAAAAAGAAATTTATCGAGGATTGTGAGGGATTGGGCATTTCGTTTGCCGTGCTGCAGGGACGTGTTCGTATGGAAACCAAGTTCGCAATGCCAGAAAACCGAAAAACAAGGGTCCAGGAATATCAAAAGGGAACTTTAAGGCGATGATTACAGGGGCTAAATGATTGTCATATGCCTGTCAGCTCTGCATTGCTGGAGGGTAATTCAAAACTTTCACCGCAGCGGATCAACACCATTGCGTTGTACATATAGGCAATACTATATGGGTACGAGACCATGGGGATCATTATGTAATTTTGAAGCCTGAAGCTGTATGTATTTGTCAAGAAATTAAGTCCCTCTCCGGGGTATGCGCAAAAGAATTCAAAGCCTAGGCTGCAAGATTGCAGGACACAAAACCCGGGGGCGTATTGTAGAATGGATCTGGGAAGGAAATAATTCCCCAGTCGCAATCTTGCTCATGAGAGAAGCGAGTAGTGGACACCATCGCTCAAATGATTATAGGGAACTGACAATCGTTCATAGATAACGGGCCGAAATACGGGAGATTTTTCGCATTTTTGCTTTGACAAATTGTCGAAAAGAAGAACGAGATTTCCTATGCAATCTACGCGTAAGAATGTTAGATACAAACCCGAAACATTTTTGCCCCAAAAACAAGTTTCAGAAAACAACACCTCTGGGCAGCTCTGGCAAAATAGTGTACAACTCTTTTGCTTTTTCTTATATTTTATTTTTTTTTGTTTCTACAATAAGTGTGGCTCAACTTAATGAGACGATATATACATGTAAATCAAAATGCGGTGCACCAATATCCTGTCGGAAAAAGTCATCCCTACAACGTTTGTGGACACAAGAACGCTTATAATCCTGTCATATGTTTGCTCCACCCCTTCAGGGGGATTGATAGAAATAACTCAAATTTTCATAGAGCATTTCTCTGATAATATCGCACCATTATCGTCAAAAATCAACTGCTATTGGTAGCCGGTTCTTACGGGGAAAGGTTGACAGACGGATTTCTCGCTGTTGACATCCGGGCCCCTCGCACAGATCATTTTCAGAAAGTTCGTCAGCATTCAGTCATTATCATACTCATGACAAATTTGAAGTATAAAATTCCATGATGGTCTTAATTTTGTCATATGTATCCTCTCTTTCGATCAGAATGATTATAAGATCTATAGGGAATGCCATTTTCAATATATGGTGGGGCCAAGATCGCAAATTCGGATGGAATTCACCACTAAATTTATAGACTTATCCCAGCTGCCTTGGACGATTTCCAAGATAGACATATTTCTGTTTTATTTGAAATTCTTTTCCCATAGCGCTTTTCGACAGAAGGTAGCTCGAGTGAGGAGAAATGAAGAAAAGAAAGAACTTTTAGTCTATTTGTATTATATGCAAATAATTATTCTATGTTGCTCGTGAGGAGGCGCGAGACGTAGCTCGCGAGGAGGGCTGAGAAGGTGAATGTTCCTCGCCCCGTGTTATATTAACCTCGTTCGTCACGCGGATGCCCGGCGCTTTGGAGGTCGGGCCATGCATATCCCGAACCACGGACACTTCGGACGGCATCATCTCGTAGTCATCATGGCCAAGTTCGGACCACCGGATCAGTCTCTTGTCGTCCCGGGTGTTGGAACCTAGGCCGCTGATGGGCTTCGAGTGGCTTCGCAGCCGCCCGGCAGACCGCGAGCGAGTGTGACTGGAGGTGTACTCCGTCAGGTGGGAGAAGAGGTTGCCGAAGACAGGCTTCAGCGCGGGAACCGATAGCGCGATCAGGGTACTAGCGATTTCTGCGTTTTCGACGCACAGCATGGGGTTGTAGGCCCAGCTGCCATCGGCGGCCCATTGGCCTCGGACGACGAGCCAGACGCGGACGGCGGAAATCACAATCACGCTGTATAGACTGTTAGACGGATGTTCGACCAAGTGAAGATATGAATGTTACGCACAAGACACCAGGGAACATGACCAGCGAAAGCTTGACCTTCTTCTCCATCGAGATATGGAGTTGCTTGATGAGGATGGCAGGAATGATAAACATCATCACATCGCATGCCAAAGAGACGCCGGAATTGACTGAATATACCAATCCCCAGGACAAGCACTTGTAGGTGATGGGTTCAGACTGCCAGGCATATGGCCAAAGACCGGTGACGGGTTTACAATGGAAGATCAGAAGGAAGAGCTGGGGAAGATAGGCGGCGGTAATCACCCCGGCGACGATGGTGATACCGAGACGTAGTTTGCTGGAGCGCGCCGTTAGACGGAAATAGAATGCGAGACCGGAGAGTCGACAAAGGAGAAGGGCGGTCGTATAGAGGATGTGGGCGACGAAGTCGAGGACTTCGGTCTTGCGGACGGTTGCTAACGAAAGTACATATTCGATGTAATCAATGTGGCGGCCACTGCCGAGGTGGATGAGAACGATGGACAGGATCACAAAAGCAATATAAATAATCTGTTTGTAAATGATAATGGATTAGCATGTGACTATAGATATACCAAGGAGCGGTTGATAAAATTCATCGAGATGGGAAATGCCCATTGACTGAGCCTCTCTCTCGATGATGATGAACATGGAATTAGAGAGATGACTTACCAACGTCAAGATCGCCAATGCATCGTCTGAACCAAGCTTTTTCACCAAAAACACTCGCGCATAGAGACGGAGAATCATGAGCACGCCGGTGAAGCAGACGAGGAACAGGATGCCTGCGATGGCCGAGCCATCGCGAGACTGTGCAAGATATGAGAGCGAGACACCGTCGGGAATTCTCCCCGACGCATTGGCCGCGAGGATATCGGCGGGAATTGTCATGATAGATGGTGCAGATAGTATCAAGATGATGGCATGATTAATTTCGTGCTTTAGAAAGCCATGTTGGCTCGTTGTTTCGAAAGATCTAAGTGAATGTGAAGGGACCGCAAGCCCTGACTATAATGAACGAACGAGCAGCGCCGAGGCCGGAACGAAGGAAAATCGCGGAATCTGCTCACTTGTAGAGGAAAGTGGACGCAGATGCGGGTCTTTGGTTTTCATATATTCCAATTCTTAATTCATTCGAGCAGCCAACGAGATCGAGTATTAGCACGCCGGGACTCTGCCGAGACCACTGCGTCAAGGAAATAGTGGAGTCTAGATTGATTGTGTTCCAAACTCTCTAGCCCTAATGGGGGATTCCCAGGCTCCGTCGGTCGGATTGGCCATCTGATCTGGATTCAAGGTTCGGGGGGAAAATTCAAAAAAAAAATCTCCCGATGGATGGTAGAAACTCGCATGTTGATGTCATCGTAGACGGAGTATCCTCAACGGAAAAGGAAACCCCAAGAACCAAAGATCTCAGGGAAGATTGATCCTATGCAGGGTCAATGCGTCTCTATCTTAAAATCTTAGAACCGTTGATATTCTAGCATATTCCTGCGAGGCATTTATGAATGTGCATCTGGTAGCCCTCCATCGATCCATCCAGCGATCCGAACAAGCCTATCAGGCGTTTCCAACGCGTAATGATAGGCGCTAGTTTCACCACCAACCCAAGAGGTGGGCCCAGATCGGTGGTTACGATCAAGGAAAACTCGGGAGAGACCCGGAGCCGACCGTGGACAGCCCTGCAGAATCTTCGGCACCTGGAGAGCTATGAGCAATTAGGCAGGAGGTTACTTTTTCCAACGGGGTCGTCGCAAGCTTATTGATCCAGAAGGATCTCGGAAGCGACAATGGCACCGAGGGGCGCAAGGAGTCTCTCTTGGTTCGCTGGCGATGTGTTCGCTGGAGTGCCTTGTCAGGCCGTCGGGGGTTGATACACGACTTCCATCCGAGCCTTCCGATCCCAAGTGTCAACTGTGGAGGGACTAGGAAGGACTAGGAGTCGAGAGGAAGGGTGAATTGGTTGAATATCAGGCATTGCATCCATTCAATGGGGCGGAATGGCCGTCGCGCGAAAAAAAGGGCGGGGCGACATTGCTCGATTAGTCACGGCTCCATGAATGTTGCGCGGGATGAACGGCCTGCACGGGTCGGTATATGAAGCCAAGCTCCCCTGGGAGATCGTCGGTCTCCGGTCTTTGCCACATGGTTTTTTGGTGGGGATTCGCGATCTGATTGTTGTCATTCACACCATGTCGCCCTTGTTGCAGGCTCTCGTGAGCGGCCTGGCTCTGGCCGGCTCTGCTGTTGCTGTGCCCTACAAGGCTGAGGAGGTTGATACTCTGGTCGCCTCGCAGGTTCTGACGAACCCTTATGCCTTCGACTTCCCTCGCCTGGGTGCCCCTGGTGCCTCGCTGTTCCCGATGCGCCACTGTCATGGGTTCAAGCTAGAGGAGGCCAGCGTGGATGACATCCAGCAGCGCATGAGCAATGGTTCTCTCACCAGCGTTCAGCTGCTCGAGTGCTATCTCGACCGGATTCACCAGACTCAGCCGTATCTGAAGTACGTTTCGAATGCCCCTTGATTCCGATGACAGGACTGACTGGATACGCAGTGCCATTCTGCAATTCAACCCGGATGCCTTCTCCATTGCTCAGAAGCTGGATGAGGAGCGTGCCAAGGGCAAAGTTCGTGGTCCTCTGCATGGCATCCCCTTCATTGTGAAGGATAACATCGCCACTAAGGACCGCATGGAGACCACTGCAGGCTGCTGGGCCCTGCTTGGTAACGTCGTGCCTCGTGACTCTCACGTGGTCCACGGTCTTCGCAAGGCTGGTGCTCTGCTGCTGGGCAAGGGCGCCCTGAGTGAGTGGGCGGATATGCGTTCGAACAATTACTCCGAGGGCTTCACTGCCCGTGGTGGTCAGTGCCGTAGTGCTTACAACTTCACCGTCAACCCCGGTGGTAGCAGCACTGGTCCTGGTGTTGCTGTGGGTGCTAACCTGATCCCCATCGCCCTCGGCACCGAGACCGACGGAAGTGGTATGTGAAATCTTCCAACAGGGAGAAACTTTGTAAACCTTTGTCCACCAATCACTAATTGTCTCTCAGTCATCAACCCCGCGCAGCGAAACGCTATTGTGGGTATCAAGCCCACTGTCGGATTGACTTCCCGTGCTGGTGTCATCCCCGAGTCTTTGCACCAGGATACCATCGGTACCTTTGGTAAGACTGTCAGAGATGCTGTGTATACTCTGGATGCCATCTACGGTGTTGATACGCGGGATAACTACACCCTTGCCCAGAAAGGCCTGACCCCGAAGGGCGGCTATACTCAGTTCCTGACCAACAAGGATGCCCTGAAGGGTGCCGTGTTTGGCCTGCCCTGGAAGTCCTTCTGGGCGCTGGGCGATGCCGACCAGATCGCTCAGCTGGAGGAGCTCCTCGACCTGATCAAGTCAGCCGGTGCTACCATCATCAATGGTACCGAGCTGCCTCACTACAAGGAGATCGTCTCGCCGGATGGCTGGAACTGGGACTACGGCTCGACTCGTGGCTACGCCAACGAGTCGGAGTACTCGTATATCAAGGTTGACTTCTACAACAACCTGCGCGACTACCTCGCTGAGGTCAACAACACCAACATCAAGACCCTTGAGGATCTTGTCCAGTACAATGAGGATAACTACGGCTCTGAGGGTGGCTTCCCCGGCATCCACCCCGCCTTTGGCTCCGGCCAGGACGGTTTCCTCGCCTCCTTGGAGAGCAAGGGTATCATGAACGAGACCTACTGGTCGGCTCTGGCCTTCTGCCAGCGTACCACCCGCGAGGAGGGCATCGACGCCGCTTTGAAGTACCACAACCGCACCCTGGATGGTCTCTTGGTGCCTCCGGATGTTGCCCAGAGCATTCAGATTGCTGCTCAGGCGGGCTACCCTGTCATCACCGTACCCGCTGGTACCAGCAAGGAGTCCGGCATGCCCTATGGCCTGGCAATCATGAACACTGCCTTCTCGGAGCCTACCCTCATCAAGTACGCCAGCGCCATTGAGGATCTTCAGAAGACCTCGGGCACCAAGTGGCAGCGCACTCTTCCTGAGTGGCGCGGCTACCTCGAGCGCAACCTGCCCGTGATCATGTAAGTGACGCGGAGCCCAGCGACGCTTTTGTTACATTGAATTCGCCTGGAGGCGAGGGACTTGGTCGCATCTATACACTGTAATACCATGCATCATGTATGAATAGAGAGCAAATTAATAGATGATACTCCACAGACCTTCTTTCTTCTCCTTCCTATTTTGTGTAATGCCCGTCCGTTCTGTCCGCCAAACTACTGCGCTATATCACCTATTGGGAAATTACGGATTCCGTTGGGAGACGTGATATTGCCGGCAGTTCCACTTCCTTCCCCATCTTGCTTAGGTCTGACGAGTAGATGAAAGTGCAATAGCTAATATATATGACTTACCTTGCAGACCGCCATTTTCGATCCCGACATGCCGAACAAGCAATATGCCACATGGGGCCATTGCGACCGAAAGTGGATCATTGGGCCTTTCTGGAAGCTCTCTATAGATACCATTGTCCCACCTATATGGCAATTCTTGGCCTTCCCCTTCCGTTCTAGTGCTCGCCCATCGCCGCTTTTTGATCACTGAGTAAAATTGAGCACGCCCCTGATCAACCTGAGCTGGTCCAGTGATCATTATGTAATCACACGGATCAGCCTCGCTGAGCCTGATCATGGGTCTGTGCAGTCCCTGCCTTGCGTTGAAGGGGTTGCAATAGTAGTTGATACTTAATCACTTCTTTCGCCACACTGTCCGCTTGGGGTCTCTACAAAACTGGGTTATTGGCTGCTTGTACGATATCAATAGTGATGGCTGGCGATTATCAAATGATAAGCCGGATCTCATTGACAGTTTAATTCAAAGCTTTGTTTTGATGTAGTGAGCCTACATATGGCGTCATAAACCATTCTTAGGCCAAACCAAAGATCGAAGAGATACAAATTTTCCTATATATGATTTCTCATACCCCTGGGCCCTTGGCTGAGTAAAATTCCTTCATCTCCTTTAGTCATTGTATGTGACAGAGTAAACTGTGAAACCCTGAGATGGTGCTGAGGTAGCCGCAGTTTTGAGAGCATCGTCGCTCACATCAATATACTCAGAGCCAGACTCATACTTCAAGGTATACCCAGCTCCATTACCAAGGAAGGTAATGCCAATTTCAGCGGCTGTAGACTTGGAAGATGTCAGTGCGCCATCAGCACCAAGATAGCGACCATCGTAAGCACTAGCAATGTAGTAAATCTGACTTTCCTCGTCGCTATTATAGGAAATAACCCAACGCTGGTTGATCGAATCATGAGCGGAAGTAGAGCTGGTAACGGTCAGAGTGGAAGAGCTGCCCTCGTTGGTAAGAGCATATCCTTCCTTTTCAAAGGTCAGATACCGGCCCTCAGTCAAGTAGCCGACAACCTCCTTATATCCGTCTTCGAAGTAAAGTGCTGAAGTTTCATTCTGCTCGCCGTAAGGGACAGTGGGGCGCTGTACTTTATATGTGGACTCGCAGGTGGCTGTACCTGTGTAACTCCCACTGGAATCGGTGGCAGGAGTATTCACACTTGGAATATCGGGAATTGTGTAGTCAGGCTAGAGCTTGATATTAGCAGTTGTCTAAGGAGATGTGATAAGTCCTTTCATACCTTGGAGAAATCAAACGCGTTGACCAGATCGGACATGTGTTCCCGACGCCACGGCTCCATATAGTCTGTCGTGATATTGGAATAGCCCAAGGCTGTCAGCCAAGCCTCCAAGAACAGGATTTGAGAATTATGATCGGATCGCTCAGTGAAGACACGGCCACCGCGTGTCCAGGGAGAAACGATGTAAAACGGAACACGGAAACCTATAGCCTCAATCAGCCGTTTCGTGGCAGACGAAGATACATATGTGGAGGAGGGACAAACCAGGGCCTGTAAAGGTGTATCCGAAGAGATCGTAAGGATCATCAATCCACTCTCCCGCAGTACCATTATCGGAGTGGAAAGGGGTGACATGATCCCCGAACCCACCAGTTTCTGTCATCCTTAGCCTTTTGAAATTCCGAGGATTTGCATGGTAGCAACAGTAGATGACATTTCTTACCGTCATAACTTATGAGCAATGCTGTGGTGTTATAATCCGGACCATTTACCACAGCATCTACAACCTGCTTCTGCAGCCATGCACCCTCACTGGGCATGTATGGTGGATGCTCGGACAGTTCAGTGGGCCCGACAATGAAAGAGACCATGGGAAGAGTTCCGTTGCTTGCTGCCTCGTAGAATGCATCTAAGCCTAAATAGGACAGGCCCCGAGTTGCCAACTCTGAAGTCGACGAGGCGTCTTGGAAACTCTCAAACCATGCCAGAGGATTGTCATCGAAGTTATCCGTGTCCTGATAAACTTGCCAGGTAACACCGGCCTCCTGATAATAGTTATAAATTGTTTCCCAAGTGAGGGGATAGCAGCTCATGTCAGACTTCTCACAGCCTTGTAGAGCTCCAGTTAGCTTGGCACTCCTGATAAACTGCAATTTTCACTCACCAGGAGTCTCATAGTTGTCGAGATATGGTTCAGTTTCACTGACGCCGATTGTTCCGCTGACAAGAGTAACACGGTTTGGGTTGGTAGATGCAATGACCGACTCCTGTGGAATTATGAGAGGTGTGAGAGTGGGAGTTGCAAGAGGAGAACTGATTATTTACCTGATACATGTCCCCGGCCGTCCATCCTTCAGCAATGGCAAAATGAACGGGAATGTCGCTACGCTTCATATACCCCCAACTCCAAGGAGTGTTCTGAATAGCCCACCAATCGTTCAGTCCCCCATGAAGTGCATAATGGTTGGATTTGTAGCTATTGCTCCCAGCGGTCATACACTGAATGGCATTGGGCCAGGTGCCGCCTTCATAACCCAAGTAAAAGGGGAGAAGCCAATCGGTTGCGGTTGAGAGATCAGAGTCGACCACTCTGAGTGTTATTGGTGAGCTCGCAGAAATTATGCGGAATGATTTCTTTCTCCCCAAGTATCACACTCAAATCAACTTACTGGTAAAAGGTAGACTTATTTGTGGCGCTGTTGACTGGAACATTAGGGTCGGCAAACCCACGAGTGCCAGCCATAGTCCCAAAATACTGGAATATCCCGTGGTCAGTTGAAAGTGCCTTATCTATTTGGTTTTCGGGAATACCGACACTATTCCATGACCGATTCTCTTGCATGAAGATAACCACATGTTTGATTGTGGATAAAGAATCGGCAACAATAGGCCTGGCACTCAAGAGGAGTGTCAGAACTCCGGCCTTTGAGATCATATTTGGTGGTTTCCTGTTGTTTATGGCCGATGCGCCAATTTCAACGGTTGAAATGTGTCATAAAAGGAAGGATGCAGTATGTCATGTTTTGCTTCTTTTATATATTCCAACTCCAAGATATATTCGACGGACGAAGTGCCCAATCTTCGTAACATCGTCGATGCGGGGATGTTGAAATCTTTTCACGTGTCTGATACTGGACCGATTATTGGCTTTATGAATGCAGCTCAGGAACTGGATGGGTTCCCTTGGAGAACGAACCAACGAAAGCGATGCAATTAGAAAGATGTGCAACCGGATTTAATCAAATAAGCTTCAAGAAATACACCTGCAGTAGCGCTAGCACCATGCAACGTAGAAACCCAGTGAAAATGCTGGGAAGCGATCTATTTGAACTGGTATCTTGACAGTTCAATTACCAGTCAGGTTCATTCGCAGATGGTGCGTTGATAGATTGGGTTAGCGATCAAGCTGCAATGATACGGATGAAGTTCTCGTAATTTCCCATCAAGAAGTTCACAAGCATGTACCTAGATGTCTTTTATGGCCCTCGGAGAACTCCGATGTTGTTTCAATAATCAAGACAGACGAACTACTTCAATTCGGGAGAACTAGCCTCCGAAGTGTTTTAGCGGGCTTCGCTTAAAGCCGTGGAACGATATTTGGGCCTGATGAGCCTGCAGTCTTCCAACGGGAAGTGGACATCACCCCGACCGGAGGAAAGATGAGGATAATAATTGTTATATGCGCGCCGCACTTATCTTGAATTAGAGCAATATTACGTTTTCTGCAAACAAAGTTCTGTGCTAGTCTTGCAGACTGCAGACAATGACTGTACCTTGTGAGCAAGGATCTATCGCCCAATAGGTCGGTTTGTAGGGGCCTCGCGAAGGCATTGGGCGATTAGGAAGATGCCCTGAAATTCGCATCCAGTACAGTCGCGATTCCCCTCACCAAGCCCACATCAGTTTAGGGACGATCGAGTGCGACATCAACAAACCAAATTAAATCGCTGCCAATTGGGGCTCACGTGGTCCATGGAGGGGACCGATTGGTCCACGAGTTGCATACAGGGGCATGATGATCACACCATGCAAATCACTGCCGAATCGGGTGACATGGTGTTGTTCTTGGTTTCTCGGACTTCTTGGGATGCCCTTCTATTCTTATAACTGGGGGGAAGTGGCGTGGGAAGAGAGGTATTCTTGAATTAAGCTTCGAATGAGACCATCTCATGATCTCGGCAACAATTCCAAGGGATGGCAGGTCAGAAAAAGGCAACGAATGGCCCGTGGACTTTCCTCTCAACCTTTTGTGTGATGGTTGCTCTTGCCTATCTTACTTTAAATCATTCCTCGCCGTCACTCCTGATCTCTTCTCAATGGAAAAGGGTGGGTATTGATTCTACTGTTCTCTCAAACACCACCAATCGGTTTGAATTGGCACCAGATCTCCATGTTTCGCGTAAGCCAACTTTGCAAAGATTAAATTGGAAATTATCAAAGCTGGACGCGCGCCCTGATGGGGTTCGAAGGTCCGTTTACTCAATCAATAGTAAGTGTAAAATGAAGAGAGCAGGGTCCTCTCTAATTCATTTCTTGGTCTGAATCTTCCTTAGGTCAGTTTCCCGGGCCCACTATTGAAACCCGGACCGGTGATCACCTTATCATCACCGTTGAAAATCATCTGAGCGAGGAGAATGTCACCATTCACTGGCATGGTCTAAATGTCCCTAGTAGGTCCAAGTTAATATCCTATTACATAATAGCCAACGTTCTAAGGATCCAGATTTTATGGATGGGATGCCTAGCGTAACACAGTTAGAGATTCAACCTGGTGATAGTTTTGTTTATGACTTCGTCGTTCCCTTAAATCAAGCGGGAACCTTTTGGTACCATGCTCACACAGATCTAAAACATGCGGAAGGTCTTTATGGGGCAATTGTGGTTCATAAACCAGCTTCCGGTTCAGAGCTTGTCGAGAAGGAATTATTCGGTTATGATAGAGAGCTCCTTCTCCAGATCGGTGACTGGTACCATCAACCAGCCGCAAAACTCATGTCCCATTACATGTCTGCGGCGTCCTTTGGAAATGAGGTATATCTCTTGTTATGCCATTGCCGTCTCGATTTTGAAGCTACAATTCATACTGATGCGATTGACAGCCAGTACCAGACTCGCTCCTCATAAATGGAGTTGGTCGGTTTGAATGTGAAATGGCAGTACCTGCGCGACCAGTGGACTGCATTTCTCAATGCCCAGATTTCTCATTTTTGGCACTGGAAAGGGATTCAACGTACCGTATTCGTGTGATTAATACTGGGTATGATATTGAAGTTGATCTAATTCGGAGACAGAAACTAACTCGTGGGGAATAGTTCAATGGCTGGTTTTACTCTGCAATTTGCAGATTGGTTTCTGGAAGTCATCGCGTTGGACGGTGTAGAAGTGCAAAAACAATCTTCTGAAGCCCAGTCTGCTGGAATACTTTTTCCCGGCCAACGAATGGATTTGATCCTACGCCCCTCTCAAAAGCCCCTTCACAGAGACAAATCAAATATGATGGTTGCTCTCCATACCAAGTTTGTGACCCACCGCTTCCAAATTTTGCAGTTTCAGATTCTCTAATAAAGCCTTGTGGGCGGATTTACAGAGACTTCAAACTCCCTAACTTAGCATTGACTCTGAACCAGTCATTTAGCATGATGCCGTACTTTGACTTTGAAAACTGCTCAGTTGAATCTATCGATTTGCTAAATCCCACGCACGTTGATGTCAATAAGATCCCTTCAGCGTCATCAGTATTAGCATTGCTACCTTTGGTGGCGCACGAGACTCATGTGGTCTACACCAAAATCCAGAAAATGGCCATCAACGAGAATGAACCATGGGGCTACTTCAACTCTACTTCCTGGCGACCTCAGCAACAACCACGCGTTCCTTTGATCGATCTTCCCCGGGCCCAATGGGACAAGAATCAATTTTCAATATCGACCGGCCCTGAGCCAATTTGGGTGGATATTGTGCTCAACAATCTGGATGATGGGGGCCATCCTTTCCATCTAGTGAAAACAACCCCCCTCCACGCACAATAAAGAGTTGAAATATAGCTAATCAGTTCTGTATAGCACGGCCATAACTTCTATGTCTTGCATGTTTACCAAGCGGCTATTGGCTGGGGATCATACAATCCTTTCAAGGACTCGTTCCCTCCCGGCCTTGACCCAGAATTCCCGAATTATGATTTATCGAAGGCAGTGTTGAGAGACACGGTTTATATTCCTCGCCGAGCATATGCTGTTCTACGATTCCAGGCAAATAATCCTGGTCTGTGGTTTCTACACTGCCACATAGTCTGGCATCTAGCTGGTGGCATGGCGATGATTGTGGATGTTATGGGAGGGTAAAAAAGAGCAGTATTATCCAATGACTGATTGAAGGCTGGTTGACCTTGTACATTTAAAAGCAGAGCTCAGAACCGTCACAATATAAGTTATATGATCTTCACAAATTATCTCCTCTTCAGTAGAATTCGACTAATTCATTTTTTTTTTTCACTATGCCAGTAAAGCCGATTAAAATGGCTTGATTTATCTCACGAAATATTTTTCTCGATAAACAGCTCCTGGGAGCCTTTCAACACATACCAGCACAGCGTGTGGAGAATAGGGCTTTCCGTCCACTCGGTCGTACTTAACATGCGCGACGTGTATGTTAACTATAGTTAAGTGATCTGAGTTTTAATCATCTCTCACATGACTTTTCTTGAAATGATCACCAAGTCTGAGCCCGTGCTGAAATCTACTCACTGCGCCTGAGCCTAAGCACTCTGATAAAAGCGGCGGCAGCCAGAATAGGAAAGCCCCGCCAGAAATTATGTGGTCCATATAGCTGCATCTATCATAATGCAATATGTACAAAGAATCTCCCAACATTGTACCCATTTCTCTTTTCAAACCAGGCAATGATAGAGAGGTGCCTCACATTGGCATTGCCTAAAGGGGCATTCGTGGCCGTGACTACTATATCTATATCCCAATATTGAAACCTACTCCGTCCCACTAGATGGTGTTTCCCCCCCTCTTGTCGCCTCGTCGAGGAGCCCAAGAGCAAGTGGGTTCCCACCATGGATGATCGCCGCGAACATCAAACGGTTGCATCGCTGACGGCTCGATGTCATTGATGCAAAATTTCCCTACGCACTTCCCCGGACTCGAATGACTGTAAACTTTGATCTGCGCGGATGATCCAGATGGAGGCGAGAACACCACTCTGTTGAATCCGCTCGACCGTCGGCGACCGCCAAGACGGAAGAATGTCTTGTTCTTCCAAAATCCGCCCGCACGTCCTGAGACCACCAACAAGCTACTCCAGCATATCCTGACCGTCAAAGAAACGCCGGAATTGTTCCGACGCAAATTGCACATCTGGTGTAGGTTCTTCGCGTCACAGCCTGTTCACCCCTTCAAATTAAAGAGAGGACCACGCTGACCACGGAGCACGCCTCGTCCGAGTAAAGCGCCCGACTGCCCCTTCTGGACCAGCCTACTAAATCGAGCAGAGTGGGTCGCCGACGGAGCGCAGACTGAAACATTTCCATGCACCGAGCTGATCCCTCCAACACGTGTGGCGCTGTCCGGCACATACTTTAATCAATTTTAGTTTGCGGAATATTTGTTCGCCGGGCCTGATGGCCGTTTCTGTTGCGAATGCGGATGCTGGCTTGAGCCCTGATTCATGCAAATCCATGACTTGCCCGCCGATACAAGCTAGCGTGGATGACGCAGGCGCTCTGTTTCCCAATATCCCCGAACTTCTGGACAACTGTGGGCTTCCTTCCGACTGGTTCAAGCTAACGTGCCCCTGGCGACTGCTCCGTAATGGTGGCTAGTGGATATACTGCACCGAGTGTTTCCATGCTCCCTCGTGGGGTTAGCTGTCGGGGCATAGCGTTTCTGATTCGCCAAGCATGACTGCGGTATCAACCTCACCTCCAGCTCCGGTGACCGATGGGATTTGAAAACAGGACGAACAGGACCAGACCCAGTTAGTTGGTGGGCGCATGGCGAAGCCAAGAGCTCTTCGTATCCGCAATGATCGCCCTTCCGAGTTCTGTCGTCTCATCTTCGGGCTTATTTCGATATTTCCGAGGTAGATATAAGAATACGCTGATCACCCGCCCCAAATTGTTGCATCTCATCCCTCTTCAACCTCTCTTCCTCACCCTTCATTTTCCGGGATACCGTTTCTCAGCATGAAGTATACCGCCCTTCTTGCAGCTTTTGCTGCCCACGCTGCTGCCGTGAGTGTCTCCGGCGCTGCGGAGGGGTTCGCCAAGGGCGTTACTGGTGGCGGGTCCGCCACTGCTGTGTACCCGGATACCATTGACGAGCTGGTCTCGTACCTTGGCGACGACGAGGCTCGGGTTATTGTCCTGTCCAAGACCTTTGACTTCACCAACAGCGAGGGTACCACCACCGCCACTGGATGTGCTCCCTGGGGTACTGCTTCCGGTTGTCAGGTTGCCATTAACCAGAACTCTTGGTGTGATAACTACGAGTCAAGCGCTCCATCTGTCTCTGTCACTTAGTGAGAAGACCTTGCTCTCCATCTGAGGACCGAAAGTTCTTTTGCTGACCTCTATTCTTCCAGTGACAATGCTGGTATTCTGGGTATCACCGTTGCCTCCGACAAGACTATTCTCGGTGAAGGCTCCAGCGGTGTGATCAAGGGCAAGGGTCTTCGCATTGTTAGCGGTGCCAGCAACATCATCATCCAGTATGTCAATATCCGCCCAGTTCTCGCAAGGTCAAACAGAAGAGCCTGTCCTCTAACACATCTCCCAGGAACATCGCCATTACCGATATTAACCCCAAGTACGTCTGGGGAGGTGATGCCATCACCATCGACAACAGCGACATGGTCTGGATCGACCACGTCACCGTAAGTACACACTCCATCCTCCGCAGGAAACCAATAAAAAAAAGAAGGAGAAAAGAGAAAGGCAGTAGAGAAGAAAAAGTGAACCATCCGAATCGCTGACCTCTGGACAGACTGCCCGCATCGGCCGGCAACACATCGTTCTTGGCACCGATGCCTCTAAGCGTGTCACCATCTCCAACAGCTACATCAACGGTGTGAGCTCGTACTCCGCCACCTGCGACACCTATCACTACTGGGGTATCTACCTGGACGGCTCGAACGACTACGTCACCCTGAAGGGCAACTACATCTACCACACAAGCGGCCGCAGCCCCAAGGTGCAGGGCTCGACTCTGCTGCACGCAGTCAACAACTACTGGTACGACAACTCAGGCCACGCCTTCGAGATCGGCTCCGGCGGCTACGTGCTGGCCGAGGGCAACGTGTTCCAGAACATCGACACCGTCGTCGAGTCTCCCGTCGATGGCGAGCTGTTCACCGCGCCGTCGACCTCTGCCAACACGGCCTGCAGCAGCTACCTCGGCCGCGTGTGCCAGATCAACGGGTTCGGCAGCTCGGGTACCTTCTCTCAGTCGGATACCGGTTTCTTCTCCAAGTTCTCGGGACAGAACATTGCGTCTGCAACGGCTTATACATCGGTCGTTTCGAGTGTTAACTCGAACGCGGGCCAGGGTAAGCTGTAAAATGCAAGAAATTCTACAAGCTGGTTATTAGTTTTCGAGGTAGAGAGGAGGGGAGGGAAAGAGGGAGTCAGACGGGGTTGAAGGTGATTGGGAAGGGAGGGGTCATGTACTATATACATAACGTAGGAAAATACTCTGAATGTGGAATTTATTGTATGATCCTGCAACGCAATCGTTAAATATTACTCTTCTCCTTTGTCTTTTGTCTATTTGATGGTTGCTTTGACATGGACTTGAAGACTTTCATTTGGAGGTGAGGGGTATGTACGAGGATTTCATGGTAAAAGATAAAAGTAATCCGTGCTCATACGAAGTCACATATTAACGGTACTAAAGGAGAGGGGAAACGCTAACAACAAAAGACAAACAAACAAAGAAAGAAAGACTGACTCCCAGCAGGCATGAAAACGTCATGTCGTAAATCGGGCATAGAGACCAGAGAGCCGTAGCCAAGCCTAATATCTGCATTAGTTGACGATAATTAACCCTGGTCCTGCGAGCGTCCACTTGGCCACCGAATTGGCATCATTGAAAGGACCGTCGCTCTTGGTGATTGCCGCAATGGTCAGGCCATTCATCTCATGGTCATCAAAGGGGAACAGAGCCTGAGCTTGAACAGTAGTACCGGTTCGGGAGAGGATATCGAGAGGCTCGACGACGGGCACATTCTGCTGGTTGATGTAGGTTATCCACAGCAGATGCTCAGCTTCATGGTTGGGGTCCTCAAATGTGACGGTAATGTTCTGGCTCTGAGGGCCTGGCGCAGTGAGGATATTCAAGGCCTCAAAAGTCCGTAGTGGGATCTCATTGATGTTCGGGCAACTGCCTGGAACAACAAAGCCTTGAATAGCTGTGAAGGCGAAGTTGAGGTCGCTAGTGGTGAGGAAAGGTAATTCGCTGGGGATCTTTCCCTGCATCACTCGGAACCAGCCCTGTTGCTCGCCTTCCTGGCCGATAACGGAAGAAATCTCGCGAGCTAAATCGGGATCTCGTCCCAGTGCGAAACGCTCGACCACGTCCTGCAGGGTTCCCAGGACAACATCGGTAAAGGTGGATGCCAGAACGATAGCCGAGTCATAATCCTGAACGGGAAATGTGTACTTGCAGGGTTCGATCTCATTGATGTTGAAGTGGCTAAGGGCATCGTTAGCCCGCAGGGCATGGAGCTCTTCTTGCTGTTTTTACGACGAGTTTGCGTTAGTCGGAGACCGATGGATAAATTTAATGGAGAAGAACTTACGGCAAGAATGGCCTTCAAGGACTCCAGGACGAGATGCTGATCCTCAGTATCCGTGAAGCGATATCCTTCGACCCCCTCGGTGATGTTGGTAATTAACTCGTTGAAGAAGGCGACCTCAAACAGTTCGTTGAACGCAATCAATTTGAGGTTTATGATACCGTCCTGACTGATCACCGGAGGAGGAGGGCCATTGGGAAGAGTGCCATGGGCCTTCTTCTCGATCAACTTGAGCTCGCTGGGGCTCGGAAAGGGCATGCCATCTGGAAGCTCAACCGGGGCCGCAATGGCCAGGAACGTCCCACTTAGCAGCACGAAAAAGAGATGAAGGAGACGATACATGGTTGTGTAACAGAGAGTGGGATTGGTAAGAGTTTAAAGTACCTGCGAGGAGGAGGAACCAAAGAGAGGATGGACAAAACAATGAATATCGTGGGAGGTGGACAGGGTTTAAGTAGGGTAGGTTGGACGCATTGAGGGAAGCATAACGGCAGCCTGGTGCGAGTGTTCAAAATATCGAGCTTCGGGTCTGTCGGGCAGGCGCGTTGGCCTCTCGGTGCTGCAGGCGCGGACAGCCGCCTTGGAAAGAGCATCACACACTATAGATTCCTCTGTTGGTTGAAAGTGCTGTACAACAGCGGAACTATATTTAGTTGGCCGAGATGGCGCTGTGGCGTCTTTGGTCAAGAGATCCGGCTGTCATACATGTGCGAGGGTTTTGGCAGATCATCTATTGCCTCCATTTGGAATATTTGGGTAGGTACGAGGAGGGCGAAGGGGACAAGCCTCTGGGATATTATGGGTGCGGCAGTGCAATATCCCGATCGCGAAAGAGGTCGGGACGCTGGCTGCTTGACAGGGCCGAGACGCTTCGAGGCTAAGGAGGCTTAGCTGCCCGAATGCCGAATAAGCTTCTAGGGCGTGGAGAAAGGGTCCGCAGACCCTGCGCGAAGCGCATCAGCTGAGTGGGGGCGGCCTGGGGACGAGAGCACTAATTAACGCTTTCAATAGGCCCGGAAGAATAATCCATGCCTTCCACGGACTTGATCATCGAGTTGATAGACAGGGGAAAGCGAGAAACAGAGAGTGGAAAATGGCAATCTTCCGGGAGGTTTTAGTCATGCAAGCTTTCCATGGTAACTAATGCTATGCTATTACACTCACTATTGCCTGAAACATACATGGTGGAATTTTCATGCGTTCATTCGAAATACTACAAATAACAGTGCAGAAAGGGGAATATAGATTAAACTGCGAACAAGAAGCCCATCGCGCACCAAGCGACATCGAGAACTCTTTCACTTAGACGGCCCGAGCCTCAGACATCGCGCCTTTCTCATTGACCTCGATTTCCTTCTCCACCTCGGTCAGGCTGACATGGGCCACAGCCGCATCTTCACCATCAAAGATCTTGGCCAGTTCTTCCAGGGTGGGACCCTTGGTCTCCACGTAGAAGAAGTAGACAAAGAGCAGCTCAATGAAAATCCAAATCTAGCCAAACGAGACACATAAATCGTTAGTAATTGGACAAAGCAGCCAACGAGGCTGGGGAGGTGACATCACATACCGTATAGATCAGCGAAAGATTCCAGTGGTGGGGCAGCTTTTCCCAGGCGATCGGATTAGTGTAGCTAGGACAGTCAGAATGGGAAACGAAAACGAGTGTACCAGATCCGGCTGGGGACTTGGGGCTGCTTACTTTCCAAGGACTAGGGAGGCCTGGACAGTCAGGTTCATAATCATGATTCCCTTGGCACGCAGTCGATACGGGAGGATCTCCAGCGAGTATGCCACCAGGAGGCCAGACCACGCGATCGCATAGAAAACCGAGAAGAGCCAGACGAACACAACCTGGGGATACCCGGAGGTTTTGACATCTTGGGTCCGCTCATACACGGAAGAAGTGACGGTCCAGGCAAGGAACATGAGTACCATCCCCACGGTGGCCACTAGGAACAGCGGCCGACGTCCCACGCGATCCACGAAGAAGGCCGAGCTCACACTCACAACCAAACTCAGCAGCGTTTGCCCACCGTTCAGCTAAATATCGGGGGCAGTTAGTCAGGAAGGGCGAAACCAAAGCAATGTATAGGAGACTACTTACCGGGATCTTTTTGTTCTGCTCTGTAATACCCATACTGTTATAGATCAAACTTGTATAGTTGCTGAACAACGCGTTGCCACTATACTGGGAGATGATACCCAGTGAAACCAGCAGCGCCAGACGGTATCGGTTGCCCTTGGTTCGCATGAAGTCGAGATAGCTACTATTGTTCTGGTACTGCATCTCCAACTGAATAGTTTCCTTGATCTCGCGATATTCGAACTGCACGGTCTTATTGTGTGGATCGCCGTTCCCGTGGTAGTAAGCGAGAATGTCAAGGGCTTCCTCGTATCGCTCCTTAGACACCAACCACCGAGGAGACTCCGGAACCCCTAGAGGAAATGAACAGTCAGACAGGTGTATGCTAGCCAGGGCACATAGGCATCTAGGAGAACAACTTACACCAGATCAGAGAAATTTGGATCACAGCAGGGAACACCTGAAGCAGGGTCAAACTGCGCCAGGACCAATCGTTGTTGATGTACATGGTACCCCACGCAATCCAGGCGACAACTAGATCAGTCAGTAGTGTCACTCATGCTAAAATGGTAAGACATACCCAAAGCACCCAAGTTCCACAAGCAATTATAGATGGTAGTAACTTTGCCACGGTGCTGGGGGTGACAGATCTCGGTCAAAAGGACCGGGGAGGCCATCTGAGCCAAGCTGTTGCCAAACCCGAGGAACAAACGACCGGCGACGTACACTAAGAGATTCAATTAGTACTTGTTTCCAATAAAGTGGCACATCTATGTTTATTGATGGGGTGAAGGACACCACATACTTCCGTAATCCTTGCAGAATGCACCGAGGAAGCCACCGAGGATCATGAGGAGACAGCCGATGATGATCGGGACCTTTCGACCCCACAGGTCAGCCATGTATGGACTGATTACGCCAAGCAGCGGTTAGTTGGGCTTCTTAATTTTCTTGTTTGATCGTGAGTTCTGCAGTGCTCATGCGTTCACTTACACGAAGGGAAAGCTGGCCAGACTGCCAATCTGGTAGATCGCATTCATCAATCCCAGCTTAGAGCCGGATGGAGTATTGAAATATTTCTGCCATGAATCCAAGTTTTGAGACGTATTCAGCATCATTCTATATTCCTGTCGATCAGCTCTTGAATATCGCAGAAGTCTCTTGGAGTTACTCACCCGTCATAGCCAGTGGTCGCCGATGCGACACACAGGACAGATGCCCAGAAGTAAAGCCTACGGAGACCCGGCTCCTGCCACCATTTGACCTGCTCCAGTTCCGGGGTCTCGGCCTGGGCGACCTCGACCTCGGACTTGAGGGTGGATGTTCCAACAGCGATCGGCATGGTGCCCGAGTATGATTCAGGGCGGTAGCTGGGATGTCAAACAATCAATCAATGGTGATTTTGGATATGTATCCAAGGTCAGGGTCCGTCCTACAGAAGGGGGAAGCAGACTCCACCGTGGGACCCCCCAGGCATTTAAACCCATGAAATCTGACCATCGCAGGATAACAAGAACTGTGATATTAGCCGGCTGATCTCGCGTGGCGTTTTTCGTACATGGTGTTTTACCCCAGCTTTCCATTTTCTGGACCGCGGGGGCTAGCCTGTTCGAATTAAAATTGATATGAAAGGGTCTCACGCGATGCCAAGGGGTCTTCTGACGACCAATCTGGTGCAAGTCGCCGTAGGGTTTGAACCCGGCTATTGGTGCACAAAATTGGCTAATTTAGCGTGCTGTCATCCCCAACCTCGCCCTCTGGGGGACTCTGGCGACTAAGGTGATCAAGAAAGCGAGACTATGGCGCCGAGGAAGTTCGCTTGGACGAGAAAGGTATAACGCAACATTCCGGGACGCCAAGCATGCCGACTGCACCCACTCACCCCCCAGCCGAGAAGGTTTGCAGTTCATTGGCCCCGAGGATGACAAGAGAACAGCCCGTAAACATGCTATTTTTCGTCGGCCAGACAGTTCCTCTGGCTTCCCTTTCGGGTCTCAACCGTATATTTGCCCCATTGATCACGTCGCGCTGCCGAACCCGTTTAGTTCACCCTGGATGCCATTACATAGGATGAATACGAGTTGCCGGCTCTGCTTCCCCACACGTCCTTAGTCGGTTGGCCGGGCCGAGGCCCATCAGACGATCGTACCGGACAACCCCCCGTTTTTTTTGGGGGACCACTCTGAGTTTGGTCGACTGAGAAGGAATTAAAAGGTTCGTATTGAAGTTTGGAGATGTTTGAGACAGGTTGGATGTCTAAACTCAATAGACAGACATGCGAGTGGCCAAAGAACAAGCATAGCGACTCGGAGGCTAAGCTCCGTGGCCGAAGAAGGAAGGGATATTAGCCTAGAAACTGGCCAAAACAAGCTAGCCCGAGTGGTGAAAGGGTTGCAGGGAAGCGAAAGCCACTCGACTTACCACAACCACCAAACCCTAACCGGGTTCGCCTCTGGCAGGCGCGACGGGACTTCAGCGCTGGACAGCCTGTCCAGCTCAGTCTTCACGCTTATGCGCAACTTGCATTTTAGCCGGAATGTCTCCTTGGCGCCTGCTTCTTACACCCCGGCTGATCTAAAGAACGCCATATCCAGTGCCGCCAGTATTGCCTCGATCTCCAGCCCCAGGTTGATCGATAAATAACGGGATCTTCAGATGGTTCATGCTTTGTCAGCGTCCTGAGTTGCAAGTATACCCCAGATTCATCGAGTATATCCACAAAAGCTTCATTATTGGGATCTCCCCGGGCGACATCAGAAATAATGGCCACCATATCCGACAAGCACTATCGACTCTCTGAGCAAGAGAAGGATCATTTCATGCGGTATGGATATGTCTGCCTCACCAACTGCTTCTCCCGAGAAAAGGCCGCCGAGTGGACTGCCGACGTATGGACTCGACTCGGCTACTCCCCTACGGACAAGTCCACCTGGGCTGCCGAACGGACCAATATGCCCGACCATAAGCAGGAGTCGGTGCGGACTTTCGCCCCCAAGGCATGGGCCGCCATCTGTGAGCTCCTCGGTGGCGAGGACCGTGTCGCCGAGTGGGCGGCATCCTGGAATGATGCCTTCATCGTTAATCTGGGCACGGCGGAGTCTGAAGGCAA
Source organism: Penicillium macrosclerotiorum (assembly GCF_028827735.1). Lineage (NCBI taxonomy): Eukaryota > Fungi > Ascomycota > Eurotiomycetes > Eurotiales > Aspergillaceae > Penicillium > Penicillium macrosclerotiorum. The sequence continues at coordinate 3,974,136 of NW_026643083.1, read as the reverse complement.
ATGGCCTCATCCGGCAGATCTAGATGGATGGCATGTCGACGGGGACTTCTTCATCCATTTCCTCGATTCTCCTGAGCAGGCGTTGCTGGTCATACCCTTGTTCACTGACATCCAGGAGCATGCGGGCGGCACGATGGTTTGTCCAGATGCAATCAAAAAGATTGCCAAGCACCTTGTCAGTTCCAGCCTAGCTGAATCGTATTGTGTTCATTCAGTGGCGGTAGCCAATTTGCTAACTGGTTTCCGGCTCTCAGTATGACCATCCCGAGGGCGTCTCGCCGTACATGGTTCCTCGTGGCTTGCCCGACCCCCGAGATAGAGAGTTCTACGACGATGTCGTCAAATCATGTCACGAATTTTACGAAATGACCGGGAATGTTGGCGACGTGATTCTGCTTCACCCACTGATGGTTCACTCGGCATCGGTCAACAGCCTACGAATCCCTCGCATCATCACGAACCCCCCGGTAGCTCTCAAAGAACCATTCAATTTCAACCGTGATGATCCAAGCCAGTACAGTCTTGTAGAACAGAAGACCCTCCAGGATCTCGGAAAAGATCGATTGCAAGACTGGAAAATTCAAGGTGAACGGGCGCCGGTGATCCCTGAGAGACTGAAAATTCAGGAAAAAATGAAGGAGCAGGAACTAGAACGCCTCAAGGCATCAAGTTCAGCCCCTGTCTCCGCTTCTCCAGTTCCCGTTGATACAAAGCCGGGACGCAAGGCGCGGCGACACGACCGATGCGGCCTAATGTGACAAGGATCCCTGTATGCCTGCTGTGCTTGTCCTTCAGCCTAAACAGCCACAAATTATTATTATTACTGGTGGGGTGTTCAGCCTGTTATGCCTTTCTCCCACGCCGGTCTTGCTACCATTGTTATTTCATTGTTAGTCATTCTTTTAGTCATTGAGGACTCTTCTCAAAAACAATCAAACAAAATACCACCCAATAGTGGCATTAATGATTACGCTATTGTTTTTTAGTCCACAAAAAAATCGAAGAAATGCCTCCAATGGCACCGACTCCAGTGATAATTTCCCAAACCACCCTTAGCGCCATGGAGGAGGCACCTTGAATAGCTTCTCTTTGGCCATCAGGCATCGCAACTTGGTCCATTAAGACCACGTATCCCCGAGCCGTGTTTATAAGATCCCGCCTGAGACCTAAACTCTGAAACTGATTTCCGAGGATATTCAAGAAGACCACACCCCCAACCGGAACGGCCACAGCCATCCCCCATGCCCGCATATAGTTTGACATGGTGATCGGCTTCAATGGCAACGACACGCCGTCGTCTGTGGGAACGCTGTGAATGCGGATATTATAACTGGAGAGGAGAAGGCCGTGGCCTAGACCAGCCGAGAAAAATATAAACACCCACCCGACAGTGGGTGTGGTGCTAATAAGGAGAACTGAGCATCCGGAAGCAAGGATTGTTAATACCCAGCCGCCAGAGATGATCCATCGAGAACACTGAGACTCTCTTGCGAGGACAACTCCGACCACGGCTGCTGGGGTGAGTGCAAGGCCAGTCAACGCTAACAAAGCCAGACCTGAGATGGTGGTAGAGAAATATTTGGCGGAGATGAAGTAAAAAGTGAAATACTGCATTTGGCAGAAGACCTAAATTATGCGAAATGGAGTGGTCAGTACGGAGCGGAGATGGTGTTATAGTCAGGGATGAATGCTTTAAACTAACCACGAACCCATGGCAGAAGCACCCGATGTATGTCATTGCCGTCGCTCTTGATCGAAATACTCGAGGGCCAAACTGGGGATGCAGCGCCCACTTCGACTCATAGAACACCAGTGCCACAAGGGCTGCTGCGCCGACCGCGATGGGCATAAGTGTTTGCCACTCCGTCCACTTGTGCAGGATGCCTCCCCAACTCAGCCCAACAATGGCACTACTGGGTCCGAGGAAAGCCATTGAGGCCCCAGACCAGTCCAGGATACGCAACTTACGGAGCGGGATATTCTTGGAGACGCGCAGATCCACGGCAAACGGGATGGCCATGAGGCCTAGGGCACAGAAGATGAAGTTGAAGTAGAACGCCCACGTCCAGCTCGCATGATCCACGAATAACCCTCCGACGACGGGCCCGATAATTGATCCGATCAGCCGCGTAAGAAGGATATAGCACGAGTAGCGGGAGTGGATGCACTCGGGCGCTGACTCGGCCATGATCACGAAGCAAAGTGCCATTGCACCGCCGCCGCCAATACCTTGAACGACACGCCCGATGACCAACTCGACTAGGCTCATCGAACCGCTGCAAACCCCCGTGCCGATGGTTGTGAAGACGACGGCGACGATCCACACTGGTCCGTGGCTAAAGACCTCACACATCATAGTGAAAAAGAGCTGGCTGGCTACGCTCATAATCAAATACGCGGTATTCACCCACAGCGTGCTGGCGAGGGGTTCATCAAATGTATTTGCCAATTCCTTGCGGCAGTCTTCTCGTCAGCTATTTTGTTGGGGTCGTAGTTTCCAGGGGCAGATATTGAGTGACCTACAGGTAGAGCGGGGATCAGGACAGTGGCATCGAATGAGTCCATCATTGCTAGGATGACGATGCTGATGAATACCAGCCAGTCACGCACGCCGGGTCGCCATTGTTGTTCTTCCGGAGATGGCTCGCTTTCGAATAGCTGGAAAGTGCTGTCCAGCGCCGGGTGAGGCGATCCATCTTCGGTGCTGTGGACGCTTGCTCGGGAGTCGGGGTTGGTTTTTGACTCAAGGCCAAATGTCTCTTGCAATATGGCAGGATGTCCCATTACTGGCAGTGTTTTGCTGTTTTCTCCGGCCAAATTTGGCGATGGATAATCAGCGTTGGCCTCTTAACGGATTATACGTATGTGTATGTGAAGTCGTCAATATTAGTGGTAGAAAGAAGGCATGGCCGGAATTTTTTGTGTTCACCCAAAAATAAATTAAAGACAGTTTATGAATAGCTATGTGTGGGGGTCCACATGATGAGGAATCTAGTGGGGTATAAGAAGATTAGGGAATGATGGGATGATAGAAACCTTGAAAGGGCGTCTGTGCTAGCCAGGATTCCTGAGGCTCAAGGGAGGATTGTGCCATCAAGGGATGCCGACAACAAGGGGTCCAGGATGTTACAAGGAGATCTTTTGAAGATGAATTGATGAAAACTCATCGACTATTGGAATATATTCATCCTTTTTCCAAATTGATGTAATTCTCAGACACGGCACCTTTGTTTATCAAGTCATTGGATGACCTGTCGGCGACAAGCCTGGTTTTGAGTTCCAGAGATAAAGCAAGATCTGTACGCAGCTTGATACGGAACCATAACTCTCATCTCGAATATGAAATGACATGATTCTTTCATATGTGGCGAGAAGCTAGTTTCTTTTCTTCCCATGAAGAGATTCATCCTATCAGGAATAAAATTCAATCCTAGTCCCAATTTTTAGAATTAGCATGTATCCCAGCTGCAGGCCATTATCGGGCTCACAATTTGGTCATAATGAATATCGAAAACAATCAGAGAGGATTACTTAGCGGAGGGTTTATGATGTGCTGAATCTTTCGCGTGTAGGGGTGTGAAAGGAGTGGGAAGCAGGGAATCCTTGTACCATCGAGATAGCCTCCCGCTCCCCTTCGATCCTACTTCCGATGCTACACAAGGGATTCTGGAATGCTATGACGTAAAGTAGATCACATACTGATTTTCATGATCAAGCATGTTCACAGAAAGTACCTATGTTATTGGATGTCGCTTCAAAAAAATACTGTGAGGCTTAGTAAAGGGATCAATGCGTGGAAGCGTTGTAAGATGTGCGCCTTTATTTATTGGTAATTCACCTAATTCATCAGTTCTCATCTTAAAAGGTAGGTCAGTGAGATCCTGGCAACGTAAATTAAAAATAACGACGAAAGGGGATATGCTCTTGTTTCACTTTGGCCTCTGTTTCATGACACTTTTCGGATAAGCATGCTGTGTCCAAGCATTTTCTAATATGCAGAAGCGCATGTTTATTGCGCACAACATGTATAAATTGGGATTCTTTTTTGTTTGATTAATGTGAAGGATGCCAACGGTCGAGGTGACCATGGTTTTCTTCCGGCTCTGCGTCGTTTTGCAGGTAACTATATATATCATCTTGATCTTCCAAATCACTCATTGCTATCGGCTAGAACCTCCAGTTATCTCATCTTACTCGCCTCTCAATTGATCAGTTGCCGAAACACACGCAATGTGGAGTACATGGCTCGAGAAGCTCCCAAACATGGCCCGAAATTTGCGCAGACTTCTATGATCAACATTGCCTGAATGATTTAATCTTTCCAACCCGAGCCTGCTTGCCACATGCTATAGGTTTATTGCCTTTGCGGTTTCAAGAGCGGCATTTGAAACCAACGTTCTCTAGAAATTTCACGTCAGATTGACCAACATGTTGGATTTTGTCGAGCCGAGTTTGAGCGCGGACATGTGGGCGGTTTCTACCGGCGAGCAAGGACCGCTCTAGAAGCACTATCGTAGGTCAGAATGAGGTGTCGATAGGGCCAGCGGGTTTTGCGTCGGCGATTAGAGGGCCGAGGATCTGAGGAGGGCCTGATTTGTGAGCTTTAGGGAGGTTGGGTTACGGCCCCCATCCTGTTAGCGCTCAAAGGTCGATTGGAGGCCCACTATATCAAGCCACCCAACGCTCCATGCGCGCGTACCATTTGACGTGTTGGCTTTCTCTATTATTAGCGATTTGGCACAACGGCAGAGAAAGTATAATCCATAGTGAGTGAATGCATATCGACCGCCAAAAAGAAAATCCGACCGGAGGACCCCATCCTGGACTAGCCTCGCCCATCACTCCTAGTACTCGGTTGTGGGCCGTAAGCTGTGGGGTTTTCGCAGACCACGGTGTTCTAATTTGATATCACGTCTTTGGGATAATCAAACGAAACCGAGCCAACTCTGGGGCCATAATCAGAAAAAATGGAATCTGAAGTAAGATTTAAACTCTCTGACGATGATATGCACTGGTGGTTTAAAGTACGCCGGGATAATTGATGGATACTCTATGGGGGCGTTTTCGGTCTTGGCGGCTTATCAAAAAGCTACTAAAAGGGCCGCGATCAACCTCAGCATTGTCAGATTGAAGAATTGAAGTTCAAGACAATCAATATCGCCGTCTGTGCTTATTTCAGAATCATGCAAGCGGAGAAAAGGACCAGGCGTAAGCCAATAAAGTCGTGTTTGGAATGCAATCGAAGAAAGCAACGGGCATGTGAAACCTGCATTGATCCATAATTATTCGACGAGACTGGGATACTAACTATTTTCAAGTGTAACCGCGAAAGACCATGCAATCATTGCACAGGCCGAGGGGTAGAACATCTGTGTATCTATTCCAGTATGCCCCCGCAGAGAGGCCTCAGCCGAGGGCGCAGCAACTACCCAACCGGGAGACGATCCAGTTCCGTCCTCAGTGAAGAGAGGGATACCTCTGCCACCCTATCTTCGTATGAGTCTGACTCGAATGAAATGGGCGTCGATGCCCTGGAGACTATGCGATATGGCTCACCCGGGTCAAGTAACCGCCTCCCGACTTCCTATGAAACCCTGTTCGTTTTATTCCATCTTGGAAGGCTTGTCTGCACATTAAGAGGGTTGATTCTAATACTATTTGTTTGGAAATTCTTAGAAACCTTTCACCTATGCTAGGAAGTAGTAGCACGGGTAACAGTCCCACTGCGTTGCAATCGAGATCTCGTCAGACTTGGCCGGATCGGCCAACGGCTGACTTTCTAGTTGGACTTTTCTTGCAAGAGATCAATGAGATATACCAGCTGATCCACCCGCCCTCCTTCCAATCAACCTATAATTTATGGTGGGCGGCACAAGAACGCAATGATAGTTCAGGAGAAGCCATATCCGACGACGACTTGAGTTTCGGCATTCTTGTACTTCGGATCTGTCTCCTTGGCATCCAAAACCTTCCACATTCACAATATCCGACCACTGGTGCATTGAGCACGCATCTAGACCACTTGGAATATTGGTTTAACAACCTAGCGGATGAGCTAGAGAAGCTCCTGCCATTGGAGAAGAAACCTTCGCTGGTGACGGTACAGCACCGATTTCTACATGTTTGCTATCTCAAAAATTATGCCAAAATTCGACAGAGCTGGGCCATTCTCAGTACCGCCGTCAAGGATGCACATGAGTTAGGGCTGCATTTAAAGGATCCGGGTCTGCCTCTGAGTGACCTCGAGATGGAACTTCGAAGGCGAACCTTTTGGAACCTTTATGTTTGCGATCGGTGAGTGTGTTTCCTGGTGAATTGATGGGAAACTGTCAAATCATGACTCTTTCCCGATACTGGGTCTAACTTGATCGTTATTCGTTCTGCAGATTCATGTATACATTTTTCGGACATTGGCCACTGATCCCCGAAGGCTATTTCGATCTCGACCCTCCTCATGACAATCTTGACACGCTCACTACCACGTCCTCCTATACCCTGACTCGATTTACCGATCGCGTCTTCCATATCAAATTAGCGCGGTTTTCAACCGCATTCTTGAGCCCACCGTCGTGGAAAAGCGACCAATTTAATGCGTCCACTGTCGCAGATTTCGCCCAGCGTTTCCAAGAAGTCATTGTGGACCAATTGCCACCCCCCTACTGGCTCGAGACTCCAGATACCTCCATGGATGTCGTCGAACCCACCCTTGCCCGCAAGCGCGAGTGGCTCTATTTGCTCCTCTGGTCCACCAAGGCCACTCTCTACCGCGGCTTCGCCGACCCCTGTAACCAGCTCCATCGTGAAACCAAGACCCCCCAGCAGCATGGTACGGATCTGTTGACCCTCTCGCACCGCCGATCTCTCATGGCGACAACATGCAAAGTCATTGCGGCCATCACCCGTTTGTACGACTTGATAGGCGACGAAGAGGGAGGCGCCGTGGAGCGACTCTTTTTGCTGCCTGTGTGGCTGGTGGATGCCCTCGCAGGCCTCGGGGTGTGTCTTCTTTCAATCCAGGCCGACGAGCGGCGACTCGCGGTGGAAGGGATGCACCTCAGTCCAGATGCAGAGCTGCGACACAGCTTCACCACTTTTTTTGAGGCCTATAGTTTGCTCGGGCGGCAGGCCCCGCAGTATGGACTTGCGAAACGGGGCCTCAGAGTGTTGGAAGGGCTCCACGGCACCTTGCACGCCTTACTCAGTAGCCCAGACTTACTAGCCAGCGGGGCCCAGCAGCCGTTTGGGGCGGGTTCTACGAGCGCGCCTAGCTTCGGCTTGGAACATACCCTGATGTCGCTGCATGGTCGAAGTGGAGAAGACTTCCATGGCCGCACGGTGTTTCCCCCCCGGAGTGGCTCGCAAGCTTTCTCGAATCACCCAGTCGATCCTGGCTATTCCAGGATGGGGCGGTTTTTAGAAATCTGCTGGCATAGGAGGTTGGTGAAACTAAAATTGATGAGGTTGGTAAGAACGGTACATGTGAGAAGAGGCCGTTGACATGATAGAATTGGTATAGATACCCTTCCCTGCATTGTATGGTTATTATCATTGTATATATTCTTTATTACGATCATGTTGTTATTATTGTCTATCAACTAGAATTTGAGATATTGGTCTAGATGGGATGTATGTCTTCTATGCTGCGTATCTTTCTTTGCTGAGGGGCGGAGACTACTCGTTTCCCATCCAACGGGGCCGTTCACGCTGCTGTACTCCGTAAACGCCGTCGTAAACACTGATGTCAACCCGGGTGGAGGCCCTCCGGGTCGGCATACGCTCTGATTCGATGCCATCTTATCTGAGAAGGGTTTACAGTGTTGGATTGAAGTTACTGTGCTCTTTTCCTGTTCCCATCCTAAGTCAGCAGGAAGTGGACACGCACGCCCCAGTGTTCTATATTAAGCCATCTGCGGCTAACGGAAATTGTCCACAGGAGATTGGCCCCAGCGGCCTCGATGGCTTTTTAGGGCGATGCAGGTAAGACTGAACGTGCCGATCGCCTAGCTTGGACGGCAATTGCCTGGTCAGATCAAGCTTGGCCAGCATCATTTCTGCTTGGTGGATCCAATGACCATTCGGAGGGGAATTCCTGGCCCGTCAGGGTTCTGGGGAAGTGCCCGGATTCTTTGTCGCTCAAAGATATCCGGTTCTCGCAGTTCTCTCCGGCTGAACCGACCTAGCATAATTTAGCAACCCTCGCAAAGCAAGAATTTAAGCACGGAATTTCCCAAAACGGCGAGAAACTACGGTTTCGCAGAAATTGGCGGCCTGAGGCAGCATTCCTGGAAGCCACGGGAGAAAAACGGCTGGCGGAGAGGCACATTCCAGAGCTCAACCATATATCTAGTATATATCAAGGGAACATCGAGAATATCCCATCGCGTATTCTCCGGCACAGAGTATCTGCACGTAGAATCAAGTCATCGTCGAGCCAAGAAGAGGGGAGGACGGTTGCGGCCGTTTGCCTGGTCATCGACGTCATTCGGGCCGGTGAAAAACCCGATCGACCTTCCAACACCCGCCAGCCTCACGGCCACTGATTGCCACCAATCTCTGGATCCCGTTCCCCTCCCTCGAACTTACTTTTTTTTTGGACGGGCCTGGCAGTTTCCTGTCATTCTCCTCCCCTTCCGAGCTCATTGTGACCCCGTTGTTGCTTGCCAAGGGTCGAGTCGAGTGGAAAGCCAACCGCTCCTGCACCCCCGTCCATAACACTTCATAACATTGGCATTGCCCGAGAAGCACCCACCAAGAACCCCTCCATGGCCTTCCGGTTGCCGCGTCTAGTGCTCCTTGGATCTCCCTGCAGCTTCGTTTCTCTGGCCAGTGGTCTCCGGCTCTGACCGACGAGCGTGGATGATGCGCCCCGGCTTGGATAAACCGGGCGCGCTGCCACTCCTAGTGTTGGCGGTCCTGTCGCTGCTGACTCTCGCCCCCTCCCTGGCGAGCTTTTACAATATCAAATTGACGGATTGGACATATCATATCTCTGGAGCTCCTCGTACGTTCATTGATAACCCTGTTGCGCCGAAGTACCAACATGGAAGCTAATCGCCGTTGCCTACAGAGGTTCCCCTGATTCAGGAGGGAGCCGACTTCCCACCAGCAGGACTCCCCATCGAGCCACAAAAGTCATGGATTATGAGCGCACAGTACCGGACGCGAGGAAACCGGGCGCCGCGATCCTCGCGAGCTGGGTCTGGCGTCCCGACGATACCCAGCGAGATCGCCCCTGTCGAGAATAAAAGTCGGCTGTTCCACGCCGCTACGGAATCGACCATGTTCGGCCGACGAGCCCGCGCTTTTCGTACCTACTTCGCTCGACATTTTGACGATTACCAATTTCTTACCCCTTTTTCTAACCGGAGTCTCCTCACAACCCCAACGAACCTCCCTCCGACCATCACGCCTTCCAGCGCCTCCCCTTTCCCGACATCAATTGACGGCAAACACATCCCAGATATTCCTCCTCAGAACTATCCACCAACTTCGTCCTCACCGCCTAAGGAAGATTTGGGACTGCAGCTCCCGTTCCTGTGCAACATGTGGCAGCAGGCCTGCCGGCAGACAATCGACCTTTGGGACCTTGCACTAGGCTCTCCATTCATGGCCCGAGTAACACCGCTAGTCAGCTGGGGTTCAAGCTACCTAGAATCCGTACTCTGTGTTCAGAATACAACACTCGAACAATCCAGTCCTCTGAAAGCTATCTCGAAAGACAATTCACACGCTGCGGACAGCAACCTCGATACCCTCCCCTGCGCCCAACAGTCAAATACAGCTCCAAGTGATGATGCCACAGATGCGGCCAGTCGGCATGCAGTCGAACTCCGCGGCAGCTGCATGGCTGTGGTCATTGGCCTGGTCGCCGGAATTATGTGGTTCTAGGCCGACATTTCATGCCCCTGCGAGGCAACCGCCTTCTCCCTTTCAACCGAAGTTTCATGTCCGCTGATATCGTGCGGGATATGACTGGCTCTGTTTCATTTTCTCTTCTTTCCCTTCGTATGCCACCTGCTCCATCGCGTGGCTTCCTCTGGTCACCTGTGGTGCCATTTTATGTCTCCTGATGCCTGTAATGAGTTTTTGTTCCTTGTCCGCTGAGACGAGTATGGATTGGACGGCACTTTGTATGGACGGCTCTGGTCTAGCCTCCAGTGGAATCTAATAATGATATTTACATTGACACTTCCTTTGCGTCTCCTCTACTGACACGGAATGCTTTGAAGCATCGTCCTCATGTATGAGAGGCGTGACAGCAAATATAACATAGTAATTTGACAAATCCATTCGCCTTGAATACAACCTTAAAAAAATACCACAGGCTGACCAGTTCAAACCAAAATCCCACAAATGACCCAAAAAGAAAAAACAGGAAAAGTGAATGCCATCTAAAAGATCCGAACAAAAAAAACACCTGAAGATCCGTGACTCCAAATATCACTTGCCAGGACATTACAAAATAAGCAGCAGGCATAGAAGCCACAGCCCTCTATTTACGGCATCGACCGAGGCTCATACTCCGTCAACAAAACATGCTGACCCGAATCGCGATCTCTCGTCAAAGGCTGGTGAAACTCGGCGGCCTTTGCCCGCTGGCGAGCCTGTTTGATCAGCCGTCCCGGATGATAAATGATCAGTACAAGCATCGTCAAGAACATCGGGAAGGCGTCGAAGACATAGATATAAGCCTCCTTGGTGTTCAATGGGGACAGCCGATTCGCACCGAATTGAATCGTCCGCACCAGATTGCGCAGCATCAGCGCAAAACACGCGACGTACATCGCCCACATGTAGCGCCGCCAGCGCAGGTCCGGATTCATGCTCACCAGTGGCGTCGGCGAGCGCGCGAGCCGCGTATGGAATGATGCCGCGATCAGCACGAAGAAGGCAAACACGACCAGCGAGAAGATGAGACCGGCCAGCACGACTTTCTTGCCGATGGCCATGATGTTCGCGTCGCCGGTGACTTGTACACCGGCGCCGCCAAGCTGAGTGCAGAAGCAGAGGATGTCGTTGAGGACGAAGACGAGGGTGAGCCACTTGGTGCGCATGCTAGAGAGGTGCTCGGCATCGAAGGAGCGTATTACCCGGCCGAGGACCATATAGATCGTTGCGGCTATCAGGGGCGGCGCACAGAGGATGAGCATCTCTTGCAAGGCCCAGGAACTAATTTCGGTCCGGGACTGATGAGACCATGCTCGGCCGTAGTAGCCAAATGTTTCGCCTGGACATGGAGTCTTGTGTTAGGGCTTGGAGGCTTGGATTTGAAGGGTGGGGGTGTCCGTACAGATGCCCCCTAGGAGGAGGGGTATGAAATATGCCGCACGGAATGGAAATGTGAGGATGAGGTGCACGACAGTTGCGATTCCAAAAATCGCCATGAAGGCATATCCCGCTGTTGCGGAGGGCGTGTAGGGATAAAACTCTACCCAAGGACTAGATCCATTGGTGCCGTTATGATACACGATATCCATATCCAAGAAGTAGACAATTCTCAATCGAAAAATAGAGAAAGTTGTAATTCTCAAGCATGAATTGACGACCATATTTATTCTCAGACACAGAAGCTTGGTTCCTGGGTACATCTATCGGAGGGGGGGTTCTTTACCGAATTAGGAAATATAGAGAACGAATACGGGTGGAGACCAGTGGGGACACATTGTGGTGCGTCCACATTTTGACCCTGTTTCGCTCTTCTAGTCTTGCTACCGAATGCTTAATGAGTCCTCTCTGGTTTCATCATTTAGCATTTAGGCAGACGGGAAGTATTTTTAGGAGCTGGACCATGAAAATGCATACCGGATGCTCCACTTGGATATTCGGACGCCCTTTTTTAGAACCAAAGCTTAATTTACCTATCTCCACCAGAACTTCTGAAAGGTTTTTATCAAAAAGAGATAATTTTTCACAATCAGAAAAGAGATTAGCCTTGAAACTGTTGCCTTAGGCCGGTGAACCTTTTATTGTAAAATTTGCAGTGACATATCGGGGTTTTAGTCAAAATAAGAGTTAGGATATATAAGTTCAAATTTAAGGAATGCGTGATGTCCCCAAGCCCACGTATTACACATCGAGAACTATCACCCCGTCTGCTCTACTCAAAGGCCTCGAACTTTACATATATATATATAGCACTTGAAGGTCATCTACTTAGTTATAAACAGTGACAATCTATAATAACACTCATTGTAAATCATTCCATTTGGGTATCATAATATTAAGCTTCATGTCTGCACTTTCGTCAACGGCCACTCAATCCACGACCCGAATTCCGGCGGAAGCGAAGCCATTATCCCAGACAGCACATGCTGGGACCAGCCCACCATAAACCACGTCGATTCCATATACTTCAGCAAAAGCGCCCAGTACGCGAGAATTACTAGCGCACACGGGTCCTTCAGTTCCAAAAGGCTAACCAGCTCATCCGGCAGTCGATATATCCACCCGATTAGCAAGTGCATCAGCGCCACGCCCGCATCGCCCATCGACCGCTGCTCATACACTTCAATCATGATTTCTAAGAGATTCTCGATCGCTGCGGCGTACATCTCCCGCGCGGAGGGATCCCCATGCTGCTCGACCAGGCGTTCTAGCATCTGCACGCGGACGGTGTGCTCGTTCAGTGCGAGCCGCATCGAGCTGCTGAGCAAGCGTTCCCGCGCGTCGCCCGTCGGCTTGAGAACCCCGCTGAACACGCGATTATGGTGGCTCGCCAGGATCATTTTCACCCCGCCCATGAGCACCTTCCACTCTGCGGGGCCGCTGTCGCTGAAGATCAGGTACTCGCCGGGCCGCGGCCCACGGCCGAAGTAGATGAAGCAAACCAGCACAGCGGCCATGTAGATCTTCTGGCAGTTGTTCGCGTTAAGCTGGGCTAGCACGCCGGTGACAGAGCGTACGCCGAAGGTGAAGTGGTCGTCGGCTTTCTGAACGTAGTAATCTCGCACAGTGGGCTGCTCGTGGGCCAGGTGCAAGGCCGAAAGGGCAAGGATGAGATGCATGATCGACGGGAACTCCATACCCCACTGGACAAGGTGGTTCTGCCAGACGCCGTTTTCGTCATTATCGTCGTTCATCGTTCGGTAGGTGGATATGGTGTAGTGATGAAAAAGCTGGAGGTCGGAGAAGGAAATGTTCTCGAGAGGTGGAGGGTCGCATTGGGTTCCAGTTGAGTGTGAGGTTATTTCAGGTTTCCGCTTTGGCTTGGCTAGTTTGAATGTCTGCTGAACGCCTCCAGCCGAAAAATGGTATGGGACATACCGCTGTGAGGAGCGGGTCTTGATTTGCTCTGGGGAGGGTTCAGAGATTGTAGTGATTGGAGAGTGTGAGTCAGATGCTGGTGTGACAGGCGCATTGTTCGAGAATGAGCATTCGATTTCATGATTTGAGCAGTTGGTACAGGTGGGCTTCTTCTCATCGCACTGAAGATCGTCTTCATCGTCAGTATCTAGAGTGAGACTGTCCGTCGATATCTTCCGAGGGAAGCAACATAAAAAGTGTAGAAAGCTGCGCATTTTTGAGAAAACAGGGAAATGCGTGTATTGGGGAACACGGAGTGCAGGGATAGCAGCGCAAATGGACATGGGAGCAACCCACTCACCTTAATACGTCTTTTCTTACAGCTAGAACAGCCGTGCCTCGATTTCCGATGCGTTCGGCGCGATCTCACAGGCCTCTCCCCCAAGAGATCCATTGTGGCGACGCAAAAGAAGGTCGTATTCGTTCCTTTTCAATGCCACTTAAGGCTGCAGCCTGTTCACAGCGCGAATTCACCGGCGTATGGTTCCTGCATTAGACCGTGGCTTCAATGACACGGCGGCAGTTAGTGGAGGGCTTGATAGGCGCTGCGTGGAGCTATTTTTGTCCTTTTCGACGTGGAGAATTCGTGCCAAAGGGTTTACAAGGATACGAGTACGGTGAGATTTCCCGGAAGCGGTATTTCGGCTTGGGATGACAAATCTTGGTTAGAATCAGATTTGCGGAGGTGGCGTCAATCATTGGACATTCGCGCGCGAGGAGCTCCATAGCCCCCCAAAAAAAAAAAAAAAACGCGCAAAAAGAAGGTTTGGTGCTGTGTCGAGGCAATCTGAAAACAGGGACAGAGACTGATGATGTCGAGAATAATTGGCACGATTCTACGAGACGAGACAGGACAATCGAATAGAAAAAATAAGTTATATTGTTGTTCATAATTTCAACAAATTTCGTTAATCAACTTGGGATACATCATAAGCAGTATGTAGTGCTTGGTAACATGGAGAGCGTAAAAGACATGGGAGTAGAGAATTTACAGGCGAGCACGGCCCTGACCAACGGAATAGACCACATCAAAGCGGTCAAGGTTCATGACCTTGTCCCAGGCAGCGACGAAATCGCGCGCGAACTTGGACTGGCCGTCGTGGCTGCCGTACACCTCGGACAGCGCACGCAACTCGGCGTGGTGACCGAAGATCAGATCCACGCGGGTGGCGTTCCACTTCTTAGCACCGGTCTTGCGGTCGACACCCTCGAAGGTTTCGTTGTTGCCGTCGGTGGGCTTCCAGACGGTGTTCATGTCCAGCAAATTGACGAAGAAGTCGTTGGTAAGCTGGCCGGGGCGGTTGGTGAAGACGCCGTTGTTGGAGCGGTCCCAGTTGGCGTTCAGGACACGCAAACCGCCGACCAGGACGGTCATCTCGGGCGCGGTCAGGGTGAGCAGCTGAGCTCGGTCAACGAGCATGTGTTCGCTGCGCACGCGAATGGACGACTTGCCGTAGTTGCGGAAGCCATCGGCGACGGGCTCCAGGAAGCTGAAGGACTCGACATCGGTCTCCTGCTCAGAGGCGTCCATGCGGCCGGGAGTGAAGGGGACGGGGATACCGGCGGCCTTCTCGAGAGCAGCGCAGCCAGCGAGGACGATCAGATCGGCGAGGGACACGCGCTTGTTACCGGTCTGGGAGCCGTTGTAGCGGCGCTGAATGTCCTCCAGGACGTTCAAAACCTCGCGCAGCTGAGCGGGGTTGTTGACAGCCCACTGGTTCATGGGAGCCAGGCGGATACGGGCACCGTTGGCGCCACCACGCTTGTCACCGCCACGGAAGGTCGAAGCGGAAGCCCAGGCGGCGGAAATGAACTTGGTGGGCTCGACGCCGGAGGCCAGGATGGAACGCTTAAGCTCGGCAGCATCCTCAACATCGATCAAGGGGTGGTTGGCCGCAGGGATGGGGTCCTCCCACAGGAGAGTCTCCTTGGGGACCTCAGGGCCGAGCCAGCGGACACGGGGACCCATGTCACGGTGCAGCAGCTTGAACCAAGCACGAGCGAAGGCATCAGCTAACTGGTCAGGGTTGGCGAGGAAGCGACGGGAGATCTTCTCATAGGCGGGATCAAAGCGAAGAGAAAGATCGGTGGTCAGCATCTGGGGCTTGTGCTTCTTGCTGCCGTCGAAGGCATCGGGAATGATCTCGTCAGTGGTCTTGGCCACCCACTGGTTGGCCCCGGCGGGGGACTTGGTCAGCTCCCAATCGTACTTGAAAAGGTACTCCAGGAACTGGTTGCTCCACTTGGTGGGCGTCTTGGTCCAGGTCACCTCCAGGCCAGAGGTGATGGCGTGGGTACCAACACCGCTGCCGTGGGCGTTGGTCCAGCCAAGGCCCTGCTTCTCGAGTCCGGCGCCCTCAGGCTCCGCGCCAACATTGCTGGCCGCCGCCGCACCGTGGGTCTTCCCGAAGGTGTGACCACCGGCGATCAGGGCAACGGTCTCCTCGTCGTTCATGGCCATGCGGCCGAACGTGACGCGGATATCGCGGGCCGCGGCCACGGGGTCGGGGTTGCCATCGGGGCCCTCGGGGTTGACGTAGATCAGACCCATGATGACGGCAGCGAGGGGGTCCTCGAGGTCGCGAGTGCGAATATCACTCTGCTTGGCCTGCTGGTCTTCAGTCTCGGGCTTGTAGCGAACATTATTGGTGAACCATTCGGTCTCGCCACCCCAGTAGACGGACTCGTCCGCCTCCCAGACATCGGGCCGGCCACCCGCAAAGCCGAAGGTCTTGAAGCCCATGGACTCCAGGGCCACATTGCCGGTCAGCAGGAGCAGATCGGCCCAGGAGATCTTATCTCCGTACTTCTGCTTGATGGGCCACAACAGACGGCGAGCCTTGTCCAGACTGACATTGTCGGGCCAGCTGTTCAACGGCGCGAACCGCTGTTGACCCTGGCCGCCACCGCCACGGCCATCGAAGACACGGTAAGTGCCCGCGCTGTGCCACGCCATGCGAATGAACAGACCGCCATAGTGGCCGAAGTCCGCGGGCCACCACTCTTGGGAATCAGTCATCAGGTCGTGCAGGTCCTTCTTGAGCGCATAGTAGTCCAGGCTCTTGAAGGCAGTGGCATAGTCAAAGTCCTTGCTCAACGGGTTAGTCGCCTCCGTGTGCTGGCGCAGAATGTTGAGCTTCAATGCCTCGGGCCACCAGTCACGGTTGCGGGTACCGTGGCCCGCCACGTTGGCGGACGTGTTGTGTACAGGACATTCACCCATGATGAATCTCGGGGATGTGATTTGGAGAGGTAATGGGGAGAAGAGAGAAACGAGCCCGGAACCGAGGGGGGCACCCCGCACCTCTTTAAGGACTTCTGCAGCGAATGACGGAAAACGGATTACCGCATTGCGAGCTCCTCGGGAAAGGTACTTTGTCAGCCTGTGCAGTCTGGGCCACCGCTGATTCCTAAGCTCGACTCTGCGATTGGGCCAGACCGCCGCGACGGAATGTGGGGGGCGGGGAGCTGGCCTTGCGGGGGATGGCGGTTACGAATCAGCACGCCCGGCGATCCCCGTGGGTTTTCATGGTGTTTTCGGGGTGCAGCTTTCGCCAGCACGACTTGGCACGTTTCCGAAGTCCCTCGTCTCATCGTGTCCTCCTTTCCCAGAAACCGACCAGTTCCGACGTGGCGATCCGTCGCCAGGGGAACGGCCGGGGCTCGAGCTCGCCCAACGCCATCGAAGTCCCTAGAATCCTGCTTCTCGTCCGTACTGCTCGGATTGCTTAATGCTTATTTCGCTATTCTTATTCCAACCACCCTTGCAGCACGATCGAGCAAGGCGAGCGAACTTGCCGAGGCCGCCGACTACGTTGGAGGGCTATTGCGCCAGACCCGATGCACCCATCGTACGATCCTGCTTGCTCCAGGGCCCAACAATTCCAGGCGCTCGTTCTGATTAATGTAGTCGGGTCGTCGACCTCGGGTCGTCGACCACGGGCGTCCCATGGTGGCACCCCCCGATCGATGATGTCAGGTCCCAGTGTAACCGTAAACGACCCCAGTGGAACAGACGGTGTAGAAAGAGAGTTCCTAGATACGGTCCGATATAACTACTTCATGTGATTGGCAATAGTAAGTCAGAGCGAATGCTGCTTTGCATCCAGGCCTCCCTGCTCAACCTGGTCTGAAACTCCCCATCCTTAGATCGTTTAGGCAGTCAGTTCCGAGCGATGGGGTCCTCAAGTCAGGTTCCGATGACGGCCAAGTGGAGCCAGTGGAGACCGTTCTCAACCCTTGTGTTGTTCTTTTTTCTTGGTAATAATGTACATGGTCACGTAATCCCTTTTGGGAGCCGATCTCTTTCATACTATATATCGATCGTGATTTCTCATCTGGAGATCTTTCGGCCCTAGGATCTCGTCCGGGACAGAGCCCAGCCCCTAAGAGACTGTAGTGGCCGCGACCGTCCTCTTTCCCATTCTATCGACGCTGTCTCGAACAATCAAACACGACTCTCGGACAAACCTTTCTAGCGCCATCTTCCTGGAGAGTCACGAGGTCTACGGATAGCAATGGAAGCGGAGACTGTGACTCACTTGATGGAACTAAGAGGATGAGCAGAAGAAATTAGCTGGATTACTGGGTCAACAATCCAAGCGGACACATTGGAAGTAGCGTCAAGTGGTGAGGCGCCAAGCCCGCACCTTCTGCAAGGAATACTCGTGTTATTTCGGCAGGACTCTCTGGCCTTTGCTCCCCCTTCTTCATATCTCTGCTCTGCCTTTACTTCCCGATCATTCAATGACTATCTGCGATTCGTCGACGATGAACAGGAGATGAGACTGAAAAGGAGGAACATACTTCTTCTCTTCCGAGGATGCCAGCTATACGTCCATTGGCTACTGCCGGACAAGAGATGAATTGATCACTAGAAAAGGCTGGACCCTGTGGAGAGGGTTACATAATTGTTTACTGAGAATAGGCTCAGGAAAATTGTTTGCCCGAAACGGCGGTGGGCGACAGTCTCTCTGAGTAGAACCGGCAGGCGTCTAGGTGTCGATGTTCTGTCACTCTACATCCAGGTCGAACTCCCTTCTGAATAGGGGCTATATACTACGGATGCGTTCCCTCCTAGTCTTGTCTAGGCTATAACCTCTTGCTTGATTTCTCAATTCATCATATTGGAAAAAGCAGGCCGTGCCCGCTATGGCTACCTGTGGCCTTCCGTACTCTGTTGACCAAGAAATTGCTGAATTGTTCGAGAAGACGACAGCCACTCGTTCAGCCTGTGACACTTTTGCGAGGGAGCATGTCTGTGGCAACATCGTTCCGATGGCTGTCCAGGGTGTGTGCAGCTATACTGTCTATGCCGGGCACAATGCCGAATTCATCGTTCAATTTCGCCTTGCATTCCGCCAACTAAGAAGAGGTTGGGAAACTCACTCGAAGTATCTACGGTCACTTTGCACCCTCAAATGACCTTTATAGGGCAGATTGGGGAAGTTATCGAGAGGAAAGAACCTCCTTCTATCTACGTTATGAGTCGACTCCGAGGCATTAGTTGCTTGGATGTTATCTTGGCACATGATAGCCAAGTGCCCGAAAACTCGACTGGGATTCCTTTATGGTGCAAGAATCTGATAATTGCCATCGCAGACTACGCTTAGCAGTCTCGTTGCCAATATACTGAATAACTAACTAGACGCCTTTATTAGATTCTTTGCTCTTTCGTGGAAACGCTCCTAAGATGTCAGTTGATCGTACTGCGATGATTTATATAGTCGATACAAAAACAAGCTTAGTTCGTTGCTTGCTTCTCTCCTAGATCGCTTTCACCTACTAATCTAGGAATCTCTCAACTTATTACCTGCTGAATTTTCTCTTCAGATAGTGCTTGCTAGTTTATAAAAACTTTAGTGTCTGCAAAATAATTGTGAACGAAAGATCTTTGCAATCTAGTTGGGGTCGTGGATTGGGCCGAAGTAGAGACTGCGCTACTTGGCGTAGATCTGTTTTCTTCTCATCAGCGGCTGATAAGGGAGGTCTATCTCAACAAAGACGAGCCCAAAGTATCTGTAGGAAAGGTACAGTATCTGATGCTCGATAATTAGCGAAGTTTTTGGTCATGACGGATCCAACCATATTTTGTCATCTCGAGTGAGCGAAAATTAGTCCGTCTTTCCACGATGAATATAGAAAAGCTCTATGTAAAAAGCCAGGATGACACAAGATTAATATATTGGAAATACCCCGTCAAATCGCATATCCATGAAGTATTTAACAGCAAAATTGAACAATATAGGGTCTTGGAGGAGAGCGACATGGCCAACCTGCGGTAGGATCAGCTCGCCAGCATAGGGAATCCAAGCTGCCAGTGCGTCAGCCTGGTTTCGCTTGACCGCGACATCATGGTCTCCGTCCACTATCCAGACAGGACATTGGATTTTCGCCAGTTCTTTGGAATCCCAGGCAGGTTCTGTTTTCCACATGCTATGTTGGTATGTTAGCTATATTAGGCAAAAAGGTCATAGCCAGGTGGGTCACTGACTAGTTCACGCCATTCACCATGGCCCCACAACGATCTGGGAGAGGGCTTAAATCCTCACAAGCGTAGTGATGACAATCCGCTCGCCTTTGAAGTTTTGGATTTTGGGAAAATGTCGTACCATTGGTCGCAATGTCGGAATCGAGACTGCCAGTTTTGGAAGTAATGATAGGGTCGTTAGAGCCAGGAATACTCATATTAGCTTGCAGGTTAGCGCCATGGGCAAAGACACGGTCAATACGTGAAGAGTACTTCATTGCCAAGTTGAGGCCAGTGATCGCACCATCACTCCAGCCCAGGACGGCAACACGTGCAATATTCAAATGATCAAGCAGAGCGATGGCGTCTCGCGTAAAGTCGTCATAATGGAATTCGACAAAGTTGGCATAGGGGCTGCGACCTTCCCCTCGAGTACTTTGTGAGGCTTCATTATCAGTGACCGCATCTCACAGTTTCCAGAAAAGGGCAGGCAAAAAGCATACTCTTGCAATATTACCGGACGTGTTTGTGCTAACATATTTGCTTGCAGATACATCTGGTTACTATTTCCGGTTCCCCCATGGAGGATAAGTACGGGAATATGTTTAGACTCCCTAGGCCCCATCACGGTGTACCAGAGATCAACTCCGGAGGATAGGTTCAGATAGCTACCCTTATCTCCATTAGATAGAGGCCCTGGGTATGGTTCCCATTCCCAACGGACAATAGAGGCATTGTATGTCGAATCTGGATCGCATAATCTAAATCTCATCCGCAGCACCATATTAGACGCGCTTTTCTGTAAGTGTGCTTGGTGGTAGAATTATTGCATACGCACCCGGAAACTAGAGTGCAAGATAAGAATACGATCAGCACACAGGAGAGGAACAATTTCTCGATCATTCTTCTTACTCTTATCGGCAGTATTTAGGTGTGCAAAAGTGGCAGATGTGTTTTGTCATTATGAAATAGGAAAAACAAGAAACGAGGCAGCAAGACTTCTAATTATGCTGTTAGAAACAAGGGATACTTCAGGTACACTCCTAATTTGGAATTCGAGATGTAAATATTGCTAGTACTAACTTGCACAAGGGATCTTAAACCGATAGGCTGCATCATCAATCATGTGTAGAGACAATGTTTCACCCCTTAATTGGCCTGGATTACCATGAGATGAAAATTTCAATCCAACATGGCTACTATCACTACTTAGCCAAGTCTATCATTTTATTGTTACAAACAATACTTCTCAATAACATACACACCCGCTATTCAGTAATGGACTGGGGAAATAGCTAACGATATATTGTTTCTGATTGGATGATTTTTTTTTCAAAGGTACAGCAACAGCGCCTTTACGAATATATCTTCATATCTCAGATGGAGAAAGATAGAGAAATTCAACTGGTACAATTCTCCCTCAAACAGCATCTGTTTTCTTTTTTGAGAAGCTGTTCTCCATCTTGGTGGTGTGTCGTGGTTTGTTGGCTTGTTGGTTGATCCTTCTCACCCTGTCTGCTTGCCAGACTTGCCGACGAGCGCCCAGGTTCACTATCTAGGATTGCTGGCGGGGAGTGTTGAATATCCCTAGCCCCACTGATTAGCGTATTATGGCTTCGAGTTCCGATTGTACCTGGGATAGCATACAAAACAGAAAGGGAGTCGATTATTCCTGTAATATCAGGACACACAACGGAATATGTGGGTCCTCGCCATATTGGCGACATCTTGTTTTCCCCCCGACCGAGCCGAACTAGAAGTGCATATCTGAACGGCACAATTATATTGCTTGCAGTCAACAGTTTCGATGAGCTTTGAGCAGAGATGTTCTGGTGTGAATTCCCCCATTAAGTTAAAGTTTCTAAATTATTAGGCCATGTTGTATCTCCTTGACTGACAATATGTTTTCAAGACAAATGTGATGAAGCTTTGGACGCAGCATAGGCAGTGATCGACCATGCGGCCGGTTAGCAATATGTAGCCCAATTCAAAACCTATCATGTAGCTACGCTGGAGAGCGGTAAAGTGTCTTTTTCTCATGCAGGAGCTAGGTAATATGAACAAGGGCAATAGCTGATCATCATGCCCTAAAATCCCCGCCTAATACGGCGAGAAGCTGCCGCCCTTGGGGTTAAGGTAATGAAGCGGGCACATAGGCTGCGTAAGACAGGAATCAGGGTTACAAAAAGCTACGATAGAAGAGAGAGTGCAGAGCAGTGGGGGGAGAGGAGCGGCGGGTACACAATGAAAGAGGCCAGGGACCTGCGGGGTGCCAGGCCGCAGATGACAGATGCACGGGTGGAGGGAAATCTCGAGAAACAAAATATGGAGTTCTTCAGGCCTGATAAGGGGACAGTGACCGGCATGGCACGCATCGAGCATGGGGCCCGCGGGCAAGGCATCAGCATAGCGTCCGAGCTGTAGCTGTGCTTCAGCAAGCGTAAAGCCATCGTGGGCCATTTTGAAATCGACCAAGAAACCCTCCAGGGCATGAAGCACATTGAGTGGCCCTTATTGAACATGCTAAGTGGAACACAATTTTATAGGCAACAACCAAAAACTCAATCCCACACCTCTATCTTCAAAACTAAAGGAGCATGGAAAGATCAAAGTAAGTATATGTGATCTGTTCTCTCGTGGCTGACCAAGCTATCGATGTTCAACAAAATTTGCAGCGCTGTAAAATAGCTTACAGCTTCTCAGCAATCCAAATAGGGAATTCTGGCTTTCAAAAAAGACTATGATACGATTGAACAACATAGAGTGCCTTCCTAGGCCTAATCTATGGGTAAAACAGTGAAATATATATACATATTGCAAATGAAATGTTCTAGTTCGAAACTGGGAGTAGCTGATATTGGTCATGGTCCTGTGGCCGTCCAATTCGTCGCCTTCTCACAAAATAAATCACGGCAGCCAGGATCATCGCTCCAAAAAAAATTATCAAAACATTAACAGAGAATGATGATATCTCTTTTTGCGCCGCAATTTCCACAACATCCGACGACCCGAGGACGTTACCCTCGAAATCCAGCCCTTGAATGCGTATCAAGGATCCCAGTTGGAGTGAAGGTGGAATCATGATCTTTGTCTCGAAGCCAGTCTTGAAAAATTGAGAGGCAGTATCAAATCCGGCCCTGTCATCCCGCTGTACTTCTAATTGCCAGCGGTCTACCTCTGTCGCCCCGTTCCAGCTGACGTACATCGCGTTTTTGTTAACGGCAACGTTTATCGGCTCAGTCGGATATCCGACCCACCTGCCCCGAAACACTCGGTATGACTTTAATCGGCCAAATGTATTCAATGCCGATGGGCCATAATGGAAATCACAGAGCACACTTCCATCGGGAGCAAACTCCGTAAAAGCGGCACTATGGCCCCATCCGATAAAAATGTTCTCGCTACCTTCCAGGATTTGCATGCTGCCTAAAGACACGGCTTCCATCTTTTGAGGGTGCAGGAATTCTGCACGGACGTTGGCTTGTCGCTTCTCGATATCCAGGTCAATGATGAGTCCTCGACTCTCTATTGACGTGTCAGAGTTATCCTCAACGGCGTTATCAAACAGCGTAATACTGCTACTGCCATACCAGCGGGCATGATGCTGCCAGGCAAAAGAGGTTGCTGATCCATTAGCGGAAAGGTCCTGAAACTGGTTGGATTTCCCCCCTAATGTCCAAAGAAGACTCCCATCTTTCCCGCTGACCCCACTGATAGTGTGAGTATACCGGCTCGAGACTAGATAGTTTCCTAACTGGTCCTTCTCCACACTGTTTAAATGAAAAAAGTCAAAACTGGACGTTGGCGAGTTGCCACATCCGGCAAAGGCAGCAGCATCTGTTTCCTGGCAGCCGGCAAGGCCATGGAACGTATCCTCAACGGAGAAGTGTTCCGATGCGCGCCACTCAAAGCGAAGGCCTCCAGTCTCAATGTCAATCTCCTGAACCACTCCGTCCAAAATCCAGCCGTCAAGTGGTCCTCCAACCGAGCTCAAGTCGGCTGGAATTGCGTCATAAACCACGACAAGTGCCGTTCCTTCGGGGGTGAGGTGGAACTCATGCATATCCCCCGTGGTGAAGTTTCCAGCAGGGGAGAGGGTATATCGGACTTTGTAAGACGAGTCAAGCTAAACAAGAACCCACAGCTGTTAACTTTGCAGTCATTCTGATGACTATGGTCACTTACCATGTACCAATGACCTTGTTTCTTCCCGTCAATCTCATTTCCCACCCAGAATGTCAAAAAGTCTTCGTCCTTGTACCGCTGCACTCTAAAGTCCTGCGTCACTCCTTCCAATCCTTCCCACATCCGCCAGATCAACTCTCCATCAGCATCAAGGATCACCGGTCCCGGTTTTGGGATAGAAGCCCCGTTTGGCGCGAGGAAAATATAGTCGCGATTGCAACGGGCATCGGTTTGAATAAATGCTAGCTTGGGTGAATCAAGTTGGAAACTGTGATAGTCCCGTGAGGGAGCAAACCCTTCGAAACCAATGTCATATCGGTTAAGGTCCCGGCGAAAGCGAAACCGGCGAAGTTGGGTGATCAGTGGCTTGTAGGCCAACAAAAGGATAATTATGAGAAGAGTACCACAGAGCGCTCTCTTTAGCCGGAAGTTACATTTCCGCCGATGAAGTCGTGAAGCTGGTATGGCAGTGTGGTCATTATCACCGTCATCGATTACGGTGCCGAGGCTTATGGACGAGAATTGTGACGATGGCAAGCTTCGCTTCTGCCATATCAAGCCCAATAGAGCAGAGAGTGATAAAGCCATAGATCTGCACAAAATAAATTCAAGAACAACGGCTCAGTAGGCCTGTGGATAGCTTTTCCAAGGAAAATAGCAGGCGGTATCTTAAATTGGATGGTATTCATTATTATTGCTTGGCATTGGATATCTGGAAACATACGCCGCGTATATCTTGTTCGAGGGTATTTCTCAGTTTTCTATGGCCCACTAGATTGCGTATAGGTGGAGACCCAGCGCCCGGGATCCCATATTATTATTCGATACAATAGGTGCAGGAGTATCTGGTCAGAAATAATTGCGAGTATGCCAAGAATCTACTGTCATCGTAAAAGTGCCATATTATTCGTTACAACAGGCTCAGGAGGATCTGGTCATAAAGAGTTGCATTAGATAGGATCGTCGGCATTGGGGCTAGACTAGCAAGCCCAACCACCAAGCCGACACCACTTGACGTCCGCCAACAGGCAGCTGACCAGAGCCAATTGTCTGACCTGGCCAGTAAAACAGATGAATCCAGCAGATTCCCCAAAGTCAAGCCAGGTGTCGGAAATATTCTCACAGGTACAGATACCGTCGGGTATCTCAAAGTCCCGATGGGTGGAGTAGAGTGTAGCAAAGATGTCAATATGAAATGTGATTGGATAGATACAAGTTTGAAGAACCTAAGTGGGGTGAAAAACTTAAGATAATTTGAGGTTGTGCCCCACTCAGACGAAGCAATCCTGGACCGGAACGTCGGTTGCCGCTCTCCAAGTAGAGTTTCATTATGTAGAACCTCTCCCCTTCCCCCATTGCCCACTATAATGGAGTACATGGTAATACCAGTGGACCTCTAGTGGCACAGCAAAAGCCTTTACGCCTAAGAGAGGTGCGCACGCCCATCATGTTATATAACATCCTGCCAGTCATAAAATCTTGCCAACTTCATTCAACACTAGTACACTAATACTATCCATTTTTCTAGAAGGATGTAGATGACCCCTGCTCTCAAAAATCGCTGCCACCCGATTTTGCATGGTCTAAGATAGATTCGCATACGCGTTTCGAATTTCAGCGTGGTTCCTACCATGCGTTTCTGCTAGGCGGTAAGGACGGCGAGGTGGGTAGGCTACGGAAGGAGCAAAAACTAGGTATTGCTGCGCCACTACTCCGCATACGTACTCGTTAGACTGGAAAATTGCGCCATTCTACCACCCATGCCGCGTTCACTCCCCACATTGCGTATGTAGGCACGAGACCCCTGAAGAGAAAACCTGTATATGGAGTAGCGCGAAGGTAGAGGGCTTATATCTATTGTGTGAATCAACTCTATGTTCGACTGAAGTATATTGTAGTCGTTAGGGGGAAATCTCTAATTGAAAATCTAGTTCGTTGCGTCATAGATGGTTTTCGACAATCGACCATTCGGGTGCAGCAGTATAAGTTGGCGGCGGTACGGACAAGGCTGTGTGACTCGGCCGCAAGCTTGAGGAGAGCTGACTTGAGGCCAAGTATGTTTGGCTTGGCACGCTTCCATATCAGGAGTACGTATTTCCGCGGGTCTCGATATTACACTATGTTCGCTGGTAACGACTACTAATGTTGGATGTGTAGGTTGAAATCACTGCTATGTGGTAACCGCATAATCGAATTCAATATCATTCTGATGGTCGATTCTCGAGTTCGGGCTATTTTCCTGATTCCACCTCGGTAATGCAGTACAATTGTGGTAAGGCGCTGGACAGTGTGATTCGGGTCTGCCGGACCAGGATGTCACGAGAAGCCTATTATATCAAAAATGGACCCTTGGAGCCAAGAAAAGGTGGCCACAGGATTTATAGATCATATATGTAGCCTCGGATGAGACGTCCGAGGAAAGTGGACAAAATGGAAACGGTTTTTCTGAGTGGGTCTGTGAGAAATCTTGAACTTAACAGATTCATTTTACTCTTGAATCAAAAATCCTGACCATTCATTTTATAGCAATCTTCTTTCCTAATGCGACCTGCAGGTGTGGGAAAATGGCCGATGGGGAGGCAGGGAAGCTTTAGAAAATGCACTTACCGCTGAAGGAATTGGACAAAAACACATGACATGAGGTCTGTTGTTCAACTGAACATGTAAATTTGATCTCAAGCTCTAAAGTTGACATGCTCTTCTATAATTCTTGTACATTCTGGTTTGTTAGAAAGTAGACTGTCTCTTCACCCCCCATACTTATACAGTGTAATCGACGCTGATTTCTTGCTTTGCATTGATTGCTGGATGTTGGTTTTCCCCGGGGTGATGACTTTATCTGAAGTTGAAATTAAAGTTGTATACTTTGCTTTCTCGTATTGGTATTCTCTGTAAGAAAAGTTCTCTAATACATGTTATGGTTCTGCAACTTCTCTATGATGAATTGAAAAACTGTTAAGTTCTTAAGAAAGAGGAATACAGGACCCATTAATTTTGCCATAGACGACATAAAACAGGGTCAGAATGGTACACGCAAGCCCTTTTTATCTGAATTGAATTCTCTTGACATATCCCTGGCATGTAGAGCTACGAAATTCCGACTAAGTGATTCGAGCTGCGAGTCAAGAGAAAAGAAAAGGAATTCACTGTGTCTACATGTCCGCTCAGAGTAACATAACTACTTTGGCAATATCTCGCGAAATTATTATCACAGGTAATTAGTGACATCAATATAGGAACTTTCTGTAATGTTTAACTTTACTCGATAATATAAAAGGAGCGGACGGTGGTTAAAAAGGAAAAAAAGAAAAGAAAAGAAAAGAAAAGAAAAGACACTATTGCATGACACTGATAGGTCAGAAGTCAAATAGCAAATCCAGGGTTTTAGTTGGGGAGTAAAATTAAATTTTCACTACTGAGCAGCAGCAATTTAGTGTGCTGCAAGACGAGTTTTGTTAACGTATCCCTTATTCTAACCTAAGACTTGACTGTCTTCAGAGGGAAATCCGGGTGTCCCTCTATTGAAATTCCTCTCCTGGCTCATCTGGGAGGAAAGATCTAGGAATGATCTGACCTGCCCAAGGGTCACGCCGGAGATGGAGGGACAAATGGAGCTCAGACTATCCGCATTTAGCTCGCTGGACTTGTCATTTGTGGTCCGACAGTAAGGGAAAATATGTCGCCGGAAATGCTGGTGATCAAATTCGAGGTGTTGGAACACCACTCAACAACCTTGCCCGCAAACTCTTTGATCTTCTCCATAATCATGCGGATAAACTGGGTGACCTTGTTTGTGGCATCCCTCAGCCAGTCCACGATGTTGCCCGTCAGCTTCGCAATGGCGACCAGCATGGCACTGTAGACTTGGACGATCGCAGAGCGTAAACTTTCGGGCAGCTGTTTGATCTTATCTACGCCAAAATGCTTCAGATCGTCCCAGCGTTTATTACCCTCGTTCTTTTGATTTTTCACCTCCTCGTCCAGAAACGACTTCCAGTCGCTCTCGGCAGCATCTGGGTAGCTTTCCTTGAAGTCCTGCAGGGTGTTGCGAAGCACGGTACAACTCGTCTCAATTTCTTTCACGGCCGTCTCGTTCTTCTTTCGCAGTTGCTCGACGATGTCAGATGGGTAGATCATGGTCCTGACATCCATCGCTGACAGGTCATGATTGAGGAAGCCAGCCTCTGTGGCCGTCGTCTCCACCATCTTCTCCTGATATATGGACAGGAACTTAACATTGCCCGAGGTAGAAGCCAGGCGGAGGAGTTCCATATTCTTCTCAAAGGAAGCCTCCCATTCGGTGACGCCATTTTCGGTGGACATGTTGGGTTTTGTTTTCAGAGACCCTTTATAGAAGACATGGTTAGTTTTATTGTTAGGGAATGAGAGTCAGGATTTGAGCCTGAATATTTACTAAAATGTTTCACAAAGCTGAGTTAAATATAGCTAAGTATAAAGCAAATGGTAAGTACCAGAGTTGTATGTAGATGATAAGATGTAGAGTTAATTAGTAAGAGAAAGTGATGATGATCAGACTGTCAAACAATCTTGATTTTCAAGTGGAACTGGGCAGGTTTATATAGCCCAGAGATAGGAAAACAGCATCTGATTCGACAAAGCTAGAATTCATGGTGTTCCTTCACCGCCGAGATGGAAACAAGTCTTTACAAGGGGCTTAACAGACTTTGCTCCCTTCTATGTCAGACTAGATTTTGGATAATGTACACAACACTTAACATTGAACTCGTTACTTCCGACCCATTCTTGGTTAATGATTGCATTTGTTACCTCTTCATAATGAGCATGGCACATAACGAGGTAAAAAGCAATTTGCCGTATTCTTGCATATGTGCAGGGCTTGGGGCGCGGCTCAGAGGGTTGCGACGTGGAATAGCTTATGGTATGCCCCTGCATTTGGACCTAGTCTGCATTGATTTGCCCTTTAAATTTGATACCGCTCTCGGGGACTCCGATCGCCGCGCAATCCTCCGCTAGCCACTCTCCGCAGTCACATTTCACATTTGAGATTGACTGGCTGTACTCCTTGGGATAACTCTCACGTCCAATCTCAGGTTAGCCCAGCCGCGGCTTGAGGTCCGATAAATGCCATTTGTCCGGGATCACTGCCAATGTGATGAGCTAGGGCCGGGATCTGCAGTCCAGAGAGCCACTGGGTATCTACAAAAAATATACAAGAAATTCTTTGGGCTGTCTTACCAGAGATACAACAACTCATTCCAAATGAATGCCCCATTGATAAGTTATAATAAGTAATATAGATAGCGTAAAGTCCTATCCCGTATATACCCAACCCATGATTTAAAATCTCGACTAGAGGAGGATAGAAGCTAGTAGAGAGTGAATATAGATCTTCGATGCCACTGCAAATCTAGGCACACTAAAATACACAAGTTCGGGGGCGGAATTCCTATAGCTGAATGACCAGAGGGGAAGTGGGGGTGGGTGGGTGTGACGAGGCTACGGAGTAGGAAAGAAGTGAAATTGAGCGAGGAGTTCTCGCTCCCGACCAGCTAGCTGCCTTCAAATAGGGCAGAAAGAGCCGGAACTATGAACGGATATGGAACAACCAGAGGTGCATTAGCGCCAGAAAGGGGGCTTAACTGGTGAACGCCACATGAGAGCATCCTCGCTCCCCACGCCCAACCTGTTAGCGCCCCCCGCCCCGCCGCTTAGGTTCTCGTACCGAACGATCTAGACCGAGACTTCAGCTAGCAATCAATGGAGAAACTATAGAGTGGGGAGCTATACAGTGATTATCTTGTTTCACCTGGAGGACTATGTAGGCGACTAAGGGAAAAAAACGCGAGCGAATGGGCTCAAGTTACCTATTTAGACGCAGGGTGAGACTAAGCTCATCATGGCATCAGAAACAAGCGAGAAAAATAACAAGGGAAGAGCCAGAAAGAGCGATATATGAATGGCAGTCATCTCTCGCAAATTTTGAGTTTAAGAAACAAAACTCATCTGCTTAGCTTCTTATTGCTCTTTACACACTATGCCTGTCCAACCCGTTCTCAAATTCGTCAAGACTTTGCCTCACCTTGAGCTGGATGATAGCTCAACCCGTGCAGCGGGAAAATATACCATTCAGCCTGCTATCAACGAGGAAGATGAACCGCTGGCATGGTCCAAGGGCCCTGAAATTGACTCTACGCTATGGTTTAAAACCCCAGTAGGATACCCTCTCTTCCAATTTCTTCCTCTTCCTCTCTCTTTTACTTTTACTAAAAAGGGCAAAGGGATTCGATACAGAGACGATCCAGAGCCTACAGAGTATCCAGCTTTTTGCCGAAACTCATGATCAGGGCTTTGTAGACGACGAAGCGCTCGGAAATTGGACCTGGCTGGAGCTAGCTATTTTTGAGGATGACTCTTCTCACGAGCCTCTGAAGGTTGACCAGGTCCAGTTGGTTTGGGAAAGTCATAAGAACCGATTCAAGAGAAATGACTTCGGATGGGTTAGCAATACCGGTCGCAGATATCGTCATTTGCATAGAGAAGAAAATACTAATCATTGTCTACAATAGCTTGCGGGTCGCATTTTCGATCGACGCCATGATCTCCTGAAGTTCTTGCAAGTTAGTTCCTCCTCGCTTAATGATATGACAAAAGCATACTATAAGAGAGAATCTAACTTTCTTCCCAAATTCATAGCCCGGGAACGTGATTGGAGTTCGCGCCTGTGCTCGCTTCGATGGCTGGGAGATTTTTGGAAGAGACGCATATCTGATTTTCGACATTGGAACCGAGCAAAGTTTGTGATATTGTGCTCGCGCGTTCTATCCGGTTCAAATGTACTAACAATCAGGAACAGAATCTCTCCCGGAACCCCCCTCCTACGCGGAAGTGATTAGTGAGATCAATAGAGTCCAGGATACCATTAACGAAGTGAATGCATGGAATCTTCAGCTCGTCGACTCCGAGGTAGTCGACGCCTCTAACCCGGCATTTCTGCCAGAAATCAAATCAGACGTGACCCGCGCTGATGCCTACGAGTCGAGATCTGAGCGCCCGCTCCGGGTGCTTTCACTTGGTATGTACGCCTATCTAGTTAGCTGAAAGTGTGCTAAAGATTTGTGAAAGATGGTGGCGGCGTTCGGGGTCTATCTAGCCTCATGCTTCTACAAAATGTTTTGGACAAGGCTGCCCCCGGAAAGCGGCCATGGGAAGTCTTTGACATGATCGGTGGAACAAGTACTGGGGGGTGAGTGGTCTTGTATTTCTTCTCTTTCGCTAGTTATTCTGTGCTCTTTTGCACTCTCTTCTGACTGATATTATTCTAGCTTGATTGCGATCATGTTAGGCCGTCTGAAAATGAGTATCAAGGACTGCATCGACGAGTATAACAAAGTCATGGACCAGGTTTTTCCCCCAACGGACAAATACACCAAGAATATCAAGCTGTTCAAAAATGGAGAATACTATGATTCGTCCAATCTCGAAAAGATTATCCAGGATTTGATCAAGAGAAAGCTGGGCGATGCGGATGCCAGCTTGCTCGACGAAAGCAATCCTTGCAAGATGTAAGCGCTAACTGCCCCCCTACTCCTCAACGATTTTCAGTCACAGGCTATCTCTTTATCCACCTAGAAGGTTATAAGCTGATTTTGTTTCTCTCGGCAGCTTTCTCATGGCCGTAAATGATCAAGCGGGGAACAACCGTGCCCCATGCTTCTTGCGCTCGTACAAGAATCCGAATGATATGGGCGATCAGACTTTGGTTAATATCAAGCTGTGGCAAGCTGCTCGTGCCACTTCAGCCGCTCCGGCGTACTTTAAGCCTCTGGAGGTGAACGGATACACGCTAGTGGATGGTGGCCTTGGGGCCAACAATCCTCTCGGATGGTATGTTACAACTAACTTTATTTTTTTTTCAGTAAACTCGATTAATCATTCACTGACAACAAACAAACAGGCTTTGGACGGAAGTCCTAGGCGTATTTGGGCCGGCCCGCTCAACAGACTGCTTCCTCAGCATTGGCACAGCCATTGCCAGTAACACCAAGGTAGAGCGCATCAAACTACCCGGCCCGGAGACTCTAAAAAGCTATATCTCCGTAGCCACGAACAGCGAGATCACACATATCATGTTCCGCACCCTGATCGACGCATTCGCCCCCGCAGCTCGCCAGAAAAAGTACTGGCGGCTGAACGTCTCCAGGCCCATTCCGGGAGAAGAGAAAGTGATCGAGGAGGGATATCTGTGGTGGAAGAAGAAACATCTGGTGAAAGTGCTAGACAACTATGAGAGCCCTGGAGAGTTGGACGACCTCCAAGCGCTCAAAAAGCTGGAGGTGTGGACTAAGGATTATATCGAGCAGGAGGTCAAGTTGATCCAGGGCTGTGTGGAGGCTATTCGAAATAGCCTGGCTGCAGATGCTTGAAGATAATAAGTGAACCTTTTCAAGGATTGGCTTAAATGATTATTTAGATTATTATATTTGACCCTCGTGTAATCCAACACCAAAGTTTGAAAGAAATTTTCCTCTCATACATGCTAGGTCGAGAACGTCGCTTAATTTAGTGTGTATGTATTTACATGTGGTTCATTGAAGAACCTTGACGGAGCAATAACTTGCTAAAATCTGTATCTTCATTTAGATTGGCCAACAACGACATGTTTGACTTATCCAATCTTAACTCCTAGGAGCCAAGTATAACATTTTACTTCAAAAGCAGAGTTCGTTGGTTCAATATCACACACATAATTGAACTTAAGGAGTTCCGAGGAACACCTGTCTGGTTCCAGGAATGATTGTGTGAGCAAGCGAAAGGTAGATCTTACGCTCTCGCTCGAGTAGATAGTTCATTACTAGCTTCTATAGCACTCAGTTCCGCGCTTGCCAAAAGAGACCTGCTATTTACTGCTCCCCTTCAGTCCCACCCGACCCAGCTTCTCTCGCTTCATGCGTACTATGGGCCCTAATAAAAAGTGCAGACACGAGTCCTGCAGCAGCCAAGCC
The DNA here is from genome assembly GCF_028827735.1 of Penicillium macrosclerotiorum. Taxonomy (NCBI): domain Eukaryota; kingdom Fungi; phylum Ascomycota; class Eurotiomycetes; order Eurotiales; family Aspergillaceae; genus Penicillium; species Penicillium macrosclerotiorum. Next base: position 3,941,196 of record NW_026643083.1, on the reverse strand, counting down.
AAGTGCCAGTTTGAAGGTGCGGTGAAGAGCATCCATATAGCAGGGCTCTCCAATCTTGCAGGGAACCCCCAGCTTGGAGGCACTCTGGCTGATCTGGCTATTGAAAATTGCACCGGCGCTTGAGAGCCCCACACTCGCACCAGTCGAACGAAATGCATATAAAGCTGACGTGGCGGTTGCATGTCGATCGTGTGGCACCTCATGAAGGAGAGCTAGTAGCAGCATGGTCAGTGTGCCGCCCATGCCAAAGCCTTTGAGGGCTAAATAGGATTCTGGAAGAACCCAGTGTGTTTGTGTTGAGATCCACCCGAATCCGGCCGCGGACCCGACCAAAAGCACGGGCATGGAATATCGAAAAAAGCCATATTGACCGGTGATCCGAATAAGCAAGCCCACAAGGAAAGAGCCAAGCGCGGTAGCGATGAAGTCAGGCAGCAAACGGAGTCCAATCTGGCCCGTGGAGTACCCCAGCATCTGGAAATAGAGGGGAATATAGAAGCTCAGCGCATAGTACGACATCGACATGAACCAGGCTGTCAAGCAGGTGGCCACAACTGTGCGTCGGCGGAAAAGTGATAGTGGGATTATGGGCTCTTTTGCCCATCGCGTCTCAATGAGGAGAAACGCCGCAAAAAGGGCGAGACCAGGAGGGATCGTGATCTCGAACACACGATTGACGAGTTGGGGACCATCATGATTGAGACCAACTAGCAGCAAGACCAAAGAGGCCACAAGAGTCGCCGCCCCGGCTAAGTCGACGCGATTGAACAACTCGCTCGGAGTCTCGTATGACTTGCGATGTTCTGGTACAAAGATCGCAACCCCAATACCGGCGGCGAAGGAGATAGGAGCGATTCCAAGAAACGCCCATCTCCAGCCCGCTGCGTCATTCACAACACCTCCTACCGCCGCACCTACTGCCATTCCGGTCGTGTAGTTCACAGCGCCAATCCCTTGCCACAGGCCACGGCGTCTCAGGGGAATATGGTCAGACGCAATGAATGTCGCGATGGAGATGCAGCCCCCGCCACCAATGCCAGACAAAACACGCGCCACGATCAGAATGAGCTTCGAGTGAGACAGTCCGCTTACCAAGTTTCCAACCGTGAACAAGCCAGATGCGCAACAAAAGCTGATACGACGACCGAAAATATCCGTCAGTTTGCCACTGAGCGGTTGTGTGGCCGTCATGCCGATGAGATACGCGGTTCCAAGCCATGATATCAAGGCCAAAGACTGGAACTCGTTCGCGATGGTAGCAGACAAAGTCGAGGTTATTGTGCTGTCCGCAGCCGCTAGGAATGTAGCAACCCAGGTGGAAATGATGCCAGCCACAATCGCAGGTTTCACGGGAGCATCATTGTCGTGCGATAGGGAAGGTCTTTCGGAAGCCATGATGAATGTCTCTTCTCGGCTTTTATCGAAAGTCGTTTCTATGAAGCCGAACACATCATGGAATGTAGTGTACGGAGAACGATGTATTCATTGCTGTAAACAACTTGCAGTAAAGAAACAGGGACCGCAGGGGGGATCCGCGCAAGGGATCAGCAATTCATGGATCCAAATATTCATCGATCGAACCAGTAACAGTCGAATACCAACCAAACTCTTCGATTTATATTCCTGCCATTTGCATGATTTGCCCTTGACTTCGACAGGTGAAGCCGACCGAAAGTTTCAATGGAGCCGCACTCAAATTTGAGCCCCCATCTGTTTTCTGTCGGAACAGCAATAAGATAGGACCCAGGGATGGAATCATGGATTGGGACAGCTACCTTTTCCATCTCCATTGAAAAATAAATCGGCATTGGATTGATTGATCAACAAATTATTACGTTCATAAATTGGGAATGCAGCTTGGATATCTCTCTAATCATTCAAAGAAAAGCAAAGCAAAGAAAACGACGATATGCATCACTCTGTATAGATGATCAGGATGGTAGAAATACGTATACGCGAAATTCTCCAATGGAGAAAATTCAAAGATTCCAGTATCTCAATGTCGCGCTTCAGGTCCCATCATCTCCGCAACAGCCGGCTCGTGCGTTGCAGAATCTGAGCTTGTGTGTTTCGGCGAATACAATTCTGTCGGACCCTTCTGTCGCCGCTGGGACATAAACCCCGGCGCAGTCATTTGCGCGCCCCCACTCATGATCGATTGGCGTTGTTTCCCACGTCGTCGTTCAACCAAAGCCCAAGCTACAGCACACAGTGCCAGAATTCCCAGAGGAACGCCGACTCCCACTCCAATTGCGGTGCTGTTGTTGTTGCCGCTACTGTGTGAAGAGGAGGATTCTGCATTTCCGTCGCTTGCGCATGTAGTATTGGTAGTCTCGGTTGTAGAACCCGTGGAAGCGTTGGACAGTGCGGCGCGACCGAAGATCATCGCCCCATCCTCGAGGACAAAAGGCGCATCTCCATTGGCGCATCGAGTAGAATTACTGTTCGCGCTTTGATAGCCACAGCAGTACATTGCGCGGCTGTCGCTGTTCAATCCCACGCTCACGATCGGGGCATTAGAGCCTGTCTGATAATTGACTGTGGAGGGTCAGCTAATCTATCAAGGTCACGTCTTGGTCTTGAGCGGAGACAGGCAACCAACCGCAATAATAGGCACAGAAGGTGCCCCACCCGGAATCTGTGCATGAACCCCGATACAGCGTAAAGGGTTGGGAGGTCGCGCTGAGGCAGTATCCAGAGCTGAGACAAATCGCGTCCGTCCCACAGCAAAAAGTGGTACTATTGCTGGTGCAAGGCACCGCGCTGGTGGCAGTGGTTCGATCGGGATTGTAGCATGTTGCTTCAATTAGGCCAGCAAATACCAAGCTGGCGACGGCCGGATAGAGAAAAAGGAGACGCATCTTTGCGCAAGACAAATACCTAGCAAAGGCAGGGACAATTGAATTGAGAGAAAGGGGAAGAGCAAATGAATGGGAAATTGGGGGCTATAAAGCGATTCATGTGATAAAATCTGATGCTGATGACTAGGGTAACTTCATGGACCCCATCTGATGCCAATGAGTTTGTTCCGCTGATAAGCAGGGGTCCCGTTGGTCCAGTTTCTCTTCAGTTCATGGCCCCCTGTTGCTTGGCAATCTGACTATAGGTTAGCTTGATTATTCGGATGGCTAGATGCGTCTAGACCAGTGTTGTAAGCCCTAATGAAGATTGTTGAAAGAGCGGGAAACTGCCCTATATTTGGCCTCCAGTGGTGTCTGGCTATCCTTTTTTTCAGGTATACTCTACAAATGCTCCACTTATCAATTTTAAGTCAAATGAAGCACCAGGGTCCGGCATTCAGGGTCCGGCATGCCAGGGTCCAAATTCATGACTAAAAAGTGGTGACAAAACTAGTCGCCTTGGGTAGTACTGTATCAAGTTAGCTGGACGCTAACTTCAGGAACTACCTTAGTGCTGACTGATCATGCACAGTTGGTAAGCTAACGATCTCGGTGCAGATAGAACAACATCAACGCTGCTCGGTCACGTTTATGGATGTCTCTGATAAAACTTCTATAGAGACTCTTATGTCAAACCTGCTTCAACGATATCATATGTCATCAGAAGTTCGGAGTCCGGCTATGGTGCCTTCGGGTTAAATGCCTAAGGCTCAGCGAGATTACGAAATTACCTAATCATAGCCTGCGCCTTGTCTAGACTTCTGGTCGTAATATGCATAAGTCAATAATTAATCTCTAGATTCCTGAATTATTTCTGAGTCGAATAAAAGCAATCCCGATCAGAAAGGTGATTCCAGCGGACGGTTCAGTCGCCCTTTGGATTCGGTGGCGTGGATCAATTGATGACAATGTACTAACCCAATATGGAAAGATTTGCACCCGGGTGCGACCGATGATTCGCTCTACAGTGGCATTAATTGTATACTGTATGGTTTGCACACAGGCAAGCATCGACTCGAACCGACTGTCAAAAAGGCAACTACATCAAATTATAGTCCAAGTAGATAGCAAGGCTTCGGGTTTTAAGTGACCGGAATATCATATATGCATACAAATCTTCCTCGCGCCATTCAAATATGACCAAGTACCTTACCTATGATGAATGCCAGACATGAAAAATGCATCAACCTGAGGGCATAAATTAAGATTTGGTTTGAGTGCCTCGTGATGACACGATACTAGCCTATTTTGTAGACTTCATATTTCCGGATTGTATATTCTCCAGCTCTCTCGGACTTAATATTTCATTTATCTCCAAGGACTTGCTGGACCCATATACTCAGAGGAACGATATAAGAAGGGGCACCGAACCCATTACAATTATTTTTTCTAAATAAGTTCGCACAAGAATTCATATCCGATCAATAGTTTATTCTTATTTTATTTCCTTGCCTCGAAAGATGTCTGGAAAGCAGATCCTTCGTTCGGAAGTCGTCCTGGGGAAGTATGGTCAGGCCCTTGCCGGCAGAACAGGTATTTTGATATGCAACTTTTCTTCAATAATCCCAAACTAAGATGATTGCCTCAATTCCATAGTATTGATAACCGGTGTATCCGATGAGTCCATTGCTGGCGAACTCGCCATCCAGCTATCAACCGCCAACCCCAAGCTCCTGATCCTCAGTGCCCGCGCTGAATCGAAGGTGTCGTCTGTTATGACCAAGATCAAAGAGACGAAGCCAAATATCGAGACTCGCTTCCTCAACATGGAGCTTGGTGATTTGGATGGGATTCGAAAGGCAGTGAAAAACGACCTTGCTGATGTTCCCAAGATTGACCATGTTGTTTGTGTGGCTGCCGTGATGGCCTGCCCATACAGCAAGACCAAGGATGGTTTTGAGATGCAATTTGGCGTCAACTACCTGGCAAACTTCCTGCTTGCGAAGCTGCTCTTGCCTAAGGTGCAGGTTGCGGGCCCATCGTCCTCCATTATCATTGTGTCGAGCTCTGCTGCTCGAATGGGCAAGATCAACTTTGAAGACATTGGCTTCAGCGTAGGTTTTTTTTCATTACTCATTCAGTATAAATCATCCTCTGACATCAACATTACATATAGAATGGAGATACCTACGAGCCTATGGCTGCATATGGACAGTCCAACGTCGCACGGATCATGTTTGCCAAGAAGCTTGGTGAGAAACTGAAGAGCCAAGGCATCCGGGTATTCAGCATTGATCCCGGTGGTATGTACAGATTTGTCTATCCCATGAAATAGATTGAGAACTTACTTTGTTAGCGGTCCGCTCTGGTTTACAGAAGCACTTTAAGCCCGAGTTCCTTCAACAAATTGAAGAGTGGAGGGAAATTGGCAGTAAGTCCGCAGTACTTTGATACGTTGATCAAGGAATGGCTATACTAATGAGAATACAGGTCTGGTAGACCTGGATGGAAAGGAGTTCAGCATGTCTAAATGGGCGAGCCGATCTGAAGGCGCAGCCACAATGATTACTGGGATGATTGACCCCACCATCGCAGGTAAGAAGATATATCATTATCCATGGCTTTTTTACAAGGTCCAATACTGAATATTCCAGAATCGACTGGGTCCTTGCTCAACCAGAACGCCGTCGCTGATGACGAGCTGCACAGCCAATCTCGGGATGAGCAGAATTGGACCCGACTTTGGGAACTGAGCGAGGATATGATCCAAGAGAAATTTTCTTTATAAAATGTTTCCAAAGGAAACTGCATATGTATTATTGATTTATTTTCTCGATTGAAGAGTGCCGAAACTCTATGAGCTTCAAAGGCTTCTCTCCACGTTTTCTTCTCCAGTGATTTGTAGAAGCGAGGAGGTCAGGACATTCCTTGAAGAGCCATTCCCATTTGCGTAATACACTCTCGGAAACTTCGTATGCTGCCGGATCCCATGATTCGCCCCAAACAAACAGCCCAATACTCGGAGAGGCACTACAGAGGCCATAAAGATCGCCACATAATTCGTCTTCATCGTATGTGCCCAGTCTGTACAAAAGAGTATCCCTGAGAGACCGCATAGGCAGTAAATCAATCCAGGGGTGGTGGATGACTTGCTTTTGCGCGGAAGTAGGCTGTAAAGATGGCGGTAGCTTAATTGAGAATGGCCCGGGGATATTGAAGAACGACGCGATGTCTTCGCATAGTACTTCTCCCGTCAACCCCATACTTGCAGCGTTGTTGAACATCGCGAGCATGACGTTATATTGGGTGAACAGAGGAACTAGGGTAGGGGTCAGAAAACCATTGCTGACGGCATGATTCACTCGCTGTTGTAGTTGAGCCCAAGACTCGTCGTGTGGCATGTGAGGGGCAACCGGATATGAGCTTTTGTCGTTTATTTGACTTATAGATTGGCATGTTTCTTGCCGCATCTTCTTTGCCACAGCGCTAGAGCTGATGCCTGTATCCTCTGGAGAGGATGTAGCAGCCGTGGCCTCATTTGTGTAGACAACCCATCGTCTTCCCTGACGTTTGGGCTCTCCTGCGGCCTGTAAAGCCTTTCTTTTCCCTGCATGTAGAATGATGATCAGCATTCGAGGGCTGGAGCTTGGGGCTTGGAAGGTATCAAGGGATGCTACGCACGGCTAGCTCGCTGGTTGAGCCGATTTTGAAGCTTCCGCCTCGACGCTGGATCTAAATGAACCGAGCTCTCTTCGAGTAATATAGCACTGGATGTTTTTTCTGATATGTTTTGTGATTCCATGACGTATTAGTCGTTCTGGGGTGTAACGGGTGAGAAGAGAAGGATCAAGCAGACGGTGGCGCGTGAGAAATACGAATTCGGGATTAAGGTTCTAAACGCCGCCACACTCCCGGAATCGCACTAGCCGCTTGGAGGGGGGGGGGGGGGGGGGGGGAAGCTGTCAAAAGCAAACCGAGTACTCAATCTACAGGACATAACAGATATGTAAGTCAGGCTTTATTGTTGGACTAGTGCTGCTCGAATGCAGTTTCTGGATTAATTATATAATCTCAGGACCAAAGACGCTAAGTTCACGGGCGTCACCAATGCAGTATGGCAGCTCAATAGAATATACAGCGTGCCCAAGAGGTGCTATACTCATCCCTGTATTCATGCTTGTTCAGGAATATTTTGAGGCCAAAGTTCCAAGTTTCTCTCCTGAGTAGTGTGTTATGCAGGTTATTGCATAGAGGGGTCCAGGGTGAGGCCGTGGCCCACGAAAAGCTGTTTGATTCCCTCCGGACCGGTTGAGACAAGAGGTGGACAAGCCTCTTCGAGGCATAGATGGCGAGACGAGATTAGATGTTGATATAGATTCCAATTAATCTCTGGGCACCCTATTAGATGACGGGTGGACCGCGAGGGCCTACCTGACCCCACGGTCTTGAAGATGCCTCAGTTTGTCGTCGTCTGAGATGCACTCCGTCGGCACGTCGTGTCTCGGGCAGCTACAGGAGCACAATGTTGGCAATCACAGATCTTCAAAGAGTTCAATTTTCAGCTTCATCGACCAATTGTTCAACCTGCTGTTCGGTCCACCGATGAAACAGCTTCCGAGGGTCCGAGAGGTCCGCTTGTGCCGGCTGGCCACCCTTCACGGACTGGACATGAAGAACGGGCACGTCGAACTCATAGACATCCTTCCAAGATTTATTTTCTGAATCCATTATATCCTTTTCGACGTAGTCAAAGGGCCGACGCTTCTGGACTTGGATCACTGCGTGCTTCGCGGTATCGCATAGGCCACACCCGGCGCGGGTGAACAAGGTCAACCGCGCGGGATCGAAAAGAACGCGGGTTGGAAACATGGCGAGGAAACGACTGGATCAAACCGACGAAGAACCTCAAAAGCCAGCTCGAAAGGCAAAAGTCAAAAGTCAAAAAAGACCCGGGCGCGGACAGTGGTGACGTTGCGGAAGGACAGAGATCAACGCGGTCAGACCGACTTCTCCGCGTGAAATCGATGGAACCTTCGAGCTTCGCCGGCTAAACCGCGTTAGGCAAGCTGGGCCCGGTTGCTTTCATGCGTTTCGATTCTAGGACTTCCTCCAGATCTTTCGCCCCGTCTTCGATCCTGATCCTCGACGACTCTCCTGTTACACACCATGGCCGGCAAGTGCGTCCACAAGGGATGTGGGAAGACCTTCTCCGACCCAGAGGAGGATTGCGTGTATCATCCGGGTCCCCCAGTGTTCCACGAAGGGCAAAAAGGTAAGTCCAGGGACCTTGGTGCTAGAGCTATTCCCCATCCGTTTCTTGCCTCGACCTCTCTTGTTTATGTCGGAATCTGCTATTCTATGATTTCTCTTGCGATTCCCCCTCGCATTGCCCCCTCGCAACCTGGAAGCTAACGGGGCCAGGCTGGAAATGCTGCAAACCCCGCGTCTTGACGTTTGAGGAATTCCTCGCCATCCCACCTTGCACCACCGGCAAACACTCGACTGTCGATGACACACCGGCCCCGGAACCTCCCAAGGTCACCGAGGAGCCTCCGGTGCCTTCGGCCTCCCTCGAAGTGAAGGCGCCTGAGCGCACTGCGATCTCCCCCGCCATCCCGCCGCCCACACCCCCCGCGAAACCCATTGAGGAGCCCGACTCGGACGATCCCTCCCTCGAGATCCCCGCAAATGCAACCTGCCGCCGGCGAGGTTGCGGTACAACTTATACGGGGTCGGCTGCCCGCGATGACGAGAAGTGCGTGCACCACCCGGGTCAGCCTGTCTTCCATGAGGGCAGCAAAGGATGGTCCTGCTGCAAGCGTCGCGTGCTGGAGTTCGATCAATTCCTGAAAATCCCAGGCTGTACTGAGAAGGTCCGGCATATGTTCGTTGGCAAGCCCAAGCCCGAGGGCGAGGAGAAGGTCGAGTCGGTTCGGTAAGTTCGATCGTGTGGTTCCAGTCCGACTTGCTATCCGCATTTCCATTGTTACATTCTTGTGGAAGTAGCTCAAAATGATCCGCCATGCTAACTCAAGGGTATTGTCTCCGCCAGCAATGATTTCTACCAAACCTCATCCTCGGTCAATGTCTCGCTGTATTTGAAGAAGATTGACAAGGAGCGTGCCCGCGTCGACCTCGCCGCCGACACGATCACCTTTGACCTCCCCACCACTGACAACAAACGATTCCAAGATACCTACAAGCTCTTTGCTCCCATCGACCCGGCGAAATCATCCTTCCGGGTCCTGGGCACCAAGCTCGAGCTGTCGCTGGTCAAGGCCGATGGGACTAGCTGGCCGGTACTGCGCAGCGACGATAAGTGGAGTGGACAGCGGATTCAGATTGGCAATGCTGGACGGGCATAAATGGCACAAGCAGGAATTGGACCTTGGCCTAGGCGCATAGAAGAGGGAAACAGGAAGGGGAGCCCTGGATCCTCGAAATAGGCCGCGATTTTGTCAAAGCTTATGATAATTTTGGGCTCCGTGATGAAGTATTTCTTGGAGGATCCCTCTTGAGGCCGCTTTACGATGGTGATGACCGGGGCTAGCTTGAGCAGCCTACAACGAAACCGCAAAAATCAAAATTATAATGCAAGAACTCGAGCGCCGAGGGCGCGCACGCGCAAATCTCGCAGGTTTCTGGGTCTTTCGAATGGCAAAAAAAAAACCCGGCAATTCCCATATGGGCATGTATACAACTTGTAAACAGTCGAGGCCGCAGCACTCTTGACCACATACGACGTTCCGCCGGCTGTTGAGCCCCTCCATGACGGAGATCTGCTCGGTCGTTGGCAGCAGGGGAATGGGATCGAATGCTTGGCATTCTTAAAAATCCAATCCGGACCTCGCTTCTTCCCACATAAGAAAACAAGCTCGAGATCCTTGTCCAGACCAATTACGCAATACGGTTGCATAGAGATTTATCTTGCAGAACAGATATTGTAAAAAATGGAATATATCGACCCCTCCACAGCTAGAGCGCATGGAGCTCCCGAAAGGGAACCCTAGCACAGCCATAATTGGAAGGGAAAAAGAGAGACGACCGTTGTTCTCTGAGGCCGGGAACGGAAGGAAACCCATAAAGGTTGAAAAACCACGAGGATAACCCTCAGCAAGCCACGTTTTGTGGAGCCACAGGATTGATTTACATTTGTAGTAAACCGCTACTGATGATGGAGAAGAAAAAAAAAACAAGCAAGGTCGGGATGGCCGGCGGCGTATTTAAACAAAATCTTGCCAAATGGCGCTAGTGCCGATTGGGGACCAGGAGAAATAGTTTGGCCGGTGTACCGAAAGGTGGGCCCGCTCGTGATCCCAATTATGTAATTGGGTCATGTGACCTGCTCCATGTCTCAGCCTCGCATGTGAAAGAGAAAAAAAAAGAGGCCTCCTCCACTTGGGTGGAGTCTGGCCCAGCCGTAGAATAGGAATGTCTTGAACAATGGCTCAGCAGAATAGTGTCATCATCCTCCATCACGAGTCTCACAATCGAGAGGGGTCGCAGTCAAGCGCATTGCCGTGACAGTGCGACATGATGATGACCACGTACCCCATCCTTTATTCTATTTGACTATAGAAAAAGTTCGAGGTTGTTTTTTTTTCTCCTCTGGACGGAGTATACCCGAAAGTCCATGCCCATATATATATATGTATATATCGTGTTCTCGACTCCAGGTCATAGAACTATGGAGTGAGACCCTGGACAATATCGAAGAGACGTCTAGGGTCTTCCAATGCCATTGGGGTCGATTCAGCAGGACTGACATCGTGCCCGAAGTATCCACGCAGTACTCTGGACTCCGTGTATCTATCTATATTTGCCGGCCGATCGGCGACGGGCGACCGTGGGTTCAGGGTCCTGGGGGCCAGGCACTGAAGTTACATGAGCCGCCACCGAGTCCCATTTTTCTCCCTGCTGCTCCATGCGGGTTCCAGCAGGATGTCAAATACCCTTAGCCGAAACTGGGTCCTAGTACATGCCTCGACTCACATGGTTTGGTCCGTAGCGGTGACAGCCTCCACGACGTCCTAGATAGGAGGTATAAGTCGAGGTATGCCAGGTATACGGAGTACCTGCCGCCCGTTTAACCAGTTGACTTTGGTAGTGCAGCTAGTTCACCCAGTGGTCCCAATCAAGGAGCGGGCAGCACGACTCTGTGTTTCATTCCACTGTTGAACGGCGCTCTTTTACCTTTTTTAGGTCTTTCGGGTCCAAACTTCGTTGCCTTAGTCCAATGGGCTGCCGAACCCTGGAAGTCCCTCATGCGACCACTTGCCCCTTAAGACCCCAAGTCCCCCTCCATTTTATTGCGGCCAATATTTAGTTCCCCGTCTTCCTTTCTCTCTCTCTCTGCCCTCCCCACTCCTTTGTCTTTCTCTTTTACACCACTTCACCCTGCAGATCTCTCTGCGACCACGAGAGATTGTCGAGCGTTAAATTCCCCTGATCCAACCGCGCCGGCCATTCCAACAGTTCTGTCATTGGACTACAGAACCGCCCCCCCTCCTCGTTCAGACCTCCGCGACAAAGCGCCTGGCCAACGTTGCCCCAACTTCGGCATTCTCGCATTGACACGCTTCTTTCCTCCTACTCCTTCTCGCCAGCATGGACTCCTCCAGCCCAAACGGTGCCCCCCCGGCCCTCCGATATATCCCTCTGTCCTACAGTCCCGCCGATTCGCAAGCCTCCGCCCTCCGCCTCATCCTGACCCTTCTCCCCGACTGGGAGGGACCCGGCAACAAGATCGAGTTCGTGCGATTCACCGATGGCATCACCAATACTGTGCGTCCCGCCCTTTGGCTTCCCGTTACCTGTTGCGGGGACTGGGCCCTTGCCCTTACTGGACTCGGTTTACTGACATCACCCTGCAGCTCCTGAAAATCATCAACCGCAAGCAGGGCTTGACGGACGAGCAGATTGACAATGAGGCGGTACTGATGCGCGCATATGGCAATGGCACAGAGATTCTTATTGACCGTGAAAGTACGAACCTCCCCCGCGCCGATCCTCTTCCCTGCAGCCTTTATTCCCCTCCTCCCCTGGACTGGTTTCTCTCCGACGCTCTTTCTTTCCAGGGGAGGGTTTTCCCCTCCGCAGCTGCTCCAGTGCGACCTGTGATACTAATAGTAGACCCGTTCGGCGCTTTCTAGGAGAAACCACATCCCATGCCCTCCTCGCCAGCCGAGGCCTCGCTCCGCCCCTTCTTGCGCGCTTCAAGAATGGCCTCCTTTACCGGTTCATTCGCGGCAAGCCTTGCGGTCACGAAGACCTGGTCACCCCTCCGATCTTCCGTGGGGTTGCGCGCAAACTCGCACACTGGCACGCCGTACTCCCTACCACTGGGGCAGGCTCTGCTCCCTCAGACGAAGCCTCTGTGGCCGACAAGCAGTCCGATTTGACTGTCATCCAACCGCGGCGCGCCGGCTCGTCCATGTGGGCGGTCCTCCAGCGATGGGTCCTCGCTCTTCCCGTGGCCACACCAGAGCAGCGGGCCCGGCGATTGAGCCTGCAGCAGGAACTCCAGTGGGCGGTGGGCCAACTTGATGATGGGCAAGGCATTGGTGAAGACGGTGTAAGTGATTCGAATGCTCTCTTGGCTGCATTTCTCTCCCTTCCCTTTTCTTGGCAGCCTGGTTAACCCTAGTGACCTCGGGGTGTTTTTCTACAGCTGGTTTTCTCGCACTGTGATCTCCTGTGCGCGAACGTGATTGTCCTCCCGAGCGACGAAGCCCGTCCACAAATCTCGGACGATGGCATTGCCCCGGTCAACTTTATCGATTACGAGTACGCCGTTCCCGCACCGGCAGCCTTCGATATTGCCAACCACCTGGCCGAGTGGATCGGCTATGACTGCGACTACAACATGATCCCTACCAAATCGGTGCGCCGGGAATTCCTGACCGAGTATACCAAGAGCTACTGCCAGCACCGTGGCCTTGAGCCGTCCTCGGAGCCTGAGATCGTCGACCGGCTCTACCAGGACGTTGATCGGTTCCGTGGCATTCCTGGATTGTACTGGTAAGTTCTGTCCCATCTTCGTTGGGGTTTCCATCCGAACCACCCACATTTTTTTTTCTTTTTCCTCGCATATGGGGGGCCGTCAAAATCTAGCGTGTGCTAACGTTTGGTTCCACTTTAGGGGGGTGTGGGCTCTGATCCAGGCCCAGATTTCGCAGATTGACTTCGATTACGCCAGCTACGCTGAGCTCCGCCTAGGCGAGTACTGGGCGTGGAAGCGTGAGGTTGACGGGAGCCGACAACTGGCCGGCGAGAGCATGCCCCTCCGTGAGGAGCGCTGGGCGCAGGAGGCATAGGCAGGTTCTCTGTCCCGCGGGAGAGCCAGTCTCTTCTGTCGGCCGCGAGCGACCCCTCTTTTCTTTTCTTTTTTCTTCCCACTGCATTGACGGCGCATTCTTAGTCGACGACACCCCCGTATCGCTCCTTGCATTCTGCGCCCCTCTTCTTAGGGCTACCGACAGGACCCAATTGGTCCTCATCGTCATAATCTGCATGCTCCACAGGCTCCAGCAAAAGAGAAATCGCTCTTCTAGTCTGACTTTCTTTTTTGCCGCTGGGCCAGGGACGGATGATGAAGCGGATGACGTTCGCCTCGTTCATGGTTTCCTAGCGAATGTCCAATGGCGGCCCGACAGGAGAACCACGTGCCGAGGCAGCCTGAGGCACCCTCTGCATTGCGACGTCATGGTGTTTTTGTTCACGTCTTCTGTGTTTCTCTCTTCTTGCTGTTGCGGTGTCCATTCTCATTTTCTGCTGTTTCATTCTGGTGTTGGGTGTGCTAAAATCATGACTTCTCTCATCCCATCTTGCACATAGTCCCCATGTCTCCCCCAAATTTCCATCTACACCACTCCTTTTGGGGGGCCCGTGGATCGGAGATAGCACGGGCTGTTCAGAGCTAGCTAGGTTAATACTAATCGTGTGTGGATTTTCCCGAATCGGCGTGCCCCGTTACCGCTTGTCCCATTGTATGCACTTGGGTTCCACTGCTGCAGAGTCGCTGCTCGCAGATGCAGACGCCACTAAGTGAAGCAGAGAGTCCGCTAATCTGGCGTAAATCGACCCGGTAGGTGGATGTCCTCGGTACTTTCCAAGACCGCACACACATTGTCCGCCTCACCCTCTTCTCTCCTCCATCATGTCTGCTAGACAAGGCTTCTGCCCACGAGAAAGGCGACGAAGCCGACGACAGCCCTTCCCCTCCCCGCCCACCCCCAAACGCCGACAGATCCTACGGAGACATCGGCGGTATCGCGATGAATCTCTCCTCTCTCTCCCCTCCAGTCCCAGCCCGATCTCCTCCAGCAGGGACACAGCCCAGCCCCACCGGCCTCTGCATCTCCCCCTCTGAGACTGCATTGTATACTCCTCGCCCTCCCACACTCGCCTCGGGCCGGGCCTCGTCCGATACCGCACCGCACCGCCCTCCTCTTCCCCAAACCACAGCCACTGCAACAGCCGCGCATACCGCGCCGTCTACCACCGCACCCCGCAACTGCGCAATGAACCGCCGCACCAGCACTGTCGTGACTACTCTTCGCCCTGGCCTAGTTGCCCCGCGCCTTGAATAGAAACGCCGCCGCATGGATCTCATACCTGCCCTCGCCCAACCACCTAAGCTAAGCTAGACAGAACCAAATTTTGAAAAGAAGAGACTGAACAAATGGCGACTGTACACTTACAGATCAAACCTGCGCCGGTAGGAACCGTACCAGCGCGCGCCGCATCAAGCTCCGTCACAAAAACGCGCAGCAGTGCCATCCCCGCGTCAATCGCCGCACGATCAGCCCGAGTGTAGCGCCTCCGCGAGGCGAAGAGGATGTCGTGTTTCTATAGCCAGGAAACGAGGTCGTCCCCGGTGGCTGGGCTTTGGATCGAGGCTTGGGAAGTCGGCGGTTGTGAGGCGTGCGGAGAGGCCTGTCCGGTGCGAATGGAGATCTGGCGGTCTGAGAGGTAGGTGCCGGTTTTTTTTTTTTTGGAGGAGGCTGTCGTAGTATTAGCCTGGCTATGCATATACCTGGGTCGCCGAGGTCAACTAGTTTGTTCTGGCTTATTCTGTCTTGTCTTTAGTGCATCAACAAGTCAGTATTTAATCCTATATAGTATTTTAGCATCTTTTGGTCTCGAGATCCCGCGCGTGCAACAAGAACTTGAATGATGGTGCATGCTAGTTGCAAGAACAAGGATCCTGACAGCAAGATTCATCTTGTCACAGACTTGCGGGTCGTTCATTCTGAAAAACCGTATGATCATGTGGGTCTTTCTTCATCATCGGGCTGCACTTTTGCCAACAAAACCAAGCGATGAATGACATTATGGCGGCGATTGGAGAGGCTGTAGATTATACTAGACTCTCCAAGCTTCAGTTGTTATCAGTAGGGAAGCTGAATTTCACAATCTCTCATTCTCTCAGAGGACTTGTTCCGGAATCAAAGATCAGTCGACAAGCTGAGCGCAAAGAAAGTAGCTGATATACCAAACAAGCCCCTCAGATCCTGGATGAAATACCTGATTGTTACTTTGATTTTGAGCGCATTGAGTTTTGAACATTGAGATGAGTGACAACCACAGTAAGTCTTTTATTTCGCATGAATTTAGGAGTCTTTATCTTGATACAAGAAAAGACACAAGATATGTATTAATGCAGACCATCAGTGATAACCGACATAATCAAACGACTGTCTACCGACCGATGTACTTGAGCTCCAAATACCGCGCTGGAATATAAGACAACGCCGTCACCACGAATGTAAACTCATTCGCAACATCGCCACCATAATCTCCAATCAGGGCAGCAAGAGGGCCAATAAACCAAGTCTCATCCATGCCCATACACCATGCCACAACTCCAAGTGCAAATGCTATTGACGCGCCGATGCCCAATGGAAGCTTGGCGGGGTCGTTCCACCCCTCCAAGTCATAGTTATCAAAGTTGCCCTTGCGGAAGATGTAATGCTCTTCGAAAAGAATGATCGCATAACTTGTGCACCAATACCCCAGTAAACTCAGGAAATCCTGAAGATAGGTATTCAGCTTCTGCCGACCACCAATGGACAATGCGAGAATGCAGGCGAAGCAGAATAGTGTCCATATGAAACGAGGTATCCGGGCAAAGGGTCGTGAGAGTTGTTGGAAGGAGATCGCAGCACTGTAGATGCTGATGACGTTGACATTGATTCCAGACAAGACGAGCAGAGTGAGAAGAAATTTCGCAAATCCCCGGGGATAGAGCATGTCTTGGATGAGGTAGCCGATTCCTTGATCCTCATACGCATTGAGCCATTCACCTTGATTGTTCAACGCGGAAGCAACGACACAGCCAGCGACCATGCCGATGGAGGTGGGAATTGCAATTCCAAAGGTTGTCATGAGGAAGACCTTGACACGGCTCACATTGGTAGGATAATGAACATAGTAGTCGCTGGCCATGGTGCACCATGACGCGCTTGAGCCATAGACAACCGCGATCAGACTCAAAACTGCCCCCGTGAGATTGAGGCCGGTCACAGTGGGTGGTGCCGTATTGTCGGCATACTTACCCGTCTCGCCGTAGAAAATAAGAAAGATGACGAAGAAGATAATCCAGGCCCATCTCTCGTAGATCAGAATGGCATTTAATCCGACGAACGAGATGATAAGCGCCACAACAGCTAAGATGACAATTCCCAGAATCAAGGACACATGTCCATCTGAGACCGCTGTCAAAGCCAGACCTCCAGTGATACATGATACGGCAGCCCAGCCCATCTGCTGGATGCTATTGAGCAAGGCGACAAGCTTGTTGGGCCACCAACCGAAGCTATAGCGACTAACACTGATCTGTCGCAATCCAGTGGCGGCGCCAAAAGTCGCGCAAAATCCGCTCAGTGATGCAGCCAAAATTGAAGCCAAAATAGTGATCACTATCGACTGCTTTAGGCTGAGACCGAATTCCCACCCGAGAAACCCAGTCGCAAAGCAGGACGTATTCATTGTGCCGCTTGCCCATAACAATGCCATTGACAGCTCTTCCACCCAATGCACCTTTCGCTTGTCTTCGGGTCGTTTGCGAGTAATGGCTTCGGACTCTATCCCGAGTTTCTTGTCCATGCGAGCCTCCAGGGCTCGGAGCTTGGCTAGGGTGCCGGTCTCGTGAGAAATAGCGGCATTGTTGTCGTTCGCATCGGCCTCGAGCGAATTCTGTTCCTCGGAAGAGTAGTAGACCCTGTTAGGGCCCTTTTCTGGATCGAACGCCATATGCCAGATTCACTCTCGTGATGGGAGAAAAGAATCGCACGAGGGCAATAGAGCAATTGACTTGGAAAGTACGGAGCCGGTACTGTGGGGGGCCATTTTAACGCGGGAGGCTGGTCGCGGGGAAAGATAAGGCGTGCCCGGGCAGGTCATTCCACTGTTGCCACTCTTTCATTCTAATAAGACGGCCTTTTTTACCTCGCAGAGCTGAGTGGCTGGTTGGGAGGTAAGTGTCCATTAGACCGATATACCCTTTCCCCTTTCGGACTCGCCTCTCACACCAAGGCCGCGCCACGTAAACAGTCGATTGGATGGCTCTCGGGCTATCTACGGACTCCGCTTCTACAAAGTTAGATCATGGAACAGTGCACGTGGATGTGGATTAGGGGAACTGAATCCAGAAATCGTAGAGGGAGGTGACATTAGATTTTCGAAGCAGGAAACAAGATGCAATTGGATGTGCTATTTCACTTTTGGGCTGGAATTTATGGGCTCATCTGGTCATGCGGAGGACAAAGGTCGTAATTCGACTTGGCTGACATGGATAAGTTGGGAACAAGCCTTGCCCAGAAGGCTTCGGATAAGCTTATCCCTACTTGTTGTACACAAAGAGATAAGCTATCTCGCTCTACCACTTGTGGCGACAAGGGGTATGTTTAACTGTCATTATCGTGAGTGAAATCAATTATGATCAAATTTCTTATCACTATCTCGAAAGACAGGGCAGACCATTTAATTTATTGTCACTCGGACCTGCGCTCGATGGTGTCGGAGAAATCCGAGCCTAAGATTATGTCAGAGTTAGAAGTGGGAACGCCAAGAAAGAGCAGAAAACGAGGCCGACAAAGAATGTCCAAACAAGAGGCAGAAATGCCCTAGTATGGGTAAGTGTAGTGATAATCTCATTTTTACAATGTTGATACATTGTGGAGTCCCTGAGGGGACTTCGTTGATCTATAAATGACATTCAAAACGATACTAATTCCCCTCTAAATATGTTTTTCGCCACCATTTCACAGAAATGAATAATGAGAAACGCATATTCAGCTTTGACTGCCACGGGCAGACAATGGAATACGGTCCACATCGAATTCCAGCAGGGTAAGTCCCCCAGAGGCATGGCCCAAGACAAGAGTGTCAGCATAGACGGCCATACATGTAGCTCGATACTCAGCAGGCAGCCAGAGTAGACGGTCCATGTGGCATGTTATCCATGGATTGGTGACAAACAAGGACCGTCGATTCCTGAGCAGGCGCAAAGACTTTATTTGCCCTGAAATGATTCTTCGGGACCGCCTTGGTCTCTTGAACAGTCCATCTCCAAAGAATACACCAGACTTGCTACCGTTGACTACCATCATATTGCGCAACACACCAGTCATGACTTCCCAGACTCGGATGCTACCATCTGATGATGCGGAAGCAATAAGATGCCCGTCTGACGAAATTGAAGTGCTATTCACCTTGTCGATATGGGCAAAGGTACTGAGAAGTCCCCCTGTTGCAACGTCCCAAACGTAGATAGATTCCTCCAAAGCGCAGACCAGGAAGTCGCTGTGGGGTGAAAATTTGACAAACTTAATGATTGTGGTTCTTGCGTGCCTTTGGTGGGTCGGTCCTTGGGCGTCGATTTCCTTGATCTTGCTTCGATTCATGTTGATAGTACAATACCTACGGAGTTTGGCGGTGTGCCAAACCTGAATGGTACCGTTCCCTAAGATCAATGCCATGAGCTGACTATTTCTTGAAAAAGCGACGGATCCGAAAGACACAGCTTCTTCTGGAGGGGCAGGTGGTGTTCGGTGTTCTCGTTTGCTTCGTGTTCCCAAATCATCGAGAAAGAGTATGTCATGCCGTTCTTTCCGGGCGGCGAAACGGCCATTTGGCGAAACAAAGACCTCATAAGCATGTGGCCCTGTGACTTTTTTCTGTACCGAACCAGTAGCAACTTCCCATATAAAGGCCCCCCCATTGCTCGATGTTGAAGATATTTGTCTGTCGTTATCGAAAAAAGCCACGGTATTCACAGGCGTATCATGACCTTTCAGAATTTTCTGGACTTTCTTATCCCTCAGACTCCATATCCGCACTGTGGTATCGGTAGAGCCTGATACAATATACTGGCCGCAAGAGGAAAATGCAACACTGTTCACACTGGCACCATGACCCCTGAAAGTGGCCTGTACGACCCCTGTTGTCGCTTCCCATATACAGATTGAACCCTCTTCAGATGCAGACGCCACGTGCTGACTGCAAGGAGAAAAGCTCAGAGATTTCGTAGGCTCCCGGTGACCAATAAATGTCGTGCGTATCCAACCCGATGTAACGTCCCATATGCGCACAATCCTGTCATCGGATAACGAAGCAAGGAGTTGGTTATTAGGGGAAAAAACTGACATGATCAATCTTCAATGTTTTTCCCTTTTCGAGCTTACAGCATGACCACTCCGTAAAATTGCCATTCGTAGCTTGCCAGTGGTATATTGCGGCATCGGCCCAAGTTCCCACTATTTCCTGACCGTTAGATGAGAATCCAACGGTAGAGGACCACGCCAGACCAATGTCCATGAAAATGGGGCCTCTGTCAATTACAGATATTAGTGCGCCTGTAGATGTGCTCCATAAACGAACAGTATCATCTGTAGATATCGAGGCCGCCAACTCGCCATTTGGTGAGACAGCAACCGCAGTGACCGTGTCTTTATGTCGCGGCAGGCCACTAGACCTGGACGGCTTTACAGTATCCCAAAGCCGAACTGTACAGTCTGCCGATGCCGAGACAACAATGTTCTCAGTTGGAGAGAAGCTAATAGCTTTAACTGCAGCCGTATGACCTTCAAATGTTGCAAGCTCGCGGAATTCTGCGGGTTGCCATATCATCACATTACGGTCATTGGAGCCAGATACTAGAAGATGTCCATCTAATGAGAATATGACATCATTGATGCCGCCACTGTGACCTTCGAGGACAGCGAGTCGGGATTTTGTTGAGATATCCCATAGATAGATATTCCCATTAGCAGAACCAGCAGCTAACACGTTTTGAGGGGACATTGAAACGGCATTGAGCCAGCCCATGCCTCCCCGAAATCGGGTATGGAGCACTCCCAAATCAGCATCCCACAGGCGGATGGTTCCATCGGCGGATACCGTCGCGAGAAGACAGCCATCTGTTGAATAGGTGACATCGTTTACCCAATTCTTATGGCCCTGAAGAATATGTCGTGATGACATCGTGGTGGTGTCCCATATCTGCACGGAACGATCATTTGATACGGATGCGAGAGATCTTCCATCTGGCGAAAAGGAGATTGCGTTAATCAGACTTGTATGCCCTTTGAGAATACCGCACGTATCCCCTGTACTCGGGTTCCATAACCGTATTGTGCAGTCGTTAGAAGCAGACGCCAGAAGTCGATCATTAGGAGAATAGGCGACTGCTTTCACTATATCTGTGTGGCCTTCTAATGATGTTTGCGTAGAGCCGGTTACAACATCCCATAGACGAACTGTGTGATCATTCGACACAGATGCAACAAGACATCCATCATTAGAGAAGGCGACATCATTTACCCAGTTTTTGTGGCCCTCAAATGTTTGAATGAGTGAACTCCATTCGTCTCGCACAGCCGGTAACCGGCGGATCCAGTCGGGTATATAATGTTTGAATTGGTTTCGGATGATGCTCCGGTTTGGGGCAAAAATCAGGGATGAGGAATAGATCTGCAACGGTGTCTCTTCAATGGCCGAACGGCTTTGAAGAAGAAAACGGGTTGTATCATGTAACAGGTGAAATAGATCACTATTCACAGAAACCTAGAGGTTGTAAGTATTTAATCTTCTTAAGAATGCTTAAGTAGCATGCCTTGATGCAGGACTTCAACTGCGTAATGATTGATAACCCATCTGATATCTTGCCGAGGAGACTGAGAGCTTCAATCCAGTGAAGAAGATGCGACTGCAAGAAGCTATGCACGACCAATAAAAGATCCTGATGATTTTTGGGATTTCCAGATCCTCCAATATATTCCAGGAGGTGATGACCCCAAAAGCACACGGCATATGACATTCCAGCGAGTGTCTCATTGGCTGGCAAGTGTGATATCAAATATCCCGGGTGTTTCAGATCTAACAAATCTCTTTTCAAGATATTGGACATGGTCTGTATGGATTGTGTCACTATTTTGGCATGCTCTTCCGCCTGATCGCCATCAAATATTAGCTGTCCACTACCAGTGACCAAGTAATCCTTTGCAGATTGATGAATAAAGCTGATCTCTCCTTCTTGAGTTGTCAAGAAAGACCCACATAATTCGATCGTGCTCCTCATACCGTTTATATTGCTTGCCAAACGGGGTGGGAGAAAGGTAATCGCTTGCAATTCCTTCAAGTTGACAGGCCGAAATACCAGGGCCATTGAACGAAGAATTCCTTCGCAGACTTCGTATTGACTCTTGCGCAAATTCTTGATCTGAGAGAGCATATGATCATACAGCGGCTCAAGTCCAGATGGTAGCTCCTCGACGATTGCTTCGGCCTCCCAGCTCTCAGCACTTGCGAGCTCATGGCACACTAGGGCCACCCAAAGAAACGTATTTCCCGCCTTCTCTCGCAAGATCTGCCCCACATGATTCCTCAGATCGAGATCGTAAAACCTGTCCTGTGAAAGTAAGTTCATTTTGTATTCAATAAACGTTGTCACTGCCTCGGCAATAGGATTTTGGTTCTCTTCCAGGTCTATGCGATGCTGAACGGCAGTTTGTCCAAGCATCTGTGCAATATCTGGTCTGTGACGACTGGTCAAAATCCATTTCACCCTCGACGGTAGTCCTGAAGTTCCTTGAACAACCAAATTCAAAAATTTATCCAATCCGGTGCTGCACTCGTCGATTGCGTCAACAAGAACGTAAACCATGGCAAGCGCTGGATCTTGTAAAATATTGACGAAGATTGAGCGGAGAGCAAAAAAAGCATTCGGGCCCTCGAATAGTCTCTCTCCAAACTTATCATACTCCACCAGGACGTGTCGCATCAGTGATTGATCTTGGCCAACAATCATCCAAATTAGGCCACGAAGAATGCAAATAGCATTGTTCAGTGTTACAAGATTACTCTGACAAAAGAAATATGTAAGAATTCCTTGGCCTGGCCGACTCTGCAAGTGGGCCGTAATCTCGTGCACAAGGCCAATCATTAACATGGTTTTTCCTTTACCTGGATCGCCTCTAATCCACAAAAGTTGGTCCTGGTCTGCTTCTTGCCAGGCTTTGAATTTGGAATCTGAGAGTATCCATGAATAGCAGTCCCTAAGGAGATTGTCTCTATCACTTTCAATGCGCTGCTTGTCCTTTTCCGGGTCTGTCACAAAGAGGTGTCGAAGACACTCGGTAGACCGTTCATCGTTGATACGAGGCGCTGCTAGAAGAAAATGGTCAGCCATAGCGCTCTGGGGGAGAGATCAAAAAACAAAAGGTTATTCCATAAATATGAAGATCAACGGACCGTGGATAGGTGTTAGGTAGCTGAGGAGTTCTTTGGCGATCCCTGCTGCCGCGGCCGCAGCGTATGGTTGCCAAATGTCATTCTTATGAGAATCACAATAATCAGAAATGCCACGAATAACCAGGCAAGGGAAATCATTCATAAGTCCAGCAGCCTCCATTTCAAAGCAGAGGACTCCATCGCAGTCCGTGCTGATTCGATCGCGCTCACTAGCATGTTTCATGACATGATTTCCAGAGGCGACTAGTCCGTAGAACACAATTGGTTCATGATGAAATTCTCTTATTTGACGAGGGACGATTTTTGAAGGATCACATCTCAGACATGTAGGTTCCTCTGGCTGGTGTTCGTAGGCTGAATCATATAGAACGTCATCTTGGGGATTCGGCCGTGCATATTCAGACAGCCGAGCAGATCTTGCCAGCATTTCCGCCAGAAATTCGTTAACCTTATTGGATTGAACCCGATGATCGGATTTCATTCTGGAAATAGCATCTCTCCACTCTGTAGGAGGTGGACTAAGAAAGCCCTTCCGTATGAAGCCGTTGGGTGTCTGCTTCCCTAGATCATATTCCACCACGCCCCCAAAGGTGCCAGATGGGGTGCTCACTACCACATCACCCAATCGAATATCATATTTGGAGCTAGGTACTCCTCCTGCAATGCCAACTAAAAGCCGCAGCTTGATATTAGGAAAGGTTCGGGTCAATCGCATCGCGACGGTGGCCGCCGAGACAGTTCCCTGGGAGCCCAATGGCAAGGAGGTAATGACCACATTATGCCCACTCAGCTGTCCCAGGATATACTGGTTAGTGTCTAGTTGCTCGCATGGCGTATTTGTGTGCTCCTCATTCAGCATATATCTGGCGGCACTCATCTCCACTTCTAGTGGGCAGATCATTGCCACTGTGTATGCCTCGCAGGGCAGGGACGTCATGGCGTGCTTCATCATAGCCACTGAGGATATCGGCCCATAATAATCTGGGTTTCTTGGCAACCGCGGAAGATATCGCGCTGATATGTGTGTTGCACGACAAGGGCTGAAGATATAGTTAAGCAAGACGCTTAGCTAATGTGGTTCATATTAAGAACAGAGCCGAACCGTAGATCTGAGCATCGGGTTCAAGCTTCTAGGCTTAAGCTAGGCATGTTCAAATCGATTTATATCATATAAGAAGTAGTGGTTCCCTGGTTTGGCGTTTGCCAGGGGAGGAGAGTCCACTCGAGGCTGAAAGTGCGGGGTAATTTCAATCTTGGCAACATGTAAGAGAGAGCCATCCCCCCGGCTTGTCATAGTTAAACACTCCGTAATGAACTAGGGTAAGGCTAGAACCTTGAGTGGTGCAACGACAATCTAAGGAAAGTATGGTGCCTTAGTACACTCCAGTATTCTTAACTTGAGCGGGGAAAGTCTGGGATGGAGCTAGCAGTGTCTCCGCCCACCCACACCGCTTCGCGTTGTGGGTGTGCCACGTATAAATGGTCACCCACACATAAATGGTCACTTTTTCTACTACCCTATTTTTTGCTTCCCTATCCAACACCACTATCTAAATATGCCTAATTTTGATGAATCTCGTATGGCTGAGGCCTGCCTAGCTGCATCACGAGAGGAGAAGCCGAATATAGCGCGTTTAGCACGCGAATTTGGCGTGCCTAGAACGACGCTCTCTAATCGGCTTAAAAAGAGAGCAAGGCCTAAAACAGCTATACGTAACGCTAAACACGCTCTAGAAGCCTATCAAGAAGAGGCTTTGATTCGCTGGATACAATATATGAACGATTGCTATATGCCTATCACTCCTAGGATACTAGAAGCGTGGGCGAATCGTGCATGCCAACGCGTCGGGAAGCCGTCGGTTAGCAAGATGTGGGCGTATCGCTTTATTAATAGGCTTCCTAAACATCTTCAATTAGGGCCAAATAAGCAGTATACGAAGGAGTCAAAGCGAATTCTAGCAGAGGATCCAGCAGCATTACAGCACTAGTACGATCTACTAGCCTAAACGATCAAGAAGATAACGCCTGCACGTCTAGTCTATAACTTTGATGAATACGGCTTTCAACTAGGCGAAGGAAGGTCTAGAAACGTTATATCTACTACTACTACTACTAGTAGTAGTAGTAGGAAGATAGTAGACCTTCCTCAGCCAGACTAAGGCGAAAATATTACGTCTATCGAGTGTATAGCTGCCGACGGGTAGCAGTTAGAACCCTGGTTCATCTTTAAAGGCAACGGTATCTTTATAGAATCTTGGTTTAATCAAACAGACGACCTACCACCAAGAACTACTATTACTATATCGCTAAACGGTTGGATAACCGATAGTATAGCAGTTCAATAGCTTCGATTCTTTATAGAATCAACATACGACCGTACGAAATCAGGTGAAAAACACAGCCTAATATTCGACAGTCACGGTTCGCATCTTACATTCGAATTCCTACATCTTTGCGAAGAGAACGATATCCTACCAATAGGATTCCTACCACATACAACACATCTTTGCTAGCCGCTAGACGGTAAGCCGTTTCTAAGCTATAAGCAACACTTCCGCTTAGCGAATAACGACCACGCGTTTTAGGGTGGAAGCCCTATCGGAAGATCAGAGTTCCTTCGAATAATCGGTAATATTCGGAATAGAGCGTTTAGCCAGCGAATTATTCGTGAATCGTTTAAAGATCGTAGGATATATCCAGTCGATAGTAGAAAGGTTATTAATAGCCTTCCTATCCAAGATTACCCCGGTCTTATAGCGCTAGATCTACAACCGCTTCATTCAACACCTTCGCCGCCACTACAAACCACTATATCTTCTTCTAGTATCGATAAATCGCCGCCTAGATCTATACAGGATCTAGAGAAGAATCAAAAGAAGATTGCTAGATATCAACAAGAAGGTCTTACACCTAGGCAGCAACGCAATCTTGACCGGTTATTTCATCATAACAAGATTGCTATAGAGAACCTAAATCTAGCGAACGATACTATTCGCAAGATTAGGGAAGCTCAACAACCACTACAGCGCTCAATCACTAAGCGCTAGGTTAAAACGCCGCTTAGCAAAACAGGGGTGCTCTCTATTAGAGATGCAAATCGTTCTATTGCTAAAAGAAATAAGAAGGAAGCAGAGGCAGAGCGGAAGCGGGTAAGGAAGCAGTGGAAGAAAGCGTATAGAACATCACCACCACCAGATCCTACACAGGAATCCCAGGCATCATTAGATAGAGCAGAGGAAGCACGTCTGAACGGGCTAGGTTTCTTTATAGATACTAGTAGTATGCAGTAGAAGATAGGGGAAATAGCAAAAAGTGACCATTTATGTGTGGGTGACCATTTATACGTGGCACACCCACAACGCGAAGCGGTGTGGGTAGGCGGAGACACTGGTAGCGTCTACTGCCGTCCAACCCATCGAAAAGGCCAAGTAGACATTCCGCTTTCTTAATATGTATATCTCAATATACTATGTCTCACGCTAGAAATAGGGGCTTAATCTTTTTTGTGTTGGATGCTACATTCATTTTAATCCTCCTGCCGCTGGGACCAACTCCACCCCTGCCGGGTACGCTGCACTAATTGCCATTTATATATTCGCGCCGAAGTACCAGTTTGGCTGGGGGTTGATGATGTGAGCCGTGTTTAGCAATCAAGTGGTACTCATGATAGACTGGAGAGATTCATGGAAATTTTGTATTGACGGTCTTATGCAAATAATTGCCATCGCTATGTAGATGCCTCATACATCTGATCTATACTATCACCTCTGCGGTATTTATATCATCGACAATCATAAAAACATAGAAAATATATACAGATCCCAGATGGGAAAAGAAAACTCAACACCCGATCAATGCTTTACAGACGGTGCTGCACAGGAGAAGACGGCTCCGGAATAGTAGCGGTGCTCTTGGGAGCCTGACCCTCCCATTGCAGGACGCGGCCCATCTTGTAGTATGAGTCGATACCCCGACGAGCATGTTCAGCGGGAGTGAATGGATCAGGGTCAGCGAGAGTGCGGCTGAAAAGCTCAAGAGAGACCCAGCCACGGAAACCAAGGTCATCGAAAAATACACGGGCAACGTCGAGAATGGGCAAGTAGCCACCCCGGTCCTCCTCAAATGGGAAGAGACGGGCATTGCGGGACCAGGACATACGGACGGGTTGGCCGTCAACGTGGAAGGGGTGGTCCTCGGTCAGAGGGGCCGTGAGGCGCTCGCCGTCGACGAGCTGCACATAGAAGATCTTGGCGGGGTCGATATTTGCGGTGCGCAGGCGCTCCAGGGACGCGGCGAGGTCTGCAGCAGCATTGGGGGTCTGGCCAGTGGGAGAGGCCGGGTCGGCATATACACGGCCAGCAATGTTGAACGAGTCCAGGCACAGACCGAAGTTAGGACGGTCGACATCACGGACAACCTCCCATGAAGCTTCCCAGGTGTTGACGTGATCGCCCCAGCAAAGAGCCTCGTATACGAAGCGGAAACCAGCTCCAGCGCCCAGATCAGCGAGCCGCTGAAGATCACGAACGATGACGGCCCGGTCCCCGGTGGTCCGCGGGGCCCCGGTCTTGGGATCAGGACCGAGGAAGTTTGAAGGAACCTGAATCATATCTGTGTTCAACGCCCGAGCCAGTGCAAACCATTTGGGAAGCTTTTCATTCACTAAACGGTCAGACTCTGCCCGGTCGAGCAGGCCCTCATACATGGAGAACGGCTGAAGACAGATGATCGTCAGGCCAAGACGCTCACAGAGTCGGCGTACTTGACGGGAAGCCTCGAGGTGGTCGCCATTGAAGACTCGCTGGGCATAGCAGTCGAGATCATCGAAGAAGAGCTCGATGCCCTCAAAGCCGTGAGCGGCAGCCTGCATCAGCTTGCCAGGGAGGTCGTGGATCCACGGCCGGCCCAGAGACATAGACGCGATTCCTGGGCGGTTGAACATCTTGGCGACTAGGATATGATCTTAACCGTTGAAATCGGGGAAAATATCGATACTGGCCAGAAAGGACGACTTATTTTATGATGATGATCCGGTCGCGTGCTGGGGATCTTTGACAAGGAGAAATGATCAATGCCACAAAGCGCAACGAAATAGTAAAAACAACTTGGCGAGCCCAACTAGCCGGGGCTATCCTCTTTTTCCCGTCTGGATTCAAATGGATCTGAGAAAACATTCTCCCCCTCACCCTGGTGGTTTTGCGTTCTGCCTTCCCTAACTTTGCGCGATGGCGATCGAGAAAGGTCACCTGACCGGGTAAGCGTTCCCGCGCTCTGCGTTTACCCGCTCCACTTCCTCCACTCGCACAACAGGTTCTTGAAACTTGCCCGGAAAAGCAGAGGGGGGAAGGTCCCTTGGGTCGCTCGATATAATGACCGTGGGTACCCGGTTATATTCTATCCTTTTGGGACCTGTCGGTTAGGACTTATCCTACCTTAACGCCATTGCCAAGCCCGCTGTCAAACCCGAGGTGCCCGACATGGCGACTACCCCAGCTTCTTCGACGATGACCGTCCATCCGACTCCTTCATATCTACCACCTTGAAACCCCACAAAATCCTTCTCTAGAACTTCTCTAGAAGTGCTCATCCCTCCGATTTGCTGAATCTTGTAATAATCGAATTATCTGGTCATTTTGTCCTCCGCAATGTCTGTCAAAGTTGCAATTGTCGGTGCCGGGCTCATCGGCCCGCGTCACGCTCATTCCGTGATCTCCAATCCGTCAACTGAATTGGTTGCTCTCGTCGACCCAGCACCAACGGGCCCTACTACTGCCGCAGAGTTGAAAACCAACTTTTATACCTCTGTTGCAGCCCTGCTGGCGTCTCCGCACAAACCCGACGCAGCGATTGTCTGCACCCCCAACCATACTCATGTCCCTGTGGCCAAGGAGTTGCTTGCCGGCGGCGTACATGTCCTGCTCGAGAAGCCGGTCAGTGACACTCTGGAGACGGGCCGATCCCTCCTGAAATTCGCGAAGGAGCCGGCACAAGCCCACCTCAAACTTCTCGTCGGCCACCACCGTCGCTTCAACCCCTACGTGCGGGCCACCAAATCCGTCCTTGAATCCGGCTCGCTGGGCCGCCCGATTGCAGTGAACGGCCTGTGGACGCTCTACAAGCCTGATCCGTACTTCGCGCCTCCGACCGACTGGCGCGCATCTGGTGCCCGCGGCGGCGGCGTCATTCCGATCAACCTCGTCCACGACATTGATCTGATGCACCACTTCTTTGGCCCGATCGTCCGCATCCAGGCAGAGAAGATTCTCCCGCAACGGCCGAGTCCGCCCCACGATGCGGATGAAGGCGCGGCGCTCACGCTGCGCTTTGCCTCCGGCGTTGTGGGCACTTTTCTCGTCTGTGATGCGACGCCGTCCCCCCATAACTTCGAAACCGGCACTGGCGAGAACCCGATGATCGCGGCCTCTCGCGAGGGCTCGGACTTTTACCGCATCTTTGGCTCAGATGCCTCACTGAGCGTGCCCGATCTCACGCGGTGGAGCTACGATGGGTCGTCGGAGAAGAGTTGGTCGAATCCTCTGAGCACGGAGAAAATTCCTCTGCCGGACGAGGCTGCGCCCTTTGATCTCCAGCTAGCGCACTTTGTGGACGTGATCCGCGGAAATGCGGAGCCTAGCTGTTCAGGTGAGGAGGGCTTGCGGGCCCTGATTGTTTGCAAGGCGGTTGAAACAGCCATGCAGACGGGCCAGCCCGTGGATATCCCTGTTGATCCTCTAACCCAATGAACTCGCTTTTCTTCTTCTTTTTTTGGGTTCCGAGTCGGGTGTAAAAGCGCTGTCTTGCTCGATTATACCTTATTCTGCCTTGGCGAAATTTTGGTAGTCTAGCATACGGTACCAAATCAACCTCTTTTCTCAGCTACTTCTTCACTATGTGCATATGGAAATGGGGTCGCAGATCAATGTTTAATACCTCCGAACAACCTTTGTTGGAAGGAGCATGCGAGCTTTTTTCGTCTACAACGAGCGGAAAGTTTTCAAAGTCTTAATGTTCATTATCGTCACTTTATTCAAACACTATTCCAGTTCTCCAGGGCGTACGCCTTACATCATTCATGACCAAGGAATTCATCAAAAAGGAAAAAAAACAACCAACAAACGTGCCCCGGCCTCTAAAGCATGATATCATGGGAAAAAAAACCTCTCTGAACACGCCAGATTACACATCTGTGGAGCCTTTATACGGCGGAGTCCTGCTTCTGCTCGCTGTGGCTGGTGTACTCCACCTGCTCTGCGCCAACCTTGTTCCCGACACCAGACTCTTCGATATCGTGGCGGAACCGCTCCTCCTCGTCGCGCAGCCTCTGAAGAATCTCCCCGTGGGCCTTCCAGATGGGTTTGATCTCGAACAGCTGGTCCATGCTCTCCAGCGGAACACCCTTTGTCTCGGGGATGAGGAAGTAGACAAAGACGATGGAGCACAGCATCAGCGACGCGAAGAAGAAGTACACGCCGTATCCCATTTTGTCGAACATCTGGGGAGTAAAGCGGGAAATGAGGAAGTTCCACAGCCAGTTAGAGGCGGCAGCACAGGCCTGAGCCAGCGAACGCATGTTGGGGTCGAACATTTCCTGGGAGCCCAATTGTTAGCCGGCTGTTCCTTGAAAATGCTTGCGAAGAGAGAGAGGGTGTACTCACAGAGTTAAGGACCCATGGGGTGCCGTTCCAGGTCGGGGTATAAAAGACAGTCCACAGGTAGAAGAAGAACATGGCCGCAATACCGCCGCCGTCCAGCGACGACCTCTTGTTTTGCTCCGGCTTGGCGATCTTGATATACGCACCAACGATCCACAGGCAGACGGAGCCACCGAAGGCGCCGACCAACAGCAACATCCGTCGGCCGACACGGTCGATGAGCCACAGAATCCAGATGAAGGTGACGACTGTCTTGACTACGCCAAAAATACCAGTGGTGAAAAGACTAGTGTTGGTACCGGTGAGACCAATGCTCTGTGATTCAATGGCGTTAGTAGCTGGCTACTTTGGATGTGGTATGGTGGGACCAAGATTCTATGAGGACTTACCTTGAACACGGTCGGAGAGTAGTAGTTGATGGCGTTGATGCCCGAGCCATTCTGCCAGAAGAACAACATGCTTCCCAGGAAAAGACGGTACTGCACCACCTTGTTGGTAGCAGTGGCCTGGAAGGGCTTCCAGAAGCCGAGTCCAATAGAGGCACGCTGCTCTTCCAGAGCCTGGTCGATGGCACCGATCTCTTCAACCATATAGATATCGTTCTCATCCAGCTGACGGATCCAGCAAAGAGTCTTGATGGCCTCCTCCCGGCGACCGCGCGAAAACAACCAGCGAGGCGACTCGCGGATGAAGGTTCCGCCGATGAGCAGGAGACCAGCGGGGATGAGCTGAACAGCGAATGGGATGATCCATTGTTTGTGACTAGGGGGCATGGTCGAGTCAACGCCATACTGTAATTGTGATTATTAGTTATTTGTGCGTATGAAAAGATTATGGGGCAGCCAAGCTGTGAGTTCCCCGTGGGGAGGAGAAAACATACATTAATCCAAAAGCCGACGAGGCCACCGACCTGCCAGCCGAACTCGTAAACGCCAACCAATCGGCCTCGGATAGCTGGGGGTGACAACTCGGAAATGTAGATGGGCGTAATGTTGGAGCCGGCGCCGACACCCAGGCCAGCCAGGACTCGTCCACCGTAGATCAGGCCCAGGCCCCGATCGCCGTTGGCACCCAGCATGAGACCCGCACCGAGGATGAAAACCAATGCTGAAGCGAGCAGACCAATCTTACGTCCCCAGAAGTGACCAATGGGGTACGCGAAGAACGCGCCGAAGAAGGCACCGGCCTGGTAGAGAGACACGATGTTGGCGCTCAGCAAATCCTGCGCGCTGTCGCTCATGGTGTCGAAGTGGAATTCATCCTTGAAGGATTGCAGGGAGATGGTCGTGCCAATAAAGGCGCTGTCATAGCCGATCATGCACGAGGTAAATGAGGCTACCGCGGCCAGGAGGTAGATTCTCCAGTTGTAGACGGCCTTGGGCGTGGGCCGATCCTCGACCACCTTGAGGATAGACATGGTGGCGAACGTGTATGAGGGAGAAATTGGTATCAAGATGGAAAACGCGGTAAAACTACGCGATGGGCACCAAGATCTGTCCTACTGATGCAATGTTCAAGTAGGAGGTCAGATCGATCCCGTCGAGGGATAAGTTGTGTTGCAGCACCAACAAGTGCAGGTATCAACACTCGATATCAACAAGTGGGTGGTGGTGGTGGGTTGAAGGTTGAAGGTTGGGAAGATGGAGGAAGGGGGAAGGGGAGAGGAAGTGAAGTCTGGAGTGAGAAGGAGGAAATGAAATGATCTGTGCAAGACAGAGGGATGGGGGAGACCTAAATAGTCGCGCCAGACCCCAGACGGAAGATTGCAAACTTGGGGAAGAAAAGAGGAAATCCGGGGTCATGCAGTTTAGGGGGGCGAGTAGACCATGTGTCGTGGAGGCGGAGAAAAGTTAAGCGCAAAATTGCCTTTTGCCTTCACAGACAACCTTGGGTAGGGTTAACTTCCGGCAAAACGATATAGAGATTACGGTTGGCTGGCAAGCGAACAGTGCGCCGCCGAGAAGCATAAACTCGTGTGGCTGCCCCTTGGCCCCAAGAAAGTTTTTCTACAAAGGAAAAGAGGCTTGGGCTTGGCCTGGTGAAGGAAGGGTATTGGGCGTGTGATCTGAAAATCTCTGCTGGTTGGGCCACGAGTTGTGGATTGTGGGGAGCTCCGATGCCGCTGACGAAGTGGAGCCATTCCCGGGGAGGTTCTGGAGATGACCCCAAAGTG
This sequence comes from Penicillium macrosclerotiorum, assembly GCF_028827735.1. Classification (NCBI taxonomy): domain Eukaryota; kingdom Fungi; phylum Ascomycota; class Eurotiomycetes; order Eurotiales; family Aspergillaceae; genus Penicillium; species Penicillium macrosclerotiorum. The sequence goes on along the minus strand of NW_026643083.1, from coordinate 3,908,776 downwards.
TGCTATCCTCCGCATAGGCACATCGTAGCTCCATACGGGGTACCCCAGGGCAAACGCACGTTCTAGGTCTTGCAAGCCGACTGCACGAGCATGAAACTGCTTCTCGCTGATTCGAGGAACCCACCGGAGCCACGCGAGACCGCGGAAGAGAGCGGCCAATGGACGATGGAGAGTGAGTGGGTGGCGGGGAAAAGCGATCCCCCGGCGCCGTTTGGGTGTTGAGGCAAAGTCACGTTTCTGGGCTCTGAAGAACGACCAAACGCGGTTGCGAATTTCTTGGATCTTGGCTCGTCTTGGCTGATCTGGTAACTTTGATGCTCTTATTGGCTTCCTTATTTTCAATAAACTCTGTACCTCGAATCATGCCCAGAAGATTGACATCCCCACGGGGGGAGGCGGAGCGGTTGTGGCAAAGCATTCTGCCCACGGATAGAGGACAGGACATCCGCCCTCTTCGGGGGAGGGGTTGCAGGATGAATTGCACGGGACCAGCAAACAAGGAATGAGACCAGCTGAGCTCGGCCATACAGTCAACCGATAATACAGGCTTGTAATGATCGGGCTCGGAGATTCCATGAAGGGGCTGCCTAGCCGAGGGACGTGGGGAGGGAAAGAAACGAAGTGGCGACGTGTGGTGGATATTTGGCAATTGTGGGGAGGGAGCAAAGTGTTTCTCCGCCCTCCGCGGCTCTACTCTTACGCTGTTGTGCTTGGTAAAATCCTGTCCGCAATAGCTTCAACACGGACCCGATCGGCTCCGGCCCACTCATTGACACTCTTATAATATCTCTTGCCCCTCATCGCACCCTGATCCCCTTCCCCTCCATCAATTCTCCTCCCCCTCCCTGTGACAACATTCATCATGGCCGCGCCTCAAGTTACCCCCCGCCAGTCAAGCCCCCGAGGAGCCCATCACCAGCCCCGCGCATCTGGATGGCGTGGCCTATCTCTATGGACACCCGCTCCTGAATTCACTGTCGCCCCCGCTGCACCAGACTGTCTACAATGCCCTGGGCCTCAACTGGACGCAGATTCCGCTGTCCAGCGTGACCGGCACCTCCGCCACCTACCCTCCTCCTTATACGCGGTCTCCCGCCATCGAGACCTTCCTGGCCTCCATTCGCGCCAACCCCAAGTTCGTCGGCTCGTCTGTGACGATGCCGCACAAGGTCGCTATCATGCCGCACCTGGATGACCTGACCGAGCACGCCCGCCAGGCCGGCGCCTGCAACACCATCTTCCTGCGCAAGGACCCTGAGACCGGTGCCCGCCAGTACGTCGGTACCAACACCGACTGCGACGGCATTCGCGAGGCTCTCATCCAGAACTCGCCCGATCCCTCGCGCTTCCGCGGCCGGCCCGCTCTCATCATCGGCGGTGGTGGTACCGCTCGCACCGCCATCTACGTGATGCGCCGCTGGCTTGGCTCGAGCCGCATTTACATCGTCAACCGCGACGCTGACGAGGTCGCGACCATCCTGGCCGAGGACCGTTCCCGCAACCCCGATGTCACGGCCCAGGCACCCATCCAGCACGTCACTGACCCCGAGGAGGCCGCCCGCCTCGAGGCCCCTGCTGCCATCGTCTCCGGTATCCCCAACTACCCGCCTAAGACCCCCGAGGAGCTGCGCTCCCGCGAGGTCATCACCGCGTTCCTCGGCTCCGCTGCCACCGCCTCCACCCAGCAGGGTGTCATCCTGGAGATGTGCTACCACCCCGTGCCCTGGACTGAGATTGCCCAGCTGGCGTCGACCGCTGGCTGGAAGGTCATCCTGGGCTCCGAGGCTTTGATCTGGCAGGGTCTGGAGCAGGCCCGTCTCTGGACTGGCCGCGATGTCGTCGGCACCCCGGGCGTGGTGCAGGCTGTGAAGGACGTCGTCAACGGCTCTGTCGCAGAGCGGGCCGCGAAGAAGGCCTCGACCCTGTAAAGGCATGAGCGTTTCTACACGTCCCTTGATTCTTTGCGCATTTTTCTTTTCTTTCATTTGATTATTATAACCTCATGTCATGAAACGATTTGTATAGAGCTTTAAAATTCTGGCATTATAGATGGATGGCGTCGGTTGTGGAATACATGACTCTGAATCTACAGATAAGACGGCTTCCGCCAGATCCTGCTGGTAGATAGGGACAACTAGAGTGAACCCGAAATCACGAAATCACGAAATCAATGTAAATGTGTCAGTTCGTAACACCCTCTTCGAGGATGTGATAGGGTGGAGGGTATCTATCATGCCCCTGGCCGGGAATAGGGTAGATGGCGGACCCGCCGCCAGACTTCCCGCACGGTACGCTCCTGCGACTCACGGCCTGTTTCGGTGGCTGATGGGCCTGCGGGTCTAATGAATGAAGTCAATGAGTGGGAAGGTCATGCAGGGATGCTTTGCGGGATTGAAAAACGAACCTGATTGCTAGATAGAGCCGGCTGCCCAGTCTCACGTCCTCGATGGGCGCAGTCTCTGGGTTGTCGGGCGGATTGGCAGTGGTGACGAGACCGCCGGCTTCGAGGAGGATAGCGATACCCGCAGCGACGTCCCTGGATTGCATCAGTTTGCGAAGTCCTGCGAAGTCCCCCAGAATTTAAAACAGAAAACAAGTGATGCTGAAAAGAAACCTACCATTCCCAACAACCACCTTCCCACCAAATATCAAATGACCCCATAGCCGTATACGCCAGATCCAGCGTCGCGCTCCCGAGACTCCGCACCCCGTGCACCATGCCGCCCTTACCATCGCGCGACCCCAGCTCGGATGCCATATTGACAAAGCTCTCGATCTTGCGCTGTAGATTGCCGTCGGGGATGTCGCGCCGATCCTTGCCCCATTCACAGGAGAAAATGCACTGCGCCGGAGCATTCGGCGGCATCGGCGGGCAGGGATTCCGGATAAGTGGGAGGCGGCGCTTCTCGTTCAGCCAGGCGCCGCGTCCGCTGCACGCGGAGAAGAGCTGGTCCTGGAAAGGCGCATAGATGACGCCGATGACTGGGCGGTGATTCACAATAAACCCGATAGACACGCAGAACATCGGGAAAAGGTGCGTGTAGTTGACGGTTCCTAAAAAGACGGGGGTACCGGTTAGCAAGGCTGAATTTTATGGAGCGTGGGGCCGTTCGAGCTGGGGAAGGGATTCGAGAAGGGAATGGAGCTTACCGTCTAGGGGGTCGATACACCATGTCGGCTGCTCATCGATCAGGTAGTCGCGCGACTGGCCCTTGGCGTAGGTTTCTTCGCCCAGGAATCTGGTGGGCGGTTAGCATGATTCTTGCCGGCTGCGCGGGGACGGCGCCAAACGAACTTGTGTGAGGGATATTTGGCTTGCAGTCTGTTGCGAATGAATACCTCGACGTCTGGGAGAGTGTCTGGTCAGTCTGTCTGAAGCTAGAGCGCCGTGTGGAGGAGTCCCGCATGGACAAATCCCCAAGAGCTTACCCTCGTCGGTTTGAGTCACAATGTCAACGGCATTCTCTTTCTCTTCAAACTTCTGTGAGTGACCATCGCTGCCGGAAATGCGCTGCTCTACACGCTCCATCAACAGATCGCCGGCCTTGCGGCCTAAGTCCACCGCGAAGGCGTATATCTCGTCCAGGTCCGCCTGGGAGAGGGGTGCGGCAGACATGGCGGGGACGGGGGTATGCAGGAGGAGGTCGGGCGAAGACGGGAGGGTTGATAGAGGTCGGTTTGATGGTCGAGAGTGGGTGGATGAGTATGTTCCAAGGGATTTAGCAGGGAAATGGGAGATGGTGTGACGTTGAGTCACGGTGAGAAAAAAAGGTCGAGAGCGTACCGTCACTAAGCGGGTTGCTTTATCGGCGGGCTTTCTCCACTTGCGGTGGAGTCGCAGTGACCTCGATACTGCCGCGCATCATGTTCCTTGCGGGGTTGGAAGGTAACGGATTTGGCAGATACGGCTTATGTAATTTATATGGGTTCAAGTTCGTTTGGAATAGCTATGTTGAGACTGACTGGTTCTTGTCTACGGAAAATTGGCGAACGTGGGAGATTTGCTACAAGTTGGATCCCGCCTACGCGGGAGTTAAGGCGATGCTGTGAGCGACTCAAAAGCAGTGGATAAGAACAATTCTAGGCATGAGAATTCTTGAAGCTATACTTCTAACAGAAAACACTGTATCGGGGATTTATAATTGTGGTGCTAGGATGTGCTCCCCCAAAGCTGTTCTCCTGGATCTGAGCTCCTGGGAGATTCGAGTTGTATAGTTCATGTTAGCTCCTGATGACTCTCTCTTCTTCTATCTATCGCTTCCTTTCGTCCAATGGTAGAGAACGAGGCTAAGATAGTATTTGACAGTTGAAATTCCGGGGAACTGACAGAGACTACGAATAAATAGGAGATCGTGAATAGCGCCAAAGGCAGACCAGCGAGGGCAGAAGCCCCCACCCCCGGATGATGCCGCATAGCGCCGCATATTTTCACCAGCAATTATCCGTCCCCCACAGTGGCCAGAGGAGCGACGAGGGGCTTTCGAAGGTCCAATCACGAGGGAGATGAAAGAACAAGAAAAATTACCCATTGGAAACGAGCATGACAAGTCCAAAGACCCGGTTTGCGGGCACCTCTCACAGTGGGCCCCCAGCCGGCAAAGGGCTCAGCCGCGGAGGGGCAAATGCGGAGAGATCAACGCGCGAATCACGACGGGCACAAACCCGAGGCAGTCCGCGAGTTATCAGACACCCCTCCATCGTGGCAGTCTCTTCCCCTCCCTCCTTCCCACGTTTGAAGACCCAATTTACACAAAGAGACCAATTCACAGACACCACCTCCCAAAACTCACAATGGGCAAATCTATCCTCCTCATCAACGGGCCGAACCTGAACCTGCTCGGCACCCGCGAGCCGCACATCTACGGCCACACGACTCTCGCCGACGTCGAGAGCGACAGCCGCGCCATTGCCGCTAAGCATGGCTGCACCTTCGATGCCTTCCAGTCCAACCATGAGGGCGCAATTGTTGATCGCATCCAGGCCGCCCGCGGCAACGTCGACGGCATCATCATCAACCCGGGCGCCTACACCCACACTTCCGTCGCCATCCGGGACGCCCTGCTCGGCGTCGGTATCCCCTTCATCGAGCTGCATGTCAGCAATGTGCACGCTCGTGAACCCTGGCGCCATCACTCCTACTTCAGCGATAAGGCGGCGGGGATTATCGTCGGCTTGGGTGTATACGGCTACAAGGTTGCCGTGGAGCACGTAGCGGTGAACTTCAAGGAGCTGGAGAAGGCGGCGTTGTAAATGGCCTGTGAGATACGGAGAACGGGATGTGGGGGTGGTTATTTTTCTGGACTGGAATGATCGCTCGAACAAAAATTGGGGTCTTGTGTATATAAAGTGTTGTATATAGTACCATGAATACGTGTGCGCTCCGGGTCATCCCGAGCTCGCCATCCATCCTTTACTCTCAAGATCAAAATATTCAAGGTGCCTACTCCGTTAGTGTGGAGATGGTGTCATTTGAATTATTTAACCAAAAGGCTTGGTGAAGTGTATTTGATTCTAGCTCTGCACAGAGCCCTTCGAACAATAGGCTAGCTATATAGTCTCTTCTGTACGAGATGACGGGAAAAGGGCCTCTTAAAGGACCACGGGGATCGGCGTTGTGAAGAAGATACAAGCATCCAATCGAACGGATAAAGATCAGGATTTAAACTCGTTCATTTCCTCCAACCCGGGCTTTTGCTGGACCAGCACGTGAGGGAGCTCGCCAGTCTTGCGTGCGTAGAAGGCCTCCAGGGTAGCCTGGCTTTCGGCGGGGCTAGCCGACCAGCGGCGATGAAATATAAAAAATCCGAAGATCGGAAATCACATCATCTCTTGGGCGTGCTGGAAATGCTAAGGGGCTGCGACTCGCGCCGTACGACGGACGGAGTTCCGTTCCCAGGCATCTGTTGTGTCTGGGCGAGGAGAAAAGGCTCGATTTGACTTGAAAAGGGAGTAGATCTCCGGGTCGGCTACAAACCCTAGGTTCTGCATGAACTCGGGTTGATTATCAGGCCTATGAGATATGAGATTAACATGCTGTCTCTTTCGTTGTATAAGAGAATAAGGGATTCATGGACTTACTTCTCGGCTCCATCGAGCGATGCAAGCTCATCAAACAACGCATCCAGGTCTGGTGCTATTCGCTGCTGTTGTGGTTGTTGCTGCTGCGGCGGCGGCTGTTGCTGCGGCTGTCCTTGCTGCCGCCGAGGGGGCCCGTAACCATCCATGTCGACGAAAGGCCCGAGCCCAATTGCGGGATCCTGGTATGCAGTGTGATACTGGCCAGCAGGTGGGAAAGACGGGGGAAGATCAGAAATCATGGCATGGTGAGATTTGGAGGGGGTAGAAGTCGTCTGGCGCACCCCGCCGCTCAAGGAGCCCTCCAATTGATTCGGTTGGGCCGATACTTCGGGCGCAGCCCCGAGAGTAGTCATGGATGGAGTGGGAGTAGGAAGCAAGGAGCCGTCATCAATCCCCTGGGTGGCACGGAGCCAAGGAGTGGAGAGGAAGGGGTCAGATGTGGAGGGAGGATGGGGAGTAGTACTTGGAGCACGATGAGGGTCAGTCGAAGGGACGAGATGGTGGGAAGTAGATGTAGGTGGTAAATGGTGTAATGCCGTATCGTCGGGTGCAGTGCTATCCGGTTGCTGGGATGATGACGGGGGAAAGAATCATGCCATGGATCCTTTGCATCGAGTGTTGATCTGGATCGGGTCGATCGATCGTGAGCCAAAGTTGAGATAAGTGCATGGAGAACGACTGGATCTTATTCCGTAATCCCAATTCTAGATCGGATACGGGATCTCGAGACATAGACCGCGGGAGACAGTATCGAAGGATCATGCCAAACGTCGGTACCGTTGCGGAGAAGCTGTATGTTTCCATGTATACCTGTAGCAAATGCAGAAGTCGCTTCGAGCTCTCAATGGCCTTTGCCTTATGAGGCATCTCGGGAATATTTTGGTCGCTTTCACGAGAGGCGATCTGCAGGCTCAGAGAGGTAGCAATGCTCTGATAGGTCATCTCTAATCCGAAGATGTGTGGTGATGCCAGCTTCACTGGGCGGCTCTGCAGATCGACTCGATAGCTCTTGGGAAGGTTCGATGCCCAACGATGTAATTGAAGTTCCAGTGACTCAAACTGAGAGCGTGAAATAGTGGGGTCTTGCTTGTAGTAGCAGAGGTCATTGAGAATGGAAACCAAAGAGACAAGCCGATTGAATGTGCTTAGTGCATGGAGAGGCCCGCGCTGCATGGAGGCTCGAGAAGACTGTGTAGGTCGGAGGCCGGTCTGATCTTCCCAAGGATGCCATTCTTCGAGCCCATCTTCATTGATGGCACCAACTCGAGCCAAATCGTCTTTACGCAAAGAGGGACACTGTGATGTGTGTTCTGCAATTAAAGTCTCGAGAACAAAGCATCCCAAGAAGACGTGCTTGGCTCGTCCCAGCTGTTTGCCTTGCTCGGGAGATCGGGCAGGTGGCGCAAAGGCCGGTTGGTCTAAACCCAACGTCTGTGCAATTCGTACCGCATGTCCAACCAGCATCCAAGCGGCAGTCCACTCTTGCTGGCCAAATTTGATCAAGGATAATATCAGCAGAGCCTGGACGTGGCCTACTTCGTAGGGGCCAATTTCGGACGGGATGAGCTCCCTTGCGGTATTATACAATCGCAAAGGATTGGCTCGGGAAGCAGACTGGTCATCGCCTGGTTGGTGAGGGTTGATGGATGCATCCTGAAGGGAAGCGAGAGTGAGGACGGCCCATAAGGCAGCATGATCACCAGACCCAGGCGCTGAGCGAGTCATATACACATCACCTTCGGTGTACTGAAAAGCCGTCCGGAGGATGTCATGTTTCTCCAATATGGGAAACCAACATTGCGTGTATGAGAAATAGATGTCGAGGAGGGGCCAGGCGTTGTAAGGGAGTTGTAGGGGAGGACTGGTCGAAATTATTCGCGGGTCGTCGGGATTAAGAGTAATGGTGAGCGAGGGCGATTGCATTTCGTCGGGCATGGTTTGAGCAGCGGAGTCTCGGGTGCGATAGCCAGAGGGCCTCGTGGCCGAACTGATCATTGATACTCGGGACGGTGACACGCCTAGCGGGGTCTCGCGATGCTCCAATCCCTCTGGTATTTGCCACTCCTGGGCCTCGGTGGATGCGAGGATTCCATCCATGTCCAGCGGAGTGTCTCCATCCCCGTAGGCCTGGAGACTGCGCTCTCTTTCCTCTTCCGGTTGTTCCAGGACGACTAGCATCCGCTCAATGTCTCTTAGGACAGTACTATTCTTGAACGACGACAGGAGTGTATCCGACCCTTCGGCCTCTTTGCCCATCGTGGCGAGATGGCTGGGCAGATTGATGGATCGCATCAATGCCCGCATCACATCTTCACTGCCTTGAATTTTCTGGAAGACCAGCCCCCACAGCAGCTCCAACGATCGAATGTAGCCCGTCGGCAGGCCGCGCTTCTTCGGGTTGGCCTTGTAGGTGCAGGGCCGACATAGCGATGCGCATGTGGAACACACCGGTTGTACCCCATCGCACTTGTCTTTCTTCGAGCGGCAGCTATCGCAGGCTCTTGACACCCGCTGTCGCTTGGGCTGAGCGAGATCGTCCGGCATATTGGCCCTGCCTTCTTCATCGGGATCGGTCCATCGCCGTTTGGATTTGGTGTGCCCTCCGGTGGCTTGGCGAGGTTCGGAGCTCATGATGATTGCGTCGAGGATCCGCTAGGCGATTTCGGGCGCATGTTCCTGCGATGCGATCGGTGTGCGATGAGGGAGTTGAATCTTTTGCCGACCACGGCTACACAGATCTCGCACAGGCGACTTACGCCATGAATGGCCGCCCCACAATCAGACAGGGGCCGTGCGAGAAAGGCGGAAAATGCGGGAGGCCACACGGGCAATGATTTGGCAGGTAATAATGGGGAGTGCAGGAAGGAGAGATGGCGCAGCCGAGCAGCCGAGTTCACCAGCGAGGCAGGATTCTCGCTGTTCCGGGGAAGGATACGGATACCCGCTAAGTCGGTGAGCCAGTCGCTATTGGGCAAAAAGTAATATGGGGCAACCTTGGGTGTCCTTCCCTTAAGCTTGGGCAGAATTACGAACACAACGAAATGCCTAGGATGCTTGATTTCGATGTGAGCCTGAAAATTGCTATACAATCCCCGCCAATTTTTCCTCTATTTTTTTCCCCCTCTTCTCGCTTCCCTCCGAGACTCGCAGCTGGGTTCGTGCCTGCATGCAACCGAGCCGTACCCCGCGGGGAAAACCACTACCGGCAGAGGGCTTGTCCGGTCTCCGGTCACGTACGGTAACCGCTCGCACCAGCGTAACGCAGAATTTCCCCCCGCAAAACCTCCACTTCGGTGAACTCATCTTCACCGCGGTTACCTAATGGTTCAAGTTGCGACTAGCCTCCCACACCTCCGGCCTGGACTTTCCTTCCGAACCGTTCAGCCAAACCCCACAACCTCTACGATCCTTTCTCTCATGGCAATGGGCCCTTCCCTCCCTTCTTAACCACCTCATCTGCGACATCATGTCCATTTTGGTGCGGCCGCCCAAGCGCAAACTGCACGAAGTCGATCCCGACGATGGGCCTCGAAAGCATAGTTCGAGCGGACCGGTTTCTTGGTCGCCGGCGATCCGATCGGAACCAACGTCACGACGGTCGAGCGAGCAGGTAGATGCCCATGGCGAATCGAATACACTGTCGAACTCCCTCCAGGAGTTGCACTCCAACCGCGCATCGCCGGTTCTCTTCGATAGTGGTCCTTTGAAGACTCCCCGCAAATTCAGTCCGCAGGCTTCGATTGTACTCATCGGCATTCGTGGGACGGGCAAATCGAGTCTGGCAGTTATTCTAGCCGCCACATCCGGCCGCCGCTTGATTGATGCCGACCGCTACTTCCAACAAATAACCGGGTGCTCGCGTGCAGCGTTCAAAAAAGACAATGACCACGCCTTGTATCGCCAACAAGAAGCCCGGGTGTTCGAGTCGATGTTATCGGACAACCAAGAAGGATGTGTGATTGCGTGCGGAGCCGGATCGATGGAGCGCAGTGGACAGAGACTCCTTCGGGAATATGCGCAGACGCATCCCGTCGTCCATGTTATTCGGGACCCAGACAGCATCCAGTCCTATTTGAAAGCGTGGGATACCCAGAAGGTGCGACGTTTTCTCGAACTTTCCGGTCCAATATATCGAGCTTGTTCGAATTTGGAATTCTTCAATCTCTCTGAGGCTACCAACGGCGGCGACCGCACGGCCGAGGATGGCCACGATCACTCACCGGGGCCAAAACAATCACCAGGGCCGAAGCTGGACCAGAGATCACAGACACCCACTCCATTTCTCATGCTGAAGCAAGTCCAGCGTGATTTCCTGAGTTTTATTGCTTTTGTGACCGCCGACACCCCGGAGATGAGCCGTCAGCATGCGTCGTTCCCATTGTCTCTTTTGCCCCCTGAAACTAGGAAGAACACATGCGCAATATCAGTGCCATTCTCCGCACTCTGTGACATGAACCTAGACATCGAAGAGCTCGAGTTTACCGCAGATGTGTTCGAGCTGGTGATCGACGTTACAAGTTCGTCCAACCAGCTAGGTGCCGATTCGAACCTAGCCGACAGGATCAGTCAGGTGGTGGCAACCCTGCGTCGAAATATCATCGTGCCTTTGATGTACCATGTTGAGAGCTATAGTACACCCCAAGGTTCCCGCTCACCTGGTCAAGCATCCCGCTCCAGTGACGAGGTTTATCTTAAACTTGTTCGGCACGGCCTGCGTCTGGGGCCCACCTTTCTCACCGTTGATTTAACTCGCGATGATGCCGTCATCTCTCAGATTGTGAGTTGCAGAGGAACCACCAAGATCGTTGGCCACTTTGAGGCTTTCCATCCCCTCCCTGGCGGATGGGATGGATATGAATACATGAAGATCTATGAGCGAGCGAAGAGACTGGGATGCAATGTTGTCCGACTTTGTCAGCCAGCTGAGTCCATGGAAGACAATCATGCTGTGCAGCGATTCCGGCATCGCCTTGAAAACCTCCCTGTGCCTGGTCTTCCTCTCATTGCTTATAATACCGGTCCACTTGGACGCATGTCCCGCTGTTTCAACCCTACTCTCACCCCCGTCTCCCATCCCTCCATCACCCCCGGAAGCTCTTCACTCTTATGTCCCACCATAACTGCCCGTGACGCTCAACGTGCACTCTATAGTTCATTTGCATTGGATCCGATGCAATTCTTCGTTTTTGGTGCCAACGTGAATTACAGCATGTCACCTGCCATGCATAACACTGCCTTCAAGGTCTGTGGAATGCCACATTTCTACTCCATTTTTCAATCGCCTTCTCTTCGAGGCTTGAATGAGCTGGTCGAAAACCAATTTTTTGGTGGATCTAGTGTTAGCCTTCCCTACAAGACCGAAGTCATCCCTCTTCTCCATTCCATGTCACCCCACGCGAGAGCAATTGGCGCTGTCAACACTCTCATTCCTATTCGAAACAACGACGATTCTGATCCGCGCCTGTCACAAGAGTCTTCCATCTTTCTTGAGAAGAGCCGTGCTGGTCCTATCAAAGGTTTACATGGAGACAACACGGATTGGATCGGAATCTGCAACTGTATCCGCCGTGGTCTATCACCTGCTAATGCCGTGCGTCCCTCGACGACTGGCCTTGTCATTGGTTCTGGCGGTATGGCGCGTGCTGCCGTGTATTCCATGATCCACCTAGGGGTGCAACACATTTTTGTCTACAACCGCACGACGGCAAACGCGGAAAAGCTGGCCCATCATTACAACAGACAGGATATTCTCTCTGGCGATCGGACCCCCGATACACATCCCAGAGTTGGTACCCTGAATTCGCTCTCCGACCCATGGCCAGCAGAATACAAACAACCGACCATCATTGTGTCCGGTATCCCAGCACATAGCTTAGGTGGTCAGCCCGCACCCAATTTTACCGTTCCGTCTCAATGGCTGGAAAGCCCGACCGGTGGTGTCGTCGTGGAGGTAAGTTCTATACCACCTTCCTGAATGCTGCAGTTTCCAATCTGACTTGCCTTTCTAGTTGGCCTACAAACCTCTGAACACGCCTCTCATGAAGCAGATTCGAGCCATGTCCCACCGAGGCTGGGTTGCTCTGGATGGTCTCGACGTTCTCCCAGAACAAGGTTTTGCCCAGTTCGAGCTCTTCACTGGCCGCCGAGCGCCACGCCGTATAATGCGAACCATCGTTCTACAGGAATATGAAGACGACGAGGCGCATGATGACCGCAATGCGATACGGAACCGCCTTCAGAACCTCGATGGACAGCCCACTTGAGGCAATTTTTTCCAGTTAAAGGCCCTTTGAAAATGGGCCATTTTCCATTTTGCGCATGGTGTGGGCGACGGTGGACCCTAAAACATGATCTGCCGCCAAGCACTACTGCCAGGACCCTGAGTTGAGCCGAATTCATTGACCCGGCTTCCCGGATCTACAACTCGTGTCGATAGGCCTCGACTAGTTACGGTTTGAGAACAGTGGGGGTAGCTCCTAGGATGTTACTCATCGAGCTAGGATCAACTCCTCGATCCGGCTGTGCGGGCCGAGTCATTTCGAACCTCCCTCTGCCATCCTTCCTCGCGACGGCTCATAGTTGACGCTTCTTCGCTGGCGACGGAAACTCTACTTAACTTCACTGTCATTAATGTATCAACGAAGAGTAAGAAAAAATGATACGAATATATGAAATGGATGTCAAGACGTCACGTGCTATATCCCAATTGTATAATGGAAAGGTTAGAAATAGTTGTTTCTATTCTAGCAGCTCTACCACACTGCCTCCAAATTCCGATAGCCCATCGCGTGCGATTGTGCTCATTATCCTCTTTGGAGATTTTAACTTCCAGTGGCCCTTCAAGCCGGCTGAAACCGGAAGACTTGTTTCTGTTTGAAACGGGGTATAAACAATAAAGCTAAACAATATTACCTGTCTTAGGACAACACAAGACGAAGCTTTTTTTCAGCCCCTTAGCGATTAGTGGCACCTTCGAACTTTGAGGACAGATGGTAGTCTCCTTGTTGGTTGGTCACTATTGGTACCAGAATGTCTCTGACCGGCACGGCGCCCATCGGCGTAAGTAATCCAAATCGACCCGCGTCCCGTAGAGCAATATAGAACGATCTGCGTGGTTCCGAGCTGGTAAAGGAACAGCTCCGCACAAACAACATCTAGTCTGGTTTCAGGAAATCGCACTGGGCCTTGTAGTTCGCCGCTGCCCCTCCGTTCCCAAAGACTTGGCTGAGTCCTGGCCCCGTTCAGCAAAGACCCTTTGTTTCTTCTTGGAAGGGCACGGCCTTTTTGAAACCACGATAGGTTCAGGGTCCAGCTGTGGCAGTGAAGAGGTAATGGTCCTTTGATCTCTTGTGCTTGGCTCGCTGGTCGCGCAGGGCGATTAGTTTCCACCTAGTTGCAGAATTATGCAAGGGTCTTTTAACATTGGGAGCTGCTGAAGGACGGGCCGAAGACAAGCGGTTCATCCTTGGATGTACATGAATGGCTTGAATGGCTGATATTTTTATTTTCTTTTTGGTTCTGAGGGTTCTGTGCCTGCTGTAACTGGTTCCATCGTTGGTATGGGACTCCAAGATTCATGGGGTGGCGATCGCGAGCCCCCGGGGGCCGCGGCGATCGGGACTGGGGCAGTTACGATCTGCGATCGCCTGCAGTAAGGCTCCATTACTACTACATACAGTTGGCTTTGTCGTCCAGACCTTCTCTCTCGGGTTCTCGGGAGGTCAAGGCTAGACCCCGGCCGCCTACAAGCGGAGCGGGCCACGTGACACAACAGGCGTTTCAGGAGCTGAAACAAGGTGGTCTGAGCTGCGCTGGTTGGTTGGTTCGTTCTCGTTCCGCTCGATCGATTGTTTGGTGCGCGCGGTTGGTCGTGAGTGGGTTTGGTTGAGTGTCTCGGTCAGAAATTCCGCCCGGTCGGACGAATCGCCAGGGAGAAAATGATGGAAAGGGAGAGCATGATCCTGCCGTTGGGTCCTTAAGATTTGTTGTTTATTTCAGGGTTCTTTTGGCACTGCTACTAGTCAAACTCAAGCGTGGTCTTCAGCCTTAGCCTGCGATAGTGACCGTATCCTCCTTCAGGGGAGGAGGACCCATCTGGGTTGGCGAATGAGGAGCGCTGGAAGCGGGGGCCTGTTTGAGACAGACGAGCCGTTCCATGGTGCAGTTGCTCGCCGGCCATCGGACGACGGAGTTCGAAACTGGTCACCTCTCCCCCTAAACCTGGGTGCGGGCCAGTTAGATCCGGAGCAGATTGCCTTTCGTGAGTCGAAGTGCCGTGTCACTCAGATCGCAACTCGGGAGTTGGAGCCCGCCTTCATCTCGTCCAGCCTGTTCGGTATTTCCCGTTCTCGCCCAGGCAAAAGGCATGCCGGGGTGAGGGGGGATTTGGGGGCCAGTGAAGTCTCCAATCTCACATCTGCCGTCCGAGCATGATGAGGCGCACAGGGCGCACGAAGAGCGTCTGGGCTGTATTGTTCCCCTCTTCGGAACCTGAGGTGGGCTCGGGGATCTTCGTCTGGGCTGCTGCGCTCTAATTAAATGCTCCCCCTGGGGCTTGGGCGATCCTATTGGGCCGTGCAGACTGCTCATGGGCAGCAATGCGGCCCGCACGTTCTGGCGGCGTCGTCAGTTTCTCGAGTATCCAGGTCGGCCTGGGGGCCTGGATGCGTAAGGTGTGACCAGGAGATGAAGACCGTAGCGGACGAGCCTAATCAATCATAAGCATAATAGTTGTAACCAATTGCGGCCGCGAGGACGACGAAATGAAAGGGTTGAGTGAGGTTGACGGTTCGTAGTGTGGGCAGGCAGTTCCAGCTACGTTTCTGCCACTTCATCTCGGCCTCCTTTCCTCCTTCCCCTAACTTGCGACGACTTGCTTCCTCCAACCTTAACGCTTTTCTTTTTTTCATTTCTTGTCTTTCCTTTTTTTCTTCCCCAACTTTTTCTTGTTTGACCTTTCCCGGTTGAATGCCCGTCCAATTCAACGGGAATTTCCTGGAGCCTTCATTTTCTCTCGCCTGTCTAATTGCAACACCTGCGAGGGGCAACCCCCTCCTCATTATTCCCTTCGCTTCGCCTGAAGCGCTTGTCACAACACCCGCGCCTATCTACCTGAAACACCGTGTAGCACTTGGGCTGGCGGTGCATCTTTTCGGTATGTACGATCATTTAAGGTCCTTCACGATCATTTCTGTATGGTCAAACTCCCCCATCCCTTGGTGGATTCCGTCCTCCGCGATCAATTTCAGCTTCAACCGCGGCCCTGGCTCGTCCGTGCTCAGCTGAATCCGTGGCTCGGGAACCCCCAGGGAGGAGACGAAGCTCTTTCTCACGTTGAACCCGATCATGGGTGCTAAGGGTTGACTAACGCCTCAGCAGTCCGCTTCAGCCACGGCTTTCTTTCACCAGCCCACCCCTGCCGCATTCCCCTCCCCGGTCCCGCGCAACCATCCTCGCTCTAAAAGCTGAGCGTCGTGACGATTCACATCGAAAAGACCTCTTCTTCTCCCTCGGCCACCATTTGACAATTTTCCTCGAGGGAGCGCATGTCCGCGCAACGCGTGCTCTGCCTTTACTGACCTACAACCCGGACTTGCTCTCCGCTGCGCGCATTCGCTGAGCTGAGACAACAAAGAAGGTCATTGGCATACGTCTTGTGGTTATCGAAAAAGATCATCCAAGATGGAATCCCCGGGCATACATCCGGAATCCCCTATGGAGCAGGAGGATATTCCGTTCCCTTGTATGGGTTGTGGAGATGTAAACACCCCGCTGGAAAACACTTGTTGTGATGCAGACTGACGTTTTTACCCCCTCCAGATTCTCGAGGAAGGAAAGGCATTTGAACTTTGTATGCCCGCTATGATCTTCTCCCTCTTTTCATTACTTCGCTGCTAACCTCCTTCAAGCCGGACAGAGATGGCATATCGATTGTTTCCGCTGTAGCACCTGCGGGACTCTTCTCGACTCCGATGCACACCTCTTACTCCTTGGCGATGGCTCCCTTATTTGCAGCAACTGTACCTACAGCTGTAATTCATGTGGCAATAAAATCGAGGACCTAGCCATCTTAACAGGCGACCAGGCCTTCTGCGCCCAGTGTTTCCGTTGCCGCAACTGCAAGAGAAAGATCGAGAACCTACGTTACGCCCGCACGTCACAGGGTATATTCTGCATGGACTGTCATGAATCTTTAATGCAACGAAGGCGAAAGAAAAAAGCTAGTGCAGCAAGCAAACGGCCAGGTGGGCCGGGAGTCAAACTGGACAAGTCGCTGCCTTCATTGCCCCCGAGCATGGAAGAAACCCGATCGCTTGATGAGACCCCCAGTGAGACCTATGTGGAGCCTGGAGATGGTTTGCGGAGCAGGGGAGACGGATCTGGCGAGATTGGTCAAACCGAGACCTCCCCCAGCCAGCAGGCTGCTGCAACGGGTAAGGAAAATCATGGCCCCTTGAACAAGGCGAGAACAGTGTGACTGACTAAAGATTCACCGTGCAGACAACCTCATTCTTCCCTCCAGCACCTACCGAAGCAGCCGCCAAATTGGCGGACCCCGCGACAACGACGCAGATGCTGGCGGAGAATTTCTCATACCTCTTGCCTTCGATCCTTCTGAGTCCCAGCGAGCCTCTTCTCGCGCACAATCGCAGGAGCCTACTCATGACTACTTCGGTCAGCTTCGGTCTGGTGAGTCGTCTGTAAGGGCTTCCCGTGACGGCCGAGAATACAACCTAGAACTCCCCTCCCGTACTTCTTCTGAGTACCCTTCGCCCCATATTGCATACCAGGAGAAAGGTTGGGAAACTCGCGAGACAGAGCCTGCTCGTCGTGACGCAGACGCAAATGGAAATATGGAAGACAGACCATCGACTACACATTCTCAGGCAGCTAAGCTTGGCAAGTCTGAATCGGCCCGCAGCTCCAGGTCGGATTTGCCATTGGCGCTGAGAGAACACAGCACGTTCTCGAGTGCTACCAGCCCTGACAGCAATCTATCAAAGGAAGCTGCCGTCTCTGGTGGTCTGGACAGTGCCGCATCAGGCGCTACCCGCCCCTCCCACGAGCTGCGAAGACTTCATGAACATACCTCTGTGGATTCAAATCGCTCCCAACCTACTTCCAGTATCGGCTACCAACTACCGAAGCGAGGTGATTCGCTTGAGAGCAAGCATCACAAGATTCCTCGGAAGGAAGCCCCAGCATCCCCTTCATCCTCAACTTTTGGCGGCTCCCCCAGGTTACCTGACAGTGGTTCAGAGCTGCAAAAACAGAATATTACCTCAGTCCCCAATGCCCTATCTGATTCTCAGCGACAGCTGGACAGCGCTGGCTCGCCGTCCTTGCCACGTTACAGCACTGGTGATTTCCCTGACGACGAACTAGCACGTTTCACAGGTGACGACCAGACAAGTGAGTCGTTCTTGCGCCGCGTCTCCAATTCCGTCCGCCACGGCCGGTCTTTCAGCGATAAGAGCGTACGACTAGGAAAAGATGCAAAGTATCCCAGATCTCCCCCCAATGGAAGCTTTATCGGGTCTGAACTGGGCAGTCCCACCGCCAGCACCTCGCAAGCTGAGGAAATTGCTTGGCTACGCAACGAATTACGCAAGGAACGCCAACGCATGGCGGAGATGGAGGCTACTCTGCGTGCCACTGCAGATGTCAAGCAGGTTAATACAGAACTCTCGGAAAAACGCTCAACTATGGTTGTGCTCGATGCCCAAAGAGAGATTGTTTTACGTGAGCTTAATGTGCTGACCGAACACCTGGAAGCGGAAAAGCGTGGTGCTGCTGGTGGCCCATTGGATCTTGCAAAGCTTTCGAACCACGTCTTGCGTGAGCTTGCCGAAGCAATTCAAAAACTGAAGGACTCGTACGCCCCACAGATCGAGGAGCTCATTCAAAAGCGCAACGACCTCACAGAAGAGCTTGCGAACCTCAACCGACAGAAGGAGAAGACGTTCCAGGAATTCGAACAATTGTCATCGAAGAATGCCCAACTGGCGGAGCTCAACAACCAACTGGTACATCAGATACAGGGACTCTACAAGACCAGCTCAGATGGTCGTGGTCCTAACGGTTTGGGGATCTCCCACAACAAGGAAAAGTCTATCGCCTCGATCGAGGCTTTGAAACCTGCCATCAGCGACCTTGCGCCCTCAATTTCCACAGCGCACATGATAGATGATACCGAGACTACCACAGCTACTGCCACTGTCGTTCCCGGGCCGCAGGTTGTCAGTATTCGCAAAGGCCAACCCCGCAAGTTTAATTGGAAGAAGGGTGGTCAGAACGTTGCAAAGGGTGTCAAGGGTCTCAAGGGCGCATTCATGTCCAGCGAGAATGCAGAGGGCGGGGGCGGTCTTCCGCGCTCACAAACTCAAGACCCGAGTCGTCAGGGCTTCGGTTTCTTCGGGAACCAGAGAAACAAGCAAGGCGGCAAGATGTCGCAAGCCGACAGTGTGCCGGTCTTGGCTGAAGTTTCAGGAACCAGTACGATCTCATTGAATCCCCAACACATATTGAATCAGCTAACATCTATCTCAGCTCTTTTTGGCACTGATCTTATTGCGCGCATGGAACATGAGAAGAGCATCATTCCCTCCATCGTCACTCGCTGCATTCAAGAGGTTGAATTACGAGGTTAGTTTGTATTCAACCGACTCCATGAGCTCATTTTTAACAGTATATAGGCATGGACATGGAAGGTATCTACCGTAAATCTGGTGCCGCGTCCGTCATTCAGGTCATTCGTGAGGGCTTTGAGCGCTCTCCTTTCGACTACGACATCTCTGACCCCGATCTTGACATTCACGCTGTCACCTCTGCCTTGAAGCAGTACTTCCGCAAGCTGCCCACCCCCCTGATTACATATGAAGTTTACGATAAGGTCATTGAGACCCCAGATATCCCAAACACCGCTGCACGTATAGAGAGTCTTCAGAAGAGCCTTTCTGAATTACCCCGAGTGCACCAAGATGTTCTTGAATTCCTTGTGTTCCATCTGAAACGCGTCGTGGAACGTCAAGAGGAGAACCTGATGACCAGCCAGAACATTGCCGTCGTCTTCGCCCCCACTATCATGCGGCCTGAGAGTCTGGCCCGTGAGATGACTGATGTGCAGAAGAAGAATGAAGTTCTCAAGTTCCTGGTTGAAAACTGTCAGGAGGTCTTTATGGGGATGCAAGGCTAACTTTGACTGTTTTTTTGTCATTTTATCCTCACGTTTGCACTCGGTTTCCGTGGTCTGTTGCTCCAATTAGTTTCGCTCGATTCACCTCGACGAATACTTCGTGGCTTGGAATTGGCGATTTTTCTTTGATCGCTTTTTTCGATGCCTTTGTTATGCCGGCATAATTTTGTACAGATACCAACTGTTCTTTGGCTATTTGTCCGCACCCGCTCCCACCCTCTCGTCTCATTCTCCTCCCTTTCACCACTCCACAATTACCACACTCTGCACACCCCTCTGTTCACGATCAGCGCTGCACGCTTGATACAGATACCCTGCCACGTCGATACCTCGTTTTTCGTTAGTTCTTTCTTCTCTGCGCCGCCCTTTACATATTCCGCAGGTTCGAAGCTAGTCAACCCATTCCCTCGGGCCCTCGAAGGGTTCTCCTAGTGCCTCGTTGCTGCATAAGTGGAGGCTCACAAAAATCCTTTGTATTGTTTGGGTGGTTTTTTGCGTCTTCTTCGCTCTGTCTATTTTGCTTCTCGCTTTTTATTCATCATTCTTCTAACCTCCTGTTGAGCGAGCATTGGATCGTGTCTCTAGCGTTATGCATCTTTATCGCAGGCCGAATACAGATCTTTGTGTAGATTGAATGAGGGAAGCCTTTCACCGTGTCACAAACTCTGTTCTAAGCATTCTGGGTCTTGATGCTGAATGACCGGCGTCATTTGGCTCTTGAGATATGGCAAATACTCGCATGCCATGGTTGTATTTTGAATGCGGTAGTCCGTAACACTAGCTCATGCTCCGGCTAATAGTCTGGACCAGTTGACCAGTTCCTGGGAAGTGGTCAGTCCCATTTTCTGTCCAATGTGAAGATGGTTGGCAGCAGATTTGAGGCTCTCCAGCCTAATGTATGGCGGTGATAGTGGCAACAAGTAGGTAGTCAGTATGTAGCCAGATGATATTCCAGCTGCGAGGGAATATAAAATCACCTTGCGCAATACGAGTGCAGTCACTTTGATCCGGTCATTCCTGCTGACGCCAATCTTTTGCGCGTCCGTTGCTTGTCAGTATCAAAGTGACCGACTGCAAGAGTCGAGATCTGTACTTTGTCCGGGATGGAGCATCGCCTGCGGGCCCGCACCAATCACCGCCCCGACCGCCTACGACATCACCTCGCCAGCTTCCCGCAGCTCCTGTTCCAACCCTCATTCTTGCCCCGCGCTGAGGGCCGCTCTTTTTGTTGTTTCGAGTTGCAGCTGCCATCATGTCCAAGCCAAGCCAGTACCTCCTTCTCTCCCTCCCGACCTCCATCGTCCCCTCGCATCACCGCGACGACGCCCTCGAGGCCGTATCGACCACCGTCTCCCCCGACAATGGCTCTGCAGCCTCGTTTTCGATCCCGGAGTTCAAGATCGGCACGCTAGATGCGCTAGTGCAGCAGGCAGATGAGCTGGCCAAGCTCGAGAGCTCCTGCCAGGGCGTCGTGGCGAAGGTTGGGGATGCGTTGAGGAACATCCTAGACGGGGACGAGGCCCAGATCGAGCGCATGAAAGTGGTGAATGACAGTATGTGATCTAAACGATGGGACAGACGATGGGGCTGTTTTGAAGGGTTGTGACTCGAGGACTGACGCTTTGCAGAGCCTGTGGACCAGTACCTCCGGACATTCATGTGGAACAAGGTCAAGTATCGCGCAGATAAGCCGCTGGCGGAGTTGATCGACTTGCTACACAAGGTGGGCTTACTCTCTCCCTCTAGGAGCATTGAATCGTACAAGTCAGGCTTATACATGCACTTCAGGAAGCCGCCAGTATCGACAATGATATCCGGTCTAAGTACTCGCAATATAACCAAGTAAAGAACACGCTGGCGACGCTGCAGCGGAAACAAGCGTGCGGCTTCCTCCCTACGTTCCGAGAACCTGTTCCAAGAAGCTGACCTTACAATCTGCACACAGAGGGAACCTTTCTACCAAATCCCTTGCTTCCGTTGTCGACCCCCGATCCATCGTTCAAGACTCTGAGTACCTCGAAACCCACCTAGTCGCCGTGCCATCCCAACAAGTAAAGGAGTTCCTGAAGACCTACGAGACTGTCGCGCCGATGGTTGTGCCTCGATCCGCACAGCTGGTTGCCCAAGATAGCGAGTTCTCGCTGTATGCCGTGACCGGCTTCAAGAAGCACAGCGCCGAGTTTGTGCACAAGTGCCGTGAGCAGAAGTGGATCCCGCGCGACTTCAAGTATGTCGAGGGAGGCAAAGAGGAGGAGCGCAAGGAGGTCGAGCGGGTTGGTGGCGATGAGCGCAAGCTGTGGGGAGAGACGCTGCGGCTTGGCCGCACTGCCTGGAGCGAAGCGGTTATGGTTTGGATTCATGTCCTGGTCTTGCGGGTGTTTGTTGAGACTGTGCTGCGGTATGGTCTGCCGTTGGACTTCGTCTGCGCTCTGATCCGGGTATGCGACCGCCTTCTTGTCCTTCTATTCCCTTTATTCTTCGGTCTCTTGTGGATGATCCCTTCTAACAACGATTATTTGAACAGACCCCGTCATCGAAGCAAGCAGACCGTGCTAAGCAAAACCTCGAGGAGAAGTACTCATACCTGGCTGGCAATGCCTTTGGGCGAGACAAGAAGGGCCGCGTCAAGAAGGACGACCCTAACGAAATGCATGGGGCTGAGGGCAGCATGGAGTACACGCCATATGTGTTCTACGAGTTTGAGTTCAACTAAAGTAACCCCCCGTAGAGGACGGGTGACATTGCTGCTAAGGGAAAGGAATCGCGTACATATACCAGCCGGTACATTGAGCACAAACTAGCATTGAATTTTTTTTGTCTTATTTTCCTATTTTCTCTATCTTTCTGTGTCTTTTTCTTCTATGTTTTCTGTCTAGCTTCGGGACGAGACTTTTCCAGTTATCCTACAATACACTTCCTCCACTTTGGGAGGAATTTCAAGGGTTTCTAGGGTTCCATCTCTCGCTCTTTTCTCTTTATGGATCAAATCTTTTTCAAAGCGATCTATATGTGTTCCGGTATTTACAGCGCCTGTATGCGGGGAATCAAGGTAAAACCACTGCTGCTCCAGATCCACTCCCGCTGTACATGACACACGGCCTTTCATTCATGCCACCCATGTCCCCGCTCTCGTACAATTCATTCAATTTTGCTCCAGGAAAAAAGAAGTCGCTTTCAGAAAAATCTAAGGGGACTGGATTTACTCCTGCTTAGGGGGCAGGTAACCCTTGGAGTCGAGGTAGTCGACGATCTGCTTGACGGCGTCCTTGACGGGCAGGTCGACGTTCTTGATGTACACCTCCGGCTTCTCAGGGGCCTCGTAGGGGGCGCTGATACCGGTGAACTGGGGGATGAGGCCCTCGCGGGCCTTCTTGTACAGACCCTTGGGGTCGCGCTGCTCGGCAACCTCGACGGGGACATCGACGTGGACCTCGACGAAGGGCAGGCCGGTCTCCTCACCGGGAGTGGGGACCTCGTGCAGCTGGCGGGCGGTGTCGCGGTCCTTGCGGTAGGGCGAGATGAAGGAGGTGATGGCGATGGACGAGCTGTCGGCGAACAGCTTGGCGACCTCAGCAATGCGGCGGATGTTCTCGTTGCGGTCGGCCTCGCTGAAGCCCAGGTCCTTGTTCAGGCCGAAGCGGATGTTGTCACCGTCCAGGCGGTAGGCGTGCACACCGCGATCATGGAGCAGCTGGTGTTCCAGCTCGACGGCCAGGGTCGACTTGCCGGACGCGGACAGGCCGGTCAGCCAGATGGTCAGGCCCTGCTGCTTGCGCAGGTCATTGCGCTCCTTGCGGGTCAGGGCAGCGGCGTGGAAGGTGATGTTACTGGAGGCGGGGTTAGCAGGATGACTCTTTTCCTTGTCTTCTTCGCTGGCACCGGCGCAATTGGGGGTCTTGAAAGGCTGCAATTGCACTTACGTGGCCATTTTGGGGATGATGCGTATATGTGCAGAAAGAAAGGAGGAAAGTCAGGGATGGAGGGGCAGGGGAAAGACGGTGAAACGGGCCGCGTAAGAGCGGAAACGAGCGCTGATCGCGGGGTTTCTGCGGGCTTGGCACGTTCCGATACGAAGCCCCCAAAGTATACGAAGAGCCCGGGACTCTCTTACGGGTTCTAACTCTTCATCTCGTCGGTCAGGCCGTGAAACTCAATGAATTATGCTCTATGCTATACAGTCCCAATTATATCGAGGATTTATACACCCAAATGAACCAAAATGAGGCCAAGAGGCCAAAGCCAGAGACGCCAGGAACCAGGAACCAGATGCTGAGCCGGGGAGAAATTTTCATTCGGTGACGCCACGGTACAGGCTCGACAGGGCCTGGGGAACCAAATTAGCCACGTTTGCCACCCAAAACAAATGTTAGAGATTCCGATGTATGGAAGTGTGCACTTACAGCCGCCTGCTTGGGTTCGATAAACAGTGCCTTGGCCTCCACTAAGACGACCGGCTCTTTGCCTTCCTCCGGGAGGGTCTCGATGCGACCCTCCACCCACGCCTTGCGGCCCTCGACCCTGACGGTCTCGGCCCGAAGAGCCACATAGGAGTTCGCCATCGCGGGGGCCCGGTAATCGATGTTCAGGTTGGCGGTAACACCGACCTTATTGGGGAGCGCGGGGAAGCAGCAGCGCGCCAGCCCTTCATCCAGGAGCGTAGCTAGAAGACCACCGTGGACAATACCGGGGTGGCCGCAAATATCAGAGCCGAGGTACATGAGCGAGACCATGCTCTTGCCCCCGCGCTCGCTGAACACGTACGGGGGGACCACAATCTTGTTCGGGCCAGCCAAGGTACCGGCAGTCAGGCTGCGCGGGCGTAGAGTCTCCGGAATCTTCAGGTGCGGACGGGCTTCCGTGAACTCAGGGTCCTCGCGCAACCGGATGGCTTCGGGGTGTGTTCGGAGGCGCTCGTTAATCTCCTGGGCAATCTCATCCTCAGGGGTATACGCGGTGAGCGTCTGCTCGTCCGAAATGATTGGGGTCGCCATGAGTCGCGAAACGGTGCGTTGGGTCTGGTAGATAAGGCCGGCGGAAAAGGCGAGGACAGCAATTGACGCGAAGCCTGCGAAGCGGCGTAGTCGCGAGCGGGGAGGGGCGGAATGAACGGAAGGATTGAACTCTGCGATTGCGAGTAAATTAGAGACCTTGATGCTCGTAGAGACTGCAGTGGAGGCCCAGTTAAACTGCGCGGAGACTTACCAGTGGAGTACAGTCGACGATTACACCGAGGAAAGGCGAAGGAGGGCGGGTGTGACGAAGCCAAGCGAGGACGCAAACGAGAAGGATTAAAGGTCGATCGAGGAGAGATGAGGGAGGAGAGAGAAGAAGGAGGAAAAGTCGGACGGAGCATGATCCAAATCCGATCCGTTCGGACGAGTCGCGGTCAAGTTGTTGGGAGGCAAAGTTGAGGATGGTGGACCGGCGATGAGTTTACCTCGGCATCATGCCCGCTTGGGAAGTGCCCCGTCTCGGCGGAACGGGTCCATGGATACCTGCGAATCGGCACATCTGGATAATTTCCCGATTTTTTATGTTTATTAATTGTGAACATGCATCAGGCAGAATAGTTTTCTGCGTAGCCTGGGGTTTATGGCGAGGAAATTCCATTTAGATGAGTCTCGACATCTCCACTCTCTACCTCGATATATGTCATGGCGGATCTATATCACGACAAGACGTATGTACGTTTAGACCACGGCAAGGGCATTACATCTCCCACACTGCCCCTTTCGAAAGGGGAGAAAGATCATTCTTACTCTATCCTGGTCATGAATCAATCAAGTGGAATAAAAATGAGCATTCTAAGATGGTGCATTCTACTATATCATGCCGACCCGGTTCTCTCAAGATGTATCCATGTACTATCTCGAAGCGGATCTCCGAAGAGGATACAGATGACATGGATGTGAAACCATTTGAATAATGGAAAACCAATATAGAACAAAACTTTTAACTAATCGTGATCATTGACTATTGGACTCCATTTGACATTGGGCCGACCTCGTTTTGGAGGCACCTCCCATCCTATTTTAGGATGGGAGTCCTAACGCACGATAGGAAGGGAGGCACCTCCCATTCCATCTAAAAGCTCACCACCGTCTCGCATCTTCTCTTCGTTCCTTGACTTCCCGCAAATTCTCTCCTCTTTGGTTTTCTGTACCCTTCAACTCTTTTCTCACAAGACACTCCTTCTCAAACCCAGTATCATTTTCTCCACATTCGTTTCAAACCAGCCATCAGATGGCCCCGTCATCCTTCGCCCCGATGGCGGTGTTGGCAACCCTCACCAATCCACCGATATTACAGTCGGGCTGTAACATCTGCGGCAAAGAAGAGACCGCATGGGTGTGCGGGGGCTGTCATGTCGTGTCATACTGCTCCAAAGAGCATCAACAGGATGACTTTGCCCATGAGAGCTCCTGCTTTCACATCCGACGATGTGAAAAGCTTCTCCTTCGAGAAATGAAGGCGCTGCGTGCCGACCCGACACATCCCTTTGAGACGAAAGTGTCACTATTCTGGGATGAACCTAGCCTGATCTTCTATATCTTTTTCATGGTGCAGATGGTCAGCGCCCTCTCGTTGGTCAAAAGCGTCGATTCAGTCAAGACCCAGGCGGTATTGCTCCTGGAAATTGTGCGACTCGGCCGCAGTGACTTTATGGCCCATCGAAATCAGATCCCTGCCCTCCTGCTTCGCATCAACAAAGACCAACGGTGCTACGACTTCATCAAATGGTGGGGGAATGCCCTGCCCAAAAGCAGCTACCACATGGGCCTGCAAGATCTTTCCATCCGCAACCTCCCGTACCTGGACATCAGAGATGCCGACGCTCTAGAACCAATCGAGCAATTCTGCGGAAGAACGGATGTCGGCCTCACCATTCCTCTGATGCTCCTGAAAATCAAGCTTCTCCATGACTTTGAAAGGTTGGATCTCTCATTCGCCATCTTGGCACCAAAAGTCCCTCCTGAGATTCTGTGCATGATCCAACGATACATCCCCGAGAGTCTCGTTGTTGCAGATAATAGATCTGTCGTGTATGGGAGACCATGCCTGGACTATATAAAATTATTGAAGGCCCAGATAGTCTCATTGTTCAAGGAAGTCGAAGATAGAAATCCGCATTTCTGGTCTGCAATGATTGATCCCGCCTCTTTTTTTGGGAACCTACCACACGTGGCAAAGATGAAGGAGCCTGGCAGCAAGACCGAGACTTATTTTCTCTTGAGATGGAACTATAGGTCATGGGTTGAAACGGACGGCGCTCTTGTATTTGTTCGGCGGCTTTTGAGCTTGGAGTGCCCGAGTGGTTCTTCTTGACCACTGTGGCACTTATCACATATTCATATATGGCAGACGGCAAGAATCCCAATGTTTGGACCACCTTATTACTATTCACACAGGCCGATATGACCTACAAGAGAACACATGACATTACGACATTATGAAATTATGGAAATTCTGGCTTCTGTTCTATTCAGCGCTTTAGATTGGTTTTTCTATTCACCAGCGAAAATGGAAAGCAAGGCTTGATGGATATTATTTTAGCCTACCAAATAACAATTCTCAATATCCCCCAACGAGACTTCTTCCCATACTTGATACCGTTGAATTTTCAGCCTTAGTGAACACAAGTAGCCAAAATAGACCGGTATGAATAGTGATTTGTAGATGTGAAAGAATACAGTCCATCATCGTACTCGGGAACAATATGTATCAGCCATCTCAGCGATAAGAACCAACCCATACTCGATCAAGACAGTGCGTCATGAACTTTAAAAATAAAATCTGATTCACGGTACTTACTGGAAAAATTCCCTTGACGCTTAATTGGACAGTTGAAGGTATACAAATAGGGTTCGTTAGTTACTATGCATCTATATCATCATTGTCTGACAGGCTTCTTGAAGCAATGATGATAAAACTTACAAACACACTCCTGTCGTCTCGAAATCTGTTTGAAATGGACACGTCAGTCAAGACACTTCATTGACAGTTCACCGGCCGCTCATAGATGCTCCTGCCCGTTTGTCAGTGATGCATAGCGTGGCGGGCTGGACTGCACACCTTCAAAAGAAACATAGAAAACATGCGCGATGGTAGAATAGAATTCTAAGTTTCCATCAACCAATATTTCCGTTTGTCTTTGAACCAGAGTGACTATAAAGGTGTTCTTTGCATTCGCTGGAATTTGTATTTCCTAACCGTGACAGAGAGACAAAGAGCCCGGCAACTCACAGTCTCCACGATCAAGCATCTTCCCGTCTTAAAGACCAATTTACTTCTTTGTGAATCACTCTTTAGTCAGAGCCACACCATGAAATCCGAGACAACTTATAAGCGACCTCGTTCTTTTGCCGGCCAGGGCTTTCTCGCTGGTATTTCCAAC
This sequence comes from Penicillium macrosclerotiorum, assembly GCF_028827735.1. NCBI lineage: Eukaryota > Fungi > Ascomycota > Eurotiomycetes > Eurotiales > Aspergillaceae > Penicillium > Penicillium macrosclerotiorum. The sequence goes on along the minus strand of NW_026643083.1, from coordinate 3,881,108 downwards.
TCAGAACTTTCTCTCCATATCCAGAATTCGAAAATTTGTTGAGATAACATGGCCTCTCGGGGTCATTTACCACCGTATGATGTGCTCAATCGCTGCGGATTTTGTCTCAAACCGCAGGATCCACTAGAACCAATTTTGTGCCCCAAGTGCCATCTAGAGAGATATTGCAGTGTTCATCACCAAAACCTTCATCAGCAAGAACATCAAATATACTGCAAAGGCATCACATCTTGCTATCGAGATATCGCAGAGAAGGAAAATCATATCCGCAACAGTATCTGTGAAAGACCCCTACCTCCCCTAGATCCCTTCCGCTCTCCATTTAGGGATCTTGAAGTAGTCATGTTGGTTCGCCCTGAAGCGCGAGGGTTCGACACCCGGACAATGTCACTGGTCGAGGCTCTTCAGGCCTTACAAACTTCTGAATCTCTGCGGGCACAATTATATCATGCCACGAATCTCCCATGGCTTTATCGTCGTTACAATGATATGGAGCTCCAAAATCTCATTCCTTCATTATTGCTGCGCCTCAAAGAAGACCAGAGATGCTACGACTTCCTGAAATGGTGGGCCAAAGCCATCAGAAATCCGGACTATAGCTGGTTCCATGCTGATCTCCCATTCTTGGACACCTGAAATGCCGATCCCTTTGAATCAGTTTCCTTCCTCACGGAACCCACCAACTGCTTTCCTCGACCGCACCGATTCCGTTGACGGTATATCATATCTCCCTCATATCCCGGTATAGCGCATCTGGTTCTTCTTCTGCTACTTAAGATCAGGCAAATCATGATACTGGAAAAATTGGAGGCCCTCAAAATTCCATTAGGCCCTAGGGTTCCTCTTGAGTTCCTCCGTACGATCGAGGATTATATATTTTCATCGAGTACCCTCAAAGTGGTTCGGTGGCACCGTGTCGCACATGTCAAGCTCACATGGCTTTTGATCGACTTGAAGAGGGACGTCCGCTTTCTAATTGATGCAATACACGCGAAGAACAGCTGGTTCTTCCCTGCGCTCGTGAATCCCATTACAGCGTTTGCAATGCACGAGAACCCGCACGCTCCATATTCATTTTCTTGGGATCCGGCCGTCGGTCCTTACCCAGAGGTTCAAAAAATCCTGAAGATTTGCTGCTGGGCCTGGGCCGAGTCCCCCGGAGCACTCAAATATCTGAACCCAAAAGTAAAGAACTTAACACGACAGCTACACATTCCAGGCCAGTTCAACTAGACTGCCGGAGCATCGTCCAAAACGATATGGATCGTGATTTATTTCTTACTTTATTGTGTATTTAGATTGCAATGAATATCTATGAGATGTCTCAGGGGCGACTGTACCTGTGAAATATAGACTTCGAATTGGGAACATCGAGCCGAACTTGCCGCTTTGGGGTAGATATGAAAATAGTCGCATACTACGCTGCAAAAGGACATACGTATGTGGCAGACATAGTAAATGACAGATCGCTTAAAGTCTTTACTCTTCCCCCTCATCTACTCTACCGTTTCTCATTGTAGAGATCTTGAATTGGATCAGTGTAAAACCTGAATTCCAGGCCAGGCCAGGCAAGCCCAAATTGTGCCTTTAGTAGTAGTATGAAATTTTTAGCTTTCGAAATTGCTCTAATATATGTATTCTTCCTTATTCCCTTTTTCTCTCCTAGTCCTCTTAGCCCTTTTACTCTTCCTATAACGCGTCCGATTGACCCTCCTATTACTATCACCACCCGGTAAACACATGGTGGGGGCGTCAATGTTGGGGATCGGGGGAGCGAAAACTGGGGGCAATTGAGCTAATCAACTTCTTATTCGTAGAAGCATCATAAGCCCTTGGGCATTTTCATGACTGAGTTTCATCGGCTGAATGGACTCAACAGACATTACCATTATCTCCGTAACTATCACCGTAGCATTGCTAGTCGGAATGCAGGAGATCCCCGCCCTCGACGCACCAGGATCCCCAGACAGACGACCCATGCTAAACCGGCCCGAGCACCCAAGCAGCACCAGCGACTGGGCAAATCTCTCATCAACCTATCTTATCATGCATGACTAGTGTGAGATAACTATGCATGGATTGTTGCATATTAAGGGACTTGATGCAACGCAGCAACGCGGGGATGATCGACAGGGGCGTGGATCCGCATGCCAGGCAAGCACGACGCGATGCGCGAGAGCGGCCCTAAATACCAGCGGGGGGAACGCTTCATTCACGATTTTCCATGCCAGTCTTTCTTTTCAAACAGTACACTCCTTTACGAGTATGCCTTCGCAGTACTCACTATTGTCGCTCTTTCTGGCCAGCAGCCGCGCGCTGGTCGATGCCGCCCAACCCCTTCCCGTCGAGGACTACGATGTACTACAATATATAGACCCGCTGATCGGCAGCGCCAACGGGGGTATGGAGTAAGCCCATATCGTGGACCTGAAATTGAATATACTAACAAGCGATTCACCTAGGCAATGTTTTTTCCGGCGCGACGCTCCCGTATGGCATGGCCAAAGCCGGAGCGGACACCGATTCTGAGAACAACCAGGGCGGTTTCGCCTACGATGGAAGCAATGTTACTGGCTTCTCGAGTATGCACGACTCCGGCACTGGCGGAAATCCGTCACTGGGCAATTTTCCTCTTTTTCCATATGCCCAATGCCAAGATGATGATGTGAATGGCTGTGTATATCCGAAGAAAGCCCGCAAAACACGGTATACCCCGAACTCTGTCAAGGGGAGCCCGGGCTATTTTGCACTATCCCTCAGTTCCAATGTTCACGTTGAGATGACGGCCGCGCATCATACCTCGCTCTTTCGGTTTAATTTCCCCGAGAACAGCAAGCCATTGATTTTGTTAGACCTATCGGATCTGTCCGACTCTCGTCAGGACAATGCGTCTATTTCCATTGATGAATCTAGCGGACGGATGACGGGTAGTGGCAAGTTCTTGCCCAGCTTTGGCAGTGGAGAGTACGAGCTTCACTTTTGCGCCGATTTCCAGAGTTCTGGTCAGCTTCGAGATAGTGGCATTTTTGTCGATGCCCGCGCTAGCACTGATGTCCACGATTTAACGATATCGCGCAGCATCAATGGCTATCCTCTTCCGGTGAGCGGTCCTAGCTTCCAAATAATTACCGAATCATTTTATTCTGACTTCTGCTAGGGTGGTGGATTTGTTCGATTCGAAACCCCACCGGATGGCAGCGTACTTGCCCGTGTGGGCGTGAGTTTTATTAGCCCTGAGCAAGCCTGCTCTCATGCCGAATCGGAGATTGAGGGCTTTAATTTCGAGTCTATACGCCAGGCCGCTGTAGATCAGTGGACTGAAAAGCTTGAACCGATTCGGGTATCCCGAAATGGGGTAAATGCATCTGTTCTCACGAATTTTTACAGTGGTATCTATCGAACGATGGTGAATCCCCAGAACTACACTGGTGAAAACCCACTTTGGTCGAGCTCGGAACCGTATTTCGATTCATTCTATTGGTTTGTAACACCTCAAATCATCTGTCTGTCACCTAGGCTTCTTTGCTGACCCTAGCCAGCTTGTGGGACTCGTTTCGTTCGCAGCTGCCCTTCCTGACGATCTTCGATCCCGGCTCCGTTGCTCAGATGGTCCGCTCGCTGATTGACACGCAACGTCACCTGGGATGGCTTCCGGACTGCCGTATGTCACTCTGCAAAGGTAAGTTCGGCATTTGATAACGAAAAGCATGATCTGTCCGAGTCATTAACATTGTTGATTAGGATATACTCAAGGTGGCTCAAATGCAGACATTGTCCTTGTTGACGCCTATGTCAAAGGCCTCCAAGACGGCATTGATTGGGATGCCGGCTATGCTGCAGTTCAGAAAGACGCCGACGAAGAACCATTCGACTGGTCCAACGAAGGTCGTGGTGGTCTGCGAAGCTGGAAGGAGCTGCACTATATCCCCGTCGAAGACTTCGATTACTGGGGGTTTGGCACTATGACCCGCAGCATTTCACGGACCCTTGAATACTCTTACAATGACTTTGCTATTTCTCAGATGGCGCGGAGTCTCAACATGACAGATGACGCCGAGCGATATGAACGCAGCTCCGAGTCTTGGAAGAACCTTTTAAAGAAGACCAGACGTCATTTCGAAACGCTACTGACACGGGCTTCATCGGCTTCTTCCAGCCCAAGTACTTGAACGGCACTTGGGGCTCTCAGGATCCCCTCAAGTGCTCCAATATTGATAACAGTGGGAGTATCTGTTCGCTCCAGAACACCGCCGGAGAAACCTTCGAGTCGAGCATTTGGGAGTACCAATTGTATGTTTCTTGGATCTAGACCTAGATCTCCTTCAACCTCATACTAACGACCCTCTCCAGCTTCGTCCCTCATGACATGGCCGCCCTGATCACCTTGCTCGGTGGGCCCGCCAGCTTCGTCCGACGCCTCGACTACTTGCATGACCGGAAGATCACCTACATCGGCAATGAGCCTTCTTTCCTGACCGTCTTCCAGTACCACTACGCCGGCCGCCCGGCCAAATCCACCGCACGCGTGCGCACCTACATTCCATCCTCATTCTCCCCCACGCCCGCCGGCCTCCCCGGCAATGACGACTCCGGCGCCATGGGCTCCTTCGTCGCTATGTCTATGATGGGCCTCTTCCCCAACCCGGGCCAGAGCGTCTATCTAATCACTGTGCCTTTCTTCGAGGCCGTCCGCATTGTCTCCCCGCTTACCGGCAACACTGCCACCATCAGCGTCGCCAATTGGGACTCCTTCATTACCGGAAATTCCTCCTCGCCCGCCGGATATATCCAGTCCGCTACCCTGAACGGCGTCCCCTATACTCGAAGCTGGGTTGATCACTCTTTCTTCACTCAGGGCCAGGACCTCGTCCTCGTGCTCGGCCGCAATGAAAGCGCCTGGGGTACTGCGCCAGAGGACTTGCCGCCCTCCATGTCGGATGCCCCAGCCACGGCCATGCGCGCGCGATCCGTTGCAGGCGTGAACAGCTTCGAGGAGCGTGTGCTGTCGGCAGGGGCTGCAATGGGCCGGAATTCGGGGCACGGGGTGCATCTGGATCATTGGGCGAGGTTTGGTGGGGTGCATCATGGGGTGAAGGGGCTAAGAGGTTAGTTTAGGGTCTTAGGGCTTGAGGAGAAAAGAGGGCACAGAGAGCCCAAGGGCTCACCGTTCTTACGTGTTTTATTTTATATTGAATTCTCATTGATGAGTCTTGGCCTTTTTTTTTTTTTTTTTCTGTTTCTGCTGTGGAGGTGAGACTGCTAGCCTTATCTGGCGCTTCTTCATTTAATTCGTTTCCTCCTCCGCTCATGTTCTTCTGCTGGTTCTGAAGGAGTTTATTGGGCAAATCTGAAACACTTCGATAGTAGAGAGGATGTGGGGGTGAAGATATACGTCGTAACGAAGGGGATATGGGGATGTTGGATTGGGTTTACGAGAGCTCCACTACAGAAGGGAAAGCGAAATTTTTGATCAATGAGGTCTGTTCGTTCTGAACTGTTGAAGTCGAACATGCTGGAGGAAATATATGAAGAATCATAGAAAAAGAAAGAGGTTGCGAAAGGTGTGAAAGGCAGGATTTGTATGTACAGGAGCAACCGTATCAAGAGATGATCTCGTAAGTCCAATAATTGGAAAAGCAGACAAAACAAAACAACGCTTCTCGTCAATGATTTAAACCCATCGGGGAAACAAAAATATAAACAATCACATCGACACATCTAGCGAAATACTCAAGAGAAAGAGAGAGACGGAGTGGGGGAGAGAGGGGGAGAGCATATTGAAGTATACCCGTCCTCTACGACGGACGGTGGAACTTGCTCTCAATCCAAGGCATGCCGACGACAGTCGCCTTGCGCACCTTGTTCCGAACCTTGACGCCCAGCTCAGTCCCCTTTTTGTGCAGGCCATTCTTCACGTACGCCATGGCGATGTTGGCGCCACCCAGCGACGGGCTAGGCAGGCCGGATGTGACGACGCCAACTTCGACTGGATTGGCCGGGTCCGCCAGGTCGACCACAACAGCACCCTCACGCGCAGGAGAGCCCTTCTCCACTGTCAACCCAACCCGGCGCTGCTGCAGGGTTTTAGGACTGGCAACCTGGGGCAAGATGACGGAGGCACCGTTGAAGGTGGCCGTGGCGGGGTCGCGGCGTTCGCGGCCAACAACCCAGCCCAGGGCCGCATCGGGGGGCGTCTGGGCTGTGGTGATATCATGGCCGTAGAGGCACATGCCGGCCTCGAGGCGGAGCGAGTCGCGGGCGGCCAGGCCGGCCAGGCGCACAGTGGATGCGTCCTGCAGGAGCAGGTTGACGACCTGGTCGGGCAGGGTCGCGTCCGCGGAGGTGGGGATGGAGATCTCGAAGCCGTCTTCGCCGGTGTAGCCGGTACGCGAGATCAGGAGCGGCTGGGCCGAGGCAGAGCCGTTAGCAAGGGTGATGTGCAGCTCACGGCACTGGCCGAAGTACAGGGTGCTCAGATCGGTGGAGTCGCTGGACGCGGAAGTGTTGATGAGGGGCTGGAGGGCGCTGGCGGCGAGCGGGCCCTGGAGTGCGACCAGAGCGCGATCCTCAAGAATGTCCCACTTGATACTGTCGGTGCCGTGGCGGTAGCGGTAGGCATCAATCTCGGCCCGCAGGAACGCCAGGTCCTCGGCGCGGCGGCCGGCGTTTGTGACGAAGTAGAAGCTGTCTTCGCCGCGACGGGTGATGACGGTGTCATCGATGATGCCGCCGGTTTCCTCCTCCAGCAGGCAGGACAGGGTAGAAGTGTTCGGGGCCAGCTTATCAAGAGACGAGGGGCTCACTTTCATCAGCAGCTCAAGGGCGCCGGGTCCGCTCAAAGTGTGCTGCACCCTAGATAAGACATTCACGGTCAGCATTGGATGCGCTATTGATAGAACTGATATTCGACCTCCATTCAAGTCCGGAGAAAGCGATTGACTTACATATGGCTCACATCGAACAGACTGGCCTTCTCACGAGTCCACATGTGGCTCTCAACATGGCTCAGGTCCGCATAGTGCAACGGCATGGAGAACCCAGCAAAGGGCACCATCTTGGCGCCGTGCGCCTCGTGGAGAGCATACAACTGTGTTTTGTGCAGAGGCTCGCTAGAGCTTGAGGCATAGCGCGCAGACTGAACCTGCACCTGCGGGATTGCTGCCCGCGCAGTGATCCTGGCGGTCGATGTCCGCGAAGTTGCCCGCACCGCGGAGGAGAGCTCCCGCCGAAGGAGTGTGGAGCCGATAGAGGCGCGGGGTGCGTGGGGGAAAGCTGCTCTGGCAGCGACAAGGTCGATGCCTCGCTTGAAATTACGGACGCCAGCCATTGTAATTGAGAATGCTGTCAAAGGGGAATTGGCAAGAGAAAAGGAATGAAAAGAAAAAAGAGACGAGAAAATGGCCGCGAGAAAGTCGACCCTCCGCCGTCGGGGAAGCGCAGCGGGAAAATCACGTGCAGATAGGAAGACGCCGGCTGAGTCATCTCTGAGCTGATTTCCCGATTCGGAAGGGAAAGGCCCGTTACATAGAGGAGGCTCTCGCAGTGGCTGCTTGTACTCCTCGGGAAACGCAGATCTCTGATTTACGGATAGAAAGCCAAAGCAAAAAAAAAAAAAAAGTGGGCTTTGGTGATGGCGGAACATCTATTCAGGAAGCAAGAAACTTGCCCGCGATGCCATTCACCTGGATTCATTCAAGACCGCTCTGTTTTTTATGTGCAAGGAATGCTGGAACGGCGCGCATGTAGAACGAGCAACAGCCACGGGGAACTCAAACTCCCAACATCCCAAAACCTGGAGGGATAACATCCCAAATCCCGTGATCCCTCCAGGATTGAAAGTACATGATGCAAAATAATCCTAACACAAATTCGAAGTTCGATACACCCACCCCATTTTCGATATCAATCGCATGCGAAGAACAAGAGCAGTGATACGCGGAAAAGAACCGTGAACCACAAATCCAGAATGCGAGCAGCGTGTCTCCTCTTGAATTGGGTCATCAACGTCATTAGAACCCGTTCACAGTGGGAAAAGGATCTGCGATAAGAGAGAACGTCTCACTCCGCCCTGCGGAGTGAAGAAAAAATCCGCTCTAGAGCGCGTTACTCGCGCAGGTGAACACACCGCCGACACTACCAGATTGGTAGCTCTGTACGACGGACATGACGGACGCCTAGGAAGAGAGAGAGAATCAAGTCAGAAGAGGATCAAAAGAAAGAGCAGATGGAATCAGAGGTGAGCAGGATGAGAGGCGAAGAGAACTTACATAGGTGCCTGGACCCAAGAAGAAGAGACCGATGAAAATCAACGATACGTTGAAGAGGAAACCCAGCCAGCCGCGGAGACCACGTTTCTTGTAGAAGTCGGGTCCATAGTCGTTACTGCGCATGCGAAGGTAGGCGACGCCCCAGAAGATGAAGCCAAAGAAGGAGTCGAAGAGGGAACTCATGATCGACAGCAGGTCCGAGAAGAAGGGGATCACCTCTGCGATGATCCAGGCGGCGATCCACAGGGCAGCCAAGATGCCGGCCCAGGCGGCCCAGCCCACGACGGTGTTGTTGCCCTTGTGGCGGGTGCCCTCGAACAGGCGGAAGAAGACGAAGCGGGCCGACACCGATGCGTACAGCACCCCGAGGAAGATGATGGTCGGGATCATGAACGAGAACGACACCTTCTTGTACACCTCATCCGAGAGGGAGCCAAAAGCGGGCGCAACGGTGTACTGGGTGCCGGTGTAGGCGTAGACAATCGCACCAACCAGGCTGAAAACGATCACCTCGGCGATGGTCACCGCCGTCACAGACTTCCAGAAGTCGCGAGGCTCCTTCATCTCGGCGATGAAGCTGGGCAGAGTGATTTGTCCAATGAAGGTATAGCTGATGTTCAAGAATGCATTCATGCCGGACACGAAGGTAGTGCCCTTGGCCGGAATGGCCAGCACGAGCGGGGTACCCTTCTTAGGGTAGCCGGCGGGATGGTCCTCGATACCCGCGAAGATGGTTGCCAGGAGAACGGAGATGAAGGTGAAGAAGGCGGAGAAAGTGGCGACGCGGGACAAAGCACTGAAGGTACGGGGAAGGGAAAAGACGAAGGAAATGATGGCGACAATCAGAGAAAAGACCACCGTACAGACCGCACCACCGGACATGGTGTTGAGATACTCGGCACCGACCACGCAGTGCAGACCCTGGATAAAGGTGTTGTTCAACAGGAACATGACCGCGGTGGCCCACCAGGCGATCTTCGAGTCCCAGAAGAGATACTGGCCGATATCACAGACATCTCGGACTTCTGGGTGGCGCAGACAGAATTTCCTAGTTTTTTTCAATCCAAAGTTAGCCATGGCACAAGAGACGAGGTATATCGCCAATTGTCGAACCCTCTAAGGTGACCGGGAGACCCACCAGATAGTCAACGACGTGTACAGGACGACGCCCGCAATGAACACAGTGAGGATCAAACCGGGCACCAGGCCCAGGATAGAGTAGGACCACGGGAATGACATGATGGCCAGGCAAATGTACTCAGAGAAGAGCAGAGCGGCCGTCTAGAGAGGGGAAATGTCCCATGGTCAGCGATTGCATTTCACGTCCATGCCGCAATATCACCAGCGCATGTTGCGCAAACACGCAACAAAAAAAAAGTTCATGCATTCACATTCAGGAGAGGGCATGCGGGTTTGGGATCTTACCTTCTGCCAACTGCATGTCCGATATTTAATGGTGTTCTCCGACTCCATTTCGATCTGGCGGCCGACGCTTTCGGTCGTGGAGGATGAGTCCACCGCCGTGACATGATGCTGTGAATGACGGCGGCCTTGGCCTTCCACATCAAAATCTTTGAGCTTGGGATCCTGTTCCAGCTTGTCGCTCAGATCAGGGGAGTGAGTGCCGTCGGGACTGGCGCCCACGGGGTCGTCTTCTGGCCGAGCCATTTCAAGCGTAATGAGCGGGCAAACCGCAGCTGGCGGTACTCGGCGGAGTCAAGGAGAGTGGCGGTCGTGAAAACCGGAGAATACATATAACTTCCGGAGGGGCAGATGCAGCAGCTAAAAGAAACACGAGTCTGGAGAAGTGTGAGTTGCGCTGGGTTCGGGTTGATGCTTGAAACCGCCAGTTTTATTGGCTGCACACCGTTGCCTGGCCTGGGCGAGCAAGCAGGAGAAGTAGGGGTATAATGCGACACTAACCTGCACAGAAAGCGATCTCAGATCACCGTGCGATGAAAAGGAATGGGCGTTATGAAGAGAGAGAAGCAATGCAGCACGCTCTCGTTAGGGCAACGGGGGTCGGATCTACAAAAACCAGATCGGATCAGACCAGGCCTGACGATAATGAGATCAATCAATGGCGCGCGCACGGAAACCTGGCGAACACAAACCGTGATCGCTGGGTAGATCGATAGATCAAAAGACGATAAAGAGGAGAAGAACTCGGGTTAAGAAAAAGGCAAGAAGTGAACCGAGAGTAATTAAAAAGAAAAAAAGGTGAGCAATGAACCAATCTGGTAATCTGGTAATCTACTTTTGCGCCCGGCGATGCAGGAGCGCGCCGTGAGTGGAAGAGCGGCGCTAGTTCCTACGATTAATTATGGGGAGTGGTATTCTATGTATCCGATGGACGAATTGACTGGGTATGGGCCGAGTATGGCTTCGGTATGGGAGGGGGAGAACGGGGGTATGCTTGGTTGCGCTCGAAGCCAAGGCTCCACTCGGGCGCCGGAAAGGAGAAAATCTCGTCGATCCCGGTCCGTGGACGTGGACGAAGCATGACGTGATGGAGACCAGGTCACCATGCCGCAATGGGCGAACGGAGATGGATACTCCGTAGGAAGAGGATGCGGGTGAATTTGACAGAGGGTATGAGCTTCAGGATTGCGAATTGAGGGTGGTGCGATCAGCCCTAAGGGAGAGAGGATTATGCAGTCGACAACAATCACGATGAACTATGATACTAAAGGAAAAGAATAGGAAGGAGAACAGGAAAGAGAATGCGGGAATTCCCCTACGAGAAGGTGGATATAGAGAGAATCATGTCATACACCATGTGTGAACTAAAGTTAGCTCGAAGATCTAGATCCCTTGGGGGGTTCGACATGAGATCTCCCAATGCATTAGTAGAAGTAGATAGGACGAGCGTGATCGAACAGGCCACGTTATGTATCTACGTGCCAGTCCACACTGCTGAATTTTCCAATCAGCCTGAACGAATTGCAGCATGCAGAGAGGTGCACATGGAGACCAGCGAGATCGTAACGGCCGCTCCGAGATGCTGCGCCATTAGGATTCTATACCGGGATCAATCCACTCCCATCCAATGGTGATTCGCGTAGTACGTAGTGCACTCCAGACATCATTGCCATGATTCGTCAATTTCCTGACCAAGGAAAAAAAGACAGAGAAAAAAGAGAAAATGAAAGAGAAAAAAAGAGCAGAAACCGGTTGCACCCACACCAGACCTGGTCTCAACAAAAACGGTGGTGCAACAACCTACCAAAGTGGGCCTGGACAGGCCCCGCAAGCGTCGAATGGGACTCGGCGCAGGGCCAGCTCGGACCAGCCAGGGCAGCCGTCGAACCCCCGGTGCAGCCACTGAAAACATGGAAATCTGGGCTGTGACCGCCTGCTGATTCGATTCGGTGGGCCTCTTCTAAACCAGATGCAGCAGGCGGATCCTTGGGGGAGGGTCCGACCCCGACCTATCGTAACCGGACCAGGCGTGTGCTGACTAAGGAGGCTCTCTGGCTGGAGGCCACTGGGCCTAGCGCCGTCCGGGGCCTGTCAGCCATGTTCAGCCACCGTCAGCCATCGGCCGCCCGGGCCGCCGCCATTGACCACATCGCTCAGCACCCGGCGAGAAGGTGCAACATCGTCATGGGCATCAATAGAGTATCATGAAGGTCAACTTGGAGTCGAGGCGAGGCCCATGGCACCACGTGTGTGCTGAGTCATCGCGAACGAGCTGCCCGTGCTAGAATCACGTGGGCTGTGACTATCGCTCGCGTCTCCCTTCCTCCACTCCGTCTGGGGAGCTTGCAACAACCAACCTTAGCAAGTCCTCATTTCTCGGCATGGCTGATTTTCCCCTGATTCATGTGCCGAGACACCGAGAACGCCCCCAAACTACAGGCTTGGGAGGGATCCGAGCGAACCAGAGACCGCGTGGTTTACGCGGCATGGCCGTGTTCCCGCCTCTCGCGTGCTTGTCCTCCACCATGAGACCATCCCGGAACCCACCTCGTCTCGGCACGTCAACCAGGGACTTTCCCTCCGCTCGGCCAAGTCGGGAGCTTCGACTGCCTGGCGACTCGGGAAAAGACAAGTTCTAGAAGAAACTCGGGCAACGGGCCCGTGGCAGAGGCCCTGCAGCGGCAGCGGGCCTTGGACGTTCGGGGATGGGGGAGATATTGCGTGATGACCATTTACCCACTTCGGAGATGTCGATTACATAGTGAAACATGCACAGACTCACAGACCTAAGGTGGATAGTTGGGGCCAGAGTGACATTGGTATATTGACAAGATCCGTAAGAATCATATCAGATCGATTCCGCCATCGCATAGATACAGATATGGAAATATGGGACCAACATACAGGGTCCGGTGAACATAGAACACACACACACACAGAGACAAACAAATAAAGAAAAACTCCCATATAATATAAAAGAAACTCTTTTTGGGGGGGGAACCAAAACAAAACACAACACGCCCAGTCCCAAACAGTAACATGCGACAGGCTTTCTCCAAACCATCCTCTACATGCCCTCGTCCTCGTCCGCCAACAGCGCCGCGTAGTCGTCCGCGGAGGCGAAGGTTGGCAGGTGCTTGAGCTTGCGGCGCTTCTTGCGCTCCGCCGGCGTCGCTTCGGCTGTTGGCGCCAGGGCCGCAAGTTCCACGCCGCCCAGCTCCATGTCCGACGGGAGGTCCTCGTCGCTGTCAACGAACGCCTCGTCGTCCGAGACATCCATGTCGAACGCATCCTCGTCCTCCTCGTCCACCTTGGCGGCCTTCTTGGTGGCCTTCTTCGACGTGGTGGCAGGCTGAGGCGCAGGCACCTCCTCCTCCTCCTCGTCGAAGCCGAAGTCGTCCTCCTCGGCCATCTCCTCGTCCGACGGGCCGTCCGACTCGTCGTTGAAAATGACCTCGTCGTCGCTGCCCTCGCCCTCGCCCTCGACTTCGTCTTCATCGTCATCATCAAATGCAGACTCCATATCATCCATGTCCAGGTCGTCGTCGCTGTCGTCGTCCGCCTCCAGCTCCGGCCGCGAGTCCACGAGAGCCTTCCAGATCTCGTCCTCGTTCTCGCTGAGCTCGGCACCCTCCTCATCAGCGTCAGCGCCCTTGCCCTTCTTGCCCCGCGTCTTCTCCTTGTTAACACGTGTGAAGTACTCGTGGAAGAAGACGTCTTCCGCTGCGACATCGTCTGCCTTCTTCTTCCAGAAGGCCTCCGAGTTGAGCGGCTGGCGGTGCTGCGTGCTCTTGTACGCCTCCACCAGGCGGTCTTGCGCGTCACCGCCAGCGAGCGGCTGCATGATCGAGGCGCCACGCGCCGCAGCCGCGGCCTTGGGCGCGCGGTACACGAACCGATCCAAGAAGTGCGTGAGCGTGTGCAGGGTCAGGTCGGGCTTGCCGCTCATCGTCTCGTGCTCCAACAGGCGGGCAGCGTTGAGAGAGACGGATGGGTGGAAGTGAGTGGTATAGGGGAGCTGAGGAAGAACGTTAGCGGTTGCAATAAGCAATGAGCAATGGCTGCATAGGGGGGTTGGGCGGGGATGTGAGCGCCAGTGGCGCTACAAGAACGTACCAATTCCCAGAGACAGGTCTTGTCGGCGTTGCTGTGCTCGGGGTCGCGCTTCCGGGGGTCGTAGCCGTTGGCGGCCTTGGACGGCTGGACGACAGGGGTCGGTTCGGGCTGCTCATCGTCCTCATCGGGAACATCGCGGAAGACTTCTTCGCCGTCGCTTTCGTTGTCCTCGGGCTGATCAAACATGGACTGAAGGCCGGTAAAGGTCTTCTCCAGCTCGCGAATGAGGTAGAAGACGCCGCAGATGAACGAGGGGCCGTGCAATCCAAGGACTTGAACAATACGCTTGACGAATGCCTTGACGCGGCGGACGTTCAGGTCATTCTTCAGGGCCTTGAAGAGCAGGTTCAGGTAAAGAGACTGCTTCGAAGACGTGGCCACACGCGGATCCAGGAGAGATTCGTAGAGCGTGCGGTAGAAGCGGTCACTAGCAACCTGGTGAGATCCAGTAAGTTGCTGAATCAACATCAGAGCCTGGATGCTGGTGTTAAAGTTTGAGGAGTGGGTGATGCGGAATAGAGTGTCGAGGTGCTTGGAGAGCCTTTAGGTTTCATATTAGTAAAACAAGATTCGCACACGTATGAAGCGGGGAGAAGAAAGAAAAAGCGTACTTATCAGAATCGCTATCGGTGAAAGGATAGGCGCGGTTGACACCGGTCAAGACACCCGAAGTCAGCTTCTCGCGCATCTCATCGTCCTGGGCCTGTCCCTTGACAGGTTGGTCCCGACCTTTACCCTTGCCGTGTTTGCCATGCTTGCCATGGAATTTGCCCTTTCCGGGCTTAGTGGGCTGAGTGGGCTTGAGAAGAGTGACGAAGAGCGAGAAGTAGATATCCAGAAGCTGCTCAGCAACCTTGCCCTCCTTGGTGCTCAGAACTGTCTGGTTCAAAGTGATGATGGCATAGTACTTAGCATGCTGGCTCTGGCCAGGTCGGAACAGCAATTCTTCAACAGCCTTGATGATCAAGGGCTTCATCAGGGGGTGGGTCTGCTGAATCTGCAGGAGAAGATAGGATGCACGAGAAGCAATTTTCTTGCCAGGGTCGCCAAGCTTGTTAACAAGAAGACGGAGCAAGTTCGCTTCCTGCTCGGGCTTCTCCTTGAGGAGTTCGTAAACGTAGCTGACGGCCCGAGACCGTGAGAACTCGATCTCGTCGTTGCACCAGACTTCCAGAATCTTGAGAACCTCGAAGAACTTGTCCTTGACAAGGTCTTCAAAAGCCCAGAAAATCAAATGACTCTTCTGCAAGCCACCAGGAAGCGGGTCCCGGTCAGACCAGCGCCCACCAGCACCCTGGAATGCAGCGACAAGTCCAGGTTGGTTGGCAAAGGACTTGAGCCGCCGGTCACTGGGAAGAAGTGTACCTTGCGCAAACATATCCTTCAAAGATCGCAAAACCTCAACAGCCTGTGCGCGGCTCCGCTTTCCTCCAAGATTGATGAGAGTCTCGAGCGACTTGGTGTTGTGCAGCGGCGACTCTTGTACTGCAAGGGTCAGGGCGGAAATCTTATCACTGAGGGTACCAGAGGACATGATAGTCGTGTAGAACTTATGAGAGGAAGACGCCGAGGCTTGCTGGGCCTCAGCATACTTGTCGTTCTCCTCCTGCAGCAGGGACTTGGCGAGTTCATGGACGCGATCGATCAAGTGCCGAGGCAAGGCGTTCATTTGCTTCGCAGTGGCTACCGAGGGGAGAGGAATGGCGTACCAATCAGAACGAGGAAGGACAATCTGAAAATCACAGGTTAGTCACGGAATAAAGGTTCTACGAGGACAAACGATAACTCACCAACTTGGCATATTCTTTGGGGATAGTGACTTTTGGCTCATTTGCCTTCGCATCGGACTTTTTTGGTGCTGGGGGTGCCTCCTCGACATCAGAAACATCAGAGACATCCTCCTCCGGCTCACTGGCGTCCTCGCTGTCGCCCTCGGAGCCTTGCTCTTGGTCGTCTTCCTCCTCCTCTTCTTCTTCTTCAACTTCATCCTCCTTTAGATCCTCTGGCACAACGTGCCCGGCCGCTTCCAACATCTTCGAGAGCTCTTTCCGTAGATCATCGTCGCCCTTGGAGGTGGTACCCTCGACCTCCGACTCCGAGTCAACACCAGCTAGGAGATCCAGGTCCTCCTCAGTGCCGCCCAAAGCCATAATCTCTTCGCGTAATTTATCATCGTTGCTGCTATTTTTGGAGCCTGCAAACTTGTTCTGTTTCTCCTTTCCGCCTATCTTCTCGTCTCGGGCAATCACATCGCCATTGCGATCCCGCTTCTTGCCCAGGCCGGATTCTTGCTTCTTGTCAAATTTGGAGCCGGCGTTCTTCTCTTTCTTTGCGGGAGTAGTCTCGATGGAAGCATTCGGTTTGTTGTTCTTCTTCGATTTTCCCTTGCCCGAGCTGTCGGTCTTCAATCGTTGCTCGATTTTCTGTCGCAGGCCCGCAAAGGCACTCTCGTCCAGCTGCGGCAGTACCGATGCAGCCTGAGGCTGAGAAACTGGGACCTCTTTATCGGCGAGGCCCTCATTTGCGCTCGAAGAACGCTTGCCTTTCCCTTTGACCATTTTGGCGTGTCTGAGGGTCGGGGTATGCTTTTTTGAATGGAGAGAAAATTGGACGGAGAAATCTTTTGCGGCGGGCCGGTTATCAAGACGCTCGGGCCAACGCGATAAGAAACACTGCCAGAGCGACCGCGACGGAATCCTCGAGTTCCCCGTTGGACGCCCGGCCATTGGGAATTTGCTCCATTGCATACATTGTTCTGGGTTTCTGGCCTCCATGATTTCTGGGCCCCGTCCCGCTACTGCTCGCCTTTCAGGCAGACGGCTAGTCTCAGCCTTCACTGTCCAGCGTTGCGGACTTCATGTACGGCAACCCCCGTGACAATTCGATTTCCCCGGATCGACCCAATTGCAAAATACTGACAAAGCGCAGTATGATGGGCGAAGCCGAGTCTCAAATTTTTGGATTCCCACTGGTGGAATATCGAAAAAAGCTGTTGTTGGAGAAAAAGGTGCACGGATCATGGCTCGACGAGAATTTCCTTTGACAATTGCTAACAAAGCACTAGAAGACGCAAATGATCTTTTAATCAGAGGAGGATTCCTCCGACAAGTCAGTTGCTTGTTCATCGTGTAGTAAATTGGGTTCTCATTGGTTTCTAGGCGTATTCTGGGCTGTTCCATCTACTTCCTCTCGGACTGCGAGTACAGGACAAATTGGAAGGTCTTATTGACAAACACATGCGCTCACTAGGTCAGACTCGTATTCTTGAATCGTTCCTCTCTATTTACTGATGGTTTGATTAGGTGCCTCCAAGGTTTCCCTGTCCTCAATATCCTCGCAGGAGCTCTGGGAGCAGTCTGGCCGATTGACCGAAGGCTCAGAGGTAAACTATGCTTTGCTGAACCTCAAAAGGATTGCTCTAAATGGAGAGTCTAGGTATTCCGCTTTAACGACCGGAGGGACGCTCGTTTCTTGCTCGCCCCTACCCATGAAGAAGAAATCACCACCCTGGTAGGAGGCCTCACCACATCCTACAAGAGCCTTCCTTTACGAGTGTACCAAATAAGTAAGCATCCTCAATTTCAACTGTGATGCCGTATGATCCTTTCTAATGCCCTCAAAGCGAGAAAATACCGCGATGAGCCGAGGCCAAGACAAGGCCTCTTTCGCGGGCGAGAGTTTATCATGAAAGACCTTTATACTTTCGACTACAGCGTGAATGAAGCATTGAAGACATATTCGGCTGTAAAGCATGCTTACACACAGCTTTTTGACGAACTGAAGATTCCCTATCTGGTTGCGGCCGCAGACTCAGGGAATATGGGTGGTACCCTCAGCCACGAGTTCCATTTCATTAGCAACAAAGGAGAAGATCGCGTTGTCAGTTGTTCTAATTGTGACCATGTATACAATGAAGAACTTGCGGATGGGAAAACACACAGCTTCGCTGAAACCTCCGACCAGGGCTCTGTTCCCGGATTCCAGACAGACGATGCGCATGTGGGAGGCGGTTCAACCGTTTCAAATGGTATGTGGATGGCCATTTCACATGATGGGTCTACTCTCCTGCGGGGCTGGTATCCCAAATTCTCGATGCAGAATGGTTCTTCGGAGCCGGCCGAGCGACACATCAACTCACATGCAGTCAAGGCCGTTGCAACTGCAGCTGGCGTTGACCTGGACCTCAGTGTGGAAAACCCCCTAGAAAAATGGGCTTCGCACGTCAAAGCCCGCGACTCGTCAGAGAAACCGCGTGTGCTTGATCTATACGACTCAGAAGTGCGAGTGTATCAGCGTCCTCCGCTGAGCGACTTACTCCAGGAAGTTGGCTGCACGGCCGCGGATATTGAGTATTCGATGCTTGACCGCTTCCCTGGCACATCCAACAAGCTGAGTTTGGTCCGCGTCCATGACGGGGATCACTGCTCACACTGCGCAAAGGGACTACTAACGAGTCACCTAGCGGTCGAACTTGGTCACACGTTCCACTTGGGAACTCGTTATAGCGAACCACTCAATGCGATGGTCTCGGTCAATTCAGCAGTTCTCGACGGCACCGCAGAGTCAGGAAACAAATCTGCCAAGGAGCAGATTGTGCCAATGCAGATGGGTTGCCACGGAATCGGCGTCTCTCGCATGATAGCCGCTGTGGTGAACCGCTTGGCAGATTCCAAAGGGCTCAACTGGCCTCGTGCTATTGCTCCATTTGAAGTTGTCATCGTCCCTGGCAAGGGTCTGGACTCTGTGGCAGAACAGGTCTATGATGGCCTTACATCCGGGGCTTCGGGGCCTATTGATACCCTTCTTGATGACCGTGACAAGGGTATGGGCTGGAAGCTGGGAGATGCCGACTTGATCGGCTACCCAGTGATTGTAGTTGTTGGCAATGGTTGGAAGAAGAACCAGACCCTGGAGGTGCAATGCCGCCGCTTGGGTGTGAAGGAAGATGTGGCGCTCGGTTCGCTACCGGCCTTCATTGAAGGTCTACTTTCCCAGCTTTAAAACGCTTCGGTTGAGCAGAATGCTGGTCTGTAGCATATAACCTGTATTTCTATGGTGGGATGGCTTTGAATGATGACATAGCGAGTGTAACATAGCAAATCAATCCACTCACTCTTTATACTGACTGGTCTTTTCTGACAATGACTTCCCCATCGACCATCAACTTCTCACCACTTCCCGTTTCGTATACTTTCTTGCTTGTCGGGTAGTAAAGGTGGTGCGTGTGCATATGGCCCCTTGTTCCCCGCCCTACCACATATTATTAATGCCACTGCTGCCACGGCCCGTTCCTGGAGTTTTCTTGAGCTCAAGCCACCCCACCACTCTCCGCCCGCATATCAAAGTCCTATGCCGATTTCACCGGGCATATGATTTTCTGATCGGAACCTCCTTGGCCGGACTTTCCCCCTCCTCTTCACGCTTGCACGCTCCTCGCATACATCACAATGGCAAGCGCCGGGTCCTCAGGCTCTGGCGGAGCTCCCCCGGGCACAGGTATGCCGACATCCCGCAATGACGCCCGCAACCCAATCCCCCTCGTCGCCAAACAACCAGACTGACAACATGCCCTTCTCTTTCGTGGGATTATAGTCAACCTCGCTTCTCTCTCCCTCCCCCAACTCCGTTCCCTCCAGACCCGCCTTACCTCCGAGCTGGAACACCTGACTTCCTCCCACGCGAAGCTGCGCGCCGCGCAGTCTAAGTTCCGCGACTGCGTCAACTCGATTAACGATGGCGTGGTCGGGTCCCAGAAAAAAGGCACCAACGGTTGCGATGAGCTCCTGGTGCCTTTGACCAGCTCACTCTATGTCAAGGGCCGGTTGACGGATCGAGAGAAGGTGCTTGTTGATGTTGGAACTGGTTTCTACGTTGAGAAGGTATGTAGACAGGAGGTTTAATGTGGGAGTACTGCACAACTTGTGATCAATTTTGGGGACCAAAGCAGAAGCTGACTGTGTCGTTTGGTGGTGAGTAGACCACGGAGAAGGCCATTGCTTTCTATAATGACAAGGTGAAGGGCCTGGATGACAACCTGCAGGAACTGGAAAAGATTGTCCAGGGCAAGAGCTCGCAACTGCGCATTGTCGAGGAAGGTGAGTTTGCTGATCTTATGGTATACGAGGAAGAATAACGACTGATAACTGATTTCCTCTAGTCTTGCGACAGAAGATGCTGAGTGGCGAAGCAGTCCCGGCGCAGACTGCCGGTGCGTCGGCGGGCTAACAGTTTCATTGCTGGATGTTGTACAAAGATATTCAGGATATATTATCCCCCAAAATGATATCACTGGTGTTTGAATAAATACGTTTATGAACCCCATCCAGTAGCATGCAGCTTTTAACAAGGCCCACGTTGTGCTGGGGCAAAGCTCTCTTAACTGAGCCATATTGCTTTCAAAAGGAGCAGTCGCAGCAGCAGGAGGAATCCTCGTAGTTATAGACGTGGCGGTCATGACAGTATACCATCAGTGGGCCTGTCTTGTCCTTGATTGTAGGTTCCACATGGTTCACTGCCCAGTATGCGTGTCGGGGTCGTGGTCCGACGGTCATCCGTTTTCAGTCAGTTGTCTCTGTGAGCTGTGAAATTCTCAGAAATATTATAAGGATCTGATTTCTGAGTTAAGAGAAGGTATCAGAGCCTCTCACTCTTGTATTCAATGGTTCTATATTTCTAGGTTGCCTGCATGGCGTTTTGGAAACTAAGCGCTTTGAGTAAGCCATAGAGGACGAGAAGGTTGTAGGCAAGTTTGACGATGATATTAACTGAGTCCATACTCACATTCATACAATGAGGTTATATATTTTCTGACTACGCTAATCCTGTTAAATAAAGGGACACTCGGTGAAGTTGCTTCGCTTAAGTCTGTACCTCGTCCATATCAGAGCCAGTGATATTCACAACGAGCCCGTTGTAGTCATCGTGTTCTCTGCAATGATAAACGTATGTTAGCGGTTATACTGCAATTCATCGGGCATTAGAGGCTAATTATTTCGAACGGCATTTTCTCGTGGTGCATTCTATCTAGCAAGGGCCACTATGAGTTGAGTCTTTAGTTGCTCTCTCGACCCTCCTCTATTGAACGACGGTAAAGTTGAGCTGCTTCATATGAGAAGCACCAAGTCCTGATCGTTTTGGTGTAATGCCAAGTAGCATCTTTTGGAGAGCCACCGTATTGGCATATGCCAGACCCTTTGCTGAAGGACCTTCCCTTAGTTTGAGATCTCTTGTAGAAGCATGTCTATTGCTCCAATTGCTTCAAATACTCCCAAGGCGGCGAATGCCAGCTCTAGGAACCATGTTAAGTGGAATAGCCTGCTGGGAAATTAGACGAAAAATATTGAGCCATGATGGCGTTATGCTGTTTCTTCTGCTCTCTGCTTGTTGGCTTTCTTTTGGCTCTTCCTTCCTAGCCGTAGTGTAACTAATCATGTAGTTGGTGTTTGTTCTGGGCCCCGTCTTTCTTTCCGTTGGAGATGATGACATTCGCTTCCTCGTGAGCGAGCGACACGCTTGATTTTCAGGTAAACAACCA
Source organism: Penicillium macrosclerotiorum (assembly GCF_028827735.1). Lineage (NCBI taxonomy): Eukaryota > Fungi > Ascomycota > Eurotiomycetes > Eurotiales > Aspergillaceae > Penicillium > Penicillium macrosclerotiorum. Next base: position 3,859,769 of record NW_026643083.1, on the reverse strand, counting down.
CTATCAACCACCTCCAACGCATCTCTCTGATTTTCATTCTTCAAGCTTTCATTTACTCGCCCATCTTTTGGTTCTCCCACCCCATTTCCCGTTACCAACGTCTCACCCACTGGGCGCTCGGTCAAGTCCTGCATATCAGCACTCGCAATCCAGTTCTTGCTCATCTTGACGAATCACTGAGTTAGAGTCTCATCCATCCACAATTGAACATGGCGTATGGTTGGAATCACAGTTACTCACCACGAACCAGCCAATGCTAACCCCATCACAGCGACCACTACGAGATTGAAGGTTCCAAGGGTGAGAACTCTCTTCAGCCTTCATGGGCCGGCTTGGAAGCGTGGGACTATTGGACATGACTGACTATCCTAATAGCTTGGAGGCTCCCAGGCTATGAGTATCTAGACGATTTAGACCGCCATGCACCAACCTCAGATGATGAGGCTTACTACGATGACTACCCCGAGGAATACACGGCAGACTACCCTGGGATTGACGGTCGTCACAGTTTCTCAGAAGTAGAACTCCCTCTGAAGGGGGATTCACAAGACCGCTCTTCCCCATTATCCACTAACGAATCAGCTTCATATTCTTGGCGTCCTCGGCCGCCTGTGACGCCCGAAGAGCCCTTTCCAGCTGAAGGAGTGCGCCTAGATGAACTTCCCTCCAGCTTTTTGGGTCTCCATCTGATGAATAAACATCGTGGCCGCTCGAGTGAATCCGGTCCTAAGACAATTTTGACGCATACCGCATCTCGGCCAGACCCAGTCCTATCTGTCTCTGGAAAAACAGCCCAAAGTACAAACTCCTGGAACGCAGACCCTCCTTATCCAGATCATTTCGCTAAATCTAAATGGCGCGCCGGAATGAAATCAGATGGTAGGATCATATGTGGCCAGGGCAAGGACGATGAGTTTCATGCTAATTTCGATTACATAGCCATCCTTGGACTGAGCGACTTCGATATGTAAGTCCCTGTTGTTTCTTTCCTTCATTTCTTTTTGAATCACTAATTTGGTTCAAGTGACAACACCGAGAGGATCTCTTTACCCAATTTATTTGGCCGAGGTCCTCCTAGGCCGGGCAGGACAGAGGTATTTGAAGATCTTTGCCGTAAGACCGGGGCTTTCATCAAGCCGCCTGCAGAGAACGACGAGGTAGTTTCTATACTAAATTCCGAAGCTGATAGCCAGAAACTAACCAGTCAAGAAGCACCTCTTTATTTGGGGCACTCCGATCCAGGTCAGTGCCGCTAAAAAGGAACTCAAGGGTCTGGCAGCCAAATACCGCCAACAATCCTCGGCCAACAGAAGCTCTGAATTGCTTCCTTTGAACCTGAAGGAGATTCCAAAGCCACACAAGACTCTGATCAACTGGGCAGAGTCCAGCTCTTATATTCCCGTTGAAAAGGCCGAATATCAAGAGCAGCACGAGAAAATCTCCAGGATCAGACACCTTCGCGAGAGGCTCCTATTCCCGATTTACCAGGCAAGAATTTCCCCAAACATCGTTTTCCACTGCAATAGCTTCTAATAAAACAATCCTAGCTGACTTTTCTCCTGCACGATAACGGCCCAACCCTTAACGAATGCTTTGGACAGGATCTGGGAGAATTGGACGCTATCCGCGAAGAATTTGGAGTTTACGTCTATATGTTCGATCATAAGCCGGACGAGCTCCACGTGGCAAAAAATTCCGATTTCAATGCCAAAGAAATTACCCACAGGCTTCGTGAGATGTGGAAAAGAGCCATGGGGAATCTTGATATTCGGATTGCGGGTTATTTCATGGATTTGCCATCAAAAGAGATCGCCCGAGATACCGTGTGTGTCACGAAGATGGGAATGCTCCATAAGCCATTCCTACAAGGGAAGAAAATCAGCACCACCCCGGAAAGCCAACGTGCTTTTGGCCAGCAGATGGAAATAATTCGAAACTCGAATGCTAGGGAACTACTTATACGCGTTCAGAAATCCCTTTCGAGGATCCCTTTTTTGCCAGAAGGCTAAGAATGCGAATCCATTTCGGAACATTTGTTCTTCACCGGTATATGGCACCAAAGACCAATAAATACACTTACGGGCTTGAGGAATTTGGAGCGATGGTTCATTCAGACAACACCAGGGGGAGGATTGTGCCTGGGTATGCTATGTTGCTTTTTTGCATTAGAATTCAAGCCCGAATCAAGCATTATGGGAATAACACATATATCCAGACTCAAGATTACCCAGGCCGAATTGTTCAGCAGGCTTCAGAAGGCCGAGGAATTAATAGAGTCTCTAGATCCTAGCATATCTCTAAACTCTCTGGCCGAGATGGAGCCAACTCTTTCAGTCGGGTTTGAATTTTCAAGCAAAGCAGATACCATATTACACCTTGAAATTGACTTCGCGAAGGCATCGGGCTCCCACGAGATCGAGGTTAGTGGACGTCGTTGGCTCAAAACGAGCGGTGGTGATGACAAAACTTGTCGGATGCCCCTTCAGCTAGCCATGATTGATTTTGCCAAGTATGGATAACTTCTCACATATCCCGTTGATAAATGGCTGACATGCTATTTTAGAACGGATTGGCAGTGCGATATCGAATTCTTCGAAGCTGTAGACGGAAAAGACGTGAAGAAAACACAACGGGAATTTGCCTCAAGTGTACGGTTCATTGGCACAAAAATCGCGGGCTATCTTGACTCCCACCCTGAAAAGAGAACATCGTTTCCTAACGACGCACCCATAACTCGCTATGTTGAGAGAACTGCCCTGAATTTCCAAGTTAAAGGAACTAGCCTGATCCTCGAAGTGATTCGGTTCGACGAGTACCGTCTCCTTTCTGTTCCTGGCAAGAAAACAACGTCCTCTCCCAACATTTCATGGGGCGCAGTTTTATTTAATCCTGAATGGGATATCATTTTGGAAGAAGATGCTGAGCCTGATGCACACAGCATTGCCCAAAAGAGAGGAGGCCTCAAGTGCTTCTTCCCGTCTACCCAAGACGCAGGGGTTCGGGAGGATGCCGGCTTCCAGGAACTTCTACAGATTGTTGACAAGATCGGTTGTTTACTCGGAGGCCCGGAAGTGGAAATGACTGAACAAGCTCGAACCACGAGAGTTGCCGGTCTGCTTGAGGGTGACGTTGGATCGCTCTTTTGAGACGGTGAACCGAACCCGCCTTCGGCCAGTTGTATGACGAGGAGAAATCAGTAGAACTAAATATTTTTCAGCGCATGGTTTTGCAGGATCCAGTGGTGCGTTTTGCGCATAATAGTTCAATATTTCAATAAAAATGCAAAGAATTAAGTCCAGTTTGAAAAATCCAGCGACACATCACAAAGGCTTCTTCTGGCAATTACCTATCCTCTTAGCTTAGCCATTCAGATGAATATTATCCTTATTTACGTCCTTTCTCAAGCGCCGACTCAATACCTTCTTACCTTGGTATTTAAAAAAGCTGATTCAAATTAGCTCAATGTCTCCAATTCATCATAAATCGGATAATATGATGTTATCCACGTGAGTAACGCCTGTTTATAACCGTGCGCTGTATACATGTCTACGATATACAAGTTCATTTTTTATTCTATCGCTATCCGAGAACTTGAAATGTCTTTCAAGAGATCCCTAGCGAACATACTTTCTAAATTGTTAACCTGACCTTGTTCATTGCATCGAAAAATTATTCATACAGCGATATCTGTAGGTGAATTAAACTAAAAACTAAGAGACGATAATCCCTTCTGCTGACTGCTTAAACGAAACTTAGCTCAAAGTAGCCAAGCCCGAGCTATCGACATTGCCATAGATCCACTGGCTGAAATTGCTTGGGGCGGCCTGGTTGCATGGGATTCCAGAGCTGTTCTGACCAATAATGTTTGTGCACTGGAATAGTTCATGCTGAATGTCTGTGCCGTAGTAAGGCAGGCCAAGTGTGGCATTCACGCTTGTGATGTTCACATTGTCGAAAGTGATGTTGGGGCATGGACGCTCATCCGAGCAATAGATGGACGAGGCGATATTGAAGCGTGAAGTGCCATGAATGTTTTGCCATTTGACATCTTCAATTTGCAGCGTAGATGTATTACAGCCCTTGTTGCTATCGGCTGAGTAAACACACTGCGACATCTGAATTGGCAGTCCCACATTCTCCATTTCGAAGTTGCGGAAAGTGACGTTCTTGACAAGACCTGTTCCACCGCCGCCCCAGTCTCCGTTACTCGGTGTGTAGATCCGCGTTCCTTGCCATGTCTTAATATAAGCACCGTCCATCGAATTTTTAATCTTCACATTTTCGAAGGTGGTGTTGAGGTTGTAGTCAGGCGTCTTCGGGTATTGACCGATAGATCCAATCGTAATCCCTGTGCCGCCTTCGCAGTAAATGTTCTTGGCGTATAGATTGGTAGTGTTGCCTTTTGCAGCAATGCAATCGTCGCCATTGATGATAGTAGCATTTTCCACAAGAAGCTGGTCGCTCTTCCACGAATCATATCCATCGGTATTCATTGTACCCCATTTGCTGTTGCTTGTGGCATTGACGAACAAGTTGGTGACCGATACATTCTTGCTATCCCAGACAAATGTGGCCCAGAATTGCGGCTGAATGATTCTCAGTCTATCAACGAGGAGGTTGGTCGAGTTGTAGAAAGTAATACTCATAGGACGGCCAGGCTGGTTAGATTGGTTTTTGTTCGCATCATACCAAGCCTGCCCCTGTCCATTATAGAAGCCACCTTCGCCGAAAAAGCTGACGTTTGTACCACCGAAGAGCCAAGCAGTGACTTGATCCTGCAGAACAACACTAATGGCATGAGTTCTCCAGTAGGGGATATTGGTAGAGAAGCGAAGCTCGCCGCGCAAGTGAACATCGCAGTTCTCTAGATTGGTGGTATTGAGGACGGTGTTAACATGAAACAAGTTCTTCGAGAAAATCACCGTCCCATTAGTTCCACACATCTCAAATGCCTGCTGAATAGATGGCGAATCATCAACAGCCTGTCCATTATGGACAAGAGCCTCTGGGTATAAAACACATGTTGTACCCTCGTTGACAACCCAGGCTTTCACAAAGGTCACCCAAAATGCAAGAAGCCACCACTTCATGATGTCGCTTTGCTAAAAGATGAGAAACTGTGGCCTTGGTATAATAACAGACATTTTTCGATATCGCCCTATATATACTCGAGGGTATGAGTCATTTTTTTTAATGAGAATCTCCACGCATGTCCCACACATATGGGTGGAGCGTTCTTGCTACGTCATGTTCCCTATTCTGCATGGGTCAAGCAATAGCCGACGACACGGGGAGACTGGCTGTCTATATGGAGAATGTTATTCAAGACGAAATATTTATGGGGATCAAAGATTTCGAATGCCGAGCCGAATAAGGCGGGGTGGTTGGGTCGGGAACTCTCCGAGATTCAAATTGTATGTGGAGTTATACCCCACTGCCGTAGCCAGGGTTTTTGATGGCAAAAGGCTTAGCAAACTTTCCCAATACCACTCTCTCCTTGGGCATTATTTGTGGTAATTGCATTCATGACCATTATTATCCCCAATCGTTATATTGGAATTTTTGTTGTGTTTCCGGGAGATGCTGATACTATCTTTCTCACATGGAGCAATGATAGAAGTGAACACTTGAAGAGCTGCCAATCGGTAGAGAAGGTGCCTGAAAAGTGCCACCAATTACTTGATTCTGTTCTCCGTTCTTTGTCCCCGCGGTATCCCGCCTTTAGACGTCATTGTTCTCGTAATAGAGCGAATAGAGGCGGACCTCGTTACGAACCCGACCCGAGATCGGCAGCGTGTTATCCGTTTAGCCGATTGCAACCTCGACGGCATCCACTCTTTCGGCCCGGAGGTAGTCAAGGAATACCGCGAAATTGGTCGAAAATATGGATCAGTCAATTGCTGCGAAATAGTACAGTATCGCCATGATCTTGAAGCTCTCTATTGATTAGCTTTAGTTATTAACGCAAGGGGTCTCGTATATTTCTCTCATTGCTGTCTATTGCTGGATATCATTCGACTAGTTATTGGAGTCAAAGCCGTCGGTTAACCTGTTTAACTCATTGAGATACTATCACGCTCTGGGGCATTAAACCACAGGTTAACTACGGCAGATGGAGTTCGACGTTTCATATGTCATTTGTAAACTAATACCACCAAATAATATCGTTCAAGGTAGAACAACATAGACCGACAATCAATCGGAAGGGATGCTTTCATTTGCCGACATACTGCTGGACAAGCCCACTGGTTTAGCTTTGCCCACACAACGGAACTTAGTAACAGCCCTCATTTTAAACATCTTGTACCTTGCAATGCCTATCACGATCATAACGGTAAGGCATGGTTGAGTCAAGAGCTGACCGGTAATTTCAAATCTGGGATTTCTGGCGGTACTAGTTGATGTCAATTTTCTGCGCATTCCTTGGATGTGATACTACGAAAAAAAAATTAACGAGAAAGATGTACATTGTTAACGCCTGTCAAAGGTCCAATTTTGGTCAGAATATCATATGTCCCCGACGAAGTGGTCCAATAAAGACATCCGTATACGCCACTCTTTTGAGAGTACCTGAGAAATTAGTAGACAGAAAATTGGGCTATGGCATATCTCAAAATGCAGTATTTTGCTTGCTACAAATCAAAACAAAGGCACTTAGCCTTGATATCAAACTAACCCCAGAAAAGAGCGTCAGGGCAATCTGGCAACATACCCGTGAACACTCGCAAGACCATAATCATCCTTTCGATATAAATACACCTATAACATCCTCAATTTCCTTCTTTCCCAATAACTACCCGTTGAATCCCATGTTCAACTATCATGCGTGCAATAACGGAGAGACTGAACACCTATATCAAACGTCAACAGACTATGCCAATCATAAATTGGCAATTCTAGAGAATGAAGGGCGTTGTAGGCCCTAATGATAGTGATAGTGGATTTTTCAAATTGGAATTTTATGCCGGTAGAGAATACTGTCAGAGTGTAAGATATCCATGGTGGTGCTTTCGAAGGATGAAGAACTTCAGAAACGTATATGCGGTTTACGCTTGTGACAGGGACCTGTCTCTATTTGAATAGGATCGTACATAGCTTTCCCTTGGTCGGATAAAGCGCACTAGGTCGCTGACGGCAGACAGAAGCAGATTTGAGTGTGGCGATGAGCAGATTATCTGTAATTGGCGATGATATTGCCATAGAGAAGGACGATAGGGTAAACGAAATTAGAATCAAGGAACGAGCGCTAACCTGCTGATTGTTTTGAAACTTTTCGGGCAATACTCGGACGCGGAAGATGTGATTGGCGGAGCGGTGATAGCCGCGCTAAGCCCAAACAGGAGTAAAGTGGACAACGCGTGAGAAGCAACGCGATTTCATCTTTCCACTCCCTGGGTTGCCCCAATCGACGCCAACTTGGCATTGCCTGTGCCATCACCCGTCATGGTCCCTCATGCTGATCATTCAAGTGACTCCGAACCCGAGAAACGTCCCAATGTGCGGCAGCGAGCCCAGAAATGGACGACCAAGGGGGCTCTCGTCCGTGAGGACTCGGATGACGAACTGGGCGACGAAGACCTCCCCTGGGATTGGATCCTTGCTGCAGAAACAGACCCAGCGGAGGAAGAAAAGGTGAAGAATGAGAGCCCCGAGAAAAAGTCCTCTCGCCGGCGTTCTTCGCGCCCTGCAAGGAAGAGACCGGCCATTGTCGGCGCAAAAATGGGTACATTCGAGTGCAGAGTCGGCCAGGTGGTGCTTTTGAAGTCTCCGGAGCCAGGCAAGGACTGGGTTGGCATAATCACCGAGTTTCTGGAGGAGGAAGACGATGAGGAAGAGGGAGGCATCGTCAAGTCAGCGCACATCATGTGGTTTGCGTCGCCGGACGAGTTCATCTCCACGAGAAATAAGAGAAGAAAAGATGCGTTGCCCAATGAACAGTACCTAACTGCGGACTTCAACACAAATCCCCTGACGTCCATCAGTGGAAAGGCCACAGTCATGTCTAAGGATGCCTTTTACGCCAAGTATCCGAACGGCACTCCACCGAAGGATAAAACGCAACTCGCCGACTACAATAAATGCATTGTTTGTCGCCGAGGCGTGAGCCAATTACAGGGTCGTTATACCGATGAGTTCGTGTGGGAGAAGGTCTACGACGAGAATAATATCCATCAGCTCATCAGTCTGGTCAAGGAAGGCTTGAAAACGGCCAGGAAGCGCAAGGCCGTGGACACCGACGTGAGTACGCTGTAGACAGGAGAAACATAACCTTCGATTATCTGACCTGATTTTATCCTGAACAGTACGTTGAAGCAAAGAACGAGACTGCAGCACCGTCAACTCCCAGGAAACGGCAGAGGATGGCTGCTACCAACACCACTCCCAAGTCACAGCGCAAGAAGCCATTGACAACACCTTCACATAAGCGGTATGCCATGTATCTTGCGTTGCCTTTCTTTTAGCCATGAGCTAACACACTTCTCAGAATCGTTGTCAAAAAGCCCCTTGAATTTACACCACTCGGCACCCGCGTTCTCTCTCCGTCTCATTTCGCCTCGCCATACCGACAAGCGCGTACCTTGCTGCACGTATCAGCTGTCCCGGAGTCTCTGCCCTGTCGGAAGAATGAATTCGATACAGTTTATAATCACCTGAGCGCGGCCATTCTGGAAGGTACGGGCGCCTGTATTTATATCTCCGGGACGCCAGGAACTGGCAAAACTGCAACGGTCCGAGAGGTGGTCGCACAACTCAACGCTGCCGTTCTTGCGGAAGAGATGAATGACTTCATCTTCGTGGAAATTAATGGCATGAAAGTCACGGATCCGCACCAATCCTACTCGCTGCTCTGGGAAGCCTTGAAGGGTGACAGAGTATCCCCTTCTCATGCTCTTGACCTGCTTGAAAACGAATTCTCCCACCCCTCCCCTCGTCAGGTTTCTTGTGTTGTGCTCATGGATGAATTGGATCAACTGGTTACGAAGAATCAGTCAGTCATGTACAATTTCTTCAATTGGCCTGCTCTTCGTCACTCGCGTCTCATTGTTTTGGCCGTAGCTAATACTATGGACCTTCCTGAGCGAACACTGAGCAACAAGATCTCCAGTCGCCTGGGACTCACCCGTATCACATTTCCCGGATATCGTCATACCGATCTAATGGAGATCATCAGCACGCGCCTGGCAAACGTTCCTGGAAACATTGTCGACCCAGATGCCATTCAATTCGCAAGTCGAAAAGTCGCGGCTGTCAGCGGTGATGCGCGACGAGCACTGGATATATGTCGACGTGCTGTGGAGATTGCGGAACAAGAAGCCGACGAGGATGCTAACGCTTCATCTATTTTGAATGATGAAGCCGAACCTCTACCTCCCACTCCAAGCAAGACCCCCGGGCGCCAGGCCAACGCACTCTCTAAAGGCAGTATAGGTGAAGCACCTGCCGCCAGGCCCGCTCCAACCAAGGGCCAGCCCGGCCGTGTCACTATTGCAACTATCAAACAAGCCATCCAGGAAGCGACGTCCACTCCCCTCCAGCAATCTTTGCGCTGTCTACCGCTCTCCGGAAAGCTGTTCCTAGCCGCGCTATTAGCACGTGTGCAGCGCACCGGCATAACTGAGTCTACATTTGGCGATGTTTTAGATGAAGCACGTCGTATCGCTGATGCTGCCGTTGCCGTCGCGGGTATCGCTGGCACAAGTGTGAAGGATTTTCTGCTCGGTGGGGGTGCCAATGCCAGAGTACGAAGCTTGGGATCTGCAGCTATGGAGCTCATGAACTCCGGTATTGTGGCGTTGGAGCAAGGCACAGGATCAAAGAGCCTTCTGGGTGGTTTCACGATTCCGACTCGCGGGGATCGGAGCAGCAAAATTCGACTTCGTGTCGCGGCTGAGGATGTCAAGCTTGCATTCCGGGAGGATGTGGAAGCCAGGGGCTTTGGGCTGGGTCTTGACCAGTGAGCCCTGAGCGTTCTGGGCCGTAATTGCATTCTTGGTGTTTTTGAGTCTTTGTATTTGTACAACAATTAGCTACCATATGGCATATGATACCCTTCTGGTGATCGACACATCCCTGCGTATATTTTTCACCCGTTCCTTAATATTACTAGTTCAAAACATTCAAGGGTAGATATACTCCATAGGAGATTCGTATTGTATAATACTGGTGGTACAGAACGACATGATTCTTTTCCAAACACATAAATCCTCTTTTCCAGATATGTAAAGCCCGGTGCCATTGAGATATATCTCATGATAATGACACAAAATCACGCTGAACTCCGCACAGTGCCGTAAAGAAAACAGAAAAACCAGGAGCGAGGAAAATAAGGGTATTAGTACACATGAGGTGGGTAACCACAGCCCACCCTAGTACCGCTGCCGACCCAGGACAGGAGCCCAGGTGACGGGGTGAGTCTCTGGGGTAGCCTGCTCGTCCTCTTTCCAGATCTTGATGGTCTTATCAGCTTCACCGGTGATGAGACGAAGACCAGTGCGGTCAAATGTCGAAGCCATAATGCCGGCCTCGGCTTCAAGGGAACCGGGTTGAGCCATGGTATCGATGGACTGGAACTGGTAACCGGTCTTCCAGTCCCAGAATGACATGGAGCCGTTGTCGCCGCCAGAGAACATGACATTCTCATCGTTGACAGCAAGAGAGTTGATCACTGCATTCTGGCCCTCAAAGTTCTGCATAAAAGCACCTTCGGGACACTTCCATTGCTTGATGCTACCAGTGCTTGCACTGGCAAAGGTGAACTCGCTTGGGTGAGTTGCCAGAGCACGAACACCCTTCTTATGGTGTGTCAGCACACCCATGGATTTGCCGGCCGCCAGATCCCACAACCGCACCGTGGCATCGAGAGAGCCGGAGATCACCTGCGGGTCGGCTTCTTGGCATTTGATATCGGCAACGGTCCCCTTGTGGCCCGCCAGGACATGGACATTGCTTCGTGTGCGCATATCCCAAACTCGGCAAACACCATCACGACCACCAGTAACCAGTAGATCAAGACGCGGGTGCAGTGCCAGCGTATATACACCACTCAAATGACCGTGATAGTGTCGAATAACCTTATTGGTCTCCAGATCCCAGCACTTCACCATTTTGTCTTCGCCGCACGAGAATAGGTACGGGTGTCTCGGAGATACCGCCAGGCCCCGAACAGTCGAGATATGACCGGTGAGAGTAAGTCGCAAAGCACCCGTCGCCATATTCCAAATTTTGATTGTGCGATCGCCTGCGCCACTAGCAAACCACTCATTATTCGGCTCAACAGCCAAAGCCCGCACCCAACCCAGGTGGCCGGAAATTACACGCATCAACTTCCATGGTGCGTGCCAGTCTGGTGGTTGTTGCATGGTCGCTGAAGGTCTCTGGATCAAACTCTTAGGTTGTTCATCTCCGCCAGTTGAGCCTGCGCCTGCCGCAGGCCTCTTCACCAGCGACATCGACGCGCCGCTTCCGTCACCAGAAGCAAGTGGTTGAATTTTGGGCCTTTTGGAGCGTCCCGCCGCCGCCTTCGCTTGTTTCTCAGCAAGAGCTCGAGGCAATTCTTGCACATCTTGGTATTCAACTTTCCGTCGGTAGGACACGCCGATAGAGCCGTCTGTCGAGGTCGAGGGGGTGACCATCAGGTATTCCGCCCCGAAGAGGTCAGCTGTGCGCTTCGCGGATGTCCGAACAGCCTCATCAGCCGTTTGAGATGGAATAATATCCATTTTGATTATGAGATTGAGGAATGGAGAGAGGGTGTCGTTGCGTGAAAGAGGCGCTAGAAAGTTTCAACGAAGTCCGCTCGCAGAAGCGTCGGAGCCTCGATGGGTCAGGCGCGCGGCAAAAACCCCGGGTCAGGTACTAGTTTCGGATGTGTCGTATAATAATTTACACTTATCTCAAGGACAAATGGTGGTCAGACCTAGTACCAAGGGCGCGGTGTTGTCAATTGTTGAGGTGGAACTGGATGAGGGAGCGGATCTTCTGATGGGCCGAAGTTGGCGTTATTGATGCCTGAGGCCCCAAACTTCAGGTGTCGATCGACTGACTTATCGCAGCTCTTATCTTTTATCTTCTACTCTACCATCGTCATGAATCCAGAACAGAGCGCCAAATTTCCTCTGCATGAGGCTGCCCGTGAGGGCAAGAGTGAGTTTTTATTTTCGGTACCTTTGAATATTTTGAGTCTGATTGTTTGGTGATAGCTGAAATTGCGGAGTCGCTTCTCAACGTGAGTGATCATCAGCCTGTAGAGCTTCCACCTGCCCCGCAGAACCCACCATTTGCAGCTCACGGATGGCGCTTCTCCAGTACAGTGTGTGATACACTCAGCCCAGCTTCTGATTACGCAAATAGGCCAATCCAAAGTCTGCTTTTGTTAAAGATGATGATGAACGGCTCCCCATCCATTGGGCTGTGGCCTACAACCGGCTACCTATTGTGGAGCTCCTGGTGGCCAGCAAGAATTTCGACCCAGATGTTGAGGTAATAAGTCTTTTACAGTCGATCTTTGAGTACGGAATGATTGACAAGTCCAACTAGGATGGATCTGCTTGGACTCCGCTCATGATTGCTGCCAGTCTCAAGGATGCCGGGGGCGATCCGATCATCGACCTGCTTCTTCGCAAAGGCGCAGATGTCAATGGCAAAAGTAATTCGGGCCAGGCAAGTAGTAGCAGCATGGATACTAACATAAGTTTTAAAATAAACTAATCCTTGCCTAGAACGCATTGCACTTTGCCAGCTCAAAGTCTAATATTTCCACTGTTCGAACGCTCGTCGCTCATAAATGTAGCGCCCGGGTCAAAGATGTTCGTGGCCAGCTGCCACTCCACCGAGCAGCGGCGGTCGGCTCTGTTCCTATCCTGAAAATCCTTCTCGAGGAGGGAAAGAGTCCTGTGAATGCCACTGATAATGATGGGCTCACCGCGTTGCATCATGCCATCTCCGAAGGACATGGCGATGCTGCAATCCTATTGCTCAAATCTGGAGCAGAAGCGGAAAAACGAGATGCAGACGGCAGGCTGGCTATCGATTTGGTTCCGGATGCCAAGGTACGTTCCCATGCAGCTCCTTTGGGCCGGATGTTGATCAGGGAAATTTTATGCGGGGCTAACTTGAAACTCCATAATTTTATAGGTCAAGCAGTACATTCTGCAGACTGCGGAAAGGGAAGGAATCGAGTTGCCATGATTGTACTAGTAATTTTTAGCTGCAGTAAAAGTCTGTGGCGGAGAACGGTTCACCTGTCATATACTTCTGCAGACCTCGGCGGCTTTGCTACATTCCCCGCATCTCTTTCATGTTGCCGAGCACCAAGGGTGGCGCTCGACTATCGTGTCCACAACTCCCATGAGGTGACTTTTTCTATCATAGTATGATTATCAAATTGTTCAACAATAATATAATACGGCTAGGTAGCCTATCGAATGAATCTACTGGGGTTTTGGGATGGCAAACATGGCTGCATGCGTAACTTTAGGCTGTGTTTGCAGAACTAGTGAGAGTTACCGGGGACAAGTGACAATCAGCAAACAAAAGCTGTCTCAAAAATGAGGGGCCTCGGTAACACTAGTGGATAAAACCTACATTTGCCGAATGAAAGATGTGATTTTACTATAGTTTTGTCTTCATTTTTCAATGTCTCTTTTCTAGCAATCATCATTCACAACACGACCAGTCCTAGACCCTCTGTCATCATGACTACACCATATAGCTCACGTCTTCCGGTGGGAAACAAAGACTTCACTAATGCAACGGTGGTCATCATTGGAGCCGGTATCTCCGGTATGCAGATTGTTGACTCAAGAGAAGCAGTTGAGATACATGATCTAACTTTGAAAAAGGCATGAATATGGCTATAGACCTCATCAAACGAAACAAGTGTCGCAACTTCGTTATATTAGAGAAGAGCAGTAACATAGGTGGCACATGGAACGATAACAAATATCCTGGGTGTTGCTGCGATGGTATGGCCGAGTTGAGGTTAAACGCAGGTATCATCACTAATCAAAGATTCTTGACTAGTTTGGAGCGCTCTGTACAGCTATTCTTTTGAGCAGAAATCCAACTGGTCAAGAGAGTATCCGGGTCAAGAGGAAATATACGTGAGTCCGATCGGGATGGCTATAGGATGATACCATTCGTAGACTGGGAGGCTGATAACTCTTCCAATGATAATAGGCATACCTCGTTGACATCGCCGAAAAGCACGGGCTTTACAAGCACATCCGGTTCAACTCTACCGTTGAAGAAGCTCGTTGGGATGACAGCCAGTCAAAGTGGAACACCACAGTCAAAGTAACCGGTCAGAAAGATAGCGAGTTCTCGAACTCCTACCTGATCACTTCCGAGTTCCTCATCTCGGCTGTCGGCCAGCTCAACGCACCCCAAACACCAAATATCCCTGGATTAGATGACTTCAACGGAAAGTTGATGCACTCGGCACGATGGGACTGGAGCTATGACCTTGCCAATAAAAAAATTGCAGTCATTGGGAATGGTATGTTTTGTAATCCTGCAAATTCTCAAAACTTATTGAGGCTGAATATCGTGAAAGGGGCAACGGCGGCTCAGATAATCCCCGACATCGCACCCATAGCTTCTCATCTGACTGTGTTTCAAAGAACTCCGAACTGGTTAATTCCCCGTCTTGATAAACCGGTCTCGTCTCTACAACGCGCTCTATTGACCTATGTTCCACCTTTGAGGTGGCGTAAACGTGCCTTACAAATGGAATACCGCGAGGCATTTCACAGCGCCGTCTTTGACAGTGACTCGGATTACGCTCAGATGGTTCGGGACTGGTGCGAGGGAATGCTCAAAAGCCAATTGCCCAACAAGCCTGAACTCTGGGAGGCACTGACGCCTAAGTATTCACCAGGCTGCAAACGTTTGATTCTATCCGATGACTACTATCCTGCCATTGCGCGTGAAAATGTTGATCTTGAGACGCGCCCCATCACACGCATAACGGAGAAAGGTATTGAGGTTGAGGGAGCCGGTGAACAGGAGTACGACCTGATTGTGCTGGCCACTGGCTTTAGAACCGTCGATTTCATGTACCCGATTCAAGTGTATGGATCAGGAGGCCGCCCACTAGCAGAGATCTGGAAAAATGGAGCGAGAGCCTATTATGGTGTCACGGTGGAAGATTTACCCAACTTTGGAATGTTTTATGGACCGAATACCAACCTCGGTGAGCCTCTTTTTCCCTGGCTCTGTTATCATTTCACTAATAAATAAGCAGGACATAATTCTATCATCCTTATGATTGAAGCTCAATCTCGATATTTGAATGCCTTGGTCGGCAAAATCATCCACGCTCGACGGATGGGAAAGACACTTTCCTTAAAGCCAGCGCCAAATGTGGTCGAGGAGTATAATGAAAGAATCCAAGCTCTCTTACGGAATAGCAGCTTTGCTGATCCTAAATGTAATAGCTGGTATAAGAGAGCCGATGGAATTATCACTAATAATTGGTCTGGAACTGTTTTCGATTATCAACGAGAGCTATCCAAGGTCAAATGGGAAGACTATGTTATTGAAGGATCCGGGCAGGATACGATTCTCAATAAAAACTCTACTTATATCGGTCGGGTTCATGAGGAGCTTTATCTCAGCAACACTTCGCTTCTATTTGGGGCCGCCGCTAGTGTGCTTGCGATGGCAGGAGGCTATATTTTTGCTCGACCAAGGCTTGTCGGGGCACGTTGACATTGGAATTTTCTGTTTTTAAATTGCCTTCCTTCGATTTCTTGATCTCCCAAGTGAAATTCTTTTCTCTACGCTTGCTTCTCGGGCTTTTTCTTTGTATCTTTGTTCTCTGAAGCTATTGGGATAATAACATGTTGATTGTCAGAAACTGCGTCGTGCGAATAAACCTGGATTAATTACTTGCGCAAGTCGAAATTTTGCTGGAAAATTTCCCAAACCCTGCTCCATCATCATAATCTATTCTAGATCTTTGTACCTTAGACTCTTCACAGCCCCTCGCTTCATTAAAACCTCGCCCAGCCCGTCGATATACTTTTCCCAAATTCCTCCAGAGCTCCATTCCAGAAGACGCTTAAACCGCGAATAGAAACGAACAGACTCGTCTTGTTCTTCCGTTTCGAGTCTCTCCAATGAATCGGGACCCCAAATCTTCCAAGGTCTAACCTCCCATGGCTCCTGGCCCCATGCAAACTTAATCCAGTCCGTGGCCATGTCTTGACCCATTTCACGTTCTTGAATATAGAGCTTGTTCTTGAGGTTGCCGAAGAGATAGAGAACATCCAAGCCGTGATAAGCTTTGTCTTTCAAGATGTTTTCGAAACGAGAGCGTTGGTCGAAATGATACTTGAACAATGCATTCTTCTCCAGGAGTCGCTTGTTAGCATTCGCGGTCTCCCAATTTGGGATCCTGAACACAGCATCTGCACCCATATTGGACACTCGTGCTATGAGCTCTGTTTTTGAGATGCCTGGAGTGATATTATACTCCTTGAGGACGTTGTCAACGAATACTTGGTTCACATGGCGCAGGAGAGTCTCTCGGATCGTCTCGTATGTACTGTTCTCAAGATTCAAGATAAAGATAACCCCTTCATCATGTACGTCGCCTATGAGCAGTGACTCCAGCCAATTTGGTAGCTCTGACTTGGCTTGTAGTTGCGGCTCAGATGCGTAGAACCAGCCATCATCACATGGGTTGCCGGTTCCAGATGCGACATCTTGGATAATGGGGTCGGCATTCGCCATATCCTGCTCCGGGACCTTCCTCAACAGATCCAAGGCGTTGTGATCATATGGATCAATGGAGAAGTACCTGCAAGTTGCCTCGAAGATTTTCTCATGCTGCTCCAAATTGAGCGGAGCAAGAGTACTTCCCAACCCGGACATACAGATTGCGCGTTGGAACTTCATAGGATCGGCGGCTGACATATGGTGACCGATTGAGATAGCACCAGCCGATTGGCCAAATACAGTGACATTATTCGGATCCCCTCCGAATTGTAAGATGTATTTCTGAATCCAGTCCATCGCGACCTTCTGATCAGTGAAGCCAAAGTTACCATTGCCTTGAAAGCCATTTCTCTTCAATTCTCTACCAATTTTGTTGCTGGCGAGGAACCCACCAAGCCCAAGACGGTAGTTGAAGTTGACCACGATAACCGGCTGCTCAATATTGAGTGAGTGTGAGACCAAATTTACTGCATCGTAGATACCATAGTTTGCGCTGCCAAACAAGAGGGAGCCTCCATGAATCCATGCAAGGACAGGTAACTTTTCAGTAGATAGGCCGGGATGTATTGGCACAACAATGTTCATCACCAGTGCAGTCTTCTCATCGGCCTTTGGCTTATTGGGAAAGTAAGGGTTTTGAGGAACAGGAATAAAAATGTTTGGAACATCCTGTCCTGGAACTTGAGGCCGGGGCATGTTGTTACTGCCAAAATATATATGTAAAAAATGGTCAGCACATAGAGTCATTCGAATTCCCTTTGGATGCAATGACCAACCCGAGTAGAGTCCCGTCATGATAATTATCGTCCCATGAACTCTTTAGAACAGATCGGGTCCAGCGTTGGGCCAACGTCGCGTATGGGATGCCACAGAATTGTTCTACGCCGTTCGCATAGTGAAACCCTTCCAGGACGCCCAGTCCTGAAACGTTGGTTGTAACCTTCGAAATTGGAGCCTGGAACGACATCTTGATTGGAGCCGAGGTGAGAAACGCGCATCCGGTTTTTTGTTGAGTATGTAACGCGGTGAGAGAATAGAAGTTTGGGAAAATTGAATGAGTGTTGATTGTGGTAGTTGATGAAATTAAAGCGTCTCTTACTTTCACCAAAAAGCTCTCGCGATCATTCGCATCCTGTCGGCAGTTGAAAAAAACGAAACACTATTTCTCTTCACCCGCCTCATTAAGAACTAACGAATTGGAGTCCTGTATCTAGTTAAAATTAAACTTCGAGGATCTGATTCCGGAAGATATCAGTGGCATCCCGAATGGCTCAGAATGTAACACCGGGATATATATTCTTGAGTGTGAGACAAAAACAAGATATATATATTTTTGAGGAAAGAGAGAGAACGTGCACAAACTGTTTTCCCATTATAAGTCTTCATCGTATCGCCAATTACGCCATAAACATGCCACTTGACAGTCCATCAACTATCAATTCAAATCCCTACTTCAATACATCTTTGAAATCCATATCCCCAAAAACGTGAGGCCATATTACTATCAGTATATCTCATTGAGATATTGATCCAATTATCGCAATGCTTGCTCTTCCCCCTATTTTTGGCTCCTCTCCCTGTCCTCATCCCATGATGACCCTTGATACTATATTTTTCAACTGAGAGACTCCTTGACAAATAAAAGAAAACTTTTCCCATATGGAAAAAGTAGGTTGGTTCCCAAAATAGCATAGGGTTGGGGAGAGGGGAAATGGTTTCTCGCAATGTTATATATTCACAGAACGCACGGTATGTGACATTGATATGTCAATTACTGACTATGACTGAATATTAGAATTAACTCTCGTTAGAGGCAAAATCACTAGTTGTTCAAATTGAGGCGTACCTTTTGCTGTTTTACGTTTTCTTTTTTTGGCCTTGTCCAAAAGTAATAAAGGGACATGGACGAAGAGAAGGCACAGGCAGAATGTAACAACAGGAAAATAATAAGAATATATAAATTGATACTAGTATATGTTAGAGTATGTATTGTTTAGGTTTCATATAAAGCTTCACTTTGAATGGGTCTTAATTTTCTTAATTTCTTCTCTCAAGGCGAGGAGCATGGTGAGGAGCATGGCGAGCGACACGTAAATAAATTGCGTAGGAAAGCAAACATGGGTTCACTCGAATCAATAATTACGAGCCCGAAATCCGGTGCAAGCTCTTCCATGCACATAAAGCAATTTATTTAGGATCCTTGCCAAGTCGTTTTTAATCTATGTATTTTTTATGTTCCAATTCACGCCCAGCGGCTACACAGCCAATATATATAGATATCACAAGTGGACCCTGAGATATAGAGCAGCCCTATGCGAGATCAATAGCGGGCGTCCACTGCGTACATGGTGTAACAATAGTATACGCCACTGTAGGCTGGCAAGCTATTTATTCCTCAAACGTCGCGACAGCGTCCTGGGATATACTACCCTTAGAGGTGGGACGGTACCACACAGTTTCGGATGTTCTTTTTCGGCTTGAAAGTGGCAGGGGAGAGTGGAGCTCACACGGATCAAGTCCGGTCAACGAGAAGGCAAAAAAACAGTGGATCGGTAGAAAAAGAAGGAAAGAAGGGAAAAAAACCTGAAAACCAAACAAATGGCGGGTAGACAGGTCCAGACTCATGGCTTGAGTCAATGTAGGAGGGTCGAGTGGAGCTAGGAGTCTTCGGATCTCTGCATGTATGTATACACCCCGAAGAGACGGTCAGTACAGTATGCTTGTTGCATGTTTCACCCGGTCCTAGTTCCCAGACACGGCGGCTATTCCGATGTACCCCATGTCTTAAACTTGGGTCCTGTCGTCAGACTTTGGAAACCCAAGGTCTTGAAGACTGAAATCTGGATCTAACCCGACCCGCGAAAGGAACCATGAACCATCCCTGGGTCGCATCTGCCCTAAACACCTCTCTGATACGCAGATTGATCAAGGGGACGGGAAGGGGCTGAACTCTTTCCGACAAGGATTACCATTGGAAAGCGAGATTTCCCCGATCCGGGGTGGGATGATGGGCGGGTGAGGCAAAATAGGAATCTTCCTGGACTTTTACTCAAACACAGCTGCCCCCGCGTCGCGCCCTGAGAGTTCCGAGCGCAACGCGCACTTCTAAGTGCCTCGCAGCGGCCATAGATTGGCCCGTTGAGGGTGGATGTGACAGGATCATGCAGGAAATTGGGCGCTGATGGCCGCCATGCCCATTACAGAAAGTACCCGGCGGCCGCGCGCTGGCCCGAGTGCCGGCGAGTCCAGGAAACGACCTGATGATTGGATGTGGTCAACACGGCATCACTCGCTCCTGCGCTACGGGTAACCTGCAGGAACGGGCGAACGAGCACGTTTCGCAGGTCTCGGCGCCTAGCCATGATGATAAGGGGTCACTAGACTCGAAACAGGAGTTCGCGCAGGAGACGAGTTAACCAAACGGGCCAGAATTATGCACGGGCCGAAGAGGCAAAGTCCAGAGGAACAGAAAAAAAGGGGGCAAGGATCGGACTCCACTTCGGCCAGCGGTGGAGATCCACGGACGGGTCGAGATGTGAGATGCGATCGGAGTCCACGACGACTTGAAGCTGGACAGAGGGTGGTTGCGACGGAGAACCCCCTTAATCTATCGAAGTGGAGGACCACGGCCAGAAGGATGCCGGTCCGCAGTTGGGATGGCGTGGCGTTGCCGTCGGATGATTCAGGGTGTTTTCCAGGTTCTGAATAATGGGAGACTTAAAATACTGAGTTCATGAGCATACACAAAGCTCATGAGATATACACCATAAGAAAGAGGTCATATTGGGTCATCCGTGCTCCGAAATGATATTTTATACCGAGTATAGAGAGTATGGGGGGTGTTTGCTTCACAATCAATCATGCTATGCTGTTTATCCGTACACAGAAGAGGTGTCGAACTTCGAACTGAACAACAGGTCCCCCTGCCATTGCACTGTGCTGTTTCCAGCCATCCAGTCATAATCCTAGAAACTAGACTCCGTAGAATATGTCGGACATACTGTGCAGTCCCCATGACGTTGATGCACTTGAGTATTGCCCCTGTGAAGAAAATCATCTGAGCAGAAACGACCAGAAACCAGACAATGCAGGCGGAGTCTGATTTCCGGTTTATCGTAATCTGGAATGATAATGATCAGAGGATAAAATTCCATATATTGGGTAATGCGCATCGAGCACTGTTGTGCGGGTTTGGCACTGACCCAACCGGCCTTGCGTGGCCAGCAGGAACATTGGACCTGGGGGAGGAGTCGCCAAGAAGTAGCGCGGAAGTACCGATGTCAGGGTGTCTGAGGGATCCGCCCCCCTTGGTTGCCGGGCCTAGTACCTGGTCGGTACTCGGCTGCAACTTCCTGCTACCCCTGAACTCGAGCCCCCCTCTCTGCCAATGACTAGTGCAGGTCGGACCCAACCTCTCCAGATCCACGACTCAAGGGGTGGTCGATGTTTGGGTGGGACTATTGAAATTCAGTTTCTATTTTGGAACACTTCAATAGGAAATGGAGAATCAGGAAAAGGGTTGTGTTCTGGTCAACCCCCTGGATTAATGTTGAGATGAGTGGTAGAACTGCAGATGGGCGTAGTAGGAGGTTGGTAGAGTGTTGAGTAAGCGGCCGTCAACATCACGGGAATACCCTCAGCTCCTTGAACTCCTCGAACCTTCACGTTCCTCTCCCCCTAAGCACTGTCGATCACCGCCGGCCAGAGCGCTCCTTGGCAGGCCGCCATCAGCGCGACAATTGTATGCAGTGCCAATCGAATGCATCGATGGACCCAGTGGCCCCCTCTTTTTTTTTTTTGCCTTTGGGTTCCCCCTGGCCCAGCGCGAACTCCACTTCCCACGCTGACGCTGGCGCTACGGTCCAAAGCCAACCACACCAACCACACCAACCATACCAACGCCCAGCCCGTCGTGGAGGCCCACGGGCGAGATTCTGCGCCAATCGCCCCAGCACTAAACTCATTGAAACCTTCTCCCCTTTTTTTCCCTCTCTTTCTCTCTTTGCTCCATGTCGATTATCCCGATAATCCTGAATATCCTGATACACTATACCAACACTATACGCGATACGCCAAACTCGAGATTCCACTAACTCCCGCTTTGGATCGCTTTCCCCATTGAGCCACCCCCCAAGCCGTGTGAATCGGTATGAGCGGCTGTCGATCGATGGCTATTTTTTGATATCCCTCTGACCAGGGTGGTTTCATGGCGTCTCCTGCTGTTCCTGGCGGCTCGCCCGCTCCTGAGGTCGTTGCTGGCCCTGTCGCGGCCTCGACTGTTCCTCCCCAATCCCCCCCAGACAGCCCGACTGGTTCAACCTCGACACTGGGCTCCAGTTTGTTGGACTACAACTATTATTCCTCCCCGCCACGTTCCTCTTCGTCGCAGGTTCTAGAGCAGCACTCCTCCCCGGTGTCCGGGCACCACGTCCAATTGCGCCGCAAACCCGTCCCGTCGCAGCATGCCAACCTAGCGACTGCCAATCCTGCCCACCCGTCCTCTCCCCTTTCAATCGAGGATCATAAACCTTCCTCTCCCATTCTTCCTCCTGCCAACAACTCGCCTCAGTCCCCTTTCCATGTGGATGGAGATAACTCCTTCATATCGGTGCCAAGGAATCCCAATAGGTATGCGCCAACATGATGTTGACCCTGTTCCACCCACCAACCCACCAACCCACACCTATTCCTATACTCCCCTGCCCCCTCACCCAACGTGGTTCCCCCTCCCCCCTATCGATCCTCAATCGAGCTTTGTCTTTCAGCCAACCGGCCTGCTGCCGTGAAACAAAGAACGGTTGAACGAGGGGTGGGGGATTGCGGATCGTATCATGGCCCATACATGCTGTCCCGCTTCCCCAAGACCTGGAAGACCTATCATCGCTTACCTACCTCGCGCTTCCTCAGATACTCACGCGGACGGCATCCCGCAAACCCCCTGCGCATAGATACCGCAGCTTCCAGCGCGTTTCTCCGGTCTGTTACCGCGGACGAAGACGACGACGACGACGACGACGACGAAGTTGCCGACTACTTTGACGAAGCTTACGAACACCAGTTCACGCATGGAATCGGAACTCCCCTTCACAGTCGTTTAGTGAGCGAGCCTTTCATACCAATCCTGAACTCTCCTCCCCCAACCCAACGGCGACCAACGAGCATGGCCCTCCACCCACCAATAAATCGGCCACCGCCCCTGCATATCGATATAGATGGCCGGTCAATGTCCATGCCCCTCACCGACCCCCGACAACCTAAAACCCCTGGAAACAAAATCAGCTCTTTCTTTGGTTGGAAGGCGGCTACTGCCACCGCCACCTCCCCCGGTGCAGAGTCCTCGAGCACCGAGATCTCTGACTCGGGCCGGTCACCACTGCCCTCCCCCATGCCGCCATTGGCCAATGTGCCCATCGCTATGAAGCCCTCATCTCCTTATGACACCAAGGCCCCTGGCTTTGGACCTCCTGTCCGCACCTCTTCCCTCGGAGGTGTCAGTACTCACGACGCCATGTTTACCTCCAAGATTGCCGATTTGGAAAATGAATTGCGTGAAATTAGCTCTGAACTGGCAGGCTCCATCCGTCGGGAAATGGAATTAGAAGATCTCATTGAACGTTTCCAAACTGAGGGGCCCGAAGTCAATCGCAGGACCAGTGACTATTTCTCCGATTCGGGTACCAGCTCCATTCGATATGCCCCTGACCGACAGGAGGATATTGAAAAGATCCGTCGGGCCGCGGAGCAGGAGCGTGCTCAACTAAAGGTTGAAATGTCCCAAAGGCTGCAGGAAGAGCGGACACGACGAACTGCCTCTGAATCGCACGTTCAGATCTTGGAAAATCAGGTCCAGCAGGTAAGATGAAGCCCGAGCTAATTGATCCGCTTATTCTGTGCTAATATTTCTCAACTTGATAGCTTCGACGGGATAGAACCGATGTATCAGATCTGTCATCGAAGACGAAAGAACTAGAAACCGCTCTGGAGAACACCAGGCGTAAATTACTCGAGGAGCGGCAATCGAAGGATAATTTTGAAGATTTGCTTACTGCCATGCGAGTTGAACTCGAGCAGTTACGAAACGAACGAGATGTCCTCCGCGAAGGCGTAGCACCGGCAGTGGACTCGTCTGAAATGCAACGGCTACTAGAAGAAATAGAAGCCCTCAAAATTGAAAATGCTTCATTGGCACAGCTGCAAGGCTCGCGATTTGCTTCCATTGCTGAAGAGGAAGGCGTTTCAGCGAAGCGCAATTCGGCTTTCGGTCTCTCCCGGTCTAATTCGCTCGCCCGCAAGCCTGCTGGTGGCTTGGCACGATCAGGCTCATTGTCTCGATCTAATTCCGTGTCAGGTGGTAAGGACCGGGAGAGCCGCGAATCGCTGTTTGACAAGGTCAAGGATATCGAAGCTCAGCGAGATGCTCTGCACCGTACTCTGAAGAGCCTTCTTGATCGCCAGCTGTACCAGGCACGCGACTTTGAGAAGCGCACTCGAATTATGGAAATCGAGCTTGCGCAGGCACGGGAGTCTGGACCTCCTCGAAAGCTTGGATATGAAAGAGAAGTGCGGCTGTTACGGGAGGATGTGAACCATCTCCGCTTCCGTGCCGAAGATGCTCTGGATGCCAAGTGGCAATGCGAGAAAAACCTGGCAGGTCTCAAGATGGACCTTGACCGTGCCGAGCAGGAGACTGGCTCTCTGCGGGTTCTTCTACAGCAGCACGATACGTCTACCTCAGATGATCTGGACATAGACACCGACCCAGAAAGCTTCGCCAAGGTAGTGGCAACATCCACTTCCCTAGAAACCATCTTCCAGCAACTTCTGGTAGACCGGCAACAGGCTGAAGCTGATGGGGCTCAGTCAGATGAGCTGGCTGCCGCCATCACTCGAACAGATGCGTTGGGCAGCCGTGTTAACCTGCAGCTGCAGATGAATAGTTCCCTCCGTCGTCGCCTGGAGGATGCCATTGACAAGGGTGAGAGGGACCAGCACCTGTCGGTTGAACGCATCAATGTTCTGCAAAACCAGTTGAAGGAAACAGAAGATAATCTGCTGTTCGCCCAGCAGCATTGCGAGGATGAAATGGGCAAGCATGAAGATGAAATCCGACAGCTCAAGGAAAACCAAAGTGCGCAGCTGATGCGGATGAAGAACGGTGGCCGCACCCCCGTAAGCCTCTCACCCCGGCCACCGAATACGCCATTTGCCGGACGCTCGCCGCGCCTCGATAAGACTACCAGCGGTGACGGTGTTCCGCTGGCCGATGTTGTCCAGGCCGAAGTCTTGGAGAGACGAGTCAAGGATTTGGAGAAACTCCTCCGCGATGCGGACATGGAGATGGAAGAAGTAGTGAGTCGGATGAACCGTGCGCAGGTTGATGTGGCCCAGCTGCAATCTGACAGGTACGTTTTTCCCTTGTTTTCGCGTCCACGAAAACCTCCGATCCCGCATCCAATGCGATGTATCGTGTTTCAGATCTCAGACTAACCCTAATTTCTTCCACAGAGATGAAGCTATTCGCCAGACTCACTACCTGCAGGCGGACATTCAAACAGAGCGGGATACGCTCCGCGGTTTGATGTGATTGGCCGTACGGTCTTCTGGATTTTGTCTCTTTTCTATTTCATATACCACCCTGTATCTGCATCTGCATTGAGGCTCACGGCTGGCTCGGTGGTCGAGTCGCTCGTGTCCTGGCGTTCTTTGTCTTCACTTTGGAGTTATATTATTGTTGTTTGTGCAGACCTGCTCGGACTGGGAGTTGTGGTCTTTGATTGGGCGTACTTGAACTCCCCCATGGGGATTGTATATACAGTCTAGTTTTTTCTCCTAGTATATAATCTATTGTACAGCACTCGCCCTAGGCGAGACTCAGACATATCCAGCACCTCATCGGTTTTTTCTCTCTGATCAACTCTCTTTAAATCTATGGTTCTCCACAATTTCTTCTTGTTTAATTGCGGGTGTGCCAATCTACCACGATCCACCCCAGCGCATCCATCCACATTTCCGACCGGCCCCAAATTCCGCGCTGTTTGTTTGTTTTGCAGGGAGCTTATCGCCCGTGACACTGCGCGAAGTGTCAACTTCTCTTTCGCAACTTTCGTTTGACTATGACTTTCTTGCTCTGTCCCTTTTCTTCACGAAAGAATATTGTGTTAACCATCGCCTGACATCTGCCTAATCCTACCGAGAGAATCAATATTCTACCTATCCTCAACGTGCTCTTCGGACAGTATACCTGAAGAAACCTGAATCGCGGCGCAAACTGCCTCGCAAAACCTCAACTGCGCCATCAGTTGTCGCTCAAATTCCTCGGCTTTTTGTACACTTGATAAAACATGGACGCCCTCCCGGGTATGTACCTCACCAGCTCAGCTGGTCAAAGATGTAGAGAACTCTCTCGATCCACTAATATAAACCTCCCCACTCCAGAAAATATTCAGTCCATCCTCCAACACCCAATCGTCTCCCACCTCGCCAACTCCACACAAAGCCACCTCACTGAGCAACTCACGCACTTGCGCAGCGGCTTCGTCCAGCCGTACTTGATAAGCCCACTCTCCACGCTCCTCGCCTCTCTCGTCTCCACCGGCATGCCCGACCTTGTCACCATCCTCCTCCTCGCAATCATCCTTCTGCTCTCGCTCAAAATCCTTGACTATGCCCGCCGCATCGTGATGTTCTGGGTAACCCTCGCATTTCGCCTCGTCTTCTGGGGCACTCTCATTGGCCTGGGCTTCTATATCTACCAAGTTGGCTTCGAGCGAGCCAGTCGCGACCTGGGCTGGGTTTGGGGCGCAGCGGAAGGGTTTGTAGAGGATTTCTCCAAGCGCAGTGCGGCAGCAGCCGCTAACGCCAAAGCTAATGAGAATGCCGGCGCCGGTAGTTGGTATATGAACCTGTGGTAAAGGGGGCCAGATCGGCATGGAAGCGTAGATTGCTTCGCTCTGTTCGTTTGAGAGCTGATTATTCATGGTGTTCTTTCTTCACATGGGTTCCGAGGGAAGGGGACAGATAGCAGGGAGAAACAGGAAGAGCGGGATCAGTTTGGGGGTTCTCGCTTCGCCCCTGTTCTCTTCTTTGACTGGGATGTCTACGGGGATTCTTGATTTGCGCGGCTGCTTTAGCGAACATGGATTGGTCTGCACAGGTCATAAATCGTGAAAATTGGATTATTGGCGTCTATGGATTAGGATGGGTTCTCATAGCATATGGTTGTTCCGCTTCTTATCTTCTCTCATGGCATTTGTGCCTGCTTCCCTTTGTTTGGTATCGTAGAAAATTGCAGATATCAACTCCAATGATGCCTCCAATAGTTTTTGTGCCGAGAATCGTCATTCTGAGTCCACGGAATTTTCCGGACCTTCGTAGAAGGCGGCTTATCAATTGTATTTATGAGGTGGGAGTGTCAGACTACCGTGTAAACCGAGTAATGACGAGTCGATTTGGTGGTAAAAGACGGCGGGGGGTGGGACAGTAGCAGAAGACATCAAATGATGGGTTTTTGATGCGTTGCCCTTGGAAGATGTAAAGCTCTCGAGTCTCAGTCGCAGGATCGGAGGGACTTTGTAGAGGACAGCAGCCTGAACGGTGTGGGTGGTGGCAAGTTTAATCCTCATAATTGACTTCCTGCTCATCCTTGGGTTCTCTTGGCTCCTGAGCCTCATGGTACTGGATTGCATCGTCGATGTGACTCAAGATCCCAGCGACACTGTCCTCATCTTGGACATCTAGCTGCAAAAAAGAGACCATGCTGAAATCATCGATCAATTGTGCTACGGCCCGATTCAGCTGCTTGAAGGAGCCGCCGCTCATCAGCGCGTCCGTGGCCATGGGGTTGGCGCTCGCAGCCAGGTCCTCTTCCTCGTCCTTTTGTAGCAGCTGCACATCCACATTGGCGAAGCGGCGGAGTTCGCGACGAGAGACCATCTCGCGCACCTGGTCCATTTTGCTAAGGATGTTCACATGCGGGATCTCTAGCATCAGCATGGCTGACATGGCACTGAGGGTGCCCGCGAAAAACTTGGCCTTGTCGACGACGAAGGTGCTTTCGAGGAGGTAGGCGGCACAGAGGTTGATATTCAGGGGGCCCTGGCGTGACAGGAATTGCGTTAATGATGGAAGGAGAGGGATGTGTGTGTAGAGCTCGATCTGGCCCGGCATGTCAAAGATAATCAAGTATTCCTCGCTCAAGGGATCCAGGGCCTCGGACAAGAACTCCAGATTTTGGAGGAGAAACTCGAAGCAGTAGATGAGGCCACCGTTGGGACCCAGGCCCAGCTCCTCCATCACATCTTCCAAGGTGATCAGCTCGCGAATGTCGAGATCGGGCTGATAGGCGAACGTTTCGGCAGCCGGGTCAAGGTTGACATAGAAACAACTGCGGCGGGTGCTTTGTAGATGCTGGATCAGCGAATTGCTGAAGGTGGTCTTGCCCGCCCCTGCGGGGCCCATGACCAGGACACCGAACTTGGACATGGTAGGCGCTGGACGGGGTATGGAGTCGTCAAGGAGGGAAAAAGTTCGAAAGCTCCGGTATCAGCAGCTTATCGGGCCATTCGGGAAACGAGATTTTCGCACTTGCCGGCGGGGCTGCAAACTGCCTGTGGTGACCGCCTGTCCCACATCTTGACCGCCCGGCAGAACGATCGCCTCCCCACTGAAACCCCCAATCGGGCGAAAAAAGGGCCAAAAAGCGGCCAAAATGCAAAATACCTAAAATGCCCCGTGCAAACATAAGCAAAATGGCGCCATCGAGGGGCTGGCAGCCGCAGGCGGTTTAGGAGTGCAGAACGTGCAGGCTATCGGATCCATGTTGTACATCCACGGTACCCACCTGTCGTGCTACCAAATAATGGCTGTCCCGGTACCTGCGGTGTACTGGGCCGAGAAAAGAAAAAACCCCACCACTTTTTCCCCTCTTCTCTTCTCTCTTCTTCTTATTCTTCTCATCCCCCCCTCTCCATTTCTCTTCTATATTTCTCTTTCATCCTCTCTCAGACTTTCCCCAGTCAAACAATTTCACAATGGGTTCCCTTGCAAACGGCTCGCAGCCTAACACCTTCCTTTTCACCTCCGAGTCGGTCGGTGAGGGTCACCCCGATAAGATTGCGTGAGTTTTTTTTTGCCCCTGAAGAAATCTCTCGCTGGCCCTGTCCTCTTCTAACCGAAGTTGTTTTGTTCTCTTCAGTGACCAGGTCTCCGATGCCATTCTTGATGCCTGCTTGGCTGAAGACCCCCTCTCCAAGGTTGCTTGCGAGACTGCCACCAAGACCGGTAAGTTTCTTTTCCATTCCGCCTCCCTCCGACCCCCGTCGGAAGCCCCGTCCCGATACGAGAATCTGGCCTTTTCAAATCTGACATGCATCCCTTCCAGGTATGATCATGGTCTTCGGTGAGATTACCACCAAGGCCAACCTGGACTACCAGAAGATCATCCGTGGCGCTATCAAGGACATCGGTTACGATGCCTCCGAGAAGGGCTTCGACTACAAGACCTGCAACGTCTTGGTTGCCATTGAGCAGCAGTCTCCCGATATCGCCCAAGGTCTTCACTACGATGAGGCTCTTGAGAAGCTCGGTGCCGGTGACCAGGGTATCATGTTCGGCTACGCTACCGACGAGACCCCTGAGCTCCTCCCCCTCACCATCCTGCTCTCTCACAAGCTGAACGCTGCCATGAAGGCGGCCCGTAACGACGGCTCTATCCCCTGGTTGCTCCCCGATACCAAGACCCAGGTGACCATTGAGTATGCCCACGACAACGGTGCTGTGAAGCCCCTGCGCGTCGATACCGTCGTCATCTCTGCCCAGCACACCGACGATGTCTCCACTGAGGAGCTCCGTAATGTCCTTAAGGAGAAGATCGTCCGCAAGGTCATCCCCGCTAACCTGCTGGATGACCGCACCGTCTACCACATGCAGCCCTCCGGCCGCTTCGTCATTGGTGGCCCCCAGGGTGATGCCGGTCTGACCGGCCGTAAGATCATTGTCGACACCTACGGTGGCTGGGGTGCCCACGGTGGTGGTGCCTTCTCTGGCAAGGACTACTCCAAGGTCGACCGCTCGGCTGCCTACGTTGCGCGCTGGATCGCCAAGTCTCTGGTCAATGCCAAGCTGGCCCGCCGTGCCCTTGTCCAGCTGTCGTACGCCATTGGTGTTGCTGAGCCCCTGTCCATCTTCGTCGAGACTTACGGCACCTCGACCAAGTCCTCTGACGAGCTGGTCCAGATCATCCGTAACAACTTCGATCTGCGTCCCGGTGTCATTGTCAAGGACCTTGACCTTGCCAAGCCCATCTACGCCCAGACTGCCAAGAACGGTCACTTCACCAACCAGAGCTTCTCCTGGGAGCAGCCTAAGGCCCTTAAGTTCTAAACGGATCCCTCCGTCCGGTGACCCCGGAGACGTTTTGACGACTGTGATGAGTTTGCTTTGTTTTCAACAACTCAAAGCACATGCATAGATTTTTCTTCTAAAAACTCCAAAGCCAACAAAAAATTCGAAAAATGTTGGTTTCGGACCTAAGAAATCAATCTCTGTTTTTTTTCCTTCTTGTTTCATTATCTGCATGGTCGCCCTGCAAACAGACGGGCCTTTCGGCGAAGACAAAATTCAACATGATACCACTTTCATCGGCTGGGAACGGGATGCTTTTGGCGTTTATTCTGGAGCGAAAGTCTTCAACAACCATACCACCTTCACCACCTCACCAGCCCCCCATCACTCTCGAGTCGGATATGTCCTGCGTGCGGGACGAGCGCTCGAGTTCGGGGGGTGCGGGCTAAGAGAGTCATCCGCTTTTTTTCCCCCTTATTCTTCAACATCCTATAGACTCTCTACCCTAATGGCCCGTGGGTCTTGCTAATCTAAACATTAGCAACTAGAAATAATATTCCAACCACTTCAACGATTTTTTAGTTGATCAATTCTGCTTTCCATCAATCTGTAGACTTGTACATGAATTCCTTTTTTTTTCGCCCCTTGTAACCGAAGATTTTTTCCTTCTATACCTAGACATGTCGGAGCTGGACGGACACTTGGAAGGGTCATCTTATCAAAGGCGGGGAACGCAGGGGCCGCCGACGCGTGACGCCAGAATCGCCAAGCACTTGATTCGTGCTCTACCACCACTTTCCAGACGGGCAATTGCATGAGCGTCTATCTGCCTTCCGAGGACTTCCTGCTTTCGTGAACTCGAGTTTTAGCAAGACGACTGACGACACGATGCGTACGACCTTCTAAACGCGACCATGACCGCGTGCCCTCTTCCTAGCGCTCTGGATCCCCTCAGCTCCTCCTCGCTGAACAAACTGCACGAAGCGGACCAACCGCCCTCGAAAAAGCGCAAGCGCGGGACAGACAATGCTGCCGGCCAGCTTGCCACGTCTTCAATCGTTATTCGAGTAAGTCTATGGTTGTCTAGACGCGTCAGAACGCACCCGGGAAGTTGTAGACCCTTTTGTCTAACAGGGACTTCCTTTGCCGCTCATCTAGGCCCATGCTGCGTCGTTATCAGATGAACCGCTAGTCCTCGATCCGATTGTCGCCCTTCCTCGCTCTCACCTCCCGTTATCATGGCTGGATGATGCGGGCTGGTCGCGTTCGGACGCCCACGCTGGTGGTCTTTTTGCTGCGGATATCCCCACCCTGGAAACGGACTTGCGCACTTGTTCCGAGCCGACGGTTCTCGCTGTGCGATTGACTGCGACTGGGGGACTGTATGTGGTTGAGCGGGTCAAGCAGGGTATTTACTCTCTCTCGAGGCTTGCGCGATGGGTGAACGAGAGCTACGTCGTCGCTGCTCAGGAATGGCAAGGACTGCGGGACGTAGACATGAACGTGGATGCCGGAGAGAAACCTTGCACCCCATCGGATGACGTGAACTGGTGGCAGACTGCCCAGATTGAGGAGCCGGCTTCGGATCTCGGTCTGGGGGAGGACCATCCTGGGCTGCGGGTGGACATTGTATTTGGATCCACAGAGTCAGAGAGTCATCCAGAGCATGTGCCTCCTCCAGTTGTCCTTGAGCACCGCAGTCAATCTCTTGCGCCTGTTCCATCAGGCGACTTGGTGGATACAGATCTTTCATTCGGACCTTTGGACTCCCAGCTCATAAATGGTGGTAGGGATGACATAGATGCGGATGGCGCTGCCGGCGTTGATGGTGCAGATCCAAAACAATCACCGGAGGAATTGCTGGACGGAATGAGAGAGCATTATTTGCAAGCTCTCTATATATCAAAGGTGAGAGGTGTTGCTGTCCATCATAATCTTGTCTCTAACATGATGGCCTCAGACATCATTAGCATATTTCGCCAAAGGTCCTTTAACACGCTGTCGCACTGCATTCCAGTGCTCTACCCCGGGAGGGCACCGATCAGCAACTGATCTCATTGAATTCTACCGTGAAGCTATTCTTGCTGCGAAAAAGATGGATCTAAAATATCGGGAAACCCTTCCTGCCTCTGTTCGTGAGGCAATCCTTGCACTCTCTGATGATGAGAATGGTATGAAGATGAGAAAACGTAAGAGCAAGAAGAAGACTTTGGGCAAAAATGGTCTCTACGCTGAAGAAGACGTATTTATCTGCAAGTGGTGGAAAGAACGTACCATGACGGAATCGGCAGTACAAGAGACCTCTCGTGAGGCGGAGACTAAGAAACACATATCTGACCTCCGGCTACGCGAGACACAACTGCAAATTCTGTTGATTCTGGAAGTGATGGCTTTGGAATCGACTGTGACTGGTGAAAAGACCGACCCTGGTAACGACAAGGCGGGCACCGGGGAGACAGAAGCACTCAAGAAGCCCAGAATCAAAAAACCCCAAGACCTCACAGTATTGCTGGAATTGCATCTTGATCGCCTGTGCATTTGGCATGCTGTCACCATGGAGGAGTCGACTGGTGCAGAATCCGCCAAGACTTCGTCTTTCACTGATGGCCATATGTCTGGAAAAAAGTTGAGACCGATGCAATGCGTGACTTCTGCACTGAAGTCATTATTCCATTCTATGCCTCGCGACTTCGGGACAAGTGCAAGCTGATTAGCCGCAAATTCGGCGTGTCTGGTGGCATCTCACCTACCACCAAGAAGACGCAGTCTTCACGCAAGTCGCACCGCACCGAGCCTGGTTCTGAAGTCAAACGCCAGCCTCCAGAGCAGAGGACCCGACGATCATTGCATCGTGTATTGACAGACGAAAAGGCCAGCGCATCCCAGGGCCGCGTACCATTACTCCAGCGATCTATAACCGCTCCATCAGGACGACCAGATTCGTTAGAACCTATGCTCCCCACAGTTGTGAGAGGCAGTGTACGCGGTGGAATCCCTGTCCAACGAGTGGAAAAACGCGAGGTTGATCTGACTGCTATCGCGAGGCAGCACGAAAACAAGCTGCGCAAAGTGCAGGCGCTTTCAGAGCAGAAAAAAGAACTTGACGCGGCTATCACTGCCTTGCGAAAGCCCAATCGAGAAATGGTGGCCAAGGATATCGCCGATGATGCGGCCAAGCGGATGACTACTGGCGGCGGCAGTTCACGGAAGCCCAAGAATCCCGTCCGCAATCCATTTGGCGAAGGTGTGCAGGTAATGGCTACTCCTCGAGGAAACCGCAAGAAGGATGTGGTTATCGGGCTGCCGCCACTGCCTCGTAGTCTCGCTCCCTCCCGATCATTTTCAGGCGAGACCGAGGACCACTCCCTGGCCGAATCCCCCCTCATGATTCCTTCCTCCACCCGGCGGGCTATATCATTTGCTGGGCCCGATTCCACACCCTTTAGCTCTCAGCGTGGTTCGAAGAAACGAGCGCACGAGCCACAGACACAGCCGGTGGAACTTGGCTCGATCCAAGAAACACCAACCCGACCTTCATCGAAGCTTTTCCCCGATAGTCGAAGCACAGACTTGGCGCATCGACCGTCGTTTTCTTCCAGCCAAGGCAAGGGCCTTTTCCGTGTACCTACGCTCCCACCCTCTCGACCTACTACCGACCCTACCTCCCTCCCAGCGGGACCCACTACACCAGTGTCATCCCGGCACAAGCCAATTCCAGCCCTTGGCCCAGACTCGTCGTCTCACCTGAGCCGATCATTCTATGATAATCTCTCCTCGGCAATCATGGAAACACCGCCCAAACAGCGGGACCCCAACCCCTCAACCGTCCCCCGATCTGTTCCATCCTTTACCGTCAACCAACCCCAGGCTCCCTCCTCCCCCACTGCCATGGAGACCCCAGTCAAGATAGCGGCAGCTGTACCCATGACACCGGAGCAAGCTCAGACCAGGTCAATTTACGAACAGCTTGGCTGGGATGACGATGAGATGGAGCTTTGAGCCAACATCATGAGGCTTCCGGTGCATCCTCCTCCTTCATTCTCCCTTTCCTCGTGCATTCATGCATCTGCGGGCGCCTTGAAATATAATATTTAGCATAGCATCACAATAAAAGACAGAGTATTAATCATTTCTATATTTTTTTTAAAAAAAAACTATATAAATACAGGACTCCATGTTCACAGTCAATGGTGCTAGCCAATGTATATTCTCCCCCTCCGTAAATCGTTGGGGGGAGGGGGCGATCTGCAGAACATAGCAACAAAATGGGACGAATGTACATGTAGACGCACTCGAGCTGTGCATTTGCTTGGACAGGGAGCTATTTGCTCAGGTAAAGTAATTGGGTATCGCTTGTTGGGGATGTAACTGTCCGGCATCTCAGGTTGCCGAAACAAAAGACGTGATGCATGAAAGTAGGATGTGGTGCAGGGCCACATACCCATTTAAAAAAAAAAATAAATCCTCTCTCCCACCGTTCGGTGAGACGAGCATCGAGAAGATCGGGGGAGAGGCGTTATGCATGATTTTGGAACATCGGATTCTCAACGCATATCGTCAACCAGCAATCGGTCACGATTAGCTCGCTTTTTTGTCGCTCGCCACTGCTTGCAATACCTCGCCAGTATATGGCAATGGGCCGCACCACCCGTAGACATCACAGCGACATTGTTCGACACGAGGGCAGCTAGGATGACGACTGTTAGTGCGATAATACAATTCGGCGCCTGAAGCGATTCACTTACTAGATGTCCTCCATGCCGAAGATAATATGCCATAGTTTTTCGAGCACCCAACCGACGCCAAAATTATCGGTCTTGTCGGTGGTTGCGGCCCAGTCGAGGATGCGCTGGTAATCCGCCTTAGGGCGCGCTCGGATCCGCTCTCGACTCACGGCGAACTGGCCGCAGCACACATTCCCGATCGCCGAGGGCACCTCCTCGAAGGACACGTTGAAGATTTTCTGGTACTCTTCGGCAAAATACGCGCGAATATCGTTGTTCTTGATGTCAGTATCCGATGGACTCAGGGGGAATACACTGGTTGGGCAGCCTGGAGTGAGGTCGCAGCGGATGTTGACGAAGCCTTGGGCGTCGACTGATTCGAATCGGATATTCTTCAGCGTATTGGCGGTGAAGGGCCCGAACAGATCGTTGTGCCATTGCTCGGGATTTGCATGGACGAAGAGAGTGTAGGGAGGGAGTTCGTCGTAGAAATCGACGATGTAGGAGAGATACGCCGCGGCTTCACGGCCACGCGGTGTCGTCGGAACGAGCAGGCCGGGCTCGGGGGACTCTTCGGTGGAATAGACGAACGGCGTGCTGCCTCTACCCGTTGTTTGGTATTAAAAGGGAGACCCAGACTGACAAGTTCCATTCCACACTTACGTATTTCGACAGTAGTCGAGTAGCCATTTCAGATCGTCGGTGTGTACGGTCGCGAGGGCAAAGCCCACACTGGAGTTGACGGAATGCGAAGTATAGGCGTCTCGAAGGTCGACCAGACCCTGGACTAAGTTGCGGCGAGTCGACTCCGTACTCAAAGCGGCATCTGTCTCTGCATCGAAAAACACGGTCAAAAAGAAATCGAGTATAGGCTAGATAGAAAGTTCCCTACGGCTCTTCGATCCCAGACGGGTTGATAGTGTCAAATAGAGCACATCAGCCACACCCAGGGCAATAAAGAAGGCGAGGACTCGTTTGAAGTTGAGCCAGGATAGATAGTGCGGTTTTGCCATCATCTTGGAGAAATTGTGTAGAAGGAAGAAGAGCGAATGATCTGAGCAGATCCTAGGGGTCTACTTGCAAAGGGGCTATGCTTGACCTACCGGACAGGTCGGATGGAAACCTGGAAAAGCGGCTACTACTAGCCTGTGATTTGCTTCCTCCCCTCTCCGGAGTGACTTAGCTGTGAGCCTTAACGATGGGGGCCAAAAGTGAGAAATTGGAAATCAACCTAGTAGTGGAGCTGAGGGTTACACGTTACATGCAATGGGGGCGAACCCATGTTGGCCCCTAGAACCCCCAAGACGATGCCTCACATCTTGCGTTTTGCAGAGGCAAAGAGACAGATGGATATTATTTATCTCATTTTTTTTTCATGCGGTGAATAGCAAAAAGAAATCGTTCTAGTGGCTATCGTCTTTGGCTGTTTCTTCTCAAAGAATTTGCTACCGGATCACAGTGGATTCAATAGGACCCTAAAGACCCTTGGCGGGATGGGGCCCGCCACCTTTTTTTTTACTAGCATCTTCACCATCTCTCCAGAGTACTCAGGTAGCGGTTCGCGACAATTGTCTGACCAACAGGACTACAGTTCGTCTTGAATTACTGTTTCCCGATTCCAATTCATCAGACTAGCATTCAAGCAATCTCCATGTTCTTCACAAAACGTACTTGGCAGGGGTAAAGAACGTTGGTCCTCGTTTCAAGGCACCCGGCATCAGCTCAACCATCAAGCTCGCCGACCCTCCCGGTCAGCCCAACTCAAGCCACCTAGCCCAATCAACCAGCCACGGAGAAAGCTGCTGGAAGGAAGTCAAGCGCGTGTGCTTTAATGGTCAGC
Source organism: Penicillium macrosclerotiorum (assembly GCF_028827735.1). NCBI lineage: Eukaryota > Fungi > Ascomycota > Eurotiomycetes > Eurotiales > Aspergillaceae > Penicillium > Penicillium macrosclerotiorum. The sequence continues at coordinate 3,823,142 of NW_026643083.1, read as the reverse complement.
CTGAAGGGGCCCGGCCTCTGACTACGCTGCCGTGCCGAACGCCAAGGAGAAGCCAAGAAGCTAGTGTGTTATCCAGGTTTCTTGCTTACAGGCAAAAATAAAATTATAATGATCTACACGATCGGAACCGAACTTTCGATGAAGGTAAAATAGAGTCTACTGCCTTCTCATGACTCCAGTAATTCATCCAATCTTTCGTCTCATTTTGACCTGGTGATCGAGCTTTTTACCGAGGCAAGCAACATCTTGTCAAAGACCAAACCCACCTTAATTAGAACCCAGCCAACCAACACTGAGAGGGGAGGGATGAGCTGACCTCAAAAGATAGTTCTGGAGCTGATTCATAGATCAAGATCCAACAAACCAACCAATAATCCGACTCGGAGTCTTAATCAGAAAATTATGAGAGCGGTTGGGCGTCAGAGAGAATGTCGAGATCGGAGAATATCCCGAGTTGGGTGAAAGAAGAGAAACAAGGGAAACAAGGGTACGGGCGTGGGCGGGGGAAAATTCGTTATGTACTTTCTGATCTGTTGGTTCTTCTACCTCGGAACAATCTCCATCCACAATTATCTGCTCTCTCTGAATTATGCTAGCGAGTCATTCGCAACAGAAAGTTGAAAGTTTTCTTGAAAATGGGCTTAAAATATATTCTTCTTCGACCCGGATGGTCACTGTGAAGTTTGAATTTGATATCTTCCTCGCTTCATACTCTAGTGCAGGAACATGAAACACGATTTCAAAGAAGCAAGTCATCATGGTCATGGTCGAGAGCTAACTTGAAACACTTCTGGTAATGATCTAGGAGACGTTTTTCTAGATAGCCACTAATAGTTCTCCCGTATATTTCTCCCGTATATAGCCAGGAGTAGCCTAGTTGACCTGTTTCGTAACAATATCACTCTCAGGGCGATGCCTGGAGTTCAGAGATGCCAGGCTGAAACCAAGGGGACTATTTCCCCATCCGTGCGAGCTTCCCGCGCCTCGAGATAAATAGCCTTTGCAGGTTAAGCGCTCATTCCAAACTACTCAGAATGGAAGGCCTGGATTACTATACTTGACTTGCGCGATTCGCCCACACCGGCCTGACAGTTATCAGTCGTGTCTCGCTTTACACTGTCATGCAGCCTGGATAGGTGGAATCGTCGAAGAAACACAAAAATAGATTTGCGTAGTATTGAACTACGGACTTAAGAGGTCTAGGGTCAGGGTTCAACTGATCTTGGCTCCTTTATTTCTACTATATTTAAGTTATTAATGCCGATATTCTCATTATTCCCAACTTCTTCCGGGCTCGATGCTGACCGGCGGTCTCCGGTCTCCCAAATATTCCACTATAATAGTAAATTAATGTACAAACTATCCAAATGAGCTATTTTTGGAGACTCAAGTTCTATTGTAGGAATGTTTGGTAACAATCGTTAGAGACAGGCGTGTTTCTCGCCCAAAAAGTGATTACAAGACACTATCAAAGATTAGAAGCAGGCCAGTGTATATAAAAGGAGTCATATTTGCCCCTCAAATGAAATCATCATCATCAACACAGCAATCTCTTCAATACAGAGCCTTCATCGAAAGCCTTTTAGAGACAAAACGATCTTTCTTTTTCACTTCATCACAATGGTTGCCTTCGGTCTCAAAGCTTTGCCTTCGGCTGTCTTTCTAGGCCTTCTATCTCCTGCTCTGGGATGCATTGTATTCACTGGCCAGCTCTACGGAAATACCCGTTCGGTGGATAACTTTGGCACTGCATATGGTTGGATGACTGTCACGGATAACGATGTCGAGATATGCACGGGTAATATCTTCAAGGGAGATAAGAATCTCGGTAATACCGTGGTACTTGACAGTGGTACTCTCCGTATGTTCTCACTCTAAAGTATTCTTTGGTCTTATTATTTATTAACTTGGTTTGAAGAGTGCTCTACATCGGGTTCTCTGAATTACGACTGGACGGATAACCAGAATGGAGAACAGTCGGGAAGCGGAGATCGGAACTACAAGTATAATATCCCGGTCACGTACGTGAACACGGCCGGTAATCGGTAAGTGAATTAAATCATTATTGTAGAAGTAATTTTGGTCTAATTTTCTCAAGCTACCAATTTGATATCCCCGTTCAATGCGAACAGCACCAGTCTGGGGATCAGTGGATCTGTGATGACATTGAGGACAAGATCTATTGCTAGAGAGGGCAAGGTCAGTCATCCTTGAACATTGAACACAAGAATATATTATAATGACTAAAACCATATAGATTTGAGCACCAAAGATTTTCACTACCTAAGTATTCAAATGATGTTTGAGTTGGTTTGATTTCTGATTGATTTATTGCTTCTCGAGAGCTTCTTGATTGCTATTTGCTTACCATTTGCTTTACCATTTGCTGGCCATTTGCTTGCTATTTGATTGCTATTTGATTGGTATTCCGTTCTGCGTCTCTAAATAAATAGTACAGTATATCTTTTCTTGGTCCATTGCGGCTGTTGGGAGTGGGTTTTAGTTTCATGAACGAATATCCGCTATAGTCCTCCGTCCGATCTCGACTTCTCCCATTAATCTCCTACATACGAAGTAATTCCAGTATATATCTATTGAAACAGATAGATACGCTATATGTACCGCACTAAGCCTATGTAACACATGAAGTGTAATAATACTATATGTTGCACAATCTCGGAGATCTCTAACACACAATCATCAACTGAAACTGTTAATGCAACCGCTATGCACTCTTCAATAAGGGCTTTAAACGACCTGACGAAATCATGTATCTACTATAAAAAATATTCAGTGTTTGGTGAGTTCGCGGGTCATGTCGATCCGACCACATACAGCCTCACCCTATATTCACCCCTTAATAGTAGCTTCTTCTATGTATTCCTCACCAATCATACTGCCTATGATTTGTTAACCATCTAACTTATTTATTAATACAAAATCAAATATTCCGGTTGCAAATAAGCACATCGGCGATATATAAGGGAAATTCCAAGGATGAGTTATTCAAAAAGTATGATCGTCTATCTTGTGCCTTACGGAGCTAGCATCTCAGAACTATCAGTGTTAACGCATGGCTCAGGGCAGTGATTACCTTGATATTTCTACGTAGTCCCTATTATCATAATGCCTTGGAGGGACTCATCCCCTTGAAAAAATTCTGTAGCTTTCATAATAGAGAACATTGGCTCTGAAAGCAATAGAGATATCTCGGAGCGAATAATCACAAGGGCGATGCGATTATAAGGCCATTGGGAGCAAAGCTTTAGCCCTCAAGTACATGACGGTTTGATAGGGGTTGACGGTTAACCATCCAAAGTCTTGCATATAATAATCCACGAGTCAGAATTAAAGATAGTTATCTTGGTTGTGACCGCAAGATTACCCCGCAAGTAAAATACGGCACCATTGAAAGCTAAATCAATTGATAAAGACCCCGCTACCAAATATCCCGCGTTCTTGCGCGGGATATGAAATGAGGGGCTTAAGATTCGGTAATGAAGCTAAGCTCAACCCATGTTCACGTTAAATGGGTTTCAATTTTGTCTGTTCGTTCTGCTTCTACTCTTGCCTTTTCCTTTATTTTTAGAACAAAGATTTAATAGGCTTATTTATTTGAACAGCATTGAGGACATAGTTATGTCCAAGGTATTTTTCATCACTGGTGCTGGGAGTGGTCTTGGGAGAGTCACGGCTCGGTATCTTCTGATGAAAGGGCACCGAGTCTTTCTGACAGACTACAATGATTTATTTCTCAACGAGACATGTTCGAAACATCTTCCGTCTACCATAAGTCCTGGTTTGCATGATAATATAAAATTCGCCTTGATGGATACATCAGACCAGGATCAAGTCATTGCGGCTGTTGAGAAATGTGTACAAGAGTTCGGATCACTTGACGTTCTCATCAATAGTATGACGGCCTGATTCTGAAGTTGAGTTATTTCTATTACTAACCTGTTTTGATTTCAAGATGCGGGAATCAATGTATGCGCATGTTCATTCTAGCTACCTTTTCTATATTTGCCTTCTTTCATATACGCTGACTTTTTGACTAGAGCCAGTTTATGCGTGCTGGGATTCGAATGGATCAGGTTCCAACATCGGATTTTGAGCGCATTCTTCAAGTGAATCTTGTTGGCACATATCGTGTTTCTCAACAAGCAATTCCCCACCTTGTGAAGGCTTCTGGCGGTGGGGTGATAATCAACCTTTCCAGCTGTCGCGCCATACAGCAAGGCAAGCACGGTGAAGCGTATGCGGCGTCAAAAGCAGGAATCGAAGGCCTTTCTATGGCCATGGCAGTCAGTCTTGGGCCTGAGATTCGAGTCCATGTGGTGAGTCCTGGGATGGTTGATGTTCGATGTGAAAGAGACGAAAGTGCTTTGCCAGATGGCAAAACGATTCGAGAGAGCCTAGATAGAGATTTCCAGAGCGAGTATGCGCCGGAATGGGGATATGGCAAAAGCAAAGCACTCCACGATGCGCACCCTGTAGGTAGAATCGGAAAAGGAGAAGACATTGCACGGTAAGCTACCTCGATTGATGATCTTATATTTAGACTCATTGTACTCGCAGATGGATTGAGTTCTTATCAGTTACCGAAGGAGGCTTTACAACTGGAGGAGTGAGTTCATTGAAAAAGAAATTTCATAGCAACTAGCTAACCTCTCTTCAGACATATTTGGTGGATGGAGGGTATTCCAAAGTTCTATCTTATCCGAGCTAGGCGAAATGTAACATATTCTAAGCTGACCAATACTCAATACAAGAGAAATCCTGCTCTGGAGCCTCAAAAGAGACAAAATTAGACTAGAAAGACAATATAACTCTTATCCGTGCAATTTGGACAAAAACCCAACTAACAGAATGATTATTATTTCCAGGCGCACTTTTATCATGATAAGCCCATCTCACTATGTATCTGGCGAAGTTACTGTTACGCGGGATGAATCTTATAGTCAAATAGTCGCTCCCTGGCTCAGCATGAAATTCAGTAACGGAAACATTGCCTCATCATGAATTCGAAAGTCATTTTACTTGGAACAAGCCATCCTCATATTTTTCACCGCATTAAATATCTTCAAGACCGACATATGACTATTCTAGGATACTTCGACAGCGACGAAAATGTGTCACGTGAAATGCAAAAGCATGTCAATTGCACACGTTTCACTGATCCAGTGGAGCTTCTCAGCTTGGACTTTGACGCCGTATTCATTCATGGTGAAGATGTTCAGAATCCAAGCTATATTCAATCAGCTATTGCAAGTGGTGCCAAGGGAATCTTCGTAGAGAAGCCTGGTGCTGCTCATCCAGAGCAATTCAACAAGCTGATCCCACAGATTGAGGCCCACGGAGTTATATTCGAAGTTGGTTGGGAACTACATTACCTCGAGATCGTCGAGTTTGCCCGCAACGTTCTGCGAACATCGCTTTTGGGCCATATCACTGAAGCCAGATTCCATGGTGGCTGCCCTGGAGGCGCCGGAGCGGAAGCTTGGCAATCAAATATTCATAATATTGGCGGCTTTTTCTATAGTCTAGGTGGGCATGTTGTAGAGACTGCGACTGATCTTTTCGGCCTCCCGACCCAGGTGGTTGCCTCGATACGAAAGCTACCGAAGGAGAAACCCCACTCTGGATACTCTTGGGTCCCGGGACTTTTTGAACAGAAGGAGCTCAATCCTATGAAAGCAATCGGAACACTTGAATACGAAGATATTGCCTCAGCTATTCTGGAATACAAGACAAAAAATGTCCATCTTGACTTCACAGCATGGGAGCCTAGTGGATATCTCGATGATTGGACAATGGATATCTACGGTGTGCAGGGGGCTCTGCACCTGAATTTTGATACCCCTGGGGGCTATCTCCTACTTAAGGATGCAAAGGGTGAGTGGAAAAAGGGCCGAAACGATTTGTTTCCTGAAACAATCCATAAGAAGGGTGAGATGCTTCAAGCCGCCTTTATTAAACAAATGGATTCATTCTTTCGACGCATACAGTCGCGAGATGAAGGGTTGACGAATTGCAATGAAAAGGCTGCGTTTAATGTGCTTCATTTGTTTCAGAAACTGTACGAGTCGGCTGAGAAGAGGTCATGGATTACAATTGAAGAATGATCATTTCCACTTGATAAAAAGCCATCTGAAGATAAAGAAGTATATTTCTCAATAGTAAATTTCAGAGTTTCTAAGCCAATATGGATCATCGATATTTGCGGAATCCCAGCAATCTACCTCACACCTGGGATACCATTGGCTTAACGGCCTATTGAACTGTATAATTTCATTTCCACTTTCCATCAAAACCACCGAGATATTCGCCTCAGTCGTCAAACTGGCAAGCCTAACCGCTAGGTTATATATTCCAGTATTAGTTGCCTCTGCACAAGGGCTATATGAATTGCATGGATTCGTATCCTCTAACTCCAGAAACGCCCCAGGAGGTGATAGCAGAGTGAGATTCATAACCACTGATCCCTGGGTGAGCGTTGCGCTTCTATTATTGGAGTCGATGTTGACAGAAGCCACGGTGTGCCAACTCGTTGCAATGTCAACTGCCTTTAAAGCATGTATTTCATCACGAATAAGTATCTGTGAGCCGTTTAAGAATGCCACTCCTCGAAGTACAGAGGAAGTCACATTCGCGTACGCTTCAGAGAGGTTTGCAATTCCAAAGCGACTCGAATTATCAAAGCTACCTACCCAGCGTAAAGAATTGTTTGCTGAAGGAATTTGGTTGGCAAAGTGCAAAGCAGATTGAGTTGTATTCGAGATGCTGAGAGTATTTGCACCTTCGCTTCTGCATCGGTAATATGTCCAGCGACGAGGACCAACAAAATATTGCGTTAAGCTGTAGCTGTCTGAGCCCAATAGTTCCGCCCATCGATAGCCTTGATAGTCAATAACAAAAGATCCCGCATCAAGATGGCCATGAGAACGTCCATTGAAACCTCCCATGAAACCAAAAAACCATCCGTTGGAGTCCTCCCATGACGTGCGGTAGGTCATCCCAGCTGTACCAGCAAATTGATTGTATCTCGGCATAGTAGGTAGGATATTGGGGCTCATAAAACTAGAGTTATAGAAAACAAAAGCTTGGAATGTCGCCGCTTCTTTTGTGCTGAATCGAGACAACATCCCCTGGAGCCATTCAGGCGAATTAAACTTTTGCGCCCAGTAGCCGACACTCCATAGGCTGTTAGCATTTGAGAATGTCCAAGCACCGTCAGCCCAGCTGAATCCTCCGGTCTGACCGAAGCCATGTGTAAGCCACGTCCCGAGGTTGCTCATTCCTGGTAGCTTGGATATGCCAAGATCGTCCCCCGTTGCCGTCTCCAAGCTCCCCATCATCAGCCCCAAAAATATCCCGGCATATGTTCCATATGAATAACCTTCGATCCAGCCTCCATCTGGGGCATATTGTTCCAAAGAAACGTTTAGCTTGGGGAAAGAGAAGTCCATAATACTGTCCGCAACGGTGGTATCGGTATCTCCAATCGCAAGAGCCGCAATAATCAAACACCCATGTGTGACTTGAGCCCAGTTGTTGGTGTGTTCACTCCACGAATTAATCGAGGAGTTTAGAGCTGGTACAAGAGATTTCGTGGCGATAGCAGATTCAACTTCCTTGCGTTGATCTGCTGTCAATACATCATAGGTCCAGTCGTAGCCAATTGATACAGTCATAGCAATGTCTGCGGTGGTCAAAAAGTTTGACGTATCCCAATCTGAAAGTTTTGAAAGCAAAATTATGCTATCAGCAACCCAATCGGAGTATATGGTATCGTTGGTCAGCAGAAAGGTGCCCGCCACGGCACCAACATTCATTCGAATAGTGCTCGACCAGGCAGTTGCAGAGGTAAGAGATAAAGGAGAAGCCACAGCAGAATCTGCCGTATCTTTCAATGATGCAAGAATTCCTCTGTAGTATGTGTCGCTTCCATTCATTGATAGTACCGCTTTCACACGTTCCTGGGTGAATAACAGTCTCGGATGTGACGGCAGACTTGTAAAGTCGATATATGCCGCCGACGCTGTGCCCAATGATCCGAAAATAACGAGCTTCTTGACTGTCGATAGGAAATACATTTTGAAAATGCTTGGTGCTAAAAATGGATTCAACAACTTTCGTATATAATATAGAACAAATATCCATCCTATTTCGGAAGTGCTTAGGCCTCTCCCGCGGGTTCATTTAGTCTGCGCCACTATCTTATTATCATCCCACCCCAAGTATGATTGGCTCATATCTCCCCAGAGCAAATAACGTGTTTGAAGGACCAAGAAATAAGATTATCCCGCAAATTGCGCGGGGAGATTTGTTCTCGGCAAATGAGACTTGCATGCTTTTAAGATGAGATGAGCCGAGGAAAAAAAAGTATGTTCGGATTATTGACACAGATTTTAATCATCTCGTTATGGAATCAGTGCATAGAATGAAGAGTACAAATCCTGTCTCCCGAGAGGATGGCCCAAGTGATATGACTGACGGCTCGAGTCGAAAAATCTCGTATTCACGGTATAATTCCCCGTTTTGGCAGGTTATTATGGTCAGCTTTGTGGCATTTGGGTACGCATACTAAAAGAATCCCTCCGAGAGAGCTCCCGCTAAAAAGCTAACCAGCTGCCCTGGCATGTACAATGCGCTTTCTGGAATTGGGGGAGGAGGTCAACTTGACACGACGACTCAAGCTAAGGGTCATATCGCATTGTCGTCAGTGAGCGCTGTTGGAAATATACTCGTCGCCCCAGCTTTGACCAATATACTGGGACCAAAATGGACCATACTCATAGGGGGACTGCCATATGTATTGTACGCGGGGTCTCTATTAGCCTACAGCCATACTGGAAACCAAGGTTTCGTGATAGGCAGCAGTGCTTTATTAGGTATCGGAGCATCTCTTTTATGGATCGCACAAGGTGCAATCATGACTGGCTACCCCTTGCCCCATCAGCAAGGAAGGATGATCGGCATATTCTGGATTATTTTTAAGTGAGTTGTTTGACTACTGACTGGGAGGTGGATTTTCACTAACAGTCGTGAATATAGTCTAGGTGGCTTTTTAGGATCGATGATTTCGTTTGGTCTCAATTTTCATTCCCAGTCAGGGACCGTATCTGATGGCACCTACATCGCTTTCATGTGCATCATGGCCGCTGGGTGTAGTTGTTCCCTGGCTCTATTAAGGCCTCAAGATGTTGTGCGTGAAGACAATTCTCGTGCTGCCGTTGAGCGTAAGCCACACGTCTGGGGGGAGCTTAAGGCTGTCATAAATGTCTTCAAAGACTGGAGAGTCATCTCGCTTATCCCATTTTGGATTACAGCAAATTGTGAGTCAATGATTCAATTGCAAAATCAAGGAATACTTGTATATTAACGTGACTTGTTAGATGCCTACAACTACCAGCAGAACACCTACAATGCTAAACTATTCACAATCCGCACGCGAAGCTTTAATGGGGCAATGTACTGGCTTGCTCAGATGTTCTCAAGTTATCTATTCGGCCTATTCCTTGACAACAAGTATATGAATCGACGGCAGCGCGGCCTTTGGGGCTTCGCCATCACTGCTGTTATATCAATGATTGTCTGGGCTGGGGGTCTTGCTGCACAACTTCGACGTGCTCCTAACAGTGATTATTACGCTCTAAATGATATGGACTTGGTTTCTTCGGGAGCCAAATTTGCAGGTCCATTTCTTCTATACTTTTTTTACGGTTGCTTCGATGCTATATGGCAGACCTTGGTCTACTGGACTATTGGGTATCTGTCCCACGAGTCTCCAGAGCAAGCGGCGCGGTATGTAGGTGCCTTCAAATGCATGGAAGCCGTTGGAGGAGCTATTGCGTCAAAAGTCAACTCGGATAAGACGAACTACAACATAGAGTTTGCAGTCGATTGGTCGATTGTTGTCTTCTCGCTTCTCTGGGCCATTCCATTCGCATGGAAGATACGTGACCTCCCCGCACATGCTGGTCAGGAGACTGAATACGTCAAAGAACAGAGAGAGGAAGGAAGTAATCCATGAAATGAAAGTATCTTTCGGTAATCAGAATACCAGGCTGTTCGCCTATCTCACCTATCTCAAGCAGGAACATTTGATCTCACTGTGATTGGCGGGAAATTCTTTACTAAGTTCTGTGCTCAGCCACGGCGTTCGATAGTTGATATTGAGGAGCAAATAACAACTCAATCATCGCTAAGCGAACAGGGATTCCAGGAGTGGGGGTTTCTATTAAATACTATTCTTTCCACTTTTGCGAGTGCATTTGATTACACCATGCCACGGTACCAAGCTTATATAACTCTCAAAGATGAATGCAAATATTGAGAATCTTCGTACTCATATCTGTGCACATCCTGGTTGCGACCGTGCGTTCTTGCGCAAAGAGCACCTTCGGCGTCATGGCTTAAATCGTAAGCTTTTAGAGGCTCTGGATAGACATGGATAAGTACTCATAGTGAGTTAGATTCGCCTGAGCAAATATTTACATGTGACATCTGCGCCCGGGTGTTTGTTCGTCGAGATTTATATCGACGACACAAATTGCGACATGAAAGAAACACCTTGCGTCCGCCGATAGAAACAATCGACGTATCAGCGATATCGGAAGTCGCTATATCTAATCCAAGCCCAAGTGAAGAACAAACGAACAAAATTGATTGTGATGAGCCTGATCAAGAGCACTTAGAGACACATGATTCTCCGGGCAGCAGTCCTCTACCAGAGGTTGCTGTTATCCAAGAGCAGGAAATTACCACGGGCACTTTTAGTCAACCAGCACCTATCCAAAATTCCGATGATAATGTTGACTGGACTTTTGGATCCTTTCTAGAGACACCCGTCGATGGGTGGCCAGAATTCTCCGAGGTAGACGTCGCATTTCGGAACTATCAACATCTTGGAGATAAGACGACTCTGTGTGACCTCGGTCAAGTAAACATGTCGAATCACAATAAAAATATTTGGTCAGCCACCAGAGATCGTCTCCTCCAGGACCTCAGTAAGCTTGATCCCGGCTTGTTGAATTCTGCCTTCTTTGAGGTGAAGAATATCCAACTTTTCCATGGATTATATTTCCAGCATTATCATCCACATTTTCCTATTTTGCATCAATCAACACTCACACCTGAAAATACTCCCTCTATTCTGTTGGGTGCTCTGGTTGCCCTGGGCTCCACACTGATAGGAGATGACACTCTTTTTCTACTCGGACAGCGAGTCAGTGACGATTTGCGTTTCATGATCATAAATGTAAGACGCCGGAAAAGGAGGTTCTATCCTATTCTCTATGGATTGAGTACTAAACTGTCAGTGTGAATCTTTCAATCCTCCATTGCCCTTGTGGTGCCTTCAAGCATTGCTACTACTCCAGGCACAAGGAAAAATGATGTCATCTCGCAAAAGCTTCGAGTTGACGCAAGTTTTCCATGCTGCAATTATAACGGTACAAGCTCAATATTTGCACTATGCAATTGTTATGGTTCACTGACAGGCTGATTCAGTCAATGAAGCAAAGCTGGCCCGATGTTGATCTAACCGCCCAAAAGCTTGATGCAGAAGCTTCTATCGCAAAGCGATGGAACCAATGGATTTTTGAGGAATCCTGGCGCCGTACAGCATTTTTCGCATTTTGCATGGACTCTCAACATGCGTGCATGTTCGGTCATTGCCCTATACTCTCTGTCAATGATATGAAAATGGCGCTTCCATGCAAAGAAGAACTTTGGGAGTGTTCTTCCCTGGAGGCATGGATTGAATGCTATTACTTAGAAGATACGTCCTCAACAGATTTTATATCAACTCTCAAATATCTAATCATGGAAGTCTGGGTGCCAGGTTCACACAGTGAGTTTTCTCAATTCATCATTCTACATGGATTGATATCTCTCCAAGTCCATTTTCAACGAACATCACTTTCGACCTTGGGGATTGGACATAATATCCCGAGGCTTTGTAGCTCGTATTCTCCAGCTGGGGGCTTGTTTGAAGTGCAGGATTCTTTGATGAACTTCTCGTCATCCTGGTCGACAATCCTAAGTCGTGCTCTTGAATCTTGGGCGGAATGTCTGGTCTCTCTACAGCCATCTCTATGCCTTACGGCGGCTGCACCCTCTATCGAATGGCTCAGATTACTCTACACGTTAGGGCCACTGACCTCATTACACTTTCTACTCAGCCATCAAAATTAGATAGCATTGGTGTCTGGGAAGACTACAATGATATAAAGACCAGGCTAGTGTCCTGGTTTTCTACCGAATCCTCCCACCAAGCAACTCGCTATTCTCTCTTACTTGTTCGAGAGACCTTGTTTTCTGGAGGAAAGTATAGGGCATGTCTGGATCCAATTGCTCCGCGACCCTGGTGCCTATATATTGCCGTACTAACTTTATGGGCCCAAGGTGCGGTGGCAAAAGAGTCGCTTTCCATTACACGGCTGGCTTCTCCTTCAAATGATTTGTCAATTCTGGACTGTCAGGATCAATATCTGTCAAGTATACCTCAAAACGGCATGCATAAATTACTTAATACCGCTAAGATAACAGAGTTACTACTTGCAGCACGGGATGCGTTGGCTGACTGCCGCTGGGAGCTCTTGCAAGAAGCATCTCGAGTGTTGGAGAAGCTGAGCAAGCGGCCTATACAGAGCTAGTACAAATGACATGAAGTTCTTCAGAGTAAGATGCATCTCAAGCAACAATAATCCAGAAACGACTTAATGCCAAAACGTTGAATGGGTTTACCTCTAATCCTACACTACCTGAAATGATCCTAATTGTCGGCAGGTTGGCCCGAGATTGATGTATATAAGACTGTCCCGCTCTCATAGGGCAGAAAACTAAACAGTATTCCTTCTATATAGTTCTATGTCCCCCCCTAGCACTCCAAATATCCCCAGAGGCTGGACCCGGTTTGCAGCTAGATGACAATAATCAATAGCATTTCTCTTTCCGTTGATTACGTGTACTGATTAAGTACGTATTAATATGTTAGAAATCTTGTCAACTAGGTCTGGGCTCGATGGAGAAATGATGTCAATTTGTATGATAATATAAGGAAACTTTTGAGAAGATAGAACCCTTATTCATTGAATATAAGGGTAATCCTCTCAGGGTCGTGGCTTATCATAATATGGAGACTGCACCTTATCTAGAAGCATGTTCTTTTTAATCTCAAAGGGACTAACGTCTGAGGTCTAGCTCAGCATATTGCACCATGAATCGATTCAAAATCTCATTGAAGTATGAAATTAGAGTTGTGAAAGATATTTGAAAACACACAACGATTTCCGATTTCAATTTTCCTCGGCCAAGCATAGTCGATACGTGCTGACTTGGAAAGGGCCCAAACTGATGGAAAAGGCCCCATCGTTTAATATAACCTCCTCACCATCATCCTCTAGTAGATTTGTTCTGAAGACTTTGGTGATATTCCAAATTGTTCTCACTGTTCCCCGAGATAGCCCACCGAGTGATTCATAGACACGAAGTATCACACTTCGTCCGTTCCTTACTGGGAGGTTGCCAGTACTGATATCTTCATCATCTTCACCGCGCTTTATAGTATCCAGAACTATACTATCGTCACCATCAATCACGATGGGAAAGCTTTTCAGTACCGGATTTTGGGATTTCGTTGTAAAAAGCCGAAGAGGATTGTTGAAGTTGAACGCCGCCCGCACAGTGCTAGAGCCTAATGCACCTTTATGCGGCATGATAGCCCACTTAATACGGTGTACTCCCATATCTGCAGTATCATCTGGTGCCTTTGGGGAGCGAAGAAGAGAGAGCCTCATCACATTTCCCGCTGTTGCAAAGCCATATTTACTATCGTTGAGGATAGAGACACCGTAATTATGCTCAGAAAGATCAGCAAATTTGTGGCAGCAGACCTCAAACTTCGCCATATCCCATGACGTATTGTAATGTGTCGGCCTCTTGATCACTCCATACTGTGTCTCATATGTGGCATCTGTGCTTCGAATATCTACCGGAAATTCGACCTTCAGGAATTTCATGGTCTCATGCCAGTCAACCACTGCTGTGCATTCGACAAAACTGTCTGTATTTGCGAATGCAGTTGACAAAGATATTGTACAGCGGATGGAACTCTGAGGACTGATTTGTGTCACCGTTGTCACGCCCACGCGATTGTATGTATCCTCAGTGATGGATGTCTTGGTGTTCTTCAGCTCCCGACGTGTGTCCAGGTGATAGACTTCGACATCCCAAGCCTGCCAATATATTGGCTTGTCGTCGAAGATAACAAATTGATTTCCTCGGCTACCCGGTGGAATAATTTCCCGATCAGCTTTAATATCATATAAGGAAGTTATACAACCATTATCAACTGTGACTGACAGTTGTTCACTGTGCAGTTCAAAAACCCCAAGAGATTTCTCTCGGACAGTTACAGGCCTAGCTGCCGATGAAGGCATGATTCGGGAGAGTGTCAGAGCACTTCCATTACCAGAGGCCAGGACACACTCTGCGTTCACTAATTCGACAATCTCATTCCGTGGCCAAGAAAACGTGTTGAGGGCGAGTATTGTCTCGGGTTCTGCAGGAAACTTTTCTAAAGGCTCTAAATCCAATGTTTTGTAGATGAATTGAAGAACTTCTTGGCCGGTATTGAACACATTGGTGTACAGCTGAACGTATGATATTAGCCTCAAAATTGACCGTATCCTAGAATTTCTGCTTACTTACTTGATTTGAGTCGTCATAACACATTCTGATTGCAGTTCCTGGTAAGCAGTCATGAAACTGACAAAGCAGAACACCCTGCCACATTTTATCAAGCTCAGCTTTTGGATACTTGTAGTTTTTGTCAATTATAGATGCAATTGTCGCCAATTGCTCGATATCCCTGAGTAGAAACTCCGCTTTCCGGTTGCTGTACTTTGCTTTTGATTGGGTGGTGTAGGTTCCACGATGCAATTCAAAGTACAAATCACCTGACCACGTAGGAAAGGACTCGGCATTGGTTTGTAGCCTTTCAAAGAATTCTTCGGTTGAGCTACCAACGTGCACTCGAGGTAGCAGCCCAACCGTATCCGAGATTCCGCGACAACGCCGAAGGCGTTCGAGATGCTGCCATGTTGGGCCACCACCCCCATCACCCTTGCCGAAGGCCATAAGTGAGGTACGGTCTTGGTCTAGAGAAAGGTGTTTTGAGACACATCGCTGAACATCAGCAACATTGCCTTCGGCAGTGTAGGTCCGAACTGGGGGCATATGACTTAGTATCTGGCTTCCATCGAGGGCGATCCAGTTGAACGTCGTGTGTGGGAACTGATTGATATTGTTGAAACAAATTTTTTGCGTCAAAAAATATGGCATCCCAGCCTGTCTCGATAATTGAGGGAGCTGGGAACTGAAGCCGAATGAGTCCGGGAGCCAGAGAACACGACTCCGGAAGCCGAAATTGCTTTGGAAAAATCTCTGACCATAGAGAAATTGACGCACTAGTGACTCGCCGTTTGGAATATTTGTATCGTGTTCGACCCAACAGCCACCTATTGGTTGGAATTGCCCTGACTGCACTTTCGTCTTAACACGATCCCAAGCACTCGGATAGTCTTCCTGCAGCCATTGGAATTGCTGGGCCTGTGAGCATGCAAATGTGAGCTCTGGATAGCGATCCATGAGGTCACACTGATTCATCCATGATCGTACAACTTTTCGCTTTGTTTCCGCCCAAGGCCACAACCAACAGGTGTCAATATGACAATGGCCAATAGCAAAAATATCAACATCACTTTTTTGCCGAGCTGTGAAGATATCGCCAGAGTTTATCTGCGATCCAAGAAACTCCTCCGCAATCTTGCGACATTGTATAACAGAGTCATTCTCTCCAAGACGGAAAGCGTTCATGATTTGGGTGCCTACACTCAATGCTTTGTGTTGCTGCCAGCTTTCCTCAGGAAATTCGACAGCAGCGTCATGAATAGCTCTGATATCCATGTAAAGCATTCTTGCATCCCAGCTGATAGCAACAATTTCTGCTTTTGACAGAACAAAATGCTTAGTCTCGTCCGGGGGTTGAATAGAATCGCCCCCGGGATTATTTTTGAATATTGGCCTCCCGGGCCCATTACCAAACATGCCATTACAAGCCATTTCGATAAAGATCATATGTTCCTTTCCATCCTTGAATGATTCAGGAATTACCCACTCAATCCTCTCTCCTCGACCAGTGAGGCCTTGGAGAGGTCGTCCGTTTTCTGTCCATAGGGTTGCTTCATTGTTACAGTCCCAGTGAAATTCTACATGCTTCTTATTGCAGACTTCAGGAGGTAATTGAAGGTAAACTTTGAACCAGTGTGTGGACCAAGAAGGGCCAAAATTTTCACCAGTCATTGTTTCTTGGTATTCGATGGATGTATGGGTAGCTTCGTTGAATGTTGGGCGTGCCCCATTGGGGGCATGCCAAACGAAGAGTCTTACATGGGGTTGGCCGGAATATACACCTTCGTTCAACATCCTAGTCAATCCTGGTTAGCTTTCCATAAGAGCCATTCATTTATAATGGCCTATTTTTTGATTATGTATACTTACGCGAGAAGATTTACCTTCTCCCACTGACCGGGCGAATAAAGCTGCGCAAGGCGGTCTTTATCAAGGCGCGCAATCCGCTTTCCCACCGGTCGCGAGGGCCGGAGCGGGTATGATTGAGGGCAGTCATCAGCCCTGTTGGAGCACATGATTTAATGTGTTTACAAGAGAGTTAAAGAATCGTAGAATTTAATTTTTCAAGTCGGTGCATCGTGCAGGGACATAAAAGAAAACGTCCACTGCGACCGCAGTAGTACTCTAATCCCCGACCTTTAGCCGATACGTCTAGTAACGGCCAAAGGACCGACAGGATTCAAGTAGGAAGATCCACATATACGTAAGCTAAGGCCTTATTCTGGTGAAGATCGGTAACTCTTTTGCCCAATCTATCTTGACCGTCGGCGATTGTACAAGTGTGAGCAGGATTCTATTCGTCCTCGGACTGTGAATTCCGATCATTAGCAAAACCAAGACAGTGGAAGCGAGATAGATATCCAATAGGATAATTTCACCTCTAAATGGCTGGTTCATCTACCGAAGGCGTTCGAGGCTATCCAGTCACAGCACGGTTTCGGCACACTAGAGAAGAAGCTATGAACTCCACGCACGCTAACCCCAGAAAGTTCCACAATTTCCCCGCTCCCCACACGCTGGGAATGCTTGATGTAGTGGAGCTGGGGTTGATAGAAACAGAAAAGGTTATAGTCGTCCTGGGCGGGCAGGAAAGCTACCACCTTAACGGCTAAGCAAGGGGGCACAAAGGCATAAATTAAACTTGTCGGCCACGTTTTTCTTAGACCCTGACACTCGGCTTGCGAAACGCACCAGCGAACTCCTGGATCACTGATATCCGCCGAACGCTGTGTCTACTAAGACACCATCATGGCTAAAACTCATGAAATCAATGAAGCTCCAGAAGCGGTGGAGATGGATGTGGTAAAAGACCAGATGAATTATTCATTGGTTGACCGAGAAGTCGCAGAGTACGCAAATGCAACGATCGTGGAAATAGATGAAGCGACTAGCCGTCGACTGAAGAAGCAGATAGACAAGAGGGTCATGGTTGTTATGGTTATCACTTACTTGGTTCAAACTCTGGACAAGGGGACCTTGTCATACGCATCCATAATGGGAATCGAAGAGGACACTCATCTTGTGGGCCAACAGGTCAGTAATTGATGAAGCTTGGCCCTTTTCTTTTCTTTTCTTTTTTTTCGCAAAATAGCTTCATGAGACCCCTTTTTGGCTCACTCGCAATGCGCAACAATGGATAAGAGGTCTCTACAAGCGAAATAACTTGTCTTTTTGAGCCTGTATGACGTCCCGCAGGTCCGTTGCGAGGCTTTGGAAACCTAAATGCACATCGCATTTTGGAAGACAGCATCTGACACGTCTCATACCTACAGTACTCCTGGTTAACGACGATCTTATATATGGTTATTCTCTTGGTGGAGTTCCCGGTAAGGATTACAAATTTGCCAGTCTTACACTTCCTGGTGTTCTTTCTAGCTAACTTGTGGATAGGAAAACTATATCATCCAACGCGTTCCCATCGCAAAATGGCTATCTGGAAACATTATTTTGTGGGGTATCACGCTCGCACTTCAAGCAGCAATGAAAAATTTCCAAGGATTGATCGCTCTTCGCGCTTTCCTGGGCTTGTTCGAGGCTGCCAGCCAGCCCACTTTTACCCTCTTATCCTCCATGTGGTACACCCGCGAAGAGCAGGGAGCCGCGGTTACCTTTTGGTGAGTCCCAAGTTACTGGAATACTATGATTAAGCTAACCTCAAATTTTCAGGTTTATGATGAACGGCTTGAACCAAATTTTAGGCGGCTTATTAGCTTTCTGTTTCTCATTTATCCCTTCAGCTTCTCCCATCAGTTCATGGCAAGCCTTATTTATTGCTTATGGTATATTGACTGTCCTCTGGGGCATTTTTGTTGCATGGTGGATGCCAGACTCTCCAATGAGAGCCCACTGCTTTACTGAAAGTGACAAGAAGCTCATGGTGGAACGGGTTCGTCGCAACAGAACCGGACTACAGAATCGAAAATTTCGCAAAGAACAGGTCTGGGAAGTCGTCAAAGACCCTCAAGGTAACCAACTTATTAATTCCGAGATATCCTCAAAGCATGCCTAAATCTCTTCCAGTTTATGCAATTGTCCTGATTCAACTCTTCCTCACCATACCTTCTGGCGGCTTGGGTGCATTCAACAACATCATTGTCAAATCATTTGGTTTCACTACCTGGCAGACCCAGCTTCTTCAGATGGTCTCTGGTGCTGTCCAGCTTACTGCTATGCTGGGGGCTGTCTGGGTCGATAGGCGTTTTAAGCAAACAATTCTCGCTATGATGGCGTCGGTAGTTCCAACCATTGCAGGAGTCATCGTGCTTGTCGCCGTTCCCTTTACATACGATAAACGTGTTGGCCTATTGTTAGCTTACTATATTATGATAGCCTATTGGGGCTGTGCGGGTCTCGCTCTTTCCCTTGTGACCCGTAATGTTGCAGGCCAGACAAAGAAAAGCGTGGTTATTGCATGCAACTTTATTTTTTGGGCAGTCGGCAATGCTATTGGCCCACAAACATTTCGTTCGAACGACGCCCCTCGTTATTTCCCTGCCTTGGCAACTGTCTTAACCTGCTTCATTCTTTTGGAAGTCGTCCTTTTCGCCTTACGTACATGGTATATCAGCCAGAACAGGAAGCGCGATAAAAAGGTTGAGCATGGAGAGGTTTCTGAAGATGCAGCTTTTACTCACTCGTTTGAGGATGTCACAGATCGTGTAAGTGTTATTTCCTTCTCCTTGCAATCTTACCCATTGTGTGAATTTCATACTAATCACGCCATCTTAGCAAAACCTGACCTTTCGCTATATCTATTAACGATGTTTCAAGGCACATTAACCAAAATTCTTGAATGCCAGCCAAATCTCTCAGGCAAAGATAGCGATATCGCTTTCTTTCACTTAGCTAATATTCATGATCCGTATCACAATTAGCATAGTACTGTTTAAGCTTCGAAAATTTTGGCCATGTATAGCATAGCTTTGAATGACAGAACTATCTAACGAGTCCGTGCTTAGACAGTAATCGTTCGATCGAAGTGCAATCATAAGATCCCCACGCAAAAATGTGACTAAGAAACAAGTATTTGCATGACTAACGACAAATGTAACTTCTTGAGAGCGAGGATAATGGGACCATTCAGTCTCTTTCTCTTGTCGATATAGATAGTTGAGTGTAAGGCATGATTTTATCACAGGACATTAAGTTGATATCCTGGCAATTCCAGATCGGCAATCTTTCATAGACCAAAGGGCTAGTTGAAGGTGACAAATAGGTGATTAGAGCCTTTACTCGCAGAAATAAAATCCTCAAGTTCATCTAAATAAAGTCTAGATACACCAAAATATAATTGTCAAAACCTTTCGAAGATTCAGCCTTTCAATTGACACAGGCTCTTCATAGATTAGCACGGCACTGGAGTTGAGTGTTGACAGCATGAGTCACCGGTGGAGACTCAAATGTTACCAACGTCGATACATATTCATCCCAGCTCTCCTTGGAAAGAATCGGTGCATTGACGTATTCAGCTACTCCAGTTTCGTCAAGTAGATCTTCTAATTGAGGAAGGCAGTCGCTGAGTGCTCGGGATTCGTTCTCAAATTGAACTTCTCGTGTCAGGCCAGCGTTTTGAATGTACCAACCTGAATCGTGCAATATGACGCCTGCTTCGTATAGTGCCAGAATTTTGGGGTCAACTTGGGCTTCAGAGGCAGCCTCATAAGCCATTCTTTGCCCTATAGCTTCTATCAAGCCTTTGCATCGTGGGAGGATGGCGTTGTTGAATTCAGGACCACGATGGCTTCCACTGAGACCTTTGATTAATGCATCACACTCTTCAAACATCCCATTTTCATGCCGAGCTATAAGTGAAGTAGGTTGACGTGATTCTGGCATCTTGTAGCGTCTGAGGAGAAGTTCCGTGGCAAGTCCTATGTGTTTTTGGTTGAGCCTTGTCTAGAAGGGTGACGCTCGAGGGACTCACTTATACACAACACCAAGACATCCCCTTCCGCAATGGATGCACCCCATCCTTCCATGTAGTTCTCAATGATGTGATTGTAATGGAATAGTCCTTGTGACCCGCATCGCTCAGCAAGGCCAAACAAGCTCTCTTGAAATGCTGAGCAAAGAACAGCCTTAGCAATAGCTCCAATTCCATGCCGCACGTTCTTGTCTAGGCTCGGATCCCTGAACATTCTTATACATTCTTGAATGAATGGTTCAAAGACTTTTGTCTTGGCCAGGGTATGCAATATTGGCTGTTGTTGGGTTCGAAAGGAGATAATAGGAACACGCCCCCCATGATTATCATGAATGTGGCGTCGAATGCTGTATTTACCGGCAACATAAACGGCACGCTTCATTAAGGGGACCAACATTGTTGGTAGGCTGAGTGAACCAACCATAACGCGCCAAATCACAGACAGAAATTGAGTTCGCATATTTTTTGGCTTCTCAATGGAGCCCAAGAGCGCAGAACTAGGAAGTCTGACATGATTGAAGAAAGTAATGGAATGATCGATAGGTTTCGCCCCAAGGCGATTCGGCACCCTTTTTGAAGTCACTCCATTGTTCATTCTCTCACCGTCATTCAACCACACAATAAAAGCTCTCAGACCATGAAACTCGCCAGCAACAATGAGCCGTGCAATGACCAATGCAAAGCGAGGAAAGCCCTTTACTGGGGTTGTTGGTGGCATATATCTACTCAGTTAATTCGATTGTGCTCTGTACGCCGCCTTGGATAAGAAGACTTACTTCGCGGCCTCTGGGGTCGGAGAGTGAAGATCAAAACATCCGTCATCTAGCAGAGTTGCTGTCGTCTCAATGCTCTGAGTATCCAATCCATGACCGATTTCTGTCAAAAGAAATTGCCCACTGAAAAAATTACTATTGATTTCCCAGTGATTTGTCTAGAACTTACTTTACATCAAAATTCATCACAGATTCCATTAATCCCTTCAAATCAGGCCTCTGTGCCAGGTACGGTCCTATCGTCCCAGCGACCAAATTATATTGAATTGTGACCAATACTAGGGATGCATAGCTAACCCCATGAATTGGGTCTGAATGGTAGGCCCAGAATTTAGGTGTGAGGTTCAGAATGTCGTCGATTGTGATACCTGCAATAGTGAAGTAATAAAATTAGTTGCTAGAGGCCTATCTCGCATTTGAGTTGGATTAAGAATCTGTCGAATAGCCTGACTCTATTGATGATCAACGGAAATGGAAGCCTACCGAAGGCACGGGCGGCCGCTCGAGCTTGTTGATAGCCAAGTGATATTTTTTCATCTTGGGTCAAATTGTCTAGGGGTGTCTTAAACAGATTAGAGCGAGCTAGATCAAGGGATACGGAAGACATCTCGATTCTATGAGGGGTTGTCGGTAATGGGATTTTCAAATGATTTTCTGTTGCGGGAGATGGATTCGTGCGCCATTTATAGCTGTGATTTGGAATTCAGGTCCTGCCTATCTACTTGACTTATCAAATAATGGGTTTTTTGCACACAAACGGATTTAAGATCATACATACACGCTTGGACAGTGCTTGGTATCTGAAGCTCCAATCAGATGGCAAAAATCTAGCGATTGGGTGAAGGAGATTTCCCCGGCGTGCCTTACAGACCAGCGTGCTAATGTCTGACTCAGCTGACAATTTTTCTCTCTTTAGTTAGTTAGTGTTTGCAGCTTTCTAACAAATCACTAACCAACAATTGTTAGCG
This sequence comes from Penicillium macrosclerotiorum, assembly GCF_028827735.1. Taxonomy (NCBI): domain Eukaryota; kingdom Fungi; phylum Ascomycota; class Eurotiomycetes; order Eurotiales; family Aspergillaceae; genus Penicillium; species Penicillium macrosclerotiorum. The sequence continues at coordinate 3,800,778 of NW_026643083.1, read as the reverse complement.
CTGATGAGACATCGTTCTTTGCCCATTTTTTGTAACAAAAATCATTGGTTGAATCAGTCGCTGCACTGCTAATCGGATAAGGAATCTGCCCCGAGTCTAAAAATAAGCATCAGCTTATGCCCTCTTCCACACCAAATACCAATTGACAAAAGGAATACATCTGTAAACAGCACGATTATCGGGAGGCTCAACTTTTGGGCTTTTTAGAAAAAGACCGCAACCTCACTAATTCATCAAATCATTCTTCAATTCTCCATTGCCGTGTTCGCGAAACATTACTTACCCACCTTAATGAAGAAATAAAGACGACTGGGAAAGAGGGTGTTTACATCGTTCTCCAGAATCAGATTCAAAATTCTTGGACCGTGATTGAAGCATGCAAGAGAATTTTATTTACTATATCTCTAGGGAATCGATTAATGCGATCTTATGAACAATGTAATTCGACCACCCAGGGCACGCAGAATGTTGCACAGCATTCCTTGGAAAACTGGCCATCACCGTCAAGTGCACTGTGGAATTATGAATGGTGATCATTTTATAGCTTTCATCTCATACGAAGGATGTGGTGACAAGCGATCAGCAACACTCAAGGCAAAGCCTTCAAACTGTTACGCCCTCGGCCATTCCGTTAAAGTCGGGGGCAACAGAATCTCGACGCTTGTCATTACCACCCTTGATTCGTCTGAAGCCAAACATTTGGCCTATTTCCCGCCAGAAGCCAACCGGTGGTGAGGTGAAGCTTGCCTCATAGGCATCAATCAGAGGTCGTTCCCAAACCAAATCGGCCTCATGGGGCTTCACAATCTTGGTGCGCTTGATGAACTTCCAGATGAGATAGAGTGGGGGAATCACGATCTGCATAGTATAGTCCGACCAAAACGTAGATACCGACCAAGGCTTGTAAGAAGGGTATCCGTAGAGGATTGTGACCAAGATCATCCAAACAAGAGCAGCATATCCGCAAAATGGCTGGAGACGGCCAAAATAGGAGAACGATCTGCGATCGATACCTTGAGCTTTACAAGCGCGGTGGAAACAGATATATGTCAATGTTATGGTGATATAGTTAATAAGTCCTGGACGCATAACGTTAGAAACTTCCGATGGCAAAAGACAAGTGATAATTTGGGTACGGGATGAGAAATGGTACATACCACCAGCAGTGACCAGGTTGGCGAACCATGTAATCACAATGGAAGAGCTGTTCGAAACCTGCAAGAACGAGAGGATCGGGAAGATCATCACGATGGCGAAGCAGTAGATTGGGACGCCCTTGCGGGTGGTGTATGTGAGAATCCTTGGGGCTCGTCCTTCCAATGCAAGACCATACAAAGTACGAATAGCACAGTAGGTGTAGGTATTACCAGCGGAGAAAATGGACGTCAGAAGGAGGCTGCGGTGCGGGGGGTTAGTCTTTTAGATTCATCGGTATAGAGGGAATGGATGGCCACTAACGCGTTGACGATTGAAGGAAAGATTTTGATGCCTAAATTGCTCATGCCAATGACGTATGGCGATGCGGCGGCACTGGAGCTGTCACTAGAATCACCCATGACAATTTTCTCCAGATCCGGGTCTCGTGCTGAGCAAACAATGCCTACAGCCAGAGCACCGCCAATGAAGAAAATTCCAAATCGGGCATAGACGGTCTTAAATGCGCTCTTGATATAAATCCGGGGGCGCTTTGCCTCGGCTGCGACCATGGAGATATACTCTGGGCCCACAACGGCGAAACAAGCCGACCAGAGCGATCCCAAAAATCCTTCGAAGCGACCCAAAGCTCCGGTGTCTAGGTATTCCATGAAGGAACCAGGATTGTTCCAAAATCGAAACCCATAGGCGTCATGATGCGGGTTTCCGCCCACCATCGTAATGAACGTGAAAAAGAATAAGGAGAAGATGAGAATAACTTTGCCTCCGGAGAGCCAAAATTCAGCCTCGCCATATGCACGAACCGCCAGGATATTTAATGATCTAGAACATGAAGTTTAGCAAATGAGACCGTGAGAATGGTATAACGTGCTCTCTACACGTCTCGAACGATGAACCCTGGGGCACTAGCATGAACTTTGTTTGCCAATTTTGCTCGTTGCCAGATTCCCGAGGTTCCCCACTTGAGACGGTGGAGAGAGCAAGAGCATCAGGAACAGTGGGGCTCTCACGCATAACAGATAATAATGCCCGCGCAGATACCGGCAACGGGACCAGGCTCTGAAACAGTGGGACTCCAAAATGAGAGGACCAAAGTAAAGGCAGAGATTTCAAAGGGAATCAGAAGAGCCTCGTAGAAACTGCGCTTGATGTCAGTCCAATCCGGGGTTCAAAGAAAATAAAAGAGGCAAATATTCGGGAGAAACAAACAAGAAGTTCCAGCCCACCATAAAACCAAGGGCATCATCAACCCATTTACCTGCTAAACGAATAAAGCCACCGCTGACGGGGAAGGCTGTAGTCATTTCTGCAAGACAGTTGTTGACCATAGCCAGGAAAATAGACTGCACTGCGAAAGCCAAGAACAGGCTTCCGGGGCCTCCATGGTATAATCCAGTGCCAATACTCACAAACAATGCCGTACCAATGGAGCCGCCGATAGCAATCAGTTGAATTTGACGATTGCCAAGGTGACGCTGCAGGTTATCCGCATTGTCCGCCATCATTCCTTCCTGGACATCGTGGGGGCCTCCTTCAGGTTTTAGTCCCAGAGTGTCCAAGACTCCGGTGACGGTCCCTTCGTCTTTCTTGTGGGCAGACGACATTCTGAAAATAAAATCGGATTGCCTTTAAGGGATCTAGTAGGTAGCAGATACGGACGGAAAATGGGCAGAAGGGCGTGGGCGAGAGAAAGCCAGAGCTAGGGCGCAACGAAACGACGAGATGGGAGGTTGTCGTGACGGGGAGAGGGTGGTGGGAACTGGGTGCATGGGTGAAGCCGGGTTTCTCTGCGGAAATGGCGGGCGCTCCAGGGTGGTGGTTGCTAGGGACTGCTGGAGAGCAGGTGAGTTGCAGGCAAGAATGGGTGCTGTTATATGTTGCTAGAGTGTCGCTCGGTGTTGCTATGTTGCTATGGATCTCAATGAGTCGGTTGGCGCGTGGGTGGATAGGCTGTTATAGATCGTGATCACGAATGTTGGGAAAATGGGGTCGAGCGCTTCGCAGAGCGAGTCGCTTATGCTTCCGGCGCGAAATGGGCAAGATGGCACACTGGGTCCCCTTCAAAAAGGAGCTTGCAGCAGGGTTGTGAAGCAGAGTAGCTGAAAGTAAGAAATCGTGAAGCAGCAACGAGGAATCGAGATTTGGTCGCGATTACCGAAGTAATCCTCCACCTATACACGAAATAGAAGAAACCCCACAAAAGAGAAAAGGATCAAACTAGGTGACGAAGATCTTTCTCTTTGTTTGTCTCAATGTACGACTGTCTGCCACTTGGAATCTAAATTCCAAGTAACTGGTGACAAGCGTGATTGGGGGAATTGGGGGAATTGGGGGAGGGGAAATTTCAAGTCGCGGTTTGGCCGGGCGGCGCGGGGAATAAGAGCAAAATAAGGGAAAAAGATACGGGCCAAGCCCCGTTCAGGGCAATCCGATATCCGTGGAAGAAACGAACCAATCCAGCAAGTGAGGGGACTAGTGATGCTGCATTTTGATTGTAGGATTTCGATGGCCGTACGCAATTCCACGGTTCCATGGGCAGACGGGAAGGGGCCCCGTCTTCATGCCCGCACGGTCTGGTTGGTGCACCAGACTCCAGACTCCATCATTGTCCCGTAGTATCTGTGCACCGTAAGTGTCCATCGTGAAGGCCCATTTGCCCTTCAGAGTCTTCCTAGAAATGCCTCGCTGTCCCGAAGGTCAACCATGTTCAAACGCCCTCATCAACCCTGGTTGAGTTACAAGCACGACGTTAAATGACGGTACCGGTGTTGCCAAATCAAAAAGCAACTGTTCGGACGAGGAAAAAAGTATGGTGTCTCTCCATACCAATCAGAAGGCCGATTTTTTGCCTCAAGCGTTCTCCCATGTCAATCCTTATGCGCCCGATAAAGGCGAATGATGCGGTCTAAGCCATCAAAGCCACGTTTTTTGGAGGGCGATCAAGACGACTCCCATTCGACCAGGCACCGTTGGCTTCGTTGACTACCCGGCGGTATGGGGTTTTCTTTCTCGCTGAGAACTGGGCACGACAAATCAGCATCGAGAGCCAAGATGCGCCCGGGGGGGGGGGGCCTTAGCCGCATCCGGACACGAGGCCATTCCCGTGTTACATTGGCGGGATTTCTGCGGGAGGGACGCTTTGGCCGGCGGCCGCCTTGGGAGAAGAGAGAATCGCGACGTCAAAGGCGTTGTTGGGGGGCCGCCAGGGCGTTCTGAGGCTTGCTCTTGACGGATTTAGCGTGCTTGGCGGGGCTGAAAGGGCAACCTTTACCAATCAGCAAATGGAAATGGCCGACATCCTCATCGCACTTAGTTTCCCCATCCCGGGATGGTGCAAAATCTCGAGCCTGGGCTAGGGTTCATTTTCCTGTACAACTTGCACAGGACCCGAAAGCTTTCAATAGAGGCGTGTGGCTGACGTACCGTCCCGCTGGACGAGTCCGGGGTGGGCCCATGCTTCACGGTTGGTTGGGGAAGAATGTGGTGTGTCGCGGACTACGGAGAAGCGGACTCGGAGAGCTATCCACAGCTGCAGCGAGGAGGTCTGCCGCGTTGAGGTCCATCGTAATTCCCGCTTGGCACTTGGGCGCAAAGGGGGAACTTGAAACGTCGAGTCGAAAAAGAAGCTCCACCGGGAATCTGCGTTTTGGTCACGTGCCTGTGACAGACGAGCGGCCTGTGCATTCGATTTCCAGGGGTTTTGGCGGTAAATGGCTTCAAATTTAACAGCATGACGAATCTACGCAAATCGTGTACATACGGTGTTCATTCCTCGAGTCTGGCGACTGGACCTGGACATAATGGGAAACGGTGGAAAGATCCAGGACAAACCGTGAAACCCCAACATACTTTTGTTTATAGCTCATCATTATGGGTCATAAGATACTCTGCTGTTCACAGCCTCAATCAATTAACCAATCTTGTCGGTCCGAACCCCTGTAATCCTTCTATCATCGTTTGATCTGCTATTGTTCTATGCCTTTTCTTACCTTCTCGTCGATTCGTCGTTCACATCACGTCTATTTCTTCTGTCAACTTTATAGTTTCCTCACCTCGACGGACCGTCGGTATTACCGACCCGGCTTGTCTCAATAAAGTAGCCATGCTCTGCTAAGAATTCTTCGAAGGCACGATCTTCTTGGGCCAAGTCGAGGCGACTACTTTCCGGGAGGAAACAGTAGACCAGAATCCCCACGGCGGCCACCCCGCCCAGCAAGTAGAATGTCGAGCTGTCCCCCGCCCGTTCTTGCAACGGAGTGAAGCACTCCGTGCCCACGGCCGCACCGGTGCGACCAAATGCAGTCGCAATGCCGTATCCCATGCCTCGCATGGCCGTGGGGAAGCACTCGGTAGAGATGAGGCCAATCGTGGCTCCGGGGCCCATATGCCCAAAGGCCTGCAGCAGACCATAAAGCACTACAAACGCCGCAATGTGCTTGGATAGCTTAATGTATGTCCCGCCAATAATGAACCCAAGAACCAGATACCCGGCAAAGCCGAGGATACCCGTGTTGCGGCGGCCGATGGCATTGCTTAGCCACGCTCCAATCATCACTCCCGGCACCGGAAGGACCGCCAGCACCACTTGCCAGATCGCGGTCTTGCGGATATCATTGTCCGTCACCAGGGATGCGATGATAGTGCTGGACATAATACTATTGGGGAAGTTGATGAAGTCATACAGAAAAAAAGCCAGAGAAGTCGTGACGATGCGCCGCCAGTAGCGACGCGCAAGCAGCAGATATAGTCGAAAGGATCGGCGCTGACGAGTGAGGTTGGAACGATGGAACAGTGATGAATCAACCATGAATACCCGGAGCACCATGATGATTACGGGCAGTATCGTTGCAATTCCGTAGATCGCATGGAACGCAACGGTGAGGTTGTTGTCGGTAGCAACCAAGCAGATCAGGTAGATGATCTGCAAAATGGGACTGGCGAGGGTGGCCATGAGGGTGGTGAAGGAGACAAATAGTGGGCCCCGGTACTTCTTTACCAACTATATCAACAATAATCCAGTCAGTTCGCCCCGGATCTGAGTCACTCGGGTATTGTTCATGGATGCACCCAGAACAAATTACATACGCACCTCCTCGGATTCTTCAATTCCGGCTGCTGCACTTGGAGGATATTCCCCTCCGACACCGAAGCCGGCAATCCCACGAGCAATGACAAAATACCACAGCATGTTCTGCGATGGATGCACCTGAAGAGCAAGCGTGGCCATCAAAGTCCCAATCGCGACCAAAGATGAGGTGAAGAGCAGTCCAGCCCGTCGAGAAAACATATCCGAGGTATAACCCAGGACCACCACACCCAGAATCGCTCCAATGATGAGCGAATCACTAATGCGGGTTTTCATGTCCGAAGAATAGCCCTTGGAGCCAAGAAGCTGCTTAAAAATGACATTTGTGGGATTGGCAAGAGTATTTTGGAACCCGTCGCTGAAGTTGGCAATATACTGGACAGAGTAAGCCAACAAGCTCCTAGACTCCTTTCCTTTCCAGGGATTCAATGACCTACGCAACTCAGAATAGTAATGGTACTTTGCGATTTAGTGGGATGATACGAATCCACTATTCTGCCCTTGAGATCAGATGTCGTTACGATTCTGGTTTTCGGGGCTTGGTCGTCGGCACGAGCATCGTCGCTCGGGTCGAAGGTGGTCGACATAATGAAAGAGTTTTGATCAGGAGCAAATTCAGCAGGGTCCGAGTCTGTTGAAAACCCAGCCTATTTGCTTTTCCTTCATGTTCTTATCTACGCCTGCAGCTAAAGGCCTAGTCCCTCTCCGTTGTTGGTCAAAAGTTTCGCTAAAAGCTTTTACGTCGACCTCCGACAGACCCACTGCGGTGGATCATCACCAGGTCCCGCGGAGATAAGCTCTTACGAAGCTTCAAGAGAACCCGAAATCGGACGCACGAGTCCATTCACTGATAATCCTTCTCAATAGTTCATTGAAAACAGCTTACACGGCCGATTAGCTGCGCTAAGCTGTGCAAGGTAGGTCTGGAAAATCATTTACAGATAGGCAATGCGATCGAACTTGGTTGCATGAATTTGAGTCATTTGATTTAACCCCTCAAAGTACAGAAGCTCCCAACCACTGAGTCTTGAAATGATAGGTTTCGCCGTTATTTCTTTCTATCTCGTTGTCACTTCAATATAATTATAGGTGGAATTGTCGTGGATTCTCCACCGAGATACCTAGCCTCCCCCACATAGCTTCCACGTTCATATCCTCTTGACCACTAGAATCATCGTTAACTTTTGCTTGACTGCTGAGATATATAAGGAAGGTACTTACTCGTGCTTCTCGTTGATCCAGGGCTCGGTCTGCCCTTCCGCCGTGTTGGGGTTGCGGAAAATGACGTTATGTTTCTTTAATTCTCGTCAGCTTCACAAGATCTTTCGCCAGATAATTGTCATGAAAGACGTAGTTTCAAAACATTTCGAACGTACCATTCCCAAAGTCAAATGAATCGCCCCTGGACCTTTGACAAACGTTTCCTCTGGGTTGCGACCTTCAATCAATGCCTGGATATTCTTAGCAACCACCGCGGCTTGTGCGGCGCCAGGGCGAGCTGCCTTTTGGGCCCCCGTGTCGGCGATATCTCCCACGGCAAACAGATTCGAATACTTCGCATCCAAGAACTGCATGGTCGGCCGAACTCTGATATATCCATTCTCAGGGTTGACAATGGATTCGCCATCTGGGGTCGATGGCTCTAGGTTGGCCACTAGTTGATTATTTGGTGTTTGTCCCGTCGCCAAAATGACGAACTCGGTAGATTCGGTGGTTCCATCGGTCAATTCCACATTGAAGGGACTGCCATTATTTGGGAATCCGCCTGGGGGGATGGCAACTCGAGAACCGGTGATCAACTTTACCCCCAGCTCATCGAAGCGCCGAGAGACGAGTTCATGCAATTGAGGGTTGAAAGTCGGCATCACCCGGGGCCGCGACTGGACCACGGTGACCTTCTTCTCCGGATACCACTCTTTCAAGTCTGTCGCCATCTGTACCCCCACTGCACCGCCGCCGACGATGAGAATTGATTGAGCACGCTTCACATCGGCTTGATGCTTTTGAAGGTAGTCGACCGACGACCGTTTGTCGTCAAACTCCATGCCCGCAGGTTTTGAGAGACGAGTTCCAGTGGCAACTACAACATAGTCGAATGGAATTTGTTTCGAGCCCTGCCACTCCCGATCCAGCTCGATGTGATGTGGCTGAACAGATGTGACGCGAGCCTGGATCACGCTGTGGGAGGTGGGATTTGTGGCAGCAGAGAAAATGCCACTATACGGGATAAAAGCTTTATGCTCTTGGCCTGAAACAATGGCAAATCGGGGCTGTTTGATGCCAATTAGTCAAATCAGACACTCCATCGCGTATCACCAGTGAGACCAAAACGGCTTCACTTACAAATGTGAACAGGTGATGGAAGTGGCTGTGAGGCTCAGTGAGCAGAATCTATAGAGATAGTCAGCACGATATGCACATGTCTTCACAGGAAATGGAGATCCGCTTACTCTGTGCGTCGGTGGCACTATCCGTGCCAGCTCCTGAGCTGTCGACTATACAGGTCAGCTGTAGATCGTGGCCAGAATTGCTTGGCGAAGCACTTACTCGCCCCACGAAGGAGCCTCCGATCACTATGATGTTTTTCAAAGCATTGCCCGCCATTTTGATGTGTGTGAAAAGGATTGAATGCAAAAACGAATATGTGGAGGATCGCCCTGTCTTATAATCGGGCCCGGCTTTCCGGGTGGGATTTATTGTTTAGTTTTCCCGACTTATCTGATTAACTCCGAGCAGGATTGCCCATTTTAGGTAAATGCCGAATGCCGGAGAAGGTCACTCCCGGCGTGGTTAGTCGCCAGAGCCGATCGCGCCACGCAGAGTATAGAGATTTTGGGTTTGTTCACTCACCGGCATCCTCCAGATCCGATGGGTTTTGCCGTTAGTGTCTAATTACGGACCTCTCTCGTTTTCTGTTTGCCACGAATCCATAATTTTTTTTATCAGATCGCTACAATACCTTTTTCCTGGCGAAAGCGGTACCCCACAACTTGCCGTGGATCCCCCAGTCTGTCGAAAGTGGCCTTCGTCCCCAATTTGCAGAATTGCTGCATATCAAACCCTACCCCTCGTGTAAACCGGGCTTCGATTCACTACATTTCATTCAGCTAGGCTAAGGGTCTTCTCTTCCCCTCGGAATGCAGCGTACATCTCGGCTGATGGTGGGGGTTGTTGCCTGAGGCTCATGACCATCTGTGTGCCAAGGTTTGTGTGGGGGAAAACGGTAGAAATGAACTTGAATTGCTCCTCAGCTTCCGGTGGGGGAGAAGTCTATTCGGAATTCAATGATGAATAAGTTTTCTGGAGTTTATCTCATTGGAATCGGCCTTCAAAGACCATAGAACTCTTTTTCCTGGATGCTATTGTAATTTACCCACCGTGATATATATAGCACGAACATGTAATTAGATCTGTGTTAACAGACCATTTGTCGGGAATTGCAACATCATGGCTGAGGAAAATTTAATCCTTCTACAGATCATGCCTACGTATTTCTTTCGATGCCAAAAAGTCTAATGAAACAGCAACCCAGCGAGGTGTTATTATGCAACCTTTGCAATGGCAATGAAACCAACGCTCCTCATTCGAAAGGCGGAACAAGTCGAGATCTGCCCAAGTTCGAAGCTCAGGGTGTGAAGCACGCCGGAGAGACAAGCAGTCAAGCGGCAAATGGCTGCGCGAGATGGTACAAGCGCTGTAGCGTTCAACTGCATATTATACCACCGTTAGAACATACGAGGCCGTTGCACGGTTTCATTGGCGTCACGTGGACAGTGGCGACGAGTTCGGCTCTGTGACCCTCGCGTTTTGCCGCGATAAAGCATATAACCGAAAGCCGAGACGTCCCCACTAACGTAGAGAATAGAACGGTTGTATAGCCGAGCAAAGTCCAACACCAGATGCCTGCTTCTAAACTTGAAAGTATAGTTGCTGGGAAACAGCCTATCTTGTACCTATAATGGCGACCATCACTCCAGATCGGCCGCGCACACGCGCGAAGAAGGCATGCTTGGCATGCAACGCTCGTCGCGTGCGATGTAATGTGCTTGAGATGCAGCCATGTCGCAACTGCGTGGCCTGGAATCTCTCCTGTGAGCTAGGAGTATCCCGAAGGGGAAAGTGAGCATGTCCTCTAATCTTCCTTTAAGCTATCTGTGCCAACATGGATCGGCAGATACCCGCGCCGAAAGAAAAAGGCCTCCACAGGAACTACCGATGAGCCTAGCAGCATGCCAGCCACAGGGCTGGTAGGGCAACTGACGCAGCATCATACCCCGCAAGATCGCTCCTCTCACTATACTCCGTCAACGCATCCTGTTAGGCCCGAAAATCCTATCCATAAGACCGTCTTCCTCGGCGAATCGAGTCCCTTGACTTGCGTCGTAGATGAGGGCCAACGGTCTCCGGACAAAGGATACGCACGCGGACCCCAGAAAGGCCGTCTTCATTACTCCATCTCCGAACTTCGCGCCTCTGTAGATTCGAATGAGGAATCTCTTGGCCAGCGTCGGAAATCTCTTCAAGAGCGTCTCATTCAGGAGAGTGCTTTGGTCTTCCCGTCGCCAACCATCTGCGAAGTTCTTCTTCAAGCATACTTCGAATGGTTTCATCCTTGCTTTCCAATTATTGATCGCGCTCAGGTCCAAAATGACTATCACGATAATACAATATCGCCATTACTTCTGCAAGGGATGCTTTTTATCGGAGTGAGCTTATGCTCCGACGTGGCGTTGGGCGCCACGGGGTTTGAAAATCGATACCAGGCCAAAGGCTTATTTTACCACCGCGCCAAGGAGATATATGATGTTGGATGGGAGGCTGACACAGTTATCAAGCTCCAATCGTTGTTTCTTCTGAGCTTTTGGCGGGGAGGGCCGACTGAAGAAAGAGATGTACGGTATTGGCTTGGTGCAGCTATTGATTTGGCCCAAAAGAAGGGCATGCATGTGATGTCAGTTGTCAAGGCCATCATGAAATGAGATTTGGCTAATTGCTTATAGGTCAAAATTGCCTTTTCTGAGAGTCCGAGACCAGAAGTTGTGGAAAAGGATATGGTGGGCATTATATGTAAGCACATCTTCCTTGGGTGATTCAATTTCCAAGCTCATGAAGCTGGAGGTCCGTGATCAACAAACCTCGGCGGCACTGGGATTGCCCTCCAGGATCCGAAATGAAGATTGCGAAGTCGACGAGCTCGATGAGTTAGATTTCAAGGAAAACGACCCTGTCAACACTTCGAATATCTTTAAAACGCCTCCCTCTGCGCATGTATCGTATGTCATTGGGATGGCCCAATTGGCGAAATTATGTAAGACGACACCCAACGACATACAAAACCAAAACAAGGATCATGAAGCTGAAATACTCCTTCTAGTACGAGCGGTGGTCTGCAGTCAGTATTTACCAGGAAAATCGAAACTGGACAACCCTTCTCGCCCGAACCTCCACCAGCGACTTTTAGACTGGGAAGAAAGGTTACCCCCGGAAATGCATTTCCAACCCTCCATGAGCAGGGATGTGATGTTTCTTGTTGGCATGCTCCACATGGCATACAAGTAAGTGAAGACTCCTTAACAGACTGTGCGAAGTCGCATCAGACTGACACCATTACAGTAACCTCTATGTTTTGCTGTATCGACCCATGTTTCTACAACCGCCGAACGTATCATCCAGCTCAGACGGAAATATCGCTTTGGAAGCAGCTACCCGGAGTACGCGAATTCTTGAGGATATGCTCTCAGAGAACCTGGTACAACATGGATCAGTTCACCTGTATGTATTTCGGTGACACAAGATGACTTCTTCTGACTTGAGATAGCATCACTCATACATTTTCTGCTTTGTGTATTCACACCATTCATTTTGGAAGAATGACCAGTACTGCAAAGAAACTGGCGGAACACCGGGCCAAGCTGTGTCTGCTTGGGTTGAAAGAGCTTCAGAAATCCTGGGATCTGGAGAATTGGGTCTTAGATCTCTTTTTTCGGTGTTTAGACGATCGCACGGCCCGAAATCTTCGACTGGGTGACGTCGGGATGCCGACCTCTTCACTGAAGGAGCCACAAATACTAGAAGCGGCATTTGCCCACGCTCCAGGTAGCCCGATGACCCAACCAATCTCTCCAAATCCGAACACTAGCGGACTGGCTACAGTGCAAACGACAGCTCAATTGGATTCAAACCCAGTTGATGAACCATCGATGAATATGGATTGGTATGAGTTGTTCAATGTCGAAGGAAATGACTTTGTGGGACTGGCAGATACATTGACAAATCCGGATTATCTCAACGCTCAAAATCTGGAGTTTCTGTATCGCTTTCTCTAGTTTGATGAAATATAACTCCCATCTATCAGTTCCCAGATTGGTCTATATAGTACTATGTACAACGGTTCAATAGCGTAGTATCTTGTTTGGAGATTGAGTTATTTTCAATATTCCAGAAACAGTCACTCCTCCATCCCCAACTCTTCCATGATTGCCTTGTTGTGCTCACCTACGCTCGGTACAGGCCCCATTTGCGCTCCATAGCCACCCTGCTCAGCTGCCTTTGTGGCACCTGGTGGAAGGAGAGCCTGAACAGAACCGACGGGGGTTTGGACCTCCAGCCATCGATCGCGAGCTTGTAGCTGAGCGTGTTTCCAAACCAAGTGCATGTCGTTTACGTTCGCATTAGCAATCGTAGCTTTATCAAGCCGCTCAATGGTCTCTTTCGATGTTAGATTTGAGAATGTATCGCAGATGATAGTTCTGAGTGCATCTCGGTTTTGAGCACGTAAGGAGTTGTTTGCAAATCGGGAATCCGATACTAAATCTGGACGCGCAAGAACACCAGAGCAGAAACTGGCCCACTCTCTCTCGTTTTGAATTCCCAGCATTACCTGTCCGTCGCTGGTTTCAAACGGACCATATGGGTAGATGGCAGCATGCGACGCACCTGCAGGGACAGGCCCCGGAGCGCCATCAAATGCATAGTACATTGGGAAGCCCATCCATTCGACCATGCTCTCGAGCATCGAGATGTCAATGCGACAGCCTTGGCCGTCCTTCCCTCGCTGCAGCAATGCAGAAAGAATGTTGGTATATGCGTACATGCCGGCGGATATATCGGCAATGGATATACCCACCTTGACCGGCTCCTTTCCAGTGCCGGTGACAGAGAGCATCCCCGCTTCACTTTGAATGAGTAGATCATACGCCTTCTTGTCACGATATGGACCGTTTTGGCCATATCCTGAGATATCACATACGATGAGAGAAGGGTGATCTTTCTTGAGAGATTCGTAAGATAACCCGAGTCGTGCGCTTGCTCCAGGGGCCAGATTCTGTACCAGCACGTCCGCTTTTTGCAGGAGCTTCATCAGGACTGCATGGTCTTTTTTATTCTTGAGGTCAAGCGCCAAGCTTTCTTTGGATCGATTGGTCCAAATAAAATGGGACGCTGCTCCATTGACGCGAGTGTCATACTGGCGGGCAAAGTCACCAACTCCCGGTCGCTCCACCTTAATGACTCGTGCTCCGAGGTCAGCTAACTGCCGCGTACAAAACGGTGCTGCAATGGCCTGTTCCAGGCTGATAACGGTAATTCCAGCGAGCGGAGGCGTTCGATGGCCATTGACGTTCGCATGTGAATAAAAGCGAACTGACGGAGTCGGGGTGCGAAGTATGCCGGGCACGCGAAGCGCACGGGTGTGGGAAGAGACCATCTGCAACATGGTTGCTCTACGTCAAAATTTCAAATTGTCAACGTGATAAAAAGCAAAGGGCAAGAACAAGGTTTCTTGGTTCCAAGATCAACAATATCTTAAATGGCTGGATTTTATTGCAGTGCGTCTTTGCTGAGATAATACCTGATCAGCCATTTTGAAGTCGGCCGCTTCGCCGAGAAGGGGGGAATTCGGCAACCTCGGTTATATGCTTACATGCCTCGTCTGGAGGGGAGCCCTGGTAGACGCATTTAAGGCCGAGCATTCGGGCAAATGAGCAATCCAACGAAATTAAACATCATGTCTCGACCTCACTGGCAGCGTTTTATCCGGTCGCAATGGCAGGCCCCATCGTTCGGCAACTGTCGTGGCGTGCCTCGTCGCGTTCAGTCAGCGCGAGCCACATTCTCGACCACGGCGCGAAGGGATCTTATGGAGATGACGGGCTTCACTGAGGAGCAGCTCACAGTTCGCGAAGCTATTTCCAATATCTGCGCCAGATTTCCAAATACCTACTGGCAGGAGAGGGACCAGCAGGAGAAAGATCCCAAGGAATTCCATGCGGCCTTGGCTAAAGATGGCTGGCTGGGCATCGCGCTGCCCGAATCCCTCGGAGGCGCAGGATTAGGTACATGAGCGCAACTTAAGATGGTCGAAGAATCACTAGAAGAGGGCACAGGCTGATTCGCAAGACAGGTATCTCCGAGGCCACCATGATGATGCACACTATCACACAGTCCGGGGCAGGAATGGCGGGAGCCCAAGCCATTCATGCAAATGTATACGCTACACAGCCCTTGGCCAAGTTCGGGACACAAGAACAGCTAGAGACCACGATCCCAAACATCATCAATGGTACCTGGCGAACCTGTTTCGGCGTCACCGAGCCAAATACAGGGCTGGAAACACTCAAGCTCAAAACATTGGCAACTAAAACAGCCGACGGCTATTCTGTCTCGGGTCAGAAGATTTGGATTACCTGCGCCCAGGTCGCCTCAAAGATGATTCTTCTGGCGCGGACTGCACCGCTAGAAGAGGTCCAGAAGGCAACCGATGGTCTGTCTATGTTTTGCATTGACCTCAACCGCGACCAGCCCGGGTTGGACATGCGCAAGATTAAAAAGATGGGCGGCCGTGCCGTGGATGCTAACGAGGTATTCTTTGATAACTATCAGATTCCAGAGAGTGCGTTGATCGGCCAAGAAAACCAAGGGTTCAAGATCATCCTGCATGGCATGAATGCTGAGCGTTGTCTGCTGGCCGGCGAAGCCTTAGGTCTTGGATATGCCGCCCTCGAGAAAGCGTCCCAGTATGCAAAGGATCGTGTGGTGTTCGGTCGGCCCATTGGACAGAACCAGGGCGTTGCCCACCCACTGGCAGATGCCTACATGAAGCTCGAGGCGGCAAAACTGGCCACTTACCATGCCGCTCGACTCTACGATACGAACGATGGCTCTGTCCCATTCCAAGCCATCGGCGTCGCCTGCAACAGCGCGAAATATCTCGCTGCCGAGGCCGCGTTCACAGCTTGTGAGCGCGCTGTTCTGGCACATGGAGGAATGGGCTACGCCATGGAATATGATGTTGAGCGATATCTGCGTGAATGCCTTGTCCCCCGGATTGCCCCTGTGAGCCGGGAAATGATCTTGAACTACGTGAGTGAGAAAGTTCTTGAGCTTCCTCGAAGTTATTAGAGGCGGAGAACAGGGGATTGGATATTCGATGGAGGAGTTTCGTGTTCCACAAGAAGCCTGGAGGACTAAATGTATAATAGCAACTTGAAAGAACCCTTTGAAATAGCTGCATGAGCCATAGAAGATCATATACCGAACCAAAAATCATCGAGTAGGCCTTTTTTCATGCCATCTGGCATTGCCAAGAGCCAAGAGCTCCCCGGCTTAACTTGGCGTGGCGCCAATCTCGTTTGTGACTAGTGGCTTGAGCAGGTACAACCCCAGCAGCGGGGAAGGCGGTCGCACTTCCTCGTATTCTCGTCTTGAGACCTAAAATCGTTCTTGATTCCCAGGCACGTTCTGCAGGACACGTCTGATTGAAAAGTAATGTGGACGTGATCATGGTGGGTGTTCCCCGCAGTAAAGGCTGCTTGGCTTGTCTGAGACGGCGAGTAAAGGTACATATTCCCTCCGCCCCACATATGTTCCCCAGATGCACTCGCAACACGGACAGGGTCTAATGGAGCAAACTCGACAGTGCGATGAAACGCGTCCAGAATGTTCGTTATGTCAACGGCGGGGATTGCCATGTCCTGGCTATAATAGAGAGCGGAAGTTCTACCACCAGTTTGGGACATCAGCCCCATCTGACAAGGAAGGTGATCCTTTCGGAGAAACATCGGTCTGCATACCCATACATTCAAGATCCCAGCAGCTTATGAGACCGCCTACACTGCCCTATGCCTCTATCGATGAAAGAGTGGTCCCAAACCTCGTGAGTAGCACGTTTGGACAACAACACCGGGAAGGATTCTGTGCCTTTGTGGATGCCCGTTTCTCAGGCATCTTCTATGGATTTAGTACACGAGTAGAGGTCAACTGGGTCGAAGTGGCGCGTCAACAGCAAGGGCAGGATAATAAGGCACTTGACATCGCTCTACAATGTCTTGGGAGTCTACAGCTCGGGCAAGCGAATAGCGATGAGCGGCTCGTTTTGCAAAGTCGCGAAATGTATGGCCGTGCACTGCAACAGCTGGTCAGGGCACTCAACACCCCGTCTTTAGTCCGGGCGGACAAAACCCTCGGTGCATCAATTCTCCTTGGCCTATACGAAGCGGTGAGTGGTATGGATCAAAACTCCTGGATGCTGCACTCAGGGGGCATTGGATGCCTTTTCCAGCTTCGAGGAGCACACGCCCATGTCCAAGGGTTTGCTAGGACCTTGCTGGTGTCCTTTCGCAGCTTTCTAGTGTTCGATGCTTTTATGCGCGGCGAAAGGTGCTTTCTAGAAGATCAGAAATGGCGAGATATTATTCCGGATATTATTAAAGATGAAGAACGGCGCGGAAAGTCCTCTCCCCTCGGCGAGCTGCTTGAATATGCATTTTATGATATTTCTTGTTGCCCTGGATTCTTGGCCAAAACAAGAAGAATCGTTATGTGCCCCCAAGAAGATGAGAGTGAGAAAAAAGATCTGACACATCGCATATCTCTCTGTCGAGAGGGGCTGTCTCGAATCCAAGCTGATATGCTGGCCCATTTTGATGCTGTCAATCAAGTTCCCCAAGGGAATAGCAAAGAATTCATTGGGTCAATCCCTAATACGGCAGCCAGTAAGATGGGAAAGTTTTGCTTGCAGGGAATCGAATCGGCTGTCGCCTTGCTAGATCAATTATTGAGAGTCATCAGATCCAATGACTCCTTGAGGAAATCTGGTGCGTCAAGATCGAAATTCTTGTCATTGATGGACCCTCTGGCTTTGGTCAACAATGCCAAAACAGGAATCACGCCAGAGAAGGACGCGCGTACGTCCCCAAAGCCAGATAGTGAAAGTATGGTCACTTGGCATGATCGCTTGTGTATGTCGATGGGCATGATGAAAGACATGCCGCCAAATTGAATCTTTCGCGATCACGGGTAGGTACATATTTTAACCCCAGATAGCTGGCGCTTGGAAGAGTCAAAGAAAAATTTAGAAAATCTTTGATTACAAGGCCATCGTGTCAAATCCAGTGAAGCTTAAATTGGGGCATCACGATATCAACAGGTTCAATTGAAGGTATGCGTTGGGATCGGGTTAGGGTTTACCAGCATCTTAACTACCCCTAGATGAATGAAGCAGCGGCTTGGCAAAAGGGGAGGTGGCTTGCAAATACACATATGTACAATTTTTTCAGGACAGTCAATCACCATGGATACTAGGCTTAGCAAGCTTGACGAAAAAGCAGCGAATACAAAGGATCTGTATTCTTTGAACGGTGTTGAAGAAGCAGAATTGTTGCTATGGAAGAGGATTTGAGGGAAGCAATGTATTTTAGGTATTGCATAAAGTACGAAGAACTCTTCCTCTGCTCATGTGGTGTGCCAGGATGAACCAAAGGACCATGAACATGAAAAAGGATGATGATTACGTGATGGTGTCGATCCGGGTAACTACCAAATTGGTTTAAAAATTGTTTACAGAGCCCCGGGAAGATATTCTTCGGAGCATGTGTTTAATAGAATATTTCCAATCAGCAGAGAGATAGATCCCCTGGAATGTTGGAGGAAACCAACAAAAAAGCGTGGCGGACTCTGATGCAACAAGTGTAACGGCACCCGTTTCCGGACGGTCGCAACAAGAAGTTGACATTGCCACAAGGTAAGAAAGTACAAAGATACACCACGGAGTACTTAGATAGCTGATGCTTGGGATCCCGTATGGATCTGAAATGTCAAGATCTTTCGAAAATCTCGTTGCCTGGTGTCCCGCTTCTTCCCCAGCTCATCCTCAGAGTAACAGACAGGCAAAATTTCAACCATGGCCTGTGCGTACAGGGGCCAGGGACTTGTGGCCTATAGATAATGCCGTGTTGCTATGATATACGTATGACAGCTTACACACACATGATGTGTATCCCGACAAGTCGGTGGTAACGTGAAACATCTCTGGAGAACATTCTTGTGGAGTAGAATGACATTGCTGTCAGAATCTTCCATGCGAGAGACATCCCGATACAGACTCATTATAATTGGTTGTCCCTAGCCAGACAATGATCTTATTTGGTTCTAAGGGTAAGATCATGGAGAAAGAATGTCATGAACGCGAACCTTTGTTGCATTCAGAAAGAAACCATCGCGCCCTACCGCAAGGGGCCGCCCAGTTACAATACCATAACGCGGTTCCCGGCTGTCCGGGTTTGTACACATAATCACTGTACCTGCATGTGACGGGGCGATGGGGCTGGACCCATGCTCCACAGGCGTACAGCGCCCGATCCTGTCTGGCTTACGCTTACGGAGTACTGATTGCTCGCAAGATCTTCCAGTGCCTGGCAGAATCCATCGGGGGCCGAGGACCTGAAACCTTGTGTGGTGCCTGGCGGAACCCCGAGACCCCTTCAGCCACCGACAATTGCGTGTCTTACCGTCTCTGATTGGGTCGATTGCATGCTAAGCATTCTACGATCATGCAGGGGAAGCTTCGTTAGCCACTGGGAACACTACGTCTGTGTGTGTGCAACGTCATATGGAATGGATGCTGGTTTGCAACGATCCGTGGAACGCCAATCCAAATCGTTCCAATCACCACCCGGCATGATCCGTAACCCTTGCCATGGGTTGCGTGATCTCAGGTTCCAGGAAGACAGCGATCTATTCTTAGCCCGGAATACGCAAGAACAGGCAGACATGACCTGTCAGGCGCCGCGTCTGGGGGAATGTTCCTGATATATAAGGGTCAAGTGGTAAGGCCAAGTTCAGGCACATCCCCACCACCTGTCATTCTTCCCAACAGTTACACCTTCATCACAGTGATTTTATAGTGGACTCGACTGTTCTATTTCTTAATAATAGTTATTCGAGACAACAGACACGTCAAATAATGGCATCTCGGTCGCCCAGTGAACGCAGTGGCTCCATTCAGTCGCATGAAAGCCCCAAGACATCCTTGAATACAAAATCCGATCCCAACACAGCCCTACATGAGGCGCAACCCAGTAAGCTCCAATGTCGCAACCAATTTTAGTTTCACGCAAAATTTGACACTATGTAATTTGCAGTTGCTGTGATCAACGAACCAGGACTACGTGATATGTTCTCCTTACGAAGCATGCAGCACAGAGATCGTGACGGGAAGCTAATTAGTATGTTGTGATGAGCTACACAATTATCTTGCTCTAGAGAGGTAGACCCAGAGAACTAATGTTCCCATAGCTGATCCGGATCGCTCCAACCCAACCCGAAATCGCCTTGAGCGACCGCTGGACACCATCCGTTCCTTCGAAGCGGCCATCGAGGCTCATGGCAAACAGAATCGAATGTGATCGAATAATTTATATCATGGATAAAGAAACGCGGCGTCGGAATATAAAATGCAAATGAGGAGATGGTATTATGATCTTGTTTTTTTGGTCCAAGCACGTGAAAGGCTCGGGACGAATTGACGATCCTGTTTTTTTTTTTTTTCTTTTGGAGTTATTCGAAACATTGAATGTACATGCCTATTAGCAAAGAGACATATTATATCCTTTTACCTTACATATTATGTAAAATTTCTAATGTGAAAGCTGATGGCTAGACTAGGCTTTGATGAAATCAAAGTTCCCAGCTCAATTTGGAAGGGAAAAAAATACGTCCTAGATCGCATGGCAGGCTGATCAACATTCCCCAGATTTGCGAGGCTTGGCACTTTATCGGGCCATCTTTAGGACGTGGACTCTATGGACCCAATCATTATTGCTGAGTGATTAAATAGGCCCTATTTAGGAAGGAGTACTCCATAAGGAGGAGTATCTGGCAGAAACTGTTCGATGAACAGGTACGTTCTTCCTAGGGCTGTTGGCCACCAACCAACTTCTACAAACACTACTACGCTCAGAACGACGGAATACGGGCGACTAGGTTTGGAATACTGCCTGACAGTCACAAAAAAAGATACGAGTGCTCGCTACCTATATGCAGCACGATCGTGGGGTGCAAATTAGTAAACGATCGAAAACTAACTAAATCGCACTAAGAAAGCCTGCCCGCGCAGGCGTCCCGCTTCCAATAATGTGAATTATCTACCAAAAATCTATATTTCAAGCCCATATTGCACTGCTAGGACCTATCAGCGAATAAAATAGAAGGTAAAATTAGATATTTTGCCTGGAAAGAAGAAAAAGGAGTGCACGCCGCCGATGCGAGAGAGGCCACGCACTGTCTACGCCATTCCCAGAGTTCGCCCCACCTACCGCGTCAGCCTGTGAACATTTTCACTCCACACCAGCCACTCCTCCAAAAAAATTACCCAAGCGACAGGATCAACATCTGAAGTTTTCTAGAGATGAATTCAAGAGGCTTTAGCGGATGAAAAATCAGAGACAAGTGGTCCCTGGGGTCAGCTCATGTGGGTGGCTCACCATCTCGCATACCTCATGGCCGCCACCTTCCGAACGCCAAGTAGAAGTTCTTTGTGGCGCTAACGAGAGTTAGTTTGCAGATACTGGGATAATTTTAGGGTGTGGATCCTTGCTATTGGTCGTTGCGACTCGCTCAAAGCTAGTATGCTCATCATCTAGCCCTAATAACGCTGGTTGACGCGGTCTATCAACTCCGGCATGGAAGAATTGACAGCCGGGTACCGCTTGATTATAGTAATTGCCCAGGTTTTGCCCAGGCTTTGGCCAAGTACCCTGAGCCCTTAGGGTCATTATCTCGGTGGATGCCAGCTGGGGCTGCTGTACGCGTCCCTCCCCAAATGGTCAGGGGAATATGGCAAATCAGGTAGACCAGAATAACGTTGGAGGGTATTAATGGCCCGGGAGGTGAAGCCACCGAGGGTGTATCTTCATCTGCTCTTATTTTCTCCTCATTTCGTTCTGCGAGGAGACATTCACTCGTTCTTAGTCTTCTCGTTCTATTGCAGTCCCTCGTTTTCTCAACCCACGGAGGCTATCTCCATTCCCTTCGCTACATAATATCTGCGGTGTCGATTAGGTCCGCCAAGCCAATTTCGCCATGAAGCTCTCTTTGTTGTCGCTGGCGACACTGATCACAGCCGCCGTGGCTGACTTGGATCCCATTGTTATCAAGGTCGGGCATTACGGAAAAGAGCCAAGATGTTGTATACTAACGAAGACGTCCTACAGGGCTCTAAATTCTTCTATTCTAGTAACAACACTCAATTGTAAGCAAGGATACCTATCATACCCCTGAAGATTGCTCATGCTCATTGTCTTTGGATAGCTACCTTCGCGGTGTTGCTTACCAGCGTAAGTCAATCGTCATGAAGAGGTAAATGAATGGCCAAGATTGTCGAGATTAACACCAA
Source organism: Penicillium macrosclerotiorum (assembly GCF_028827735.1). Taxonomy (NCBI): domain Eukaryota; kingdom Fungi; phylum Ascomycota; class Eurotiomycetes; order Eurotiales; family Aspergillaceae; genus Penicillium; species Penicillium macrosclerotiorum. Next base: position 3,778,867 of record NW_026643083.1, on the reverse strand, counting down.
GCAGAGGATACCAGCGACAGCAGCGGCTACAAGGATCCCCTTGCCGATGTCACCACTTGCAAGCGTGATATCCCTTATATGAAGAAACTGCGCACCAATGTCATTCGTACTTACTCGATCAACGCCTCCGCCGACCACTCGGAATGCATGCAGTTGCTGGCCGAAGCTGGCATCTATCTGATCTCTGATTTGTCTGATCCGAACCAGTCAATCGACCGCAGCGATCCCACCTGGATGACCAGCCTGTACTCACGGTACACTGCCGTCATTGATGAACTGTCTCAGTATAACAACACCATTGGTTTCTTTGCCGGCAATGAAGTCGCCAACAGCGTTGCCACCACCGACTCCGCTGCTTTCGTCAAGGCCGCCGTGCGCGACATGAAGGCATACATCAAGGAAAAGGGTTATCGGTCTATGGGTGTTGGATATGCCACTGCTGATGTCTCCGCTATCCGTGAGAACTTGGGTAACTACTTCGACTGCGAGACGAAGGATGAGAGCGTTGACTTCTGGGGGTACAACATCTACTCGTGGTGCGGTACTTCTACTTACTCGGAGTCTGGCTACAAGGCTCGCACTGAAGAGTTCCGGAATTACACTGTGCCCGTATTCTTTGCTGAGTATGGATGCAACGATGTCACCCCCCGCAAGTTTACCGAGGTGAAGGCCCTGTACGGCGACACTATGGCCGAGGTCTGGTCTGGAGGTATTGTCTACATGTACTTCCAGGAGACAAACAACTACGGTAGGTTCTTGACCTTTGCCATGCGTAGCCTTCTTTGAATGAATGTACTGACCACATACAGGTCTTGTTTCTGTTGTTGATAGCACAAGCGTTAGCACCATGGCCGACTTCAAGTACTACTCTAGCGAGATCGCCAGCGTCGACCCCACTGGCACGAACAAGGCCTCCTATACCCCCACCAACACTGTTTTGCAGAGCTGCCCGACTGTTGGTAGCGATTGGAGGGCCGAGGCTTCGCCTCTCCCCCCAACTCCAGACTCTGAACTGTGTCAGTGCATGTACGAAGAGATGGCTTGCGTGGCTTCCTCCTCCCTTACGTCTGCCAAGATGGCTACCCTTCTCGGTGATGTCTGCGGTGACATCGACTGCTCGGGTGTGAGTAGCAATGCCACTACCGGCGAGTATGGTGCATACAGCATGTGTGAGATCAAGTACAAGCTTGCGTTCGCTCTCAACAAGTATTACACCGACAACGACAGCAAGGCCACTGCTTGCGACTTCTCTAGCTCTGCTACCACCAAGGCCACCACCAAGGCCACTGGTACTTGCTCGTCCCAGATCAAGGAGGCGGGAACTGCTGGTACTGGCACTGTCACTACTGAAGCGACCGCGACTGCCGACTCGTCTTCCAGCTCTTCCTCAACCGCGTCGAGCGGTGTTGCTCCCATCAACCTTCACTCCAGCGTGACTGTTGGCTACTTCCAGATCGGTGCTTACGTGGCGACTGCGTTCCTGACTGGTCTGGGTATGATCATTCTGTAGACACTTTGATCTGACGTACGGAGAGGCTTGCTATCTGCTTCGCGACTGATTTCATCTTGCTATGCCATGATTTTGAGAGATTGGTTAGTTATAGTTCCCTACTAGATTCATTTCCTCAATCTACAACTTCTTGGGATCGCAGCTTCTGTTTCTTTCTTCTCAACGTTATATTTTGAACGCTTTTACTTGGAAATAGGTTGTATTGATCATGGCGATTTAATTTTTACGGCCATGTTGCGTATTTATCATTTCTTTTCAAGTAGGTGTCTTCCATGGAAGTATTTTTCTCTTGACTTTAAGTTTCTTTTGCATAAAAATATGGACAAGCTTTGATAATCAGGGACAATCATTTGGCTACAATGGATCTTTTGGTCAGGATAGCTGACGTTTCATCTAATCTGTTCCAATCATGAGCATCATAACATGCTTGGCGACTTAATCGCACAGCCCGGCTGGTGCGTGCTCTCATCTCATCTTCAAATTCACCAATGGCCTCTGGCGCTGTTTTCGTTCCATTATAAATGGCCTCGATGGCGTTGACCAGATAGTATGCGTCGAGCAGGCCGTGGTTTGCGGCTTCTCCTCGATCTACACTTTCATTAGCACTCGATCTTCTGCAACGACAAGTTACTCGACTTACACATTGTCATTGCATGCGCAGCATCCCCCGCTAGGGTTACCCGGCCTCCATGATTGTTCCATGGAAGGCATTCCCAATCTGCCAACCTGATCTCCGTCACAGGCGTCCCAGCCGGGATGCGTTCGACAGCCTCCTGAAGGAATGCCACAAATCCTTGCGCTCGGCTCTTCATATTGGCCAGCCGAGCCTCATTTGACGCTGCGACCTCATCTTCTGGCCCTTTGACCGGCCAAGACATGCATATCTGAGCGCGGTAGTGCTCGGTGTCCGTCCCCGCTGTCCCGTTCACCTGTGGCGTCTCCAGCATCGAAAACCAGAAGAAAGCCCCTGTCGGTGGATGACAGCCTTGAAATAAGAGAGGGTCCATGTCACGTAATGGCTTAATTTGCTCAGATGTGAGGTCCACTGCGACGCCAGTGAATTTGATCTCTAGGGGCGAGTTGTTGAAGGCATCAGGTCGCAGAACCCGACGCACCATGGACCGGCTTCCCTCCACACCCACGGCGATTAGACCCTTAACCGTACTTCGGTCTGCGAAAATTAATTCCACTTGATTTGAGGCGACTGGAATGTCGAGATCCACTACTTGTCGGCCCCAGTGAACATGTTCTTCGATCCCGTGCAACAATGCGCGACGCATCTTTTCACGGTTCACCCGCCATCGTACACTTGGGGGGATTTTGTACTTGGGCTCTCCTGTTTGCAAGTTGATGAACAGAAAATTGCCATTGTCGTGACGGGCAACCTCGGGGTCCACTTGTACTGCCTGTATGCGCGCCAGTGTCTCTTCTGGAAGCATCTGCCACATATATTCCAGAGCCCAATGGAGAGTGATGGCCCATCCCTGGCCGCGGACATCAGGGCTCTCGTCGCGCTCATAGATTTCGAAGGGAATATTTTTCTGTTTCAAGGCTTGACCCAAGGTCAAGCCGACAATGCCGGCGCCGACAATACGTACGGGATCCATAGTGATGATGGCCTGGACATCGTCGCCAACCTGCTCCTTTTGTGTTCGTTTGAATGACAGTTGAGAGGATACGTTGCGGAAGAGTATCGGACTCAATCGGGCTCCCCGTCGCATAGATAACGTGCGGGGCTTATCCGGCTGAACTGGAGCATCCTGGATTTCCTACGCGATTCCTTGGTTTCCGACCGTCGGCTATCAGACTCGGCCAATGCGACGGCTGCGGGGTGCATCGCGCTAACGTGAATCTTCACTGCCGCGGATCGATGGAAGAGAAATGGGAAAGAACATGCCAGCTACTATATAATTATAGTATCGCAATCAGAGTTATTTTCAGACAATTCTCCCCCCTTCGTTGACATAGATCTCAATCGCCATCATGTCGTCCCACGAGGCCCTGAATCCTATTCATCCGTCTGTTCTCCCGCATCTGGACCCTGTCTTCGTGCGCCTCTATAACGAACATGTTGCAAGTACCCCAGCAGGGCCAATTGATCTTTCCGTGTTGCGCACCAAATACTCGGTCCTTTACTCCTATGGAACCGGACCAGCTCCGGATTGCGCGCGAGTTTACGATAGCGAGGTCCCAGGTCACAATGGCGATCTGATCCCGGTTCGAGTATACGAGCCGGCCTCGCCGGGTCCATGGCCTGTACATGTGGATTTCCATGGTGGAGGTATGATCATCAAAAGCGATTCTACTGCAAGATGAGGAACTCATTTTCGTCGATAGGGTGGGGGCTAGGTGACCTTGACACCGAAGCACATATCTGCAAGCACATCTGCGTGAAAGCAAATGTCTGTGTTATCGACGTCGCGTATCGATTGGTACCAGAATACGCATTTCCGATTGGCATTCAGGATTCTTTCGCAGCTCTCCAGTATATCTACTCTAGCGGAACTGAGAAATTCAACATCGACTCTACCCGAATTTCGTTGGGGGGTGTCTCCGCCGGCGGAAATATCGCCTTAATCTGCGCCCATCTAGCCCGAGATGCTCAACTCCCTCTCCAGCTTGTCGCAGTAGGCACTCCCACGATTGACGATATCTCCAAATACAAGTCAGCCGCAGAGGCGCCTTGGGTATCTATGCAAGATATGGAGCATGCGCCGACTTTGAACTGGGCACGGTTAAAGTGGTTTGATAATCTAAAGTGGCAGAGCCTAGCTGCCGAAGGTCCAACTCGAGAGAAACAGCTAGCCGCCGTTGAATGGTATGCCAATGCGCTGCAGGCCCCCGATTTCACTCAACTCCCCAAGACAGTCATATACACAGCCGGGTGTGATCCGTTGCGGGATGAGGGTGAGGCGTATGCACAAAAGCTCATCGAGGGAGGAAACGAAGTGATTCAGAAAAGATTCGTCGGAGTTCCACACCCATTCATGCACATGGATAAAGGTCAGTATCTCGGTCAGAGATAACCGAGGTAACATGACTAACTTTTCATACAGATCTATGGCAGGCAAAGGAGTTCATTGAAATGACGGCGGAGCATATCAAGACTACATTACACCGATAACCGATTGAGCATCGTGATTGAGAATGAAGTACTCTCTTGTATGAGCAAATTTAGAAATGATTAATATAGACCGTCTGGAAAATTATAATTTTGCAGTGTAAATGTCTTTACATCAACCTCGTAGGTGCGCGTACTAACACTGGAGCAAAATTCAATACTGAAGAAATAGCATTCCAGGTCCGAGTAAAAGAAAAGCCTAACCAACTTGAAATATCCCATGGCCTTGGGAATTGCAGTAGTAATCATGCGCTCTTAGTAAGATGTCTAGAGGAGCGAGTCGTGGGTAGTTACTTCCAACTCATTCAATCACCATGGCTCACCTACTGATAGCTAGCCAAGTCCCCAATATCATTTCCATTCCTTCGTTTGTCTTTCCATCGTAATCTGTAGGATACTGGGATACGTGGGTCTTGTCAAACCTCGATGATATTCCATTTGAAGAGTACAGTGTAATGAATAAGGTAGGTCAGTCATTCGCCGATCTTTGAAGCGAAGAAACTTCATCATTGGAACTATTGAAAGAGCCAATACAATATTAATAAGATTTTCTAATAACTAGCACCGAGGCTCTGAAAGTAACCATGAAGGGAGTGCCAATGTTGTCGTCGGAGATGTTCCGAAGATTGTTTCACTTTAGTTTCTCTCCATTTCGTATAGCTGATGTGCTAGCGGCACAATTGATTCCTCCAAACCCCGAAATTTGACTCCTAGCATATTCTGTGCCTTGGATGAGTCGCAAGAGTAATGGGTTTCTGCAATGCGATTCCCTGGAGCTCCCAGAGGGCAGCGATGTTTCTCTGGCAAGTGGGAACGAATAATATCTGCGATTTCCTGAGTATCATAGGATGCCTGGGTCACTAAAAAGCGCTCGTGTGCTGTGCCTGGGAACGTAAGTGCCTTTATGCTTGTATTTGCCAGGTCCTCAACATCAATCCAAACTAGATATACCGTGTTAGCATAGGAATGGGCTATGTAGAGGTGAAAATATGTACCCGGGGCTTTTGTAGGAGGCATTTCGCCGTCTTTTCCTGCACTCAGAACTTGCCACACAATTTGGTTGCTTGCATTGAGCTGAGATAGAGATTTAATGGGGTGAATCATTCGGCCGAAGACCATTCCGGGACAAAGGGTTATCAACTGAAAGTGGACCTTGTTGCGAACATATTCCCATGCCGCCCTCTCGGCTACGACTTTGGACGCTCTATATGCGATAGGCTAAAATAGATTAGCATCTTTTTGGGTACGCACTGGAGAAAATGAAGAGGCCTCACCACAGCCAAGGCCTTCACGCCATCTTCGTAAGTCAATGGGGCCCAGTCATTCTCGGTATAAACGCGACCAGGCTGGGGGCCGAGGCTAGCGTCGTAGACGCTGGCAAAGCTGGACATTATGATGACTCGGCGAACTGAGTGATGACGGTTGGCAGCCTCACAAACAGCCTTAGTCCCATTCAAAGCAGGCATCATGAGCTTTTCTTCAAATTCTCCCGGTTTAGCATCATAGTTGAATGCTGATGCTAGATGCAGGACAGCCTGACAATCCTGGAGCGACCCGCTCAAAGCCTGGACGTCGGTCGGGTCTGACACAATTACTAATTCCAGATCGGAGAGATTTTCGATGCCAGCAGTCTCCAGAGCTTCACGTGTAGCCTTTGCTTTCTCAATAGAGCGCACGGTTGCGCGAACGCGATAATTGGAGCGCAGCAGACCAGCGATGCAATGGGCTGCGATGAACCCATTCCCACCGGTCACGAGGACAAGGGATCCAAGGTCGATAGGACTCATTTTGAATGCAATCAGGTTGAAATTTGAATGTATAGCATTGCTTCACTAGCGGTTATATATCGACTGTCTGTGTGGATTCGAAAGAGGGGGGTCGTGCTTCCGCAAAACCCGCCGCCGTCGGATAGATAGTGCGACTGCGGAGATGAAGGAAATATGAAACATCATGTATGCAAATTCTGCTTTCGGAAGTTTAACCAATAAATTATGACAGGAATATTTAAATTTCAATTAAAGCTCTCATGGCCTTGATGGCTCAGTAATTTCTGCTCTAAGAGGAAGCCAAACAGCTGGCTAGTAGACGTAACGGAAGCTACCACCTTCGCAAACATCCTGACTCTCTTCCTCCTTGGAGAATCTTGCTTCCATTGAACTACGTGCAGGTATCTGAAGACGATCTGCTGTTTTGTTCCGGATCCCATACACAACGCGTAAGATGGTCGCAACAACCATTGCTGCCGCATTTACTGCAACTAGAGTAATCTTGGCAGGGATATAGCTAGAATCCAATTAGCAAAAGCTCAATACAGATCTTAATTGCACAACTTACTGTGGGGCATCTTTGGACTGAAATGTCTGAGGACCGATGATGTTGGCAACACTGAATCCAGCTGAGATGATCGCGGCACCAGAAACCTGCATGGATTAGAATTGAGTTCAATATTCACAGTACAAAGACATGGATATTACCTTCATAGTATATCCCTTGAAATTAGCACCGGTCCACGCGTAAATAAGTGCTAATGGTGCAACGGTCTTATAATGTCAGCTATGGGTCCAAGACCACAGGACGATCCAGAACATACAGTATTCACAAGATAAATTCCAGCCAAGCAGCCGCCTTTATTTGCGGTGGGAAGAAACGACATAAGACAAGATCCCAACAGTGTTGGGATCAAGAGCAGATCAATGGCTAACCATCTGGAAAAGCCCCTAGAAATAGCATACGTAGAAACCATTGTGGACGCAATACTCACGACTCCAGATGGTATGTTCAACAAAGCACTCTCTTTATTGTTATATCCAAATCCCTTGATGAGAATCGAAGAAAATGTTGTAATCACACCACTGGGTATAGTAATGAGAATCGTAAGCAGCACCAGCAGCCATGTTTGAAGATCCATAAAGGCCTCAAGGACGGACCGTAATCGGAAAACCTTCACGCCGACACCAGCTTGGTCTTGAATCAGTCGCTGTGACACCCGTTGCTTCTCTGCTTCAGAGAGAAATTTTGCTTTCTCTGGACTTTCAGGGAGCACAAAAAGAACCAGTAGGGAGACAAGCAGATTAACGGCTCCAATAGCCACGAACATGATCCGCCAGCCACCAAACGATAGAGATGAGGGAGCATGCTGGGCAGCAAATGAGATCAGTCCCCCTATCATTTGTCCAGCGCCAAGTCCGCAATACCAGAAACCATATCGGGGGGTTGATTCAGCTCGCGTATACCACATACTAGTGTACATGGTAAGGGACGGCGCTAAATGATGGTCAGGAAATCCAATCCTCGCTAGTCATTCGATGTTGGCTTACCAATGACCGCTTCCAAAACCCCGAGGAGAACTCGCAATGCCAGCATTCCGGAAAAGTTCTGCGCGGCAGAGGAGCAGCAAAGGATGACACCCCAGCAGAAGACATTCACTCCAAGGACTTTGGATACGGGAAACCGCTGTAAGAGGGTTCCCTGCGGAATTTCCGCCACGGCATATGCAATGAAAAATGCGGTTGCAAGCCAGGAGAAATCGTTTCCTGACATTCCCAAGTCACTCTGCAACCCCATTACATTTGCGTACTGTTTTTGTCAGTGGATGCCAATTGTCCTTTTAGTGAAAAGATTTCAGACAACGTACGTTAATTGAAATTTTATCGATCATTTGAAGAAAATAGGTCAAAAACATGATCGGTAAGATATGCCAATCGATCTTGCGCAATAGCCTTTTGTCATCGCTGGTCATACTGCCCAAGGCATAGTCTTCAGGCAGGCTTTCCTTTGTTGAGAGCTCGTCCTTCTTGTCCATGACTGGCGAATACCTATGTGGGTGCTCACAAAAGTATAGAGAACACGGTGTTGCATGATGCTGGCCGGTGGCACTTTTAAGACAAAGACCGATAACCCAGCGAGCACAAGATAGCGACCAGCATGAGTCGCCCCAAGCTTGCTTTCCCCGGATTTTAATTGGCCTGGACTCGTTATTGGGGGGAGGCGAAATGAATTGGGCAAGGATCGGCTGCGGAGAAGCCAAGAAATGCAGCCGTCGGATAGATAAACGACCCCTGGCTTTCGGTCTCGGCGCCGTCGCTTCCCAAGATAAGAGCGGCCGTCGCTGGAAAGCCGTGGAAGATGGTACCATCCGACGCAGTGAACAAAATAGCTTCAGGTTTTGGAGAGAAGACTCAGTATATATTTCTAGTATTAATCTTGCTATCGTTATTTTTTTTTATCTCACGGCTTCCTCACGTCTGTAGTTCTCTGATATTGCACCTAAGCAATGCCTTCACGTACCGACTCGCCGCTTCAAGCCGCCATTATCGGTGCCGGTCTCGGTGGCTTAGCAGCTGCAGTTGCCTTGCGCCGCCAGGGCCATGCTGTCACGGTTTATGAAAGATACGATTTTGCCGGCGAGGTGGGCGCCTCGCTCAGTGCTGCCTCGAATGGGTCGCGCTTCCTAGAGGAATGGGGCGTGGATGTCAAAGCTGCAAAACCGGTATGAAAGATAGGCTTCCGGAGATGCTCTGTCATAGCACTCTAATTCAGAAATAGGTGATTCTAAAGCAGTTGATTATGCACAACTGGTCCAACGGAGAAGTCCAAAGCACGTATCCACTAGGAGACTACAAATCCAAATTTGGCACAGTACGATGACAGTCCGCGACATATCCAGAATCTCACTCTAATATTCTAACATTCACAGGACTACAACAACTTCCATCGGATTGATATCCACAGAGAGCTTCTCAAATCAGCCTTTGAGGTGCCCGGCGAAGGCTCTCCTTGCGAGCTAAAGGTGAACCATAAATGTGTCGAGGTAAATCCAGATGAAGGAACTCTTCGCTTCGAGAATGGAGAGACTTCAACTGCAGATATTATCGTTGCGGCGGATGGAATACGAGTAAGCGCATACCTCATATAAACTACCCCTGTACGGAAGCTAATGAAATCATGTGAAGTCTCTGGCAAGAGGCATGATTGGAATCACCCCCGATTTTGAGATGTCGACCTCTTGCTGCTATCGGTGCATCATTGGGGCCGACAAGCTTCGGTCCCTAGGGCTAGAGGATTATATCTCGAACGAAGCAATTGAATATTGGGGTGGGTTTGGGATTAACAAGATTGTCATGTCGCCATGCAGCAATGGCGAGGTTGTGAGTTGTTACTGCTTCTACCCAGCGTCTGTCAACAACCTACGCGAAGACGGTTGGAATATCAGTGCCTCGCCGCAGCAATTAGTCGACACATTTCCAGACCTCGACCCAAGAATGAAAACTTTGATGCTCAACGCTGAGGATATCAAGATGTGGCGGTGTATGTCGCCCGTGCCCGGCTTGGGAGAAGATATTTCTGACTAGAAAAATAGTATACAGACACCAACCATACCCATACTGGGTTAAAGGGAAGGTCTGTCTCTTGGGTGACGCCGGTATGTATCATGTCCGAAAGTTCAACCCTACCAATTGACTGACCGGAGATAGCTCATCCAATGATGCCTGATCAATCTCAGGGATCTTGCATGGCCTTTGAAGACGCTGGTGCTTTGGGACTTGTTTTCAATAAAAATTTCCGCGAGGATTATAACGTGGCAGAAGGGCTGGCGCTCTATGAAAAGCTTCGTAAGGAACGAGCAACTCGCGTCCAGGAGGCAAGTTTCCGTGCCCGCGAGAATCTGAGCGAGCGAATTGGTTGGAGCTCTTCCACCGACCGACCGGGGAAGTTGACTATTGAGGAGGTTTGTGGATATAATATGAGGGATCATTTAGAAAGTTTGCTGGCAGAGGGGAGAAAGAAAGAATTGTAAAGTGGATCTCAATCTGGCATGGAATTGAAATCATAAATTATCTCGTTTTTATCATCACATATATATCCGGTATTACACGGTATTATCTTAAATAAATACCACCCCTGGGAATTTGTTATAGCGTACTGCAGCCCAGTTGAAATCTGATGCACAGCCATCCCAGACCGTCTCTAGAAGCTGTCGCGCGTATTGGATATGGCCAAATCCCAGAGTGTTTTCCATCACCATCAGGCGCTCTTTTACCATCATGCGTCGTTCAATGCTGACACTGCTAGACCCAGCAATCACCAAGGGAAATAGAAGGCAGCCTTCTACTCGACTTGCGTAAGGAACCTTCTGAACCGCATCAAGAATCGCTGTGATGGCTTGCTCCACAAATTTATGGAGCGGGTCGTATCCTTCCACCACCTGGTGCAAGCGCAGTCGGATCGCCCATTCAAACGCAGTTGTAGCGCGCTCCGTGTCGGGTTCCTGTTCTGCAACCTGGTCGTGGTCCACTCTCCATTCGTTGATACGGCATTCCAATTGGGTTGCCGCAGCCCGGAAGCCAATTTCGGATAGCTCATCAATACGCTTGCTGCGATGATTGGCCAGCAAGTTGACCATTCCCAGATAGTCTAACAACGCGGGAGATATGCCGTAAATGGCATCGGTGGATTGATTCCGGCCTAGCTCAGGCATACTGTTTCGTCGGAAAGAGGTAGTAATCTCGGCCATGGTGTCGCCATTATGCAGGAGGGGAGCCTTGCACCGTGAGATTGTCGACATTGAGTCTAGATAGTGGAAAAGGCTGATACAGAAAGTCCACTGATCGTTTGAAATAAGAGATTGGAATGCGGGAGATTTAAGGATTGCACTCGCCGCCTTGAGATGCCATTTCCAGACCTTTGAAGTGCCGTCAAATAGCTCTGTCAAACAGAGCAGAAGGACCGTGGCACAGGCTTCAAAGATGCATTGAGGATCTGATCGACCTAGGAGTGTGTTGACATGGGCTAGTGCTATTCATGACGTCAGTTGATGTTAGGCTCACAAGTTTGATACATATCGACCGTACCTTGGCCCTGGTGCTTCAAAGCGCATCCCCAAATACTGGGGTAGACGCGTCTCCAATGACATCCACTGAGACTCAATATGATACTAGTTACGGCATCGGAAGCCGCCGCCAGTGGTAAAAGTGTCACAAGGAATGGATTTCGATCGGGATCATGTGAACGGGACAAAGCCCGTGCCACCACGTGGATATAGTGGTTGAATAGCGACCGGTCTTCGTTGCTGCGAAGAAATGGGTTAGTGGAGATTGGGGAGCGATCCAGAGGTAGTATGACGGCGTTCTGTTCCGGTAGAGGATGAGGGAAGAGCGTGGCAATAAACTCATCGTCGTCATCCGGGGTGATGGACCCAAGCACTTGCGGATGTCCGTCGGAAGACTCAATCGGATCTTCGGGAGAGGCCGTCGCATGCGATTCTGATGATTCTGATGATTCTGATGAAGCGGCCCTGTCACGAGACAGTCGTCTAGTATCCGCTAGCCACTGACAGGGGAGATTTAAGCGTCGGCAATCGCTGCATCGTGGGCGGGTCTCATCGCACTTCTTCTTCCTAAATGAGCCCTCATAGTCAGCCCAGCTTCGGATGCAATCCTACCGGGCAGCTCCACTGCGGATATCGGATTTACCTCGCCTTGCAGGAAAGACATCCGCCACGGGAGCGCGATGCCCGGGGTCGCCGGAGCGCCGCCACGGGTAATGAAAGATCGACGGTCTCCTTTGCGGAGGGACTGCGTGGTTTACAATCGTGACCCAGGCCTAGAAACAATCAGTAAATTGATTGAAGCCATTGTGAATAACTCGGGCCATCATGGCAAGAGATGTCGTACGCTTGCACCGGGAGCAGGGCTCGTTGCCGTCACAGCGTTGCTTCTAGTGCATATGGGTGTGATAAGCAATGGGCCCTTGATCGAGGGTCAGGGTATGATACTAACAATGCGAGCACAACGGGCACAGACTCGACCAGATGGGTTCATGGCGGACATGAGCCGGCAGCGATAGCAGTCCACGGCTTCAGGATAAGAGCAGAAGCGGGGAGAAGTCGTCGAAGCGACGGGCTTTTCAGCCCCCTAGACCTCTTATCAGTTGTATCCGATCCGACGGCGCCTTGATAAGAGAGGCGAGGGGAGGCCAACCAGGCCAATCCTCAAATAGAAGTGACATGGTCTGTGGCGCCTATCCTTTACCGAACACGGCTAAGCTGGAGATTGTCCTTTGTCAACCGAGACCAGTGGAGGTCAACACAGCTCGGCTTCATTGCCGCCCAGTGCGGGGGTTTGTTGTGTTTGACTCCGCTGTGTTTCCCGCGCCGTCCCCGCGCCGTCCCCGCGCCCGGGCGAGTACATGAATTCTGTGCACCGAGGGCTTGCTGTCCTGGGTAGTTACTGGAGCTTTAGAGCCCGTCACTGTGAGTATTTGCAATACTCGAGCTTGCCAAGTTGTGGCAATTTATTGAGCGCTAGGTTGGGATGGTAGAGAATGTTGGGAAGGAAAGAATACCGAAGGCGGGTCATTTTGGGGAGGTAAGGATAAAAGTACAAAAGCAAAGATGAGAGAAAGGAACAGGTGTTCAAATGGCGATAGACCTATTTGGCACTCATATACAGGGGGAATTCGAACAAAGAGAAGTTGATCCAGGTGGTTCCTGTAAATGGGTATCTGGATCCTGACGGGGATTGAGAAGCCATTTTGCAGGCCGAATTCAGTCGGACCGAAGCAGAACCTGATGTTCGTTGTACTGATTTAATGGAGTGTTGTACTGTATCATTTATCATATTGGCAGGCAGCATATCCCCCTATATTTGAATATCGTTCGACAACCTAGATCATTTGTGGGCCAGAATGGACTATAAAGCAAAAAATAGCATTGAATAGCTAAGAAAGACTAAGAATGCCAAGCTGGATAGTGCATTAATCCAAAAACCCGAAAGGCCCATCCTGCAACTTTATCTGGTCTCATCGACTAGAGGCACCAATGCAGATTCGCAGATCCTTGATAGAATCGTATGTCATGTTAAGTAGGGAGGAAGTCTTCTGGATTTCATTAAAGAAACATTCAGACATAAACCCTTTGTGACATATCAAACTCATCACTTTTGACCGGACGAGGAAGATGAAGGCGGCGTGTAGGTAGCCTGACCCTTGCCATTATTGTAGTAGGTGCTTCCGTTCGGGTTAGAGTAATAGTAGGAACCGTCACTGTCAGACTGCTCAGTACCCTAATCTTTCTCGCCCCTTCACGTCGTCTGTCTCAACCGAACCAAGGCGGGTCATACCAGTTTGAATAATGGTAGCTATTCTGATTCGGAGCATCAGGTCCGTAGTTGCGGCTACAGTAGTGGTTTCCCTGAGTCTATGGTCAGTATATCATGAATTATTCAGTTCTATCCGCATGGGCCGAGGGAGTGATAGATATCTGACACTAGTATTAGTTCCCGAGCTTTTGTACGTGTATGAACATCCCTTGCTGTTGATCGGCATGTTGATCGGAGCAAAAAGGAGTTTTGTGAGAAGAAGCAGAGGAAAGAAGGATTATGGAATCGTCGGCTATATCGAAGGGATGAGTAGGGGGTTAGTCAGACCAAGATAGAGGCTGGTAAATAAGCCGCAGAAGATTGAAGGAGCAGATCAGTACACCCGTGAATGGAACGAGAAGAAACAATCCAGACTGCGGTCGAGCAGAGTAGGTGAGTTTGAGGCCTATTGGCTTAGAAAGTTGAGAAGTTGATAGATCCAAACTCGACCCCTCTTTTACACGTGACATTGGATGCGAACCCAAACTTGAAAGGTCGATTAAGTAGTCGTGGTAAGAGTGACGAAATTCTGTTCCGCTAAGAACCTGGTTGGTCTTGTTGTACGGAAGCAAGATTAGGTTACCAAGCAGCAAGAAATATCTTCTTAATATCGACCAAGATGGTTTTAGTTGTTCATAACTTCAGATCATCAATTCTATTAAATTCTATACAGCTGTCGCCTCATCAATGCTATCCACAGGCCACAGAATCGTTAATCTATCACTCGTTCACCAAGACCAGGCGGTACCGAGCGTTTCCAGCGTCCATATCCTGGATGGCCTGGTTGGCCTCCTTCATGGGTCGCTCTTCCACCCATGGGTGGATGTTCTTAATCGCGGCCAGCTCCAGCATCTCTCGGATTTCCTCGGGGCTACCGATCAGTGAGCCGCCCAACTTGATTCCCTTCATAATCAATGCGAATGCTGGAATCTCAAGACCGCCGTCTTCGGGAGCACCCAGCTGTACAAAAGTGCCCCGGGTCCGGAGCAGTTGAGAGTACTGGATAATGGGCATCTTGGAGGAGGACACCGTCGAAATGATAAGGTCAAGGGACTGCGCATGTTTCTGGGCCCAGTCTACATCTTCATCTGTCGCGATGTAGGCATCCGCTCCAAGCTTAAGCGAATCTGCCTTCTTGTTGGCCTTGCGAGAGATTGCTACGACGTAGTCGGCACCCAAAGCCTTGGCGAAGAGAATACCAAAGTGACCCAGTCCACCAACACCGATGATGCCGACCCTCTTGCCAGGACCACAGCCATGCTGCTTTAGAGGGGAGTATGTCGTGATACCACCACAAAGCATGGGCGCGGCTTCTGCGGAGGGAATAGCGTCGGGAATCTTGACGACAAAGTGCGAGGGTGATCGGTTATACAACGAGTATCCGCCGTAGGACTTGCCTCCATTGGCAAATGTTCCATTGTATGTGCCGACCATGCGGTTGCAGTGTTGCTCCAAGCCAGTTGCGCAAGCCTCACAATCACCATCCTTATTCAGGCAAGCACCGCTCTGTGCACCCACACCCACCCGGTCGCCGACCTTGATATTTCCTTCGGCCTTGGAGCCGACCCGAACAGCGATGCCGACGACCTCATGCCCAACACAGCATGGGTAAGTAGTTGGACCCTATACAAATGGACGGCATGAATTAGTGTCATATATCCAACCGAGTTGAAACTAGGCTGTCAACATACCCATCCACTGCGCAGCGTATGCATGTCCGAGCCACAAATACCACAATGCGTGACTTTCATATCAATATCGGTCTCTTCCCAAGGCTTGGGCTCGAACTCCTGCCAAACCATTTTGCCATTGGCCGCCTCCTTGTCAAGGCCCATCCAGCCCTCAAACTTGTAATCGGTGGATCCCATGATGAAAAGGTTGTCTTTAGTTTGTTTGAAAGATATGGATTGAGATATAATAACGGCTTCCTTGATTCAGGGTCTCGCCGTGCCCTTTATATAACCTATCAACTCTCATCGAATCGCTCAAACTGGACCATGGAAAATTCTCGCACAATTCCATACTGGGTCCCGTTGTGCAAAACAAGATTCGGTCAGCGGCTGTAAACGCTCCACTTGATCCATTGATTGAAAGTCATCACGGCTTTAATGAGTTTATGTCCGTTCTCGATACACGACACGCTATCTCTCTCGTTGCTTGGTGGCGATGACAAGACATAACGGGAAAAGACAGCATAAGTCCGTGGATTTCAGTGCTAGCCAACCAATTTTATTGGCCGATCGATGCCACAAGCGTGGCGCATTAAGATTTTTAAAGTTCTGCAGGGCAGTCCCTGGGTCTTGCTGACAGTCATCAGTTAGTTATCCCCGAGAGAATTCGGCCCGGGAACCCGGTTTTCAGGGCAAGTGGAGACCGGACCAGACGGAAGCACATTACTCAGCGCCAAATTTTTGCAAATTTGGCTCCTGTGATGAATAATGGCAGTTTGGGTAGCACAATGTCATCCGGACTTTGCAGGATTGTTCGATGCTGGGCTCATTCTATTATGAAACTGGGAAGTTCTTCTGAAGGCGTAAGGCTCGAAAGTGAGCCAGACCCATGAATCAGATCGATGGTCCTCCCTTTTAACATCTGATCAAATGAACCAAACATGTTCCCACCCCCCAAAATGAAACATGAGATAGCCACAGGCACCATCCGAATTGAATTTCTGATGACATCAATGCTATGCTGAGCTAGCAGACTGATAAACTAAAGGCTGTCAGTATCTTGGAGAAAGCTGGCACGGCACCTCATGGGACGATACCCACCTAGGTCCTGTCTTTATTGCCAAGGGCAAGTACCCATATCTAATGTGGTCGACTGTCTTCGTCCATTGGCCATCAAACATCTGATTTGTCATTCGTGATCTATCCAAATTTGGGGTTGTTGAGCCGCGACATGGCATTGTCTCACGTGGTGGACACTCCAACAAATCAAAGTGGTTCGAATTCTTAAGTCTTCATAGCGTATCGATATTGAGCAGATCGGTGTGCTACACGAACCTGTAATATTGAAGAATCTCTAGCAATCGAAGTGTGCCGCAAGTACGTGTAGATTGGCATCGTATATATGACCCCATAGTCACATATGTATATCTCATCACAAGGAGCATACGTTGCAAAGTATTAGAAATTATTCAAGGTAATCAAATGGACCAGAAGGCGTATGAGAATCGATAAATAGCTGGACAGGAAAAAAACACTAGTTAATACTTTGCTGCGGCTTGAAAGACTGCTTGCTTAGTGATCACCAGGTTTGCCTTAGCGCGGTCGGCAAATCGAGCCTGAAGTGGAGCGAGGATGATGCAATCGGGGCGGCAGATGGCGATCAACAGATTTCTCTAATGCGCCCGCGGGCATTATTATTGTGATGGGGACTATTTGCATATTGTAGTTATCGGAACTTGAAGTTAGGCGAGCATTAGACAATTACCCACGTGCAGTCGGAAAATTGTTAATGAGAAAAAGCATAGATTAGATTACCACAAGGTTGAAGACATATGTTCAAAGGTGCGCTAATACTTCCCCCACGGGCACGTCTGTTTCGACTCCACTCGAACCTCTTGATTTAAGTATGGCAAACAAATCGAGTTCTTACTGTATTCCTTTACACCCGACTACCCCTTCTTGACCCACTTTACACCCACAATGGCGTGCTTTGAGATCGCGATGATAACACAGGCGTCTTTGCATAGCCAGTCTGTCTTTAATCTGGCAATATCACGGAGCATTATGATTAGTGCGGGCCTATGGTGCAATAATGTAATTTCCTTTGATTTTAAAGGTCGAGTTCCCTGAGCCACGCGAGATAAGAAGCTCGCCGTTTTCATCCATTGCAAACCGACACCGTGCCTTATTGTTTTTGGGGATTTGGATCTGTTGCTTTCTCTGTAATAAGGAGACATCGCTTGAGTGACTCACTCTCGATTCGGCGCATCGAGGGTGTACATACTTTGTCCTCGATCTGCATCATGGCCGCCAATTCACCATACGGGACCGACGATTTGGCCACAGCTGCCCCGCAAAATTCCGAAGACATCGCAAGGCCTTGCACAATCCAACGCAATGAAAATGATGTTCAAGATGAAGAAAGCCCTCTGCTCCCATCCTTAGATTCTCCAGAGACGAAAATTAAGGCCCTAACTGGGGTGGGCACCATCATTGCGGTACTGTTGCTGGGTATGAGACTAATTTCATCATGAAACCCCCGCAACCGACTCCGCTGACGAGCTCATTTATGCTAGGCGAGTTCATATCAAATGCTGATGCCACGCTCGTAATGGCCGCCGCTGGTCGGGTATCCTCCGAGTTCAACAAATTACGCGATGCAAGTTGGTTATCAACGGGATATACTCTGGGCCTCTGTGCGGCACAACCGTTGGTATGCGAAGTCCATTCCAGATGAATGGAGAAGAAAATCGATGCTGACAGTGCATAGTACGGGAAACTAAGTGATATTTACGGTCGTAAACCGTTACTGTTGATCTCATACTTGTTATTCGCAGTGGGGTGCATAATTTGGTAGGTTGCAATGCGGGGATTTGCCCCAAAGCCCAGTGAACTCTTGCTAATTCTCTCTCTTCTGCTCAGTGGTCTCGGGTCCCAAATGTGGATCGTAATACTCGGCCGAGCCATCAGTGGACTAGGAGGCGCTGGAACAATGACAATAAGCTCTGTGATCATCACCGGTATGCACGAAACTTGGAATTACGAGTTTCGCGAACCCATCAATTGACCGGATCTAGACATTGTTCCCAAGCGTGAAGTCGCTACGTGGAGGGCATACGTCAATATTTCAATGACTCTTGGCCGGAGTGTCGGCGGCCCATTGGGTGGCTGGCTCAGTGATACGATTGGATGGAGATGGTGAGTTAATCCTGAAATCTGAGCACTTGAGAGGACTTCCGTTAATGTGCGAATTTACTGGCACATAGGCTATTTCTTCTCCAAGCTCCGTTCGTTGCCTTGGCGGCACTCCTAGTGATCGTAAAGCTCAACGTTGTCTATCCCCCATCTGCCACAACTACAAAGGGTACGCTGGCACGACTTCGTGACGTCGACTTCCTGGGAACCGCCCTACTTGGTACGGCAATCATCGCCCTAACAGGCTTGCTCGACCAAGGAGGCAAATCATTTCCTTGGCGGTCATGGGTGACTGTTGTTCTTGCGGTCAGCGGAGTCCTTCTACTTGTCGTGTTTGTGCTTGTAGAAGCCTACGTCGCCAAGGACCCCATTTTTAATTTGCGCATTCTTCGGAGATCGAATGTGGCCACAGGTTATATAATAGGATCGCTCCAAATTACAGCACAACTGGCGATGATGTTTTCAGTTCCACTTTATTTCCAGGTCACCCAGCGCGCCTCAACCACAGCTTCAGGTGGACATTTGGTTCCGGCCGTCATCGGAAACACCTTGGGTGGCCTTCTTGCTGGTGGAGTTATCAGACGTACGGGTCATTATAAAGTATTGCTCATTCTTGCAGGTCTGGTGGCATCGATTACCTACGCACTTCTTTATCTGTACTGGAACGGGACGACCGGCTTCTGGGAATCTCTGTTCATTATCCCTGGTGGCATGGGAACCGGCATTGCATCCGCGTCATCATTCATTGCAATAACTTCTCGTCTACCGGCGGAGGAAGTGGCGATGGCAACAGCCGGCTATATGCTGATCATTGGGTTTGCCATGACCGCTGGAGTCACAACATGCAACACTCTCCTTGGTATGGAATTTTATCGCCAACTTCGCCAGAATCTCCAAGGACCAGGCTCAGAAAAAGTAAATATTTCGAAAACCACTCCGGTCTGAAAGATCATTGCCCTTGCTAACTATACCAGGTCATTCGACGTGCCATGGCAGATACCAATTATATTGCAAATCTTTCTGGTCGTCTTCGAGATATTGTCGTTGATTGTTACCTCGCAGGTCTTAAGCACACGTACCGTAAGTTCTATGCCGCCCGCCTCCCTAACTTTGCTGGAATCACCCTAAAGTCTTTCAGTCTTCTCTCTCGGGTGTTCTCTGGTGGCTGCATTGTTTGGACTATTGATTCGACACCACCAAATATAGAAGAAAAAAGTAGGATACCGCAAAATAGAGTAATTTCATTCGACCAAAACCCATTCATTTCAAATGGACCCTTCTTATCATTCAGCCATGATTTATGACACATCTCCATGAAAAAAAGAGCTAAGTTCACGTATTCCTGTTCAAAGCCTGATTCATCGCCAAGTATCACTCTTGGTAACTGCGGTAGTCGCACACGCGGCTGGCACGGTGTAAGAACGGTTCGGATCACTTTCCCATTCAATAGTGCCATCACTCTCAATCCGAATGTACTTATACTCGAAGCTGGTTCCTGCTGGCAGGGTGACTGTCACGAACCAAAGATGATTACTGTCGGTATAATCTGCAGCACTGAGCGCCACAGCATCATCTGTATCCCAGGAACCGAGTTGGCTGATAGATCCTGCAAGTTTAATGTTCTCACCATAGTAGGTGGTCGCAATGAGATCAAATGTCACCGCTACGGCGGTTGGAGTGGTACATGACGTCGTCGACGTTGTGCTTGTGGATTTGGTAGTTGTAGTACTTGTTGTAGCCTTGGTGCCTGTTGAGGTCGTGGTAGTAGTTGAGCCGGATCCGCTAGTCAAAGTTGTTGGCCAGGCTGTGTTTGTTGCAGTGCTGTAAGTGCCTGTTGCTGAGGTCGATTTACAGGTCGCAGGCACGCTGCTAGCAGATGTTTCGCCCCATGCTGGAGGAACGATTGAGTTCCGCCGCATATTAGCCGTCAAAAGGGCTGCATAAGACCATGTTAGATCGCGTGCTGATTCTTGCGAGCCATCAGATTTGGAGAATTGCTCGGAGAGCGATCCATTGCTCATCGCGTACTCTTCCTAAGAAAATGAATCCACCATCAGCTCTATTCGTTGAAAGAAGTGAAGCCCATCTGCTACTTACAACGACACTCATATATCCGTCAGCGTAAGTTTTCACAGCGCTCACGATAGTCGAGTATGTGGCACTCGAGGAGGAGTATGTTCCTGTTGCAGCCGAGCTGTATAGATCCTGGAAGAAAGCCAAGGAAACTGAGTCAATCGTCAAAGAGCCGACATTATCCCATTGATAAAGCGCGTCATATAGTTGTTCAGCTGCAGCCAAGGTACACAGATACCAAGGATTGCCATTATAGTAAGAATCTTCGGGGTATCGACCAACGGCGACTGCAACACCTTCAGATATACCAGAATTCAAGCTATAGACCGAACGGAAAGAGTCAGTGACCACTTTGTGGTTGGCCAATGCTCGAGAGGAGCATGGTTGGAAAGTTGTACTATCACAAGCAGCTTCTGGGTCGAAGGTGTGAATGCTGCCCAGAATGGTATTGACATCTTTCCCAGTGCGGCTGCTGCCAAAGTTGGCCAGGATATAAGATCCAGTCCAGAATGATTGCAAGAAACAGAGCACCTGTGGTGCCTGGGAGTCACAATAAGAGCAAGATGAGCCCACTTGGCTGGCAAATTTACTGCCTTCCACAAGAGCACGATGCTGAACAGCAATTGTGAAGAATGATTCTCCACTGACTTCTTCCCAGAGATCTGCTTCTTGTTAGGAAGCCAGACATTTAGATAGATCGAGGGTGTAATACTGACCATATCCAGAGCTATTCCAGTACTGTGTCACGTAAGAGAGATCATTGCGCACGATTGGCCAGACAATATTTGTCGCCTCAGTGGTATAACCATTGTCCTGGAATATCATTGTTAGGTTCAAATAAAGTACTAGAAAGTGCAGGACGTACAATCAACCACTGGCCGAACGCAATCAATGCTGTGGCCCGCAATGCAGGACCGTCACGCTGAGGACGCCCCCAAGAGCCTGTATAGGCTGTCTCATCCACATTAAACTTGGGCTCCCCGAGACCACCACTGGATAGACTTCCTGATGGGTTCGAAACGGTCTGGATATATGCCTGTGCGCTGATATATTCTTCAATGACATCAAGTAGGTCTGTGTCGCCATTTTTAAATAAATCAACCAAAGTCTTCATGACCAAGGCAGAATCACGAGTCCATGTATAGTAATCTTCCTAATATCAGCATATAATTTTAATCTATTGCAAGGCACAAAACCTACAGTCAGGGCTGCTTGTGCTTGGGCTAGCAATCACAATCCCGGGATCTGCACTTGCTGCATAGGCACCGCTTGATCCAATGTTATCAAGAATGCCTTGTCTAGCAATGGTTGTCTCGGACGAAAGCCAGCTATCCAGACTAGAAGTTGCCCGGGGTGCCAGCTGTGGTGCAGCAACTGCGGCAACTGCGGCCTGGCTGAAGGCGAGCGCGTATAGCGCAGCCCGGAGATGAGGTGCCATCATTCACGACTTTAGAAGGTTTTCCGTTCTGGTATCTTTATTCCTGAAGGAAATTTGAGCCCTTTTATGTCCACGCAGGCGAGAGAGGCCAGCCTCGCTTGGAGTGAGTTGGTAATTGCTGCACTAAGGAGCAGATTGCAGGGGCCGCGAATGGTGCAGGGGTGGAGAAACGCAGCGAAGCGGAGATCGACAGGCTGTGGCGTAGCCCATCAGGTGCACTTCATTGCGTTTCCTGCATTTTTTTTCAAAAGCGCCCTTCGGCACCTAGCTTGGACGAATTCAATATCCGATGGATGCACCTCCTATCACGTTGAATCACCTGCGATCGGCGGATAAATAAAGTTGAATATCTTTACCCTCTTCAGCAGCAGTGGGGATCCTCTATACATCGTTGTTGATCTTGAGATTTTTCCTGAACCTGACGATCGTGTTCATTATGCCGTGATACCAATATTCTCTCCTCTCCTCCATTTAGGATTCATTCAGGATTTAGAACATTATGGATGTATGGGACTAAGCACAGAATGGCGTACGCAAGACTAACGATGGCATGCACTAGACTGTCTGCATCTCCGAGAGAGGAGTCGACAACCCCGCAGATTCTCCGTCCCCTGTCTATTGCCTCCGGATCCCCTAGGAATGTGGCCACCAATCATGTGGATTGCTCTGCCTCCGTCCCTGGCAGCGTCTGCTCCGTCGACGAAGGAGGCGTTTCGTCAGAAAAGGCGATCTGCATGTGAACTACTCCGGACCTGCGGCTTCCGGGGTCAAGAGCCGATATTTTACCCTGCAAAATGTGGAGCCGTGAAGAATCCCGATCCACTGTGACCGCCAGCGCCGGAGAATCTACTAATTACAGAATGGCGTTGCCTGCTAGCGTTTACCTCCAAGGTAGCGTCGGGTTTGCCGACCACCGGAGTTGATTCTTTTTTGGACGGAGTTACGGGTTCCTAGCTTTCCGTACGGCAAAGCTCGCTCGCCTCCTACTGACGGTCCGGTGAAGTCAAATACTGCGAAGAAAAAGGTGGCACAGAGACCTGAAACAATCCCCCGCGAGGAACTTGGGCAGCGGACACGAGTTGAATTCATTCGTCCACGAGTCCGATAGATGCGGCCCGAGCCCATGTGGAAGGTTTCGAATCAGGGGTTAGAGGTGGTCATAGAGCCCATAAGGCTTGCTATTGATGTGGAGAACCCATGTATAAACCTAGGGCTGGAACACAGCCTTCAATCTCTGGCACAGCAAGTCGCACTTCATCTCAAAAGCCGTCGACTCCTGAGCACAAATGGCGGGAAGCGTGAAGAAGCTGGCATTCATTTTCCCCCTTCTCCTGGCGAAGGCCGTCATTGGCCTCACCCCAGCAGAATGGCGAAGTCAATCCATCTACTTTCTCCTGACGGATCGCTTTGGTCGAACCGATAATTCCACCACAGCTTCCTGTGATGTTAGCGATCGGGTATAGTCTCATAGCGGCCCTTCTACGCCGATCAGATTCTGACTTGGATAGATTTATTGTGGCGGTAGTTGGCAGGGAATTATCAACCATGTATGCCCATTTTATCAATTCAATTCTTCAAACCCAGCCCTAACTCGATTCAGCTGGACTATATTCAGGGCATGGGTTTCACAGCTATCTGGATCACGCCTGTGACGGAGCAATTGCCACAAGATACTGGATATGGAGAAGCCTATCACGGATATTGGCAGCAGGAAATGTCAGACTCGAGTTCTCAAGTCAATTAGAATGAAGCTGAACCTAACAGATACAACATAAACTCAAACTATGGCACTTCTGCTGATTTGCTAGCTCTTTCAGAGGCCTTGCATAATCGAGGAATGTACTTGATGGTCGATGTCGTGGCGAATCATATGGTCAGCTGCGCAAATCTCCCATATCGCAGGGCATTTCTTAATGAATGAATAGGGATACAACGGAGCTGGCAACACTGTGGACTATAGTGTTTTCAGCCCATTTGATTCTTCTTCATATTTCCATTCATACTGCTTGATCAGTGATTATTCAAATCAGACCAATGTCGAGGACTGCTGGCTTGGTGATACAACCGTCTCCCTTCCTGATCTGAATACAGAGTTATCATCAGTACAAACAATATGGTATGATTGGGTTGCTGAATTAGTATCAAATTACTCCAGTGAGTGGCTATTTTTCTAACTTTGCCTTTGGTACTGCTGCTGACACAAGAAAGTCGACGGTCTACGCATTGACACTGTTAAACACGTCCAGAAGTCATTTTGGCCTGACTATAATACAGCCGCCGGAGTCTATTGTGTCGGTGAAGTCTATGATGGAGATCCTTCATACACCTGCCCTTATCAGGACTACCTAGATGCGGTTCTAAACTACCCAATGTATGTGACATTCAAATCGTTTGAGCTGTTTTCTAATCAAAAACAGCTACTTTCAATTATTGTATGCTTTTGAGTCATCCAGTGGAAGTATCAGTGATCTATATAATATGATTAGCTCTGTCGCATCAGACTGCGTTGATCCTACATTGCTAGGAAACTTCATCGAAAATCACGACAATCCCCGATTTGCATAGTATTTCTCCCTTCATTACACAAATAAAGTATTGACTGACTAGTCATTCAGCTACACTAGCGACTATTCTCAGGCTAAGAATGCCATTTCTTTCCTCTTCTTCTCTGATGGAATTCCAATTATTTATGCTGGCCAAGAACAACACTATAGTGGTGGCAGTGACCCGGCCAATCGTGAGGCCACTTGGCTATCCGGATATTCCACCACTGCTGAGCTATACACGTTTATTGCCTCTGCAAATAAGATTCGCGCGTTAGCAGTTTCGTCCGATTCATCATACCTTACATCTCAGGTGGGTTATCCCTTTAGTCTATATAACGAGTCGAAGCTTACCATTACCACGCTCCAGAACAACGCTTTCTATACAGACAGCCATACGCTTGCGATGAAGAAGGGTACAAGCGGATCGCAGATCATCACGGTTCTTTCAAATTATGGAGCATCTGGAAGTTCGTATACTCTCACCCTTAGTGGGAGTGGTTATTCGTCTGGTACCAAGCTTATGGAAATGTTCACATGTACATCTGTTACTGTGGACTCAAGTGGAGCGATCGCGGTATCCATGGTTTCTGGGCTGCCTCGTGTTTTCATGCTTGCTTCATCGGCCAGCTCTCTTTGTAGCTCATCTAGCTCAACGACGTCCACGACTAGCACTACTTCGACAGCCACGAAGACAACATCAGCTACCACTCTGACAACGACCACCAGCAGCAAATCAACAGCATCTACAAGTACTAGTTGCACCCAGGCCACCGCACTTCCAGTTCTTTTCGAGGAATATGTGACTACTACCTATGGAGAGAACATTTACATCTCAGGATCTATCAGCGAACTTGGTGATTGGGACACTGACGATGCAGTTGCTTTGTCTGCGGACAAATATACTTCGTCAAGCCACCTGTGGTATGTGGTAGTAAATATCCCTGTGGGTACTTCGTTCGAATACAAGTATATCGAGAAGACGGACGGTACTACTTCGATTAAGTGGGAGAGTGATCCCAACCGATCATATACGGTCCCAACTGGCTGCTCAGGGTCAACCGCAACCGTGACTGCAACATGGAGGTAGCTTTTTTCATACGCAATCGTGGCTTATTGATATTAGTCGTATTCGAATATCATATTATAGTTTCCTTGATGTCTCTTAAGCAGAGCCTTCTAACTTGAAAATCAAAACTATAATATTTTCATAAAATTATATCCACAATAACAAGAGATCCTGGTAAAGATAGGGGTTATAGGACAAGAGATTCGTCAATGAGGGCGAATCACTTGCTAATTGGTCAGTAAGAATGGCCTTTTAACAAAACAAATAAGCTTTTGAAGAGGACATATAAAATATATGACCTGTAATCTTCTTCAAATTAGGAAAGGATATCCAGAGTACTATCAAATTCTTTGAAAATCATACTATTCATGAATATAAACATATTGATAAGAATATTGACAGCTATTCTTCACCTGTCCTTCAACTCTGGTTGAGTGATCATTTAAATATGGAATGATGCGATATTTTCCAAGAGAAAGTCATACGTATCTTGTCGAAAGGTGTCTGCCAGCAAAGTCGCATGGTCGTTGAAGAAGTTCATTAGACTCTGATTGGTACCCCACTGTGGCCAGTCCATGTAATCTGCGGATTGGGTATTAGGATCCATGTTGTAAACGAAGGATAAGTAGTACGAATGAATTGATTTAGATGCATAGTTTGGCAAGATGCCATAGAAGACTTGAAGGATATCTGAGCCGTGGAATGTACCCAGTATTGGGGTTCCGTAGTCATATGATGACAGATATGACCAAGAAGGCACATCAGGCTTGGCTTGGGTTGCTAGTGAGAGAAATGCCCTTCGGGTAATGGTGAATGTGAGATCGCCGAGTATTGCTGCAATTCGCTTATACTGGGAATACCAGTTATTGAAGATGCTTGTTCGGAAGGGAGATCCATCCGTGGTCGTGTCAGGGTAAGTTGCTACTAACTCTTTCAGTTGCTCTTTTGAAGCATCGAAAAAGAAAAGTTCCTGAAGGTAAGTCACAATTTGAGCAGTGGTTGAAATGTTGGATTGGAACAACGCAAATATAGTCCCTTCATCTTCTTGATCGCCCACAATGAAGGGTACCGACGCGTACTTTCCACTCTTCACAAGATTTTCTGGCGAATCCGTGAGAACCGTACCGTCAGGCCGGGGAAGGTATGACAAGGCCACCGAGTTGTACGATAGAATGCCAGGGACTGAGTTCGCGGCATTCAAAAATGTCGTGTAATCCACACCACGCAGGCACTCCAGCGTATCTGTTGCAGTAGCACAGCCGGCCTCTTCCACCACTTTATCGTAGACAGCTTGGCCTTTGGTTCCATCGACGGGATCTGCGGGCACAATACTGCCTGAGTTCATGATTCCCGCACGGAAGAGTGGACTTCCGTTATAAGTATGGTCACCATCGTACAAAGCCATCTGGTCAAAGACGGAAATAGATCCTGCAGACTCGCCCCAGATTGTGACTTTTGATGGATCGCCCCCAAACGCCTTAATGTTATCAGCGACCCATTCGAGAGCAAGCCGCTGATCAAGAAGGCCCAGATTCGCAGAACCATCTTGGAGGATCTCGGCACCTGGCATGAACCCAAAGCCGCCAACACGATAGTTGATGGCCACAAAAACAATTGGCATGTCCAAGTCCATTGACGCAGATACGAGACTGGATCCATCATACATAGCAGTTGAACCTAACTCAAATCCACCACCAAAGATCCAAACCAGAACAGGCAGATCGGCTCCTGCTTCAGTTCCAGATGGACGTCGAATACTCACACTCAAGCAATCTTCCCCTGCATTTGACACTGTTTGGAACAATGGGATGTTTGCTAGCTCCCCAAGAATGGAGATTGGGAAATCGCTCGTGTCAGTTGTGAAGTAGAACTGAGGACATGATTTTGCAGTCCCAGTCGCTTTAACGGTTCCTAGGGAAGTTTGAATCGCTTGAGGTGGCTTTAATCTGAGAGATCCCGTTGGTGCCTGGGCAAATGGTATTCCGTTAAAACTGTCCACACTGTTTGACCCGGCAGAGCCCACGATTGTGGCTTGAGGCTGGTTGATAGTGACTGTCGGAGCGCTGGCTCTCTTATATTTTGCCGGGACACCCCAAACAGCAGGCGTAAGGGCCAGTATAACAAAATGTAGGAAGAGTAGCATGTTGGATATCCGTATCCAGCAGATAGAAGCCGACTTGAGTCACCGCAATGGCAAATTCTTTTATCTCTGCCTACCGCAACATTCCAGTTTTCAAGGGAGGCGCCGAAGGGATGGTCTTAAACCTATCCCAACCTCGCTAGCCATCTTCTGATTGAAGCGTCTTCCAGTCCATGGGAGCAGATGAAAACATGTGGTTCCTCGGTTGACGGTTAACTGAGATCCGTTTGCTCGATCATCTTTGACTTGTAGACAACCCCGCGGCGGGGCAGCGAAGTCTTGGTCAAGATGTGCTTTGACTCAAAAAGGAATATCCGCCGGGCACAAGGTCATGCGGTATGAAGCCCGGAGCAACATTTGTCACTAACCGACTGAGAATCATGGACTCATTTCGGAAAGTCTATTCTGGGCTTTGGGGAGGGGGGGAAGGGGGTTGACACTGGGCATAAGCCGGCGCATTTCGGGGTCCTCCGTGCGCGCCGTAGAAGGTGCGGTCGCAGACTCGCCCAGAGAAATGCTGCCCTAGTCGGCTGACTGGGAAGTCCAGGAATGCGATGGGACTGGCTTGTAGGATGACACCAGTGGCCCTAGGCGAATCCTTGAAGCGGTAGATCCCTACCATTTCGGGACAAACCAGTGGGTCTAGAAGACGATCTTGCGGGGGAAATTGGTTGCATTTCATGCAGAACTCTCGAATAGACCTACCCAGTCGCTCCATCTGGCCGTATCTGCAGGACAATTATCGGAATGGAAATTTTTGCAGGCATATGGTTGAAGCTGTTGCGTCTAGCTACCCGTGATTGGCTATTGCCCCTGTGTCCCTGGCAGCGCTCGGATTGGAACGTCACCAGTGGGAGTTGGAGCAGAGACACAACATAGTCATAGCAAAGAATGTACTTCTAGATGCGCCAGGAAGTGCTCAAATCAAAGTACCGGGTTTAAATACATTCTATCGTAAAGTATAGCGCCCCTCTGCTTCTAGTGCAGGACATCCTCACTCAATGTGGCAACCGCAATATAGCGGTCGGTGTTATACTCCGAATTACTCACAGTTTACCATTCCGACCTCAGAACTCTAGGCCATGGACAAATGCTACGTCATGGTCGAGAATACCACCAAGGTTCTTCTCCCGCAGAAAGTCTAGAATGAATTTTAAACCCAAATATAGTGGTCTTCACGCGAAGCCTGCGGCGCCTTTCCGTTTGAGATCAAGAGTATCTAGTCTATTCATGTGATGATGTGGTATCCAATCTATTTAAGCCAATGACGCCGATGAAACATGCCACTAAAAATGCAAGATATACGAATCCCCTGCGCCTGCATCTGCAGGTCTTCAACGCTCGGCCTGTTGCCAACCTTCCCAGCGCTCAAAGTCCCCCGTGTCTAGGTCGAAGAGGTCCAGCATGCGCCCTACACTTTGGTCGACCAGCTCATCCACCGAGGCAGCTCGGATATAGTATGCTGGGACGGGCGGGAAGATAATGGCCCCTGCGCGGGACACCTCGAGCATATTGCGCAGATGAATATCGCTCAGCGGCGTTTCGCGGGCGACTAGTACTAGTCGTCGTCGCTCCTTGAGCATAACATCGGCGGTGCGGGAGATCAGATCATCACAGAACCCGCTGTGGATGGCAGCCAATGACTTCATGCTGCAAGGGACTACAATCATGCCGTCGGCCTTGAATGAGCCACTGGAGATTGGAGCGGCCATGTCATTAATGGAGTGAACATGGTCGGCTAGAGCTTTGACATTCGACGGGTGATAGTCCGTCTCGTATTTGATAGTCGCCTCGGCCCACTTGCTCATAACCAAATGAGTTTCGACATTCAAGCGACGCAAGGCAATCAAGGCCTTAATTCCGAGGATTGCTCCAGTCGCTCCGGTCATCGCGACAACAATCCGTTTGCGGCGCTGGGCTGGTGGCTGCTGGTGCGCAGAGCTAGGCTTCTCTACAGCCATTGTGCTCTCGGTCGGGCTTGCTCCGTGTGGAGAGGCATGTCCTGACTGAGGAGTTTGTGTTCCAGAAAGTAGGGAGAGCATGATTGATTATGATTGATGACGCAAGTGGTGGTCTTTAATTTTCGTTTTGCAGCAGCTACCACAAGACTGGGTGTGTTGATTATAGTCAAGCAGTGTTGATGAGATGTAAATGTTTCAACTCTTGGCCAGGCTTCGTTCTTTATATTTGAGGCAGTGGCAAGAGCCATCAATTTCAGAATTAATGATTGACTAAAAGTTCTTTAGCACGCGACCAAGCGAATAACGGCAGGGCAGGAAATCTTCATCGGCCCGATCTTCAATGCTCCGAAAAGCATGTCCCGAGCCTCCGATACCGAGCCTCCGAGAGATTTCGAAATACCGGCAATCCGCTCCCGAGTCGATCCACCAAGAGCAACAATGACGCCACCAGGGGGGTTTCCTTTCCTCCAGTTTTCAATATGAAAAGCTTTTGGAAACATTTTGTCTGGTAACAATACTATTTACAATGCAGTTGTTCGTGATCATCAAAGCTAAGCTATTGATTCTTGTCTTTGTCCATCTGAAACACTCTTTCTAATCAATGAGCATCATCGACTTCGACGTACAAGCTTATTCCAAATCATGTAAAGATAACTATGATTCGGGACTCACAAAAACCCGTTTTCCTGGGTAAAATCGAATAAAGGTACTGTAATCACATGTTAGGGCCTGCGGGACGTGCTCATTCTGGTTCCACATACCATTCATAATCGAGTCTAGGTACGTAACAGGTGAGATGTCAAAAGGATTCAACATATCCAAATACCCTTCCTGTCTGCGGAAGACATTAGTCGATATTCTGGAGGGGGGGTTTGCGATTGGACTTACCCAGCACCAGCTGAAGGCCCGGCATTGACACCCGTTGCAGCCCCATTTTCGTGCTCGCCAGCTCCTGTTTCCCATTCTCGGTCCAAAGCGCCCCGCAGGGTCACCAGAGCTCGTATGTGACGGGCTGATAGCCATTGGCTATCACTATCTGAATTTGCACTGCTATCATCAGATGTTCGAGAATCAGATGACGAAAATACACCGATCACCCTTTCCTGCAAACTGCGACATTCAGGGTCATTGCGTGTTTCTTCCCAGATGCAAAGCAGCAGTGTCGAGCTCAAAACGGTATGTACCATCGACCAACTCCGTAGGGGTACAACACTAAGGGCTTGAAAATCAAGAAAAGCCCTTGAGGCGTCCATTAGGCTCCCTTTGGCCCGGGCTCGCAGAATATCTGTGGAAGGAATAACTGGGTTCGGGGGTGACTGCTTCATTGCTGGGCGACAAATAACAGAGACACAGAACGAGATATGCATTCTCAAAGCCAGATTCTCAAGGTGTTGCTGGAGTGTTGTACAATTTTCTCGTCGCTGAAGGTATGGCTGAGCACGCTGATAGGCATTGTCTAGTCGCTGAAGCCCTTCAATTGCCTGATCAACCTCCGCGACACCAATACTGTCAGGTCGCATGATGTCCAGTCCAAGTCGACATATAAGATGCATAACTTCTGAATAGGACAAGTCTTGTCGCTCGAAGAAGAAGTCATCAAGGGACCAGCCCGTCACCGATACAATAGGGGGGCGGTCATAGCAGAGACAAAGGAGGCTGTCTTGCCAGACTATTGTCGACCTGCATGTCATATCGTGTGAGCCACTTGCTTCAAAAAATGGAATAACTCCCAAGAAGTTGACCTATGATGCGCAGCCAGTAGAACTTACCAGAGTGCCCGAGCTTTAGTCTGCACATACTCTGGCCAATAGATTGTGCTTCTCTCTGTGTGCAGCCCCATCGTTTGAGCTAGTCGTACAGTTGTGCCAAGAAGGGCCCAGGCAGCATCAGATTGGCCCATGTTCTGCAAAGTATTACCTAGGATAAGAAGCGCCTGTATGATGTCCAAGGACGGGCGGAAGAGAAAATTGGCCAATCTAAGAGCGTGAAACGACCGACGGGCTACAAGATTGTTAGCAAGAAACTTCACCAGGCATAACACGGCGGTATAAGTACCAAATTCGGTGGATATTTTCAGCCGCTGGGGGTAAGTGACATCCGAATAATGGGCCCCCGCTGCCAGGGTAGCCAGCAAAAGGCTGATGTGGCCGATGGACTTGTCTGTTGCCCACCGATCGGTAATCTTGTCGGTGTCTCGCAACTCGCCCATTGCATGAGCATTGAGATAGGTGCATAGGTCAGATTCAAAGCGGTCCATGTCGGCCAATATTGGATTGAACGGATAGGCTGTGACCCGGTAATAATGGAAATATCTAGTTCAAATCAGCATTAGGTTCTTCTCGTGGGTGGCAGGTAACATACTTCAAGACTTCCGTTCTCTGAGGCAACACGCCCAGTAACGATTTCCATCTTTCATGGGGAGTTTTGGAGTCCATAAACGGATAATTACTAAAGGTGTTCTGGAGGCCGAGGACGGAGCCCAGTTCTCGGGCGACGGATTCATTTGCATCTGATGCCCGCAGTCGCAAAATGGAAACCACAGAATTATCACCAGAGTACACGTAGTTTTTTAAACCATCGTCGGGTCTGGAGGATATCCCCGTGATCCCATTTTCTGACGCTGGTGCTGTAGTAGGGGACGCCGAGCGTGAAATGTTTTGTCGGGCTGACACGGACGATCTTCGCCGCGAGTGCCGGGACAGGTTGTAAGTGCATATCTGTGGGTGGTTTCGCCTTTGGCAGGTCCGACATGGGCGATTACCATCACATTTTACTTTTCGTTTCTTGCATGGGTAGCAAGCATGCGTTTCTCGTTCGCGGCTCTTGAGACGCAGGACGCGGTCGGCTTCGTCTTGGCTCACAGCACTCATGGTGCCGAGAAGCCCCGAGGCGGCCGGAGCGTCGAGTTCAGGCTAATTTTGCCAATTTATGACAGTGACTAATCAAATAGAGGTCTGAGATCTCGATTTTCTTGATCGAAAGCAATTTTTCCTAGCCTGTTAGCCTGACTGGGGGCTCTTTCACAAAGATGAAATGAATGCTGCTCCTACGGTATGTAGTCAAGTAACCGGGCCGTCCGGGGCCCACGGACCAACTATTTCTCCGTTATGTGGAACTATCGCACTGGTAAGTTAGGAGAATATCCGTAGTTTACTAGTTGATGGTTTATTTAGGAATTATTCATGAAAAAAGGGAGTGTATACTTCACAAAATTTCATTATTGATTTTTTTTTTTTTGGAAATAAAAATTCGATGGCGCTTTCGTTCGCCATCAAAACTAAAACCAGTTTACGTTCGCAGTATTTTTTAACTAGAAAAAGAGACAAGAATCGGTCAAAACGAATAGCCTGGGAGGTAGTTCGATGCTCTCCTACTCATTAATTTCCGCAGCCGAGTTCGCATATTCAAGCAGTAGATCGGTAATCTCTACCGCATCGGCCATTGACTCGGCCAAAAATCTTGACTCGCTGATCACATCATGACCCAGAGACTCATCCACAATTGTCAAGTCCGCAGTCTGCAAACGAGTCGACAAAAGAAGGCGTACCAGCTCTAGGTCCATTGTCCGAACTGCATAATGCAATGGCGTTCCTCGGTTGAAAGCTAACATGTTGATATCAGTACCCTTTTCCAGCAGACGGGGGATGATTGCAAGCTGGTGTCTCGCAATTGCACAATGGAGCTCATTCTCACCTGTCCGTTTGTGCTTATTGACCTGAGCTCCGTGATCAAGTAGCCAGTCGGCTGCGACTAAATTTCCCCTCTCGATCGCCGACATTAGCACCGATGTCCCATTGTGGCTTTGATGGTTAATGTTAAGGCCAGGAATTTGGGCCACAATCCTCCACACGTTCAGCTTGCTCATCTCTATGGCAAATTGGAGGGCATTCTCTCCCAACCCATTCTCAGTATTGATGACACTGATTGGAAGGTGAGGCAGGACAAGGTTCATGATTGTAGAATCGTTGCGGACGGCGGTGCAATGCAATACACCCTGTTGGGTATCCTGCAGGCACTTAGCGTCGACATGCTCAAAATCTATCTCGCCCACCTCCATAGCTAATTCAATCGTTTCCACTTCGCTATTACGGATGATGTCTCCCACGACATCTGAGATACACGGAGAGATATTTCCGGCCCGAATAAACCGCCGAACCATGGTTTCTAGCCCGGCCCGGACGGCGTAGTCCATAGGACGATCAGGAGGCACCGGATTCATCTGGCATGGATGAGCTCCAAACTCTAGGAGCAATTCAGTCATCGGTAACGAGCCCATGTAAGCGTTGAAGAGCAGCGGTAACATCCCGCTTGCATTGGGCAAGTTCGGGTCGGCCCCGTGGTGAAGCAATTCCCATGCAGTGTCAGTATCATCCCGAATAACTGCCTGGACAAGCGCATTAGGCCTGCCCCAGAACACGTCCGCATATGCAGGCTCGACGTTTCCGGGCCTGATGCCATCTTGATACCCATACGTGGCCTGGAGAGCCTCTGGTGGGGTAAGACCCGTATTGAGGGTATTCCTTCGAACAGATGAAATGAGGTGGGTATGGAAACTTCTACAAGTCCGTGCCAGATGATACAGTGCGCGGTTGTCTACACGATAACAAATTTCCAGAAAGAGCTCTACAGGGACATCGCCGAGGCCAGGTGGAGAGCGACTAAGGGCACGATAGACCTGTCGGCTAATTCGAGACAAGTTAAAACGGGACTGACGGTCTACCATATTAGCGACCTGCAGGAGAATTCCGGTGGGCATTCGGGTGATAATGGACTGAGTAGACGGTTCTGAAACCCCCAAAGTATCCTCCTGGGTCTGAATCGGGGCATCAGCCTGGGGTGCAAGCTCGGAAACTACTTGAGTGTGATCCCGGAACTCGAGTTCGTGATCAGTATCGGCGGGGACCGCTGATGGAATAGAAGTCTCGATGGGGAGCGTTGGGAGAATAGAAGCCTCGACAAGAGGCTCAGGCACAGCAGGATCCTCGGGAACAGGCAACGGTGGTAATACAGAGAGCTCTTGAGGGGCATGAATTGATGCAGGAACCTCGGAACTCAATTCCAATTCCTCATCCTGGGCCGAAATCAATGGGGCACGGCAGAGAAACCAACGAACGAAAGCATGAGCCCATCGAATGACTGTCCGAGCCCATTGAAACATGGTGAAGGTGGTCACGCGAATCAATTGAGGAAGATAGAGAACTCGAAGGTTTGAAGAAAATTCAAGTGAAGAAAGCAGAAAGGGCACAAAGGATATTAATTAAGAAAAGCAAAGAGCAGAATGGCCTGGAGAAAAACCAACATCCGAGGGATTGACATGCTTTATATATTCATGGACTTTCATAAGGGATCCGAAGAGCAAAAATCTCGGCAATGTTCATTGTCTTTATTTATTAACAAGGCATTGTTTGCCAGAACAAAGAGACAAGAGATAAAACAAACAGGACACGATTAAAACTAAGCACTGTTGAGGAAAACAAAGACCAGGACGGACGGCTCGCGGAGAGTGCTTCGGTGGACGGAAAGTTTTATGAGATTGCAAGGGATAGATGCGTTAGGTCGGTCTATGGATTCCTGGGGCTTTGATTTGAGAGACAAGAGAGCTATCTTTTGACTGATTTGGTTTTACGATTCATGGCTGATGCTGATAACACCCTCCAATATGTATGCAAGACATGGGGCTCTTGATGCTGTCATATGATTTTAAGTCTATTTCATGTATTTGCCAAACAGAAAATGTTGTATATCGGAACTCATGGACTGTTTACTCTTCCCGGAACCCCATCTGAGTCCAGCTCGCGCGGATCTTTTGCTTCAGCTCCTCGGGGTAGGAGCTTTCGAAATCAGCTGCCACCCAGTCGCGTCCGGTGGTATATTCACTGGGCATCAATGCATCCGAAACAACCTTACCACCTTGCGTGGGCGAGCCGGTGCCATGTGACATATACGGGACCAAGGGAAATCCACGCACATCCTCGAAAAAGGTTTCATCCATATTGGGACGGCACCGAGTGGAGAAGGCCCACATCACATCCTTGCCATTGTAGACATCGATGTCGTCACCACATAAGACCAAGCGATGGATGGTGTAGCCGGCCTTGTGTTTAAACACCACATCGGCGATCATCTTCCGGAACTCGATGGGAGTGACCTTCATCTCGCGCAAGCGAGCGGTATCAATGCGCAGCGCAACCCACGTCACTTGGGACTCGAACGGGGAGAAGGCGTCAGTTACGGGGAGACCGCTTTGCTGGCAGATCTTGCGGATCTCCGCAGCTGCAAGAGCTCCGATCATAGTGTGCTGTGACCATCAATTAGCATGAGAAATGGGAAATTTAGTAACAAGGTCGTGGAAAGAGGACTTACGGTCTCATCGGTCAGTCGACCGCAAGAGGACATGGGCAAGATCGGATTGTTCCGGTAGGTGATGCGGTTGACCTTATACTTTGGCCACAGGTGAGTGTCTCCGGGGAAAACATAGCCATGCATCTCTCCAAATGGCCCTTCTGGGCCCTTTTCAGTGATAGACAAGGTGCCTTCCAAGACGATCTCGGAGGTCGCTGGGACATAGAGGTCGTTGGTGTCACACTTGACGAGCTCCAAGGCCGAGCCCGTCATGGCTCCGACATAGCCGGCTTCTGTGACTCCATCTGGGATGGGCATACTAGAAGCCATAATGGCGGCGGGAGGTACACCAAATGCCAGCGCCCATGGGACATCTCGGCCTTCCTTCTTCCACATCTGGTGGATCTGCCAGATGTGCTGCGGCTCAATAACTAGGCCAGTCAAATGCTTCTCATCGGAAACCATGGCTCGAGCAATGGACCAATTGGTCCATGAGCCATCAGGGGTCTGGACGACGTGCATTCCATATGTCTGGATGTACTTGCCGCCGTCCGCTTGGTGGATCAGCGGGGCCGGCAGTTTGGTTAGATCGATTTGACTCTCTTCCAAAACATTCTCCTTGCACGGGCCAGTGGCCACGATCTGCGGAGGAATTGGTGGCATCTCGCTCGCGGAAAGCATCTTATCGAGAATTTCCTTCATGGAGGCTGTCGGGGGCAATGCCAGATGGCGGGCCAGGCGGCCATAGCGGTCCTTGGGAGACTTGCGTAGGGAGCCGGGAGCACCGAGGATCCGGAACAGACCATTCTGAGAACCGATGACATTGTTGAACAGAGGGGCCTTGTCGTCAGTCTCGCAGACCAAACGCGTGATGGCGGCGGCTTCGAGATTAGGGTCCACGGGCGTATCGATCTCCACGAGATCATTGTCGGCTTTGAGGGCCTCCACGAAGGATCGGAAGCAGAGATGGGGCGCGATGGAAGTCATTGTGAAAGACGAAGCGAAGCCAATTAGTGTCTCTGTTTGAGGCGAGTTGGAAGTGCTTATTATGGCGAGGCTTGCTATGATGATATGTAAGATAAGATGGAGTGCGATCTAGTTGTCCGGGATGATCCTCAGCAGCCGGGCTCTGCGATTTAAATAATCCTCAATTGAATCGGCACGGTAAACTCGGATCCACCATGTTTTCCACTCGGGATCCCGTGTCCGGCCCTCCAAACATCGATTCGGAATGTCTAACTGGGCTCGCACTGAAAAGATGTCGAGCCCGAAGTTCCGAAATAGACTCTGAACTGTTTCCGAGTACCCGAGCCACCGAGCCACCGCTTCGCCGAGCTCCCGAAGTGTGCCGAACCGGCGTTGCCAGTCTACCAGTCTTTTAGCTTTCGGTTCATAGGCATCTTGGTATCGGACTCTCGGGGAAGATACATTATGACCGCATATTCTGGTAGGCTGCTGATCGCCAATAAAGAGAGTTCTTGACCAGCAACGGCGCCATCCGGCTTGAAGGTCGGCATCTCTCACTCAACTGTGGGGCCAGCAAAGGCATCAGGGGAGGGGAAATAAATAGAGGGGCCACTCCACGTCCTGGTCGGACTACCGAGAGACCGCTATAGATTGATTCCTTTGAATTGCACCAGACCACGGAACTCCCATCTCGCTCCTAGCAAAGACTGCCCTGTACATACGAGGATCTCACCACTATGTTCTACCAACCGGGAGTCACCGAGCATAACCTGCCACACGACCCGTTCAAGGTCCGTATCTCATAGTCAACGACTATCCCCATGCTGGCCTCAGCCCTTGGCAGATTTGCATTAGCATTATAGCAAACAGACCACAATGCTGACTGGTTGCAGGCCTGTGTGGTGCCGCGTCCAATTGGATGGATCTCCACCCAGAACAAAGACGGACAGGCCAACCTAGCGCCCTATTCGCAGTTCAATAACCTCACCTTCGACCCACCCTATGTGATGTTCTCCTCGAATCAAACCGTGACTGGATCTCGCAAGGACACCGTCATCAATGCCGAACAAACCGGTCACTTTGTTTGGAATCTGGCTACCTGGGATCTGCGCGAAGCCGTCAACATCTCTGCCGAGCAGGTCCCGTATGGCGTGGATGAGTTCGAACGGGCTCAGGTCACCAAGGAGCCCGCCACCCTAATGGATGTACCCATGGTGCAGGAGTCGCCTGTCAAGTTCGAGTGCGAATATCATTCGACCGTCCGACTGCCGGGAAATCCCCCCATGGGGACGGTAGATATCGTGATCGGCAAAGTGATCGCCGTGCATATCAATGATGAGGTTCTGACAGACGGCATTTTGGACATTAAAAAGACCAAGCCCATCGCGCGCTGCGGTTACTATCAGTATACAGTGGTTGAAAATACCTTTGAGATGGTGATCCCGGGCATGTCCGAGGATGTCCTGTATGGTTTAGAGGGCAGTGCAAAGCGTAACCGCGAGGTCTCATGCAAGAACCCAGAGAGCGAGCTGTGAGATAGAGCCGAGTGTACAAGTATGAATGTTCGCATGCCAAAGAGAATAAAAAATATCAAGAACCTAGAGCATGAGGCATGCCACCCTAAGTGAAAAGCCCAATAGCAGTACTACCATATATGAGTACTTTGTACCTGTACAGATGGACGATTACTGGTTGGCCGAGGCTTCTCTTTGCTCTTTCTGGGCGGGATCTTGGCCAATTGGACCCGACCCGTCAATTTCCGGGAGTTGCCCAGGTTCCTCTAAAGACTTCTAGAATATCAATTGACTTTTAGTGCTGACTATCATCTTTGTGAGCACCATTTGTTTAGCCCCGGATATTTAACATGTTTCGTGGTATACCCCATGATTAAGTTAATCGTTTTTCTATGTACTCATGAGTTGGGAAGATGTTGTTTGTTACTGTTGTTTGCTCCCCTCTGATTTCATATCTACCACCTGCTCGAATATTTTGTGAGTCAAGGACACAAGGGCCCGTATCTGTCAGGTTAGATCATAGTGGTGAGTTGCGGAATGTCCCATGACTGGAAGTCACTGAATGACAACAGATTGTGGAGAGTGACATAAAGCGCCAAAGTGAGTCGGTCTGCAGACCATTTGGTTTGAAGTCAATCTGGTAAACAGCTTCTCGAGGATATTTAGATCCCCGTTTGTATCCAACCTCGGGGCTTCGTGTCTGGCTCTCTGTAAAGCGGAACCCCCATATAGGTCCGTCGACAATCGAACAATATAGCTTTGCCCTTCCTTCAGGCGTTGATTATCGGTTGTACAATATAATAAGTGCAGGATGGCAAAGAGCAGTAATAAAGACTTTGGGCTGGATGCTTTTCTGCGGGCCGTATGAAGTGCAGATCAGCTTGTAATTGTTAGTATAGTCTTGCTTTTCTTTTTCTTCTCTGCGTCCCCCCCTTTCCCTCTTTTGTCCTTTCCCATGCATCAACCCCCTCTTACCCCTCCTTTAGCCACCAACTCGTGAGTTCACCAAATAATCGCCATCCTCCAATTCGTGGATGAGTCGAGAGCCTGTCCACTATCGGCGATGAGGGCTGGGGGGGGGACTTTGGCCAAGCTACTCACTGTGTCAGTGGTGAGGAGCCTCTGCTTGCTCAAGCCTCCCTCATGGACCGGCTTTGTTGGCCGGGTCATCTGGAAATGAACAGCCAGTGAGAAGACTGCCCGCTTCGTTTATCAACGAGGGCCGACCATGTTGGTCCGATGCTGTTCCATCCCCGACCAATCCAGTTTCAATCTGTCCCAATCTCTGCCAGCCCTTGCCACACGCTACCAGCGCACGCTGCATCAGACAGAGCCAAGAACCAGGGTTGCAATGCAACCTTCCAGCCAAGCTGACTGGCCATGCCAAGGATGTTTGCCAAGGGCCAGGATGAAGACACTCGGACCGCCCCCTTGAACGTCGCCAATTGGCCACGAGCAGACTTGGCAAGGTTAGCTTCTGCGGAGATTCAAATCAAGTGCCAAGATTCCAAGGACCCTGGCGAGATTTGAAAGATTGCGACCCGGAGACAACATCTTGCGCGTGGGCTACTGGGATGTTATCAGCTTAAGGCCTCCTATTGTCAAACATGGCGCTATCTCGCGTGCTGGTGTCTCTTTCCGTGGACCGGGTTCAGCCGTCCCTTGGGGTACAATTCGTGCAATTTCAT
Organism: Penicillium macrosclerotiorum; assembly: GCF_028827735.1. Lineage (NCBI taxonomy): Eukaryota > Fungi > Ascomycota > Eurotiomycetes > Eurotiales > Aspergillaceae > Penicillium > Penicillium macrosclerotiorum. Next base: position 3,738,500 of record NW_026643083.1, on the reverse strand, counting down.
CTGCAATCTTCAAATGGCCGGCCACTAAAGAATCTTTCCAGAAAGACAAAATACAACAAGAGATACAGATCATGTTGCACGAATCCTCCGCCCTCAGGACCCTGAGTGTCTTGAACAGGTCCTCGAGATTAGCTTAGCGCCCCCAACAGCCACCCAAGAGCCAAGCAGCGTCGGGCCTCCGGCTACCGACGGTTCCTGGCTGGATCCAGTCAATGCGCCGGTGCAATCCTGAGATATCAGAAACTTAACCAAGTACACGAGCACTGGAACCGTCCGAGGCAAGGGAAAAGCGAAAGGGCTAAAGAGATAGTGGCGCGGAGGAGGCAAACTGACACGAGCACTACCTTCCTTAACGGGCGACTGGGGGATAGTCAGTTAGCCAGTCCTCTTGTCAACTTCTAGTGCTTCCATGCATTTTCTCTCGCATTTTAATCCCGGCCTCACTATTTAATCTTAAATTCAACCGCTTCCTTCCTTTTCCCCGCTCCTCTTCTGCCTCCTCCTGTCCGTCGGTCACCTTCCTCTTTCTCCTGGCTCTTACTTGCCCTCAATCCGAACCATGAATGCGTCGGAGCCTGTCGATGTCGCCGAGGCAGCCAAGGCGAAGGCTCTTGCGCATGATGTCGCCGTGAGCGAAAAGCAACCTGATCTAAGCCAGGATTTGACCATTGAACCTGCACCAGCCGCGTCGTTGAGTCGCGACGAAGACAATGATAATGATGATGCGGCGCTGCAGAAGGTATATCCCAATGATGAAGACTTGCGAACCCTGCGTCGTGTCTCCGGTCATATTCCTTGGATCACATTCACTGTGGCTTTCGTCGAGTTGTGCGAGCGATTCTCCTATTACGGCACCACCGCAGTCTGTAAGTACTGGAGCGCAACAAAGCGCAACCCCCTACCTAGCAAAAGAAAAATGAAAGCGCACGTTCAAAAAAAACGGGTTCTAACTATGCAAGCCAGTCGTGAACTTCATTCAACGCCCTCTCCCAGCAGGATCCACCGCGGGCAATCTTCCTCCAGGGTCTGATTTCAGCAACGGTGTCCCTGGAGCCCTGGGCATGGGTCAGCGTGCGTCAACTGGTCTGACCTTGTGTAAGTGAAGAATACTCTTGGAGAGACACCGAGCGGTTGCTGACCAGCCAGTCAATCAATTCTGGTCTTACGTGATGCCTCTTGCTGGCGCTTATGTTGCCGATCAGTATTGGGGACGATTCCGCACCATTTTTGCCTCAATTGCCTGCGCGCTTGTCGGTCATGTCATTCTAATTATCTCCGCCATCCCAAGTGTTATAGCCAAGCCCGGTGGTTCGATTGCCTGCTTCTCAATCGGCCTTGTGATCATGGGCGTGGGCACCGGTGGCTTTAAGTATGATCAACCATGGTAGCAAATTCCCTGGCAAGCTGAAGCTGATCGCTGACCCCTTACCACCATAGATCCAACATCTCTCCTCTCATCGCCGAACAGTATCGCGAGGAAAAGCCCATCATTCGCGTTCTAGCCAGTGGAGAACGTGTTATCGTGGATCCTGCCGCTACCGTGGCTCGAATCTATCTTTACTTCTATCTGATGATCAATGTTGGCTCCCTAATCGGTCAGATTAGCATGGTCTATGCCGAGCGATATATTGGCTTCTGGCTTTCATACCTCCTTCCCACCCTGATGTTCTGTTGCTGCCCAACAGTGCTCTATTTTTGCCGGAACAAGTACTATCTGGTTCCACCAACTGGTTCTGTCTATACACAAGCTTTCCGTCTCTGGAAACTTGCAATGAACGGACGGTGGTCGCTCAATCCCATTCGACTGTAAGTCGATGACGCCCTCTTAAAAACTAACCATATTCCTAAGCTTCATCTGACAATAAATTAAGGTTTAAACAAACATCTGCTGAGCACGAGTTCTGGGACCATGTCAAGCCCAGCCGGCTGGGTGAAAACAAGCCTCAATGGATGACCTTTGACGATGAGTGGGTAGATGAGGTCCGTCGTGGACTCAAGGCCTGCAAGGTGTTCTTGTGGTATCCTCTGTACTGTAAGAGACTCTCTCGCCGTCTTTCGATGTCAGGTTTTATCCCAAAACACTCCGTGCTAACAAATTTTAGGGCTGGCCTACAATCAGATGTTGAACAACTTGACTTCCCAGGCGGCTACCATGAAATTGGGAGGTGTGCCAAATGATGTGGTCAACAATCTCAACCCCTTCGCTTTGATTATTTTCATCCCCATCTTTGACCGATTTGTGTACCCGGGCCTGCGTCGGATGGGCTTCAACTTCACCCCTCTGAAACGAATCACCGCGGGCTTCGCAGTCGCCGGGTGTGGTATGATCGCTGCCACGGTTACCCAGTACTACATCTATAAGATGGGTCCCTGCGGTAAGGAGGCGAACTATTGTTTGGAGGAGAAAGGCGAATACACCAACATCTCGGTCTGGGTGCAGGCCTTAGCCTACATCCTCGGTGGCATTTCCGAGATTCTGGCCTCGGTCACCTCGCTGGAATATGCCTTCACTAAGGCTCCACGTAACATGCGATCCCTGGTGCAGGCTGTTGCGCTGTTCATGAACGCCATCTCATCGGCTATCGGACAGGCGATGGTGGGTCTGTCTGCGGATCCGCTCCTGGTGTGGAACTACGGCGTGGTCGCAATTCTGGCCTTTGTCGGCTGTATCGGCTTCTGGGCGACCAACTACAAGTTGGATCGCGAAGAAGATCATCTGAACATGTTGCCTACAAGTGCATATGAGGGCCGAGGAGAGAAGGTCGACGAAGAAGGGCGGCAGGAGGCGCTGAAATGATGGAATAGCAGTATATATAATGAAAGATGAAACCATGACGGCACCTCGTTTGGTGACTGTTGCTTCAGACGATTTAACGCTTTTACACGAGGAGGACTTTTTGTTTCCTAAAATTGCGTATATTTGACGACAATCTCCGGTTAATATTAAGATAAACCGAGCTATTCTTAATCTTCATCTTCCGCTTCCTCCTCTGCTTCTGCTTCCTCTTTCCCATTTTCATTGTCTTCGTACTCCTCGTCCTCTTCTTCCTCTTCTTCCTCTTCTTCCTTGTCATCTTTCTTGTTCTGATTCTCATTTTCAGTCTTCTGCTTCTTGGTATATGACTGCGTCTGTGTCTGCTGTGATGCCCTCTTTACCCCTGCACCCTTCTTGCTATTCTTCTGCTGATCATTCGCTGACTCCTCGTCAGAAGAAGGATTCTTGTTCTCATCTCCATTCTTCTGGCGTCCACTAGCTTGTCGTGTCCGCGGCCTAGCTCGATCAGTGTCGTCTTTTCCTTTCTCTTTATCCTCCTGCTCATCTCCCTCTTCGGCATCACGACTGGCCTTCCTCCTGGCCGACTTAGCCTTGGTGGTATTTCCGACGAACTGCTCCCCCTTTTTCGAGGCCTTGATCTTCTTGTTCTCAGTCTCCTTTTTCTCCTCTTCACTCATCTGCTCCCACGCTTCCTTGGGGAGATACCGTTTGCGACTGTCATCGTCCTGACGCGCCGTGCCGGACCCTTCTTTCGTCTGCCAGTCCTCCTTGGTCCACTGCTCTAGATGCCGCTGTGACTCGCTCTGCCCATCTTCCTTGGACGTGGTGTATCCACCGCCGCGCTTCTTGTATTCGGCAGCCATCATTTGCGCCTAGCAGAGTTAGAATCGGATCAAGATACCTCGAATAATTGAGAAGAAAAAATACCTTCCGTGCAGACCATTGGCCAGGTTTGCCTCCTTTATCGCTATTGTGGACCTCTTTCTTCACCTTGTCGCGCAGCTTGGGGTCGGTGTATTTATCCTTGGGTGCCATATTTGCGGAGGCGTTTGCCGCAAAAGAAAAGTAGATAGACAACGTGGAAGGATACCTTTGAACAGAAATCTAATTGAAAGTTCCTGGCTAGTGTTATAGGCGACAGAATCAATATTTGACCTTTTTATTTCCTCTGCGTGGGCAGCGCGGTCGTTTTCATCGAAGATGACATCTCGATGCTGTCGCCAAGTGACATCATGCAACCGCGGAATGCGGATGTTCTCGCAACGCGTCAAATCCAGTTTTCGCACCGTTCCCATTTCATTTCATCGGTCTAGACTCCGGCCGGCAGAGAGACAAAAATAAAGTGTCTAGGAATCTTGAGCCTAGCTGGGGTCAATTGTGCATATTTCTTGATTTCTTGATTTCGATCGAGAGATCGCTCCTGGGATCCGGGGTCCGTCTGTCTTGAATCGGACCGGAGCTAATGCACGACTTGCGGCGCCCTATGCGCGCCGCTGCTGCTGCACGACGTTTCGGGGGGAGTGGGGGAGGGTTCTGATTAGACTTATTATTTTATGGTCAATGCAGGATCCGGTTATTTTAATAGAAGGGGGGTTTGTGGTATATTCTCAAGAAAGCGCAGGTATTGTTCTATTTACATGGCAATTGGGTTTCGTTGGAAACACAGTCATGATATCTGTTGGAAGATGTACGGAATATGGCTCAAGATATCCCTGAATGCGGCCGCAGTATGTATCCGCAAAATATGTCAATGAGGAGGTCAAAAAGAACAGAAAAAGAAAGGGAGACGAAGAGGGAAGGTGGCAAGTCGTCACACAAGAGAGGTATCATCATCACAATAAAGTAAAACAAAAAGATCAAAACAGATTTAACAGAAGAAGAAAAAACCCCCTTTACGCAGCACAAGGTCAGTCATAACAAAGATTCCGTTCATGACAGTTTGGGGCGGAGATGGATGTTGGGCCCTTGGACAAACTCCATTTCCTCATCCAAATTGCCCTTCAGTGCAAATTTGATGTCCTTGTGGTAATGGTCGCGAGGCTTCCAGGGGCCCCGATCGCCAGCCTTGGGCAGTGACTGCTGCGCAACCGTAACATAGGTGGAGTTGAGATTGAGGAGCGGGCGGTCCTGGACCACCTGGGCCACTTCTGGCTTCATCCGGGGAATAGCGGCAATCAGCTTGCGGGACTCGAGGGTCCTGAGGAGGCGCATGATGAAGTGGGCGGTGGCATCGGCGCCGAGGGTCCAGGAAGCGTTGGTATAGCCGATGACGAACGAGGCATTCGGCAGATCCTGCATCATCACGCCGTTCCACAGGTACTTAGAACCGACATCGACCTTCTGGCCGTCGACGGACAGCGGGGTCCCGCCGGCAATCTGCAGTTGCAGACCAGTGGCAGTGACAATGATGTCGGCGTCGAGGGACTCGCCAGAATTCAAGTTGATCCCGTGCTTGGTGACTGTCTTGATGGTATCGGTTCGCACGTCGGCCTTGCCAGAGCGCAGACTCTTGAAGAAGTCCCCATCGGGAGAGACGCAGAACCGCTGATCCCAAGGGTTGTAGCGGGGATTGAAATGCGGGTCGTGGGGGATGTGGGCGGGCAGTTGGCGCGAGACGTTCCTCCTGATGATCCAGCGAGAGAAATTGGGGAAGCGCTGGCAGAAGAGGAAGAAAATGCGGGTGGCGATGATATAGATGGCGCGCTGGACACGCTCGAAGGTGGCGGAGGGGAGCAGGTAGGCCATCCAGCGACTGGAACTGCGGTTGGGGAGCGACATAATGTAGGTCGGGCTCCGCTGCAGCATGGTGACGCGCGCGGCCTTGGGAGCGAGATTGGGGACAAGCGTCACGGCGGTGGCTCCGGAACCGATGATGATGATCTTCTTGTTGGCATAATTGAGGTCCTCCGGCCAGAATTGAGGGTGAATGATCTGGCCCTGGAAATTCTCAAGCCCCGGGATGTTGGCCTGCAATGGTTGTTGATAATTGTAGTAGCCGGTTCCGAAGATGACGAAGCGGGCGGTGAACGTGGTAGGCTGGCCATCCGCGTCAACGGCCAGGGACCAGACGTGGTCCGTAGAGGACCAGTCCGCAGACTGCAGACGGTGGCGGTAGCGGATCTGCTTGTCGATCCCGAACTTCTCGGCCGTCTCGCCGATGTAGGACCTGAGGTCAGCCCCTTCGACGATGGGGTTGTTGCGGCGCCAGGGGTTGAAGGCAAAGCCGAACGTGTACAAGTCGGAGTCGGAGCGGATCCCAGGATAGCGGAACAGGTCCCAGGTACCGCCCAGACTCGAGCGGGCTTCCAGGATCGCATAGCTAAACCCGGGCAGCTGCTTCTGTAGGCGATAGGCGGCATTGATACCGGAGATGCCGGCGCCGACGATAATCACGTCGAAGCGGTGCTCTGCGGGCCCGCTGGCGTGGCCGTTCATTTTATGGAATTCTGAGAAACTGAGAGTCTTGAAGGGTCGTGATGGGTGGTGGTGCTGGTGGTGCTGGTGCGGGGCGTGGAGAGAGACAGCGTGGAGTGAATGGAGGAGAGGAGCAGATTCCGATCAGGTGAAGAACGGCGATGAGGATAAGCGAGGACTCGGTGACTCCGTGGCTGTGGTTTATAGAAGAAAGGGAGAAGAGAAGAGACAAGATAAGGCAGCAGCTGCAGGTATTTCAGGGTGCATCCAGCATCCCCGATTGAGCAATGATGGGGCCAAACACGAGAGACAAGAGTCCGGAGTACAGAACAGACGAGCAGCGACCACCGTTTAAAAGGCTTCACATGCCTCGGGTTCCGATCATGGGCTTCTTTTTTATGGGGTGATATTTTTTCGGCTTTAATGTGGCAGGATTCTTCTGCTTTTTTATTTTTATTTTTGGTTCTTTTCCTTTCAACAAGTGGAGCCCAGCGTCTGTGCGGGGGCCGACGATCACGACGAAAAGCGTGGAGGCATGACGATGCAGATCGACTAGTTGTATACTAGTCGACTCGAGTCTATTGTCAGTATGCCCGAAACGGAGTCCAGGCATCGACTCTACAGGGAATCGTGATCGGGGATCTCTTGGACGGTGATGGGGGGGGCGGTCTCGCTGGGGGAGTTCTATATCTCTGGATTGTTGCCCTGTGCTGGATAGTTCGGTCGGTCTCTTTCTTCCTCTTGTTTGGGCTCTCTTCCCCCATGAATCCATGGATCAAGGAATTGCACTGGTCGCCAACTTCAACAGTATATGCTATTCTCTCCTCCGCCGAGGGAAAAACGTCATGAATGCGGCTCGTGCGTGCTGCTGAGCAGCCGAGGACAAACTCTGAATCCTCGGTCCCAACAAAATCGGATCAGGGCCAGCGACGAGCATCCACGGTGTCGATGAACCTGGAGACCCAGAACCAAAGACAAAAGAACCAGCCTAAAGGAGGAAATTAGCTGAAAAGAGACAAAACCCTCCGACATCGCCAAACGAAGATCCTTACTCCAATGAGATAGCATTGCGAGAGAGGCCCGAGGTTCCTGTGGATCCAGTGGGGCCTCAGCGCGGTTTGAAGAAAGGCGCAAACGCGACCAAAAAAAAAAAAAAAAAAGGGAATGAACGTGAAGCCGGGGGGAAAAGACCTGGGGTAGTGTCGAAGAGAGGATTCTATTTGCGGGATGGTGCAGGCTCGATACTATATACTGCCATCCATACATCCACACGTCCACGCTCGATCTATATCCGACACCGACACACGAGACCAGTCGATATTCGACCAGACCCTGCAGATTCCTCCCACCCCTAATTCGGGGTTCATTGTCAGAGACGTGGCCCATCAAAAAGGCAATACGGGAAACCAAAAAACGAAGATCATATACATATACATACACCATGTCGCTGTCCAAGGTGAGTCTCTCACTCACAGAGAGACTCGACTTCATTCCTGCGCTGGCCACGATCGTGGTGGCCGGCTTCTACGCGCTGTTGACGGGCGTTTGGCGCTCCGAGCGCCAGGCCAAATCGCTATTGCTGCATTTCGGCTATGCCATCTTCCGCCAGGCCACCGCGCGCCTGTCGCCCACGCAGATGCAGGCCATCTTGCCCCGGACCAACAAGGTCTACGATCGCTATGCGAAACAGACTGGCCTCTCCGCGCAGACTGTGGATTTGGGCGACGGCGCGCTGGGCCACTGGGTCGGTGACCGCGACGCAACCAACGTGTTGATCTGGTTTCATGGTGAGTGAGATATTCCCGCGACGACGAAGAACGGTGAAGCTGAACCGGGTCACTTTGATCCTACGCAGGAGGAGGCTTCGCCCTGCCCGCCAGTATAGCCCACTTCAAGTTCTTCTCTCAGCTCATCCAACATTGTAACCGCGGCGGCAAGAGGCTCGCTATCTTCAGCCTCACCTACTCGCTCGCCCCGCAGCACGCATACCCGACGCAATTGCGCCAAGCCGTCGCCGCGACTCGCTACATCCTCTCCCAGTCCGACCGCGACCCGGCCACCGTCTTCCTGGGCGGCGACTCGGCCGGTGGGAACCTTGTCGGCGGTGTCTTGTCACATCTCGCCCACCCACACCCCCAGATCGAGCCAATCGCACACCTCACCGGCGCAAACGCCCAGCTCGGGGGTGCCGTGATGATCGCCCCCTGGACGTTGCTCGACACCGAGTTCCCGGGCCAGGAGATCTATCACGGCGGTGACATAATCACCACGGCCGTCGCGGGGCCATGGTCCAGCGCCTATCTGGGGCCCCAGCCCGCCCGCGACTTCTACACCGATCTCTCCAATGCCCCCACCGACTGGTTCGCACGCTTCCCAGTCCAGGCAATCCTGGTGACCTGCGGCGGCAATGAAATCATGATGCCGATCATCCAGGACTTTGCGCAGAAGCTGCAGGCTGGCTTCCCCACGGCCGAGCTGTTCGTCGGCTTGCGCGAGTGCCATGTCGCCCCCGTCTATAACCTGGAATTGGGCGATAAGACCGAGACCGAGCAGGGTAAGAAGGTGAAGACGTGGTTGGTGGAACATGCGCGGTAAAACAAGGGGGAGATCGAGGCGGGTAAATATCATATCAATTCCTGACTATATAGTATATACGTAGTTCCAATTCCTCTTCTGCCTACTCATTCCACTCACTCCATTAAGGGGGACACGGGTGGTCTATATTATTACGTGGCACATAGCATGAACCAGACATTTTCATGAGACGTCCGTACTGTACAATCTTCATCTCTTAATGTGTCTTGAATCATTCGAAATCGACGATCTTGTGTGACTGTGACAACCCGCAGGACCGGGAAGTTTGGAGAATTTTTTAAGTTTCATGTGATATGCCGTCCCACCTCGTCTAGGACTATAAGTGCATTTGTTTTGAATATCATCAATTTGTGTATGTGTGTGTGTGTTCTTTAAAATGCGAGAGAGGTTATTTTGTTCTTTCAGGAAAACACAAGTTTTCATATCAAAAGCATTAAATCGGCCAGAGTGGCAGGTATCAACATTTTCATGGCATGTCGTCACACAGGTAGATACGTATATACAGTCAAGTTGAAAAGGGGAAATATGGAGAAAAAAAGAAAGAAAGAAAGAAAGAAAGATTCAAACAAATAGACTCCAAGGACGAGAGGAAACTTAATTCTCTTTCCTCCGTTTTACAGCCCCTGCTTCTGCTGCACGTCCCGCAGCCGCCGTAGCGAACCCGAGGCAATGACCCGCACGCTATCCTGAATCCAGGTTGGCAACGCTCGCACCAGGCTGGTGCCTGACATTCTCGGGGGCAGGATAACCTGGCCACTGTTCTGGGTGAGGATCTGCTTGCAGATGGCATTCGACACAAACTCAACAGTCATGATGGGCTGGCGGAAGTGGGCCTCGTGATCGGTGAGGAGCTTGATCATTGGGGTGCGCACCCACATGGGATGGATGATGCTGTTGCGGTTCCAAATTAGTATTGTTGGGTTTGGGTAGTAGAGTCGAGCGTGATCGTATGTATATATCACTCACCTGGTCCGCACACCCGGTGCGTTGTACCAGGACTTCAGTTCCTGACGCAAACTCTCATGAAAGGCCAGGGCACTGGCCTTGGAGCAGCAGTAGTCGGCCATCTCGCCCAAGCCAACGAAACTGGCCATAGAAGCAATGGTGATGACGTGGCCATGGTTGGCGCGGATCATGGCCGGCAGGAACTCCTTGACCATGAGGAAGTGGGAGATGGTGTTGACCTCGAAGGTCTGGCGGATCTTGGCCTCGGACTCTTCAAGGATGGTGCCGTCGTGGCCGACGCCGGCGTTGTTGACCAGCACCGTAGGGTCACCATGATCATTGCGGATGGTTTTCGCGACCTCGGCGATGCTGGCCGAGGAGGTGATGTCGACACGATAGAAGGAGACATTGGCGGGGAGTTGGAATGAGGGTTCGGTGATGTCAAGAATAATGACACGCACGCCAGTGCGAGCCAGGTCCTGCATCACTTGCTTGCCGATGCCACTAGAGCCGCCGGTGACGAGAATGAGCTCACACGCGGGATCCCAGCTGCCGCTCCGGGTCCAGTTGTTCAAGGTCCATTGGGATAGCGACATATTCAGCGATCGCAGCAGACCGAGAGCCAGCACCAAAGTCAGACCCTTTTGGGTGAGCGGGTTCGACAGCCACTGCTGGGCAGGTGCGGGGAGCTGCGCCAGGGCCGTCTGGGAGTATTCCCGGGCAAGATCAAGGTAGGCGGCCATTAGATCGGGTTCAAGGAGGGAAAGGAAAGCTCAACGGAAAAAAAAAACAACAGAGTGAAGAGGTGGGTTGAGAGATGGAATAGAGGAGGTTCGAGAAGGTCGTGCCTCGAGGACTGAAGTCTTTAAACATAGACGAGCTTTCCTCCCAGATATTTGCGTGCCAGGCCCCACACGCCGAGTCTCCATTTGAGTCCCATGTTTCTCCCCATGATTCCGAAAGCAACGATTGACTGAGGAGTCGGCATTTCGCGCGTCACAACCGAGGCAGCTAGGACCGCGTGCAGGGGCCTACGTCTTCGTTCGCCAACATGGCAAGCGTTGCGAGCAGGCGCCGACCGGGGCAGGCCAGGGAGCAATCCATCGATCCATTGGAGGGGTCTTTCTCAATAGTCTTCAAGCATCCAAAGGATTAAGCGGGCTCGGGTGGAGATCAGATCATCGTGTGGAGGTGGGCGAGTCTGCAGATGAAGAAAGGCCAAATGGGGGAATAACCCTCCGCTCATCTGCCACGCGGTGGAGTCTACAGTCGGGGTCCGTGAGAGGCCAATCAGAACCCTCGAATCATGGGAAAAGGGGAGTCTAAGGTTATCAGTGGAGCCCATTCACATGCAAGGCACGCGAGAGGAACCAAATAGGCAGAAAACAGGCCGACGCAATATAGGGACGAGCGACTACAACCGATGAACGATGAACTATGAACGACAACGCGGATGCCGGAGTCTGGGGTTCGGAGTCAAATCTGGGGCCGATGATCTCATCGAAATTCCGAACCATCGCAACTTCCAAGTCGATCAGTCGATACTCACAAACTGGACCGAGTCATACATATACAGCATGCACCGAGAAGGCAAAGGCAAAACAACATCTGCGGATTCTTCCGACCTCATCTAGGTGACTCGCTTGAACAGAACGAGTCCAACATTGTCGATCAATTCAACAATCTACGAAGTCTGCTTCGCGATCGGGCTGCACTGCACTCATGTGATAACAAAACCCCCCACAAAAAGGATCAAAACGGACTAGAAGAATCCAAAAAAAGTGGCATGGAAACCTCGGCTAGGCTCCACTGTCGCCCCAACAAGGACTATAGGGACTGCCGATCCTTACGATCCTGATTCATCCTGCCATCATCGCTCCCGCTAGTCCAGGATGTGATTCGGATGTAGCAGAGCACAGTGAACTAGTCGCATGAATGATGATGACAGATGTCTCCAATGCGACCCACCCAAATAATGGGTCTGCCCCCAGTCTTTGGCGGTTCTAAAGAGCCATTCTAAACCTTGCTCTTTCTTCCCCCCAGATTTCAGGGCGCTTGCATCTCTTTGCAAACGGACACTCGCATTATGGCCGCGGGCGACAGCTTCCCAGCCTTGCTGGCGGTGACGCTGCTTGAGGCCTACTTCCTCCAACGCACCATCTTCAATCATGAGACCTTTCGCACCGTCGTGCTGGGGACCTTGAGCGTCAATATCTTGCTCAAAGGCCTCTACAGTCTCATCATCTGGCCCTTCTTCCTTAATCCCCTCCGCCATCTCCCCAAGGTCCCGGTATGTTAAGCCCACAACGATGCATCGTGTACGTTTCTTTTGAAGGAATGTTGATTGATATAATTAGGGCTTGATGAGCAATGCCAAAATCATCTTCGACTCCCCCGCGGCCGCCGGCCGTTGCACTGGATGAGAACGATCCCCAATGAAGGCCTCATCCACCTCCGCGACAGCATCAGCCAGAGCTATCTACTTGTCACTAATCACCAGGCCCTGCTTGATGTTATGAGCACCAATACTTACGACTTCGAGAAACCATGGCGCGCACGCAACTTCTTGGCGCGTATCCTGGGCTTCGGCCTCATCCTGTCCGAAGGTCCCGCGCACAAAAAGCAACGTAAAGCCCTCACCCCGGCATTCAACATCAAGAACATCCGCTCCATGTACACCCTCATGTGGGATAAAACGAACCAGCTCCTGGAGGAGATGGAGAAAGATTTGAGCCAGAACCCCATGGAGGGGACTAATCCTGCTGATGGGGTCGGAAAGCTGGAGATGGGCGTGTGGGGGAGGTATGTTCCGTGATCCAGCATTCGCCAGATGGATAGATCGAGAGGAAAAGAAAACCATACTGACCCATGTCAATCCCTCTATAGCCGTCTCACGCTGGATATCATCGGTCCTGCTGCCATGGGCCGAGACTTCCGCTCGCTGCAGAACAGCGACAACCCCGTCGCCGAGAGCTTCCTCCGCATATTAGAGCCCACTACCGAAAAAATGGCCTTCCTGGCCATGAATTTCATCCTGCCCCAGTGGATCGCCCAGCGCGTGCCCTGGCATCTGAACCAGGTCATCACCAATGAGACCGCCTTCCTTCGCAATCTCTGTAACGACATTGTCCGTGAGAAGCGCCAGACCCTGGCCACCTCGCAGGCCTCGGCCCAGGACCTCGAGGCTGATATTCTCGGCACAATGATGCTGGGCGGCGACTTTTCCGATACCGAACTCGTGGACCAGATGTTAACCTTTCTGGCTGCCGGGGTAAGTTCGAGTTTTCCCCAACCCCCTTGTCGTTCTAAACTTCGCCAATTCATTCTAACCATGCATTACTTCCTTTTTTGTTCAACTTCTACAGCATGAAACAACTGCCAGTGCCCTAACCTGGGCTTGCTACCTGCTCACGCTGTATCCCGACGTCCAGGAACGCCTGCGTGCCGAGATTCGCGAGAAAATCCCATCCGCTGACAGCCCGATTACCCACCAAGACCTCGAGTCTCTGCCCCTTTTGAACGGCGTCTGTCAAGAGGTCCTGCGCCTGTATCCCACCGTGCCTGCTACCATCCGTGAATCGGTGCGTGATACCACGATTGCTGGCAAACACGTCCCTAAGGGGACACGCATCATCATGTGCCCCTACGCCATCAACCGAGCCCCGGTATTTTGGGGCGACTCTGGCGACGACTTCGTGCCGGAGCGCTGGATCGACACAGACAAGCATGGCCAGCTGGTGCCCAACAACCACGGCGGGGCATCAACCAACTTTGCCCAGATCACTTTCCTCCACGGCCAGCGGTCGTGTATTGGGAAGGACTTTGCTCGTGCTGAGCTGCGCTGTGCTGTGGCCGGCGTGGTCGGGCGATTCGCGTTTGAGATGCAGGACCCCAAGCAGGAGATTCATATCGCGGGCGCGGTGACTACCAAGCCGGTCGAGGGTATGCATCTCCGCATGCGTCGGGTGGGCGAGTGGTGAGCCCGAGCTCTCAAATTAGTTTGGAAACGGGGCCAATCCCGATGACGTGATGATGTGATGAAATGATTCTTGTATGCTCTTTTTTGTACGTGAGTATGTATACTACATATAGGTCTCGCTTGACATATTCTCCCATTTACTTGAGAATTGTGCTGGATCTACGGACTCGGCAAATCAATCTGCTTCACTGAGTAGTTTTCTGTAATATATTTTTTCGTAAAGATAAAAAGTTATGTGATAATTGACCCGTCAGGCTTCCAGTACAAATATCACAATTCATCCCTGGAATGCCTACCACCTACTGTATTTGTCCGTTTCTCCAGTCGATCTGGCAAGTATGGCTGCAGACTGGCAATCGTAGCTTTGAGATGTGTAAATTCCGGAGCATCTTCCCCGAGACCCCATGCGAATACGCCCCCAAGATGCTTTTCCTCCAAGATTGCAGGTACCTTCATCTGAATGGCATCTGGCGTGTCCCAAGACCAGAAGATGTTTACATCCGCATCCCAAAAATAGTATCCACCTCCGACGGGGTCATACTCACCCTGGGACTGCGCTATCCCAAAGGACGCGGCTAACTCTAAGGGAACATCGTCGTGCCATGAGAACGCCCCGGCCTGGCCCAAATCAGCGCCCGTCGCCGGATCTTCCATTAAAGCGGCGGGACATCCGATCGGAAATTCAGCGCACACTTCAGCATGACGGTCTGACGTCTTAAACCATTTGACATAGTAGGCGAGCCCAAGGTTAAGCTTTTCGGCCGGCACGCCCCTTTCCAGGTACGCGTTGATCGAAGCAAGAGAGAGTTGGATCCCTGTATGATGTTTGGTGACGGTGTCTCGTCGGTTCATCAAGTCATATGTCATCACGTTGAAAAAGTCAATTGAGGCGGTGATCGCGGCCATCTTTTCCTTGGTAAATGCGATCATGTCTCGTCGAAGACCTGGGACAGCGGCGGTGATCAGCTTCCCGGGGCCGAGGGCCTTACGGATCTCTTCGAGGAGCTTCGGGTATGCGTCAAGTTCCCAGGACTTTTCTGCGTTGGGGATTTGCTTATAGTCCTCGCCGTTTCCGCTGCGGTGACTTAGAAATGCACTTGAAGGACGACCAGCAAGAGATGACAGAAAGTAAAGAGACTGGGTTAATGAGAACGGACGAAACATACCCAGGGTACTCCCAGTCAATATCCACCCCTGCGATGTCCGTCAGCAGTTTTCTCAGGGTAGCTAATTGGAGGCTTTAAAGATAGAAGTTGTATACCATCTGACCCCGTGTCCTCCACCATCCTTTTGACATTATGGGCGAATCGCTTACGGCTCTTGTCGGTCAACGCCGCATCAGAAAACCCCTGCGTATCGCCCCATCCACCAATGGCCACCAGGATCGCTGTGCCATCCGAGAACTTGGGTCGTACTTCATTGATGGTAGTAAACAGAGACCAGTTTGAGGAGTTATCATCTGTATTGAAGGCGCCTGGTCGCATGAATGCCAGGGCAACGTGTGTCACATCTGATATTAGAGATCCCTCCGGAACGACGTCGTGCTGTCTAATCATGTTGAGCATTCAAGCACCAAGCACTGGTCCCAAATTGGGCCATCTTACCCTGTGAGATACATCACACATCTAGTGCCGTGGGCCGATTGGGACAGGGCCAATAACCACCATACAGCCCCATAGACCAATGCTTTGGGAAACATTTGGGCTGCTTTCCCCCAATTTTTATAGGACAGTGTGCACGTAAATGGATTAAATAATGTCTTTGAGAGTACAGTTGGAGGTGTAGCGGTGGAGGTACGAGATGCCCAGGGTGGAGCAGCTGCAAGATCAGGGGCGATCAGGTGATGGCAGCGAGGCTGCTCGGCGAATCGTAGAATCCCGAATTGACAAACTGCGTGAAAATGTGGCCGAACACGATGATCCGATATACAAACAGTGACTCCTTTTCTTGATTGTATACAAATAAATAGTCATCTACAAGATCGGAATGTCACCCCTGGAAGGTGAAGGCAATATGTAAAAAGAAGGCTGCGGTACGCAGTGAATTAAATTATCACGAAAACAACCGGTGTACAATCTGAACATATACAACCACCAAGCGGGCCGTCCAACAGCACACGAGTGGTCACTTAACGCCAGGTCGAGCCACGCCATTGCAGCATCATGGTCGGGATCACACTGACACCGACCATCAGCGCCACCGCGATACCGGCGCCACCGCCCCAGCCCACGTTCTCGAACATCTGAGGAAACCTGGAAGAAAAGGAAAAGCAGGGTTAGCATGGTAAACATCACAAGGCGCACACGCGAAAACAATCCAGGAAAAGGAGAAAGAATAGATGTAAGCATACCAGAAGGGTCCAATGAAGCCCCATGTCTGACGGATGAAAGTGATGAACACGCCCACACTGGCGGCATCTGGCCGATAGCAATCCACAGCGTAGGTGATATTAATCGTGGTGACGATCTGGTTTCCACCCGCCGCAATAGCCGCACCCACAATCGGGGTGACATTCCATGTATCCCCGGATTTGCCCAGCTGCACGGCAAAGACTACAACGCCGCAGATGGTCAGAGCGTGGCCAATGTAACTGAGCCAGAGACGGTACTCCGGCGCCGGAGGCTGGCCAGTCCGCTTTTGACGCATCATCATCCAGCGGTCCGAGATCAGTCCACCAACTTGCTCGCCTAGCACAGATCCAATGACGATGCCGATGAACTGCATGCCGACCTGTTGCGTATTGAAGCCAAACTGCTCCGGGTAGATCTGCGGAATCTCGATGGTCAACATGATACTGCCGAAAAGGAAGATCATTGCGTAGGCGGCGGCAGGGATGATCACGCAGGGCTTCATCAAGTAGCTCAGAGGCTGGATAAAGTCCCAGAAGCGCAATGGCGCGGGATCGATGCGGCGGAACTTGAAAATGCTCTCTTTCACGCTGGTCACTTGGGTGGGTGCACCCTCTTTGCGCAGATACAGCGACTCGGAGCCGAGGAAGAGGTACAGTAGGAATTGAATCCCATTCGTCTGTTCACAGCATGAGTTAGGTCTTGCGAGATATGGGGGTAGGGAAGGCCGGGTACTGCCATATCCCGGGCGGGAATGGTGAGGGGGATAACGAAGACAAAAAAAAAGGGCTACCCACAATTGCCAGGACATAGAAAATCCACCGGTATCCTACTCGCATAACCATAAACCCGAACAGGAACGGGGCGATCGGGACGCCAAGAGTCACCATCAGTGTCCAGTATCCCATGCAGCGCGCGCGATCCTTCTTGAAGAACGTCTCTGCAACCACCGCACTTCCCATGGCGGCTGCGGGACTAATGAAAAAGGATGTGATAGCACGGCACAGACCCATGGTTGCGTACGAGTGGCTTTGCGAGCATCCAATATTTCCAATTAACGAACAAATCAGCGAGATGAGGAAGATGGGCCGTCGACCGAAGCGGTTGCAGAGAGGTCGCCAGAACAGCGGTGCACCACCGAGGATGGCAATGAATAACGAGACCAGGTAGCTTGTGCGCTGCATACTGACGCCCAAATCCGCGGAGATATCAACAAAGGCCGACTGGATCGAGGCAGCGGTGAACAGACCGATCATGGCGTGGAAGACGACCAGCGTCAGGTTGACCGTTTTCTATAGGGACCAAAAAGAATAATCCGTTAGTCTCTGGGCTTCTCTCTCCCACTCTGGTGAGGAACACTAAGGGTTTAAGGGATATGGGATGGGTGGTATACCCTCCAGGTTGTCCAATTGTACGGATCGGCATCATTCATGTCGGGAATTGGATCTAGATCCAAAGTGCCATGGCGAGCAAGTAGGTACTGGCGATGCTCCTCGGAGAGATGAGCGACCCGATCTTCAACATAGAAGGCCTCTTGCTTGCCAGATTCGACGACACGGGGGTTCACATCTTGGCCCTCTACATGGTGCGAGTTGCTGTCGGTCTTCTCCATAATAGGCCGGGAGAGATATTGACCGCGAGAACAACGAAGAACAGGTGCAAAGAAAGGGGGGGGGAAGGACACCAGGCAACGGGAAATTGAGAGCAAAGAAGTCCACCGGGGAGGGTCCAGCGCAAGCACAAGTACAAGCAGAAGCACGGTTCAGAAAAGAGGAGATGCGATGCAACTGTACTTATAGGGCCCCTGCGCGTGTTGGGTTGGCTTCAAAACCCCGTCCCACGACTGCCCCGGACGCGGCCAGGCATGGAGACCCTCACTGGATCCCTCGGATCTGGGGGCGGGGACAGAAAGGAGAAGTTGGGGAGGATCCACCCCCAGACCTGAAGCAGCCCTGATGGAGTTTGACTTGAAGATTTGCGTTCCAGAATGGCCGGGGGGACGACGCATCGAGGCAGGATGAGGATGCGATTGGCTGTGGACAGAATGGGCGGGTATAAGTTCTGCCCGCGCGGGCAGAGCTGGGTTGTCATGGTTGTCATTGTGGGGGTGTTTGTGGGGGAGGGGCCTGGGGGATTGTGGGGAGCCTCCAGTCAAGCGTCAAGTCGAGCGACAAATCGAGCGGAGTCTGTGGAGTCGCCTGGAGGGCATCGACCAGATCCCCTGGAGATCTCCGGGAGAGCGAAAGACAGATACTTTCAACCGACGGCCACAGAAAAGCCAAGCAACCCAAGCAATGGGATACTTCTGGGTATTGCTTGGAGGGCTTGCTTCCTTTCTTCCGATGGGCGCGCATAAGGCTTGTTCCAGCTTGGCGACCGGGCGTGGTGGGTGGCGTCTCTAGCTCTCCACGCTCACAATACGGCCAGCAAAAGACCGGAGGCAAGCGAGGTCAAGGACTATCTCTCCTGATTTCGATAGGCTCGGACGAGATTGCCAGCCTTGGCCTGATCCATTTCATTGGGCGTCTCGCATGGGAATCCTCATCCAGATGGTCCAAGCTCCGTTGGGCCGCGTGGGGGAGGCGATATTGTCCTCCCAACTGTCATCAAAGCCTACCTATCGAGTGAGGATCCCGGTCAGCTCCTAGATCTCGAACCAGTCGAAGCGATTCGCCTGAGATGCCTGAGATATCTCGGACGCCTGGATGCACAAGCAAAGAGGCCGGGATTGTGGGGAGGGCCACACGAGGAGTGGGATTTCGTTCCACGGTTCACAGAAGTACGACGCAGTCCACGCATCTGCCTCTGCTCTCCTGCACGCAAGCAGAGGGCCTATTGCCGCGGAGAACAGTAGTGGAGAGACGGAAAGTTCCGAAATGAGTCTTTTTCTCGTGTTCCGACATATTCTGAAGCGAAGAATGATGGCGCAGAATAGTTATCTTCGACAGCCGTTGATAGCTCTGTACCTCCTTTTTCTTGTCCAGTTCGAGACATTGAGGTACTGAATTTGTATACATCACGTACAGTCAGAGCTGAATTCTGTACATTTGGAGAAGATGTCGATGATCAGAAACAGGGGGTCTCCGGTTATTACTTTCGTCGTGATTAGACATGTCCTCCTCGAGAAGGCCAACTGCTTACCTTAACACTTTCTATGATTCGTTGTCTTTTGGGGTTCTCTCATTTGACATGGAGCAAAGAAAATAAGACGCGCGAGCGGTGTTCTTTTCATGGTCGGAAGCATACGTATTCTTTCGAATTCGAACTATTACAGCTAAGCTCCATTGACTAGGCAATCTCCACAGCCTACGGACTCAGTCCCACTGCTCTTCTTATCACCCTAGGTGGAGCTAGTACAGTTGACTCCAATATCCCCCTGGATCCCATCACAAATTATCTCAGGCGGGCTTCCCGCCGGGCTGGTGATGTTGATTCGCGACAGGTGAATATCGGAGCAGACGGCGTTGGGCGAACACGTCAGGTCCACAACTACTTTGCCTTCTGCCCCCGAGGACGTGCCATAGATATTGTCAAACACAATGTTGGTGACGTTGACCGCTGACGGATATTGCGTACACTCGGTAGTATTCACGTTGAAGTAGCACTGGTCCAGCACCACGGGGTTATCGGTGTTCTCGATGTGGATGTTGCGGTAGGTGATATTGTTGATGCGCCCGTACCCAACATCCTGGCCAGCCCAAGCCTTGAGACGAGCTCCATTCTGTCAGATTGACCGCTGTTAGTCTTTTTTCCCCTCTATTTCTTGGGGAAATGGAAGCTTACCTGGCCGTTAAGCAGAGTCACGTTCTCGATATACGCGTTTTCGATAATGTCCTGGACACCGGCATACTGTCCAATACTTCCCATACTCACGCCATGTGTGTTATTGCACCATAAGTTCTGCACAAAGATATCGGTCGTGTTCGGCTTCGGGGAGAAGCAGTCATCTCCGATGTCGACCCGTGTGTTGGTTACGCGCAGACCCTTCACGTTATAGGAGTCGAAACCATCGGTGTTCTTGGGTAGGGCCTGTTGGTTTCAAAGATCTCCTTTAGCTTGTGGCTCGCTCTGTCACATCAACTAAGAGAGTAACCTACCGAGGCATTCGTCGAATACGCGTTGATAAACACATTGTCAAAGGAAATATCATTCGTACGGACAAAGAAGTTGGTCCAGCACGGAGAGTTCAGCTGGGTAATACCCTCCACACTGACTCGAGTCGCATTGTCAGTCAGGAAAAGAATGGGTCGATAGAAAGTGTTGTCCGGGTCCTATAATGCAGTCAGTCTGTGAATTCAATCGCGTGGTTTCTCTTTTTTTCCCTCCATTCTCATCGATCTCCAGACATACCAGGATCTCTGAGCCAGCAAAAGCATTGTACCACTCCTGTCCATTGCCATTCAAAGTGCCGTGACCGAATATCTTGATGTCCTGACCACCCCAGACCCAAAAGGTGATGGACTTTTGGAACGAATAGTAAAAGTTGTTGGCTTGCCAGTAGTCGATATCGTCGGTGAACTATACGGGTCAGGGCCATATACGAAGGCCTGCAGGGAAGGTAGTTGGAATCACCTTGATTTCACCTTCAAGTTGAACCTCAATGTTGTCCAAGAAACTGAGGTTCAATTTCTTCCCAATGACATAGGTCTTGCCCTTCTGCAGCAGTAACCTCCCACCATGATTTGCCTGCTTCATGCCCCAGAGAAAGTCTGCAGAGACATCGTCTGTGTCATTTTTAGACGCTCGGATGGTGACTGTCCGGCGATCAGGATATTTTTGATGGTATGCACCAATACTTCGCAGGGACGCCTTGTCGCCAGCAGAAATAATATGGGCCCCTGGAGGTAGATGACTGGTCGTCAAGGCGCTGACAACGCTAATGAACAAGGTACCCAACGCAAGAAGTTTCATCTTGAAAATAATTAAACAACAACTTCAATTAGGTGACACCTGGCCGTAACAAAACGCATCTGCTATCACGTTTCAACAGGCCTCTGGGTAGAGGATGAAATCGTCCAGTCTTATTTAACTTGCCAGTGTGGTTCATCTGTACTAATATTCCCTCATTTATGTCTATACGATGCAGCATTGGCAAGCGGGGATTGAAACTAGATTTATCCTCCTATAAAAATGCACAATGGCCGAACATCATCTTTGGAAACGATCAACAGGGACGTATCTCAGCAGTCTTCTCATTGCCTTGAAGATCAGCTGTTTTTACGAGGCGATTTCTCCGCAAATTGCCAAGAGAAATGCGCGGGGATGCGGAGAGAGTGAGCATTCAAAAGCTAAGCTTGAAACCTTCTCGGCGGAGCCGTTTGTGGGTCGGAGTAGATTCCGCCGTCTTGGAATCGGTGATTTGTGCATGCTCTAAAAGTGATGTTCCACCAATCAGCATCCTATCATTGTTGACTATGAAGTAGTGTCCTTGGAATTAAAAGTTGAGGATGAATCTTCTGTTTCGTCAAAGCCTTCAATTATTTTTTTACTCATCTGCTTACTGGCTGATGCACATGGTCAACCCAAAGTGGTCTATTACTAGTAATATGTTGATTATGAGAATTATGTCCAGAAAGGGAAGCTACTTCAGTGCCGCTTTCACATCCTTCATTGATTATTGTTTTATGCCATTGAGATCATCACATGAAATACATTCTGACAACGGCATTGGTAGATTATTGCAGTCGTTTGGCGGCCATGAGAAGTCCGTGGATACAGCTTATGTTGCCGGACCACCAGGCCAGGGATCGCATGTAACTCAGAGCAGGCGTCTCGATATATGAATAGCACAAACTGAATGCTATCCTCGAAAGCGTATACCAAACACCGAACATATTGATATCCCTATTGGGAACTCCTGCAAACACTGCGATCAAGGCTATTTCTATTAGCACGCTCTGGAAATAAGTCTGGATCGATTCAGGGCGGATCGCCCAAGCTGGAAGGAAATACATACTTGTTGCTACAAATAGAGTATACCCCTCCATTGCATTTGCATGTGCGGCTTCCTCGCGTTTAAGTTTGTTCAGGGTATATCGGCTGATTTTGCCTAGTTTCACGGCTTCCTCGCCGTACTTGGTCAAATCCTCTCTCGGCGCAACATTGTTATCGATTCCCAAAAGAATTTTGGGAATTCGAGTACTCATCCAGAGATATGCGATCGCCCAATTAGCCAATAGGAGGAGTGCAGCGTGGTTAGGGGGTGGTTGTTCGCCAGGAGCATCACGCAAGCCCAGTGTGGTCAAAAGAGAGCTGTGGAGGATCAGTAAGAGTTAACAACAGGAACTCAGATATCCACATACAACATGACGAACATCTCAGAAGTGGTCGTTTCCTTGCTTCAAAATTCAGGAAAACTGCCTTTGCCCACGGGGAGGATACGATTTATACAAAACTTTTTGAAAATGATCGGCACACATGTGGCTTAAGGTCGGCCAACGCATATGAGATCATTGATCACTGAGCTCTGCTCATGCGAGTCTTCTTTCGGAAATTAAGTTCTACTCATGGACTTGGCACTGCACCCGATCGAGGAAATTCCGATCGTGCAACCCGAACGATGCGGATGTATACTCCGTTGCCAACCAAGAGACACTGAAGAAACCACGAGAAGGTGATTTCTCAGAGCTAACCGAATCAGCAGGAGAGCCATCCTGGACAACCTGTTCTACCTTACACAATTGAGCGATTGCAGAGGAGAAGGCTATTTGATTAACCCATCTAGGCAAAAGCACAATATACACAAGCACTTCGAACTGTCGTGCCATCTAACCAACGACACTTCAGTGTAAACGAGAACGAGAGGCCAAGACATTTCCAGGGAAACAAAGCTAAGGGAAAAAAAAAAAAAAAAAAAAAAAAACTACACGACTTCCCGTGCAGCGGTCTGCTCGGCCTGGCATGTTGACCCCTTGGTTGAGGTCCGTGCTAAAGATGCCGAATAGTGATTTTGCCCACTGGATCGTAGCATCATCGCGCTTGGTTCTTCCGGTACAGAACAGCTTACAGTGGAGCCATTTGTGTGATGAGAGACGCATGAGAATCTGTTGTTTACTGTGACTGAATGCGTCTGTCGATCTACGACACTGTTATTGGGCACTGGCTCATTCTCAGATAACAAGAGAATCTCCACAGGGTTATCGCGAATAGCAGGGACCCGGAGCCACTCGTAAATGCTGTTCAGTACCGGGATCGACAGCCCGTGGACGATTATTGAGAAGAATACTAGCCAATAAACCACTAAAATCGTCAGGACGCATTCACAGATTTTTGGAGCAAGGGTGGGTCCCACCTGGAATCATGGCTGCTGTCAAATGATTGATCTCGGCATCACTTTCCCCAGGATCTGGCAGCAATCGACGTGCATACTCAACGTAAGATACGGCCCCGACACCTTTTCAATAATTATTAGATGGTTAGCCCTATGAGTCGATTCCTCATGGCAATACTGGATAGGACTCACCTATGGGGCCAAAATAACCCATAAAAAGTGCCTCTTTCCAGTCACCACAGATTTTGGGTATGAAACGATACCCGAGCATAATCGCAGGAATGCGTCGGAACAAAACTATCAATACACCCAAGGCAATTAAACGTGCTATGGTTATTCCAGTAATATGTGGCATGTGAAGCTGGTCCCAGGGCATGACAACTCCGAGAAAGACGAATGTCCCAAAATTGAGTACGGTCTCGATGGACGAGTTGAATGAATCATGTCGGGCCTCGGCTTCGGAATGGTACCGACCGTCCCAGTTTAGGGCACATCCAGCGATGAAGCAGGCCAGTGTTTCATCAGTTCCAAAGCAGCCACATGTACCAACAACAAAAAGCTGGAAACAGGTCGTAAGCAGTGTATCGCCAAAAGTAAGGAAGAATAAGACACCCACGCCGATAGCGACTGGAAATAAAAAGAAGCTCTCTTTGTCGATCCATCTCCTGATAGGCAAAATTTTCTTAGTGCGTCACATCTTGATGGTAATCTTTCAAACCGGTTCATAACTCACTTGTTCGAGGCCAGATTAAGCCCTTTCCGGCCGACAAACCCAACTAAAAGTCCATATCCTGCACCCATAATAATCATATATAAGACTCCTTCAACAGCCCAATGTGCCAAAGCTCGGCCAACATCTCCCCCGAACCGGCCAGCATCCGTTGCTCCAATCCAATCCCGCTTGACATGACCCGTTGCACTTTTTGGCGTATCATCATAGCGTAGCAGTGCAATTGACAACATCAAGAACGGGAAGCCAAATCCATCGTTCCCTCCAGCCTCGGCTGATATGAATTCGCGCAGGTGTCTTCGAACATATTTATCGGCGAATGGACCCTTTGCAATGGCTTGGGAAAGCACGGGGTCGATGCAAATGACACAGGATCCGATGATGCAGGCTGTCAACTGATCCAAAATAAAATAAGTAGTTTTCAAGTAGTTCACTCGAGCAAAACTCACAAAGGATAGATGAGGTATCATCAGCCTGATACATGCTGATGTTACCAGCCATTGCACTGTCATCAGAGGAAGCAAGCATATTGTAAGCTCAACCAACCGCCGGCGTAGATATCTTTTTGGTAGTTCGTAGCCGACTTTGACCATTTGAATACCAATGACCATACGCGTTAGAGCCTGTGATCATTAGTTCGTGGATCCGGCAATAAAGTGGTAGGAACCCTTTTTCCATGTAACGTACATAGGCAATTCCTCCAACGGCCTCTCCATCACTGCTATTGCTCCAGCGACTGGCGTCTATCAGATTGATACAAAAAGGCCCAAGGATTGCCCCAAAGATGAAAGATGGCACTAGGTATATTAGCTCAGTAGTTGAAGGTACGTGCTTGAAACATACATGCTTCGCCAAGGTACCATCTCTGTTTGATTTTGATTGAAATAAATCCGAAAAAAAGTAAGAATATTCCTGGGAGAGTTGAGGCACTCCATACTTTGTTAAATTATGGTGACACCGAGGATCAGCTTACCTGAGAACGTAAGAGCCACATTAAAGCTGCTAATGTCGAGGATAGGATGGAGCATCCTGTTTCTCCAATGACGAGAGGTTAAAATCCCCAGCGAGGAACCATAACAGCTAAAGAGATTCAGCAGATTTCTCAACTTGTTTCATTTGTGTTCTGAAAGGAAAGTGTCAAGTGGTAAATCTACACAGGATTTTGATCGACTCTTCGATGTGAATCGCCGAGTCCGATTGAGTCAGCAACTGGGTGAGTGCAGATGCCAGGATGATGTGGCCCCGAACCCAAGGAATGCACTCTTTCTTCAAAACCAGGTCGAAAGTCCTCCTGTCATGACGAAGGCCCAGTGGGCTTCGGCTACATGCGCCCCTTCATTCAGGGGTTAGGTTTTGACTTATCAGAGATAAAATGCTTATGAGAAGATTGACTCAAAGAGTGATAATCAAAACCAAACCGTATTCTTTGGTAATTACTCATCGATAAGAGGCCTGAATCTGCTAAAGAGCTACCTGGCATATCATGAGTTGCCTTGCATACTTCAAAGAAGCCGAAAACAAGCGACCATTTTACTTGGGAGGACTTGTAAGACAATTTGGCAAATAGCATTTTCCAAGCAGTATAAGGCGGACCGCATTATACGACGTATTTAAAGAAGCCTCAAATAACCCTGTCCTAGGATCGGCTTTTCTGAAGAAATTCTGTTGCAATCTTTCCAGCTCCTTGCGCACCCGCGAGGAACAAACCTATCACATCGCATTTATGCAATGAGCTGTGTCTGCCTGCGGGCGGTATGCATATATTGACATTTGAGTGCGTCCTTTTCGAATCCATCATTCACATAGGATCGGAATGTTGTGCTTTCCAATCAAGGGGTGAATTTCTAAGGTAGCGGTAAATTCAATTATTCAAACTACCATACCTAGGGGGCGCACAGAATGAAGACGGTTCGAACAATCTGAATGCAAATTTTAAGTCTTCTAGAAAGCTTGGCTTTGACGGGAGTGTAAACTTAGAGGCGCATTAAAATAATGAAGTTATAGATCTTGAAAGTGTTGAATCAAACTATGGACCTAAATCAGAATAACACAAAATCTTCAGATTGAGACTCGGCCCATTTAATGCAAAAGTTCTAGCCTCATTCTCAAACACGGTCCTAGCCAAGATACCTCATACTCATCACATTTCCGCTGTCTTGTATGAGCTATTTTTTGGGCAGAGACATTGAAAATTGCACAGAATATGGGAAATAAATATCGAGACCAAGACCTTCTATCGTTATTTAAGAAAGAAATTTAACGGCTCTAAAAGATTCTCAAGTCCTAAATTTTCAAAAATATGGCATCGATGGAGAAAAGGTCAAAGCGGTCGTCAGAAACTGCCTTGGACAAGGGCTGCACGAATATCTACGGCTCTTGATTTGCTGCAGAGCATATGCCGACCGATGAGTTCCCGAAAGATGTTGCCTATCGCATAATCAAAGATGATCTCGTTTTGGATGGCAATCCCATGCTAAAGTAAGTATTCTCTTGAAAGAAAGGTGCATTCATGAGTCCGTCGACAAGAGCGGACTTCTAACATGATATATGATTATCCAGTATAGCGAGTTTTGTAACCACTTATATGGTAAGATATTCAATACAATTTCGTGAGCAGGGCTGATTCTATTTCACAGGAGGATGAGGCCGAGAAACTCCTTTCCGAGTCTTCCAATAAGAACATCATAGACCACGAAGAATACCCCAAATCCGTTGAAATTGAGCACCGCTATCTCAACATTCTGGGAGATCTCTTTCATTCCCCGACTCAAAATGGAAAAACTACCGCTGTGGGAACAGCCTGCATTGGCTCATCCGAGGCCATCATGCTCGCAACCCTTGCTATGAAGAAGCGTTGGAAGAATCAACGGAGAGCAGAAGGTAAAGATTTCTCTCGTCCAAATATCATCATGAGCACCGGTGTGCAAGTGTGTTGGGAAAAAGCTGCAGTGTACTTTGAAATCGAAGAGAGACTTGTCCCTTGCACCGAGACACGCTACATCATTGATCCAATCCAAGCTGTGAATATGGTTGATGAGAACACAATCGGCATCTGTGCTATCCTCGGCACAACTTATACAGGGCAGTATGAGGATGTCAAAGCCATCAATGACCTACTCACTCAAAGAGAGTTTGATACTCCCGTCCATGTTGATGCTGCTAACGGTGGCTTTGTAACTCCTTTTGTCAACCCGAGCCTGGTGTGGGACTTCAAGCTTCCCAATGTTGTGTCTATTAATGTATCAGGTCATAAGTACGGCTTGGTATGTATTGCAAAGAGCCAATAAGCTGAAATTCACCTAATTGATATTACTATAGGTGTATCCTGGTATCGGTTGGGCTTTGTGGCGATCGGCCGACTATTTACCCAGAAAATTGATCTTCAACATCAACTATCTTGGTGCGGATCAGATGAACTTTACTCTCAACTTCTCTAAGCCCGCATCTCATATCATTGCGCAATACTATCAAATGATCCGTCTTGGAGAACGAGGTTATAGTGCCATTATGAGCAATCTCACTCATACAGCTGATTACCTATCGAATCAACTCAGCGATCTCGGTTTCTCCATTATGAGCGATGGCAATGGGAAAAGCCTCCCTGTTGTCGCATTTCGCCTCGGTTCGGCTCAGCACATTATTTTCGATGAGTTTGCATTGTCGCATCAGCTCCGTGAGCGTTGATGGATTGTTCCAGCCTACAACATGGCAGCGGACTGTGAGACCATGAGCATGATGCGTGTTGTTGTGCGCGAAGATTTCAGTCAAAGTCGATGCGACAGCCTAGTGCATGATATCAAATGGGCGTTGAAAGCTCTTGCAAAGCAGGAAGTTCTCAGTATTGAACGCTATCAGGCGTAAGTATACAATTACTAAATACCTATCATTTGCTAATTTTTATACTAATTTAATTCAAACCATATATTGGCTCCAAAAACCATTTGCATTGATAATGCTTGTGGCCAAACGATTGATCTAAAACAAGAGAAGTTGTCGGTGACAGAATGTATTGATGCATGAACATGTAGAACATCGCTAGACTTTGGTTTTCATAAGCCGGCCTGATAGAATGGATTTCATATCAAATGGTCATATTTGATGATTTTCAGGAGCTTTGAATTTCATTTATGGTAAAGTGGAGATTATATATTCATTTAAATATTATATTGTCGTCAAATTCATTCCGATGTCCAGTATCAGCGTTACCTCACGTCGTTCATTGAATCTGGGGCAAGTTGTTGAATAGATTATTGTCCCAGAGCTCTTGTCCGGTGGGGTCTAGGGTGTCAAACCATCCACCAAGGTCAAGTGGCTACACCTGTCAGTATAGGCAAATCAGAAGTGTAAGAATGTAGCGGACTTACCATAAATTCTCCAAAGTCTGTTGAGAGCAAAGAAGGCAGATCAAAATCGTTAGAGGAGTTCGACATGGGAGTGGTTCCTATGATCCCCTCAGAGGCCATGGGAGGCTTGATATCCCATGTTAATAACAATTCATCTCCTAAAGGAGGGAAAAACAGGCTCACCTGTAGAGATTGGCGATCTGCGTTGGCGAGGGCCTCTGTATATGAAAGCCCGCCAACGATCCCCCGACCAACTCGAACAGCTCTTTTAGATGCTGCCTCAACATTGACCAACGGATCTTCTCCTTTGATTCGAGACTTGACTGAGGCTAGAATGATGCTCAAGAAAAAATATGGTTTTGTCCCTTTTCCATTGCCCACACCAACTCGGTGACCAAAATCGTGCAGAGTACGCTCAACTGCTTGTAGCATCACATTCTGCTGAGATTGAATCATGCTCATAAGAACACTTGACCCCATACCATCCATACCAGAGCTACCAGGCTGATTAGCTTCCTGAGCTTGCAGGGAAAGCTCAACACAGACTGTAATTGCGGCATGGAAAGTTTCATCACAAAACATTCCGGCTCCAAGTTGTGTGATGTGTGGATATAAGATCGCATCTGCAGGTGAGGGAATTTCCATTTGCGTTAAAACCTCGAGGGACGCCTCCAGGCATACTTTTCGGGAGTAGGAACATTTGGGCAGTCGCACAACACTAAGTGAAAAAGGCCGATGTAATGCGAGTAGAAATTTTCGCATAATGAAAAGGTGCAGTGACTGAGCAAACCGGTGCCGGGCAGCGTCAGAAGGGTTAATTTCAGAAGCATTATCGTCAAAAAGTGCCGAAGCATTCTTCATCGCCCGAACTAGCTCTTCGCTCATTCGTAAAGTTTCATCATATGACAAGTTAAATCTCAAAGTGTTGATCTTCTTTGCAATGCGATAGCGTAGATCCAAAGTCCTCGTCAACAGAGTCTGGTAGAAGTTCCGAGTATATGTCGCAGTGCTGAGAGGTACCGGGTTGCTTTCCATGCTTTCATATAACTCAGAGTCATCCCAATTTGAGGGAGCATCACAATCACATTCATCCAAGTCAACAGATGGTGTAACCCCACGGTCTAGAGATATTTTGAGGTCTAGTTCCACGATTGTGGTCCAGAGTCGACGACGCAATTCTGACCAAAATGGGGTAGTCGCTTTGCGGAAGCGAGTGGGATCACGATGCAATCCCATTGTCATGGCAGATCGAATGAGTGACCCTGATGAAGCCCAGGCCACATCGCCATCGCTAGCGACTGCAAGGCGAGCGACAAGAAGAAGGCATTGTGTTTGGATCATTTTTAGATCAATATCAGGACTGACAAAAGTGCAGGAAATATAGGACTGGACCGCCATAATCCACTTCATGGCGGGTTTTAGGTAACTATTCCGCTCATCACGATCCAGCGAAGGCATGTAAAACCGGCTTCCTGCCGCTATCACAGCCAGTAACCGAGCGATGAACCCCATGTCCGGATTTTGAGGACTGGCCCAGTATTCGGCGTATTGTTTCAAAAAGGTTGGCACATGCAGGATCCTATAGGTTGTTTCAAATGTGTCAAGATATAACTGAACCAGCTTATCTGTTACCGCTCGAGATGGAACCATCTCGTCCAATTTGAAGGCTTGCTCTCGAAAAGCTCGCTGATGCTCTTGGCTTTCACGAGACCACATCTCGCACTTGAAGCTTTTCATGTCAGTGTATTCTTTGTCTTTGACCTTCTTGTGACTACGTCGCATAAAGGTACCAATATCCTGAAACTGTGTCGTATTAGTGATATGGTTCTGTTTCTGGCTCTGAGAGCTATTTTGTAGACTTACAAATGATACGGTCGTTGTGTAGTGACTGCGACCAAAATATCTCGTTTTGGCCTTCTTTCCCCGAAAACTCGAATCGGGCAAGAATCGCACACGGTCGTCAACACCAGCTCCCTCAACACTATTTTGGGAGGTTCCAAGTTCTGAGTATATGTCACAGACAGATGTTTCTGGTGGTGTGTGCATGGAACCAGGCTTGGCCAGCGCATGTTCCAATGCACGTAAGCGGTTCCGCAGCTCATTGAGCTCTGTTAGATTATTGCGTTTGGAGACACGATTTGAATCTGATTTAGGACCCATCTTCGAGTCGAACACAAACATTCCACCGGCTGTTCCTGCTGGCTGCTCATCAGGACTACCCGGTAATCGCATTCGCGACACTGGCGGGGACATGCGACGCGAAGATCCCGATATTTCTCCCGGATGAGAGCCAACAAAAACACAGGAGTCGGCAGTTTTGG
Source organism: Penicillium macrosclerotiorum (assembly GCF_028827735.1). Lineage (NCBI taxonomy): Eukaryota > Fungi > Ascomycota > Eurotiomycetes > Eurotiales > Aspergillaceae > Penicillium > Penicillium macrosclerotiorum. The sequence continues at coordinate 3,707,779 of NW_026643083.1, read as the reverse complement.
ATCTAATACACTGGCCACACGGCAGAGAACGGTCGCACTTCAATTTGCGACGACGACATTCCGTGCAAGAGAGTGGCGGTCGACGCCGCCTTTGAACTACTCTGGTCGACTCTGCGGGATGGTCTTGAGACGTATCGTCATGATAATCACTCATTCTTAAAAACTGTGCAATGAGCTCAGGTGACTTGCATTAACCGGCTGGATGCGCAATTTGCGACTGAAGGTGTATCTTGCTGAATTGTAGGCGTGGTAGCAGTGATGATGCGATGACAGGATCGCCCCCAATCGCCCTTTGAAGGAATCGAGAAGACTAAGCTGTGTGCTTTTTTTATATTCTTGGAGGCCGTTTTCTGATAGAACCCAGCAGCCTGTGCGCATCGAGGTGGTCTCGAAGTTTGAAGTTGACGAGAACGAAGACTAGAGTTGATATGCCACGCGCAAAGGAGTTAAGCAGAGTTCAGAATTGTCCGACGTCGGAGATACTCTTTTCGGCAATACTGCCAAGCCCCGGACTGGGATGCCTGATTGATAAGCGGCTCTTGCCGCCAACCCAAAAATGCTTGTCGTGTCTCGATCTTGTCGATTCTCGTTTTGGGGTTCTGCATTCGAGTTGAAGCTGATGCAAGTAGAGCAGGCACAGAAGGGCTCTCAAAGACATGTTTCCATAGGAAATGAAGCAATCTCAATTGACAAACATCGGTGAGAATTGCATTCCTCCGCGGAGAAGCCACGGTGAACACAGATATATAATTGAGTACTTTGGTCCTATATACGTACATCAGGCATGGCGTTATGCAGGATGATCCAGCAGGACGCTTCGAAGGATCAACTTCAGGCCAATAGAATCCATTCTGTGATAAAGGAGATTAAGGCTGCTGTAATTGAAAGCTATTTATGAGTCATAGCAGGGAGTCCAACATGGCCTTTTCTTTCTGCGACTGGCACTCTAAAAGAGGTTAAGCTCTTTGCCCGCACTGCATATTTGCGTAAGCTTATCCTTCCAGTAACATGCTCCAGCAACCATGGGACAGCTACGTTTTCTTGAGTTTACTCACTAATCTTGCAGTTAATGGCAGAAATCTAGCTTCCCCTCCTGCGATATAGTGGCTCCACTCTCGTCCAAACCCGACCGTGAAATTTGACTGAAAGGATCGTCTGTGGTTCAGAAGGGACTTTTTTTATTCCTGGAGCCTAAACAGCGACAGCGAACACGAACTCCATAGCTAAATCAACTAGATTAAAAAAGCACCAATCATGACGAAAGTGTCGAGTCTAAATTAAGTCAGTCTGAAAGCAATGTTCCACGTCTCTTGGGTTGGGAACACGGGGTGTGGGGGGAGGCGCTCGAGCCTTAGACAACCGAGGCGGGTAACGGGGTCCGTGTTACTGTGCGAGCAACCAACACATCAGTCGCGAGACTCCCCTTGAGCCTGCAACCATGCTTCTAGCTCTAATCTTGGATATTACGCAATGGCCCTCAATACTCCGTTCATCGGAGAGATGCTGAGCCCGAATGACAGGTCGAGAGACACCGCGGCTCATTTGTTACCAGCCTCTATCAGGTCCCTACAACATGGCCTTGTTCGCCCAACGGACGACACGGAATCATTCCTACAAAAGGATCTCTGTGTAGATAAACTCAACAAGATTGACCAGTATTTATGGCTGGCTGGTCGGCCTATGCCTCCAAGGCCTCTGAATTATCAAATTGCCACCTCCCGTGAGATCGTGGTGGACGAGAGAATTGACATGCATCTGGTATGGGAATATTCGCGGCGCCTTCATCTCAAACCCATCCCCCGATACCTCTTGAGTCCTAAATTTTGGGAGTCTCATCTTCTAACTTGCATGAAATCATGCTGTGTCCCTCAACGATCCCAGCACTACCCTGATGTCTCTGTGCCAATCTCAACTACCAAATGTACAAAAGAACTATATAAATGTGCATGTGGATTCCTACTGTCCTATCTTGCGCTAATTCAGTTTGAATGTGACCTTGCAATTGCGCATACCTATCATCTGCTGCCGAAGGAGATCACATGGGAGAAATGGCTTACATTCGCCCACGAGCTACTGGAAGGTGAAGCTCCCAAACCTAACAATATCAATTCGCGGTATCTGTTTGGCGAGCTGAGACTATCGCAACTTAACAAGATATACGCTCTGCGGTATGGTGAAATATTAAGAGGGTACCAATTCACCTACCAGACATACGGGGAGCTATTCCGCGACTATCTCACCCCAATCACTGCTGCGACCATTTACATGGCACTGGTTCTGACGGCAATGCAAGTTGGACTGGCTACCACCTATCTAGAAGGCAATCCCTCATTCCAGAATGCGTCTTCGGGGTTTACAATTTTCTCCATCCTCGGACCCCTGGTTGGCATCTTTTTAGTGGGTACGATTGGGGTCTTTCAATTCTTCAATAATTTATTGGAGACAAGAGAGTTCAAACAGAAACGTTTTGGTCAATTCGCAAAGGGGATGATGTGACACACTCGTTGATACCATAGTATAGATTTCGTGTCCGGCAATCCATGCCCTGCAGCTTGCACGCCTTGGTCTGGTTGATTAAGCGGGATGGACATGGCCATGAAATTATGCTAGAGGAAAACAAAACTAGCTGCGCGATTGGTAATGCTAAAACCTCTAATTAGAGTCGTGACAGAAAGACCAAGAAGTTATAAAGATGTCAACATGATATAGATGAGTTTTTCCGGTAGACGGTAGAGAAACTCGAGGTTAAAGTCGAGATTGACGATGCAAGGGATCGTAGTAATGCCAAGGCTTGTCATAGCAATGACTTGAAACACGACGCCACGGGTCAGTCCGAGCGCCCACAGAATAATATCGACCAGACTTGCTTCATGCGGGCTGTCAAGCATTTTAAAGGTTGGACGACTCCACAAAGACAAAGAAAAGCAGACCTAGTCTTGAAGTATTTTCATAGGCAGAGGTATGTGAACGAAAAAGGCATCCATGGATTGGAACTAAACAGGAAGCGAAGAAGCGATCACCTATCTGGGACAAGCGTTCTCTGTTAGCCCCCAACGTGACACTTAACCCCTCCGACTCCTCCGGCCTCTCCTCCTTTTGCATCCAAACAAATCGATTATCTTGAGCTCTCCAGCAATCCTGATCTACCAAGTAAAGCAAAATGGCGGACAAGACGATCGTTCCCGTGCGTGTGTTTTGTTTGCCATAATTTTGATCGCGATTCTAATGTGCGCCCGCAGGATCCGGATGTGTTTTTGGTGACACAGGACTATACTCCTGACTGGCAGTCGTATGGTTCCCAAGCTCACTATTCCACCATTCACGATATCGATGTCATCGCACAATTGCTTATTGAAAAATAGAGAGACTACATCAATTGCCTCCTCCATGTATAAAGGTTTGATGGAAAATGGGAGAAGGTGACCACTGCGCCTTAATCAACCGCCGCCCCAATCTGAGTTAAGCTAATAGCCTTCTAAGATACCAAACGCTGAAACGGACCGAGTCTTTGTAAGGTTACTGCCGATTCCCAGTCTTAGTAGAGAAACTCATTATTGTCCAGTGTTCCTTCGGATGAGCAGCAATTCGAAGCATACGAAGCCGGGTATCATTTTGTTCCTTACACCTGAATTCAATGATGTTGTTAACGCTGAAAAAGGCATATCACGGCTATGCTCATGGAGTCTGATCGGCCCAACCCGCTATTCAGGGCGCCAGTAGGATCTCACCCACAGGTATGATAGTATGATATCCAGCTTAATTCTGGATGATACTGATGCTTTCAAGCACATTCTGGATATCGGAACCGGAAAGGGTTCTTGGCCAATGTAGGTACATTATGGGCCATTGTCTGAGAGATATACTAAAATTTGTTTAGCGATGTTGCCGATATTTTCCCCAGTGGTACAAAACCCCGCCTTGCTATGCAGATGGTCTCCTCTTATGAGATTTGAGTTCGAGCTAATGGAACCAGCAACTGTCAGAGGCGTCGACCTCTATCCGCCCCCTGTCACTTGGATGCCCCCGAATTGCATTCTTGAGGTTGACGACGTGCTACAAGAGTGGACTTGGCAACAGCCGTTTGACTTGATTCACATGCGTATCATGGATGCGGCTTTTACCGCCGAAGAGCGGGAGAGACTATATGAACAGTGTTACAAGTTCGTATTCCGTAAATTTGAATTCTGTGGGTAGTTGAAACTAAATCTTTTACAGAAATCTCCGCCCTGGTGGCTGGATAGAACAACTGGAGTTGTCACCCGAATTCATGTGCGACGATGGAAGTCTTCCTTCGGATAGTCCTGCCGCTCATTTGGGGAAACTCTGTATCGAAGCTGCAGAGAAATCTGGCCGCACAATGGATTTATACCACAATTGCGAAAAACTGATCGAGAAAGCCGGGTTCACTGACGTTCATGTCCATGAATGCAAATGGCCACTTGGCCCTTGGGCACGAGACAAGGTGCTTAAAGAAGTTGGAACGGTCAACCTTGCTCATTGGTCAGCCGGAATGGAGGGATATGCTATGTATCTGCTGACAAAATACGGGGAGCCGCAGCCATGGTCGAAAGAAGAAGTTATGGTCTACGTTGCAAAAGTCAGGAAGGATCTGGCTAATCCCCGTCACCATGTCTATCATAGAGCGTAAGTATTAGTTTTCATTTCGCGGGTTTTATGCTCCTGAGATGTTCTACTGACAATGTTACAGGAAGCGAGTATGGGCTCAGAAGCCCGTGTCAGACGCCAAGGAGGATACTGCGACACCGGAGATCAAAACAGAACAGACGGACTAGCGAGAATGGCTAGAATAGGAAACATGAAGATTCGGTCTGATGGACTCATTCATTTAATCCCCCTCTCCATTTTGAAACTACTGCACCTTTCCCCAGACTGGTTCAAGTACTTGCGCGTGTCAAATCGTTCGATCCAATAAAGCTCGTATTTTTTGTCAGTTCAGACGATTCAAGCATAAGAATGGCTAGATATAGACTCAATTCTATGACTATGAGAAAGTAGAATATCTTATTAGTGCAATGTGAAAGTGGCCTAAAGCGGTGGAGACTTGCGCTATGCAAAGGGATCAAGGATGAATAAGTTATACTATATGATGCCTCCTCGCTCACCGACCAGGACAAACCAACATTACCCCTCACTCTTTATCTTCATTGAATGAGATATCTTATCAGTTCAGAGGCAACGTCAGACTTGTGGAGAGTTACTATCTAATCTGTTCAATAATTGCCCGGGAGTCGACCTGTTCATTTCGGCCGAACAGGCCAATATACTGGAATTCTCAGATATTAATAGAGAGCACCTAATACAGAACTCTTATCCTTTTGTGGTCACTGGTAATATCTTACGACGACATGAAAGGCTAAATTTCTAGATTGAAATCAAAGAGGTATACCTGCAGCTCAGAATAGCACATATTGGATGGGAGACAAGCAATCTTGGACAGTTGTTGCAATACTGGAACCTTGTAATTTAAGCATTATGTCATAAGGTAGAATTGATATAGTGCCATCGATTGGGTCGATATTATCAGGAAAGTGCGGTTCTACCAATTCTTATATCCTTTTATATTCTCGAGACTCGTAATCACTACCGTCCCTTGATTGAGTTTCTCCTGAACACGCTTGCTTTTCTCCGCACATTTATCCAATTCGATCGACTAATGAATGCTGTGACAGCATCATCATGTTGTATAGTGAGCCCCAAGCAGGTGCATTTCAAACCATAATTCAGGTTGATAATGTCACTGTCTCGGGATTAGATACTATCAAAACATATATTATTTGCTGGCTTGTTGAGATATGTAATATACGCTACACAGGAAGAATTATTCAAAATTTATTCACATAATTTATTCCGATCTTTTGACCATATCCTGTGGATACCTCTAGGTGAAGTGAGAAAATGACGCTGGGGAAACTACAGTGATAGAATGCGCTTGGGATCTGCCTTTTCAGTGACGGCGAGGATAATGAGTTTGTAACAAAAGTTTCTGAGCAACCAACTGTAAAGGACTGTTGAGAAGAGCTTCTTCCTTCTTGGCAGCATGGATGAGGGTTTTTCTATTGATTTTCAAGACAGCAGTTGTGAAAATTTTCAAGGGTCTATCCAATCAACCAATGTGATCATAATTACAAGGCCATCTAGAAAGCTCCCACCATGAGCTCGATGACCTGATCCTGAGTTGGAATGCTGTGGATTCTCGTTAGAGTAGATAGGAAAATAAAAGAGAGCCGTGTTTGGTTTAGAGACCCTTCTTAAGCACTCGCGCAGCGACTAGAGGACTGTCTGCTACAATTTTGGAAAAATCGTGTGCATCTAGGCAGGCCTGTCGCGAATTGAGAAAACTAGGTTCGACTCGGGAGAACATTTCTTTTTCATAAGCTGCCAATGAGACTGACAGAGTCTCGGAGCTGAAGGACCTGGATAAGAGGATGAGCGGCATTCATATCTTTCTTGGTTCTTGTGCAACGGTTAACATACTGCGAATTTGTCATATCTACGTGTTTCACGAGATCTTGAACATCAACAATGGCATTATTAGCCCCTTCGCCACGAACTGGGTTTGAGATCCATTAGCTCCAGTCATCCATTAGTAGGTGTTAGCTGCCTTACACATTGTCATCGTGTGTGCCGAATCACCCATGAGGACTGCCCGGGGGTGGGCATGAGATTGGCCGGGCGTAAAGATCCAGTCTTCAATGCGGATTGAGCGAGCTTCGGTCTCGTCTGAAAGGTTCTGTAGCAAGGTGCGAAAGGGTTCCGCCCAATTATCTGTCAGTTTCTTCATCAAAACAATGCGTTCGGCATTTTCCGTTGGAATAGCGATTCCCTTCTCGTCAGCCCAAGATACAATGATCTGAACATGGTAGCGGTCTTTGCTGCTCTCATCAAAGTTGTTGGGGGTATCCAGAACTAGAATGTCGTTAGAAAGAATGACCTGTGAGAGGATGGAGACGCTCAAAACATCCATCCAGAAACGTACAACTGAAGAATAGAAACACGTCGGTGTCGGGATGCGACCCTTGGAAGATATACGGGTCAATTAACTGTGCTCCGCGTAGCTCCTCTTCCGTGTAGAAAGCCGATGCGCCGAGTAGTTGTACGGGCAGTGGATTCATCTGGGCACCATGAGGATATAGTATCTGACGGGCAGGTGACCGAGCTCCGTCACAGGCAACTAGCAGGCGACCAGAATATGAAGTACCGTCCTCGAAATGTGCCGTGATGCTCTCTGAGGAGGATTCTAGGCTCCGGAATGTTTTGTTCCACTGTGTGAGTGGCATTAGCGTCACCTAGGATCCACACCCATTGGGAAGGTCCCGAGGCCCTACAGGCAGGAGAACCCACATGGACCTTTATATCAGTTGTGAGAAGTTCACGCAACCGTCCGCGATTAACTCGAATACGCTCTTCAGCAGGGACACTGTATAATGCCTCGCCTGACTGGAGATTGAAGAACTGAAAGCTGCCTACATCACCGCGAGCGGAGGCTTCTTTGTTGACAAAGGTCTCGGGGAAGCGCTGCACTAGATGGTCCGGAAGCAGCTCACGTAGAGCCGGGAGTGCCCAATGCAACGTCAAACCCCAGCCCCCAGAGCGAGCGTCCAGGGCAGAGTCTCGGTCAAAAATTTCGAAGCGCACGCGATGCCTCTGGAGGTATTGGGCCAGGACGAGGCCGCTGATGCCAGCACCGACGACCAGAACCGGAGGGTCTGACATGGAAGATCAAGCGAAGCGTGCCACAGGGGTCGGCGTGAAAGAGGGGGGGGGGGGGGAAATAAATAAGGAGAGTGAGAGGCAGTGTGGGAGATCGACGAAGACAGTGCTTACGAGTGGTGGAAGTGGGTGAAGATAGCCCGCGATGTGTGCCTTCTGGGCCTTCATGAGGCTCTCTTGGGCCCCTCGAATCCGAACTGAGGGATTGGCGATGAGTAATCGGAAATCAGCATGATGCATTGTCCTCAAGAAAGATCAAGCAGGACTAAACTAGCGGTAGTTTCTTAGGAACTTGAGGTACTAGAAGTGACCCAAATCATACCATGGATGATGCGCTTTGTTACCACGATTCATATAGCGCAGAAGGGGGTCAATACTTGTCCGACGGTGAATGATCGGGCATCCGGATTGACCGACCATGCGTGAAAGGGCACACCGTGGGGATCAATGACCGGTACGGAGTCCTCCGTACACAGGACAGAGCTCCAGAGGAGCCATAGCCTCCACGTTAACGGATTCACGCCGCGACAATTGGCGCTTGCGCTCCCCCAATCAGGCATTTGTATGCGGCTTCAGTTTGGAAACCAATTTGACTATGCTTTCGATTGGAAGCTGCTATTTCCTTTTCTGGCAAAGGGTGTGGATGTAAGGGGTATGGATATTTTTGGCACCCTTATTATTCTCCTCTTATATTAAGTCTTCTATAACATGTATCAGAGGATCGGTCGCCAACGCCACGCATCTGGACGTAGCGTACGGACTACCACATCTAATACTATATCCCATGGCGGATTTCCTTTACCTCGATGCGAGACGCGCACGGTGCAATGCCACTAGTTTGAACCATTTCGAGGCAAATCGGATCACATTTCGAGAATCTCTCATCTCTCCTCTGGGCTCCTCTATCTCTCTCTTTTTTCATTTCTCTTCGGACTCCGCCGTGAACTCAATGTGCAGCAAGGTCCGAAAGCACATAAGATCGGCGGGCAAATGTTGGCCCCAAATCCGTTCAGGATCGGCTTGCGGGAATGAGATGGCTCCCTAGCGGATCGCCCGGTCCCCACCGGACAGGGGAACATTCACCGGAAACCAAGGGCATCAAGCACTAAAGCGGACCACGCCTTCCACCCGGAGGCCACACCCGAACGAAAGTTTATGGTGGCGCCATGTCCCCCGGTTTAGCGCGAAGTGTATGCAGAGAACTTCGGTCCCGGCCCGCTCCTGTCCATTTCCACTCGAGTATCCCAGACTCACACGAACGACCCTGTCCAGCCTAACTACAAACAGAGATGCTGGGTGAGCCAGTATACGTGGATTTCATTTCTACCTGTGCATATTCATTTTGTTTCATCGAGATTTTGAGAAAATACAAGGAACAAGGAAATAATCCTGGTAGAAGGAAAGTGGAAAGTGACCCGTGAAAAATAGGAACAAATCAGAACAGACAGTATAGATCGATTCTTGGTGCCGAGAGAGAGAATGATAATCTCATCATGCCCACACTTCCAAGGGTTCCAAACCATAAAAGAGAGAAACGAAATCACTCAAGTTACCCAGTTCGAGTTGACCCGGTTTCGAGCGACACCCGGTACTCCACTGTCATCTCGATTCCTCCATGCGAAGGCTCACTACTCGCCAGAATCAACTCCTCACTAGGCGTGCGTTTCGGCTTCGGAGGTTGGGGGCCCGATGCATTCGACTGGAGATGGGATCGCCCATCCTTCGACCAGGTCTCCATTGCATAAGCCCTACCGTGGCTATCGTAGCCGTAGCCATACTTCCTTCCACTGGACGATCGAAAATCGCGAACGTAGCCCTTAAGGAGAGGAGCAAGATAGGGCACGCAAGTTGTGATGTTCTAGGTTTGAAAGTCAGGTTAGATCCGGCTTTTTCTCTCTCACATCAAACTTTCTTCTTCGCCTGTAGAATTTTTTGGCTTTCTTTTTCCCCTCGGGGGCCTGTGATACGTCGCGTGGGATTACCTACTCCGACATTGAATTCAATAGTTCCCCACAGAACCAGCATAGTCGAGTTTCCATCACCAAAGGCGACCCGGTGGATCTGAGTCAATCGGAGAACCGAACAGATCGTGGTGAACAATCCCAACATGAAGAGGCACACGACACCAGCCTTCTGGGCCGGTTTGATGTTTAGGTTCAGCAGGAGCGGAATCGGGAGGAAGATAATCACCACGTCACAAATGATGGTGAAGATAGCCAGCCCGTAAAAGGTCGCGCCCACCGGTAAACAGCTGCCAGAAACATCGCTTTTCCAGGCTTTTTGGACCTATTTATTCTCAAAATTAATAATTAGCACCTTCATTACCATGCGGAGATGAAGTTCAACAGAGACCCAGCCTACCGGGGTACAATCAAAAATCAGAACCAGCGTCCCGGCGATATGTCCTGCCGTCGACAATGCAATAACGATCCAAATTAGAACGCGATAGAATGTCTTTGACGTTCCGGACAGGAGGCGCAAATAACTGAGGCAGAGAGAAACTTTAAAGCCTGCAATACCGAGCTGATAAAACGGGCGACCAGCGTAATTAAGCTACCATGTACAATGGTTGTCAGTTCAATGCTGAATAGTACAAAGAGAAGAGAATAATAGAAAATGCTTCTTTTTACTCACTTTAGTATATGTTGCAAGGTCAGCCTTAGGGCGCAGTTTCAAAGGCAGTCCTAGACCGTATCGACTTTCTGCGACTCGAATTAGATATGTTTACCAGCAGGTAAGAGGAGCCGGTATTCACGAGAGATGCAGAGCGCGCTGTAAATTATACTAAAAGTCTGATGAAGAAGTCAACAACCATTTATCAGCAACTATTCAACGATCTATAGTCGAGATCCTCACTTACCATGCTCACAATCATTACATAGTCCGCCGGTCCCAAGCGACTGGCCTGCGCCCGCACAAACAACCGTAATCCCACCGTAACCACCATCAAAGCAGTCAGACTCAAACAAACACCCAAGATGAGTCGGTAGTCGGACACCAATTCAACTTCGGACGTGGCATTGTATACCCAGCCCATGATCGTGGGAATGACGTGGGACAGCGGACGACGAGGACAGAAGGAATTAACAGCATTTGATATTTAAATTCCACGTGGATAAACCATAAACGAGAGAAGAAAACGGAAGAAAAAGAAAGACATGAGATACAAAATTCGGGCAAGGAACAGGATGTCCAGATCCGATGGTCTCTTGTTGAACCAATTGCAAGGATCTACCGGGATTTCGCTTTAATTTTTGAACTTCTGAAGACTAAGAAACCTTTTTTTAATTTGGAAGCCCCCTTGCTGGTATGTAGCGGAGATTCATCTCATTGCCAACTCAAAAATCCCCGAGTCTACGGATGGATCTTGAAAGAATAATCTCCCCGATAATTCCACACTGTAGGCATCAAAAAACCTTTCATAAATCCATGGTCTTGGGTGGTACTTGACCCGACCAAAGCTCAGACTCTGTTGGAACCTTCAAAGCCACTAAGGAACTCAATAACGCGTCCGTTGACCAAGCACTGACGAAATTACGGCGAGGAGAGACTTTAGGAATTACTAAAACAACGAAAGGGAAACTTAATGCATGCGCCCAGGCCAACCATTCAACCTCCCGCGGACTCTCCACCGTGAAACGAAGCCGCGAAGCAGCAAATGAACGCATCTAGCGAGGTAACCAGTCCTCGACCAATGCCATTTGGCCCCAGAATCGTACCTAGGAACCTATGGACGCACGTCGATAGGGTTGGGGACTGGGGGTTGGATCGATAATTTTTTGGCTTTTCCCCTGGTAACCTTTGCTGCAGCCTTCGTCGCACTCACTCTCCACTGTTCCGCTTGCCGAGAGGCCTTTTCTCGTTCAAAATATTTATAATCCTTGTAATTATAGTCACCCCTCTTCTAACCATCCACTGCAGCCTTTATCTGTGTGGGCCCGGGAATTTCTGTTTCCTTTTCCTGTTCAGTATTCATTATGTTACTCCTATTTGACGAGTTCCATAGATCGACGGCCGCCCCTCATTCCCAACTCCTTTCGTCCACGTTTGTTCTTTTTGAACTTTGACATCTTAACCTATTTATTTCTTGCACAGCGTCCACTCATTAATCTCCTTCAACCGCCTCAGAATTCTGTCGACGCGGTCGCCAGTCGCAAAATGGGGGAAAAACAGCCCGAGGCCGAGCCCCATGCTGTGGTCGATCGACACGATGAGGCCGCGGTCTATCTTGAAGGCCATGGAGATATGTGCCCCGACGTCGATTTGGTGGCCTTACGCCATAAAATTGATCGACGACTGATGCCGTACATGTTCTGCTGCTACGTGCTGCAGTTCCTGGATAAAGTCATGCTAAATGTGAGTGATTTATTTATACACAAGTGGTGACCGTTTAGTAGACAACAGTTCGCATTAACGTGATCTCGGAGTTTGAATTAGTACGCGGCGGTAATGGGCCTCAAGACAGACCTTAATTTGGTCGGTAATGAGTTCAGCAACACTGCAACCTGGTTCTTTATTGCGTACTTGATTGCGGAGGTCCCCAATGGTCCGTCTATCTCCTCTCAGGATCTCACTTGCGTCCACCCCTTGCTCAGCCTCCCACTGTATGTTGACTTCTAGTACTGACTTGTGTGCATAGTGTTCTGCCTTCAGAAAGTCCCTGCAGCTAAATGGCTCGGCATTAATGTCTTCCTTTGGGGCATCGCTGCGGCAGCTTCTGCGGGCGCGCAGGGTTATCGCAGTCTACTTGCTGCGCGTATTTTTCTTGGCATCTTTGAGGCCACCGTTGGTCCATCATTAATGTTGCTTAGCAGCCAGTATTATACCCGAAGCGAACAAGCTCCCCGGTTTACATTCTGGTATATGGGGCTCGGCGTCGCACAAATACTCGGAGGCATCATTTCTTTTGCCTTTCAGCATGTCCACCATGCAGCCATGGACGGATGGCGTATCATGTTTCTCGTGCTTGGACTTGTCACTGCGCTGGTGGGCACGTTGACGTTCTTCTTCATTCCCGATACGCCGATCAAGGCCAAGTGGCTGAGCGAGGCTGAAAAGGTCGCACTCTTACAACATGTAAGCGGGAATCAAACCGGTGTGTGGAGCAATACGGTGAATTTGAAGCAGGTCGGAGAGGCGATTTTGGATATCCAGCTTTGGCTCTTGACTCTGACGACAATTTTGGTATGCAGACTTCTATTCTTCTATTTCCAGGCATGGTTTGATCGCATACTTACCTCCGTCATTTTCAAGATTTCTGTTTCAAGCGGCGTGGTGACCACCTATTCATCAACTTTGATCTCAGGATTCGGCTTCTCAGGCCCGGTCTCAGCATTATTGAACACGCCTTCCGGTATCGTCAGTATCTTCTTCACTCTGCTCGTTGGATATGGGATTCGCAAGACCTCGCACCGCTGGGCATGGAACGTCCTCTGCACTATCCCAGGCATCATTGGCGGCGGTCTTCTGTCTTTTCTTCCCAAAAGCAACACTGCGGGCGTGCTGATTGGCATATACCTGGTCAATGCAATCGTAGCAACTCTTCCAATCCTTTACCAGTGGACTATGACTAATTGCGCCGGCCACACCAAGCGCGCGTTTGCCAGTGCCCTGGTCGCGGGCTCCTTTTCAGTCGGCAACATCATCGGCCCTCAAACTTTCCAAGCAAGAGATGCGCCAGAGTATCAACCCGCCAAGATTGCCGTCCTCGCAACCCAAGCTGCTGCAGCGGTCATATCAGTAGTCCTCTTCTTCTACTATCTATGGCAGAATCGCCGCCGCGATCAAGCGCGGGGTACAGTAGACGAGGCGATGGTCGACGAGACTAAATGGGCAGGACTCACAGATCAAGAGAATCCTTCTTTCCGCTATGCGTATTAAACAGAATGGATGTTTACCGGTGTGGTCCTGGAAATTGGCGAGCCGAGCTTGGGTAACTCAAAAGATTACGCTCCATGTTTGAATATTCCCTTGAATGAATGATTGATTATTGAGTAACCTTTGCTGGTATCTAACATGGTATGATTGCGACTTCAAGAGTGCTCGCTCAAGAATATCCGTCAGAATACGTCTTCATTTTGTAAATGCAGTGGAGTTGTAGGCTAATTTTAAAAGAAAAGCAAATCAAATATGCACGCTCAATCCTGGCTAATATGCATGAGATCCAATGGGCAATGATATGTGCAGGCGAAAGACAATATGCAACAAAGCAAAATAAAAACCCAATCATTTTGAGCGCCAGAAAGGCTTCATGACAGAACGGAAATAAACAAGCAAGTACACCATCATATAGTTGGCAATGGTGAAGGCAAGAAAAATGCCAAAATAAGGCCAGATGTTAGAGCTGTCAAGACCGATGCTAGACAAGTAGTCATCGCCGCGACTGTACTCGCAATATCCACATATTCCCATATTTTCCGGATTGGAAAGATATCCGACACCCTTGTTAGAAAGCCACGGACCAGCATACTCAGCACAAGTAAGGTTAGAGGGGCTCTCAAACATAATGAGTTCGTGCTCTTTGCAGACCACTGAAGTGCCGTCAAGAACAGCCACCAAGACACCACCGATCCAGTATGTGAACGGTGTCGCGTAGTACATGGTGTATTTCCAGAAAACAGGCATCTGATCGTGATGACGAAGAATGCCATTGAACAGCTCGCACATGATGATAAAGAATGGCATTAGAGTTGCAGCAACCATTGAGTCGGAACTATTGAGGTGGTTAATTTTTTTTTTGTACTTTTTGATTTGCTGATACTTACCTTAGAGCAGCAATCCATTGACCCCAAGATGTTGCAAAAAGAAAAAAAAGGAAGAACATCAGGAAACTATATCCCGCCGCAAATCCGAGAGGCAACCCAACCATGAAGTAGTATAAAACATAGAAAATCACTCCACCCGCGATAGCATATGGGATCTCTGAGATTATCTGGGCCGTGCTGAATGCGGCCCAGTTATATACGCCGCTCGGGCCTTCTCTCGCCAGCCAAATGTCACGGTTTAAAATGAATCGCATAGAAATGGCGTTGATGAATTCCGGAACCAGCATAAGGACCAAGAAGCAGGAAAAAGCCTTAGACTGAAGATCCGTCGCACTATTTCCAATCTGAAGGTAAGTGAGGCCGTTGATAAGAGCATGTAGAAATGATGCATAGAGACGTGAGTAGGGATATTCAGCCGTTCTCCAGAATTGGCGAGATGTCCGCTGTGTGAGGAGAATGATTTGTTCGTACAAAGAAGGCAATCCGGATGGTCCCATGACCTGATTGCTTTTCCGTTGTGAGCGAATTGTAGAAATTTCTCTCTTAACATTCTCGGCTTCTGGGGAATTGCGCCATATGGCAGGCCAGTTGACATGGCTTCCCGAGGATTTCATGCCCTCAACAACTACTTCGATCAGAAAGTCGGCCGCGTTGGTGACATTTTCGGGATGGTGGCCATTTTTCTCAAAGTAATCAAAGATATTTCGGCCTGATTCACCGACAGGGCCGAAATAATAAGTGCTACCGCCGGGGCTAAGAGCAAGAACACGGTCGAACTAGAGATAGGTTTTAGTTGTCATTCACAGCAAACACATAACAGAGAGGACAAGCTACAACTTACCTCCTCAAACTGTTGTTGATTAGCTTGGTGAATGGTGCAGAGCACTGCCAATCCCTGATCAGCTAACCGACGAAGCAACGCCACGATGCTGGTTGCTCCCTGACTATCGAGTCCACTTGTAGGTTCATCCAGAAACAGAAGCATTCTGGGTCTCGCGCAGAGCTCCACACCGATAGTCACACGTTTCTTCTTTTCAATGTCCAATGATCCAATCACTGCATTCTGCAGCTCCACCAGATCCAAGGTATGAAGAACGGTTTCCACATAGCTCAATTTCTCATCTTTAGGTATGTCGTTGCTCTGACGAAGTAATGCAGAAAATTCGAAAGCTTCGCGAATAGTACTGCTTTCATCGTGAATGTCCATCTGCTGGCAGTATCCGATTTGCCGATTGAATGAACTGTCAACAGCATGGTCATCAACATACAAGGAGCCCGATAGGACACCAGCACTCTGTCTTTGAGTAAGTGCCGTCAACACTTCATGAAACATACAAGTTAGTTGGCTTGATTATTGACAAACAGATGGTCTTTCAGGACTTACAAGTCGATTTCCCTGCACCTGAAGCTCCCACAAGCGCTGTCAATGAACCAGGCTTGCAGTATCCACATACTCCATCTAATAATTTCCGGGTTTCTTTGCCAACTTGCACATTGAGCTCAAGATCGGACCAAGTGAAAGTGGACTCTGTGCCGGCAAGGCTGTATTGGGGCTTCTCCATAGCAGGTCCAGCCGGCGGTACCGGGAAATTAGTCGAAACAGAGGCTTTCTCTTCGTCCAAGAAAGCGGCCTTCTTCTTCTTCAGGCTGAACCAGCGCTGAGCAGGTTTGTACTGGATCGGGCCTGCACCGTCAAGTTCCCATTCCTTCACTTCACTTAGCCAGCACGTAAGGCCAATGAACACCACGGTGAAGAGGCAAAGGATTCCGAAGTTGCGCCACACATGACTGTAGTAAAATCCGAATTGCGTTTCCAGGTAATCATCACCATTCACAACCGTACTACCAATCTTACTCCCCGCATACGCACAGGTTTGGTATGCAACATTGGTATAGTTAGATCCAGATGGGACAATTGAAGAGGCGGCACACGTGAAATTCATATTGTGAAATTCAGCTGCCATTACAGCCTCATAAGTGTAAAGGGCTGGGGTAGTATACTGGAGCCGAGAAATTAGCTCAGCACTGTTGAGGAATAGTAAAAAAAAACTTACAGCCAACCATCCAACCCAGGGTACATCTTGAATCATTTTATCGACGGATAGAACATAGCCACCAAATACAATGCAAAATAGCACTGAGACACCACAGTAACGCAGTGCAACCTCGAAATTTCTCGACATGGCGGCAAATACACGAAACTGTGAAGTAAGGCAAATAGTGCAGGTGTAGATAAAGAGAAAATCGATGAAGAAGGGACCTGCCTGTTGAGAATTTAATAATGATTTTAGGAAAGGATAAGTAATAAGAGCACTAACCTCAGAGCGCAATCCTGACAGAAAGTATAGAACGATCAGATATAATAGAGTCAGAAGAGCCGTAATCGCCATGTCCTGCATCACTCGGGCCAGGCAGACTGCACTTGGCCGCACAAAAGCAAACTTCTTTTGACGACTGAGGATATCGCGACCTTGCATTGCATCTTCCAGTTCGGACATCTGTAACCAAGCCAGGAGAATGGAAGAATAGAAGAGCACGCCACCACGAGAGTACATTCCCTCGGTAGTCTGCGGTTGATTGTAAAACATCGACCCAACGAGCAGTCCGTATACCACAGCCGAAATCAACTTGATATAAAGCGGACTCATATGTCCTTTCAATTGCCATAATTGACGCTGAGCACATAGGGCAATCTGGCGGAAGAGTGAGATGGTATATGAAGATGTTGACGACACAAATCGAGACTTGTCACTCTGCATAGTGCGCTTAAACTCCTCCACGCTCCCGGCCTCGGAGTCAGTTGAGCAGGCTCCATTAAATTTGCCACCAAATCGCTGATCCTCGTACTGGTCGATAGATTGTTGGATATTCTTGAACGCCGCACTCTGTTTAAATGAAATTTCCAGTTCCACTGGACCTTTAGGAGCACGGTCTTCCCAACCTGCGCGAAATTGTCGTCGTTCGGGAACGGTGATGCTGGTTAAAAAATCGGACGTAGTCTGCATCTCAGCGCACTCATAGCCAAGATCTTCAAAGTAGCTCTTTGCCTTATGAGCTGGTCCCTGGAAAAGCATTCGGCCCTCGTCGATGAGCAGCACTTTATCTACCAGCTCGTAAATGGCATCTGAGGCTTGATAGAGCGTGAGCAGGGTTGCTTTTCCACAATTGTCAGTCATTATGCGTAAGCTGCGTGCATAGTCCAGCGCCGAAGATGCATCGAGACCACGAGTCGAATTATCCCAGCACGTTACCGATGAGTCTGTTGCTAGTGATTCTATAATCGAAATTCGTTTCCTTTCACCTCCAGAAACACCTCTGATGTACTCATTGCCCACGAGTGTATCCATCGTGTGAGTCATGCCAAAAACTCTGCCGTAAACCTCAAGATATTTCGGAATCCGATCCTGATAACGCTTGGGAGTCTTGCTCTGCAGGGCAAATTCCAGAGTCTGGCGTACATTTAAGGTCGGGAAATGCACATCATCTTCTGGCACGTATGCGACAGCGCTGCGATAGTGTTTGCGGACTTCCTCGGGACTTAATCCAGAATAGTCGATTGAACCGGTCACCCCAAGAAAGGACGAATGTTGCCCAGCAATGGTTCGAAGAAAAGTTGAACAGCCAGCTCCTGGTCGGCCCAGGACCCTACGCAGAATAATTAGACCTTGGGTTTCAAAAACAGTAGATTCAAAACATAAACTGAAAAATCATTGCTTGCTTTACTCACAGCATCATTTCTCCACTTTGAACAACACCCGAGAAGTCTTGAATAAGCGGACGGCCATTTTGAGGCTTCTTAGCCGACAGCCATGGCTGCAAAGTCCATTCGTAGATGTCTCGGAAGGTAAGCGTACGCCACAAAGCCGTCCCAAGCGTCTTTACATCGGCATGGCCATCACCTTCGCCCCAAGTTGAGACTGACTGAAAGCATACTCCGAGATTGGAGCGTTTCTTGCCTCCCTGAGCCTGCTCCTCCAAGAACTTATCAAACGAGGAGTGCGGCTCGGAGTACTCCTGAACCACGCGCGGCTGGCTCTTCTCCGTCAGAGTCCGATGAATATCCGCGATGGCATCTTCATCTTCATGAGAGACATGTACCCGCGGGCCATGCTCGTTGGGCTGCGGTGCATCCTGGCTGGGGGCAAAGGAGGAACCATGAGAATGGGAGTGAAGAGGAGCGGGCATCGTGCACCCTGATCAAACGTCGAGACTATGATGTATTGAGATACACAAGACTCTGCATCTTTCGAATTTATCACCTTAAAGGAGAGGGCAAAAGTAGCGATTTTCCGGATAGCCTTCTTTTTATACAAGACCCACGGCATCAGCCAGTTTAGTTCTTAGAAGGGAAGCCAAGGCGTACAGAAGACCCTTCGGTACTAAATTAACCAATACGGTGGTAGAAAGAAAGCAAATCAGGCTACCGGAAAAAAAGAAGGTCAAGTGGGCCAGATAACTCTGGGGCACCCAAACGGGTGGATATCGGATTACTCTGATCCCATTGTGGCCAATAAGCAACTCGGGTAAAAATCGGCCACGAGTTTCGACCTCGGAATAACCAGGTCATTGCGATACTTTCACCAAGTCTGGCAGTTCGCTGGAGTTCCGGGTCCAAAAACCATCCACCACAAGCGGGACTACAGTGGAACAAGAGAAAAAGGCCGGCGCACCCCGCGGGCGCCGCGGCGTAAGATTAGCGAAATCGGGAAGCCAAGGCGAGAGACCCATCAGGTCAACCACTGGTGAGCCAAGATTCGGCACAACTAAGCCGGCAAAGCGGATCCGAGCCCTGCAACAGCGAGTTCTGACAGGCTGACAGGCTACTCCGTCCATCTGGCGGTGGCAAGCCATGATCATGGCGGCGGCTAGCTCGTCAACAGCTGTTTTTAATCGCATTGCTGTCATAGGTAGCATGGACTGTATCAGATCGTGAACGAGCCTTGTCGACGAGTTTGGTCCGGGAGGTTGTCTTCATTTGCCACAATGGTCCGCACAAACTGAGTAGATGAGAAAAAATTGGTCGTACTCTGTGGTGCTGTCGATCGAGCTATGATATCCGCCTAGAATCCGCCATAATTCCTTCTTCGGGCTGTTTCTGCAGTCTCCATGTGGTGGAGTATAGTGGCTTCGGAGAAATCTTCTTTGAGGGTAAGATCGAGTCAAAATGACACCTGCAGGGTAGCCTGAGGCAGACAGGCATCAAACAAACTTACCACTTCTTGCCTCTTCAATCGGATCACGCTAATATGTAATCCATGGGGTCATTGAAGAAGAACAGAAAAGATCAAACAGCGGTCCCATTCAGTCTATTAGTGCATCCATGTCGTGAAAGTAAAGAACGGAGTTATGAAGTCCCTCCAGTAGGAATGCTAGATAAGCACTATCGATCTATAGGAATAATACGAGAAGTCATAATTTCGTGGCTTCATTCTGTTTTATCTTCTCTCAGGAACAAATTATATTGCCAACAAGAGACCAGTTGATAGTCCATGTTATTAATGGGCTCTATCACTATAATTCAGAGAAAGAAGGTTCAACACGCTCTTCGCGGTCGCGTCTCCGGAGGATTAGTCAGCTCATCGGCGATCTCATGAAATTTCAGGTTGAGGTTGATAGCGTTTCGTTACTTTTTTGTGTTGATCGGCACGAGCTTTCTG
The DNA here is from genome assembly GCF_028827735.1 of Penicillium macrosclerotiorum. NCBI lineage: Eukaryota > Fungi > Ascomycota > Eurotiomycetes > Eurotiales > Aspergillaceae > Penicillium > Penicillium macrosclerotiorum. The sequence continues at coordinate 3,687,627 of NW_026643083.1, read as the reverse complement.
CCTAGAGGGTCTTTTCTTCCCAAACGCTTTTGATGTTGTGGACTTAGCAATGACCTCCTGCCCCCTGACGATGCTCTACAATGCCCTGATTCGTACCCACCACATCACCTCCCGCAAAAAGGTCGCAGCCTTGAAACGTGCCGCCGACACACACCAATGCTATGTGCTCCTACGCTCCGGGGGCTGCCCAGGTATCATGTACGTCGAGGGCCGAGATAAGGAGCATGTCGAGTCATGGGTAGATATTGTGCGCAAACTGCGCTACAAAGACTTCCAGCTAGTGACGCGGCCGGGTCAGTTAGCGTGTGAAGATGCTGGCCCACAGAATTCGAGTCCAACGACAGGAAACGTGCGAACCCATAAGACGCAGAATATGGGACTATCGGAGGTGGAGAGTGTGAAGCAGTTTGGAAGCTGCATGGCTGAACGGGGGGTATGGAATTGGTGGAGAAAAGGCATGGGATATGCCTGATGGGCAATAACAACATTACAACATTCCGGGGAAATATTCCTCTTTCTTTAGCATAAGCGGGCGTCATGAAGGTTCTTTTGCTCAAAATCTTCCAACATGAAGATCAATTATTATTATTCTTCTTTCAACTAGCAATTATTTCTATAATAGTATCTGAATTCAATACTATTGCACTCGCGTTCTGACTCCCGTAATGGTTCCCTCATTCTTGGCGGTTCAATTTTTATCCGCTCTCGTGTGTTAATGCTATCACCAGTGAGACTTCACGTCTCGATTCCGAGAATGTATTTCTCTCGAAAATTTCCCCTTCGAATCCAGGTTCTACGTAGGTTAATAGATAATCTTTGGTCGCTCTCTGCCCTAGGACAGAGATTGTCTCTATATTTCCAGAACTCGATGTTCGAAAGTAGACCGATAAATAGATGTACGATATGTTATTAGTGGGGTAGTAAACAAGAATTGCATACATATATAGGTGAGCCTCAAAGAAGTGAATAAGTTGTACAGATTGGGCTCACGATACCAGCAAGGTAGATCTCACACTTTTCTTTCAAAATCTTGTATTCTGGATCTAAATCGAGCCGAATGAATTCACCAGATAATGCATTGCCATCAAAGATACTCTTTATTATTTTGGTCTCATCAAGCCTTAGACTTGCTCACGGCTTGTGAAATTTCAGAGCCAGGCCATTCTAAGACCACGACCAACATTCGCTATATCAAAAAGCACAATCCTGTAGTTAGAACTATCCACAAGGTGACCATATTATATACATGGAGGTGGACTAATCCTGATCTATAAACAATGCTAATTATCCATGAACAGTCACCTCATCGTCGTCGCCCTCACCGGGCATGGTATTTGTAAGTATCAGGCCCCTGTGGAGGCTCCCCTCCCCCAGGAAGCAGCCGGGCATCTCCCGAGGAAGTCGATCGGTTGTCATCCACTTGGACAATGATATCCGTTTTCACTGTGACACCATTTTCGTCTAAACTTTCGTGTTGACCCTTCGAGATACGGCTCAATGATTGCTCAGGTGCCGCATCCCAAACAGTGCCGTGAGTCTCATCGTTCCAGTTTGTTGCAGTTGCTGAGTCCATCCATCCAGTTCGACTTCGGTTCTTCAGCTCTGTGTCATGGGTAGCATAATGGCCTCCAGACCTCGAGCTAGACCAGTAACCACGGTGACCACTTTGTTTAGAGTCAACCACAGTACGCAGGAATAGCCGGGCAACGGGGGCACAAGATGCCAGAAGAATACTATAATTTTCAATCCTATTTTAAGTTAGCATATATAATTCGTCGAAAAAAATGTGTGGATAGGGCAGACATACTTCACCCAGAGCACAAATGCCACAATATTGTGAGTGAAATCTTGTCGGTCCCCAAGTGACTTGAGTTTCTATATATTAGTGGTAAATTAGCACAAACTCATGACTAGGGACTCGGATATATCAAGGACTTGCATATGTCTTCACTATTGAGGCTGCGCCCGATAAAACAAGCGGTCCACAAAGAGTAATTGTTTGCCATATCCGGCGCGATCGAATTGTACTGTTAATCTTCTTGAACTGTTTCCAGAAGCTCAGATTAGGTTCACGGTGTAGCGTTCGGAGGAAGAATTGCCATAGTTCCACGCCTGCCATGATAGCCAGCGCAAAGTCAATGACCGTATTGAAGCCTATACGCGTCAGTATTTTGTATGAAAAGTATTTAGGTATGGTATTCGACATACCTCCTTGGACGTAACCGATAGTGGTTTGAACACTCGACGACTGGCATTTGACTGACCCGTCTGCAGGTAACGGGGTCCACATATACTTGAAATATTTCACACGATCCGACTGTCAAGAGCCGATTAGTCAACAGGTCTTCCAGAGCAACAGTGGATATGATCAATCTTACTGCGTGGTATGGGTTTGGTCCACACTGTACGATAATTTGCACGATAGTGACCATGTTTGCGAGCACCTGGACAACAGCACAGATGATGATCGCTGCACGCATCTTCTTGTCGCTGGCCGCGAAGCAAGTCAATAGGAACCACATCATGCCCGTGCGAGAAATCATAGCGGCAGCGACGGCGATGGGCTGGGAAATGAAATCCCACTTCATCGCATAGAAGCGCTCAGTTGTACTTAAGTAGTAAAAGTGTCGTCCCAGGCCCCATTCATAACTAGATGGACATGAGTCAAAAAGTCAGTGAGTGATCGGAAGCTGAAATAGAATAAAAGCCAAGTACTTACCTCAATTGAACCATACTCATATGGGCGAGGTCAAAGCAATATCCGATGAGGAAGAAGATGTCCTCGACACCCCATACACGTTCAGGAGCAGTGACCTGGGGCAAGGCAAAGCGAACCCAAGACTTGACACCATATCGAAATAGTAGGGTTAATCCCACGATACCGGTGAGAACCTATAGAGACGGCGAGAGTCAGATCTACTAGCTTACCGAAAACATATTCTAACAGAATGCTCGTATGCCACATACCCAGCAAGCAATAAATGTGTTCGTCCCTAGAAACGCAAGAGACAAGAGCCTGTCAGATAAACTCGATCTTTTAAGCATAAAGGTAACACGCAGCGTACCGATGTTCGTGTCTCCTTCCGAAGGTCGAGGTATACTGCTCATAATGACAAGGAACGCAAGGGCCGCGAGGGCCAGAATGAAGCAGGAAACGGGGGTGGAAGACAGGATAGAGCAGAGGGACGTCGATCTTGATCCTCAGGATCGCAGCATATGCGGGGAACAACAATTCAAATACTTTCACAGTATTGGGTGCGGAGGATGTAGACGATGGATTCGCACGCCGATGGGCATAAAGAGCGCATGGATAAGTCAGAAATTAAACTCAAGGACTAAAAGATCCGACCCCCGATGAACTATGATATCCCCTCGGAAAGAAGTTACCAGAATAATAGGCTTATACGAATGCGCACAAGGTTTACAGGTCCTGTTAGCAATTCTAGCCTGTTGGTGGACTGACTAGGCTTAGACTTGCTCGATGTCGGTGTAGGGCGAGAAGGGGGCTAACAAGGGATAAAAACCGAGAACAAATGATCCTTCTTTTTGGGAGGGGAGAAAAAAAATCACGTTAATCATAATTGTAATTATTATTTAAGGAATTGACACACCGGCGCCATTACTGGATTGAGTCCATCCATACCTGGATGCGCAAAGTTTCGGTTAGAACGCGTCAAAGGATGGGGATGGGGGCCCTCTTACTTTGGTGGTTCCATGGAAAATTCGAGTTTGATTGTCTTAGATTAATCTGATCCTTTGAATTGCCCCTATCAATGAACAAGTGTACGGCTAAATGGTCTAGAAGGGCTGTAATTTAGATCCCTGCTCCAGCCTCCTTGAATGATTCGGTAACTCGCCATTTTAGAAAGTAGTAATGGAACCCAAGGATGATGACTCTTGCCAAGATTCGGCGTTTTTCTTAGTTGATTTGCTTTGCTGATACTTACAGTATTGCTCCATCCAAACAATGTCGCGGAGTGTGCTGAATCCTCTGCTTTCTGGAACCGGGCCCTCATTCCCATTGTGCGCCCTGCAAGGTCCATGTGGTTTGACGGGAATAGCACAACATTCCCATCCCTCAAGCGGGGCTGGGGGTAGTACAGCCATGCAATGACCATGCCTAGTTGCGCAGGGATGATGACCAGATTAGCCCAACAACGCATCATGCATTCAATAGCTGCGCCCAGTAGCTTGGCGAAAGGAAAAGTAAAGGAAGAAAAAAAAGAAATTAAAAAGAGAAAGAATCAAAAGGTTCGAGAATCGCCGATTGGAGGGCCACAAATAGCGTGGATACGTCCGGTATATGGGGACTAATTGATGACTTTCGAGGATAATGATCTTATTCAAACACCGTAATAGTCTATGATATTCATCCCGCTTCTTTCCCCGCCCCCAAGTTCGAACCAAATGTTTTTGCCTGGAAAGGGTATGGGCCCACTTTAACTTTTCTCGATGCGAGGGGTAGCCCTTTTGAAGGTCCGATTAGCACATTGGCTGATCCTGCTACAGCTAGTGGATCCTTGCGTTCAATGTGGAGAGGAGATTTACATTCCCAAATGTGACCGATCACTACGGTGATCTGCTTTTCACACTGGACTGATCACTTTGCCAGGTGTTCATGCAGTGTCAACCACTTCTTCAACTCAATCGGTGATGGAAAAGCCAATTCGCTCCAAGGGAAACCTTGTTTGGTCTATTCGGAATTCCAGGAATTCCACTGTCTGATCTATTATTCTGTGTCGCGATAGCACCGTCAAAAAGGAATATCGGGACTCCCCGTGAGGTTCCGGCCAATCGCATTGCATAGATATCACCCACTGGCTAAACACTATGTGTTCACACTCGTCGCATCTCCACCAGAGACTCTCCAGCTTGTTCATAGGTTTCGAAGCTAACCCTCAAACCGCAGACACTCGCAAGCTGCCGCCACTCGGCCGAACTACGCTCTCGGCCACCAAACAAAGCAATCATGCTCGAGTGCAAGTTAGTATAAGTCAAGTTTTTGGCATATTCAATAATCAAAAGCCGTGACGAGGCCTCCATGGCCCGCGATAACTTTTGGAGAAGCGCCACCGCATCCAGGTCCGGCAGATTGTGCAAGATGTGCTGGAGTGAGTAGATACGGGCTCCTTGAATGGGCTGTTCGGCGGCCAGCTTGTAATTCCATTCCATCAGACGAACTCCCGGAACTGCATCGATGTCAGTGTTGAACTCCTGCACGACCAGATTGCGTGGCTGGAGATTGGGATACGCCGCCTGGACTTCGAGCAATAGCTCGCCACGCCCACCCCCAATATCCACCATCGCAACATCGTTGGGGTCGCCTAGGCTGCCAAGAGCGGCCCCGAGGTCGTACCCTGCAGCAGCCATGCGCTCGGGAAAAGTGCCGAATTTCAGAAACTTCCCGACCATGAAGTGGTTAAAGCTGTCCATGCGCCCCTGAGCTCCCATGATGGAGTACGTGTGCTGGTGCGATAGTTCCTCCTGGCCCATCAGACGATAGGCATACTGGAACGGGCCATCACACTCTGCAAAGGGATATGCAAAGTTAGTATCCTGGAGTTTCTTCATCAGGAAAGCTCCCGCCATCATTCCTTCGGTGGTACTGTAAGCATGACTTAGTCAGAATCGGGCTAGAAACGAAAGAAAGAGATAAAAAGAACGCCATATAGTCGCAGAGGTAGACCTGCCGGTCTGAATATCCCCCAATTGCCCTTTCTGGGGCAGGGTTAAAAACAACCCACATTGTAATAAATCAAAAAGAGAACCAGTTCAGAAACCAGGATCACTCACAAATGCACTGCGCCATGTTGAGCGGATGGCATATCAACCATGTGGCGAGTAACGGCATTCGCATTGAAGCAGCCTTCTCTCACACGCTCGACTAGGCCCAACCCAGCCATGATGTATAGTGTGTCCGCTGTGAAACGAAAAATGCCAAGGTCAATCATCAATAATCCAGCCGTAAAAAAAACACACAAAACAATGCGGAGATATTCCACGAGACAAACACATGGGTAGGACCATATGGAATTCAACCTTCGACCAGGGTCTGCATACCGGCAAGAAGAACAGCTACACGAGGGCTCCATCGTTAGTGGTGGCACAAAATTCAGAATATTATCCAACGCTCCTTCTAGAAATATCATTTGCCGATCATTTAAAACAAATCAGTGCACGTACAAATCTCAGGTTCATCTTTGGCCCGGCCCCGGATGCCCTCGTTGACTGCCTGAGCGATTTGCTCGGCTGTTCCAGGGCCTCCATGGCGAACTAACGCGCCAAACAAATCGAAATGCACGGCCACCGGAACAAATCCAAGTGAGGCAGGCTATGTTCATCTCAGTGGATCAGTTCCCCAAATCTCCCCTTGTATCCTGAGGGACTAGAGGGAAATAAGAACTAGATTAACGAGAAGCCACTCACCAGAGTCATGGTCCCGGCAAGCACAACACCCGGAGGAAGTGCGGGCGTCAGGCTGGCAAGACGATTGAGTAATGACATGTTTGATAATCGAGGATGAAACGAATTTCCAACAAGAGCGTATCGTTCTCGAATGACCTTCTGGTTGATTTCTAGCCGCAGTGTCTTATGTAGATTAGATATTAATTATTGTTGACAGTGAAAAGCTTAGAGAGGGCTCGAAATTTGCTTCTTTTTGAAGTAACAGGGAGTGTATACCGCCTTGGAAGGCGTTTCTAGTGGGCGACTTAGTTGAACCAGGAGAGTATAGCAACAAATTCTCAATCACAATTAGCCCCGAGCAAGTCTATAGGTTTGGCGAAGGAAATAACCGGATGTGTCTACGGGTTAGTCGTTCCGGGGCGCCCTTTATGCCAAGAAAGGCAATTTCACCTAAGGGGCGTGGTAGGATACGCCGTACGATGCACAGCGGAATTAGTCGAACCGAGTATAGTACCTACGGATACACACAAGATAGTCGACGAGTGGGTGAAGGAGAACTCTAGAACGTACTAGGATAAAAATCAATCACATAAATCTAAAATGTGCCATGTACTGATCCGAAAACTAGAATGCCACCAAGCCCTCCGTCCCCACGTCGCCAACTCCATTGGGTCCGCCTGAGCGTATTCCGTATTTAGCGCGACTTGGCTTCTTTGTGGCCCGCGCGACGCATGAATCGTATGAAAAGCAGACTACAGTAGTGCCGCATTTTCCATGCGACGAATCATACAGCCATGATGCGCAAGGGGTATGGGTGCGGGCCGGGTCACGCAAGCCTTCAAAATCCTGGCCCACCGACATTGGGCGGCGCTACTTTGATCATTGCTCAAATCGGTCCACGCTAAATTGACCGAAGTGGACTCGAGCTGATCCTCCGGGGTTGTGTACTTATGTGGAGATAATCTGAGAAGCCTCAGTATAGCCACACAATGGACATTGTCTCAGCCGAAATTCACTTCCGCGAAGGATTTGGCAACGCCACGCCCTCAAGCGAAGAGCCTGTTGATTCCTCTCGGCCAGAGGCCCGGCATACAGTCTCGAAACCGGTTGCCAAGAATATTTGGACAGGGATCTTTCAGGGATGTACGCAACATGTCCGCGCAGACGTGGGAAGCGGGAGCACTTGGATTTAGCCCCCAAATGGAGCCAGGGTATACAGCTGTTTGTATGGACTACGGAATTCTTCGTACCTTTGACCACTGAAAATGAAACGCTCTTCATCCAAGCGTCCAGTCACTAGATAGCACTAAGCTAGGGACGAATCCCGCGTCTAGACTTGCGACTCGGAATCCCCGAGCCATGGACAAGTCTCAAAGCCAAACGCTAACCACCGAGACGGAGTCTTGAAATTGAAGCGAGGTGTGAGAGCAAAAATAAATATCCAATCTAAAGAGGGGTAGGTAACACGCCAATTGGTGGCTACTGCTTGATGGATCATCCCCAGACACGCTGATAGCGCCGAGTGGATGGAATGAGACCTGTTGGTAAACTCTTTTTAACCTTTTTGACTTCGTACTTCCTCTCTTTCTTCCCCTTTCTTCCGATAGCTGGGTCACTGGTTCTTTTCGGATTTCTATCAGAAAGCCTCTTGGTCTGCGCGACAGAAGCCACGCGAGACCCATCGGGGCCTGGCCCATGTGTTCAAGTACCGAACCATCACATAAAATCTTCGTTGTTGCCCCTTGCTGAGATAAACTCGCAATCGGATCATAATAATAATCGGGTTTTGCATTTTGGGTTTGATTTTCATTCATTCCGTTTCGTTCTTCTCTTAAATCTCTTCGCATCGTCGCCTTGCAGCATTGCGCGCTCAAGCATATCCCGCCTAGGGAGACTTGGTCACAATGGAGAAACTCACTGCCGAGGATCAGATGCGTGAAATCGACGAGGCAACCAGCCCAACCCGGTCTCAAGAGACTCCTGATCCCGAATTGAAGAATGCCGACCCGACAGACCCGAAGAATCCACGGAACTGGAGCTCAACGCGGAAGACACTGTTATTCGTGTCCCTCATGGGCAGCTCCCTGCTGGCAGATGGGTATGCATGGCCCGAGCCTGAAGTGTAGACATGGTTTACATTTTAGAGCCTGGAATCCGTTGTCTCCGAATTGAAACTAATCGGTATTTCTACTCTAGAGCAATGGTTTGGGGTGGGACCTTGGTCACTCCACAAGCCTTGGATTGGGGTATCACGGTGAATCACTCTGCCACGAGTATGAATTATGGCATTCTGCTACAAGGATTTGGTGGCATGTTTGCGGTGCCGTTGATTGAGGCTTATGGCCGGTACGTCGAATGGAGGATATATAGTCTCCGGAGGCTCAACAAGATCCGAATGAAGATCGCCTGAGAGCCCATCTCCGCTGACCAAATCGATGTCGATCTAGATTCCCCATCTGGATCTGGCCGCAGGTTCTCACCATGTTTATGGTGCTCGGTGCCACGCTGTCTCACAACTATTCGACTTTCACGGCCTTTCGCTCACTGCAGGGCCTGTTTGGCACGGTACCTCAGGTCATTGGCCTGCCCATCATCCATGACATGTATAACCCGGAAGGTAGGTCCTCCTATTATCGTGATGCCAAAATGATTCGTCTGAGAAAGAGTCCCGGTTTGTCCGTCAGGCTAACTTGTCATTTCTAATCAAGAATGGCCTCGCATGATCAACATCTGGGGCACCACCTTCATGGTCGGTCCTTTCTTAGGCCCGGCCATTGCAGGCTACATCGGTGCCGGCACCAACTGGCGGGACTCCTTCGGCGTGCTCACGGCGATCTATGGCCTATCCACCTTCATGGTGCTGCTTTTCGGGGCCGAGACCTACTATGCTCCCAATAAGGCTCCGACTTCGCGCCTGGGATCGTACTTTGGCGTTGGCAACACAAAACTGCCCAAGCTATCCACGCTCGGGTACTGGTGCAAGATCATGATTGTCTATGTGTTCAAGTTTCCGTTGCTTATGACCGGTGAGCCCCCGCGCCCTTTGGCACGATATAGTGTTCACTTTTTGGTCATTTTTTCTCTCGCAGGGACTAGGCTGACCAAACACGCATGCAGGAATCGCCATTCTCGTCACCTTCACTTGGCCGATTGGTAAGTTGGCCGGGATTGGTGGCATTTGTTGCAATGTTCCAAGCACACAAGGCTGACCTACATCAGGCATCACTACCACTATCGACTCGTTCCTGCATAGCCCGCCTTACAACTTCGACACTATCCAGGCATCGTCCATGCGTTTTGCCGGCGTCATCGGTGCGCTCTGCGGTAAATTTGCCCCCATCCGTCAATCCGCTTTCTGCCGATTGTGGATTGCGGTCGTTGATGTCTGTCTGATCCGTATACTGATTCTTTTCAGGCTGGCTTGTCGGCTATTTCTTCAATAAATGGATCTACCGCCGCCACCACCACAACTGGTGGACGGAATACCGACTACACGGAGTCTGGTTCCCGATCAGCAGCATGGTCTGCGGTCTGTTGACCTATGGCCTGACGATGAACTTTGCCAAGCACTGGATCGGTATTGCATTTGGCTGGATCATGGTGAATATCGGCATGGTGGGGACCATTGTGTAAGTCATGCCCTTCAGAGGCAATATGAGAATGAATCCGCTGACGATTCACAGCGCCATCACGGCTTACGCCCTGGAGAAGTACCCGGAGCAGTCGACAGTAGTTTCTGCGATTTTGAACATGTGGCGTACCTGCGGTGGCTTCGCTGTCGGCTACTTCCAGCCGGCCTGGATTACGCGCAACGGTTTAGGTCTGGTGTTTGGTATTCAGGCCATCGTCGTCAGTGTCTCGGTCATTCTGACCATCGTGCCGGTGTTGCTGCGAGAGCGGCGCAAGCGGACCGTCGGCGCAGCCTGAGATCCGGAGAGAATATTCCCATCCCAAAAACGGTTGAGGATGAGCTAAGAGATGGCTGCAATGTTTGCGAGAGACCACCAGGAAGTTTTGGTCAATTTGGAACTGTAATATCGATTCAATTTCTGCATATATTTTTTATTGTGCCTACATATACACAGCCTCACCCTCCTATCTACATATTTAAATATACTGGAATATAGACACGTCAAAGGTGGCTTGACAAGCTGCGGCATATCTCACCACTCCCTTTCTGGATGCTGCGAGCTTCAATTTTCCCGGTTGCTCGAATTGGACGAGATCCATGACTCTCTGGGTGCAAACTGTCTGTATACATCTAACAGAGACGGGTTCCAAAGTACGACATACAAAATAATATATAGAATGAACTATAATTTTCTTTTCATAAATAGTGTGCTATGCTCAGAGACAAGCGTTCAAAGCACACTTCTTAGTCTTCACGGTAACGAGATAGTAGCAGTCACTCCCGGTGGGAATATGCAAGCGAGTGCAATAAGGGGTCAGTAGACGCCTAGAATAATGTCGTCTGCGCAGCAGACATGGCAAACCAAAAAATAACAATTGAAACGAGCGAATAAGTCCTCCAACATAACGCCTCGCCAATGATCTCGATCAACCAACGATACGAGATGCAAAAGTATGTGCACGAAGGGTATATATATACAAGCGGTGAAAGAAAGAAAGTGGAGGGGTAGGCGGGTTCAATGGCTCACCCCAACGTAAACAAGATCAAATCAGTTAAAAATATACTGCACTTCCGGGCATGATGATTGGAAGTTCTTCAACAGTCGCTGGACGCGGTGGGTCATCCAGCCTGAATAAGTGCCGTTCGTGGCAACACCGCCAAAGGTGGTGGATGCATGTTTGCAGGTCTTTTCCCCATGATTGTACGAGAACTGCAAACATTCGGAGTTTTGCGAGCAGGCGTCTGAGCAGGCATCGGCAGATGGGGTGGTAGGCGGGTCAAAGTCAATTATGGCCGGTGACAGGTTATCCCAATCCTCACGTTTGGCTAGCGATCCATTATGAATCATTTCACGGTAAACATCTGCGTGGAGTAGGAGAGCATTCTTGCCGCTCTTGAACCATCCTCGGTCAAACTGCCACATCTCTTCAATATCACGTGGGGTCATGTGGTGATACGAGACAGCAGGATAGCACCAAGGCTGGCGGCCATAAGCTTCAGAAAAATGGTCAATCTCCGTAGGTCGAGAGATCATCATCATGGGCCAAGCCCAAGTCAGTGGGATGTGAATTTCCTCGAGGGCCTTGGACAGGGCACAGTCTCCTGCCCATTCTTGGGCCGTCATCTCCTCCAGGTCCTCCAGGTGTTTCGCCCGATGACTATGAAGACGATGCATTGCCTGGCTGGACATGATGATACCAGCTCCACCATAGGCGAAAAGGACATCGCCAATCTGCATAGGACTGCCTATGTAGTAGCTTCGAGTGTGATCGAGATGGGCCAGCCAATTTACCAAGTTCGGCCACACCATGTAGGTATCGGCCTCGATGAAGATGTACCATTTGGCGTCCGGTCGCACCTCCAGCGCCCCATCAATCATGGGAAGAAACTTCCACTTATCTAATTTCCACCCAGGGTTGTTGGTCTTTCCGAACGGTCCGTTGGTGTCATCTCCCACATCCGCATCGGTCAGTCCCTCGCGGCCAACTTCTTGTAAATGCTGATAGTACTCGAACTCGGGCTTCGTTGATATGGTGGCTTCAGTGACATTCTGCAAGACGTCATAGGTGCGTATGCCGTTGATGGTCTCTTCATAATCAGAGAAGATGGCGTAGTGCGGGACACATTGAAGGGTGGTACGCAATTGCACCGGTACTTTCTCGCGGGCTTCCGTAGCACCAGTCTTCAAAATAACCATGACGTCGTCCATATCCCGCCGAATATGTCCACATCGATCTTCTTCGGTCGTAATCGCCGAGGGATTGGGCTTCGAATTCTTATTTCCGTTGGCGAGTTGCTGCCGAGTCCCCTCCATCATGATCGGGTCTTGTTCAGACAGCGTCCATTCGTCTTGGGTAGTGATGCCGACCGGGGTGGTATTCGGAGTGAGGAAGAAGTGGTAGACGAGGAACAAGGTAATGAATGGCGTAGCGATGAAGATCCATCGTCGCGGTGAGGTTAACATGGTCACCAACCAACAAGGGATAAGGTAGAGGTCAAGAACAAAGATCGAAAAGAACGCGAAAAGTGAAAAGAGGGTATGATTATCAATACCGAGAAAGGAATGTCGAGAAAGAGAGACCAGCAGCCATGGATCAGTAGCCGCCGGATCCAGCTACAAAGAGATAGCAGTTGAAGAAAGAAAATCAGGCCGTGGCAGCAGCGGGAGTGAAGAGAAGCAGCAACGGCGCTTGATGAAACGTGTAGAAAAGGGACAGGGGATGGCGGACCGTGATCGACTTGAGAGATGAACGCAAACGGGATTGTTCGAACCCCATAGTCTCACGAACGATGATCCATGGGCTGGGCAGCACAAGCACCTATGATTCGGTCAACCTGTCTGTAGCGAGAAAGTGATAGGCTTACCGCCGGGGGTGCATGGGGGTTGGATCATCGACCACGCGGGCCATCAACCAACGAGGCTGTGGGCGGTAGTTTCGCGAGCCCGCAGGCCCCACGGGTCGGCGTCATCGGTTGCCGGGTTTTGCGTCAAGAGGAGGAAAGGGATCGACTGGTGGACGTGAATGTGGAGTTGGGTTCAGGAGAAAGTGGCTCAGCGATCGCCCGAAGCGGGCTCAGGGACGGGGGCCGTCATCTTATTTCTCGCTGGTGCCTGCAAACGGGGACTACGGTCCGTGCCAACCTCAGGCTTTGCAAAATTTGTAAAATTTGCAAGCTGCAGGCTTCAGAAATGGGGAGATAGTTGAGGGTCTGCAGCAATGACGCACAACTGGGGATGGGGTTGCCATGGAGTCCCAGAAACGGTGATTGGTGAACTGCTCCAAGTTTCAGGATTTAAGGACACCAATGAAATGTGGATCGCCGATCACGAGACTATGCTGCCTGCATACTTGGGCATTAATAGGCATCCATGGTCACGTGGCTGCGCGTCCTTCAGTAAAAGGGAAGGGCATGTTTGCATCAATTGAGGTTGTTTAAGAATGCCCAAGTTTTATACTTATACTACCTGAATGGCAACTCTTACAGACATGTCCAGAAGAAATATATGACGAGGAAGTGTCCTCGGAATCTTTTTTTTTCAATTATTCAGAACTATCAACTTTTTTGGAAACAGGAGCACAGGATGGGGTATGGACCCTTGCGTGCGGGTATACAGTGCATCATTGGGAGGGTATACATCATCTAGGAGATCGATGAGGTGCTTCAGAAAGATCGCCCTTTCCAAGGTCAATCGAGGATGATCCCTCGTTGAGGAAGGAAATAGGGAAAATCCCCCTGGATTAGCGGCGACACCGGACGGGCCAGAGGAAGGCCTCCATTGTCAGATATGACGCAATGCACCCTCGCCAGGTGTTATGGTAGAGAGCGAAGAAAGTCTTCTGTCTTTGGAGATGACGGTGGGAGGGAGATTAGCTGAGATCCGACTGCTCCGTATAGACGAAAGCAAAGTCCAAAGTAGGTTCTTACATCTCCTTGCCGCTTGACTCTTCCTTTGAAACAAGTGAGACAATGTGGGCCCGGGCGGTGCTTACTCGGACTGACAGGAGGGACCTGTCAGTCTGACAAATCGTCTCGATTCGAGCATTGAAAAAAAATACGAGACCTATGCTTCATCCGTTCCTTGTCTTCTCCGGGACTTCTTGGAAAGTTTCAGGGAAGAATCCAGGCGGTGGCCAAATATCGGCGATTGATGGCGGATGCACCAGAGGTTGAGAGCCCACTAACCGATCCGGATCATGACAAAAGGCTTGAAACGTACTGTCATCCATGAATCCAAAGTCTTTGAGTCCAGCCTCACGGTTGTTCGACCACTCGGTGGTATCCAGGTAGGCCAGGTCTTTAAAAATCGCATCAAGATCGCCTGTACCTGCGGAACTGAATCCCATGGGATCTCCTGCAGGAACTGATCGATCGCTCGTGGGAGGCTTCCCTGCCATCATAGGATTGGAAGCCGACGAGTCGGGGGTTTGAGGTTGTGGATGACCACCCCCTGATGGATATATTGTGTCGGGTCCGCTGCGTGGAGCAGTTTGGTCCGGAATCATCGGGTGGGCACTGATGGGCTGCTGCAAAGCCGCGTCCCGAATGGACATCTCAGTATTCTCCATAATTGTGTCCTTCGGTGTCATGGACTGTGCGTCCACCGGAATGCTTATCCCGAGAATTGATGAGGCATAGGTGCCTTGGTCGTGAGGAGGAACCGCATCAGGGACACTAGGGCCGTGCCTAGTGCCTAGTAGAGGTGCTGCTCCGGGAATCATAGGGGGAGCCGAACTACCAGGGTACGGCTGGAGTGGAATTTCTGGGAAACCGCCAGGCTGCTGCCAACGATCCATCGCGGAGATCAACGAGCCGTATACTGGCCAGGTCGTTGTCAACGCAGTTGTTTTCTGTCGGAACTCCTCCGCCCACCGGGTGAAGGGGAATGTATCGGACGATTCCACAGCCTGTCGCAATGAGAAGGCCTGCTCAGAAATAGTGCGCAAGCCGAATTCAAAAATTGGAGGTAATCCACACATAGGAAAGTTTTCCAGGTGCTGGGAGATCATCGAAAGTCCGCGATAGAGCAGCTTCTTCGCCCCTTCTGTCGCTGGGCGTTGCGATCGATGTAATCCCTGCTCACCAGGAATGAGACGTAGGTAAAGCCAGAGGAGAGTGGCCACGTAGGTCAATCCCAGATAGCTCTGGTGCGGCAGCAAAGCCGAGTGCCGTTCGGGGTAGATACTCTCGGGTCCAATTAAACGACACCCCAGAGGCAAGCCATCATCCCACTGTTTCAGATCGAGCACCAGCTGTTGTGCAAATGTGGCGGCTTTGTACCCCATGGATAGGCTCCTTGCCGTCTTGTTGAGAACGCTGGCCAGTTCCACCAGCCGATTGAAGCAGCTTAAGGCGAGTAACGGGCCTCGGCGTGGCGCATTCTTGCCATGCGAAACACCGGCTGGGGGCAGGACGTCTACCCATGAATTCCACTCTTCCAGCCCATCCTCTTCCAGAAGGCCCACGTTGGCAAGATCATTCGGCGACATCGCTGGGCATCGTGAGAGGCGGAAGGACAGTAACGAATCGATCACAAAACACCCCAGGAAGACCGCCTGCCCCTGTCGAAGTTCATCAGAACGTCGGGTATCAGCGAAGGTATCCAGACCCATAGCAATAGCCATTCGTACTGCTTGGCCACTCAGCAGCCATGCCGCCGTCCAATCCTCCAGGCCCGTGTTCACCAGCGTCAGCAGCAGTAATGCCTGAATATGGCCCAGTTCGTAACGTTCCTTCTCGGATGGGATCAAATTTCGAGAAACCGCATAGTACTCCTTTGCCAACGAGACAGCACCCACTGGATTGGCGCGGGTGTCCGCTCGGGACTGTGTGATAGTATAGCTCAGAATCGCCCACAGGGCCGCATGATCTCCCGATCCTGGCGAAGTGGTCGCAACGGAGAAGGGGGCATTGGCATAGAGATACGAGGCGCGCAGGATGTTATGCTTGGCGACGACAGGAAACCAGGAATGGGTGGTCGCGAAATAGATATCAAGGAGTTGCGATGTTTGGGGCGGCAGCTGTAGTGCCCGGGTGCCATTGGTGGGTTGTGAGGTTGATCGGCTGTCCGATGCCTGTGACATTCGGGCCCGTTTGGTGCTCGGCGACGCCATTACAGGACCGACAATACGTGGCGCGTCCGCACCAAGCGGTGTTGAGTCTCTAGCGACTCGGAATCCCCATTGGCCAGGGCCGTCTAGTTTTTCGTCATTCGGGTTGCGCGATCGTTTGCCTGGCACGGTCGGGGAGGACTCGGAATTCGAGAGCATCTTCTCCAAGGCGCTATATAATCGGCTAGTCTTCCATGTTTCATGTAGGCTCTCCGAGGCGCTGTCGTCCGACCACACGGACATCAGTTTCTCCCGTCGGCTAGCGGATTCGGCGGTGGTTCCCAACATGGCCAGCATGGTATCTTCGAACCCGTCGATATTACAGACCGAGAGCGCCCATAATTTCTCCAATCCGCGCACATAGCCCTCGGGCAGACCACGCTTCTTCGCGTGGGGGTCGTAGGAACAGGGTTGGCCTGAAGCCTGACATGCGGAGCAAGTGGGACGTATCCCATCGCATTTATCCTAATGGATTCGGAGGGGCGCGGGTCAGCTTGTAAACTTGAGGGGGAGGGGGCGACAGCTCAATCCACGCTCAAGAGCTGGATAGCTCAACATGCGCCAGACAGGGGTTCGATTCACCTTCTTACTGCGACACCGATCGCAGGCTCTGGATACCCTCTTCCGCCGAGGGGCCTTGTCCGAGCCCTCATCCATAGAGAGGGTTAGATGGGGCAGGATGGCATGCCATGAAGCGACCCGGCTGGAGGAGAGGCGGAAGAGCCCGGTGAACCCAGTGGTGACGCTCTTGCGATGCGCTCGAGCGTTCGCTGGCAACCGACTGGCAATCGGTGGGGAACAGAAACAACAATTCAAGGGGTTGTCCAGCAATAGCAATCGTGCAGAACCAGAGGCTCGCGATGCATGTCCAGGTATAAAAGAAAGGCCGAGACGCAATCGGAAAGACGGTGGATTACGCAACAGAGGCGATCAGGACAGCTTAGTCAACCACTAGAGAGTCGCATCCACTCTGAGTTGGGGGCCCTCCTTTTGAGAATATCAAGAAGATCGGGAAAGAGGAGAGAGGAGAGAGAAAGAGAGGAGGCTGAGTGCGTGGCGACCAAGGTTTCGGGCTGAGCGTCTGTTTCCTGAGCGAGCGTGTTCCCAAGGGAATGTTAGGGAGTTGCCGGCTAATCGGGGTTCCCCACGTCCCCACGATGACAAGCGAAGGTGTGGGAAGGCGGCAACGGGAACGTCAGGATCTATGGGATCTATGTATAGGTCTCGATATTCTCGAATATATTATGGGAATTCGACAATCTAGTCAGCTAGGAGAGCTTCTCAGAGCTTCCGAGAGCTTCTTGTCAATAAGGGACAATCCCCATATAGATCCATGTACGAGGTCGTCATCGTCATCACAGGTGAATCGATGGGGTCTCTACCTTGAAGTTTGTCCAGCAATCCGATCTATACAGGCCATTCTGTCTGGCCCTTCAGATAGAGACAGTGATTCTATCAAATACATTAGCCTAGTTTGCATCTACCGACGGTCGGAGCCTGCAAATCTTTAGGTGCTGTCTGTTCATTTCCCCTTCTTTGAATTGTCCTCCATGACCTTTCCCTCCTCCGTACGTGATCGAGCCTGATATCCAATTCTCTTGCCCCACAATCCCACGATGTCATTCCAAGTCGACTGAGACATCACGCGTACTTCATGCTCCGTGCTGAGTGCTGAGGACGGAGTGTAGGAACCTAAAAACAGCACGCGATCCCGTGTTCCGGGGCTGTGTTCACAGCAGGACGGGCCAGCACCCTTTCGGACCCGGCATCCCGATTCTCCACGGGCGACAACCCGATCGCCCTCCGGTCTCACCCTACATGATAGGAGCATCTGGTTCGACGGTACCCTGGCTTTTCGGAAAGGACTCCGGCCGCTGACGGAATCGATGCCGCTCTTTCCCCAGGCGCGGTAAAGCAAAGTGGCTCTGGTCATCCACGCCTATATATTTCCTCGGCCATTGGGACTAGAGACAGCGAGACTCGATGCAATAAGACCAGGAATCCAAATAATTGCTCCATTGCTCCCCCACTCGGGATGTAGCCGAGGACGTGTGTCGCAGACCCAAGTTTAATTTTAGCGGGTGCGACGGGGATAAGACTTTTTCCCCGGGGCCAAAGCACACACTACAGTAAATGCATCGGTCCCTCGAAGAAGTATGTACGGAGATCTCAGAAACCCACTATGTAAATAGTTTCGTCTCCTGGTCCCTCCATTGGTCCCTTCACTAATCAAGTTCAATCTGATTGCGTCCAGGACAGTGATCACACAAGAATTCCGTCATCGTCCGGGCGATCCATCGTGCGCCTATCGCTAATTGAAATGCTTCCTCCCCCCTCCCTATCTTCCCTTTGGACCCTCCAGTGTCTCCAAATTTCCAATTCCTCCCTGAATTTGACCTCCAGCATGGCCTACCTCTGCGTACTCCGGATTTCGTTCTCGGGTCAGAAGGAAGCATCCGATTCTAGGAGAATTGCGATGGTCCCCACATCCCAACCCCCTGCCCAGCTAATGAATGATGCAGCATCCGATTCGTTTCTGATGCCTGAATCACAACAGATCCCATGGGAAAGTTGTGTGTTCACGGATAGAGGTCAAAGTAGCCTGGCTCTAGGGCCCTCCCTAGCAGTACTCCCTATCGATATCGCCTATTCATAATGATCGTGAGTGGCGGTGCATGTAGGCCAGACCCCGGAAGGATTCATTCCTAACGGAATGAATATCTTTAGATATCTTCCTGATAGATACAGGCAGGTATCATGAGCAAGGTACGGATACTTGCCACGATATGCAATCGCTTGATTTGTCTTACAATCTCCACCTTGATATTCCAGGATTCTTGCATTCCTATAATCAAACTTTCCTTTAAATATTATAACTAGGGAATCGGGAGTAGGTAATAGCTATTAAATCTATATCAGCAACCGGGTTCTCGCTTCCGCTAAATATAATATTCAAGGAAAGATTTATATAACTAGCTAGTTCGATAACCTTCCTAGCAACTAGCGATTTGAAATATTACTAAATAGTTAGACAAGCGATATTATAGGCCTACGATGGCTAGAAAAGCTCTTTATACGATTAAGTAGCTTAGCAAGTAAGCATTATCTATCAAAGCTCTACTAGGCAAGCGCTTGCGGTCGCTAGGAAGCTCTATAGAGCGTGCGCTAGATTGATTAATCAAAGAATACTAATTAGCGATTTATAGCGGAGCGCTCCTAGCGCAGGAAGCTAGGGATTGACGACAATTTAACGAGGAGAAGCGTCAAAAGTACACACAGTCCAAACAGCAGATATCTAGGCAGCAAGGTTCTACGGTCGGTGAATCTATATCTATAAATACAACGTTGCTAGCGTGTGTTGAATCTATTCAACAGGAGACTAGTGGTAGTCAGCAGCCCTTTAAGGGCGCTGAGCCTTCTACTAGGCGTGTTTTTCGGTGTTCTGGATGCGGTAATATAGGGCATAAGATTAGTCATTGCCCTAGTAGATAGATTGAATGGATATCTAGTGTTGTGGTGGAAAAATTGTGTTTTAAAAAGTAGTAGCCGGTAGGGTGTCCGACTAGCTAGTGATTTACGTTAGTTATACTATATTCCGTAAGCCCTCAAGTGAGTCATCCTCAGAATCTGCGCGGTTCAGCTGCCAAAACCTCTCTGCTTTCCAGCCCGCTAACACTGAGACATTTCTTCAATTAAGAATTTATCGGAGAAATCTACTCTGATTACCTTTCATGTCCCAGACTCCGGTGAACGTAATGTTCTCATCACAAGTGCTCTTCCCTATGTGAACAATGTTCCTCACCTCGGAAATCTCATCGGGTCTACGCTATCCGCCGATGTCTTTGCCAGATACTGCAGACAGCGCGGGTACAACACACTCTATGTATGTGGTAGGTTTGGCCTTGTGCGACTCTATTGATATCTCTCGCACTAATTTAAATCATATAGGCACTGATGAATATGGTACAACCTCTGAGGCAAGAGCTCTCACTGAAAAGTGCACGCCACAAGAACTTTGCGATAAATATCACGCTATACATTCCGATGTCTACAAGTGGTTCAATATCAGTTTCGATACTTTCGGTCGCACTACCACTCAGCTATAGACAGAGATCACCCAGAAATCTTCCTTAAGCTCCAACAAAATGGTTTCTTAAAGGAGGATATGACAACTCAGCTTTACTGCGAGGATCAGAATTCCTTCCTAGCAGATAGATTCATTCAAGGAGAGTGTCCATCCTGTGGCTACGCAGAGGCCTATGGTGATCAATGTGACTCCTGCAGCTAGCTCTTAGACCCACTGGAACTCAAGAACCCACGATGCAAGGTCGATAGCGCTACACCAATAATGAGAGATACCAAACATACCTTTCTCAAACTAGACAAGCTACAGTCGGAAATTGAAACTTGGTTCCAACAGAGCTCGGCACACGGTGAATGGTCTAGCAACGGCAAAGAAATCACCGCGGCCTGGTTGAAGGAGGGATTAAAGCCACGCAGTATCACCAGAAATATTAAGTGGGGGACACCTGTTCCTTTACCAGGTTATGAAGACAAAGTAATTTATGCCTGGTTTGATGCGTGCATTGGTTACATATCCATCACTGCAAATTATACCAATGATTGGAAGAAATGGTGGCAGAATCCTGACAATGTCCAGCTCTATCAGTTTCTAGGAAAAGATAATGTTGCCTACCATACGGTTATCTTTCCAGGCAGCCCGATTGGCACTCGAGATACTTGGACTACACTCCATCATCTTTCTACGACTGAGTATCTTACCTACGAAGGCGGCAAGTTCTCTAAATCCCGGGGAATTGGTGTGTTTGGAGATTCTGCACAGAAAACTGGCGTTCATTCAGACGTCTGGCGCTATTATCTTATCTCTCATCGCCCTGAGGCCGGTGACACTGAGTTCAACTGGGACTCATTCATCAGTGCCAACAATAATATTCTTTTGAAGAATCTAGGCAATTTTGTCAGTCGTGTTATCAAATTTGTTAATTCAAAGAACTTCAACAACATCGTGCCGGATTACACACAATACCATGAAAGTTCATTTGATACATGCAAAGAACAAATCAACAGCTTACTTGGTGATTATAATCGCAATCTTGAAGCCGTTAAAATCCATGCTGCGACTTTCCACCGTTCTGTCTATTTCTCAGCAAGGCAATTTGTTCCTTCAGTCCAACGGTCTTGACAACAAATTCGCGGTAAACGAACCCTTGAAGTGCGGGGCCGTTATTGGGCTTGCGGTGAACTTAATTCATCTGCTGGCTTCCCTTATTTCTCCATTCATGCCTGACACTGCAAAGACGATGAACGAGCAGCTCCGCTCGGAACCTCTACAAATCCCCGACTTCTGGAAAGGAGACTCCATCAAAACTGGCCATGAGATTGGCAAGGTGGCTTTCCTGTTCAGCAACTTGAAGGCGGAGAAAGGGTCGGGGTGGCGGGGCTTGTTAAGCAAGAGGATGCCGCAAGAAAAGCGGCAAAGAAAGCATCAAAGAGTGCCAAAGCAGCAGCAAAGAAGGAATTGAAAAAATAGAAAGGTCTTCTTGCACGCGATACGACAGTGCCGTGTGACTGATTAGCGCCCTCCTAGATAGCCAGGTGTCGCGAATGCAGGGTTAGATTGCCCCGCCGGGTACAACTCCATTGCGGGCCATTCTTTGATTTTGATAGTTAATCAAACCCCTACACAATGCCTAAATGTGATTGAAAGCTTGTTCCAGCGATATATGCCTTGGAAAATGTCTGTAGCTGAAAATTGCCCTTCTCCTCTCTACGTCTATCATTAAATCATTAAATCGTCGTTTCATGTTAGAAATATTTTCTTACTGCTCTTTACCTTTTCTTTTCAAATTTGAGTAGATTTAGAACCAAATCTGGCCATTTACTGCGACGCTTGTACTCTGTATCAAATCAGATGGGTGTGCTTTTACCTGACTACCTAAGTAATTCCGTGGGGAGAAGCATCTCTGGTGATTGATATTAGTGGTGGATCGTTTAATTATTCTCCACGGGCCCGAGTTTGGGTGATCTCTGCGCTCGATCTATATGTCGAGTTCCACCCCTCGTTGATCTGCGCAATTCCTTCCAGCCTAACCAGGGCAGTTGCATTTATGGATAATAACAATGAAGTAAGTTGTTCTGAACAAATGTGGGGGCCTGAAAAGACATTCACTTTATCCCAGTTATAAATGCCCGTAGATGGGACCGGGACTTCGCTGTCTAAGCGCTGTTGAATGAGACGAAAATGAGGACAGAGGAGGCTGAATATTTTTTGATACTACATGGACTTTTGACTCAAGCTTGGGATACGTCAACCTAGAAATGGAGTAGAAACTTGATTTGACTGTAGGAGGATCGGATTGGCTGAACCTCATAACGATCATTCCTTTTCTTGTCTCGCGCCCGAGCATTGTGATAGTGTGATTGTCTTAGGCTGGTCTTAACTCATTTTTACAAGCTATAAGAATCAGCCTTGCTGTTCCAGTTTGAAACGTAACTCACCGCCTAAACCGCATCACCCTGGAGAGTCATAGAACGCTAGATGATCCGGGCTCGGATATTATGTTAGAAACAGCATATTTTTGCTCATTAACGCCTATGACCACTATTTTTAGACTCTAAATATAACTACCAAATACTCTCAAAAGTGATAGATGAGACTAACAGCTCAATTCTGAAACTTTGCCCACAGTTGCCCACAGTTGCCACCGAACCCTCTCTCCCCTGCCAATCTCGGTTATAACCTATAACGTGCTTATGCATCTAAGGCGGGGTCCAATAATATTATGCCCTCCAATGCTTTATGAGCCGCTCAATAGGGGTGACTTGCAGGGGTCTACATGTATTTCACCCTTTAGAATGCGTGATAGTGTACTTTTGTCCGAGAAGAAATTTGCCAAACCTGTTCAGGAATTCGCCTCAGCGCGTGATGGACTTGCATAAGCGCCCTCTGTTATTCTCAAACTGCAACCTACATTCACCCCAGATTAGATAATTCGTTTAGATTTCAAAACCCCTCATCTTAGTGCCTGGGATTCAGCATAAGGTTACTATCAATGGCTATTACGATCGGAATCGACAAACTCCGCCCGTTCTTTTTCTGAACAATCCATGCCTATATAAGACCGAATAATTTCCTCATAGATTATTCAAATCATTCACACTCGAATTGTTAGATTTAATTCAGATTCTATTTTCTTTCCGCTATTCAGTCACCCCTCAAAGACGGATCACAATGGCCTATCACACTATCCAAGCACCAGTGGACCACCGATGGATGACCTGCTCTGACTGCAACTACTCAGGAGAGTGAAACTCCGTTATCTACCCTGAGTGTGGAAGCACTATGGTGCAGCGTTGGTACGGCCTTTCCGTCTATTTCGCTTTTGCATGAGACAAATATCATTTTCAAGATACGCTTATCGACCTGTCTGTGCCAATAATATATCAATGCCGAAGTTTGTCTCTACTAAGGAAGAATATTGCTGTTGAAACTAATGATGCTGCACGGAGTTGATTTATAGTTAAGGTAAACGCGGGTCGGCTGTTTAGTGTTGAATGAGTCGTGTAGCGTTGAATTATTGTTGGCAGGGTAGACAGGGGGTCGTTTTCCTCGTGCTGAATGAGTTGTCTTGTCCCAATGGTGCTTTCCACTCGTAAAAATCTGTTACGGAAATTATGATAGGAGGTAAAAAGGTGTCTTATTCGTGTACGTAGTCGCTACGGAATAGAAATAGTTGCTGACTAACGAACGGTAACGTGACAAAATCTAAGCACTAGCTTTTCAACTCCGATTATGCGTTCAATCTAATCGTTATTTGTTTCTTACACCTCTACTTATGACTCAATATCGGTACTCACATATAAATTAGAGGACCATTGTCTCCTTGTTGTCCATGATTCGAGTGATATACTGGGATTCCTCTTAGTCAAGTGGGATAGAAACAGAGTTCCCGTACCTGAACTACCCCGTAAATGTCAAGCGAAAGAGAAATCTATAGGTATTACAGGCTGCCAGGCATAAAATTTTAGATGTGTATATGCGATTCCGTACCCAAATTTAGCAAATATTGTAAAACGTATGGGAAATATCATGACCTAAAAATGCATCATTCTGGACTCAAGTTTGTGTTGAGTATCAGATTGGAACAATGTGGGGCCGCCTCCAACCAAATTGACCATTGAACGCCCGACCTCTTCGCAAGTACCGTGACCCAGTGGGCCCGAGCTTTATTTTCTTTTGCGCTGGACCTCATCACATCAACACCGCCTCTGCCAACATCTACGGATCATTCCCGTCGGGGGTTTCCTGTTTTGTTCAGAGACTTGATTTCTATACTTCTCTATGCTCAGCTTCTCACAATCATTAACCGATTCCCTTCCGGCCAGCTGGAGGAAACGCAAGCGGGACCATGAGGATAGCACAGCATTGACACGGCCGTAAGTATAGTCGTTCGGCATACCAAGAGTCATTCCCGACTCTATGATTTGATCTAGTGACCAAAAACTGACCATCCGGCTCTGTCTTCAGGTCCGCCTTAATTCCATTTCGTATCGAACGCTCCGACTGTGACAGCAACTGCTCTCTACCCCTGGCCCGACACCCATCAGAGGCCGGCGACCTGTCCTTCCGCCCCCGCTGTCTTCCTCGCAAACGCCGACACGTTGTCCAACCCCCCTATCTCACTCTGCCAACACACCAGCAATCATTCCTCTCTCCCAACGCCTATGCCTCGCCACAAGACCCTTACTCACCGCCAGTGTCGCCCAAGACCGTCTTACCACTTTCATACCCCTCAACCTCCCCATCTGCGCTGCGTCCATGTCATATCTGCCACCGACGGCCCACCACTCGACAAGTTCTCGATGCCTATGCAGATTGTGACCTCTGCGGCGAACGGGCTTGCTTTATCTGTCTCCGCCAATGCGATGCTATCGAATGTCCCGGCTCCTTCCCTGCAAGCCGAGGTGAACCCCATCTATTGAGCCCCAGTGAAGATTTCGACGGAAGCTCGGCCCGACGACGAAATATTTGCTCCGGTTGCGCGGTAGAAGGTATCACTGAGACCGGGGCCGAGATCGTACGATGCTTGGACTGCGTACAGGGCCATCCTACGCCGTGGTCCAACAGCTCCACGCCATCTGGATGGACTCTGGATGCGATGAATCATGATATCATGGGCGGGTAAGCGGGCTCCGGTCGTGCGGAAAATCTCTATCTCAATGAACGAACATGACCTACGGCCCTATGACTATCTCCCACCGGTTGATTTCGGGGAGCACTTAATGAATCTCTTACTTCAATTTGGCGTTGGACAATGGGTCTATTTTTTTTGCCTTCCCTTTTTCTTTTTTGTCTTCTTTTTTCATCATTTACATTGGCATCAGTTCGACATGGCGATCCTATCCCTTCCTCGGCATTCTCCCGAAGGTATTTTTATTTCATCATGACATGGCATAGTGATACCAACCTAGCATAGTAATTAATGCATCCTCCAGTGCGAGGGTTACTTGACAAATAGAGTGACAATGCAACATCCACCATTTACAGAGAGATATGAATATAGACCTCCACTGCACATGCTGATGTAGGGTATAACAAGACAAGAGGGAAATCCACCATGCAAACTTCCGCCCGCACTAGCGTAAAGACAAAGTCCATAATAGGGCAGAAAAGAAATCGAAACATAAAACTCCTGCTCCTCCTTCACCGGCCAAACCGCATCTGGGCCCCGGCGTAGTGCCACAACCCTCGCATAAACCCTTGGTACTCCACAGCCTCACCGTACCCAGTCAGACCGTGACTGCGATCCCCAGTACAGTACATCTCAGTCAGGCGAATCTGCCACGGTGGGTACCCATCCAATTTCAGGAACGGCCCGAACACTAAGAGAAGGTCCGGCTCGGGCTTGAGGATACTGGCCGCGCGTCCACCGGCTTGCAGAGGATGCGTGGTGATTTCACTAATCTCCGCGTCCACCAGTTCCGGCGTAATGTCCTCGGGGGACAGCTTGCCGTTCTGCGACATTTCGGCCAGGGTCTTGGTCAGGTCGACCAGGGTTTCACGGCCATCTGTGGAGGATATCAGGAGGATGGCGAGGGAAGGGGTGTCAGACTTGGGGTTGGGTGCGGCCCCGTGTACAGGATGGTGGGGGGCAAATAGCTGTAGAGTGGGCTGTTGTGAGGGTGTGCCATAGTAGGATGCTAGCTTTGTGGTGATTATTTGATGTAGGGCCGGAATACAGGATTTGAGAACACCTGGGAAATTATGAATTAGCTATTGATTGCCAGAGAAGAAAGAGAAGAAAGCAGCTCGGAAGCTCAAGTCTCCCTACCTGTTTTCTCGTATATACTAAGTTGCGAAATGCCCGCGCAGGCACTCCAGGCAGCCAATTCGGCAACCTCGTCCATCAAGACCGCCAGTGCATCCTCCTCTGTATGCAGGGACAATATCACGCTTAGATGTTGGGGGATTCGCTTCAAGCCGCGCACATCTTTGCGGATCAGTTCGGGGGTGCGGTGGTGGTGATAAACGATGGCAAAGATTCGGTCGACAACCGCGTGGTAGGCCTGGAGGAGGCGTACCACGATACCAAAAACGATATGGGTGACGGCATAGACCAGGCGGTGCATTTGCGACTTAAGGAACGTGCGAATTGGGGTCTTGCGCGGCTTAGAACGCCGTTGGGAGGACGCCGTTGAGGCGCGGAATCGTCGTGTCGAGCCAGGCAGTTCGGACGGATCTGGCAAATATGGCTTCAGCAAGTTCTCGCGGTCCGTGGCATTGAGGTTGTTGCCACGCGACCGCAACTCCGCCCGGAGGATCTCGCGATCTTCCTTAGAGACCATATTGGTGGAGGTTGGGTTGGATTGCGCGGGTTGTAGGATGAGGAAGAGTGGAAGAGGTTGATGAGGATTTGGGTTGTACGAAGCGGAGAGCCGTGGCTCCTCGGCCACATGCAAACTGTTGGTTTCGGAATGGATGGAAGCAATGCTATTTATACAGCGATAATTGAAGTAACACATAAGTCGATAGACAGGTGGTCATAGTAGGTATATTGTACCAAGTACAGATAACAGCGTCTATTCGGTTGCCTGTGAGAGTCATTTTTTTGCACTGCCTCTCGTCTTCTTGTGGCCAAAGTGTTCATTGAATATTGAATCCAGTAGCACGAAGGAGAGTCATGAAAAGCGAAAGGAGGGCAAAGGAGAAATTGGAGGATTGATTAACAGTAATTATATAGTAATACACCCTCAACCCTCCTTCCATTCGATGCTTATTGTATACATGAAATAGCTCCCTCATACTTGTCGACAATGATCTACGTGTGGTGGCAATAGAAGCTTGGGCGTGGTAATAATAGCCTCAGGCGCTCAACCTTCATTCCAGCTTTCCCCGGATTCTCCTCCAATTCGCAACCTCCCAGTCTCTTCCTGAATTTGCCCCCAGTCGGACCAAGAGATCTCAGACCACGGCGTGGAGCCAAATTCGAACTTCTTGTGCCGGTCCTGAGAGGCGGCCCATGCCTCCGGTCCTGTAAGTCGCCATGATGCCCGACAATGCATCGATCGCGTCCACGAACCCCGCGCGCACCGTCTTCCCCAAGGGCCCCAGCTTCACTCTCGAGGACTTCTCCGGCCGCGATTTCATTGTGAAGGAGTTCATCGAGTCCCTCTCCGATACAGCCATCTCCGCGCGTCGCTCCACTGTAGGAGCCCCTGGCGCTGCCAACCAACCCTTCGATCCGAAACCCCTCATCCGCACTTTCGAACATGCCCAGCGACGACTCGGTGAGCTCTCAGGAGACTTGGAACTCCGGGAAAACGAGCTCTCTGCCGCCGTGCGACGTGCTGAAGCCCAGCATTCCCAGAACCTGACCACCCTCGGCCGGAAGCTTCGACAAACGATCGAATCATTCCAGCAGCTCGACACATCCCTCAATGGTGGAGGGTTAGAAAACGCAGCCAATGCTGGAGGAACAGGGAACATGGCCGTGGAAACCGGAAGGCGACTCGAGGAATTGGACCGGCAGCGACGACGAGCCTTGGATGCCCACTTCTTGCTGGAGTGTTGGGAAGGGGTCTGCAATCGAGGCGAGATCTCCCTCTTGGAGAATCTTCGACGGTCTGGCACGGGCGAGGCCAAAGTACGTTCGGCCCATATTGCACGACAACTCCTCCGCATCAGCCAACGGTTGGATCCGCAAAGCTGGCAGCAGAGCTCGAAAACCACGAATGGTACCTACGGCGGTAACTCCCCATCCGAGGATTCAAGCAGTGAGCACAGTGCTCCACGGCGGAATACCCGGGAAATCATTGAAAAGTTCTCGGAGACACTGGAGAAGGATCTGCTGAAGCAATTCGATGACTTCTACCGGAAGGCTAACTTCGATGGCATGAAGGACTGCGCTACGGTATTGCAGGATTTCAACGGCGGGGCCAGTGTGATTGCCCTGTTTGTCAATCAGCATCAGTTTTTCATTGATCGCAGCCAATTGGTAACCGAGGAAGTTGGCGGTGATGCCGAATCCTGGGAGAAAATGGCCGATCCGGACGCGGAGCTTCCTGGAGTCGAACCCAGTTTGCAGTCACTGCTGGACGAAGTCAAGGTGGTGGTCCAGGAGGAGTCGGCCATCATCCGGAGAGCTTTTCCATACCACGAACAAGTGCTAGGCAAGTTTTTACAGCGCGTGTTCCAGCAGTCGATCCAACAACGTCTGGAGATGGTTCTGGATAAGGCCAGTGGGGTGTCATCTCTCGCCTTTCTACGGTGCTTGCAGAGCTCACGAGGCTACATCAGTGCTCTTGTCGACGACTTGAAAGCCCATGGCTTGACCGAACACCCGGATACTATTTCTTCCCAAACCGCATTGCTGCTGGATCAGCAATTGGAGGAGCTGTTTGTGCCCTACTTTGTTGGGTCGTCCTACATTGAACGAGAGAAACGCACATTAGAGGAACTCTTCAGCGCTCTACTTTTCAAGTTTACCTCCTTTCATGCTCGTCGGAAGAAGGCGGCTACTACATTCATGGCATCTTTATCCCGTCCTGGCACCGAACTCTTGTCAACCACCCGTGATGCTTTTATCAGCCATCTCGACTCCCCTGAGATGTCCCCAATTCAACGTCGAATGTTGTTGCATGTAGCTAAGGTCGGCGACATCCCCGAAAGCATGCGCCTGACGGAGATAAAACTCACCGATGAAGACGGACAACCCAACCTCAGCGACGCCAAATGCATGCTGAAGTGGCTGGCGGAAGCGGTGGGCCGCGGACTTGAGCTGAGCGTGAACACAGACACCCACAAGGATGTCTCGGCCGTCCTGACACTGCTACTGGTGACAATGGGCGATGGCTATATCGATGTGTGCCTCGACGCCGCCCTTGAGGCTGCCACCACGCAGGAGTCAGGTAAGACCGAGCCCGACTTTGGATATCTTCCTTCGGTTCGGACCACGATCAGTATCACGACGTTAATGGTGATGTGTGTCAACGCTGTTCTCTTACCCCTGGCCACCAGTAGCATCACGACGCGGCGTGACATGGAAAAACGTACCAGCCAGACCACCTCGCGGATCGAGGACAAGATCAACACCATCCAACAAAAGACCATTGACGCGACTCTTGCGTGGGTTGGTCGATTGTTGTCTGGCCAGAAGAAGAACGACTTCCGCCCTCGGGATAGTGACAACGCAGCGTGGCTGGAGATGCTCCAAACCCCGGTACGTACCTCCTTTTTGTTTTCTCTCCCTCTTATCTGTGTTTTCTCTTCTTCTTGCCTGTCGTGTGACATTGCAAGCGTCCACGAGCCCATGAAAAAGCAAGGGAAAAAAGAAAGAAACGAGAAGACCCCACCCCCTCAAAGTGAAATAACAAGTAGCCAAAAGATCAACGTCTGACACGAGGTCTTTTTTTTTCTTTTTCTCTTAGACCTGTGCCTCGATTTGCGCCTTTCTCACTCGGCTACACAACATGGCGCGCACGTCACTCCCCTCGAGCGGCGCCAATGTTAAGCAGGTCCTAACCGAGATCGCGTTGGGAACCCGCGGCCTCCTGCTGGAGCATTTCAAACGGTTTGCGGTCAGCGGACCCGGCGGGCTGATGGTCACCAAGGACATGACTCAGTACGCGGACCTGCTCAAATCCTGGGACATTGACGAGGAGAGCAAGGGACCGGGCGGCGCGCTGGACGTGCTGCTGGAGGTGGGCAGTCTGTTTGTCATTGGCGTCGAGGCGCTGCGAGAGCGGATCCGCGGGGGCGCGGCCAGCGGTGCCACAGGGGCACCTGGCGGGGCCGGCAGAGGCACCAGCGGCCAGATGGAGGCCAAGCTGAGCGTGCAGGAGGTGCGGGCGTATGTGTCGCGCCGGGAGGACTCGAATACGCTGGCCATGCAGCAGGTGCTGAATGCCTTGTAAGAATCACGGAAGATTTGCGAATGATAGACCTCGACCCTTGTTTCACTTTTTGTTTTATTTCTGCTTGCTCCTCCCCCTTGGCCAACCTGATGTCTCGCGACTGACGAGAAGAATACTTGTACGAGAGAGACAATATGCGGTCGGTCAGTAGTACCAGTACTCGATCCTCGAATCCTTTTTGATTCTTTGAATAGACATGTCCAGACCCCCTGTTGAGAGAGTGGCTTGTTTCTCCACTCTGAATTCTATGCCTGTTGGTTTTGTCTGTCCGAGATCGCGCTGATTGCGTTGGCGTTGACTTCGTTTGCCGTCGTGAGTTTGGAGCTATAGGAACTCACGGACTTGTAGACTATCCCGAACAGGCCCACTGGTCAATGTCCAAGGCCGGCTGAGTCAGGAAAGTATAGACCGAAGAACCAAAGATAGAGAAAAGAAAAAGATGATAGACGAGATGTTTCCCGGGGGGGCGTTCTCTCTGACAGTTCATTGCTCGCATTGCACTAGAGATCCATCGAACTTGACCGCGTGGCAGCCCATTATGCAGGAAGGCATCATAATTGATCGATCACTTCCACCCAGACACATAGATTTCCTCCCGACTTGCATGGTTCTATCGTTCGATAGTATGCTCTGGAAGCTTTGGAGGGTTCCACTTTTGGTTTGTTTTCGCTTTGGACATGTGGCTTTTGTGACTCGTCCACGATGAAGCGTTGCCCGGCATGACGGCATCTATGCCCGCTTCCTCTCCCCCCCCACTCTGATTTGGCTACATCTATGTCCCCGCTGTATCTTCTTGTACAGAGTACAGTACAACCCGCACACAGGACGTATGTACCTTCTCCCCTGCAGACGTAGCGGGCAGTCTGAAGATTTGCCAGAGATTTATTCTGGCATGATTTTCTGTGTCGACGATGCGTTTTTTGTGGCGTAGCTGACAGCTCAACTCACCGTGGATTGATTCCTCGGGTATTTCTTCCTCGTTGAATGTGATGATCGCTAGCTATTCCTCCGTCTAAACATCGTATAGTGAAGATGGCGATGCCTCTTGCCTGTCATAATTTTTGAACACATCTTGTTGTCAAAATGATGGCAATAGTATAGAAGAGTCAATTGGGGGAAGGGGGAAGAAAGGAAAAGAAAGATCAGATATAGGTCTGGGTTTGTATTATGATTCTACTTCTATTGCTATTGAATTGCAGGGCATATCTCCGTTCCCAAGAGAATCCATCCCAGGACACACCCTGATCCCGTCGGCCACTCCAGATCAATGAAAGCCTGTTCGGGATTTAGGGATTTAGGGATTTAGCCAGGGACCATTTGGAGGGACCCTGGGAGACTGTATCTGATCCCGGCGGCCATGTTTCCGCGCGTTTCAGTTCGCGCTGGCCCCGGAATAGTTGTGAACCGCTTGGACCCGCTTGGGCATTGATCGGAGGCGCCGATGATCTCGATGGATTCGCCAGGAAAAGCATTGTTTTCAGGTGTGTGGCCAGCTTAGCCGTAGACCGCCCTGTCAGCCATGGATGGGTGCATTTCCAAGGCTTTTGGGGGGGGGGGGGCGAGGGGAGGTTTCGGTACTCCGCCCAGGTACCGTGGACAGGGACCCGTACTCTATACACCCGGTGTGTAGTAGGGCTAGCCGATCGGGGCCAGCAAATGAGACCAGTCGAAGACGTGGAGCAATCGAACCACTGACACTCGCTCTGTAAGTGCGAACAGCAACGATCGAGATAGTCGATCCTGCCCGACTCCACAGGGAATAACATTATGGACACCCACATCCCGCCCCGACAGGGATCGCCTCAAGATAGCCCTTTCAGATGGACCTTAAGAGGGACTTCGAGATGTGAACGGATTACAGAGTACCTGGAACATGAAACCCGTCTGTGCTCCAAGAGGACCCACCGCCCCCCCTCACCTCTTTGCTCTTTGTCTCCCTTGCTGGTTGCTCCATCGTGCAACCCGGTCAAGATCGAAAGGGGACTAGAGGAGGCGCGGGTCACACAAGGGAAAAGCGAGTTTAATTGCCTGTTCAGCATCAGAATTGTGCCCTCTGGAAGGGTGACCCTAGCGCCCGAAGAGGACAACGACGAGGCCGATAATTAGGAGAATGATCGACCTATCACACAAACCACCAATCACCCGGGATCTTAAATGATCTGGGGGCGGAATCGGGAATCTCCAGAACTAGGCCCTAACGGAATCTTCCCCCCTTCATCTGAAACCAAATCCCCTGCAAACCAGTTCATCGACCGGTTCATGACGGGTCACATCCTGTTTGAATGCACGTCAGGCCGTCTTGTTCAAGGAGGACCGTTGGGGACCCAGGAGGTCTGTTCGAGGAGCCCAACCGCCCTGCTCGTATCCCGAAAGATGAGGGGGAAGTGATGAAAGTGACAGGTCTCGAAATAGATTCGACTCCCATCACACACGGTCTGTGCGCCCAGTCTTGCTTTTGGGTTCGCTGCAGGCTTTCGGTTTAGCGCTGGCTCGTCGACTAGGGTGATCGGAGATTGACAGCAAACCGGACATGGCTCCTTAATACCCCTCCACCTATAGCAATCATAGAAACCAGGGAGGGGGAAGGGGAAAAAAAAAAGGGAAAAAAAGAGAGAAAAATAAAGAAAGAGAAAATGACCCTTTCCCTCTCTCAAAAAGAAACAAGAGTGGCTCCACAGAATGAGGGGAACCCCCGTTGCGTGCTCCAATCACGGAGCCTTCGTCTGAACTGCGTCGACTGCCACGACGGGAACGGCTGCACGATCGGGGTTTCCTACAGTATATAGCCCTCGAGCAGATCCTCGAAAGGTCCGCGTAGAAATAGAGAGAATCTCTCCGGTTCGTGATTTGGTTTCCTTTGCCTTGAGGGGTTCATCATTCCTTGCTACCCTCCTCCATCCATCCATTCTCGGCCATCCTCGGCCATCATGTGCGGCGTATAGATCGAAGTCCCAGCTCTATCCCTCACCTCCCCCTCGGTTGACTTTGTCGCATACCACAACCCCGCGAACTTCAAACTTCAATCCAATGAGAGAAAGTCGTTGGATTGCCAGGTTTCGCTTCCTTGATTTGTCTTGCTCCTTGCTTCACGGCGACGACTTTTTACTTCCCACGGCCGAATCCGACGGGATGCCCCAGACCCCTCGATTTGTACATTGATACATCTACATCCTTGGTTTCATGGATCGATCGGACACTCAAAAGTGCCTGCCACCTCAAACAGTTTCTTTTATATTCGTCTCATCAACGCGGCCCTCCACCTGTTAGCAGACGCGAGGATCTTGAGCTCCCACACAGGATGCGCTTGCCTGCAGCCAGTGAGGAGGACTTCGAGTCTTTGCCGCCCGCCGTACGACGTAAGGTAAGATTTTTTTTTTTTGGTCTTTTTCACTTCATTTCTTGCATTGCCTTCTTTTTGTTTTGCTGGTTTAATCATGTCCCTTTTGAAAAGGGGGGGAGGGGGGGTCCAACGATATGGAAATCCGTGGTGATATACTCGAAGTATGTTGTATACGTTGTATACTTCATGAAGCATCAATCCGATGTATTTTGGGGCCATGCACGGTATAGTCCTATAGTTTTGGGGTTTCATGCGACACGGAACTGTGGCCTATGAACTATGGAGCTAGACTATTGCACAATCGCCCTCGGACTTCCCTGTGCTCGTCTCGAAAGCTGAACGGCTGATTTTTTGGTTTTTTTTCTCTTCTATTTTTGCCGGCTCTTTTCGCCTCTTGTTCTTGTTCTTTTCTGGAGAGATGCCCCGATGCCCCGCCCCCTGAATCCTCTCGCACTATCGAATAGCCACAACTGCCCCGAACCCCTAAACGGCCGTGCCCCTGTCCCCTGGTGCTCCCTGGGCTCCCTGGGCTCCCCTTGCGCTTCACTGTTCTCGTCCGCTCCACTCGTTTCCCCGTCCCAGAAGCACTGGAGAACCGCCCATTCGCGGGCCATCTGCTAGTCTCCTTTCCTCTACGCACGGAACTCTCGTCCTCGCCCCAACTTCCCAACCTCATCGGCCTGTTGCTCCACTCCCCCTTCTCCACTTGGCCTCCACTAGGTGTTCAATGGCTGACCCGACCAGTTCTTCTCGAATGTCGAGCGCATGCGCATCCGGCTAGCGCAGAGCGATCCCAGCTTCCCTGCGGGCTCCACGCCAAACTATCATGCCAATTATGCCCAGTCTGCCTATCAGACTCGACCTACTCGGCCTAACGCTCGTCTTGGGCCTGGTCCCCTCCACTTCTCCCACTCGCGGGCCCTGCGGAACGCCTCGACAACGTCGCTGACCAGGGGTCGCGGGCTTCACAAACATCCAGCGCAGCCGGCCTCGTCGACTTCGCTTTCAACCCCTAAGAAACTCCGCAAACCCGGTTCGCTGCAATTGGCCTATCTGGTCGCCCAGGCCGACTCGCAATGCTTTCATTCCCTCCCCGCTAAGGTCCAACAAAAGCTTTTCTCCCCCGAGGAACGCCGCCGTTTTCACGGTGCCCTTCGACAGAGCGTCATTTACGACGCCGCAGACGAGGCCTTCTATCGTCGACCCAACTACTTCTCGCAACATCAGCAATCCACCGACAGCCTTCCGTCGGACGTCACCCTCCCCGTCGCTCAGCCCGACACGGTCTTTTGGGACTCAGAAGACTCCGATCTCGACGAGGAGGCCGACGAGGCCAGTTCCCGCAGAATGGACCCCTCCTTTTACGATAGTTTCCGCTGGCTGGACGAGGACGGCGATTTGGACTTGTCCCTAGACGAGTATCATGCCCATGTGGCCGATGCTGCCGCGGCCAAATCCAAATCCCGCCGTCGTCCGTCCTTTCGCCGGTCCTTGTCCTTCTCGACGCATTCGTTGAAACAGCATCGCCCCTCTCCGTCAATGCCCACGCGAGCGCTCCCTGCCAGCCAAAGTTTTCCCCTGCAGCACCAGCAACAATTGGGACAAAAGCATCCCCTCAGCCCGCTGGTCAACCCTCAGTCAAGTTCTCGACCCTCCTCGCGCCAACAACAACCCTTCCACGCCCCTAAGTCGTCGACCTCCAGCATCGACCCCGCCGCACAATACTACCACGACCCCGATGCCCGACTAAAGCTGCGAGTCTATCTGGCCTCGCCGCAGAAATTTGACGAGGCGATTGAATTTGGTTTCCCAGCCTTGGATCAGAACAAAGAGAACATCACCCCGGAAAAGCCCCTAGGGTCGCCCAACCCGGTGTCGGTAGCCTCTGAGTGGACTGGCACCTTTTTTGAAGACGATGACGGCACCATGGTTGGCAGCCCTGGCGGCTCGATCGAGGATCCCCCGGCACCATCGCCGCCGCTCCGAATGGCCTCTCAGCTCCAGGAAGTTCCCCGGCCGTCCGTCGATAACCCACCATCTCTACTCCAGAGGCGTCAATCCTTCTTGCCATTGTCAAGCTCCCGCTCCGGCCCCCAAAGCTTACTCGGAAATCGGGAGATGACTCTCAAAATGACCCTGACTCGACCAGATCTGCGGACCGAGTCCCCCACCCCATCCCCGCAGGAGGACCCCCTGCGCCTCGCTGCACTGCCCCCAGCCGACCGTGCCCAGATGATCTGGGAATCGGATTGGGATGAACAAGGCATGGTGAAGAAGATGTGGCGCAAGCTCCGGCGGCGGACGTAAGCGTGGACGTGGGAAGTTAACCTCCTCGTCTATCTCTTCCTCTTCCCCGTTCTTATTCTTCCCTGTTTCTTTCCCTTTGGACCTCATTCTCCTACAATAGGGCTTGGCTCTCTTTTGAGATTTCCATTTTTAGGTCTTCATTACTGTCAATCTTTCCTTTAGCGTTGATCATTCGCTTATTGATATCCGGGGCATATTCTTTTATTTTTTTGGGGGCGTCTTGTTATCTGAACAGAATGGTTCTTTGCATTGGAGCTCAGCGTTGGTTATTTGGGACGAAGGATTCTTTTGAGACCCGATTGCCCACCATTCGGGTGTGGATTGTATTAATTTTTGGGGTGTTTGTAAATACGTACGTCACCTTTTAGGTTGCCGAGCCATCAGAGTGCGAGAACCTATTTGGATGTCTTCCAACTATATATATATATATATCACTTTCCCATTTCTTTCCCAATGAGCTGTTATTATTCACCTATCCTCATGCTTGCGATGTGACAAATCGCATTGTTTCGAATTTCGTAAATTTATAGCGCTTGATGATTGCCGGAGTATTGAATTGGGGATCAACCGAGAACATGTTCGTACCCATCATAGATATCAGAAATCCCCTTCCCGGGAGAGTTGAAATAAATGATGGGTGAATCTAGCCTTGATGAAAGACACTTGCTTATTATTTCTACGGAATCTAGGGCTTGTATCATGCTCTATCGTGGTCAGTCAATGGATCACCCCCACCACCAAAAGACACAGACTGTTTTCAGGCAGAACTATACGATTGCGCGATAGCGATAAGCCCCGTTTCACGTGACAGAGGAGCTCCCCAGGCTGAGGCCACGCAGCTCCGTCATCCTCGCATTCCTAACTCTCTGAGTCCATTCGAACATTGAGCATCGCTGGGCCTAGATTGCTAAAGGCGGCCTGGTATCACCTCTAACCTCTCGCTCCCACCCCGCCTTCCACCCATCTCCTCGTTGCCCACAGATTCACCCGCGTATCCCGGATCGGCCCGCAGGTGCAGCTTAGCGCTGCTGCATCCTTTCCCCCAGTCCACCTGCAAACTCGCCTCTTTCAGATGCCGGAAAGTCGGTGGTCATGATATCTCGGTGGCTGTTGCTTGTGGTTGGTTTGCTGCTGGCATGGTCCACGCAACCAGCCACGGCCAAGGGGGATAAACCCAAGGTCTCCTCAGAGAAGCTGGACCACCCCCCTTACGATTTGTTCTACTTCAAAGGCAGCGAGACCATCCTCTACCGCGACCCCAATACTCGCACCGGACACGTGTCTCATGATGGAGGCAAGAAATGGGATGCCATTAAAGGCCCGGATGGGAGCATGGAGCACGCCGTTCTGGAGATCTGGCCGCACCCTCATGACCCCAAGCGCGCCTACGTGCTCGGCGAGAAAGGCCAGCACTGGATAACAACCGATGGAGCAGAGAGCTGGCGGTCGTTTGAGATTCCTGCTCTCCCGAACATGGATCCGGGCAACGTGCCGCTCGCTTTTAATGGCTGGGATTCGAAAAAGGTTATCTTCATAGGTAAGGATTGTTCTTCCATCATTGGATGTGCACCAAAGGCTTGGTATACCACCGATGATTTCAAAACCTGGAATCCTTTGCAGGAATGGTTCTACTCGTGCATGTGGGCCGCGGGCACCCCAGAATTCGCGCGGGACATTGATGTGTCGGAGTCCATTGGCGATCGTGTTCTTTGTGTGGTTCCTGGTCAGATTGGCTCAGGACATTCCGAACGCTTGATTTACTCTGACAATTTCTTCCGCGACGGAGTGGACGGCACTGATGTTAATCTGGATCGAGGAAGACCTGTAGCTGGTCGACAGATCATTGCTCGTTCTGTGAAAAAGTACCTGGTAGTCGGGCTTCAGTCGCAGAAAACAACCGAGCAAGCTCTCTACATCAGTGACGATTCAAAGGAATGGCATCGTGCTGAGTTTCGTGGACACCGAATCGAAGAAGACGCATACACAGTGCTGGAGAGTACCAACTACAGCATCCAAGTGGATGTGCAAACATCATGGCACAAGAACAGCATGGGTGTGCTCTTTTCGTCCAACTCGAACGGAACTTACTTCACCCCCAACATCGAGCACACCAATCGTCGCAACGGATTTGTAGACTTTGAGAAAGTTGCCGATATCCAGGGTATCGTCATTGTCAATACCGTCAAGAATTGGGAAGAGGTCGAGGGCTCAGAAGATGCGGAGAAGAAACTGGTCAGCGCAATCAGTTTTGACGACGGAAGAACGTTCCAGCCGCTCAAGGCGGATGACAAAAAGCTTCATATCCATTCTATGACCACATACAATGCCCTCCGTGAATACCCTACCGGCCGAATGTTCTCCAGCCCCGCTCCCGGCATCGTCATGGGCGTGGGTAACACCGGTGACAATCTGAAGGATTACTATGACGGCGACCTTTATGTCTCCGATGATGCTGGCCTCACCTGGCGCCGTGCACTTGAAGGACCGCATCACTTCGCATTTGGTGACCAGGGCGGAATCATTGTCGCTATAAAGGATGACAAGGAGGACACGAACAAGGTTCATTACTCTCTCAACCACGGCCAGGAATGGGAGGACCCCATTAAGCTGGAGCACAAGATTAGACCCGTTTATATAACCACGACCCCAGAGGCTACGAGCTTGAAATTCCTGCTAGTTGGAATTTCGGAGAAAAAAGAAATTATGATGTATTCCATCGATTTCGAGGGTCTCCATGAGCGCAAATGCTCGAAGGACGACCTTGAGCCGTGGTGGGCCCGTTTGGATGAAGATGGCAAACCTGATTGTCTTATGGGCCATAAGCAAAAATATACACGCCGAAAAGCAAATGCTGAGTGCTTTATTAAAGAGGACAAACTGGAGCCACCCACGTTTGATCGCTGCGAATGTTCGGCAGAGGACTTTGAGTGTGACTACAACTTTAAGCGCTCCGAAGATGGCAAGGATTGTGTACCGGCTGTGCCCCTAACTCCTCCTGCTGGCAAATGCAAGAACTCCGATGATAAGTATGTGGGTCCCTCGGGCTGGCGATTGATCCCTGGCAATGCTTGCATTCGCAAGGATGGCAAGAACCTTGACGATGAGATTGAACGCACCTGTGGGAATTCCACAGGATCTCCCGTTTCTGACGGCAAGGTTCGTGTTGGAAAAACTCAATCTTTTGCGGGCAAGAGGCCAGACTATTACTATCTGGATCGCCAGACAAGCAACTCCGGAGATGATGAAACTGTCTTCCTGATCACCGAAAAGGGTGAGGTGTTCATTTCTCGAGACCATGGTAATGTTTGGGAACAACCAAAGGCCCTCAAGGACGAGAAATTCGTGGCAATCATCCCGCATACCTACTACAGCGATGCGGCCTACTTCTTGACAGCCAAGGATACCGCCTACTCGACAATCAACCGGGGAGAGACATTCAATAAGTTGAAGGTGCCCACGTCTATTCTGGACAGAGGGAAGTACGATCCACCCCCTATGGCTTTCCATGAAAAGGAAATGGATTGGATCATCTGGATTGGCAAGGATAAATGCAAGTCGGACGACTGTCTTCCCAGTGCCTACTTGTCTCGGAATCGCGGTGCTAGCTGGGAGGGTCCCGACCTTCGTGGAGTTGGACAGTGTTCTTTTGCATATCATAGCCCTGATCGAGATGACAAGAATCTCGTCATCTGTGAACAGTATGAAAAGGAGAGCAAAAACAACAACCTTCAGCTGGTCTCTACCGAATTAGAGAACGGCTGGTTTGCTGATCGCAAGGTGATCAATCCCAGCATCGCCCACTTTGTCACTATGAACAAGTACGTGATCGTGGCGACCAAGTTTGTGAGCGAGAAGCGGCAAGACTTCCTGAATCTCAGCACCAGCTTGGATGGCCGCGTCTGGGCAGAGGCTCACCTGCCTGTCAACGTCGATGTTCCCAGCTACACGGCACTCCCAGGGTCCGATCATGCTCTATTCATGTTTGTTCAAACCGGCTCGGAGAAAGGCCGCCGGTTCGGTTCATTGGTTAAGAGCAATAGTAACGGTACGTATTTCGTCTCCAGTCTCGGAGCATTGAATGAGGACGACTCGGGCTATACCGACTACGAGAAGATGGCTCATCTTGAGGGTGTCATCATTGCCAATATCGTTGCAAATGTGGATGATGTGAAGGACAAGGGCACAGCCAAGAAGCTCCGCACTGCTATCACTCACAATGATGGTGGTCAATGGGCATACCTTCCGCCCCCCTCTCGTGATGTCGATGACAAGAAATTCGATTGCTCCGTCACCGAGGGCAAAGGAACCGAGGCATGTGCGCTGCATCTCCACGCATATACTGAGCGTGTCGACTGGCGGGATACCTTTTACTCCGGTTCTGCTGTCGGAATGATCATCGGCGTTGGCAACGTGGGCGAATATCTCGGGAGCGGCGAAGATGCCGATACTTTCTTCAGTAATGACGGCGGTATCACTTGGACCAATGTCAAGAAGGGACGGTATATGTACGAATTTGGCGACGCCGGATCCGTGATCGTACTTGTCCGCGAGTTTGAAAAAACCAACGAGATCTTCTACAGCCTCGACGAGGGCAGGAAATGGGAACCTTTCAAGTTTACGGAGGATCCGGTCTTTGTTCTCGATATCTCAACTGTCCCCTCGGATACCTCCAAGCGTTTCCTCCTATGGGCCAAATCAAAGGCCTCTGATGACGAATACTTCACCATTCCTCTTGACTTCAGTGGTCTCTGGGACCGCGTATGCACCCCACCTGATGGGGAAGAGCCGAGCGACGACTACTATCTGTGGACTCCCAAGCACCCGCTGCAGGAGGACAACTGCTTGTTTGGACATGTTGAGCAGTATCATCGCAAGAAGCCCGGTATGGAATGCTGGGTCGATTGGCGCGAGCCACATGTTCACCGAGTAGAAGGCTCGAACTGCACCTGCTCTCGTGCAGACTATGAATGGTAAGTTCATCAACGAACACTGGGATAAAGGCAAGCCCCCTATGGACAGAATTGAATGGCTAACATGACAACCCCACAGTGACTTCAACTATGAAATCCAGAGTGATGGTAGCTGCCAACTTGTGCCGGGGCTCCAGAAGCCGGATCACAGTCTCCAGTGCCAGGACGATCCCGAGCAGGTTGAGTACTGGGAACCGACTGGATACCGACGTCTCCCTCAGACGACCTGCCAGGGAGGTCTTGCTCTTGATAAACTGAAACCTTTGCCCTGTCCCAACAAGGAGAAGGAATTCGAGAAAAAGCACGGCATCAGTGGCGTTGGGCTCTTCTTTGCGATCGTGACCCCAATTGCCGCGGCGGTAGGCATTGGGTACTTCGTTTACACACGATGGGACGGCAAGTTCGGGCAGATCCGTCTCGGTGAGAGCTCTGGCTCATCAGAGAGTTGGTTCGCCCGCGATTCGATATTAGTCGCGATCCCTGTGGCCATCATCGCAGGCATTGTAGCCGTCGCTCAGTCCCTGCCGCTTCTGGCTTCGAGTTTATGGCGCAGTGTCTCTGGTCTTGTACGCGGTCGCAGTCGTGGCTACCAGCGGCCGTATGCCACCCGGGGCTCGTTTGCCGCGCGCCGCGGTGACTACACTCATGTTGTGGATGATGAGGATGAGCTGCTGGGGGCGGATGATCTCGATGACGATGAGGAGTAAGCATCTTCTCTCCGTCGTCACAGAATTGTATAATGTGTATCCTGGCTCCCCGGGGGCTCATTGGAATTGGATGAGAAAATCTGATTGGAATATTTGATGTGACATTATGAAAGCGCCCTGCCAGGATTTTGGTTTTTTTGTACTGTTTTCTATCTTTGCTTTTTCGCCCTTTCCACTCTCAGCTTATTCATCATCCCATGTTTTTCATGTACTGCATATCTCGCTGGAGCCAAGGGAGCTGCTTCTCATGGCCTGCACTTGATGTGATTCTCGGATCTTAAAGATATAGAGTGTCAGAGATCTTCATTTGCTTAGTTCTTCGGTTTAGAGAATTGAAAGCCAACACTGGAAATTTGGCTTTAGAGTACTTGGTTTTTTTTTCATAGATTCATTCATTCCATAGTAAATCCTACCTCAAGATTTACTACTACTCCGCTACATAAAATTTGGCGTTCATCGGGGCAAATCATCCGGGCCGAACGAGTCCGGCAGAAGCTAGTTCGAGGGTCAGTAAACAGAGAGAGGAATACAAGGAAAG
The DNA here is from genome assembly GCF_028827735.1 of Penicillium macrosclerotiorum. Taxonomy (NCBI): domain Eukaryota; kingdom Fungi; phylum Ascomycota; class Eurotiomycetes; order Eurotiales; family Aspergillaceae; genus Penicillium; species Penicillium macrosclerotiorum. The sequence continues at coordinate 3,645,186 of NW_026643083.1, read as the reverse complement.
CAAAACGCTAGAAGAAAGGTGTACAACATACCTCACCCATGGTCTTGACGGTATAGTTCCCATCGGCGTCATACATATACACCGGGAACGAGGGAGTCGTAAACTCGCGCATACTAAGGTAGAATATAAGCCGATGGCCAATGAAAAAGACCACCTTTCACAAAGCAAATTCAAGGGCATCGATATTAGGGTCATACAATTGTCTGCACATTCCACAAGGCGACGCGCCAGGCTTGATATCTGTCGAAACAGCAATGGCTCTGAAGTCCTTGTGACCCGCCACCTAGTCCGTTTGTTAGTCACGATATGAGTCCCGAGCGCATCGAGGGCCGTACAATAGCCGTGCCAAAGGCAACACGCTCTGCGCAGGTGCCAACAGGGTATGCGACATTCTCAACGTTTGCACCCACGACAAACTCCCCCGACGCTGTGAGGATACAAGCGCCGACACGGAATTTAGAGTACGGGCCTGGAAAAGGTGGTCAATTAAAAGAATATAGCATGACCTTTTTTTTTCTTACAATAGGCTGATGATTTTGCAGCAATGGCCTTATTTGAAAGAGTCTCCAGCTCTTGGGCGGTCACGGGGGCGCTGATTGGAGGCATTGTGGAATTTAAAAGGTGAGAAAGTGAAGTTGGAGGAAGAACGAGGGGATGTTGCATTTGGGCGTTGAAAGGTGAACGCGGGGCGGGAGACGATTAGCCGCTTATCGTTTATCAGCCCAGTGCAGGACTGTTAGAGGCCGCAGTCCTGGAAGGGCTTTTTCTTATTTAAACGCAGATTTCATAAAGTTAGCATAATTGATTGAAGTTGAGATATTTCTTGGGGATGTAATATGAGTGCCGAGGAGCATAGGATGAATGACTTAACTCTATATGCTATATATAAGTTGCTAGCTATACGTTCACCGACAGATATACATACATATAGTTCCAATCGTCTAGAGCAAAACATATCGCTTAGTTAATCCAGTCCTTGAACACCAGCCAATTCAGTATCCTCCGCTTGACTGCTCTAGCATAGGCTTGAATTCCACCGTCGTTGGCTTTTCATTGATTCCCCGTCGGCTCGCCTCGTTTAGAATGGCCACGGTAGCCGTCGCCCCAATGCGCGTCACCCCCAGACTCATTACATGAAGTAAATCATCTAGTGTTCGAACTCCTCCAGCAGCCTTGATTTGCACATCGGGGCCCGAGTGCTTCCGCATGAGCTTCAGATCCGGTACGGTCGCACCTTGGTAGTTGTACGACCCATCACTCTGCTTGACAAACCCGTACCCTGTGGAAGTCTTCACGAAAGCAACCTTAAGCTGGGTACAAATCTCACACAGCCGCACAATGTGCCCCGACTCAAGGTAGTCGTTCTCAAAAATGACCTTGAGCAGCGCTCCATGCTGCACAACGGCTTGGTTGATCGCATCAATCTCCTGGATCACATAGTCCCACTCGCCACTGAGGACTTTGCCCACATTGATGACCATATCAATTTCCTGGCTGCCAGCCTCAACGGCCGTGGTGGCTTCGAGCACTTTGATCTCAGTGGTACTGTTGCCGTGAGGGAAGCCAATGACCGAGCATACTTTGACGTCCGTGCCAGCCAGTTCCTTCAGGGCCAGCGGAATCAAGTAGGGCTTGATGCACGCCGTGGCAACATTATTTTCTTTGGCAATATTCAGTCCCGCGATGATCTCCATGTCTGTCATAGTGGGATGCAGGAGTGAGTGGTCAATCATCCTAGCTAGCTGGTGCAGGGTTACGGTCATAGTGTTGTCGGAAGACATGATGGTAGATCGTTGAATTTTCGATAAGTCCTGAGGTTTTATTTCTTGGGTCTCGGTAAGTGTATGGATGCAGAAATGAGGATAAATCTGACATGGTTTGCGGCGTTTTTTATACTAAAGTTGGCGGCGATCCGGTGGAATCATTGCCTTTTTTAGACACCAGCAAATATTTTTACGACAAACAGCAATAAGAAGCGGGTCTATCAACTTATTAGAGTTGTGCAATGGGTTCTCAAATACGTCAATTAATCTACAAGTTGATTTATAGTTTACGGTTCCTTTGGTGCCCGTACAGCACGTCCTGCCGCATCTTTGAAGTCCATCTTTTGGTTTCCGCTCTTTTATTGTTTGCAAATTGCCAATGATGAAATAATCCCTTCCTTTTTCAATATAGCTCCTAGACATTAAAAAACAAAAAGGCTCATAGATTTAACACAGCCGGTGTACAATTTCAGACGCTGAATGTCTGTTCGCTAGTTGGTTCTCATGGACGATAACGAGCCCACGGAATCAGATTTGTCATCATTCCCACCGGAATCTTTTCTATTTTTGGCTAAATTTCCGTTCAGTCTGTACATCTCCACATGACGACAACTACCTGGGACTGGACGATGCGCTGCCTAGGGAGAAAGAATGTCACCTCAAACAAAACGTAGTAAGGTGGGAAGAGCATGTCAGCGCTGCCGTCGGCAGAAGCTCAAGGTGAGTGCTTTTTGACGGCTTTTGGCAGTCCGCGCTGATCAGTATATAGTGCGACATCCAGCGCCCATGCACTCTGTGTGTTCGAGCCGGTGTGGACTGCCACATGGGATCTTCGGATTCATGGCGGTCATTTCAGCCGCAGAGACAGGCTGCCAATCCCAGCTATCATAGTAGAAAGCGAAGACGGATTTTTGAGCCTCACGACGAGTCCGAAGTTCTCCTGGACTTGTCTACCGAGACGACAGGTGACCCGGGCCTTGAGGAACAACAATGGTCGAGCTCTACGATGTCATTGGTAGAGGGAGTAAGAAGGAATAACAAGATATATGGTACATTAAGTCATGGCTAATACCCGTTAAAGGCATTCCAATTTCATAACTCGAGCACGCCAGACACGACCCGGACCACTGCCTTGCCTGATGGTCAGCGAAGACGTCGGTCAGCAGTTACCGAGACTATACATCAATCCTCAAATGAGACAAAACAGTTTAGATCACCTGCTCTGAGTCTCAGATTGCAAGATTTTCGATCAACAAATGCCGAACTTGTCTCGTTGCTCCCCTCGCGTGAAATAGCAACCCTGCTGGTGGACACGTACTTTGACCGAGTCCATTGGTTCATGCTTATCTTCCAACAAGATGACTTTCGGCAGAACTGGCAGCAGCTCTACGATTCACCTCGGGAATACATTACCAATAATTATTCCAACCCAGGCTTCATTAGTTTGTTCCTCGTTGTCGTGGCAATTGCTTTTCAGTATACGGGAACACATCGGAGGCAGCTACTACAGACCTACCATATAGACAAAATATCTTTCAAGGATGAGATACTTTCGAAAATTCGCGATAAAATCTTGGATATTGTGTCATGGGGTTCTCTGGAGGCCGTGCAAACCTGCGTCCTGCTCGGCACTTATTATCTGTACCACGGAAATCCTGGATTGGCGTGGCCAGTATGTGGCTGTGCTCTGCGTATTGCTCAGGCAATGAACTTACATCGAAGACTATCCAATAGGGAACAGATTTCCCCTAGACTGCACCGCCAGAATGAGACACGAAAACGTTGCTGGTGGGCCATCTATGAGATAGAAACGTTCTGCTCGATGGCATACGGGTACCCGCATGGCATCAGGGATGCAGACTGTGATGTGGACCTAATTGATCCACTGGCCAAATCTATGAACGGGCAGTCTCCCGCCTCATTTGATGCCACACATCAATGCCCGGCCAGTCTACTATCATACAAGTATCTGATGTCAAGACTATCGGTTCTCATCAAAGACATTCTTACAGATCTATATGGGATTGGTTCCTATCGAAGAGCTACTGAAAGGGACCGGTCTGACTCCTCTTCTACTTTGCAAAACCTTGTTCGTCAAGTTAAGCTTTTGGACGCACGTCTAAGACAATGGAAAGCAAAGATACCTGCCCCGCTGAATATCGACAATTCGGAAGCCAGTGTTCCAAAGTACCGCTCAACTGAAGAGATGGATCGAGACATTGGCGCTTCCGGGCCCGATTTCGAAGCTCATATCTATCAACTTCAGGCATTTTCACTGGAACTTGCTTATCAAAATGCAAGAATTCTGGCCCACCGTCCTCTTCTCACGTACAAAATTATCCCTCGAGCAGAGGGTGATCTCCAGAGCTCCGGCGAGTCTTGCGCTCCGAATTCGTTTCATACGTCTCTTCAGGCTTGCCGTGATGCCGCTCTAAAAACATCGGAAATGGGAACAAAATCGATCTTTCCTCTCGCAGTAGATACATATGCAGCCTCGTTCATCGGCATTCATACATTCACCGCTGGGGTATTGCTTTGCATTTTGATCAGCATAGAGCCGCTAAGCCCACAGTCGTATCAGTCTAAGATGGGTTTGCGTCGTTTATTGAATATGCAAGTGCATTTGAAATCCAGGTCCAAATCGACCCTTGCCGTACAGGGAGTGGAAATAATGGAACGACTGACCAAGTTGGTCATGGAAAAGGAACTGAAAGAGATGTTGACATCGCCTGGAACTGGAGGACCTTTGCTGGCTCCGAACCCTCACAATGACCTTCATGAAGACCCAAGAGATGATATTGAGCCCGACTCGCAAATTTTGGCATCTAGCCTCCCTGAAGTGTCTCTGAACGAGGAGAGTATATTTGACTATATAGAGGATCCAGCCATGTCTCAGGCGCTCAGTGATTTTGATCAAGGTATGCTATACGAGAGACTTGAGAAACTTTGTTCTAATTGTTGCCATTAGTAATTTTGGGACAGGATTTGGAAGTGCCAGTCGAGCAATTTTCCATGGATTCATTTGCGCACAACAGCGGTCTCATGCAAGAGCAAGCTTGGATCTGGGCAGTTGATAGTCTCTCTCAGCTTGATGGGGGAGAATCAGAGCAACATGGACCATAATGGGAATAAAAGTCGATGATCAGCCATCGTATTCAACTGGCTATTATTGCCTATCTTTTTTAAAATTTTTAATACGACCAAAACCTCTCCTGATTTATCTCAGTGACATGTAGAGCAGGATGACAGACTATCTTTCATTTGAGCCTTAAACTCATTGATCAACATATGGCGTTGCGCCGAAATACTTCCAAACTCGAGGGCTATCAAGTTCAATCTTCGGCTTGCCCGATGAGATTACCCACTCAGTCCGTCCATCAGACGTGTAAATTATGCCTTTGTTCTATACAATGTCAGTGTGTTTGACCAAACAAAGAAATTTGCTTCTTGATAAACACATACTAGGCCTAACGTAAGTTTAGTCGAACTCTCCCACCATTCTGGCTCGTATTGGATCTGAGGCTGGCCCTCAATCGCACAGACGATATTTCGCGCGACATACGAGCCTTGCTCAATGGCACTTCGCCCGTTCTTAGCTGCACCAGTGTCAATAACGTCACCTGCTGCATAGATATGGTGAAATGAATCGTCCTCAACTGCAAGCGACGGTTTTACTCGGATATGTCCGGAGGCCGTAAAGGCCCCTGGTGATAGAAAGTGTAATAGCTTCGAGTTGGGTTTCTGTCCAATACATTTGATCTGAAAGACTAAGTTTAGCAAATTGAGTATTATCAATGGTTTAAATTGGCCATACCAAGCAGTCAAAGTGGATTACTTCTCCTCCTGCTAGGGTAATGACGCCTGAAGTAGTTGCATCGTCTGGAAGCGCTGGTCGCTCTCCCAGCACCAAAGTTACCCCCAGAGCCTCTATTTCTTGTCGGATAGAATGCTGGATCTTCACTCCAAAGCCCTTGTGGAGTAAAGTCCTACCTGAATGGATCAAAGTGACATTCTTTTGCGGAAACTGCACCTTGGCATCGGCTGCCAATTCGATGCCCGCAGCACCACCTCCGACGATGACAATGTCTTGAGCACGCTCCAATGCCTGTCGCTGTTTTCCGATTGCTTCCATGCCGTTGATTTTGTCTGTCTGAGATACTCTTGATGGAAGGCTGGCCGAGGCACCGGTGGCCAACACGAGATATTCATAGGCAATATATTCGCCTGACGCCAGTTGCACTCGGCCTCCTGTCGCACTGTCGCTATTCGGTAGGACAGCTTTCACTGTGTCTTTAACCCAGCTGCAGGATCCTTCTGGAGCTTGGATGTAGTGGCCGTATGGAATGAAGGCTTTGTTGTCATGGCCATTCACCACGCAGAATCGCGGCAATACCCATGTCAATTGGAAATGGCTGTTCTTCTCGATCACGACCACTCGGTAGCCAGACGGTACAGAGTTTGCCAAACATCGAGCTGCATGGTAGCCAGCGAATGATGCGCCAACGACGACGATGTTCTTGGGCCGGGATCCCGGTGAATATGTCCATCGGTGGATTCGTGAAATCCACTGCAATCGTAGTTGGGCCCAAGTCTGGCGGAAAATGACGGCCACAATTTTTCCGAGAAGGAAGACATGGCCTAGCATGTTTGGATGTCAGGTTCTGGTCTGGCTTCTGCGATGGCTGTATATTTAGTCGGGTCCGAAAATCGGCACGGTCTTTATATACTATTCCGCGGAGGCTCCGCGGGTTCGACGGATCAACGGGGATCCAAGTGGGCTGACGACTTACAGTGACCATCGGCCATTAGAAGTCGGACATCGGGGCTTGGCGATTCAGTTACTGAAAAAGCCGAGACATTCACCGATTGGACGTTGGGTTGGATGTTTGACAGAATAGAGAAAAGAAGATATACGTATTAATGATAATGATTAAGGTATATCACGCGATGCTCTTAGGATCAACCTATAACGTCTTGAAGCATGTGTCCCGATCCTTTTATTAAGATGATAAACTTGATTTCTTTGATAACACTTCGTTCCCCCATTTTGTATTCTATATGTTCACCATTGGATTTTGATTAAATTGATTTTGAAAATCATCAAGCCCACTTTCCTATCAAAGCCATGATACCTGCGCCCAGTAGAGTGCAGGCAACCATAAACAACAGTCGAGACCGGCGCTTCGTCCGGCAGGGGTCGAACAAGAAATCCCTGGCAAGCAGTTCCACCAGGCCGCTATAGATTAAAATTCCCGCAGACACAGCGTTCAGCACACCTTGAATAATAAGAGACACCTTCGACCCGGGGCTGTAGGTTGTACGCACACCGAGGCCAATGGCAATTGAAATCGGTGTCGTCAGGCCGTACAGAGCACATAAGATCCATGGGAGCCAAGTATGCTTGCCAAAGGGAATAGCAGACATCCGTGCGCCAATTCCCAGTCCCTCAAATGACTGATGGAAGACCAGGACCGGGTAGAGCGTAGAGAATTCGGAGCCAGTGACACCCAGATTTAGGCCGATAATGACGGAATGGAAGATAATGCCAAACTCCAGAAGGAGAAAAGCTGCAATCTGTTGACGGAAGGATCGTTCGGCCATGGTTGAATCCCCATCGGACCCCGAAATGCCGAGTTTTCGTTCGTTGTCGGAGTGTTGAACGGTCTTCTCCGCGTCCAGTGGCTGCACATCCAGGTGATGTTCATGTTGAATAAAGGCACTTGTGGCCCCTTCATCTTTGTGGACACCATACTTATGCTCAACATAGACCTCTGCGGCCAGATCAAGAAGGAAAATTATCATCACAGAAGCCAGGACAATGGCCGCACACCAGGAATATTGACCCCAATATCCCGATTCGCCCACACAGGTTTTGGGTCCAATGCGTTTGTAGGCTGGATCGAGTAAATGAACAAAGGCAGTAGCCACAATGACTCCAGTTCCGAAATATCGAGCAAAAATGTAGACACTCAAGGGTATTTTCCATCGGGGCATTCGTTTGGAGATGACCGGGAATACTGTGAAGGCCGACGACACAAATAGAATCACAAAAATAGAGGAGATCCGCGCCCCCAAATGTCCATTGTAATCATTTTCTTCAATAGCCAGGTAACATAAGACATCTTCCTTGCTGGCGGTCTTCAAATTGACATTGGTGGGATCGAACGAAGACATCCTCAGGCTGTTAAGTTCCCTCTTCTTGGTTACGAAGATGGAAGATGCCGATGGAGGTTTATGTCAAGGCTCTTACCCGTTCATTTTATAACCATGGCTTTTGAGGACCTTGGGAAGCCGATATCCAGGTTCTCTCATGACCTCAATCTCCATGAGCTGCTGTGCCTGCTGCCTAGCTTTTTCCAAGCTTTGAAGAGGGGTTGAAAACGGGTCATATAGGGCTGGGTGCTCCACTGCACGCCAGTTCCCGGTAAAGCACGCGTGCAATGGGGTCTGTAGGGCTGAAAAGAGTGGATCTAATGATATGAAATCATTGTTCGCGGACCTGCCATTGGCGGTCGTGATTTGTCGTGAAACGGTCAATTTCTTTTGTTCTAACTGGGGCATCTCTTGAAAATGGCGATTCCCTGCATTTGGGAGAGCTCCTGTAGGGAGGCAAGTGTTTTGGAGAGTACTCTGGGTGCTAAAAAGGCCGATTGTCGAGCGAAAAGACTTTATTTCAACAGCCGATGTGTTTCATGGCGGACGACACTGTGGCTTTTGAAGCGGAGACAACCGCTCGCTTCTGTGATCCGGCGAGGACCCGGGGAGTTAGCGGTCTCCATCTTCTGCCACGTTGAATCCAACACAGCGTAGTGGTCCTCAAAGGGCGTCATTCGCCTCTACATAAATCGCAAGGCGCATTCTAGTCGAATATCGGAGAGTCAAAAAGCTAGCGCATTCGGGCGACTCGGCCGGGTTTAGTCGGAAGACCAAGTTGACACAAGTCTTTTGCTTTGGTTGACGGATGACTCCATTCTTCACTGACCAGGGATTTCAACCACATTGACTCTGATCGAGTTAAACACTTGATCTGGTCAAAGCGCATCGTTATCTATAATGGAAGATTTGGCAAGGAGAAGACTGGAGACTGGAGGCTGCACGAGGAAAGAAAGACGAGGGGAATGGGAAGTGGGGAAGTGCCTCAGCCCTACGCCAGTCACTGACACAGTCACTGGACTTCTCCGCTTTCCCTCTCTCGACAACTTCCACTGAACATCAATATTCAGTGGTTCCTTTCCATTTTAATAACCATTGAGGGCCAATTCAACAGGGCCTAGCCTCAAGTCATATTGTATACTGTATCTCAGCTGTAGGTATTGCTAGAAATGCCCGCCCTCACATCACAGGTCGTCAATGGTCGCAAGACATTTATTCCTCTCGGTGGGTGTCGATCTATGTCAAGCCCCTCTATTGCTCTGAGAGTTTTGGACTGATTGTAATTGGCCGAGAAGAAAACAACCCCGAGGTTCTGTCCTGTCTGTGTCAGAACCTTGGTATTTCTCGGGATCTTGTGTTCCATGATGTCCTGTCCACATCGCCCGAGTTACTCGCCTGGATCCCACGTCCTGTCCATGCTCTTATTCTGCTCGCAGATAAACCCATTTATGAGGCAGCCCGTTCGTCCATAGAATCTACAATCCCGGAATACGATGGCTTGGGGCCGGAAGAGCCTGTCGTATGGATGAGGCAGACGATCGGCCATGCCTGTGGATTGATAGCTCTTTTACACTCGGTCTTCAATCTCGACGGTGGGAAATATGTTACTCCAGGGCTACAACTGTACGAAATACTTCAGCAATTAGTCGAACTTGCACCGTCCCCAAGAGCACAATTGCTGTATGATTCAGAATTCATCGAACAGGCCCATATGGATGCAGCATCAAAGGGATCATCCAGTCCACCTTCCCCTCAGGATGATAATCACCATCATTTTGTGGCATTTGTCCAAAAGAAAAGTCAAGTGTGGGAGTTGAATGGAGGTCTGAATGGTCCTCTACTTCGAGGCGCTTTAGGTGGCGACGAAGATTTGTTGAGTGACAGAGGTTTGGCGATCACCGTAAACGACTTCCTGGATGCTGCACAACGGACAGGGAATGGCGAGATGAGCATTGTAGCCATTACTGGCCCAGAAGCTACTTTGAAATAAAATCAGTTGTTGCGCGACTAATTTACTAGTGAATTATATTTGATTTGTCTATTAGATGTCGAGTTCATCTAACATATTTCACTAGCGTTCCGGTCACACTAGCATTCCGTTTACCCCATCCAAAACGCGCTTCCCACGCGTCACCTATTATCTTCCACCACCTACCATGCCACCAAAACGTTCCCAAAAGCGCTCTAAATCGCCAGATAGGGAGGGTAGGATACTACTCGCTATCAAAGCTATTCAAAATGGCTCAGTAAGCTTAACTGCGCAAGCCGCAGCGCTATATAGCGTGCCTCGGTCAACACTACGCGATAGGCTTGCTGGCAAGCTTTATCGCTAGGATACACGATCACCACGTCTTAAACTGACACAAGAAGAAGAGGATTCGCTTTGCCAGTGGATCCTATCGCTTGATACGCGTGGTGCTTCCCCTAGGCCTTCGCATATTAAAGATATAGCAAATCTTCTACTAGTAGCGCGTGGTAATATCTTCCCTCCTCTCCTACCTCCTAATATAGGTGTTAACTGGGTAACACGCTATATTAAACGTCGACTAGAGCTTTGCACACGCTTCTCTAGACGCTACGACTATCAACGTGCGCAAAACGAAGATCCTACTAGTCTACGCGCGTAGTTTAGACTAGTAGAGCGTACAATTGATGAAAACGGGATCCTTCCTAACGATATCTATAACTTTGATAAAATAGGCTTTGCAATAGGCTTAATATCTACTACTAGAATCGTTACACGGAAGGATCTATACAGTCGGAAGCCTCTACTACAACCTGGAAATCGGGAGTAGGTAACAGCAATTGAATCTATATCAGCAACCGGCTACTCGCTTCCGCCGTGTATAGTATTCAAAGGGGAGGTTTATATTGCTAGCTAGTTTGATAACCTACCGAAAGACTAGCGAATCGAAGTATCACCGAATAGTTAGACTACCGACGATATAGGCCTACGCTAGCTAGAAAAGCTCTTTATTCCAGCGACTACTAGTCGTACGCAAGGCAAATATCGGTTATTAATATTAGACGGTTATAGAAGCTATCTAACACTACAATTCGACCAAATCTGCTAGCAAAATAACGTTATACCACTCTGTATACCGCCGCATTCGTTACATCTTCTACAGCCGCTAGATATAGGATATTTTGCTATCCTAAAGCGCTTATACGGTCGCTTAATCGAGGCCTAAGCTCGCCTAGGATATAACTATATCGACAAGCTCGACTTCCTAGAATCCTATACCCTAGCACGCTAGGAAGCCTTCCTACCTAGCACTATACAATCAAGCTTCGCTAGCGCCGGCCTAGTTCCGCTAGATACCGACCGAGTCCTATCGAAGCTTAATATATCGCTTCGAACACCTACACCTACTACTAGTAGGCCTAGTAGTAGGAGTAGCGCTTTCGTGCCTACTACGCCATATACGATTAAGCAGCTTAGCAAGCAAGCTTCATCTATCAAAGCTCTACTAGGCAAGCGCTCACAGTCGCCAGGAAGCCCTACAGAGAGAGCGCTAGATCAATTAATCAAAGGGTGCTAATTAGCGATGCATAGCGGAGCGCTTCTAGCGCAGGAGAATAGGGATTTACGCTAATTCAACGAGAAGAAGCGTCAAAAATGCACACGGTCTAATCGCCAAATATCTAGGCAGCAAGATCCTCCTGTCGGCGAATCTATATCTCTAGTTTCAACATTGCTAGCAAGCGTTAAAGCTATTCAAAACGATAATGTAGAGCTTGCTCAGCAGCCTACTAAGGGCGCTAAGCCTACTACCAAGCGTGTATTTCAGTGTTCTAGATGTGGGAATATAGGGCATAAGATTAATCAATGTAATGCTAGATAGTTGAATTGAATATATAGCGTTTTGGTGGAAAAATAGTGTTTAAAAAAAGTAGTAGGTGGTAGAATGACCGGAATGCTAGTGTGACCGGAACGCTAGTGAAACACGTTATGTGCAACGCTTGAATTCTATAATCGAAATTTTTGTAGAAACCCATGTAGCCTCAATATCATTGAGCGGTGAAACAGGGCCGTGAGATGAGTCAATTGAGATAGACAGGATAGACAGGTTCAACAAACTGTAAAAATCATGGTGTGTCTAGATGCCATGTCGATGGTGGGCGGGAATAAGGATGTATGGCTCAAGAGCCCTTGTCAATCCAAGAGGCTAGTCAGCAGAATGACAACGACCAGTGGCTGCAATTCTTTGTCAAAAGTGGTTTTTATTTTGATATGACAGACAACGTGATAGCATATTTGCAATACTCTTGCATCGGCTGAATATTATTACTCCATCAAGAGTGGCGCTGCCACTGGTAAACCATTCGAATGGGCAGCAGATTCAATGAAGTAGAATGAATAATCAAAAGGCACCAGGACCTCTTCTCTTATTTCTTTTCCAGATGATATAAAAGGGTATAAACAAAAGGAACCAAGGAAGAGGGCAGGGCGGATATATATGCATGTCAAAATCCAAGCATATAGATCAACGACGGAGTGCTATGTGCAGGGCGCGATTGAGGCGGAAATCATCCAAAGTAGTGTCGTAATCCTTCGTAGACGGAAAAAATGAAGGCGGAGCTGGGTGCAGAACGAGCACAGGTAATGCCGCATCCACGGTACATGCCCTTCAAGCCTTGTTGCTTCCATAATGCGCGAGCGACGCCGAAGAAAGTCTGACGTTGTCCATTGGCAGGCATACGGGAGATATCTTCGGTCTGCATACGAGACTTGATAGTATCGGCCGGATAGAACAGGAAGTTATAGCTGATACCGGCAGTAGCACCGGCAATCATCTGTTGGTAGACAGGGAGACTCTCCGCGGGATTTTGAGAGTGGGAGTGGAAGTAATTGCGGAAGAGCGATGAGACTCCTTCGTAACCACCAAACCAGGCCGCGCTTCCGCCAGTTTCTCGAATCAGTGTTCCCATTTGGCCCCGCCAGAATCCCAGTATCCCCTCTTGGCGGAATACGGACGTAATGAGGATAAGAGGACCGGGGGCCTTGTGCCCGACCAATGTCGACTCAGCGGGAACTTGCATCTTGCACTTGATGAGCTCTATCGGCGTCAGAGCCAACGAGGTAATGGAGCCCGATGCAGCACCACTAGCTACAAGAGCAGCAAAGGGTAACTGTTCAACTCCGGGGAAAACTGTGGCTCGCAGCGCATCTTGAATGATGCGATAACTAAAGAACAGGCAACTGGTTTCCACAGCAGCCCCCGTCATGGGGGCACTGATGCCTCGGTACAGCCCCCGAAATCCATCTGCCTGGAAGGACTGGCGGAAGCAGTCCAATGGACCCGAGTATCTGAGGGGAAGGTGTTCTGGTTGAGATTGTAGTCGTACTTTAACTGTATCGAAGGGGTATTCAATCAGTTTCCCCGCCATTCCCGCTGTCTGGAAGAGTACCAAAAGGTCAGTTATATTCGCCATTCTTGAGACATATAAACGTCAGAGTCCACTTACGGATCCAAATATAATGTCTTTCATCGCCTCCATTCCCTGGTTTGGTGGGAGAGATGGCAACTCCATTGGCTCATCTCTAATCGTGACCGCATGCTCGGCAGCCGCCATCAAGGCTTCCAACAATCACCCAAGACAAGTCGAACAAGGTAGGGGTGCTATCGCTGAAGCATGATTTGCAAAAGATCGAGGGAGGGGGCGTCAGAGGGGATTTAAGTGAGCGATTTGTTTCAATCGAAGAGGACTCGAGGTGGGGGTGCGAGAGGGTGCGAGGGGGGAGGGGCGGTGTAAACGAGCGATTTGCTGTAGCCAAGACCCGCTGTGCAGAAGCGAGCCTGAAGAAACCCGGGTTTGGCGCGTTTGGCAGGGACAAATCGCGCGGACGTGCGGCCTAGATGGAGTAGGAAGAAGAGAAATGCGTCAGACAAGTGGAGCGGAACGAGGGTAGGCCGAGTGCATTTTCTGCTAGCGCCCGCCAAGCCCGGTTATCGATCAGATAATCTCGTGAAAATTTCGGAGTCACGCCGTTTCAGTTCCAAATTCTCGGGCATCTTTGAACGTCTTGTTTCCCTTCCCACCGCCCTCCCCCCTTCTCTTCCTGGCTCCTTCTTGGAAGTGCCGTACTCCTCCAGACTCGTCGGATCTGATTTCCCCTCGCCATGTCCTCCAATGCTCCTACGGTGCCCGCGACAACCGCGACGGTCCCACCAGCCAAGGGCATGCGCAAGAACGGTCAGTCCAATCTAGCCCAGCCCAGTCCAGTCCACTCCATTTTCCCCCCCCCATTTCCACCGAACCCGAGATTCTCCACTGCTGTCGGTCTTCATCTCCCGGCTTTCCGGCTGACCCAACTTGCCCCCTATTATAGGTAAAAACTGGCATGACACCAAGAAGGCCTTCCGCCCTACCGCGGGCTTAACAGCATATGCGAAGCGCAAGGAGGCCCATAAGAACCAGCAAGCTGTTAAGGAACTGGAACGTGAAATGAGGGAGGAGAAGGAGGCCGAGCGTCAAGTGAGTTACTAAGTGTCTACGTTCCTTTACTACTCTCGCAACTGCTTGCATGCACTGCTCAATTTTTTGATCTATCCGGTCGCTTCTAGTAGTTGAATACCCTTGTGTTTCATCCGCCTTTCATTTCCTCCTTTCCTCTGGTGTTGATATTGTTGCCATTGTTTCACTTCTTGGATCTCTTTACTGACTCTCACCTTTCCCCAGGCTCAAATCCAACGCATCAAGGACCGACGAGCAGCTAAGGAAGAGAAGGCTCGCTATGAGAAGATGGCAGAGAAGATGCATGCCAAGCGAGTCGAGCGTCTGAAGCGCAGAGAAAAGCGTAACAAGATGCTCAGCTCATAAGCGTCGATAGCCAGTTTCATCCTGGTTAACTACAATCAACTTGCATGTACATATAATCACCCCGGCCAGTTCTTCTTGGGGCCTCTGGCCCGCTGCATTTTCGGATTCAAGGAGAACTGGGTATACAACCTCATGGGCGTGGGTGATTGGGTTACTGGCGTTCTGTGGGCGTGGATTCCAACTGGATTTCAAAACAATTAGGTCTCGAGCTAGAAGACAACTGCATACTATATTCTATATCTTGATGCCATATTTCGATTCTCACTTGAAGATCATGACAGCAATTGACCGCGATCTTCCCCGTAGATCTCGGCCCCAGACAATCCACTGATCAGCTTGTCCACTGCATCTCTTGATAGTCAGCAGTCGCCCGCCGATCGGCTTCGCGCGTCCTGTAAGCTTGTCGGGCTTGGCGTCATAGGTTTTGCCCCGAGCTCCACCTTTGACCGTCTTGGACCACTACCACCATCACCACCAGTTCTTCAGTGTTTCAGCATTCCAAAAGTCTATGTCCAATTAAGGACAGAATGCTTTTGACATGGACCTCCACTTGAAGCCCCAGCTGCCCCTAACCACCCCACCTCGAGCGACCTCGGCCACCTTGCCCTTGACCCATGGATCCGCCCTCAATTCACGACCAAATGACCAACCGACGTCCCAGGGGCCGTTTGCAGGGCAAGGCGAGAGCGCCCGAGCCGACCGCCGTTCTTCTCGACACCCTCACCATATTCACCATGGGACAGATCAACCACCCTCGCCTGATAGTGCTCACCCCGACTCACGACCTCGATCGACTGTCAAACCACTGTTCGAGCCGCTCGGGCCAGACGCGCCGAAACCACATCACCGACACAAGCATAGCAAGTCCCGCGAGCTTCGCCTCCCGCGCCCCATGAGTCAACTAGCATCATCCGCAAGCGCGCGAGGTTTGCTGCCCACATGGAGCCGGGAAAGGGACCGGGAGGGGGATGATGGGCTCCTGAGGCCGATCACCCGGGAGACAACGCCACGATCTCGCTGGGGATCAGATTCCACGAGCGGGGTGGGCTCTAGCAGCCGAAAGGGCAGTCTCTTAGATACTCAGGAATCGCATGAGCGGCTGGGCCCGATTCGGCGGCAAGAGATCCAGTCCATGAATGACTTGGAGCAGGTCAAGAAACGGCGCAAACAGGGTGAAGAGTATGGAAGATTTCTCTATATCCCCCAGCATTCCTCCCTGTTTGAATACTGTGCAGACTGACAATTCCCATCATAGGTATCTCCGCTCCGCGCTCTCGTCAATTGGGACTCTTGCTACGGATGTTACGCGGCGACTCGACTACACATACTATAACCTACTGGAGAAAATCACCGCTCTCAACTCCACAATTGGATCGTTCCAGGAACTATCGGAGTCAGCCTCCACCCTCCTCAATAATTTCGAGCGCGAGACGGCCGGTTTGGATCAGGAGATCCGTAAGCAAATCAATGATCTCAAAGGTTTTGAGCCGCAGATTCGGAAGGCAGATGCGTTGGAAGAGCGCATGAAGAACGGGCGGCAAAAAGTCGAGACCCTCAGCAAGCGACTAGAGTCAGTCCGACATGAGATTGATCGCTGGGAGCAGCGGGAAACCGAATGGCAATCGCGCATCAGCCGTCGGCTGCGCATCTTCTGGGCCACTGTGGTCGGCGCTTTGGTAGTGCTGATATTGGCTTTGCTTCTCCAGAATTGGCCCGCCATGCATTTATCACATCGAGTCGAGGACCCGACGCTGCCCACCGAGGTTGTGAAGCTTGTTCAGGGGGAGTTCCGGGAGTCTGGCTATTCATCAGAGACGTGGGACTCTATTCTGGAGGCTCGAGATTCCCCCGGTGACTCTGCCGCTTCATGGTACCCGTCGACGCTGGAAGACCGTCGACGGAGTCTAGCCCGGGTGCAAGGCCACGCAACGAATCTGGAACAGACCAGAACCAGTTCCCATATTGCTTTGAATCAAGAGCAAACGGTGCATGATCATGACCCTCTCAGGCTGCTGGATGAGCTGTAATTCACGCGGCACTCTCACATCTACACTCAAGATCCTCTCTCTTTCTTGCTATCTCTCGTATCTCTTTGTGGGATTCATGATCACTTCTGGCCGTTTTTTCATCTCCCGTAGGGAGTTCAGCTTCACATTGTATTGGTCTGTTTTTGTTTCTAGTCATGTCATGATACCCACTTCTCCGCTATGGATTCGTTACCGTCATTAAGAGCTCTCTCTCTCTCTCTCTCTCTCTGTCTCTGTCTCCTTCTTTCCTCACACTCAGTCGTCGGGGTCTTTTTTTTCCCCTAAGTAGTTGTACTCTTCTTCTTCTTATCCTCAATCATTTCAATGTTCGCCTCGGGCACCTTGCTACCGTAAACCTCCAGCAGCCAGTCTCGCACATCGTCACTGACGTCGCCCTGCACGGTGATTTCCTCCGCGCCGGCCGGGGATCGGGTGACTGAGGAGCCGGTCGCGAACTTCTTGCCGAGCTCCTTGGCCAGCTTTTTATTCTCGAGCCCAAAGACCTCCAGGCCGATGATGACCGTCACATGCTTGCGCTTATTGCGCTCCACGCGCTTGATCTGGACCTTAGAGGCGGCCTTGCGCTCGGCATCGCGGGCTTCCACCTGAGCCGCCTTGGCTTCCTTCTTCGCGGCATCCTTGGCGGCACGTTCCTGGGCGGAGACGGAGAGGGAGGAGAGATTGGCATTGAGTGCATCTGGTCGCAGGAGGGTCAGATCGGGTGATTTGATCTGGAAGAGGTATGGGAAGGGAGAAAGAAAACGGGCCCCCGGGTATGATGAGGTGTTTCACGTCCATATAGACCACGTCCACGTACCATCCGAGTATAATCGTGTCCAGAGATCTTCGTGTTCGTCTTTCAGCCAGTCTTCACATTTTTTGGCAGTGCCTCCAAATTCGCAGTACTAGGAGGGGGAAAATTGGGTTACTATTGCGCCGAGGGGGTCCTTGACCTCAGAATTCTCGTCAGAGGCATTGAGCCACCAAGAGCCAGCCTTGACTTCCATCCGGGTGAGAGCTGGAGGTAAATCACGAACCTCGGGGGGTAGAGTACAGACTGTGTCCAGCAGCACTTTTTGTTAGCATTCACGCGAGCAAGCCGGGTCCCCTCACGAGTGAAGGCGGGCCACCGGGAGGGGGAGGAGAGGGAGGCTACCTACCTCCACAGTATACGACATGCCGGGCCTGGGGCTCAACCGAGCTTGAGTCTGCCTCGGCCATTGGGTATGATTCCGGATTCAACGTGAAGCAGAAAAGGTGCAAAAGTCGGGATAACCCCAATCACAACGCGGCATCGTTGTCGGCGTTTGGACTTCGGTCGCGGGGCACAGAGACGCGCACTAACCCTCTTTGGGAATCACAATCATGTGACATCACGAGTATAAGAGGGTCGATTGGGTCACGTGCATGGAGACGTCATGACTTGCGACAAAGAAGCGGGTGTTTGCAGAAGGGAGTGATCCAGCGTGTTCTCGTACTACTCTGTAGGCCGAGAAAGCAAGCGAGATCGAAGAGTCTTGGAACCTCGCATGGCTTCTCGTGGGCTCGTCCGCAACCCCGCTCGCACGGTGGCGGGGCCACTGAACCAACACAGCCCTTGCAAGGACAGACCTTCGGACAGACTTTGGAGGCTTGGGGGACGTGAAAAGACGTGTGGAGACCCGTTGTTATCATGGCCCTTTGAGGAGCCTTGTTTGTTTCGCATTGGGGCCATGCAGAAGTGGCCTCGCAGCCGCCGCCGCAGCAGCAGCAGCCGGGCCGTTAAGATGCAGCAGGCCCACGGGGCCAAAAATAAAAAAAAAAAAAAAAAGTACGGGATGGAGAGGGTGTAGTGCATGAGAATAGGGCGACCTAGAGCCGGGCCAATTGCCAACAGGATTGCGGAGTTGAGACAGAGGGACCAGGCTAGCTTGCGATCGTCGTGATAGGGAGCACAGTGAACTGTCGCGATGTTCATTGGAGAGGGAACATTGACCTCGCACGGCCCGTTGACCAGGGGGCGCACCGGTGGACGAAGCTGGAGGGTGCAGCGATAAGAGACCAAAAAAGAGGAAGAGGTAGAGAGCTCGGATCCGGTTCCTGCTTTGGAAGTCGTCCGTCCTTTCCATTCTTCCAATGCTTCTTGACTCGGGTCATTTCTTCTGCTGCACCGCCGCGTGTGGGCGTGTGGTATACCTCCTGGGCGACAGGTACGCGAGCTGTCAGGCAAAGTGGAAAGTGGAAACCGGGCGGCGTCTGGTGGAGAAGGAGAGAGGTGGATGTCCCAAGCTGTCGGGGTCTTTCGCGAGAGCCGCGAGCATGAGTTGATTGACATCCAATCCGACGTTTGACGGGTGTAGTCGCAGTAGGCTTGGCTGTCCTGGGTGAAACATGGCCGGGGTCAACCGTGGAGTTCCAATTTCAGGTCCAGGTACACAGGGCATCTTCCTCTATCCTCCGGCACAGGATCAGATGTCGGAATCACGTATACAGATTTCCAACATCCTTCGACCACGGGGATCTCGGGAAATGGTAGGTTTTGCAGAGGTTCCCACCGATCAACGACGCTAGTACGCGGACTCGGATGTCTCGATCTCTCCTTGCACTCCTTCAAGAATCCCAAAAAACAAAAGGTCGTGCGATTGGAGACAGTAGCAGCACCAATCAGGCTCGACGATAGTGACAGACGTTAGGGCCCGTTTTAAGAACGAATGGACTCACGCGTTCGGGAACTAACCCAGCAACTAATTCAGCAACTAAGACAACTAAAATGCGCTAAATATACTACGATGATGGGCAAAAACGGCTGTTCCAGGAGGAACAGAAAAATGCGCCAATGCATCAGAATGATGCACGGGGCATGACCCATTGGCCAATTCGAGTCCCTGCGACTCCATCCCAGGCGATCTGCTCGACTTCCTCATAGTCCTCCATAGAAGCCCCAATGGGATGGCGGCTGGGAAGAACTTTCGCCAGGATGAGATGACGAGAGGCACGGTGCTTACGTCTCCGCGGGGCAAACTTCGACTCGTCCTCGACTCCTCATTCGCAATCCTCCCAACCCCCCTTCCATTTCCAAAGCTACTCCGTGGTGATGTACAAAATCTACGAGAGGGTGGAAGCGGGGGCCAGACCCGGCTCTAGAATCTTCCCTTCCGTTGGCCCCTCCGTTCCACTGACTTCGAGTGTCTCCGCTTCCAACAGGTCTGCTTTGGTGTCCCTGGTCGAAGAGGCGCCTGGTCCAGGTTGTCCAGCATTGCCCGGCAGGTCCAGAGGGGCCCAGGAGGTTCCGGAGGGTTTGGCGGCAACCTGCAGCGATGCGACGAGCTCCTTTCAGAGCCAATGGCGAGACGATCCCGTCCAGTGTCCCCGTTCTCTTGCGGACGCCGCTGATGGGAGGGTTTAAGCCGGGGCCAATCACGGGCCCGGCGGCGTTCAGATGCAGCCGCACGGACGAAAGGCAAATTCTCGAGGTGCGACGCCAAGGAGCGAGAGCTTTGCTGGGAGGAGCAACCTTGTCCTGCTCGAGCGGTAGCATCAACAGCAGCCACGAAAGGTGACCGGAACCCATCGTGGAGGGGTTGCGGATACATTGAGTCTTATCACTGCGCGCCGAGAGATCATCTCGGTGGAGAAATAGAGGGGGGGGAAGTGGAAGATACCAAAGAAACAGCAATGCATCGGGGGCAATGGAGCGAATAACGCAAACCCAATTTCCAACCGCCCTAATTATTCGCCCAGACGCCTCCAGGACTCCCCGATCTGGACTATCGCGCTCGCATCGCTCGAATCGTTTGAATCTCGATACGCTTATCTGCTCTTCCCGTCTCGGAGAGGGGGCAGCAATGACCGGGTCGAGACAGGAGAAGAGGACGGAAGGAGAAGAGGGTATCATCTCTCCTTCCTCAGGCCAGCGAACATTGGCCGCCACCCCTCGCCCCTGTACGGTCCGTGCTACTCGCTAGTGGCGGGGACTTCGGCTACATCGAGCCCATCGGCCCGTTGATCTATCCGGGGGCTACGCTCTCCCCGGATGGGAGAGGGGGAGATGGGACTACGGGAGCGATGGACGGGGTACAGAGGGTACGGGAAGGATCCTACCATCTATCCCCACTGTGCTGTGCTGGCCGGAAGATCTGGGTATCTGCAGCCGCACGGTCCTGCGGCCCGGAGCTCGTGGAGGCATGGCGAGGGTGACGAAGGCGAGGCGAGGTTTCGCTAGATGCGGCTGGCCAACGGGGTCCCCTGGGATGTCGGCGTGTCAGGTCAGCCATTCTGGGCCGCCATCTTGCGTTAGAAGAGAGGGGGAGGATGAGAAGGTCTCAGAGGGGACAGCTCCGACCTTGATGGCTCTTGTTGGCCAAGGTGGTGCAGCATCTCGTTCTGGAAATGTACGGCCTCCAAAGGATTTGGGCAAGGCGTGTCACCCGGAACTTGCCATCCGAGAAGCCGGGTCGTGCAAAGCAAGGCGCTAGAAGGACGAGAGAGAAAACAAGAATAGAAAACTTTGAACCTCATTCAGGCAAAGTTGAAAGAATCAGAAAACAAAGCCGAATACTCTTTTAGAGCCAGTTCACCCGGGAAGAGATGAACATACGCATTGTGCAGATGCATGATGCGAGTGATCATCTTGTTTCCCACTCATAGAACATGTATTATGCAATATCCCGCATTGATATAACATATAATGTATGCCAAGTTCAGTCGATAACGGTCATTGACAATAGAGACACTAGAAGGCAAGTTGGATCCCTGATAACCAATCTGTGGCCTCCTCCAGTTCTTCTCCGAATAATGGCGAGTCTAGCGAGGTAAATAGGGATTGTAGTTTCTAACGAGGGAAGTCCTCGCTTTTGACAATTGACGATCAAGGAGTGTACACTACTACGCCCTGGACGGTGACTATGGGACTATGAATCCATAATGTGACTAATTCCTAGCCACTTCGATTCGAATGAGGATGATTGCACACTTCTCTGATCTGGTTCCAACTCGTACGGAACTTTCTGATTTTTGCCCCTCGATCCACTCGGACCTATTCAAGAGTTCCTACATAACTGGGTCTGGGTCGGGTCAGAGATATCCGTGGACCGCCAACAATGCCCATTCAGGTCGCCTCTTCTCGGGCCTCTCGGGCCTCTCGGGCCTCGTCGACCTGCAGCAGCCAGCGACAAGGACTCTTGATCCCCCAAAGTGGCCGCCTCTGTAGCCTTTTTCGCCGCTCTGGGCTCGGACGATGGAGAGGGAAGGGGGGGTGCAGGAGGCGGGTGGAGGGACAAACATCGAAGGAAGAGACGAATCATGGAAATCTGTTAACTGGAGCCATGATAGAAATCAGTCATAGAATAATGGAATGATAGGATAGTTGCATGATCGGAGCGCGAATCAAAAAACATGGAACAACCCACGTAATCCTCCGATAACTAGTCAAAATGACTGCTATTTTTGACTCCTGTTCAATTCGATTCATATTTTATATTTTAAATAATTGATTATTATTGTTAAGATCATTATGGGCTCGGTGAGCTTTTGGTTTTTTTTTTTTTTTTTTTTTACAAGAGATGGAACCAAGACTGGAGAAGGGAAGAGGGACACAAGGTGTGCCGATGTGCGACCCGCCTTCTTCCCAGTCCAACGGTGCTCAGACCCTGTAGCTGCAGCGGCCACGCCTAGGCGATTCGGAACGAACCAGGATCCGGATTTTCAGAGAGAGAGGGAGTGTGTGTGGGGGGGGGGGGGGATGGGTGAGAGGGAGAGAGGTGGTGGATGGGGGGCGATATTCCTCAATTTGTCCCAGAGGCTGCAGCAGAGAGCGATCGTAATCGTATTAATCGGGGTCATTGGAGGATTGTACTCACTCCGATGGGGAAGTCGAGGGGGAGGATCGGGATCTGATCTATAGAAGCGTCAAGTATAGGAAGCATGGGAAATATCGAAAGTATAGGAAGTATCGGAAGTATAGGAAGTATAGGAAGTATAGGAAGTATAGGAAGTATAGGAAATATGGGGTTGAGAAGAGGGGACGATCTTCATCCAGAGTCTAGTGGACCTGGATGGTCCATAAACATCCCTCTTTGCCCTGATAGACGCAGCTGCGTGTGAAACGACCGTTGGCCTCACACTCCACTGGGATCGACTAAGTGGAGCCCCAGGATTATCGTCCGGTCTAGCCCTTGGGAACATAGCCGAATGAGACGATATACGGAGTAGACAACGGAATCGACGGTGCGCATCGATGATCGATGATAACCCAAATCCCCAACTCCAAAACCCAAAGTCCAACCCCCTCCCCAAATCCACAGCATCCGCAATTAGAATGAACATTTGCATTCTTACGAGATCCCCGACCCCCGATTCCCCACTGGTGGCAACAACATGCAGGCCCAACCCGTTCCCTCCCAGTGCGCAATCCATGCTAGAGCGGAGGAGAATGGGAAATGAATCGGAATAGGACCTCCCTATATGTTCTCTCTCCCTCTTCCCCTCCTCTCTCTCTCTCTCTTTCTCTCTCTCTCTCGCTCTCACTCTCTCTTCCTCTGTCTCAATTTCTCCCCCCAATCACTCGGATTCTCCCCTATCGCCATCGTAGCAGGGCTTCCTATTTCTTCTCATTGTGTCACCACTCATCATCTCCTGTCTATCTCCCGACCATCTGAACTGACCTGGGGCTTTCTTGACACCGAGCACCCTTTCATTGCCTCCTCAAATCGAGATTCCTGATTATAGAATTTTATGTGGATTGAATGTGAAGTATCGTGCATTAACTTCATATACTCCCGCCCCAACGACTCGATCACGGGAGGCGCTCTTCTGCCCGTTGGCTCCGCTTCAAACTCCTCTTGTTCTTGTTCTCGTCCCAGGGTTGACTTGCAGTCTCCTGCATCCTCTTGGCTTGCCCTCCCTCTTTCGTCTTCCTGCTTTGGTTTCTGCTCCTACTTCTGCTTCGTGCTGGTTCCTCCCCGCATCCTGTGAAACTTCCAGCCGCCACCCCATTTCCTCTCCCCCGGACTCTCCCATCACCAAGAAAGCCCGCCACCCGGGATCTTCCTCTTCTTTTTTCTTCGCCTTCTGTTCCTTCTCCCCCCTTCTTCCATCCTTTTATTTCATTTCCTCATCCTCTCCGTCTGTTTGAAGTTGATGGATCAGTGATTTGTACTTTGCTTTCCCTCTAAATTCCACTTCCATCACCTTTTGGTGCGCGCGCGCGAGCTCCTCCGCTCTCCACTCGTCTGCCGCGCTTGGCTCCGGGCACCCGGCCCCCGGCACCAATTACCAATTAACCTCCCCACCGCGCTGCTCCCCCATTCTCCACCTCCTTCCTTCGTCGCTCGTCTCGGGGAGACACAAGAAAGGAGAAGAAAAGAGAAAAGAAGAAAAAGAAGAAGAAGAAGAAGAAGACAGTCTGCATATCAAGCTATCCTCATAGCAAAAGCAAGCAACCCCCCGCCCGCCTCCCAAGACGGGGAAATGACGGAGGTGCTGGTGGCCCCCCGCGAACGGCGGTCGCAATTTTCCCCGGATCCTGTGCGGCCACAATCGCGGTCACGGCGGTCACCCACCGCGCAACGATACTTCCTCGAGGACCCCGATATCCCATTCAAGTCACCCATGCAAGATGAATTTACGGCTCGGGAGTGCCCCAGCCCCGTGGCCTCAACCGTCTCCTCCATCCCACCGTCTCCGAGTTTCACCCCGGCTACCCTGAGCAGTGTGTCCTTGACCGATGATCTCATCCTGCCAACCTACGAGTTTGATCCAAAAGCGTCTTCCGTGCCCTCCAGGGACGACCAAGAGGCCCTGAGCGACGCGTCGGCCGATGCGCTCCCGAACCTCTCGACCGCCGCCTGGTCCGCCTGCACCACCCCAGCGGCCGATGACACTTCCGCGGAGGTGGAACCGTCAAGACATGTCGATTATCTCTCCCACGACTGGAAGGAAGAGGATATCTGGGCCTCCTGGCGCTATGTCACCATGCGCAAAACATCTTACAGCAATGGGGTACGGCTCGAGAACGCGTCCTGGCGAACGTGGGCCAAGGCTAAAAACAATTTGGGGACCATCTCCCCCGAGACATTGAATTGGTAGGTCTCTCTCTGGATAAAACCGGTTGGTGCCGGTGGAATCTTTTGTCCCTCCTCTCATGTTTGTTGTGATTCAAGGCGTGCTCACCATTGGAATGATGTAGGTTGAAGGACTGTGATGTGACATGGTTATATGGCCCCCTTAAGACGTCCGGCTCTAGCGATGCCGTCGCGTCGGATGTATCGCCGCCCCCGAGTCGTCTCGAGACCCCCAATTCGTATCTGGACCGGAAACCTATTTTGAAGAAGAAAACTGCTTCGGAAACCATCCTCCAGCGATCGCTGTCCCAGCACACCCTGCTCCAACATGCGGGGGCCATTCTCCAGGCTCAGGAGGCCGAAAGCGGCTGGGCGCGTCCCCCCTTCCCCCGATCCAACACCGACCTGGACCAGATTCACCACCGGACGGGAAGCTCGACCTACTCGCTCGGCGGGACGCTCACCACCTCGTCCTCCTCCGGCTTGACGTCACCAAGTGAACGACGGCACATCCACTTCAACAATGAAGTGGTCCAATGCATTGCGGTCGAAGCCAAAGGTGGGGACGAGGCAGACGGATGGCCGCCCGCCTTGGATGATGGCTCCTCCTCGGATGACGGCGTGGTCATGATGCGACAAGCCCCTGGCGCCTCACTGAGCAGTCGAAGCACTCCGCGAAATAGCTTCAGCAGCGACAGCAAAACGATTGCCCCTCTCCCTTCCACCACCCTCAAATACCGGGGCGACACCCCCGAGCCTCGGGAATCCATTTTGGATCGCTGGGCCTCGCTCCCTTCTTCTTCTACCTTGTCCCCTACTCCTTCGGTTGAGACCCTCCGACCTTCTCCATCCTCTCCATCCTCTCCATCCTCTCCATCCCCACACCATTTCCAATCCTCTGCCAATTTCCTCCTTGACGACGAGGACGAAGATCCATCCCTTGACTTCACGGGACACTATATCAACCGAGACCAGCCATGGTTCGTACCCGAGGATGAGGCCACCAACCGTCCCTTGCGATTAACTCCTTCAGGCATGTTCATGCCCTATGGTGACGGTGAAGGAGAGCCAGCCAACAATGGTCTGTTGGGCCGAGTTGTCGATACCGTCAATACGGCGCGTGATATCGCCCATGTTATTTGGAATGTCGGGTGGCGACGCTGACCTTTGCCGGCCATTTCTCCTTCTCCATCTTCTTCTCCATCTCCTCCCTCCCTCCCTCCCTCCCTCTCTTGTTTCACCTCTAGAGGACTAGGTTCGGCCGGTTTCCCAGCCAGTTCCCTAAGAGAAGAAAATTTTCCCGCAGTTAACGAGATCGCAAATGTCTGAGTGGTCGCGTACAGTGAAGCATCTGTTTGCGACGAGCATGAATTGGACTTTTGATGAATTTCAGGTTTATAGATTCCCACCTGAGAAGGGGTTGCGATTTGACTCCTTAGATGACCTCCCATCTTCTCTTTTCCCTTTCTGGGGAGGCGACTTTGTTTTAATTTCCTTTTTCTCCTGCTTTTTCTCATGTATGAAACGAACGAAACATACCAGTATCTAATTTCCGGGTTTCCATCCTCGAAGACCCTCCATGAAAATATACACAGTTCAGACGTGCATGGGTTCTTTGGATCTTGTATTTGAAGTCATTAATTTTAGTTTGTAGCTCGACAGATTTTCAGCGGACAATGCATTTCCGTCTCAAGAGGCCATCGGCTCGCAAGGGTATGGTGTCCAGAGGATCGAGGCCAACCGCCGGCGTGCCCCACAGCTCCCGCCCCTAATGAAATGAACCCCCAAAGCCCCCCAACTCGCCTCTCCGCACCTTTTCCTTCTTTGACAATCCCAGCCAACCTCCCCTTCCTCCCCCTAGCCTATTGCCGACTGGGGGCAAACCAATCATCATGGACAACCTCAATGTGGCCGAGTTAGTCGAGCGTCTCGGTAGCGATGAGGATGCCGTGCGCAAAATGGCCGTGTTCAAGCTTCAGGGCAACGTCGGCGACCCGTCTTTCGCTGAATTGTTTATTATTGAGGGGGGGCTGACCCGCCTGCGATACCTGACCCTGCATGCTAACGGGAATACACTGGCTTACAGTCTGACCAGTTTTGCTCGCCTGCTGGAGGTGGACAAAGGATGGGAGTGTGTTGACCAGGAGTTGGTTGAACGGGTAAGAGCTCCGGTTTCCCCATACCCAAGGCTCGACCTCCCCAATTCGCCTGCTAACCATGGGCTCCTGGGTTCGTTTTTGCCTGCCATCAGATCGTGGAACTTATCGTCACTCATCCGCTGGTCAACATCCTCCGTGGCGCGATGTCGATTCTCGTGTCGATCGTGTCCCACCCACACACTGGGGTTCGCGCGTCGCAAGTGGACCAATATGGCTTTCGTGCATTGAAACCGGCCATCGCCATCTTTCCCCAATTCCTCGAGATGCTCGTGAGCAGACTGTCATCTGCAGACCATGCCCTGTGCGCCAATGCGCTGCAGTTGATCAATTCCTTGATGCGCGACTCGATTACACACGACTCGGAGGCAGAGTGGCCCAAGTTTATTCAGAAACTGCAAGACCTCGGCGTGATTCGGGCTGTCTATATGTTGATGCAGGATTCGGCTCTCCAGGATCTCGCCCCGCCTCTTCTTGAATTCCAATCCCTCACCAAAGTCCTTCTGCGTAAGTGGCGAGACATCCCCCTGAATCAGGAGAAGCCGGAACACCGCAGAGCCCTGAAAGGAATCTATCTCGCCAGCAACCCTAGCAAGTGTGTTGATGAGACTCTCGAAAATGGAGAGGAGGCCCGGCGGTCCAAACGACATCACCCAGAGAAGTGGCGTCGCTTGGGATTCGAATCGGAGAGCCCCGTGGCGGAATTCTACGAGGTCGGATTCTTGGGGATGATGGATCTGGCCGACTATGTCCGCAGTCACCAGGATGAATACCAGAAGATGCTTCTCGAACAATCGACAAAACCCTCTCGCCAACGCTGTCCGATTGCCCAAGCCTCCTTGGCTGTGACATCCATCTTGTATGAGCATTTCGAAGTGGACAAGTCGGAAATGGAAGATTCTAAGAGCTATATGCTTCTGGAATCACGATCCAGTCTCGACAAATTGTTCAGACCCCTTCTGCTCCACTGGACTCGACTCCACGTGTCAGGTTTACAGGCCTTCTTCCGCCTCTGGAAAGCAACCGCGGCGGAAACGGAGGATCTCGACAAACTCGTCGAGCTGGTCCGTATTCTGATCGAATCCGTGGTGGGTGGTGCCGCCCGTACGAAGGACGTACAAGATATCGAAGAGGAGCTCGCGAACTTTGAATACCCGCGACTCCGAGAGCTGCAGATGGAACTTCTGGAACTCACGTACGAGGATGCCTGGGGCCAACACTTGCGCCAGGTACGTGATGAGCTTCACCATGAAGCCTTGCAGTTTGTCAAGGAACAACGGATTCGTTGTCTGCTTCAGGGCGCCTGGTTTTCCCTCGAATCTCACTCCAAGTCCGATTCCGGGCCGATTCCCCGATCCTCAGCCTCCTATCAATATATCCAATTATCGCACAACCGACGATACCTGCATTTTGGCGAGTTCGACTCGATGGATGACCGTGCTCCGGAGCTAGATGAACTCCCTGACAAGAGTAAGCATTTTAAATACCTGCATCTAGGGTCCTTTTCTGACTAGGTCTGTGTCTCCTCCATACTAACAAAGAGGACACTAGTTGACCTCTCCATCGTTTCCTCGGTGGTTTCGAATGTCTCCACCACTCCCGATTATTCTTCGTCGTCTACCGTCAAGACGGCTCCTCGTCAGGCCTCCACTAAAATTACCATCCATGGCTATGCATCGTCTTCGACCACGGGGCATTCGAGGGGCCATGGCCATACCCGCACGGGCAGCCGATCTACCCAGAAGGAGGTGGTTCTCCTCATCCTTCGGCCTGCTTCCCATAGTGTGGCCTCTGAGTGGCTTGATGGTCTCCTTATGCTACTCAACCAACAGCCTATCACTGCGGAGACCACTAAGTTGATCGATTTAGTCAGTAACTACGGGCTGAAAATCCGTCTCCTGAATGTTCGGTTTGACGATGCTACGTTCGCTGGCGAAGCGCCTCCTGTACCCGTACGAGACGGGCTAGATGAAGATTATTACTATGACGTCTTTGGTGGTGTATAATCCTGGAGTTGAGCTCTTGGTCTGCTTGTCGTTCCCGTCTCTTCTTTTCTTCTGTCATTTTTATTGGAAACTTGTCGATATATTTATACCCACTGATGGCCGGAGGTGTGTTAGGATCCTGCTGATTTACAATTCAAAAGGGAGTTGTGTCCATAAATTAAGCAAAAAGTCAACTTTGTAACTCTCCATCCCCATATCTTCTTTTTTTTAATTTCCTCGAGATGGGTGAACATCTCGCTTCGAACCACTAGCGACAAAGACCCATCTCCCTCTGTGCTGTATAGAAATATTATGCATTGTCTCCTTTTTGCAACACTGTTTATAGCTATGACTTGCCCCCGCCCCCCCCTTCACCACCTCCTTCCTCGGTCACTTCACACCTTTGTCTTGGGCCATTGTTACTCTGCATATACTATTCATCATTCACGCCGAGGAAAGGAGTAGAAAATCGAGTCTGCAGGATGGATCACAACAAAGGCAATGTACAATATCTCGCAAGTTTTGTGCAAAAATGGCAAGCATTTTTATTACATAGATTTCAAGCCAGCAATTTCATTGCAAAGCAAAAAACCAACCTAATATCAATTTGGGCTCCTCCGTTCCCCCTTCCCCGTAGTGGATTCGCGTGCGCTTGGCAATAAGCTTATGCTTATCGGATACGCAGCAATCCCACCTCGTCTTCTTTTGTCCCCACCCCTTCGACGGGCCCATCATGAACGGTCGCCCCCCCAAGAGACAACGCCGATCCGTTCATCCAGAAAGCGACTCCCAGGAGGATCAGAAACGCCGAGCAAGCTATCTCGGTCCCTCGGACTCGAAGCCCGTCGCGTTCTCATTGTGCTCCAAGACCAAACCGTCTCGAGCCGCCACTTCCTCCCCCTCGCCGAAGAAATCTGAAACGCCCCCTAAACCGATCAAATCCAAGTCTCTTCATAGCTTTTTCCGGCCTGCAACAGAACGCCAGCGATGGTCTTCGCAGAATTTCGAATCAAAACGACCGCTGGCCCCGGTCTCCGAAGCCTCCCTCGATGACGATGTAATTGAAGATGACTATGACTCCTACGATGAAATCTTTACGCAACACCTGGCAGGCGTGTCGAAGGCCGAAAAACAGACGGAAGGGATTGGCTCACCGACCTCTCATGCCTCCGACGAAGCGTGGGGAGCCGCGTCCAAAAAGACACTCGCTGCACGACCCAAGCGCCAAAGCTCGAAACGATTTTTGATGCCATTCGATGCCAGCGGAGATACCACTCAACAGTCATCTACCCTTCCATCACTACCGGCTGCCCTTCCTTCTCCATTCGAGGGGTGTCACCTTCCATGGGCGCAGCGTTTCGCTCCGTCTACTCTCGATGAAATCGCGGTACACAAGAAGAAGGTGTCTGATGTGCAGAGTTGGCTGGAGGAGGCGTTTTCAGGAAGACGGAGAGAGGTGAGTGCTCGGCCCGTGCCTCAAACGGAGCCAGATAGCTCACAGTATTGAGAAATTATCAGACATCATCGCAAGCACTTTTTGGCTGACAAGAACAGAGACTATTAGTTCTTCGAGGTCCTGCAGGCTGCGGCAAAACAACAACGATTGAACTGCTTTCCAAGTCCGTCGGATTTGACCTCATCGAATGGCGTAATCCGTCAGTCACCGAGTTTAACGCTCCTGACTACGTGTCCGTGGGTGCCCAGTTTGAGGAATTTCTCGGACGCGTTGATTTATTTGGAGGTCTTGACCTGGAAAATGATGGCCGTACGAAGAAGACCCAGGATCCAAATCCTAATAATCGCCGCGTTCTCCTTGTTGAAGAATTTCCTACTGTCCTAACGCGAAACTCCTCAAGTCTCTCGGCGTTTAGATCCTCTCTACAACGCTACCTGGCGACTGCATCGGACGCCACCGGCGGGTGGATGCATCCGCCAATTGTTATGGTTGTATCGGAGACATTGCTGAGCTCTGCTTCATCAATTTCAGATAACTTGACCGTCCATCGCTTGCTAGGGCCAACATTGTACAATCACCCCGGTACCGCAATCATTGACTTCAACAGTATTGCCCCGACTTTCATGCGAAAAGCATTACGAGCAGTTCTCGAAAAAGAGGCGCGGGTTTCTCGGCGAGTTCGCATCCCTGGGCCCGCACTTCTGGACCGAATTGCGGAGGTTGGAGACATTCGCAGTGCCGTGTCTTCACTAGAGTTTCTTTGTGTACAAGGTGACCAAACCGGAAAATGGGGTGGTACTCTGGCTAGGATTAAAAGGTCCCGCGGCGACACGGTCTTGACCCCGATGGAGCAGGAGGCCCTAGAGATCATTTCACACCGCGAGGCAAGCCTCGGGATGTTCCACGCTGTGGGCAAGATTGTCTATAACAAACGCCAGGACTCAAGTTTGATTTCTTGCGAAACTTCCATTCCACCCGCACCTCCGAGCCATTTAGCCCATCATAGTCGACCGAAGGTCTCGCAAGTGGCCGTCAATGAACTGCTGGATGAGACTGGCACTGATATCCCGACCTTCATCTGTGCTCTTCATGAGAATTATCCGCCGTCCTGCGATGGAATCCTATTTACCGACCATCTAAACGCTTGCATTGAGAGGCTTTCGGACAGCGACCTCCTTAGTGCCGATCGGAAACCGAGCCGGGGTGCGCGGGCGGGCATTGGGGTCGGCAACACATTTGCTTTCAGCGCCGGCGTGGACGTACTGCGCCAGGAGGAAATCAGTTTTCAGGTGGCCGCGCGTGGTCTTCTGTTTGCCCTGCCCTACCCCGTGAAACGACAACTAGTTTTGGGCAATAGGCGCAGTCGGGCTGGGGATACGCACAAGATGCTCTTTCCAGCTTTATTACGATTGTGGCGAAAAACGGAGGAGATTGAGGGACTTGTGGACTCCTGGATGAAACGTGGTCTGGACCCTTTGAGTAGCTCACATATCCCTCGACACGGTATGGATACCTCTGCCAGGAACACTGGCGTCAAGTCATGGAGGAATACCTTTCAAGTGGGTCCTCCATCATCAGGGGAAGCAGACCAACCCCTCGGAACGGGTGTGACCATGATGTCGCGCCATGATGCTCTGCTCTACCAGCTTCCGTATATGGCCCAGATTGGTCACAACGATCCAGAGAATTGGCAATTAAATCAAATCACCAGCATCCGCGGCGGTCATCTCGATCCTGATGCCGAGGAGGATGAGTTACTCCCCTCACAACCCGAACCCAAGCCTACCAGTAACGGGATGGCGTTCTCTGCATCTCAATTTGAGGAAAAACTGATCCTCAGTGACGATGATATTGTGGATGATTGACCATTGTTTGTTATACTATACTGCCATATATACGAATGTGAAAGACTAAATAAACGCCGCATTTTCCCGGTAGAGAGATGTAATTGTTGATGATGATAATGATGATGGTGATGATGTGCGCGTTATGAATCCATTTAATGTGCAGCAGTCATTGTAGGTTGAACCCATCGAAATTCCCACTTCGCTGTTCATCTTGTTGAAGTTGAGGTTGGAGTTGGAAGTGTGAGATTGTTGTCATGTGGGGTTCGTCCAACGCGAGTTGCGCCCCCCGGCAAGATCTCGACTTCCTTTTCGGCCTCCATTCCGCCTGGCCACCATTTCCTCTTCGCAGCTTGATGTGTCTCAATCGCTAAGATATTTCTATACAGCCCATAATACTACCGAGAAACAAGAAGAGCAACGGCCGAGAACCCCTTCCGCAGAACGCTAGAAGAGAGACTGGGTCCGAGTTGCGGGTTGCGGAGTAGGTCGACCTTCCCTTCCCAGAAACCCAAGAACACTTCCACTGATCCCAATCCACGGTAGGATGATCCATGACAGCGATACCTTGAAACGAAGTCCGGATAAATACGTTCTTCCGCCGACAAGTCCCTCAATCGGCTCGACTATCCTCGATGACCGCGATGTGCTGGTGGCCACGGCAGGTCGGAGAAGCTCCAACAAGGCCAATGAGGCAACGAAGGAGCGCAATACCAGCGTAATTGCAGCTGCGGCTCATGCGGCAGTACCTACTTGGGCGAACATGGTCCTGATGTCTTCGCTCATCTTCGGAGGGTGCTGTGCGAATGTGAGTACCTGCCATCTGGCCGACGTGGCCCGTGTCTAACGTGGGTGTTGGCTAACATGCGGCGATAGGTATTTGCTCTGGAAGCCATTATTAAGTAAGTTGACTGTCCTCAAGAGAGTAATACAATTCCCATATACCAGATAAACTGACAATTCTCACTCTTTAGAGAACAACCCACCGCCGGTAAGCTTGCCTCACTGTGCCTCAAAACGAGAAACTCGATCATTCAATCCTGAGATCCGGTTCTAATCAACCTCCATATAGGCCCATTGATTACCTTCGCCCAGTTCGTACTATGTGCCGTCTTCACGTTGCCGCATTTCCTTTCCTTCTCCGCGGGGCCTTGTGCGTTGTTTCTGAGTCCTCGGGCCATCCCGCTTCGCGCATGGCTGATCTATACCGGGTTCTTTGTGACTGTCAATGTTTTGAATAATTGGGCCTTTGCCTACAAGATTTCTGTGCCTCTTCATATCATCTTACGGTCTGGTGGTCCAGTGGCTTCAATGATAGTAGGATATATCACCAATGGACGTCGATATTCCCGTGGCCAGATCCTTGCCGTGGCGATGTTGACGGCCGGCGTGGTGGCTGCAGCGTTGGCTGATGCGCAGGCAAAAGGTCAGCCCATCGAGATTGGATCTGGAGAAGATGTAGCGATGATGACCACGGCAACTGGGTTTACCATTCTTGCCTTAGCCATGATCCTGTCTGCCTTTCAGGGCATCTACGCTGACCGACTATATGCAACCTACGGGCGAGATCACTGGAAGGAGGCGCTGTTCTATTCGCATTCTCTTTCTCTGCCTTTGTTCTTGACCAATTACCCGCAGATGTTATCGCAATGGCGAGTGGTGTCAAATACACCACCGCTACTCTCGCTGGTCATTCCTGAAACTGGATTTGTTGCACATTCTGCTGCAGCTTCTTCTTCTGGTCTTTCATTCAGTGCTGTAAGCAGCACTGTCCTCTCGATATCAACCGTCGCTCAACAGAGCATCGCCATTAAGTCCATCCTTGGCAAGATCCCCATCCAGGTAGCTTATCTGTTGATGAATGCGCTCACGCAATACGTCTGCATTCGAGGAGTCCATCTACTATCGGCCAAGTCCTCGTCCTTGACGGTCACGGTTGTCTTAAACATTCGCAAACTTGTTTCCCTGTTGCTGTCAATCTATTTGTTTGGCAATCATCTATCGCCAGGGGTTCTTGTTGGGGCAGTCCTCGTCTTTATTGGTGGGGGTCTATATGGGTTTGAGGGCGCACGTTTGAGAAGGAGCAGCAAGAAGAAAAAGGCTCAGTGAACTCCAGCGGGTACATATACTGGCTTAATTTCTTCGGCATATCAAATCCTTCCATGAAACAGATTCGTTTATATACATCTCCCCAGTTGGATTCTCATAGAACGACATACGGATGAGCTAATTTAGCAAGAAGAGAAGGGGCAGAAAGAAGAATTCCCCAAAGGAAGATGAGAATATATCAATAGGAGAGCATGTGCATCAAAGACCCCAATAATTGTACATCCACATAGCTTAAAAAAAAGTCCACATCCCGATACTCAAACAAAAGTACGCATAAGCCATCTGCAGGTCCGAACGCCCTCTTCACTCTATAAAACCTCGCCCACTATCTTGGCCGCTTCCTTGTAAGTCTCCAAGAGCCGCTCGCACTTCTCCCGCTCAGCCTTGATGCCATCATCTTCGTAGAGCAGTTCACCAAAAAGGTCTTCTTTATAGAGTTCGCTGACCAGTCGGTTCTGCACCACGTCCTTGCTGTGATTGACCAAGAGGTGCATGATTGCCTTAGGGACCTGGTCGGCAATAGTCTCACGCACAATGTTGAAATAGGAGGAAATAAGGCGGCGGATCAGCTCTGTCTCCAGCATCTCACGGTCAGTGAGGGTGGGTTCTGCATTATCATGGGGCTGAATAGAGGTTAGTGTAAGAACATCGATTTAACAAAGGGTTGGGAAGTACGGACAAACACAGACATATCACCTCCATATTCAGGTGGAGGGATGCTATATTCCTCAGCGGGCAAGGCGTGGGATCGCACTTCGGCGCGGCGAATACTCTGGCTGATACTGGGCTCTCCTGAATGAGCAGCTGGCCGATTCAGCGACGGCTGTTGTGGAGCAGTCACACTCTGAAGGCCACCATCTTTCCCAAAGAAGTAGTTCAAGAATGAATCTCGGGCGGTGTGCGAGCCACCGAATCCGGTGGGGTGGTTCGAATTGGAACCGTTCAAAGTTGCAGTGATGCCATTCTCCATTGCTCGGCTGACGGAAGGCGACATGCTCCGCGTACCTTTGGCGGACTGGCTTCGAATGGGAAGGTTGTGAGATTTGGATTCTGATTGTGCGTCATCATCGTCTGGGGCGCCAGGAGCACCGTTAGCACTTCCGAGCTCCTTCATTCGTCGTTTCTCACGCTTTCTCTTTTCCTCGGCTAGGATGGCCTTTCGCTCTTCTTCCTGTCTGTTCTGGATGATCGAAGACATGGCAGCGGCCGCACCAGGGAAGTTCGGATGGTTGGTATTGATGTATGCTCTTTGAATGGAGATAAGAGACTCCACATAACCAGCGCAAGGCCCCAGACGCTCACGGAGAAGATCAGACACGACCTCGATCAGCTTACCCTGAAGACGAGGGAACCGTAGCAATTCCTGTGAGCCACAAGTGTGGCAAATTTTAATCAATTCCTCATATACAAGCTCCACACATCGCTGAGCAGGGGCCTCGAGGAGCTTAATCTGTGGCTTCACCAGGAGATCAAAGGCCAGTTCTGGGACAAACAGGCTGGGTCGGGGTCCAGTTGAGTTGCGGATAGCGGTTCTGATGTCCGAGACCGTCAAATTGTGCGTGGGGTCGATAGTTTCCAATGAGTTTCCGAACACCTCGTTGAAAATATAGTAAATACGGGCTCCGCCACAGAGCTCCTTGGTCGAGATCTCCGAGGACGTTCCGTCAATGGACGAGATGAACGAGGACGCAAAGCGAGTCATCAGTTGCAAGATCAGAGATCCGCGGTGTTCTTTGCCGCTAAACTGCTTATTCCCGTAGCTAGCCAGCTCTTGCTGGGTTTGCCCCATCAGGGTATTGAGGCGTGCTTTGATATCTGGCAGACGATCGCGAATATGAGACATCAGAGTCGAATTGAGCGTCTTGGCCAAGAACTGAGTGCCGCATCGGTTGGCCATGTTGCGATATGCCGGGTGATGACGGAAGAACTCCGCTTCGGCTCGCAAGGCCTCCGCGAGTGATTTTCCAGATTGAATATCTTGCTGCGATCGATTGACGACGCCAATGAATCCCAGCTTCAGTGGATATACACGACCGGACAAGATATCCATTGCATTGGTTCCATGGTCCATGAGGTCTAGCTTGGACAAAACCCCGATGGTCCTCCGACCCATAGGGTCCACTTGCCGGGCAAGCTTCAGGGCTTCCGAGTTGACCAAGTCCACATTGGCGGGAGACACCGCGAGGATGATACTGTTCGGTTTCGCGATATATTCCAAAATCAATGTGCGCGTTTGCTTCTCAATGTCGGACGGTTGGTCCCCAATGGGTACCTTCGTCAAGCCCGGCAAGTCCACCAGGGTCAAGTTCAGGACATGAGGGGAAAAGATTTTGAGGTTGATAGGTTGTCGATTAATGCCTTTGTTACTGCCCGCAATACGTGCTGTTTCTGCCTCGATTTCTTGCTTCACTTGCAAGAAATCGTCAAATTTGCGGCCAGGGAGGTGGTGAAATTCAGCCCATTCGTGCTGGCCGGCCACGCTGGCGGGGGTGTGCGGGATGTGAACTTCATCATACTCGGGCCGATCGTCACGTTCACTGGGAATATTGATAAGTTGGAGAATCAGCGGACGTCGGGTGACGATGCCACTGCCGCGAGGTAGGAAATCCCGTCCGACGATGTTCTCCAGGACGGAGGACTTGCCCGAGGATTGGGAGCCAACAACAACCTGAATGAGTCAGTATATGACACGATTGTTGATCGAGACAGGTCTGATCGGTTCAAAAAGGCTCACAATTTGGGGCAGATCTAGGGAATCATTTCCAATGGTGTTGAAGACGAGATCCTGGAGCTTGTTCACAGTGACAAGCAAATCATCGCCCAACGACGCCATCGTGAAGGATAGAAGCCGATATCCGAGACAATTTCGAAGGCAGACGGTGGTCAAGGAGGGGATATCGGCAGGATCAAACTGCCCTCGAGGTTGAAACGAAGATCCCTCGTAGAACCGAGGACGGGAGTCGGAGCAACACTTGTTTATGGACGCTTTTTTGGCTGTCACGTGAAATGCTGACATAAGGACACGATGTCAGCGTCAGTTCTATGACGTCGTCCACAGATTATTGCTTCACTGCAGTAAATCGAATCTGAAGCCGACCTATTTTATCTACAAGGGGCTGCTGAAATATAGAGGATTTCAAGAGAATATGGCAAAGGAAAAATTAAAGATACAATCACTCTTTCTTTCCACGGAGCTAGTTTTGAAGCACAGAAGAATCATTTACCAGAAGGCCGGAGCGCGACATGATTGGTAGTACCTAAGTTACGCGTCCAATTGAACATAGTTGGCCGGGAACAGTCCTCGGGTTCCATTATACTCTCCCATCCACCAGTCATCATCGGGGAATTCCTGGATGTCTCATTTAGTATGCATTGGGGGAGGTGGGAAGAAAGAATGAGGTAGGATAGTCACTGCCAAATGAAGGAGAGGGTGCACATACCACATTCACAATCTTAGCATCTTCCGGGAAGCTGATTTCATTGTCCTCTGCCGCCTCATAATCATATAGTGCAGTTGCAGTCGGAGCCTTGGAGCCTCCATTAGATGTATCAGCTGGCTGCAGAGGGGTAGCAGTAGTCGCAGGCTCAGGCGTCGAGAGTACCGGTTCAGACTCTGGGATAGATTCGTGTACAGAGTGGCCAGGCTCCGGCTGGTCATTCTCAACAACCTCAACGTAGTTTCCAGGGAACAGACCGCGTTCACCACGGGCGTTGACACCCAGCCACCAGTCTTCGTCCACCATTTCAATCTCGGTAACCTGCTCTCCCTCGCGCAAGTCAATTTCGTTGTCTTCAGACTTCTCGTAATCGTATTGCGCCACGGCACGCAACCCTCCATCGAATTGTGACCGTTCTGGGACAAGAGCCTCGGCGGTGGCGCGGCCAAGATCATGTGTGTCCTCCTCTAAGTCTTTCTCGTCCGGGATGGTCTCCTGAATGCTTTGGACAGGCATGATCGAGGGTGGAGATTGCTGCTCTTCGTGTACATCAGTCACGCTACGACCAACCGGCATCGCTACCCGAATGGGTGAGCTCTCGCGCATAGGAGGGGTGGGGGGTGTTGGAGAGCGAGGTTGTAGTGGTGGTGTAGGTAGAACTTGCTGAGCATCATGCTCTGATTCGAGCTCGGGCTCGAGCTCAGGCTCGGAGGGTCTGGTGGGCAGTCCGGGGACAGGAACAGGACGACTGGCTTGTGGGACCGGTGGGGGGGGAGCATCCTGGGCCAGCTGGTTACGGATGTCTTCCACGTGGGGAGCGGGCTCATTCTCGGTTTCCTGGGGTTCTGATGCGCGCGCGTCGGCAACCTGCGGAGAGATGGCTTTATCCTGGACAGTCTGAACAGGAGCCCAGCTCTTGCCTGAATACCCGCTCTTCCACTCTCCCGAGCCGCTGTTCTGGTTCTGGATCGGGCGAGGTTCGCTGTTCGTGGAAGGAGGTGCTCCTCCACGTTCTTTGGCCTTCCGTTCCGCCCAGATCTGAGCTGGCGTTTTCCCTCCCTCGTCCGCAAACGTCCGGCTTGCGCTTCCCACTTGAACCGGCGCGCTTGTTGAGGGCCCAGCCAGGCTAGCTGGAAGGGGCGGCTTGGTGCCGGGGAACGGAGGGCCACCACCAAATTTGTTCGTCACCTTGGGCTTGGGAAGGTTGGTCAGACGCTCGGCGGTCTGAGGACCCGTTGGTGGTTCGGAGACGGGCGAAGGTTCAAAGCGAGGGACCACGCGAGAGGTAGTTGGGGGGGCGTTGACATCGGATGGTTCTGGTTTCTGCGCCTTGGCTCTAATGGCCGCGATGTCTACCTTACCAATCGGTTCGTAGGATCCCTTCACGGGAGCGGGTCTGTCATCCTTCAGTTCCCCCGCTTCGGCAGCCTGCTTACGAATGGCCGCAATATCGACCTTGCCAATGGGCTGATAGCCTCCGCGCACCACATCCTCCTGCTCGTAGGTATTACTGGACAAAGCCGGTTGGCGGGCAGGAGACTGATTCTCGGACTTCAGCTGTTGCAGGTTCACCTTCGTCGGTTGGTACGCAGGTTGAACCTTCTCAAGTTGAGTGCGAGTCACGGGAGGGGCATCGGCCCCCCAGCCATCGTCATCGACTTTGGTGCTTGACGGAGCGGAAATCTTGCTGCGAGCGACCGGGTTCGGAGCAATCCCGCCGGATCTGCTCGGAGTGAATACCGGCTTGCTTGCAACCGGGGGTCTCGGGCCGGTTGAGGTTGACAGTGTCGATGTGACGGGAGCCTGCGATTCTGTTGAGTACTTTGAGCCAGAGGCGTCGGCCACTTTCTGAATGATCCCTTCCGGAGATAGATCACTATCGGCTCGGGCAGTGATCTGGACGTGATATCCCTACAGTGATGTGAGCATTGACATTCCCGAAGTCGACATCGATCAGGTGACGCGGCAGGGAGAGGGAGAGGGAGAGGGCAAAGGGGAAGGTAAGTCAGATCTCACATGCAGGACTTTAGAAACGCTGGCGAGGTGACTGGTAAAATATCCTTTGGTCCGCTCCGGTACGCCTTCACCACACCAGGCAATCAAAACATTTTTCGGTAACCCGGAATTGGGGTCCGTGACCTTCAAATAAGCGAATTGAACCCGGCCCTCTGAAAATTCCTCGATGAGATCGATCAATTCACCCTCTATCGGATAAAGAGCCCCATTAGCATTGAGTGGGATGAGAAGATAATGGGGTCGAGCAGAAGCGGCGAGATAACAAACCTCCTGTGCTTTGGACCTTCAGCATGCTCTCTTTGTTCCCTGCATCTTGCTGAAAGGCGTTCACCAGCGGGGTTGAGACGGAAAAGACCGCCCACTGGCCATAGGTTGACGAGGCTGTAGATCCGGTCGGGAGCGAGGCGTTCACCACGGATTGGTAACTCTTCGATATCGAGGGGCCATTGGAGGACAGGTTCAAAGAGGCCATTGCTTCTGGGGGTTTCAAGCCGAGTAGAGATCAAAAAAATTAGGATGCGGGGTATGGTCAAATGGGATCGGGAGTCCGGAGAAGGGCAGAGAAGGAAGGGGAAAGAGGAGCAGCTGTTCGCAATCAGTCATTTTCCGGTTGCCTTGTTTGGATTGGCGTATGAGGAGGAAAAGGAGCAGAAAGAAAGTCCCAAGGGAGAAGGAGAGATTATCAGTCTGGCGGAGAGGGGGGAACGGGGGTGGGCCAGCAGCCACTCGAGATGAGTTGACGTAGGCGGGGGAGGTGAGACTGACCTGCAGGAGACGAGGACGACCAGATCCCAGATGCAGACGAGAAAAGGAGGTAAATAAACCGATGAAGTAAGCCTGGGATTCAAGGATCGGAAGATCGGAGAATCGAGGAATTGGAACAGGTGTAAGGAGGGTAGAAGGGGAGGAGGAGGGGGGGGGGGGGAGGTGAAAGATGCGATGTGTTCTGGTGTTTGGGTGTTTTGGAAGGTTGGCAGGTTGGCAGGTTGGGCGCGTCAGCGGCGGTTGGCGGTCGGCGGTTGGCGGTTAAAGAAAGGACTATTTTGGGGAAAGCGGAGGAAGAGCGGGGATCCACTCGCCTTTATTGAGCAGTGTGGAAGGATACTCTGATCTCTCGAGGCATAAAGTATGAAGATGTCTTCCGCATCCGCGCAGGGTCCAATAATCTAATGACCATCATTTGGATAGTCGAAGGGAGACCATCGTAACTGGATGGATTAACAGAAATACCTGACGAACTCCAACTGACCTCTAAAACTATGGACTGACCTCGCGTTCGGGAATCCGATATTCTATTTGAATGGACACTACAAGGCCTGCAGAGACCGAGACGTGTGCAGATACAACATGATGTACCGCTGAAGGCAACGAGGGCTCCGTCGCCGAGGGATTGGACGGACAGTACAATACGATCGTGTATCTGGACGAGGCTCGGGTACAGTGGATCCTCGCGCTCACCGGGTCGATCAAAGCGTAACCCCCTCCGTCCTGTATATACCGAGAAATACAGAGTAGGGTCGGAGTATAGCACGGACGATGAGAGCCAGTGCTGACCGCTTGTGCTATGGTGATATATATGTGTATATGTGATATGGCTTGGGTCGCCGTAGGTAGAATCAGCCCCGGGCTCGAATTCTCTCATTTGTCAATCTCTCGGCCAGGGAGACCCGACTACTGTAGCTCGATTGAAGCTCCACTTCATCTTCTTATCGAACCAAAAACCAGCCCAAAAAAAAAAATATCCCGCCGATAAAACAACGATCGCCCCAAAGCTTTCTCAACTTCCCCCATCGACGTGCCTCCCCTTGCTCTTCTTCTTCTTCTTCTTCTTCTTCTTCTTCTTCTTCTTCTTCTTCTTCTTCTTCTTCTTCTTCTTCTTCTCTCTCTTCTTCCCTTCCCCTTTGCTACATCGACCTTCCTGCCAGCGTTTTACAACCTCCCCTCTCGCTTCTGCAAGGTGTCACTGCGCTTCGGCGAACCCAACCCACCCGAGACGACGAAACAAAGCAGAAGATCCCCGCCACCGAGATAGTCATGGGACCCTCCGAGTCCGACAGGTTCGGTCTCAATCCGAATGCCAACGCATCCTCCAACGACGAATCTACGCCGTCCCGAAGCTCCGTCGAGGACCTGCCCAGCTTCCCTCATGAAACCCTCCGGGCTGAAGACACGCCTCCCGATATTCTCCCGCGCGATCAACAACAGAAGACGGCCACTTACGACTATGCGTACGAGAAGTCCATGAGTCACGCCGAGGCGAAGCTTTTCTACCAGCATCACCAGCTTGCGTCGAAAGGTGGTGATCACACAGCGCCCGCCAGCCCGGTGCCTGCGGCTCGCCCCGCGGCCGAAGCGTATGAAATAAGGATGAACGCGACGGGGCCAACCTCTCCGCGACACCCACATAGCCAGACGACCCCGGAAGGGTCGATGCTGCTGGAGCCGGAAGGCCAACTGGAACCCCTCTATCAGGTTGCGCCAGGGGAGACTTTCCAGGGTCCGGGAAGCCCGTGGACGGCGCACCCGCCAACAGTGCCCCTGGGCTTGTCTCATCCCGGGGGTCCATCTGGATCTGAAAACCTGCTCGGGACCGGGGCCGGTGTCGGTCTGGGGCTGTTGTCGGGGGCGAGTGGATTCACTCCCGGTGGGGACACCGTGACATCTGAATTGAATGCGATTTATCGAAAAATAAAGAACCTGCTGGAGCGACGGTCTAGATATATGGAACTGTCTCTGCAGCGGCCGGCAGATGACCCCCGCGATCGACCTGAATGGGAGATCTACCCCCACCCCCCGAACCTGCATGGGACGAGGGGAAGGAATACCAACCAGGAAATGTGGGTGGCGCATCCGACCTGGTGGGTAAGAAAAGGAAGATGGGAGAAGATATCGGGGAGGATTTCGACATGGAAGAACTGATGCCCCTCCCCGGGCCGTCCTCTTCGTGGATGTACCGGTTGGATAGCAACAGCGTTTATCAGGTGTACGAATCGGAAAGTGCAGCAGATCAACAGAAGCCAGTGGTCCAGATTCCATCCCTGCGTGACTTTTACATGGACTTGGATGCCGTGGTCGACGTGTCGACGGACGGGCCCACTAAGAGCTTTGCCTTCAAGCGCCTCTCCTATCTGGAGGGCAAGTTCCAGCTGTATGCATTGTTGAATGAGTACCAGGAGATCGCCGATAGCAAGAAGGTACCGCATCGAGATTTCTATAATGTGCGTAAGGTGGACACTCACGTCCATCATTCCGCCTGCATGAACCAGAAACATTTACTTCGCTTTATCAAAAGCAAGATGCGAAAGTCCCCCGATGAAGTTGTCCTCTTTCGAGACGGAAAGCATCTGACTCTACGGGAGGTTTTTGAGAGTATCAATCTAACTGCCTATGATCTCAGCATCGATACACTCGATATGCATGTCAGTGCCCTGCCTTCCACCCCGATCTTGCTGTTCTTCTTCTTCCAATCGCCCCCTCCTTCTCTCCTGCGGCGACATGACACCGCCCGGCTCTCTCGTAACTAACAACCCATGTTCTTAGGCCCACACGGATTCTTTCCATCGTTTCGATAAATTCAATCTCAAATATAACCCTGTAGGCGAATCCCGACTTCGCGAGATCTTTTTGAAGACAGACAACTATATCAAAGGTCGATATCTAGCAGAAATCACAAAGGAGGTGATTTCCGACTTGGAATCCAGCAAATATCAAATGGTTGAGTGGCGGATCTCCATTTATGGACGATCTATTCAAGAGTGGGACAAGCTTGCCGCTTGGGTTGTGGACAATAAGCTATTCTCACCGAATGTTCGCTGGCTCATTCAGGTGCCTCGTTTGTACGATGTGTACAAATCCAGTGGCATGATGGAGAATTTTGAACAGGTCATAAGTAATGTTTTTCAGCCCTTGTTTGAAGTAACAAAGGACCCTTCAAGCCATCCTAAGCTTCATATCTTCCTGCAACGTGTGGTAGGATTCGACAGTGTCGATGATGAGAGCAAGGCCGAGCGCAGGCTTTATCGAAAGTACCCGATCCCACGGGAGTGGGATACTAAACAAAATCCACCCTACAGCTATTGGATTTACTTCATGTTTGCCAATATTGCATCCCTCAATAACTGGCGACAGCATAGGGGGTTTAACACATTCGTCCTTCGGCCTCACTGCGGTGAGGCAGGAGATCCTGATCACCTGGCCGTGGG
Organism: Penicillium macrosclerotiorum; assembly: GCF_028827735.1. Lineage (NCBI taxonomy): Eukaryota > Fungi > Ascomycota > Eurotiomycetes > Eurotiales > Aspergillaceae > Penicillium > Penicillium macrosclerotiorum. The sequence continues at coordinate 3,601,174 of NW_026643083.1, read as the reverse complement.
ATTTCTCTGCTGTCATAGCATCAGTCATGGGATTCTACTCCGGAAAGTGCCCTTGCTACAATATCTCTACTACCTTGACCAGATCGGCATTGCCATGTCACCGCTCAGCAATAACGCGTTGTTCCTCACCTATGACAAGAACCCATGTGCCAGCTTTTTCAAGCGTGGGCTTAATGTTTCCCTTTCTACTGATGATCCACTTCAATTTGCCTTCACTAAGGAGCCGTTGATTGAAGAATATTCAGTAGCGGCGCAGATTTACAAGTTCAGCGCGGTCGATATGTGTGAACTTGCTAAGCACTCTGTCGATCAGAGCGGATTTGAGCTTTCCTTAAAGCGGAGATGGTTGGGCCCCGGCTGTAATCTCCCCGGAGTTGCTGGCAACAATGTTGCCAAGAGCAATGTCCCGGACATTCGCGAAGCGTTCCGACAAGAAACCTTGATGGGGGAATTGGCTCTGTATGCTCAATAATGAAAAGCAGCCGTCTACAATGTGATCAATACTAACAACGGATGGATATACTAGAATTGATCAATATTCCGAGAGCTCTAGTGTGGACGATCGAACTAGCTTGGCACCTGGTTTACTCCACACTGCTAATCAAACGTCGGCAAAAGCCATGAACCACGGTATGTTCTCACATTCAGCGCCTACCAATGGCAGCCAGCACATTCCAACCAGCTAATGCTTGGATTTTCTGGCATAGATTCAACCGGATCCCACACTGCACGGCCATGCATGCCTGTGGGCCAGGGCCACCTTCCTCCTCTGGCTAACGATTCCACCGAGAGTCCACAAGGCCTTGGGCAAGGATTTTCAACATCCTTGGCACCTTCTGCGCCAACCACTCTGTCGTCTAGTCTGTCGGGTGCTGAGTTGACCACCAGTAGTAGGAATACTGCTGGTACATCGAATACAAGTTCAGATGGATTACTGGGGCAGAAAATTTTTCCAGGGATTGTTCATGAAACAGTCCGAAGAGGAAGTATGCTCGCTCAGCCGGTACGCGATGATCATTAGTCAAAACTAAAAGCCTATGAATAGAACAATAAGCCAATTCGCTCTGTCCGTTGATGATGATGAACCTTCCAGCGAAACCGGTATCTCAAGCCTATGTCTGGCTAGATCTACGGGGCGGGCATGCAGTGGTGAAACTTCCAAAGTGTCTCGTTGCTCGGGCATCTTGCCTTCGACAGCTCCAGCTAGTTAATCCATAATTCACTAGAGTCGGAGTACGTACGTCTCTTGACTAGCACACTGTATGTGGGCAGGGGAATCGAGGACCGATGATTATATCCTCTCGTCTCATTTCATCTGATATGATCACTGTGGTAAAAAATGGAGTGGGCAAAGTTTGGAGGACTGGATGTGACAGCCAAGACATGGCTGGCAGATAGGCCGCAATATGCAAAGAGACGTAGAGGAGAGGGGGGGAGAGAGAGCAAGATTAGTATATATATATATAACATATATAAATAAAAAGATGCGGTTCTCTTATGTGTCCCTCTCATCTTCTCACCAGACCTACATATGAATCAGTCGTAGAAACAACTCAAGACCCAACAATACCCCGCGATGAAGACGGCCTCAGATTGCCCAGCTCCCTCTTCGTTCTGGCATTCCCCAGGCCTCGAGGCTATTTTCATCTTCCATCATATTTGGTTGCTGCCGGGCCCACTCATGGATGTAGAGACGGAGAGCTTTCCAACGAGTACAGATTACAACAATGCTAGCGGCAGGGGCCACGTACCCTCGGGCATCGGTACAGAGGTCATCTCGTCGAAGATCTTCGATGGCAATTCCTGAGATCTTACTGAGTTCATGATCATAAAAACGAGCCACGCAAGGGTAACCCAGGGACAAGTAGTTATAGATCTGTGTCACGAAGCCATCATGGAATTCATCACCGAATGCCTTAGAAAAGGTTGGACTCGTACCACTCCGTGGCGGTTGAAAGCTCTCTAGACTTGCTGGGGCCGTTGATGACAGAGCACACAGACCTTCTTCAAAATCATCGCTTTGGAGCATCGGTGTCATAATTCCTGTCATTATTAGTGAACTCCGCTCAAGGCCCTCGTCGCTCTTCCGGCAGGTGCCCATCCAGAGCCCTGTACCTCGGCCATCTTCTGCGCGATTAGTCGCACACCAAAGACCCCCGCAGTCAGTGCAGGGATCCTGAGCTGTTCGAGAGACATAATTCTCGGCCGAAGTCTCCTCGCACAGAGTACCATCTGGAGACAAGCTTTGCGGGAGAACGATATCGGCACCGAGCATTGGTGGGCTTGGACCATTATTCTTGGGTGTCGACCTCAAGCCCTGCGATGAGAGATCAGCGCGCTTTGATGACGAAACCATCGCTCTCAGACGCTGTTGTGCTTCCTCCTTGTGCTGACGCAAGTATTCAAGCTCCCAGGAGAGGTCAGCCGATGATTGCCGGCGAGACTTGATATGGTGTCGATGAGTATCTATCAATTCCGCATCTCCATCCGAGTCTCTGCCTTCCTCGTCAATGGCGAAATGATCTACCGGCTGGTAGACTTGTTCATTAGGAAAGGCAGCCAAGGCTTGCTCCTTCAGCTGCTTCTGGGCTGATCGAGCCGCCAAGGACAACAGGTACTCCGAAAATTCATCGTCGCAGCTTTCTCGAAATAGATTCCGCGTATTATCGTGGAATGCAAATTTCTGCGATACCTTGGCAGGGAATATCCGTGCAAAGCGCGATTCAGAAGGCTCATCGGAGTCCTCACTGCTGTTTGAAGGAATAGACGGTAGGGTTGGGACTCGAAACGAATGCCTTCGCGTCTCCTGTCGCCGAAGTAGGTTTGCATATGAGAACTGTGACTCGACAACGCCTGCAGATGGGGTTTGTGTTGGAATGGTGGGAACTGCATGAAAAATGCGCTGTGTGGGTTCCACATGCCCAATCAACCCCTCGTTGGCCGTGGGGAGTGTAAGTTGACGAGCAACCTCGCTTGATTTTCCTTTGACTGAGCGACGGTCAGTTTCAAGCACTTCAGGTTTGAAACGTCTTGGAACCCCTGGTGCCATCCGTGATGAATCCTGGTCCCGGTTTCGTTCTACAGTGCCAGATTTATGGGCTTTGGATGTTTCGATTGGCACTGGGAGCATACGCCGAGGCCGTTCCACTGCCAGCGAAGTCTCTGGAGTTAAGGGGGGAAGCGAGTCATTCTGATCTTTCTCTGTGTGGTGAGCTGGTGCTGATGACCGAGGCTGGGAGTTACGGGATGTGGTCTCGACAGGTTGTGCTAGGAACCTTCGAGGGCGAACAGACATTTCAGGATGCTCAACCGGCTCGGTCGTGAGCTCTCGGCATTCAACATCTAAACGAATACCAGACGATGTTGATGACACTTCGGGTGAGGACGTATTGCTTTGTTCCCTATTCATGGGAACGACCGTGCCAAGCGGCGACATAGGGGGGTTTGGATGCTTTTCAGGCGGTGGCGGCCGACCCATCGCTTGAGTTGTTGAGTCGTGACCAGACACTAGTTAGTAGTGTTGGAAGAGTCGGTCGCCATAGAATCGCATCTTCAGAAGTTGAGGGGCCGAGGGGGGACGATAAAATCGCTTCAACGGCACAGCGAGGGTTCGGGATGGGTGGAGGAATCGTACCGAAGTGAACTCAAGAAAGTATCTAGTTCGACCAGGATATAATGATAGAAAACCCCCTTCGGGGTTGCAAACCGGAAATTAAAGGGGAAACGTCGCGCGGTCTTCAAAGCCGTTTACGTTGCTCGGCCTAGAGGATACGGTGGCGGGTGGATCTGCCAAGACTTCATTGGGATGCTGATATGTATGTAAGAAACTGCCGCTCTTATACCAATCAATCAATGCTGTTTATTCTAGTTAAGGCCCCCTTTCTTTACAATGTATTACGTAGGAATTTACGCCTTCCAGTTTGTTGGCTAGTTTGTATAAGATTAAATAAATATCTCTCAATAGAATCTGTGGAAATCAGAGGATAGAACACAACTATCTCTTGGCAGAATCGAATTCTTGCGATATCTCGTCAACCAGAGGTCCTAGGATCTTTAGACCTAGTTCAAAAACTATCTAACTTCCCGCTCTCTTGTTTGATACCAGTATCGAGGCTATATCGGCGATAGCAGCGGTAGGCATAGCCGAATCAGGGATTTTGCATCCCGACAGGGTGCAAAATTTTCGCGAACCACGGAACGTACAAACCTAATTCTAGCGGACCGACTAGCAAAATGACTAGCGAACTACTAACTAGTAGGCCGACCGAGCGTCGCTATCAATCAACAACTACTCTTTGATAGAGGAAATCGCCTATATCGCAAGAAATATCTACTAATATACTAAGAGAATAACTACTTTTATAGGGTAAAAAGCCTATCGACTAGGTAGGGAGATAAACGTTAAGTAAGGAAAGTAAAATACTATTTCTTACTATCTTGGATCTCTCTATACTCCTTAATTTATATATAGGCTTTAATATCTTCCTATATAACTAAGGTAAAGGCGATAGATTATATTATAATATATAGTCTGTTAGGGAATAACTACTTATACAGGGTAGAAAGCCTGTCGACTAGGTGGGAAGATAAACGTTAAGTAAGGAAAGCAAAATACTATTTCTTGCTATTATAGATCTCTCTATAATCCTTAATTTATATATAAGCTTTGATACTCTCCTATATAACTAAAGTAAAGATAATAGATTATATTATAAAATATAGTCTAACGTAGCCTATATATAATAGAGGTAGACATCGCCAAAGCCTACACGGGCCCGAGCCTAACCTAACCTAACCTACGAATAGGTTAGGCTTTAGGCCCGGTCCTTAGGCCTATAGTAGGCCTATAGGCTTTCCGTGGGCTCTAGAAAAAGTAAATATAGTAGTATCTCGTGACTATATAAAATATATAGATTTCGCTTATATTTTTACGTATTTCCCTTATATTACTCTCTAATAAAGGCCTAAATTTAAAGGTATCTATATAGTAGGCTTACTAAAAGATATATTTAGTGATAGGAAAGGGAAATCTCTTAGGGATTAGGAGATATAATATAGCTAAATTCTTAGCGGTTAGAAAAGGAGTATATTTAGTTATAGGAAGGGCCCTTATATACTAGAAGGATATAAGATAGCTAAATTCTAACTATAGTTAGAAAAGAGGTATATTAGTTATAGAAAGAGTCTCTATATACTAGGAGATAATTCTAACTATAGTTAGAAAAGAGGTATATTAGTTATAGAAAGTACTAATAATATACCTATTAATTATCCTCCTATTAAGCGTACTTCTATAATTAAATAGACTAATATATTTAAGTACTTCCTTCTATAGAGACTAGTAGAGAAAGAACTTTATCCTTATATTCTTTAGTAAGATTACTCGTCTCTCTCTCTATCTCTTCTTCTTCTATACTACCTTCTTTATTACTAATTAGATTAGGTTTAATCTAGTCTATTATCTCTTCCCTTTCCTCTTTTATTACTTTAATTTTATTCTAAAAGAATAAATTAGATAGAAGTAATCCCTATTCTATATCTATATCGAATTTCGATATATAGAGGAATATTATAAGCTCTTAGATTATTACTATACTTAATCTTCCTTAATAATAATAGTAGATATCTCGGGTAGTATTAAATAGTTATTTAATACTAGTACTTATTATAGGGACTAAAAGTATATCCCTTATAAGGATAGTAATTACTAGGTATTTTTACTAGTAAGCTTTCTAGAAATTAAGTAGTAAGAAGTCTAGAAGATCTATAAAAGCTATTAGTACTCTATCTATAGTAGAGGATTAATAATATACTAGAGTTAAGATATTCTATAACTTTATCTTTTAGTTTAGTTAACTAAGGCTTTCGCTTATTAAGTAAGAGATTAAGATATAAGCTTATTCTAAGAGATCCCTAAGAGATAGATAAGGAATATTATTAAGCTATTAGATAGTCTTAATATAGTTTTAGGAAGCTCTTAAAGCTTTATTAGTATTATATATACTACTTATTATTCTAATCCTTTATTGTTATATGATATTGCAATATGAAGCTATTCCCAACTTCACGCCTTAGGTATTAACTCGACACCTTATCGGTCAGGCTTCGTTATGACAGCCCTACGTCTCCCTAATAAGGATGTATAACCTATAAGACCCTAAGGGTTTAGTACCCTTCTATTAGGAATTCGTGGACCCCTCTTCTCTATAGCCTTTACTTATCTCTAATATATAGGGGCTACGTTAGACTGTATATTATAATATAATCTATCGTCTTTACCTAGTTATATAGGAAAAGTATTAAAGCTTATATATAAATTAAGGATTATAGAGAGATCTATAATAGCAAGAAATAGTGTTTTGCTTTCCTTACTTAACGTTTATCTTCCTACCTAGTCGATAGGCTTTCTACTCTATATAAGTAGTTATTCTCTAATAATTTCTATTTCTTCTATTTTCGATTACCTAGGAAGATAGCGCTAAGAACTTGCTCTACTTCTTCGACGGAAGAAACGGCTAATCCTCTAAGCCTACCTACGGAGTAATAGATAGCACCGACCGACCTTAATACTAGACTCTAAGTAACCTAAGATACTATTAAAAAACTATAGAAGCTTAAAGAACTATAGGAGTAAGTAGAGATTCTAAAATCTTAGATTATACTACGGAGTAATTAAGAATCCTTTATAAATCCTAGCCGAAACCTCTACGAATCCTTAGACGGGGAAATTAAATTTAAAGATCTTCTAAAATTTACACTTAATTTCTTACTTTAATAATATTAGGAGTAGCTCCTTAACCTATAATAAATATTTAAAGAAGCCCCTAAGAAATATTATAATAACCGAACTCGGATCCTAGAAGCGATTAGCTATATAGATTAAATATATAGGTAGAGATAGTATCGATATATTAAAGAAAAAGCTCCGACCTCCTAATAAAATATAAAGGAAGATTAGCCCTACTTCAAGGAGTAGACCCTTACTCTAATTAAAAACGCTATAAGCTTAGAATCGGAAGTAATAGGATAGCTAGAAAAGGTTTTTTAGCGAAGAGATAAGGATCCTAGAGAGTTCTATATATAACTAGATACTCTCGAATAGTATTTTCTATAGTTAGCTAAGAAAGAAAGAGCACTTTCCTACTTTACTAAGCTATAGTACAACCTATAAATAACTATTCGGCGATACGTAATTAAACTTCTAGAATCCTACGAAGATATAATTAATATTACCTACTACTTCTAGGATCTAGAAAAATTAGAATAGATACGTAAAAGGAAATAAACTAATAACTTAACGAAACCCTTACGAAAATAATTAATATCTTCCGCGGTCTATAAATCTACGGTTAAAAGAGAAGATTCCTAAGATAAGAGAACCTAAAACGATAAATCTAAAGAATTACCTCTACGAGGAAGACTTAATCGTATTAGGGAAGATAGAAAACAAACCTAATATTTTAAATACGGAAGCGAAGAGTACTACTTACCCTACTACCCTAGGGCTTAAGACCCTAAACTAGTAATAATTTAGGCGATATAGTAGGGAAAAGTCCTAGAGACGGAGTAGACCCTACGCCTTTATCTCTATCTCCCTTAGTAGGGACCCGAACTCGATTTTATATTTCGATTACTATCTAAAACGATATCGAAACCTACGTAGATCTAGATAGTAGAGTAGAAGTTAATCTTATTAGCTATATATTCGTTAAAACCTATTAGTTAGAAGCAACTAAGCTTACTAAGCTCCTAATTTATATAGTTAACTAATATAGAATACCTACCTACAGCGTATAGAATATCCTACTAATTACTACCGATTTAAGGGGGATAACCTACCGATTTAACCGCGTATATATAGCTATTAACCGAGACCTACGACTTAGCGGGAGCCTACTACTCCTATTAATAACTACTATCTACGACCTTAATATCTACCTTATAGGAAGAAGCGGTCTTTAGTAGTTCGGAACCCCTTCGGTTAAGATACTCTCGCCGGAACGATTCAACAAGGCAACTAGGAATCACGTATACGTCTTTGCTATAGTCAAGATACCTAAAGAAATATAGCTACTAATAGATCGCGACGAAAACGAACCTATACCGGACCCCTACCGACTCCTAAACGAACTTACAGACTTTCATAATATCTTCTCCTTACAGAATTCGAAGACCCTACCTTCATTAAGCGAATACGACTATACAATTAATCTTCTTCCCGACGCTAAGAATAGCCGGATCCGCGAATCAAAAAGCCCTACAGGAGCTCCTATCCTGTTTGTCCCTAAAATAGACGGAGGACTACGCCTTTATGTCGACTACCGAGGTCTTAATAAGGTTTCGATCAAGAATCGTTACCCTTTACCCCTGATTTTAGAGATTTTAGACTAGCTTACTAGATCGAAGATCTTTAGCAAGATTAATATCTAGGATACTTACTATTATATCCGTATTAAGGAAGGAGATAAATAGAAAACCGCCTTCTATATACGTTATAGGCACTTTGAATATACGGTTATACCTTTCGGCCTAACTAATACGCCTATAACCTTTTAGAATTATATTTATACTATATTATATAGGCTTCTCGATACCTATACGGTAGCCTATCTTGATAATATCTTAGTCTTTTTACCTAACCGTACTACGTATATAAATCACCTATAAGAGATCCTTCGGCGATTACGAGATAGAGGACTATATACGAAACTTAGTAAGTATACGTTCTATACGGAACAAGTTAAATTTCTTAGTTTTATTATATCCCTAAAAGGTATATCGATAGACCCTAGCCGAGTTACCGATATTGTTTTATAGGAATTACTAAAATTATATAGAGATATCTAGGTTTTCCTAGGATTCTGTAACTTCTACCGTAGATTTATTAGGGATTACTCCCGTATCGCTCTGCCTCTTACTAATCTATTAAAAGGGAGTAAGAATAGGCGAAAACTAGGTTAAGTAGAGCTAAACCTTAATAAAAGGGTAGCGTTTTATCGCCTAATCGCGGCCTTTTAGTTAGTACTACTTCTTTAGTTCTTTAATCCGCTAAAACCGATAAGGTTAGAAACGGATATATTGAACAGTATAATAGCAGGGATTCTATCCTAATAGGATAACTAAGATATTTAGTATCTAGTAGCTTTTTAGTTACGTAAGTTCTCTAGTACCGAAATCCTATATAGGACGCCGGATTAGGAACTATTCGCTATTATTTATTCGTTTAAATACTAGCGGTACTACCTAGAAGGTAGTACGTTTCCTATTAAAGTATATTTAGATTATACGAATCTGCAAGCCTTTATAAAATAAGGAAAACTTAATAGGAGGCAAGCTAGATAGTGCTTAAGCCTTACCCCCTTTAACTTTATAATAAAATATCGAGTAGGGAAATATAATCCCGCGGATAGACCTTCTCGGCGATAGCTACCGAGTAACCCTATAGAGGTTAACCTAATTTCGCTATTAAGCTAACGATTAGCTAGCGAAGTATAGACGACTAATTACCGTACTACTAGGGTCTAGTTATTAACTATAAAGAAACTTACCTTACTTTTCCTATACTTCGTAGAAAACAAAGATAGGGTTAAATCGATTAGTATAATCGATTAGGGGGAGCTTAGGCGAGCGTGCTATCTCCCTAACGCGTAAGTATAGTTAGCTTATACTTCTAAATAGGCGTACTCTATAGAAGTAGGTATAGACCTTAAGAACTTATATAGGCGACTTTAAGAAGAAGACCTAGAGACCTAGCGCTAAAAGGCTACCGTTAAGTAGAAGGCTCTAGGATAGAAAGGCTAGAGTATTAGACCTAATAGTCTCTTATAATTTAAAGAACGCGTATATATCCTAATAGGGAGTAATCTTAGAACTATATTATTAAGTATTTATTATAATAACCCCCTTACTAGCTACTTTAGCTAGAATAGAACCCTTAAGCTAATATAAAGGAAATATTACTAGCCGAATCTCTACTAAGACGTTACCGAGTATATATAGGATTATTAAGTCTACTAAGGTATTATAGCGAAAAGATATAAACCTTATAGAGAACTTAAACCCTTACTAATCCTAGCGAAGCCTTTCGCTAAATTATTAATAGACTTTATTATAGGCCTCCTATTAACACTATATAATAGTAAATAAGTTAATATAATCCTTATTATTATTAATAGGTTCACGAAATAGTTACTATTCCTTGCTATTTCGTTAACGATTACTACTATAGAACTTATAGAGCTCTTCTATAATAAAGTAGAATTATAGTTTAGGCTACTAGAGAGTATTATATCCGATTAAGGATTATTATTTACTAGTAAATTCTAGTTAAAATTATATTATTAATCCTAAGTTCGGCTTAGGCTTTTAATAGCTTTTCACCTATAAACCGATAGCTAAATAGAAAGGATAAACTAAACACTTAAATATTACCTACGATACTTTATAGTAGAAAACTAGGCACTCTAGCTACCGCTATTAAAGAATATAGAGTTTATATATAATAATATAGTAAATATAATAACTAAGATATTACCCTTCTAGGTATTACTTAGCTACTTACTAGATTTCCGCTAGTATTTCGAGGGCGAAACGTATTACTAGGAGGTCCCGGTAGTATCTATAAGAATTAAGAAACTTAAAACCCTTCGATAGAACTTATAGGAATACTAGCGAAAAGCAGCCGAAACTATAACGAAGTACTATAACTAAACCTATAAACCGATATAGTTTAAAAGAAGAGACCTAGTCGGCCTTTCTACTAAATATCTTAAACTAAAAGGGAGTAGAAAGCTAGTACCCCGCTTTATTAGCCCTTTTAGGGTCCTATAACCTATCGGTAAATAAGCTTACCGCCTAAGCTTACCTTAGTAGTATAATCGTATCTATAACGTCTTTTACGTATCCCTCCTAGAACCTTAGAGAAAACTAAGTAGGAAGGATAATAAGAGGCTACTAATGCTAGAATTAGAGGATAATAATAAGTATAAAGTTAAAGAAGTACGCAAGGAGAAATTAATTAGGAGAGAATCTTATTTCCTTATTAAATAGAAAGGCTAGCCCTTAGAATATAATTAATAGGTATCCTAAGACAATATAGGGAACGCTATAGGATTAATATAGGCTTATAGGAAATAGAGAACTAAAAGAAAATCCTAAATATTATTATTACTACGCGTTATATAAGTATATAGTCGAAGATAAATAAACGAAACCCTACTAAAGGTCTATAGAAATAAGATACTATCCTAATATTCACTATACCGAAGATTAAATTTCCTTAGGAATAAGAGGAAAATTATCTATAATACTTCTTACTAGCACTTCTAGCTTATTATTAGATTTAATATTTATTAAATTATTATAGGCCTCTATATTAGCTAGGCGATCTACTAGATAAGTTACCTAACTATCACGAACTACCGCTGAAATCCTATAGTAGAATACTAGTTTTACCTAAGCCTAGGAGAGGTATCTATTATCCCTAGAAAGAAGTCGAAGTAGCTTATTTAACCGGTATAAACCCTATCTCTAGGCAGAGAATCTATCGGGGGAAGGAAGAATTCTAGAAAGATTATATCGACAAGTAGTAAGGGTATCCTAGTATAAGATAGCGACGCGCTATAGAAACTATAGTATAAGCCCGACGAACCTCGTATCCTTTATTTCTAGGGAAAATTTAAGGAATTTCTATAGGGGACTTACCTTTATAATATTCTTAGTACTAGTAAGGAGATATTCACGGCGATAGGCCTACTCTATACTATCGAAAGTATAGTAGAGATCCTACGAAGCCTCGGCGATCTCTAGACGAATAGCCTAGAAAAAGGGCTATACTCCTATTTCCCTAGTATTATTATCTACTACTATCTTATCCTAGAAAACCTTCTTAGCCTATAGTAAGATCTTAGAAAGGTCGTAGGTATCGCCTAATATAGTAGTAGTAGACTAAGAAGAAGTTAGTATAAAACCTAGTAGAAGGCCTAGCGAAACCTATAGTAGAATATATAGTATTCTAGGCGGAATACTAGCGATATAGAATAGATACTTTAGTATCTAAGACGTAGTTAATTAATAGAGGAGTATCTATAATCGGGGATAGACTACCCGAAGGCCCGATAGCGGTCTATAAGTAATATATATACTAAAAATACTTCGGTATAATCGGTACTATATAGGTAGCACGAAGGCGGGGAGGTATAGTAAACGAAACGTAGACGATATAATAAAGAAAGGATAGTAATAAGAAATAGAAGAGAGAAGGTAGAAGAGTATTAAAATAAAGGATAGTAATATAAGGTAGGGGATATAAATAAAGGAAGCTCTTACTTCTATAGTATAATACTCCTTATTTACTTTGCTTATATAAGGATTATAGTCTTAGGATTTAATCTATTTATACTAAATAAGCCTACTAACTATTTAAATCTCCCGCTTAGGGGCAAGCGGTTATAGAGGGAGGATAATTTGTTATATAATATTATAATATAAAGCTATTCCTAACTTTACGCCTTAGGTATTAACTCGACACCTTATCAGTTAGGCTTCGTTATAACAGCCCTACGTCTCCCTAACAAGGATATATAACCTATAAGACCCTAAGGGTTCGGTACCCTTCTATTAGGGATTCGTAGACCCCTCTTCTCTATAGCCTTTGCTTATCTCTAATATATAGGGGCCACGTTAGACCGTATATTATAATATAATCTATCGTCTTTGCCTAGTTATATAGGAAAAGTATTGAAGCTTGTATATAAATTAAGGATTATAGAGAGATCTATGATAGCAAGAAACAGTGTTTTGCTTTCCTTACTTGACGTTTATCTTCCTACCTAGTCAACAGGCTTTCTACCCTATACAAGTAGTTATTCTCTAACATTTATTTAGAAGAACTTAAACTTATTTCCTAGCGCTAGTATAGTATATACTATATAGAGATTACTATAAATATTATCTATTATAGAGTAGTAGGAGTCTAGCTTTTCCCTACTAGTATATAGTATTTTAAGTATAGTTTTCTTTTATAGTATCTTCTTTCTTACTAGCTAAGAGATTAACTATCTAAGATACTTAAAGAGAAGATTATAGATTCTAAAGATATAGTATAAAGTTATATCCTTAGTCTTTAAAAGCTTAGTAGTAAACTTATAGAAAGATTAGATAATCTAAAGAAGATAGTTAACGTATTCCACAAGCGAGCTGCGCACCCCACCAAAAACGCGTCTCCTATCTTCTACCTACCACCTTCCACTATACACTATGCCACCAAAACGTTCCGAAAAGCGCTTAAAATCGCTAGATAGGGAGGGTAGGATACTACTTGCTATCAAAGCTATTCAAAATGATACTACCCTATCTATACGAAAAGCAGCAGCGGTTTATAGCGTGCCAGAGAGCACGCTTCGAACGCGTATAAAGGGTGTTTCAAATCGCCAGGAAACACGCGCAAATAGTTATAAATTGACACAAGAAGAAGAAGATTCGCTTTGCTAGTGGATACTATCGCTAGACGCCCGAGGAGCGTCTCCTAGGCCTTCGTATATTCGAGATATAGCAAATCTTCTACTAGCAGCGCGCGGCGATACTACACCTACTACTATAGGTGTAAATTGGTCTTCTAATTATATTAAGCGGCGACCAGAGCTTTGCACACGATTCTCTAGACGCTACGACTATCAACGTGCGCAAAACGAAGATCCTACTAGCCTACGTGCGTAGTTTAGGCTAGTAGAGCGTACGATTTATAAAAACGGGATCCTTCCTAACGATATCTATAACTTTGATAAAACAGGCTTTGCAATAGGCTTAATATCTACTACTAGAATCGTTACACGGAAGGATCTATACGGTCGGAAGCTACTATTACAACCTAGAAATCGGGAGTAGGTAATAGTAATTAAATCTATATCGGCTACCGGCTTCTCGCTTCCGCCGTGTATAATATTCAAAGGGAAGGTTTATATTGCTAGCTAGTTTGATAACCTTCCTAGCGACTAGCGATTCGAAATATTACCGAACGGTTAGACTACCGACGATATAGGCCTACGCTAGCTAGAAAAGCTCTTTATTCTAGCAACTACTAGTCGTACGCAAGGTAAATATCGCTTGTTAATATTAGACGGTTATAGAAGCTATCTAATACTACAATTCGACTAAATCTGCTAGCAAAATAACGTTATACTACTCTGTATACCGCCGCATTCGTTACATCTTCTATAGCCGCTAGATATAGGATATTTTGCTATCCTTAAACGCGCATACGGTCGCTTAATTAAGGCCTAAGCTCGCCTAGGATATAACCATATCGACAAGCTCGACTTCCTAGAATCCTATACCCTAGCACGCTAGGAAGCCTTCCTACCTAGCACTATACAATCAAGCTTCGCTAGCGCCGGCCTAGTTCCGCTAGATACCGACCGAGTCCTATCGAAGCTTAATATATCGCTTCGAACACCTACACCTCCTACTACTACTAGTAGGCCTAGTAGTAGGAGTAGCGCTTTCGTGCCTACTACGCTACATACGATTAAGCAGCTTAGCAAGCAAGCATTATCTATCAAAGCTCTACTACGCAAGCGCTCGCGGTCGCTAGGAAGCCCTACAGAAAGAGCGCTAGATCAATTAATTAAGGGGTGCTAATTAGCGATGCATAACGGAGCGCTTCTAGCACAGGAAGCTAGAGATTTACGCTAATTCAACGAGAAGAAGCGTTAAAAACGCACACGGTCTACTCGCTAGATATCTAGGCAGCAAGGTTCTATAGTCGGCGAATCTATATCTCTAGTTTCAACATTGCCAGCAAGCGTTGAAGCTATTCAAAACGATGATACAGAGCTTCCTCAGCAGCCTACTAAGGGCGCTAAGCCTACTACTAAGCGTGTATTTCAATGTTCTGGATATAGGAATATAGGGCATAAGATTACTCGGTGCCCTAGTAAATAGTTGAATTAAATATATGGCGTTTTAGTGGAAAAATAGTGTTTTCAAAAAGTAGTGGTTGGTAGGGTGCGCAGCTCGCTTATGTGCGTAGCTCGCTTGTGGAATACGTTAATCTAGCGCTACTCTTTATTATCTAGTTAAAGATTACTCTAATCCTATTTAGTATAGAAAAATATAAAGATTAACTAAAGTCTTTTTATATATTAAAGTATTAGGTATATAGAGTTCTAATAAGTTCTAATATCTTAGATAGAGATAAGTTTTAAAGTATCTAGCTAGAGGTTAAAGAAGATCTTATAACGCTAAGAGCTTATATTAATAAAGATAGTAAGATTATAAACCTAGATTAGGTATTAGGAAGATACTAAGTATATATAGGATAAAGATATCTTACCTTATTAAGAGTAGTCCTAATATCTCTCTTCTTTATATTTACCTAGGTAGACTAAGATCTCTACTCTATCTACTTACTATTAGTTATATTATTAGTTAGAATTACTTTTATATAGCTAAGTAGATTATTTAAACTTAGTTAGATAATATAAGTAAGATATAGCGCTCTAATAACTATCGTATCCTCTAGAAAAGACTTTTAGAGTTTAGTAATTATAGTCTTATTATTTAATATATTATTAGTTATAATTATAAGTAATTAGTTCTAGATTTAATACTTATATAGGATATCTAAGAGAACTATACTTAGGTTAATACTAGAGTACTTTCTATAAAGTAGTTTAAATCTAAGAAGGACCTTATAATACTACTAATTCTTAGTAATAAAGTAACTAGTTATAGCTATAAATACTTAAGAAAATAAGAAGGTCTAGTAGTTAAGTATAATTAAAAGCTTTATATTATTAGGAAGATATTAGAGAATATCTTACTATTACTACTAGATAGAGCTTTATAGCTAATAGCGTATAGTCTTCGCGGAAGAAATATCTAGTATTATTAGGGTAGACTAGGCTAGCTAAATTAGACTATAGAACTCTAGATATTTAATAAGCTAAAAGGGAAGGTAGTCTAAAGTAAGAAAAGTAAGAAGCTATTATTCCTAACCCTCTTAGGTAAAAGTCTTCTTATTTACTATTATTAGCCTCTAGGAAGAAGTTAGATATAGTTAAGACTAGGAAAGAATTACCTACTTTAGAATATATAAACTTTATTAGGCTAGCCTTCTATATACTATTCCTTAATAACTTTAAATAGCTAGTACTTTTAATATACTAAAATATTATAGAGATTCTATACTAAGTTATTCCCTCTATCTTTAGAGAATAGAGATATTTAAGAATCTAGCTATACTATTTATATACATAACGTTTCAAAAGTCTGTTCCGATCCCCACTTTCACTACCCTAACATCAAATATATATATCTGTTACACTACACACCACACCACCATCTTTCTAGATATATAGTTCTAGTAAAAAGTTTTAAATTCGGGTAGGGTTAGACTCGCTTAGCAACTACTAATATTTTGTATAATAACCCTTAACCCTCCGCATAGCTTCTAGTCTTCTTCCTATCCCTAAAATCAACCTATCTATCTTCCTCTGTTCTAATGCCTCCTAAGCTTCTATAATATATCTTCTAAAATAGCGCTAATCCTCCTTAGACTTTCCTATATCTATAAGCTTAGGATACAACTCAAAAAGCTTCAGTTTTAACTATCTCTAAATAGGTTCTATCGGGTTTAAATTAGGTAAGTGCGGAGGCTAATCTTCTACCTAAATTCTATGTCTTTTAAACTACTCTTATGTCAGCTTTGCAATATAAATCCTAGTATTATCTTGTTAGAATATAATCCCCGGCCTATATATAGGTAGAAGACCTTCTTCTAACGCTTCTAGATAGGATTTTGTTATATAACCTCGCTTCCGACTATTAGATTCCTCTCGTTCTATTATAATAAGCTTCGATCGACCACCAAGCTAGATAGCACCCTAAACTATCTATGAAATATCTTTAACATAAACCTGCTTATTAATAAGATCACGCCTATAGGCCTTAGAAGCAAATCTCTAGCACTATTTAGGCCTAGAATTCGACGTTCTTTGAACAGAATACTTATCTAAAAATATCTATTTTTCAACCCTTGAAGTATTAGTTATCTTCCGCTATTTTAACACAAAATATCGTCGTTTTAAAGCAGTCTAAAGCCCTAAAGGAATCTTCTTTTTTGATAAACGTTTAGCAAGTCGGAATTAGCGAAGAACTCGACAAATTATTGACCGAGAAGGATAACTAGGTAAGCAGGCTGATAGCTGTTTATAGGTCTAAAAAGGATGCCGGCGAGCTTGTAAATATAGGAAGGTGCAATCACGCCTACTAAGCTTCCTAGGCCTACCTAAACGAGGCGCTGAATCGAAGGTGTAGTCGTTTTGGTAGCGTTTAAAGATATTATATATAGTCTTGACCGAGCACCTAAAATCCTATGCTAGCTGAGCACGTGAAATATCACCCTTTCTAATAGCATATATAATAGCTTGACGTTGAGCAGGGGTTAACTTACCATTTTTCTTGCGATTACCACCAAAATCGGGGTGCCTAGATGCCATCTAGGTGGTTGTAGAAGGAAAGAAAAATTATGTGTAGGTAGTTGGTGTGGTGATGGAAAGTGGGGATCGGAACAGACTTTTGAAACACTACTATATAACCTTTAGCGTACTATTAGAGGTAGAAGCTACCTAATAAAATTATTTCTAGATATCTAATAGATATACTAAGTCCTATTATATCTTACTTAACTTCCTATAGCTAGTCTCGAGCTACTAATTTACCTACTTAGTATATATCTTAATATTATAAAGAGTAAATAGTTTCTTATAACTAGGACTAATAAAGGTAATAGACGAAGGTATTATAGGAGAAGGAGTAGGTCGAAGAAAGTTAGTATTAAAGGAATCGAGTAGTTACTACGAATTAGAGGAATTAGGGATAAATAACTATAGATAATTAGAAGGTAAGTAAGTAATATTATTAATATTACTCTTATAGATAGAGAAGAAAGCCTTAGAGTTCTAGCTCTAAGATATAACTAAGAGGTAGAGAGAAGGTAAGAGGAAGTAAGGAATTAGGAAGTAGTAGATACCTAGTACTATTAGTATACTAGTTGTCTATAGATATATAAGAGAATAACTATTTAAAAATTAATAGATTATAAGATAAGACTTACTTAGCTTAATTAATACTATATAACTAATTAGTTAATACTTAGGTAACTAGAAAGGGTAGCCTACGAAAACCTATAGAAAGCCTATAAAAGCCTACGAAAACCTACGAAAACCTACGAAAACCTATATAAAGCCTACGAAAGCCTATTCCTAGCCTATTCCTAGCCTATTTAGCTAGAGTAGCCTTAAAAAAGCTTCGACTATAAGCTTATAGTCTTAGTCTAAGGCCTTAACTACGTAGATAATACTTTCTATTCCTATCCCTACTCGTAGTAGCGTACTTTTCTAACTATAGTTAAAAAGAAGGTATAGATTATATATTTATACTAGGGTCTATCCCTACCCCTATAGTCGTAGTATACTAACTTTCTAACTATAGTTAAAATATTAGTAATTATAAATTACTTATATATTTATCCCTATTATAAACCCTTAAATTCTAACCGCGGTTAGAAAACTAGGCTAAAGATTAATATAATTATCAAGTTATATTTAAAAGAGAGCTTAGATACTAAGTACTACTAAGGATTATAGGGTAATATAGAGATATATATTATATATATCTCTACTATATTTAATTTAACTTATATTCTTACTAATAAGTAATACTTTAAATTATAGAATATAGATCTCTATCTTAGTAATTAATAGAGAAGAAGCGATTCTAAATTAGATTTTAAAATAATTTCCTAAATTTACCTAGGCCCTAGTAGGTTCTAATAGTATTCGTGAAGCTATAACTAGAATAGATATAAAAAATAGTATTTAATTCTAATAAATAAGCTATTTTATAAACGCTAAGACCTTAATTTTATATAAAAATAGG
Organism: Penicillium macrosclerotiorum; assembly: GCF_028827735.1. NCBI lineage: Eukaryota > Fungi > Ascomycota > Eurotiomycetes > Eurotiales > Aspergillaceae > Penicillium > Penicillium macrosclerotiorum. Next base: position 3,582,235 of record NW_026643083.1, on the reverse strand, counting down.
CTTTTATAGGCTTTCGTAGGCCCGGAGCCCGGGCCTATAGTAGGCTTTAGGTTAGGCTCGGGCCTAGGGGGTCAGGCCTAAAGCCTATACGGGTTAGGCTGTGGGCCTGGTCCCTAGGCCTAAACGTAGGCTTTGGCGATGTCTAAATAGAGGTAAGTAAAGGCTATAGGGAAGAGGGATTCACGAATCCCTAATAGAAGGGTACCGAACCCTTAGGGCCTTATAGGTTATATATCTATATTAGGGAGAAGTAGGGCTATTATAATAAAGCCTAACTAATAAGGTATTAAACTAATATCTAAGGTATAAAGTTAGGAATAGCTTTATATTATAATATTATATAATAAATTATCCTCCCTCTATAACTACTTATCTCTAAGTAGGAGATTTAAATAGTTAGTAGGCTTATATAGTATAAATAGACTAAATCCTAAAGCTATAGTCCTTATATAAGTAAAGTAAATAAAGAGGGTTATACTATAGAAGCAAGAGCTTTCTTTATTTATATCCTCTACCTTATATTACTATCTTTATTTTAATACTCTTCTATCTTCTCTCTTCTACCTCTTATTATTACTCTTTCTTTATTATATTATCTATATTTTATTTACTATACCTTCTTACCTTTATACTATCTATATAATACTAATTATACCGAAGTATTTTTAGTATATATATTACCTATAGACCGCTATCGGGTCTTTAGATAGTCTATCCCTAATTATAGATACCTCTCTATTAATTAATTATATCTTAGATACTTTAGTATCTATCCTATATTACTAGTATTCTACCTAGAATACTATATATTCTACTATAGGTTTTACTAGGCTTTCTACTAGGTTTTATATTAACTTCTTCTTAGTCTACTACTACTATATTAGGTAATATCTATAATCTATCTAATATTTTAGTATAGGCTAAAAAACTATTCTAGGATAATATAGTAGTAAAGATAAAGACTAGCGAGTTAGGAGTCTAGCCTTATAACTTAGATATTTATTTAGAGATTACTAAGGCTTTATAGGATCTTTACTAACGTAATTCACTAGTGGGTGGAACACACTAATAGGTGGAACACCCCATCTAAAACGCGCTTCCCACGCGTCACCTACTATCTTCCACCACACACCATGCCACCAAAACGCTCTATAAAACGTTCAAAATCGCTAGATAGGGAAGGTAGGATCCTATTAGCAGTTGCTGCTATTTAGAAGGATTCAACCCTATCTATTCGCAAAGCAGCAGCTATTTATAATGTGCCTATCACTACACTATACTATCGGATCAAAGGAATGCCAAATCGCGAGGATACACGATTACTACGTCTTAAATTAATATAAGAAGAAGAGGATTCGCTTTACTAGTAGATACTATCGCTTGATACGCGTGGTGCTTCCCCTAGGCCTTCGTATATTAGAGATATAGCAAATCTTCTACTAGCAGCGCGTAGTTATATCTTCCCTCCTCTCCTACCTCCTAATATAGGTGTTAACTAGGTAACACGCTATATTAAACGTCGGCTAGAGCTTTGTACACGATTCTCTAGACGCTACGACTATTAACGTGCGTAAAACGAAGACCCTACTAGCCTACGCGCGTAGTTTAGGCTAGTAGAGCGTACGATTAATAAAAACGGGATCCTTCCTAACGATATCTATAACTTTGATAAAATAGGCTTTGCAATAGGCTTAATATCTACTACTAGAATCGTTACACGGAAGGATCTATACGGTCGGAAGCCTCTATTATAACCTGGAAATCGGGAGTAAGTAATAGTAATTGAATCTATATTAGCAACCGGCTACTTGCTTCCGCCGTGTATAGTATTTAAAGGGAAGGTTTAGATTGCTAGCTAATTTAATAACCTACCGAAAGACTAGCGAATCGAAGTATTACCGAATAGTTAGACTACCGATAATATAGGCCTATATTAGCTAGAGAAGCTATTTATACTAGCAACTACTAGTCGTACGTAAGGCAAATATCGCTTGTTAATACTAGTGTTACGCGCTGCTAACTGGTTAACGTAATATGTGCGTTATCGTAACGTACCTCTCTCGTAATCTCCGACGATCTATCTCGCAATCGTACCGTTGCCTACTCTAGCCTTACACGGACTCGGATCTATAGAGTAGACCGAAGACGTATATAGTTAAAGGGCGCCTAGTTAGTCGACTAAGTAGTTATGTGATAACTACTAAGTATTCCTCCTAGTTAGAGTATATCCTTATATTATACCGTGAGGGTATTACGTCTCTTAAAGATAGTCGAATGTTAAGTGTAATTTGTTAAGTAATAAATATAGCTTATAGTAATAATATATAAACTAACGCGAAGAACTAAATATATATAGGTGAATAAGCGTCCTTATATATCTAATCCTTCCGTTGTTCTGTTAGGACCTTTCCTATTAACAGTTAGGTCCGTTCCGTTGAACGGAACGGATTATTATATAATCCTATACTTAGGTATTATAGTCTAAGTATCTCGATAGATTATTTAGTAGAATCTATCTAACCGCCTTATTACTAAACTAATTAGTTTAGGCGCGTCTATAATTAGTATCCTAGGGGTAGGTCTATAATATTACCTCCCCCTCTTCCTAGTCTTTCGTCCTTGGAAGATATAAGTAGTCGTGAGTCCCCCTTATCAGCGATCTTCCCTTTAGTAATATTCCCTAACTATATCTTCGTTAGGTATTACTAACTATAAGCTTTATTAGCTTGTTAAACACGAGAGTTTTAAGTCTCTTATTCCCTACCTTTATTATACTCGCTTATACTACGTTTATATTCGTTCCGACTATTCGAAGAACTATTCTTACTATATCCGTGCTAGTTATAGTATTAAGTATAAAATACTATTAGAGTTATTTAGTAATACCGAGTAGCGTCGCTTACTAGCTTTATAAAGTAAAATCGATAAGAAGGAGGAGCTTATCCTAGCTAAACTCCTTCGTCTCTGAAAGTAAAAGTACTTATTAAAAAAGTAAGTAGGTAATTTTATCGCTCGTAAATATAAAGATATTACTAAGCTCGAGGAACTTAAGCGTTACGAAAAGGAAGAGCTAGAGCGTCTTAAAAAGGAATATATCGAGGCCTCTACTCTTAATAATCGTAGAGTAGAGTCTAGTGCTACTACTAGATATAACGATACTACTCTTTCTACGAACTATTAGGTTCTTATAGCGACTTCCGACCTTCCTAGTTTATCGTAAGTCCTTAGATCTTCCGATTTTTCTTAGGATAATCTAGACGCTTTCTTATAGCCTCTTAGTTATAGTTCTATTTCTAGTAAAACTATCCTATTAATAATTAGTAAGCTATTAGGTTCTCGATAGGTTCCTATATATTATTATTAGTATCGTATCCTTTCTACTTAACGAGGTAGTAGTATTTTCTATTAATTCGTTTCTTGTCTAGTATTTCTTCTACTTCGAATTCTTTATTAAGTTCGATTTCTTCTCCTTCTTTATCGTATTAAGCGTTTTTAGGTACTAGTTCTAGTAACGATATATAGAATATTAGATATATCTTTTTTATTCTTTCTAGTAGTTTTAATCGAAAGTTTACTTTACTAATTTTTTCCTTAATTTTATATAGTCTAATTCGTAGGTAATCGAGTTTTACGCTTAGTTATTTTATTTTAATATTATATTTTAGGAGATAAACCTTCTCTCCCTTTTTTAGATTAGGTCCCTCTAATCTACCTTTATTATAATAGAGTACTATCCTATTACTAAGGAACTCTATATCTTAGTATAGCTATAGATATAGCTACTTTAGTTCCTTTACTATTAACTAGGCTTCTTCCGCGATAGGGTAATTTCTAATTAATTCTCCGATTATTATTAGATTTCTTCTATAATTTACGAAGAATAGAGTTTCTCTAGTTATTATATTAACCGCGTTATTATATATAAACTAGGCTAATAGTAATAGTGTAACCTAGTTATCTTAAATATAGTTTATATTTATTTATAGATATTACTTAAGTATCTAATTTACTCTTTCTATCTATCTATTTATTTATAGATAATAAGTAGTAGAGAGTCTATACTCTACTCTAATTAAATCTATTAATAATTACTAGAATTTCGATATAAAAAGCTTATCTCTATTACTCGTAATCCTTTTTAGTATTCTATACTTTGAAAATACTTCTTTTAATAAGATTTACGCTAATTATACTACGCTAATTATCTCTATAGTTAGGATTATATAGATATACTTTATAAGTCTATCTACTACTACTAGGATTATATCCTATTCTTAGCTTTTTAGTAGCTTAGTAATAAAATCTATTATTATCTATTCCTATAGTTTAGTTAGTATTTTACTCTTTTATAATATTCTATAGGGTACGTACCTTATAGGTTTATTTTATTAATATATTTCGTATCTTTAGATATATCCTATAACCTTTCGTCGTAGGTTAGGTATAAAGTAGTTCTATAATATTTATTCTATTATCTTTTCTATCCCCGTATATCCTCTTATAGGGTTATCGTGATATTATTTAATTACTTCTCTTCGTAGTATTACTAGAATATATATTAGTCTATACGTTAGGACTAATCCTTTATCTATCTAGATAAGGTTTCCCTTTCCTAGCTTTATAAGCTTACTAATTATTTCGTTACTCCTAGTTACTTATATAAGCTATTATATCTATTTAGATTCTTATACTTTACTTATTATAGCGAGTATTTAGTAGTTATATACTAAATATCCTTCTTTATTAGTTTTAAATACTATATATTCTACTAGTCCGACTCCTTCTTAGTAGTCCGGTCTTCTACTTAGAGTATCTACTTAGCTATTAGCTATTCCCTTATAATATTCGATCCTATAGTTATAACTTACTAGGACTTCTACCTATCGAACTTATCGTCTTATAAGTTCTTTAGTCGTAGTAAAATATATTAGGTTCTTATAATCTAACTTTACTACTACTTAATATTTTACCCCTTCTAGGTAGTATCTCTATACTTTAAACGTAGAAACTATCGCTAATAGTTCCTTATTATAGATATTATAGTTAAGCTCTATAGGGCTTATTTTTCGTAACTAGAAAGTAACTAGTTTTAGGTCCTTACCTTCTTTATTTATAGGTTAGAGTAATCTTACTCCTAGCGTATAATCTAATACGTCTATTTCGACTATAATTAGTTTCTCTTTATTAAATATCTTTATAATTTATTATTTTATAAAGATTTCTTTTAATTCGTTAAATACTTTCTCTACTTCGGGCGTCTAGGCCTATTAGGTATCCTTCTTAGTTAACTTATTTAGGTTAACTATAATCTTTCTAAATCCCTTAATAGATTATTAGTAGTAGTTATATAGGCCTAGGAACTACTAAACTTCTTTTATATTCCGTAGTATAGGCTATTCGGTAATACTTCTTACCTTCTCTTCCTCTATACTAAACTCTTCCTTAGTAATTATATATCCTAGGAATCCGGTTTCCTATACGTAGAACTTATATTTAGATAGCTTAAGGTAGACCTTAGCGTCTAATAACTATCTTAATACTATCTTATTATATTTAATATATTCCTCTAGGGTTTATAAGAATACTAGAATATCGTCTAAGTAGGCGATAATAAATATATTAAGGTATTCCTTTAATATATCTATAATAAATCGTTAGAATAATACTAGTACGTTAGTAAGCCTAAATAGTATTACTAAGTATTCGAATAGACTATAGTAGTATCTAAATACTATCTTCTATTTATCTCCTATAATTCTAATTTAGTTATAAGTATTAGCTATATTATATTTTATAAAGTATTTTATACCTACGAGTATATCTTAAATCTCTTAAATTAGTAGTAATAGGTATCGATCTTTCTTTATAACTCTATTAAGTTATCGGTAGTCTACGTATAGTCTTAGCGATCTATCCTTCTTCTTAATAAATAAGATAGGAGATCTAGCTAATAATTTCGATAGTCGAATATAACCTTTCCTTAGGTTTTCGTCGATATATTCCTTTAGCGTCTATCGCTCTTTTTCGGATAACTAGTATATTTTTAAATATTATAGTTTTATATTAGGTACTATAAGTCTAATTTTATAGTTAAATAGTCCTCTCTCTAGTAGCTTACCCTCTAGTAGTAGCTCGAAGATTATTCTAAATCTTTATATTCTACTAGTATAATTAGTTCCTCCTTAGTTATATATAAGGCCTTCGATTTATAGTCGATTATAACGTAGTCTCGTAGTTTATTATCTATTATATCGAGTCTCTATTCTATTATAAGGAATACGCTAATATCTATCGCGCTACGCTTCCTCTATGCCCTACCTCTAGGCTAAGATTTACCTTTTTCTAAATAGGGATCTTGATAGGTACCTACTTTCCCTAGGCTAGGTCCTCTCTATTTCTTCTTTTACTATTATTACTCTTCTTAGGAGACTCCCGACTAGATCTAGCTAGTCCTATAGTATTCGTAGTTATCGAAATCGATTACTTTAGTATTCTAATCTATAGTAGGGTTATATTTCCTTAACTATAGTATCCCTAGAATAATATTATACTTTCTAACTAAAATAATATTAAAGTTAATTATTTCTAGGTATTATCTAATAATTATTATTATAGGTCTATATTTATTCTTAATAGGTAATCCTAGTTTTTCTCTATTAAGACCTATTATTAGTATAAAGTCTTATTTTCTAATCGTATTAATATTATTCTACTAGTAGTATCTTAGGCTTATAAAGTTTCCTACTATCTCTAAGTCTATTATAACTCTTATAGTTCGGTAGTTTAGGTTTACTTCGATAACCTAATATTTACCCTATATTATTACTACTAGTTACTATATCTTTATCCTCTAGTTTCCTATCTAGAGTCCCGCGAATTTTCCTTTCTATTATAGCTTACTTATCTATTTATAGGGTTTAGGGTCGACGCCCTAGTCGAGTTTCCCTTATATATAGATCCTATAGTTATCGTCGTAATACTCTATCGTTACTCGCTTATAGTATTTAGGGTATCGAGTATACCCGATATATACGTACTTAGGATTAGTATATAGATATCTTCCTAGATAACGCGCTATAAGTTTATCGGCTATCTATTATAGATTTTTAATTTTATCTCTAATACTAGCGATACTTTCTAAAGCTACTTACTTAATATTATTCTTACTTTCTTCGTCGAGTATTTACTTAGCCTTTAGTTTATACTTCTTAAGACTTTCTATATCTTCTTCGCTCGTTTTATTAGTAGTTATAGGGAATTCTTAAGGTATCTTAGAGATTTCCTATAGTAAAGGTATTCTAATAGATCTTACTACCTAATCGGTAATATCCTCTACGCTATTATCCTCTAGTTCGCTATTCTATAGGGATAACTCTTAGGTCTACTCTAGCTCTTATATAGTACTTCCTTTAATAGATAGGAATCGTTCCTCTATCTCTTTACTTATAAGCGCCTCTTCTCGCTTTAGTAGAATTAGTAGTTTCGTAGACGAGCTTCCTTACTCTAGTCTCTCTTTCTTAAGAAGGTTTTTAAGTTTCGCGATTTCTTATTTCTCTATATTAACTACTTCTATCTAGTCTTACTATATCTATATTTCGGCTTCCTAGATAGAGGCGTTTAGTCCTAATCCTCTATTTTATAGTATATATTATTATAATTTTCTCTTTATTATCGTTTTTAGCTTAGTAAGCTAAGAATCTCTAAATAGTTAGTTAAAGTCTAGATCTTATAACGTTATAGTAACCTATATCTTAGATACCTCGATCTCCTTATTAAGTAATTACTTAATCTATTACTTAGCCTACGCTCGTTATATATTTTCTTATACTAGTTCTATAATCTCTCTTATTTTACTTAGATTTAGGTTAGTTCCGCCTTAAAGTATTCTTTCTTACTATTCTAGTATTAACTTCTTAAAGAGTTATTCGTATTATTTTATAGGTTATAATTCCCTTTAACTTTATTCGTATTCTTAGGCTATTATCTACTACTATCTCTAATCTTTATTACTAGTAGCTCGGAGTTCTTATACTCGGATACCTATAGTATTATATCCGCCTCGATTATCGGATATTACTCTTAGCTATTAGGTCCTTCCTTAGCCCTTATACTAGTTTTCTCTTAGCTTATTACCCTAACTACGCTACTCTAGATAGTCCTTAATATAGTATCCCGGTTTCCCGTATTTAAAGTATAGGTTTTTCTCTTTCCTATCTACTTATTCTTTACTTAGGAGTCTCGCTACGTCGAGCTCTATTAGTTGTAGTCTATAGGGGTCTTCCCTTTTTAGCCTATATAACTATTAGTAACTTAGCCTACTCCGACCTTATCTCTATATATTAACTTCTCGTTTCTACGCTTATCGGTCGTAATATCGATTATCGATCCTAATAGCGGCTTTAATTAACTTATTTAAGTCCTCGATAGGGTCTATTCGTGCTAGTTCGTCCTTAACGTATAATTTAAGTCTATTATTATAGTATAGAATTAGCGCGTAGTTATCCTATCCTAGTACTACTACGTACTATATAAATTTAGCTATATAGGCTAAAGTCGAATTAATTTATTATAGTTTTCATAGTTTCTATTTAGTAGCTTTCTTTATATTAATATCGCTAAATATCTTCTTAAGATATTTCTTAAACTAGGCGTAGTAGGAGAATATTATTATAGTAGTTCCTACCTACTTACTCCTATCCTTCTTATAGTATTCTCTTATATATAGCTCGATCTACTTCTAAGCCTTCCTCTTAAGGTAAGTTAATATAAAAATTACCTTACTAGGTTCTATAGGTAGCCTTCCTTTATTTATATAGATATATATATATCTATCTATATTAGGAACCCCTATAACTTAGTATAGTCTCTATTAAATAGTTCCGCTTTAGGAAGCGTAAGGGTTATATTAGCGGCGCCTAGTAGGACTAGTACTATAACTTATATATTAAGCTATTCGAGGTAATCTTTAGTATTAGCCCTAAAAGCGTTTAGCTATTCTATAAGGATTTCGATACTCTTCTTAAGCTAGGCGATCTATTCGTCTTACTCGTTATCCGAGTCCGGGTCTAGTACCTATAACTAGGTAGTCGGTAGCACTAGTACCTTCTTATTATAACTATCTACTAGAGCTATAATACTTAAATTATAGTTTAATAGATAGGACGTTAATTATATTACGCGCTACTAACTAGTTAACGTAATATATACGTTATTATAACGTACCTCTCTCGTAATCTCCGACGATCTATCTCGTAATCGTACCGTTACCTACTCTAGCCTTATATAGACTCGGATCTATAGAGTAGACCGAAGACGTATATAGTTAAAGGGCGCCTAGTTAGTCGACTAAGTAGTTATATAATAACTACTAAGTATTCCTCCTAGTTAGAGTATATCCTTATATTATACTATAAGGGTATTACGTCTCTTAAAGATAGTCGAATATTAAGTATAATTTATTAAGTAACAAATATAGCTCGTAGTAATAATATATAAACTAACGCGAAGAACTAAATATATATAGGTAAATAAGCGTCCTTATATATCCAATCCTTCCGTTGTTCTGTCAGGACCTTTCCTATTAATAGTCAGGTCCGTTCTGTTAAACGGAACGGATTATCACGTGATCCTATGCTTAGGTATTATAGTCTAAGCATCTCGATAGATTATTCGGCAGAATCTATCTGACCGCCTTGTTACTGAACTGATTGGTTCAGGCGCGTCCATAATTAGCATCCTAGGGGTAGGTCTGTAACAACTAGATAGTTATAGAAGCTATCTAACACTATAATTCGACTAAATCTGCTAGCAAAATAACGTTATACTACTCTGTATACCGCCGTATTCGTTATATCTTCTATAGCTGCTAGATATAGGATATTTTGCTATCCTAAAGCGCTTATACGGTCGCTTAATCGAGGCCTAAGCTCGCCTAGGATATAACTATATCGACAAGCTCGACTTCCTAGAATCCTATACACTAGCACGCTAGGAAGCCTTCCTACCTAGCACTATACAATCAAGCTTCGCCAGCGCTAGCCTAGTTCTGCTAGATACCGAGCGAGTCCTATCGAAGCTTATATCATATGATATTGCAACATGAAGCTATTCCCAACTTCACGCCTCAGGTGTCAACTCGACACCTTATCGGTCAGGCTTCGTCATGACAGCCCCACGTCTCCCTAACAAGGATGCATAACCTACAAGACCCTAAGGGTTCGGTGCCCTTCCATTAGGGATTCGTGAACCCCTCTTCTCTATAACCTTTGCTTATCTCTGACACATAGGGGCCACGTCAGACCGCATATTATAATGTGATCCATCGTCTTTGCTTGGTCATATAGGAAAAGTGTTGAAGCTTGTACATAAATTGAGGATTTTAGAGAGATCCATGATAGCAAGAAACAGTGTTTTGCTTTCCTTACTTGACGTTTATCTTCCTACCTAGTCGACAGGCTTTCTACCCTGTACAAGTAGTTATTCTCTAACAGCTTAATATATCGCTTCGAACACCTATACCTCCTACTACTAGTAGGCCTAGTAGTAGGAGTAGCGCTTTCGTGCCTACTACGCTATATACGATTAAGCAGCTTAGCAAGCAAGCTTTATCTATCAAAGCTCTACTATATAGGCGCTCACAGTCGCCAGGAAGCCCTATAGAGAGAGCGCTAGATCAATTAATCAAAGGCACTGAACTAGCGTTTCATAACACTGTTTTACAAGCGGAAGAGATTCGGCAACTATATAGATTCAACGAGAAGAAACGTTAAAAGCGCACACGGTCTAATCGCTAGATATCTAGGCAGCAAGATCCTACGGTCGGCGAATCTATATCTCTAGTTTCAACGTTACCAGCAAGCGTTAAAGCTATTCAGAACGATAATGCAGAGCTTGCTCAGCAGCCTACCGAGGGCGCTAAGCCTACTACTAAGCGTATGTTTCGGTGTTCCGGATGTAATATAGTAGGGCATAAGATTACTCAGTGCCCTAGCAAATAGTTGAATTAAATATATGGCGTTTTGGTAGAAAAATAGTGTTTTCAAAAAGTAGTGGTTGGTAGGGTGTTCTACTCATTGGTGTGTTCCACCCACTAGTGAATTACGTTACGTCTTTAATAGTACTAAGTAGGCTTACTACTACGAATACTTTCTTACTAGTACTAAGGGTATTATAAAGATAAGTTTCTCTATAAAGAATAAGTAGTACTAGTTTAGTTAGATTCTTATTATATTTTTAGTAGTATTCTACTACTACTTACTAGGATACTATTACTACTTATTAATATAACCTTTCTTCTATTCTTCCTTCTCCTAATAGTTCTTCTACTCGAAGAAACTACTCTATCTTCTTCCTAGAGATAATAGATATATATTCTAGGCTTAGGTAAAACTAGTATTCTATTATAGGATTTTATCTACTATTTATAAAGATTAGAAGGCTTATCTAGATAACTATCTAGATAATATAGAGAATTATAACTCTAAGAACCTTACCTCTAATAATAAGCTAGACATAGTAATAGCTAGTATTATATAGAGTTTCCTATTTATCTCTAAGAATATTTAAGCTTAGGTATAGTAAGTATTAGGATAGTTTTTTATTTCTATAGGCTTTTAGTAGTAGTTTATTTATTTATCTTTAACTATTTTTAATATATAATAATTATATATTTAGAACTTCCTTTTATTTCTTTACGTTCTATAAGCTTATATTAATCCTATAGCGTTTCCTATATTATCCTAGGATACCTATTAATTATATTTAGAAAGCTAGTCTTTCTATTTAATAAGGAAATAAGGTTCTTTCCTAATTAATTTCTCTTTATATATTTCTTCGACTTGATACTTATTATTATCCTGTAATTCTAGTATTAGTAGTCTTTTATTATCCTCTCTACTTAGTTTTCTCTAAGGTTCTAGGAGGGATATATAAAAAGATATTATAGATATAGTTATACTACTAAGGTAAGCTTAGATAGTAAGCTTATTTACTAATAGATTATAGGATCCTAAAAGGGCTAATAAAGTAGAGTACTAGCTTTCTACTCTCTTTTAGTTCAAGATATTTAGTAGAAAGACTAACTAGGTCTTTTCTTTTAAACTATATTAGTTTATAGGTTTAGTTATGATACTTTATTATAGTTTTAGCTACTTTTCGCTAGTATTCCTATAAGTTCTATTAAAGAGCTTTAAGTTTCTTAATTCTTATAGATACTACTAGGATCTTCTAGTAATATATTTTACTCTTAAAACGCTAGTAGAAATCTAGTAAGTAGCTAAGTAATATCTAGAAGGGTAATATCTTAGTTATTATTTTTACTATATTATTATATATAAACTCTATATTCTTTAATAGTAGTAGCTAGAGTACCTAGTTTTCTACTATAAAGTATTATAGGTAATATTTAACTATTTAGTTTATTCTTTCTATTTAGCTATCTATTTATAGATAAAAAGCTATCAAAAGTCTAAGCTAAACCTAGGATTAATAATATAATTTTAACTAGAATTTACTAGTAATAATAATCCTTAATTAGATATAATACTCTCTAGAGACCTAAACTATAATTTAACTTTATTATAGAAGAGGTCTATAAGTTCTATAGTAGTAATTATTAATAAAATAGCGAGGAATAGTAACTATTTTATAAACCTATTAATAATAATAAGGATTATATTAATATATTTACTATTATATAGTAATAATAGGAGACCTATAATAAAGTCTATTAATAATTTAGTGAAAGGTCTTACTAGGATTTATAAGGATTTAAGTTCTCTATAAGATTTATATCTTTTTACTATAATATCTTAGTAGACTTAATAATCCTATATATACTTAGTAATATCTTAGTAGAGATTTAGTAAGTAATATTTCCTTTATATTAGCTTAAAGGTTCTATTCTAGCTAAAGTAGCTAGTAAGATAGTTATTATAATAAATACTTAATAATATAGTTCTAAGATTACTTCCTATTAGGATATATATACGTTCTTTAAATTATAAGAGACTATTAAGTCTAATACTCTAGCTTTTTTATCCTAGAGCTTTCTACTTAATAGTAGCCTTTTAGTACTAGGTCTCTAAGTCTTCTTCTTAAAGTCGCCTATATAAGTTCTTAAGATCTATATCTACTTCTATAGAGTATACCTATTTAGAAGTATAAGCTAACTATATTTATATATTAAAAAGAAAGTACGCTTACCTAAGCTTTCTCTAATAAGTTATACTAATTAATTTAATACTATCTTTATTTTCTATAAAGTATAGGGAAAGTAAGGTAAGTTTATAGTTAATAACTAGACCCTAGTAGTATAGTAATTAGTTATCTATACTTTACTAGCTAATTATTAGGTTAATAGTAAGATTAAGTTAACCTTTATAAGGTTACTTAGTAGCTATCGCTAAGAAGATCTATCTATATAATTATATTTCCCTACTTAATATTTTATTATAAAGTTAAAGAGGGTAAAGCTTAAGTACTATCTAGCTTACCTTTCATTAAGTTTTCCTTATTTTATAAAGATTTATAGATTTATATAATCTAAATATACTTTAATAGGAAATATACTATCTTCTAGATAGTACTACTAATATTTAAATAAATAAATAATAGCGAATAGTTCCTAATCCGGCGTCCTATATAGGATTTCGGTACTAGAGAACTTATATAACTAAAAAGCTACTAGATACTAAATATCTTAGTTATCCTATTAGGATAGAATTCCTACTATTATACTATTTAATATATCTATTTCTAACCTTATTATTTTAGTAGATTAAAGAACTAAAGAAGTAGTACTAACTAAAAAGCCGCGATTAGGTAACGAAATACTACTCTTTTATTAAGGTTTAGCTTTACTTAACCTAGTCTTCGCCTATTCTTACTCTCTTTTAATAGATTAATAAGAAGTAAAGCGATATAGAAGTAGTTCCTAATAAATCTATAGTAGAAGTTATAGAATCTAAGGAAAACCTAGATATCTCTATACGATTTTAGTAATTCCTATAAAATAATATTAGTAACTTAGCTAAGGTCTATCGATATACCTTTTAGGGATATAATAAAACTAAGAAATTTAACTTATTCTATATAGAATATATACTTACGAAGTTTCGTATATAGTTCTCTATCTTATAATTATTAAAGGACCTCTTATAGATAATTTATATACGTAGTATAGTTAGGTAAAAAGACTAAGATATTATTAAGTTAGGCTACTATATAGGTATTAAGAAGCCTATATAATATAGTATAAATATAATTCTAAAAGGTTATAGGCGTATTAGTTAGGCTAAAAGATATAACTATATATTTAAAATACCTATAGCGTATATAGAAGGTAGTTTTCTATTTATCTTCTTCCTTAATACGGATATAATAGTAAGTATCCTAGATATGAATCTTACTAAAGATCTTTAATCTAGTAAGCTAGTCTAAAATCTCTAAAATTAGGAAGTAAAAGGTAATAATTCTTAATTAAAATCTTATTAAGATCCTAGTAGTCGATATAAAGATATAGCTCTCTATCTATTTAAGGAATAAATAGGATAGGAGCTTCTATAGGGCTCTTTAATTCGCGGATCTAGCTATTTATAAAGTTTTCGTTAATATATTAGTATAGCTCTATAAGCTCTTTTTATAATAAAGGATAGATAGGGCTATATAGTACCTTAGCGTTAGGAAGAAGGTTAATTATATAGTCGTATTCGCTTAATAAAGGTAGAGTCTTTAAATTCTATAAGGAGAAGATATTATAAAAGTCTATAAGTTCGTTTAGGAGTCGATAGAGGTCTAGTATAGGTTTATTTCTATTATAATCTATTAGTAACTATATTTCTTTATATATTTTAACTATAGTAAAGATATATATATAATTCCTAGTTACCTTATTAAATTATTCTAGTAAAAGTATCTTAATTAAAGAGGTTCTAAACTACTAAAGGCTAATTTTTCCTATAATATAGATACTAAGATTATAAATAGTAGTTATTAATAGGAGTAGTAGGCTTCTACTAAGTCGTAGATCTTAGTTAATAGCTATATATATATAGTTAAATTAGTAGGTTATCCTTCTTAAATTAGTAGTAGTTAGTAGGATATTCTATATACTATAGGTAGGTATTTTATATTAGTTAACTACGTAGATTAAGGGTTTAGTAAGCTTAGTCGCTTCTAGCTAATAGGTTTTAATAAATATATAGCTAATAAGATTAACTTCTACTCTACTACCTAGATCTATATAGGTTTTAATATTATTTCGGATAGTAATTAAAATATAGAATTAAGTTTAGGTTCCTACTAAGAAAGATAGAGATAAAGATATAGGGTCTACTCTATCTCTAGGACTTTTCTCTACTATACTATCTAAACTATTACTAGTTTAGAGTCTTAACCCCTAGGATAGTAGAGTAAGTAGTACTCTTTACGTCTATATTTAAAATATTAGGTTCGTTTTCTATCTTCCCTAATATAATTAAGTCTTCCTTATAGAGATAAATAATCCTTTAGATTTATGATTTTAGGTTCTCTTATCTTAGGAATTTTCTCTATTAGCTGTAGATTTAAAGGCTATAGAAGATATTAATTATTTTTATAGGGGTTTTATTAAGTTATTAGTTTATTTTCTTTTATATATCTATTCTAATTTTTCTAGATTCTAGAAGTAGTAGGTAATATTAATTATATCTTTATAGGATTCTAGAAGTTTAATTATATATCGCTAAATAGTTATTTATAGATTATACTATAGCTTAGTAAAATAGGAAAGTACTCTTTCTTTCTTAGCTAACTATAGAAAATACTATTTAAGAGTATCTAGTTTATATATAGAACTCTCTAGGATTCTTATCTTTTCGCTAAAAAACCTTTTCTAGCTATCCTATTATCTCTAATTCTAGGCTTATAGGATTTTCAATTAGAGTAAAGGTCTATTCCTTAAAGTAGAGCTAATCTTCCTTTATATTATATTAGAAGATTAGAGCTTTTTCTTCGATATATCGATACTATCTCTACCTATATATTTAATCTATATAGCTAATCGCTCCTAGGATCCGAGTTTAGTTATTATAATATTTCTTAGAGGCTCTTTTAAATATTTATTATAGGTTAACAAGCTACTTCTAATATTATTAAAGTAAGGAATTAAGTATAAATTTTAGATCTTTAAATTTAATTTCTCTATCTAAAGATTTATAGAGATTTTAGCTAGGATTTATAGAGGATTCTTAATTACTCTATAGTATAACCTAAGATTTTAGGATCTCTACTTACTTCTATAGCTCTTTAAGCTTCTATAGTTTTTTAATAGTATCCTAGGTTACTTAGAGTCTAGTATTAAGGTTAGTTAGTACTATCTATTACTCTATAGATAGGCTTAGAGGGTTAGCTATCTCTTCCTATTAAAGAAGTAGAGCGAGTTCTTAGCGCTATCCTCCTAGGTAATTAAAACTAGAAAAAATAGAAATTATTAGAGAATAACTGCTTATATAGGGTAGAAAGCCTATCGACTAGGTAGGAAGATAAACGTTAAGGAAAGTAAAATACTATTTCTTACTATTATAGATCTCTCTATAATCCTTAATTTATATACAAGCTTTAACACTCTTCTATATAACTAAAGCAAAGACGATAGATTATATTATAATATACAGTCTAACGTAGCCTATATATAATAGAGGTAAGTAAAGGCTATAGGGAAGAGGGGGTCCACAAATCCCTAATAGAAGGGCACCAAACCCTTAGGGCCTTATAGGTTATATATCTATATTAGGGAGAAGTAGGGCTATTATAACGAAGCCTGACCGATAAGGTGTCGAACTAATACCTAAGGTATGAAGTTAGGAATAGCTTCATATTGTAATATCATATAACAATACTATAGTAAGCGGCGATTACTATATCCTAAAGATCCGATAGGTATAGTAAGATAAAGAGTAGTCTAATCTCTTTATTTATAACGTCTATAATTAACTAGAAGCCTAAGATAAAGATATTAACGTTTATTAGCTCCGGGAATAGATTTCTAAGCGCCCTCTTACTAAATATATAGTAATAGGAGACTTTAATCTTTATTATAAGCTTTAGGATAGCCCTAATCTTAGGTAACTAGTTAAATAGGAAGCTAGATATTACAGACCCTACCCCTAGGATACTAAATATAGGCACACCTAAACTAATCAGTTTAGTAACAAGGCAGTCAGAGAAGATTCTGCTAGGAATCTATAGAGAAACTTAGGTAATAATACCTAAGGTTACTTGACTCGACTTATTAGCGATAAGCCGAGACTTGTCGGGCGATAAGCCTAGAAGAGATTAGTGATAAGTTCCGTACTTATTAGTAATAAGAAGGACTAGATATATAAGGATACTCGTTTACCTATTATATTTAGTTCTTCGCGTTAATTTATATATTATTACTTATAGTTATACTTAAGCTTAACAATCGACTATCTTGAGTAACGTAGTATTCCTATAGTATATTATAAGGATATATACTATAACTAGGAGGAATACTTAGTAGTTATCTTATAACTACTTTGTTAACTAACTAGGCGCTCTTTAACTATATACGTCTTTAGTCTACTCTATAGATCCGAGCCTATATAAGGCTAGAGTAGGTAATAGTATAATTACGAGATAGATCGTCGGAGATTATAAAGAGGTACGTTACGATAATATATATTTTACGTTAACTAGTTAGTAGCGCGTAATATAATTAACGCCCTATCTATTATACTATAACTATAATATTATAGTACTAAATAATAGTACTAGTAATATATCGTAGTAATTAGCTAATTAGCTACTACTACTAAGTAATACTTAGTTAATATCGATAGTTAAGTAGCTAAGAGATAAGCTATATAACCGAGAGTTTAGCCGACTAGCAACTACTATAAAGCTACCTAAGCCTAACTTTTACGAAGGCGAATAAACTAAACTTCGAGGGTTCCTAATATAGATAGATATATAACTACGTATTATTAAATATAAATATAAAGCTAATACAGTAATCTATATATTAACTTACCTATATAGTAGAGCGTTTAACTAGTTTAAACCCTATATCTAAGAATTTAATAAGAAAAGCTAGTAGGATTAAGGAGAAACTACGAAGGAACTATTTATATTATACGTAGTATTTAAAAAGAAACTTAAATAAACCTTTAGGGATATTAACGCCTAAAGGACTACTAGGAGAAGACTCGATAGACTAAAATAGACTAGGTTAGCTAGCGGATATATAGCTAAATTTATATAAATTATATCCTATCTTAACTAGGATAAAGATTCGTATATATAGTAATTCGAAAAAGGACTTAAAGACGATATTAAAGATAAACTTATAAGAATTAATATACCTAATAAGCTATATAAATTAATCGAGTTAGCGGTAAAGTTCGATAACTACTTATATAAATAAAGACTATAGTATAGAGTAGCGTATTTAGGAGGATAGTAGAGATACCCCTAATACTATTACTAAGAGGGTAGATAAGGATAAGCTAAGGTCTAGGGAATACGACTAATAGAGCTTAATATAGCGAGACTTCTAAGTAGAGAGTAAGTAGATAGGAAAGAGAAAAACCTAT
This sequence comes from Penicillium macrosclerotiorum, assembly GCF_028827735.1. Lineage (NCBI taxonomy): Eukaryota > Fungi > Ascomycota > Eurotiomycetes > Eurotiales > Aspergillaceae > Penicillium > Penicillium macrosclerotiorum. Next base: position 3,563,642 of record NW_026643083.1, on the reverse strand, counting down.
ACTTTAAGTACGGAAAACTAGGATACTATTTAAGGACTACCTAGAGTAGTATAGTTAGGATAATAAGCTAAGAGAGAGCTAGTATTAGGGCTAGAGGAGGACCTAATAGCTAAGAGTAATATCTAATAATTAAGGCGGATATAATACTATAGGTATCTAAGTATAGGAACTCCGAGCTACTAGTAATAAAGACTAAAGATAGTACTAATACGTAGTAGAAGAATATAAATAATAGTTAGATACCGAGAACTATAAATAATTAGCTAAACTAGGCTTAAGGAAGCTAGAAAGGCGCGGGAAGATAGTAACGAAGTTAATATCTAAGTAATAATAATAAATACTTAAAGGATAGACTAATCTAATATTCTTAGAGGTTAAGAAGGTAGTATAACTACTATAGAAAGAAGGGTTAGGACCTAAGAACCTCGAAATAGAACCTATATAAAAAGAAATATAGTAGGGCTAGATCGAGGTAACTAATAAAGAAATATAGAAGATAGAGTAACTTAAAGACTTTCTAAAGAAGAAAAGACTAGAGTAAGGAAGCTTATCTTAGTAATTACTAATTCCGCTAGAGCGAGAAGAAGTGCTTATAAGTAAAGAGATATAATAGAGATTTATATCTATTAAAGAAGAGACTATAGAGAGCTAAGGCTAGACTTAATATCTTATTATAAAGGATAGTAACTCTTAGAATAGTAAGAGCAAAGAGATTAATAAGTATAAGAAGATATTAAGATCTTAAATATACTCTAAGCTATAAGAAATCCTAGAGATATCTTAAGAGTTCCCTATAACTACTAACAAAATAAGTAAAGAAGATTCTAAAAGTTTTAAGGAGTATAAGCTACGAGTATAGTAGATACTCGATAAAGAAAGTAAGAACGATATTAAGTAAATAGCTTTAGAAAGTGTTACTACTATTAAAGATAAAATTAAAGAGTTATAGCGGATAGTAGATAACCTTATAATATAGTATTTATTAACGTATCTATATAATAAACCTAAGTACGTATATATTAGATATACTTAGTATCTAGATTATAGTAAGCGAGCTATAGTAGGCTACTATAACTATAACTATATAATCTATTAGAATAATAAGTACGAATAGGGATTCGACCTTAAACTACTAAACTACTAGAGTTATAATAGACTTAGGAGTAGTAGGGAACTTTATAAGCCTAAGATACTACTAGTAAAATAATATTAATATAATTAGGAAATAAGACCCTATACTAGTAGTAGGTCTTAATAGAGAAAAATTAGGATTACTTATTAAGGATAAGAGTAGACCTATAATAATAATTATTAGATAATACCTAGAAATAATTAACTTCGATATTACTTTAGTTAGAAAATATAATATTATTTTAGGAATACTATAGTTAAGGAAATATAACCTTACTATAGATTAGAACGCTAAAATAATCGATTTTAATAACTATAAATATTATAGGACTAGCTAGATCTAGTCGGGAGTCTTCTAAGAAGAATAATAATAGTAGAAGAAGAAATAGAAAGGACCTAGCCTAGGGAAAGTAGATACCTATCAAGATCCCTATTTAGAGAAAGATAAATCTTAGCCTAGAGATAGGGTATAGAGGAAACGTAGTATAATAGACGTTAGCGTATTCCTTATAATAGAATAGAGACCTAATATAATAGATAAAGAACTACGAGACTATATTATAATCGATTATAAGTCGAAGGCTTTATATATAACTAAGGAGGAACTAGCTATACTAGAAGAATACGAAGAGTTTAAAACGATCTTTAAACTACTACTAGAGGGCGAGCTACTAGAATATAGACTATTCGACTATACTATTAAGCTTATAGTACTAGACGAGTAATTAAAATACTCTAAGATATATTAACTATTAGAGAAAAAGAGAGAAATACTAAAAATATATATTAATAAAAACCTAGTAAAGAGATATATATAACTATCGAGATTATCGATAGGATCCCTGATCCTATTTATAAAAAAGAAGGATAGATTACTACGACTATATATAGATTACTAATAACTTAATAGAGTTACTAAAAAAGACCGATATCTATTACTATTAATCTAGAAGATCTAAGACTATTTATAAGGAATAAAGTACTTTACTAAGTATAATATAGCGAACGCCTATAATCGGATTCGAATTAGAAATAGAGATAAATAGAAGATAGTATTTCGATACTATTATAGATTATTCGAATATTTAGTTATACTATTTAGACTAACTAACGTACTAGTATTATTCTAACGATTTATACTTAACGTACTAAAGGGATACGTAGATATATTTATAATAGTCTACTTAGATAATATTCTAGTATTCTTAAAGATACTAGAGGAATATATTAAGTATAATAAGATAGTATTAAGGAGACTCGCGGACGCTAAGGTCTACCTTAAACTATCTAAATATAAGTTCTACGTATAGGAAACTAGGTTCCTAGGATATATAATTACTAGGGACGGATTTAGTATAGAGGAAGAGAAGATAAGGAGTATTACCGAATAGCTAATACTACGGAATATAAAGGAAGTTTAATAGTTCCTAGGCCTATATAGCTATTATTAACGATCTATTAAAGGATTCGGAAAGGTCGTAGTAGACCTTAATAAGTTAACTAAGAAAAATACCTAGTAGGAATAGATACCTAAAGCAGAGAAAATATTTAATATATTAAAGAAAATCTTTATAATATAATAAATATTAAGAATATTCGATAAGGAAAAACTAATTATAGTTAAAATAGATATATTAGACTATATATTAGGAGCACGATTACTCTAACTAGTAGATAATAACGAAAAGGATTTAAGACTAGTAGCGTTTTAGTTATAAAAAATAAGCCCTATAGAGCTTAACTACGATATCTATAATAAGGAACTATTAGTAATAGTTTCCGCGTTTAAAGTATAGAGATACTATCTAGAAGAAGTAAGATACTAAGTAGTAGTAAAGTTAGATTATAAAAACCTAATATACTTTACTATAATAAAGGAACTTCTACTTAATAAGCTTAGCGGGCACCTATACGACATTCTTAAGTACTAAGACTCTCTTAAACTAAGGAGATAGTAATCTTAGACTACTAGACTTAGTTATAGGGACTCTAGTATTCTTAGTATATGTTACAGACCCTACCCCTAGGATACTAAAAATAGACACGCCTAAACTAATAGATTCTGCAACTCGCTAGCTAAGAAGGTAAGAACGAACTTAGGCAATAATACCTAAGGTTACGTGATAATATAGCTAGGGCTATAATCGGAACATAGCCTAGGATATAAAGGACTAGATATATAAGGACGCTTATTCACCTATATATATTTAGTTCTCCGCGTTAATTTATATATTGTTACTTATAGTTACACTTAAGCTTGATAATCGACTATCTTTAGAGACGTAATACTCTTATAGTATAATAAAAGGATATATACTTAACTAGGAGGAATACTTAGTAGTTATTACCTAACTACTTCGTTAACTAACTAGGCGCCCTTTAACTATATACGTCTTCGGTCTACTCTATAGATCTAAGCCTATATAAGGCTAGAGTAGGTAATAGTACGATTACGAGATAGATCGTCGGAGATTACGAGAGAGGTATATTACGATAACGTATATTTTACGTTAACTAGTTAGTAGCGCGTAATATAATTAACGCTCTATCTATTAAACTATAATTTAAGTATTATAGCTCTAGTAGATAGCTATATTAAGAAGGTACTAGTACTACTAACTACCTAATTATAAGCTCTAGACCTAGACTCGGATAATAAGTAGAACGAATAGATCGCCTAGCTTAAGAAAAGTATTAAAATCCTTATAGAATAGCTAAACGTCTTCGGGGCTAATACTAAGAATTACCTTGAATAGCTTAATACGTAGGTTATAATACTTGTACTACTAGGCGCTATAAATTCAACTCTTACGCTATCTAAGGCTAAACTCTTTAATAGAGACTATACTAAGTTATAAGGGTTCCTAACTTAGATAGATATATATCTATATAAATAAAGGAAAATTACCTATAGAACCTAGTAAGGTAATCTTTATATTAACTTACCTTAAGAGAAAGGCTTAGGAATAGATTAAGCTATACGTAAGAGAGTACTATAAAAAGAAATAAAGCGAGTAGATAGGAATAATAACTATAATATTCTCCTACTATATGTAGTTTAAGAAATATCTTAAGAAGATATTTAGTAATATCGATACTAAAAAAGCCGCTAAATAAAAATTAAGAAAACTACGATAAATTAGCTTAATATTAGCCTATATAGCTAAATTTATATAATATATAGTAGTACTAGGATAGGATAACTACGCGCTAATTCTATATTATAATAATAAGCTTAAATTATATATTAAAGATAAGCTAGTATAAATAGATCCTATTAAGGACCTAAATAAGGTAATCGAAGCTATAGTTAGAATCGATAACTAGTATTTTAACTAATAAGCGTAGAAATAAGAAGTCGATATATAGAGATAGGGCTAATTAAGACTAAACTATAGATAATAGTATAGGCCGAAGAGGGAAGATCCCTATAGGCTACGACTAATAGAGATTAACGTAGTAAGACTTCTAAGTAGAGAGTAAGTAGAAAGAAAAGAGAAAAACCTTTACTTTAAATATACGAAACTAGGATACTATATTAAGGACTACCTAGAGTAGCGTAGTTAGAATAATAAGCTAAGAGAAAATTAGTATTATAGATAGAAGAGAACCTAATAGCTAAGAGTAATATCCGATAATCGAGGCGGATATAATACTATAGATATCTAAGTATAGGAACTCTGAGCTACTAGTAATAATAGCTAGTATAAGAGTATATATAATAACTTAGACTTATAAGAGATAAGTAACTTTCTAAGTTAGGGTTAAAGAAACTAGAAGGATATAGCCGACTATTTCGGGAAATAACTCTAAAATAATAGAGATAAATACTAGAAAACTAGATAGACCTATTACTAATAGAAGTATAGAAAATTCTTAATTTACTATAAGAAGATACTAGCGAACTAGGTAGCTTAATCTAAACTAAGCTAGAACTAGAATATAAACTAAAACCGATAGAGGAGTTACTATCGGGCTAGTTAGAAGTTACTAATATAAACTAAGAAGGGATTAGTAGACTTAAGAAATATTTATAAGAAAAATAATAAAACTAAAAGGGTATTAAGAGAAACCCTATTCTACTAGAGCGAGAGGAAGCGCTTATAAGCGAAAAGATATAATAAAAATTTCTATCTATCGATAAGGGAACTATAGAGAGTTAAGGCTAGACTTAATATCTTATCGTAAGGAATAGCAACTTATAGGATAGCGAGAGCGAAGAGACTAATAAGTACGAAAGGATATTAAGATCCTTAATATACTCTAAGCTATAGGAGATCTCTAAGATACCTTAAGAACTCCCTATATCTACTAATAAAATAAGTAAAGAAGATAGGAAAAGTTTTAAAGAGTATAAGGTATAGGCTAAATAGTTACTCGATAAAGAAAGCGAAAATAAAACTAAATAGATAGCGCTAGAAACTATTACTAATATCTAAGATAAGATTAAAACCCTATAAAGGATAGCCGACGACCTTATAAAATAGTATCTATTAATATATCTATATAATAAACCTAAGTATATCTATATAAGGTATACTTAATACCCGGATTATACTAAATAAGCTATAGTAGGCTATTATAATTATAACTATACGATCTATTAGAATAATAAGCGCGAATAAGGATTCGAGCCTAAACTACTAAAATAGATAAGTAAACTATAATAGAGACTAGAGTATTTAGAACTCTAGATTAGAGACTATAAAATTAAAATATAATATCTTATAGTAACTATATAGGGTAAATATTAGGTTATTAAAGCTAATTTAAACTACTAAACTACTAGAGTTATAATAGACTTAGAGGTAGTAGGAAACTTTATAAGTATAAGGTATTACTAATAAAATAATATTAATATAATTAGAAAATAATACCCTATACTAGTAGTAGGCCTTAATAAGAAAAAACTAGAGCTATCTATTGAAAATAAAAGTAGACCTATAATAATAATTATTAGATAATACCTTAAAATAATTAATATTAATATAATATTAGTTAGTAAATATAATATTATCTTAGGAATACTATAGTTAAGAAAATATAATCCTACTATAGACTAGAACGTCGAGATAATTAATTTTAATAACTATAAATACTATAGGACTAGCTAGATCTAGTTAGGAGTCTTCTAAGAATAATAGTAATAGTAGAAAAAGGAATAGAAAGAATCTAGCCTAGGGAAAATAGATACCTATTAAGATCCCTATTTAGAGAAAGATAAATCTTTCATGACAACCGTTATCTTATCCTCGCATCAGCAATCAAACGACGTATTCGACAACGAGCAAAACAAGCGTGGGAAGCAGCGTGGTGGAAGGAGAAGGGCGCAAGGTCAACGAAGCGCCTGATCGGAACAGCAGGGAAGAAGGATGCTCTCGATTACTAGCAGGGCCTAAGGAAAGCGACATCGTTAGTGCTGATTTAGCTGAGAACAGGCAAGATCGGGCTGTCAAGCTATCTGTCAAAAATTAACGCGCGAGACTCACTAAGATGCGGATGCGGTTTAGGCAACCAAACCGTGGCATATGTACTGCTTGAATACCCAGATCTGCAGGAGATACGTGCCACGCTAAGAAATTCCTTAGCGGAAGCAGGTGTCTCTATACAGCTCGGCACTAACGAACTGCTCCGCTAGCTTCCCGCTAGACTACACCTTGCCTAATTTATAGTATCGTTAGGCCTGCTTAATCAATTCAAGCATCTTGATCCCGTAGCATTCGGTATAGAACTAGATGTCGACGATAACAGCGCAGCCCCGAATCAAACATAAGCCTCAAGGCAGTGGTCCTATAGGACCGATAGGGTATAAAAACTAGAGCAGGGTGCTAGGAATTCAGCTTGCTCTCTTGAAATATTACCGACAAGCGAGAAGCGGTGATAGCCGCGTATAAGAAGTGGAAGAGTAGGAGTAGGAGAGCAACGTAAAATCGAGATCTAGTAATTCGGATCTGCTACTAGCAATAACAACTAGCGTCCTAATAATTCAGAACTCGGTAACACGAGCTGCTAGGGAGAGTATAGGAGCGAGGAAGGGAGTAGGATATGCATACGGACTAGTGCATATAGGATGCGGGAGTTAGCGATACGGGATACGGAGGTCGGGCGGTGAGATTCTGCTACCACATAACCTTATCATCAATCTGCAGGATAAGGCCGGCGGTGTGGTTCTGCCGGGTCTTATTATCACTCTGCAAGATAAGGCCGGCGGCAGTTTCTCCGCCCGCATATAGGAAAGCTGTGTGGATGTTGTATATTAGAAGCTGCTCGTGTTGGCAGCTATTTTGCTGAGGCCACTAGTGCATATAGCAGGTACACTCGGCGCCGCCGGGACACGCGGGATAGCCGCTAAGGCGGACCCCTTCTTTCGTTATTATTTACCTTTCCTTTGTTATTCGATTTCATCTGTTCGTTCCAGCGTTATGCTGGCCCTGCCTTGATAGCAACTTCTTATGCGCACTAGGCTGGCACTAGAAGGCGCAAATCCCTGCATAGCACCTTGTAAATAGAAGCTTCATCAGGAATAAGATTATTGATTGATGATTGAAAGATAAATCTTAGCCTAGAGATAGTATATAAAGGAAATATAGCGTAATAGACGTTAGTATATTCCTTATAATAAAATAAAGACCTAATATAATAGATAAAGAATTATAAGACTATATTATAATCGACTAGAAGTTAAAGATCTTATATATAACTAAGAAGAAACCGACTATACCGAAGGAATATAAGAATTTAAGATAATCTTCGAACTACTACTAGAGAGCGAGTTACTAGAATATAGACTATTCGACTATACTATTAAGCTTATAGTACTAGATAAGTAATTAAAATACTCTAAGATATATTAATTATTAATAAAAGAAAGAGAAATACTAAGAAAATATATCGATAAAAACCTAGTAAAGAGATATATATAATTATTAAAGTTATTAGTAGGATTCCTAATCCTATTTATAAAAAAGAAGAATAGGTTACTACGATTATATATAGACTACTAATAACTTAATAGAGTTACTAAGAAAAATTAATATCTAGTACTATTAATCTAAGAGATCTAGGACTACTTATAGGGAATAAAGTACTTTACTAAGTACGATATAGTAAATACCTATCTATAATCGGATTCGGATTAGAAAAAGAGATAAATAGAGAATAGTATTTAGGTACTATTATAGACTATTTAAATATTTAGTTATACTATTTAGACTAACTAATACGCTAGTATTATTCTAATAATTTATACTTAATATACTAAAGAGATACGTAGATATATTCGTAGTAGTCTACTTAGATAATATTCTAGTATTCTCGAAGATACTAGAGGAATATATTAAGTATAATAAGATAGTATTAAAGAGGCTTATAGACGCTAAGGTCTACCTTAAACTATCTAAGTATAAGTTCTACGTATAGGAAACTAGATTCCTAGGATATATAATTACTAAGGATAGATTTAGTATAGATAAAGAGAAGATAAGGAGTATTACTAAATAGCCTATACTATAGAATATAAAGAAAGTTTAATAGTTCCTAGGCCTATATAACTACTATTAATAATCTATCGAAGGATTTAGAAAGGTTATAGTAGACCTTAATAAATTAACTAAGAAAAATACCTAGTAGATATAGACGCCTAAGATAGAGAAAGTATTTAATACGCCAAAGGAAATCTTTATAAAATAGTAAATATTAAGAATATTAAAACTAATTATAGTTAAAATAGATATATTAGATTATATATTAGAAGTATAACTACTCTAACTAGTAGATAATAATAAAAAGGATTTAAGACTAGTAGCGTTTTAGTTATAAAAAATAAGTCCTATAGAGCTTAACTACGATATCTATAATAAGGAACTATTCACAATAGTTTCTATATTTAAAGTATAGAGATACTACCTAGAAAGAGTAAAATACTAATTAGGTAGTAGTAAAGTTAGACTATGAGAACCTAATATATTTTACTATAACTAAGGAACTTATAAGATAATAAGTTTAATAGGTAGAAGTCCTAGTAAGCTACGACTATAGAATTAAATATTATTAGGGGAAAACTAATAGTTAAGTAGATATCTTAAGTAGAAGACTAGATTACTAAGAAGAAGTTAGACTAATAGAATATACTATATTTAAAACTAATAATACGAGATATTTAGTATATAATTACTAGATACTTACTATAATAAGTAAAGTATAAGAATCTAAATAGATATAGCGACTTCTATAAGTAACTAAAGATAATAAAATAATTAATAAGCCTATAGAGTTAGGAAAAGATAATCTTACTTAAATAGATAAAGGATTAGTCCTAATATATAGACTAATATATATTCTAATAATACTACGAAAAGAAGTAATTAAGTAATACTACGATAATTCTATATAACGTATTTCACTATCCCGTGACGCACACTAGCCGGCGACGCACCCCACCAACCACTACTTTTTGAAAACACTATTTTTCTACCAAAACGCCATATATTTGATTCAACTATTTGCTAGGGCACTGAGTAATCTTATGCCCTATATTCCCACATCCAGAACATTGAAATATACGCCTAGTAGTAGGCTTAGCGCCCTTAGTAGGCTGCTAAGGAAGCTCTGCATCATCGTTTTGAATAGCTTCAACGCTTGCTGGCAACGTTGAAACTAGAGATATAGATTCGCCGACCATAGGATCTTGCTGCCTAGATATCTAGCGATTAGACCGTGTGCGTTTTTGACGCTTCTTCTCGTTGAATTTATGTAGTTGCCGAATCTCTTCCGCTTGCAAAACGGTGTTATGAAACGCTAGTTCAGCACCTTTGATTAATTGATCTAGCGCTCTCTCTGTAGGGCTTCCTGGCGACCGCGAGCGCTTGCCTAGTAGAGCTTTGATAGATGAAGCTTGCTTGCTAAGCTGCTTAATCGTATATAGCGTAGTAGGCACGAAAGCACTACTCCTACTACTAGGCCTACTAGTAGTAGGTGTAGGTGTTCGAAGCGATATATTAAGCTTCGATAGGACTCGGTCGGCATCTAGCGGAACTAGGCCGGCGCTGGCGAAGCTTGATTGTATAGTGCTAGGTAGGAAGGCTTCCTAGCGTGCTAGGGTATAGGATTCTAGGAAGTCGAGCTTGTCGATATGGTTATATCCTAGGCGAGCTTGGGCCTCGATTAAGCGACCGTATAAGCGCTTTAGGATAGCAAAACATCCTATATCTAGCGGCTGTAGAAGATATAACGAATACGGCAGTATACAGAGTAGTATAACGTTATTTTGCTAGCAGATTTGGTCGAATTGTGGTGTTAGATAGCTTCTATGACCGTCTAATATTAACAACCGATATTTGCCTTGCGTACGACTAGTAGTCGCTAGAATAAAGAGCTTTTCTAGCTAGCGTAGGCCTATATCGTCGGTAGTCTAACCGTTCGGTGATACTTCGATTCGCCAGTCTTTCGGTAGGTTATCAAACTAGCTAGCAATATAAACCTTCCCTTTGAATACTATACACGGCGGAAGCGAGTAGCCGGTTGCCGATATAGATTCAATTGCTGTTACCCACTCCCGATTTCCAGGTTGTAGTAGAGGCTTCCGACCGTATAGATCCTTCCGTGTAACGATTCTAGTAGTAGATATCAAGCCTATTGCAAAGCCTGTTTTATCAAAGTTATAGATATCGTTAGGAAGGATCCCGTTTTCATGAATCGTACGCTCTACTAGCCTAAACTACGCGCGTAGGCTAGTAGGATCTTCGTTTTGTGCACGTTGATAGTCGTAGCGTCTAGAGAATCGGGTACAAAGCTCAGATCGACGTTTAATATAGCGTGTTACCTAGTTAACACCTATAGTAGGAGGTAGAAGAGGAGGGAAGATATCACTACGCGCTACTAGTAGAAGATTCGCTATACTAGCAATTGCTGAAGGCCTAGGGGAAGCTCCACGCGTATCTAGTGATAGGATCTACTAGCAAAGCGAATCTTCTTCTTCTTGTGTAAGCTTATTCAAAGATAATCGTTTTTCCTGTTGATTTAGCACTCCTTTTATACGGTCGCGAAGCGTGCTTTCTGGCACGCTATAAATCCTTGCTGCTTTGCGTATAGATAGGGTAGGATCCTTTTGAATAGCAGCAATTGCTAATAGGATCCTACCCTCCCTATCGGGCGATTTTGAGCGTTTTTCAGAACGTTTTGGTGGCATGGTGTATGGTGGAAGATAGTAGGTGACGCGTGGGATACGCGTTTTGGATGGGGTACGCGGAATACTAGTGTGCGCGGAATACTAGTGAAACACGTTACTGAATCGCTAAGATTAGGTAAGCTTAACCGGCAGGTATCCTTAGTCGACGAAGGGCTTATAGTGTAGCCTAGGAGTCGGAGAAAATTACTACTTTTTTAAGTACAGTAGTGTTTCAAAAGTCTGTTCCGATCCCCACTTTCCATCACCACACCAACCACCCACACATAATTTTTCTTTCCTTCTACAACCACCTAGATAGCATCTAGGCACCCCGATTTTGGTGGTAATCGCAAGAAAAATGGTGAGTTAACCCCTGCTCAACGTCAAGCTATTGTATATGCTATTAGAAAGGGTGATATTTCACGTGCTCAGCTAGCACAGGATTTTAGGTGCTCGGTCAAGACTATATATAACATCTTTAAACGCTACCAAAACGACTACACCTTCGATTCAGCGCCTCGTTCAGGTAGGCCTAGGAAGCTTAGTAGGCGTGATTGCACCTTCCTATATTTACAAGCTCGCCGGCATCCTTTTTAGACCTATAAATAGCTATCAGCCTGCTTACCTAGTTATCCTTCTCGGTCAACAATTTGTCGAGTTCTTCGCTAATTCCGACTTGCTAAACGTTTATTAAAAAAGAAGATTCCTTTAGGGCTTTAGACTGCTTTAAAACGACGATATTTTGTGTTAAAATAGCGGAAGATAACTGATACTTCAAGGGTTGAAAAATAGATATTTTCAGATAAGTATTCTATTCAAAGAACGTCGAATTCTAGGCCTAAATAGTGCTAGAGATTTGCTTCTAAGGCCTATAGGCGTGATCTTATTAACAAGTAGGTTTATATTAAAGATATTTTACAGATAGTTTAGGGTGCTATCTAGCTTAGTAGTCGATCGAAGCTTGTTATAATAGAACGAGAGGAATCTGACGGTCGGAAGCGAGGTTATACAACAAAATCCTATCTAGAAGCGTTAGAAGAAGGTCTTCTACCTATATATAGGCCGGGGATTATATTCTAACAAGATAATGCTAGGATTCATATTGCAAAGCTAATACAAGAGTAGTTTAAAAGACATAGAATTTAGGTAGAAGATTAGCCTCCGCACTTACCTAATTTAAACCCGATAGAACCTGTTTAGAGATAGTTAAAACTGAAGCTTTTTAAGTTGCATCCTAAGCTTATAGATATAGGAAAGTCTGAGGAGGATTAGCGCTATTTTAGAAGATGTATTATAGAAGCTTAGGAGGTATTAGAACAGAGGAAGATAGATAGGTTGATTTTAGGGATAGGAAGAAGACTAGAAGCTATACGGAGGGTTAAGGGTTATTATACAAAATATTAGTGGTTGCTAAGCGAGTCTAACCCTACCCGAATTTAAAACTTTTTACTAGAACTATATATCTAGAAAGATGGTGGTATGGTGTTTAGTGTAACAGATATATATATTTGATGTTGGGGTAGTGAAAGTGGGGATCGGAACAGACTTTTGAAACGTTATGTATGTTAACTTAGTTTATTAACTAATTTATTGATTCGGTTAACTAATTAGTTAACTAATAAATAAGTAATTGCTAATAAATAGCTGATTATTAATAAATAAATAACAGCGCTATATCGATAGCTCGTAGCTCTACGGTATAGACAGTGGAGATCCCCTCTATTCCTATCTACGAGCGGTAGTATATAGGGTCCTTGCCCTATACTACTACTCCTATATCTACGCGGCCTTCGTAACCGCTGCTATCCGTGTAGATAACTAAGCAGTGTTCCTTCTCTTTCTCTTTCTTGCATTTTTCTAGGGTTTCTGCATACTGCCTCCTCGTATCCTCCCGTTTAGAGATAATCACTATTAGAGGATCCTACTAAGGTGCCCGGGCGAATATAACACGGTTCTCCTATGCTGATCCTTAGACCTCGGCACGACCCTCGCGAGGGTCCAAGACTTAGACCCTCGACCCGACCCTCGCGAGGGTCGGGTCTAAACCTTATGAGGGTCACCCGACCCGCGACCCTCGCCTACCCTTATGCGGGTCACCCTTAGCGACCCTTAGCGACCCTTATTTTTATAAAATTTTGACGCTTTTCCTAATCAGGATATATAATTTTGCTGAATAATCTTAGTTAAATATTATTATTTATAGCTGTTTTAGTATTACAATCAAGATTATAGTTTAAATCGAAGGAATTAAATTGAAATCTTTATAAACTTTTTTGAAATTCAATTAATCTTAAGCTTATATAGTAAGGAATATTCTATCCTAGTTGAAGTAGGTATATTTATTATATATATAACCGCTATTAAGAGAGATATATATATCTCTATCCTACTATTCAGGATTTTCTAACTATAGTCAAAATTAGAAATACTTATATATAAAAGACTATCCTATAGCCTATATTTCTAACTACGGTTAGAAATATAGGGTAGAAGAGGGTTAGGATAATAGATATTAGATAACTCTACTAACTCTTCTATCCTCTCGACGATATTTTTGACTATAGTTAGAAAACTAGGGTAGGTAGAAGAATTCGCTGAGGATTCTAAGGGTCGATAAGGGTCGGTAAGGGTTACCCGCGGGTAACCCGCGGGTAACCCTTACCGACCCTTAGGACCTAGCTAATTAGAAGACGTATACTAGTCTAAATAGGTTATATTATAATATATCGACTCTAATCCTATACGCTATCGTAGAGATCCTATTACTCCCCTTTATTACTACGAATTCCTTTCACTTTTGTTAATCCTTTTATAAGTTCTCTATTTCCCCTACCCTTACTATGTCTTAGTACTCTAGATTCCCCTCCTCGTCCGTCTATAAGGAGGATACTTTAGATCTATTTTATCTTGATTTTCCTAATAAAGTATACTTAGTAATACTAGAGCCCTCTAGAAGCTACTTAGTCTTAGTTATTAGCTCTAATCTTCTTTTAATACTACTACCTATCCCGGACTCCCTTACCTATATAGGTCGAAATAAAGTATATATCCTTTATTCTATAATATCTAAAGATACGTTTATTACCTAGTAGTTGAAAATAGATTACGGAATAAAGAAAAGGATTAACTAGGATATAAACTACTAATCTAAAGCCTAGAAATACTTCGAATAGGTAGTAGACGAAAAAACTAGGAAGCCTAGAGTAATATATAATCGATATATTACTATTCTTAAGTATCCTAGTACTTATCGCTATAGAATATCTTTAATAAATAAGTATATAAAGAGGGTTAACTACTAGAAGGTAGTATATATAACACTAAATATTAGATAGATAATCGAGAATACGGTATATAATATATTAATTATCCTATCTAAGATACTTATTTTTCTAGGCAAAGTTTTCTCCGAAAGCCTTAGTCTTTACTTAGGAAGAGTAGGAATATAAGCTTTTAAACTTACTCGCTCTATTACGACTCCTATTTTAATTTATTAAGTACTAGCAATTTTATAATATTATTAATTATACTTGCCTTACTCTAAGGAGTCTAGAAATCCCTTCCTCTAAAATAATTCGAATCTAGCTACGAGACTTTATAAAGGAGCAACAACTAAGTATTCTTCGAAAACTACCTTTAGATTTAAAGCTCTTACTTACACTAGACTATTAGACCTCTCCTTTTCGGTAGTCTTTTATAGTAGTAACTAGCTACTTCCTTAACTAGGACTAGGAATACTAAGAGATCCTTTTAGGATTCGAGCCTCTCTCTAGGACGTACTTAGGTGTAAATCTAAGCGATATGCTTATAAACCTTCTCTAATAATACAAGATTATAGATCGAGTCCTTATAATAACAATAGATAATACGTCTAATAATAATATAATAATAGCTAGTATATAGGAGTTAATCTAGTTACTAGAGCTTTATAACAGCTTAACTATTATATGTATTCTATATATTGCCTATATAATTTAACTAAGCTTAAAAGATCTCCTTAGTTAGATAAAAGTAAACCTAAGGAACGAAATAGCTAAGACTAAATAGTCTAAAGTCCGGATCTAGTCTCTTCGTGTAAAGTAGAAGAGGAAAGAGATTATTAATACTTTAGATAAGGTATAAGCTTAATATATATATCTCTCGTATCTTCTAACCTATTACTAGGTATAGAGCCTAGCTATCTATATTAACGCTAGTCTATAGTAACGAGAGGCCTTTTATAATCTCTAAAAAGAAGAGCTAAAGCTTATACCGATCTAGGATATTATAACTCGCTAGAATTTAATATTCTTAATACTACGCTATGTAAAACGTCTTTAGTCTATATTCGATATATTTTATATTTAATATAACTAAGACTACTTTGCACTTAGTATAGAAGAATAGCGCTAAATCGAGTATCTTCTCTAGATTACCTAGCCTTTCTTTTAATTTACTACTCTACTCTCTAAGGTAAGAGACGTAAGTATTTATCTTATATTTAGTATTTATAATAAGCTTTTTAATTATCTAGAAAAGTCTATTTAGAAGCTATAGCGGAAAATAGTTCCTTAGAAGTAGTTAATACTTACTACTCTAAATTTAGCTAAAAGGAAGCTTTCTTAATACTATAGTATAACTAATTAAATCTATAGTGATTTATATACTATCGGTATAATAATTGCTCCTTAATAGAAGCTTTAGTTCTTCTCTACTAAGGATTAGGATCACGACTAGCGTATACGTTATTAGCAAAGCTTCGAGTCTTATCTTAAGCCTTACAAATAGCAGCTATTATAAACCTAGCCTCCTACTCTTATTCAATCGTCTTATAGTATAGTCTCTAAGCTTGAGATAATATATAAGCTAGAGTTATCTTAATAGTTAGTTAATAGTGAGTATAATAAGCTTACGTAATACCTAGATACCCGTATATACTCTATTAGATATACGCTACTAATTGCTAATATAATATATAGCAACTATTCAAACTAGCCCTTATACTTTCTAGAGGGAGCACTAGTAGGAGTTCCTAGTACTTATAAGTCTTACCCGTAATATTCTTTTAGTTCCTATAATAGGTGCGGGTATAGAGCGGCTCTTTAATTCTACTCGAGATATCTATTATTATCGCCGAGGCTCTCTTAAATCTAAGACGATCTAGGACCTAATAATATTTATATATATATTAAGGTTTAATCTTAAGGACTAATAGAGAGCGATAATTAAGGAGTATCTCTTATATAAAGAGACCTAGACGGCTAAAGAGGAAAAGGATATATAGTTAAGTAAGATTAATCCGATTAGCGACTATAAAGAAGAAGAAGATAAATCTATAGAGATATAGCTAGAGGGTTAGGGAAGTAGCGAACGAAGCCTAGGGAAACGATAGAAGAGTATTGTATTAGAACTAGAGGTTATAGAAGACTACGAGGATAGAGATAATAATATAGCTACCCTTCTACTACCTAATATATACTAACGTATATTAGGCCGTCTTCGAAAACGGTTAAGACTACTAGATAGATACGAGGTTTAAGAGGAGTCCTACCCTAGTTTTCTAACTATAGTTAAAAATATCTATATAGGATAGAAGAGTTTCCGTAGTCTATCTAATATCTATTATCCCGACCCTTAACTACCCTAGTTTTCTAACCGTAGTTAGAAATATAGGCCGTAGGATAGTCTCTAATATATAAGTGTTTCTAATTTTGACTATAGTTAGAAAACCTGTTACTAAATAGGATTATTCAATATATTCTACCCGCTACCTATAGACTCTCTCTATACTAGGATAGAGTAAGTGAAATACTGAAAGATACCGCTGCAATCTGCATAAATTATGCAAGTCGCGAGTTCCTCCTATTTGCTTAGTTTGACTACCCGCGGGTTACCCGCGGGTAACCCTCGCGAGGGTCCTACCTATACTAGACCCGACCCGCGGGTCTATAAGCTAGACCCTCGACCCTCAAAACGAGGGTCGGAGGGTCACCCGCCGAGGGTCACCCGCGGGTCGTGCCGAGGCCTACTGATCCTGCTAAGAACTCTAGGAGAGCTGTTAAGTATCCGCCCTTCTTCTAAGCTTAAGCCTCCGTTAGTAACTACCCTGAACGTTCACGCTAAGTCTTCTGCCTTTAAATAAGCATTAATTTTAGTACTATATAGGCAGGTCCTATACGGATTCGAAGTACTACTTCTTAAGCAAGCTTGGTTATAAGAATCGGCATCGGTATAAGACTCAGCTCGACGCATAACGCAGCAGTAGCAGTAGTGCGAAATGCACCACTAATCGCGCATACCGCAGCTTATTGCAGATTAGCAAAAGGCCTTGACACCTGTTACTATTTTGCTAATAGCCACTGTTGTGGTTCAAACTAAGCTGACACACCTATCAAGGCTTGTGGGATAATGATTACTTGATAAAGTCTTCTCATGGTAAGCAGGGAAGCTCCCTATGTCGACCCTGACAGTGATTTTAGGGCTTGTAGGCTAGTCGATGCCTTAGCTAGCATTTTCTCCCGATGCTGTTTAATACTACTAAGTGTTCCTCCTAGTTGTGGGTGTATATTATATAATATTGCAACATAAGGCTATTCCTAACTTAATACCTTAGGTATTAGTTCGATACCTTATCGGTCAGGCTTTGTTATAATAGTCCTACTTCTCCCTAATATAGATATATAACCTATAAGGCTCTAGGGGTTCGGTGCCTTTCTAGTAGCGATTTGTAAGCCTCTCTTCCCTATAGCCTTGGCTTACCTCTAATTATGTATAGGCTACGTTGGACTATATATTAAAATATAATCTATTGTCTTTACTTTAGTTATATAGGAAGGTATTAAAGTCTATATATAAATTAAGAATTATAGAGAGATCTATAATAGTAAGAAATAGTATTTTGCTTTCCTTATTTAATATTTATCTTTCTACCTAGTCGATAGGCTTTCTACCCTATATAAGTAGTTATTCTCTAATAATTTCTATTTCTTCTATTTTAATTACCTAGGAAGATAGCGCTAAGAATTTACTCTACTCTTTTAATAGAAGAAATAGCTAATCCTCTAAGCTTACCTATAGAGTAATAGATAGTACTAACTAACCTTAATACTAGACTCTAAGTAATCTAAGATACTATTAAAAAACTATATAAGCTTAAAGAGCTATAGGAGTAAGTAGAAATCCTAAAATCTTAGATTATACTATAGAATTAAGAATCCTCTATAAATCCTAGCTAAAATCTCTATAAATTCTTAGAAAAATTGAATTTAAAGACCTACTAAAATTTATACTTAATTCCTTACTTTAATAATATTAAGATTAGCTTCTTAATCTATAATAAATATTTAAAAAGTCTTTTAGAAATATTATAATAACTAAACTCGGATCCTAGAAGCGATTAGCTATATAGATTAAATATATAGATAGAGATAGTATTAATATATTAAAGAAAAAGCTCTAATTTTCTAATAAAATAAAAAGAAAGATTAACTCTACTTTAAGGAATAGACCTTTACTCTAATTAAAAATACTATAAGCCTAGAATTAGAGGTAATAGGATAGCTAGAAAAGATTTTTTAGTAAAGAGATAAGGATCCTAGAGAGTTCTATATACGACTAGATACTCTCGAATAGTATTTTCTATAGTTAGCTAAGAAAGAAAGAGTACTTTCCTACTTTACTAAGCTATAGTACGACCTATAAATAACTATTTAGCGATACGTAATTAAACTTCTAGAATCCTATAAAGATATAATTAATATTACCTACTACTTCTAGGATCTAGAAAAATTAGAATAGATATATAAAAGGAAATAAACTAATAACTTAATAAAACCCTTATAAAAATAATTAATATCTTCTATAGTCTATAAATCTATAGTTAAAAGAGAAGATTCCCGAGATAAGAGAACCTAAAACGATAAATCTAAAGGATTACCTCTATAAGAAAGACTTAATTATATTAGGGAAGATAGAAAATAAATATAATTTTTAAATAGAAGTAAAGAGTACTACTTACCCTACTATTCTAGAGCCTAAGACTCTAAACTAGTAATAGTTTAGATAGTATAGTAGAGAAAAGTCCTAGAGATAGAGAGGACTCTATATCTTTATCTCTATCTTCCTTGGTAGGGATCTAAACTTAATTCTATATTCTAATTACTATCTAAAATAATATTAAAACCTATATAGATCTAGATAGTAGAGGAGAAGTTAATCTTATTAGCTATATATTTATTAAAACCTATTAGCTAGAAGCGACTAAGCTTACTAAACCTCTAATCTATATAGTTAACTAATATAAAGCTTCTATCTATAGTATATAGAATATCCTACTAATAGCTACTAATTTAAGAGAGATAACCTACTAATTTAACTATATATATATAGCTATTAACTAAGATCTATAACTTAATAGAAGCCTACTACTCCTATTAATAACTACTATTTATAATCTTAATATCTATCTTATAGGAAGAAGTAGCCTTTAGTAGTTTAGAATCTCTTTAATTAAGATACTTTTACTAGAATAATTTAGGAAGGTAACTAGGAATTATATATATACCTTTACTATAGTTAAAATATGTAAAGAAATATAGTTACTAATAGATTATAATAAAAATAAACCTATACTAGATCTCTATCGACTCCTAAACGAACTTATAGACTTTTATATCTTCTTCTTATAGAATTTAAAGACTCTACCTTTATTAAGCGAATACGACTATATAATTAACCTTCTTCCTAATACTAAGGTACTATATAGCCCTATCTACCCTTTATTATAAAAAGAGCTTATAGAGCTACGCTAATATATTAATAAAAATCTTAAGAATAACTAGATCCGTAAATTAAAGAGCCCTATAGAAGCTTCTATCCTATTTATCCCTAAAATAGATAGAGGGCTATATCTTTATATTGACTACTAGGGCCTTAATAAGATTTTAATTAAGAAATTATTACCCTTTACCTCTAATTTTAGAGATTTTAGACTAGCTTACTAGATTGAAGATCTTTAGTAAGATTAATATCTAGGATACTTACTATTATATCTATATTAAGGAAGAAGATAAATAGAAAACTATCTTCTATATATACTATAGGTACTTTAAATATATATTTATATCTATTAGCTTAACTAATATACCTATAACCTTTTAGAATTATATTTATACTATATTATATAGGCTTCTTAATATCTATATATTAGCCTATCTTAATAATATCTTAGTCTTCTTACCTATATATACTATATATATAAACTACCTATAAGAGGTCCTTTAATAATTATAAAATAGAGGACTATATATAAAACCTAGTAAGTATTCTATATAGAATAAGTTAAATTTCTTAGTTTTCTTATATTCTTAAAAGGTATATTAATAGACCCTAGCTAAGTTACTAATATTATTTTATAGGAATTACTAAAATTATATAGAGATATCTAGGTTAGAAATAGATATATCGAATAGTATAATAGTAGGGATTCTATCCTAATAGGATAACTAAGATATTTAGTATCTAGTAGCTTTTTAGTTATATAAGTTCTCTAGTACTAAAATCCTATATAGGATACTAGATTAGAAACTATTCGCTATTATTTATTTATTTAAATCTTAGTAGTACTACCTAGAAGATAGTATATTTCCTATTAACGTGTTTCACTAGTAAGTCGCCACCCTATCAAAAAACGCGTCCCTATCTTCTACCTACTACCTTCCACTACCTACCATGCCACTAAAACGTTCCCAAAAGCGCTCTAAATCGCTAGATAGGGAGGGTAGGATACTACTCGCTATCAAAGCTATTCAAAATAGCTTAGTAAGCTTAACTACGCAAGCCGTAGCGCTATATAGCGTGCCTCGGTCAACACTACGCGATTAGCTTGCTAGCAAGCTTTATTGCTAGGATACACGATCACTACGTCTTCAACTAACACAAGAAGAAGAGGATTCGCTTTGCTAGTATGTTAGAGAATAACTACTTGTACAGGGTAGAAAGCCTGTCGACTAGGTAGGAAGATAAATGTTAAGTAAGGAAAGCAAAACACTGTTTCTTGCTATTATAGATCTCTCTATAATCCTTAATTTATGTATAAGCTTCAACACTTTTCCTATATAACTAAGTAAAGACGATAGATTATATTATAATATACGGTCTAACGTAGCCCCTATATATTAGAGATAAGCAAAGGCTATAGAGAAGAGGGGTTCACGAATCCCTAATAGAAGGGCACCGAACCCTTAGGGTCTTGTAGGTTATATCCTTGTTAGGGAGACGTAGGACTATCACGACGAAGCCTGACCGATAAGGTGTCGAGTTAATACCTAAGGCGTGAAGTTAGGAATAGCTTTATATTATAATATTATATAATAAATTATCCTCCCTCTATAACCGCTTACCCCTAAGCGGGAGATTTAAATAGTTAGTAGGCTTATTTAGTATAAATAGATTAAATCCTAAGGCCGTAATCCTTATATAAGTAAAGTAAATAAAGAGTATTATACTATAGAAGTAAGAGCTTCCTTTATTTATATCCCCTACCTTATATTACTATCCTTTATTTTAATACTCTTCTACCTCCTCTCTTCTATTTCTTATTACTATTCTTTCTTTATTATATCGTCTACGTTTTGTTTACTATACCTTCCTATCTTTATACTACCTACACTCCCTATCCAAAAGTCTGTGCATGCGACCCACTTTTGGCTTCCACCATCAAATATATATATCTGTTACACTACACACCACACCACCATCTTTCTAGATATATATTTCTAATAAAAAAGTTAAATTCGGGTAGGGTTAGACTCGCTTATCAACCACTAATATTTTGTATAATAACCACGTGCTAGACGCACAGCCCTAAAACGTCGCTTAACACTCAATATCAATGTATCTATCTTCCTCTGTTCTAATGCCTTCCAAGCTTCTATAATACAAGCTTTGAAATAACGCTAATCCTGCTCAGACTTTCCTATATCAACAAGCTCTAGATGCAATTCGAAAAGCTTTAATTTTAACCACCTCTAGACAGGTTCTATCGGGTTCAAATCAGGTGAGTGTGGAGGCTAATCCTCTACCTAAATACCGTGTGTTTCAAACCACTCTTGTGTTAGCTTTGCAACATGAATCCTAGCGTTATCTTATTGAAAGATCTTACTAGGCGTATAGATAGGCACTAGACCTTTTTCTAACGCTAAAATATAGGAATTCGCTGTATAACCTCGCCGTTGCCGCCCGGATTTATCAACCCGCTCATCCCGCTCTATAACTACTAATTCCGACCTTCCACTAAGCTATATAGCCCCCTAAACTATTTGACTAATATCTTTAACGTGTATAGTCTTATTAACTAGGTCGTTTCGGAAGCTTTCAGACCTAAATCGCCAACACTATCTAGGGCTAAGATTCGTTGTTCGTTTAATAGAGCACTCGTCGGAAAAGATCCAATTTTCAACCTCAATATATCGATTTCTTCTAGCATAACATAATCGTTTAGCAGCAAGACCTTTCGAGATAGGAATCTTACATTTAGCAAGGCGTTTAAATATAGCAAAGTGCTTCAAAATCCGTCGAATAGTCGTTTTAGAGATAGCAATAGGCATACACGCAGCTAGTTGTTTATAGGTCTAGAACGGGTGTCGACGAGCTTGCAAATATAAATATTTACAATCTCTAGTAGTAAGCTTTCTAGGCCTACTAGACCTAGGCGCTGATTTAAACGTTGTAGAATTTTAGTAGCGTTGAAGCGTACTATAGATTGTGCGAATTGAATAGCTAAACTCCTTTGCTAGTTTAACACGCGATATACCCTGATTGGCAGCATATACAATACTCTGACGTTGCGAAGGGGTAAGCTCACTATTTCTCTTTCGATTGCTACCAAAATTAGCGTTGTCGGGTTCCATAGGTGGTTAAAGAAGAGAAAAAAAAAGATAGGGAGGTGGTTGTTATAGCAATGAAAAGTGGGGCATGCACAGACTTTTGGCCCCTATTGTATATAGTACCGATTATACTAAAGTATTTTTAGTATATATATTACTTATAGACCGCTATCAGGCCTTCGGGTAGTCTATCCCCGATTATAGATACCTCTCTATTAATTAACTACGTCTTAGATACTAAAGTATCTATTCTATATCGCTAGTATTCTGCCCGGAATACTATATATTCTACTATAGGTTTCGCTAGGCCTTCTACTAGGTTTTATACTAACTTCTTCTTAGTCTACTACTACTATATTAGGCGATACCTACGACCTTTCTAAGATCTTGCTATAGGCTAAGAAGGTTTTCTAGGATAAGATAGTAGTAGATAATAATACTAGGGAAATAGGAGTATAGCTCTTTTTCTAGGCTATTCGTCTAGAGATCGCTAAGGCTTCGTAGGATCTCTACTATACTTTCGATAGTATAGAGTAGGCCTATTACTATAAATATCTCCTTACTAGTACTAAGAATATTATAAAGGTAAGTCCCCTATAGAAATTCCTTAAATTTTTCCTAGAAATAAAGGATACTAGGTTTATCGGGCTTATACTATAGTTTCTATAGCGCGTCGCTATCTTATACTAGGATACCTTTACTACTTATCGATATAATCTTTCCGGAATTCTTCTTCCCCCTAATAGATCCTCCGCCTAGAAATAGGGTTTATACCGGTTAAATAAGCTACTTTAACTTCTTCCTAGGGATAATAGATACCTCTCCTAGGCTTAGGTAAAACTAGTATTCTACTATAGGGTTTTAGTAGTAGTTTATAATAATTAGGTAACTTATCTAGTAGATCGCCTAGCTAATACGGAGGCCTATAATAATTTAATAAATATTAAATCTAATAATAAGCCGGAAGTACTAGTAAGAAGTATTATAGATAATTTTCCTCTTATTCCTAAGGAAATTTAATCTTTAGTATAGTAAATATTAGGATAGTATCTTATTTCTATAGGCCTTTAGTAGGGTTTCGTTTATTTATCTTCGACTATATACTTATATAACGCGTAGTAATAATAATATTTAGGATTTTCTTTTAGTTCTCTATTTCCTATAAGCCTATATTAATCCTATAGCGTTCCCTATATTATCTTAGGATACCTATTAATTATATTCTAAGAGCTAGCCTTTCTATTTAATAAGAAAATAGGGCTCTCCCTTAATAGATTTTTCCCTACGTACTTCTTCTACCTTATATTTATCGTTATTCTCTAGTTCTAGTATTAGGAGGTTTTCGTTATCTTTCCTACTTTATTTTTTCTATAGTTCTAGGAGGGATATATAAAAAATATTATAAATATAGTTATATTACTAAGGTAAGCTTAGATAGTAAGCCTATTTACTAATAGGTTATAGGATCCTAAAGAGTCTAATAAAGTAGGGTACTAGCTTCCTATTCTCTTTTAACCTAAGGTATTTTATAGAAAGGCTAACTAGGTTTCCTCTTTTAAAGGTTATTAGTTTATAGGCCTAATTATAGTATTTTATTATAGTTTTAGCTACTATTCGCTAGTATTCCTTTAAACTCTACTAAAGGGTTTCAAGTTTCTTAATACGTATAGATACTACTAGGACCTCCTAGTAATACGTTTCGCTCTCGAGACGCTAGTAGAAATCTAGTAAGTAACTAAGTAATACCTAAAAAAGGTAATACCTTAGTTATTATATTCACTATATTATTATATATAAATTCTATATTTTTTAATAGTGCTAGTTAGAGAGCCTAATTTTCTACTATAAAGTATCGTAGGTAATATTTAAGTATTTAGTTTATCCTTTCTATTTAACTATTAGTTTATAGGTAGAAAGCTATTAAAAGCCTAAGGCGTATTTAGGTTTAAGAATATAATTTTAACTAGAATTTACTAGTAAATAAGGATCCTCGATTAAATATAATACCCTCTAGGGGCCTAAACTATAATTTAACTTTATTATAGAAGAGCTCTATAAGTTCTATAGTAGTAATTATTAATAAAATAGCGAGGAATAGTAACTATTTCGTAAACCTATCGATAATAATAAGGATTATATCGACTTATTTTCTATTATATAGTATTAATAGGAGGCCTATAATAAAATCTATTAATAACTTAGCGAAAGGCCTTACTAGGATTAGTAAAGGTTTAAGTTCTCTATAAGATTTATATCTTTTCGCTATAACGCCTTAGTAGACTTAATAATCCTATATATATTTAGTAATATCTCGGTAGAGATTTAGCTAGTAATATTTCCTTTATATTAGCTTAAGGGTTCTATTCTAGCTAAAGTAGCTAGTAAGAGGGTTATTATAATAAATACTTAATAATATAGTTCTAAGATTACTCCCTATTAAGGTTTATCTCCGAACAACTATCTCTTGGCAGAATCGAATTCTTGCGATATCTCGCCATCCAGAGGTCCTAGGATCTCCAGACCTAGTTCAAAATACACATAACTTCGCGCTCCATCGTTTGATACCGGCATTAACCCTGTATCAGCGATAGCAGCGGCAGGCGTGGCCGAAATAGGGATTTTGCACCCCGACCGGGCGCGGAATTTTCGCGAACCACGGAACGTATAAACTTAATTCTAACGGACCAACCAGCAAAACGACTAGTAGACTACTAACTAGCAGGCCGACCGAGCGTCGCTATCAATCAACAACTACTCGTCGATAGAGGAAATCGCTTATATCGTAAGAACCGTTTACAATTAATATGCAAGTACCGCTAACCCGATCGTAAGGGGCTTTATCCTCTCTATCGAGCGTTATACACTGAAAGCGCGCGAAAACGACACTTAGGGGATAGCTGCTATTCTCGCAGCTATCTCTATAATCGATAAGCGTTAATAGGACCTTACCCGAGACCTTACCTAACGAATAACACGTATTAAATCCTCCGCCTAGGAGATTTCGAAAATTATAAGCTCTATATCGACCTCCTAGCAATCCTCGGTAGTAGTATAGCGCACCTTCCGTACCTAGGGCTAGTAGCGTACGGTTATAGCGAACCCTCTATCGGAATAGGGTACTTAATTAGCGTGTTTATTAGTCGGTACTTCGCCTATCGAGCTAGCAGAAGACTACTAGGTAATCGTTAAAATCAAGGATAACGCGATACGGGTATACCTCTAGTCGAAAACAGAGTAGGATATTGTTAAGCTTGTAGACGGTAAGAAGATAGAAGTAGTAAAGCGTAAGAATAGTAGTACACTTACAGGTTACCGCCTCGTCGCTACGCGTAAGCTTCCTTCCGGCGATATAGCTATTATAGCTAAGACTACGGTATCGGCGGAGGTGCTAAGGAAGCCGGAATATACTATATAGTAGGTAAAGGCGTTTAGCAAAGATACCTATATACAGTAACCTTCGTAGGGAATTGTCGTATAGGGTGTTCCGATTACGGACTTCGGAGATTTCTCTAATTCTACTAAGAACTTCGCTATAGCAGAGGACCTACTCCGTTAGAACCCGGCGTAGACTAATAGTGAAGAGCTAAGGGTAGTACACCTTAGCTAGCTCACTAAGCCGCATACGAAGAAGAAGGAGGGCTCCCTAGTTATTAAGCTATTATCTCCGGTAGCCGCGAACCGTGCAATCGCTGCCGGTACAACCTAGGGCTATAGGTGCTATTATACAATACGCTTCTACTAGGAAGGGAGGTCGAGATTCTATCGGAAATACTAGAAACTAGGGTATATTTAGGCTTACTACCCCTCTAAGATATATATCTACGGCTACTACGCTACCGAGTACCCTACCTAGGAGTATAAAGCAGCGATAGCTAGCTCTATTACTACTATCAAGTACGCGAATTGCAAAGGCCCTTATAGGCCTATCTCGAAAGACTATAAATTCTATTAGCGGGAGATAGAGAGGGCGAAGCGAGCTCTCCTAGAAGCTGCTCTATACTATCGTATTCTATCCTCTTTTCGATATACTTAGCAGAATACTTAATATACAATAACCCTAGCCCTAATTTAACGAGCCTAGCGGGCAGCTACTCGACGAGCCTAAGTACCTAAGACCTCTCAAATCGAGGAGGTAGTAGTTTCAGACTACTAAACTCGGTCGCGAGGGCTCTAGGATTCCTAGTATACTCCTATATCTTATCTTTATATATCCTAGTTTCCTATATCCTAGCTCCTAGTATCCTAACCCTAAGTCCTTATCTAACAACCTCGCCGCTATCTAGGACGCCCCCCTAGCTTAAAGAATAAATCAAAATCTTCTATAAACGCTACTAACTTAGATACGAGGATAGATACTACCGCTAACGCTATAAGGGCTCGCTCCTCTAAAGCAGAGGCTACTAAAACCCGTACTATAGTTTATAAGCGTACGCGCTTTAAATATAACCCTAATAAAGACCTCGCGATAGAAGATACTACTTCTAGAGCGCTAGCCCTAGTAGTTAGCCCTAGGGAAATCTTCGGAGAGGAGGAAAATAACGGCTATCTCTCCTACTTCCCTAATAAAGATAATATATAAGCGCGAGTAGCTAGTATAGAAGCTACTACCCTCGTTCGAAGCCTAGAGCGTGCCTAATCTTAATAGCTAGAGGAAGAAAACTAAGAAATCGAATTATTCAACCGCTCTCTATTCGTTAGTATATTAACTAGCTCTCTTAGTTCACTAGAGCTATCGCTAGACTAGGAAGGAGATATATTCTATAACGTATTATCGGACAGTGACCCCGACTATAACGATCAATAATATATTAAAAACCCTTCGAAATTATCTAATATAACGCGTATAGGTAGTAGGAGGTGATAGCTACCTTCCTTCGTGAAAAAGGTATTCGGGAGGCAAGTATTATTGCCGTATAGGAACCCTAGACTAACGAACCTCTTAATACTACTAATTACCTAGCTATAGCCTTTTATTAACTTCTTTAGCCGAGATTTAAAGAATCTTCGGGTAAGAGGAAGCGTACTCGTGTCTATATATTCGTCTCGAAAGGTCTAGATCCCGCTTTATAGTTACACACTATTATAAGCAGCGACTACTATATTTTAAAGATCCGACGCTAGTAGAGAGAAGGCTAGTCTAATCTCTTTATCTATAATATCTACAATTAGCTAGATACTACCCTAGAAAATAAGGATATTAATATCTAACGTCTAGGGCATAAAATCTCTAAGCGCCCTCTTGCCGAGTATATAGTAATAGGAGACTTTAATCTCTACTACGAGCTCTAGGGCGGCCTAAATCTTAAGCAAATAGTTAAATAGGAAGCTCGTAAGCTCGCTAACACTACTAGTGATTTGTTACTAGAGTATATCGGCGAACAAGGCAAGCCTATATAGTAGCGTAGCCTAAGTAGTGAAGTGGAAGCGTAGTCAAGCACTATCGACCTTACCTTTATCTCCGATAGCCTTATCGACTGTCTTATA
This sequence comes from Penicillium macrosclerotiorum, assembly GCF_028827735.1. Classification (NCBI taxonomy): domain Eukaryota; kingdom Fungi; phylum Ascomycota; class Eurotiomycetes; order Eurotiales; family Aspergillaceae; genus Penicillium; species Penicillium macrosclerotiorum. Next base: position 3,534,998 of record NW_026643083.1, on the reverse strand, counting down.
TACTGTTCTATAGCTTATAACGTCGATAGCTAGTCCGACTATCTTCTAATTCGTATAGTTCTTAATATCGCTACTCCTCTACCTACTATTATAGCACGCTAGCGAAACTAGGAGGTAACCGATAATAAGAAGCTTATCAAATATATCGAGTAGTATCTTCCCTAGCTACCCTCTCTTTCCTCCCTCCCTTCTAAGATAGCTATCGAAATAGCCTATCGAACGTTGATTCGGGTAATTAATACGGCTATAGAGGCCTCTACACCGTAGACGAAGCCTTCCTCCTTCTCGAATCCTAGTTTCGACGATGAATACCGTGCTACTATCAAAGAGACACGCTAGCTACGTCGCCTCTATATACGCACGTATAATCTATACTACTAGATACTCTATATAAAAGCCCGAAATGCTAAATCCCGCCTTATCAAAGCAAGGCTTTCCTATATACACCGCCGCCGAGTATAGGAAGTAATAGAGCAGGGTCCTAGAGGCCTCTAGCAACTATCTAAGTAGGCAAGGAACCGCAAGGGTACGTATAAACGTAGCCTTACGCTATCTCTAAAGGTAGGGAATATAGGAACTACTAGTAGCTAAGAACAACTAGCGGAGATAGTAGATAAGAAGGTAGAGGCCTTCCGTAAAGCCTTCTTTCCTATACTACTACTAGCGGATCTCTCCGATATTCAGGATTATATATACCCTGAACAGATCCCTATACCTCCTATTAAGCCTTATAAGGTCTCCGAGGCCTTCCTCTATGCCCCTACTAGGCGTGTACCCGGCGATAACGGTATCCCGAATAGATTATAGTATAAAATCATTAAAAGCTGCCCTAATACGGTTGAATATATCACTATACTATTTAATATATATATTTCAACTAGCTATAACCCTACACACTTCCAGCGCTCTATTACTATCGTGCTACGTAAGGCAGGGGATAGAGACTACTAGCTAGCTAAGTTATATTGCCCTATTATATTACTTAACATACTAGTAAAAGCTCTTAAGTTAGTAATAGCTAGGAGGATTTCCTATCTAGTAGAAACGGAAGACCTCCTCCCTACTAGCTACCTAGGTAGTAGGAAGGGAATCTCTATTAATTATATAATTTATATTATCCTCGATAAAATTAGGACTACCTAGGGAAGAACTACTAAATAGGTAGTTTCTATACTATTTCTCGACGTGTTAGGCGCCTATAATAACGTCGCATATACAAGACTATTACATAACCTTCGTAAGAGAAGGCTTAGCTAGTTCGTGCTATAGGTGAAAGCCTTCCTCTCTAATAGATTAACAATTATTAGGATACCTAAAGGAGCGTTATAGTTAATTCTAATACCGACTAGCATTCTCTAAGGCTCTCCGATATCTCCGATTCTCTATCTAATCTACAACGCTAACCTTATTAAATTATATAATAGGCTAAGGACCTCCGGCTACGGCTAGGTCGACGACGTCGGTATTATAGCCGTAGGCTATACCGAACAAGAAACTATCTATATACTTCACTAAAAGCATAAGCTTGCAGAATAGTAGGCTTCTCGTTATACGTTAGTCTTTGATACTAAGAAATATATACTAATCCACTTTACTAGACCGCTATACAAGCTATAGTACTCGCCCCTATAGCTTAGAGACGTAACTATATAGCTAGCCTCTAAGCTTTTAGTAGAACGCTATCTAGGCCTCTAGTTAGATAAAAAGCTATTATTCAAGTAGTATCGGGAGAAAATACTAGCTAAAGCATCGACTAGCCTACAAGCCCTAAAATCACTATCAGGGTCGATATAGGGAGCTTCTCTGCTTACTATACGACGACTCTATCAAGCTATTATTATCCTATAAGCTCTTATAGGTATATCGGCCTAGTTTAAACTATAATAGTTATTAGCAAAGCAGCAAGTTACCCGACTATTCGCTACGTTACAGCACTAAGCTACGTATACGATTAGTAGAGCTTTTCGAACGATAGCAGCCGCCGCTTTATACGTTAAGCTAAGTCTAATACCGATACCTATTCTTATAACTAAGCTTGCTAATAAAGTAGCGCTTCGGATTCGTATAGGCCCTACCTATATAGTGCTAAAATTAATAATTATTCAAAGGTAGAAGATACAGCGTGACCGCTTAGGGTAGTTACTAATAGAGGCTTAGGCTTAGAAGAAGGGCGGATACTTAACGGCTCCCCCTAAGTTCTTAGCAGGAGGATAGGAGAACCGTATCGTATTCGCCCGGGCGCCTTAGCAAGTGCCTCTAATAGTAATTATCTCTAAGCGCGAGGATATAAGGAAGCAGTATAAAGAAATCCTAAATTAGAAAGAGGAGGAAAATATAGTTATCTATATAGACGGAAGTAGATATAAAGGCCGCGTAGGTACCGGAGTAGTAGTATAGGGCAAAGACCCTATATACTACCGCTCCTAGATAGGAATAGAAGGAATCTCTACTATCTATACTATAGAGCTGCAAGCTATTAATATAGCATTGTTAGTTATTTAACAATCGTTTATTAACTAATTAACAAACTAAATACTACTAGGAAAAGTAGTTATCTTCTCTAACTCCTAAGCTGCACTATAAGCGATCCGCCGACTAAGGATACCTTCCGGTTAAGCTTACTTAATCTTAGCGATCTAGTATCTCTAGGCTCTAGAAGGCAGAGTCACTATAGAACTCTGCTAGATCCCTACGTATAAAGGTATCCCTAGAAATAAACTTACGGATATAATAGCTAAGGAAGCTGCCCTTTCTAACACCGATACTTTAATCCCCGATAACCGATATCTTATCCTCGCCTCGGTAATTAAACGATATATTCGATAACGAGTAAAATAGGCGTAGGAAGCCGCGTAGTAGAAGGAGAAGGGCGCAAGGTCGATAAAGCGGCTTATAGAAGCGCTAGGCAAGAATCTAGACTACTAGCAAGGTCTACGGAAAGTAATATCGTTAGTACTAATTCAATTAAGAATAGGCAAGATCGGGCTATTAAGCTATCTTACAAAAATTAACGTACGAGACTTACTAAGATACGGATACGGTTTAGGTAACTAAATAGTAGCCTATATACTGCTTAAATACCTAGACCTATAAGAGATACGCAAGGTTATAAGAGACAACCTAGTAAATATAGGTATCTCTATATAGCTCGGTACTAACGAACTACTCCGCTAGCTTCCGGCTAGGCTATACCTTGCCTAGTTTATAATTTTATCTAGCCTGCTTAATTAATTTAAGCACTTAGATCCCGCCGTATTCGGGATAGAACCGGAAAGCGCAGTAGACTAAATATAAGCGTTAGGTAGTAGTCCTATAGGACCGATAGGGTATAAAACTAAGGGCGAGCTACTAGGAACTCGACTCGCCCTCTTAAATACTAATAGTAAGTAGGAATAGCGACGGCCGTATATAAGAAGTAGTAAGAATAATATAGGAATTAGAGAGTAGCGTGAAATCGAGATCTAGTAATTCGGATCTGCTACTAGTAATAACAACTAGCAACCTAATAATTCAGAACTCGGTAATACGAGCTGCTAGGGATATAGGAGCAAGGAAGGGAGTGGAATATGTATACGGACTAGTGTATATAGGATATAGGAGTTATGATACAGGAGATAGTGATACGGGACGCGGAGGTTAGGCGGTGAGATTCTGCTACTATATAACCTTATCATCAATCTGCAGATAAGGCCGGCAGTGTGGTTCTACTAGTTCTTATCATTACTCTGCAAGATAAGGCCGGCGGCAGGTCTCCGCCTACATAGAGGCTATATAGATATTGCATATTAGAAGCTGCTCGTGTTAGCAGCTGTTTTGCTGAGGCTATAGTGCATAGTAGGTGCACTCGGCGCCGCCGGGACACGCGGGATACCGCGGAGGCGGATTCCTTCTTTCGTTTATATTTCTTTTATCGTTCGATTTCATCTGTTCGTTATAACAATATACGCTGCATACTATCATCGTTGCTAGCAACTTCTTATACGCACTAGGCTGGCACTAGAAGGCGCAAATCCCTGCATAGCACCTTGTAAATAGAGGAAGCTCCATCAGGAATAAGATTATTAATTGATTGATTGATTACTCCCTATTAGGATATATACGTATTCTTTAAATTATAAGAGACTATTAGGTCTAATACTCTAGCCTTTTTATCCTAGAGCCTTCTACTTAATAGTAGCCTTTTAGCGCTAGGTCTCTAGGTCTTCTTCTTAAAGTCGCCTATATAAGTCCTTAAGGTCTATACCTACTTCTATAGAGTACGCCTATTCGGAAGTATAAGCTAACTATACTTATACGTTAGGGAGATAGTATACTCGCCCGAGCTTCCCCTAATTAATTATACTAATTAATTTAACCCTATCTTTATTTTCTACGAAGTATAGGAAAAGTAAGGTAAGTTTCTTTATAGTTAATAACTAGACCCTAGTAGTACGGTAATTAGTTATCTACGCTTCGCTAGCTAATTATTAGCCTAATAGTAAAATTAGGTTAACCTCTATAAGGTTACTTAGTAGCTATCGCTAAGAAAGTCTATCCGCGGGATTATATTTCCCTACTCGATATTTTATTATAAAGTTAAAGAGGGTAAGGCTTAAGCACTATCTAGCTTACTTCCTATTAAGTTTTCCTTATTTTATAAAGGCTTATAGATTTGTATAATCTAAATATACTTTAATAGGAAATATACTACCTTCTAGGTAGTACCGCTAATATTTAAACAAATAAATAATAGCGAATAGTTCCTAATCTAGCGTCCTATAACGTGTTTCACTAGTGAGCTGCGCACACCAATGAGCTGCGCACCCCATCCAAAACGCGCTTCCCACGCGTCACCTACTATCTTCTACCATACACCATGCCACCAAAACGTTCTGAAAAACGCTCAAAATCACTAGATAGGGAGGGTAGGATACTACTTGCTATCAAAGCTATTCAAAATGATACTACCCTATCTATACGAAAAGCAGCAGCGGTTTATAGCGTGCTAGAGAGCACGCTTCGAACGCGTATAAAGGGCGTTCCAAATCGCTAGGATACACGATCACCACGTCTTAAACTAACACAAGAAGAAGAGGATTCGCTTTGCTAGTAGATCCTATCGCTTGATACGCGTGGTGCTTCCCCTAGGCCTTCGCATATTCAAGATATAGCAAATCTTCTACTAGCAACGCGTGGTAATAACAAGCCTTCTTCTATTAGTGTCAATTAGGTAACACGCTATATTAAACGACAACTAGAGCTTTGTACACGCTTCTCTAGACGCTACGACTATCAACGTGCGCAAAACGAAGATCCTACTAGTCTACGCGCGTGGTTTAGACTAGTAGAGCGTACGATTAATGAAAACGGGATCCTTCCTAATGATATCTATAACTTTGATAAAACAGGCTTTGCAATAGGCTTGATATCTACTACTAGAATCGTTACACGGAAGGATCTATACGGTCGGAAGCCTCTACTACAACCTGGAAATCGGGAGTAGGTAACAGCAATTGAATCTATATCGGCATCCGGCTACTCGCTTCCGCTGTGTATAGTATTTAAAGGGAAGGTTTATATTGCTAGCTAGTTTGATAACCTACCGAAAGACTAGCGAATCGAAGTATTACCGAACGGCTGGACTACCGATGATATAGGCCTACGCTAGCTAGAAAAGCTCTTTATTCCAGTAATTACTAGTCGTACGCAAGGCAAATATCGCTTATTGATATTAGACGGTCATAGAAGCTATCTAACACCACAATTCGACTAAATCTGCTAGCAAAATAACGTTATACCACTCTGTATACCGCCGCATTCGTCACATCTTCTACAGCCGCTAGATATAGGATGTTTTGCTATCCTAAAGCGCTCATACGGTCGCTTAATCGAGGCCTAAGCCCGCCTAGGATATAACTATATCGATAAGCTCGACTTCCTAGAAGCCTATACCCTAGCACGATAGGAAGCCTTCCTACCTAGCACTATACAATCAAGCTTCGCCAGCGCCGGCCTAGTTCCGCTAGATACCGACCGAGTCCTATCAAAGCTTAATATATCGCTTCGAACACCTACACCTACTACTAGTAGGCCTAGTAGTAGGAGTAGTGCTTTCGTGCCTACTACACTACATACGATTAAGCAGCTTAACAAGCAAGCTTCATCTATCAAAGCTCTACTACGCAAGCGCTCGTGCTCGCCAGGAAGCCCTATAGAGAGAGCGCTAGATCAATTAATCAAAGGCACTGAACTAGCGTTTCATAACACTGTTTTACAAGCAGAAGAGATTCGGCAACTACATAGATTCAACGAGAAGAAGCGTCGAAAACGCACACGTTCTACTCGCCAGATATCTATGCAGCAAGGTTCTACGGTCAGCGAATCTATATCTCTTGATTCAACGTTGCCAGCAAGCGTTGAAGCTATTCAAAACGATGATGCAGAGCTTGCTCAGCAGCCTACAGAGGGCGCTAAGCCTACTACTAGGCGTGTATTTCAGTGTTCTGGATGTGGGAATATAGGGCATAAGATTACTCGGTGCCCTAGTAAATAGTAGACCTCGGCACGACCCTCGCGAGGGTCCAAGACTCAGACCCTCGACCCGACCCTCGCGAGGGTCGGGTCTAAACCTTATAAGGGTCACCCGACCCGCGACCCTCGCCTACCCTTATGCGGGTCACCCTTAGCGACCCTTAGCGACCCTTATTTTTATAAAATTTTAACGCTTTTCCTAATTAGGATATATAATTTTGCTGAATAATCTTAGTTAAATATTGTTATTTATAGCTGTTTTAGTATTATAATCAAGATTATAGTTTAAATCGAAGGAATTAAATTAAAATCTTTATAAACTTTTTTGAAATTTAATTAATCTTAAGCTTATATAGTAAGGAATATTCTATCCTAGTTAAAGTAGGTATATTTATTATATATATAACCGCTATTAAGAGAGATATATATATCTCTATCCTGCTATTTAGGATTTTCTGACTATAGTTAAAATTAGAAATACTTATATATAAAAGACTATCCTATAGCCTATATTTCTAACCACGGTTAGAAATATAGGGTAGGAGAGGGTTAGGATAATAGATATTAGATAACTCTACTAACTCTTCTATCCTCTCGACGATATTTTTGACTATAGTTAGAAAACTAGGGTAGGTAGAAGAATTCGCTAAGGATCCTAAGAGTCGGTAAGGGTCGGTAAGGGTTACCCGCGGGTAACCCGCGGGTAACCCTTACCGACCCTTAGAACCTAGCTAATTAGAAGACGTATACTAGTCTAAATAGGTTATATTATAATATATCGACTCTAATCCTACACGCTATCGTAGAGATCCTATTACTCCCCTTTATTACTATAAATTCCTTTCACTTTTATTAATCCTTTTATAAGTTCTCTATTTCCCCTACCCTTACTATATCTTAGTACTCTAGATTCCCCTTCTCGTCCGTCTACGAGGAGGATACTTTAGATCTATTTTATCTTAATTTTCCTAATAAAGCGTACTTAGTAATACTAGAGCCCTCTAGAAGCTACTTAGCCTCGGTTATTAGCTCTAATCTTCTTTTAATACTACTACCTATCCCGGACTCCCTTACCTATATAGGTCGAAATAAAGTATATATCCTTTATTCTATAATATCTAAAGATACGTTTATTACCTAGTAGTTAAAAATAGATTACGGAATAAAGAAAAGGATTAACTAGGATATAAACTACTAATCTAAGGCCTAGAAATACTTCGAATAGGTAGTAGACAAAAAAACTAGGAAGCCTAGAGTAATATATAATCGATATATTACTATTCTTAAGTATCCTAGTACTTATCGCTATAGAATATCTTTAATAAATAAGTATATAAAGAGGGTTAACTACCGGAAGGTAGTATATATAATACTAAATATTAGATAGATAATCGAGAATACGGTATATAATATATTAATTATCCTATCTAAGATACTTATTTTTCTAGGTAAAGTTTTCTCCGAAAGTCTTAGTCTTTACTTAGGAAGAGTAGGAATATAAGCTTTTAAACTTACTCGCTCTATTACGACTCCTATTTTAATTTATTAAGCACTAGTAATTTTATAATATTATTAATTATACTCGCCTTACCCTAAGGAGTCTAGAAATCCCTTCCTCTAAAATAATTTAAACCCGGCTACGAGACTTTATAAAGAAGTAATAACTAAGTATTCTTCGAAAACTACCTTTAGATTTAAAGCTCTTACTTACACTAGACTATTAGACCTCTCCTTTTCGGTAGTCTTTTATAGTAGTAACTAGCTACTTCCTTAACTAGGACTAGGAATACTAAGAGATCCTTTTAGGATTCGAGCCTCTCTCTAGGACGTACTTAGGTGTGAATCTAAGCGATATACTTATAAACCTTCTCTAATAATATAAGATTATAGATCGAGTCCTTATAATAACAACGGATAATATATCTAATAATAATATAATAATAGCTAGTATATAGGAGTTAATCTAGTTACTAGAGCTTTATAATAGCTTAACTATTATACGTATTCTATATATTACCTATATAATTCAACTAAGCTTGAAAGATCTCCTTAGTTAGATAAAAGTAAACCTAAGGAACGAAATAGCTAAGACTAAATAGTCTAAAGTCCGGATCTAGTCTCTTTATATAAAGTAGAAGAGGAAAGAGATTATTAATACTTTAGATAAGGTATAAGCTTAATATATATATCTCTCGTATCTTCTAACCTATTACTAGGTATAGAGCCTAGCTATCTATATTAACGCTAGTCTATAGCGACGAGAGGCCTTTTATAATCTCTAAAAAGAAGAGCTAAAGCTTATACCGATCTAGGATATTATAACTCGCTAGAATTTAATATTCTTAATACTACGCCGTATAAAACGTCTTTAGTCTATATTCGATATATTTTATATTTAATATAACTAAGACTACTTTATACTTAGTATAGAAGAATAGCGCTAAATCGAGTATCTTCTCTAGATTACCTAGTCTTTCTTTTAATTTACTACTCTACTCTCTAAGGTAAGAGACGTAAGTATTTATCTTATATTTAGTATTTATAATAAGCTTTTTAATTATCTAGAAAAGTCTATTTAGAAGCTATAGCGGAAAACGGTTCCTTAGAAGTAGTTAATACTTACTACTCTAAATTTAGCTAAAAGGAAGCTTTCTTAATACTATAGTATAACTAATTAAATCTATAGTAATTTATATACTATTAGTATAATAATTACTTCTTAATAGAAGCTTTAGTTCTTCTCTACTAAGGATTAGGATCACGACTAGCGTATACGTTATTAGTAAAGCTTCGAGTCTTACCTTAAGCCTTATAAATAGCGGCTATTATAAACCTAGCCTCCTACTCTTATTTAATTGTCTTATAGTATAGTCTCTAAGCTTAAGATAATATATAAGCTAGAGTTATCTTAATAGTCGGTTAATAGTAAGTATAATAAGCTTACGTAATACCTAGATACCCGTATATACTCTATTAGATATACGCTACTAATTGCTAATATAATATATAGTAACTATTCGAACTAGCCCTCGTACTTTCTAGAGGGAGTACTAGTAGGAGTTCCTAGTACTTATAAGTCTTACCTATAATATTCTTTCGGTTCCTATAATAGGTACGGGTGTAGAGCGGCTCTTTAATTCTACTCGAGATATCTATTATTATCGCCGAGGCTCTCTTAAATCTAAGACGATCTAGGACCTAATAATATTTATATATATATTAAGGTTTAATCTTAAGGACTAACAGAGAGCGATAATTAAGGAGTATCTCTTATATAAAGAGACCTAGATAGCTAAAGAGGAAAAGGATATATAGTTAAGTAAGATTAATCCGATTAGCGACTATAAAGAAGAAGAAGATAAATCTATAGAGATATAGCTAGAGGGTCAGGGAAGTAGCGAACGAAGCCTAGGGAAACGATAGAAGAGTATTATATTAGAACTAGAGGTTATAGAAGACTACGAGGATAGAGATAATAATATAGCTACCCTTCTACTACCTAATATACACTAACGTATATTAGGCTGTCTTCGAAAACGGTTAAGACTACTAGATAGATACGAGGTTTAAGAGGAGTCCTACCCTAGTTTTCTAACTATAGTTAAAAATATCTATATAGGATAGAAGAGTTTCCGTAGTCTATCTAATATCTATTATCCCGACCCTTAACTACCCTAGTTTTCTAACCGTGGTTAGAAATATAGGCTATAGGATAGTCTCTAATATATAAGTGTTTCTGATTTTAACCGTAGTTAGAAAACCTGTTACTAAATAGGATTATTCAATATATTCTACCCGCTACCTATAGACTCTCTCTACACTAGGATAGAGTAAGTGAAATACTAAAAGATACCGCTACAATCTGTATAAATTATGCAAGTCGCGAGTTCCTCCTATTTGCTTAGTTTGACTACCCGCGGGTCACCCGCGGGTAACCCTCGCGAGGGTCCTACCTACACTAGACCCGACCCGCGGGTCTATAAGCTAGACCCTCGACCCTCAAAACGAGGGTCGGAGGGTCACCCGCCGAGGGTCACCCGCGGGTCGTGCCGAGGCCTAGTAAATAGTTGAATTAAATATATAGCGTTTTGGTGGAAAAATAGTGTTTTCAAAAAGTAGTGGTTGGTGGGGTGCGCGGAATACTAGTGAAACACGTTATCTCTAATTCCTTACTAAGGAAGCGGGGATTTCTACCGAGTTCCGCTAGATCCCTACGTATAAAGGCATCCCTAGCAACAAGCTTACCGATAAGACTACGAAAGAAGCAGCCCTTGCTAATTCCTTACTAGAAAGTACCTACCCTAATAATCGATATCTTATCCTTATATTAGTAATTAAGCGACGTATTAGATAGCGAGTAAAATAAGCGTAGAAGGTAGTATAGCGGAAGGAGAAGGGCGCGCGTTTAACGAAACGGTTACTAGCGGAGGTAGTATGCAAGAAGGATATTCTTAACTACTAGCAAGGCCTATAGAAGGCAATATCGTTAGTGCTAATTCAACTCAGAATAGGTAAGATTAGGTTATCTAATTACCTTACGAAAATCAACGCACGAGACTTACTAAGATACGGATATGACTTAGGTAACTAGATAGTCGCCTACGTTTTGCTTAAATACCTGGATCTATAAGATCTACGTAAGGTTATAAGAGACAACCTAGCAATTATAGGTATCTCTATATAACTCAGTACTAACGAACTACTTGTTACGCGCTACTAACTAGTTAACGCAAAATATACGTTATCGTAATGTACCTCTCTCGTAATCTCCGACGATCTATCTCGTAATCGTACTATTACCTACTCTAGCCTTATATAGGCTCGGATCTATAGAGTAGACCGAAGACGTATATAGTTAAAGGGCGCCTAGTTAGTCGATAAAGTAGTTATATAATAACTACTAAGTATTCCTCCTAGTTAGAGTATATCCTTATATCGTACTATAAGGTTATTATATTACTAAAAATAGTCGATTATTAAGCTTAAATATAACTATAAGTAATAATATATAAATTAACGCGAAGAACTAAATATATATAGGTAAATAAGCGTCCTTATATATCTAATCCTTCCGTTGCTCTAATAGGACCTTTCCTATTAATAGTCAGGTCCGTTCCGTTGAACGGAACGGATTATCACGTGATCCTATACTTAGGTATTATAGTCTAAGTATCTCGATAGATTATTCGGTAGAATCTATCTAACCGCCTTATTGCTGAACTGATTGGTTCAGGCGAGTCCATAATTAGCATCCTAGGGGTGGGTCTGTAACACTACTCCGCTAGCTTCCCGCGAGGCTATATCTAGCCTAGTTTATAATTTTATCTAGCCTACTTAATCAATTCAAGTATCTTAATCCCGCGGCCTTCGGAATAGAACCGGAGGTCGATAGCGTAGTAGACTAAATATAAGCGTTAGGCAATGGTCCTACAGGACCGATAGGGTATAAAATTAAGGGCGAGCTGCTAGGAACTCGACTTGCCCTCTTGATTACGACTAACAAGCAGAAGCGGCGACGGCCACGTATAAGAAGTAGTAGGAGTAAGAGTAGGAGAGCAGCGTCAAATCGAGATCTAGTGATTCGGATCTACTACTAGCAATAATAACTAGCAACCTGATAATTCAGAACTCGGTAACACGAGCTGCTAGGGATATAGGAGCGAGGAAGGGAGTAGGAAGAGGGATAGTGTATATAGACTAGTGTATATAGGATATAGGAGTTAGTGATACGGGACACGGAGGTCGGGCGGTAAGATTCTACTACTATATAACCTTATTATCAATCTACAGGATAAGGCCGGCGGTGTGGTTCTGCCTTGTCATTACTCTGCAAGATAAGGCCGGCAGTTTCTCCGCCCGTATGTAGGATGTTAATACTAGATGTTGTATGCAGGATTGCTGAGGCTATAGTGTATAGCAGGTGCACTCGGCTCCGCCGGGATACGCGGGATACCGCGGAGGCGGATCCCTTCTTTCGTTTGATTCTTTCCTTTGTCGTTCGATTTCATCTGTTCGTTCCAGCGTTATGCTAGCCCTTGCCTTGATAGCAACTTCTCATGCGCACTAGGCTAGCACTAGAAGGCGCAAATCCCTGCATAGCACCTTGTATATAGAGGAAGCTCCATCAGGAATAAGATTATTGATTGATTGACACTTAGTAGTTATCAGATAAATACTTCGTCGACTAACTAGGCGCCCTTCAACTACATACGTCTTCGATCTACTTGTTAGGGAATAACTACTTATATAGAATAGAAAGCCTATCGACTAGGTAGGAAGATAAATATTAAGTAAGGAAAGCAAAACACTATTTCTTACTATTATAGATCTCTCTATAGTCCTTAATTTATATACAGGTTTTAATACCTTCCTATATAACCAAGGCAAAGGCGATAGATGTATTATAATATACGGTCTAACGTAGCCTACATATAATAGAGGTAAGCAAAGGCTATAGGGAAGAGGGGTTCACGAATCCCTAATAGAAGGGCACCGAACCATTAGGGCCTTGTAGGTTATACATCTATGTTAGGGAGAAGTAGGGCTATCATAATGAAGCCTAACCGATAAGGTGTCGAACTGACACCTGAGGCATAGGGTTAGGAATAGCCTCATGTTTCAATATCATATGACACTACTCTATAGATTCGAGCCTATATAAGGCTAGAGCAGGCAAGGGTACGATTGCGAAATAGATCGTCGGAGCTCACGAGAAAGGTACGTTACGATAACGCACATTTTACGTTAACCAGTTAGCAGCGCGTAACACGCCAGGACTGTCGCGGGACTGAGGGGACTGAGCCAAGGGGGGGGGGGGGGGCGGTAATCCCTTCTCTCGTTTATTTGTTTACCTCTCCTTTGTCTGTTTGATTTCATATCCTTTCTTTCTGACAGCGTGCGTTACATACTCGTCAGCCCCGTTGCTGGCAACTTCTCATACGCACTAGGCTGGACACTAGAAGGCGTAAATCCCCGCAGAGCACCTTGTATATAGAGGAAGCTCCATCAGGAATAATAATATTGATTGATTGATACCATACAAACTTCTTGAAATTAGGGATATTTTGATAGTAGTATTAGATAGGGATGCAAAAATAGGGTGGTAGGGAGAAAGTGGTATTTCATGTATGTTTAGTGATTTATACGTGGCGGCCGTATAACTTGAAGCGGTATAGGTAGGTCGGGCATAAATAGTGAATTACGTCAATTCTTGGACGTGAGTCGTTTATTAATATATATATTTACGTGATTATCGCTGCGGGGTGTTTAGTTGGCTGATAATTAAGTACCTTTATTTATTCCGTAGCATTTTTTTAGAGAACATAAAGCCGCAGATAAATTGATCCTTCTTCTCCACTTAGATACACTGATACACTAGTCGATATTTATTGCGACATAGGCGGTTTCATCTATTAAAAAATGCTCTCCCTTGCAAGTCCAACACCAACACACCAATACTTGTACGGACGTAAGCTACCGTTTGACTGATTCGCGCTCTTAAGCCCCTGACCTTTCGCATCCTGGAAAATCGAATCCTAATATGCCTGAGTTATATATCTTCGTGTCATGTGGTAGATTCCTTCATTCCAAAAACCTGGAAACCTGTGACAAGATTGCAAACGGCGGCAACGTTGTGTTGGATCAGAGGGAAGGACCCTCACTTCCTCTTGCGGCTAAATTTCCATTTCTAATATGCTCCGTACTGCTTAATATGTTGTTGATTATCGTTGAGCTAAGAGCTGCAGTTGAGCTCCGTTAAATATAGAGTGATTGATGTCCCTCATTACCAGCGCCGACGTCCACGAGTATTGGAGATTCTCCACTTCGCGATGCCAAAGGCGCGCGAATCCAAGCCATAAATGATATACTGGACGGTGTACCAGTGTTTCGGTCTCATCAAAGACCGTGGCAGGGTAGAGGGTCGTATTCTTTTCCGAGGCCGATGCCTTTTTATAGCCTCCGTCGCCCGTCATATTCTTTCTCTATTTAAGACGCACTTGCCGGTCCCCTTTACGGGCAAGACACACACAGAGAGAGACAGAAAGAGGATAGCAGACACAACAGAAGTATTCGTATTCTTCGGAGTGCTTGCTCTCCTGCGCTGATAATTCTTTGATTGACTCTGATTCTATATTCAGTCAAATAACTAGACGCATCCAGTCATCGAAGTTTACAGGGAGGGAGGAGAAACCTGTTCGTTATTCCTCCTCTTCGTTGCCTTAGCTCCGACAAATCCCGACATCCCGACATTCAACGTAGTGTGTATTCCGCGGTGTTCCTGCATCCCGAGCCCCTGGAAAACACAAAGTGTGCTAATAGGATCTCTTTGAATCTTCAATCGCTAGGAGTCCTCCAACTGTGCTGATTATGCCGATTACACTCCAGGAGGCGTATGAAAAATATGATGCCAACAAGAACACCCCGATGAAGGATATTCACAAAAAGTGGAAAGCACGGTGTAAAGATTACAGCCCTAATAATGCAGGGTATGTCAACTCTTTAGATTCCTTAAAAGAATTAGCAGATAGGGAGTACAAAGAATGGGACACTGCATATAACATGATCAAAGATGCGAGAGAGAACCAAAAAGGGTCAGACGATGACTCCCCCGATGCTCGCCGATCCAAGAGGTATGAGTTTCAGCCGACGGAAGAGCAGTCGCGGGGGAATGACGTTCCCCACATGCCCCCTCGTGGTCAGAGTCGCGATCGGAGTTGTGATCGGAGTCGTCATTGGAGTGGAAGTAGAGACACATCTTCGGACAGGAGATCTCGCACGGAGGTCCCCGGAGTGGAAGCCAGAGTCAGAAATGATAATGGACAGACAGTCGAAATAAGGATGGGAGCACCCAGGGGGTATGAGGGTTCTGGGTCTTCGCATGCCACCTCCTTCACGCACAATCCAGGCGGCCAGTTCATCCACAGAGTGTCTCCGCCCCCACAACGAAGCTCAATGCTGTCAACTCGCAGCAGGGTAACTACCAGACGGATTGGTGGGATAACTGTAAAACGAGTTGTAGGACAGGGATCGCAAAGCTCAACCGCCCCGTACCACCCGGAGGATGAGGCTAGACGGACTAGTCATCAGCCCTCAGGACAAAGCTCAACCGCCGCCCAGACGGGGGACGGACGTATTGAGATCAGACGAACTGTAATAAAAAAGTCCAAGCATTCTAAGCCTGGAATACTAGACGATTGGTTTTAGGGACCGTCGGCTGGGAGATAATAAAGGAACTGAGTGGTTAGAATGCTTGAACTTGAACAGAAGTATGCGATATTCCTAGGGAGCTTGGACCTTCTATCCTCTCCACTATTTGCACTAATAGCGTACATATACTTCTATTTATGCTTCCATATTGAATATATCTTCGTCTCTGAGACTGTGACACCATTTAGTGCTAATCTCGTCTGCTTTTGGATAGCTAGCAAAGAGAGCTCCCACCAGACCAGCTCCAGAGATCAAATCAAGGAACACAGAGCGAAACCCCCGCTTCTCGAGCGAGTGATCTACTCTCCCAGATGATACTATATGGTGCGTGGGGCAAAAGCGGTCTGTCTGGCGGTGCCAAAAATAGGGCACAGGTACATAGTTCTGCCAGGCGGTCGCCAGAAATAACATGACATCAGGGCGTGCCCTCTTCTTTCTCTTCCGAGATCCTCTTTTAGCCCTTGGTTGGCGGCCGCCCTTACTCCTGCTCTATCTTCCTCACCTCAACTCCCCAAATGGAACCAGGCAACAAGCGCAAACTTGATTTGCCCCCTTCTGCTGCTCGCAGTGGCAATGAAGTCTCCCCTCCGCCCAAGAAAAGGCTGGCTGGGCCTGCTTTTCCTCCATCGCAGTCCACGGGGTCCGAACAGAACAAAGACAACAGAGAAACTGGTCCAAGCGACAGTGAACATGATAGCGAGAGCGATAGCGATGATGACTTTGGACCTAGCCTGCCTCCTCCCCAAGGGGCGCCTCTACCTGTCGAGCAGCCTGACAATACGCCGACTTCTATGACCTTGCAGCAGCCCGACGCGAAGAAAGACAGCCAGCGAGACCACTGGATGCTACACCCCCCAGACCAAAGTGATTGGGCGTCTAAGATAGATCCAACGCAACTTCGCAACCGGAAATTTCAAAGCGGCAAGTCTGCTCGCTCGTCTACGTCGAAACATGTTGATGTGTCGTGGATGGAAACCCCAGAGGAGAGAATCAAGAGACTGGAAGATGAAGTAATGGGTGTTGGTACATCGCATAGTAGCAAAGGTCGGGGCATCGCGTCCACTTCAAGTAAAATTCGAGCCCAATCTATGGAAGAAAAGATCAAGAAGTTCAATGTCAGTAGCCGCCTGTTCATGGTTCGGTGTCGATCGCTAAAATGCTGACCACACTCCATAGGACCGAACAGGAAAAAATATCCGTCTTAATGACCGAGCGCCCCCACGGAACGAGGAAGAGGATGACCCGAGTAAGCGTGCGTTCGATCGGGAGAAGGACATGGCAGCTTCGTCGAAAATATCCAATGCCCAGCGCCGAGAAATGATGAATAAGGCAAGTGGTTACAGCTCACGCTTCACGAAAGGGGACTTCCTCTGAGGACAAGACCTAAATACAGAATGAGCACCAGCGTGGCAAGACTTCTCGCAGCGGCCAGAAAAATGGTTCTATGTTCTTTCACATCGATCCTGCAATCAACGCCGCTTACTTCCAGGAAATCAGAGGACTCGAAATTGCCCCAGATTATGTTTGCAAATTCCGTAGGCTCTTTTCGAGGAACGTTTCAAATGCGCTTTCTGTGCAACATCATAAATCAAATATTCAAATGGGTGCAGTCTATCCTGTGGGGATCGATTGGCCTCGACTGGAGAGACCAGGGAATTTCGTTTCTGCTGAAAAGGAATAGAAGTGGAATGAGCATACTGTCCCATTCCCTCTCTCCCCCCCCGACGAAAGGGAGAATACCGGCACCAGATTGAAATTAGTCCCTAGCCTGGGATTATGGAGATCCACAACAAAAGCCAGAAATTCTACACTATTTCATCACGCCTCTATGTTACCATATACTCTCAAAATTTACGAAGGCGTCATTTCGATACCACGAGGATCGTCCCCGAAAAGCGCCTGTGAAAGGCTGCAAGTATGGTAGTGGCTTCGTCCAAGAGCTCCAATCCACCCTGCACCGGCTATCCACAAGCCCCAAGAGCTTTCACAGGCGATGAATTCTTGCCAAAAGTCATAGCCATTTAACCCTAGGATGATTGATTCATGTCGCCGTGATGCAGCATTGGATGATCGCTTGACCACGGAGTTCTGGGAACTTTCGATTGTTGATAGAGATTATAGATTTACTCAGTGAAGTAGATTGAATCAGTCTTGTCGATTTCTTGCCTGATCTAGATATTACCTCATTATTTGAAGGACCAGAGTTTAATTGCTAGGCTTTAATGACGGGAGACGTATCCGTATGGCCTCGTCCATATAGCTGTCCAGATAGCTAAGGCCGTGAGCTCTACCTGACTGGCTGGAATTGTCTTTGATCATTTGTGCTCCATACCATTGAGCCCTCAATATGGTTCTCAATATGTTTCTCTACCCTCTGGAAAATATAGGATCTGAATATCGCTCCTAGACACCCCCAGGGGACTTCCGTGTATCCGGCCTTCTGCCAATCACGGCGCCTCGGTTTCGCCTTACCCGCTCGACTCTCGGCCGATCACTTTTTCCCCGAAACAACGGACTCTCAATCGCCACAGATGGAACCTCGTCCCCATACACCCCTGTTCGATTGATTTCATCGTCTTGCTTTCTTCCCCAGTAGTCCACGACAGACTGTCATGTCTTTCTCAAATCTTGTCTCCGACATAGCCTTCCGAGACTCCCATGCAGATGAGCGGGGCTCGCAAATTTCCCACGCCCCCTCCCGCGCCGCCCGGTCATACACTAGCACCACGGCCACGAGCGTGAGCGTGAGCATATCTGGAGATATCTCCAGCCAGTTGCATGCTGGATACAGCCACCCTTTGAGCAGATCATGGCAGGCAGAACGGCAATTAACAAAGGTTGGCGATGTCAATGGTCATTTGGTAACTTCTCTTTCCAGGCTAACACGCAACTGCTAGGAGATGCTGATCTATCCACTGTTCATCACCGATGACCCGGACGAAGAAACGCCAATCCCCTCGCTACCGAACCAATATCGTCGAGGTGTCAATCGCCTAGTACCCTTCTTGTCCCCACTTGTGCGTAAAGGGCTGCGCTCCGTGATTCTTTTCGGCGTCCCCCTTCAACCCTCAGCCAAGGACGCGCTTGGGACTTCGGCGGACGACCCCGCCGGCCCCGTGATCCAAGCCATTCGCCTTCTCCGATCTCGTTTCCCTCAGCTCTACATCACAACCGACGTGTGTCTGTGCGAGTACACGTCGCATGGCCACTGTGGCATCCTGCGAGAGGACGGGTCCCTTGATAATGCGCAATCCGTTGATCGGATTTCCGATGTCGCTTTGGCCTATGCAGTTGCCGGTGCTCACTGTGTTGCGCCATCTGATATGAATGACGGTCGTGTGCGGGCTATCAAACTGAAGCTGATTGAGGCGGGTTTGGCGCATCGTGTGCTTCTCATGTCGTACAGCGCTAAATTCAGCGGCTGCCTCTACGGTCCTTTCCGAGATGCAGCCGGCTCATGTCCCTCGTTTGGGGATCGTCGGTGCTACCAACTGCCCCCGGGCGGGCGTGGTCTTGCTCGCCGTGCCATCCAAAGAGATATGGCCGAGGGTGCCGACATCATTATGGTCAAACCTGCCAGTAGCTATCTAGACATTATTCGTGATGCAAAGGATCTGGCTCAGGATCTCCCGGTAGCTGCCTACCAGGTGAGCGGAGAATTCGCCATGATCCATGCCGCTGCTAAGGCAGGAGTCTTTGATCTGAAAGCCATGGCCTTTGAGAGTACTGAGGGAATTCTTCGCGCGGGGGCTGGGATTGTGATCACTTACTTTGTCCCAGAGTTCTTGGACTGGCTCTAAGAAAGAGCCGCAGGAATGTGATTCAAGCCGATACGAGAGGGGCGTGGGTGTTCATGCACCATAAATTTCGGGTTACTATGAGATTCAAAAAAAACGTTGATCTCTTCATAATGGGGTACATTGTGTTATTCAAAAACCAAAATACAAGACTAGCAGCGAATAGATACCCATCAAATGACTCATTTAATGTTTCCAGGAGTCTCGAGTTGCATTTCCTTCGTCAGCCCTCCTTTCCATGAAAATAAAAGGCATAAGAGATATTTCCAATCAAACAAATGTGAATATTACATATGTACTGCATAAATCATACGCCCAGCTCGCCATGATGAAAGAAGAGCTAAAAACTGAGGTAGTGACAATCAAAAACATAAAAATGGAAATGGAAGGAAGGATACGCAAACGAACAAGAGAGAAGAGCAAAAAAAAAAAATCAGGACGAGGAGAACTCAAATGACCCACGTATGGCAATGTTTATTTATATATGGAGATGCCGCGCGCAAAACAAGCACGGAGCCAGAATGGGATATGTCCCGGGCTTGACTGGCGAAAAAAAATCCAAGCCGACGTCAAAATAGCCGGGAGGAGAATAAGTCCCGAATCCATATGGTCGTCACGAATTGAGTTCACATATAGCTAGGTTTGTATCCCTGGAATCCATATGCGACGATATCGGTCTTCACAACCTCCCCAGGAGCAACGTACGCGCCTCGATAGAGGTGGACACCGGGATAGATGGTGCATCCTGCTCCGAGATAACAGTCTTCTTCGATGGTGACGCGGCGGCCTTGATACCGGCTCTGGGATCCTTTACGCTCCTGCATACTGGAATGAGCCATCGAGCTAAGTAAGGTCACATTGGGCCCAATCCAGGTGTGGGCACCAACACTGATCCCACAATCGTCCACGAATAGACAATTTTGGGAAACCATTACGTCCTCTCCGATCTGGATGTTGTATCCGTAGTAGCAGGTGAAGGGGGCCTCCACGACGGTACCTTGCCCAATGGTGCCCACGGACCGAGGCACTGCAACCCCAGAGGGTGAATTGACAACGGAGTTGGAGGGCGGGACCAGAATTTCCTTGAGGAGCCGATTCTGCTCTTTAGAGCTGAGCCCGGACAGTGGGTTGGAGGCATTGTTGAATCGCCACACAGCACGTTTGCATCGATCTCGTTCCTCGACCAGCTGCATATCAAATGGTCGATAGAGTTCACCACGAATCATCTTGTCCTTCTCAGTTTCTTCGCCATTGATGGCCCGCCCGGACAGCTGATGCTCAATATTGAGAGCCATTCGTGCTTGGGCTTGAGGACTACTGGTATCGATTGTGGCAACTGGCGTTGGGACTGCCGGCGCGGTCGGCGTGGGGGGCATTGGTCGTTGTTCCACACCGCTATGAAACAAGGGCATGTTCGGTTTTGGTGGAGGCGCATGAGAAGGAGGCGCATGGGAAGGCTGTGCATGAGGGGGTGGTGGGTGAGATGACTGGACATGCGACTGCGGTGCGTGTGGCGGTGCAGGCGGCGGTGCGTGAGCTGGCTGGGTATGAGATGGCGGCGCATGAGACGACTGGACATGAGGTGGTGTAATATGAGATGGCGGAACATGGGATTGCGGAATATGAGATGGTGATGCTTGCGAGAGCTCTCGAATTGATGGAACCACGGGGTAATCCGGCTTGGGATGACTCTCTCGGGGTAGCTCGTGGATTGGAGGCACATCTCGATAATCGGGTTTTGGCAAATGTTCAGGGACATAGCTTGGGTGACTGGGGCCCGGCCATCCCCTTTTGGCCCAAGACGCAGACGGATGAGGGGTCGCCGAGTTGGTCGGGCTGGAGTTATACGGTTGTGGGGGGCGCTCACTCTCATCAACCACAATGGGTCTCATCTTTCGGGAGTCGACATGTTCCACAAGCGTCGATGGCCGATCGTGGTGTTGCGTTGTTTCAGGTAGATACGGTGCGCTGATGTCGGGATAGCCTTCCTTGGACTGCAAGGGGACCGGCGCTTTGGTGGTGGCGGGTTTTTGCCAGGTACTTCTTGAAGTATAGCCTTCACAGAGGAAGCCACCTCGTATACAGTTATTACCTGGCAATCGTTTGGTTTTAGTCTCCGATTATTTCTCTCATCATCGGGGTTGCCCCTCCCCGCCTCAACCTTCAACCAGCACCTCCACACACATAGATGCAAGAAAAGGTGAAGAACACTTACATGCAGGGTGCATCTCGTCACACTTCTTCTTTCGACGGCGACATGTCATGCATCCCGTCTTGGTGCGGTTACTGAAGACTCGTTTTCGCTTCGGTGCCACCTGCACCGGTGCCGTCGACCGATCGGAAGGATATGCAGGGGAGGAGGTTGGTTGGACATGATGAGAGCCCGATACGGCCGCGCGACTGGCCCCCAAGCCTCGAGGCTCCTGTCCCTGGGCTTCTCGCTGGAGCGCATCGGCCAAGTGAGCATCCGAGGCATCTATTTGCTGTGCGCGTTGCGCTTGGCTGACCAACTGGGCGTCGTACTCGGGCCAGGGGCCATTGGACGAGGGTTGGGAGGTCTCGTTCGTATCGGATCGAGGTCCCTGCGTGGACGGGTTGGCAGGGTCGATCTCTGAGACGGACCCCGACCCAGATCGCACCCCATTGGTATGGAGCGGGACGTCGTCGGAATGATGAATGCCTCGCACGGCAGGGTAGCTTGGTTCAGATGCTGGGCGGAGCTCTCGGTCCCCGGACCCCGATCGTTTTCGCTTATGCTTGTTGGCGGACGGCGATGCGCGTTGGGACTCCTCACGATCGGGATCTCCTCGTGCGACGCTCTCGCGCGAGGCGGGCGGGTCTCGGGTCCCGGGGGAGGCGACCGGTTCGCCATGACTGGGCGGCAAGCTGGGGAGCGCGGTTGTCCCTAGACTCGGTCCGGGGGCGGCATCTCGACCGTTGACATTGACGGCTGTGAAGCGAGATGGACTGTGGTCCGTTCCCGTTTCGGTGCCAGAATCGTGGTTGCTCATCGCGGCGGCGGTTGCGACGGTGGTCACGGTCATATGGTCTGGAACGTGGGCGGATGGGTTCCCCACGAGTCAACAGATCCACGGGGAGGGGAACACGGAGTCAGAGGGGAGAGAAGGGGGAGGGGGATAAGGCAAAGGAGGGAAGTGATGTTCAAGATTCCAGCGAATGCAGCGCGCGACGAGAACCGCCCGGATCTCAAGGCGATAAGACTGTCCCCGTACGCGGTTGCAGAGAAATGGAGGGAGGTTGGGACAGAGCAGGGGAGGATTCAATAATGAGCGCGCGGCCCCCGGCGAAGCACACTTCTCCTCAGCCGCAGATGGGGGCCGATTCTAGGCGTGCCCGAGCCGGTCACCACGGAGAGTTACCAAGCCTTGTCAATTGACTAACAGGCGCGGCTGATCCCCAGGGAGGTTGCCTCGAAGAATCTCCGGATCTTTGGGAATGAGGGGGGAGGGGCGGGGATCAATTCTCTTTGTTTCTCCTCCGAATTGCAATTGTACGGGGATCGCGGTAACCTCGCCTCGGGGAGGGGTGGGGCGTACCGGGCGTACCGCGATGCTCCAAAACGGGGAATGCGATCAAAGATGAAGTCTCGGGTAGTATATAAACCCAGATCTCTCCAAGCCCAAACAGGCGTGGGTTGTGGAATGTACGAAAAATCGAGATGGGAAGAAAAAAAACCCCCCGGAGGGGGAGGGTGGAAAGAGAGAAGGGGGGTGAGGAGGAAAAGAAGAGAGGAGCCAATGACCGTGGCAGGCCACAGAACAAGGAAAAGAGGAGGCAAGAAATGAGACGGGAAACCGAGGAAGTGAGGGCAAACAGGTCTCAATTCGCGTTCTGGACAATAGAGAGGATGGAGAATGTGAAGAGGAGAGGAGGAGGGGGGTGGAAAAGAGAGAGAAAGAGAGAGAGAAAGAGAGAGAGAAAGAGAGAGAGAAAGAGAGAGAGAAAGAGAGAGAGAGAGGAGAAGAGTGGAGAGCGAAGAGGAGGAGGAGGAGGAGGAGGGGAAAAGGTCGAGATGATTAGGTTAGGGTGTTGGTTGGGACTAGTCGAAGGATTGGGAAGAATCACGAGGGACGGTGAGGAGGAAGTCGAGAGTCAAGACAGGCAAGAAAGGCCAGAAAGGCCAGAAACATTGGGCGTAGGAAGGAAATCGAGACAGTCGAGGAAGTCGAGCCGGTCGAAGCGCCCGGGGTCTTGCTATACAGTCGTCGTGCGTCCCATCGACGGGCAATCCGTGCAGCCCCGTCTGGCGCGCGGCCCGACTGGCGCTGTGCGGGCTCCTCCGGACTCGAGGGCCTGGCGGTCCTGGCGGTCCTGGCGTCTTGGCCCCCAAAGGCGCATGACTAGTTTCGAGGGCGAAACGACAGGGGGCAATTCAGCGGCGGGCGTTAGCGCGCGATCGGCATGGCCGGCGTCACCCCGGCTGCCAATCGGAAGGACCAAGCACGCAGGTGAGCAGGGTACGCGGGTCTGAGACACCCTTCTTCTGCCCGCCGACCAGTGAGTGGCGCGCGTTCGTGTTGCGGGGCCTGTTGGGTTGGAACTGTTGCGGACCGTAGGTTTTCCTGGTTGCTTTTGGAGTTTGGGTCCCGTTTGGATCCCGTTTGGGTCCTGCGTCGTCCTGTTTGGGGCCGGGGGAAGGGAGGGGGTGGAGGAGAGAGAGAGAGAGGAGGTCCCACTAGGAGTGGAGGGAGGAGGGAGAGGAGGCCGTGACGCCGAAGACGGCGCCGCGCGGGTTGGCGGGTTGGCGGGTTGGGCGGTTATGCATCGCTTATCAGCTGGTCACCTTTTTTTTAGGTTCCTTTTTTGGGGGGAAACGGGGGTTTGGAGAAAGAGCGAGGGAGCGAGACGCTTCCCACTCTTTCTTTCTCTCTTTCTCTTTTTCTGTCTCTCTCTCTCTCTCTCTTTCTCTCTTTTTCTCCTATTTGTCTCCCCCCCCCTTCTCTCTTTCTCTTTCTCTTTCTCTCTCTCCTGATCGCGGTTTTCCTCCCTTCTCTTCTGTCGTTTTTCCTACCAGACCACTGTACCGACAGCCTTGATGAGAGTACCAAGTAACTAGTGACTATCCACCAAAGTATTAGTTAACATGATCCCGAACCCTAAATTCTACATTCTGAATTCCAAATCCTAAATCCTAAATCCTAAATCTTAAATTATCAATTATAGATCATAGATCTCCAGGTCCATCCGCAGGCAGATCACGGGAAAGGTCTCTCCTGTGAGCCGCTGCCGATGATGGACGGGGATGATGAGTGTCCCCCTGCGCTCTTCCGCTAGCACGACCGCTCTTTCCACTGCTTCCACTGCTTCCACGGAGAAAATCCTACCTAGCATAACTTATAATTATCATATGAAACGATCCCCAAGGACCCCTAAGGTGCCCCCGGTATCTCCAAGTGTCTCCTCAACTGTCGATATATTCTAGATATTGATATTTCCAGCACGATATTTTAGGTCGGGGAATGATCTCATCGCGGGCCATTGGAGGGAGGGGGGATATCAGGACTTGAAGTTACGAATCGAAAACTACTGGGGAGCCCGTCAACGATCCAGCATGCGTAATGAGAAATGCGAGAAGATAGTGAGAATCTGTGGGCGCTGCATTCTTCATAGACTTGGGATCCTGATCCCATCCATAGATTGAGAATGTCTGCATGTAGCTATCTGATCGTATCCAACCGCCGTTCCCGCGGTGGGCCCCTCCTAACATTCCATTGTCCTGTGTAGCAGAAGAGAAGAATAGAAATCGATACCCTCACCCTCAATACCTCACAGTTGCAAGAGTAGTCTTCAATGCCAAAATCTACCCATGGTACAGGGCAAAAAAACCGAGACAGATGAAGCAAAAAAAAAAGAAAAAGAAAAGAGACAGAGAGCGATAGAGAGAGCATGACTCCGACCGAACTCATAAGCTTTGCCCGCACCTCTCTCCCTCTACCCTCTTGTCCCTCTTCTCCTCTCTCTCCAGGACTCTCAATTGCATGGTTGTCAATCAATTGTCGCCATTCAACATCACTCTGGGGGGATCCCATCAAGTTGCGGTCCGATGTCTGCGGGAGAACGAAGAGGACGACGATGGCCATCTCGAATGTTTTGATGGCGCTGACTAAGATCCGCGGTTGAGCGTCAAAGTCCAACGTGAACGCGCTCCCACCTCTTCACCGCCAGTGCCTCTCCCAATCTGCAACTTCAAATCTTTTTTTCCCATTCCCTTGTTCCCCCCTCCTCCCTCCCCCACTCCGGATCCCCTTGTCATTCACCCGTCCTTGCGGTCGTGCACTCCTGCCGCCTCTCGGTCTCCCTCACACCCCCAGCTGGAGGATTCTCGGGTTTGCTGCCAATCATCTCGCCGCCAGAGCTCAGGTGCTGCTGACCCAACCCCTCCTCCAAAGCACTCCCTGTTACCCCACCAGTCCCGAGCCTCTTTTCTCCTGGGAACCACCACCACCACCACCACACAACTTTTCCCCCTCCTCCGCATTCTGACTGGTGACGTGATTTGCATCACCCCGGTCAATCTCCCCTCCCCTCCCGTCCCGGTCAACTCTTATTCATTCCTTCGATCGTCTTCTCTGCGGCGACGTGTGACGGCCACTTCGTGAGGGCGGAATCGCCAATCCCTGCGACGGCATGTCTGTTTCTGTACAAGAGCTGGACAACACGGTCCGGGCCTTTTTCGAAGGCAAGGGCGATGTGGTAGGTTTTCTTACCCGTCAGCGCGGTTCCTGTTACGCAGGCCTCAATGGGAGCTCGTGCTCTCTCCAAGACATCAAACTAACATCTCTCTTCAGCAAAAACAAGCGCAACAAACCCTAACAGAAGTAAGCTGCAATCCATCTTTCTTTCTCAATTTCCCCCATCATGTGAAATGAGACTCATACGGTTGGGGGTGGTAGTTTAAGCAAAATCCCGAGGCATGGGTGACCGTGGGCAACATCCTCCAGGAGGCAACGTACCCTCAGACTAAATGTAAGTAACTCGGGTAAGAGTATAAATCTCTCGTTTCCCCTTGCCCTGCTTCAGGAAAAGAAAAGAAAAGAAAATCCCAGCGGCACTGACGCTAATTCTTACAGACATTGCGCTCCAAGTTCTCGACGATGTGATTATGACCCGATGGAAGGTTTTACCAAGAGATCAGTGCCAGGGTATTTGAGACTCCCTTCATCCCTCCGTCCTTCCTCATTTACCCTCTACCATCCCCTCCCAACTGCCTTCCTCCTGCATCGCCTACCGATGGCACCATTGAAGCCAGAGCACTAATCGCCTTTGCTATCCTCATTCTAGGAATTCGGAACTTCATCGTCAATTTCATCATCGAGAACTCCGGCTCCGAAGAAAAGCTCCGAACCGAGCGTGCGTTCGTGAACAAATTGAATCTAGTTCTGGTGTCGATCCTGAAGCAAGAATGGCCGCACAACTGGCCGACCTTTATCAACGAGATCATTTCCTCCTGTCATGCCAGCCTTTCTATCTGTGAAAACAACATGGCCATCCTTCGCTTGCTATCCGAGGAGGTCTTCGATTTCTCGCAGGATCAGATGACCTCGGCCAAGGCACGAAATTTGAAGACCTCCATGACCCAGGAATTTGCCTCCATCTTCCAACTGTGCTCTGAAGTCCTGAACACAGCCAATCAACCTAGCCTGGTGAAGGCAACCCTCGAAACTCTTCTTCGCTTCCTGAACTGGATTCCCTTGGGCTATATTTTCGAAACTCCCATCATTAATACCCTTTTGACCCGTTTTCTGGATGTGCCCGATTTTCGAAACGTGACCCTAAAATGTCTGACGGAAATCGGCGGATTGCAAATTGGTGCACCCTACAACTATGACGAGAGGCTGGTGCACATGTTCACTGAGACTCTGACAAAGGTCTCGAACGTCATCCCCTTGTCTATGGACTTGAAGGAGACCTACGTGCGGAGTAACGGAAGAGATCAGGAGTTTGTCTCAAACCTGGCTCTCTTCCTCTCCAGTTTTTTCAGTGCCCACTTGGATGTATGTCTACGCCTCAATCCATTACGGTTTACAATTCTGATTCATTTTGCTGGCGATGATACTAACCGCTGAACTTTTTCCCACTCGTCTAGCTCGTCGAAAAGTTGCCGAATCAAGACTATCTCACCCACGCACACTTCTATTTGATTCGGATCAGTCAGATCGAGGATCGTGAAGTGTTCAAGATCTGCTTGGACTACTGGACTCGACTGGTCCAAGAGCTCTATGAAGAAATGCAACAACTCCCGATCACTGACATTAACCCGCTCGTTACCATGGGCGTGAGCGGGCTTTCTAACGGTGGTGCGCCTAACCCCAGCACTCTGGCCAACTATCCTCTTCGAAAGCATAAATACGAGACGGTGTTGTCAAACCTGCGCACGGTCATGATTGAGAAGATGGTCCGCCCAGAAGAGGTTCTAGTTGTCGAGAATGACGAGGGTGAGATTGTGCGTGAATTTGTCAAAGAGAGTGATACAATTCAGCTCTACAAGACCATCCGCGAGTGTTTGGTTTATCTGACTCACCTGGATGTCGTGGACACGGAGACCATCATGATTGACAAGCTGGCCAAGCAAGTGGACGGCTCCGAGTGGTCTTGGGCAAATTGTAACACCCTGTGCTGGGCAATTGGCTCCATCTCTGGTGCGATGAATGAGGAAACCGAAAAGCGGTTCTTGGTGACTGTCATTAAAGACCTTCTCGGTCTTACCGAGCAGAAACGCGGGAAAGACAACAAGGCTGTCGTGGCTAGTAACATCATGTACATTGTCGGCCAATATCCTCGATTCCTGAAGGCTCATTGGAAGTTCCTGAAGACAGTTGTCAACAAGCTCTTCGAGTTCATGCATGAAACCCATGAAGGTGTGCCCCCCTCCCCGCCGCTTGCAATAACTTTCTGCTTTTGAACGCGATTCCCTCCGTTACTTCGACTTTTGTGTCCCTTGGCTAACTTCCAATTAGGTGTCCAGGATATGGCTTGCGATACCTTCATCAAGATCGCCAACAAGTGCCGGCGGCACTTTGTGGCCCTCCAGCCCGGAGAAAACGAGCCGTTTATTGAAGAGATTGTCCGCAACATGCGGAAGATCACCATGGACCTTTCTCCTCAGCAAATTCACACATTCTACGAAGCTTGCGGTTACATGATCTCCGCGCAGGGCCAGAAGACGCTCCAGGACCGATTGATCGAGAATTTGATGGCATTGCCTAACTCGGCCTGGGACCAAATAATTGCGGAGGCCAACCAGAATGCGGCTATTCTCCAAGATGGCAACACCATTAAAATCATTGGAAATATCATGAAGACGAATGTTGCCGCATGCTCCTCAATCGGAACTTATTTCTATTCTCAGATTGGCCGCATTTACCACGACATGTTGAACATGTACCGTGCCTCCAGCCAGCTCATCAATGATGCAGTTGCCAATGACGGTATATTTCTCCCTTTTCCTCTAATTGGCCCATAAGAGTAAGACTCACATGCTGACGGAGAGGTTACAGGACAAATTGCCCCCAAGACCCCCAAAGTTCGAGGTCTTCGAACTATCAAAAAGGAGATTTTGAAGCTTATCGATACGTATGTGGAGAAGTCCGATGACCTTGAGATGGTGAATGCGAATATGGTCCCTCCACTACTTGAGGCTGTTCTCATTGATTACCACCGTAATGTGCCGGACGCGCGCGAGGCGGAGGTGTTGAACGTCATGACAACAATCATCCACAAGCTTCATGTGTGTAACAACCTACATGTACCTTGTCTCTACTATAACCTTTTCCATGGTAATACTGACATCGGCTTAAATCTAGAATCTCATGGAGGACAAAATTC
Source organism: Penicillium macrosclerotiorum (assembly GCF_028827735.1). Taxonomy (NCBI): domain Eukaryota; kingdom Fungi; phylum Ascomycota; class Eurotiomycetes; order Eurotiales; family Aspergillaceae; genus Penicillium; species Penicillium macrosclerotiorum. The sequence goes on along the minus strand of NW_026643083.1, from coordinate 3,505,638 downwards.
CAGCCATCATGGACAGCGTTTTCAGTTGTACTTTGGAGATGATCAACAAAGATTTCCATGAATATCCTGAGCATCGGGTTCAGTTTTTCAAGCTTCTTCAGGCCATCAACCTGTACTGCTTCCAAGCACTCCTAAAGCTTGATACTCCACAGTTCAAGTTTGTCATTGATTCCTGCATGTGGGCCTCTAAGCACGACAACCGTGAAGTTGAGAATACGGGTCTCACCATGTGTCTGGAACTGATGAACAACATGGCCGAGACTGATTTGCAGATATCAAGCGTATTTTTCCAACAGTTCTACATTCCGATTCTTCAGGATGTCTTCTTCGTTCTCACGGACAGTGACCACAAGGCCGGTATGCTTCTTCCCCCCCCCCGTCACCCATCTTGTCAATGAAGTTACTCATCGGTTTATCCTATTCTTCAGGTTTCAAGTCTCAGGCTATGCTATTGTCACGCATGTTCTACTTCATCGAATCTGGCAAGATCCAAGAGCCCATCTATTCCCCCGATCAGGCGCCCGCCGGTACTTCCAACAAGAATTTCCTTCAGGAGTATGTTGCAAACCTGCTTCAAAATGCTTTTAAAAATCTGCAAGAGTAAGTTCTCAGTCTGTTCCATTTTGGAACTTCATCACCGAGAAGTCGCTTGACAACAACTAACAATCCATTCTAGGGCACAAATCAAACAGTTTGTTCTTGGCCTGTTCGCATACACCGATGACCTGAACAAATTCAAGACTCACCTACGTGACTTCCTGATTTCTCTGAAGGAGTTCTCTGACGATAACGCCGAGCTCTATGCGGAAGAAAGAGAGCAGGCAGTGCGCGATGCACAGACCGCCGAGAGAAACCGCGCCATGAAAGTGGGAGGCTTGTTGAAGCCCTCGGAGATGGATCAAGAGGATGAGCTCTGACTTGACCAAGAATTAAGAACCGAATACCCCCGGCTTACGTTGGCTGGCTCTTCTGAATGGTTGGGGAAACCAGGTTCGACAGTCAACGACAGCCTTGATGGCTGGTCTTTCTACGAGCTTTGAAGCACAGGTCATATTATTGCCGCAGCATCGTCCGAAGCCTGGGGATAGCATACAGCATAGAACCTCGATGCCCTTGAAGCCACTCATCCCCTTTGATTTGTTGGCGTAAGCTCATGCGATGAAACCGTTCCCATCTTTGTACTCTGCCTTGCCACCTCTACTGAGGTTATGTTTGATATATCTCCTTTTTTTCTCTCTCTTTATGATAGCCTCTGAAAAAAAATATATCATTGAGAAACCTTTCGATTCAACCCTTTAAATTCCTTGATCGACCCTCTCGCACTTGATATTTCTCTATGGTAGTCAGGGGAAAGATTATGGTGGAGTGCGTGAAGGCGGTGAGGCCTTATCAGTTGCATCACTTTCGGATTTGCGGCCATACGAAATCACCATTTCTTTCCAAACCACTTTCTCACAATGTCCCGGACGCGCCAACCAGCAGCAGGGAATTCCCAGGTGCAGAGCACAATTGAGCCGCCCCAGGAATCCTCTTCCTTTCGGCTTTCAGGAACCCTCCGCTTGAGGGGTGATGACAATACCGCCGCCGCAAATGACTCCTCGTCTTCCCGTCACATTAGATGGAGCGAAGATGTCGTGGACAATGAAGGCATGGGAAAGAAGAGCTCTAAAGGTAATGAAATATGTTTCTTCACTTCCTCAGTAGTTCCCACCCATAGTGTGAATGGCCGTTGACTTTTCCTTCAGTTTGCTGTATCTACCACAAAGCTCGACCGGTGGGCGAAAGCAGCTCCGAATCTGAGTCCTCTGATTCCAGTTCATCTGATTCAGACAGTGATAGTGATGGCGGTCATTCGCGCCATCTAGCGAATCGCTCTCACCATTCACACCATCGAGGGCGGCGATCGCCAGACGGTCACCAGTCTGGGGAGTCGGCGGATGCAGATTCGACTGCCTGCTGCTCAGACCATCACACCACAAAACACAAGAGGAGGAAGCCGAGTCCAAATGCATATGAGAAAATGCCTAAATATTCGAAGAACCACTCACAAGGCTCTTGAATGGGGTTTCCGGCGCGGAGGTGACAAGGGGGAACTCAATCTAGAATATGGATGTGGGGTGCGAATCTCTCTTGGAGCCTGACTCTCATTTCTCAAGTCCAAGTCGGCATCACTTGCCACTGGACTGGAATTGCCGTGGCTTCTTCATGCCCAAGCTCAGCGGCTAGCCAGTCCCCTTTAGCTGTCGATCTGCGATACAGGCCGCCTTCTGGCTGGAACATCACTCAGTATCAGCGTTATATGACATTTCTAATTTCGACTGGTGCAAAAGCGCTGCTTGCACATTCATAGGAGCTAACAAATCACTCGTGAAGATACGAAATCACTTGTCACAAGGCTTGAACATCAATCGAGGGAGACTACCCTGAATTTGCAAAATCCGAGAAACGCCACTATAAAAAGAAGAAACAGGGTATCTGGATAGAAACTGCAGCCACTGCAGTATTGGAATGTAAATGTACACGTGTATTAGAGCGCATTATACCAGAGGTATTGCAACTTTGAAGCCTTTCAAACCATCATACTCTTCCTCCGTGCGGCAACCCGAGTCTCTCGTCGATGACCTGCATCTATTGCAGACGCATTCCTCCATCCCATAATATCGTCGCCTTCTAGGCTGCTGTCTAGCTCTCCACTTATATCGGCATCATGCTGAACTGATGCATGTCGAGCAAGGCTTTTGGAGTTTGATGAATGCCGCCGAGATTGCTCTCTGCATCCCATTGATTCCTTGGAGGCCTTCATAGGATCGGTTGTGCTGCCAGCATTGGAAGTTGATATGGTGTCGGCATCTCCATTCAACGCAACCTTACGCCTCCGTCGAGACACCGTCGCTGACAACTGATCTGACGTGTCTTCTGGAGCAAAGGGCTCTGCTGCTTGGTCTGCTGAAGCTAGACTGGTGAAATTTCTCGTGAAATCAGCAGAAGGGCATGGGCTCATATTAGCTTTCTGTTCACCATCTTCTGCTTCCAAACTGTCTCGCACAAACTGGAAGCTGGACGACCGACGGGAGCCGTGGCCTCCAACAGCATCGATCATCTCTTTTGTAGGGCGGCGCATCTTGTCTCGTAGATTTGGCTCCGCATAACTAACCACAGCACGCTGCCGCCTTGAAGGTCGAGATCCGGCTGTCATATCGATCATCCCGGTAAGACTATCTACCGGTTTCGCCACCGGTGAGTCCCTCAGTACAACCTTCGTGTGGGCTTGGAATGAATCTTCATTGTTGGATCGACTCGTGCGCTTTTGTTTCTGAGAGGCAGCGGCTGGTCGGGCAACGCGGGTCTTTTGACTCAATGTCTTGTTGTTTGGAGTCTCGGGCTCCTTCGATTTTTGAGGCGAGATTATATTTTCGTCCACCTTCGGTCTCTGTGAAATTTTGCTATCCGAAAGCAAAGAGGATCGAGCTTTTCGGGGAGAGCCTAGGCTCGTATTCACACTCTCTGATTTAGGCAGTAGACAGTCAGCCAGTTCGTCCGACAATTTATTCCAAAAAAAATGAGAGGGGCAATTCATACTTGGTTCAAGAACCTTGCGTTTCGTGGCTCCAATCTTGGACGAGCTGCTCTTCGGGTCAACTGATGTTTTGCTGGGTGAAGCATCCTGGCGCATAAAATCAAATACGTCGTTAGATTTTCGAGGGTTGTGTTTTGCGCGGCTAAATTGAAATCCATCCTCCCTCGGTTCGAAGCCAGGCATTAGGCCATCCTCGTCTGGGCTGAACTTGCGCTTTGATCCCGATGCAGTATGCTGCAATGAAGGGGCGCCAGGGCTTGCCCGCTCGCCCTCGGTTGTAGATTCAGTGGGTATAGTCGCCGTATCGAACTTCTTCTTCTTCTTCTTCCGGGTCTCGAGGGTTGGTGGAAGGAGTCCTGGATGGTCGGTTGAATCGTCAAGTTGATCCACTGGTAAAATTTCGTTCGGCTCAGGGCTGGGACTTTCCGCAACAGGATCCGAAATTCTATACATCTTGGATGGGCTATGTGGTGATTCCAGGATTGATCCATCTTGGACCATGTTCTGGATTTCGTATGATCTATGGATGATTTAGCCATCGACTTTATTTCAGCGTGAAAGGAAGCATTTCAACTCACTCCAATGTTCTCCGAGGATAGTATTTATCTTCGAGAATGGCTGGAAGCCGGCCATATTCGACCCCTGAACTAGGGTCCACGTCTGTGACTCGAGATCGGGGCTCGGTCGCAAGGATCTTTGGACGATTGGAGTCGACGTCCGGGTTATCGCTCGGTGATTTTCCAAGCTTGCGAGGCAACGTCCCTAATTCCGACGCTAAAGTGCTCAGCTCCAACAGCTTTGCATCCAGGCGGGATTTGATTGCATAGACCCCGTCTTGAAGCATCTTGGATGACTCTAGACGTTCGACCTCCTGGTTGAGATTGATGACCTGTTCTCGGAGAGACACATTTTCGGCGAGGAGATGAGAAACTTCTGATTCCAAGCTGCGGATGCGCAAAGATTGCATGGAGTTGACGCGGGCAATCTCACGGTTCTGTCGTACAAATCGTCGTTTCACTTGAGAAGGCTCGAGTTAATTTGGATCTAGCAGAGGAGACAGAGGGGTAGGTCAATCCGAGCGAAAGACCAGGTGGACTCACGCGCCTCAACCGACTCCAAGGGAGCCGTGAGATCATTCAAACGGGCCATGGCTGAGCGGAGGGGGAGGGAAAGGCGCCCGAGAATGACGAGAATGACGGTCGCAAGTGGCTCCGAAGAAGAGTAAACACAGTTGTTGATGTTTGTCTGCTTCTGGATTAGCGTCCATGTTTGGGTGACTCAGCAGTCGCGGTGGATCATCACATGACTCTGTTTGGAGAAGGAAAGCGACTTGGGCATCAAAACTCCACTGACATTCCGGCCGTTTGAATGCCCTCAGAGATCGTCCCATCTTGGAACGCGTCCGACCGCTCTGCAATGGCGTACTCATCGCGGCCAACTTCCATGCTGCCGGGCGGTGGGCTTCGTCAGCCCGCCTCCCAGCCCTCGTCCGCGCTGACAACGCGTATCGCGGCCAAAAAGGCCGAGCTCGAGAATCTCCGCCAGCTGCGGGATTTGAGCAGGACCCTAGCCACGCAGATGCAGGCGCTCGAGAACAAGATTGCCACGTTGAAAGATGGCACCGAAGGTCGGTTCTTGTGCCCCTCTCCTTTCCCCTCTCCTCGCGCCCCGGGTGGATTGGGGGAATATCTTAAAACTGACTCGATCCAGCGGTTGCATGTGTACTTGCGAATTGGGACAATGTCCTGCGCGCCATCAGTCTGGCCTCCAGTAAGCGTGAGAGAAAGGCTTATCAGGATCGGCTCCAGGTACTAACGCGACACAGACAAGGCTGGTGGGCTACGTGAGGCCACCGGGCCCGAGAACGAGGCGCCTCCGACTGAACCCCGCTTACCAGCCACCTTGGTTCGCATCCCCGCTGAGCCACGAGAGAAAACTGGGGAATGAAGCCGTGTAACGCTGCAAACCACCACTTGAGAATCCAAGATCCAAGATGCTCTAATGATTCTATTTTTTTTGGCTATCTTGGGTTCTTTATCTTCTTTCTTTTCCCAAGGGGTCGTTGATTCTTCCCGCCCCCGCCTTCGCGCCTGCTGGTGTTGGTCATTATGCCAGGCACAAATCATCCCTGGTCTCCAGACTGCAATCTCTATTTGACCCATGGTGTCCTCGCTACCCGAAGGCTGCAGGACTAGTCCGGAAGCACGTTCCACCTTGATCTGCCATGAAGCCCCAGTCAGAGCAGCTTTTTCAGATGACTGAGCATCCTCCTTTCCCCGCATTTTCGGAGCTGTGTGAAACCAGAAAGGGGGAGGGGAAGAGGACCGCGTTGGAACCTGTGACATTGCCGTTCCTCGCGTGACATAAAGAACCAGTGGGATCCATCTTGTCGACCTGCAGCTCTAGTCGATCGTGCATAGTGGTGGAGGGTAAGGTTCGGTGGTCGTGCACAGTTTCGTACTCTGTGGAGGTCAAGTTGTGGGCGTGTTTGGGTGGGATAGAATTGAATCCAAAGAAGCTCCCAGTGTCCTGTTAGACTTCAGTCCGAAGTCCGAAATCTCCGTTCCATCTTTCCCATCGTCCTAATTTGCCTTGCCAAACAGTCCATGATTCCTGCGGCTCGCTCGATCGGGTGACGCTCAGGCCCAGCAGATGACAGGAGCCACTGGGACCAAGTGGGGGGGGGGGGGGGGGATGACTTGCCCGTTCGCCCTTCCTGCAGCCCGTCGTCCCTCTGATTCAGCCCAGCAAGCCAAAGGGGACTCGCCGTCGTCATGATCCTCGTCTGTCCGGACCATCGGCACCATGCACCTTCCAACCCCCTAAAAACAGCACTGGAAACCCCCCCCCCCCCAAAAAATAGACCTGCACCTTATCCGGGGGTTGCAGGGCTCAACCTTCTCTCGCTCGCTCTTGTTGCTTTGCCTATCAGACGGAGGGGATCTTCTCCTCGATGCCCACGTCTGGATCCTGCCCATCCTCGTCCCTATCTTCCTATCGTTTTATCGTCCTATCATCATATCGGTTGCAACCGGGCAGATAAGCATGTCTGGGATGCCAGAATTAGTGGTTTGTCGCCCATGAGTGGCCCCGATCTGTGTCCACTCTTGATGAGGGGTCCCAGGAGCCAAGGTTGAGAAGAGGGACAAGAAAGCAGGATCTGGGAGGATACGGATCTATAGTATCTGAATTTAGCTCATCATGCTCGTCATGCTATCTTGTTGTTCCGCTTTTGCATGGAGAGGGAATTGAAGGATTTTCCTCGTTCCCTCGTACATCGCAAGGTCCTCTCGTATAGATATTTAGATGGGTTGGATGTTAAGATATTGGATGTTGTGTATTATGTACTGCATATTGTCTATAACCAGAAAACCCATGCTCGACATGTATATCATTACATACTATCGTACTAGATTCGACGCGATTCGTCCTCTCTCTCTCGTATACCCATCCAAAATCAACTCGGTTAGTTTCGTGCTTGCTGGGTCACTTGGTCCCAAAGTCCCAAAGTCCCTAATAAATCGCTCTCGCAAAGTTCGGCCGGGATCATTTGGGCTGTGGATGGGTGTCAACGCCCGCATTGGCCAGGGCCAGGAGCAAAATCCTCGTCGACTGGGAGCCATGCCCCTGATTTGCTCCACCACATTCTCTCTGTTTTTGCCTTAAGCGCCCGAACCACGCCAGAAATGGCCCCCCCCCCCCAAGTGCAACCAGTGGCAGGCGGCCAGGGGTCATCCGTGCGACGATCCACTTCCCCCCTCTTTTGACGCAAACTGCGTGCCCGGTGGCATGATGAATGGTGAATGGTGACACTGCACGTGTTTTGCCTTTTTATTCTTCTCCTCCACCTCGTCTCATTTTCAATCCTTCAATCCTTAAGTCCTTCAAACTCATCCAGATATCCAACTTCAATCTTCCTTGAATCTTTTCTTGAATCTTTTTTGACTCTGTTCGCCCCTGGACCCCCTCCCCCAACGGGTCTACAGTCTCTTGCCAGTGAGGACCCTGTGTGACGAACCCCCTCACGACCTGCAATCCATTCGTCTTTTTCTTCCCTCGTCGATCATTCTCGTCCGTGAGACTCCCATCGATCACCATGTCCACTGAATGGTCCCTAGACTTCTGCCTGGTCTGTGACCGCCAGACAGCGGGCGGTCCCTATTGCTCCCAAACCTGTCGGCTCGCCGAACTGGATCGACCCGCCCCCGAGGATCGGGCATCCGGCCCCTCCAGATCGCGCCCGGCCGCCCATTCGCGTTCGTCCACCCTCGACTCCACCGTTGAATCCCGGGCGCGGAGCCTGTCCGCCTCGTCGTCGCAAACCTCTCTCTCCTCCCTCCGCAGTCACGCCTCCCAGTCCACCCTGTCCGGCCAGCTTCAGGATGAGCTGAGGGACTACGCCAGCTGCTTCGATCCCGTCCGAGATCTCAAACGACGGCTGACCACCGCATAAAAACGAGAGGGGGAAGATTCTGAAGTATGCCAACATAGGCTCCTTCGCCCGAATCACCAGTCGGTTTCCATACTTCCTCTCGCCGACCGATCTCCTCCGACGAGATCTTCTTTTCTCTTTGCTTTCTCAGCGGCATTATGCATCTTTTTTCCGGGCAGAAAAAAAACATCACCACACGAGGCGTCAGTGCAAATGGACTTTGGACTTTGGACTTTGGATTTTGGATGTTGGATTTTGGATGTTGGATTTTGGATGTTGGATTTTGGATTTTGAAATTGATACCTCCCCTCTCCCTCTAACCCGATAACCCCTTTTCCCTCCTCTCTCCCCCCCACCCTACATCTATACTACTACCACCATGCGACATGTGATATAATTATTGGAGTTGTTGGCCAGGATTTGATATGGACTCATGATACACCGGACCCGAATGATACGACACCTGAGTTGGGGCTGCCGAGATAGACGGCTCCCGTCTGCTCTCTTGATCGAGGAATCGGGGAACCCCACGCGATGTGGGGATACAGAATGTAGAATACCTGAATACCTCTTTATGGATCTTTAATGCCTCTACCGAAATCGAAACGGCTTCCCTCGCGGAGCCATGATTTATTTCTGCCCTCCGTTCTTGCTCTTCGTGCTCTTCTTGCTCTCGAATTTGAATCAGCGCCCATGCCTTCAGAGCCCAGGAGGCAAGATGGGAGATATTGGGTCACTGCGTAAGCGTCCGCGAAATTCGATCACTCTCTACGTCGACGGAGCCCGAGATTGCTCTGCATAAGCGGTGGTTAGATCGCTGCCAAGGCATGTCTGATGATAGTGGCCCCCAGCGTGTTTGATACTGTGCTTTTTGCCCCTGGTGTGCCACGGCTGCATGAGAGTGGGCTTGGGCCGTCGAGGTATCCTGCATCCGTGCCCGGGATCCCCTTGCCACCCATAGCCACATCCCACCGGTCATCATGGAGTTGCCAAAAACAAAAGAGGGCTGAGCTCCACTGTGAGAACGCCGCCAGCCCTGTGCACGAGGTCCCAGGCTGAACCGCAACTGGAATATTGAGGAAGGTTGATCGATACCCCAATACGACCCGCCGACCCCCATCCACCTCCTCAGAATGCTTGCAGGCCGGGCGATGGAAAAAGACAGCCGAAGGCAAATGAGACCTTGTCCCACTATCATGATGATTTCCAGATCATGCATGTTTACCGTTGGGAGGCGACAACGAAGCCAGAGCGCGGGCCCTCGGACAGAATCGTCGGTTTCTAGCTTAGATCTCCGAGTCATCTATCTACGATGCGGTCTTTGGTGGCGGAGGCCAGTGATGAACGTAATACAAAATTATAGAGGTGCGATACGATATCTCCCTATCGAGAGGGGGTCTGTCTCTGTGTATTTCACCCTGGACATGATCATGTACAAACTATGTTAAACTAGATGTCAGAGCGAGGACAGCATAGTCTTCCAATCGTGCGTCTGGAATACCTGGAAAACAGTACCTGGACTCGCTATCGTGATCCTGGTCCAACCAAACGTCCTTTGGAGATCATATAGTCCTCCCGAGAGATCCACTCCCCGAAGGACAGTGAGGGAAGACTCCGCCACACCGTCGTGTCGTTGATCCTGGTTGGTGGATCCTATTTCAGCATGGTGGCCTCAAATGTGGAAACTATAGTTCTGTAGTCATTAGTATTTATAGCTCAGGTTGACCCTTATATATGTTCTCGATCACTATCTCTAGCCCTCCCCCCCCCCCCCCCCCCCTCCCATAACAAAACCTCAAAAAAGCACGGCAGAGTAGGATGGATGGGAGAGACATCCTGATGATCCCCATTAAAATATATCAAACTTCTAAAACTCCAAAATAGCAACATTATACTCCGAGGTTCTCAATAGAGTATTCGGATCTACCCTTGTCTCGCCCATGGTCAATACCTCGACCATGAACGATAGATAGTACCACATTACGCACCGGGTAGTGGTCTAGTAGAATATCCGAGCAGGGCATTCTCGTCCATCCGATGACCTGGAGCAGGCAAGAATGCATAAGAGGGGCGGCATTCTCGTCTTTGTGCAAAGGGACGTGGAACGATGGGCGTTCTCCACCGGTGGATCCTAGGCCCGTCCTCCTTGAATATTGCATGGAGCCCCTACGGAGTATTTATTTGTATATTTATTGCCTGCTAGTTATGTACGATGTCCTTTAGGACCCTTGGAGGGGATGCCTCCCATATGAGTTTCTTTCTCGCCATGTCCAAGGTCCCCGAGTCGGCCGCTATTGCCGACCACCACTTGTCGATCCTCTGGGTCCTTATAACGCCGTGGATCCGAAGGACTAGAGCGGAAAGAGGCATTGGAATCGACAAGCAGCTCTGCGGCTTGCTAGACTCGGAGAGCTATGAATCTACGAATAACATCAGAAGCAGTTCCTGATCTCCTGCTGTGTATCCCATGCTCAATGAGTGTGCAGATGTGTCGTTCGGGCTTTCTTTTCCCTGGGAAGGGGAGCAGTGTTGAAGGGGGGAAGGGAAGACTAAAGCTGAAAATCATAAACAGAAATGACATAGCTCCATTTCTCTTTCTCCTGGTTCCTTGCTGGGTGGATCTACAGACCAGGCCCTTCGCGCCCCTGAAAACTGGGGCCGCGCGATCTGGTGTATGGAGCCGCAAGTCAGCTGCGCATGCAGAGATTGTAGATTGTCGAGGGAGGTCCAGGCCTGCTGGAAGGGCGAGCTAGTCTCGCCCTGCGACCGTCGGGATCCCAGGGATCGGGAATGTTCGAGAGAGTGAGAGAGAGAAGGCCGAAGGGCCGAAAGGCGATTCAACTGGCGAAAACCAGCACAATTGATCCGAGAAAGAGGGGAAAAAAAGGGCAAGATAGAGAGCGTAAAGACCAGAAATCTCTGCGCGTCACATGTATCGGGGTGGACATCCGGATGGTTGGCTGTGTTCCCACCGAGCAGGGCTGCCGAGATCGTCATTGGTGGGAGAATACATTCAGCGCCTAGACGCCGTCAGAGTGGTCCACCGCCAAGAGGCCTCCAATGAAGAGCTCGAATTCCTACCATGCTGGAGACAAAATGACGCCAACGGAAAATCGGGGCGCTGGGAGTATGATAGAGGGAAGAAGGGCATTGAAGAGGACATGGACCATGTATTGAACGCTGAAGGATGAGGACCCGATGGACCCAACGGGGTGAGAAGACGAAGAGATAGAAACCTGGAATGGCGATTGACGTAGGAAGGGCGAATCCGGTTTGCGCCAGGTTGGACCAAGTTGGCAGAGTTGGAGTCACGTTGGGTCACGGTTGACGTTGGATGAAGGTGGAAGGTGTAGCGATCCGCAATTCCTGCCCTGATCATCCAACTTGGACTTCGTGTTGGTCTCGCTCCCCTTCAACTGCTTCATTCCTCTCCTCTCATCTTTCTACTTTCTCACTTCTTCACTTCACCTCCTCACTTCCTCACTTCCCCACTTCCTCACTCTTCCTCTCTCGCCTGTCCTTTCTGTGATCCTCCCTTCCGCCACCCTCATCGTACTACTATTACAGCTACTACACAGTTGCCAACTCCACTCTTCATCCTACTCGAACCCTACCGCCAATTGATCGACTCCGGCGACTCACGTTCCTCTTCACCCCAGCCGCTGGCGCCCGTGTGCTCTACATCCTCACCGTCAAAACTCTCTCTTCTTTTAATCTCCTATTCAGATAATGGCCGCTCGTCACTCGCGCAAGCTGCTGCGACCTTTACTCTATACTTCGGCCGCCGCGGCCGCCGGAGCCGGAGTCCTCTACATTTCCTACCGCCCTCGTAACATCCCCGGCCTGGAAGCCCCCGCGGTTCCACCCCCCGGATACCATGAGGGCAAACTGGTGCCCCCGAGCTTCCCCGCCATCAAGTCCCGCATTGATCAGATTCAGGATCTGAAGCGCAGTCAAACTGAGGAGCCCTATGATCTGCTGGTCATTGGTGGTGGTGCTACGGGATCCGGTATCGCCTTGGATGCGGCCACCCGAGGCTTGCGAGTGGCGGTGGTTGAGCGTGATGATTTCAGCGCTGGGACTAGCAGTAAGAGCACCAAGTTGGTGCACGGCGGTGTGCGTTATTTGGAAAAAGCCGTTTGGGAATTGGATTACAACCAGTCAGTTTTTTTTTTCTTGAAACTCTTTGGCGTTGGGCGTGGCGTTGCGATATGCGACAAGAAGCAGTGGACGAATTGGGGCGACGTGTGCTGACAGGACCCTTTCTCGGGACAGGTATGCGCTGGTGAAGGAGGCTCTGCGAGAGCGCAAGTACTTCTTGAACACTGCGCCGCATCTTTCGCAATGGCTTCCCATTATGGTGCCGTTGCAGAAATGGTGGCAGGCCCCTTATTTCTGGGCAGGCTGCAAGGCCTATGACTTCCTAGCAGGCTCGGAAGGTATTGAGAGCTCCTATTTTTTGACGAAGAGCAAGGCCATTGATGCATTCCCAATGCTGAAGCGGGACAATGTTGTCGGTGCCATGGTGTACTACGGTAAGTCTCTACCCTCCTCCCTTCCGCAACCTCCGGGATTATGCTCCGGGAGTATGTCCGACTAGCTAGGTGAATTGGCGAGCTGATAGGATGCAATAGATGGTGCGCATAACGATTCGCGCATGAACGTGTCGCTCGCGATGACGGCTGCTCTCTATGGCAGTACGGTGGTGAACCACATGGAAGTCACTGGCCTGACCAAGGATGCCGACGGAAAGCTGTGCGGCGCGCGCATGCGGGATGTCATCCCAGGCAAGAACGGCGAGGAGACGCAGGAGTTTACCATCCGGGCCAAGGGTATCATCAACGCCACCGGTCCCTTCACCGACTCTATTCGCAAGATGGATGAGCCAGAAACCAAGGAAATCGTGGCTCCCAGCTCTGGTGTCCATATCATCCTGCCCGGATACTACAGCCCCTCGAACATGGGTCTTATTGACCCCTCCACCTCCGATGGTCGTGTCATTTTCTTCCTGCCTTGGCAGGGCAACACCATTGCGGGCACCACCGATGCGCCTACTGAGATCACCGCCCAGCCCGAACCCTCCGAGAAGGACATCAACTGGATCCTGTCCGAGATCCGTGGTTACCTGGCCCCGGACATCAATGTTGACCGCAGCGACGTCCTGGCTGCCTGGTCCGGTATTCGGCCCTTGGTCCGTGACCCCAACAAGACCAGCTCTCAGGCGTTGGTTCGCAACCACCTGATCTCCGTTTCTCCCTCTGGACTGCTGACCTGCGCGGGTGGTAAGTGGACCACCTACCGTCAGATGGCTGAGGAGGCGGTGGATGAAGCTATCACCTCGTTCAAGCTGAAGCCCTGTGAGAAGAAGAATGTGCCGGATATCAGTGGCGCTGGCGGTAGTGGCTTGGTGGCTGACGGGGCCGTCCTGGACGGAAGCTGTCAGACCCACCAGGTACGCCTGATCGGTGCCCACGGTTTCTCAAAGACCTTGTTTATCAACTTGATCCAGCACTATGGCCTCGAGACCGATGTGGCCCAGCACTTGACTGGGTCTTACGGTGACCGTGCTTGGCAAGTCGCGGCTCTCTCCGCCCCAACCAATGCTCGCTTCCCCGTGCGCGGTTGCCGCATCTCCGCCTTGTACCCCTTCGTGGATGGTGAGGTCCGATATGCCGTCCGTCACGAGTATGCCCAGACTGCGGTCGATGTCATTGCCCGTCGTACCCGCTTGGCTTTCTTGAATGCCGAGGCCGCATTGGAGGCCCTCCCTAATGTGATTGATCTCATGGGCGAGGAGTTGAACTGGAGCGACCAGCGCAAGGATCTTGAATGGAAGGATTCGGTTTCGTACCTAAAGTCCATGGGTCTTCCTAAGAGCCTTCTTGACCTGTCTCGACAGGAGGTTCAAAAGGGACGCGTGAAGGAGCTGGAGGTGGAGGAGCGCAAGACATTCTCTCGAACTGGTAAGTGTTTGCCCTCTGCTAAGGAGAGCGGGGATGAGAACTCGAAAAAAAGATCCCTGATGACTGACACTTTTTCAGATCCTCCTGCGGATATTCTCAATGGTGACGCTGCTCCTAGCGCTGATGCCTCCGCATCGGTGTCCCCAGTTAGCAATTAGACATCATCTGTGGTATACTAGGATAGAGCGATCTTGTACAAATAGAATTGTTTCTTTTTTTTTTGTTCATTCAATCCTATATTTTATTCTCTTTCAAACGGCAAGAGCATCCTGGGCTTTTAATGCACTGCGAAGTATATGGAGGCCACTTTTACCTGACACTGGAGAGGTCGGCGCCCCGTCGATCTGTTCCTCCCTTTTCTCTCTCTCTCTCTCTCTCTCTCTCTAATGATCTAACATACTTATCTTCCTCAGCATGGAGCAAAAATTTCACAAGCCCGAAGATGGTTGTTTCCAGGCTAGACTTGCCGACTGTGGATCGATTATATCGGGCGAGAAGGAGGTTGGGTTTGCATCGCTGTTCCCTACAACAAGTGACCCCTTTGGAGACGACGGAGATGCTGGTGTCAAGTATGAAACAATGGCCTGGTGGTGAGCGCCATCAGATTTCCTTAGTTTCCCGTGGCAGATATGCGAAAAAGAAGCTAAGTCATTACCTATAGGCAAGCTGGGATGAGTCCGTCCATCATGCTGAGATATAAATGACCCTGGAATTGACCAAGTTAGTTATGATCGCAGAGACCATCTCACTTGGAATCCTGGCACTTCCCAAAGCCCTGTCCATATTGGGTCTTTTCCTGTATGTATTTGTGAATCCTCCGAGACATGGAGCGTGGGCCCAGCTCACCCAAATAAATGGCTTTGCTCTAGCGGCATCTTGACAATTCTGGGGGTGGGAGTCATCTCCACGTACACCGGCTATACCATCAAACAACTGAAGCGGTGTTATATGCAGATTCACAGCATGGCTGATGCAGGCGACCTCTTGATGGGAAAATTAGGGCGCCGATTTCTGGGTCTAGCCCAGCTCCTGTTTTACATCGTGATAGGAAGCCATATTCTGACCTTTTCCATTATGATGAACGTCCTCACAGAACATTCAAGCTGCACCCTCCTATACTCTTCTGTGGGATTGCTGATCTCCTTCTTCTTGACACGTCCTAGTCGTCTGGAACGACCCTCTCGTCTATCTGCTATGAGCTTTGTGAGCATAACTGCAGCAGTGATCACTAGCATGATCGGTGCCTCCGTCTCGAAGGGATCTACTAGTCACATTTTCCTTTTCTCCTCGGCTCCCGCTGTGCCTGACGCGTGTCTAGCGATTGCCAATTTTGTCTTTGTATATGCGGGCCATGTCGCCTTCTTCACACTTTTTTCGGAACTTCGAGATATTAAAGATTTCCCCAAAGCCCAGGCACTGCTGCAGATCACAGAAATGATCTTTTACAGTATCAGTGCAATTGTGATATATGCCTACGTTGGATCTGCATTGGCATCCCCTGCTCTCAACTCCGCTGGCAAGCTTTCCCGCAAAATCTCATATGTAATCGCGATTCTCACCGTAAGTTGCGTCTCTGGGAATAAGACTCCGGCGCTATATTCCAACAATATGGTGATTTGAATCAGATTGTGATTGGAGGGGTGGTGAATGCTCATGTTGCAGTCTAATTCCTGAATGTCCGCTTGTTTCAGGGCACTAGTTCCATAAATACCAGGTCCTTGACAGCCCAGGCAGCCTGGGCTGTCATTTGTATCACTCTATGGGTTGTGTCCTGGGAGATTGCGGAAGGAATTCCTATCTTCAATGACATCTTGGGACTGGTGGTATGTGGATCTCCCCCATTTCCTTCTCGTATCAAGTCCTGCATGACTGAATCACAGACTGATATCTGCCAGAGCTCCTTGTTTGCCACTTGGTTTTCATTTGGACTGCCAGGGATGTTTTGGTTGTTTCTGAATCGAAATCGAGGGTTCCTGTCCTGGAGACAGATGATTCCGTTCGGCATCAATGTCTATCTTGTTCTTCTTGGGTTGATCATTGTGAGTTCAACATTGTCTGATCCAGCCGCAGCCTATTTCATACTTAATGTTTTCCGATATTAGTGTGTGATCGGGCTATACTCTCCTGTTCGGTCAAATTTCTATAACCTGCAGAAAGGGGTTGGGGAGGCAGTTTCTCGCGTGCCGATAACTCATTACTCTGAGTAATTTCAGGGAGGCTGAATAGAGAACCAACTTGGGAGAAAGCTTGACATGAAGAAAAGGGTTGCACAAAAAAAAAGCACCAGCTTGCAAATTGAACACGGGATTACTAGCAGAGCATATAAACCAGCACGGCTGGTTCTGCAACTTTGAGGATTTCTGGTTAGATTCCTTTGTAATCCTTGGTGATGTCCACTTGGCTTGCATGCTCGGCTCTTTGCCATGCGTCGGCAACTATACCTCACTGGTATTAAATCCAATAGGAAAATAAAGGCTTGATCTGCCCACCTGGACCCGAATGGTACTATATAGATTGGGTGGCATGGTGTTTTTAATCTGCTTTCGGGTGTCCCAGCTTCTGCAGTCCAGACCAAAATCGGAGGAATTCCCTAGACAAGGCCCAGTAACTAGTAAGCTTCCCTGTAGATTTAGTTGATACCGTCCCAGGATATTGTTCGGACTATTCTCTGTTATCCATCTAAGGGCTCTTCTCATATTGCGCCACCCAATGCCCCAGAATTATGGCCCCAATCCACGTCCCGGGCTAGTCGGCCAGTCAGAGAATTGGAGAATTGGACGAACGGGGCCATGCAGCTGTGTGTCACCTGGCGGCTCTCCGGTTAGGTAAATAGTTCTCTATTTAAAAAAAAGAGTGGTCCGGTTGGACGGGCAGATCGGGAGCTCCCGAGCCCTGTAACGTTATGATTTCCAATACATCCATCTATATGTAGAGTTATATAGATGAGGATGACGATGCACCCGGCAAATGGCATGGATTTGCCCCCTCCATTTCCAATCTCGCACTTTGGTTCTCTGCAATCAGAGTCTTTCGGGTGGCAATGCGGAGATGCCTTGCCCAATGCATGCGGTCCCGACTGAGGCAGGGATTCAGGCATTTTCCTGACCGCACAATATGCATTTCCGCAGGAAGCGCAACATCCTGCATTATCCTCCCCCCCCCCACCTCTTCGAATCCCGCCTCCCCCCCTCTCCGAGTCCTTGATCTGGGCCAAGGGGAGAACGATCCAACCAGGACCGAGAATTTCGGGTCCCCGGCCTTAGAGCTTCTCCGTATTCTCTCCCCGCTTCTTGTGGCGCCCAGTCGAATCGAGGGGTTCACTCCCACCCAGGCAAGTGTCGGTGAGGTCACATGTGGATTCCAGCATGTCGCGAACCCGTTAGTTGCTGTTCGTTGCGTGGTGCGCATACACAACAAACTGCGACAAGGCTTGCAGGCGCAGACCGGTTCTTTGGACTGTTTCCAGGACTTGTACGTGGTTGAATTTGTCCGGTACCTCCCAAAGCAAGATGGAGAGAAAGAAAGAAAAGAAAGAGAGAGTGGAAGGGAGAAGAGAGTAAAAAAAATAGAATCAAAAACACCCGTTTCAACCGTCTGCATATTTGAAGCCAATCTAATCGTGGCCTGGACTATTTGCCCCCCATATCGGCATTGGCAGAGCCGTGATAGTTATTCCAAAATCGCGCGACGGCGCGCTGGGCGACAGGCGAGCCACGATAGCGCTCGAGGAAATAGTTGAAGAGCGCAAACTCATCCCGACTGAGTACATAGCTGTCCGGTTCGGCCTGGATGCGATTCCATAGTTCGGTAATGGCGGCTTCGAGAATGGCCGTTGTTTGCGGGTCCACCGTGCCGTCCTCGCAATTCCGGGCGCGTTCCAAGGCCTGTCGAATACCGGCCTGATCCTTCGACATGGCGAGTGGAGAGGGCGCAGATAAGAGAGGCTAACAAGGAGGAGAGGGTAGCTCGGTCCTCCGAAGCCGTGAAGAGGGCGCGGCCGCGGACGGCGGGAGAAGAGAAATGCGCCCGAGGGGCCGATGGGATTGGGGACAAATAACGTAGACAAAAATTGGGTCGAATTCTGCATGCGACCAGACGGAAATCCCGAGTCTTTTCAATCATAGAATGGAACCGAAGTGGAGCAGGGGTGGAAAGGGGGGGGAATGACGAGGGACCCAGCCTGAGCAATCCGAGATCCTCAGAGTGACACCCGAAAAAAAATTAAATAAATACAAGAGACCAGCAGGAGGTTGAATTAATTCAATTTCAAGGATTCCTGTTGGACCAGATCAGGCACAGGCCGGGCTTCATCCCGGCGGGAGAATCAGAAAACCACGAGAATCAAAGATGACCGTATGCAATGCTGATTGAAGACCACCGACGGACGTTCGAATGCTAGGCCGGAAGAGATGTCAACAGGCACATTGGAATCCAATATTGGACTTTGAATAAGAATAACAAGACCAGAGTTGGTGGGTGGGGAGGGGGCCATGGTTTGCCAACGGGCTCGCCCGCGGTGGGAAGCGTCGGTCGACTTACTTTGCACCCTTGGCGTAACGGCTTTTTCGGACGCAAAATGACATGCTCCGGCCTAGGATCGAGCTAGCCGGGGAGGATCGAGACGAGACCACGTATGCTGGGAGCTCATTCGCCATGGAGTTATAGGGTTCAAGGGTCGGACATGTCGCTTAAGCCCATTAATTGGAGACGCGGCCAATCCGGCTCGTGAACGGGCATGGCCCATGTCCCTTCGGAGGCTAGTCAGTAGCAAGTCCGGTGCATCAGTCGTGTGGAGCATCGCCTAGGCCCGCCAGGCCATGGTGAGGCTCCTTGGGGGAGGAGGAATGTGCTAGGGCTCCCTCGAGCTTCCTTGACTCTCCGGGAGCCTGGCCCACTGTGCTCCTCATCGCGTCGGCAGCTTCCATTTTCCCCTTACCCAATTCAGGGAGGTGGTTCGTTTCTGGTTTGTTTCGGATCCAGTGCTGATCTCCGACCGAGAATTGGCCGTTGATCCCCTCGGATCCAGCCTGAGTCAGGCAGAGAAGCTTCGCCTAGGGCTGCTCGGCAATTCAGGAGGCCATGCTGAATCAGTGCTGATGTTTCTCCCCCTTCTTCTTTCTTGGCTCTATCTCCTGTCCGGAGGCCGGGCGGGTCAAAGAGAACCTGTTCGGCGCAGAGAGGAATGCTGGGCCGCGCACCGCGAGCTCCATCGTTGCCCTAGAGCAACATTTGGGAGACCAACCGGTAAAATGGGACGCAATCTCTCGGGTCCTCTTGCCTGCTCTCCGAGGACACTCCACTCCCTGAAGAACAATTCCCTGATGTCCGGGTCAGGGTTAGGGAAATGATCTCGTGCATCGTGGTCCATTTCAGAATATCTGAATATCTCGAGAGCACACTCTTAGAGGCCTTGGATCCTTAGGGCAGCCTGCGAACTTCGTATGGCCTCGCGGCATTGAAACCCTCTTCGATCGGCAGATCGGCAGTTGTGGTTTTGACTGGCTCGTTATGGGGCAAATAATGAACACAACCAAGATCAACCTTGAAGGCTAAGACAGAAAAGGGGGAGGAGGAGCTGCTCGAGAAGGTTCGCACTGACGCAAGCTAACCCCCAGAGAGGGTAATGCGCCGGAATGAAAGTCCATTGCTTTCTCCACGTTCCATCTTGAGCACACGAGACAAGTCTGGCGGGTCGCAGGTGTCTATTGCAGAATTCAAATGGCCCTCAGGAGGAGAAGAGGCTGAGACAAAACAAGAACAGAAACAAGGTCGTTCCCACGTGTGTGCCTGGATGCTCCACATGCAACTTTAAATCGCGTGGCTGCGCGGACCGGGTCGTTGCCCCGAAGCTTCTCCTTCAATCCACGAAGTCTGATGCGAAATGCTCCTGCCACTTGTTCCCGGAGTACGGAGTGTACAGAGTACTTTGTATTCTGTACATGATGAAGAACTGCTCCTGATGCTTCAGGACATGGCCGTCTCCGCCGCTTCGGTTCGCCATGGATTTTGGACATCTACGATGAGACTGCCTCTTCATTTCTGCTCGAACCAGACGGGAAACGGGTGGAATGGATCACGAATGTTCTAAGTCATGACTGCTGTAGATCACCCGGCTGATGGCTGTCGAAATGGATTTTACTCAATATGGCCCTATTTTTGCCTCCTTCTGTTGGGAATTGAAGTTGACGAGATCTAGGAGGAAGATAATCGATGGGATATAATAGCCTGGTCAGCAGCTTCTTGCTATTCAACCATGTGTGATACTGCAGCAATCACTATTCTCCTGGTCGGGAGTACAGATCGCACTTTTTGGTTAGGGGCCGTTGTTCTTTTTTCATCGAATATTCAAGTATCCAAAAATTCCTGCCTTGTTTCCCCCTCCGTTCCCAAAATGTTAATGCTTGTCGTTCCCCTTTGAGATAGAAGAGTGGGGCAGCATGTATAGAAGCTCTGATTTACTTGGGGATATACCAGTATGGCAGCAATCTGAGCTTCTGAGAGGAGTGACTGAGCATATTACCTAGGGGGCCCAGATGATTTTAATGAAAAATGCTCCCCATAGCTATATTAAGCAATTCTCTACTCGTATATAGTGATTTAAGGGCGTTGGTTCTCTCAATATTGACTGGCAATCGATTCTGGGCTCCGGCATCACGACGGACCTATACTGATGACTAAGCCATAAATCTTCATCTTCACGTTCTGAAGCTCCCCCACCGGAGAACCTGAAAGATTCTCTTCCTCGTCGAATTCTACCTGATAAACTCTACGGGACCAGTCATCATGGTCTACTACTTCACATCCAATGTGGTGAACCCCTCAGCCTTCATCTACGTCGGCAAAGACAAATTCGAGAGTATGCGACAAATTTCTGGTCCCCGACAGACACCGTCGAATACCCCCTAACACTTTAGCTAGACGAGGATCTGATCAAGTTTGGCTTGGACCATGATGTCTGGTAGGTGTTGGAAACCTATTACCTTCAGACTTTCCGATTGATTGAAGCAACTGACCGTGTTCTACACCAGGGTTGGTCTTTTCGCAGCTCCTACGGCTGCCCGTCCCGTCCAAAAAGTCGCTCTAATGCCTGTTTATCCAGTTTCACGTTGATAACCTATCGAGTGCCCACGTCTATTTGCGCATGCGCGACGGAGAAATTTGGGATCAAATCCCCCAAGACCTTTTGGAAGACTGCGCACAGCTGACCAAAGCGAATTCCATTGAAGGTTCGCTAATTACCCCTGTCCAATCCGCCAATGCACCAAGATTGATTCAGCTTTGCAGGAAATAAGAAAGAAAACATCACTATCATCTACACCCCTTGGTCGAACCTCAAAAAGGATGGCTCCATGGCCACGGGCCAAGTCTCCTTCCACAATCCCAAGCTGGTGCGCAAGATCTTGGTTCGGGAGCGAGAGAACCCGATTGTCAATCGACTCAACAAGACCCGGGTCGAGAAGTTCCCCGACCTCCGCGCAGAGAAAGAAGAATTCTCCAAGAAGAAGCGACACGCCGAGCGCAAGCTTCGAGACCAGCAGAAGGAAAAGGACAAACAGGAGAAGCGGGATCGCGAGCAGCTGAAGTGGCAGAAGGACCATGCCTACGACGACATGTTCACTGTAGAGAATATGGAGGCAAGTAGCAACCAAGACAGAGATCCCGACTTCCTCGATGACTTTATGTGATGACAACCTCTGTCTGCCGAACGATATATACACATGCAGTACATGAAGATATGAACTTTGTGATCTAGCGAGGAACACCCCCAGCTCCCTCGGGACTGGTCCTAGGGGTGGGAGGTGTCTTGAGGAGCCGATTTGGAAATAATAAATACCCACTGTGAGACCAATACATTCGAGAGAATTAAGAGAAATAAATTCCCGATCACCAAACTACCCATGATCTATATTATATGATGGTTGTAGAACACAAACGCAATTTCAAAGTGGCGCCATGGCTGGTGTAAAGACGGCCCCGGGACCACGTAAGAAGGATGACGCGAATCATGCAGGCGAGAAAGCCCACAGAGCCGTACCGGAGTCCAAGCTCAAAGCCTCGAATCTCATCTCGGGGGTAAAAGGCGTTGGACCTTTCGCATGGTCGCGGTATCGCATAGATTAATCATCGGGGCGGAAAGACCAACGGCCGCCTTTCCAGCCGCGCTAGTGGAGTGTTGACAGCTTCCCTGGACCTGGATTCTTGCGCATTCCCCATTTTCTCTCCCCGCAACCCTTCACCCACCAGCATGCCTGGAGATAATCCCTCATCGGCTGTTCAAGGTGCGCAGTATTGACTATTGCCCTCTCCCTCGTTCCTGAGTCGCAGCACACTCACCCCGCTCTAGGCGTGAAATCGAAGAAGAACAAGAAGAAGGCTGGGAAAGCCAAAGAGAACCCTCCGTCGACCGACAATCTGCAATCAGATCCTCCAGCGAATCAAGATAAGACCGACAACGTGAGTGGTGGCTCCCACTGCTCCCCCTCCCCTGCTTCCTGCCATTGCAACCCTTACTGAGGATTCTAGCATGACGACGACGCTGTCGAGCAGCCCTCCGATTCCATAGCCAACCCGAACACCGACGGTCTTTCACCCGATATGGCTGACGACATTGTTCCCAAATCACTGGCCAAAGATGGCAATGCCACTCATCAAGATGAGACACAAGAATCTGAGGACCCGACCCCAACCAACTCCGAGCCTAGAGACCGCTTTGATGCTCTGGTGCGAGATCGAGACTCCCTCCGCGCCGAGGTGACCGACATGCGCAAGTCCCTGGAGGAAATCCAATCGAAACACAGGGCAGACATGGAGGCGTTGCAACAGAGACTGGGCGACGCCGAGTCCAAGAAGGAGCATGCAGAAACACAATTCCAGAAGCTCATGGAACGGGTCAATGCTATTAAGTCCCAACTGGGAGAGCGACTCAAAGAAGATGAGGTATATCGCGACGTCCTCTATCCGCTCAGACCCTTCTACTCACCCGGCCTCCACAGGAAGAATTGGCTCAAGCGCGAACCCAAATCGAAGAATTGGAGGATGAGAATGCAACCCTGAAGTCGCAGCTTGAATTGAAATCGATTGAACTAGCAGAGCTATCGGAAGAATCGGCGCAGAAGTCTCAAGAAATCTCTACTCTTCGAGATCGGACTAACCTATCTCAACAGAATTGGCTCAAGGAGAAGAATGAGCTAATTGAGCAGGAGTCGTATCTTCAATCGGAGTTTGAACAAGCCAAGGAGGCGATGCACAATTGGGAGGTACTTGCCATGGAGGAACGATCGATTCGTGAAAATCTCGGCGAGAAAGTTGTAGACCTCGAGGAACAGCTGAGCAATCTCCGTGACTCCCACGAAAAGGTCACGAGTGAACGTGACAGTCAGCAGTCCACAGTTGATGGACTGCAAAGGGCATTGCAGGAGATCCAAATAGCCCGAAAACAAGAACTCCGAGAGCTTGTGGAGAGCTCTGATGCCCAGCTAGAGGAGCTTCGAAAGTCTGTGGGAGACGCGCAGAAACAAGCCACTGACGCCGACAAGAGTCTTCACGCCGCACAAGAGGAGCTGGCCCGGGTGCGACCGTTTGAGAAGGAGGTCAAGGAGAAGAATCTCCTGATTGGCAAGTTGCGGCATGAAGCTGTTACGCTGAATGATCATTTGACCAAGGCTTTACGGTTTCTTAAAAAGGGCAAGCCAGAGGATAATGTGGACCGGTAAGATCTCACAAATAGCCCGTGAGATGTTTGATTTTAAGAGAGAACCATGGGCTGATTTTGATTTGTCTTTTTACCTTTCCAGTCATATTGTAACCAACCATTTGCTACATTTTCTTGCTCTGGATCGATCAGATCCCAAGAAGTTTCAGATTCTTCAACTGATTGCAGCTTTGCTAGGCTGGAACGATGGTGAGTATTGAGAGCCCACACCCTTGCCCAACATTTTCATCTGTATTGCTAACTATCGTCCACAGAACAACGTGAACAAGCCGGTCTTGCTCGACCGGGAACATCGCATATGCCAGGAAAGCTCCGAGTACCCGGTACTCCGCTGCGTACTCCCAGCACACCCAACCTGGCCACCGAGTTTATGGACAACGGGACATCAAGCAAAGAGACATTAGCCGAGCTATGGTCCAATTTCCTCGAGCAAGAAGCAGAGGCCGGGAATATCACTGCGATCAGGCGAGGAAGTCATCCAGGGCCAGTTGCAAATCCCTAGGCAGCCATCCTTTGAAGCGTTTATTCTTTCATTTTATGGGAATGATCGTGTATATGTGTTTAGACGACCTCAATAGATCATCGATGTTTTGTTCTCCTTGGTTTCCTGGATTTTCGTAGTTGATCGTCTCATCTAGTTCATGCTGAGTTCTTCCTAGCTGCATCACTGGGGTTCGCCGCCGTCGTTTCACACACAGTCCAATCTGCCTACACTAGGCTGAAATCTGTCTTTTGGTTCCCTTGGGAATGGCACAAATCCATTGAGTCTTTCCGGCTCAGGGCCTAACACATTAGGTCCGTCAGTTAGGTATCACTGCAGTAGAGCAACCAGTAAACCAATGCAAGTGATCTTGCGGAACCACAATGAGATTTCAAAATACATGAATATACCAAGGCAAAGGCTCCAGGAATAAGAGTTTCTCATCAGGGATAATTAAGGAAACTAAGTACACGGAAAAGACCAGATGACGGGAGCGCTGGATGCCAGACTCTTTCCCAGGCAATACAAAATCCTAGAAAATAGAGAAACGCCCGCCCACTCGAAAGACGGGAGGAGGATACAGAATGTCGGGAGAAAAAAATGGAGGCGCAAAGAAAAACAAAGAAAGGGGATATCTGCAAGGGCTTGCTGGCGTCGAAAGAGACAGTGATTTTTCGGAGAAGGGAATAAGAGCCTTGCCCGTGGGGATCTGGTTGCTACCGTCGTACATCAAGAGGCGCCCATTTCAACTACATTTACTCGCAACACCGATGGAGCATGAAGAAGATTAGTATCCGTTCATGGCAGCCCGTTGGGAGTTGCGGCTGAGCTCCCGATCCGCGGAGGGACTGATGGGCCGGCTGCCACTCGAGTGGCCGCCAGCAGCGCTGCTCTCCTTCAGAGCAAGTAGCTGCTTGGCACGGAAGGTCTCGTAGTGGATCTGGCTGGTGGTTTCAACCAGATCCTGCAGATGAGTGCGGGTCAGGAAGTTGCGTAGGTAGACGAACTCGCAATGGTTCTCGTCCTCAACGTTGATAACACCCCAGCGGTTCTGGCGGCCACGGACCTGCTTGCCGTTGACGACAATGGTCTTCTCGCTGCCCACGACGGAGAAGGGAATAATGTCCTGTACGCACACAAGTCAGAGTGCCGAACGTGAGATATAAAGAAATTCTAAGGCTTGCCTACCTTAATCTGGGCATTGATGGCGCGTTCCTCATCATCTAACTCGTCATTGTCGTAAGGGTACATCTTCAGGTTGTGGAAAGCGAACTCCTCCTTGATCCGCTCCTTAAAGGCCTGGCGCTCCTCGAGGGTGAGGGAGTCGGCCTTGGCAATAACGGGGACAACGTTGACCACGTCGGAGAGCTTCTTCAGAACAACAATATCGATGGGCTTGAGCCTGGAAGACGAAATGGGTAGGCGTTAGAAAGCTTGTCAAATCCGCCGTGATATACCGACTCCACCAAACTTTGGGCAAGGAGAAATACTTACGCATGGCCGGAGGGCTGAATGAAGAACAGGCAGCAGTGGATACGGGTATCTTGGATATAACGTTCACGCTGGGCAGTGAGTTCTTTCCGGAGATAGGCCGAGTGCTGATCTTTGATGTACTTGACAATGGGGTCCCAGCTGTTCTCCATGTTAGCCAAATCCACACTTGCCGGAGAGGGAAGAAGCAAAAGAAAAAGCAATGGAGTTTGCCATACCAGCGGTCGTTGTTGACCTGGTCACCGTAACCGGGGGTATCGACAATGTTCAGACGGAGACGCACGCCGTTCTCCTCAATGACTAGTCAGACCTGTCAGCCATTGCATACTCCATACCCCCTTGTAGATGGCTACACATACTATGCGAAACAGTCTGAATCTCGGTGGTGGAGCGCACGGGCTCATTGGGGGTAAGACGACCCTTGGAGTCGATCAGGTGGGATGCGAAGATGGTGTTGACCAGAGTTGATTTGCCCAGGCCAGTTTGTCCTACGAGCCCGAAGGGAGAAGAGATAGTCAGTCAGGCAATCCGTTATAAATGCAAGAAAAGATCGGGTGGCCACATACCGACACACATGACATTGAACTGGAAACCACGCTTCAACAGCTTCCGCTCGATCTGGGAGGTGATGCTGTCGAAACCGACATGGCTGTGGGGGAAGACGGTGGGCTGCTGAGCCGAAGCAGCGCTGGTAGCGGCGGCCATCGTGGAGGAGTAACGGCAAGAGGAGGATGAGGAGAAAGGACCGAGTCAAGGTTAATCCCCAGGTGAAGATGTTGGAGAGCCCCTTAAGTTCGTTGTTATTTCCCTATCGAACTCAGGGGTGCGCTATCCCTGATCGGGATTAGTGTCGTTCCCCGGCGCAAAACGCCTGACGAGGCAGGCTCGACCTTTTGTATCCTCGATTCTCTGACTTCCCGACTCTTCGACTTGTCGACTCGTCACGATCCTCGGTTTCAGCCTCTAGTTCTCTCGGCAAGGCTTCGGTGACTTGAAACCGCATCTTCCGTCATGGCATTGTCCCTCCCCCTCCGCCGGGCTCTGCCTCAATTCCCGCCTCTCGGTTTCCTGTCCGCCGCTACTCTGACCTTCCCCATCTCCATCACCGTTCCTCCGCTCCTTGCCGATCTCTGGGAGTCTGTCCTCCGCGCTGTTCCGAAGAAGAAGACCTCGCACATGAAGAAGCGTCATCGTCAAATGGCAGGCAAGGCCTTGAAGGATGTGCAGAGCCTCAACAAGTGTCCCGGTTGCGGGCAGGTCAAGCGGGCCCATGTCTTGTGCCCTCATTGTGTGAAAGGTTTGTTGTGAAGTCTCAATTCCCTTCAGAGCAAGCATTGCGTATATATGGTTATATTAATCTCTTAATCGCGTGATCTCAATATTTTGTGGCCGGATGGCTGACCAAATGGTTTATAGAAATCAAGCAATCGTGGAAGTCGGTTCAAACAGCATAGATGCGATCAAACACCACATAAAAATGTATTTTTCACGGGGATCCTCGTCGTCAAAGTCTGTCGCGCGCGATGAAGACCTCAACGGCATTGTGTATTGTACTATTTCGAAGATTTGGGTTGTGGATATATCTGCTGCATGGCATCTGGCGTCTGGTTACGGGGAAAAAAAGAGAGACCAACGCATATTCGCGGAAATTTCTTTTCTTGGTCTTATTGACCTGTATCACGAACTCATGTTCAATTGTATTTTTTTTCATTCTCTTCAATCAAATATATCAATTTGTAAAGTGTAAAAAGCTGGAGTGTCTGTGGATGACAATTAAGTACTGTACCGCACCGAGTCGGGCGCCTGAGGCGCAAAAAAGGCGGAGCGTGGCCTCGCCAGAGTCGCCGGAACGTCATAACCAGTGCGGGCGCTTAAATCCCAGAACACCTTGGTCACCGACCCTTGAGACGCCATTGAGAATGGTACGCTTGCAAGAGTTCTCTTACTCCCAAGCTAGAACTAACTGGAGTAGTCGCGACAATATCTCGCGTGGGGCTCGGCCGATAATGGTGAGTAAAGGTGCTGCCATTAGCTTCACAGCAGCTAATCAAAGCCAGCGCACCCCGTGGATATATTCTCTCTGGCAGTAACAGAAAAGCAGATCCTCTCTGTATCTGGCGATTCATCGATTAAGGTCCATTCAACTGCAGACACCGACTTTCCTTTGGTGCAATCGATTGAGGGGGCCCATCCGCTTGGCGGCCACCATGTCGTAACCAATGCCAAAGGCACACGCGCTGTCAGTGCCGGTTTTGCAGGAGATGTGAAGGTGTGGTCTTGCCAGGATGGTTACTGGTCAGCAGACAATGCTTTAACAAGTATGAGCTATTCATTGAATGGTTCGGGGTCGGTAGCTAACAATCCCCGACGCTCAACAGCTAGCTTCTCAGATGTGCATCCATGGGCAATTGCTTTGTCTGAAGATGGCCAGTATCTGGCCGGTGTCTCCCAGGATGGACATGTCAAAGCATGGGATCTGAATGACAGTGGTGCCCAAATACGAGACCATGAGACCAAGGGTAGCTTCGGCACCTGCATCGATCTGGTTGGTCTCTTGATTCTGAACCAAGGGCTGCTAGCTAACGTCCACAGTCTGCAGACGGTCAGCTCATTGCTAGTGGCCATGAAAATGGTGCTGTTTATGTCTTCAGCACCGAAACAGGTCGCATGCCATTCTCTCTATCTGGTGCGTAAATGCTCATCAGCATGTCCAACAGACCCTCTGACTATAATTGATAACCAACAGGTCTGGTGAAACCTGTGCGAACCGTAGCATTTTCTCCGGGTGGAAAGATCATGGCTGCGGCAGGAGACTCTAAAGTGATTGTGCTCTATGATACATCCTCGGGTGAACAGATTGCCAATCTGTCTGGCCACGCAGCGTGGGTCCTTTCTCTTTCCTGGAGCAATACAGGAGAATACCTTTTGAGCAGGCGAGTCCCTCGTTGCCCATGTACGCAATGGCTAAGTCTAACCTAATCTAGCTCTTTTGATGGAAAGGTGAAAGTCTGGTCTATTGAGACCAAGATGTGCGTTGCCACACACTCCGAGACCGAGAAAGCAGTCTGGAGCGTCAAGTGGCTTCCAAAAACTGGAAGGTCAGAGGGATTTGCAACTGCCGGTGCCAACCGGAGTGTCGCATTCTACCGTGAGGCTACTGGGGGCTAGTTTCTCCTCTTGTGCGCCTGAACCACTGCTTGTGGTGGCTTACGTCCTCTGATGTTCTTAATAAAAACGAGAACACCGATGCATCAATTAAACTCATGGTTCCATATCAAAAATCATTACAATGACCTACCGATCATCTCTTCAGTTCATTGTCTCCACAAACAACTTGCGCATTCGTTTGAGAAAGGCTCCAAAGTCTCGATCGTCATTGACAAGATCCATCTCACGCTCCAAGGCATTCTTGTCCACCTTGGGCCGTGTGTGGAAAATCTCATAATCACGACTGGCAGTTCCCAATTCAAACCACGCCTCCGCTTCCCAATCCTTTTCCAATAAATGACTGTAGACGAATTTCAATCGGTCTTCCCGACCTGCACCCTCAATCCGTAAACAAAGATAATCCTGCCAGAATTCCAATTCAGGAAAATTGAGTCGAGACTGTGCATCCAAATGCTTTGCATGGGATTTCTGTGCTTCTAGCTTCTGGTTGATGGCCTTCTGGGTCTCTGCGATCTGTTGCTTAAGACGATCACGTTTGGCCAGTCTCGAGTCGCGTTCCATAGTGATGGAAGAGATGGCGGCGTGCATTTCAGCCGCTTCTGCTGCCTCCTTCTGTAGTGTTTGCTCATGAGTCTGGTGTTTCAGGTTCAAAATCTCGATTTCTCGTTGTTGCATGCGCTCATCCTCTGCCGCCTCGGGTTAGCGACTGGCTTTCAAGACTGGCAAACGTCAACAGCTGGCATACCTTGCTTTTCGGCGAGGTTGATATGAAACTGATTTCTCTCTTCTAAAACTTGCTTGCGACCTCGTTCAATAAAAGCATCAAACTTAGCAGTGAATTGCGCCATGCGATTGCGCAAGTCCTCAAACCCGAAGTTGATGTTAGGCAGCGAATCGGCCATGGAAGGAGCATCCGCCGATGCGAGAGGAGGGCGCATGCCACTCGTGGACATGGATGGGTCAAATGATGAAGCCATGGTCGCAAACGGGATTGAATCAATAGGCTCGGTTGCTGTACGCTGTTGTGGCGGTTGGCGTCGAAAATTCGAGAGAGAAAGCCGACGCGCGTGAGGGGGTTGAGGTGTTTGGGGTTGCGCCGCAACGACATGCTTATCGATAACGTCCCAAAAAACTTTCCAGCTTGCACCTCCCGCACTATTTCTTGACCTTCATGACATTCATGCCAAAGGATCAATATAATCATCTACCTTTGGGGTTGCGTTGAAACGGCTCTCTCTGCTGGATACCCCTCGATATGATCTGGCCGGGCCTTGTGCACATTGCAAGAAGCAAAGCAAGGTCCGATGGATGAACAACTTGACAGTGCTCTACACTATGGGCACGTCGGAAGAGCCACCTACCTTCCCGAATTCCAGGAATGGGTATTCTCTCGCTCGTTTGCCCAGCCTGCTTCGATCGCATATACTGGATTCACCAAGACGGCGATACAGTCGCCTGTGCATGCGTCACGACGAATAACGACCAAGACCATTCAATCCGCAGATAAGACCCTGATCCCTCAGACCTACCCTGATCTAGCTGCGCATTGGTCCTCGATTCATGACGATAGCTTTTCCGAGATTATCACAACTACAGCCAGTCTCTATGATCCTCAAGTATCCTCTCTACTTGACTTGGGATACGCGCTGGACAATCGAAATGACGATACCAGGCTCCGCCCAAGCCCGATTCCGATTGCTGCCGTGGTGACCGGCGAATGTGGCAATAAAATATCTTTTCGAACACTTGTCGATGATGGGGCGGAGCTGGCAACGAGCACCGGAATCTCTGCGTTGCGCGTTCCTTCCATCGGTCACTCTGAAACTTCTGAGTGGTCGAAGCGCGGGGCTCCTATCCGCCAGGTATGCTTTGCACAATCGATAGAAGAGAAGGGAACCTGGATGGCTGCCCGCTTGTCACAGTCAACAATCATCTTCCGTCCGACAATTCTACGAGAGCCGGTGCCGATGTATAATGGTGACGATGATATGGTAGCTTTGGCTTTACCCCTCCAAAATTCTCGACTGGACGCCAACCCTGTGGTTGAAATTCCCAATTCTCGCACGGGTGGATTTCCACATGCGGACGTCACTTTTAATCCTTGGTATCCAAAACAGTTTGCTATCGTTGATACCAGAGGCTGCTGGAGCATATGGGAGATATCAGGCCGACATCGCCGACGGAGAGCTACCTGGATTGCCGAATGTAAAATGAATGGCTCGCTGTCACCGAGATATAATCAATCTGATCCAATATCTGCTCGACATGATGGATGGGCCTCAATTGAATGGATTGCTGATTTCTCGACCATCCTCGTTTCTGATCGTCGCTGCAGCATGCTGTATCAGCTTAGAGGTGGCGATGTTCTGCCAAGCGTCGTGGAACTGGGTATGTGCAAGCAATCAGAGTGGATTCTGGATGCTCAAAGAAGCGCTCAAAACACATCGCACTTCTTCATCTTGACCAACTATCGACTTCTTTGGTTTGATATCAGTGTAGCCCCGCAAAATGATCAAGGCCTGAGACCACCCCTTCGCTCCAATCTTTCCTGGCGACATTTTCGGGACTCAGAAGACACAACGTTGCGCGTCAGCAGTCTGCTGGTCAAAGACCGTATGTTATAGCATCCTTTTCCATCAGAAAGTAGCTGACATGGCCAAGAGGTGAATGTAGTTGTCTATTCCAAGCTTACCGAGCTTGTCCAGGTCTTTTCATGTCCTCTGCTTGAAGTCGATCATTCGCAGCCAATTTCCTTACCGGATCCCTCTATGCTTCATGTGCCGCCTGAACCCGATAGCTTAGCTTTGGGCAAGGACTCTCAAACCCACTTCTCCACTCTGATTTTTCGAGAAATAGAACACTCTCTTGCACCCCCAGGAAATACGTTCTATAATCCCGATATGTCACTTTACAAGCTTTTTTGGATTGATTCATCGCTCGCTGTGCATGA
Organism: Penicillium macrosclerotiorum; assembly: GCF_028827735.1. Taxonomy (NCBI): domain Eukaryota; kingdom Fungi; phylum Ascomycota; class Eurotiomycetes; order Eurotiales; family Aspergillaceae; genus Penicillium; species Penicillium macrosclerotiorum. The sequence continues at coordinate 3,473,864 of NW_026643083.1, read as the reverse complement.
ATCATTATTCCAAGGCCCAGACGTGAAGCGAGATGATGAAAGCATCCATGCAGAGAATGGTCAGGTTCTCAGACTGAAGAAACGGCATTATGCACATAGAAGAATCCGTGATCCCGACGATGAGGATTTTGTTGTGGATGATTGGGATGAAACCATTGTTCCTCAGCGGGTTGGTCTTCATCAAGCTCGATCCCGAGATCCCGCGGACGATCTGCAATGGACATTGAATTGGACCTCTATCTATGCACATTCCGTGGCAAATATAAATGCTGCGGCTGATCAAGGGGACAAAAGTCGCTTGAAGATTACTTTCGACCATCTCATTACGGAAATTGAAAAGGGTCAGGCTGAAGACTCGGAAGACTGGCAAACAAGTAAAACGATGTAAGTCCCGTTTTGGGGAACCTGCAACCTGGACCGATGATGCTGATGAAAAAATTGCCAGTCTGGAGCTGAGCCCTACCCAACCCATGATCGAGGACATTGACGACACTGCTCATGACATAACACGCCTAATCTCTACTATTGTTTCTCAAACCCCTGAGCTCCCCAAACGATGGCGATATATGATATTGCCGGCACAGTTTTCCAAGACGTTCCACGGTCTCCCTACTCTTTGGTCGAAGCAGGCTTCGGGCTTTGATTTCGTGGGAACCTACGATCAATTAGTTGAGGACTGGCTTAGCAGTATCTCCCAAGACATACCCCGACTAACCCGCGTCATGAAGGAAAGAGTCATTCGGGGCATTGCTCTTGACCTTCTTCTCTCACAATTGATTCGAACCTCTCAAATACCCAAAAACGATTTCCAGGAACCCTACGCAGATGGTTTGATCGACGAGAATCCTCCTGGAGAGAAACTTGATACAACGGTATCCCGGCATCCTAGCCTGCACTTACTGTCGTCTTCGCATGTATCCAGCAGCCAGTTACAAGCCTCACAAGATGAACACTCTCAGGTCCCGGGCAAGGATGGCTCGAGAGCACCCTCAGCCCCAGTTTTTAGTGCTTTATCTGCCTTGACCTCTATAAAAAAGCCTCGTACCTTGCCCCGCAATGTAGCCGCCTTACTGTCTCACTGGAGTCTTGGTGGCGACCCTTCTGTCTATGAATGGGAGAAGACCTCCTATCTGCTGGACGAAGAGGAATCCCAACGTACAGCAAGAGCCATGACCCCTCGACGCCAGAAGAAGCCCCAGAAACCGATTGGTCCGGAAGCGTTCTCTCTGCCCCCGACGCCTGTTGCACCGTTCATCCGAACCTGGGGCAGTCAACCTGACCAACCATCCACATTATCTCTCCTTCCCAGCAGTCAACCGACGGTGGACGATGCCCCGATGACACAGATGGAGCCAGGCCAGTTCGGAACACGCGAGTTCAAGAGGAATGTGAAATCCAAGAAGAAGCGGCGGGCCGCGGGATTTTAACGAATGTATAGCCATGTACCAATAAGAGGAAAGCCGCATCAACTCCTGCCATTCTCGAATTCGATAGGACTCTACCATATTCGTTCGTTTGCTCCCTCATCTCGCCCAAGAACCAAAAATAAATCAATGCCAAAATGGCGTGCGAGAGTCGACCGTCGCAGACCAATGGCAGAAATGGCTCAGCCCGTTCCAGACAAATAAATGATAGGGCGGGCTCTTCAGTTGATGACCAAATATATTCACCACAAATGACTCTGATTTAAATAGGAACCTCTTACATAACAGATTTTCTCTGCCGGGATTTCCTATTTTAGCTGCTGCCGCCTTTCTCACTAGGTAAATTTCCCGGGCTCGGTGTCACGGAGCTGATGATTGACATCACGTGACTATCTGGTGATTAATTAGTAGGTGCTCAGTAACTCTGACTGGTGTGATCTGGAAGCCTACCTATATATACCACTACCACTTAGATCATCTCGATCAGTGATCTAGTTGATGTCCTTTGGTGTTATGAGATGAACATGTGAGTAGCTGGCATGTGGATCCCACTATTTATTAATATCTAGGAAGAAATACTCTAAATGCGTACTATATTTATAATTCTTTTTAATTATACCTTAGTAGTATTGCACAATGAGACACTATGGAATATATTGTACACAATCTGCGGCACGTATTAAATAATCAAACGGATAAGTTAGTCGAACCATCTTTCAGGCAGCAACTGTTCTCCGTTCAGTATATATTATCAACCGGGCTGAACTGGCGGGCTATTGCACCCGGAATTAAGTGTACAGGGGGTCATATATTGACTAGATATTTCCTTTCCCACTGTCAGGACGGAAAATTTCCTTTAAAACGCCCTGAGAAAAATCTTGAAGTGATGAAATAGGTCTCAAGCATTCTATGTGCTTGGTCTTGCTTGGCAATTCAAAGTCACCTTACCATGTCACTCCTCCACCTGCCTACAGAATGGATTTTCAACCCCGGGGCGTATTTGGGAGAAAAGGATATTAAATCAACATCTCAAACCAGCCGACCTCTTGATTCGATCTTCAATCCTTACCTCTATCAGGTCAACTCGTGTCCTACGAGCTCCGCATTGGTATGGGCTGCTCTCCAAGGGATTGAAAGTACAGCCCGAAAGTCAAATGCCGAAGGAGTTGAAATGAGATAGAGATGTATTGAACGCCGCGGATTACTTGCCGTAGCCACACGAAGAGGCCACATCAAATAAAAAGCCTATTTCCCCAGACAGGAAAAGTGAATATGGATTTGCAGAACATCGAGGGCTGAATGCCATTATCACGGGCCGCAGAAATTGGTAACAAGAAGGTCGTGAGACTGCTACTCCAGACAGGGAGAGTGGATAATGACTCGAAAAACAACGGCGGTCGAACACCATTGCCATTGGGTGCAGAACTTTTTAAAAGACGATAATGAAACTGTCACTTGAGACGGGCAAGGTGGACGTGATTTCATCGGATAACTCATGCAGAACGCCACTATGATGAGCGTTGAATAACACGGAATTGAATTCAGAGTTGGAAGATAATGACCAGAAAGAGATCATAGAATTGCTACACAAAGTTTAGAGAAGGCAACATGGAACAACAAGGACACTACCTTGCAAAATTAATAATTACCTGAATTTATCCTTTGCCCGTACGCAAGACAGAACAAGTGATTCGGAGCTGGCGATCATGCCAGATCATTGAAACTCCGCTAAATGATTTGATGCTATTATCTGTAGCGGTCAGTATGTACAACATTGCTTTATTAGCGCACGGTATAGCGTCTCCAGTATAATTCTGCCGATATTATATAGCAGTGATCTCGAGTAGATTAGCGCATTATGATTTCATTTTTCAAGTGTCAAATCAGAAGACTAGAAGGTAAAACTGATATCCAATATGACTATAGCAACATTGCGACTCTTTGTGGTGACTGGCGCTGATCTGTTGTGGTAAAGCTGGGATAAATCAGGAACCAAGCCACATCATTACAATAATACCTTCAGTCCTCTACAAAAGTAACTTATTGCTGATTCAATTTATCTTCATGTTGCAAACTTTATGTACCAATTTTGAGCGCAGCCAATTTTGGCGAATGAGAGGTGGCTGTGGGGACCTGTATATCGCATTTCGCGAGAGGGTTGATGAGGCGGGCATTTCCACATAAGAAGCTGTCTCGGCAGTCGGATTTCGGCGTTTGACATTTTTCAGGCAAAAATTTAACACAATTGTTGCTTTATGAAGATGGCCAGTCATCATAGTTTTCGTTGGGATGTTGGCATGACCCATAGTTGACACTACCACCCCGGGTGTTAGAAGCGAAAGTATATCGAACTTGATGCGGCTGATCATACTCTGAATTACGTCGGGTCAGCGATGAAGTCACAGTCTAAATTGGACAAGTTCTTCACCTACCGGGATATTAATAAACGGCCGAGCAAATGTCACAAGGTCGATCTTCTCTTCCTTGATTAGCTTTCTCGCCTCCTCCACCGCGTCCTCATGGTTAACCATCAGCATAATCCGACTGCATTGATTTAAGTCATTAAGAAGATATCTATATCCACGAGGGCCTCAGCCGGTTGATTGTGTCCGCGAGATTTATTGGCTAGGCGGTTTAAATTCGCACAGGAAAGAGAAACAAATAAATCCCTCGGCCCAGCAAGCTTTTCTGCTGCATTCTCATACTCCGGATCCTGGATAGCGAGCTTCGACTAGCGACAAGAATAGAATATTTCCCCCCAGGCATATTAGACTACGTATTACAAAAAAAGCGAAAATGTGAAAAGAGATTCCAAAAGCGGAAGCCAGAATGAAGAGGGAAAACAGCAGGTGCAGTTTAGGACGAAACCTAGCTATATCTGTCCCTATTGTTTTCTCCCCCCTCCCTTGCGCAATCCGAAACCCACTTGAGTTACGTACTGTTTGGTCGTCCTGTCCACTTCCACTCCCACCCCACTCCCACTTCCACTACCACTCCCCTTTTGTTCCTTCACGGTTGAACATCTCAACCTTTACAAATTGCTCCCACTCGCCTACCATGTCTGATAACGGATCCGATCATGAGTACAAGTTCAACGTGTCCATGAGCTGCGGCGGTTGTTCTGGCGCCGTGGAGCGTGTGCTCAAGCGGCTGAACGGTAGGAGCCTCTCATTTCTGGTGGACCACAGCTGCTGCGCCGGTCAACTCCCGGGTCCTTTTCATCTGGTACCAGGCTAATGAGATTCCTACAGGCGTCAAGACTTATGACGTGAATCTGGAGACCCAGATGGCGATTGTTCAAACCGAGCCGACCGTGGAATATGACACCGTCCTCGACGCGATTAAGAAGACCGGCAAGACAGTGAATAGCGGCGAGGCTGATGGTGCCGTCAAGGAGGTTTGAACCGCCATATTCTCTGAAGAGATATGCATGATCCTGCATTTGGGAGCGAGCTCGTGGGCGGAGGTTGTAGCCAAATACCGAGACCCTGCAATTAGCGCAATATACCGTTGGATTTCTTGATTAAATCTTCACAAGGCGAGCTTTTACCTCCCCTGCGCTCGCTCCACCAGATAGAAAAAGTAGGATTCCTAGAGCCTTCCAAAATACACCGGGGGTCGCATGGAATCCCGCGTCTGTTTAGTTGTTACCGTTGCCTACGTGGCCATGGGGAAGAGCCAGGACGCTGAAAATGACCCAGATGTAAATTACATCGGAATCTGGTTCAAGGAAGAGAGGATCATATCTCATAAATTATGTTCAACGTAACATGTAAACGCTCTAATAATAGCTAGATGGGTATCATCAAGATTATAGACAAATGCGAGGCCAAAAATGCATCAATGTCAAAAACCGATCATTTTCAAACGCCACCGTGAAGATTGGGTTTGTCAATCCACAATAACAAAGTGCCTTCCCTCCGAGACGGGATACGGTGGCGGTTGCGATTCAACCTGCTGCACGTAAACTGGACGGTTCTGCTCGGCCATTTGGAAGGATCGCGGATCATGAGTGCGTCTGGGACAAGTTAGTTTTGAGAAAGACGATCCTTAGTAAAATTTCTGGGGCCAAGCTGGATGTTCCAAGTAGAAGGGCTTACCGCATCATGCCGAGCCCGCTGTTGGGACGCCTCTCACGAGAGGCATCGCTTGGGTTATTTGGAAGGTCTCGATTCCCAATCTCATGTGGATGAGAAACTTGGCCGTGGGAAACAGGAACACGGTGGGGACTTCGCGGATGCTGTTGCTCTAAAGATATTTGGGATGAAGGAGAATCCTTAACAGAATATTGATTAGCGATCCTAGCCCGGGCGGGCTGGCTATGACTTTCCTCCACACGCGGAGGTGGATATCTTGGGCGCTGTATCAAGTACTCCACCGGAAGGGCCTCGCGAACATCGACGTGACGCACAAAGTCATCGGCGTAAAGCTTTCCATTGGCGGAAGTTCCATGAAGCACCGGGCGATCGGTCTCAGTGTTAGATCTCCAAACAGGGGCACGTGTCTCTTCCAGCATTGGCCGTATTCGATCCAAGTGGGAGCTACGATCACCATAGTACACAGGGCGAGTGTCCAGGTGGGAGGCATTGGGGACTGGTTTGAACGTGCGGTCGCTAGCTGCAACGGGGCCAGCGGCTCCCGAGAGCAGCCCCGGTTGGGGATGGATGGAGACGGGTTCATGCGGATCGACGGTACGTGTCGTATCCAGCGGTGGCCTGGGGTCTAAGCTGACCTGGGGAGGCATCAAGGAGGCTGGGTTTCTCTGTCGTTGATATCCTATGGTCACAGACTCTTCTGCTGGAGGTAAACAATAGTCTCGCCGGTAAGGCCGGTCCTGTAAACGGGATTCCGGTATAAGCTCGTCACGCCGATATGTTCCTCTCGGTCCTTCAGAGGTCGGAATTGCAAGGGGTCTTGTGTTCCAATGATCGGGACGGGAGTAACTCGGAGGAGCGGCGTAGTAAGCCAACCGCCTCCTCTTGCAATTCTGATCATCTGGGCTGCTTGGCACATTTGCATAACCCTGGCCGGAGGCTTCCACCTGGGAGTGACCTGGGGTTACGGAACGGAGTGACATCCTTTTGGTTAGATGCTCTAGCCGGCCTTCTGCGCGCCGCTTTTCTGTTATAAAGGGGGATTCGATCGAAGGCAAGGCCAGATCATGGTGGTTGGCTCCCGGACGGGGGTGATGGAGAACAGGGGGATCGGCTCGAGGTCCAAAATGGCTCTCGCTACTCTGATGTAGTTCCTTGGGCCTGCTCACGAAAACAGGCATATCGGATCTATTGTTGGTTGGAATGAGAAGCCTCTCAGATCGAGCATTCCCGCACATGTCTGGACAAGAAGTAGACTGGTGGCAAACGTTTCCCATGGTACGAGGGCTTTTGTCCAAAGGACGGGTTTCATGGGAATTCTGCATGGTTAGTGACAGAGGCAGTGGCCTTCCGCTGGACCTATATAAAGGAAGTGTTTGCTGGCCGTCCAGGGGAGCTTGTCTCTCCTGGGTACTCACATAGCCTTGGCCAGGTGATGAATCAGTTGCAGGAACAGCTATCAATCGTTGACCCGGGTTATCAACGTAAACGGGCCTGGAGGCAATTGCGGAAGTAGGATCCTGGGACAGGACTGGCAATTCTCGGTGCCTCACAGGGTCTGACATCTCGTGAGTGGCAACAGAACGTTTACCATATCTTGGGCTTTGCTTCTCTGCCGGAGCACCGCTTGCCTGGACTTTTTGTATGTCATTCGCCTCTGCACGATATCGACTTAGGGCACGATTCCATGCCTGGTATCTGCTAAAACCTCGACGGTCGATCGCTTTCTGGGCAGGGACTCTAGTCACGATCCGGAAGCCAGGCGGCGCTTCCTCGGAATGCTCCCGCGAGAAGTCCTGAATTGAATGGTTCACTCTGCTTGCACTGATTGGCTGGGTCTGAATTTCATGGGTCCGGGCATTGCTGGATAAAATTTCCACGCTAAGGTCTTGGGTGTCTGCTGCCGTTGCTGTTTCTTCTTCGGTTTCACTGTCTTCATCATCTGAGATGACAATTACCTCGCGGAAAACATCCTCGAGGACTGTCTGGCCATTTTCATCATCCCCACGCCATGCAATGACCTTGGACAGGGTAATTTGCTCTACCGCAGATCTAGCTTCATGGAATGAGGTTTGCTTTAGAAGGCGGTCATAGTCAGTGTAGATGTGGCGGATATGCGCCACCACTGCCAGCTGCGCCCGGCGAGCTAAAGGCAGTTCAGATGCTGTGCCGACTTTCCGTTGACCCTGGCACCATAAATATCAGGCACCTCCGATTTTTCCAACATTCTAAGTCAAAGCATTCCAAATGGACTTACCTTTTGAAAAGCAGTCTTGATGATCTGGTTCAGATCGTTATCTGGGATGTTAGGAAAGAGATCTCGGATGGCATCTCTTGCTTCTGTATTGATCGTGATCTGGGATGTTTCCGAGTCGGCCGGTGGGGGGTTTTCAAGGCTACCCAGAGTGTGGAAAGGCACTGCTTTCCCAGTGCTTGTGAGGTATAATCCCAATTCCGAGCAAGCCGCTGCGACGACTGTACTCGGAAAATGATATCCTATTCGATGGACATGTTGAGACAGATTATGGATGTGCATATGAGGAGTTGTCTGACCAACAGGTTCAGTGTTCAGAACAGAAAGCTTATCCCATAATCCAGGGTGTCTTACGGAAACTGCATATACCTGGCTGCCCTCTTTGCGGCACCGCTCTTTGCACGTACTGGTAAGGTGTGGGTTGCCCGCTGGAATGAACGTATAGCCACTAGGCGCCTGCGCCTCGAAACATATCTGTTTTTATTATACTGTTAAACTCTATAATCATCGACAGAAGCAAAGGGTTTCCCGAACAGAAACGAAACCTACCACACTTCGGAGTTTTTTCTTCTCTTGCGTGACAGACTCCATGATCACCTTGTGCTTGCGAGTTCGCCGGTGAACGGCCCGGCTAGGGTTGCGCCGGGCCCAAGCCGACGCGGTCCTCCTTACAACGCGGGCCATTTTTCTCAGGTCGGTCCTTAACACAACCCGGCGACGGAGTTGTTTAGCACATAGTTTCCAAAATACGACGAAGGGCTCCGTGGCGCTGACGAGGTAGACTCGATCCGAAAGAGACGGGTGGTCTGTCCATAAAACTAGTTTGGGGGATCTGAAGGAGCACAGGTTCGACGTGCGGTAAGTCGCCGACGTTCTGTCGAAGAGCGACACGTTTCTTAAGCTCGCACTGGAGCCAGGCAAACACGAGACCGTTAACCGAGCTCTGCAGCTCTGCAGTTATGCGTGAGGAGGTGGGGGTGAGGATGCGAAGACGAAGCGATTGCGGCCCAAAGTCTCTAGTCACCTGTCCCGATCAGGCTACTTATGCCTGAGGCCATAATTTCTCCACATTTCCAAGTGTTTCAGTGCTCTAGTGCACCTTACTCAAGCTGCAACGCTTCAGAAATGAGCGTCTCACAGATCAGACCGCTGGTTAACCAGCAATATGTGGTCCACGCATACCGCCATCTCTTCAAACAGGGACTCAAGGTGACCCGACACGCAACCCCCGCCCGACATGTCCTCCGCACGATCTTACGGAGCGCCTTTCGGTCCCCATCGCGCGAGGACTTCGACCCGTCGAGGATTGCCAATACACTTAGATTCCTCGAACGAGCTGCCAATACTACGGGATTTGAGCATAAGATTGTCAAGAACCTGTTACTGGCCCGATACTGGGAACGAGCACTGGTCGACAAAGACTCGCGCATGTAAGTCGCCCCCCCCCCCCACCTCCCCTCGGGGCCCCAATTACCACTATATGTTGAGATCGAGGAGATATCTGACTCAGGGTCTAGTTTACGGAGCCTAGGACTTCTCAACGCGGACCACCAGCTCCGCAAGAGTGCATACGACCATTTAAATTTGACCCTGGAACGATTGAATGAGAGTCTGGGGACGTGTCTCAAGTGAAATAGAGAGTCGAACTGGGTCAGAATGGCCATCTGATTCGCCATACCATCGTCCCTAGTTGGGCGCCCGTACTTCACTTTGGGCATACATTCAGAGCAATAACGGGACCACGAGGCAGCTCTCCTGAAAAGGAATCTTGCAGCTGGCTCTCGTCTGGTCCAGAATTTGACTGCTTTCTGCCCTCGCGTCTGAACTCATGTCGAGAACAACGATCCATGCGGAAGCGCCATTGTCGTGCTCCATCCTCTTCCGCCGGGTTGAGCACAGAAAGGGTAATCACGTTAAAAACCAACAATTCGCTACCAACAATTTGCTCTATTCTATTATTTGTCTCAGCATCCTCTTGAAGCTCAGGATCCAAGGGGCCAAGACGAGTAACCAGATGAGAGGCAGAATGCCGCAGGCCTGATTTACGGGGCAGGCCGGTCGGGGGTCAGCTGTCTAGAGGAATATTCAATCTCTGATATCTAATTAGGTGTAGCATATATGATCTATGATTTTCTCCTCCTTGACATTTTCGGGAATTTCGTGACGTAGCTGTACTACTGCGTGGCAATAAATTGAGTAGTTCTAGATGTACCTTCACTTGTGTACTTCCCGACTCGTGTTGGGCGGGTCACCATGTGATGATGATTCAGCAGCCCGACGTCACATGTCATCAACCTACACCACGTCCAACTGTTTTGCCAACTGGCAATAGGCGAGCTGTGATTGCATCTGATGTGATCCGTTGCAGCCCTTCATGAGCAGCTTTCTTGCGTCGCTTCTGACAGAATTCGGTTTTCGTCCACGCCTCCCCCGCTCCACTCAACCCTCGGGCCATGCGGAGTCCCATCCAAGCGAACAAACAATCTCGCCGGCGATTGACGAAGAGTCCGTGACCAACAAAACTGGCGAAGACTGTGGTGCATTCAACTCAACCGGCGGAAATGCAGGGTCTTTGGATTGCCCTCACTTCTATACAACCCTAACAAAAGAGATGGATGGCCGAAACCCGGAGTTGGAGGGCGCTCGTCCATCGCCCCAGAATGGACATTTCCCAAACCAACCCTTCCCGATAGCCATAAATCATTCAGTGGGCATCAATACCACTGCCAGTGTCAACGCATTGCCGGTGAATACAGAGGTTTTGCGGTCTCAAGATAGCCCAACGACAAATCAACGACAGGAAGAGATACCAGGTGCCCTCCTCTCTTGGAATCACAATGGGACTGGACCACAAAGCAATCCTGCCGTAGTTGATGAGCTGGGTCAAATATCCTTGCCGGAGGATGACGGAATGGGCTGGCTGAGAAAGAAGATTCATGCCATACGAAACCTGGATCTCAACAACAATGAGAAGGCACGCATGGTCCATGATCTAATGACAGAAAGCTACAACTCGTCTCGAAGAGCCCTATCTTCCAAATCACCTCTACCGGTGTCTCCAATATCAAACTCTCAATTTTTGAACCAATCGAATAATAGCCCAGCCACTCAGGAAACAAGCCCGTCTTCAGGTTCAAGCCCGACGAGCCCCACCTTAACAACGTTGAATCCCCAGCACGAGGATCAATTTTCACTTACCTTGGAAGATTTACAACCCACATATGCGTCAAGACCTGAGCCTGAATCACCGGTTATTGAGACTGTTGATGAGGATGCGGACACGGAGGAATGCGAAGAGGCCTTATTGGGCTGTCCGCATTACAAGAGAAATGTCAAACTTCAATGTTTCACGTGCAAGAAATGGTATACCTGCCGGTTCTGTCATGACAAAGCGGAGGATCATCATCTCATTCGTCGAGACACGGAGAATATGCTTTGTATGCTTTGTGGACATGCACAGCCAGCAGCACAACTTTGCAGACAGTGTGATACTCAGACAGCCCAGTACTACTGCGATATTTGCAAGCTTTGGGATAATGATAGCAAGAAAAGCATATATCATTGTCATGACTGCGGAATTTGCCGAATTGGACAAGGGCTTGGAAAAGATTTTTTTCATTGCAAGGTAAGTGACTTCCACTAGCCTCATATCTCATTATCCTTCTTTCTATTAGATTATATCCTCCTAACAATGCCTAGACATGCTGTGTTTGTCTGCCTATATCTATTGAGGACACTCATCGGTGTATTGAAAGGTCTACCCAGTGCGATTGTCCCATTTGTGGTGACTACATGTTCACCTCTCCGGAAACTGTGGTAGTAATGCGATGTGGCCACAGTATTCACCACAAATGCCTTTCGGAGTATTCAAAGACCTCTTTTCGTTGCCCTATTTGCAGCAAAACCATCACAAACATGGAGTCGACGTTCAGGAACCTCGATCGCACTATTGAAAGCCAGCCTATGCCGGTTGAGTTCAAAGACACCAAGGGCCTAATATATTGTAATGACTGTGGTGCCAAATCAGTTGTGAAGTACCATTGGTTAGGCCTGAAATGTGATTTGTGAGCAGTCATCAACTTTCAAGATTCCCAAATACACGGCTGATTGATCCAGATGCGAATCTTATAATACCGCCCAGCTTCGTCTTCTACAAGGGGATGTATCCGATATACTCGAAGAAGAAGGCGTCGATGAAAATCAAGCTCGACCACGATCTGCATCATTAAATGTGAACGAAGAATCCATGGCTTCTCTCGCTACACTTCACCTCACTCCAAACCCAGCTCCTCGATTAAGTGTCCCAACATCTGCCGAGTCCGACAGGCGGACTGTATCCTATAATATGTCTCATGGCCGCGCTATTTCTCCTGTCGTGAGTAACTATTTTGGTCTTCCCACCGAACGTGAATCTGAGAAGTCGTCATCCTTGCCATTCTTTGGTAGTGCATCCCGGGTAGACGGCGATACTGATTATGGTGCGTTAAATTTCCTGAGCAAAAAACTTCGCGATCGATATGGATTTCTTGCCGGCGATGCGAAAATTGCGGAGGGAACATCGGAAGCCGATGAGGAGGAAGAAGAAGAAGAAGAAGAAGATGATGATGATGAAAGGGAATCATCAAGCTCTTCTGACACAGATGTGGACAAGGATGAAGAGGACGATGAAGATGATGGGGCTGAGTATATCGACATTTTTGGTCATCGATGATTTGGATCCTTTCAAGCATGTTCGACCCAACGACGCAATCGAAAGGGACTTGCACAGTTGATTGGAACCTTTTGGTCATTTTGATATCTTGTTCAATTATTGAGCTGGCTTTCTCATCGCAGCTTTTGAGTTGCTCTTTCTCTACCTCCTCATTAGCTTGTTTGGGACGAGTTCATCACGCTTCAGGCAAGGAACGAATCTAAGCCAAGGTATGGTCGAGCATTCTGGTCCATCAGTGTGGACTCTCTGGACGGAAGCGCGAACGTTTGGACTTGAGCTTGCCTTTTTTTGCCCCCGGCAGCAAACAGCTCTCCAAATGCATCAATCCTCTGAACATGCAAGAGACGACAGGCGTACCGCTCACGAATTCAATGCCAAACTAATATCGATTTCTTTCAATCAGATTCTCGTGAAAGTATAGAATCGACTTGATATCACAGCTGATTTCTCGTCAATCCCCTAAGCGCTTATAGCAGGGCGTTAGGTTCCTGTCTTGGTCGGAACGACCCTTACATATCTTATATTTAGATGCATTAACATAACGACGAAATGAAAACCGTCACCAGATCAAAAATTCATGCTCCTATTTTAGACTAGATGCTTTCACCCAGTGTAGAATGTCTAATCAAACGTCAGACCAAAGCCTCAAGCGATGCTCTTTGGAGGCATCTTCTATATGAGATGCCAAGAATTCATTCTCCATTGTCAAAAAAATTCACACTTTTTTCCGAGCCCCTTCATATCCAAAGATCATTCTATCTGCCCTCGTTTGTGACGAAGATAAATTTCCGAGAATTTATAGCATATCTGCGATTTAAATGAGTCTCAAGCAAGAGCAGACCACGTCTAGACCTAGAATCGTGAAGATCGGAGAACTTGAGCCATCAAACATATCTATCTTGTGGGGCTAACCAAGACCCTTCATAGTCAACCCAGAAGAAGCTTTCCAAAGAGCTTAGATCTACCCGGGCCGATCGGGATCGGCATGTCATTTGAGTCTTTTCAACCCCCGCCGGAGCCACTCCACCGGAGACTTACCCTACGGACATCCCACTTCGGAGGCACCACACGAGGCCATGAGCAGAGAGGACTTGCCCGGGGAATGGAGACCGGAGCCTCTGAATCTCCGATCTCGAGACCCATGCCGACATTCCCCCAATCCTTAGCAGCGTATAAGGGCTCAGGAGCTGCTCGAGAATGGAGTGGAAATCCAGTCCGTCTATTCTTACGCCCACTCGGCAACCCAAAGTCACAAAGATTGCATCTGAGGAGTTTCTCAACATGGATTACCCGCAAGAAAGGTTTGTTTCGACAACATTCGCGCCAGGGTCTTTCTGGGCGCGTCGCCGAGAAGTCGTCCGTATTCAAACACTACGGCATCAGCTTCACATGCTTAAAGAGACAGGGCGTTACGACGCGTTCAAACTGAAATGGCATCCAATCTATGCAAAGCCTCCCACAGTTTGGCCAGTTCCCGATCATCAGTTCTGGGATTCCGATGTGGCGAAGTGGATTGAGGGGGCTTGTTACCTGTTGATGGACCACTTCGATCCGGAGATTGATGTCGCCGTGAAAGAATTAGTCCAGATGATTCGTGATGCCCAGCACCCCGATGGCTACCTTAATATTCATTACTCAGTGGTTGAGCCAGGCAAACGTTTTACTAATTTGCGAGACATGCATGAACTGTATAGTAATCCCTGGATGGTTGGCAATGCCCCCATAGATGCAAGGGACTGACAGACTGTGAAACCTAGATACAATGCAGGGCATCTTATTGAGGGAGCTTTGGCCCATCATCTCTGTTACAAGAATGACGAGATGTTATCACCAATTCTAAGATATGTAGATCTCTTGGCGACTACTTTTGGTGGCAGGAAAGGCCAGATCCCTGGTTACCCCGGACATCCTGAGATCGAATTGGCTCTTTTGCGCCTGTACAAGGTGACTGCAAACCCCGAACATCTTCAATTGGCTCGCTTCTTCATTGAAGAGAGAGGAAACCCGAATGGCGGCGAAGAAAAACGCCATTATTACGATGTCGAAGCGGAAGCGAGAGGTGAAAAAGACCATGAGATGCCCTTGCCTTTCCCCGCCCCCAGAAGCTACTGGTGCGTGATATGCATCCTCAAACCACCCTCAAAAATATTATGTTAACCGTTAAGTATAGGTATCAGCAAGCGCAGGTACCGATCGTTGAGCAAGATACGATCGAAGGGCATTCAGTTCGAGCCATGTATTTGCTCACAGCAGTTGCGGACCTAGTGCAAATCTCCGGGCCTAACAGTGAGGTGGGGGCTAAATTCTTACCTGCCTTGCATCTTCTTTGGTCCAACATGGTGGAAAAGAAGATGTACGTCACAGGGGGTATTGGTGCCATAAAGAAATGGGAGGGATTTGGGGTTGACTATTTCTTACCGCACGGCACTGATGAGGGCGGTTGCTACTCAGAGACTTGTGCGGCAATAGGAGTAATGATGCTCGCTGAGCGGTTATTGCAGGTAATTACCAACATCTCTTGTATCGTAGGGATATGGCGCCTGCTAACAAAGTTGCAGTTTGAGCTCAACAGCCAGTATTCGGATATCATGGAGCTTTGTATCTATAATGCGGTTCTGACCGGCATGAACCTGGATGGGAAGGCATTCACTTATGTCAATCAACTGGCGTCCTCGGATGAAGATCTTTCACAGAGACATGAATGGTTCGAATGTGCCTGTTGCCCACCAAATGTCACCCGCACTTTGGGATTTATGGGAGGCTACCTGTGGAATCATACAATCCAAGGTCAGTCAGTTGTTTGTAATGTACACCTGTACACCTCGGCTACATTGGATATCAAAGTCTCCGAATCGGCGGTGAGGGTTGTGCAAAAAACAAATTGGCCATGGGCTGGTGATGTGGATTTCGCGGTCGAAGTTGAAGGTCCTCTGGTAAATGTCGAGCTACGACTAAGGATCCCTGGATGGGCCAAGACATGGGAGGTAATACCGTTCCTTCTGTCATTCTACTCTTGGAATTAATCAGAATAACTAGATCAACCCCCAACCCGCCAAAATGGATGTCCGAGACGGGTACCTCTTCTTGGATTCGAAATGGGTGCACAAACATTCGCGATTCCGACTTTCCTGTCCTATGAACCCGCGCGTGGCTTATCCGAATCCTCTCGCGATGCAATCCGTGGCATATATCATGAGGGGCCCCATCGTATACTGCGTAGAAGATGTTGATCACCCTGGAGAGCAGCATCATTTCAAGGTAGGAGCTAACAATCCAGTCCTATTTTCCATGGAGAATCATGCTGAGAGTGTCAAAACAGAGAACTATTTTCAATCCAAGTGCGTCTTTGCGAGAAGAATCACGGTCTGAACCTGATTCATATGTTGCCATCATTGCCGAGAATGGGGCTGTTGGAGAACTCGACTTGTCGGCTTGGCAGGGAAGCATTGTTACGGCGTCAAGAAACGCCATCAAATCAGCTCCAAAGGATTTGTACTTTATTCCTTATTATCTTAGAGCGAATCGTGGTGGGAGAGGACAGATGCGAGTTGGGTTACGGGTTTTGTAGATACATAGAGTTCTTAAACTCCGTTTGTAATGATACTGTTCTCAGTTTCGTGCCATCTGATGACCATATCTCCGCCATGTGTTCTACCAGCTAACAACCTAGTCAAACAAGATGAATACACCATATACCCAAGATATATATACCGCGACCAATAGTTCACGGTGGGGCTTGTTGAATGGTAATAACGGGGCGCCCTGTACTATTCTGGGTTTTCACCGGAGAGACGCGTGGCTCGCTTGGGGCCCTGGACGCCGGTTTTGCCAGGTTTTGCAGCACAAGGGGGTTCTTAGGGTTGTGAGTGATCTTCGAGTCGAAGCTTTCACCATTCCTTCGAGTTTAGATTTTGTTTATTGATGAGCTGAGTCTCCTGTGCATTATCGTTGATTCTTGTAACCGTTCATGATATTATAATTTAGGGTTGAAGAAACAAGAGTGGATCATCATGTCATGATACATGCGTGATGATATATAGCTATAGATCTGGTGATCTACACAACAGCCGATAGATGATACGGATATGAAAAAGATGCTTACCACCCATCGTTCTCCCATAATTTATGTGCTAATAGACTACAAACAAGGCGCCGAAAATGACCCTCATCTGTTTTATTGTCTCTGCCTCAGCATTATAAATGGTCGAGAAGGTATTGTTGCATGGCCCAACCAGGGCAAATCCCGCCACTCCGCGAACGCTTACCTAAGCAACATTGACGTCTTTCTGCTTGCGGCCATGGGATTCCATCTGATCAGCAATCGTCCTGGTGCTGGTCTTCTGGTTTCGTGGATCTCGAGCCGGTATAATCCCCGTATTTCTTTTCATCTTCGCTCCTTTTCTTTCCTCCATTTTTTCAAAATGGGCCGAGTCCTTTAAGCCCTTTCTTCTTTCTGAAACGAAGCACGGATCCTTCCGCAACCCTGGCCGCCCCGGCACGAGCATGCTCCCCCTGCTTAATATCAGGCTTCCAAACTGCTCAACCCCCTCATTCGAGGCCTGGCTCCGATTAACGGAGTAAGAGCGACAAGGTTAGCCGAAAGGACTTTCATATATCGTGCCTACCGTCCACGGCCTCGTCTAATCTTCTTATCAGTTCTAGTGCTGCCCCGCCGTGTTGTGGCTCCAGTGCCTCCCCCTCCTGTCGCACAATTCCCGCCCCGATGACGATGCGCCGCAACTCCGATATTGAGATCCAACTTCCTGATGCGGGGCCTGCCCCCTTTCCCCGGAGTCTGCGACAGAGCCTGACGTGGAAATGACATCGGAGGAGCCGGCACCGCCGCTGACTCTCCCTCCGCACATCGCCGCGCGCTTCTACCGTCGAAACAGCAGGGTACGGCGTTCGTCTGCTGCCTCGTCCCGCCGAAGCTCGATATCGTCACTGCATTCACACCACTCCAACACATCCTCCAATGGCTCTCAAAGTACAGATCATATTGCCCAGCACCTCCGACGGACCTCCATTCTGGAAACTCGCAAAGCCAGACTAGCCGATCGCGCTCTGCATGCCGAGAAGGTGAGGCTGCGTGCAGCCCTTGCCAAAGCGGCGACCAGGAATTTACATAGTGAAGAACGAGCTTTGGCAGCCCATCAAGCCCGAGAGCGACTTCTGGCTGATATTGCAGCCAAGTGTGAGGATCAGGTCAAGCGGGCCAAAAAGAAAGCCGAAGACCAACGAGAGAAACAGGCTGCAGAGTACGCACGCCTTCGACTTGAAATGACAGAGAAACTCGCCGAGGCAGAGAAGCGGCGCACACTCTACCAGCAAACCCATCGACGACAGCGCACAAGCAGTCTGCCCGCTACTGAAGAAAAGAAAATGGCGAGAGCCATCACCAATTCTCTTACCCGGGATGCCGCGGCCCGAAAGATTCAACGAGTCTGGAGAACGCACCATGCGAAGACGCTTATGCAGGAATTCCGGAACCTGAATCTGTCCGTCGAGCAAGTTCGTGAAATGTCCTTTGAGAAAGTGGGGGCTCTCCTGTCCAACCGAAACGTTCTTGATACCATGAACAAAGTGCTCCGGCTTTGTGGGCTGCAGGATATGGAAGGCGGAGCGATGGGTGAACGAGGCGCAGTGCGCACGTTCCTCAGCAGCTATTTAATCGTCACTCATCCCACTGAGGTCTTGAGCGGCGATGGCGAACAGGAACAGGATCTCATCTCAAAGGCACGCGAGCTCCTAGTGGCGTTTGACCAGGTCACTGCACTGCTTTCGTCTGGATGTTGCTCGCCGACCGTGATTACGGCCGACCTTCAAATACTCTGCGAGTCGCATAATGTATTTTTCTCGGCCTTCCATGCATGGAAGTCTCATGACTCGACTGTGTTGATTGAGATTATGCTTGCGCAATTTATTGAACTAGAATTAATCTGGCAAACGGTCAAAGATGACCAAGCCGGCGGTGTTGCAGATGATTATCGACAGGGCATTCGCCAGAACCAGATTTTGCTTCTGGCTCGGCTTAAGCGACTTGCAGGCTCTGAAAATGCCATGGAGATGGTGCGACAGTCTCTCAAGAAAGCAAAACGGGAGAAGAAACGTGCCTCCAAGCTGGCCATTCCCCGATCTGCTGAAGTTGCCGCCTCATCGACGGAAGGGATGACTGAAAGTGTCACATCCCCGATTAGCGAGTCATTTAACAATTTGGATGCACCCGTGCTTCAAGAGCTGGATAAACAGCGAGCTTCTCCACATGAGCGGTTCACTAAGATCCTCACAGCTCTCCCTGAAAATCGGGTCTTGGTACATGAGCTTCTTCTGAACAAAGAATACAAGATAGAGGAGGGATCATATACAGAACCTAGACGGCAGATCATGCAGCATATGTGTGAGCAAATGAGACAGGACGTTGCATCTGGACACGGGACTAGCTGGACCGTGGCAATGGCTACAGTGATTCAGGATCGTCTGCTACGCTCGCTTCGTCCTGGCAATTCTCTTTATGTGCTGATTAGCGAAGTTTTGGACCCAAAGCTGGTAGAGAGTCAATGCAAAGCTGGCTCCTTTTCATATGAGAATTTCTTCGATTTTATGAACAACATCCTGCCTCGTTTGTGTGCGCCTTATCGTGACCCTGTCGTCAAGGCGTTCGCCGAGGATATATCAGGAGATGCTATTGATCGATTAGCAAGACTGATGAGCATTATTGATTTGCTCTCGTTGGACCATACTAATTTCATGATTCAAATTGCTGCCCCCCAACTCATTCAGGAAGCGCCTGGGTACGAACAGCGGACATTTGACAAGGGTTTAGCCGACGGTTCAATCACTCTGGGAAAGACTAGACGATTCTGGCGCACCAACAGAAAGGTCATAGTTGATGAAATGAAGAAGCGAGACCCCGAGAATATTCACGGGGAGCCAAAACCTCCTGCCTCTCGAATATATGCTCATGGTCTCGCAGACCTGGTGCTGAGCAACGCTACCGTATCTGAGGACCTGATCCCCGAGACATTGGCACTGGATCAGCAACGACTGGAGCGTCTGCATGCAAAGGTATTCCAGATTGTTGCGACAGCATCCATTCTCCTGACAGCCAAGAATCTGCTGAAGCGCGATGCACGTTCTCAATGGAAGCCCGAGGCTGATCGGATTTTGAATTTGAATTTCAACGAAATCAGTGCAGAGAGGGTGCATACCATTCTTGAATCAACTCACCCTATGCCGCCTACTGCCAGCGCCCAGCTTGCCGCCACAATTAGACGAGTGCTTGCGCCTGTTGCGACAGCCAGTACTGCCGCCGAGCTGCAGGCTCTTGTGCAAATTCAATCCGACAATTCCTCGGACCAATCGGCCGCTCCTACAGACTCAAGCACTGCATCTTCTGGAAGTGGGCCATCCGCATCTAGTTTCTCGGATCCAGTGGCTAAGCTGATTCTCTCGCGTTTGCGGAGTCACATCCTCTCCCGACTCAGTGCCTCTAGTGCCTCAGACCGCGTGAAGGCAACTACCACCGCAAGCCAGAGCCTGGCCGGGGCCGGTATGCCCGAGTTTGTCAGTGAGGTTGGCAAGCTGGTTGATGAGTTAGAGAAAGTGCGAGAGGTAGACTGGCAATGCCACAGCACTGTTTATGAGCGTCTTTATGACGAAGGTATTTCCCCATAGTGAACGGTGATTCTCATGGGTTTTCTTAATCATATCATTATATCATTACATCATGGGTTACGGGAGTTTTTTTTTCATCTTGTCTCTTTGGCTGGTTCTTGTTCAATATGTGGTCTTTGCTTGGGTCTCTTTGGATTTCATTTGCGTTTTGGGAGGCTGTGAATTGGGCAGATTGGCAGGACTGGGAAGGGATAAGGAATTTGTAATATGTTGTTTAGGAGTTTCCTTGGGAATATCCAATTGAATCATTCACCATCGTATTACTGTGCGTTTTATTAACGCTTCTAGTTTACTCTCTAATGCCAAGTAGTCTTGGTTATGCCTGCTATATAGATATGCAAACTATGTACCATATCTTTAAGTAACCCCCAAGAATCGCGAAGTCCCGTTATCTTATCGATCCTTCCAACCCCCACCTCCGCCGAAGTCTCCAAAATTTCCCCTCCGCCACTCAACAGTCCCTCCAAATACCCCCTCTCCTTCTTTTAATCATGGCCTCACAGCTCTCCTTCCTCTCAGACCTCACGCCTCCATCCCTCGAACGGACATGGCTCACAGCGCCACACCCGACACTCCCCATCGTCGCGACCTGCAGCTCCGACAAGACCGTGCGGGTGTACTCACTCACCAACTTCAAGCTCCTCTCCACCATCACTGGCGGCCACAAGCGTAGCGTGCGCACATGTGCCTGGAAGCCCCACGTTCAAGGAGAAAGTGTGCTCGCGACGGGCAGCTTCGACGCGACAGTCGGGATCTGGCGGCGATGGGACAGCTACGGGCAGGCGGAGGGCGGCGGCACGAACTCGAGCGGGCTCAATGGTGATGCGGTGGATGAGCGAGAGTCGAACGCGGATGATGAAGAGGAGTGGAGGTTTGCGGTGCTGCTGGACGGGCACGACAGTGAGGTGAAGTCGGTGTCGTGGTCAGCGTCGGGAATGCTGCTGGCGACGTGTGCACGGGACAAGTCGATCTGGATCTGGGAGGACCTGGACGATGGGGACAACAATTTTGAGACGGTAGCGGTGATGCAGGAGCACGGAGGCGACGTGAAGTGCGTTGCATGGCACCCAAGCGAGGAGTGCCTGGCAAGCGGCGGGTACGACGACACGATCCGAGTGTGGCGGGAGGATTTGGACGACTGGGGTCAGGTGGCGTGCATCAAGGGCCACGAGGGCACAGTATGGTTCCTAGAATGGGAGGGCATAGAGAGCATTCCTCGTACCGGAGCTGGTTTGGAGGAAGAAGAGCTGGTGAAGCAGTGGCGCGCGCAGCGTGCGCTGTCTGGACCGCGACTGATCTCTTGCTCTGACGACCGCACAGTGCGTGTCTGGCGCCGACAGCCCAAGGAACGTGTTGAACAGGGTCTGAACTTTTCGGCGAACACGGGGATCCCTAGCATTATTCGGCCCACGGGGACGGACGAGACATGGGAGGCCGATGCGGTATTGCCGCATGCACATGAGCTGGCGATCTACGGTCTTGCATGGAGTCACCGAACTGGTCTTGTTGCTTCGACGGGTGCTGATGGACGTATTGTGATCTATGAGGAGCGAATCGTGTTGCCCTTGACTGGTTCCGATGCCATGGAAATTGAGCCTGCCACAAAGTCTTCAATGGAGACAGAATGGGCCATCATCGCTATTATGGACGGTGCACACGGAATTTACGAGATTAACCATGCCGCCTGGGCCAAGCGGGCAGACCGTGGACTAGCGGAGAGTGAAGAAGAGGTATTAGTAACCACTGCTGACGATGGCAGCGTCAAAGTATGGACGCTGCAGCGGTGAGACGAGAGGACGATACGTACACGATATGTACATACGATGGTGATCTCTGGATATCAACTTGTGGGCAACCCGGAAGACTACAACTTTGAAAAGAGTATACATACGTATAACGGCATCACATAGAGCGGCAAAGAATGAGAACCACAGTTTCATCTAACGACTTACGACGAGGAACTTCACCGGCTGGAAATATAAGAACGGTACATCGTACACGCCGAAAGCCAATGAAATGGATATATTTAGTCTATGAAAGTACTTCGACGGAGACGCCTCGAACTTTGTACAGATGTACAGATAAACGCAAGAAAATAGACAAGAGCCGACAGAAATCAGAAATAGACCACCAAGAAACCGATACACCGCGCCCCGAACTATGCTGGTCTGGAAATCATGACGAGGATGGGTGACGATAGTCACCAGCTGCTTAAGCGCCTCGAGCATGCGGGGAATGCGCCTCGTCATCCTCGTCTTCACTCGCATCGCCCACAGTGTAATGCTCCCGCTCAAGGCCAGGCGAATGGAGATTGTCCAATTCAGCCTCGTCAAAGTCGCCAGCCTCAATGTCAGCCGCGGAGCGCTTGTGATGGAATCGGTCTAGAACAGAGTTACGGAGATTATGCATAGACTCGTTATTCTTGACGCCGTGGTAGCCTCGGTGAGCACGGCGACTGCGCCAGATAAAGAAGCCCCAGATTGTAACACCGATGATAACCACAACAAGGATTGCCTCGCCAGACTTAGCGTAGGCATTTAATTCGGCCTCCTTCATCTTCTTCTGCTCCTGTTCCTCGGCGGCTGTGCTGTTGGGATGGCCCCCAACGGAGGTCTGGGGGAGTTTCTCCCCGTCAATACGAGAATCTGCCGGCCGACCACCAATACTGGCAATGTCGACCTTCATGAAGCGGTCCAGCATGTCGCGGGTCTGGCGCGGCTGATCAAAGGGAACCATGTGGCTGGAATTATAGAATAGCACATACGTCAGATTGCGAGCATGCTGGTAGATACCAGCAGGCTCGCCCTCAAAGGTCCAATCGTGACGAGGAGCCCAGACTCCAGGCGACGTTTCGAAGCCGGTGCCGCCCAGCCACTTCATGTTATGAATCAAAGTCTCTGTACCAATATGGTTGCAGATCAAATCCTTGTCGCCGCTGAACAGGAGGACACTAAGACCCGATTCAAGCAGGCCAGGAAGCAGCTTGATAGCGGGACGAGAATTTGCGGCCATGAAAGCGCTGCTCACGGCACCGCTACACTCCGTCCAGCCCGACATTTTAGCCGGGTTGATGTTCAATGCTTGGATCACATCCATGCGGCGGAGATACGGCGTCATGTTCTCCAGATCCGGAGGCCAGTTCATACCACAACTCGGGTAACTGTCCGTCAAACGAATGTCGTACATGTTGGTACACTTCTTGTCCTTGACAGTGAGTTGTAGTAAACCTTTCAGGACTTCTTCACACTCGTTGCTATTGACCAAGTCCTTGCCACCAGGAGCGTTCAACTTGGAAACACAAACCGAGTTTAAGGCCTCAACTTGGCGATAAGTCTGAGTTCCTTCCTTGATCAGTCCCTCCCGTCCAGCAAACTCAAAGTAGGACGGGTACTGGTCGGCTGGAGAGATCCAGCCATTACCAATTAAGATGCCTCGAAGAGGCCACTTGGATTTGCCATCTTGCTCAGCAACCTTGTTACGTTCTTTAATAGCCTTGGCAATATAAGGAATATGCTGGCCCGCATATGATTCACCCGCAATGTAGATCTGCAATCTGTCAGTACAGCAGTTCACAATGAAAGAAAATTATTTAGATCGCTCCAAGTAGCAAATGAGGGAAAATAGCACGCACATCGTCTCTCTCGTACTCAGGGAAGAGCTCAAAGAACTTCTCCAAGAAGATCATGAAGTGGGCAGACATCTCGTCCAATTCATGGAGGTAGCTGTCTGTGTTCACATAACTGAAACCCGTACCGACGGGCTGATCAACAAAGAGCAAGTTCGCAAACTCATCCCACGAGCCCTTGTTGTACTCCAAGGTATGGTCATCCTTGAGTCGATAGGGTCCAACCTCCATCAGTGCGCCATCCATGGAGCTACAGCCTGGCCCGCCATTCAACCAGATCACGGTACGTTGTCGGTTGGCGATGTGTCGGTTCTGAAAGTGCCAGAAGAACAGATTACCGTTGCTTTCGGGGTCGACTTCGATGTGTCTAAACGGAGGTTCATATTAGCAAAGGCACCCCTTTTCTCTGTTATGAACCTTTCCCGGGCAATGACATCCACTTACCCAGCATGCATTTTCAGCAGGGGACCATCCGGGGCACCCGGCAGCGAGTGCACATAGTAATCAGCTGCCGACTTGGCTGCCGCCAGGGCTGGGCCAAGCAGCAGGAATAGCGACCATGACAGCATAGCCAGGGCGCCCTTCTTCGAGCATGTGAAGGAGGGCATTGAGAACGTTTTCAGCAGGGCTCTGGCGTCTGAATCATAGGTTCATAAGTATCTGCGGGGAGGCAGTAAAGACCACACCCAAAAGCGAGTCAGGAAGGACCGCGACGGAGCAGGACGGGCGTTAAACGATCATCGGAATCGAAAGAGATCACGGAAAAAGCCCAGGTCGTGAGAACTGCGCGAGGTTTGGACAGCCGATATCACGAGAATGGATCAAAAGGGTGCCAAAGGCCGGAATACACGAGTCACACGTCAAGCAAGAAGGAGAAGAAAGGGAGGATAGATGTCAAAAGAGAATGACGGAACGGGCGAGCTGCTGCGTGGCCTGGAGGCGGAACTGCGGGATGTCGTGTATTGGTATGACATGTATTTATGACGACTAACCGACTTGATGCGGCCGTATGAAGTTTACAGGACGGTTCGGTACATGACTGTACAATACAATTACTGTACCACACCGGACGGCAGCTGGGCTGGCCCATTACCCGTTTGGTCGGTCTATAGAAACGCCACGGGCTACGAACATGAAATGAGAGACATTAGAGTCGAGAGAGTGTGAGAAAGTTACTAAGGATGGCAAGTATAAGAATCATTAGTGTCATTTCATTTTGTCTTTTTTTAAAATTCATTCAATCTATAGTTTTTTCAACCCGCCTTTCTCTCCTCTTGTTCGCTCGTCGGCCAAGAAACTGGAAGTAACAAGGTGAAACCCCCGATCCCGTCCTACCACGAGAAAAAAAGTCCATCCAAGAGGACCTCTTGAAACTCGTCAGACCCGTGTCGGAACTTGGGATTGGATTCGCGATGGGAGTCTGGGTTTCGGTTTTGGATTTAGGCGTGGACCCGGGCGGGCCAGTCTTGCTTTAGAAAAGATCGCCGACGCCCTTGTCGGCGTCCTTCTTGATCAGATCCACCATCCCCTGAAGAAAGAAAAAAAGAAAAAGTTAACGGGGCCGGATTGAACTGAATTGTCGACAGTTTCTTTGTGTGGAGCGGTGACCACGGAGTAGATCAACTTACATCCGGCATGATAGGCTGGCCTTGAGCATCTTGCACGTAGCGAAACGGCATTTCAGTCCGCTCGTGCTCGTTGATCAAAATTTCCGGATAGTCAACGTAGGATATTTGCTCGAGGGGCACTAGTGGCCGAAGGAAAGAGGCATGTTAGTGACCGGGTTTCTTTTGGAAATACGTGGATGGGTTTTGGGTGGATGCTTACCGCGCTCATGCACCACCATGCGGGTTACTCGCACGGCAGTATCGGTGGTCATCTGCTTGGGACCAAGCCGTCGGCCGACATAGCCCTTTTTCCGTAATTCGGAAGTGCGATCTACAGGCAAGTCAGTTAATGATGATCCTGCACGATTGGTTTTTTTTTTGTTTTCTTTTTCGGTCTGATTGTTGATGAGAAGACATACCTCTGGGTGGGTCGTCGCCTGTCGTCTCCAAGTAGCCATGCACATCTCGTTAGTCCAAATTATTCAATTCTTGCGATCCGCTATGATAATGTCTGGGCGAAAAGAGGACAGCATGGATTTTATATGAGGGATTTGGATTAGGATTGAACAATTGCGGGGCAGGATATCCGATGCATAGGAGGAGGGAAGAAAAAAAAAGTAAAATAACGCGAAGAAAAGCCCGAAGCAATTGATCAGATAGAGGGGAAAGGGGGAGGAGAGTCTCATACCGAGGATGCCACCGAACAGAAAGACTTCAAAGTGATCTCCATCTTGGGGGTTCAATTCGGTGGTGGCGGCAGGATCGAGCAGACAGACCTTGTCCTTGCGGTCCGCAAAGATCTCCTCGACGCTGCGATGTTCAACCTCAAAGCCAGCGGTGGCGGTTAAGTCGGCGGGCATCTGCAGCTCAGTAGGCACAGAAGAGAGCAGGAAGCGGGCGCCGCGGGCATGCGATTCGCGCGCGATGCAGGCATATTCGAGCGCGGACCATGGCCCCAGCTCGGGATCCAGGTGTTCGACCACGAAGGCCACTGGTTCCTGGGTCTTCTGATCACTGCTCATGGTGGGGGGAGGAGAAGAACAGAGTGTAGAGTTTGCAACTGCTCCGTGGATCCTGTCAAACCGGGGTTGGGAGAATTGGAGATTGAAGACTGAAAATTGAAAATTGAAGATTGGAGGTTGGAGGTTTGGACGGGTGGTGGGCGGAGAAGTTTTTGGCTGCGGCTTGACAGGGCAGTCTGTGGTTTGGGGCGACGCTTGACACGTCCGTTGATGTCTACGGTCGATTGAATCGATTTGAATTCCCCAACTTCTCCAGCTTCGGCGAATCCCCCGATTTCCACTTTAACTTTCCGCTGATTCTATGATTACGGGATCCAATTGCTCTTTACAACCTCTCATTGTGGCCTGATCTCTGGTGCCGCCGAAAGCTAATTGCATGGTCGCCCGACCTCCCAGGAATGTGCGGATGCGGCGACGGGATCTCCCCATGATCGACAGGTGATTCGGAAGATCATTGAATGGTGATGGACGGATGGAGACCCCAGTTATTTTCGGGAGATGGAGACGAGACGTTTACATTCTTCCCCATCAGTCAGGCTCGTGATCAACTTGCTTCGTCATTACTATTGCCTCCCGGATGACGTACGAGGGGGTTGGCTGCCCCGATCGGGCGTGGGCAAGCGAACCACGAAGGAGCGAGAATATCCAGAATGGCTCTGATAATGCCTGAGATCCATTCTTCACCATCCATCACTCGAGAATGTTTGTCCGAGAGTGAGGACGAAACGCAGAAGATCCAGAAGAGGAAAGACAGAAGACCCCGCGAGGGGAGGGAGTTATCGATTATCGATAACCGATAATAGACGGTGATGGGAGATAACGGATAACGGATAACGGATAATGCGGTCTCAATTGTTCGGTTCCACCGTTTCCTCGACTTGGACCTTCAACCTACCACTCCCCATCCCTCCAAACTACAGACTACGACAACACTCATCTACTCCTTCCCAGCTGCACCTTCTCCCCCTCCTCCCTCTCCTCCCTTCGGTCTCTTGATCCCTGATTCGCCTTCTGGTCTCTTTCATTCTTCGCTTGTGCTTCTCTTTCATCCTCTCCTTTCCCCTCCTGGAGAACTAGTCCTTGATTCCCGCTCCCCGCCCACCTTGCCCATCTCTCTGCTTTCCCCGCCCGCCCGTCCATCTCCATCACCTTGTCACCACTCAAAACCCGATCGAGACACCCACCATACTCCCACCACCATGAATCCCCACCAGCAGAACAAAGTCGATGTCAGCGTGAGTGGACCAACATTATCACCGGCGCTAACTCTGTCAGACACAATTTAAACTGACTACTAGCCTTAGGCTCTGAGCCCCGACGAGCAGCGTCTAGTCCGTCTCTACGGCAAGATGCCCAACAAGAAAGATTTACTCCAGAACAAGCTCAAAGTAAGCGACTCCTTCGGGCCACCTCTTTGGCCTGATTCTTACCCAACCTTACCCCTGCACCGTTCAGGTACCAGGAATCTCAGGCTAATCATGTTCGGTATCTTTCCGCTCTCCCCCTCACCAACAGGAACGCAAGTACTTCGACTCGGGTGATTATGCCCTCAGCAAGGCTGGCAAAGCGTCAGACGTCGGAGTTACGAGCATTGGCTCCCGTCATCCTGTGCCAGAGAACATCCCCCACCTGACCGCGACCTCACCAGGCGCAAACAACCCTGCTACGGCCACTGGCACCAGCGGTCCCGTCAACAGCCAAGGCCAACAGATTCCTGGCAGCATCAGTGGCCATCCTGGGTCGGTTGGATTCCAGAGCCGTAGCCCAGTGAAGGAAGGGAGCTTCCTGCACCGGGGGACCAGCATCAGCGAAGGCTCCGCAGACCCCGACACAGAGCAGGCTGACCAGGCAAACCAGGGAGCTCAGAATGAAGACAAGGATCCTAGCGTCAGTCCCCCACCTGTGCGGGAAGGTGTACCTATCCAGCAATGATCTGACAAGAGGCTGGGTCCTTGGACCTCGTTGAGGGTTCTCTCCCCCAGGGTAAACCCGCCGGGGGAACACATTGCATGGTTCTGTTTCACAGTTTCCGATGGGGTTGGGCTCTTTCTGATGTTTCGTTTCGGGTTCTTTTCTTCACACTTGGGATTCAAAAGCCTGGCGCTACGGGAATGAATGATTCTTCTCTGAGGATGAGAGGCGCACTGCGGGACAGCGCAAAGAAGCACAGGGAATAGGCGAAGAGATCGGAAGATGGCAATCAACAAGTTAAAAAAACACGCTGGTCTTGGAGCAAGAGCATGACAGATTGACGAACAAGAGAAATGCTGGAGTGTCGAGGCTCATTGCTTCCAAGTGCCAATCTTAGACGACGACGAAACCCTATGGTCACAACCTGCATTTGTCTTGAGTGGAGATGTTTGAATGCGGTCGAGGCTATCGATGCGATCATGAACTCCCGATGGAACATCGCAAAATATGCACACCCTGAGATTCTTCATGCCATCCCTATATCTCTCCACTTGTTCATATTTTAGTTTCTGTGGTCTTCAAATCTTCATCATCTGTGTTACCTGTTAACCGATTAACCATCTACATGCGCACCCTTGGAATTCCATGTCTTGCATTATATGCTGTTTCCATGTTATCTGCGGCTTCTTTGTTGTTACCCGTCCTGTTCGCATCTTTTTCCATCTTTTATTGTTCTCTGTGTATGACGAGCATGGTCTGATATGACAATAAGCTTCTATTTCATTTGTTGATATTATTCCAAAGATCCCCCAGATTTCTATAAATTCTTGAACGTGACGATCTCCGACGCATGGCAAGGCATTAGCTGTCTTGCTTCTTGCACGATAGATAACAGATGAGCGTAGGAAGCGATGAAGATAGAGGGGAAGGAATATCTCTAAGACTGATCAGACATATTCAGGTAGCTTGTTAGAGGGAAAAAAAATCAAGACAAAGCGAAAAGTGCCCTCCCAATCAGAATAAGTACAAAGAGGACAGGTCTGGGGGGTGGGGTTGCTAAATGCTGGGCACATTACGGGGATGAGGCATGGAGCCCAATCGGATTAGAGGCACATGAAATAATCGCGGGAACGCGAGACAAGGTCGAGGACGATGAAGGGTATAAACGTGCCAGATACCACAAAATCAGGAGGAAAGATAATGGGACGACATGACAACAAAAAAAAGATAGCGAAGAAATTGCATTTGGTATCTTGGGGGTTCATGAAAAAAAAAGGCGAGGAAAGAGATACAAGTCAACCGTGGAGCCAGTAGTTAACAGCGCAAAAGGCCGAGGAATAGTAGGGGAGGGGGGGGGGGGTAAAATGAGAACGTCAAAGGCCAGTTCATGGCATAAGCCAGATTGCATCCCTCAGGGCAGGGGAAAGTATACATGCACATACCAATCAACAAAAAGATTGTTCAAAGGCAAAATGGAGGGATCTTGGGGAAGGGGTCCGTGTATACTGTTGGACAAGGGGGGGGGGGGGGGAGGGGCGGACACGTGGGAGGTCATCCTGCATTCAATATGCGGTTAAGGACGAGTAAATGGAAGAGGCTCCGTTTGAATCGGGGTTTGAATGCACACGCCCTCAGCCTCGGTGATCATTTGATGATGGATTCCAGAGGTTCAGAGCTGACTGACTACCTTACGCCTGAAGAGGCGAAGAGATAGGCAAGTCTGGTCTCTGGAGTCCATGACGGCAGGACGAGCATTTGGTGGAGGAGCATTTTGTGGCGGTAATGGCTGGCCACCAAATGCCTAGTTTTAACTGAAAGATGGTCTGGGCTCATATAATTTTCGAGGTGGTTCGAAAGAGAACCAAGAGGCAGGTTGTTTCTCCTTATGGTAGATCACATTCTGGGGAGAGAAAACCTGGATCATGGATCGCTTTCTGGGAAACTGTGAGCTCAGTCGGTTTTCCAATGGCCAGCCAGACCATGGTCCAGATCATCGTGCTCGCCAAGCCAGAGTTCAACAGCGTAAAGTGCCATCGTGCAAGCGAGGTTGATCCATCTCCAGAGGTTACCTCCGCCGCCGCCTTGGCTGCTCCACCACTCCCCGTTGCCGCCCATTGCCTGGGATGCAGATGCAAAATGTTGCATCAAGAGGCTGGTATAGACAGCGATCAAGATTGACGGGGAGAAGTAGCTGAGGAAACCCAGCAGTTGACCAGCAGCATCGGAATCGTCAAGGGAGGCCTCCTGAGACAGAGCGCGAGCCCCAGCCTCGCGGACCGCAGGAATAATCCGAGTTGAGGCGTACAACACGAGTAATCGGTAGGCAAGCGAGATGAGAACAGAGGGGGTGACCGCGCTGAAGACTGCGGTAATCACATTGAATGCTGCATGGATGATCGATGGCAGTAAGGATAGCGCATGCATGAGGGTGGTGTAAGAGGCCATGATAATTGGCGGGAGCGGAGGAAAGTCGGCTGCTTGCGAGGGCGAGGGAATTTGCTCCACGGGGTAGGATGGCTGGTAGTCCGTAAAGATCTGGTAAATGCAGAGGACGATGTAGGCGAACAGCAGGGAGCTCTCGACCGGATTTCCCCGCCCACTACCAATCCCCCAAGCGCAGAGAATGACGGCGCAGGTAACGGACACGCCGATCAAGGCCGCATCGACATTTGAGATCTCGGGGAACTGAAGAACACGCCAGAGGAAGTAGACAGAGCTGGAAATAACGGTTGCGGAGAGGACCAGGAGACCAATCTGTGGCCATGTTAGTTTTACGTTGCGAGAGCTAAGGCCTTTGAGGAACCAAAATTGAGAGAAACATACCATCCAGCTGTCACTGCGTCCACCCCTATTGACAAGCCAGCGGGTGATTTGTCCAGCCGCCTGGATGACCAGGAGACTGCAAAAGCCTTCAGCAAGCTGGAATACTGGGGTCGACCAGCGCAGCAGGCGATCCCAGTTGCCCAGCGTCACGATTTCCACCAGCCCATCACGACCGAAGAGCCATTCCTGCAGGGAGCTGTCCGCGGCCCTCTTGCCGTTGAATGTGCGCTCCACCCACCCCCCGCTGCCTTCTGTGTCGACCGAGAAGCGATTAAGGGACCAGATCAAGAGGATTGGGACCAGAATCCATTGGGTGGAGCGGATGAGGGCGACGAGGGATGAGCGAAACCAGGAGCGGTCGGGGGTGGAGAGCCTCAACAAGGAGACAAGAAAGTAGAAGCTGGCCAGAGAAAGCGAGAAAGCCAAGCCGCACGTCTTGCCGCCTACATCAAAAGCGAGCGGGATAGAGGAGACCGTGGCGGCTAGGAAGACGGCCGACGAGAAGACCCGGAGGAGCCACATCGGGGGGTGAAGCGAGACGCGCAGGGGCAGCGCGCAACAGGAAGCAGCAACGACGGGACTCGCAAGGTGGCTGTTCCAGCAGCGAGGGAGGACGCGTAGCCCGACCGAGGTCCGTTTGAGCTGGAAGAAAGGGAGGGAAAGAGAGGTGGAAGAGGCACACGACTATTAATTTTGGGGGAGGGGGAGGTTTTGCTCGTTTGGGGGAGCTTATCGCCCTTTTTCACGTGGGCCCGCTAAGAGGGAACGGGCACCTCGCAGACTTGCCGGTCAGCGCGGGACCAGGCCTTGTATGATCGGCGGCTTTTCAAAATCTCAGAGACCGGGAAAGTCTTGGTGAAACATGGAAAAGGAAGGAAACAGAATGAAGGGTTTTGGGAAGAACTGGGTGAGATGGAGGAGGAAAGAAGAAGCGGGAGTACGGGGTCGAAGTCCAAATGCTACTCAGGTCGACAGTCTAAAGAGCGCGGAGCCCTGGTCAAGTGTACACAGTCTTCACATCCAACTCGGCCCCTCCTCGATCCTGAGAGTAATGGACCACGCCCAACAAATTTTTTTTTCTTTAGTAGGTTACTAGAAGAAACGGATCCAATTCACTTGTGACTAAATAAGCTCTACGACCCTCGCTTCCCTGTCCTATTTCTCCCACGGGCTCGGACTAGCGGTCAGAGCGCGTGAAAATTTCCGATCTGAAGGGCCCAGAGGCAGCGCGTACGGAGCCGAGTCCCAAAATGATCTGATCATTAATGATTTCTAATGATTTTCAGGGGGAAAAATGACAGAGGACTGCTAGGGAACGAGGCGTCTCATACACTCCCGTAGTAGAATCTTACTTCTTTGGGATCACGATAATATAGGAGCCGACCGGTACATTTAGTCAATGAAGGACACCATACAGAGACTCTTTGGTTTCACCGGGTATGACTTAGTGATGAAGTGGCCTTAATCAATCTAGGATGTCCAGGCTTTATTCATGACAAGGTAACGGACTTCGGTGGACCATCATACAGCCTTTGAATCTATTCTATGTCGGTCATGGGTCAACCTTAATTGATGGAAAGCTCTTTGGAGTAATGATCATAACAACTTTGCGCTATGGGATTACCTCAAAGCTCAATTTTTGCAGCCATACACTCCTTAGAGTCGCCTCGATGTGCTTGCTATTCTCGACTGCTGCTTCGCTGGGGCTACCACAAGGGATTTAGAATCTGGCAACCGATTCAGGTAATTGCTGACTGCAAAGGGAATGTGACCACGAGGCAAAGAGACTACTTGAGCACGTTCACCCAATGAGTGCTTAATCAATACTTTATATCGTCTTAAAGAATACAATGCGAGACCAACCGTTTCAGCTATGGCCATTGCCCACGACATTCAAGAGACTGAGCCCCAGCAAATTCTGATCGGGGCCTCAAAACTCTCGAGGTTACTCGACCTATTGTCCTTGTGTACTAGGGTAGAATAGTACTGTCGAGTCACTCGGGATCTTCTTTACACAGTCGCGCAAAGACATACAATGTCTTGGTTAAGTTAACAGAATCTGGTCACGGGCGTTAAGTTTAACTTTATTGAAGCCACCCATGGCTCCTCTCCTATTTACCGGGAATTGCTTGTGTCTATTCCCATGTCTTGAATGGTGCAAATATGCCTTTGCAGCAGAAGCGATGAACTGATGAGGAGACACTCCAGCCCCATGTACTTTTGTGCCATAACTCGTCTAGAAGAGCATGAATCCCACTTCAACTTGCTTATGCACTTCGCCCTTCAACTCGAATCACACATAGTCTGCCTTAATCCCAAGCGGAAATCTATGATTGACTACGGTCTTGATTTCGCCTATTGTCTTCCGCACGACATCCATCGCTGCGGTCTCTTTGTATATGATCATGATGAATCCCGGATGTCTCACTACACTTGAAGCCCTTGTGGAGCTTGGGATAATCACAAGATGCTATACTTTATCTGATTGGGCCCTATTTCTTATTCAATTTGTGAGGATGATGTGATGGGCCGATGTGATGAGGATCAACCGCAGTACAGCATCAACCAGTCCCATAATGACGGAATGTTGGAACGAATCAAGAACGCCAGACGGGCAGAAGAAGCCGATGTTAGTTGACATGTCTATGAAATATGACGCTCGACTGCTGACCAACAATCTCCCAAGTCATCAATCCATCACCAACAGCGACCCAACAGCGCATGTTTCCAGTGCGAAGTTGACACGGTTCCAAGGAGCCTCGAGCATTCGGTCACGTGATATCAATGAAAGAGCATGTGATTTTCCTGGCCCTTGATCAAAGCCCTACCTGCCCGATATGGCCTGATTGCAGAGAGCCGATAAGAGCAGAGCCAAGCAGCGCCGAGCAGTTCCTAATCGTAGAAGCTCGACCATCCTCGTCGATTCGTGAATGCTGCGATCGAGTCGTTACTTCTTCAAAATGGCCGAAACAGCTGCAAAGAAGCTCAAGACCTCGCCCTTGATTGGCACTCACAAGTGAGTTGACCCAATGAATCCCATATATATGATATATAATACGATATAATATATCTGATATATCTTCTTCATCTACCCCCAAATTTCTTCACTAACCCGATCTCCCAGCGGTCATTTCCATGCCGACGAGGCATTGGCCGTCTATCTGCTGCGTCTCCTGCCTACCTACGCTGCCTCTCCCCTGGTTCGGACTCGAGATCCCGCCCAGCTGGAGACCTGCCACACCGTCGTCGACGTGGGCGGCGTGTATGACGCCACTGCCAACCGGTATGATCACCACCAGCGTACGTTCAATACCACCTTCCCAAAGCACGACACCAAGCTGTCCTCTGCCGGTCTGGTCTATATGCACTTCGGCCGGGCGATCATCGCCCAGCACATGTCCCTGCCTGAGGACCATGTCGATGTCAACCTGCTGTACGAGAAGCTGTACACCGACTTCGTCGAAGCCATTGACGCAAACGACAACGGCATCTCCGCCTATGATCCAGCTGCCGTGGCTGCCGCCAACCTGGAGAAGCGCTTCAAGGACGGGGGTGTTACTCTCGCCTCCATCGTCAACGACATGAACAACCCCGACCCCACCAGCCCCGCGGGCGTGTCCCAGGACGAGGATAGCCTGTTCGGCCGGGCTAGCACGCTGATCGGTAACGTCTTCGTCCGCAAGCTGCACCACGCTAGCAACTCATGGCTGCCGGCCCGTACCACCGTTGGGTCCGCATACGCCTCCCGCACCGAAGTCCACTCGTCCGGACGCATCCTTGTGCTGCCGCAGGGCGGTGTGCCGTGGAAGGAGCACCTGTACAACTTCGAACGTGATGCCTCAGGCAGCAAAGACATCAGCCCGGAAGCCCAGGTGTACTACGTCCTGTACCCCGAGAGCGAGGCCGAGGACGCCAAGTGGCGTGTGCAGTGCGTCTCTGTGTCCGAAGGCAGTTTTGAGTCCCGCAAGCCGTTGCCGGAGGCGTGGCGCGGAGTCCGGGACCAGGATCTGGATGGCTTGATGGCCTCGGAGGCGGAGAAGAATGGACAGGCGAAACTCCCCGAGGGTGCGGTCTTTGTGCACGCGAGCGGCTTCATTGGTGGCCACAAGACCAAGGAAGGCGCAATGGCTATGGCTATTCGCAGCCTTGAACAATAAATCATAGGCGAAATGGTGCAAAGATGCAAGAAAAGAATAAAAAGTTGTATCTGATCGTCTATTTTGGGTCGGAAAAGAGTTTACATATGACGATACGAAATGATAATCCCTTTGATCTCGAAGACAATGCGGAGCCGCTGTCCACGTATGATTTGCTTTATATGATGTTCGCACTTTAAAAGTTGGCATATGGGTTGCGCCTTCTTGCATATATTTTAGGTCGTGCTCCTGGTGGCAGAGGAAACTCTATTTAATAAAATGTAATATGTGAGCTAGCCTTGAAACCCGATAGTAGGAGGGTCGAGCCTGCAAAGACTTTTGAGAGGCCAAGACGGCAATAGGGCAAATAGGAGAAAGCCATCCATTTCCTGCCCAATTGTTTTGAAGAGGCGTTTTGCCCAAGTTCGAAGCTCAAAATAGCCCGGGGCATTGTCAAAGAGAATTGAAGCCTCGAAGTCCAGGCCTGTAGATATCATCTTTTGGGGTGCCCTGCTCCAGTTGCCTGCTCGAGACGAAGATGGGTGGGCTGCTTCTTGCATGCTTTTAAGCCATACATAGAGTATTTGAAGCTCGAGATGGGGATTGTTGTGTATCCATGAAGTCCAGAGGCAGGATAATGGCACAAATAGACCGACATGGCGAGGAAGTAGATTGAACCATCGATGGCGTGTCGGTGGAAAACCGTCCGGATGACAACCTCAGTGGCGAATACTTAGAGAACTGATATCCTCAATGCTACCAGTGCCATCGCCAGGCTTTTGGTTTTCTTTGGTACTTGACCGAGCACCCAATGCCTCTTCGCTCTCCCCCATCGCTCGTTGGATGAGCTTGGCTTTGACAGCGGCGCCTTTCAAGCGCTCGTCGACATCGTTCACGGCCTCTTCGGTGTTGGACATATCCAACGAAGCAGGGTCGACCAGCTCCAGGAGGGTAGAGAGGTTTCTGGTGAGTCTAGTACTGTGCGCTGGAAGGCTGAGCATTTCTCTGCAAATCGAGGGATCGACCGGGATCACATCCGCACTAGTTGGCGACTGGGTCAAAGGCTGTGGCGATGCGTCCTCTGATGGAATCGTATCAGAAAGTCTCTGAGCCCACACGAGCGCCTTGCCGTACAAACGACCCATCTCCACAAATTTCTCGAAGCCTTTTTCGACCGCAAAGACGCTGCCCTCGGTATAACCCGACTGAGCGCCATCGGCGGCACCCAGGCTATAGCCTTCTTGGTAGAATTGCTCCTCCAGATCGAGAAGACTATCCAGCAAATTGGAATCCATTGTGACAAGAAAAGACACTTTTCAAGGGAAGAGTAAGGTGCGCTGTGACTCAAGACGTGGAGGACAAAGAGCCCAACCGATTTTTGATACGCGGGGCGCAAATGTCACGAGATAGTGATAGCCCACTTTTCGATTTTCCCGCCGCACCCCTCCATCCACGCTCTTGAACCTCCTCAAACCACGATGGCTTCAGACCCAATTCTGCCCAAGAAGGGCGAGCGCAATATTCTTATTACAAGCGCACTTCCTTACGTCAACAATGTCCCCCATCTGGGCAATGTTGTCGGTTCAGTGCTGAGCGCCGATGTATTCTCGAGGTATGACTCAACCCACACCCCCACCATGGCAAATCCCCAAGGCCCAAACTGACATGCGAACAATAGATACCACAAAGCCTGTGGCCGACAGACGCTATATATTTGTGGAACGGACGAGTATGGAACAGCAACCGAGACCAAGGCATTGGAGGAGAAGGTGACACCGGAAGAGCTTTGCGCCAAGTATAACAAGATCCACCAGGAAGTGTACAAATGGTTCAACATCGGATTTGACCACTTCGGCCGAACTCCCACTGCTAAGCACACCGAGATTTCCCAGGCGATCTTCACGCGTCTGCAGGAGAACGGATTCCTCGGTGAGCGCACGGCCGAGCAGCCGTTCTGCGAGCAGCACGGTTCCTTCCTCGCAGACCGCTATGTGGAGGGTGAATGCCCCCGGTGTCACTACGACGATGCGCGGGGTGACCAATGTGACAAATGTGGCCACCTCCTCGACCCCTTCGACCTGATAAAGCCGCGCTGCAAGCTTGACGGTGCCACACCTGTACGCAAGGAAACGAAACACATCCATCTACTGCTGGATAAGCTGCAGCCGGAGGTGGAGAAGTGGGCAGCCAACGCCATCGAGAAGGGTGACTGGCCTAAGAACTCTCGTGTGATCACGGAATCTTGGTTGAAGGAGGGCCTGAAGGACCGTGGCATTACCCGTGATCTGAAATGGGGTGTCCCTGTCCCGCTGGAGGGCTATGACAACAAGGTGCTTTACGTGTGGTTCGAGGCCTGTATCGGCTATCCGTCGATCACCGCCAACTATACCAAGGACTGGGAGCTCTGGTGGCGCAACCCGGAGGACGTGCAGCTGTATCAGTTCCTAGGCAAGGATAATGTTCCGTTCCACAGCGTCATCTTCCCGGCGACCCAGATCGGTACCCGTGACAAGTGGACTATGAACCACCATCTCAGCGCTACTGAATATTTGAATTACGAGAGCGGGAAATTCAGCAAATCTCGTGGAATCGGTGTCTTTGGAACCAACGCCAAGGAGACTGGAGTGCCCCCGGATGTCTGGCGTTACTACTTGCTGAAGAACCGGCCCGAGACCGGTGATACCCAGTTCGAGTGGCGTCCATTCGTTGATGCGAACAACAGCGAGCTGCTCGCTAAGCTAGGCAACCTTGTGAACCGTGTCGTCAAGCTCGTCACAGCCTCCTACGGCGGCGTCATTCCAGAGTTCACTGTTCCCGAGAGCTTCAACCCGTTCCTTGAGGAGGTCAGCGGTCTTCTCACGCAGTACATCGAAGAGATGGAGAGTGTGCATCTTCGCGCCGGTGTTTCGACTGCCATGCGTATTGCAGAGGCTGGTAATGGCCTGATCCAAGCCAACCGTCTGGACAATGCCCTCATTGCTAACGAGCCCGAGCTCGCTGCCGCCGTCGTGGGTACCGTTCTCAATCTGATCCACCTGTTGTCCAGTGTGTTCGCGCCGTACATGCCCGCGACCTCAAAGTCGATCCTGGAGCAGCTGAATGCGTCATTCCTCCTGCTTCCATCGCTGGAGCAGGCCAAGGCAGGCTGGAAGCCCAATTCTCTCAAGGGTGGCCACCAGATCGGCAAGGCGCAGTACCTGTTCTCTCGGATTGATCCTAAGAAGGCAGACGAATGGCGTGAGCTCTTCGGCGGTTCCCAGGCTGACCGACAGAAGAAGGCCGAGGAGGCCGCTAAGCTCGCTGCCAAGAAGGCTGCTGCCAAGGCCAAGAAGAAGGAGAAGAAGGAGAAGACCCGTGCGGGTGTTGAGGCTTCGGCCAAGGGCGGCGCCGAAAGTCCCAGTGTGGTCACAGACGGGCTGAACGACGAGGCCGTGGCCAAAGTGGCCGATGGTGTCGCGCAGGTTACTTTCCCCACCTCCTAGAACGGCCCTACGGAAGACTAGGCTGTAACGAGATGAGACAGCGACCCGAATATGAGTGAGCTTTATTGGACGGCGTAGGGTATCGAGTGCGAACATGGATAAGTAGGAATCGCGGTCGTGAGCTATTCGAAACGGAGTGAATGAATGACGCAGGTTTTCGGGTAGCTTTACTTTATGTTGGACTTTGCATTTTTGTTTAATCATACACATGAATCTATGAGACTTGGGTGTTCTGGAAAGAATGGGAGCTGCATTGTCATGCATTTGATATTCCGTGTTGATAGCTCGATCTAGATTTCCTAAGGACGAGCTTCTGTTCTGTTTCCAATTTGGTAGACATTCCAAATGATTTGTTGCGCCACAGATGACAATCAAAGCATAGAAGATGTAGCTGCATCCTATTTAATGTCTAAAAGGTTTTGAAAGGCCCTTGCGCACAGCTTATTCGGATAGGAGAGCTGGATGAGTAGAGTATGACTGGGAAGAGCAGAAAGATACGCATGAACGGAGACAGTAGGTTCAAATGATCCCTTTGCTAATATCTTTTAGAACAAACAAGAAACAAAAAAAACACGCCAGTATGACAAAGAAGTTTCATTACATGCTCGTTGCGCCAATCGCCCCACGGCGCCCAGGGAAGCGAGTCCAAGCGCCATCCGCCTCTCTGTTCTTTTGGGGTTACCACGATCACCGCTTGCGAGTACCAGGCCGAGGCTTGCACTCGTCGGGCGCAACGGGGTGTAGCATGACCTTGCTGGTGGACTGCTGGGTGTTGGCCGAGTAGCCCTTGCTCCAGTCGTAGCTGACAGCGTAGGCGAAGATGGTACCAGTGCGATTGAAGGCAGTGCTGGAGATAGGCCCGCCGACGGCTGGATAACCCTTGAGGCGGTGCTTGGCGTCCTTGTCCCAGAAGTGAAACGTGCCGTCACTACCGGCTGTGCTGAAGGTTCCGTGGACGGGGTGGAAGCAGATGGAGTTCACAGAGTAGATGTTGCAAATGTCTCGGTTGGCTGGAGGATTCTCACGATGACACTTGAAGGAGAAATTAGAGGCGGAGTCCTTGTCCTCAACGTATTGGATGGCGCAGCGGCCCTCGATGCTGCCGACGGCAAAGCCCGAAGCATCAGTGAAGCAGCTGACTACCCGCGTCTGCCACTTGAGAGGGGATTGCATGGTCTTGTAGAATTTATCGGGGTTCTGAAGGTTGATGATGTCGATGTAGCGGTCTGCAGTGCCAACGACCAGCAGCTTGTTCTTGACGTCCATCGTATACACGCGGTCCTGGACGTCCAATGAAGCGATGGGGGTCTGTTGTCGTAGATCCCAGTATTTGACGGTCTTATCCCAAGAGCCGGTAATGAGCAGCGGAGAGCCGCCAACGGGGTGAGGGATCATGTGGCAGCTTCGAATGGGGGCACTGTGGGCAGCCACTTGCACGGCAGCGGTCGAATTCGACCCAAGGTCTAGCAGTCGCGCAGCTTTGTCGGCACCCGCGCCAATTACTTTGGATCCATCCTAGAGAGGAAAAAAAATGAGGTTCTTAGATTAGCATTGGTCCCAACAGCTCCAATGAAAAGTCTCAGCATGGCGGGAAGCTTACCGGAGACCAGCAACAGCTCAAGGCGGGAGCCTCATGTTCAAAAAGCGCCTTTCCTTCACTCTGGCCTTGGTCGTTGATCTCGTAGATGCGGACCTTCTTGTCCCAGGAAGCGACGGCGAGATGGTCGCTGGCGGGGGAGAATCGCAGATCCGAGATGCTATCCTCCGGAGGTTGATTGAGCGCGACATCCTTGGAGATGTCGCCTGTGGTGTTTGTTTGGCTCGCCGAGGTGGTGGCCGTGCTAACGCTGCCGAAGAGGGACATCTGAAAGGGCGCGCGAGAAATCCGGGCTCGATAGCAGCAAGAGAGGAAGGGAAAAGATCAGGCAAGACCACAGCGGAAGCTACTAGCTGATCAGAGGGAGTCACTCATGCAGCAAAGGTGAGTGAGCAGGGGAAGGGGGAGAGAGAATGAAGGAGGAGGTTGAGGCGTCAAAAAAACACTCGGCGATGCTTTGGTTTCCAAGCCGCTTCAAGTTGATGCGCGACACGCCTAAGGCAGGAATGTTTTTCACCGCCTGCTCCGTTTGTGGGGATTCGAACTATACCCTTTTTTGACCTGAAGAGCTTTTTTTTCTTTTTCTTTTCCATTCTTTCCAAAATGTGAACTGATTCGAATTTGGAGAAGAAATAGA
Source organism: Penicillium macrosclerotiorum (assembly GCF_028827735.1). Classification (NCBI taxonomy): domain Eukaryota; kingdom Fungi; phylum Ascomycota; class Eurotiomycetes; order Eurotiales; family Aspergillaceae; genus Penicillium; species Penicillium macrosclerotiorum. The sequence goes on along the minus strand of NW_026643083.1, from coordinate 3,432,867 downwards.
ATGAAATGGAATATTAGACATTTTTTTTTGATCTTCACAAGCTCCGCAAAAGCTTGTGTGGGGTGGAATATCCCACTCGAGACTCGTCATGATTATACGCAGGGAGACTCCACGACTTTCTTATAGAATCCCATACAAATGCATTGAGCAAAACTGAAGTTAATCAGTCTTCTGCAATAATGCGAAACTAATTGAGAGGACATGGATATCAGGTTTGGTTTCTCATTCAATCACTCAGGCTGAAACCTCTGGTGTAGGAACGAAAGAGAGATACGAAGACGGCACATTGACTCATTACGAGATACCAAAATCATAGTAGAAGGGATTGAATAGGTAGAGATGATTTCATTAATTTGGCAGTTACGAGACGTTCTAATCGAGAAGATCAAACCAAAGGGACACAAAGCCAACAACTAACGACTTAGGACTAATTAGGGATGCTAAACCAGTATGAGGCCCCCATGTATGCAGGTTTTTCAACTTCGTCTAGCAAACATTCATGTAGAAATCAAACGATTTCGTGACCCCGGTGGGTGATGGGGCCCAAAGATGGCAGGGGAATTTAAAATTGCATGTCCGTGAGTAAGGGTTTTATAGACCTCGCCGGATACGACGACTGGGGACACGACCTGCATTTGAGTATAGCCGTCGATACTCAATTTCACAGACTGGATACTGTATTGACAATACAGATAATTCCATACAAATAGGATCATTGACCTTTGACTTCACAGGTGCCACTCCAAAGATCATGATCTGGGCCTAGCTCAAGTACTATTACCGGTACGTTTGTTAACCTACCGCTGGTCCCAAGCAGATCCAGAACCTCCGAGCTCATACCAGACAGCTCATGGAGCCAGGACCCTTCTGCCTTGTCGGTCAAACCTTCTAAGATAGACGGCAGCTCCTCCTTAACAAGTTTAAAAAAGTATGCCATAGGGTCAGATGATTCGCGACGCCCGTTCCAAAGAATTTTGACTTATTCGCCCGAAAACATGCATCTTCCTTTCAACCAGCGCTTCACTGCTACCTCCCAGGTAACATTGCGAAGTGCTCTGCTGAAGTCTTTGGCTTTGGAGGCAAATTTTGGTCGGCTATGGAGCGAAGCAATAATATAGTCGACTAGAGCCATATCTCCCCCCGCGTTGGCTGTGACACGACGTTTAATCCGGCTGGTCTCTTCCACCCATGTCCGGGTGACAAGCGTCGGTCAGCTCCAGTCGGTCATCCATTGTTGTTTGCATTGCTCTTCACAAGAATCAACGCACACATGTTTTGACTGTATTTTCTTTATGCTCCGTATGAAATATTTGGCTCTCTTCTTCATCGAATCTTCGGGATCGGGTAAGTCTCCTATCTCCGCGGTATCCGAAATCTGGTGATGTATCGCATTTAAGTACTTTGCAACTAAGACCTCTCTCTCAAAGCGCAGGCATGTTCCTTGGATGAACCACACTTGATAAGAGAATGGCACTCGCTGTGATGAGAGATCGTAATTTGTTCCAGGCTCAAATGTAGCGACAAACTTATTACCCAACTGGTCCAACGACAGGCGACCAAAAGGGAAATGACATTGATTCCCTCAGTCATGAAGGCCATCCCTTGGTCCCAGAATGTGGTGTGAGAAGTTCTGTGGAGCGGGATCGTCGTATAGGCGGTAGATGTTGATGATGTGGCACATAACGTCGCCATCTACCTCTAGTGAGATATCGCTAGACACGACCGGGTCGACGTCCTTTGGCGGCAACCTCCAGGCTATAACACCGCATTTCGGCCGGATGTTTAGAGTAAAGAGTAACTGCGTCCAAGCTAATGATGACTCGCAGCGTCCAGTAGGCTGAAAGTAGCCATTCTCGCGCACCAGGTGATCTTCGAAAGCCCTACTTCGGAGAATTAGGCTGCAGCCATCGGCCCTTCCCGTCCATTGCCTCGTCCGCCCACTCCCCAAGCCTCTGTTTTAATGCCTGCGCTGTACTCTGTTTCCTTAAGATTGACGAAATGGGGCGCCTAACAAGCTCGACGACGGCTGAAGCTAAAGTCACAGTCTGCTGACCGTCGACGATAATTTGTGCATATTTATCCACGGGTTGATCTGCCATCGTGACGGGTGCTAAATGAGGTTTCTATTTCCGGGTGATTCGACATTGACGGAGAAGAAGAGGTTATAGCCTAACTGTTTTTGGGAGGCAAGAGAATATTTCCTGAAGGCAGCCTGATTGCGAAGGAAAGAAATGAGGATAAGCAAGATTGGCGTTGGGCACCTGTGCTTTAGTGCGGGGTAGATTGTTTGCTTGCACGTTAAACTCCTCTAACAGAAGCTTCGCTATCTTGTCGAGATAAAGTGAGGCTTTTGTAGTAGATGATTTTAGAGCCTTTTACATGATTAGCGTAATGCTTATTGGCCACTGACCCCAATTAGATGGTTCCCTTGCTGCAGTTAGGAGCTTATGCCATCCGTGATATAGATAATTCCCTGCTACTGATTATATCACAAATAAGCTCGTGCTTCAAGGGGCTAGATTATGCGCTATTCCCATTTGGCCATATATGTAATAGATTCATAATAGTCTTCCGCTGTACCGAAAGAAAATGATAATGTTTAAGGAAGAGTAGCCGTCTTGTCGGGTTTATGATAATACGAGGCCTATACATTCAGTGACGGAGATTTCGGAGTGATTTCTAATATAGATTAGCTCCTCTTAGCAAGTCAGGGTTACTTAAATAATCAAAGAGTGTCAGTGGCGATACTATTTTCGAGACGTACTTTAAGCTAGAGTAGCCTGCTATAACCAATCTCTATGTATATCAGCCGGGTAGGTACTAAAGTTGGATCGCGTTGCCTAGAGCTTAGCATAGTCACCAGGGGTTAGAGCATAGCGAGTGCCCCTAAGGTTCATGGTTTTCGGGCTAGAATATGGAGTTCTAAACAGGCTCTGCGTTATCTCTACAATACGACAGCAATCTTGGCAGTCTATGTTGGTTTCGAGGCGTACGAAATTTCTATGGATGTGGGGAATGAAAAAAAAAACAATCGCAGTATATAACCGAAGCCATAGGTACAAAGAAACATGTTGCCTATTAGGGTTATTTCTCTATAGCCTTGATGTCGCCTTCTCTCTGATGTTAGACGAGTACAGGTAAAGGCAGCGTGTGACAAGAAGACCAAGTCGTGAGAAAATAAAGGAAAAATTAGCTAGTTTGTTGGAATTCTCCCTTTGTTTAGTCTATTTGCACGAAGAATTTTATCGGTTTCCACGAGGAATTACGTTACTATAATGGTGACTTATTTGTAGTTACTAGTGAATACAATACAGCCCAGTAGGGATAACAGGGGAAGAGCTCAAATTCAATTAGTGTGTTTAGAGTTAGGGGTTGGAAATTAAGTTGGAAGAGTATAGGGTTAACACTGATATCGAATATGACTATATAATCGATCAATATCTAACTTATTATAGCTCATGGGAGTGCCATTCGTTGGATCCGTGATGGGACCCTCTGGCTTGGAGGGCTGAAGATTGTCCTTTTTCCTTTTCTTGTCGGTTTCCTCTGGTCGGCCACGGATAAGCTCTGCTGAATGTAGTATTTTCAGAGACATCGAAAGATGCATCAAATCATCCAAGCACGGCAATTTCTTGGATATGTTTAGCCTCTAGGACTTCAACTTCTAAGGCTCAGCCGATGTCTTAACAGGACTTCCCGAATTAAGGGACTTCTGTAACTTCTGTGACTTCTAGGAGGCAAGAATTCTACGGGCGAAATCTCTATTAAATTAAGTAGACTAAGGGAGAGCTCAGAAGCAATAGACTCTAGAGACTTGGCTTTTTCTTGAACCTTGCGAATAGCCGAGATTAATAGGCCGGCTCGCCTGCTGGATGCTGGACCTCTCAACGGCATTTGCAGCTAAGAGTTATCAATAGTAGATATACAATGGTCTAGCATAAGAAAAGGATCGGTCTAAAGCTAGATATGAGAGATAGGACGTCTTTTTCAGGAAATTCCTATACCGCATTTATAGATTTCGCGTCCAGTCGTTTAAGAATAGCGGCGTAACTAGCAACTTAAGTTCATAAAGAAAAAAAGTATGCAAGCACAAGAATCTGACGAGCTCACAAATATCTAATAAATGAAGAAGGCTTTAAGAAAACTCACAGAAATTCTCAGTGCGCTCGAGATCTCCCACTCAATTTCTTTATCTCAAAGATGGAGCCTCAGCGACCGGTTCATGCATGAGTGTCTTTTGGTTCTTTGATCCCGCTATCAACCTCCCAGCCCTGAAATATTCGACCTTCTAGCTCCTTCCAGCCGACAGCCTTTCTCTTCCAGTATACTGGAAGATAGTGACTGATGGTGAACATGGAAACCAAAAGTGTGCCATAGTATTTCCCCCACCCTTCAGAGAACTACCCAAACGGTGCCCTCTTTTTAATAAGAGAAGATCCTATGCGCGAATCAGTGCAATTTTTCTCTGTGATTCGTGCCTTTTTCATCCATGGTTGATAGGCCATTGTCTCGACAGGAACACAGCAGGAAGGGATGGGCAGCTCGTTTCAAAGAAAGGAAGACTGTAATCTGCGACCCCGTATGATTTTTATCAGAAAACTGGGCGATGGAGCAAAAGAGTAAAATTCATAGTGATATTTCCAGCAGCAGTTCAGAGTAAATCTAAGGTGTTTCAAGGTGCAACAACGCATTTCGCCCCCGTTATGGACTGGAAATATGCTAGATGGATGGCGCCAATTCATCATGTGTGGCCAATCAATGTTGTAAAATTTCAAAAAGATCTCTGGCGCGAAAGCATATCAACCCCCCCCCCCAATCTCCTTCTCCCCTCCCTCATCGAGAAATATAGCCTTAGGCCGACCTATGCATGACAGAAATATCGCCTTGTCTCCAAATAATATTCAATACCCATTTCTTGATTTTCCACATTCCATCCGCATTATCATGCACAAGATCAATCGAATACTGCCCCGAAGCCATAAATTTTGGTCCGTCGAGTTCTTTGCCTCGACCAGGTGGACAATGCTGTGCAAGGAAGTTGGCCGTGAGAGATGCAGTACTTTCTCCCTCCTTAAAGCTCACACGAACGTTGCTTGTCATGTGTGTAGTGTCCATGGGCCCAACATGGGCAAGAAATTGTGTTCGGATAGATGAGAGGCCTTGGACTGATACATCCTCTCCAGGGCCGGAATTTATCTCAAGGACAACATCTTCCCCTGCAAATGCAGAGTTGAAAATGGCAACGTCATTGTAGTCGAAGCCGAGGAGGGCTCGATACATGGCATCCGAAATTGCTTCTCGCGCGGTGAGATTCTCGAGGGTCTGAGGATAAGACATGACTTTGTGATTGTGTAGCGTAGAGAGGATGAACACGTGATGAATGTCTGTGGTTTCTGGCTTTATATTTACTGAAGAGAATTGCCGGTCTAATTTCAATAGATAGCCACTCGGCGATAAACGGAATTAAGCAACAGGGCCACCGCAACATCGGAAATAAAATCGCATCTAGAAAGCCCCGACTTGCTATTGGTGCCTCGCCCCCGCCCCCAATCCTTCCGGGTTGTGGGTGCGCCACGTCAGACTGCCAAACCACATCAGGCTGCTATCTTTTTCTACCATCCTATTTTTTGCTTCCCTACCCAACACCACCATCAAGATATGCGAAATTTTGATGAAGTCCGTATGGCAGAGGCCTGCCTAGCAGTATCACGAGAAGAGAATCCGAATATAGCACGTTTAGCACGTGAATTTGGTGTTCCTAGGGGTACATTATACGATCGTGTTGAAAAAGAGAACAATGCCTATGCTGCTAAACAGAGTATCAGGAACGCTCTCGAAGCCTATCAAGAAGAAGCCTTGATTCGCTGGGTTTAATATATAAGCGATTACTATATACCTATCACTCCTAGGATACTAGAAGCATAGGTAAATCGTGTATACTAACGCGTTAGGAAATAGCCTATTAGTAAGATATAGGCGTATCGCTTCATAAAACGGCTTTCTATATATCTTCCATTAGGGCCTACTAGGTTTAATATACTAGTATAATCTACTAGCTTAAACTATGAAGAAGACTACACTACTCCGTCTGGTCTATAACTTTGATAAATATTGCCTTTAAACCAGGCGAAGGAAGATCTAGAAACGTTATATATTCTTCTAATAAGAAGATAGTAGATCTTCCTTAGCTAGACTAAGGCGAAAATATTACGCCTATTGAGTATATCGCTACTGATAGGTAGTAGATAGATGTTATAGAACAATCAGATGTATAATACTCGATGTTATTCCGGCCGATTTCGGATACGAATTGTATGCATGATGATATACGTATGTTCACAGGGATCAATGGGTTGGATTTGGACTCCTTTATCGTCATACCTTCGGCAAACAGCGGAATGACGATACTAAGGTTATAGGAGAATCCCCTTTCTTTTGAACTGAATCTCTTCATGATTCATTTATTGGAATAATACACCTTGACTATTCTTCCTCAATTCTATAACGATCCAACATTGTATTTATTTTCCTTACCTGACCAACAGGCCGCTACCCCGGGTAGCACCCTAATATAAGGAAGCAGTGGAAGAAGGCGTCTAAAATATCACCACCACTAGATCCTACATAGAATCAAGATATAGCACTAGAAAGAGCGAAAGAAGCACACTAGGAAGGCGATATCCTCTTTATAGATACTACTAGGATACGTTGATAAATAGGGTATACAGGAGAAAATAGCAGTCTGATGTGGTTTGGCAGTCTGATGTGGCGCACCCACAACCCGGAAGGGTTGCGGGGCGGTGTAAGGCACTAAACTGTAAATTAACAGGCAGGATAGCAAAATGGAGAATTCCAACAGTTGCTCAATAACATTGGTGAGAAAGGCCTGCAAACACTGTGAGCTGTGTCTTCGCCGGTTGGGATGGGTATATTGTACCTAGACAGAGCCCCCACTCGGCAGTACCAGAGATACTGAACGAATAAAAGAACAGGACCTCATACTCACCGAAAGTTCTTCCATCAGATAATCGAATTAGAGGCTATTAGTTGGCAGATATGAATCCCCTCCGTCTGAACGATGCTTTTTCTCATCGATTTCTCTTTTGTTTCGCTGTTCTCGACTCTCGCTTGTGAGATCAAAATAAGCTAGTTGGCGTTGAGAAATTTGATTAAAAATAAAAACCCAGCAGAAAATAAAAGGATTGCAAAATGATAGCCTACGTTTTTCGCCGAAGACCGTTGTTCTAATTCCTCGTCTTTCACCTTGATATGTTCCAGGAATCACTCGATGAAGAGTACAACTATGACCCTTCACTGTGAGCAAATGCTTCAAAATTGAATAACTTAGGCTGGAACGTACCGGTTGTCCCACATAGCCACACTTCCTACACTCCATTTCCAACGAACGTAGTGATCATCCGCGGAATGAATGTGATATGCCAAGAAGTCAAGTATTTTGTCTAATGGATACGTTGTCACTGGAGGCAATTCATCAGGTGGTTAGTTTTGAGAAACAAACCAGACTCGAGCTTTTTAAGCTCTGCAAACCCAGTAACAAACCCTGGATTCACATTCAACGCTTTCAGGTTCGTAACGGGATGTGTTCTGACAGCTGGGTGGTGAGTATCGATCGGCGGACGGTTTGGTCCAACCCCCAGAGGTCCAAAATAGTGTCATCTAGCCATGTAAATCAGAGAATGGTCAACGAGTGGACTGGTAACTCATAGAAACATTGTAATCTGGAAGTATGGACCGCGTGCAGGCCATCAAGAAATTTCTGGTAAGCTCCGCTCAGAGCATCATAAAGGCCGTACTGAGAGACCTAGAAAAGAATTAGGTTCATTGCTCTTTTGCTAACATTTTTATGTTTTTCTTTTTTTATGTTTTTCTTTTCTTTTTTCTTTTTAAAAAAATAAAGGATTCATACCCAAGCTGTGTCACCTCCAACATCGGGGTGCTCTTCCATTCTTAGTAAGGAATAAGAGGGTGCTAAAAACGATGAGTCTAAGAAAAGAACACGTTGCTTGCAGCCTGAAGCTTACGGTTGAGTTCAAAAGATGTGTCTGCATGAAAATCTCCACTTGGCTTGGGTCATAGTAAGTTGCAGCGTACGATAAAGCGACCCATAATAACCCAACTTACCCAGGGCGTATATTTGAGAATTTCACGGTGATCCTCACGACTGCCATGTATGTTCACAAACTAGATGATGATCTTTCATGTTAGAAATTACGTAAAACCAATCGTGTAAATCTATTGCCTGCCTTTTGATCCTGCATATCATCAGCAAATGGACTCGACAACGTAAATGCGACGATGAACTAACCTTTTGAGCTGGATGCCGATCCAATATCCCTACTCTCGGCTTAGTGAGTGCTAGTGATGGTGCTCTCTCTATGGACGTACCAAAATGTTCGAACAATTGAACTTGCTGATCAGTCGTGAGATCTTGATCCCGGAAGAAAACAACTCCTCGTTCATTGACAAGCAGAGCTAGCTCGTCAAGCTGCGTCTCAGTTAACCGGGACAGCTGCACGTTCTCGAGCAGCGTGCCAATTGATTCAGTTAGATCAATCCTTCTAGCCACTGCAAATAAATTCTTTTTCTCGGGATCTGCAAAGAAAGCTCGGTCTCTTGGGGGAATGATCTCCTGGCGGACCGGCTCGGGAGGCACATGAGATACTATTTTCGGATTGAAATGGGGGTGGAGAGTGATCGGAGTTCCAGAGTCTGCCGATATATGCTTCCGTGATTCTAGATGGGCCATGGTTGCTGAGTTTCTCTTTGGAAGGGTTGTTGCGATGAGAGTAAATGGAACTAAATCTGGGAATCTTTGGAAAGATTGAACGAGGAAAATGACGTCCGGCCGTCATTTATTTGATCGAGTCTACCCCTCAGGTTTCCATGCACCGTTATGAATTGTTCTCATTTTCTATCGATATGGCACAATATTGATCGAGTTAAAATTCTCGTACTGTGATCCAATCCGGGATCCTGACTCCTTCCTGCAGCTGCCAAACTAAAATTAAACTTGAGCATGGATCCGCTTGAATCTTGTCTATGGCTATGGAAGAATCCTTTCAACTCGCACCTTCTATTGCAATTCCGATGAGATATGACGCCATAATGAGATCCGGAACTGCATTACTATGGCCAGTCATTGCGCGAGACTTGGCAATCTTCGATCATTCAGACGCCGAGAGAATAGAAAGGTAGAAACACAGGTTTCTTTTTTACATAATCTGAGGAGTCGTAGACATCACACTCTAAAAGTGTCTTGTATCAAACAAAAACATGCGTGATCCTTCGAAAAGGCTCCATATTGAGGTAGCGGGGGTTCAAATCTAGAGAGCCTTGTTTGAGCATCAAATCAAAAACACAAGTCAATCTGTAAATTATAACTACAGAAATAAAGTTGATGAACACGGAGAGAGTGATAGAATTGACGAGATTTAGCAAATCAAATAGACAAATTCGAATAAAGTACTCCAGGTGAGTTTCTCTATATCACTAGTAAGAATCCAGAGACTATACTCTACTGCCTTGTATATCAATGGGCGTAGTGGGGATGGCCAAACATGACAAAAGATGCAAAAGAGATTGATGATGCAATGGAAGCTGGGATCAGCCACAAGCCATCCAGTACGCCGTTTGATCCGTCGTATGGACTTTCGGGTCATCAGACACTGGAGAAAGCAGACATGCAGACAAAAGATTATCTCAAGATAGTTCGGGTGAGATCACCATGGAGGCTCTATAAATCTGCCACCTGAGATCCAGCAGAAGGAGACTGCGACTGATTGAACGACTGTCCTGTCTGGGATCTACATACAGGAAAGAGCGGATGTGGAGAGTCGGTTCGGATACTCAATCCAAACTGCGATCTGGGTATGAATGAGATTGGAAAGCTGTTTGCAGGACGATTACTGGTCAACCCGATTACTGGTCGACCTGACCCCAGATTCAAAAGGATCTGTGTAATGACTCGATCTGGATTCTTCAGTAGAGCGGAACAGAACATGCTCCCCGAGTCGCAATATTGTCAGAAGTCCCTTGACCTACTCGAGAACTCGAGTCTGAGTCTCTGCTTAGGCTTCTACTTTGGCTACTATCAATGCTGTTTGGCAATATTAGACAAGTGGTAATCTGATGAAGCTGAATCACACTACCTATCTGTGAGACTCCTTAATTTGAGTGGATTAGCATCAATAGAGCCCGATGCTTCTACTTCAGGTGTAAGGCTGATGACGTAGCATATCATTTTCGAAATATTTATGTCTCAACATGCCAGGTCACATGCTGTAATGAGGCGAGAAGAGAAAAGAATAGCGTCAGGGTTAAGGTTGACAGTTGGGGAAGCTGCCGATGCCTAGCTTGAACAGCACATTCAACAGCTGCCTTGGTCTGCTAGTTTGCGGAGCGGCAGAGAAACGGGGAGTCAACAACGAAGTCATCCAAAGACTGTGCTCTAAGGTAGTTCATATCCCAGAATGACAGTCTCGAAGGGTTGATTCTCTCGGAGACTGAGCCTTCCCGGGGTCGCTTGCGTGCATTTGCATTAGGGAGCCATCTTCACATATCCCAATAATAAGATCGTGATAGTATCAATTCATTGGACATTTGATCTGAGATACAATCTGGAAAGGCTGTCCGCGTACCTAGAATGATCAAAAGAGTGGCCTGTGGTGATATTACTCTGATGTAATGGCCAATAAATATCTAGAAAGATGAGGTTGTCAGGCAGCCTGCAGTGACAATACGGATAGGCATATGCGGCGGCAGCGGTGGTGGATAGAATAGAACAGGTAACAACTGAAATAAGCATAACAATCAGAAAATCACGCGACTGTGCAAGGCAACCAAACGAGAGATTCGAAGCTAGTGGAAGCGAGATGGTGAGTTCTCGATTAGGAAATTGGTGAGGTATAAATAATTCTGTTCTCACCTCACTTCTCTCCTTCTTTCCTTCCCTTCATTGGGCCTCATGGATCTCGAACATGCACAAGTTTGGGGTTATTTTGTCTTGTTTCATTTGTTTTACCTTGTCCAGGAGTCAACATCAGTCCTAGTTACTTGCAACTGGCCGCGTTCCCTCTGAGGTCCTAAGGTAAGAGAGAGAATTGATACGACAGTATATCGCATGACACCACATCACACCACATCAGAACAACTTATGACATACATCGACACTCATGGGCCGGGGGGGGGGGGATGGAGAGGCGACAAAGGCGGCCTACGACAAGCCAGATTCACCGGCGAGACCAGGGAGAGACCTTTGGAGGATTTTTCCGCTACCATTCATCGCCCCTCGACAAATTCGACATCCTTTGACACGTTTCAACACGCTTCAACAACCTTCGACACTCTTCGACACTCTTCAATATCTTCGACACGCTTCGACACGCTTCGACACTTTTCGACACTTTTCGACAACTTCGACTGGGGGCTTTCTGGGGGTTGCTGTGCTTTCATAGGGGACAACGGCATTGAAGGACATTGCGTAAAGGGTTAAGCAACACATGAGGTTTGATGTCTGTCTCGGTGATTAAACAACGGTGATTCGTTGCCCGGGGCCGCGACAACTTTGGAGGGAACCCAACCTCTTGGGGGATATCATGCTGACTGAATTGCAAATGAAGCTTCCTGATCCTTTTTCCCGGAGCAGTGGTGACTATATCACAAGTGGGGTCTGGGGGCAAGTACTGTGTCGTTTAATGATGATTGGGCAACCTGGCTGGCCGTGTGGGAAGCTGTCCCTCAGGACCCGCAATATGCCTCTCTGAGAACGATTGCATATCAACTGGAAATTCCAGATCTTTCTCTGCCAGACTCTGTGATCAATATTCGCAAAGACCCTCGCGATAAGATTATCTTCCTTCTTGACATCTGTTCCTTGAAAAACATCCCTATGAAAGCTGCACAAGCTACAAGCTGGACTGCGAATCTCCTTGAACTTCGTGCCCGATCCCCTGTTTTGCTGACGCCTTATCGCTATGGTCATTCAATGAAGGGTTGCTCCGGAGAGAACCTGAGTTAAATCATGCTCCGACGTGCCTGATTTGCATTACTGGTATCTATTGTCTGTTACTTACATCTCGTGTGGAAAAACGTCTTTTGATGCGCTTTCGCTTTCCACCATCCTCCATTGCTGAAGCTGACTTACTTCCTAGAACGAGATACCTCCCGTGTTCTCCTTATTACATGTATTGCATGAGCTACGCCTCTTCTTTCATGCTGTGTAGGGTACTCAACGGGGGAGAAATCTAAATAAATTGACACGGAACGCTATCCTAATAACGATATCGAAAGCCTGGCGTTTTCCAGTCGGTAATATCCTCATAGTCTGCTGATACAAGTCTCACTTGGTTTACCATATCCACCACAGTATTGGATCTCTGATCGACATCCGACACTTTGCCACCGCCAACAGCACCTGCATTACCAGCGCTTCCCTCAAACCCTTCTTCTCGGCTGCGGCGTGTATTTGTCCATTGCAGGTATACCCGAAGACAGAGAGCTAACATGACAGCCAGAGCATAGCAGATCATGATGGTGCGGAAGGCGGTATTGTATGTTGGAGCTTCACTGCTGAGGAAAAATTGGGGACCGGCAATATTGCCAGCGCAGTATGCAAGGAACAGCATTGCTGTCATGGTCATCTTCTTCGTCACTCCGCGGTAGTTGGCCTGCACGAGAGACATGGCGAGTGGCATGGCTGCAGGGCCCGTCGAGAGCAAAAAATATCCGAACAGTTGAACCCCAAGAGCAATGTGGGCCCGGGAGTAGATGATGGCACTGCCCACGACACAAGGGAGCACGACAGCCACGATGAGCAGACAGTTTAGCTGACGAAAACGACCCGCCAGCCATCCGCTTCCGGTGATGGCGGCTACCGTGATGATTGAGTACGGGATGGTGATGAGGGTAGACTGTAAGCTAGTAAATCCGAATGACACAATCACCAGGTTGGCGAAGTTCTGTGTGCCTCCATTCGGAATTTGAGTCAACAACTCGAGGCCGAAGATCAGCCAGGACTTGGGATCCATCAGACACTCCACGACTTGATTCCACTTCCACGTAGTGTGTTCAGTCACTCCAGTTCCCGCAACGACAACTCTGTTTCCGGCATATTGACGCTCCTCCTCAGACAAGAAACGGGCCTTGGAGATTGAGTCCGGCAGAAAAGTCCAGATGGCGATGCCCCACAGAAACGTGAGAATGCCAAGCAGAATAAACATCCATCGCCACGGTCCGACATGATCATCTACATGCCCGAACCCATAGGCAATAAGGCTGGCCACGATTCCGCCGACACTCTGAGAAAATGGGTCAGTATTGACAATCCTGACTAGCTTGGTCGAAACTAGCTATGCTTACGTTGCCTGCGAACCAAAAACCCGTTCTGGTCGGAATTTCATCGCGAGTATACCAAGTCGAGGTGATGAACATGAATGCCGGGGTAATCGTAGCCTCCGCTACTCCCAGCAGCAATCGTAAAGTCACTAGGCCTCCGAAATTGGTACATGCTGCCGTGAGAGCGACGACTGTCCCCCAAAAAAAGGTGTTGGCTGTCAAGTATTTGGCTGCTGGGAGACGGGCAATGAGCAGCGTGGTCGGATAGGCCCATCCCAGGTAGCCAAAATAGAAGACGGATGAAACCCAGCTGTACTGCTGGCCAACCAGACCCTAATCGGAGGTCAGTATAGGCGTGTCTATGGTCTCGACTAGAGTAGATCAGGGGACTCACAGTGTCATCGGAAAGGCCAAAGACGGAAGCACTCGACAGAATGGTCTTGTCCATAAAATTGAGCATGTATGTCACGAAGAGCAACGGCACTAATCGCCGGTCGATCTTGCGCAGGACTCGCTGGGCCAACGCATTGTCAGTGACCTGCTCGGTCACGGGCTCTTCGCGTGCCGCGCTCGACTCTGCCATTTCCTCGGCCTTCTCAACTCCTCAACTTTGTCAATATTCTCTGTCAACAAACATCCCAGCACATTGGGATCGTCTCTGCTTTATTGCGCTCTGAACATGCCGCTTCCCCCCCTTGCCTTATCTTTCCCCGCACTTCCATTGGCCTGTCGACTCGAGCCCCGCAACTGTGTCCTACCTATTCCTTTTATCGCCGATATAGGATCAGATTACCTTTATTCATTGGGTCTAGTCATCCTCCAGATCAGCACGCTTGCCTTAGATCGGGGTCAAGCGGTTTAGCTCCTGAGACTAATAGCCGACTTCGTGGAGTAGAAGGTCGAAGCGAAATCACATTGGCGACTTCGGGATGGGCCGACCCGATTGAACTCAAACATCGCCTTAATCCACGGAGCAATTAATGAAGTTGAGGCCGAAGAAGTCGTTTATGACTCTCACTGAAGTTAACCTTTTATTTCTTTGATAACTGAGGGCGAGGTAGTATCAGAGACTATCTCTCTCCTCAACACCATAATCGATCATGAACGGCCTTGCGATCTCGTCTTTTATTGCAGACCTGCCTAAGGTAGAGCTGCATGTACATATCGAAGGGACGCTCACACCAGCTCTGCGTTGGAAGCTAGCCCATCGCAACAATATTCGATTACCCTACTCCACATTCGATGATCTTAAAGCGTCCTATGCTGTGACTTTCAACCACCGGCCGGAGCTGAATGGTCGCCAGCCGGGCATCCCAACCTTTCTAGAGGCGTATTTCGCCGGGTGTGAAGTGCTCTGCACAGAAGCTGACTTCTATGACCTGGCAATGGCATACCTCCGCCGCTGTGCAGAAATGAATGTGCGTTATACCGAGCCCTTCTTCGACATCCAGGCCCACACGCGTCGCGGAATCTCCGCAGACACAGTTCTAGATGGCTACCTGCGAGCACAGCATGATGGTGCGAAGCAGTTCGGCGTCCGCTCTCGGTGGATCATGTGTTTCCTTCGGGACGAGCCCGTAGAGAAAGGACTGGCTGCCTATGCCGAAGCACGTCCATGGGCAGCTGGGACTGTCAAGGGGGGCAAGGGGCTTTTTCATGCAGTAGGGCTTGCAAGCAATGCTTATGAGAGACCGCCCATGCTTTTCGAGCCAGGGTATGCGCTTGCTCGAGCTGACGGGCTGCATGTCACGATGCACTGTGATTTCGGGCAGAAGGACACGCACGCCCACATGGCGGAGGCAATTTTCCAAGTATGCGAAGGGCGTGGATCAGATCGTATTGACCATGGACTGGATGCTGAGGACAGAGAAGAGTTGTGGCGGGGACTTGTGGATAGGAAGATTGGCTTGACGCTGTGCCCTCATGCGTATCACCGCCGAACAGCGACAGATGTGTTGTTCCCGAAGATTAAAAGATTATTAGATACGGGAGTGAAGCTGTGCATCAACAGTGATGATCCCACTTTAATGCATGATGTCTGGATTGATGGAAACATGCAGAAGGTATATACATACTGCGAGTTCACTAAAGAACAAATGGTTCAATTGGCAAGGAATGCTGTTGACATGTGTTGGGCGGAGGAGGATGTGAAAAAAGCTATATACGATGAGCTAGATGGAGTTGATACCAGCCGGTAAAGCACCAATGCTTGAACTCTTTCAAACTGAGATATTTAGATTTTGCGTTCCATAATGCAAGCAGGTCTTTCTAATCTTTCAAGACTATATAGTGTTTGAACTTGAAGCTGTTGAGGCTTACAGCTAGTAGATGAAGTCGGGATGATCGTCACATATTTCCTCCAGCGTCATAGCTCGTTGGGCAGCGGTCTCGGCCAGATGCCGTTTTGCAATTTACCTAAGTTCTTGGATCGTAGATAGAGCATCAGCCCAATTGTGACAA
Source organism: Penicillium macrosclerotiorum (assembly GCF_028827735.1). NCBI lineage: Eukaryota > Fungi > Ascomycota > Eurotiomycetes > Eurotiales > Aspergillaceae > Penicillium > Penicillium macrosclerotiorum. The sequence continues at coordinate 3,417,054 of NW_026643083.1, read as the reverse complement.
AAAGTCCGAGCACAGAAAATGCCAGAGCAAAAGCTTTGCCCTTGGTATATGCAAGAGGTTCATCAAAGACTTCGGCACCTATAATGGAGAAGCATTGGCCAATCATATTGATGACAGCCAAGGATCCCGCTCTGCTTGAAACAAAAGTAATTAGCTTTACGGGGGCCTTTTATTTACCATTGGAGAGATAGAAGCATGAGTTGAAAATTTGGCAAACCCCTTTGAGACTGCAGAAAAAGTGATGTAGACTTGCCGTTTGGTGTATCCTATCAGATTGGAATTCATCCAGCCCAAAGTCAGAACAACACTAGGATATGTTCCCACTACGACTAGATATACCGCCCCCAAAGACAGGCAACTGGATTTGCTAGCGAGAGGGACCATCCGGCCTGCTGTGAGGACAGCGTAACATACGGCAAGGAAAGGGCCTCGCAAGCGAAAATGATCGGAAAGAAAGCCAAGCATTAACAGAGCAACAACAGCGCAACCATAAGCCGGAATGATCATGATCTGTGACTGGATAGATCCATAACCAAGAGACTTGAAATTTATTGGAAGGAATCCAGTGATTGCAGCTAGATTCAAATTTGTGCAAGGGACGATCAGAAAATCGGTAATTTCATACAAAGATTCAATCGAGAGGCCGAGGAACTCAGCTCACTAAAAAGATAGATCTTCAGATCTTTGACAAGACTTAGAAGCTGCTGTAGATTTACTAAAGCATTTTTTGAGTTAAATGCTTCTTGTGAACGGCGTACTGCCATTACCTTTTCGGCTTGACTGAAACCCCAGCTTAGGCTTTCAGGTACAGGCGGTAGAAGGAAGTAAACCAAGACGCCAACTGAAATGGTGACGGATCCTACATTTACGATGAGCGAGATGGGATGCGCGAAGGTTTTGAATTAGTGCCATAGGTGGTATATCTACCTTCAATAATAAAGATCCATTGCCACGTGGCAATGATTTTGGCTCCTTCAAGGGACTCTGAGATATCGTATTCAATCAAGCCATTGGCGCTGCCAGCAAGAGCCATCATGGAGAAGAATATAGCAGCCCGAGACACTATCTCCTCCCTCTTGTACCAAAGGGTCAAATAGAGCGGAGCTGCTTGGACGAAAGCTTCTGCTGCACCAATAGCAACGCGAAGACCTGGAGCGGAGCCTTTCGATGTAGCGATTCTGAAGAGGTCAGTGGATCTCTTACTCCCAAGTTTCTGTTCCAAAGATAAAAACTGACAGCGCAGTCAATGTTCCCCACACGACGAGAGCACCACTCAGTTGGACCGGAGGTGTAAGTTTTCAGAGGAAAAGATCACCGGGCAACTGGAAGACGATGTAGCCAATATAGAAGAAGGCAACAGCATTGGCATACTCGGAAGGCGTGAGATGCAGCGCTTTCTTCATGCCTGCGATGCTGGCATTTCCCATATCTCCACGATCCTATCAATAGGCTATCAGCGACTGCAGATCTACTCGCTTGTGTTTCTTATAGACGGGGAAGTACAACCATGGCAGCAAGGAAATAGATAACTGCCAGGGTGGGTAGAATCAGGCAATCGATTTTCCAGAGCAACCTCTTCTCAATTTGCTTCTCGGAGAGTGTCTTCGGAGGCGCATTGTGAATTCCAAATCCATCCTGTAATCCACTGGGTGTATTGACATGACTGAAACAGGGAAGGGTGCCTTTCTCGGTGATCTGTTCAGTGGAAGGAACAGAGGCCATGTTGATTTGAAGTCTTTCTTCTGATGTTGCCAGTCAAATAATCAAAAATGTCAATTCTTGTTGAATTTTCATAATCGAACCCACCTTGATATACCTAATTAGAGAGACATAGTATGTTCTAAGCGTCCTACGGTAGCCGCCAGCGGCTACCGTAGGCGACCTCGGATGAATATAACCAACTTCGCCTGCGAGAAGAATATTACCCGAGTCTGTCTGAGCGAAATGTAACTGTGAGTAGTGGCTTGCTGCGAAAAGGCTCAACGTATAAAGCCTAAATTTTCATTTGTGGCCTCTGAAACTCAGGTTTGTCACAGACTACATTTACCCACCGACTCTCACAAGGTCGATGCACCATGTTCCCTCAATCCGAAGAACTCCGTATCCTCACGCCGGTAGGGATGCTGGGCTATGGGTACGATCACTCTCTCTTCTGGGCCGCAATTTCTGAGGGCGCACATGCCATAATTTGCGATTCAGGTTCAACCGACAGCGGACCGGCCAAACTAGCACTCGGAACCATGTCCTGCCCCAGAGATTTTTACACCCACGATTTGGAGCCGCTCATACTTGCCGCTCATGAATTTAATGTGCCCATCATTGTTGGTGGTGCCGGTGGCGATGGATCCAATGCACATGTGGATGTGTTTGTGGAGATAACCCGGGAGATCGTGAAGCGCCGAGGCTTGCGATCCATGAAAGTTTTGACAATCTACTCTGAAATCCCCAAGGAAATTGTACACAGCGAGCTGGAAAAGGGCGAGATCATACCATGTGGAGAGGCTGTTCCTGCACTTTCCGTCAAGGACTTGGAGGAGACCACTCGAGTGGTTGCCCAGATGGGCTATGAGCCCTACCAGCGAGTAATGGATGAGAATCCCGACTTTGACATCATCATTGGTGGTCGCTCCTATGACCCTGCCCCTTATGTTGCGTTCTGCCGACACAAAGGGTTCGTTGATCTGGGTATAGCCCACCATATGGGGAAGATTATGGAATGCGGAGCGTTGTGTGCGCAACCCAAGAGCCGTGAAGCTTTGGCGATCATTCGGTAAGAAAGCTTCGACATTCGCCCATTAAACCCATCAAGCCGATGCACCACTGTTTAGGTGGCAGCTCACACCTTGTACGAAAAAGCACGGCCAGATATTCTCGTCGGACCCGGTGGTACAGTGCTGTTGGAAAATTCGAGGCATGAGGAGCTTCCGGACGGACGAACGGTGCGCATCCGTGGAGCCAAATTCATCCCAACAGAACAAGGAAATTACCGATTTAAACTAGAAGGTGCTCGAACAGCTGGATATCACAGTTGTTTCTTTGGAGGATTGAGCATCCTATTCTGATCTCCCAAATCCACAGTTTCCTTCCAAGTATCCAGAATTATGTCCGCTCGGCGTGCAAATTCGAGCATGAACTGAAACTGACAACTTATGGTACCAAGGACGAAATCAGCATGTTTCCGGAATCTGACACAACTCTCATTACATCACACTCGGCGACAATTGCGATCCACGGAGATGCCAGAGCGAAAGCGCAAGACGAAGCCACTTGAGTCATTAATGCAGCTCGAATTGCATGTATGCATGGTGCATATCTAGGTCAGGTTGCAAACTCGGGAAATTTTGCCATGCCATGCGCTCCCCTAGATATTCCCATGGGGCCCGTGTGTGAATTCTGTATTTATCACCTGATGAAAGTGGAGTCTGCTGAGTCTCTCTTCCAAAGTCACATCCAAACAGTTGAAGATTGTGGACCAAATAATGAAATCTCGGCTTTTATATCGCCAGTCTGGCAAGATAGCCAAGGTGAAGAACAGAAAACCATTGATCCACATAATCGGGAACAAGCTTCCCCTTCAAAGGCAGAACTTTATCTGAGTCCCTCTGCACCTGAGGGGCTTGTGTACCTGGGCGAGCTTGCTTCGGTGATTCGATCAAAGAACGCAGGTCCGTTTGAGCTGACATTCGATGTCATGTTTGATTCCTCGGTCAAGTATGACTTTGTCAAGGCGTCCGGTGTTCTGAGTGCAGCGCAATTTGCTTCAATCTACGGAATCGATATGTCGAGCATCATGGCAGCTGTATGGTGGGATCCAGCCATGGCTTTTAAAATAACCGTGAAACGGCCAATGGTTTCCGGTAGCTTTGGAGAGACGGATACTCATGGAAGCTGTCAGCATTTTAAGCTACTACAACTACTAATTCCAGCCATGCATGAGAACAAGGCTACGTAGGAATAGTGCATCCCTTTCCTAGCATGTTTGATCGTTTTCACATCCATCATTCTTAAACACTATGCAGTATGTTTTCCCATTCTTTTGAATATATTCATAACATCCTCATCCCGGTAGAAAAGTCCTTCGCCAAGGACCGCATCGATGGTATGCGGTTTCAGATCTTGTGTAGATAACAACTTGATAAAAAGTCATTTATGTGAAGCCCTAGGTATCTTTAGCTCTGATTATCAAGTACACCTGGGCAATGACCTTCGATTGACCGCAGTTAATGCATATTGTCCCGTTCTTGGTGCATCTTTCGCGTCCAGCCATGTGATCTCATCACGAGTAGAAGGCTGTGGGTTTCCAGTGACTGGGAGGGCTAATACTCCATGATATTTAGTTAATCGACATACTATTTGCATCGGTAGTCAGTATGGGATCATGAGAGTCTTCAGTCATGGCCAACTTTTGTAAAGAGAACTGGAAATGTACAGAAATATTTATTGGAGGTCGTATGAGCTCGGAGGCGGCATAGCATCGTAAATATGAGCAGCAGAGTATCATTGACCACAATGTCAACAGAATAAAAACCTCTGCCTTTAGCAGATCAGCGCCATCCGCCGACCCTTCCTTCATCCCATCTCGCCTTGGCCTCCTTCCTCGCCGCCAACTTGGCAGCCTCGGCCCGAACCCGCCGCACCCAGTCGGTAATCTCTTTTTCTGTGGCACGACCATGATGATCCTCATCCAAAAAGCTCTCCTCGACTGCCTGGCAAACTGCCTCTTGCTCTGCAATTGCAGCACTCAGACGCTGGTACAGCGCTTTAGGGGACCACGGCGCAAGCGCAGTATCCATCTCCGTTTGTTTCTTCCGCCACGACACTTCAAGGGATTGGTGTGTAAGAAGCATGGTTTCTATCTGGGAACGCAATTCGACGACATGATTCTGGAGTCCAAGAAGTCGACCAGCAAGCTCCTTGTTCACTTGGATCAGGGAATCGAGATGCTGCTGTCGAGCAGTGTGAGAGGGATGTTGGCTCGACAGGGCGGAGATGAGACTTGGTTCTTTGAGAATTGACTGGAGGTCAATTGTTCTAGATTATCAATTGTTAGTTCGATTGCGTCGTGGTAATGAGGAAGTGGAGTCACCTTACGATTTGTCGTTGACGATTTCCGGAAGCCAGCCCTCTTCGAAAGCAGGTGGGGCCGGAGAAGGCACTGATTGAGTATTCACAGAGAACTGTGATGGCTGAGCAGCTCCTATTTGTGGATCTGGCCGATAGCCATGTTGCGCTGCCTGTTGCGGTGTTGGCAACGAAGACGTATTTTGGGGGGTGCCTCCTCGGCTTGCTTCATGGCTGCTCGGTTTTGGCGGGGGTGGTGGGGGAGTATCAGGATTGAGAGCAGGGTTCACCATGGGGGGTGCCGCATAGAACGACTGTGTGGGATATGGTGATGCAGGCTGTGACATGGTTGAGGGTGTTGCGCGAGGTGTGGGGTTGGGGACGAAGTTGGAGATGCGGGCGGGTGAAGCTTGGCGGGCGCCGTTGATTAGCGTCCCGATAACGATGAACCGATAACACGGCATCTATAGAGTCCATGTTCCATGTACTAAGCTACGACTTTTAGGGAAAGTTCATATGAGGTTATGAGTAGGCCTGATTGCTTCATTAAGAAGAGTTCATTTCGTCATTTCAAGTACAGAAGGAAAGGCTGTGAAGGGGGCCTAATTTGTTGCTTGCGGCCCGTGGCCCCAAGTATATAACCAACACCTATGTGTTGGTTGGCAGAGGCCCAACATTTGTTTTTCTTGTTTCCACGAACAGCCTATCAATGATTGAGTCACGCGTTGCGCCAGAATGTATGATGCAATATAGTCCCATACAGGAAAGGTGACTTCATCATAAGCGACCTGTGCAAGGATATAGATGCCTCGGATCACAGTCGCGCTGCGAGATGTGTAAATTCAAGCCCTGGAAATATGCAGCGCCAGAAAATGGCTATCTGGCTCATTATTCCGTCCTCCGTCGAGATTCCCGCTCTGAGGTTTCAATACTGGAACCAGCAATAGCATCCATGACCAACTCTCGCAGCTGGCTTTGTGCGGCTTCGCTGTGGAAGTCTTCCCGAGCGGCCAGTTCATCAATGCGGCGTTTAAATTCAGGATCCACTTCCGCTTGGCCAGCATTGGCCTCCTGCTCTGACATGGTCCCGATGTTGACCTGCATATTACCAGGAATGGGCGGCGGAGCGTTCAATGGCCCGGGTGCTCCGTTGGCCGTGGCGGCGGCGGCAGGAGCTCCAATAACCTCACGAAGGTAGGCCGCAACCTGGGGGAATTCGTCATCGGCCTCCATTTTCTCGTGTGCAGTGGCTCCTTCATCGTTTGTCTTGTTATAGTCCACTCCGAGTTCCTCGACCAGGCATCGGGCGATCCGAGGGGTCTCTACCACGAACAGACATGTCTCGCCGTCCTCATCTAGTAGATTGACGTTCACATTAAATTCCTTCACGAGAGCACGGAGAAGATCGATGTGCCCGTAGGACGCGGCGGCATGGAGTAGAGAGTATCCGTGTTCGTCTTGGGAGGAAGCAAGAGCTGGGTTGGCGCGCAGGAGCTCAAGCAGCGCAGACGGGTTATCGCAGGCCAACAGGTATGGATTGGGTTGAGACATGATTGCACCTCGTAAAGAGTGAGTCACCGACGATCCACAGGGCGAAGCAGAAACAAGCCCAACAGCAAATGAAGGGGGCGGGGAGTTGGGTTTTTTTTGAGGCCCAGGAATTTCGGCGGGGAAAATTGCGGCGATAAGGCTTGGCCGCCTTTCCGTTTTGGCTCCCCGCAGCGCAAAATGACTCTTTGTTTCTGGCTCCGAGCTTCTGCTGTCACGTTCAAATGCTCTGACGTGGACTCAGGTCTCTTGAGGCGGCAGTAGAAGAGCAAGAAAGGGCCCGGCGCTTCCAGCTCTGTCTATTTTGTCCCAGCCCCAGCACCAGCACCACCCCACTTGGCCGGTGCCCCTCCATCCCACTCGCCATTCCTCCCTCGCCTCTCACAACGGATCGATACCAGACAATTACGATCATGGCGACACAGGATCCCTCGCAGATCGTGCAGCTTGTGCACGACTTGGAGGCGGCTTGCAAACAGAGCAAGAACAACAAGAAACGACCCTTCACGTGCAAGAAGACGACCTTCGCAGTCGCAGGCACGAAAAATGTCACCGTGGACTCCTGGAAATTCATGGATTGGGATTACAAGCGTTCAGACCTGCCTACCTATGCGCGAGGCCTGTTTACAACGCGGCGGAAAGATGGTGTCCCCGAAATCGCAGTGCGCGGGTACGATAAGTTTTTCAACGTGGACGAGACCAACAACACCCAGTGGAGGAATATTGAGAACAAGACACGGGGCCCATATGAGCTCAGTGTGAAGGAGAATGGATGTATCATCTTTATCTCTGGTATGGAGGACGACAAATTGCTGGTGTGCAGCAAGCACTCAACTGGGGTTCGCGAGGACACCAATGTGAGCCATGCGATGGCAGGCGAGCGATGGGTGGAAAGACATGTCGCAACAGTTGGCAAGTCTTCAAAGGAACTTGCAAGGACTTTGCGGCAAATGAATGTTACGGCCGTTGGTGAGCTGTGTGATGACAGCTTTGAGGAGCACGTTCTGGCCTACGATGACGCTGCGGCCGGCATCTACCTCCACGGTCTTAATTATAACCAGCCCAACTTTGCTACACACTCGTCAGATAAGGTCCACGAGTTCGCAGATGCATGGGGATTCAAGAAGGCCAAGTTTGTGGTCTACGATGATATCGAGTCCGTGCGCAAGTTCTTAGAAGAATGCGCTGAAACAGGAACCTGGGATGATCGTGAGACCGAGGGTTTTGTGATTCGATGCCAACTGAGCGAGGGCGGTAATGCGGCCTTTCAGGACTGGTTCTTCAAATACAAATTTGAGGAGCCGTATCTGATGTATCGCCAATGGCGTGAGTGCACAAAAGCCGTCATCTCAGGGAAGATGCCCAAGATCAAGAAGCATGAAAAAATCACCGAAGAATATCTCCAATTTGCACGTCGAATATTCATCAAGGAGCCCCATCTCGCGCGCGAGTACAACCACAACCACGGCATCATCTCTTTACGTGAGGCATTCTTAAAAGAACGAGGTTTGAAGGGATCAGAGATCATCGCGATGGAGGAAGAGCAGGTGAAGGGCAAGGATACCACTAAGAACGTGATTCTCACTCCGATCGCTTCTCTAGGATGTGGGAAGACCACGGTGGCGCTGGCCCTTGTGCACCTCTTCGGGTGGGGCCATATTCAGAATGACGATATTCCCAAACAGAAGGGGAAGCCGAAGAAATTTGCATTCGAGATCACCAAGGCCATGGCGACTCAGCCCGTCGTGATCGCCGACCGCAATACTCACCAGCGGCGGGAACGGAAGCAACTCATGGACGATGTTTATCCTGTAATTCCGGATGCCCAGTTCGTCGCTTTGCACTATGTTCACGAGCCCAAAGAAGAGATGTTTTCCTCCATCAAGGAGGTTACTCGGAGGCGAGTGCTAGACCGTGGCGATAACCATCAGACCATTCGGGCCGGTACGAAGCAACGAGATGAGATCATTGGCATCATGGACGGATTTCTGCAGCGCTTCGAGGGCATCGACACCAACCGCGCCCCCGATATGAACTTCGACCATGTCATCGACCTAGATGTCTGCGCCTCCTCGCGCGAGAATCTCGAGACCATAGTTGCCGCCCTGCATGCCGCCTACCCTCGACTAGTGCCCAACATGCCTACCAGCGAAGACTTGGACGCCGCCATCAATGCCGCGATTGGCGACTACGAGGTCCAGCAAGATCTGAGCTACGGGTACGACAAGAAACAAGGCGGCAAGAGTCCCTCGCAAGGGAACGATCTGGCCCCTGCCATCCTCGCGCGGAAAATCGAGTATTTTAGCATTTCCGTTCCAACCTCTGCCATCATCACCACCCTCCACTCCCTATTTGGCAACAGCGCCCCAGAGGCAGCCCGCCTCTACCACCAACTTGTCAACACCCGGCGAGTGCAGGCCGCCTTCCACGTCACCCTGATCCACCGGGCCTCCAAGAAAGATCAGGGCGATATCTGGGACCGCTATGCAAAGCAGTACATCGACGTGCTCACGAAGAACCCGACCGAAGACGCAGTGAAGAGCCCGCCCATTCTAGGCGCCGCGCGCGTGCGACTGGAGCGGCTGATCTGGGACAAGCGCATCATGGCATTTGTTGTGCGGATCCTCCCAAGCACAGAGGACTCGAGCGACGAATCGTCTTTCCCCTGCGCGAACGCGATTCCGCATATCACGGTGGGCACGGCGTCGCCGGACGTCAAGCCGAAGGAGAGCAATGATCTCCTACAGCGGTGGCACGAAGTCGGGTCTGGTGGGGAGACGGGGATTTTCGAGGCCGAAGTGCCTGGAGTGAAGACGGTTGAGGGGGCAGTGAAGGTGGTGATGATGCGCGGGAAGTATTGAAAGATGCATGGACGGAGTTTAGCCATTAGGCTTGGGTCGGTGATATTGACTTGACAGGATAAGTATAGGTATATGGGCACTGCATCTCTATCGATACACTGCTGTTGATGTTGCTTGGTTAAGACTTCTTTCGAGAGGTGTGTACTAGGATGATCCATAAGTCAAAAGAACATCATGCATAGTATTTGCACTGAGCTTCATGATTCAAAGTAATTACGAACTGTAGGAACAAAGAAGATAAACTTGGACCTAATCTATCCCGCCTGGCAATACTCCACTCCATACATGTACATTCATCATCAGAAGAGAGGATAGAACAAAGGAAAGGGTGAAAAAATCGATTGCAGAATGCCACAATGCAACGTATAGCCCACAAGAGGAAAATGTAACACCAAACGCTGTGCAGGTTTATGGCCATTAACCACTGATCCAAGCGGACACACGGGATGCACCAAAACGACCCATGTACTGAAGGCTGGTCGAGCCCATGGGAAAGTAGGAAACTAGGTACCAAACCAGGGCGCAGAGCTGGAGGATCGATGAGATGAGGGTAAGGAAGAGATCTTGGAGCTGTGGGAGATCATGTCAGCAGGATTTTCGAAGTTCAAGAAAAGAAATAACAAGGCTCAATAGCGGGCATCAGGAGAACGCGATATAAGGGAGCCATGGGATGTGTTTGGGACAGAAGACAAGGGCCCGTTGGGCGACGGAGCTATGGTGTTCCTGGGAGGCAGGGAAGTCTTTGCAATCTGCACTCAAGATGGAGAGGAACGCTCCGCCATTTCGTGACGCAGAATCCTGATATGGTTGCACGGGAGCCGGTGAGGACGGATAGAGGTGATATCGTCCGAATTGGTGACCCTTTCCCTAGTTCTGTCCCTGCCTATGAGCAACCAGCGTGACAGACAAGGTCACGTCGCACTGCAAGACAGATCGCGGGCAATGCAATATCCCCTCCCCACCCTCCTCTTCCCGAAACTGGTGTCCAACCACGGTACCAGTACTGTGGGACGAGACATAGACACGGGAGGGGTGGGTGAGTTTGGATGGCGCAGGCAAAGACGATCAAGATGATCGACGTTGCAAACTCAAAGCGCCCCCAAAGCCACAAAAAAAAAAAAAAAAAAACCAAGGGAAAATAAATGACCAAAAGGAAACTGAGAAAAGCACACATACCCCGATGGCAAAGTATAGTGTAAGTGCGATCGACCCGAAATAGGCCGCCGTAAAGGGTAGCCGTGATCCCGAGACCAAGTGCTTAGCGTAGGACCAGGGTCCCATGAGAACAGCCCATGATAACAAAAACAGGACTGAGCCAACAGACCACCTTCAAACAAAGGAAAAATAACATTAGCAATCTGAACGATGGGATATCTAGGACAAGATCTTGCGTGGGAAGACGATCTTGGCATGAGGCGTAGACTCCATGGTTCGAGAAATAACGAATAAGACGCGTCGGCTAGGACCACGCGAACTTGCACATGGCCCGAGCGACAGCCTGCTCATGACCAGGATCATGCTTGCGGGATTTGGAGGGCGGAGCATAGCAGAGCCCGAGACAAGATGAAGAATGAATGATATGGATGATAAGATATGGGGAGGGGGGAACGCGGAGGGAGGGGTAAAAAGAGGGCTAAAGAGGAGAGAAAGAGGGCAGGGTGGTGAAGCTAGTGCTGCATGCAGAGATGAAGCAGAGTAGTGCTCCTTGGGGGTAAGAACCACTTACAGGATGGCGAATTTACGGGGCTTGAGCGAAAGGGCTGGAAACAGGAAGAAGCAGATCAGGAAGCAGACGGCAGCGCCCAGATTACAGGCGCCGAAAATGAGCATTCGATCCCACCGACTTACTAGAAGGAGAACTTCGTTAGCGTCTGTCTAGGATCTTCTCCTGTCGGATCTCAACCAGATAGACAAGCATGATAGCATGAGACCCCTTCCCGGCGCAGGAACTACAGAGCGAGCACCACTGGACGGGATTATTGCGGGATGATGAGGTCATGGGATGAAGGAAGATATAGAGAAATATAGTTGAACAGTCATAGACAGAGCCGAAGAAGGAAAGGGAAAACAAAACAGTCAAAAGTCGAACTAGAACTTACAAGCAAAGAAGCCTTCTTCCTCCTCCCGTCGCGAGGCAGCAGGTAATGGGGCACCAGGTGCTTCATTATGAGTAGGCAACTGAACATAGCCTCCTTGACCGAAGGGATTCAACGATTGCAATCGCGACAAGAACGGGGTCTCCGAGGAAGCATTGGTACGGACGGGAAAATCCGGGTCTCTACGCGACCAGCCCAGGGAGTTGACGGAGTCTCGGAAGGAGTTATTTGCCATGGTGGATTCGATCAAGGAATGTCGGGTCGGCCTCTAGATCGCACACTGGGGTTCCAATTGAATGGGGAAGAGTCGAAGAAGCGGATAGCGCGGATTAGCGTGCACGGCCACTGATTTCTGCAGGCTCAGGCTTGATGGTCCCCAGAAACGAGGAGATTCAGAATGCCAGTTGAAAGCTCAAGGCTCAGTCCCGGCAAAACGTCTGCAGGCACTATGCACGATGGAGTGCAGATGATCTGCGGCGGATGATGATAGTGATAGGCGAGGATTGGCTGGAGGCGAGGACTCGATCGAACGAAGGAGCAGATGACGCCTGTACCGAAGAAGGATTTGATTTCTCAGGTAACTTGGTGACCGTCTGACTTTTGGCTCGTGCAAAGCCCGAGAGCTCGTCCTGAGCGTAGACGCTATGGAAGAAGGCTGAGGTCGAGTCGGACTAGCCTCGAGGCGGAAATCTCCAGCTACGATTGGCGGAATGACGAGCAGATGTTGAGAATGCGCAAGCCGATCGAAAACCTTCTTTGTGAACGATCCACCCGATCAGCCCCAGTGGATTCCTTTGCCGGTTGCCTTCTGGGATCGAATGCGTCGATATGGCGCCGGGAGACTGGGATCTTCAGCGCTACTGGGAGGGGACGCGTCCTGGACCAAGCGGGGGTTTCGTCAGGTCGGGGAGCTTCCGGAGGTCGGAGCTGGCGATGCGGCACCAGCGGGAGGGAACCAGGGCGTACAAAGTCCAGCGGGAAAGGGGGGGGGGGGTGAGAGCGGACGCGTCGGAGTTGCCAGGTGCCGGAGGGAGGGACGTTGAACCTTCCGAGCAGGAGGATCCGGACAAGGGAAGGGGAAGGCGATCGCAGCAGGTGCAAGCTGATTGGGTCCGGAAGCGCTGGGGCTATGACCAAAAGGTTTAAACTCGGAGAGGGGGGCCAGGTGTGGAGGAGGGCAAGGGGGGGGGGGATGGAAGAAGGTGTGGTGATGGTGTTTGGGAGAAGTGCGGATGACGAGATGGCGTGGAGCTACCGATGCGACCAGCTCGGATCGGCCTGCAATGGGCAGCTGTCAGATGACGCGCCAGTCGGACCGAGCCTGCATTTTCATAGTCGATTTTGATTATGTTTTTATTTTAGTTTTTATTTTTAAATTTTATTTTTAAATTTTATTTTTAAATTCTTTATTATTCCATTATTGCATCCTTCTATTTTCTTGATTATCGATCAGGATTAGCTTTGACAAATCCTTGTTTTGACTATACTCATTTGATCGGGGGCTCCGTTCAAGAGAAATTGTGACGGGGTTGGATTACTTTCTCGTCTCAAGAGAAGCACAGACCATTTTAGGGCCGGAGAAAAAAGACGAGGCTGGCAGATGCATTTATTGGACGCATATGTACAGGGTCTTGGTCGATACACATCTAGAGCAAGAGCGGATACATACATGTCGGTGCATAGAATGATAGGATGAATGAGACATGTTCCATGCCCCAACTCAAATACCGACATGACCTGGAATACGAATACCGTCTGAACTATCACTGGTTGACTCACTGCCGGGGTGAACGAGGCCGATGAGGGCGTCCACGACGGTCATAACGAGGCGCCTGTCGGGTGGGATAGGATCGTGGACTCTTTTCCTCCGGCTGTTGGCCTCGCAAGTTCCACGAGTTAAGGGGTGGACTCAAAAGCGCGGTGCGGGATTCCCTTTCCTAGTCATTCCGTTGCAACTGATCGTTACAGATTTTAGTATATTTAGTAACCATGACTGCTAGTTAGTGGAGACCGATGTGTATAACCCGTTGGTTTTACCTGCGATTTTTGGACAAAAAAGCTCCTATTAACATCCACGTTCAGACATCTAGAATGGGAGAAGAGGTTTGTAAATGTTCATCTTGGCGCGCTATTAACCCTCTGCTGCTCCCCTTCCCCCCCTCCATTTCATCTTTCTGCGAGTCATGTTGATCTTTTGGCTGGTGCGCACCCTGTGGCGATCGAGGGGACTGTGGTGGATCCCTTCTCCCACCCCCTCCCCCGCCTACTCCAGACATCGGGATTGGAGGATCACCCCAGACACTAAGACTCAAATAGACATACTATACAGATACGCCCCCGGGTGAACCGAACGACCCCCACCCCAATATCGTTGTAGGCTGCAGAACCCCATCTGGGACATATCGTTATTCATCCAAGCTTGATCGATAGGATTCATATTATTCATATTATTCATCAAAACTTGTCCCTCCCTTCGCGGCTCACCCTGTGTTTGGCTTGGCGTCCCCAGTGTGGGCTGGACTAAGGATCTGAGTCCAGAGCAATGTTGCATAACGTCCCTTCTCCAGCTGCCGCCACCCGCTACGTGCGACCATGTTGAATTGTCCGATAGCCGAAGAGGGCCTGCCTTCCGGGCTGCGGCGGGCCTTGGGTAACATTTGACCCCTCACTAGCCTCATTTTTCTTATTTTAACTTTCTTGCTTTTTTCTGTTCTGAGTTGCTTCGGACTACATCTGGCAGGAAGGGGGGAAATCATGCTATACTTATAACTCCCCCGGAGTATGTCCGACACGGATGCAAATCGAGGGGGGGGGGGGGGGGGCGGAGGATAATACGCAAATATGAAACGAGCCCACTGGAAATAGTGAATGCCTACGCTGCTGGTCTTGAACCGGGTCATCCGTGCGGCCTGGAAGCTGTCTGCACTCGACGTCATCTTCAGGGCCCTGTGCGCCGGACACGGTATGGTTATACTTTGATCCCAAAGAAGATGGTTTCACGGTGGAGATATGAAGGTGTGGGGATTGAAAGGACAAGTATATAATCCGGGCTCTAATGTTCCCCAACCCTCATGGCCAACTTTGTTCACTGTTCAAGTCGACCCTTGCGTCAACCGTGGATAGTCGGCGATACCCTCCGAACCTTGACGGGACGGGACGTGAAAGGAGATCCACGGCTGTGAGTGCCATTTTCCTCCCTTCGCATGACTTTCCCGCAGCGGAGATCTTCCGGTAGCGCATGCAAGCCAACCCGGGAGGGAGACGGACTACTTGAATCATGTTAGTGTCTAACGGGTTGGGGTCGAGAACAGATAGGGTCAATATCGCTTTATTCTATAGGAAATATACTCCCCTTCCCCCCTTTCTCCTCTCCTGCGCCCCTCCTATGCGTCCTATTTTATCATTTTCTTTTCTACGCTTTTTCTCCGGCATCTGGGTGGCGGAGGAGAGCTTAAGGACATTCCGATAAGAGTTAAAGAACGAAACCAGAGAATACCCGCAGCCCCCACCCCAACCCCTAAAGGATCCTTCGGGGTGTGGCTCAGCCTAGTAATCGGAAACTAGTCACTGTCTCCAACCGGTTTCTGCACTGTGCCGCATGAAAAAAGTCTTGCCAACACAGCAGCTGGATTGGCTACTCATATTAGACACATTCCAAGCCCCCCATCTTGCACGCCGCCACATTCCAGAGATCAGTCTCGTCACTTTCCCAAACAGGTCCTAGTGACAATGGATGAAGAGAATTATAGGAGATGCGCGAGTGAGTGTATGTGAGATGTGAAGAAGAATCTCTGGTAGGCCAAGTATCAAACAACCGTCAAAAATAATCCAGAATGAATATTAGACGGTCTCATATATAGCTATGGAAGTGTAGAGGCGGCCCTCCCAATCGGGGATCGTTCTATCGGCGACAGGGCGGGTTTATACGTCCACTCTGAATCCTCGTTGGAAGATGCTTCGATTACGGAGGCTGCAAGGACAGGATCACGGACCACCTCATAGAGGTCGGCCAGTTAGCCGGAGGGTTCGGTGCGATCCCTCGCTAGGAAGAAGGGCACGGTCCAAGGTCGATCACCGTGATCGCCACCACTCTGCACGACATCGCGAACAGACCCCGCTTGGACGACTCCCCAGGGGAGGACCGACAGCACATTGAGAAGGTTTTGATAGGGCTTGAAGGGCTTGAGGGCCTCAGCCTGAGGGCTTACGGGCTTACGTCCCGACGGCGTCTTGTCTGAATTCCGAGTCTCCCCGCCCTGCAGCATAATATTCTCCGGATGAGATGGACGAGATGGTCGATGGTGTCGCTGCAACTCCGACGAGAGTCAGTCAGATTCGGTTACTTTCTCTGTTTCTCTTCCTACTGTGCTCCCTTGCCCTTCCCTTCCCTTGAGCCTGTCGATCTCCACCGTCTTCGGTGGGGAGCCGTCGGGCCCGTTACTCCACTACTGCTTTTGTAGTTTAGTGCCTTCGGTACGGGTACATCTTCTGCATGCCTCTCGACGATCAGCTTTCCCTTCGTCCACATGGGCTTCATTGGAGGGCTTTGGTTTCCTCTCTACCATGGACCCTTAGCCCCCCCCCCCCCCCCCCTCTCTCCTTCTTCCTCCTCCTCCTCCTTGGGCGATGGTAAACCTTGGAACGCTCGGAGACATGCACGCCGCTCGATCGATTACATCTAGGGCTTGATTGCCGAGTCAAGCCAAGTGAATATGTGGCGGACACCACCATATACTTTTTTTCTGCTTTTTTTTTTCTTTTTGATTATTGGTTCCCTTTTGATCTCTCCTCATGAAGAAGAACAAAGAGGTCGCTGGTATGCTCTGGTATGCCTGTAACCCTCGGGAGCCATCTGATACATTCCTGTCGACCTATGCATCCACGCTCTCTGAGTCATGACCACGGCCCAGGTGACAAACAGACAGCAGAGGTACCATCTTGGGATAGGCGCCGTTTACTATATCGGGCTGTATCACCCTTCCCTCCTTCGTTCCCGTTGCTGCTTTTTATCTTGTTGTCACCTTGGTGAGTTTCTCCGAAGCCAAAAAAAAAAAAAAAAAAAAAAGGGAAGATAGCGGATGGGTTAGCTTGTTGACCGTTGTGGAAGAAGGGAGTGTGATACTGGCTAGTCCGAGTCAGCCAGAAGCTTGAAGAATACCGCGTGCCTATTATGATTATGATTATGATTATATGGATCCATAGGATCTGACACTGATCCTTATCGCTGGTGACGAAGTGTTTTTGACTTTTCCTTTCCTTTTTCGATAACCACGTTGCATATGATGACGATGACTTGTTCCCTCGTTCAGTGAGATTTATTGATTTATTTTATTCTAGCTTCTCCGTTCCCTAATACGTAGAGCTCTTAGTGACCCCCACTTGATGGCCGTCTTTTCTTCATACTCGATTCGAAGGGCACGCGTCCCTTAGAGTAGCAGCCCTTAATACATAGCTATTATTACTTCCATCTCTTTAGGGCTTGGTGCCTGGTGCTCGGCTGAGTTGCCACGCAACATCTTTTTTTTTCTGTTATTTCTTTGGTATTCGCGATATCCTCCTGCCTAGTCGAGACCCCTTCGCCGTCTTTATGCACCCCTCTTCTCGGCCATCTCCATACTGGAGCTCCCTCGACCCTTTTGTAGATGACGAGGATAGTTCTAAAAAGGAAGCAGGAAAGCCCGAGTTCAGTATTCAAATGCTAACCCTGAAAATAACAACCACAGATTCAGCAGGTGAAATCGAATAAATCAAATAGTAAAAAAGCCCGAAAGGAGAGAAAAATAATCATAATAAGAATAAAAATTAAAATAAAAAACCATCCAATACTAATGACAAAACTTCCCCCCCCCTCCGCTCCAACCCACCCACACCTTCTGATCCAAGTAGAAGTAAAACCGGAAAACAAGAAATTTAGTATGTCCGATGCCGAAGCCCGGCAAGCCTCAATGATTCCCACCGATCGACGGGGCTGCATGACCGATGTTGTAATATATCAAATGAGAGGTGCAGGAGGACGGGGGAGTTCTTAAAGTCTCCATCGTCCTCATTTTCCTGCAAGTGCTTTTCCCTCCTGCACCGACTGCTGTGTTGTCACTTCATCACTGGTT
This sequence comes from Penicillium macrosclerotiorum, assembly GCF_028827735.1. Classification (NCBI taxonomy): domain Eukaryota; kingdom Fungi; phylum Ascomycota; class Eurotiomycetes; order Eurotiales; family Aspergillaceae; genus Penicillium; species Penicillium macrosclerotiorum. The sequence goes on along the minus strand of NW_026643083.1, from coordinate 3,399,381 downwards.
TCTCTCATCCCTCGCCCAACGGCCCCTCTTCAGCCGCGCCCCATGATTCGCACGCCTTGTCTAGTGGATCTTCTAGGCTGTCTTCCGTGAGATCATTCATCGATCTCTCTCGCCCTTACCCAGCTCTGTCCATTGCCCTCTCAGGTATGTTGGAGGCTTTGCCCTAGTGGCCTGGTGGTCCCTGTTATGCCCAGTTGCCCTACTCTCTCTTGCTCTCTCCTGCCCCCTTCCCCATTCCCTCCCCGGTTCCTGCATGGAGCCTTGCTGCCTACGTGAGGTACCCGCCACGTGCTGGGGCTCTGCGGTTGTTGACGTGGCGATGGGGGTGAATGCATTTGCATCGCGATCGCGATCGTGTTAATCTCCGATCCGGTTGGTGGATGGTTTGGTGGTTGTGAGTCGTGAGGCCTTTCTGGTCATTGGGGTTTCTCTTGGGAGGGGGAATTTTGGGGGAAGGAAAATGCTGTTGATACCCACTACCCACTACTCACAACACAAAACTACGAAGAACCTCGTGTCTAACATGTCATAGTTCACAGACCACGTCCAGCAGACTCTCTGCTCGGACCCTTGTCTTCTCTCCGAGTCCGAGTCCTGTTGGTGGACGGGAAACAAGGTGACCCCCGACTGGATTGGTAAGTTGCTGTTCTATACTTCCGGGAGTTTGGGGTCCTTTTTGGTTCCCTGCGCACCGTGCCCTCCTCCTATACCCTATCAGAAGCGAGCGAGCCAGCGGCAGAAAAAGCAGAGCAAAGCAGCAAAAAAGCAAAGAAGCGAGTGCGATTACGTGGGCGGCTTCGTATTGCATTGCAAAGCAAACGGAGGGGCCTGAAACACGGACATTTTGGAGCGAGGCGCAGGCGGACAGCCTGGCGGGCATCTCGGGGCCCAGGCGCACCTCTCCACACAACCAGCATCGTTCGGTCTCGAGCTGCATTCCTTCCAGACGTGAAGGAGAAGTGGCTAGACCCGGAGCATTGCGCTCGATCGCTCCAGATTGTTGTGTTGCATGTGTCTATCGGCGACGTTTGTCCGACCGAGTTTCATCCTAAGTATAGACGAGACAAGAGCGCTCTCGGCTATGCTTAGCATGCGACTTAGTATACATCGTCTTCTGGACACTCGACTGGACGGAACCTCTCATCGATCGCCACCGCTCACCGCCCGCACTCCACCGCTTCTTCTTTCCCCCCGCCTCTCCACTCTTTTTCACTCTGTAACTCGGAAACGGAGAGCGGAAGGACTTGGACTTGATCCTGGACTTGTATCTGCTTCTGCTTCTGCTGCGTCACAGCTCTTGCTCCCACTGCTGGTGCGGCTGCCTCTGCTGTGATTGCTGCTGGTACTCCGCCTTGCTCCTTTGGGTCAACCGCGCTTATCTGTTTCCGCCCTTCCCCCTCTCTTCTCTCTTTTGACTCAATCCTCCCCACTTGACCTCCCCCCCTTGGGCTGCATCTTCCACCCGTCTTTCAGGGTCTCGGATTGCTAACAATTGGAGAGTTGATCTTTGCTTCTATAGTGTGGCTCCTTTTCCTTCTTTGCTCTCAAGCGCGATCGCACTCGGCATAGTTGCCGATCCGCTCCTCTCTCCCCCTCCCCGGACAATTGTCCCCCGAATACCGTCCACTCAACTCCCATCGCGAATCGACCGGCTTTCTCCTCTTCACAGTCGACTAGCACACCCTTTTTACGACTATAGACCGCTTGTGACTCATACGCTCGTGCTTTCGAAGGTAATCATGCTCTTCCCCCCGCGTGCATTCCTCCCATCTGTGGCTTCGATCCCCATGTGGCCACATTAGTTGCCTTCTTTCACCCTGTCATCCTGTCGCGCGAAGGCCGGAAAGCCGCGCAACGCACCATCATTTACTGCTTTGGTTCTTCGGCGACAACCTCCTTCCCCGATCCCAGTAATAATATGCTAATGGAATGCTTGCCCAGAGCCGATCTCGCTTATCTCCGTCTTCCACATACCGGTCTGGAGATAATCCTGCATTGACGGCTGCCTGACTTTTGGCTGGTCAATACCACTAGAGAGGGTCAGTAAACTCGACGCGACGACATCTCTCCCATACCTGTTCGCCGATCCCGCGTTGTTTCCACCCTCACAGCTTTTCTCCACTTGAACCGTTGGTGTTGGCCTAAGAAATGGTAGAAGCAAGTCTTTTCATCAAGCACGAGTCTGACGATCGCAGCAATCCATTCATGATGTCTCATTCTGGTTACTCCATGGGTAACCACTTCGGGAACCCCAACGATGGGGTGGACCCCTCCGACTTGACGATGCAGCAGGGTGGCTTCATGCCGTACTCCTTCGGCTCGCAGCAGAACATGTCCTCGAGCTTCAACTTCGGCAACTCGGGGATCGACACCGACGAACTACTGGATCTGGAGATCAGCAGCCATAATAACGGTGTGCAGCGCGGCGATAATATGAATTATCTTCAGGATCAGTCCGGTGGCATCGCCATGAGCCACCAAAGCCAGATGTCCCATCTGTACTCGAATACCCCCGATGGCGCTCCGATGGCTAGTCCGTTTGTTCACAACAGTTTCAACTACGAGCAATTCCGCATGAACCAGCAAAACAGCCATCTGCAGAATGCCAGCTCTTTTGACCAGAATTATATGAACGCCAAGTCTCGCCCGGGCCTGCAAACCATGGACCGGACCTCGTCGGATGCTCGGAGCCCCATGACTCCGAAGACGCCTGCTCTAGGATCCTTGAATCTGGGTACTCCAGAGTCGGGCAGTTTTCCTGGACAGCCCATCCGGACAGGCGGACTGCAGCACCGTCACCAGAAGACCTTGTCGAATCAGTGGGATGGGACTCCTGGCAGCGCTCAGTCCTACGTAGACTCTCCGATCTCTTCCCCCAATCATCACTCACAACAGGTCGGGATTTCGGAGATCCTCAAATCCGGCAAACATGCCTCCCTGCCTGCTAAGGTCGATACGCATCTTCCTGGAAGTGCCCAGGATCTGGAAACCCAAGAAGCCAAGCGTCGCCGACGACGTGCTTCCCACAATCTCGTTGAGCGCCGCCGCCGTGACAATATTAATGAGCGCATTCAGGATCTCTCCCATCTGGTACCACAGCACCGACTGGAAGATGATAAAGTACGCAAGCAGCTCGTCAACAACACTGCTCTCTCGATGGCTGGCGCCGGCCCTAACGCCGCCACTTCTTTGCTCGCTGGCGGCAATGGGCGCCGAGCTACCCCGGGTAACATCACCATGGGTCTGCCAATCGAGGAGAAGGAGAAAGGCCCCAATAAGGGCGACATCCTGAATGGTGCTGTGAGCTGGATGCGCGATCTTATGTGGGCTCTGCATGTCAAGTATCAACAAGAAGCGGAGCTTGCTGAAATGATCAGCAGCCTAGGCGGTAATTGGCCTTTTGAGCCAACCGAAGAAGAGAAGCGCATGCGCAGCGAAATCCTCGAGGCCTTGGAGAAGAACGACCCTAGCTCTTTCTGCTACTCTCGGGGTCCCGGAAGTGGCCTTCGCGTACCGAAGCATACCAACCTGGCTGGTGACCCCGTCCAAGGCGGAAGTGATGGCCTGACACCGCCAAACTTGAGCCCGTCTTTCCACAGTAGTGCCAGCAGCGCCAATGGTACCGGGCAGCCCCAATATTGGAACAGCGCTGGGCATGCCGCGATGAGCTTCAAGGAAGAGGACGAGTACGGCATGGAGATGAATTAGGCTTTGGCTACATTATGAGTTGACTTGTTGCATACTCGGCGTCTAATGGGGGGACCTATTACGCGGCGTACCTGGAATGGGAGAGTGTGCCTGTCTGGCTTTCTTTGAAAGGGGGGATTGTCCTTCATTTACTTTGCATTGATCTCATCTTGATTTGCGTTTGATCGTTGTCGTGTCATGTTGTTCTGTTCGTTTTCTGCTTCTCTATGAATCAAGTTCTCTTCTCGACATTTCACCTGAAGTGTTGACGACCCTTGATTCCGATTCGCCCCTTTTTGATGATTGCTTTTATGGGTCTCTAGTCTTTTTTTTTATCTCGGATCTGATCTTGATTTTCTGCTTTTTATTCCTTATTCTTTTTATTCTCTCGATACCCTGTTTTCCTTTCTTCTGTTTTCGTCAACTACACATTGTTTTTCTACAGATGCAAATTTTGGTCCATGCTATGCAATCTGCCCTTTAATCTCAGATCTTGATTTTTCCTGTTTTGTCTTCTGTTGTGGTTTTTCTACTCTTGCCATCTCTCTTGAATCTCTTCATTCAAAGTCGGGGTATACCAGCGCATTTGATATCACCTCGATGTGTCTGGTGGCGTCTGCTATTGTTTTTCTACCTTAATCTTGCCCCCTTATTCCCTCATATTTGTGACGCACTCAATATGTCAGCTTTTTTGGTTGGTTCTCTATTTGGAAGTGCAGATAACAATCAATTGACATTACAATCTTCCTATGATCCTCAATTTTGATTAGCTGGACCCTTTCAAAGGGTATATATAGTGCAATCCAGGCCTGTTTTCCTTGATGACTATGGTCTTGTGTTCCATGTTTTATGCACTGTCATGGCATCTGTATCTCTCACTTCCCTTTTTGGCTTCCTCTTCCCTTTGTCTGTCATTTCGCCCCTCTTCAAAGGAGTTGGTGTAATGAACTGGCTCAAAATTCAGTCGACAAGACAATATTCGCTTGAAAACCGAACCTCCTCGGTACTAGACGACCTCGGCGAACCAATCTCAACTTGACCACTTTTCTTACTCCCCTCCTCCTTCTCCTTTCTCGACTTCAACCCGGAGATGATATCAACATCATACGGCTCCCGGATCTTCAGAATTGTTGACTCCGATGACTCCACATCGCCCAGCGTCAACCGGTCCAAGCACTCGATATCGAGATGCGCCAGAATCTCCTCTGGCGAGCACGTCGTCACAGAGCTACCGTGGCCCTTCGGCGCGCCCAGTACCGAGGCCAGCAAGAAGGCGGACCCGTACCGGCGACCCAGCTGCTGCAGCGCCAGAATGCATTGCACAAGCCTGCGGAAGCTGACTCGGCCAACGTTCGTATCGTGAGAAAACATGTCCTGGATATGGATGATGCCGGCGCGCAGGATCATGGCGACGCTGGTGGTGGGAAGGTAGTAGATCAAGTGCTTGTGGTAGAGGTCCTGCAGGATGGCGGTGACATCAACAGCGGCACGGAGGACCGGGCAACCACCCGGGCCGTCGGAGAGCGGCTGACGCGGGCTGTATTGCTCGGAGAGGAAGTCAAGCTGGCGGTGGAGGGTGCTGTAGATCTCGAGGGAGACCATTTTCAGCCAGGCGCAGTGCGAGTGGAAGATGAGGTCGGCATTGGTGGGTGGGAGGAAGGAGTTCGGAGAGAATGCGATATTGGAGGGTAGATCCTGGACCCAGTCATCAACTTCGAGTTTGGTGAGCCAGAGGCTTGCACGGCGGGGTTTGCCTGCAACGGGGGCGTGCAGGGGACGGCAGCCCCAGGAGAAAAGGTTGTCTTTGATGCAGCGGCAGAGCTTGATCTTTTCGACGAAGATAAGAGCGAGGCTTCGTTCGTAGGACCCATAACAGTGGGCGGCGTATTCCTCGTGCACGATGGCTAAGTCGTTGACTGTGAGGGTTGGAATTGGCAGCCAGACCTCGTCCTTGATGACTGGTGGCTGTTGCAAGCCGAGAGCGATCAACCGATCCCGGGTGAAAATGCTCCACCACAGGAGGTTGCGAAATTTCGGATGTGGAACATCTGGTTGGGCGTAGTCAAGATGAAGCCCAATTTTGCACGCCAGAGAGATGCAGACGGTGATCCAATGACGGCCATCCTTGTGTCTGTCGGGGTTTTCGTACCAATAAGTCATCAGGAGGAGAGCTTGGATGATGACCATCTTGTCGTCTTCAGCCTCAAAGTCATACAGAAGCTAAAATCATATCAGAGATATATCCTGATTGTTTTATGCGTTTTCTGGAAAATGATAAATACAAGGTATCTCTTACCCGAACCCGTTGAAACAGCGTCCCCAGTGCGTGTCGACGAGACAAATAGCCTGCTGCATAGAGATATTTCAAGTCGACGAAAATTGCGCCAGCAAACATGACAGCCTGGTAGAGCAGCAGACTGACCTGTTGCGTCTTCGGACGGCCATGTTTGAAAATTGGTGAGAAGAGGTCAAGGTCTAGAAAGGGGATGTGGGGATGGATATGGCGGATGTATGCCCGGAAGATCTCATGGGCAAATCCCAATTCAGGAAGATCCAATGCACCTTTCCTAATCAAGAAGTCTAGATCTTCTCTCTGTAGATTAGAGGGTTGATTCAGGTATGGCGGCAGTAAATGGTTGTAGGGAGGGAGGGTCCACGTCGGGCCCAGCAGCCGATGTACTTCGGCTAGTAGGTTGTCCATGGGGAAAGTGGAGAGAACCCCCGGCTTGCGGACCATGCCCCGTGGGGAACGCCGTGCCAGAACCGTCCGGTCTTTCATGGTGTCTCTTGTCTTGTGATAGTTGTCGGGGGCGAGTGTTGGGGAGCCTTGCAGATCCTAGATGTTGTCGGCTGTAGGCGAACGGCCCTCGGCGCTTTCGGCGTATTCGGCGTTGAGTGCGGGGTGGTACGAATCCATTCCTGTGTTAAGAGCGCTTTGATATTTATCTTTGGAATCTTGATGGTCTTTGTGGATATATTTGTAGCTACTGGTCAGCTCTATAGTTCCTCAAATCTTCAGTTGTCAATGTGATCTTTGGCTGTGGTGGAATTAACGTGGTCCATTAAACTGTACGCCGTAAAATAGGCGGCATTTTCCTCCGAATGTTCGGTTCCCGCAAAATTTCAAACATCAAATGGACGTTGAGAAACTGAGAAAAAAATACAATATATTTTATTTACTTTATTGGAAGCATCGACAGAAGGGATTGTCGGAAGGAAACAAGGGTGCGGAGCTAGTTGATATTTTCTTGTCGTAAATGCCACGGAAAGAGCCAAAGGCGCGAAGAGACAGAAGAAGTATTGATAAAAGAGATCAAAATTCCCCAACTGTGTAAATAAATTTCAGGTTGATTTATATGAAACAGCAACGTCATCACCAATGCCACAATTCCTGGAGATGTACGACTCAATCCCAAAAAGTCGAACGAAGCCTTGATGATTTTGAACAGGTCCAGATACTTGTTCATTTTCCAACAAAGGTTGACCTTCCATCTTACCAAGGATCTTGTGAGTTTATAATCGTGCTTTCTGGCATTTTGGGGATCTTCAGGACCTTCGAGCCTATTATCCCTACAGTTGCACTCAACCCTGATCAGAATGAAACCATGCGAGAATGCATGGGCACCGCTCGTGATATTGAAAATAATCTCTCGGACCGCTTATGGGAGACTGGTTATGAGCTAATTATCGCAACCCGATGGCCGTGTAGCGTAGAGATGCACATAACTAATGCATGTCAGCACAATCCACGAAGGGGCTAGCCTCCTTCGTAGTGGTAGAGTAAATGCGGGAGCAATGCGGACTCGGCCAGCACCGAACTCCTTGAGTGCTGTAAAATCTTTGGTACTCAATTCAGCTTCTATGATGGTGTACAGGCTGCATAATCTCTTTGTCTTAACCCCGAGATCAGTTGGTGGCCTAAATTAAATTCGTTTTTACACTAATAACTCACCATTCCAGAAATTGACCGATAGATCTAAGCCACAGAGCATTCACTTTGTGAAATACGTTCGTCCATGTCCAAGATGAGTCAAAGCCCTCAAAAATTTGAAGAATTACAGTGAGTCACTGTAAACTAATATACGATAATGATTCAATTGGTTGAGGCCGGGAATCCTTGGGGCTGAAAGCCCGGGGGCGCTGTACGCCCGAGGCCGAGATAACTAACTAGTAGGGGCCAAGATTCGTCACAAGATTTGTCATGCCGGCGAGCCCTGGAACCATAATGAAACAATCTCGGCATTGGCAACCCAGACGAGGCGAAAGAGTTAAACAAACATATATAACCGATATCCTTCAGTGTAGCTTTACTGGTCCATTCAGAACCAAAATCATATACTGTCGAAACCTTCATTCTGGATAAGTCTCACAATGTCAAACCTAATTGTGGTTGTCGGCCTCACTGGCAAACAGGTAAGGTAGCTTGTCAAATCTATATCAGACATCGCTGAGACTAGTTCAGGGTGGATCTGTGGCAAATGTTTTCCTCAATGAAAACGGTTGGAGAGTCCGAGGGATTACCAGGGATGCGTCCAAGGCAACTGATTGGCAGGCCAAAGGAGTCGAGGTTGTCGAAGCTAACCTTGATGACAAGGCATCCCTGGTGAAAGCATTTGAAGGCGCATATGCCATCTTTGGGACGACTGATTTCTGGGGGCCAGTGTTCAATCCTGCCACAAGGCTCAAGCTTGCAGAAGGTCAGCAGATCAACGAGTATGCTTTCCACTACGAGCAGCAACAGGCTATAAATATCGCAGAAGCGGCCGCTGAAACGGCCGGACTCCAGAGGTTTATCTCTAGCGCACTCTGCAATGCAAAACACTGGACACAAGGAAGGCTGCCGCATGTCTACCACTTTGATAGCAAGGCTTTGGCTGTAGAGCATATCAAAGCAAACCTGCCTGATTTGGCAGCCAAAATGTCTGTGGTTCAGATAGGCTCATACATGACAAATTGGGGAACTGGTATCATTCCTAGGAAGGTAAGCGGACTCTTGTGACTACAATAGGTCTTATTTGGTATTGACTACTGTGTAATATAGCAACCGGATGGCACATGGCGCCTGGCCATGGTTGGCAAGGGGGACACGCCTATTCCTCAGCTGCTGGCCGGTCAGGATACAGGATTCTTGGTCCGCGCGCTTCTGCAAGTTGCTCCAGGAAAGAATCTGTTAGGCACTTGTAAGATGCTCACCTGGAAAGAATATTTGAAAGTCTGGTGCGAGACCCAGCAAGTGCCGTACGGGGGATATGATGAGCTCTCCATTGAGCAGTTCGTCAAGTTCATGCCTGTTGAGCCAGTCATCGCCCTCGAATTTGCAGAGATGTTTGCTCTTGCGGATAATCCCGGCTACGATGGAGGGGATCCTTCCATTGTTCTACCAGAAGATGTAAGTCTTGCATTCTTTGAACTTTACGGGCCTTTAGGCTTTTACTGATTGCTACACAGCTGGGAGTTCCATGTCCGACGACATCCTGGGAAACCTGGTGCAGGCAGACCGATTTCTCACATATTGTGAAGCAAAAATAGGCTCATAGATGAAAGTTCTCCCTTCTTGAGGCAGTGATTGACGCAATTGAGTTTGAGATTTATTATTAAGATGTGTTTATTTACCAGACAAGCGAATGCTCCATCGAAATCTCGTAAAAAGCCTTGACAAGATCATCTTGACTAAGTTCATTACAGTATCAAGCATTAAAATCACGTAGTCCATACACGGTCTAGCAATGCCTCGAAGACTCAGTACAGTGACAATGTTCATGATCCAGGGTTTCCACTATCCAAAAAGCCCACTTCGACTAACCATACAAAACAAAAAGATAGAAAAAAAAAAAGCAATGCTCCAATCACCACGATAAATGCTCCGATAGGCTCATTTTCTTTCATGGATATAGTCCCTTTTTACTAGCAATTATAAAGCTAGGTTGAACTTGTTCCAGAACTCCGGCCCGCTACCAAGTCGAATATATTAGATCCAGGGTAGTTATACAATGACAATAGCCTGAGACTGTCAATCAAGATGAGTACCACATCTGTCCACCAATTGGGCTAAGTATGGCACTCTGACCCTTGATCTTATCTCTTACAGTGCCCGTGAGATTTTCGGAGCGGAGATCCTACGCGATCTCTCGGCATTTTTGTACAAATTGGTTGGATTCAATAACACTATTATCTGGCCATAATTCTCGACTACTATGTTGGAGATGAGTTTAACCTCCAAAGGCCCTGTACATCTGCTCAATGTCTTCACCCATTTGGAATTCTAAGTTTTCGATCTGGGCACGGTAAAAGTCTTCATCGCCTCCTTCGGCTGCCACCATCGCTGATGGGACATCTTCAAGGTACTCCTGCTTTGACATGGCGACTATCCCGCTCAGTTAGTAAAGTTTTAGCAGAATGAGAGAATGAGAATGATCAAATCTTACCATGGGCACTGACTGCAGCACGCTTGGCGCTCCACATAGCATGGTAGGCATTTGTGCTGCCATCATTGTTGGCATCACCAACAACATACAGCCCGCCGATACTAGATTCCATATTGCTTTTCACTTTCACTGATTTACCATCCATTTCAAGTCGCAGCTGCTTATGCAGACTGGATGTCTGAGCGGTACCGACATGGATAATGATTCCATTTGTGACCAAAGGGTTAGGAGCACCACCATTCAGGTGGACTCGGTATTCGTCATCTTTAGGCTCCATGTTGGTCGAAGTACGCTCCACCTTTATGATGTCATTCTCACGGATAGGGATTTTGTAGGTATTCTTAATGGTTTTTTCCCACCCAGGCCATCGTGCTTCCGCAGCATCTTTGTCTTCTTTGGTGAGCACGCCTCCGGTCACGATAGTAATGTCGGTTGTCAGCTTTCTCATATTGAGAGCAGACCCAATAGCACTGGCAAGATTGCCATAAACAACCATTTTTCGGTTCTTGTAGTCGTGGCCATCGCACCAGGGGCACCAAAACATGCCTCTGCCAAAAGCCTCTGCGAAGCCTGGCTTATCTGGTAGAACATCCTTGATGCCAGTGGCGAGGATAACCCGTTTAGCGGTAACCTTTCCACCTTTGTCGTCATAGACACGAAATCCCTTCTCCAGTGGAATGATCCCTGTGACTTTTGTTTTGCGCGTAGCCCAGAAGGAGTAGTCTGGGTACAATTCATCGATCTGCTTCCGAACAGCTGTTCTGAACTTTAGGGGTACCTGGCCTATGGAATGTATGAGTCTTGAACGTATATTCACATCAGAGGAGTAGTCTCACCATCTTGGCCAAGAACATCATGCATATACCGAGTCTGCTCATTCCGATATTCTTGTGAATCGTACAAGAGGGATGTGCGAGCTATCCGAGAAAGAGACATTGACGCCGCCAGCCCAGCAGGGCCGCCACCGACGATGACAACATCATAGTCCCATTTTGTGGGATTCCACTCATCTAGGGAGGTGTAGTCTGTGATGTTAAACTCTGCTTCTTCGAAAGAGGCATTCTCACTGAGCGTCGAGACTTCATCTGCGGGTCCTTCCCCAAGAGGTTGTTGGGGAAGAGTCAACGCAGAAGAAAGCGAGGCTGAGAGAAGGCACAGACCCCAAAAAAAGAGCCAATTCGTACCATATTGCAAATGGTACTGGAGACCGACTAGACAATTTGTGTGCTGCAGCTCGATGAGTGAAATTTGACCGAGCGAAACACTTATTTATAATGCAACTCGCAAGTAGATCACATCATGAAAGTTCTGATTCGGCGGCTCCACGCAAATATCTTCCGGGGCCCCTTGTTACACAACCGAGAGTTTGATGTATCATTAGGTCTTCCCTAGCGTTAAGGTAAAACCCACATCATTCATAAGTTGCCGTCATCGCTGCCGAGCTGAACTGGATGTGTGGGCTTGACTGTTGTGATTGGCCGACTGAAGGAACTATGTAGATCTGTGGAGCTCTGCCGATGTATCGGTGAGGATTAGTTCGTCCGCTTCAGCCAGCCCCTCTTCTGTGACTGAATCGTAGAAACTATGTATTTTGCCAGTCCCAATTTGACCTTTCCGAGATCTTTTTAGGCTTTGAAACTCAAGACAAGGCGCCAGATGATTAAATCGATTGCCAAATCCAAACATCTGCGACTAGACGTAGATCTACAACACAGAAGAGCTGTGCAGCGAGACCCGCAGATCCTCAGAACATGCAAAAAAAGCAACTATTACCGAACCCTATAGGCACCAATAGTATTTGCTGAGCATAAGCCACAGTTTTCAGCTAAGCGGATCGCATGCAGGTTCTCCACAGGTTCGTCGGTCTTTGCCACCTCGAGCCTGACCTAGAACTGCTGAATCTCTTCGCAATCAAATTGACAAGTCGAGACGTAGGTAGCAAGGCGACTAATAAACAAAAAATCATATTTCGATTTGTTAACTTCGCGTGGACGATGTCATCGATAATGACAATATTCTAAAGAAACTCAGATACCCCTGAGCTGAAACTTCCACACAGCCTCAAGGAAAGGATAGCGTAGCATAAAATTTTCATTTCATTTCATCGGGGTCATATACATTGCGAATAACATCACAAATGCAAACAAAAAAAAAATCTTTATCATATAGCTCATATCGTCATATATCATGGACTCCAAATGTGGACATCACCAGAGAGCCACCATGCACAAAGCAACCCAATCCCAAGCAGGCCATCGACCCTGATCAATTCAGCCTCATTGCTCGTAGGCTGCTCTTTCGCAACCGTCGAGGTCGCGGCTGTCGCAGTACAGCTAGAACCACACGCAAATCCTGAGGGACAACACCCGCCACCAGCCGTATCGGAACATTTAAACCATCCAGACGCACATTTCCCCGTACGATTCGATGTGCCCGTACTCACGGGTACCACGATCGTTCTACCGTCCGAGGTGAACGTAGTCGAGGACGTCACCGGGCACGAGGTCGTGTCACAGTTTCGACCTGTCTGGCAGCATCCGCCGTTGTAGACTGCAGAGCAGGCGTAGAAGCCAGTTGGACAGACGTATACGCGGCTTGTTGTCGTATGGGTCGAAGTGGTAAGGGTTGTGCCACGGTCTGCCGGTGTGAGGCTCTCTCCGCTTGTGGTGTGTGTGCTTGTATCTGAAGAAGAGATCTTAGTGGAGGAGTGAGACGACGTCGATTGAGTGGTCTGTTGGGAAGTTGAATGCGTGATTGTTGAGATCGTCACCGTCGAGTCGATGGTCACGGTAACTACGGAAATATAGGCACCTGCAGAATGGAGGTAGATTAGTGGCGTATAGCGGACAAGAGAAAGATATCCCTAGGATTCATAAATCAATTTCACTTACAACCACCCTCGACACAATCATATCCAGGGATACAGCATCCACCACCCAACGCCTGAGAGCAAGCTGTATATTCACTCTGGCAAGACCCAATGGTGCCCGAACAGGTCTTCCCCTTGGGACAACATCCAACAGAGCCCAAGCCCGTGTCTTCAACAAGCTCGCAGGTATCGCCGGTGTTACAGCACCGATCAGATCTGTGGATTGACGTACAAGCCGTCATCCCAGTCGGGCACTTGAAATCTCGAGACTGCAGTAGATCGCTCCTGTCACCGATTTTAGGCTCATGTGATGGTCGAAAAGAATAGGATCTTGCAAGGAAAAAGTCCGGCGAGAACTCAGACTGCACTTCTTCGACAGTGGTGTTCTCACCAGCCAGCCCTCTTTCTGGCAGACTTGTCTGCGCTTCACCTCCAAATTGCCAGTACTCAAGAAAGAACTTCTCCCCTTCGTCGTCGCTCATCTTTCGCACGCCCTGGACCGATCTGTCCGCCATCCATGAGGCATTCTGCTCATTGCGACGAAAGACGGAGTCATTGAGAGATGAGAGGTCGCCAGTGGCTTCGATTCGCGTTATAAATCCCCAGGCAAGCCAAAAGAGGCCAAGACAAGGTAAGCGCGGCATTAGAGCAGGAGAGACTACTCTCAACGAGAGGCACTTTAAAATACCAACGACGGCTGCCCTGAAAACATAATCAGCGCAGAACGAGTTGATGTCATACGTCTGAGGTTGGTTTGGTAGAGAAGAGGGTCGTACAGAGGGACACAGAGCTTATGTATTGGTTGGCGGTTGGGTTGGAGATGAGGCTGATACGAGCTCCAAAAAAGAGATAAGCACTTTGATTTGCGCGAGAGAATCAATTTAATGTCCAAACAGAAACACGGAAAGCAACAATAGTTGGATTGAGCAGGGATTCTGAATAGAAGAAACGCGCGACCATGCGAGGGAGATACGGCGGGAGTGCATGCGATGGTAAATGCGAAGGCTGGGTCCCCGACCCCCTGAAACAAACTGCCATTACGGCTTCCAGCATGGAATTTATGTGCAGGACAGAGATCTAGTCGGTCTATTTGGGCCTAGAGATGGCCTAAAATCTTCGAGAATGCTTACAATGAGAGAGGAATGATCGAATCAAACACTAATATCACAATCCGCTACTTTGCAGTCTCCAATCCTAACTACCTCGCGGACCAACTCCATGCTGCAGGGGAAAAAAAAAGCAAAGATAAGTTCGAAACAAGCCATCGAAGGGATGTGGCAGGGTATCGTCAATATGTGACATGAAGGAATGCACGTTGTAAAAGACACTTGGTATAAGAAATACGCCACTGGTATAGACGAGGAAATGCGAAGGGAAAGAGAAAAGGGAATGGCGTATTAAAAGACAAGATCTATCGCCAAAACGAGAATAACACGCAGGCAAGTAAAAACCAGTCAAAAATATTCATCACAGAATCCTAGATTCAGGAAGTTGACGTCAGTCATAGCCGAGCAGAAATCAGCTATGCTTCGCTGGAAGGCTCGGTCGAAGCAGATTCGTCGGGATTGTCGGGATTGTTGGTATCCCTCTTCGCGGGCTCCTGGGACAACGAAGATTCGTCCTTGGGGGAATTGGGGCCATTGTCATCCGAGTCCTTAGAATCTGGCGAGGCATCAACTCCAGCGGCGTCGCCGTCCCCATCGCCATCAGTCTTTTGGTCGGAGGCGGCCAAGGCCGCTTCTGCCTCGGCCTTAGCCATCTCAGCATTACGAACTTGCTGTCGGTCCCAGACTTCTTTGCGAATGCGATCGTCCTTGGCATTACGCAGTCGCTCTGCCTCCTCAACCCCGCCACTCTTCTTTAGCTTGCCTTCTTGGACGAAATTGCCGAGCTCCTTCTGGAAGAGCCCGATACGGCGAGTCTCAAGCTCCTTTTTGCGGGCCTTTTCGGCCCGTTCGATAGCTTCAAGACGGCTCTCATGGTTTGGCTGCAGTGCGCGAACCTCGCCAAGCACGTCGTCCTTGGCCTTCATGGGGTCAACGGTTGGATCGATGCCCAAGGTACGGGAGGTAGCGCGTAGAGAAACGCCGCCATTGGCAGCCTTCTCCATGGCCTGTTCCTTGGTCGCTTGTTCAACAAGAGCGAAAGTCTGCGCAGCTTTCTCGAGATCATCTTGGAGATCGGCCGCGAGGTCCTCTTGCATGGTAAGTTGGTCTCGTTCCTCACAGACAAGCTGCAACTCCTTCTCCCAGATCTTGGTCCAGATGGGCTTCTCGCGACCCAGGAAATCCTGCATCTTTTTGATCTCCTTCATCGCAGTGCTGATATCCCGATTGACGCCTTCCAATTGTCGTGGCAGAGGACGAACGCCGCGCGTGACCACGTCCTTGCGAAGATCTTCAACCAGGTCCTGAAGATCGTCAACGCGTGCAACGAGTCGTTCCGACTCGTCTGCGAGCTCCTTTTTGCCGGTGTTCACACGTGCACGGCCCGCGTCGCCTTCGAATGTCGGAACGGCGACATTTTCCGCGGCAGCCGTGACCTTCCCGGCCTTGGCCCGGACGGCACTCATGGAGCTCGCAATGTCCGAAGAGAAGTTGGAGTAAGTCTGGCGTAGGACAGCAAGGTCACGACGTAGGCTCTGCAGTTCGGCAATCTGGCTCCCGCTTCCAGCAATCGGGGTCTTCACAGGACCAGTGGTGCCTGAAGCCGTGGTTGGAGCTGGCGGGGGAGCAGCAGCCAAGCGAGCCATCTCTTTCGCTGCTTCGAGCTGTCGATCAGAGACTCGTTGAATGGCTGTGCCCTGGCCCACAAGAGCATCCTTCACTCCTTCTACCAACTGGCGGACACCTCCAAAGCTCTCGTCAAAGTGCTTCTTGACTTCATCTAAAGTGTCAACATTCAGCACCAGGACGGATCGGTCTTTCACGTCATTCAAATCCTCGAGCTCATGTCGAATTCCGGAGATAGGGTCCTGTATATAGATCTCCGGAAGATCTGCGCCATTGTTGTGCGTGTTCCAGGCAAATTTCTCAATGAACGCCAATTGAAGTCGCCCTATCGTCAGGTCTGCAATTCCCTCAGGTAGTACATATTTCTTGATTTTACTTTTGTATTGCAAGAAGAGAGTCAATTCTTTTCCTGGAGACGGCTGGTCAATAGGAAATTGGGGAATCGAAGGTGGAGTCGCAATAGCAGCCGACATGAAGCGATCATTCCTCGGGGTTTCAGGGGCTGTCTGGGAGACACTGGCGGTAGTTTTCTCGGGGTCAAAGGCATCATCAAGGGAAGGGCCTTTGGGGGGTTGTGGAAAGGTTGGAGTTGTTGCACTAGCTCTTGGTTCTTCGGGAAGATCCTTCTCTATGGGAGGAGGGGGAGGCTGATCCTTCAGAGGTGACGGTTGGGCACTCTCTTCTTTCTGCACTCCAGACTCCGTCTCGGATGCCTGTTTGCTTTGCTCCTCCTCGACTGCCTGGGGAATGTTTGCAGCTGCGTCCTGAGCTTGACCGCCTTTGGCGGTCTCCTGGAGTCGGTTTGAGGACCGCTGTCTTGTATGGGTGTATGAGCCTCGCAGACGAACCGCGTTGAGCGATTCGCGAACATCTCGCCCCCGATTGGGGATGGGAGAGTTTTGGGAAGGCAGAACCGGCACACCGTTAGTGGACGTGCCGAGGTGTTTTTGGATCTGGTATGCGGAGAAACGACGAGAAGCACGTCGCTCCAACTCACCGCTCCGTTGTAGAGCGCCCAGTGCATCGTCTTGCTTCGGTGGAGGTGGCGGGGCGGGGAAGGCTGGGGGTGTCCCCGACGCCGACACAGGGGCCCGAGGAGTTGAGTCTGTATCCTCAAGCGACGGCTGGGTCAGTACTTGTTGGGCTTCTCGCCGTGATGCATCTCGCTCGGAGTAGCTTGGGCCGCGTCCATCGCCGGCCGATCCAGGTGAGGGGCGCTGTGCGGTCGAGGGTTCCTCCAGCGAGCCATTGCTGTTATACCGTCGGGCCGACCGCTTAGGAGATGTGACTGTGTTCTGGGGCATGGTCGATGCTGCCGCTTCATCGTACAGCTGTCCAATGGTGGACTGGCCACTCGAGAGGCTTCCGGCGCTGGCCTGTCGACCCGGGAGCCCGAGGCGCGCATCCTCCCGTTGTTGCCGCGAACGTAACCGCGCTTGCTTTTTCTTGAGGCCATGGAGTAGATTGATGATAATATCACGGATTTGGGGGAGATATCGGTCGAGGCTTTGCGAGGAGGCATCTTGGCTCAGCGTATCCTCCAGGATTGTGCGTAGAACATCTGGGACGGGACCGAGGTCTGAGGTTTCGACACCGATTGCATTAAAGGCTCGACAGGCCAGGTTGAATTCATAGCCCAGTCGTACGTAGACATCGGACACATCGGTTTCCGAGGCTTGTTTCCGAGACCACTGGGTCAGGGTTTCGAGGAGTTGCTTGGTTGCGACCAAAAGGTGTGTCACGCTTTTTTCGATTTGAGAAATCTGCTTATCAGGCTAAAGAGCGACGGACATCAATAAACGGCATGCGAGCGAGTGAGAGACGAGGGCGAGCCAGGTCCGATTGAAGCTCGGGGCTGATAACGACTCACCACACTTTTGGCGGACTGCGACCGCCCTGACGCGGAGGAGCTGCGACCGGATGTTGAGGCCATGAAGGAGTCTGCCGCGATTCAGAGGAGGAAGTGGAGGAGAGAAAGGAGAGCAAGCCGGGCAAAGGGGTGAGGCCTCACGGCGAGTGCATACGGCGTAGATGCGGTTAAGCGAAGATGGAGTTTGGGAGGGTTGCCAAATTGCCAAGCAAACAGATGACGCCCAGCCACCCTGTCCACCCTCCCGCCAACCACCCAACGTCCACGATCTGCGGTATCGATCGCCCGGCAGAACGGGCGATACGTGTCTCATACGAGGTTTCTATTCCTCCGATCCAGGTGAAATCGACAGCCACCCTCAGTATGAGGTGTATGAATCCACGCTGGTCCACGTATTCTCATGACCATTATGACCGTATCGT
Source organism: Penicillium macrosclerotiorum (assembly GCF_028827735.1). NCBI lineage: Eukaryota > Fungi > Ascomycota > Eurotiomycetes > Eurotiales > Aspergillaceae > Penicillium > Penicillium macrosclerotiorum. The sequence continues at coordinate 3,381,376 of NW_026643083.1, read as the reverse complement.
CACTGGGTCATAAAGCTTCAGGCCGACTATGCTATTGTTCACTTGAATTTACCAGACAAACTTAAACTTAGCGGGCTTTCTGAACCGTCGACTTCTCGTAGAAAGGGTGTACTCGGCGCGTTGGGTGAAGGGAGCATCTATGACGAACTAAGTAGGTTCAACTGTCCTGGTTGGGATAGTTGGGATGGTTCTCAGATTCTCAGTGGTATAGACCGGAGTATTCGTATTCATGCAGCCTGTGCAGGAATGGACTGCGGAGCCTGACATGTGCCTCCCGAGTCGAGGGCACGGACGGGCCGCTTCGACGCTATTTGGTCTGTACCACGCCTCAGCTCGCCCATGGGGTTCTATACCGAGATCTCTCCACCCTGCTCGACCCGGAGGCCCGATACTTTTCGGAAAATTCTATATTCTCGTCCTCGGCTGCTCCCGCCCTCACTGCGGCTCCACTTTGCGGTTTTTGGGTATTTATCCCTTATTGAGTCGTGCCAAGAACCTGCGAACTGTCGCTATGAAGCATTAAGAATATTTTGTGTTCAAGGATGACGCATAAAGCATGAACCAAGAACCATGAAGTAGATATACAGTAGATATACCTCTACTTCATTCTAACTGACAAGACAGGAAACGGATTCGGATTCGTCCCGTCCATTGGATCTGCCCTTACCATCCCCCGTCTTGTATTCTCCGTCACTATCTCATCTCAACACATCTTCGGCCCGGATCGACCAAAGCTTCGCCCTACAATTAGCGCCGTTGGGCGTCACCGGCTCGGAGAGGCCCCCAGGAGGGCCATTCTGCTTGGCTCCGCCCCTCTTAGTGTCCGGGACCCCCAGGCTAAAGAACGCTAGGGGGGCACTTTCGGCCCGTGATTGCTATGGTTGGATTCAAGTCGGGGTGCCTCGAGCTTCCATTAATAGAAGCATCAGTTCTCCCCAATGCTCTGGAGTTCTGTATCGGTATTGGGTGACTATGGGTATCTTGCTAGCGTTTCCAGCAGCCTATGTTGTTTGATTTGACCTTTTTTTAAAAAAACCTTTGTTCTCTAGACGAGCTATATTTTTCTCAAACTTTGGGCTATTTTTTTTTGAACAAAGTCTCCGGGCTTTAGTTTAAATTATTTTCTCTATCGGGAAAGAGTCGCTCCAATGGCCCACGAAGGAAAGAAAGGAGAAGAAAAAAAAAGGAAAAGAAGAAGAAAAAAAGAAAGATGCATGGCGCCAATCATCCAATTCCTCTCTTGGCTCGTTTCAATGCATGCAAAACTCAATGGACATCGCTGAAATCCGCTTCATTGGCCTACATAATTTCTTTTCCCTTTTTCTTGAAACTAGTGTCTGATGCCTCTCCTCCGATCGCCCCGGCGATAAATAAATGCGACCGACATTGAGTATAGACATCGACCCCATTGTGTGTTCGGATAATAAAGCCCCCCACCCGATCCCCCGTCGTGCAAGCATTAGCGGGGTGGGAAGCAATAGTTAATCATTTCAAGTTACATCAGTCATAATAAGCCACGCACATTGTCGAGACAATCGATCATGGATCAGATTGGGTTCCGCAAACCATTGGAAAACAGAAGGACTGATCCTCCTATGTACAGTGTAATATGTAATGTATCTATAGGGAGAGGGGGTCACACCCAATAAATAACACTAGATCTCCCCCCTTGTGAAGCCAAATGCCAAATCCCGTCCCAAATAAAATAGAGAACTGGAGAAAAACAAAAACTGGAGAAAAGATTCGAACATCTTCAATCCCTTATCCTGCCACAAATGCCCATATTAGCTGGGTACTATTTGCAGGGGACCTCTGCGTGGTCCTGATTCCATATAGATCGATAGATCGGCGCGAGTCGAGACCCTGTCACTCTGTCGTCTCGTCCCAGGGTCGCACGGTACCGTACAATTACCACTCTTCATTTCCAACCCCCCCGTGACTTCCACCTTTCCCCAAAACACCTCCACTTCAACCACCTCCCAGCTCTTCTCCATCCCCCTCCTCCCTCCTGCCCCTTCCAAACCCGTCGTGGATCGTGTTCTTGTGGGCCCTTTCCCCCCCCCCTCACCCCTTCCTTATCCTGTTTGTGCAGGCGGTGTGTGTTGTGGTTGTGCCTCATCCTCGCGGCTTTCCGCCGTGCTAAGTTCCACGACGCAAGCCTGCCCTGACTGACGCACACTCGGGTCAATCAATGGCTTCCACTTTGAATTCCGTCCCGGCTGCGAACAGCTCGTCTGGCAATGCGGCCAACAATTCCGCACCGAACTCGAGCAAACCCTCGTTGAGATCCAGCGGCAGCACCAAGGGGGACGGTCGCCGACAGTCTGGTAGCCCAGTCGATGGTGCTCAACGGTATGTGTACCCTCTCTACCTTCCTCCTCGTCCACCCCCTCACCCCTACGACACGTCCCTCATGCCTTCTACTCCATCCTCCCTTCGCATGCCCTCCCAGCCTCGAGAGTGATTGCCACGAACCAGTCCTGGACCCTCCAAGCCTCACTGCGTCTCGCTGGCACCGGGGTACTTGAGCGAGGGGAGAAGTGCACGTGCCCCCGACCTGGGCGAGCTTGAGCGCAGGCGAACTTGGAATTGTGTGCCAATGACGACCAATTGAATCCCTCGGATTTGAGGGCGGCAGTGTCTCTTCCTGTCCTTGCTCCATGATTGTGTGTTGGTAGCACTTCACTAACCCAGACATGGTGATACCACAGACGTACAAACTCCCACAAGGCTTGGACCCAAGGGACCAACCCCATCACGCAACGCGCTGCATACTCTTCCTCGAACGGCAATATGGCTATGCGACAATCTGGCTCTCCCCGACCGGGTCAGAAGGAGTCCAACACAGCTGACTGCCATGCTCACGACCGTCTTGTGTTCTTATTTGCAAGCTTCATTGTAAGACAGCCCAATCACTCACTAGCACCCAAACGAACACCCGCTGGATGGTGACTAACCGGGCCATAACTTCGTTCCAGGGTCTCCAAACGATCATTACGACCAAGGGCGGAGAGAAGTTTACTGGCATCTTTTCTTCCTCGAGTCTAGAGCCGAGCGATTCATCATTTCTCCTCAAGATGGTGCAGCGCACCTCTCAAGAGACCCAGGCGAAACCAAATGGTGTGAGCGATGTATCGAGTCCATACATTGGTGCGGGTCCGGAACACAGCATGGCCTTTGACATTAAGGACATTGCGAATATTGCGGTGCCAAATGTGTCTCCGGCGGAGGTGTCGGTTAAGGAGCCAAATGGTAAGACATGCTTCTAGGTTGAGTTATCGCACGGATTCCGGTTAACATGCTTTGACAGGTGCTTCGGCTGGCTTCAGGACGGATGCTGACATTTCTGGCAATCTGGCAATGCGGGAGCGCACCTTGCAGCGCTGGGAGCCTGCCGAGCACGAGGTTGATATGTCCCTGGAAAGTGCCGCTGGCGATTCGACGAGCTGGGATCAATTTGAGGCGAATGAGCGTCTGTTTGGCGCAAAGACCAATTATGATGAGAACATTTATACTACGCGCATTGACCGTTCGGATCCTACCTACCGCCAAAAGCAAGCGGAAGCCGCGCGTATCGCTCGCGAGATTGAGGGCACAGATGTTGACAACCCCCATATGCGTGAGGAGCGGGGACTGGTGGCGCCCGACACTGGTGACCAGGATGAGGAAGATAAGTATAGTGGTGTCCGCCGCGAGAACAAGGCATTCCCCCCTCTGGTTTCCGGTCAGCCCAACAAATACACGCCCCCGGCTCGTCGCCAAGCTGGAGCCCAGCCTGTTTCCGCTGTGAAAACACCAGCGGCCAGTCCGGTGCCTCCCCAGGTACCGACTAAAGAGGCTACCCCAGCAGAGAAGCAGCAAACTGTAGCATCGACCAAGGCTGTTGTCGAGGCTGATCAGAAAACCGAGTCGAAGACTGACTCAACTAAGGCAGCCGCGGGCACCTCGGCTGCGACCCCCCAGCGATCTGTGCCTGAAAATGCGACAGCAAATGTTGAGACAGAGGTGCTCGACCACTTCCGCCAATTTGCGAATAATGAGAAGCTGAAGATGCAAGAACGCCGCCGGAACCAGGCCTCCTATGACCGGACCATCAAACTAAATGAATTGATGAAGTTTTCGAAGAACTTCAAGCTTTCGACTCCTGTGCCCAAGGACTTGGTGCCGATCCTGGCCAAGGATCCTCATAAACAGGAGGCCATCATCAGCCGAGCCCAGCAGTCCGTGGAGGAGAAGCCTTCACCAAAGGCTGCTGCCCAGACTCCTGAGCAGAAAGCACCCGCTCGTGTGGTTGGACAAAGCGGCGCGGTGCCTCCTGTAGCACCATCCGATCGGCAGAACTTCGCTCGTGGCCGTCAGGGTTATCTTCCGACTGGTCCTCTTGCTGGTGCTGGTGGTCGATTCCCTCAGCCGCCTCTGCAGCCCGGCCGTCCTGGCGCTGGTATGCTCAGTCATCGACTGGCAGATAACCTGCAACAGCGGAAGGGCGTTGGCATGGCTCCTGTCCCTCCTCCACTGCCCATCCAGGATGCTCGCGGTCCACCCACCGGTCCAGCCAGTGAGCAGCCTCGCGTTACCAGCCCTTCAAAGGCGCAAACCTCCGCATCTGCTGCGGCATCCAAGTTCAATGTCCGCGCCATGGAATTTAAACCCAACCCCGCGGCCAGTACATTCACCCCCGGCGGCGCTGCTCCCTCTGGCCCCGCTGCCAGTGCGGCCAGTGCGGCCAGCCCGCGTCCTTTCTCGCGGAACCGCTCTGTCTCCCGCGCCACAACGCCCTCTGCCTTCTTTGGCACTAGAAAGCCCCAACCAATCTCTGAGCGGCCCTCGATTGACGACCAATTCAACCCCATCAAGCGCATGAAGAAGGATAGTGCCGATTCAGCCGATAAGGCATATACCTTTAACGGAGGCATCCCTCCTCCCTATAAGACTCTTCCTACCTGGGATGTGCCGGAGGGCAACGAGGAGAAGACGTTCGACCAGATGTTCAAGCAACCTGGTGGTGTCCCATCGGTTTCGCCCCAGGGTCGCTCCGCTTCGAACAACCCCCATGTGCCTCAGCAGCACCAGATGCCATACCAATTCCAGCAAGGCAACCCTGGAATGCCAACGGCCTCCGGCCCTCCCAATGGTCCTCATCTTCACCAAGGTCCTCATGGTCCTGCCCCGTCCCATGTTGATGATCATCACCGCATGCAACTTTCGGCCTCCTCATCCCAGGTGTTCCCTTCCCCACGGATGGGCCAAAGCCATATCGGCTACCCCTCTCCAATGGCTCCTCATGCCCAATTGGCCTTCGGGCAGCCCATGCCCCAGTACTATGGCGGGCCCCAGCCCAATCACATGAGACATTATCAGAATGGTCCTCAATTTGTTGGTCCCCAGGCTGGTATGGGAGCTCCCATGATGGTGCAAAACCCCTCGAATGGTCCTTACATGGGCGTTCCCCAGGGAATGTCTCCTTTTAACCCACAAATGCAAATGTACTCTCCCTCCCCCGGACATGCCTATCCTCAACATGCACCTCCGCCTCAACCTCATAGCGGATACCCTAGCCCCAGCCGTGGAGCGCCGATGATGATGCAGCAAAACTCTCAGTCCGGACAGCCGCCGCAGCCAATGATGTTCATGTCACCCGGGCAGCCAGGACAACCCGGATACGGGGCTCAGCAACCAGGCCACAGTGAGTTACCCCGCCCATACTGGATCACCTTCGCCGCTCATCCCATTGTAGTGCCCGCTGGTCGTGGAGGTTATCCCCAACAACAGCCTCATTTCTCCTCAAGTCCGCACCAGACTCATCACTTCCCTCCTAATCAGCACCGGACTCCAAGCAACAGCTATAACCAGGCACCGCAGCTTCCTCCACAGATGTCCGCCAACAACACTCCCACCAATCCTGGTGCTGGCTCGCTTTCAGCTGAGCCTACCGATGAAGGCAAATGAACTGCATAAGTCATCACGGAATTCCGGCGCGGCTGCCCTGTTCGTGTTTTTTTTGCTCAAAATGCTCCTCGTCTCATTGTGACGTGACTTGGAGCTTTGCAATCTTGCATGATTTGCCAGCCCCATTTGTCGAATCTTCTGGGTCTACGAATGTGTCTTTCGACTGTTCATCCTTGGCACTTAGACCATGATGTACCATGTGGTCAGTGACATGTCGGTACAATACTTCGCAGGTATATTTTACTCCCTTGTCCTCTTATTTTCCTACCTTTCCCTCTTTGTACTCGCGTTCTATCAATCCTCGTCATACTAACAGAAGTGCATCAGATTCGATGAATGGACATATTCAGTATGTCTTATCTCACGGTTCTTGCCCTGGCAATCCCCAAGGTGCAGGTGAAATTCTCTGAATTGACGCACGATTCAGCCACTGTCTCTATACCCTTATCCTATGAACGCGCTAAGTCCACTGTCCACCTCTTGGGTGAAGGGAGGGGGGTTCGCTCCGTCCAGCTGCGAAATATGACCAGAATTACGACGTTAGCTCAGAACGGGGACTTGTATCGAGCCTTTCTATTTTATTCCGGTTCTGCCAGCCCCTCCCTTTTCTCTGTTTTGCTATTTATTTTTATTTTTCTTTTCATTTTCTTCCAATGTCGATATTGAGCGTGTTCGGGCGTGGCTGGTGTGAGTGACTCAGCTGGGGTATCTTTGCGATTTGTCTGGGCTTTGACTCTTCAAGCCAGGGTCCAGATGGTGATGGGCTACGTTTCCGCAACAAAATGAGGATGATTAAACACTGGATGAGTCGACAGGGCTTCTGCAGTTGTGCCAGGGTGAAGTCAGAGCGATGCAGTGGGTCGGATATGAGTGGTCATTACGGTGGTTGCTGGCGCTCCTCCGGGATGCCAATGAAATGACTATACTAAATAACGCTCTTCCAACATTCATTTATTGCCCAGTATTTCAAAGTATACATAAAAAGCCTAGCTTCTACAGCGCTCCCCTCGTCCCGTGCGGTGCTTCGAATATCTGCCAACGCCGGTTAGCAATCACACCTTCAATAGCTTCACGCGCATAAGCGATGCAGACGAATCAAGTCTCCTCAGGTCTTTTCAGTTTCAATTTGGTCGTCATCCGAGCCTCAGAGCACCAAGCTCCTCTCGCCGCGGTGCTTTGAAACCCCCATACTCACCCCTCCAACAAGCGACATCGTCCTAGAACCAGATCACCAAGCAGCATCCAGAAAACGCCCCAACGGCTCCCCAGTCACGCCCAGCGAGTCTCACCCACCCATGGAAAAGTCTCCCTTTCCCAAGGACCCCGCTCCCTCATCCACAGATACAACGCCTCCTCTCTCTGCAGTAACCAACCCCACAAAGGAAACTGCTAGCCGTTGCCATTAGTTCCTACCGGTCTTCATAGAGACAAAGCAGACCCAGGAACTCCAGATGACGGCCATGCGCACCCAACAAGTGGTACCACGCATCAGTGTACACACGCTAGAAGAAGAAACTCCCACAGTCCGCACGTCGTGCCCCGCGAGGGAAAGCCATGGAACTCGGCTTGGACCGTCTTGCCTTTTTGTCAAGCTGTGTGTCTGCAGGAGAGAAAGCGGCGTACAAGCTTCAGAGATGTGTGGAGCGAAGACCTCGGTGCTGGGAGGAGTGGGCAAGGGCCTCGAGAGAAAGAGAGGTCCAGCTGGGCGAAAGGAGCTGGAGGGGGCTTTGTGGCGTGTGGGCAGGATTTAGGATGGTATGATGTTTTGTATCCGCGAAGTCAAGGAGGTGATGAGGAGTACCATCGGCGATTGTGAGAGGAAGCAGGAGGTGCCGGGGCTTTGCGCGGTCTGACCTTTTACCAGGTTCGCATCTTGGGAGAGCGCGACGGGAGTCGCGTTTAGAGGGAAGGTCGCGGGGTAGAAAAGGAACGTACCGAAGTTCAGGTCGGAGAGTTGGAGTGACTGCGTGCTACATTGGATGTTGAATTCGGAAAGGAGGAAAGCCTGAGCAGGAAGCAAAGAAAGAAACAAGTGGAGAAGGGAAGTTGAGAGCTCCGCCGAAGCACGAAGTTTGGCCTGTGGGGGGCTCTCCTGCCTGAGGCCACCGGCGATAAGGCGGGGCGTATCGAACGCTCCGGGCGCTTGACCGTGTGCCTAGGAATCCCCGATTCAGTCTGATTCGCCTTATTCACCCTATTTCTGCGCAGCTCGAGCAGTGTGTTCTTGGAAAGACATACCCTCGTCTCTGCCCTTCTCTCCATCTCCCCGCCGACCTTCCAGTATCCCGGCCATTGGCCGTCATCGCCCGCGCCGGGCATCCCCAAACACTCCAATCCCCGAAGAGGCCAGCAATGGATTTTCTGAAATCGGCCGTCGCGTCCGCAATCGCGAAGGGGAGTTCGCAGCCCTTTTCACTAGGCGACCGAGTCGACATTGGCGATTCCATCTGGACCCTTCATAACGGCACGAAACGGGTACGTCAGACGTGGCAGCCAGTTCTCCATATCATGTTGCGGCTCCCGGAGCCCCCATGCAGAGTGCTAACACCGCGGTGGATACACACAGGATGACGGGTCGGCCTGCAGTGTTTTCACCTTCGATATCGCGGCGAACAAGTCGCGATTACCACTTGCCAAAAATGCGGTGCGCAAGTCGAGAACACTGAGGCATCCCGGTGTGATCAAGGTGCTGGACACGATTGAGGTAGAGTGGCTCCCCCTCTCTTACCCATTTCTCTCCTTCCAGGGCAAGTCCCAAGGATATTAACTTTGTGGTTTGAAATAATCTGGAGCTCAAATGGAAAACTGATGCCATGAATTCTAGACCGAGTCCAACCTCTACATTGTGACCGAGCGAGTGGTTCCATTGCAGTGGCATGTTCGGCGGCGGAGTCTGAGCGAGGAGACTGCCAAATGGGGTCTATATACTGTGTCGGTGAGTGTCAAACTGAATGCATGGCTTTGAATCCTAGGCCAACTGACTGACTGCTGGGGCCGAGTGTAGTCAACTCTAAAGTTCGTCAACGAAGACGCATCCTCTGTTCATGGTGCTGTGCGCGCCTCGTCTGTCTATACGAGTGAAAGCGGCGAGTGGAAGCTTGGAGGATTCGATATCTTGAGCTCGATGAAAGAAGACGATGCGATAATTTATGTGAGTGGCACTATATAATCGATCAAAGATGAAAGTTCCAGACGCGAAGTTCTGACTTGTTTCATAGACATATGGAAGCTTGGTCCCGGACGCGGCTCGGTTCACGCCTCCAGAGGTTGTCAAAAGTGGCTGGGATGTCATCAAGCGCCATCCTTTGGCCGCCGTGGATGCCTATGGTCTCGGTGTCTTGATCATCGAGGTCTTCAACGGCCAATTCCTCGGTGGCGACCAAGTTGGCAAGACTGCAAATATTCCTCCAAGCATGCAGCAGAGCTACAAACGCCTCTGCACCGCGAATCCGAAGCTGCGTCTGAGTCCCGCTCACTTTGTGGAGCAGGGCAAGAAGCATGGCGGGTTCTTCCAGACACCGTTGATCCGATTAACAGAGGATATAGACAGCCTGGGGCTGAAAAGTGACGCCGAGCGTGAAATGTTTATTAAGTATGTTACGAGCCTTCTCTGTAGCGGACCAAGGTTCAGGCTTACTCATGCTTCATAGCGAACTTGATGATCTATCCGATGATTTTCCAGAGGACTTTTTCAAAATGAAAGTCCTCCCCGAACTGCTCAAATCAGTCGAGTTTGGCGGTGGTGGGCCGAAAGTGCTTGGTGCGACATTGAAGATCGGTGCAAAGCTGTCTGCTGACGAGTTCAATGCCAAGCTAACACCGGTCATTGTGCGCCTCTTTGGCAACCCTGATCGAGCACTGCGTGTGTGTCTATTGGACAATTTGCCTCATATGATTGATAATCTTTCCCAGAAGGTTGTCAATGATAAGATCTTCCCTCAGATGGTACAGTAATCTTCTATTTCTGATAACAAGACCTATTCTAACTGCTGCATTCCAGACTTCTGGTTTCACCGACGTCGCTCCTGTGGTCCGTGAGCAGACCGTCAAGGCCGTCCTGTCAGTTATCAACAAGCTGAGTGACCGAGTTGTGAATGGGGAGCTACTCAGATTCTTGGCACGGACAGCTAATGATGAGCAACCTGGTATCCGTACCAACACCACAATCTGTCTGGGTCGAATTGCGAAAAATTTGGGCCAAAGTGTGAGTGTATACTCAACGATTTTGAATGAATCGGAGCTGACCTTTTCTGTAGACGCGGTCCAAGGTACTTATTGCTGCCTTTACCAGATCCATTAGAGATCCCTTTGTTCATGCCCGAAATGCTGGCCTACTCGCCTTGTCTGCCACAATTGATGTCTTCACTGAAGATGATTGTGCTTCTAAAATTTTGCCCGCCATTTGTCCCGCTCTTCTAGATAAAGAGAAGTAAGTTTCACACAAGCCCCTCGGAATTGACTGTGGATCTCTAATTATTTCCAAGGCTTGTCCGCGATCAAGCCAATAAAACGCTCGATCTCTATCTCCAGCGAGTACGAAAGTTTAGCAGCACCATGGCGGACACGGTGCTGCCACCCCCCACAGCCTCCACTCCAGAGCCCACCAAAGCCGACGCCCGAATCGGTACTTCGAATGACAAGTCTTGGGCTGGTTGGGCAATCTCCTCTTTCACGAACAAGCTGGCCGCCGCAGACGGCGAAATAGAGCCCACCCCCAGTGTCAGCAAGCCCGCTGATGATATCACCCGCCCTGCTTCAGTTCCTCACCCTGCCAACTCATCCCCTTCTGCTCAGCTGGAGCTTCCAAAACAAAACGCTCGTAACGCCGCACACCCACTGTCTCGCTCTCAATCTGACCAGCCCGCCCCTATTGTCCAAGATGAATGGCACGATGCCGAGGAAGGAGACGATGTTTTTGACGCCTGGGGCGCCATGGACGACGAGGAGGATGACAAGAGCGTCGACCCCTTTACCGCAGCCGTAGCCTCTCCCAGGTTGCAATCTCCTGGTCCGGCTTCCAGCAAAGCTCCCGCGGTCCCGTATGACGATGGAGGCGAGCCGGACTTTGCTGGCTGGCTCGCAGCGAAAAACCAAGCCAAAACGAAGAACCCCCTGCCTAAAGGCTTGACCAAAACAGCTTCTGCTGCGAAACCGGCTGCTACTAAGCCGCGAAATGTGGTCCCGGTGAAGAAGATCGATACCAAGCCAAAGGACGAGGATGAAGATGATGGGTGGGGAGATGCTTGGGATTAAGGGGATCTGGTTCCCCTTCGAAGTCAGGCTTAGCTTTAAGACTGTATAGATGGTACTTCATGTATCGAGTAATAATATCCGCCCGTGGGTCAGAAAATAAATGAAAGGATTGTTAGTTGATTTCTGAATGGAAGCAGATCTATGGAGTCTCATCTCTGTAGACTCATTATATATAAGTAGGGTGCGAATCCTAGATTATACACTGTTTCCGGCAATAGGAAATACGCTGTTCGATTGAATTTCGAGTATCTATTTCGAACATTCTTGACTTGAGAGGCACTGTGCGATTCTTGTATCTTCCTTGGTGGCTCATCATCTACATCTACATGCATTGAGACTTTGTCTCCTGTCTGCCGTGGCGCTCCGCGGACTCCGGAGCGACCGAAAGGCCGACAGGGCTGAGTCTGCTTATCTTATCGGCATCCACTGTGAATCCCATCGTTGCAACTCTTCTCAACTTCATCTCATCCAGTTCGGGCCCTCTAGGCTACCACTAGGTTTTCCTCCTGTTGGGAAGTGAGTGAGAGCTGAGAACGACGCCCATTCATGCAGCACCGGGGTGCCCGTGCGAAGCTTTGTGCGCTGACAGCCCTCGAGTTGTGGGAATCTTGCTGCCTTCAAAACCTCCCCTCCGAACCCTGTTATCTTATCATAGTATGGCCGGCCAGCATTGACAAGCTTCTGGTCATTTCACGATCTTCACAGACCATTTGACTCCTCTCTGGAACTCTCAGTTCGTGGTTCGACGACCCTCAATACCGCGCTCTCGAAATGGACCAGGAGGAGGCTCCACCACCTTACTCGGCCGTCGACCCGTTACTTGCGCCGACAAACAACCGGAATGGCGGCGCGACCCAGGGTGCGGCCCCGTTACATGGAAATGTCTCAGCTTCACGGAATACCAATAGCTCGAGCTTAGCAGAACAGTCTTCTACTTCCTCCTCGCCGGCTGTCGTGCCAACTCATTTCACTTCCGCGGTGACGTACTTCGAGGAAAGGCCACCGGCAGTGCTGGATGAAAGCCGGGGTCTACTGCACCACCATATGACCATTTACCCTCGCAGCCAAGCGAAGGACTTTCCACGTCGGCCCCGCTGCTGGGTGTCACGCATGGATGAAGTCGCCCAGCAGGACTGGGACACGTTCTTGCGCTATCTCTTCCCCTCGCAGTTGGGCTTGGCCGCTACTTCACAAGACCTGCCCCGGCAATTGCGCGCAGAGATCCAGCGAGATCGCAAGGACCGACCGCAAGAGACTGATGAGCAGCGACGAGCTCGGATCGCAGCAGTGGTCGATGAATGGAATCAATTGTTTTTCGGGCCGCGCGCAACGCGCATCGTGTTTGTCTATGTTGGCGAACCCGATGCAGCGCCCTCATCTGCTCTTTGTCCTCGATGCTACCCAGCTGCGACAAAGGCGACACAAGGTACCGGTTCCATAGGATCCACAGACGGCCAAGCTGCAAGGAATTCGAATATGCCGTCACCAGTCGCTGGCCAGCAAACGCCGTCGCCAAACTCTTGGCATCTACCTCCAATACCGCATTTTCATCAGGGACGTCCGCCGCCAGGTGCTTACGGTCCATATGCCATGTCTCCTTTCCCTACACCCGGTACAGCTACCAATCACCAACCGCCACAATACTATCCCCCGCGACCGCCACCCCCTCCAGGTGTACCGCCATGGCAGTGGAACAACTGGGCATATTCACAACCGCAGTTTGGTAATTCCGGCACGCAAAAGAGTGGAACATTGGGTTGGATCTCCCAGCTGACAACCCAAGCACAAAAGTACGGCGAGCGGTTTGCCCAGCAGGCGCAGCAGTACGGAGATCAGATTAGTGCACAGGCAATGTACTATGGTCGACAGGTCGAGGAACAAGCACTAGCGCATGGCCGCTGGATCGAAGAGCAGGCTCGGCTTCACGGGCGAAAACAGGCATACCCACAGTCTGGATATACATCTTCACCCCCGGCGACTTGGTACCAAACCGAGACTGGCCAAACGTCCGGTGTTATACAGGACACACCAACTCCCCCGAACACTACAAGCACACCAGCTGACTCCGAGAACGTCGACCAAAGCCAAACTCAAACGACAACCCAACCTCAAAACAAGCAAGACTCTCTTCCCACTAAATCAAGAGACGACAAATCACCTATCGAGCGCTCACGTCGTGCATCCATTAGTTCCACCTCCTCCGAGTCCTCCCTTAGCTCAATCGATACCCTCTCCACCACCTCAGATCTCACCCCCTCTGACCTAGCTACAGTCCGAGAGCAACTCCGGTCTCTCCATGACCGGCATGACCGCACGCTATATGATGCCGCTGTAGACCTGCGGCATCAACTTGACGTCCTCCAAGAGTCCCGCCGCGATGCGCGCACATCCGGCCGCCGGAACTGGCGAACTGGATGGGGCCAGCAGCCGCCGTCTAACCGAGCCGATGGCACAGACTGGGGACGCTGGGAATCCCCAGAGCAGCAGCAGCGCCAAAATGCAGAACGCCGTGCTATGAAGGAAGAAATGCGCGCTACGAGAAAAGCCTTCCGAGACGTGGTACGGCGCGCGCGAGAAGAACAGCGTGACCAGCATCGTGCGCGACGGAATCGCCGGCGCCAGGCACGTTCGCGCCAATCTGGTGACGTCAAGGCGAACGACAGCGCGCAATTGGACCAGCGACTGGAGAATCTCTCGCTCAAGGATGCGGATAATGCGCACCTTTTGCGCATGCAACCGCAGCGGCCCAGTACTGACTCGGAGCTGAGTGCTTCAAGTATATCTGCTTCAGCTTCGCAGGTGGGCTCACAAGGAATGCCAGCTGAGCTCCCAGAGAGGAAAAAGCCTCCAACACGGCTGAAGGAGATGTTCCAACCGCGCAATATGAAGAAGCAGCGGCAGCAGCAGCAGCCCGGAAATGATACGAGAAAAGATCCCGATACAAAAGACAGCAAAGATACTACGGAAAAGGATAGGGGGTCTCGGTGAAGGTGACCTTGATGTGTTTTTTCGATGGATTCTTACTGTGCATAAATATGGCGCCTACCAAAGCGTCAACTCTGCTTTCGGCAACGATGTTATGATTCATATATCATTGATGGATACTGTTTTTTATCCTGAGCGTGATTTTGATAAATTTATTGATTTTTTTTGGGGGTTCTTGTCGCATGCTTAGCATTATCATGTACATCCATTTTTCCCGGAATATAGATCAGTTCCGGACCTGAACAGTGCCACCACAATATAGGTCTCATGTGGGGGTTCTGCAATCCATGACCCGAACTCAAGCGGACTTCAAGCCTCAGATCCATACCCCCCATAGCCCCGGAATGTGGAGTGGGAGAGAGGGATAGTAGAAAGCGAAGGCAAAGCACGTTTATCATCATTGCTGGCTCTCATTCTTCTCGACCAGATCGCCCACACCAAGACCTCTTCCGACCTTGACACGGACCATCTTCTCCTTCTCGTCCCCGTCTTCCTTCTTTCCAAGCTCACCGACCTCATCACCCTCATCGGCATTCTCGTCGGCATCCTTCGCCTCGGCGTTCTCGCGGTCCCGTTTCTCAATGGCCTTCCAGTCCAACCACTGGCTCTCCAGCTTTAAATGCATAGCATAAGCATCTTCACCGTCAGCATAGTACTTGCTCTCGATCTTTTCAACCTCGAAGCCCAGAGTATCACGGTACAAGCGCAGAGCGGCGGTGTTGGAGACACGGACGTGCAGGGAGACATAGTGAGCGCGGTGAGACTCGGCCATGGCTCGTTCTGGAACAAGTAGTGTTAGCGGAAAACGAAAAGAAACGACCAACTCCCGCCGTCCAAGAAGAACGAGAGAGATTGCTGAAATGACATATTGTACTTGAGCCGTAGCAATCCGCCAACGGCGGCTACAGCAGACAAGAAATCAAGATATCTGAAGCGGGGGAGAAGGGGAAGACAGGGACGAAAAAGGGCTCAAAACTCACGACTCATGCGCATCAGGCGCTCCGCGATACCAAGTCGCCGATGTGTGCGCATCACACTCAGGCTCGTAATATGGCCGTGCTGCACGCCGTCCGTCGGCTCCTCCTCCATCTTCGCCAGAACATACCCCACCACCTTGGGGTACTCGCCGGCGATATCACCGGCCTTGCCGGCGCCGGCGCCGGATTTATAGCCATTTTTGGGGCGAACCACGGCGACAAAGCTCAGCTGGGGCCAGGTGAGGGCATGGTAGAGGTAGTATTTGAGGAAGTAGTTCTCAGGCAGGTTGGTGATGTTGCAGGTCTGGATGGAGGGGAGAAGGTCGATATAGGACGGGTAGGATGAGAGGGGGACGATGTCGACCATCTTGGAGGCGGGTGAGAGGGCTCCCGGGGGGTTGTTTTCGAGAAGCGGGAGGAGCAAAGAGGAAAGGAGGGTGGGATTGAGAGGCGTTGGAGCGAGCAATTGGAGATTTACCGATGGTGGCTGTTGCGGATCCGCGATGGACTTGCTGTTGCGGGTTGCGGGCGGCACGCGGGGCCGCGTGATTGGGTGCAGGGCGAAGGCGGTGACTGCTGTGGCATGCATTGTTGGAGTGTTGTATGTGATGTTGTCGCAGTTGCGTGTTGGTTTCTCGTTTGCAGGCGTTTAGCTACAAGTAGAATACGAGTATCAAGGCCTGGTTTTAATTTTAATATTTGAAGATGAAAGGGCTGTCAATGCATGTGCAAGAGAGATCTTGAAGTCTAGATTATGTATTTACATGCAAGTTTCCAACTTGCTCCAAACCCCGTTGGTCTTGGTGGTTGAACCTGAAACTGTATATGAGAAAGAAAAAGCAACCCAGTGAAACAAGTCGTAGCAGTCATCCCGAGATTAGAACATCGACGAACAAAGCTGTAGGCCGGCTGCAACGAGCAGGATCGTCGAGAGGCCAGCCACGGACATCCCACGAACCGCAGCAGACTCTTGTCCACAACAGGTGCGGTTATAAGTGACATTGTTCATTTCAGCCGCAACTTCAAAAACAGACCCATTGAAATTGCCGTAGTTATAGTAGTCCACGAGCAAGAAATTAGGTGGGCGGTCCCAGTCTCCTGTTACGGGGTCAGTTATTTCAATAACTCAGTGCCAGAGCATAGAGATGTGGCGACACAAGATGATAAGGAGAAAGGGGGGACGTACGGGTACAATTCTCAGCCATCCAGCCCAAGCTACCATTGCCCGTGACGCCATTGGTCTCATTGATGACTGCGGTGTTGGGAATCAACAGATCAATCGAGCCTAAGCTCAACTCGATGTTGAGGTTGTGGTTGGCCATGTACATGCGATTCTTCGCATTTTTCTTGGAGAGATTCGGCGGGCGCTGCTCCGTGCACGGGAAATTGGCGTTAGTGGGAGAGAACGGGGTCTCCCACATCTGGGTGAACTCATCCATTAGCCACGGCAGGGCAGTTTGGTTGGCTTGGTAGTCGAGGAAAAAGACGGCTCGTTTGCCAGTGAGGATCATTTCCGACAGGGTGGGCCAGTCATCTAGAGACATGGGAATCTTCGAAGGCGTGTAGACATAATCCATCAGGCCAGCGTTTTTAATGGGGGCGGTAAAGTTCTCCGGGTTTACATAGTCGTAGTTGCCCATGAGGAATGTCACGACGTCGTAGGGGTTTTGGCGCATCCATTTGGCTACGGTTGTGAGATAAGCTTCAAGAGTGCCCACATTGAGCAATTCGCAAGACGTATGGCAAAGCATCATGGTGCCGTTTTGGTAGTGGGTCTGGAATTGCACTACAAGAGAAGTCAATTAGCGCGAATTTCAATCGCGTAGATAATGATAGCGGCCGAATATCAACTCACGCATGCGAATTCCATCGTCGAGCTGGGCAGTGACATCCAGGGCCTGGTTAGCTGCAACGTTCCCCGCCTTCACAAACGGACTGTTGTGCGCCGCGACCATGGTGATATTGGAATAATTGCGCGCGCAAAACTCCGCATAGTTATTGCACGGTTGGGTGTTGACGACTGCGGTTGAGGTCGAGGTACTCGATGCGGTAGCTGTGGCATTGGCCATTGTGCCATTGCCGAGCGTAGTGGTCCCGCCCCCAGCACCACCGACCAGCACGGTCACCGAGTCCGAGGTTTGAGTGACGATGGTCTGATTGCCGGTTGTGGTCGCTGTCGCGTTGAGTGTGGCTGTCGAGACTAGAACCGAGGAGTCGCCATTGTCCAGCGTAACGGTGGTGCTGTAAGTCTGGTAGGTGCCGGACGGAACGGCGGCTGTCCCGTCCGTGACAACGGATGCATCTGAAATGTTCAGGGACGTGGTGGTGGATGTGCTGCTGCTAGTCATGGAGGATTCGGTGGTGGACGTGGTGGACTCCTCATCGGCGGCCATGGCAGCTCCGGCAAGGAGGGCCAGCGCGAGCGAAGGCCACCTCATGTTGTTGAGAGGAAGGGCGAGAGGAGGAAGATGAGATGTGGATGCGCCCAGGGAGTTGTCGAGGAATGGGTGAAGTCCGGGAAGGAAAGTCGTGAAGTGCAAGGGTTGTAGGCCCGGACGATATCAGGTATCAGGTGCCTCGACTCTGTGCCTAGCGCACCTCGAAAGTCATCTTCCACCAAGTCTAACCTCCACCACCAGAGAGTCCTGAACCCACGCAGATTATTCCACTCCATTGCCGGACCCCCTTTACCACACCCCCGAGGTCTCCGATCCTTCTCCGCTCGGAGCCACAGATTACACGAAACAAGACCAACCATGGGTCTGGTGGGGATTTGGCGTGGGCCCTGAATGACGTTACTCGCCACCGTTGCTAGGTGATGGGCCAATTATCAGGAGCAGTGGATCGTCTCCACAGGCCGAACTCGACCAACTCGGCTTGTGCGATGCTGGTTCCCCGGCGAGGTATATGTACCTTGTTTGCTAGTAACATTCTGGGTGGTACAAATCCTCATTTCATGAGGCCGATAGATTTCTCACTGACACGGCCTAGAGATAGCAGGTCAATTAGGTGGACATCCTTTTGCTGATTCTCATAAACACTCTCACACCGTCCTTCTCGTTCGCCTTACGTGCAAATAGCCTCTGGATGGCATCATTGCTGCATGATCGCCCTCACTAAGAAGGGAGCTAGCGGCCAGCCACTGACGATCACACGGGAAGCCATCTACACCCAGTAATTCCGAGTTTTTGCTGGGCCGATCAGATTAGCCTTGAACCTTCTCCTGAAGACCGGCACTTGGGACTCCATACAGCTCTGAGCCCATGCAAAAACAGGGTTATTATTAGTCTTCGCCTGCAAAAAGAATCTGCCGAGACGCTGCTTCGGTTGTCCTTGTCTTTTGTGTCTTTCATGGGTGCCTAAAGGTTATCTCCAACACCCCCTCCACTCGACAAAGCCAATTTATTGCTGGTCGCTACATACCAGAAACCTCGCTTCCGTTCCCCCTCTTCTTCTCCTCCCATCCGCTCCGTCCTCATCAGCCTCCTGAGCATGGCCGACGGGACGGATGCCCCTGTCAATGGCAAGCGCAAACTGCCTCTTTTCCTGCGCTCTTCCCCCGGTCGGCCAATTGGCCGCCGTCGCCAGTCCACCGTTCATTGGCATCGGGTGGTGCGCTCGTTGCTCTACCTACTCGCCTGGATCTTCTGCGTGCTGGTGGTAATTGGCAACATCTCCAACAAGCCTGTGTTGCGTAGCACCTATTTTTTCTACCTCGATTTGACCAACATCATTCCTGTCTCCGTGCCAAATGCTGTCCTAATCAATTCCATTGCTCGGTCTATTGGATTGCACGATTTCTATCAAGTTGGCCTATGGGGATTCTGTGAGGGTTACAAGGACGAGGGCATCACGGCTTGTTCTAAACCGAAGGCCCTCTACGCCTTTAACCCCGTCTCGATCATCCTCGATGAATTGCTCTCGGGCGCAAGTAGTATGTCCAAAACAGCCCTTCGCTCAAAAACATTCACGTTGCAATTTGTGCCGTTTCAAGTTTGCTAATTCTGGAACTCTCCAATAGTCGCTCTGCCGTCGGATATTTCCGAACCCTTGCACCTCGCTAAGGTCGCGTCGCATTGGATGTTTGGTCTCTTCATCGCTGGTGCAGTCTTCAACTTCATCATGATTTTCATCAGTCCGTTTGCCGTGTCCTCGCGACCTCCACAGACGATCAAATCCTGGATGACTGGCACCGAATACACACCTGGCGAAACCCTACCCCATCGACGCCGCACCTTCATCTGGCTGCGCTCTCTGCCCATGCTGGTTTTCGCCTTTATGACTGCCCTGGTCACCATTGTCGCGTCAGTCATTGCGACTGTCATGTGGATCATCTTCGCCAACGTATTCACCAGTGCAGCCGAGGATCTCAATATCAAAGCGCATGTCGGAAAACAGATGCTGGCGTTCATGTGGATTGCCTCGGGATTCAGCCTGATCGCGTTTATTGTCCAGTTCGGCTCCTGCTGTGCGTCGTGCTGTGGCGGTCACAAGGCACGAAAACAGCTTAAGGCGCAGGGCATCAATATTCGCGAGAAGTCATCAGCGCGCACAAGTGGCTTTGCAACACCAGTGGAGTCGCGCACTCCACATGCTGTGACCACGGATTAAATGTACATTCTTGGATCGCAATCCAAGCCTTGGTGTAGATCATACGTCTCGTTTATTTTATGATTGAAATTTTGGCAATTGCCTGTCTTCTTTTCGTGCTTTGGAATGATTGAACATTTATGAATACATAGAGAAGAAATAAACATGGATTTGTTCAATATGCCGATTTTCGCAATTATTTAATGTTATTCATGCACAGAAGTCTTAGTAAATACCGGGTTTTAAGTAATTCGCATGGCTCAAGAATTGATCAGATACTTCAAATCGGTTGAATACACGAATCTTGTACGGCCATAAGATCATTTGTAAAATCTAGTTTCCATCGTCTTCGAAAATGGAAGCAGAGACATCCGAATGAGAGGTATCATTGGAAGCGCTCTTCTTGGCGAGCTCTTCGTCTATCCACTGGGCAAGATCTTCATCAGAGGGGTTGTAGTCACCGTTACTGTCGAGCGAAGAAGAGAAGCCGGTAGGAAGGCTATCCTTGGCGAGCTCCGCCTCCGTCAAACGGGCAAGGTCTTCATCCGAGGGGCTGAAGTTATCATTATGACCACTAGAAACAGAACTCGTTTTTTCCGCGCGCTGGGTGGTGTTGCTCTTGGTCATACGCTTGGTGGAAGTCTTGGGGGAGCTCTTGGTGGAAGTCCGAGGGCGCTTGAGGACTTTGTTGGGAGAGTGCTTCTTAGAAGCAAGTCTAGGGGCACACTTGCCATTGCCCTTGATCGGAGTTCTGACATCGTCAGTGGTGTGAAGGGTCGTGGAATTGGCAAACGGACCACCGATATAGTGGCGCAGGAGCTTCTGGGTGCTCACAAAGTCGTAGCATTGGCCGATGGAGACTCCAGAGTAATCGTCCTCAGGGTTCAGCTCCTCATGGATGCGGGTCGCAGCCTCCCCATCCTCGAGATTAGTGAGCCAGGAGAGCTTTTTCGCTCTGAATTGGCGGCGAAACTCGGTTAGTGGGCTAGAAGAAGTTGTCAGCGGGGTCTGTATTTCGTCTTGAAAAGAGCTCTGGGTACTCACCTCTGCGTCTGTGTCGTCGGTCAGATCAATAACCTCGACGTCCTTGGGAAGCGCAGGGGGAGCATAGACGGAAACGGGCGTCGGGATGTCGGTGGTAGTGGAAAAAGTCGAGCTTGCAGTGGGAAGTGATGGGTTGACGGCACAACAAGTCGAGTCAAGCGTTGGAGGCGTCATTCTGGTGACAGGCGTAGTCGCGTTACAGGCGGAGGGAGCCATTCTTGCGGTGGCCACATTTGTGGCAACGGTAGGACGAGTCGCATTAAAGGCGGAGCTTGTGCCAATGGCTGTAGTCGTTGTTCCGGCGATGGAATCAGTTGCACCATAGGCAAAAGGAGCCGTTCTCACAGTAGAAACACTGGTGCCAACGGTGAGAGGACCCGCATTGAAAGTTGAAGAGGTCGTATCAGTGGTGAGAGGAGTCATGGTAGTTGAGGGAAAGGCCACGCCACTGGTGGGTGCAGTCAAGTGAACAGGGGGAATGTTACGGCCGATGCCGGCCCTGACCCAATAAGGCCAGGCAGAGTAAGGCATGTTGTAATGCCGTAATATGAGGGCATATTGAGCAGCGGTGACTTGAGGGGCGCATGGAATGCGACCAAAAGGCACTGGATTAGCCATTTTGGGCTCAAGAGTCAGATTGCAGGTGAGGGGGCAAGTGAGAGTTGGACTCGGAGAAGGGTTGGCAAGATCTTTGGCAAGACACTCGGCGGGGTGAGTGGGAGGTACAGTTGTAGCAATAGTGGCAACAGACTTAAGAGACTCAGACGTCGGGGTTTGGGAATCAAGAGAAGAAGGATTGGAGAGACGGGGAGGGGAGTTGGAAGGAGAAGAAGATGGCGAGGGATCAGGTGAATTTATAGTCCCAGTATCTCGAGCCAAATGGACGTAGGCAGCCAGGAGATCATGGTAGACATGTGACAGCTGCTCATACTGGCCCTTCCAGTCGTCCGTTATTGAGCGAAGCCGTTCTTCTGTTGGTGAATTTGACTGGCTCGACGCACATTGAAGCTGCTGGTAGTCCCGAATTAGGCAGTTGTGGTTTTTGGCGACGGTCACATAGTTTGTTTTCCACTCCTCGATGTCCGCCTTATACTGCTTGGCCCTTTGTTGCTGAGTTGAGCACACCCTGCGTAAGGTTGCCATTTCTGCCTCCATTAGGTGGATTCCCAGTTTACCAGTCATGGGGTCCACGCTCGTATACTTGAGCAAGGCATCACGGTACCGATTACGTTCAATTGTCAGAACATCAATGCGACGCCGCGAATTCTGTAGACGATGGTGCAGAGTCTCATTGGAAATATACTCCCCAATGGTCTTACAGTGTAAAGAGGGTGCTGATGGATGGTACCCCACAGGTCCATATGGCGAGTTGTGCTCCAAGGGGGACTTGCCTTGAGACAATGCCTCGAGGGTTGCCTGATGTACCATATCCCCACTGCCTATAGGAAACCTGTTCTTAATCACCGAGCTAGCTGGCTCTGTGCCCCCACCTGCTGGAGGAGACTCATATGCTGGGATAAGGACCGGAGACTTCGGGCTCAGGCCCGGGGGCAACTCCACGGCTACCGGATAATCCTTATCTTCAGTATGCTGCTTTTTGTTGCTCGCAGACAGTGTGCCACTTCCAAAAGCATCATCACTAGCCCGCTTATGGGAGCCACTCAGTTGTTGGACTAGTTGATCAAAATCCGTAAATGGGTCAAAGTCTTGACCGATTCCAAAGTCGAGAAGATCGACATCCCCTTGGTCAAGGGTCCAGGGCGTGGACAGCTGCGACTGCGATCCAGGGGAAAGTGTAAGCCCCAGATCATGGTGTGCAATGCCATAGGAATCCAATGAAGGCAACTCACAGTGCTCCATGATTTTGTCCACCGTGTAAGGAGGAGACCAGACGATCAAACACAAGAAGCGCTACTACTTCCTGTGAAGCCAGAAAGCACGTGGCTAGTCAGGCTTGACTTGTGTTGAACTAAAGGGTTCAGTGACAAGCAATGAGATTCAAGCAAAAGAAAAGACTGTCCTTTCCCATGTGTGCATTTGGGAACATCCAGGTGGATAGATGACAGTAGAAATAAGCTGCATGAGAGGACGTTTCAACGTCAGCAGGTGTGCGCGGGTACCTTTTTTTTTTGTTTACGCGGTGTGTTCTGCCGGCAAAACCCTTATCTCCTCTCTCTTTTCTATCTCTCGGACCCACTGACTCCGCCCGTTACCACTGACCGCCCTTTACAACACCGCCTTCCTAAAGTTACCATAAACTTCATCCATCAAGACCGACCGCCTTTATATCACGTGCTAGACATGGCAGAACGCGAGGATGCGCCGGTTCCACCTGAGGCTCCCGATGTCTCTGACCGCACCCTGGCCAGCAAAGCTTCCAGCGTCACCCAGTGCGATTCAGCCTCGAACGGTGTCGAACTTCCTCCGCTTACGTTCCCCCGTTGTCTTGTTTGCCCTCGAAGAATCACCCCAGGAGACCCAGCCAAGATGAGTGTCATCCTATGTACTGGTAGGTGGACTTTGGAGACTTGAGAGAGCTCCCCGCATTCTTGATGGACCTACACTAATACTTGCTGTCGCCCATTGCAGCTGGGTATGATCATACCATTCGGTAAGTTGTAACTGCCTCAAGCTCTTCAATTGTCGTGCAGCCCTTGCAATGTATGGGAGTTGATGCTGACTTGAACGTATGCACCAGCTTCTGGGAAGCACTGTCGGGCATTTGTTCGCGGACCATCCAGCACCCCGATTCCCAAGTCAATCGCCTTTGCATCACTCCGGACAAGCGTTTCCTGGCAGCGGCAGGCCACAACAATGTTAAGCTATTTGATATCAAGTCCACCAACCCTAACCCCGTCATGACCTTCGAAGGTCATACTAACAACATCACCGGAGTCGCATTTCATTGCGAGGGCAAATGGATGGTCACCAGCTCGGAGGATGGCACTGTCAAGGTTTGGGATACTCGAACTGGCAGTCTGCAACGTAATTACGTCCATCGAGCTGCGGTTAACGACGTCGTCATCCATCCCAACCAAGGTGAGCTCATCAGTGGCGACCGTGCTGGCATGGTTCGTGTCTGGGACCTCGGTGAGAGTGTCTGCACCCACCAACTGATTCCCGAGGATGATACTGCGGTACTCAGTGTCAGCGTCGCCAGTGATGGGTCTCTGCTGTGCGCTGGAAACAAAAAGGTACCCTCCATGTTTCTTGGCTTCTGGCGAACATTTTCAAGCTCACGACAGTTCTCATGTAGGGCAATGTTTATATCTGGCGCATGGCCCAGACGGATGAAACAACCCGAATCATTCCAATCTGCACGTTCCAAGCCCACAAGGACTATCTAACCCGGGTCCTGTTGTCGCCCGATGTCAAGCACCTGGCCACTTGCTCGGCTGACCATACCGCCAAGGTTTGGAACTTGGATCCTGAATTTGCGCCCGCCAAACTGGCAATCAAGGAGTGGAACGAAAAGCAAGCGCAACAGGGCCCCGCCGACAGCCAGAACGAGTCGCCCGCTCCCAGCGAGGCTAAAAATCAGAGCCATGATCTACTGCGCATCTTCGACAACATTGCCCAAGATAAGCACCTGCTGCGCATTACTGACAACACTCCCCGTGAAGAGAGCCCTCAACAAACCTTCACTCCCCAGCCTGATGGGCCACCCATGGACCCCGCCAACAACACCTTGTTCCTCGAAACAACCCTTGCAAATCACCAGCGATGGGTGTGGGACTGCGCCTTCTCGGCAGACTCGGCTTACCTGGTGACCGTTTCGAGCGACCACTACGCACGTCTGTGGGAGCTCAGCTCCGGCAACATTATCCGTCAGTATAGTGGTCATCACCGTGGTGCGGTTTGCGTTGCTTTGAACGACTACTCGGAGCCTCGCTGACAGAGCTGTTTATCTGAATTCCTTGTGTCTGGGGAGGAGTCATTTGCAACGGTGTTTCTTGGG
The DNA here is from genome assembly GCF_028827735.1 of Penicillium macrosclerotiorum. NCBI lineage: Eukaryota > Fungi > Ascomycota > Eurotiomycetes > Eurotiales > Aspergillaceae > Penicillium > Penicillium macrosclerotiorum. The sequence goes on along the minus strand of NW_026643083.1, from coordinate 3,356,620 downwards.
CGTTCTCTCGGGACATAGCATGGCGTATTTCATCTAAGTATGGGGTTATATTTCCTTATGGTGGCAGTTGTCGCTTTACGTTTTCATTCTGACGGACTTGCATTATTATCACGGACCTGCGGAGATACCATTTCAAGGGTGTTGATTGGTCCAATTTCAAATATTCATATTTTTATCCATTGATCATCCCCTACTCAAATATTTCAAACGCTTCTTGCAAAATAGGCAGAGGGTAGAATTTACTGAAGGCCCGAATTCGGTTAATTCTTAACACAGTTACATCTTTGACATGAGCCCGGACGTATACACACTCAACGAAACCGAGCAGTCTGAGGACCTGATATTCGGAACAATAATAGACACGACACATCGCTCAACAAGATACAAGAGAAGAGAGAAAAAGGGCAATGTAAATAAAAGAAGTCGGGTCTCAAAATACACCACAAAGAAAACGAACGGACCAGGTCATGGCATAGATAAGAATGAATGGCATGTTCCTGGCACCGAAGGCAATCAGTCTTGCAAGTCAAGAGCAAAGAAAAAAGGAAGACAAAAGCCATTGCATCTCCGTCTTCAGTTGGTATCATCCCATTTTACCAAGAGCAGCCAGCCTCCATGGGTAGAAGAAAAACGCGCCAGCCAACCTAGTTCATGGCGAACCAAGTCACACTCACGACGACGTCCAGCCCCCGCTCTTCGGCGCCAGGATATTTGAAAGTCCACATGCCATCGCGGTTGACATCCCAGAAGGCGCCGGAGGCCGAGTGCATTCCGCGCTTGCCGGCGTTGGACTGTGTGCCGTCCGCAGCGGCAGCCTTATCGATCAGGCCCTGCTGGACGATGGTGCTGTTGACAGTGAAGCGGTAGGGTGCAGGCTTGGAGGAGTCGGAGGGGGTGGTGGCAGTAATGAGGGACTTCAGGACGGTGTTCTGCAGCGAATTTGCGTGAGATGACCGGGCAGGTGGCCGTTTGGAGGAGAGGGAGATCGTAGACTCACGATGATCTGGGAGTTCCACTCGCCAACCTTGGCATGTTCGTATTCAGTGGCGCTCTTCAAAGCGGTGTCACAGGCCTGAGTCGGGGACTTGTGTGAGCGTGGGTATTCTTTTTGGAGCATGTGGAAATGGCGCGCGACGGCCGGCGCATGGGATGCGCTTGGACATACCTCGGAGGTGATCTTGGTCAGCTCATCGACGGGAATGGGCTAACCATAACGTTGAACATATCAGCACAGAGCAGGGAAATTGACTGGAGGAACGGTATCGAGCGCTACTCTTCGACGATAGTGGGATATGATAGTAGGGACGTACCGACACGGGAGAGGTGCCCTCGACAGCCATTGTGTTTTGATATCGCAAGGAGAGTTGTTGAGATGCTAAATAGAATTAGTAGTCAGTATTGAGATAGTCAGTATTGAGAATTTAATGGTCAGACAGAAGCCCTGTAGCACCTATTTATGACTGTATCGAGCCTCGATGTCCATTAGACAGGCGCGTCCGCGGAGGCAATGCGGGGAGGCTCGAAAGCGATTGTCGGTCACTCAGGGGGTTCAGGGCAATTTTGAGGGCAACCAGCCAGATTGAATACTCACCGGTAAAGGATAATTAGGCAAAGAAAATTCTCTGGATTAGCGAAAGGTTAGACCGCAGGGACTGAGAGTTGGACCGATTGTTTTGAGAGAGTGGCATCATCGCGTGGGCGCTGCGGGTCCTGGTTGGTCGACGTTAGCGCTGTGCTTAGTCAAGAGATGGCTGTGGCAACGGCCTTTCAAGCCCACGGAGAATGATCGATTATGGAGATGCTGAAATCAGGAGAGACACTTGGGTGATTTATTTCAAATATCTATAGGTATTTGTTCCACTGGACATTGAATCTCCAAGACAACTTTATACTTTGGCGGTGATCCTGTTCCATGGACTGTATAATATGGCAAGCTGGGCAGCTTTTGCCTAGAAGAAAGTTGGAAAAAAAAGAAAAAGAGAAAAAAGAAAAAGAATAGGAGCCATTTAGAGCAACACCCTGCGGCTACTCCGGCAAAAGAATAACCTTAACCCCTCGCTGCTCGTCATGCAACTTGCGTTGCTTTGCTTGTCTTGGCGAAATATGATACCCGTTTGGGACAAGCCGCTGAGAAATCCGGCTTGCGAGGATCGGTTTTGTATACAGCGGCGGGAAGAAATGGATTAGTGAGTGATGTGTAATTTGATTTTTTTGTCATGTCTTTCACCCATTCATTTGAGAAATAAGTATAAAAACCGCTCCGTTGCCTTCTATACTGGGCCAAAGACGCAACACTACTACCAAGACTCTTCTTGAACACTCTATTGACAGCCCAGTCGTCATGGCACCCACTCTGAATGTGACACACATCGGCACTGCGACTGCTATCCTCGAGATTGATGGTGTGACATTTTTGACGGATCCATTCTTCTCGCCCGCTGGTACATCATGGTCTAATGACCTTGTTACACTCACAGTGTCTGACGATCCTGCTTTACGGCTTGATCAAATCCCTGTCATCGATGCCGTCCTACTGAGTCACGAAGACCATTTTGACAATCTGGACAATCTTGGTCGTCAGATTTTGGATGGCCGCCGGGTCTTCACTACGGTCGATGGGGCCAAGAACCTTGCTCCTCGTCCAGGTGTTCATGGCATGAAGGCATGGGACGTCTTGGATATTTCCATCTCAGGCAGGGAATTCAAGATTATTGCTACTCCCACCCAACACCTTCCTGGAGGCGAATGTACCGGGTTCATTGTGACAGGTGAACATTTTGGAAAGGGCCGCGATGGACTGCCAAATGCCATCTACTTTTCTGGCGACACAATTTACATCGAGGAGCTTAAAGGAATTGCCGATCAATATCACATATGCGCAGCGTTGATGAATTTGGGAAATGCTTGTGTTCCTAACTTCGAGGACTCGAGCAAGCCTCCGTTGCAGATCACAATGGATGGAAAACAGGCTGCCAAGCTCTTCCGCGAGCTCAAGGCGGATGCTCTTGTTCCTATGCACTACGAGTCCTGGAAACATTTTACTCAATTTGGCGATGAGTTGCGCTCGGTTTTCGAGGAGGAAGGAATTAGCAACAAGGTCCGTTGGCTGAATCCTGGAGAAAAGGTTTCTATCATCCGATGATCAAACTTGGAAGATGTTTCACGTGCTGGTGTAGGTAGTTCTATCAGACAGGCCAATACAATAAATAACCAACTACCTAGAGCTTTCTCCACATATGAACATAGAAGCGGATCGCAATCCCTTCTGCACTAACCGGTGAACAATATTCTCAAGGCACTTGTTACCGTCTTGATACCGCTTCTTATTAGTTTGGAACCATTTATACGCAACCTCAGCAGGAAATAGTGCCGAGGCGGGTCCAAACAACTTCATTTCATCTCGAAGCAGATAATCCATGCTAAAACAGATCAACTTTGCCAAACCATCGATTTCGTTGCCAACATTCTCAACGACGACGACCCTGTCAATAGTTTCGTGGAGGGTTTGTGACATATCTGGAAAATTGGAGACGATTCTGTCGATCTCCATCAGGCAGACAATGCGAAAGGCCCATAAGTGTGTGAGAACATTTGCAACGGAGATGTGAGAAAACTGTATGGGAGCTTTGGAATATCCAGAGCTCATCACTGTTCCCAATTCACTTGAAGTTGGCCACGGAAATAGCGTATCAGGACCTTGCCTTGAACGCTTCTCCCAGTTCGAGAGGCACACCAGAACTTCAATTATCCTCTCAAGTGCCGGCTGAATATCTGAAAAACATGTCTGACTGGATAATTCAAAGAGACGGTCACTTTGCTGTAGAAAAAATGGCAGGTTGACTACGTGAGTAAAAAGATCTTGAATAGGGGTTTGTTCCGATATGGAGAATGGCGTAGTGATCCAAGAAGGTAAAGCTAAGAAGGTGAGACGGCGGGACCGGATTGCTTCCGTGATCTTTATGAAGCAGTGTTAGATAGCGATAAGTTGATATAGATGAGATCCATTACGAACCAGTAATGGCCGGAATCCAAGAAACAACTTGTGTGGCACACCCGAAACAAGCGACTCGGGACCGTAGGCTCTGAATAAAGCGCCGATTGCCTGGACATGCGCCGTGAGAGCAACGATAGAATTGGGAAGCATGAGCTGGAAAGATTAGAAAGGGTGTAACATCAAAGTAGCAAATTGATAAATACCTCCACAAGGGTGAGACACATGATGGCGGGCATCATCTCGAATGAATAGCCTGTTGTGCTGAGTTTGGCACGTAATGCGCGAACAGCATCGTGGTAGCTTTGAGAAGATTCAACAATGCATGTAGTTGACTGGCCACTATATGATAAAATTGAAGTTGCCAGGGCTTTTGTTGCCTGAAACAGGATTGAAGCCTCCGAGGACAGACATGGTAGTGTCGGGAGTACTTCGACCCAAGCCCCACATATTCGAGGCCCCCCGAGATCTAGACTGATCATGTCTGCAGAACTGCATATTTCAGGTACATATTCGTGCTTCACTAGCTCTGCAAAATCTGTGGCCTTTGGACACACAAGGGGCAGAGAGATCGATTGCAAGCCTGGATAATCAATGGGATTTCGTTGATTGCTACTCTGAGTTCTTTCAAGAGACTTGGAGCAGCGTTTCACAGAAACCTGAGAATTTTGCCTTTTTGGTGCAGGATCCTGTCTCAACTGTCTCTTTATCGAAACAGAGGAGCTGGTCCAGGGACCAGAGCTCACAAAAGTCCAGTCACTTCGATAACCGTCACATGTTCTTCCGGTAAGAACGCATTGGGAACATCCTGGGAGCTTCCCATCACACTGATAATATTGTTAATGACGATAATCATTTATTTAATACACAAAACATACACCTAATTTACGGGTACGGCATGTTTGGCACACCGATCTCTGTTTGACCTTCATTTCGCCTACCCAAAGAGTGTGGCGACATGCTCAGGAAATATGTGTTCGAAAAGTGACTTGAAGAAGAGGATGATATGAGTGGGCATTAACAGTACAATGTTTTGAGGCTGATTCGTGATAGATTAAGAACTAGGATTAAGAGAGAAATAAAAATGAGAGTCTTTCCAGTGCGCCTGAATGCCCACAGGTTGTGGCGGTACATGGCAAGTCTTGGCGGAATTTGATACCGGATTAGGTTAGCACAGAGGCCATTGTGGCGACCAACACGAGTCATGCCGCAAAGCTCCAAGATAGATATAAAATATAGGCGATGAGATAAAAGGAGTTCAAGGTGGCACAGGCTTCATTAAAAAGGTATTTATCTGCTACAATATCATTTAGTGGCATAGCAATCCCTGAGGACCTCATCTGAGCTTTACTGAACTCCACTATGCTAACTATGTCAAGCGCAAATCACAAAGGGTGGGGATGCACCACCCTCTAATCCTAACATTTGGTGTTGATGAAGTGGTTTCACAGGATTCAATGAGAAACCCATTGTTTGCACAATCTCATTATATTAAGCTATGCAATAATAAGAGAAAAATTCTGCAGTGAGAGCCTAATTATAGATTCCGACCTAGATAGGTCCCCGATACAGACAAAGCATTTTGATTCAATACGGACCCTTTCAATCATATCTCTCTGTTCAATTTGCCTGCTTGTAGTGACAGTTTATAAGAATAGCAAGCACATGAGATTGCTTCCATGATGACACCCGCGCTTACAATGCGCCTATCACCTCCACCATATGCGAACTGGCGGAGGGCCAGGTCAATAATCACCACAGAACAACTTCTTGCTACTCTCAATATACAAAAGATGGTAGTTCTCCTCATACTATGGAAAAAAAGGGCATAATGAAAAAAAAGGTCATTATGCCCTAATAGATAAATGCAAAAAATTAAATAGCAAAACGGTTCAGTGGCACGTATGTGAGGAAAGCCAACCAGGACATCTTCAAGCCAAAGGGACTGCATGGGCAGATCTAAGACAGAGAATAAGCTCCGTCGGACTGGTATTTCAAGCGATGCTGCTATCTTTGCCAAAGGAAGTAAGCGCATTCTCTACCCAGCGCACGGAAACGAGATAGTTCGCTAATTTGGACAAGGTCAATCCAGGTGATTCATACTAGCGCAACCTTCAAAATCGGAGAAGTCTAGAGAAAGGTTTCATGCATTTCCCAAATATTGTGTTGTAATATATGGAATTTTCTAAACGATTGGTAAAAGAGTATTAGTCAATGACTTCATAGACAGTGATACCTAAATTGGATATCATTTGAGCATCAAGAAACCTTACTCTGATTGCTTGTCGCGGCATATTCCCTGTTCGCCCAATTTCAAACCCATGGGAATCGGCAACTAAAGACATTACAGCATCCAGCCATGGTTTGTAGACATTAGAATCGTAGTCACCGAGATGCAGATATGCGACATTTAGCGGGAAAATTAGCGCAAAGGCCCCAGAGCTTCGACGGAGGGAATGGAGTTGATACTGTGCCATGCGGCAAATTTCAACCGCGACATCGTGTCTCGTACCCTGTATCGGTAAAAGGGGATCACTGGGAGATGTTTCTGATGACGACAAGTTGACTGGTACACCGGCCATTTCAAGTGATCGGGTAATAATCAGGCGCTGAGCGTTATAAATTGATAATTCTGTAGCCCGGAACGCATCTTGAAACCAGAGGATAGTTTCAAACGGAGTAGGAGGCAATGGCAAATTTAGCTCTTGATCAACTGCATCAGAAGGGATCGCGTATGATGCGTTTGGAAACTGCTTCTCCCAGTCCCAGCGCCAGGAGAAGAGCGCCTGGAGCACTGCCAAAGCGCGGGAGCAATAAGAGACTCGGAAATCTTCATAGCCAGAGGCATCAGCGTCCCATTTCATCAGCTTATCCGTGTCTTCGATAATCCCCGGAATATCGCAAAGTATATCATAGAGTCTATCAAGGGCCGTTTTGGTATGAATTCCACGCTGAGCCCAAGGCACGGTTTTCCACTCGCGAGACTCGAGAAAACAGCGTTTCCGGTCAACAATACAGCCAATCGCCTGCAACATAATGAGAATTTCACTGCAGAATTATACAATAAAAAATTACGAGAGCTTACAATGCAAGATCTCAAAGTTGGATATACCGCAAACCCAATGCCCGATTGATGGCGCTCTGGTCCTCTCATGGCGGTCTAGTCAGAAGTCAGTCACATAGCAACTTGAAGTATTCGCGGCTGCTCACAACAGACCAATCGAGCTAAACCCTTGTAGTGTTGCAGCCATCCCGCAGGTTGCGTGAAGGCGACCAACTCGTAGACCCCCATTACAAGGATGGCGACGAGAACATCATCTTCTAACATCAGGTCTCGGTGTTGCAATTGGGATCGCAGAGCCTGAAGAGCCTGGGAGTAAAATCTGACACCCTTATGCACGAGTTGTGTTTCATGATGGATTTTACCAAAATAAAGTGTCGCCAGGGCACGAATGGATGTAGACGAGAGCATCCTGTCTTCTTCAACTGGCTCTAACAATACAGAGACCCATGACACTGAATATGGCGAGGAAGGATCTTCGTGCCAGGTGAAGAGTCTGTTCATAAGATGCGACGTGAAGACACTTTGCTCATCCCATGCCGGAGGCTTTTCCAGGGACAGAAATGGAAAAGCAGTGACTGAGCTTTCTGAGATGCCCAGGTTGGTACTGGCTGGTTGACTACGGTATAGGTGCTGAACTGCTTTTTGAGGTCTGGCTTTCTGATATTTGGAAGTAATGGACAGGTTCACAAACTCGGGATATGGATTATAGCCCTCACACTGCAGATTTGATTTGCAACAACGCTCACAGTTTGGTTTTGCTTCGTCTGAAATCCCGTTAGCGCAGGGAGGTCGGGGGCTTTGTTGAGATGGACGGGGACCATCGCACCGCACTTGACTTTTCTTCGTCGGCAAGTCTTGCAGCCTTTGCTGCGACCAGGGACTCCACCCATCGCTACCTCGGGGAGAATAAGGGCCTATAGAAATCTTTGTATTTCATTGGGGGTCGTCGAGGAAAAAGACGGCTCTCTCTTTCCCACTCTCATTCTGTTTCTCGGGCGGAAGTAAGCCGGTGGGTCCAAGTGGGGGCTACGTACGATCATCACAGAACACAAATCGGGCAAGGCCCAGATGCATGAAGATAGCGATAGCCCCGCATAGTCGACCATCTCGAGAAAAGTTGGCTTTGGCACTTGCTGAGAAGGTTAAAATGCTTAAGAAATTAAGTTAACCGGACCGGGCTGCTATTCTACTGCCACCTGCTGGGTTGAGACGGCACGGGACGACCCAGAGAAGTCCTTGGGGACCCCCATTGGTCATGTTGGTCATCTTTCTGATAGGCATTTGATGAACGCCTGTATTTGGTTCGAGAGATGGATATTTCTCATCTATGTGGCTTTGTATGCAGCGAGGGCGGTTTGCAGGATAGAAAACTTGAATATTTTCAGGGCGATAGAGATTGGTTGTGCCTAGCTTTCAAGTCAGCGTGATGACGACGAAGGAGATATAGCCCCCTAGGATTCAAGGATACTTTTTACAGATTCAAAAATACAGTATCGGTGCCAATAGTGGCTTGGATAGGCCTTGACGTCTTGGGGAAGCCGGAAAATGTTGTCTTTTGGACGAGACCCCTGGTAACTCAGTCACTGATGAACGAGTTATCACTAGGAAGCTCTCGTGATTGAAGGAAAATCTTTGTTCCTATCAAATCTTTGGACAATCTGAACTACTGATAGACCTATAATTTAAGGGACAATGTGAAAAGGAATGAAATAATTCGAACTTGCAATTCACAGCATTCAACTTAAGCCATCTAGTTGACTAGGGAATTATCTTTGTAGTCTCCATCAATGAGAGAAGTTTTGGCATCAACTGTGAATCGCCGCTTTGTATAGCACCAGGGATTTCCTCACCTTTGAGAACCCTCAGGAGTTCCCTCTTGGTAAGTTTCATCGTCAAACCCGATGATCCAAACAATTCTTCCTTCTTGGATGCGTTCCGGTAGGTTAAAGTGGCGTTGCTGACGTTGAGCCTCCAAAATTCTTTCTCGTCAGTAACATGTAATTCGATCGCAAAAACCTCTCCCGATGCTTTGCAGCCGTCAATATGGATAGAGAGCAATGTGAACCATTGGTTGACTGTTTGTGTTGGCTTGAGTTCGATGCTTGTCTTCTGACGGGGCATCTTTCCGCCAGGCAGTTGAAGCCGAGCACCGGTCAAGTAGAAATTACGCCACGTGCCATTTTCTGTTGCATAACCCAGTTTTCTATAGACGGACGCCAATGAAGTTTGGGACTCAGCATGGTTTGGATCGAGAGCAGTTGCATGGCCTAGTAGAGTTGCGGCAAATCGAAGGTCGCCTTCTGATTCGAATTTCTTTGCTTTCAAAACCACTTCATCGATTCCGCCCATGCAAGCAACATATCGTTTGGCGCTTTCCTTTGGGGGATGCTCCCAAAGATGAGCCGGATTCCCATCAAACCAGCCCATGTATCGCTGATAGATGCCCTTCACGTTGTGGCTCACGGATCCATAAAAACTCTGCGCAGACCACGACTTTTGTAGCGAAGGCGGAAGGCTCAGACGCTCGGCAATCTCGATACCAGTAAGACCGTGATTCATCAGGCGAACTGTCTGGTCATGGAGATATGCGTAAAGATCTCGCTGAGCAGCGATGAAGTTGATGATCTTATCAGAGCCCCATGTAGGCCAGCCATGGCCGGCAAAGACAACATCCGAGTATCGTCCATATAAAGTCAAGGATTCATCAAGATACTGGGACCAGGCTTTAGCATCCCGGACTTGAGCGCCGCGGAGGGTGATGATGTTGTGAAGACTATGCACTGCACATTCAGCGATGTAAAGTGCTTTGTGATTCGGAAAGTAAAAGTTCATTTCCGACGGCGCTTCAGATCCAGGCACAAGTTGGAACAAAATCCGAACACCGTCAAAAATGCGCTCTTCGCCAGTCTGGCGAATGCTCAAGCTTGGCGGAATTAGCGAATTGACGCCGGTCGGGACGCACATGCCTAACCCACATCCAATTTGGCTGTCCGGAGCCTTAGGAAGAAAGGTCCCATACATGAAGGCTGCACGTCGACGCATTGCATCGCCGGCGTAAAGGTTTTCGCTTGTTGCCTCCTCCATAAACCCTTCGGGGGCAATGATAGGAACGCCGTGGTTCTCATTGGGTGGTAATACGCCCAAAGCACCACCGAAGTGATCGATATGTGAATGCGAATAGATGACGCCTGTGACTTTTCGATCTCCTCTATTTTTTCTGTAGAGGGCGAGGGCGGCGGCCGCAGTCTCCACGGTTGTGAGAGGGTCGATCACAATGACACCTTCATTTCCCTCCACAATTGTCATGTTGGATAAATCGAAGCCGCGTATTTGATAGACACCTCGAGTCACTTCAAATAGGCCTTGAATCGACGTAAGCTGTCCTTGTCTCCAGAGCTTCGGATTGGCAGACTCTGGACATTCCCCGGACAAAAAGTTATACTCTTCATTGTTCCAGATGACTCGCTCGTCGACACCACGGATAATGCATGGATCGAGAGCGTCAATGAAGCCCTGCTTTGCGTTCTCAAAATCCGTCGTGTCTTCAAAAGAAGGTTCGAATTGTTGGTTCGCCATGACTCAAAGTTGGAGAGAAGTGTGTTGACAAAGTGATGCTGTAATTCGGTTTGACGTAATGGTGGCATTTATACCCGGAAGAATGAATGGGCCCAACCACAAGTGATGGAAACATGCCATCGCATCATATACCACATTTTGCCTAGCTTATTTCTACTTGGAAAGATGGTTATTCTATAGTGACGCCTCTTATTAAACTCCGTTTACCGATAGGCGGGGCCGCTAAAAGTGGATGAATTAACGCCGACATCCGTCAGTTACCTGATGGGGAAATAGTTTCGTAAGGCAACGAAAAACATCACATCATCGGATAAGCTTGATATGCGTTTCCATGAATTAAAAGACATTTGAACTATGGAGTGTGGAGGTCTAAGGTCTTCCGCATTCTTTTTTTAATAATCCAATGTACCTCAATCACATTGTTTCTGTGTCGGAGGATTCAATATGTGTACTGGAATCCCGGCAAACCATCAATCACGTGCTCCCCACGAGCTACCTTCCTGTTCAAGACATAAAATCGACTAGAAAGCAGCGTCACAATCACAATTATGGTTACAGAAAGTCCGATACACGTCAGAATACCAGGATGGTAGGTTGGAGAATCCTGCGAGCGATAAATCAATGAACCGGTCATACCACCTGAAGCACCAAAGCCAACAAAAATAGCGCTGGAAATCGCTCGTTTCCATTGTCCCCGAAGATTATTGGCCTTTAATTATAGTTAGCAAATTTCAAAGGGAAATCTGAAATCTATCATAACCAACCTGGTACGCCATTGCAGCTGGGATGTTTGAGTTTGCACCCATCGTGGTCAAAAAGGCACCAACAAGGCGAGACGCATTGCCCTTGGTAAATCCCTAATGTAGATTAGCATGTGACTTATCTTGCGGAGTCTCTTTATTCCACTCACCATAAGAGGAAGACCGATTATGGTGAGTATTGCATTGAAAACTAGAATAGGCCCCCGAATATGGTATCGATCGCCGAGCCATGAAGTCGCATACATAAGAATGCCAGCTGCAGCATATGGCGGAGCAAACAGACAAAGAGAGGCGCCCGTGGAGAACCCCATTCCTTTTTGATAAATTATGGGAAGGAAGTAAGATATCGCGTAAGCCGTTGTTGTCGTTGAGAAGTAAATCAATCCGAAGGCCCAGATGTTGACGTCCAGTCCCGCACGAAGATACTTTTTCAAATTGAACGGCTCCAGATTTGCATCTGCACGGTCTTTTGTGATGCGTCGCATAATGAAATCGTATTCATTATTCGACAAAAATTTTCGCTTACTTCCTTTCATCCTGTCGGGGAAATCAACGAGGACAAAGTAGCTAACTGTAGCTACAATGCAGGTGATGATTCCTTGGATAATGAATATCCACCGCCAAGCTGTGAGTCCACCCAGTCCATGCTGGTAGATGTCAGTCAAAGTAACTTTTTCGAGTCGAGGGACTCGGCCTACCATAAACGTAATGCCATAAGAGAGAATGCCCGTGAAGGCAGATGCTACACAACCCAGTAGATAAAATATCGCGTATCGTTTCTGGATATCATATCGGGTATACCAAGTCGAGATGAGATAGACGGAGGCGGGAAAAAAACCAGCTTCGAGAGCACCAATAATAACCCTGATACCAACCAGCTCCGTCCAATTCTTGACAAATCCAGCTGACAGCTGCAATTGAATTAGAAACCACAATTTAAATGAAGATATGTCATTATCATACCATGACGACACCCCATATGAAAACGACCACGGATAAATAGTTAATAGGCCCAATTTTGCGCACCAAAATGGGGCCAAATATCTGTAGGCAAATATAGGGAGGGAAAAAAGCCACTGCAATTGTACTCTGGTAATGTCTTAGCTTCTTGCCGTACTCAAAATTCAAGACCATGACTGACATATTGTGTGCCATGAAGGTGAAGTTCTTCTTCCATACCAGCAACGGCGGCCGTGCCTAGATTTCCTCGGTCAATTAGTGATACCGTATGGAGGAATCCAAGCATCAGGACCAAGCGAGCATCAATATGATGGATAATCTTGCGCTGCTCGCGGTGAGAATAGACAGGATCTTTATCGAGGGTATCCATAATGGGCTTCTGCGACTCGACAGGCTCTACTTGAGCCTCTGATGCTTTTCCCTCACTCATGAATTCGATGGAAATAGAAAAAAGTACTTGATTTTACATTCACTAGTATGAAGGGTTCGGAAGGCTACCCTGGTATGTCCAGGAAGATATAGAAATATTGTCCCAGCAAATGGAGAAGAAATGGCGAAATATGGGGAAGCTATGTAGCAATACACACATTCAATTGCCAAGGTATAGTTTGAAAGCAGCTCGGCATGAGTTTTGTGGGGTAATTCATAAGGTTGTGAACCTTTGTGACCCCGGATTTAATTACATTTTACTTGATTGGATGCAGGTGAAAGACATGCCCCGCAGAGGCTGGTGGATCTTTCGGCTCATCGGCGTTTGGCATACTGGTGAAGCCTCGGGGGATCTTCCTATCGCCGATTCTGATTGATTTCTCTTCATTGAATGCCAGATATACAAATTTTGCAGGCTACCTACCAGTTCTTTTCTGGATTGCAATCAGTTGCCATCTTTCAATTATATTGCGTGACTAAATTTGAGAAATTGCTACAGAATTCCGAAACATTCGAGGAATGTTGGTTTCTTACTCTGTACATACTATGTACGATGATTTTTTTCGGCTTCTCCATACATCGCCTTGTGATTACTACATATGCGATATTCATGCAGCTCAATATAACATTTTGTTGGTATTTGAGATCAATTGAGCACAATATAAATCGCAATAACAGATCCTTTTGGAAACTCGAAAAGTGATAGCCCTGGATCGGGCTCAGCCCGAGGTGGTCGCGCTTGCGGGGAAAGAGCAGGGCTGGCCGACTAGTGCCATAGTATGAAGTTATGGCCTCATAGGATAGGTTTGTTGCGTGATGGTCATTCGTTCGAGGTCAAAAAGTGATGTGGAATATGTTCTTGGCAGCATGTTCTTAGCGCCGAAAGCCGACAGTACTCAGTTCTCCAGCTAGCAGCGCAATGTAAATCAAAAGTATTTAGAAGTTCCATGATTTCTCCATGCGCATGCTATGTGATGATGCATTCTTAAATTTCCCGGCATATCTCTCAGCGTCAAAACACACTCGCTAGAATATTGCACTACTTCAAATACAGCGAACCCCTATGAACAACATGCAGCTCCTAGCACGGCAACATTCAGCGGGCTCACTTGAGAAGTTCAACCCTGTTTTGGTAACCCCAGTAATTGGGAATGAGTTTACCAAAGGCACCTGCAATATTGTCGATGATATTCTTCATGCACCTGATGCCGAGCAGCGCATCCGTGATCTAGCAATTATGAGTATAGCAACCCTCAGTCACTGCAAAGATCCAGGAGCTCTTGACTGACAATTGCTCTATACAGTTGCCGAAAGGGGTGTCGTTTTCTTTCGTGCTCAAGATAACTTGACAAATGATCTCCAGAAGGAGTTGATTCTCCGCATGGGTCAGCTTACCGGTCGCCCAGCCACTCATGGTCTACATATACATCCCGTCACGAATGATGCCCGCGAATTCGGTGATCCAGATCCTGCAATTAGCACCATTAACTCGGAAGGCCGGAAGAAGCTTTACAAGGAATCGGACTATACTAAGATGGCTGCTGTTTGGCATTCGGATATCTCGTTTGAACCAGCCCCTGCAGACTTCTCCTCGCTGAGATTAACGCAGTTGCCCAAGACTGGAGGAGACACTTTATGGGCATCTGGCTATGAAATTTATGATCGAATAAGCAAACCATATCAGAAATTTCTGGAGACTCTTACGGCGACCCATGACGGCGAGGGTTTCCGGCGCATGGCCCAGTCTGGCAAATTTCAACTCTATGAGAAGGAGAGAGGATCGCCGGAAAATACTGGAGGAGATCTTTATGCAATCCACCCGGTCCGTTCAAAGCGATCATTCCATTTAGGATTCACCCTCACTGATTTGTCTTCCAGGTTGTCCGAACAAACCCGATCACAGGTTGGAAATCTATCTTCCCGATCGGTAATTTTTGAGGTTTCTCTGGAATCAAACTTCTCAGATTTGCTAATTTTTCCGTTCTCAAGGATCATTTCCCTCTTGCATCAACGGGTTGAATCGTAGGGAAAGTGCGAATATGCTGCAGTGGTTCCACGATCTTATTACATATGGACATGATTTGCAGGTTCGATTCAAGTGGAGCGAGCCCAACGACATCGGTATGTACCAATCAAGTAATTGGATTCATAAGCTAATCAAACACAGCCATCTGGGACAACCGATGCGTCTTTCATACAGCCACTGGAGACCATGAGGGCTTTGGACCCCGGAGCGGTAATCGAGCCGTTGGCGTTGGAGAAGTGCCTTATTTCGACCCTGAGAGCAAGTCGCGGCGTGAAGATCTGGGGATTATGGGTGATCTTGCCTCTTGTCATCTCTAATTAACAATTAGAATCCCATGTATGCGTATAATTATATTCTGGTGGAATGATGAGAATAATGTGATGCACTTTGTATTTGGTCAAAGACATAATTCTAGCTTTACGTTATTCAATTGGTATCCATGATGCACATGTGCTGTGTTTCCGTGAAATTCACCCAAAGTGCTGGAATATAGGTAGGTTGAATGCGTCTGCAGCCCAAAAGTCCTCAGTAAAGATGCCATGGAAGGGACGTGCCATCTCATGATTACTGCCCAACAGACTATCTTGGAGATCGATTGAAAGATCCTGAAGATCCCGAAAGAGATCAGGATCATGGAATCCAAAAAATTCTGCACCCAGGCCGTGAGATTCATTCTCTGCCATCTGTGGTTCAAAGTTCTGAACATTCGCCGATGCGGTTCCCTGTACCGTCTGGTTTGATTCGGACAGTCTAAAATCTGAGGTATTTTTCTCACCAAGTTTTTGAGTCTCAGACCATTCTTGAACGAAGTCCATCGCACGATTGATTATTGATTCTAAATAATCTCGATAGCTTTTCACTCGCGAGTTCCGCTCTGCCATGACAAACAAGGCAGAGGAACAAGCACGAAGGTCATTGGACACCGTAGGGGTCCAGAGGCCGGGTGACCGGAACAGGCAAAAGCTATGCGAGATTTAGATCATCTCTGAGTATAGTTTCAACGCTCGACCAGTGTCACTCACCACATCGTGATTCCGGCCATGAAAATCGAATTAATCAGTAGAAAAGAGTAGCCAGATGAATCTCTCTGACGCAACTTCTTGAAGAACTGGCACATCTGCCCAGACGTATATAGGCAAGTGCTGAGAAGCTTGTCCTGGGGGCTTATGATGCCGATGAAGGGTTGTAATAAGATACGAATGGAGTTATTCCAGTGCATGTGCACAAAATCTCCTTCGTGCAAGTCGAGAGAAGACAAAGTCCTCTTGAAATCTTCCAATGAAGACAAAAGAGGAGCAATCTCTGGTACCAAAGTTGAGATATGTTTATCAACTCGATAGATTCGCGTGTGAATTTTGGATACGATTCGTTGCAATTGAATCGAAGCAATAAATCTTCCAAGGGTTCCTTTCTGCGTTTTCTCCGGAATACCTAAATTGTTGATGAGTTGTTCCACTACATCGTTATTGTTTATGCAGTCATCTATATTATGGGGAGGCAGGGTATCAATTTCCTCTTCTGGAATGCTAAAAGGCCTACCCAAGGACCATGCTGTAGATCTTTCGATGATATAAACGCTCCAAAAGAGTCGACGGCGGAGCTCTGCCTCGTAGGGCTGAAGCCTTCTATATCGTGATTCTCTGTGAAAGCCGAAATCGACACAGGTTCTCATGGCCAGTCCAATCATGTACCAAACACTTGAGTTGGATGTAGATCGTAAATTGTATAATACCATCAGCAACATGGCCTCTATACTGGCCACCGAAATCGATTCTCTCAGGGTAGCATCGAATTGCAGCGCAGTGACCAAAAAGGCGCTCGGGGGCGTCGAGTCATACGTTTCTGTCATTTGACAGATTTCAGCTCCAATGGCATAAATCATGAATAATTTAAATTGACCGAATTGAGCCTCCGGTGTTGATCCAGGGGCTTGATGCCGCGTAGCGTGCAAATCGAGAATCTCGGTTCGATTCACAAATGGGAGTCGGACATGCATGTTATTGAAATAACCGTTCAGAATTTGGGATCCGGTGATATCATTTGGCGGCACCGCCTTCGTGGCCTCGCCAATCGATATGGTCATATCGGATTCGTGGCTACGGTCATTGATGGGGAGCAGCTTGGTCCCGACCGTACGATGCACGATTTGATGGACATTTTCAGCCATCGAAAGACCGGAAGAAGGCCCGAGATAAGGGGGCTCTTCATTCACTCCATGGCTTAGAGTCAAAAAACGGATGACGCCGCCTAAATGGCGCTCGCTCATATCAGGGGTCGTGTCCGCCCGCCTCGGCATACGACCCTGCTCTCTGGCCGGGTCGGGTAGATTGCTCTCCAACGAAGCAGCGAGCTGGGCTTCGAGAATCTCAATTCTATGCGCCAGCGCACCTTTTGACATCCCATGGTGCCATGACGGGGAGCTCTCGGAACGCGAGCAAGATTGGTTTGCAGATTCACAATTGGCACAAGTGGGGAAGCCGACACATTTTTGCTTTCGGCGGTGACAGCGTCGGCATGATTTGGGAATGCGCTTCCGAATTCTCGATTCCAGGTCCATGAGAGCAATAAAATAGCTTTCTGGGTGTGTTTGGTGGCAGCTTGAAGCGCATGTACTGCTTGCATCCAGATTGCGGTCCAATGTTGCGGTGTGGGCTCCTACTCGGCAAGTCTTATTCCGGCCTCCCGCATTCCTCACATTGTAGTTAAACCTGACGTACCCCTCCACGCTGTCATCTTGTCGGTATTAATAACGATCCATAACTCTTTGGTCAAGCGGAATCATATTTTCTCTATCCTGAATAATCCGCTAGGCCTCAGATATTTCTACACGGTACCCGATTCTCTCGGCATAAACAGGGAAGCGTATAATTATGACTAGGGGCTCCGGCAAGGCAGGGTAGTATATTACTGCGTATCTTCTAGACCAAGGATATGAGATTCTCAACCTTAAATTGATCTCTCTCGTAGAAGAACTCGCGGATCGCGTTTCTATGATATGCGTTGATCTAGCCGACAGTAGCTGGGTATATAGTGTATTTACGTTATCCTTCTACCTAAAAAAGCTATTTCGTGAACCTCCGAGCTTGGTTACGGACTTAATTATCGAA
Organism: Penicillium macrosclerotiorum; assembly: GCF_028827735.1. Lineage (NCBI taxonomy): Eukaryota > Fungi > Ascomycota > Eurotiomycetes > Eurotiales > Aspergillaceae > Penicillium > Penicillium macrosclerotiorum. The sequence goes on along the minus strand of NW_026643083.1, from coordinate 3,338,706 downwards.
TTTAGCGGGGTATTCTTCTAATATACTTACACCTGATAACGAAATATTTGAAGTAAATACGCTGTCTATCTATAATATCCTCGAAGCGGTATTGAAGGTGAATATCAAGATAATTATTAATAGCTTAATTACTATCTATAGTATGGGCTATACAGAGGGCTATATAGACTACGTATCGTTTCCCGTAGACGAAGACGTTAATATTAACCTAATATATATACGTATATACTAGGATTCTGCCAGAATCATCCGTGGCAGATGTGCTATGCACGACAACAGCTGGCTAAATTTGATTCGGTTATCATACATACTTGAAAGTAAGATAGGTTTAGTAATGTCATGGAAGAGAGTATTGATCTCCGCAAACATTGCATCTCCGATGCAGATCGCAAGACGTATTTAAGAGAGACACCCCTTGATCTCCATTCGGCTTAGCGATGCACATTATATTGCTGCCAGAGGATTGCAGCAATACCACCTATAGCAAAGATGCTTCCCATGATCACCTTTGGAGAAATGCTGCTGCTAGACTCAGTGCTGGACTTTGGCAGGTCTTTGTCCTTTGCAGGCAATGGCAGATATTCCAACCAAGGGCCGCCTCTGGAAAAGCTGGCGTACAAGTTTGCCTTCAATTTGTCACTGACAAAAGGCACAATGTGACGAGCTGCAAATTTGAGGATCCAAGTATCTTGGGCTTCATAACGTGTAATCTGCCCTGAGAGATCGACCACTGTTTCGGCCCGAGGTCGCTGTCCGGTGATATATTGATCGAAAACCTCATTCAGCTGTTCAAGAGATGGCATGGGTGTCTCTTTCAGCAAAGGCACAAGCCCGTTGGTGAATCGAGCAATTCCCTCGTAGGCCAAGTTACCACCTAATCCAGGGTTGACAGTTGACTACCACGATCGAGAAAGTTAGCGCACTGTTTCGAGTCATCACCTTGTAAATAAGATCCGGTGATACGAACCTTGTGCACTGCGTCACCCATCAGAACGACCCGATTGTGACTCCACTTTTTGATAATGCCTTCCTCGAGGGGTACCATCGTTGCCTTGACTCTCGCATCCCATAGATCGCGAATGGTATATCCAGGGCCCACTAGAGAGCTTCCATATTTCTGAATAGTTGCCTCTGCATCCTCGTCTGTGAACCGTGGGCAGTTGGGAGTTCTGGTGAGCTTCGAATTCTTAACGAAAAGGAACCAAAACACAAGCCCGCGCACGCCAGCAGCGGAAACTGCTGAATATCCATCATAGTAGACATTGTGAACCATCGCATCGGGCAAGAGTTGCTTCTCTGGCCCATTTCGAGAAACCGCAAATATGCAGTTGTACTCGCTTGTGAAAGCTTTTGTTGCAAAGGAAAGTTTAAGTCCACGAAGTCTAACGGTAGCAGAGATTGAGATTGTGTGGACGAACCTTCGTTGATCTCACTGGCAAGGGACTGGTCCACCACGCCGATCTTGTCAGTCATTAACTTTCGGACTTTGCTGTGAATTCCATCGGCGCCTATAAGAATGTGGCCCTGGTGTTTCTCGCCATCTTCGGTGGTGACAATAACGCCTTCCGGTGTCTCCTCGTAGGCGACAACAGCGTTTCGAGCATGCAGCTTCGATTTGTCTTTCACGTGGTCATGCAGCGCTTCCAAGGCCTTACATCGCTCCATAAAGATAATCGGACGCTCAAGACTATAATAAGCCCCCAATATCATTAGCATGCTTTTCATTCGTTTTGGAAGACCCCGCCAGACCCCGCGACAAATTACCATCCACGTAGACCTACATTTTTTCGATGTCGGCAAGTACATGCGACTCCTCAAAACACTGTCCGGCTCCATCATAATGGTTGCGATTCTGCAAAGGCACAACTTGCTTTTCAATGTCCTGCCAGACTCCCAACTGCTCTAGAATTCTGATTGAATGGGGATGAAGTCCAATTGATGCACCCAATTGCGGTGCGAAGTCACCCTTTTCGAAAAGCTCATAGTTGATTCCAGCATGCTCGAAAGCTAGCGCCAAGCCGAGCCCCACGAGACTCCCACCGGCTATGAGGACTTTGAAGTGGTCTGGATTTTCATTTGACGAATCCATCGTTAGACGTGATCAAAACTACCAGAGGTGCGAAGGCGACGCCAAGTTTAGAGTACCTAATAGTTCTCTAGGTGGGTTAACAAATCATAAGGGGCTAGCCAATAATATATATCCCCATGAGGCCCCTTTTCTTCATGATTCGGAGTAGTCGCGCCATCGTTTTGACGCCTCCTTAGCCTTTAACGAATAGGCAACATTTTGGCCTAAAAAAAAGCTAGTTCAGCCTCCAAATTAGAGGCAATGAAACGGCCACTGATTCGCTTCACAAGATGGAGGAAGGCAAATTGCTGGGAAACCGGGAAAACTATCACTCCACCCATTACCTAAACAGGAAAGGCACAGGAAGGTTTATGTTATGAGTATGTGTATTATTCCTGTGCGAGTTAGGGTCAATGGATTATGCTCGGCCATACCCTTAGCTTCGGGTTCTAGCCCGTCTTTTCCCCCCGCAGGGCGAATTTTAGAGGCTGAGACTGACAGGTGGCGGTCACAAACGGATAGACCCACTCACTTCGACCAGTTAGAAGAGGCCTGAGCTTTCCTCTACGAGAATCTCGTCCCGTGTTATGCATAAATCGCCATTCATTCTCAACTTTCCCATTATACGGAGTACGAATTACGGATAACCAGCCGCTAAAATTTTGGGACCTCGATTTGCAGGATTCTATGCCGCTAGTAAATCCGCAGATCCCTATCCGATAATGCTTGTTATCCCTCTCATCTCGCCAATCTCAGCATTTTTCATGGAGCAAACATAAAACCTCTGGGGTTATACCCATTTTAATCTATATTTATCTATTGTTTGAGTTCACGCTAGAGCTTCGCCGACGAGGTAGGAGCTCGGAGTACGCGGCGTACACTCCTCCTAGTCATACGGAAGGCTTCCGAGCCTAAACGCTATGTAGGTGCATGCACGGTGGGTCGAAGCCGAACCGGTCCTTCCCGTCATTTCCATCTCCGAGGTATCTCTTTCTACCTCCGATACGGTCTACATATTACTCCCTGGCGAAAATGGTCAGGCCCTCGTGTGTAAATTGGCCCGACCGTTACCACCAGTGTATGGTAAATGTACTCCACAGATCCAAGAACAAATGAAGATCTGCATCTGCTATGGATTGTTTGAGAATAGGGTGCAAAGTATTCGCAGATATGAGACCCTAAAAGGATTTAGGGCGTTTTCCCGACATTTGTGGAGTACTTAGTCCAGATTACTAAAAAACCGTTTCGTTCTTCAATGATTGTTGTCAGTGTGAAGCGCCTCTCACGACTCCTAACCTCTTGAAGGTCTGTCCAGCGCAGCCAACATGCTGAGAGAGCCCCAATCATCATAATCGCTATCATGTCCACTTCGACGGCCCTGGAACCCGAGGAGCAGTATCTGCAGTCACTCACTTATGGATTGATTATCGCGACTGCAGTCTTGTCGTTGATTGTCTGCAGCGCGAGAGTAAGACCGACTGGCTCATTGACTTGAGAAATGCCTACAGCCTTCACATAGGAGCTAATGATCTCTCTGTAGCTATATACAAGAGCAGCTATCACCAAGACATTTGGATCAGACGATATTGCTGTGTGTGTAGCGTTAGTACGTCAGGGTTTGAGCTTTGCAGCCCTAGATCATGTGGAGAAATTGACATTATGGCTTCACAGTTTATTACGCAGACATTCAACGGGCTTGGAATTGCTGTAGTATATTATGGAGAAGGGCGACACTTCATCAATGTGTCTTCAGAGGACCGAGAAATCTGGCTGAAGGTATTTTCAACATTCCCCTCTTTTCACTTGTTGGACCAATATACTGACTCTCCGGCCCTAAAAAGCTTTATTATGTAGCGATGTGCATATATTTGTACGCCTCGCTTTCAGTGAAAATCAGTCTTCTCTTATTTCTCCGGCGCATCTTCGTTAAAAGTATGTCCCTCGATTTCATGATTTTACAGCCTCCAACGATATTACGAGAGTGCCCCGGCGCTAACAATAATGTGTGACCAGCTTGGATGAATTGGCTTACTGCGGGATTGATGATATTTCAAGTTCTATTTTCAGTCTCCGGATCTTTTGTCCTGGCTTTCCAATGTGACCCCGCACGGTTCGTACAAACTCCTCTTCCCCAAGAGCGTCTAATTACATATATTAACGTGCCCTCTATATAGAGGCGCCTTCGACCTGTCTATTACGAGTGCGAAATGCTATTCCCAATTCAAACTATACCAGATCACACTGTACCAGGCGGTTCTGATCTTTGTGGGTGATGTGATTATTTTGCTTGCGCCGATGCCGATTTTGTGCGCACTGAATATGCCGACAAGAAAGATTGTTGCTTTGATGGCAATCTTCGGAACCGGTTTGTGCACTGGATTATCTCCGTTGACACTTAAGAGAGTACTAATTGGGACTACAGGTATTATCGCTTGCATCGCTCCCGTTGTTCGATTTAGCACGTTGGATTATCTGCGCTACGGCACAACGGATCTCACCTGTAAGAGAAAACGATTTGCAATCTGAATACCGTGACGCATATTGATTTGTTGAATTTTGTTGAATAGTTGATTCGGCATCATCACTCTATTGGATGGCCATTGAATTCAACCTCGGTCTAGTCGCCGGCTCTCTCTCCTCTCTGCGACCGTTACCCTTCTTCCGTCGATTCGGCTCGAGCACCAACTCGCGATACAAAGCGTCGACAGGTGACACAGGGCACGAGCTACGTGGGATACACGGTAGCGAGGGGAAAAGCAGCAGAAAGAAGAACAGCAGTATGGGACTCGGGACCACGTTATTAGAAGAGACTGTTAACGAGAGCCAAGAGCGCATTATCCATGTGCCGAAGACCGACGGCCAGCATCATGTATAGGTTTCGATGTTCCAATTTATTTTCCTTTTGTATGAAGCACCAGGTCTTGTATAATACCGAATATGATTCAAATTCGACTGGATGCATGAGATAATGTCGTTCCCTGATCAAGGCGAAACCCTTGGGCGATCGCCTCCAAATCAAGATCTGACATCCCCCAGTTCAGTTGTGGGGATCTCATCTCCATCCCTTACTCCGCTATGTTCGTAGGCCCGAAGTAGGTCTGATTATTGTCGATAAAGATTTCATCTCTGGACGGAACCGTCCAAGTCATTGCTGTCTGTTGGTCGTCCACGGCGATGGTCATTCGTTGGCGGCAGAAAGGTTATCGAGATTCGACTTCACCTTCCCGGTAGCCCCGTACATACGCTGCTGTTGATCGAGAAATTCTGACATTGTACGGTGCCGAGAGTAGTCATTGCGAAACTGCACAATGTAGTTGGCGGCTGTGGTACGTTGATTTTATTGATGTGATGAATGCCAAGTCTCCTTTCTCGAGCGTGTTTGGGCATGCGACTCGAAGCCGGTGGAGTCACGGGCCGAGCACGTCATGTGCCATCGATCGTCGATTTGGTTTCCTCATCGGCGCGCTTTTGTCGCACTTTATTGCAGGTAGAAGTAGATCGAAGTATAGACCGGCCTGTCAGTGGCAGCGCTCGACGATCCAGACGATCCAGACGATCCAGAACGCTCAGGTCCGCCCCGGTCCAGACCTCTGCTGTTCGATTCTCCACTATCCCGGGGGCGAGGCACTAATATATCCAATTGCCACATCTGTTACTCGTCAAGACACGGGGGAAAGACGCCCAGAAGCATTTCGCCCAGAGGAGAATAGATAGATCCATCTTTCCACTTCATAATACTCCTCTCTCAAATCCGTAATCCACTCTATACTATGTAGAAATGTGCTGGACAAGTCCGAAAATCAAGTATTCCATGGAACATCGCCTGGGAACAGCCTGACGGGTGCAGCATGCAGCATCACCAGAGCAAACTCGCGGCTGCCCTCGCTCAAACGTGGGCGGTGCCTGGACCCCAATAGATCCCCAACGGTAACTCGGCAGATCTAAGCGATGGCCGCTGGATGTTTGGGAATTCCTCCAATGGGAAAGACCAAGTGGGGTCCCGCAACGGAAGCAGGTTTTAAACGAGACGGACTCGCTTGTGGCACGTTGTCCAGCAATTTATTCCGCTTTCTATGTTGAAACCCCAGATGTAACGAGTTGACCACATCGACCACCAGTTCTACTCAGCAGGAATGCTCGTGATTAAAAGATATGGATCAGCCAGACTCTCTGGTCTTTCGTCCACCCCCGTGTGATGCCGAGCGCGAAAGAATCCGGGATTTATCCAGGTGGGCCGTGGTCAAAACCCGGGATTTCCCCGCCATCCAGCCCATTAACAATCGATCAAAATAGGTACTATTGCACTCTAGCTCGATCAGCAACACCTGTATCGGATGCGGAGAATACCAGGAGTAAAGACGATGCTCCACAGGGTGACGCGCAGCCGTCGGAAAGTGATCTTTCCACCGATATCACCCTCACGGCCCTGGCCCAGCTTGGAGTGCTCCGGTTACGATGTAATCGCTCCTTTGTTTCCATTATCGACGGCGACAATCAGCATATAATAGCCGAAGCGACCGGATCGATTTCGCTCCGACACAAGGACATGCATCTCCCAGACGATGGCATTTATCTCGGCGCGCGCACGTTGGACTTGGTCTGGGGAGTGTGCCCCCATACGATCAAGCTCTTCACCGGTCAAGATCCATCGTATGCGATAGAGACCGACAACGTGATTGCGAACAGATCTCGCTATATTATTCGTGATTTTACCAAGGAGGACTGCTTCAAGGATCGGCCCTATGTCCGCGAATGGCCCCATATGCGATTCTATGCCGAGGTTCCCCTGGTGAGCCCCTGTGGATTCGTCCTTGGCTCCTACTGTGTGGTTGACGACAAACCTCGGACGGAATTTGGGGACCATGAAGTCAATCTACTGCAAGAGATTGCAGATGCGATCGCACAGCATCTGGAAAATGTCCGCATTGCCCACTGCCATCGACGATCCGAACATCTGGTCAGAGGATTGACCAATTTTGTGAAAGACTATGCAGGCTTCGACCCACGGGAGGTTTCAAACGATCACCGTCTTCAGTCAACTGCGGATCTTGCAGGTACCACCACGTCCAATCAAGCCAAGTACAATGGCGATCACTCGGATAATGGCGAAAAGTCAACACCGGACCTCAGCCTTGTGACGTCAACATCCACCAGCCTCACAGGAGAACTATCGCCTCGATTTTTCGTCGGGCCGGCTTCTGGGCCAACAGAGCCATCGTCACTCAACTCGAACCTTTCAGATCATCGGATTACCCCGGGCGAGGAGAAGAGCCTCGAGGAAGTTCTGAAAGTTGACCAGGAAAGGCCAGAAGCCTTTCCTCACAATGCTTCTCAGGTTTCACTCGAAGATAGTGTACCGCTAGCAGATCGCATTACAGCCATTTTCTCCCGGGCAAGTGTTCTGCTGCGAGAATCAATGGACCTAGAGGGAGTTATATTCTTCGATGCAGCGCGCAATAATCCTTCCTTGTAAGGTGCTCCCGCCCCTAGTTTTAATATGCTTATTACTTACGTCCAAAATAGTCTACCCACTGATGAGCATGAGAGATGGGAGCCTCTTCCAAAGACGGCAGCCCCCGAGTTCCCCATGGCTCCATGTCCTAGCCCCCTAGGCCTGTCCGATCGGACATCCATGGATTCCGAAAACGATTGCGATGTATTAAGCATATCATTGAAGAAATCCCAGAAGAAGAACCCAGACCCACAATCTGATTTTGTGATGCGGGAAGAACTGCTTGGTCTGCTTGTCCATCATTTCCCGCAAGGACAAATTTTCAACCTGAGTAAGTCGGATGACAGTGATGCTTACATTTCATACGATAGCGGATCCAATGATCCGCAAGTGCAGCTCGAGATTCTGCGAGATATCTCTGCGAGGCTTCGGGGTCTTATTCCAGATGCGAAGTCGATCGCCTTCTTTCCTTTGTGGGATTATCATAGATCAAGATGGCTAGCCGGAACGCTGGTCTGGAGCCGGGATAGCCACCGAGCTCTTGGGATAGAAGAATTGCACTATTTCAAAATCTTTGGTGACTCCATTGTTTCTGAGGTCTCACGGGCATACTGGACTGTTACCGAAAAGTCCAAATTTGACTTCATTTCCTCTGTCAGTCACGAGCTTCGTTCTCCGCTCCACGGGATTCTAGCTAGTGCCGAGTTATTGCAAACCACATCTCTCGATTCCACTCAAAAAGACATGGTCAACATGATCGAGACATCTGGCTTGACTCTTCTGGATACAACAGATTATTTGTTTGTGCCCATATTATCTACCTATTTTTGTGACTAGCACTGACATATCTACAGATTGGAGTTTTGCAAGATTAACAATTTCACCCAAGTCAAAAAGTCAAAAAAACGAAATAATGCCCACAGCGACCAATCAAGTCTAGTTTCAGAATTTGATCTTGGAAAACTTGTGGAAGAAGTCTCGGACATTTTGTATACTGGTCACCGGGCTCCTGAAAGACAACCTTTAGGGCAAAACAGCTCTTCACGCCTTACTACCGGGGATCAGTTATCCTCCAACGATGAACAGCAAGACGAAATGTCCCTCGTTATACGCATTGAACAACGTTGCTCGTGGATGATTCGCTCTCTCCCTGGGGCATGGAGAAGGATTGTGATGAATATTCTTGGAAACTCTATCAAGTGGACAAAGTCTGGTTTCGTCGAGGTATCGTTATTCCGTGCTAGGAACCAACCGAACTCTGAACGAGTGCTTGTTCAATTTTCAGTCACCGATACTGGAAGTGGCATCGCACCTGACTTCCTCCGGCACAAACTCTTTTCACCTTTTGCCCAGGAGGACTCTCTGACAGAAGGTGTTGGACTGGGGCTTAGCATTGTTCGACAGCTGGTCGCTTCTCTCGAAGGTCACATCAACGTGAGAAGTGAGTTGGGTATCGGGACTCAGGTGGATGTCTTCATCCCAGTCCAGTGCGTCGAACGCCCAGCTTCAAATATAGAGGCAGATGCAGCCTTGACACGTCAATCAGAAATTGTGACACCTCCACTTCAAGCAAGTCTGATCGCATTCAATGGGTATCCCGACTTAAGAGAAACGCCAACTGGAACTTTATCTTTGGAAGCAAAAAGAAGGCTTTCCGTTCAAAGCACCCTCGCAGACGTGTTCATGTCTCAATTTGGCTGGTCCATCTCTATGGCGGAGACGCTGAGCAAAGCTCGAGGAGATGTTGCTGTTATTGAAGAGTCTATGCTTCAAAGTGAAACCGTAAACCCTGCATCACTTAAGGAGTACGCTCAAAAGCACGGGCTCAAGTTTTTCATCATCCTTGGAAGCAAAAACCTTATCTTCGATGATTCTCTTTCTACGAGCTTCGTCCTGATTCCACAACCGTAAGTAATAGTGGCTGAATTCTCCTCTAATTGCTATGCTCACAATGCTTCCTAGATTTGGACCGCAGAAAATTCGAAATGCAGTGCAGAGAATTTTGGAACTTCGAGCTACTCAACCCGAAGCTGAAGTCGAGCCATCAGTTCCAACTACACCCTCCAATCAAGAACCGCCGGTAGATGATGGATCACGACCCCGTTCAAGTAGCGAAGAGGTGAAACTCTTAGTGGAAACTCGCCCTGAAATCGTGCCTCTCGTCACTTTGCCGCATATGTTACCTTGTCAACAAACCAAAGCACCGACGACAAAGCATGTCCTCGTTGTCGATGATAACGATATTAATCTGAAGGTTCGTCTCTTCCAGTACAACTAACATGTACGCGAAACTAAATCCAATATATCATCAGATCATGGCCACGTTTATGCGAAAGATCGGCTGTAGCTATGAAACAGCCTCCAATGGACTCATCGCTCTCGAGAAGTACAAGGCATCTCAACGGCCCTACGACTTCGTATTAATGGGTCAGTCTCTAACGCTGGGTCTCTGACCGTATCAAACCCGCCAAACTCAAACTAATCATTGTGTCTCTTAGACATATCAATGCCCATTATGGATGGCCTCATATCCACCAGCAAGATTCGCCAGTACGAAAAGGAAAATAGCATCCAGCCTGCCTGTATTATGGCCGTAACTGGTGTTGCCTCCGATTCCATGCAGCAGCAGGCTCTGGCTGCCGGGATCAACGACTATTTAATCAAGCCCCTTTCTCTTCGTGAGTTGAAGAAAATCATGAAGATTGCATGATACCACTGTGTTTAGCGTGTTATGAAAGTTGATTTCTTTTCGAGCATTATTTCCGTCTTTGAGATTATCTGTACACGATTAGTAGAGCCTGAATGTTAATATGTAAGACTATCTATTTTAATGTGACCTGAGAGAAAACGGAGAGGAAAAAAGTCTTTTCGGTAAATTGTTTGGGGATGACTGATATAATTATAGATACGAATACGCTCATGTTCAAATAGGTAGCGCCATTGCGATATTCGCTAGCTTAGGTTCTAGAGCGGGCGCTATTATAGAATCAAGCTCTTGTTATGATACTAATGAATATCTTTACTATAGACGTTTTTTCTAACTTTTAGACTACTCGAACTAACTGAATGCTCGTAGTATCTTACTTTTAACCTTGAGTAGAGCTCTAATCGAGAGAAAATTAAATACTAGGTTACGGTTGATCCTCAATTCCTAAAGGGAAAGCGCTATAAAGATAACTTATACTTATAAGATCTTAGATTTATTACCGAGTATATAATACTAATGTGGTCCAGACGGTAGGTTGAAGTTGTATGATATTAGAAACTAGTAAGGATATAGTAGAAAAAAGGCGTTAAATGGTGACAGAAACCTCCATATGTGAACGTTAGTATGCTCCGAATCACATTATAACTATTCGGGCTCAGGATAGCTACTATTATATATAGGACTAGCTCCTAGACCCGGATCACCCTACAGGTTTAAGCAGAAATACGTGTAGAATGGAAATTGAGCCTAGAAGTCGGCAGATGATTACCCATGGTCCAAGACAAACACCAAGTCTTGATCATAGATGCGGCTGAATAAGATTGCGAGCACCACTTAAATCTATCTTTGATATCGGCTCTTGAAGTTCATCTGCCTTTGTGGTCCTTGCGGTAAGCTCGTGAAGGTCAAAACCTTCTCATGCCCGTAAAGCTTCCTTGTGCGCTGCCTATACCGAGGGTGGCACACGGCCGTGGCGCTATTATAGTAAAAAGATCGGAATTACAGGATCAGTGCAGTACACATGCACCTGGGATTTGAAGAGACCCAAGGCTGTGGATAGCCTGGGAGAACACCGCTACAAGGCCGACTTCATGGTGTCGGCCTGAGGAGACATAATTCAAGAAATCAGGTTTACTATACTGTTCTATTCATATTCAAGACCCCTAACCAGCAATTTGAACGAGTGCAAATACTTGAGTATCTTTACAGGAAGTACCATTCATCTCCCTTCTCCGGAGATCTACCTATTTGCTGCTGCGTTTCGACGTTAAAATATACCTCAGGCACCCGTCCCGCGGAAAGAGGTTATTCCCAGACTAAAAAGTCACAGACGCCTCATTAACACTGACGAATATCGCAGGTTTATCCGCCAACATTTGAGGTTCGAAATGGTGACATGATGACTTCAATAGTTTTGCAATAAACAGTGTGAGGCTCTACATCCCCCCCGCAGCACCTTCCATGTAGACTTTTCTCCACTGTGTCGGGGTTAGACTTGAAACAAAGAACCATCATAGGGCTAAAGAATTACCTTTAGAAAGACGCTTAAAATGCATGCCAGAGCTGCGACAACATATACCTCGGTAAAAACATCTTGCAGGGCGCTGACGATAGCTTCCAGCGCCTGAGACTTCTTGGAGTCACTTTGCGTTTCCAGAAATCCACCGCTGGTGCCCGATACAATCGATGCCAAAGTTGACTTGTCAACATTGGGGAAAACGTGCTGTAGATTGTTCCTGGCTAGGTTGATAAAGAGTGCGCCAGTCACAGAGAGGCTGAAAGCGAGACCACACAGCTGGCCAAGCATAATGAGAGTGACACCATTAACTGTATCTTTTATATTCACAACTGTCTGAATAACGGCAAAACCTGCATGTGCAAACGACCTGGCTCCAAGGCCGATGAGAACCTGGTACCCATAGATCTCTGAATTCGAAGATTCAAGTTTGAGACGACCTGTTACCTGCATTAATTTATTTGCGCGATCAGGTTGAGAATCAGATACGAATATACCTACTCATGAGCACAGCACCAACTAGGGAGATAGCCGCGCCACACACATACCACGGCTTGTACCATCCCAACTTCGACATCACATACCCATTCGAGAGCATGCCGAAGATGAGCAGGAAGATAAGAGGCAAAATCCGTTCGGCGGTCCTGATTGCTGAGTCTCCGCGGGTAAACTGATAGTAGAGAGGGATATAGTACACTGTGACATATGCGATGGAGCCACCACAGCTGGCCAGGAGACTTAATAGAACAGCTTCCTTGTTGCGGAGCAAGTGCACAGGAAACATGCGATTCTCGACTGTAGTTAGAATTTCAAGGGACTGTTGGAGTATTAGCAGCAGCCACAAAACACCGCTGACAACAAAGAGGCCAATGATTGTGCCACTATTCCAGGCGTACATATCGCCACCAAAGTTAGTGGCCACGATCAATTTCACAAACCCTCCAGTACTAAGGATCGCGCCCAACCAGTCGAAGGTGATAATTTTGTCTCTCAAGGAGATGCCAGGCGCAGGATTGTTAGATGGGATGAGGTAAAAGTACGCTGGAATTACGACTGCACCGAACAGGAGATTAATGTAGAAAGCCCAACGCCAGGTGTACAGCTCAAAAGCACCTCCAATGACAGGGCCAAGAACGGTTCCGACGCCCCAGATCATCCCACTGCATGCAAGCCGCTATTAGTACGATCAGAGAGGCAACGTACGGATTGAAAAACTTACGTGAGGCTCAGGTAGGTGGGACATTCTCGATCCAGCGTATTGGTAGAAACCAGATTCAGCAATCCATAATACATGCCATTGCCACCAGCACCAGCCCAGACTCGCCCAATGATTTCAGCCGGCATATTTGGTGCACCGCCGCATAAGGCAGAAGCGGCCATGAAGTTGAGTGCAAATAGAATGAATAGGATTTTGGCGTCTTACAATGCATAGAGCTTTCCCAGGGGCATCACCATGGAAAGACCCCCTATCATGAATCTGCGGAAGCCATCCGATGTCAGCAATTAGTGGTTGAACGCTCAGTGTGTATTGATCACTCACCCGACCGATAGCCATGGGAGTTTGTCGACTGCATCGAATTGACCTACAATAGACTTGGGTTCTGTGAGTCAGACTGAAAGAGAAAAGTTTTATTAGACAGATTAGACTCACCGGCTGTATATTGGCAACGACTGTGTTGTCGAGGGCGTAGAGGAAGATAGCTGTCAAAGTGCTCACATTGAATAGAAACCACTGAAGGTGACATGAGCAAATTTGGTCCAGATTCCGCACCAGTTTGAGAAGATACCTTGATGCCCCTTAGCTTGCGATTGGGCTCTGAAGCAACTTGTGTCGACGGGCTGTTTTCAGTCCCATCCACCTTCTCGAGATCATGAGCCATGAGGACTGCTCTAGATATGGCACGGAAGCTTAATTCATGGCAGTATATTCGGTGGAGTGAACTTTATCGATCGCGCGCTAATGGCCTATTGCACTACCTGGCTTGTCGCCAACCACAAAGACGCACATCTAACTTTCCTGCTTGTATCTCAATTACCAGGTATTGGTACCCCGTGTCCTTAGAAAAAATGTCTAATAGCTTTTTCCCTTACTTTTTTACTGTAAGGACTTGAAAAATTCCAGACTGCGGCGCTAATGCAAGGTGGAGATATCGGCGATTCTGTAACCGAACAATTTGAAAGCCTGGATGCCGACATGCTGGCATCGGGTTTTAACCCCTAAAGTCCGATGCTGTTTAAGGCTAACCTTGGGATCTGCCACCCGCTTTCCACTTGCGGGGCCCCGAGTTCCTTGTAGCGCACTTGCCGTATTCCCGGAATGGTGATCATGCGGCCACTCACCATTTCGGCCGGTTTTTTTCGGGGCGGACAGTCTGCTTTGTAAGGTCGGCCAACTGCTAACTATAACAAGCAAATCCTGAACTATATCTAAAGACTGGGTGTGTTTTCAACGCTAAGGAGAACTATCAGACGTATCAACCCAGAAACAGACCAAGCCGACATGGCCAAGCCTTACGACGTAACAACATATTTGCTGGACAGAGCCAATATCCAGGATACGGTTGTCCGGACAGTAAGGCCTCAACGTGATGCTTAAATTTTCTTTGTTTCACGGGCTGAGATATTCTACAGATGCACCTCTTCGATACGGGTGCCACGAAGGAAACGATCAATTCCGTCTATACACAGGAAATCCACCTTGATTATGATCGGCGATTAGGCTTCTCTCCAGAGGTTGTCTCCAGTGAGTCTTGGGCCCAGCGGCTGGGACAGATTCATAAGCCGTATGATGAAACACAACATATTATTCAGTAAGATGCCCCGTTTTGGGACCTCTTGGCATGTTCCGAAAAGTAGTCTGTGGCTGATTTGTCACCGTTACCAATAGAAATCTATTGATTTACCTCCCGCAACCTACCAGCAAGCACTCAGTTACCCGCCCAGATCGCTGTGAAGCTATTGCGTACGCTCACGGCTGGTTTTATAATCTAGATGAAGATCAACGTCCACGCCTAATGGCGAGACGTCAAGGGGTATGTCGAGCAGTATTGTTTACCATCACGTCTTCCTAACGTTGCATCATGATATAGGGGAAGTATAAGCTTGAGCTTGTGCGACTCAATGTCTTGGAAGACAAAGGCGAAAACCCATGGCGAATTCACAAACAGGAGGTGCGACTGTCATGGCAAGATTTAGGCGAACAGTAGGTCTGGTTCTAGAGAGGGCGACAGTAAAATATCATGATCCTTCGTAAAATTCGAACTTATGGAGCGGTCTTGATGAATCGCAGAGTATATATTGGTGTATGAGTGAGATATTTGCTTGTATGGTTTATAGAAAGTCAGAACAGCCATACGCATCAAAATTCATGCTCTCCACGAATCGCCAATCCAAGTCATCCAAACTATTCGCGCGGGATGATGGGATTGTAATAGGAGAATCGGTTTTCAGGGTCGTAATGATCTTTGAGGCCCCGCAATCTTTGCAAGCGCCAGGGCTCATAGCCATACATGGATTCCACAGATTCATCCCCCGCAGCATAGTTAACGTAGGTTGTCGGACGACGCCACGACTGGCCTGCATTCCAAAGTTCACGTGTTTCGGCAGCCCATTCTCGCGCGAGGTGTTCCAAACCCGAGTTAGCTTTGAGGGTCACGTCAAAGTACCTGAAAAATGCGAATATTAGCCAGTGTGGTAGAGAAAGGCAGAACTCATTTGAAATATACATCAGCAGATTATCCTGGCGTAGTGGATATGCAGATTGGTCGGCCTCTACAGCCGAACTCCTTCAACGGCGTAGCCCTCATGGACGACCCGCTGTATGGAAATCTGGATTCATGGCAACTTTTTCATTGAACAGATCATAGATCTGGCGCTACGCAGTAACGTTGTAGACTTGAAGACCAGCCGTCGAGATGATATGGGTTCGGTTGGCCGCACAGAGCTCGGACGTCAGACCACTTCCCAGCACATCCGAGACTTCGGGATACGAAACCACTCCGTCTATATGAGAGATGGCACCTAACTGATCAAAAAGAGCCAGAGATGGCTCCGCGTCTGCTTGGCTGCCATTATAAACAAACGTCCATAGAATAACGGCCTGCATAGTTTCAGTATCGAGATGTTTGATGAAAGGAGCAACAACTTACCTCAGTCTTGCTAATGCTGACATCCATAGCATACACGCCAAAACTCCCGGCCACAGTCGGGGCCATGGTACCGTTGTTATGGAATTTGTTCAAATTTTCAAATAGTGCCTCGAGTTGATCTCCTCCGAATGCAAATTCTTTGTAGTACCAGGGGCTCTTTATCGCAGGGTGAATCTTCAGGTCAAAACTGGTGACAATGGCGAAATTATGTCCTGCTCCAAGCATAGCCCACCACAGATCGGAATTATTTGTTTCATTGACCGTGATGGCTGTCCCATTTCCAAGAACCATATTGAGGCTGACAAGATTGTCACTTATCAAGCCGTATTGTCCCTGAAACAGCCCATGACCGCCTCCAAGGGCAGGACCGACCATACCGACACAGCTGCATGTTCCGGAAGCTAGGGATATCACGACATCAGTCTCTGGCAATACTGCTAGAGTTTCAGGGAGCCCGACTTGCAATGTATCCATTTTTCCAAAGTGTCTCAATCACCTCGAAGTTATAAGTCCCTGCTTGGAGCCTTGCAGTCTTTCCATTCGGGTGGACAGCGATGTCTTTCAGGCTTCTCACATCGATTTGGATACCAGTGAATTCCCCGACAGTGGAGGTCAAAGCATGACCGCGATTGACCACAAAGAAATCAATACTCTTATTGTTCGCATATTGAACCTACTGAGCTTTAGTTTTGTATGATCAGAGTGTTCAGCTTGCCCTCATTCCAAACTTACGATTATCGGGATGTCCGACTCCCGTCCTGGCTGCACTACGAGCTGGATATGAGGAGGCGCATAATTTCGATACCTCTCCGTTTCATTGGACCACCGAGGATCTGAAGGTCCGAATATCGCCGTAATGGAAGAGAGTAGTGGTCCCAGTTCTCGTTGGACTTGTGCGGCTGTTAGAGCTTGAGCGAAGACGTATTGGCTCTGCAATGACGCAGCCACCAAGGGCTGGAGAATTCCGATGGCACTGATTGAAGAGCCGGGAAAAAGTATCATTTTGTCTATTGGTAAAGTCAAGCAATATTGAGAGCTACAGATATATCTGAGCCTAAGAGAACGTGCCCTTTAAATATTGAAGGTCTGTGTACTGCACTCGGCAAGCAATACGTTTGGAAGCCGAGAATTTTCGGCCGTGAGCCCACCTAATTTTTCTCAACTACGAAGTGGGTATAAATTTCATAGGGAGCCGTTAAATACCTATGTTCAACATGGTTTGATCGTCCCGTATCTACAAGCTCTAAACTCTACAGCGCCTGTTTTCTCAGTCGAACAAAGACCCTTTGCGGCTGGCGTGAGATACCATCGAATCCTGCGTAACCGCCAAGCGAGCTCGGGATGTCGAGTAAGTCGAAGTTCCACACAATAAGAGCAATAATTGTCCTTATCTCCAAATGGGCCATTCTTCTGCCCCAACATTGCCGGATCCCCATGTCGAAACCCAGTTGTGGCCCGGCTGCCCCATCAAACTCAACACTTCCATTATCCTTAACCACAAGCCATCGTTGGGGGTCATAGATTTTCAGGTCCTTTGATTCGTCCCAGTTGTCTCGTACGCGGGAAGCCTGGGAGGTCGGACTGCGTTTGGCTTCGTCGACGGGTAAAGACAAGGACAGGTATCCTGGTCCGCCGTTCACCATAAACACTTGACAATCTTTAGGAATTTTACAACCCAAGATTTCTGTATTTGTTGTTGCCTCGCGCGTCATGCTAAATGGCGTCAGTCGCAGCATATCCTCGATAATCGCTTCAAGATTGGGGACTTTAGCCCGCCGCAACTCCTCGAAGGTCGGCGATCGCCTATCTGCGATAGCCTCGGGAATTGCCGCGTACAGGGCTGCCCTCAGAGATGCCTGCGTCTCAGGATATCCTGTCAAGAACTTTGTTACCCAGCCCATAGAGCCCCCAGTGGTATGGTGACCTGCGATTAGATCGGCAAACGCCTTCAAGAGGTCCTATTAGATGCATCTTCTTTCTCGCGACATGACAAGAGAACCTACCTCATCAACCAGACTCTTGCTTTCAAACTGGGGCTGACGGCCCTGCTTTTCTGCCATCATGGCCTCGCGCATCAGCATATGCTCCAAAGCCGATTTGATAGATCCATTACGGTAATTTGCAATGGCCTTCGATAACTGCTGCGGAACAACGCGGCTTTTCTGTTCAAATATCTTCTTATACCACGTCTGCTGCTTCCACCACCAGTGGCTCAACCGTGGGGTCCAGGATACTGTGGTCTTCTCGAGTACCTCGGGTGCATCATGAACTGCCTGAAGAAAAGGGGTAAGCCTGGCTGGAGCAAACACCACAGGTTCATTAATGTCACCATTAGGAATTTGAGAGCCATCTAGCTGGCGGATTGCCTCCAGCTGTGGCCGGATAGCTGAATCCTCCAAGTTGTCACCAAAGGCATAGCTCAGCATCACGTCAAGAGCGGCGTAGTCGTAATCTGCTTGGACACTAAATGGCCTGCCTTGGGACAGCTCTGCCTTCGCCTCAAAAAGCTGGACCAGTTCCAGGCCCTTGGAGTGTATTGCAGGACCCACGAAACCGTTGAGAAAGGTTGGCGTCATCAAGTCCTGTTTCAAGCGACGACGCTCACGGAAGGCATCATTGGTTTTGTACCGCGCGTGGAAGTCACCCAAGCACTCCATACCGTCACTCAGAAACTTAGGTTTGTCGAATTCAGGCCGTCTCATTAAAATATCTTGTGCCTCGCGAAAGTCTGCGACGAGGATCCACGGCTTCGAGAACGGTCGCACAAAGACCTGGCATACAGGAGATTTCAAATTTTCCACCTGTTTGGCCAGCCACATACTAAATTCACCAGTGAGGCCAATCTCGCGGCTCATACTTGGCGCATCGCCAAATAGTGAATTTGTGACTTCTGGGTTGTACGCAATACCAGGGAGAGGCTTGGGCAGAAGCCATCGATAGAGAATAGAAAGGCTGACTGCTACTATAGCTATCCCCAGACTCCCCAGCAAGGGCAGCCTCGAGTTGGATTTGACCGAGATGCCCAAATATCATGACATACTGGGCAAGAAGAGATGAAGGGGATCGCTTGAGCGGTGTTGATATGTTTGTTCTATAAACTTAGAGATAAGGAGTCCACAGATAAAATCATTTCGTGCTGCGCCAGGGACATTCGAGCACTCTACCCACACACTAATTCCTTTTATCCCTGTTTGCATCTAATTGCCCCGTCGTTGATGCATTACTGTGGCAGATCGCAGTGTTCTTTGGTGAGCTGGACCGAGAAATTTCGGCCGCAAAATTTTGGCCGACGAATGAGGAGCAAGGCAGAACCTAATGGGTCAGTCAGAAAAAAATTGGAAATGAAGAATATTGGCGCTTTAGGTTTTTCAATGAAAGTTACATGCTGTTCAATTTCAGTCGCACTTTACCTAGAGGAAGCTGGAGTTGGAACTTAGAATATGCAAGGACTATGATAGTTTACAGTTTCGCGGCCATATTTAAGGCGAACATACTAGACACAAAGACAGAAAAGGCAGTATTTATTCAAGGGAACCATGGATATTCAGATGATTGGAATCATGACTAGGCACTTTTATGGAAGTCTTAGGAGCCATAATATGAAGGTGTGTGCATATCTAGCGAAAACACTATACCCCCTTTATCACAAGCCTCAATGGTTATAGACAGAACCTCATAACGAATAATAAGCCAAAAGCACGGTATTTCCTGGTTTCAATGATTGATATCAAGGTCTAGGCCAGTATCTAGGGATCTCCAATTGGGATAATTCATATCAGTACCTGTCAGTGGAACGAAATCGGGAATGCCTCTAAGAGCCGAGAATTCTGGGAAATTTATGGTGCTCCAGATTCCATCATCAGCTGCTGGAGCCGCAACTGATGACGCTGTTGCCCTTTCAAACAGCTGAGCTAGAGCCTGAGCCCCTTCTTCGGCCATGCTGCTGATCTCACCGAGGATTTTCAACCTAGTGAGAGCATCTTGTGCCGCTGACATGCACTTCTCGCGTGATATACTGATCATGCTGGTACCCAGTGGATCAACTCGAAATGAATTGAAACGGATGTCTTCAAGTTACGAGAAACTTTCAGCAGAGATGAGTCCTGCTCAAAGTAGTTGAGCTCTCGTACACGCCCCTGCCAGTACACCATCATTTGTGACTCATATTTATCAGGGCCCAGATCTCTCCCAGCTAGATGATCTTCGGTTAAACGGAAATATTTTACTAATCAAGGTATAGCATCAAGCTCAACGATGGTCATCATGATAGGTTCGTCATCTGGTGCAGGGTGTGTCATGGTAAAATTTTATATTCTCCCTAAAACAACTATATCTTCTACGCTTATAAGAGGTTTAAGATATTTTATCTATTTTAATCGTTTGTTAAGTCAATATAGGATATATACTAACTATGCTTCAGATACGAATATACTACTAACGTTTTTTATTATAGCTTATTAGACCCGCATATCCTATATAGTCACTATTAGATAATACTCCTAGGTTAACTCTATTTACTTAATTCGAAGTTTCGAATAATTTAGAGTATATAAATATCCTGTCTTTTCAAGAGCACTGTAAAGGGTAAAAGGATAAGGAACTTCCATTACCCGTATCTCAGATGGAAAGGAAATATATTTACCACGCTCGACTTGTTTCATTAGGAGGTCTAGTCCTTATATCACTCAGGAGGTATTCATGTGTGTTTAGAGACGGAATCAAACGAGAACTAAATCGGCAAGATTCGGTTTGTTTCTTATCTAGTATACTGTTCTGGAAAGGATATCCAGTTTTCTTACCTAACTAACAGTCTGACTACGCTGCGAAGTAGCTCCCTTACACGCTATTTGTGGGATATTATAAAATTTATCCGTAAGGTATTACGTATAAAGAATTTATTCATCCATCTAGAAGGATACTAAGATACTACGTAGCTAAAATTCCTGGAACGACGAAATATAACACATTAATATCCACGAGATATTAGTGCCGCTTAGGCACCAAACACACTGCCATCAAAATCCAACTTGGGATTAGCCAAATCAAGACGAGGCCAACTTCAATATTACCTTAAGCCAAGGTAGTTACAAGTACCAAGAGACCATTATTTCAGCCAGACCGATTTAAGCCAATAACGCTGTATCTGAGCCCAGATAAGAAAGGGTCAGTACAATGATCGTACGACAGAGGGTGAGAATCACCTGCTCATACCCAGCTTCTCATTTTCTCTATTACGTACTCACCTTATTCACCCCCGGTTGCGCGACGCTCTAAAGCGGCGTTCACCCACTTCTCACCCGGGCGGCACCCACCCAACTACGACCACCGGCGAATCCCTGCTGTTGTATGTTTTTGCTCCTATTTTTTCTCCCTTTCTCTCTTTCTTGATCATTTTTCTGAGTTCTTGTGATCAATGGATATCCAATTACAGTTCGGATACTAGTCATCCAACAGCGCCATCGAGAAATCATCGATTCATCTTCTAGACATTTAAAAGCCTTATCATACTCAACTGCTGCGCAGTTGAAGGCTCGGATGTTGTAAAGGGTACGTATTTGGCCAATTTTCCTCTTGATACTGAAGGCGAAATTATTCTGACCTTGCCTGGTAAGGATCGGCTAAACTCAGACAATAGTCAAGCCCGTTTGCACTCAGATTTTACCGCAACTAAATTGGCAATATTATAGAATATGGTGCAGTAATGCTGGAGAGTAGATTTTACTTCAACTAGAGGCAATTCATTGACAAATATTGATTTATGACGCCACTGCCGTCTAATCAAGGTATTCTCAGGTCTCAGTTGGAGATCTATCTTCTTGGAACTAGGGCACAATCAACACTGCCTTAACTGCCCAAGCTTGCCCCGAAACTTCTCAGCACACATAAGCTCTCTGCGGCTCAAGTCCCGAACACGAGCAATACATCTGATAAGCCGAGTTTCTTCATCAGTCAAAGGCGCAAGAGCGTTGAGTTCTTCCAGAAAACGAGGAACGAAATATCCATCGCCCGGTATGGTCCATGAAATCATAGACACTTCGAAGCAGCGCGGATAGAACCCTGCGTATTCCCAGTCGATAAGAGAGATGGTGAAATTATCTTCGTGGAGAATCATGTTCCGTAGGGCAAGATCCATGTGGCATAGGACAAGCGGGTAGGATGTCATGTCAACGGACTCGCCTTCAGCGGCGAGAGCTCTATTCATGTAGCCGTTCATGTCTTGGATCGAAAAGAAGCGTGTCTCTGGACTGAAATCGCCGAACATGAATGCGTTCAAATGCCTGCCACCGATCGATCCTGGTACATTTTCGCCTTGGATTTGGCTCAAGTGGCCGATGGCTGATGCGATTCGCGACACTAGACGAGGGTGAATGCTCAGGTCGACATTGTCCATGGATTGGCCGGGCACATATTCCATGAAAATGTATCCCCTTTCTTCTGAAGACCAGGTCGCACCACTGGTCACGAATCGATAGACTTGAGGAATGTGAATGATGGTGATATCAGCGCTGCGTCGCGCAAACTCCTGTGTCATTGCTTCTGCCAGGGTGACCCCGCTGCCATATTTGACGACGGTAGACTCAGAAATACGGATAACCAGGCGGCCTCCATCTTCGGCGATAATATCTTTCTTGTTGACTGGGCTATGGCAAAACTCAAGCAGCTTTTGGTCACTGAGTTCTGCAAGCTCCCATGTTTTGGGGAGCGACATGTTCAGGCCCGTACAATCTGAGTGACGAGATGGAAACAGTCAGCTATAATGTATATCCAAATCTCAGGATCCTCGGGAGGCCGCTCACTTTCTTGATCTCTTGTGGTTCTGCAAGTGGATCCGAGTCACTTCTACCAAACACCTCACTTCTGTTTTCAGACGATCAAGTAGATCTCATGGTGAGAGACAATTAGGAGGAATAGAAAGCTCCGTGTTACAGCAGGATGTCACCATGCAAAATATCCACCATAGCATCCTGGAGACGAAGTAAAAAAAGATTCCAAATTTTACATAATTACGAAAGCTGAGGATTTCAGATGAAATGCAGACATGAACCTGCTTCGTATTACTGGCCAATCTTCCCATGAAGCTAACTATCCCTTCTAGAAGGTCGTAGGTTGGATCTGCACAAGAAAATGGACCCATGAAATCATCGGGAACCAATATTTTATTTTCTTCTCTGGATTGGAAAGTCTCTTGAGGTATAGAAAATATGTACCTTTATGCATATTCTCGACATAGATTAAGCTTGTGGTGTATAACCAGAAAATGTATATAGATTGAAATCTGGAAATTCATAAGAGACAAACTTGAGAGACATCATATCGCTCCAGCTACCATAAACAAATCATAATCGGAAGCTATTCGTTACCACCAAGCTCTCAAGCTCCAAAGTGATAGACGCCAGATCAATCACATGAACCCAGCATACTCCGATCACTTCGGAGAAAAAGCCAAGGAAGTGCGTCGGGGACAATTCCGATTGGACCACAAGCACGTTTCTCACGGAAAGCGGCATCAAACGCCTTGGCCTAGTAGAGGAGGGGCCCGCCAAGCACGACTACGACGAAAGAAGGATAACCACGCCCCGGGCGTAAGGCTGAGGAGGGTGGACACACCCTCGGCCGCAGTTTGGCTTGGTAAGAAATCTATGCCAATGGAGACGAGAAGAAGAAAAAAAAGCGAAAAAAGAAGCGAAGGATACACAAAAGCCCGCCAAAAGCGAGCCATAAAATTCAGCTGGGCGTGCTCACACGATGATACAGACAGCGCACGGGACCTATTTACAAGAACTAGAAAAGCGCCACCGAAGAACGCAGAAACAACAGAGCAGCAGCGAGGCAAGAGCAGAACGAAAACGGCCATCAAAAGAAACAAGCATGCATCGACATGTCTGATCCCAGCGGCTTGTCTCGAATGGGCGGTGCGGGCGAGACTGGGCCGGGGAGGCGTAATATTGGAGGGACAATTGAGAGCAACGATTGGAAGGACGCCGGACGCAATCCACAAGAAGTGTATGGCGCAGGCCAGTCGGTGCGAAGCGTAACGAGAGCGTGGAGTGGGTATGGAATTGAGGCGCAGGAGAAAGGAGAAAAGGCAGGGAAGAGAGGAGGGAGGGGGGTCGAATATAGGTTGCTTGGAATTGGTTGGAGAGACCAATAGTAGAGAAGGGTTACTGGAGTTTATGGAATTGGAATAGGACTGAGAGTTTGTCCATGGAGAGAAAATATCTGCATTGCATTGCATTGCGTGGCAGAGAGTGGTCCTCTATTCCTGTCCAAATCCGAGTGTTTCCTCAACAGCAATGGACATCTTGTGCTCCAAGGTGTCATGGGTCTTATACGGGGGCAAATCAAGACGATTGAAACTGAAAGCAATGTTAGCAAGCTCGATTATAAGGATGAAAAAAAGAAGGGCGTGGATCGAAACATACCAGGTGTGAGACTTGGGCAACGCGGCAGGGTCGCCCGATTTCTCGATAGTAAACCGTCTTGGACCATCCGAACCCTGTAGATCCTTGAAACCATTGACAGGGATACGTGAGGTACCGGTGGTGAACTGGAGAAGACGCGACTTCTGCTCAGCATCCCAGCTACGCACAATCTTCCAGAAGTTCTGGATAACCTCATCCTGCTCCTGGTAGCCACGGTAGTCGGTATGCTTCTTCCAATCGTCCACGTCGATATCAGCGATACCACCGATCAGCAATTCCAGTTCACGCTCATCAAATACGTTCACGAGATCCGCCGGAATCAACTCGTTGAAGCCAGACATGAACGCGTTGAACTGTTCCTCAACCCGCTTGACAATCTTCCACTCTGTAACCAACCTAGAAGAGAAAAATCCAATCAGCATGGCTTCCTTTAATGCTTCAAGTTCAAAATCAATGCTGGAGTATACTTACTCAATATACTGTGCCTTATTCTCATTAGTGACGGGGATATCCCGGCCATCGGGTATCAAATCAATAGTGCGACGCTCTCCAAACTTCTCATCATCAACCGAAAAGGTAAGTTCGACAATCCCCTCAATGTCATTATCCCTGATGAAACAGTTAGAACAAAGCCGGTATTTGGTGTTCCTCGCAGCAGGAGCGAGAGTAACGGGGGAACTCACAAGGTCCACGCCAAGTTTCGATGTAAGTCCTCATCGACACCCTCCATGTCTTGGAGAGTCACCTTCTTCCGTAACATCATCTTGTAAAACGCTCCGATGAAGAACGAGTCCAGGAAGCGGCGGTGGAAAATCGCCAGACCGACTACTCGGCCAATGAACTTGAAGTAGTTCAAATGCTCTGGGTTGACACCTGAGTGAGGGTTAATCTGCAGGGTATAATTATCGTGTGCGGAGTATTCGAAAAGACAGTAGAAAGGGTTGAACATTTCGTGGGAAAGAAGGAAGAAGAATTCACTGGATGAGGGAAATGATCAGTATTCAATCTGAGAAATATCGGGACATATTAGCATGACATACCGAGAGAGACCACCGTAGTCAAGTCCATCCTCGCCATCGAACTTGATCATCAATCGCTTCTTCAGATCGGATGCACTCTGTCGCATGACCTCGGCATACGAATCCTCAAAAATATTATTGCGGCGGACCTTGACATGGCACTGTCCAGACATGATACGCAGAGCAGGCTGAGATCGGAAGTAAATCAGCTTGCGACGGAAGTCACGTTTATATTGCGGCACGCCCTGGTCCAATGATGAAGGCAGACGGGGGTCGTCCCAGGTGGTGGTTTTGGTGTTGTGATCCACAAAGTACACACGGGCAGTATTGGTAAGACGCATCTCCCATCCGCTGGGAAGAGGGCCGAGCTGGGAGACAGGCTGTTGCTGGATGGTAGTGTTGTTGCCACCCTGGTTTTGGTTCTGGCCGTACATGCGAATGTATTGTTGTCTGCGTGGATCGACCCAGGTCGTCGTACGAGTGTTGTGGTCAACAAAATACGATCGTCCTTCGGGAGTGTTCCTTTGTTCCCATCCGGGCGGAAGCTCTCCTGTACCTGCAGTGGTCGCCCCCGTCGCCATCATAGAAACAGCATTAGCATGAGAACCTCCAGCCGCCGCCGCAGGAGCAGCGGCGGCAGGGGCCGCACCACCTGATGGCGGGGTATTTGGCTGTTGTCCATCGGGCAAGTTAGGGGAGCTGGCGCCAGTCCGATCTTCGGGAAGCATTCGACTTTGGTGAGCTCGACGCTCCATCTGCATGTTCACTTCTCGCTGGGTGCGTTGAGTCTGCTCATTGTAGCTGGCAGATGGCCGCGACCACGTCGTAGTGCGAGTATTGTGGTCCACATAATATGTCCGCCCCAAGGTATCCTCCCGACGTTCCCAGCCTGCAGGTAGTCGGCCCTGACTATCCTCAAATGAACTCAGATTAGTGCGCGATGCGGCGCTTGAGGCACCGGGGGCGCTGAGCCATTGGCGACAGAAGCGGCCGGGGGATGGCCAGGCGGAGCACGGTGGAGCGACGAGCTCGAGGCAGCAGGAGGTCCCATATCAAGCTGACTCGAGCCAGCCTGCGGCGTCGGGGTCGATACGGCGACTTGCGGGACAAGGCCACTGGATGTCGAGGATTGGGCATGTTGACGCTGGAGGCCGTTGGACTGGGGTTGATGCGGGGTATTGACGTTCGTCGACAGGTTAATAATCAGCTTGCCGTGGACAACGAGGTTATCATTGGATTTTTTGAGGTCGCGGGTGAGCATTTCTATTAAGAAACGGTGGCAGGCAGGGCCCGATGGTCAGTTCGTGCGGTTGGGGACTTGAGGAGCGACGTTCGGGATCCGCGTTCACGTACCATCACCGCCCATTTGAAGGTCGATGACATCTCCGATGCGCACATTGATGACGCCGAGAAACCCCTGATCCTTCTTCTTGAACTTCTTCTGGTCGAAAATCTGGATCGCAAGAATGCTGTCTTCGTTGGCACGCCTATATTTCATCCCAATCTTGTTAGTACGCCTGACGGGCTCCATCCCCTCCGATTCCAGCGAAGAGGGGGTGGGGAAGGGGAAAGAGAAAACAATTATTACATACAAGTCGAATGGCTCATTCCAGTATGGGTTCAAAGTCTTTTTAATCACTGATGTGGTGTGGGTTTGTTCACCATTGACCGTGGCTACCGCAAAGGGGTCAGGGAAACCTGTGATGATGAAATTGGTCAGTTCCGACCCCACTTAACCGCGACTAGACCAGTCTGAAGGGGGGAAGGTAAGGCACGTACGAAACACGTCGCGCCTGCAGAGGCTGTCGGCCGCGATAACTATTGTGAAAAGGAGGCATTAGTCTCATTTTGAGTCGAGGGGAGAGGGGTGCGATCCTCCCCGCCACCGCCGGGAGGATGCAGGAGGGAGCAGGTAATCTTACTCGTGACCCGGAGGTTTGGCTGGCTGCAATTCAAGATGGATTAGCATTGGGCACACAGAGAAGGAGGTATGGAGAGAAGCCAGAGATAGGTTGGGGCCAGAGTGAGTCGGAGGTCAGGACTGGGACGTACTTTGGGAGGTTGGATGCCATAGTGGGTGAGCGCTGGGGATGCTTAATGAGCACACCAGTGCGAAAGGCCGATCAAATCAAGCCCAAGCCGACAAACGTGGGGCACGCATCCACGAGGACTGAGTGTGAAATATCACAAAGTCCGTGGGCAGGGAAGAGGAGGAAAGGGGGAAGGCGGAAAGGAAGTGGAGGGTGGTAAGGTGGTGTCGTCGTGGATGGTGCAGATGAGTTTGATGGCGATCGGTCGAAGGAAGAGGAGGGAGGGAATTAGGCGGGTTCAGGTAAGGCGTGTATGGCGCAGGTACTGCAGCCTGGTATTGATGGTGTCAGTGCTGCTAGCTCCGCCAAGTGTCCGGATCCAGTGCTGTATGTATTGTGTATCCAGGTCGTATGGGCGGACTGGGGCTGAGCAACGGGAGATCGCCTCTGCGATGGGCTGGAACCATACGGACTGGACTGTACACACTGTATCACACGGCCCATACTTAGTAGGCACTGTCGCCGAGCCACACTCGGCTTGTTTCGCTGCTCTGATGACTACGTAATGGAAAAAGTCATCCCATCGATATATATACATTGTGGACCTCAGAGAGCGGTCGGCTTCAGAACCGGGCACGGGCGGGGAAACTAGTGGCGAGACCTGGGTTTCAAGTATTCTGCCGTGGTAAATACTAGCAGCGGTACTTCTCGAGGCACACGCGATGTTATCATGATTCCCCGTCCCTGTTTACGGATGTACTTTTGTGGCGCTAATCAGAAATCAAACTAATTGGAACGAATCAGAACAGGCAAAACCACTCTAGATCAACTAGGCAGCGAAATTAACCCACTGAGCCTTCACCTTTGGCCTACTCAAATATGCCAGAATGTAGAAGCCCAGTGGCTGTCGTACACCGTACCTCAAGACAGTATCTAATGGCCATAATAACATATAAAAACCCTGCAGATGGCAAGTGCTCCACTGACACCTCTAGACTGGCATGCCAAACCATGCATCGTGATCTTGCCCAATTTCTACAGGTTCAGCGAGTGATCGCATTTTTAACCACTCATGGTGCATAGTGGGATCAAATGGGCTTAGAATGAATAAAGGAAGCAAAAAAAAAGAAAATAAAACGATTATCCATGTCTAGACAATTTCCAGAGCCCTCCTCCCAGGCCCAAGGAGGCTCGGTTTGCCCAGCAGTTATTGTACAATGTCCGCAACTCCAAGGCCATACCCAGGTACACGTAACACACAACACATACAAAACTCAAGAGAGGAGCCCGGGGAGAAGGGAAAGGGACCGACTCCATGTTCTTTGGTGGCCTCAGATTCGGATGCCAAGTGCCGCGGGACGTTCGGAGAGGCTATGGCGATGGCGTGTGGGGAAAGTGTGGTCCATCTCGGCTGGTTCTCCCTGCCAGTCGGAAGGTGACTTAGGAGGAGCACAGGAGTGTAAATAGAAAGCGAATAGATCCCAGCTCAGCCACCATCTAGTAGGGGGCAAAGCCACGACCGCGGCCGCGATATCCACCCCGATAACTGCCACGAAAGCCGCCACGGCCACGACCACCACCGCGGAACCCACCCCGTCCGCGACCACGGGTCATACCGGGGAGGTTGGTGCGCTTGGGAGTAACCTATTCAGTTGGTGAAATGAACGTGTTAGTATTATGGTACATTGGATCAAAGAGGATCCAGGGAAGAAGAATGGCAGTAATTTACCTTCAGGTTACGCCCGCGGAAGACACTCTCGTTCAGCACCAGGGCCTGGGCCACCAAACTGGGCTCCGCGAATTCAACATAGGCATAACTAGGTAAAATAATAATGTCAGAGTCCAAGGCCCATAAATGATGGTGCTGGAGTCCAGCATCTTGGGGATATCCGCACTCACCCCTTCGGCTGGCCAGTAAATTTGTCCAGCAGGATTGTAACTCGGTTGATCGAGCCACAGCTTTGGAAGTGTGCTTGAATCTCCTCCGGAGAAGCACCATAGTCCACATTGCCGACGAATATACTCCGGGCATCGATATCCTCCTTGTTTTCCTGGAGACCCTCGGTCTGCTGGTCCAAAGTGTCCTGCATCTCACGCAACTTGGCGGCCTCCGACTCCATCTCGGCGACCCGTCGCTTCATGGCGGCAATCTCCTCCTGTAAATTGCACAAGGTTGTTAGCTATAGGTTCTTGACGATAGCGCGCGCGGGTTTTTGAAACGGAACTTGG
The DNA here is from genome assembly GCF_028827735.1 of Penicillium macrosclerotiorum. NCBI lineage: Eukaryota > Fungi > Ascomycota > Eurotiomycetes > Eurotiales > Aspergillaceae > Penicillium > Penicillium macrosclerotiorum. Next base: position 3,309,114 of record NW_026643083.1, on the reverse strand, counting down.
TTGCGATGGGATGTCCCAGTATCCCCATCAACATCACGCACCTCATCGTCACCAGCTTCCTCCTGGGGAGGGATCTGCTCCTCCTTCAGCTCAGCGCCTTCAGCAGCCATATTGAGCACTCGAGTATATGAGAAAGAGGGTGGGTAGTCAGGTCGGGACGCGAAAGCAGGAAGCTTGTCTGTCGGGAGATTTATCAAATCTGGAGAGGAAGCTCGAACAACCGAGTTGATGGGAAAGAGGTAAAAGCCCAGGAAGACGCGAATAAAATCCAGACAAGCTGAAGAAGGGTCAAATAGACCACGGACGTAAATAAACCGAAGATTATCGCCGCTAAAAAGATATATTCACTGGAGGGTCTTTGCGGGGTGGAGGTGATGGAGGCGGAAATTGGGACTCGAGACTTGCCGCTTCGGGACTAGTGGAGGCTCGCCAGGTTCCCGGGCAAACCGCCCGGGCTGCACGGGGCTGAAACCAACTGTAAAGGTACATACGTACCTACCACCGCCCGAAGGACAGGACATGATCCGATCTACGATGCCATTGACTGAGAGAAATTACCATCGTCGAGCTCATTTGTAGTGCTTTCCCCACTTTCGATTTTGTTCTCGGCACGATTATACCCAATCGAAATGGAGCTGGAGTGCAGACAGTGATAGATGATCTACGAGCCTCAATCGTGTCCACGGAGCAATTTTCTAACTTTCTGGATCACCTCAAAGGCGATCCATGGAGAATTGGGCAGGCGAGAATTCAGTTCCATTGTTCGATTGATTGAATTTGCAACTACCTTGAGGTATCCGAGAGTTGAATTGAGAAAGCAAGGCTGTAGAAATCGCGAATAGGTCAGGGCGGGGAGAAGAGAGACTATATACACGGTAGAGGATGAGGCGGGGAGAGGGAATATTGTTGTGCGAAGGCGTCAGGGGTCGACAATCAGGACACGGGTGCAGGGGTCGCAGCCGGGGCGTGATTCTTGCGGAAGGAAACCTTCTCAACCGACACGTTCTCGACTCCGTTGGCGTCGGTCTTGAGCTGATAAACGTACAGCACCAGAACATCCCCTTGGATCTAGTTGGATTTCTCAGTATGCGCATCCTCTGACAACTGCTTGACAACTCATATTGGGGCAGCGGGGAGGGAGTTGGAGAGGTTGGCCCTCGGAAGTGATCACTTACGTCCATCAGGCAGAAGCTCGGGGTTGGCTCCTCGCCTTCCGGCCAAAAGCCTGAACTCATGGCCCCTGTTGCGCTACCTGGGTTGATGAAGAAGCGGCCCTCCATCTCAAAGGCTTCGAATCGATGGGTGCCACCCCAAAGCAGGATATCCACGTCCATCTGGCGGGCGGCAATGAGTAACGCATCAGCATCGCCAGGGGGGATAATGGTATGTCCGTGGGTGAATCCAATGCGCAGATTCCCGTGATTCACGATCTTCGAGAGCGGGAGGCTGGGCGAGTCAACATCATAGTCGCCCTTCACCATTTGCAGGTCCGGTGCGACCTGGCGAAGGAATTCATAGGTCTCGCGGTCGGTCAAATTGCCCAGACATAAGGTCTGGCCAATCTTGCCTGGGGTCAGGAGTTTCTTGAACTAGCGCATCGACGGAGGAGTCAGCAGAGTTATAAGCATATCAACCGTTCCTAGAGATATTGACGGACCTTGGCCGGAAGATCCTAAACAGCCAGGGGAGGGTCGGCATTAGCTACAGTTCCGCAACAAGAGAGGGATGCGCCATGGGGGGAAGGGAGGCTGGACGTACGGGCGCTCGATCAGGGATAAACAGGTCACCGATGACCAGGACCAGACGGGTGGTCATACTGGAGTGGGGACCAAGTGACCAAATGGGGACGCTCAGTCACTCAATAGGCCATTCCAGGTCGTGCGGGGGAAGCAAAAGCAGGAAGACAGCGAGACCAGGAGCAGCTGGCGGCGACAGGCAGTGACGGGAGCTTCGCGGGGAAGCCACGAGCCACTGGAGCCCTGAGCCCTAGGAGAGGGCTGGATTGGGTCTAGCGCCTGCTGGTCGGATGAGGTCCCGATGCTCGTTGACGCCCTCATCCGGAGGGTTCGAGAGGCTACGAGACCCTCCTGCGTCCGAGACCGTCCTGGCTTCCGCTACGCATTGGTTCCTGAGACCGACCTCTCTCGCCCGAATCTGGTTCGGCTCGACCAGTCCAATCTAGCTGACGGTCGCTCTCCCTGGCGACGCCTTTCCTTTGCGGAGGTCGCCGTGCCGTCGGACGAAAACGAATAGGGAGCAGGACGGGGATTACAGCGCAATCTGTAGAACTGCAGGAGTCGGGGAGGTCCCAGAGGGTTCAATTGCAACCTGACGAGGGCCGGGAGATTCTACGCGGGAGGACCATTGAAGTGTGGTAGCTGCATGCGATCCCGATATCGGGTCTAGCCAGGCTTTTGAGTCCCACGTTACTCGATAAGCATATTCCCGCTCTATAGATCGTTCTCGTCGTGCTTCGAACGAATCTCGCGAACGACCACAATTGAGAGCGTACTAGAACACGACAGAACAAAAACTAAAAAATACAAAAAAAACCAAGAACAAAAGACCGCAAATAAAAGAAAATCTGGTAGATTCCATTGCACAGCGTGAGACGCTCTCATCACTCATCATATCACCCTCGATCGCGGACGGTCTCGACGGCCAAACGACGAGCATCGGGAGGATCCGCCCGGGCGTCTGGCTCCGACCACGACCGTCGCCAACCTGGAGATGCGTCCAAGCTTCAAAGCTCAACAGCCCGCGACTTCATAAATACGAAGCTTGAGCTCCCTCCTCATTCCCGCATTCCCTCATTCCCGCATTCCCTCATTCCCTCCTCCCCATCCGCCCAGTGCACGCGCTCGGTGAAACTCAGATATAGTTCTGCCATTGCTCTCCTTCCCTGCTCCTCTCCGCCAGCCAATCCCATCCGCGTCGGCATCGGCGGCGATCCCCGAACCTTCTCGTCTTTTCCCACGGGAATTCCAGCGACAGACCAATCCCTATCCTCGATCCAATCTACCCCGCGGCTGCCCCCGCCGCACCATCGGAAAAGCTGGCGAACAGGTCAACGACGCAACGCCTCAGCCTGATCTCCAGACACCTGGACCAGCGCCTGCCGTTGCCTGAACTCAACACTCCCTTCTCGACCGAGAGAAACTCCCTGGCCCCGGACGACGTCGATTATAAACCCCTCGATCGCTCTGTGCCTTCTTCCCCCACGACACCTTCGCCCACCATGTCTACCCAAGCCCCTCACAACACCCTCCTCATCCCGGGTCCCATCGAATTCGACGATGCCGTGCTGCAGTCGATGTCCCATTATGCGTGAGTCAAATGGCCTACCCCGTCTCGTCAAAGGCACCTCAATGCCCTACCCCCCCCTCCTCACTCTGGTGTTCCAGAAGACTGACATTCGTTGCGACCGATCTCTAGCGAGAGCCACGTCGCTCCCGGCTTCGTCAAGGTCTTCGGTGAGACCCTGACCCTGGTGCGCAAGCTGTTCCAGTCCACCAACCCCGCCGCGCAGCCCTTCATCATCTCCGGTAGTGGCACCCTCGGTTGGGATCTCGTCTCCGCCAACCTGATCGAGAAGGGGGAGAATGCCCTGGTCCTGAACACCGGATACTTTGGCGATTCGTTTGGCAACTGCTTGCAGACATACGGTGCCGAGGTGACTCACCTCCGCGCCCCCATCGGCGACCGCCCTTCCTTCGAGGAGGTCGAGCAAGCCCTCAAGCAGAAGCCCTACAAGCTGGTCACCATCACCCACGTCGACACCTCCACGGGCGTTCTCAATGACATCAAGCGCATCGCCCAGATCGTCCGCCAGGTCAGCCCTGACACTCTGGTCGTGGTCGACGGTGTGTGCAGCGTTGGCTCCGAGGAGATCGCATTCGATGAGTGGGACTTGGATGCCGTGGTCACCGCCAGCCAGAAGGCCATTGGCTGCCCCCCGGTCTGAGCATTGTGATGCTGTCCGGCCGCGCCATCCAGCGCAGCCAGTCCCGCCAGACCCCACCGGCCTCCTACTACGCCTCTATTGCCAATTGGCTTCCCATCATGCAGAACTACGAGAACAACAAGCCCTCGTACTTCGCCACCCCACCTACTCAGCTCGTCCACGCCCTGCACACCACTCTTAGCCAGATCACTGCCCGGCCTATGGCCGAGCGCTTCGCGATCCACACCCAAGCTTCTGACAAGGTCAAGGCAGCCGTCGCGGAGCTGGGCCTGTCTCAGCTGGCTCCCAAGCCCGAGTGCCAGGCTCACGGCATGACTGCCATGTACCTGCCTGAGGGGCTGACCCCGCCCGATGTGCTGCCGGGTCTCCTGAAGCGCGGCGTGATCTTCGCAGCTGGTCTGCACAAGGAGGTCGCTACCAAGTACATCCGGTTCGGTCACATGGGTGTCAGCATTAGCGACCCCAACCGCAAGGACATTGACAACGCCCTGGCGGCGCTGAAGGAGGCTCTCGCTGAGGCCAAGCAGGCCAAGGGTCTTTAAATAAAGAAGAATTATTGTATGAAAATTCCTATGTGACCAGATCAGAATGGCGGCGTACCTGTTACTGTAATAGGCTACGTTTTACAATATCAATATAGAAATTGAAATGAATTATCTAACGATAGAAAATGATTGGCCTCCATTTGTTTTATCACTTTGTTAAATCCTCGTCTTAGTGTTCATCGATTTGTGAAGTTTGGCCTCCAATCAGGTTGACCCGACACGTTCGAGAACTATGATAAGCCGTCTTTAGGGCCAGCACTCAGCCATCATGCAGGTACCCGGTCCCCCAAGTCACCGTAGCCGCCCAAGTCCTCCCAAGTAAATGGGAAACGACCCTCACATTCTCCGGTCGGCATCTACTCCTCAACCGGCAACTCTTACTGGCCTACCCAGCCGGAGCTGTGGCCCTTGACCCCTTCAGGAATGTACCTCCCACCCCCTCCCCCCCCACAGACTCACCTAGGAATGTTCCAGCGCAAAGACCTGGCCGTGGCCCTATTCTATATTCCAATGAACACTAGAGTCTTCCCCTGTAGCCTCATGCAAAAATGTGAAATTCACCACTTCCCCTGTCTTTTCGGCTAAAATCACCGCTCCTCAGCGTCTTCCCATCCTTACTATTTATCCTTGTTCTGGAGCTACCTCCCCGCCACTCAAAACAATTGATATTTCCACCCCTTTTCCGCCTGTTTTCGAAAGAAGCACTGTCTTTCAAGACAACATGACTATGGAACCATTCTTCCCATTCCATTTCCGATGACCCCCAGAGTCAATATCCATGTGGTCACTCTGGTGATTTGGCTTACCAGAAACCAGGTCCGGAAAAAGGCCTGATCCGCCTTGAAAGCCACATGAACCTTCTTCTCTAATCGAGAAAGAATGGAATGTAGTCTCTGCCTTCTGGCAGTTAATATTATAGTACCTGGAATGATATATTATTGGCTTCCACTCCCCCGTTTGAATCGTTTGTCTCTGCATTGTCCATCCCAGACCTTATCCCCAGCCAATCCGAGCCCTACACCCTTTGCCCTTTAATTTCCAGCCTTCATTTCCTTCATCCAAGATGCGCCATTTCGCAACAAAGCTGCCCTTTCTCCTTGCCGCCTCGGCTACTATTGTCAGCGGACAAGATGCGACAGTCACAGGAATCGGTGCCGCCAACACAGGCAATGTGAACAAATGCGCCGCGCAGAAGTAAGCAAATGTCCCACTAAGATCATCGCCCTCAAGATGCTAACTGTAACACGCATGGACTAGAGTGGTCGACCAGTGCGTCTTCACCATGAAATTCCAACTCGAGAACTGCGCCACCTATGACTGGGACTGCCTCTGCACCAGCAGCACCAACGTCGTCGGGTACGTCTCCCTCCCCCTCAGCCCACTTCCCTCCATGTTGATCTCCCCCGCATCCCACAAACCCTAACTCAAGAAAACGCAACCCACCAACCTTATTTACTCCCAACCCTCCCCAGCCAATCCTAATCCCCGCATCAATCATTCTATACTCTTCCCAAACTAACCACACTCCTTACCCCAAAACCAGCTGCTACAACAACTGCCCTGAAAGCCCAGACCGCCTCGGCGCCGAACAAATCCGCCAACAAAACTGCGCCAACGCCAAAGCCTACGACACCACAAGCGTATCCCCGCCGGCCACCAAGAGCGCCGTCATGAGCAGCTCGCGCGCATCCGCGTCCACGACAGACACCGCCTACAGTGGGCTGGAAGCGAACAACAACGACGACGCCCAGCCAACCAAGTCTCTCGTCGGACTCGAAGCGTCAGCAACGGCGTCAGAGGGAGCGGCGGCGGCGAAGGCGGCTGGCGGGTGGTTAGCGTTCTTGGGGCTGGCGCTGGGGGTAATGTTCTAGGCTGAGGGTATAGAGGTATAGAGACAAGCGGGGTTTTCTTCTATTCTTTGTTTCGATAAAGCGTGTGCATAGCATTGGGGTGTGAAATAATGAGATAATTCTAGTCTATTTGATATTCTTAACCTACCGTGATATGTTTAAGTCCTTGACGATGTAGTAGCTACCGAGGAGGGTGGGAATGAACGCTGAGATGGTGGCTTCCATCCGCAATCTAAATAAGTAGTCAAACACCCTGGATCTTCACCACCACTTGCTTCATTGCAAAGTACCCGGGACAGTAAGACCTTATAGCTGGAAGGAGGAAAATTCTTAGAAGCGATATTTGGTTCAGAATTAGAATGTACTCCATTTTCACTTTTGTAGCCCTGTTGTCTGGTAAGCAGCTCTATTAAAATCCTTTTACTTTGTTGATATATCTTTACTTCTGAGCAGTCGAGAATTCAACTTCCTCTATCACTATTTGCGATATCGATATTGATCAAGAAAACTCATCGAAGTTTCATTCCCTCCATTCTACCTATAGATACTACCACCTAGCCCTGGTTCACAGTCTCTGTATATTCTCCGTATAGTCCAAGTATCCAAGTATATCCGATCCTACTGCTTCTTCGCACTGTGCTTCAGTTTGGTCTACCCTTTTCTCCAGACAATCAACCCTTTTAGCTGCAGAAAATTGAGAAGGGTTACATAAGGATCATTGCGCAGGGCTTCCGCATAATTCTCGTTGCGGTTAATTTCAGCAATAGCTTGTGTCCAAAATGTCGGGTCATACTTGGCTGCTATTGCGTGGCCCACATAAGCCAAGCGTTGTGCTGGTTTTTTTCTCGGGTTGAACTGCAAGGAGACCCTAGAGGGCCCATTCAGCGTGACACGGACATCACGGGATGGCAAAGTTATCTCCGTGTTCCCTTCTTTCATATGCCATTCCGGAAGCGAAATGAAACTCAGTGTTTTGATTTCGCATGTGTATATTAATACATCAGGTCCCACAGGTTCATGAACGGTTTTACGAGGCTTTACCTCAACAACCTCATGAGACGCGCTCATAGTGTCGGTGATGATAAGATGAAGCTTTGGTAGAAATTCAGCTTAGGTTCTTTGGAAACAAGCAATTGTTGTTCTTGTGCAATAGTATGATCATACAGAAAAACGGCCGAGCAAAAGATTTGGCTCAATATAAACACCCTTCGCTCAACCCCCATAGCTATTTATATCGGTCAATTGAAACTAATATCAATACAAAATTTTGCAATACAAAATTAACCGAAGAAATGTCGTAATATCCGTAATATATTCCACGCAAGTTGTGACAATCCTCATGTTTCTGAATTTTGTTCAGCCTTTAGATCGCAGGAAGAATGCAACAACACTATTTCGCAAGCTTTCTAATATCAGTACTACCTCGATATTTCCCTTCTCTGCTCGACCAGAGAAATATTATCTCTCTTGTTCCATCGATCGCAGTATTCGTTTTGTATTTGTATTACTTGTTGCGAATACCAATCTTTCTGCACCTCCCGGTTAGCGCCAGTTCCCAACACCATCAGAATGGAGGATTTTGCCGCACAACATGTGGCTTGCAAGCAAGACATAAGCTGGTCCAAATAATCCCGTTGCCATTTCTTCCCCCTGCACCGATTGGATGGGCTTCGTTTCAGAATCCAAGGAGGAGTAAAGAAAGATTCACCAAATAGGTGCTCATCAATGATAAAGCGCTATTAGCCGCCAGGATTCAGTATCGTGGTATATAGTAGGTTATTTCTCGGAAAGTTATGGAATTCTCGTATCGGACTGCGCCTTTTCCTAGGAAGCAATCGCAAAACACATTAATTTGGTCTATTAAAATAGAAATACCAATCGAAATGGTGTGTTCAAAATATTTATAAAAACGGGAAGCTGCGTTGAGAAAAGAAGGGGGAATGAGCGATTTATTTAATATACAAAGCTAACCGTTTTAAGCGCGCAGACTCTGGAGGATTTAATCATGTTGGCTGCCAGTAGTATCGTTATAGGACATTCTTCATTAAATCTGTGCAGGACAGTAGTTTTGTGGGCATTTGTTGAATGCGTTTATTTAGCTGGTTATACAAGACCGACCACGATCGAATGAATAAGTGACACAACAAAAGAGAGATGATAACCCTAACAACCCTCCCCTCTTACGCTGTCTTCTTTTTACTATTCCGCCCCCTACTCTCTCGCTCCCTCTTCTCTTTCACCCCCTCCTCCTGCCTCGCCTTCTTACTTTTATTATCAATCTGGTTCCTCTTCGGTTCAGTCGCCTTCGGCTCCGGATTCAACTCCGCCTTCTTCTTCGCCCCATACTCTGCCGGATCCAAATCATCGAGGAACCCGGACACCGCAATATTCCGCAGCACAAATGCGACTTTCTCGATATCGACATGCGACACCGTCGTAGCGCCCGCGCTGTCCTGCTCGCCCACGCGGTTCAGCCGCATGCGCAGCTCCCAGCACGCCTGCCATAGCGCTCGGTACTCGGTGATGGTGTACTTGGCTTTGATCTCGCCATTCGGGCGGCGCAGCTTCAGCTGGGGCTCTGGGCCGTCGTCAACACGCTGTACCTCGGGGAATTGGTCCATACAGAGCCAGAGGTAGACGTTGTCGTCGAAAAAGGGGACTTCGTGGGCGGGGTCGGCGGTGGAGACGATGGAGAGAAGCAGGGAGGCAGTGGCGGGGCCGACACCGCGGAGAGGGTTAAAGGCGTCGAGGCTGGCTCTGGGGAAGGTGGCATCTGAGGCGACCATGGGGGTTTCTTTGGGGAGAGCCGCAACGCTGGCGGCGGCGCACTTGACGACGTTGCTGTCCTGGTTGGATTTCACCATGCCCATGAGGGTTGGGCGGAAGACGCCGTGTTTCCTGGGCGGGCAATTAGTATTTAGTATCTAGTTACAGATAGCTAGGGCCCCGGGAGAGGCCGAAAATAGCACGTACAGCTTCCATTCCATGACGGAGACGAGTTCGTCTTTGTTCAGCACCTCCTTGGCGCCCTTTGCGATGCGCTCGCTCACTATTGTCGGCAGTCCCTCGTACCGCCAGGTATCCAGCTCGATGAACTTGTCTACTTCGGCTTCAATGATCTTCTGCTCGGCGGGATCGAACTCAGTCTTCGTCATCAGAAGATCGTCACTCAGCACAGCAGAATCCTTGCTGGCTTTCTTCTCGGTCTTGCGCTTGGAGCCCTTTTCGGGCTTGGGCTGCAACTTCAACATGGCCTTGCGCCGGTGGAGTTGCCCGACGGTGGTTGGATAGCTAGCAAGAAGACGCTTAAAGGTGGAAAGAGTGATATTTTGTGGATCGAAGGTTAGCGCATCTTTGAAGATGAAGTCATCTTCGCCGCCCAGGGCGATCAAGTCGTCGGCCATGGTATGATAAAGGAACTTGTATTGATTATGGCTGTATGGTGTTTTCAAGGATGCTAAACTCGGCCGTCAAATATACTCGAGGGCACGAGGTCGTTTGTAACAGTTGCCTCGGAGTCGCGAATGCGACTACGCGTGATCTGGAATGTCTGCTTTCGAGAGGTCCTGTGAGGCTTTGTACAAGCGATTAAAGCTGTAATTAATTGAGCTCAGATACAATCTGAGATTCTGATATTTTTTTATGGAGTGTAATTGGCTTCGCGTGATTGTGAACAGCCTGAAAGGATGCGGCGTAACAAAGGGAGCTGATCGTAGAAGGTTGGCGTTATCGATAAGATGTGGTGGTACAGATACGGTTAGGGATGAAACAGGATGGGCAGAAGTGATGTAAAGTACCGTATGGTGGTACCGCTCGGGTCTCTGAACCGCCGAGGGAAATGGAAACCGATAGCAGCGGAGCGGAAGATCCGGTTGGACTTCTATACATTAAGGAGCTAGGAAAGATTGTTGGGGCAGTTTGGCTCAAGAAATGACTCCGATGTACTTTGAGGGCTCTTCCAGACGGCGGAAATCATATACACTCAAAAAGCTACTACCCATTGCTTGCACATCTCTCTGAGTATACTTCCTCCCTCTGTCCTAAGGCAGTATGCCAGTGAGATAGAGAAGCGACTCAAAAATAACTGGCAAGTACTCTTACTTCTTACAAACTCTCAAGTACAGGTGAACTCGAAAGAGAAGCAAATTTCTATACCTCAAGCCAGATCGCATTTTTTTTGATCAATCTCACCCACGCCTATGTACAGAAACCATACCCGCTCAGCAAAGCCGGCCGTGACAGGCAGGTCTTCATTAGAAGAAGATGGGGAAAAAAGGAGACACAGGAGAAGAAAGAGTTATAAAAAAAGGAAATTTAAAATATCAAATACAGGCGCATCGTGAAAAAAAAAGCAGTCATCATCCGTCTCACACATGGGGACCGCTAAGTCTGGCCATCATCAAGATAAGCAAGAGACGATAGCGGTCCGTCGACCGAAACAGGTAGTCGGACGTCCTCGCGGACGGGGTAGAACATTAAAAAAAAGCGGTGATAAAAAATTGAGGGTTAAAGGGGGGGTTGAATAGAATAAGTCAGTGAGCACAGCGAGAATGGTAGCCTGTTACGGTTGTACAAACTCGCTGGACCCAATGGGAAAACGAAGAGGGGAGTTTAGAGCACAGGTGCAGTCCCAACACAGTGAAACACAAGACAAGCTTGTTGACGACAGTCGACGGCTGCGGACATGGGATCGTGCTAGGTCATCCAATCACTGGTTGGATGGAGCAGGCTTGCGTCCGTTAGCTCTTTTCATCTTGGCATCATCGCCGTTCGGATGGACAAAGTTGACGCGCTGGTCGTCACGGTTGTGATCACCAAATGGGGTCACCATGGAGAGATTTCGAGGTCGACTCTGCTTCAATGGCCGAGAGAGTGTCGGGGCGGGCTGGTGGCCAGGATTGGTTAGAGATGGACCGGGCTTGGCCTCCGCAGCCGCAGCCGTTGGGGCCGCGCCAGCACGCTCGTCGTCCTCCACCTGAATGTGTCGGAACTCCTCATCCTGTTCGCCGGCCTCGGATGAGCTGGGACTGTCGGAATCAGAAGCTGCCTCGTAGTCATCCTCGTCATCGCTGACCAGACTCGGGGCCTGGTTCGACTCGATGGTGTGCGGGCTGAGGTTTGCCGAGTGGTCTAGACCATCGCCTTCACGCGAAATGGCACCCGACAGAGGATGAGCCGTTCCGGATAAGGAGGCGAGATCCAGGAAAGACTGGGGGTGATGAGGCGGCTGTCGAGAGGGAGTCAGGTCCGGCAGGTCATGCCCGCGGTCGAGGCCCTTTCGGCTCTCAGACCGCTGCATGGCGGCTTGGACAGTAGGCATGCGCATGGGTTGGCGAGCGGCGCCCGACTGGGATGGTTCCTGACTGGCTTCCATTGACGGACGGCTCGATTCATCCCCGTCAGACTCATCGTCCGACAGACCGCTCAAGTCCACGGGGGTCTTGACTTCTTCCACCAGCTTGGTCATGTTCAGCCCCAAGCCTCGCTCACGCATGAGTGCAGACAGGTGAGGGGTCGCAGGAGAAGCTAAGAAGGATGGATTTGGAGCAGGTTTAGCAGACACAGGCCGGCGACAAGGCTCCTGGTGGTGTTGAACAGTGGCGGGGGGAGTGGCGGCTGCCATCGGCTGGGGAGTCTGGGATGGCTTTCTCGGAGTGACTGCATCTTTCGACGGAGTTGGAAGACCATTGGAGGGCGGGGGGAGCAGGGGTGCGCGAATCAACGGGTGGACGGCCCCTGGGGTTGAGACACTACCAGGTGTCGACTCGCTGCGGCTGGTAGAGGTGATGGTGCCCACCACGGCACCGGCATCATCGACCTCAACGGGTTCACCGGAAGCCATCGCCGCTGCGTCGTGACTGGCAAAGTTACGGTTGTGCGCGATGCGACAGTGGTTGATGAACCCTTGAGTACTGGAGAAGTTGTCACGACGGCAGTCGAGACAGATGAGTTTGACCAGCACTTGATCCGACTTGCGCCGGATCAGCATCGGGCCCGACTTCTCCTTCACCACGGGATACCCGCTGGGTAATGACTGCAGCTTTGAGCCCAGATTCCCCCGGGAGGTCCGTTTGCCGGCGAGGACGCTGAAGTCGACTGGATTGCCGCGAGTGGACCGACCCTCGGCCAGCGGAAGGCCTGTCGCACTCGAAAATCCGGACTCCATCTCGCCGCCATCGAATCTCGGGTCCGGCAGAAGCCATCGTGCGTAATGACGCGAATACGGGCCCTCGGTGACTCCCCAGGGCGCAGGCGATACCGGTGCTGGGCCATTTCCAGGCGGCAGCACCGACGGACCTGTGCCAGCGCTCATGTTGGCGGACACACCCGCGACCGCGGATCCCGGATACGGGATTTCGGCGCAGCGCCGGAGCTGCTCCAGCGCCACCTGACACTTAGCGATCTCCTGGTCAATCAGCCGCAGCTCGTTATGCTTGAGGAGGACCTCCAGGCTCAGCTGGGCAGTGATTGTATCTCGCAAGCGATTGATGTCGGGGGTCGCCTTCGCGGGGGGCGCTGGCGCTGGCGCCGGCGCCGGCGCGGTCGCGACCGGCGAGACCACCGATTCCGGAGCGGGCGCGACGGTCGGCGCGAGGGCCACAGGCGTCACTGGTGTGAGAGGAGCGACCGGAGGCTCTGTCCGCAACTTGGTCGAGACGGGGGCATCGGTCGCAGAGGAGTCGGAGCGTTTGCGCTTGAGCATGGGAGGCAGCGACAGCGCGTTGACGTTGACGTTGACGCCGGGCGTGCAACTGGCGGGAGCGAGCATCTTGACCTCCTCCGCCATTACCTTGTTCCCTCCGATCGCAGAGGGCCAGGGCAGCAGACGAAACATGCCATGCGAGGGTGCGGGCGGTGGTTGGGTTGTTGGGCAGGGATGGTGATCAGGCAAGGGCGATTCAGTGGTATGGCAGCGAGTGAGGATGGGCGACCGGGTCCATGCGCTCGGGGATAGGGTTGTGGAAATCTGGAGGGAGACCGCGAGTTCTTCTTTTTTGTTTGTTTTTATTGTAATTTGTATCAGAAGCGATTATAAAGTTGTAAAGTTGTCAAGTTGTTGTTGTTAAGGTGGAGAGACTTGGAAGTGTTGGAAGTGGAGAGGAGAAGAGTAATAGCGGTGGTGTGTTATGGTGGAGGTGGAGAAAGGGGGAAGGAATGGACGTCGACGACGATGTCGTGCGACCGTGTCAAGTTGGGTTTGGAGTGGGTGGGGGGCGGGAGGTTGTTGTATCGTGGAAGCAGTGGAAGCAGAGGGAAGGACACGGATGGTGGGAGTGGCAAAGAAGTGGATCTATGAAGGAGGACGTGGAAGGGAAAGGGGGGGAGTTGCGAAAGAGAAGAGGTGAAGAGAAGAGGTGAAGAGAAGAGGTGAAGAGAAGACGAGAAGAGGTGAAGGGGGGAGGAGGTGCAGCAGTGCAGCAGTGCAGCAGTGGAAGGAAGGTCGCAAGGAAACAAGTCGCGAGAATGGGAGGACAGCGTCAGAGGGGAGAAAGGCGGGAGCCAAGTTCAGGAAAAGGGAACAGAGAAAGGGGGGTCGCGAATCACCTCAAGGGGGGAAACGGTGGAGCCGGGATGATGGCGGTTTGGGTGAGACAATACCTCGTTCTGACGTGGATGACGAAGCTGCGACTAGCAATCACTACCCCCAACGCTACGACAGACCGTACTATAGGACACGATGGACACGATGAACACGATGGGACACGATGGGCACTCTGGATGCTCTGGATGCTCGGGATACTATTCTTACTACTCTGCCTATTCCTATTCTTACCACTGCGAAACCCGCTGTACTTCGGTCACTGGCGATGCGGGAGCCGCGACACGTCATGTCGGAGACTCCAACACAACTGCGAGCATCACCTGTACGGGATGTCCTCGGACCTTTGTTGCCTGAAACCGAGGAAAACCCCAGCAGATATAGTGATCATCCAGAGTGGGGAGGACTCTGACCCGATGGGTGGTGTCTATCTATACTCTAGGGTATACTATCATGCTCTCTCCCGTTGAGTCCCCGGAGAACCAGGTCCGGAGTATACAAATCCGATCTATCACATCGCTAGGCAATCTTCGAGCCTGCTCCCCTCCCCCAACGCACAGGATGCGAAGCAGAAGACGCTGGAAGGTCCTGTCATAACAGGCCCAGAGAGTTCACCGTCCTAACTAAATCCCAAATCTCACCCTGTCAGTTTACGACTGTCCCCAATGGCGGAGTCACAGCGAGGACCGAAGCATCGAGACAGAGACACACGATCCTCCTCCATCTGGCCCTCTCCCTTGGCTTCTGCTTCCCGGTGGACTCTGCCTGCGGATGGCTGCGGCTCCCACCACTCGGATCCTGCTCGTCCCAGTGGGTTCCCGGTTCCAGCAAATCGACCACACGAACCAACCATTGCCAAGGATAAGGTGTGGTCTGGGCCTCTGGCCCGATCGCCAATCACCGCCCGATCTCGCACTGGGGGCCAGCCCCCAGCGTGCGTCACTAGTGTCTGCCTGGACCCTGGCTTGTGATGGGAAGAAAACAAGAGCGAGAAAATCGGATCTAGACGGGGTCCCATTCAGAAAGGGAGGTGTTGGGGTGGAGGAAGGAGAAAGAGAGAGAGAGAGAGAGGAGATAAATAGGCTCTGTGAGATAACACAAGAACATCAAGGATCGATAGAGTGAATTCTTTGTAGACAGTGGATACTTCAACCAGCAACAACAAACACACTGTTGGTTTCCACTAAGGAGATGTGATTGACAGCCACACGATACTAAATCTATAGAACCCCCCCCCCCCCCCCTCAACTTTGGGCATACCATCACCATCGCCTCATTATCTTACTCTAGCGATCAATGAGGCAGATGTCTCATGTCTAGATCTGGGTCCAAAACTATGCCCTACAGAAAGATGAGAGAGCCTGCTGTTCGCCCCCTCCCCCTTGAGACGTTGACACTGAACCCGGGTAATTTCGCCCCATCCACAGCTGTCAGATTCACCAATGAACGAGTCAGGGAAACGGCACTGATATGTTGGGTACATCCAGTCATGAAGCTTGAAACTATGATTGCGGGAATAAGCACGACAACGGCCAGCCACTCAGACTGCAGCCTGCACCGAATAGGAGGAGATACTACTAACACTGCAGACTTGACGCCCCAGATCCATGACCCTAACACCGGGGCGCGGAGATATAGATCCATAGTACCGGGGCGAATAGATCTCATGTGATGTTTTTCTCTTATCCTTTCTTCACAATCTTTCTTCATGATTATGGTGGGGGAGCGCTATGGCCATCATTCTGTTTCTCACCCGAGCCCGAAGTAGTTTTTTCTTTTTTCAAAAATTTAAACCATCCAACTCATTTCAATACAGTCCGGAATATGGAGTAGATGTAGATGTGGTCCATTTCATGAGACGAGGCGGAAACCCGCATTGCTGTGCTTTCATACCCGACGCAGGCGCAGCAGATGACACAAACCATAGCCACCCTCTTCACTAGCATATTCATAGCTGAGAAAGAAATATCCATCTGCGCTATATTTTTGGTGTGTGACCAACATCGTCGCGTGTTGGGGGCCGAGGCTGCGGGCGTAGTTCAAAAAGGTGATACAGATGTGATGGTTGCCGCGCGGGAGTCCGCTAACGAATCAGACCATTTGCCCACCAAATACACAAGCTCTGGACAAAGGCCGCCTTCGCTGGAAGAACCTGGTCGCTCTGCCCCCACCAACATCGAAGCCCATCGGTCGGCATAGACTGCAAGGGAGAAACACATGGAATCGAGTCGAATCGGGTCGACCACAGAGAACTTGATACATCCATCTGGAACGGGTGGGTTCTGGTGTCAGTGCTCAGCCAAGGGACCAGGGAACCTGAACCAAAGAACCGAGGTGGAACAACGTGGCCGACTAGGCAAGTGCGAAATACCCTTGGAAGAGAAAAATAAATAATAGAATTACAATAGTTAACTAATCTATGACTAATACCCTTGAATCATGATACCATTGACAAGGCTGAGTTTAACTGATTAATCAACCTATCTATACTATGTAGCTCGATCACTCCTCCAGCCAATTCCGGAGATCGACTCTATATCCCGATTTCGAAAGAACTCCGCCACGCTCTGAATAGCGGGCATTGTACGTATTATTGGTTTAGTCTTTTCCTTCGCGGAAGGCCTTGACACTCCATTTTCTCCCCCTAAATTGTCGTCTCTAAGTATTCCCCCATCTATAATTGCAATAGAGTGGCCCTAGTCCTTTCCATCGGAATTCACAACCACCCGCTGTGCCTCCAAGCTACTACTGTCTGTTTGCTCCTCATTCTCAAGCGCGTCGGGTTGTTTCCAGTTGCCAAATACCGCGAGGATTGTGAACGGAATCGTGAACCCCCACAGCGCAAAGCCCAATATCATCTGATTCAAATTTGGCCAATGGGTTGCTCCTACGGCGTAGGCAATGGTACTGCCAATAGATTCCCACGATCGCAGAATCCCAGTTGTTCTCGCGATATCGCCGTCTCCCTGGGCCCCCTTGATTTCAGCCATCAGCCAATAGATGTAAGTCTGTAGCACCTCGTAGAAGAACTTGAAGAACATATAGACGGTGAATGCCGAGTTGAAGAAGGAGCCGTCGCCCAAGTCAAAGGTAGGCGGGTCGGCCATGCGAGAGAGTTTTGTCTGAACCACGGCATTCCACGTCCAGGCCGCGGTGACGAAGACGAGAACAAATATATACACGGCTTTAGATCTGGTTTCACGAGAGAAATACTTCAGATCCAAAATGAAGCCCGTTGTCAGATTGCCTGCAGCACCAACTACAGCCGTCAAAAAGGAGGCAAGGGCCCTGGACCGAACGGTAAAATATGCTGGTCACATCATATTAGCTCTGTTACCGAGGCGAGGATCATTCACGAGAAAAGAGAAAAGGAGAGGACCATACTGGTCAAATAGTTTCCTTGGTAAGTTGTACCAAACTGCCCAGCAAGAAAGACTGGAATGAGGAGCAGTATGTATTTGTTCGTGACTTGCTTCCAGATGGCGTGGGCTTCGATTCTGAAATTTGTCTTCTTCATGTAGGGGATTTTGGTGCCATTGCTTCGGATGACCTTTTTGGGCTGTGACAGAAACAATGCGAGCGGAGCTCCAAGGGATGAGATGGCAACAAGCCCTAGGTATGTTCTATAGGTGACCTTCCCAGCGTGTGCCGTGTTGATATTGAGAGCGAGAGATATTGCTCCTCCAACAAGCGGTCCCATCTGCCGGATACCCATCCAAATTGCGACATACCTATGATGAAGGTTATTCGAAAAGAAAACTTAATTGAATAGGTTATAGTGTTCGCCTACCGTCCTCTTTTCTCCTGTTCTGGATATCCCACCGCAATGGCAGCCTCGCTAGCCCAGAGCAGCGAGGCTCCAATCCCGCAAAGCGCGGCCCCCAATAAGAGAAACCACTGGTTTCCATAGCGATTATTGCAGTATAAACCAGCCGCATATGGAGTATAGAAGGCGGCTCCGATGACTAAAGTCCATTTCGCCGTGATTTTGTTGGTTACACCCCCGGCAATAAAACAGCCGACAGACATGAGGCCATACGTCAAAGCATTGGCGGCATTGTTCAGAAAAGGCTGGATCATATGTTAGCAATGTAATGGCACAACCCCCTTATGCTTCTTCCGAAAGGTAACCTACGCTCGCATTTCCGCCAGCTCCAAGATTGTTAAGGGCGGTCCAAATTCCAGGTTCGCAAAATGCAACCAGTCCCACGATTATGATCTGAAATAGACATGACCGGTAGAACCGGATGACACCATCGAAACCCATTATCAAACTGCCCGGTATTTTCACAGATTCACAGCTCTATGATAATTGTCCCGAATCGAGTCTCAAGTCGGGTTCTTAATTCATTTGCAAGGAAGCACGTCAGGACCCATCACGATCGCGACCCCTCATGTTTACCCTTCAGTTCTGCCGTTCGGACCCCGACACAGCTTAGTTCATAGTCCAACTCTAGAAAGGCATCTAGCTTTCTGACATACAGCGGCCTCAAGATGCAAAATAATCCAGTTCAGGGCTACCGGGACTCCATAACGGAAGTCTAACGCGCAACGCCCAGCGTCTGCGTGGGGGTCTGTCCTATGAACGATTCAGTCTCGAAGCACGCAATGCTCCACACCAATGATAACTTGGTTTAGAAGCAGGCAATCCATAACACAATGGCCCCCGCCTCTTCTCTGAAAAGTCTGGGCTTTTCCCTGGATGCCCTACACATAATATTTGCAGCCTTCGGATTCGGCCGAGAAATGCGACGTTCGTGACTGTCTTTCAAGGGAAATTTCAAGGATAAAGGATATGCTGTCCTCAAGACAAAGTTTCAAAACATACTGATTTATCTGAGATCACTGTACTGAAGTTTTAAGAACGGATCTGATTTGTTTAGGGGATAAGACACGGGTCTTATCGACAAATTGCAACTTAAATTTTAAGTGACACGCTCTTGCAGGGATTTCAAAAGTTTACTGCACCAAGCAAGGAACATGAGTTTCATTCAAACTACAATACTTAATTAGAGGCGATCTAATGCTGAAATTTAATTTCACAAAATAATTTTGGTCAACTTCCTAAAAAACAATCTAAATGTAAACGAATGATCATTAGACATAGAATTGAAGTCAATAATAGAATCATCGCTCCCATATGATAGTTGATATTCAGCAGAACAGATGCGGAATACGCATTAGTTTCATTTGCTGTTTTTATCGAGCAGTAAAATGGAGCAAATGGGGGTAGCGGGGTAAAAATGCAGAATTCTATCCCAGAAAGACTTAGGTCTGGTAGTGGGAGATATGTTGTCCATTCAAGATTAGGATCACGTTGTAACAATACTGCTAAGAACATTCTATTAAGCCATACCGTTCCAAAACTATCTTATACTAGCCCGAATGAAAAGTCTGAAAAGTCTGGTGCCAGCCACGACCGGGAGGCGACTATGATTGAACCAGCCTAGTCGATATTCAACTGCTTCATAAGCCACATGTACACAGGATAACTAACTAACTAGTAGACAGTGATAAGTAACGAGCTTAAACGCCAGAACCGGGTCGCGTTTTCAAACCGCCAAACAACCATGACCAATCAGGCCTCTAGATAATCATCAGTTCCCCACTGTCCCTGTGTTCGAGGGCCATCTCCAGAAATTCAAGAATCCTTCAAGTTTACGGTTCAGAACAACTTCATTCAAAACCTCGGCTCTTCAAATCTGTCCATGTTATAAGGCTACTTAAAAGGGCAGTCCTCTCCCGCTCTAACATAAGCATGCGAGAAAGCTCATCTTTCGAAATCTGCTTTGCGTGGCTTGAATCACGCATAGCCAATTTCAGCCCATTACCTATGCAGTTTCAGAACTCGCAATCAGAAATTCCCAGTTCGAGACAGGTAGCAGCCCAAAAGATAAGCTGTAGGAAGATGAGCCTCTACAAAATGCCATGATATTCTTTCTCCGTACCTACATTGGACAATCTGGCTTGAGCTAGGACATGGTACTGGGTATGGCAAGCTCAATCAATTCTAGATGGGGTTATGTCTTGGCGATAACGATTACAACCACCACTCTAGGCCAGTCAACCAATCGAGCCATCATCCTAAGTGATAGTTTATCGTACGGTTTTTTATTTACTCAAGCACGACGCGAAGACTAAGATGAACTCTGTTCTGCCCCTAAAACCAAAACTACGCGGACGATGAACGACGGGAATCCCATCTCATGATTTGGCACCTCCCACCAACCATCTCATCCTCCTTGCCAAATTTGAACCAAAAAAGTGAGCGGAGATAAAGCAAGTATTAGAATACTGCAAGTGAAGAGATCTTGAAAGAGGGGTGATGCAGGTATGAGTTGTCCTGCAAGACCTTAGGACACGTCAGTTTTACAAAGTACAAGGCCGTCTTACGTCCATATCATCAAAGAGGATACCTGCTTGGCGTATTCTAGATCGTCATTCCCTCCTCCAGACAATCACTTCCACCTATCCATCCGTCCAGCCTTGATTATACTGCTTTAAGGATCACCAGAGCTAAAGATTCTACAGCCTTGTGTCCTTTCACGATGGCGCACCGCGAAAATTGGCGATCTCCGGGCAAAAGAAGCAACCGAGGAGGACTCAATGCCTTCAGAAAGCGCAGTCAGGCGGAAACATTCTGTGTGCACTTTCAACGTGGCAGGTGCCACTACGGTGAGAGGTGCAGATTCTCGCACGACGTGAATAAGGCTTCCGACTTCAAGGCAGACCCGGCTGCATACCATCCCACAACCAATGATCTGGACGCTCGGAATCAATACTTCGACTGGAAGAGACTTCTTAGAAATGGGATTTTAGGGTCTAGATATTCTCGGAGGGAACATCAAGAGATCGTTGAATTCTGGAACGGGGCTCTTGAAATTCTTGAAAGCGACCACAGAGAGAATCATCAGTTCCTCGCTAAAGATCTCGTGGACGACAATCTTCATGGATATGAGTTTATCCTCGCAACTGCAGATGCAGACAATCCAGAGGGAGTGCGACCTATTCCAACTTACGACACGCAATTTCTTAAAGTTATTACCCATCCTTCTCTCCTGAACTGTCTTTCTGTCGATTCATTTGTTGGCACTCTGTACACATCCTTTGGTGGAACGAATGGAGATCGAGCAATCAGATATCTGAGAAGTGTTTGCCGGAGCCTGCTAAGTAAAGGTGAAGAGACCAGTGAAAATGTGCCGATCATCTCTCTGGACACGATGAAGTTACTGCTGAATACCCTGTACCAGCTTTTGTCGAGAGTCCGACGCGCTCGATTCCACGATGAAATTCCCGCACTGCTTGACCTAATCCGCGACGTGGCCTCCAAAATTGCTGAAACATGCTCGAAGGCCGACTTTGACGGCCTTGAAAGCAGAATAGAAGTCATGCAGAGCCTGATCTCTAGCGCAAACCGCAAACTTTATACACCCAGGGCGCATGAGGAGAATCCCCAGGAGAGTGGATCAGCCCTGTCGTCTTTTCCGCTGGATATGCA
Source organism: Penicillium macrosclerotiorum (assembly GCF_028827735.1). NCBI lineage: Eukaryota > Fungi > Ascomycota > Eurotiomycetes > Eurotiales > Aspergillaceae > Penicillium > Penicillium macrosclerotiorum. The sequence continues at coordinate 3,287,717 of NW_026643083.1, read as the reverse complement.
AACACCTGGTGGGAGACACGACAACGACCTTGCAGAAATCTCTCAAGTTCAGATCCTTCCTACCCATGGAGAGATTGTCAGCGGCAATTCAGAATATCTACCTTCTACCAACTTCCTTCAGCCGCACTTTCTCCCTGACCCTTTGCAAAGATACATTGACTCAACATTCCGACTCCTGCGCCATGATATCTTCGGCTCAGCCAAAGATGTCCTTCGAGATCTGCTACAGCAGAATGATTTGACACGATTTTCATATTTCTCAAGCAAAGATAGCGGGGCACATCTCTATCTGGGAGCACAGGTCCCCCAAATATTTATCAATGAGAGAAAGGAGCTCGAAGCGACCGTGTCCTTTGCTACTCCACCACAAGTCCGCAAAAAGACATCCAACGAGCAATGCAGATGGTGGCAAGACTCCAACCGACTAGAGGAAGGAAGCCTAGTGTGTTTCTTGACGTCCCAAGAAACTCACAGGAGGCTTATTTTCCTCGAGGTCACTGTGAAGAATGCTTCTAAGGACCGAGCGCACCAGAACAAGAGTAGTCTTGTTTCTGATAAATTTCCACCTAGTATTACGGTCAAGCTTGCGACATGCCTACAACAAGAACTGATCCTCCTGGCCCGGCTTTACAGCAAGAAGCTTACCGGTATCCTGGTCGACTTCCATGGCTTGATCCCTGCCACGTTTGCCCCTATCCTGAAAAACCTTCAACGAATCCAACGCGAAGGAGAGTTGGCATTCCAAAAATGGATTTTGCCAGGCCGTAAGGAGGATGATGATGGCCACAGCATACCACCACCGGCATACGCGCGCAAACCAGGATTTATCTTTCCTCTGACTTCGATCACAACTGTTGGAGCCGAAAAGGTTGCATTAGACCCGGGTACCCCCGAGTCTATTGACCTCTTGAAACTGCAAACTCAAACTGGTCTCGACCATGGCCAGTGTCAGGGACTTATCGCGGCTCTCACACGAGAGTATGCCCTTATCCAAGGCCCACCGGGCACCGGAAAGTCCTATTTGGGTGTTAAGCTTGTTCAAGTTCTCCTTGAGATCAAGGAAAAGGCAAAGCTAGGCCCAATTCTTGTGATGTAAGTACTGATTTCATGCCTTCTTGAACTTTACTTACAGGGATTAAAGCTGCTATACCAACCATGCCTTGGACCAGTTTTTAAAGCATCTTCTTGATGTTGGTATCCAGAAAATTATACGCATTGGTGGCCGCAGTCAGGCCACTGAGCTTGAAGGCAAGAACCTTCGCGTTGTCAGTAAAGGCATTGGGAAGACGAGGGTAGAGTCGCAAACCCTCGGCATGTCCTACGGGAGACTTGAGGACTGCATGAAGAACGCTGGATATGCAATGAAACCTCTACACCAGTCTCAAAAAGGCCTGTCTTGGGCCGCGATGGAGCATTTCTTGCACCAAAAATGGCCCATTATACATAAACAACTGGAGCGACCAGACACGGAAGGATTCACAACTGTTACTGATGATAAATTACTCAACTGGCTTGGAGCCAAATCGATGCAAACCCTGAAAGACCAGAATGAGAGTGAAGTTGACGATGTGCGCTTGGAAGGCCTCACACGCGCTGCGAAGGAAAATATTCACAGTCTCTCGATACCGGAACGCCGGATTCTTGCATTGAGCTGGTTTAAACAGTGGCAGGAAACCAAAACCGCTTCGCTTTTCGAGGCTCTTGATCGCGCTGCAAATCTTCGCGGGGACATTAATGCAGTCCATGAAGAGGTCAACCGCCGTACCTTGATTCAAGCAGACGTAGTAGGAATCACAACCACAGCCCTTGCACGCCATATCGAGACACTGCGACGAGTAGGAACAAAGGTCATTATATGCGAGGAAGCAGCTGAGGTAATGGAAGCCCACGTCATCTCAGCCCTCATGCCAGGAGTTGAACACTTCATTCAGATTGGGGATCATCGACAGTTGCGACCACAGATTCAAAATCATTCACTTAGTCTTGAAACATCCACAGGAAGGACATGGCAGCTAGACAGAAGCCAGTTTGAGAGACGCGCTGTCGGTGAGCCAGGTCTCAAGCCAGCCCCTGTTGCACAGCTCAATGTACAGCGAAGAATGAGACCTGAGATCTCGCAACTTATCAGGAGGGTCTATCCAAAACTAGAGGATCATGAAAGCGTGGTGAATCTACCCAATGTTGTTGGAATGCGGAACAACCTCTTTTGGCTGGACCATCGATGCGATGAAGATTCAAGGGATGACGGCAGCCGTGTGAAGTCTCATAGCAACCAGTGGGAAGTCGATATGGCTACTGCTCTTGTTCGGCATCTTGTTCGGCAGGGAGAGTACAAGAGCACGGATATTGCCCTCTTGACACCCTATACCGGGCAGCTGCGGAAGCTCAGGGCATCACTATCCAATGATTTCGAAATCTGTCTCAGCGAGCGGGACTTGGAGACTCTGGCCGCGGACGGGCTTGAGAAGTTTGAAGATGAATATCTCGAGTCAAATGGCCGCAAGTCACTCGAGAAGAAGACGTTGCTCCAGACGGTCCGTCTTGCTACCGTCGACAATTTCCAAGGCGAGGAGGCAAAGGTGATCGTTGTCTCTCTAGTCCGCAGCAACTCAAAGCGCAAGGTTGGCTTCCTACGCACCGAAAACCGCATCAACGTGCTCCTCAGTCGAGCTCAGCACGGCATGTATCTCATTGGAAATACTGAAACATACCTCTATGTCCCAATGTGGGCCGACGTCCACTCTCAGCTCGCCCGTGCGAATGCAGTCGGCACGGAGTTGGCTCTCTGTTGTCCTCGCCACTCGGACACGCCTATTCTCTGTTATGAACCCCACGACTTTGAGAGGAAGAGCCCTGAAGGTGGGTGCAGCCTCCCGTGTACCCGTCGACTCGAGCCATGTGGTCATCAATGCCAGGCCAAGTGCCATTCAGCGGTCATGCACGATGGCTTTGCATGTGGAAAACCTTGCCCACGTATCCGATCAACCTGTGAGCACGAGTGTCCCAAGCTTTGTGGTGAAGATTGTGGTCCTTGCATGGCGAAGATTCAAGACGTGGAGCTTCCTTGTGGTCATATCAAGAAATCGGTCTTTTGCCATCAGATGCCTAACTTGAAAGTCATCAAATGCGACGTCGGGGTCGAAAAATATGTTCCAAAATGTGGCCATACAATTCAAGTTGGATGTTTCAAAGATGTAACGTCCCCAATCTTCCGTTGCCCTAGGCCATGCACCGGCATTCTCAGCTGTGGCCACAATTGCAGCGATTGCTGCGGAAATTGTCTCAAGGAAGTCCACGATGGAAGCAGAGTATTTGAGCACCCGAAGTGCACGAAAAGATGTGACCGCCCTCACGGCGTTTGCAATCATAGGTGTCCTAAGATATGTCATAATGGGGAAAGCTGTGGTTACTGCGAGGCAAAATGCGAAGTAAGAGTCCCTAGAATCCATCATCTGGTCATCGTATTGGAAATATTAATCATATTTACAGGTTAGATGCTCACACTCAGCATGCGACTTGACCTGCGGAAAGGCATGTGCACCATGCATCGAGAGATGCACCTGGTCCTGCAAACACCAAGGCTCCTGCTCAATGCCTTGCGCGGCAATATGCGACCGGCTTCCTTGCGATGAGCGATGCACTAAGATTCTTAAATGCGGCCATCAATGCCCGAGCCTCTGCGGGGAAGACTGTCCAAATAATCTGTGTCAAGAGTGCGGCGACAAGGGAGACGCCCGTGTTGACTTCCTTGAATGGAAAACGTATTCTGAAATCAGTCTCGATGAAACTCCTATCGTCGTGCTTGGATGCGGCCATTTCTTTACCAGTGAGTCGGTTGATGGATTGGTTGGCCTGGATGAAGTATACACGAGAGATAAAGATGGAAATTTCGACGGTCTCCGAGATGTCTCTTCTTCACTTGCCAATGTCATACCATCGTGCCCGGACTGTAAGCAGCCAATTCGCCAGTTTGTGACGAAACGTTACAATCGTGTTATCAACCGTGCCGTTATGGATGAGACTTGGAAGCGGTTCCTTATCAAGGGTCGCACAGACCTGGAAGGGCTTGAATCGCGTCTGAACGACATTGAAGACAAGCTCAACTCTAAGCGAGCCACTGTAGATGTGGATGACACTAAATCACAGCTTGAAGCACGATATGCAGCCTGTGCACGCCTCGCGAGGGAGGCTTTAGCTCTCAGCAAAGCCATGGAGGCCGAGAATCAGCCGATGAAACGGCTCACGGATGCGATTGCCATCTACCAGAAGTCATCAGGGGACGAATTAACCTCCCTCTCAGCCCGAATGGAGGCGATGAATATGACAACACGGGAATCCGATAACCAAATTACCCTTGGCGCACGGTTAATTTACATCAAGTCAAAGGAAGTCATGCTGAGCGATGCCTTTAGAGTGATAGATTCAAGCGGAAAATCTGCAACACTACCACGGCTAAGCCTCGCCAAACCATCATCAACCTTGATTCAAGCTCTGAAGGATTGCCGAGACTTGATAACTCAAGCCAATGAAGGAAACTTCTCCCGCATCGTCATCACGGCGACCGTCTCATTCGCCAAGATCGCCCAGCTGGACGCGTGGTATCACCGCTCCCATCGAGGAGAAACAACAAGCGATCTACATCTCAAAGGAAAAAAGGGTCTAGAAAAGCTCGAAGATCGCTTTCAAACCACCCGCGATCTCCTCGTCGATGCGTTGAAACTATGCGACGAACTGAAGAACTGTCCTGAGCTCCAACAAAAGGTCCAGGAGATGGTCCGCCTCTATGAGGGAACACGATACGAAACAGTCACTTTAGAAGAACTCCAATCAATCAAGACGGCCATGGTCAGTGGGCGAGGAGGAATCGCGACTCACTCTGGGCACTGGTACAATTGCGTCAACGGGCATCCGGTGAGTAAACTTCCCATTCCTCAAATTGTCCCAAGTTACCTTTGACGAGCCAAATGAGCTAAATAACTTTTTCTGTAGTTTGCTATTGGAGAGTGCGGTATGCCGATGGAGCAAGCTAGATGCCCTGAATGTGGAGCACCTATTGGAGGTCAAAATCACACAGCCGTTGAGGGCGTTTCTCGAGCGCGGGAAATGGAGTAGATGGAAACCATATTGTGTTTCGATTATGGTAGGATAATACATGTTTTCTTTTCTTTCCCTGATACTGCACACGAATCTACACTCAAATGTTTTAAGACAGTTTATCAAGCGTCTGTACCTTACCCTAGCCTAAACATTGCCCAGGTCTACTAGTATATGGCGAGGTATTCGCCCAAGACAATCGATCCAGTCTCGCGCCTTCATAGCGTTACAATAAAGTAGAGTAGAAGAAGAGTTGCAGCTCTCTGGAGCCCTCGCAGCAGGATATTCTTCTTGTGTAAGCCGAAAATCACATCAAAAAGGCAGAGAAACGTCGACGATGTTTTCAATGTTATGGCAACACCCATCTTCATATTCATCGCTGGACGCAGAGGTATAGCGAATACAAGTCGACTCTACGACACTTTCGAGAGAAGCACCTGCAGAATCGAAGGTGTCATATGCGTAACAAAGATCTGCTACATGAGATGCATCTTCGCAGGCATTCAGAAGTTCATCGCCTCAGCACTGAACGGAATTACTACGCTAAAGAAGATACGGGATCGGACATTGATACCGATTAATTGGAAAGCTTACAGGTTTCCTGTTGAATTGAAGAACAATCATCTTTTTCCTTAGCTCGAGAACAATCAACTTTGGATCCTTTTAATAATTTCCGTGATAGTGCTCTAGTTTCTAACTTCCTTATCTGGAGATAAGTTCTGTTTGATATATGCTCATCGTATTGAGAAACTCCTTTTAAGTCCTGCTTACCTTCTTATCTATAATATTCATGGAGATAAAGAACGGGCCCATAAAACGATAGTCTTCCTGCTCGAGTGGGGCTGGGAATGTTTCCCAAACAGGCTCGAGGGGTCGCATTTTCAAACCGCTAAATACCCGTGTCCAATCAGCCTCTTCCAGAGAACCACAAGTTCCCCACTATCGTGTGGCCGAGGGTCTACTTGGGTTCAAGAATACTTTCAAGTTCGCGATTTAGAACAACCTCATTGGATAACCTCGGCTGTTCATATCTTTCCATGTGACGCATGGCTACTTAAAGGGCAGTCCTCTCCCGCTCTAACATGAGCAGGCAAGAAAGACTATCTTTCGAAAAATGCTTGCGTCGACGGAAGTTTGGGCGCGAAAGCCTGTGACCGTGCGAAACTTTGAGTTTCACAGAGATGCTCAGCCTGAGACTAACCCATGGAGATAAGGTGACGACGAGGTGAAAAGGGAACTCAGTAGCTAGCTATTGGTAAGGTTGATCGTCTATCTGGGTGGTATGTACGATCCTAACTCAGAATAGAGCCGATTGCGGCCGGATAGTCCTGCGTTAGCATTCGGGCCGAAATTAATTCACTAAACACTCCTCTATTTATACTCTAAGCCTCACAAAAGGTTCCAGGCAAAACTTCACTATAACGGTCGCTATGATTAGCACCTTGTACGTACGCGCCCTTAACCTTCCCGCGTTTCTATAAGCTAGGAATCTTCTTGTCGTTACTATAAGATAAACTAGCTAGTTTCCTTTATGGAACTTAGAAGCCCGAGTAGGAGAGTGGTTACTACCGTGAAAGCTTGAAATTCAAGGAGATTAGAGAAGAGGAAAGTCCCCTAGCTCTCACGAATAGTAATCTATCTCTTTATAAGATTTCGACTAGCATTTAGCAAGAAATATACTAATATCCGTATCGTCGGTCAGTAGCCGTGCGTAGCATAAAGGGAAGATGCAGAAGGATTTTTAATTCAAAATACTAGATTTAACATTTAACTCGCTCAATTTTGTGCGGATTAAAAGCAAGCTGGTGGGGATCTCCCACCAATCTGGCGACATCTTCCTCGCGAACGAATCAAGTTGTTCGCCGATTCTTTGGGTCGTAGAGAAATAATGTTTGAAATCCTCATGGTTGCGAGCAAGTATGAGACCTGATATTTGGTATAGACGCCTGTGATAGAGATCCTCCGTGGATAGCCAAGGAGTGTGGTCGTCAATATTGAATGCCGCCGAGCCTGTACTTGACGGTACACCAAGTATGACGGAGAGATAGCGTTCCTATCGTGGTGAGCATGGTTCAATACAGATGGAGGTGAAGAGCCTACTGCTCTCGAAATCTGATACCATAGATGACTTCTTTTTGCTTCCTGAAGATACACGCCCTCCTGGGATGCCTTGGCAGTCGCTCTATGCATACCCAGAAGCTGAGCTATCGTGATGGCTTTTCGAAATGAAAGCCAGGACTTTCGGAGATTGCCGGTCTTGACCTCATATATTCCCTGGAGTGCAAGGCATTCCACCCCTTCAATGCTTCCGGTCATTTCGTCATCTGAAGTCACGTTCCGCGTAATGAAGCCCATGATTCTGCTCATCAATTGTCGAGGTGGCAAAGCAGTGTGAATTTTATGCATATCTACGTCAGATGGGAGCTGCTGAATGCAGATGGCGATACATAGGAGAAGTCTCGATATTCCTATCGGATGCTCAGATGAGACGGCGCTGACGCTAAACATTTCGTGAGAGTCAGTATCATCTGGGCTTGATAGATGCGGCATCATATGTTGTCAAATAGGCCACCATCCATGACTATTAGCGAATAGATAGTCGATATCCGCTTGACAAGGTAACATTGCTGTCAATTGTTGGCGTACGATCTCGAGTTTTCCATTCGGAGGGCAAACTTCAGCCTCCATTGCAAAATCATCAGGTACGGGAGCAGTAAGAGGTTGAGCTTGCCCCGTCATGGCCGAAATTGATGAAGGAGTCAAAGCACCAACAATATCCTGCGGAAACCTGCTCATTAGAGTCTCTAGCAATGACTCCACTCTTACCATTCTGCAAGACATCCCCAGGTCCTCGGCAGCTGAGGAAAGATGATCATTGGCATATTCCTGACTCAGGCATGGTGTGCTTCGTTCCAGATAACTGGTGCAAACGGAGATATCTGGAGAAGGAATGCATTTGATCTTTCTCCGTTTACCTGCTCGTTATCAGAGGCGCGCCTTCTTGCGGAGATGAGGGCTTACACTCCAAACAGCTCTTCGTTGCTTTTCGAACCCTTTTCCGCCGGTGTTCCTCAGGCATCGATTCAGGAAACATTATATTAAAATTAAGGAAAGGGTTCGATCAATCGTTTTGTTTCTCTTGCTCTTTCCACAATTGTTTCCTCCTCGGAGAAACACGCCATCAATTTTCGCCCCCGATGAACTCGGTCTTGTTCGGCCAAATTCGACCGAAAGCCCGAAGCTTAACACCAATCAATGAGAACGGGTTTTGTGTGAAAGAAATACATAGAACGGCGAGTCCTGGGATAAGAGCTGTATCCATCGTTATCTTACCGCGTTCCTACGGTTCTCTGAACTCTGTGAGATAATAAAAAGAACTGAGAAATCTCAAGCAGCCTGTATGTTCCACATGGGTATATTTACATCACTTTGATCATCTTCACCGACCCTAGTATCCTCTCTTCTTGCAGTACTGCTTGATTACCGCACTCCCCGTCAACCCCGCCTCGATAAACTCCTCATAGCTCCAATAATCCTGCTTCAGCCCTTCTCCCTCCGTCGTCGCATTACTCAAAAACCTTGAGTTCCAGTATGTACTGCCGTGCGTGAACTCCGCAAACGCCGACAAGCCCGCCTGCAGGTTCCGCCCCCGCAAGCCCAGCTCATTCTCCGTCCCGGCCTCCATCGCCCACTCCCCTACAAAAGTCGGGAACGTCCCGTCGCCCTGACTCGCGCGTGCATCCGCACACAAGAACGCAGGCAAATTGGCCGAGCTCGAATTTGAGTACTGCCAGTAATAGTGGTGCACATCGATCACCATGTTCGCGTGCTTATCAAAATATGGTGTCCAGAACTCCGGCGCCTTGAAGCTCCCCTGGAACATGACCGGAATACGCGCATCCACCGCTGCTACCGCCGCAAGTACCTTGTTAATGTATCGCGCCAGCCAGACGGCGCCATCATCGGACAGCGCCGCAGCCGTACCGAAGGCGCTGAAGTTATGATTGTCCGCGGGCTCGTTGATCGGCGACAGCGAGTAGCTGCCCGGGTGGCCCGAGTGCGCGATGAAGGCGACCGCCGCGTCGACCGCACGCAGCGACCATGTCAGCGCTGTTTCATTGTGCCACCAGCCCCAGTGCCCGACGGCCTCCCCAATGTCTAGCCCGTTCGTGCCGCCCGGCAGGGAGTGGATGTCTAGCACGACGTGCATGTCGTGTTTTGTGATCGCGTAAGTCGCGATCCGCCGCACATGCTCTTGCTGTCGGCCCGAGTACAGCTGTGAGCCAGGCATCTGAATCCAGGCGGCGTAGGTGGTGGGGATTCGGAGGACGGTGATACCGGCTGCCGCGAGTTTGTCAATGTGCGCTGTCGTGATGAAGGTTTCGTAGCGTTGTTCCATAACCGGCTTGCATTGCGCGCCGAGATTTGCGCAGAGGCCCCATTCGTCTGAGGCGCCGCCGGAGTACGTGGCCCACCAGGTTGTGTCAATTGTGGACTCTTGCTCGAGCCAGCCGCCTAGGTTGACACCGTGGCCCTGGAAGGTGCGCCAATTGATGTAGTTCCCAAGCTGAGGGTTTGGGTGAGGGGCACCGATTGCTCTATGGGCGATGCTGAGAAGGGCGAGGAAGGAGGAGAGCGTGGGCATGATGAATCTGGGTCAGACCGGCCTGGAAGTTTCCAGGGCGAGAGGATGTTTGCGGCAGATCTTGTTGTTGCGTCAAGTACCCATGCGATCAGGGGCGCGTGGCTCACCCTCTATTTATACAATAAATCATTCGGTAGAGAAGGCACCCGAGTGGGTTCATCTGTGTAGAGCAACGGAGATCCCTTGGTGATTCCTGCAAAGTCGGGTTCATCTTCCCCATATTCTCCGCATTTGTGGGGTTGACCTGCATAGATACTCGGATAACCCTAACTGGCACGAGGTCCCAATGAGGCCCACTGCTGTGTGAAAACAGTAGATGTCCGGCGGAGCAGGCCATTAGAGGTTAGCCTGTAGTTAATTTTGCGAGGACTGAGTGATTGTAATACCGTTATATTTGCCGATCGGAAGTTAAGGCGCTCGGATTTCCCAGATCGACAATGCCGATTGCTGGTGATCTTAATCTTGAGCCGAGGAGGCTCGGGAAATCCGGAATTAGTGGACACTTCTTCAAAGCATTCACCCCCCCGACAATGTTCATGAAAAGAAAAGATGATTGGGTAAGCATCACTTGTGGTCTTTAACTATAACAATAAATTAAATCAACAAGATGTGTCCTTAAAACGTGCTTTTCCGTCTGCCTCCTAGCCTGTATTCTTGCCCTCCTCCCATCTCCCACCTCTTTCATTGTAGTTACATATTATGTGCTTTCAAGGATAGAGATTAGATTATTGCAAGGCAGGTATTGAAAGCGAATTTCACATTTTTGCTGCATTGTCTGCATTCTCAAGAGTTAGGTGCCCACCTGCTCTGGGGAATTTCTTCAAGACGGTGAACATATCTCTATTCGGCCCTCGTACAATCACGATCGCCGCGGATTTGGGACTATGGAGAGTAGTGAACTCGTTACTAAACAGTCATACTCGAAACCACCTTGGCCAATATACATTAAAAAACTCTTTTATGGCCCCGCGCCAAAGGCTAAGCGCAAATAATTCATCGAGCAGCACCTTGTCATATACAGCACGTGATATTCCTCGTTTGTAAAAATAGTTTGTGGAATCCATGGTGGAGCTCATAGGGTTCTCAATCACAACTACTGTAAGAAAACGGTGAAATAAAGGTATAACTTGTGTGCGGAAGGCAGGAAACTACTTCACATTTGCACGGGTTAAGGCATCCAAAATGCCGTTAAGTCGGCAGGTTGTTCCACGATTTTGACCAAGAATCTTCTGGTAGCCTGCTAGTGCTCGCTGGTATATCCTCTCAGCCGCTTCTAGCTTCCCCTGGCATTTGCAGAGAATTCCAAGGCCGTTGACTATATCCAGAGTAGACTAAGAATCGAAAGCTTCACTCTCGGTGGAGACAACAGCACCTAGATCTAGTAGCATCTGTATCACTTGTTCATCGCCTCCACGGGAGGCGGCCTCGAGCGCATTACTAAAAGCCTACCCTGTGCGTTAACATCGGCTTTCTTCTCGAGCAACATCTGCACCGCCCGTTTACTTCCGCTGTATGATGCCGCCTGGAGTGCGGTGCCAAATTCCCCACCCTAGGCGTTGACGTCGGCGCCTCTGTCGAGCAGCATTTGCATCACCTCTGTATAGCCCTTGAATGATGCCACCTGGAGTGCGGTGCCATGCCTCCCACCCTGGGCGTTGACGTCGGCGCCTCTGTCGAGCAGCATCTGCACCGCCCGTTTACTTCCGCTGTATGATGCCGCCTGGAGTGCGGTGCCAAATTCCCCACCCTGGGCGTTGACGTCGGCGCCTCTGTCGAGCAGCATTTGCATCACCTCTGTATGGCCCTTGAATGATGCCACCTGGAGTGCGGTGGCATATCTCCCAGCCTGGGCGTTGACGTTGGCGCCCCTGTCGAGTAGTATCTGCATTACCTCTATTTGACTACAGTGTGATGCCGCCTGGAGTGCGGTGCCAAATTCCCTACCCTGGGCGTTGACGTCGGCGCCTCTGTCGAGCAGCATTTGCATCACCTCTGTATAGCCCCTGAATGATGCCGCCTGGAGTGCGGTGCCATATTCCCCATCCTGGGCGTTGACGTCGGCGCCCTTCGCGAGCAGTATTTGCATCACCTCTGTATCGCCCTTTAATGATGCCGCCTGGAGTGCGGTGCCAAACCTCCCCCCTGGGCGTTGACGTCGGCGCCCCTGTCGAGTAGTATCTGCATTACCTCTATATGACCACAGTGTGATGCCGCCTGGAGTGCGGTGCCATATTCCCCACCCTGGGCGTTGACGTCGGCGCCCTTCGCGAGCACCATTCTCACCTCTGCCTCATCCCCCATTTCTGCAGCGCTTATTAGGTGATCGTCGACTTTGTTTCTCGATTCCTCAATTTTGTCGCTGTGAAGGCTGCTATCATCCGAGAAATCTAGAGCAACGGAAGGCAAAGAGCCAGCTGATCTGATGCCTTCGGCTCTCGCAGAGTCTGACTCTTCATTGCCGTCAAAGTTTCGCGGGACTGCAAACGTTGCGACTTGTTCCTGATGGAAAGCAACGTGATTGTAAAATCCTTTATTGAAAGGTCCAACCGAGTAGCAGAATGGGCACATTTTTCTGTCATCGGCTACCGTCGTCTCCGCTAAATCTAGGAGATTTTCGATCTGCTGCCTATCCAGACCTTTGTGGCAATCTGAAAAATGTTGCAGCAAGCCGTCTTTCGATATCGAGATGAAGAACCTGTGTTCAAAGCATCTCCATACGCGGCGGTGGACCAGTCGCTCATGTTCAAGCCATGTGTGCCGACTGGAGTACATGCGGTCGGCATCTGGACATTTCTCGTAGGTACATACGTACGGCTGGAGATCTTGGCGGATATGCTCTCTAATCTTCATTAGAGCGATGCTCCTATCCTGCCAATGATCTTAGACACTTACTGCCACGACTTCCCTCTTCCTTGTTTTGACGGACAAGCTACCCAGCAAAACGGGCAAACAAATTCTGACTTACTGGCTGCATCGGAAGGAGGTGGAGGTAGTTCGGGGGACTTTCCATCAATGTCGTAGGCCGTAGTCGCGTAAGAAATCACCGTCTCTGTTTCTAACTGGTCGTCCATTTCACGGTTATACATGGAGAAATCGGTTCCTGACACCATTGACTTGGTTTTTGGAGTCGGCATGAAGTTGCCTGAGACACGGAGCGTGATTGGAGGCTGGGAGACAGGCTCCGCAGGCCTCACGAGAGTTGCGGGACTCTGCTGGTGAGTTGGCTCATCCGTAATGTGTGAGAGCTTGAGAGCATGTCTCTGCCAATATGCAAAATACCTTCTCCGGTTGGTGATTGCTTTTGCTAAGCGATCTCGCAGAAAATCGCCTCCATCTAGCAGATGATCCCTGGCATCTAAGATATCGACAAAATCGTGATTTGGGTCTCGTACATGTTCAGCAGTGAATTCCTGTGATGATGGACGCAGACGTAGGTGATCGAGCAACTCCTGTACATGTCGACGATCGAAGATGGCATACGCCGAGAACAAGTCTTTCCCAGTCTGCGGATTTTCCTCTTTCATGAGAAGGGCTTTCTTGGTGAGTGATCGATATCTTGTGTTGCGTATCTTAAAGGAAAGCCTGTACAGGTGCTCCATGATATCTTTGATTTCGTCTAATCTTTCGGCAAGTTCTCCGGTAATCAAGTCGCTACCGGCGGCACTGGAATCACTGGAATCACTGTCCTCGATTTCTTCGTCAGGGGTAGGTGGGACATCGCTACCCTGTTCGTAGGGTAGGCGAAGACCTGTGGTGATCTCGGCACCTGGGCAATGACAGTCACTAAGAAATTTCGGTACATATGACAGGAGTTGCGACGCACGTACTTTTACTCAAGGAGTCTTGCAACTGTCCCAGAAACTTGAGGACTGCTGCTCGTAGCACTATCGAGTCTCGTAATCTAGCGTCAAGAGAACTTCGACCTCTCTGCAAAGCGCCCAGATTGCCAGCCCAAATCTTGAAACGAGAAAATTCATTTTCAATTGCCATCGGCATCATCTGTTTTTTGTACTCATCCGAAGACGTGCGCAGCGATAGTGTCAGAGTATCGAAGCAACTTGCACAAGAGAGAGAAATGGCGCCGATGTCATCCATAACTAGTTTCAATCTCAGAGGCTTAGATAATATTGTTGTGTATACCTCGTGAGCTTCAGCTTCATCTTCGTAGTTGATAAGTTGCAAACTGGTGATAGTGGACTACCGAGCATAATTAAATCCCTCATAATAACGAAAGATTCCAAGGAATGCAAAAAGGTCATTCGTGGAATTAGCGCCAAGAGCTGTGCTGTAGCGGGGTTGATGCACTAAAAAAGGGCGCGCCGCTGAGATCTGGTGTGCCCGGGCCGACGCGTGGGGAGGCTCCACGTTTCCACGTTTTCTTTGGAAAGAAGCTTCTTTCATGGTGAATCAACTCGCTGATCGTCTCTCCAGAGTGAGTTGCGTTGATGTACCTGGCAATCCAAAATGGTGACAGGAGTGGAAACAGCTGGACTCGTCCTGGGAGCTATTCCTCTCCTTATATCTGCCCTCGAGAACTATGAGAACTTGGCAGCTCCGACAAAAGCTTTTATCCACTGGAGATCACGTTTGAGAGGATTAGTATTGGAGCTCTATACAATACATACCTCTTACGACCAAGCTGTTCGTGTCCTATTAAAGCCATATGCCGACCCCGCAGACCAAATCACGATGATGGAAGACCCCCGAAGCAACTTGTGGAGAGAAGGAGACATTGCCGACAGTCTTCGCAATCAGTTAGGGCCAGTATATGGTCCTTTCATTCACACTATAGATGAAGTGTCAGAGATCCTGGTCGAGATAGCGGCCTGCCTCAATATTCCTGGGTCGCAGCAGGTTTGAGCACCTCTCTTGAAAGTTGGACTCAGTACTGACTTCGGTAGGTTTTCACAAGTCAAAACCTGGATCCAATCGTCTTTTCTAATTTGCAAGTCGCGAAAACTCCGTTTCATTGCAAAAATTTTGAATTCAGGGAGAGGATCAAGTTTACCATGAAGAAAAAAAGCGTGAAGGCCGCGCTGGAGCGTTTGGAGGCTTGTACAAGAATGATCGATGCCTGGACCATTAGAGCCGACAAATTGCGGGATGAGACACCGGAAAGTCGTTTGAAGCTAAAATTTTCTGCATCATTGGGTACCATTCAAGAGAATGCGACCAAAGTACACCAAGCAATTTCTCGAAACTGGTGTAACGACAACTCTGTCCATGTCGCTCGTCTGCTCCTCGAGCAACGGCTGGTGAGGTCAAAGAAAAGGAAGAGGCCTCTGCAAGCAGCGAGCTTGAACTTGGTAGCGCAGGCAACTTGTTTCGGATTGAGTCTCCGTGGGGACTGCAACGCGTCTTCTCAGTGGTTGAATTCTGAAATAAGGATTACCGAACTCCCGCCGAGGTATGCACTTTGAGGTTCTCTTTCGTTGTCATTCTGAGCTCTGATGGTGACGTTCGATTAGGGTGGGGACCGTTCGCGTGACAATATCAGTTCCAGAGGACGACCACGACCCTGCAAATTGGCAGCATGCTACGAGCTTATGCAAAATCATTAAGCAACCTCCGCATCCATTTTGGGTACTCTGCCTTGACAATACGGGGTGTCTGAAATCATGCCCGTCCTTGAAAGAGACTGCCTCTGAATACGTTCAGCAATCTTTATCTCTCGAGGCTCTTCTTCCACAATTCGGGTCCAAACTCCCGATAAAAGAAGTGTATGGACTGGCCATCACCTTAATAGCGTCGGTTTTGCAACTCAACGATACTCCATGGCTTGAAACAAAATGGAGTAAGAGGAACATCGTGTTCGCAAGAGCGAACAGTCACATGCCATTATCTGTCGACCTAAGATATCCTTTCTTAGTGAAGGAATTCCATCAAGGTGTGTGACTTCAAAACTCAACTTCGAAATCATCGACGCTGATCCAAGTATCAGGAGCTGGACTCCAACGCCCCAATAATACACCTGCCAACATAACCTGTTCGAACTTGCTTGCCTTAGCGATTATGTTGCTTGAAATTAGTTCTGGACGGCCTGTTGAGCAAAGACTCGGAGATGATCAAATCACTAAGATCTTACCGAATGATCAATCGAGTCTCCAAGTAGCGGATGGATGGCTCAAGGAGGAAAATTCTCATGGAAGATTATCATGTGCCTTCTCCCAGGCTATTTTGACCTGCCTACAAGGATACCTCAACCCCGATGCAAATTTCAATGATGACCATTTCTGCAGCGCCTTCAAGGAAAACGCACTGTTGCCGATTGAAGAGGAAATGGATATCCTAATATTTGGACCTCTGAGGTAATTTGCAGTAGAAAGCACTACAATGAACGAAGTACGTGTATCGAACAGCATCCAATCGTTCAATTTTCCTAGGACTGGAGGCGGATCCTGACAATGCGCCCTTTTGTTTCACGATCATAAGTTACTGGTTGGACAGGAATATTCAGTCTAGACTTAGATTCTACGCTGCACGAACGATATATTCAATAGCGGCCATAGATGCTCTCAATTGATGTTGTAGGGTTCCCAAGGTGTCGGAACATTCTCCCGGGCTTCCGGGGCTTCTTGGAGTTCCCTCTTTTTCTAGTAGCTCTTTGGACCCTAGTAAATGCCTTTCCGGTCATCACTGCCCTGGTACATGAGGGAAGATCTTGAACCCCTTGGGTCTAAACTCGATGCCCTGCAACAGGCCGCCGCTGCCCACATCCGAATCTGGCCCACTTTATCAGGGAAATTACTTCCATGAGAGCAGCGATCAGCGGCCTGGACCAAAACAAGCCCTCCAGTCGGAGAATTTCGAACGTTTTGGATGAAGAATCATGGAAAAAAAAGGAATGAAGAATTAAAGTTTCAGCCTCCAATTCCATAAACAGATCATTGAAAACTACAGCTTACAGGGGATGAAGGAGACAAGTATGGACCTTATATATTCAGTCCTTTCCAGCCTATAACACACGACAGGCCTTCCGACAAGTAGTAACAGAAGAATACGGTCCAGGCGCTAAGAAACACTAGCCAAAATAAGCAAAAAAAGAAGAGGATCTAATAGAAAAGGGGGGCGTACCCTACTTCCTCTCCAGAAGTCGGGTCAAACCGTTTAGAGGTAGACTTCTCGACTCGAATCACAATACTTTTTTTCTCAACCCGATACTCATTGTGCCTTTCGATACGATTTCCGTAGGCTCTTTCCAACCCGTCATTCTATCTTCATCTGAAGAGCGACCAAAATGGCAATTTCGCCGTTACAATTTTCATAACACACTTTCTTCTTCTTTTTCTTCCCTTTATCCTCCCCCTCCTCTTTCTGCTACTACTGCTGCATCTGTAGGTCAAACGCAAGGCAACCTCTCCTTAGAAATGGGTGGACTGTATCGAGAGGGTCTCGTTGATAGTTTCGAAAGTGGAGACCTTCATCTGTCTATACATGTACCTTATTGACCCCATCCAACCCCACGCCGCTTTTAACGGCGATCATCACGGACAAAACCGCGAGTCCGTGCACGTGACTAGCCACCCCCGCGCGCGGAACCAATAGCGGGCAAATAGTCTCAGGCCGTGTTTGCAGGGGGATGTGTGAGTTTCAGGGCGCGTCGATCACATGTTCGGCCGCGGCAAGTCGCCCGAAGGGGACCCTGTCACAAGTAAACAAAAGAAAAGCAAAGAAAAGTAGAAGACCCGACGGGACGCCTTAGGGTGGCACACGCAAGGAGAGACACAAAGACAAGGGCTACCCAGTCTGCCGGGCCACCCCCACCCCCCTCCCCCGGCCGCGGGCGTAGGAGAGAGGGGGACTACGAGGTTACAAGGTTTCAAGGTTACGAGGGAAGAAAGAAAGAAACAAAAAGAAAAAAAGTTGTTCTGAAAGCCAGCCTAGCCAAAAAGGTCTGGATTTTCACATTTTTGCATTATGGATTCTCAAAACGTCGTTTCAGGAGAGAAACGGGCCAGAAAAACTGCAAATAAAGGGAATCTAGAACACAGGGGGAATCTATCTGACAGTTGCAGCCAAGTGGCCCAAGGCATCACATGCCGACATGATCATTCAGTGGAGGAAAAAAAAATATAAGGAAATAAGGAATAGAAATAGGAAATCAAGAAAGGAAAAAAAATAAATGGGGGGAATAATAATTGATGGGGATCACAAGGAGGGGGGGGCAGTCTAGCCCCCCGTAGACCCCCATTTTGCTTTCCGTCTCCAGGATGGAACTGCAAAAGCAAAGATCAGGGAGAGCCCTGGATATACATGAGATGAGATACATGATTGAAATCATTATTGTTGTTTTTTTTTTCTTTTTTGCTGCTTGTCCATCAACTGTGGATGGATGGAGCGAAAGAAGCCAATTTAATCAGAGGCGTTCTTCTCGCTGCTCTCGCCGCTGCTCAGAGCCATCTCAGCCTTCTCAGTCTCATGAGCGGTGGTTTGCTCCTGAACATCGAGACCAAGCTCGGACTGCATGCGGGCAATCTCATCGACGGAAAGCTTGGGCATGGTGTTGGCAATCTGGTAGGGCCACTTGCGCTCAACGTGGGCCTTGGCGAAGATCAGATCCACCTCCTCCAGATCACGGCCGGCAGTCTCGGGGTAGTAGAACCAGGCGAAGGGCAGACCGATGAAGTTGACCAGCGCGAAGAACAGATAGATACCCCAGCCGGAGGCATCAGAGAACACGGGGGTGAACATGACGACGGCGAAGTTGGTGATCCAGTTGGTGCAGGTGGAGGCGGCGGCAGCCATGGTACGGGTGCGCAGGGGGTTGATCTCGGGAGGGTAGATCCAGGGGAGAGGCAGCGTAGTGAAGGCGAAGAAGCAGATGAACAGGAAGATACCGACAACGGCACCCTTGGAGTTCTGGGTGCTCTCGTCGATCAGGCAGGCCATGGTGATGATGAAACTGAGACCCTGGCCGAGGAAACCGATCAGGAAGAGCTTACGGCGACCGACCTTCTCAATCATGAAGAACGAAGGGATAGTGGCCAGGGCGTAGACGGTAGCGAAGACACCACCCAGAATCAGAGACAGGCGGTGGTCCATGTTCAAGTTCTGCTCGAACAGCAGGGTGGAGTAGTAGATGGCAGCGTTGCAACCGGTGAACTGCTGGAAGAACTGACCGGAGCAGCCGATCATCATACGCTGGAACTCCTGGGTCTTGCCGAAGGTGAAGAGAGTCTTCCACGAGGCCTTGGCGCTCTCGGTAGCCTTGAGATCGGCCTTCATGAGGTTGAAGTCGGCCAGGACATCCTCGGCATCGGGGGTGCTGTCGTTCAGCTGGGCCAGAACCTCACAGGCCTCCTTGTCGTAGCCGCGCATGACGAACCAACGGGGGGACTCAGGCAGCATCATGGCGCCGGCACTAACCAGAACAGCGAAGAGAATCTGGAAAGCGACGGGGAAACGCCACTGGACGGAGCTGTTGACATAGGAAAGACCGAAATCGATCCAGTAGGCAATAAAGGTACCAACGGCGATAATGGCGCCCTCGAAGCAGACGAGGAAACCACGGTTGTGGGCACGCGAACACTCGGACTGCCAGACGGGGATGGTGGCGGTATCCATACCGTTACCCAGACCCGAGACAACACGACCGATGACGAACTGACCGAGACCCCAGTGGGGACCGAAAGCCGCAGTCGAGATAACAGTACCAATAATCATCAGAATACCACCGGCAACCAGCAGTGGGGTGCGGCCGATCCGCTCGCCCCAGATGAGAGTGAAGATAGCACCAAAGAAACAACCAAGTTCGTAACAAGACGTGACCGCACCACGAAGAACGTTGACATGCAGCGAGTAGGCAGCGGTCGCGTCAGTCGGGATGCTGAGAGGAGGGAACTCCTTGACGAATTGATCACCGGAGATGATACCAGACATCAGACCCTGATCATAACCGAAGAGCGAGAAACCGACGACGGAGGTGAAGGTGATGGCCAGATGGAGCTTCTTGCCCCGGAGGCCGCTGGTGGTGGTCCACATGATGGGTGGTGGTGGTGGTGATCCTTATGCTCTCTGGTTTGATTCTATATACCGGAATGGATGTAGGGTATATAGATAAGAGTCGATCAGGCTGGGAGGAAAGGGGGAAGAAACCGAGACCAGCCACGAGAGAGGAAGAGAAAAAAAGAAGCCCGGGACGTCAAGTCTGGGGCTCAGAGATGTCGGGGATGCGACTTATATGTACCTTTTTTTTTTTGGCGACATGCCCTTCGTGGCGTCCGGAGACAGACAGGAGGTACATAGCTCGGTACCTGGTCCACTCCGATGCTCTGCCTGGGGGGGAACGTCTCATTTGGTTGCGCCAAGCCGAAAAAGTTTGAGATGACGTCGGCGGGGGCGCTATGGGCAAGTCGCGCGAGCCGTCGTGGGGGCCTCTTGGGCGATTGGCACCGACAAATCGATGTGGATGGGTTCAGATGGATTCGGATGGGGGTGGTGGATAGGGACCGATGGGATTCCTGGGGACTCGATTGGGGGGAGTGGGGAGGGAGAGGGGGGGGGGGAAGAGAGTCGCTGGGGAGGTACTGGGGACGGACTGGGGCGCTCACTTGGGTCGCTGAAGAGGGGGCACGCAACCACTGGCCAGCAGCCCTGGAGCCAACGGCAGTGATGGGGCAAGTCTCGCGAAGACCCAGAGGGGAAGGGGGGCGTTAGCGGCAGAGTTTTCTGGGTAGTTGTCCTGTTCGGGAATTTTAATTTCTCAATATGTGCAGAACCAAATTATTTTGTTTTTATTTCTTGGTTGTCTTGGGTGTCTTGGTTTTTTTTTTTTTTTTTTTTTTTTTTTTTTTTTTTGGTGGTTGGTTTCGATCAGAATTTTACTGTTCCTATGTTGGACGCCGAGAAATGGCTGCGTTCGGCGTCCGGTTGTGGCGGCGGAACCGTCGTCAGGGCCGTGGTGCTTGGGGTGCTTGAGGGTGCTTGAAGGTGCTTGGGCTGGCTTGGTACCGGGTACACCGTAGCATCGCGTTACCGCCACAGCCACGGAAGGTACCGTACGTACCTCGAGTCCCTTGATTATGTGATGAGCGCCACCCGCCCTACACACGGAGCAACGACAGAGTACAGGGCGGGGGAACAAGAGTTAACCCGATTCTGCCTCCCCCATCATAATCTTCAATGGAGCGCTCTAATCTCCCGAACCTCCGTTCGAAAATGGAGCATGGGGCATGATGACGATGCGCGCGTTGAAACTCTCCTTATCCTTGTCCGTCTTTTGTTGGACCACTCGTCTTCTTTCCTCGCCCTCCACTTCTTCATGCCCCCCCTGGTCACCCAAGCCAAACTCGGCCAACTAAAACCCGACTAATGCTCACTGCGACCACAGTCTCGTGGGGCGCGCCGTCCATCCTCCAGTCTCCCGCCAATCCGATCCTCCAGTGGGCGGAGGATCACCTGTGCGGCTTCCGGAAATGGTATCTCGTCCGACCCATCCAACCACGGGGAATTACGGAGGCTGTGGGCCAGGGACTGGGTTTCTGACCTTTTTCTTTTCGGCTTCTCCATCTTTTTTCGCCAGTCATAGTGCATCATTTCCCCGAGATGTGTCAAGAGAAAGAGAGAAAAGAAAAGAAAAAGAAAAAAGAAAAAAGAAAAAAAGACAAAAGAAAAAGAAAGCGACAAAAGACAAAAGAGAGAGAAAAGCGAAACATAACGGAGAACATCGACACTGGCTCAGACGATGCCGGGCCCGGACCCGAGTTCGACAGCCAGCCGAATCCTATAGAGGGCGAACCGATCTCGTCTCAGTTGCCCGTGGACATTGCGATCCGAGCGACAGATGCGAGAACTTGGCGACTGTGTCCGACCACATCGGCGATTACTGGAGACTCCTTTCGCGAGTCACTACGCCCTACTTCGTTAGCGACGTGGCCCCCGAGAACCCCGTGTCTTCGGCCCTCCGAAGCCGACGGCTCAGGGTGAGCGCCAAAGCCGCCGTAGAACCCACCCGACGGCCCGACAAGGGCCAATAACCAGCCCGCCCTCGAATCGGTCCCAACTCACAACACCCCGCGGGGACGTGTGCGCGACGCCACTGATGTCGGTCCCGACAGTGGCCTCTTCTCTCTCTCTCTGTCTCTCCGCACACAACGTGGTATTCACCTGGAGAAATGAGGGGGGAAGCGAGGCTGGCAAGGGATTCCGCCCCCAATCCTCCCCCCGACCAGAAGACGCCTACAAGCGACCTACCGCCTCGGAAACCATCTTCCCCCCCCTTCTCCTCCCCCGGCGCAGTCATCTGGATCTGTAGACAGAGAACAGCGTACTCGATTGATATCTCCTCCGGCCTTCCATCCAAAATGGAATTGAGAAACCCACCAGTCTTACGTGATGCGAACCGGTGTGGTTCAGGCCCCTAGGACCGTTCCCTAAATATTATAAATATTAAATCGATCCAAAAAGTCTGTCCCCTCCCAACGCGCCCATCGGTTGGTCAGACTCGCAGCACCGCCTTTTAACGAGCAGCCGTTTAAACTCGGGCGGTGGCCCTCTCATTCAAGGCGCGCCCTCTCATAGGCTCGTGCGTCCTTGCCCCGATGGGTCCAACTCTTTTTCGGATAAACCATTTCCTTGCCCGCTTTGGGATCCAAAGAACGGGCCCCAATGAAAAAGGCAGCGTAGGTTGGTCGGCGACCTATCAGGAGCCGCCAAATGAGAAGAATCAATCAATTCAATTCAATCAATTACCCGATCGTCGAGGGAGACGGCTATTCGAAAAACCTTCCATCCTAGGCAGGTCCTTTCGATGTAAAAAAAGGGGATGTTGGCATCACTTGGCCTACGAAATTTCCCCGTATATGCCGCATCCTGTGCGCTGTGTCTCGCCGGCCGAGACTTTAACCCTCGCAATCCAGCCCCGGCACGCGAGGGTCCCCTTGCGCCGCGTTCAACTGGAAGGGAGTAGTATATCGGTACCTGCCGTTCCATTCGGCTTTCAGCCCGCGGGCCTCGCCTCCATTTCGTGTGTTGCCTTTGGAACCGAACAGAAAGGGGGTGTGGTGCCTCGGCGAATAGAGTCCATGGCGCAAAAAGACCGTGACAATGGAATCTCGGCCGTTGGCCGTTTTGCCAGTTGGTCTTGACCTCCGTCATCGTGTCGCCGTCCACCGAAGAACGAGAGAATACCAACGGGCCCCGCAGACGGTCGGCGCCACGTGGTTGATCACAGATTCCACGATGCATCATGACATCGTGACATATCAGCACGCGCCTCGAATGGAATGTTGTCCGTGAAAACAGAACCCATGTCGTTCTTTTCCAGAATCCAAACCTTGGACTTCGTAATTCGTGATTCGTCTCTAATGTGGACCAAGGCGAGACCATTAATCTTTTTTTTTTTTTTTTTAATTTTTTTTCTTTCATTTTCATTTCCCGATACCAATTACTTTAATCCTAACAGCCCCAAATGCCGTCGAGTGGAGCAGCCCTAGCTCATGCAATCTCATCTCTACAGAACTCGGTAACGAAGTTCGGAGTACAGAGCACAGAGCACACAGCACAGGACAGGAGTACGGAGGACCTGCGCACGGAGTACACGAGAACCTTCGAGCTTTGATCCCCTGGCGTCTGGGCGCTTGGCGCAAAAAAGGGTAAGTTTGCCGCACTGGGAAAGCCACCGCCACTCCCGCCGACTTTAAACGGCCCCCTGGTCTTGTCCTGCGTCACCGCCGTCTTCCCTGGCTCGTGCGGGATCAAGCCTCTTATGCGCCTCGGTGTCTCTGTTCAGGCTTTTGGGCGGCGTTTTCTACAATAACCACTGTTTTTATACTCCCGTATCTGGACAGGGACGATCTGTTGACAGCGACCTGCGTTGCCGAATCGAATATCCCTCCCCAAGCGAGCAACAGGTGGAGCAACCAACAGTCCATCTGGCAGCGCAATCTCGCACACGTATGATATTCCGTAAATCCCTTCCATGTGCGCGCACCTTTGTCGCACGCACAGCGACGATCGATCCTCGGAGGATTCCTATTTTTTTTGGGGAGTTTTTTTTTCTGGCCCTTTTAAAAGGAGGAGAATTATTTTCCCTTGGGTTTTTTTTCGGCTTGGCTTTTCTTGTCCTTTCCGCGATCACGCTTTTTGGTTCGCTTTTCTTGATGTTCACTTTCTCTCGCTCTTGGCTTGCGTTTTTCCGACACGTCCCCCCTCGCCGTTCCCGTCCTCGGATTCGCCCCGCCCACAGACCACGCTCCCAGATAGTGATCACCGCGCCGGGTGGGCCCCGGACTCTCCCCGTCCGCGCTCAGCGCTGCCCATTCTCCGGTCCGGCCGCACGACGGGCGGCGCAATGTCGTAGATGGCGGTCGCGCCGCCCACGAATCGCCGCCACGGGAATTTCCGCCGCGGTCTTGGCCCGCACCGAGATATCCCGATGCCCGTCCCGACGTTCGGGCCTGATGACTGCAGCCGAGCGTGTCGAGCGTGTTGGGTGAGAAAAGCTGGCGCACGATCATCATGTGAAAGATGAGTCAGCGTCGTGCTGAGTAAGATACGTCATGTGATCTGTACCGGTGGTAGAGACAAGACTCGACAGTAGTTCAAGGGTTGAAGCGGCGAGGCGTAATCCGTAGATCGACGTGGAATAGCGCCAGGCTCCGCTTTCGATGCACCGTGCTAGTTCTGACCTCGACGTTCTCAGAGAGTGGATATACAGAATGGGTGTATTTTCCCTTTGATGTTTTGAGGTGGTGGTAACAGCCGGGCCCGCAGATCGACTCGAATGTAAGCGTCTTGTGTCGATCGATTTGGGAGATGCATGTAGTGGTGCATGTTTCGAATTGTACGGTAGTCTATTGAGTGGATCAGAACTGGATCGGCGCCATCAAGAGTGACCCATCTTGTGGAGGTGATGGGGGGGGGGGGGGGGGGGAATATACATTTACCTAAAGATATATATATCTAGTGTCTTGAACAGGATAATTTTATCTATTGGTAGAATCGAACTCTTGCGATATCTAGCTAACCAGAGGTCCTAGGATCTCGAGACCTAGTTCAAATTACGCAGAACTACGTCCTTTATCGGTTGATATCGGTTTTGAAGCCTATATCGATTATAGTGTTAGGGTGCTTGCTGCTTGCGGGGTAGAGGCCTGTTGGTCAGGTAAGGAGAAATGAATACAGTATTGAATCGTTAGAGAATCGAAGAAGAATAGTAAAGGTGTCTTATTTCCAAATAACTGAATCTCTTCAAGATTCACGTTCGAAAGAAAGGGGGATACTCCTTCTATAACCTTAATGTCGTCATTCCACTGTTTGCCGAAGGTGTGACGATAAAGGAGTCCGACTCCTACTTGTTGTTCCCTAGGAACGCATACCGTTTTTTTTTAAAAAAATAAGCATATGCGTCATGCATACGATTCGCATCTGACATCGGCCGGAATAACATCAAGTATTATACATTTAGTTGCTCTATAACAATATACCTATCACCATAAGAGTAATACTAATAATAGAACTTGTACATAACCAATTTTGTGGGATGAAACGTGAGGCATAATATTTTGGTAGAAGAATAGCTTTATTTTAAATCCAACTGTTACCACGTGACAGCCAATGGCTTATCATTATTCGCTCATAGTAATGGAACTTCATCTTCACATCTCCCCAGAATCCACCAGCTTATTACCACCAACCCTCAAAAAGAATTTATATCTCTGGAAGATAATATAGTCTATACGATATACTCCTAATTTGATTACGACCAAAGCGTTGTATTATTAGCTGAGTTCAAACGTCTGAACTGAATGGAAGGGAAGAGATACGTGTAAATCCTTCTAGAAACACCTTTATAGGCATGTCCATGTTCCGCTTGCCGCTAACAATGACGAGATTTTTAACCGTCTAGAAGAGCGATCAAGTTGGTGATAGGATGATGTAGTATGAATTTGGTAGCAATAGGTGGTAAGAGGTGACAAAATCCTCCGTACATAAGATCACCAAGTAAATCCATATGCCACAGATCACAAGATGCAATTTAATTTATCTCTAAACTTTATTAAATATCTAATACATATTATCTATATGGTATCTTTTATGTTATAGAGAGAGTACTAAATTCGCATTCTAATGATTATTAACCTCATATAGGATATACTCTTCTTCCTTACAATAAGTGTCAATATAGTAGGACACTGTATAAGCTTTCCAAGGTAGGATCCAATGGAACGCGATGGTCAACATGATGTCGAACAGTGTGAACTATCTGGCAAGGAGTTTTTAATATCTCCTGCCTCGCTGACTAGCGTATCACGGCGCTAGTTTCTGAGTATACCCGGGATTGTGAAAGTACTACTTGCAGGTTAGTTAGTAGCTTGTTGATTAGGTAAGAGAAGAATGAATCAATATTGAATCGCTATGGAATCGAGGAACAAGAAAGGTAGTGTATTTTTTGATAACTGAATCTTGAAAGAGACTCAGTTTGAAAGAAGGGGAGTCTTTCTCTATCTCATAATGGATGTAACATTGAATAAATGGATGAAGATATATGAGATACCTTTATCGCGTCATTTTTGCGTCCTATATTCGGAGAATCCGTCATTCATGCATATCCATCACGTTATGGATACGAATCGTATCCGAAGGTGATCCGAATGACATCATGGATGCGGTAATTCCATAACAATAAAATACATTAGACACATACTTAAGCACCATATTCGCTAAACTAGACTAGTTGAAGAAGTTGAAATGTGTAAAATTTAAAGCCCTTAATACTGAGGATTATAGCTATTAAAATATGACGTATATAGTTAATTAGGATCAAGTACATATATTATATCTACAACCTAATCAGGACCCTAATTTAGATCCGGATTGTAACTAGTGTAGTGGGGAAATAGCTGAAGATAGATGAGCTTTGATTGGAGGATATATTTCCTAGTACACAGTCTTTACAGGATATAGCTGTGCATCTCCGATAGGGAAAGAATAAACTTCTACAGATCTTTCGCTGAAACAGCTTCTGTTTCCTTTGTGCGAAGCTCTCCTCAATTGTGTTATGTGTGGTGGTTTGTTGGTCTGTTCGTTGATCCATCTCATCCAGGCTGCTTGCCAGGCTTGCTATAGAGAGCCCCGGTTCACTGGTTTTATAAAGTCCCCCGAGTAGACTCGGAACTCGGCACCGTAACACGCTAGTCAGCGAGGCAGGAGATGTTTAACGCGCCATGCCAAATAAATCATATAGTTAGATATCATCACATTGAGCGTCGCATTCCCTTGGATCTTACTTTGCCAAGCCGACACCGTATCCTACTATATCGACATGTGGTACCAAGCAATCATATTCAGCTTTTCAAGTAATAGCTAGAACTTATATCGTAAGAAGTTAGTCAGATGGGACAGGGCTATTCTACTCGAAGATAGAATGTTGGGGCGATTTTTCAGAGCGCTAAAATCTAAGATCACTCCGTATATGGAACCAGGAACCTCCTTGTTCAGCTCGGCTAGATCCCAGTGAGGTTACAGTAAGGATCATCGGAATTAGCTCCTGGTCAGCTGAAGAGAAAAGCTAAATGTGGGCAGAACTTTAGGGATGGGCCATGTAGAATCCACATTTCGGTCGACTGGATATTAGTCATCCGAATGATTACCATCTATTGGAACGTCGAAGATTTCCAGCCAAGAGATGATAGTGCGGCGAACCCGGAGTCATGCAGAGTATTCGCAAGCCTAGCCACACACTCCCTGGCACGGCTGAAAGGTGGGGGAGGGGGTAATGCTAGGCGAAACTATATGAATTGACAGTCAGCTCTGATTATCTCTTTTCTTTTGCCTATATTTTCTATTACACCTCTTTTTATTTTCAAATTATAAATAATCTATTTGTGGATTTTGCAGAAGAGGACCCGTTGACCAAGATGCCTGTTACAGCTATTACCTCGTACGTGATTTCAAGATCATAATTTCGTCTCAAAATATATTGCTCGGTGCTAATATTTTAAATGCGGTAGGCACGAACAATTTAGTGAAATCATTAATAGCGGCGATCCTGCTGTAATCGACTTCTGGGCAACGTGGTGTGGACCTTGCCGAATGATTTCACCTATTTTCGAGCAGCTCTCGAACGACCCGGAACTAAGCGGTATCCAATTCTACAAAGTCGATGTCGATACACAAGACCAGATTTCTCAGGAGGTCGGTATACGTGCAATGCCAACTTTTGCTGCCTTTAAAAATGGGGGCAAAATTGATGAGGCTATCGGAGCCGATGGAGCAAAATTAGTAAATCTTATTCACGCTTTGAAATAAGAAAAGAAAGCCGAGTTTGTCTCTGTTCCTGCGCGGTGCTTCTTCGGAGGCAGAAGATGCCTATTTCTAGGAGATATTACGCGACACAACATGATCACTGTATGCCGGTCTCTCGTGGATCAATGGATCAATACGTTTCCCAACTCTACCGTCTTGCAACCGTACCGTCGCTGTCTTAAGCCTTATCCGGAATCGGGTACTTAGAGCAAGTCTTGTAGGCGTGCCAGTTGATGCGTGCCAAGTAGGTCAGTCCAAAGAGGTCCTCCACTTGTAGGATTATGGTCGCGGCTGAACCGTATAGAAGTAAAGATAGATGTATCCAAATACAGCATCGAGAATGGAGGGATGATCTGGACCGAACATCTTTGCCTCCTTCAGCTTTTTTATGACTGCTTAGAGCGGAGGAATGCTCTGGACTAAGGACCTTCTCAAAGCCAGCCAGTGCCCGCTAGTATATCTCCTCTGCCTCCAACAGCTTTCCCTGATGGGTATAGAGGTTTCCAAAACCATGGAATGCTCCCTGTACTGCAAAATTGGGGTTTGACTAATATTCATTACACCCCAACGCTAAGTGACGTTAAAACTGAGGCCGAAAATGTCTAGCTTTGACGCCGTTTTAAGCTTCAAGATTCAATTATTGGAATAATACACCTTTAATATTCTTCTTCGATACCATAACGATTCAATATTGTATTCATCTTTCTTACCTAGCCAACAGGCCGCTACCCTGCAAGTAGCACTCTTAACATAAACTACGATATCTTCTAGTATCAACGAATTGCTGCCTAGATCTATATAGGATCTAGAAAATGATTAAAAGAAGATTACTAGATATTAATAAGAAGACCTCACCCCGCGTTAGTAACGGAATCTTAATCGTCTATTTTATTATTACAAGATTACTATAGAGAATCTTTAAATTGTAAATAATACAATTCGTAAGATCAAGGAAGCTCAACAACTACTACAGCGCCTAGTTCCTAAGCGCTAGGTTAAAACCACCGCTTAGCAAAATAGGGGTGCTCTCTATTAGAGATGCAAATAGTTCTATTGCTAAAAGAAACGAGAAGGAAGCTGATATAGAGCGGAAGCGGGCGAGGTAGCAGTGGAAGAAAGCATATAGAACATCACCACTACTAGATTGAAGATCTATACATATACGCATACAAAGCCTGCCGAGATCCCAGATTGAGCACCCTAGTAGGCATCAGCATAAAACTCTCGAGAAGGAGATCTAGCTACCTACCTACCATGAAGTGAGTGATTATTATAAAAAGTCTAATAAAATACCCGAAATTCTATGCAAAATATACAGGGAATCGAGTATCACTGTTATATCAAGACACACAGTAGAAAATGTGGGTCTTCGTGGTATTTGTAGCATCCTTGCTCTCTTGACAGGAGCACCTAAGCAATACACCTCTCACACTAGCCAAAGAAATATTGAAATCTTAGCCTTTACAACCCCAACATTCCTATAAAATCGACTCAAGAAAATAATAAAATGGTTCCAGTCTACTCAAGAGCTCTACATTTTTTCTCATAGCAAAGCACCCTACATAATTCTAGTCTCCTAGATTGCACCTCCTCGATGGTCCAGGGGTAATTTCTGCCTCTATTCTACCCTTAATTATCTCCGGGACACCAATATTAAATATGGAAGTGCTTGTAGAAAGGAGAAAAAAAAACCAAGGTGGTCATTGTGGAGATATCATAGGGCGGAACTTTGTCTACAGACTTACCCAAGCTTGTAAAATCGAGTGAGCTTGGACTCAAATTTACCCCCATACTCTAGAACTTACTTTAGAGTCCAATCGAGCTTATTTGACGGGACCTCCTTAGGATAGAAATGTAAGTCATAAACACATCCTTAAGAATATCAGCTTTTCTCCTAATAATATATATGAAAGACACTTTCATTCCTCGCCCTACTAAGACGCTTATAGTAACAGCTTATAGTTAGTACTGAACGAATACCCCCTGGGCATGTAGCTAAATATTTTATCGTTTTTCGCTCGTTAGTCGGTCTTTTCACTATCCACTATCTTCCCTAATAGGAAAAGTAAGGGAAAAAGGGATTTTCTCAACCCTATATTAGAATACTAAGGAAGAAATACTAGCATAAGATCATTCTTTTGATTTTACTTCTTTAGTTCGTAAAATCAGGCTCAACAGTGCGGAGTAACACGATAAATACGGAGGTTGAACCGTTTTCAAAAGTCGCAGCATGTATAGTTAAATGAGTCCATATTCCAACCCAGTTCGACTGATTTCAGTTTCATGCCGAGATGATTATTACGATGAAACGCATTTAAAAAATTTTGCTTCCAAAATACGCAGACCCAGCAGCCTTTGCACTCTTTTTCACATACGGAAGTGATGAGAAGGTGATGTCCATGAGCTTTATCGGAGGAGAAGAATATCATCTTCGAATTGACTATAAGTCCCATAATCGCCAGTTCGTGCCAAATATTCTGCCCTTGCTGGATCCCATGGAAGATCAATTCCAGGGGATACGCCTCGGCTTCGAGGAGACAAGTGCGGAGGCAGCCAGACTGGCGGAGAGCTGCGAGGCGGCCATTGTTGTCGTGGGCCGCGACAGAGAGTGGGAGACTGAAGGTCAGGATATCCTCTCCTTTGATTTACCTGGTGAGCAAGTGCGTCTGATACGTGCTGTTGCTGCGGTATGCCCCCGGACCATCGTCCTTGTGCAGGCGGGGACTCCGGTAAACATGGAGCCGTGGATGCACGAGGTGTCCGCTATCTTGTACACCTGGTATCAAGGCCAGGAACTAGGCAACGCAGCTGCTGCGGTTCTGCTTGGCCGTGTAAATCCTTCGGGCCGACTGCCTGTGACC
Organism: Penicillium macrosclerotiorum; assembly: GCF_028827735.1. Classification (NCBI taxonomy): domain Eukaryota; kingdom Fungi; phylum Ascomycota; class Eurotiomycetes; order Eurotiales; family Aspergillaceae; genus Penicillium; species Penicillium macrosclerotiorum. Next base: position 3,256,871 of record NW_026643083.1, on the reverse strand, counting down.
TTTCCGCGGCCCATCGAGGATTGCCCTGCGTTCTCTTCTTTCCCAGGAGAGGAGCACTAAGTGCAATACACGGAAGGCTTATTCGTTGGATACCGGTGGTGGGACCTCCTCTCCATCAAGCCCCTCTTCCCACTCGGCTTCGGTCTCTCCTATAATTCTTTCACGGTCTCGCCGGGCTCAATCAATACACATGAGCTCATCAAGGATCTGTCAACCCCGTTGACTATTACAGCTCATGTAACCAACACAGGCGGGAGTAAGATCCCTGGGCAGGAGACGGTTGTTGCATGGTTTTCGCAGTCCGATTCAACACGCCTGCAGCGCCCGAAGAAGCAGATCTGCGGTTTTGCGAAGTCGCGCCCACTTCTTCCTAGTGAAACTAACGATGTGGAGATTGTAATTGATTTTTATGCCTTTGGTATGTTTGAGACAAAGAGAAATATCTGGATTATTGATGCCAATGCCGAATTTGAGATTCTGTTGGGGACAACGGCGGCGAATGCGGTGCCTGTTTGGAAAGTTAGGGTGCCTCGCGAGATTACTTGGATCAAATAGAGCTAGATGAATGAACATTGTATTTACCCACTTTTAAATGCCATAAAACAAACTGCAAAGGGTGAGTCTGCTCTTGCAGTGTCCGAGTCTTGCCTAGTCTAAGAATGAGTTCTCAATACGCGTCTTTGAAACCGGGTTACGGTATGGGGATAGCTACGCGGCTTTTACCACACATAGCGGGATTCGCCAACCCCGAGGTATATTCTTCGGCCGGCTGGAAATCACTGTTAGCTTCTCAAGATTGATCCAGCTGTAAATTTGGGAGCCACTGGTGATGATAAGGACCTTGATTTCGATGTGTTAAACAGGATCAAGATAATTTCAAAATCCAATGGCTTTAGCTTCCGCAATCGCGTGGTGATAGTACCAAACTGTTGGGCGGGGTGTAATTGGTCTGGGGTTCCGGGGTTCATGGTCCCCGGGCTGGAACGTGAATTCCGCCTAGCACAACCCTATCTGTCTTTATCTGGCGAGAGATCATTTTCCTATGCTTGGGGGCAGCTTATATAGATGGAGCACGTGCTATCCGTCTATAATCCTCAAATCCTTTCATTCAATCAATTACGCTTGATTGAGAACTTCCCGCGTGATATTTTCTTCCTGTTTCTTTTCATATTTTTCTACTATCTTCCGTAAACTCGCACCCATGGAGAATCTCAAGCAATGCGAGCGAGAGTCAAAGAGCAATACTGATCTGGAGTGTCCAACTACCCGGGATGACGATCTCCTTGTTGCTCCGATTCCGTTCAGTGAGCAGCTCAAGGCAGTCAAACACCATAAGCGTGCTATCATAGCTGGTCGGTGTTCACCTGGGCTTTCTCCCCTTATCCACCATTCTTTAATATAGGTTGCAGCGGTTTCTAACAGCTACGCAACAGCCCTCGCATGCACGACGACCCCTATTCTCATTGGATACGACCTGACCTTGATTGGTTCAATCATCGCCAACACTGAGTTCATTAAGCAATTTGGCGTCTACGATCTTGCGTCGCAGAGCTGGTCACTCCCCGCCAACCATCAGCTTGTGTGGTCTATTGTCCAGTATACCTCTGCCATGGCGGCTGCCATCTTGTCTGGCTCAATGAATGACATCTTTGGGCGTCGGTTGTGCTTCCTAATTACTGTCACGTACGTCAACTCAACCACGTTTGCAAAGCTCGTCTCTTTGACTGCCTGACACCTTCTTGCTTTCTATAGACTGACTATCATCGGTACTTTTGTCGAGCTATTTTCTACAAATTGGAAAATTTGGGTCGTAGCCAAACTCTTCATGGGGGCATCTATGGGCTCCATGCAAGCGAATACGCAAACTTTCGTGTCCGAAATCACACCAACAGTCATTCGAGGCCTAATTCTCTCCCACTTTCAATTCTGGATCATAGTCGGCCAGCTCATTGCATCATGTGTCCTCGAAGGAACAAGCCATGTCAGCAGCTTGTGGTCCTGGCGAGGAGCCGTGGTATCCCAGTTTGGGCCCGCCCTATTTTGTTTGGTCATGTTTTTCGCTTTTGTCCCGGAGTCGCCATACTACCTGGTATCGTGCAACCGCCTTAGTGATGCAAGAGCAGCACTTGCCCGCCTCCGAACCCCCGAAATCAATAACACGACACTAGAGGCCGAACTTCACCAAATCCAAGTAACTTTGCTACATGAGCGCCAGTCCCGCGCCACCGACTCCTCCTCTTATCTCGAATGCTTCCAAGTCTTCAATCTTCGCCGTACCCTACTCGCCTGCCTGCCCGTCATCATGCAAATCCTCACAGGTTTCCCGCTCTGCGGCAATTATCTTTCTTACTTTTTGACCCTATCCGGCTTTAAGAACGCATTCTTGATCACGGTCATCCAAGGGATCATCTCACTCTTCGCTGCTCTAGCCGCCTTTATTTTCATCGAGCGCGTTGGCAGGCGCCCCCAAATGCTCACAGGCTCTTGCGGTATGCTGATCTGCCTCCTCATTATCTCAATCTTCGGCTTCGAGGGCCTTGGACAAGATTGGAACTACCGTGCCCTCGCAGCTTTTTGCATTATTTGGGCTTTGTTCTACTACGCATCTGTCGGTGCAGTCGGGTGGGCTATCGTTGGCGAAATCTCCTCCTCGCGGCTGCGGGCTAAGTCCACCTCGATTGCAGCGCTCACACTCTCACTATTTAACATGGCTTGGTCTATTGCGATCCCATATCCAGTGAACCAGGAGGACGCCAATCTGGGTGCCAAATCTGGATTAGTTTTTCTGGGCTCAGGACTCATTTGCACGATTATCTGCTGCTTTTGTTTGCCGGAGACAAAAGGGCAGTCGTTTGATGTACTGGATGCCTTGTTTGAAGCAGGGACGCCAGCGAGGAAGTTTTGAACCATGTATCTACTGTTATCTCCTTTCTTCTGCATTATGGGAGAGGTGTCTTGGTTATAGTATTGAGCATTTATGCTAAGTTGGTCTTCACGTGTACTGTTAATATGTTCATAAATGTCACTATAATGATGAATACAGAAAACCCGTTGTCGAATATCTCAAGACTGGAACACTCGTATATGATAAAGAATAATTCATGACACAATCAATTTTTGTGATTAATATTGCTAGTTTCATTATCATTCTGATTCATATACAAGGGTTATTCTTGTGTATATATACTTTTTAGGGTGCCTTACCTATTGTATTCTTATTGTCAAGAAAGAAACCCAGCCTGTACCTTAGGTAAAGAAACTAACACATATACTAGGAGGCAGAAACCGAGTGTCAATATGTCGAGCCTGCCTATACAGCCAGAAATTCCAGGCTATCTTTGTTGACTGCAACGCTCTAAGCTACTAAGAGGACTAGAGATATGTATTCTTATTCTAAATTACCTTCTGTATGCTTTTTGAAAATATATAGTCTAGTACTCGCTTAGTAGGGCTTCCTAGCGCTCGCGAGCGCTTACGTAGTAGAGCGCCTAGTTAGTCTAAGTACTAATTATAGATAACTACTAAGCGTTCCTCCTAGTTGTGGGTGTGTTCTTATATTGCACTGTAGTAAGAATCAAGTAACCAAGGCAGCAATTGGTAGGTCTCAAGTAACAATGTATAAATCAACGTGAAATACTAAATACAGGTGGGGGAACGAGCGTCATATATCCAGTCCTTCCTATCGTTGGTGTGGGGTATCACGTGACTTTAGGTGTTGTGGCCTGGGTCTGTTCCTGCTTTGTCGTCCGACAAGATCCTGACCGCATTGTTGTGGAACCAATTGGTTCAGGCATGTCCATATTTGGCACCTGCAAGGGAGTCTGTAACACTAATTCGCCTAGACCGCTTAGACTATAACCGATCTAGGCAGATAGGCCGCTCGTAATTTATGTCGAGAAGGAAGACTGCATAATACGGGCGAGACCCACATATCTCCATGCGCGTCAGGATATTACAGGGATACTCGATTTGCTATGTGTTTTGTATGGTATCCCGGGTATACTCGGAATCCAGCGCCGTAACACGCTAGACAGCAAGGTAGGGGATATTCAACATTCCCCCGCCCACACACTTAGATAGTTCAGTCACCCAATACATCACTATATTGAGCATCTCGTTCCATTGGATCCTAGCCTTCCTAGCCGATACCGTATCCTACTATATTGACAATTTATTTTAAAGGGTCTCGATAGTATTCTAGAACCGGGTAGCTGCCGATACTAGCTCGCTATAGGCCTAATATAGAAGGGGCTGAAGATCGGTCTACGCTTTTTAATCTTATATACTAGTATTCAGGGATTCTCATTAGAGTTGTAGCTAGTAGATATCTGCTTTAGGCTTCTATTTTTTAGCCGAGACCTTCCTAATTTCTTCAGTAGCCTGTTATAGCTTAGTATTTATCCTATTATTTTCTAAACAAAGCTTGTCTAGTCTTCAAAGGAATCTGATTTTTTCTTTATCTTTCTCTCGAGTTAGGTTCTCTAAATCTTTATCTATCTTAGCTATAAAATCAAGACACTTCCGATAGGTGTCCTTGGGTCTATCCTTTATCTAGCGCGTCTAATTTTATAGAACAACCAAATGTATCATACTTGATGTTATTCCGGTCGACCTCGAATACGAATCGAATGCATGACGATATATGTTCACAGTGAACAAAAAGTTGGAATCGGACTCCTTTATTGTCATAACCTCGGCAAATAGCGAAATGGCGACATTAAGGTTATAGAAAGGAAACCCCCCTTTCTTTTGAATTGAATATCTTCAAGATTCGGGTATTGGAATAATAGACCTTTGATATCCTTCCTCGATTCAATATTGTATTCATTTTCCTTACCTGACCAACAGGCCGCTACCCTGCAACTAGCAACCTAACAATCTACGTTAATCAGTTAGCAGTACGGAACACCGGGCAGATTCGAACCGGCCGCAGCAGCGGTGGGAATTTGTCGTCGGCGATGGAGATTGATACTTTCCTGTCCCTAGGGCCCTAGCAATCTCTGTATGTACCTGGACTTACCACTAAACTGAGGATGGAATGGAACCACTTGGTTGTGCTGGAAATGGAACCCGCAAGGCATCTCTGAATGATATTGGGAAACTATGCCGATCCTGGTGCCCCTTGAATACTCTAAGATCGATATGGCTTGACCATTATTGACACTACCACTGCATACTCTATGCAACCTCGTGTCGATTGACAAATTACCCGAATGAGGAGGGATTCGATAGTCCTCATAGGGGCATTTCCTAGAGAAAGACATAATGTGGTTCATGTAACAAGCCGAATCAAGATATCGAATGTTATTTAAAATTTCCTGAAACCTAAGATGAATCGTTCTAAAAAACAGTACCTACATTTAGCATTCGAAGATTCGATTGCAGTAAGGGTGATAGGCATAAATCCCGCTCATAGTTTAAGGAATCTCACCGCCGTGCAGTCAGGCCCACTCCTCTGAATAGTACGATTCCACCGCCCCAATCAGGATGAGCAACCCGCCCGCCTTTGGCTACGCCCCCAATATCTCTTCTTGTTTGGCCCCCATTTGCTCTGATTTTTCCCTTTTTTTCATCACCTTCGCCGTTGCTGCTGTATCCAATTTTTCAACAACCAATATTGGTGACTCACTAAACCTGGTGGGCTTATCACGACCATGGAAGGCTTACAGGTTTTGTCGCTGGGCATGTCAAGAACCGGGACAGCTTGTAAGTGAGATAAAGTAAATGAGTCGTCCAGCCTTTCCTGACCTTCTCGCTGCCAGCAATGAAAGAAGCTCTCCGCATTCTTGGTCATGAGCGTGTGCATCACGCATATGAACTTTACAAACACCCTGAGCAAGGCCGAATATGGCTCGATGCCTGGGACACGAAGGCAAAGGGCCTGGGTCAAACTTTAGACCGTCATTATTGGAACAAATTTCTGGATGGATACACCGCTGTTACAGATATGCCGGCTGTATGTTTCTCCAAGGAGCTCATCGACGCCTATCCAGAAGCAAAAGTCGTGCTTGTCCAGCGAGAGGAAGAAGCATGGCTTCGCAGCTTCCGCACAGCGGTGATAGATACCTTCTTCGAGAATGCATTTATTTCAGCCTTGGTGTCGACTTTCGATCGCAAGCTTATGCGGCCTGTTTATCTCCTCTGGAAACGTCTATTGGCTTCAGACGATGGTTTTCTTGAAAGCGCGACAAAGGAGCAAGCAGAAAAGAAATCGCTTGATGTCTACCGGAGACATAATGCCCTGGTAGAAGCCAATACGTCCCCCCAGAACCTGCTGCATTTTGATCTAAAGGATGGTTGGGAACCTCTGTGTACGTTTCTTGGTAAAGAAGTACCACAAGTCCCATTCCCGAATATTAACGAGGGCGATGCTGTCAAGGACATTCTCGCGGCCTTCACCAGGAAGAGTATTCTTCGAGCCTCCCGAAATATTATTGCTGTCGTCTGCATCAGCTACGCAGCTGCTTATTATTTATGCCTTTGAACGGTCTCGCCATCGTTCCAGGTGCACTCTAATCCCCCCATGGAGCAATTTCATGGAGCACCATGCTCCGAGGGACACTATCGCGTCTGATACATAACTTCATCGGGATGATTTGTCAGTGAATCGCATGTATTAAGATTAGGCCCAGAAACTCAATAGACGGAATATCCTCAAGACTTAGTCTGTTATCAATGTACGAGCTACTGTACTGTTCTGCCTATTTCATTGCTGAGTCCTTACCTGACCGAAAATTCCCTACACTGACAAGTAGCATCTTATGCAGCATTCTACAAAATATGAAAAGCAATCTAAGGAATTAAAAGTTTTGACACGAATTTTTTGTATTTACCGAGCGAGTTTAAGCATACCCGATTTCGAGATTTTCTTACTAGGAGTATACGTATATCCAGAAAGATAATAATTTGGTATGTTACGTTCTAGATAAACTTCATGATGATGGTTGAAAAGATTGATTAAGTAACACTTAAAACCCGTAATTATATTTCTAGGAAGCTGTAAGCATGGTAGAAGATATGATAGACATATATTTTATATTGATGACTAAGAAAGCAGGGTCAGAACAGACTTTTGAGACCCTATATAGTTATACGGTTCTAGTGTATCTGCCTTTTATTTCATTAGGGCCCTAATAGGTTATCAGGTCAGACCTTATAATCTATACCCTATCATTAGGTCTGGCCTCTTGACCTAATGCCTATTTTGGGTGAGACTGGTTTTCTTCATCGTGTCCATGCAAGAGCATATTTGCCAGCCGATGCCGAGATCTATCTCAAACTGTGGTAGGTAGAGCCAGGTGCAATACAGAACAGCATCCAAGAAAGATACCACACCACAATTCTGATAGCGAATAGCAGCCGTGGGCGGAATCCGACTCAACGGCAACGAGAAAGGATAAGGAGGATGGGAATGATGCTTGCATCAAGCAGCAACCGTTTCAATTGATGTATGGATGTACGAACAACTTCGGGACACAGCATATGAGGATAAGGATAAGTGACTTCCAGAGGTACAACCAACCAATAGCGCCGGAAAAGCCCTATGTATAGATATCAAGAAGAAGGTAGACGATGAGGGTCATAGATGACAGGAGCAGCGCAAAAATCAGAAGAATAGAGAAAAAAAGCTCCGCAGACTGTGCGAGATGATATGACAAGGCCTTACCGGCCATAGAACCAACAAAGAGAAGAAAAAAAAGTGGAAACGCTAGATAGAGCGATATAAACCGATTGCAACAAGGGAGCCAGAAAGACGGTTTTTTTGGGGGGGGGGGGGGAGGAAGGGTCATGCGGGTATTCTTAACAGACGTGGAGGAAGCACGCGAACAATGTCATGGATCAGAGGGTGAATATCAGAGGTCAGCCAGAGTTGCCCTTAGTTCAACTCGTTATCCTGCATGCGCAGAATAAAGTTGACGACGACGGCTGCCAGCAGGGCAATGGCCAGGATGGTCGGACCAAAACGATCGTCGAAGCCGCTCTGCCCGCGGCGCCGAATACTTTGTGCGCGCCAGTGGAAGGTAACCAGGGCATAGATCATGGCAGCCATGGCGATGATGGTGAAGAGGGCGGCGGAAATGCGACCGATGCGGTCACCGAAGTTGAGCAGGCCGACGGCCAAACCGCCCAGGATGACGGTAAAGTTGAGCCATGAGAGAAAGGTACGCTCGTTGGCGAAGAAGACCTTTGGCTCGACGCGGGTGGGGAGGGCGATACGCTTGCCTAGACGAAGAATTGTTAGCTAACGGGCTCATTTTCTTTTCGAGTGTACCGTGAGGAGGGCGTGAAGCCGTTTGCAAGTCATTCTCGAAGCTTCATCGTCTGATATGAATCACGTACCCGGAGCGGTTTGGAGGAGAGGTTGGCTGGACATGATTGTACGTCGACACCAGGATGGGAAAAGGTGAGGCTGGAAGAGCTGGCGCTTGGGACGCAGGGATTGAAGCTCACGGAAAGCGGGGGAGGCACAGGGTCGAAGAGCTCAGAAAGGATTCGGAAACAGATTTTTTTTTATTCCTATGGTTGTGTCAGGCTGCAGGAGAGTAAGTGGACGATGGGCGTGGAAGAGAAAAAGAAGCGACCTGAGCTTGTCGGAGGTTGTCCAATCCCCGCCGAACGACCCCATGACGGAGGCAAGTCGAGACTGCCCCCGGAGACAGTGCCCCTAGTCTGATCTCGGACTAGTCAGTGTGGCTCTGCCGCAGCCTGCAGCACGTGCCCCGTTCATTTGCTACGATTGCCTCGATCACCTGACTCAGCCTCGCGCTGGCCCGACGGCTTTGCGCTTACGAAACCCTGTTTTCCCGTGACCGTGGAAACCTTAAGATGGTGCTGGCCGGAGTCTCGCACACATCATTCTGTGATCTCTTTTTCTGTTCCTCAACGCTTTCTTTTTTGTTCCAGATTTTCTGAACACTGGAATCATGGAGTTTGCGGCTGACCAAGGTCCTTGCCACTCGAACGAGCACAGTGACATGCTCAAGCTCTACGATTGGTCCGTCAGCTGGCAAAGCGTCTCGGGCTAGTGAATTAGACTCGAACTAGCTCTCACCAATAGGGGAATACACGGCTAAATTGAACGATGAAACCACGGGCGACTAAGCGACCTGACAGGCCAGCTCACCACACCGGACAGAGCATGCAAAAAGAAGACTAGAGTCAAACTTAACTCAATCGTCGCCCAGCCCTGGGCACCGAAAGCTTGGGTTGCTTCGCACTGACCCTGAAAATAGACGCCCAAAGCGAGGTAACGACAGCCTATCGGAGTGGCTCCCTGCGCACACAGTCTGTCCCGGTCAAGGGCACTCCATCACGACGAAGTACTGCCTCGCAGGACGTCTCGCTCGTTCGCCCCTCCCCCGGGAAACGTCGCGTCCTCCGCAATCGTAGTCCTCGGGAAAGTAGAGCTGGCCCAATCACACAGCCCCGGTTAGCCACACCTAGCGGACCTGGCTGGGTCCGAAACACCCCGGTCTGATTGTTCTGCCCCTCCGACTTCCCGAATCTGGTGGAATCATCGGCCCCGTCCTGTTCAAGGTGGGTATCGCTCTTTTCGCCCGACCGGACGGCTTCTGATACTGAATATGCTCCATACGCTTTCCTGCCGGCGAGTTCGCGGTGTGTCTGGGTTTCGCAAAATTGGGAGTCGCCATGCTGGGCTTCAGCATTGCTACGTGGAGTTATCCGTGATCGGGCCGGACCCGCATGGAATAAAATTCGGGGAGATAGAATAGTGCATACTCGCAACGAAGTTTTCAGGCAGCATTGCTAGAAAATCCAAAGCCACTTGGGTGGATCACCTGTATACCAAGTAGAAGGCTAGATTATTTGAATAAATCTCGTAAAGCCCTTGTACGATAAGGTCCGCGTTTCAATCAATTGATTTTGAAAATCAGAAGCCTCTCTCACTATTTGCACTCCGTTGATGAGCGTCGACAAAGGCCTCTCGGACTTTGTATCATGTAGATCGCCAGGATAGGTTGGCGGCATCGACGGCAAGTACTAATACACATCACATACTTCTGCTGTCGATCACCGAACTATGCCCTCCCGCACTCCGTCCTCGGAATGTCAAAAAAAGCCATAGCCGCAGAGTATGGCAGCCACCTAAGCCGATTTGTCAAAGCACTACGGAACTAACTAACTACAGCACACGGCGGCATCCTCGAGATAAACACCTTGCCGAGAATCGGGCATCTCCACACACCGGCTCCACCACTCCCGCCGGCCGACGAGCCTACTACTCGGCACTCGGTAGTCTTCTAGCTTGTCCGCAAAGGACTGGACACAAGCACCCTCGTGTCGAGCCGTACGACGCGCGGCGATTGGGCGAAAAAATCCCTCCCTTAAGCCATCGCCTCGCGCAGCGGCTGGAAATTCCAATCTTCCTTGATCATGTCGGCCGCCTTCTCCGCGACAGCGTAGACGCTACTGACGATGTTTCCGCTTATGTTGTTCGGGAAGATCGACGCATCGGCGACACGCAGCCCTGAGACGCCTTTCACCCGCAGCCGCGAATCAAGTGCGTCACCCATCGCGACGGAGCCGCAGATATGGTACTGGCCCATCAGGATGTCATGAACGGAGCGCTTGGCGCTGGCGAGGTCTTGCAGGTCAACGGTCGGGGAGGGCACAGTGCGGCTGAGCAGAGAGGGCTTGACATGCTCTGTTTGGGCAACACGGTCTACACAGCGGAAGGCAGCACCAAGGACGCTGATATCTGCGTCGTGGCCACCATAATTGGGCTGGATGACGGGTTGCTTGGTGGGATCTAGGGGAAGAGGAGTTAGCTATTACTTAGGAGCTAACATAAAAACCAGGCGTCTCGATCATACCTGGACTATCGATGTGCACGTAGCCGCGTGCAACGGGATACTGTAAGCATAGCGCAAAGGTTATGCCACCTGGTTTACCTGGGGGTGGGACCTGGGCAAGCTCTCTCTGGTGTTTGATACCATCGGGATTGGCGGTCGCAGGCATCATGAGCAGCTGGATATTCGCTGATTGGTCGCTTTGCAGGTGTTTGATGACCTGGGAAAGTTGTTTTTCATGGAACGGGCTGGTCGGCTGGATGTCGCGAATACTCTGGATGACCGCCTCCAGCTCTGCGTCCGACATCATCGATTTGGCCGGGAAGAAGCCCTGCATGGCACTCGTGGAGCCAAGCGGGCCACCCCCAGTCTCGATGTACTGCTTCTGTGCCGCCTGCATGGCCTCCGGGACTTGGAGCAGTGTATCCAGGCTTGTGATGCCCGGCTGAAGCTCGTAAATGGCAACGGTGCCCAAATGATCTTGCAAATTAGTTCCCACTGCGGGATTTGCGATCTTGCATGATACGCCAGCAGCCTCAAGGATGGCCGGATCGCCGATTCCAGAGAGCTCCAGGATCTGTGGAGACTTTAGTGTACCGCCACAGACGATGACTTCCCGCCGGGCGGAGATTTCGTACTCCTTTCCATCGTTCGAGATGTTGACTCCGGTAGCTTTAGTGCCATCTAGGACAACCCTGTTGACCAAGGTGGAACAGAGGACCTTGAGGTTCGGCCTGGTTCGATTGGGCTCATAGTATGCTGGCGCAGCATAACTGCGCTTGCCTTTGTTCGGGCCCGTACGCGTGATAGAGCCCAAAGAGTGGTAGAAGCCAATGTGATCGCCGCTCCAGGGGTCGGTCGGTTTCTTGGTCATGCCGGTAACTTCATCACATCCCTTAATGACATCGTATTCCACGGGCAGAGCCCAGTCGTTAAAACTAGTCCGAATGGGCCCACCAGTGCCGTGGAATTCTTCGACGAACGGCATGGTTGTGGCGTTCTTGATTGCGGAGTCTAGTGGCTCGAGCGTCTGCGATCATAGGGTCAGAAGGCAAGACTGTTCAAAGATGGGAACACACCGAATTCACTGACCTCGTGCTTGCGCATGTAGTATTGCATACTATCAGCGGACCAGCCTTCATCTTCAACCAGCTCAGCCCAGTCGTTGTGGTCTTGTCGCGAGCCCCGGGCGTATAGCATATAGTTGATGCCGCTGGAGCCGCCCAGCAGCTTTCCGCGGGGGATATGGTGGATAATATCGTGGTTTTCTTTCTACAGAAGAGATTGAGTACACCTTGAACGTGAACAGCAGTCCATGCATCTGTGAAATAGGGCTGAACTTACCTGCGGTTCCGTGTACATGCACCAGTCGTATTCGGGATCTCCGTAGAGCTGAAACTTCGTGGCCGGAGTATCAACAAGAGGATCACCGATACGAAATTTTCCGGCCTCAACAATGCCAACGGTAATTTCAGGATTCTCGGTCAGACGCGCGGCAATCACACATCCTGCCGTGCCGCCGCCGCAGATGATATAGTCGAATGTTATACTGGTAAACTCCTCGACCGAGCATGTCGGCGAACCGGCTCCTTGGACATTGTCTTGCTGAGCCATGGGGAGCCGTGTATGAAAATCGCAGATGCGTAATATGTGAGTCTAATATTGGTATAGCAGAGTTGAATAGCCTCCAGTTTGAACGGCAGAGCGAGCTTTGGTTTTTGTAGCCTTACGTTCATGCTGATCCAATTCAGCCCTCCTAATACAAGGCTGTTGATCGCATGCCTGCGAGGGAAACCCACATGGGGCCAAAGGGGGCAGACATACGGAATCCAAACAGGGTAAGACTTAAGTCTTTCATGATTGGACATATGAACGTCGATGTGGGGTCTTATTATAATGGTGATTTGGATGCTGGCGAAGTTTCAACGTTACATATTGTGATAAGTTTTGTCTATTAGTTTAGATTTGACGTGTGTCGAATCGGAAATTAATGGTAGGCGGTAGGCGGTAGGCTGATTTAGCCCGATTTGAATATTAACAGAAGTCATTCAGCCGAGCCTGTTATGATAGGATGCGATCAAGTTTCATATTCGGAGAGCAGACTAAGTGCATATCGACGTGTAATAGGTCTGAAGCTCGATCGTGTTATATAATAATCTCAGACCCCCAAAATTCGTCGCCGGCGAGAACATACACCGTCAAGCATGATGCTATTCATGCCTTAACACTAGTCGCGGCCAGCAAGCGTTGAGCTTCTTGTTTAGGATAGGAGAGCCACGCGTAGGCGAACATGTCGTCCGGAACTTCTGCGTCAGGCACATAGGTCCGAAGTTCATCCAATAATTCCGCACGTCGTTCATTGGGCTTCTTCGATAAGATCATGACTGTTACCGAATGCGCATAGCGAACCCTGTCATACAGTTCGAGGCGGTGGGAAACTTGTTCCACTGATGTGTCCGCAGGAAAGAGCGCGCCGAGTGCAGCTGCATCTTCAAAGGCCTGACAACCACCCTGACCTTGATCTGTTGGGGATACATTGTGAGTCTGTGAGGTTTTCTAACTATACTGGAATCACAAGTCTAGAGAGGCGTGAGAACTTACGGGGAAGAGTGGGATGAGCGGCATCGCCCACAAGTGCAAGCTTACCCTTAACAAATGTTCGTGGTGGTTGACGGCATCCGAGGGTCCACAGTTTGACATCCTCCGCAAGACGACCTATCTCCTGAACCTCAGGGCAGAAGCCTTCTAATGTCTGAAGTAGTTGATCCTTGCTTGCTGAGTCAAGCCACGATGAATTCCTCGCTTCGTTCTCCAGACCTGAAGGGTAAATGACGGCACAATTAAACAGGTTACCGTGGCGACATGGATAGACTACTAGGCGCCTATCTGCCAACATGAAGCAATTCAGAGTCTTTGTCCCTACCTTTTCCAGTAAAGATGCAGTGAGGGGGTTAGATTGCATTTTGGTCGCGGGCACTAGAAATCGGAAGCAGTTTTGGCCAGTGTCCTCTTTGCGAGGCTCCTCCCCTGTAATACTTTTCACTGTTCGGGACTATTTTCTCAGATTAGCAAATTTGCATACTCACAGAATTAGAAGAGCTTACATGGATCCCATCGGCTCCAATGATCAAATCTCCGGTATATCTCGTTCCATCTTCAAGGGTAACGACCCCGGTTTCGGCATTCTAGAGACTGGTCAAAACACACAATCATTGCAGAACACAGTCAATTCTTACGACAGAAGCAACCCGTGAGGAAAGGCGAAGGTGGACCTTCCGTCCATCGACGGGCCTCGAAGCCATTGCCTGTAGAGCATTATGCAAATCCACTCGATGGGCAAAATAAAAATCTTCTCGGGCATCAAGTGTATTTCGAAGCATGTCGATGTCCTAGTGGAATGAACCATCAGTTCCACGGGATATCTGGCTGAAGAAGTTTAGAATCGCGGCAAAGCTTACAGCGCTTTGAATGAAATTGCCCTCAGCATCCCAGAAATTGAAATGGGTACCACGAACGGGCTGAAGCATCTCGAAATCGCATCCCCAGTCTTGCAGGATGCGCGTGGCATTGGGTGCTACATTAATAGCAGCGCCTACTTCGTTGAGAAAGCTCGACTGCTCAATGACCTAGAATAGGTCAGCGACCGGGTTGCAAAGCTTAAGAAGGCACCGAGGCAAGTATACGTGGACATCATGCCCGGAGCGGTTCAAGGCGATCGCCGCGCCCAACCCTCCTAATCCAGCACCAACAACAATAACTTTCAAAGGCATCGAGGGAATTTTCAAATTTGCAGTGGGTGATGACAAAACTCAGATTTGGAAATGAAACTGACAGGGATTTACCCCTCATCCCACTGGCATCCAAGCAAACCTATTTATACCTTTTTTTCCCACACCCGGCGATCCCGTTGGTGCCCATAAATGGAAATCTCGATGTCGGTCGCGGGTTTGTTTAGCCCAGTCAAATATTCCGCTTAGGTTATCACTATCAAACTCCACTTATGCAGGGACTCTTCCTTTTGCCTTGCAACGACGAGGATTTACTTTATGGTACTAGGCTTGTTTCAGGTGATCGGCTCAAAATGCGTTATCGGCACGCACCTTCGGGACGACACCACCTGCCTTAAGAACGAGTTTAACGAAGTCAAGGGTCAAATACGGCGTGAACAGGCACTGGTAGTCCAACACTGCATGTTTTGTGACATGTGAGAGCTCCAAGATTTTCCTATCTGGCTTTCCACGATACTCACTGCGAAAGGCGAAATAAGAAGACAGAAACCTCAGTTCTAACTACAAAATACCAGTCAATTTTGGTCCCAATTTCCTAAAATAAGGGGCTATAGCCTATAACCATCAAATCAAGATCATGAACGGAAGACAACGTTTTCAAAGCAGCTATTACTTGTCCTCTTTATGACTAAGAGCCTTGTGCAATTCACCTTTTCAAGGCGTCGAATGGCTACGGTCGCGACAATCTATATTCAGGGCTAAGCAACTTTTTGATGGTTTCCTACCCTTTAAAGAAATCATGCAGCATCGGGAGCATAACTGAAGTGATACATACCAGATTTGTGCATAGGATTCATAGAAGAGGTGCCAACAGGTCTCTAGGAATTCAGTCAACCTTTGCTCTCAGGTATCTGTACCGAATAATGATTTAAATTGAATGAATATTGTGACAGAGTCAGGAGATGTAAAGGTGATCTTATTGGCTCTGTCTAAGACTAGCTAAGAAGGTGCTGCGGGTCACCTGACCCAGCTTAGAGGGTAACATATGCCACGCTTTTTTTTAAAAGCATCGTCCCTGATGCGGAATAGAGTAATGAGAACATTTTCAGCTTTCAGGTTCAGCCTGAATAATTGCCCAAGCTTCGTTGGCTTTCCGTATAGCCTCGCGGGCTTCGTTGTCCAGCTCGGGATCTGGTGGAGGGGGGGGAATAGGTGAGCATGGTGGCGGAGGACCGTCCGGAGGAGGGGGAATAGCTTGTGCCTGGGGGAACAGCTCCGGGGCTTCTTGGATGGGCGCTGGGGGGTCAGGGATGCGGGCTGGCGGAGTGAAAACGGGCAAAGTCTTGCAGGGATTTTTTAATCTGCCCTTGGTCAAGTGACATGTCCAGGACAAGACCGGCGTTCCTGGGTTTGCGTGGTGCCTTTTCAGATAACATCTTGCTCTTACTTAATACTACCTGCGGTAGGTATATTGTGAGAGATGTATATGGTGGGTTGTGGGTATAGGTAAAGGTAGTGATAGTGACAGGGCGAAGTTGTAGGGTCAAGAATGGAAGATAATGTAAGGTGAAGATGAGTTGCAAGGTAAGAGATGTAACATGAGGGTCAATGATCGGGAGAGAACAAAATGTGATGAAGGTCAAGATTAGAAGTGAACAAAAAGTGAGGCATACATGATAAATGTTAGAAGGGGTACATGATTCAGGTAGAGGGTTTTTAATGCGAGGCATATGCCTCGAGCAAGTCCGGGCGATAACTGAGCACGTCTGCTTCCGTGTGCTATTCGTCCCAAGCCGGCCCTATACGACGACGTCGTAGAAGATACTATATACGTCTTCCCTTATAAGTCGTCCGGCTAGTGATAATGGCTTCGAAGGTAGGCTATACACTAGCATCGTCGTTAGGTTCGTCGGGGTGGATCTCGACTTCCCTTCCGAATTCATCTTCTCTAGGATAGGGTTCTAAGTGCTCGACTGAAATGACCGGATGAATGCGCTATTAGGGTGGCAGGTCGAGACGGCATACGCCTAGGTGCGCTTCTATGACCTTGAAGGGATCTGTTCGTTGTACGCCGAACTTATAATGGATTTTAGATGCGAGTTAGTAGCCCTTATGCAGCTGCACGTAGACCAAGTCGCCAACTTGCGGCTGCCATAGTTTATGCGAAGTATTATAACGTTCCGTCATAACCAATTCTGCATATGCCAGTGCATCTTTCGCGTCCAAGCGATTTATAATCCGTTCCTCTAGCAGATTCGATGTCGCGGGCGGAATCAGTGAAAAGGGCTGGAATCCATAGATAATCTCGTCCGGACTTCTGCCAGTGGCGGCCGCAGGAGAGGCGTTATGGGTACGGATGATCGCTGGCAGAGCGTCCTCCCAGTCTCCATATCGCCTACCAACTTGTGACAGAGTCAGAAGATGTAAAGGTGATCTTATTGGTTCTGTCTAAGACTAGCTAAGAAGGTGCTGCGGGTCACCTGACCCAGCTTAGAGGGTAACAAATATTTCCCTTTTCCTGAACGGTTCTATAAATCTCATCTTTCGGAGTTTGATTTTTGTCATTGATTTTTGTCACTGACGTAAATAGGCGTAAATGTGGGTAGAAATATATGAATAATTCGTCCTCCATTATGGTAGGGTGTCTTTGGTTAAAATTGCAAGCGATGCTTATTTATCTTATTGTTCTTCTTTGCTTAATCACCACGTGGGAACCACTGATTATAGTGTGACAGCTTATCTGCGATCGATAATAATGTCGGGTCCCGAGCTCGGCCCGCTTAGCGACATCGTGTGGCAAACTCCAATCCGCACCGGCCAGGATTTGCCGAGTCAGATCGAAAATTTAAGCTTGTTTGGCAGCCTGCTACCCACTGTAAAATTCCGCACCATATTGTATATCCTCAAGCCCCTTTTTTTCATGTTGGATTGATTATGCTGTAGATAGAAAAGAATATCGTACCTTACAAATGGCAACTGCCAAGCGAGACCAAGACTTTTCTTCTCGAATAAAAATCGGTAGCCAATCTCTCCGCTGCTTGGCATCCCGTCAGCCAGACAGACTGAATTCTTCACTGGAAAAAAAATCACGCCATGGACCCACTAAATTTTTTGGGGTCTCTCGTAGCGATCGAAGACTCACGCGACAATTTCTGCCGGTGGCTTTTATCTTATCCTGTGTTCTCTTCTTCCAGGAAACATCTTTCTTCTATTGAAGTGTTTCAACCCCATCGCCATCATGGCCGTCCAAAATTCCAACCCGGAGGTGGGAGATGAGCATGAAACCCGTTCAGTTGTTGAGTCAGTTCAACCTATGACTCGCACGTCGATATTTCGATCTATCCCCTTCCAAATCGCGGTTGCTAGCGGCGTTTCTTTCACTGCCCCCGGCATGTGGGATGCCATGAATAACCTCGGAGCTGGTGGTGCGGCAGAGCCCTATGCAGTCTCTGCAGCTAATGCACTTGTCTATGGGTTGTTCGCGATTGTTTGTGTCGCGGCTGGAGCCATCAACAATCGCATTGGCCTTCGCTGGGGCCTGACCCTTGGGGCTATTGGTTACCCTATCTATGGAGCTGGTCTTTATACCAATAACTACTCTCCTACAACATGGTTCATGCTCTTTGGTAGTGCCCTTTGTGGCATTTCGGCAGGCTTTTTCTGGGCTGCTGAAGCTGCTATCATTATCGGATATCCGAGCCCTTCAGAGCGCGCCTTTTATCTTGGTATGTGATACGTGATTCAAACGACGTCTACACCTTTCTTAGTCTTTCCATGTCTGGGTCACCTAGGCTATTTTCATCAATTTGCTAACGCTCTCCTTCAGCTATCTGGCAGACTGCGAAGGCTGCTGGTCCCATCATTGGCGGTGCAATCAACTTGGGCCTCAATGCACAGACATCCACTCAGGGAAGCGTCAGCGCAAGCACATATATCGTGTTTATTGTCATCATGTGCCTGGGACTTCCCATCGCGCTCTTGTTGAGCCCAGCTGAGAAGGTGCAACGCAAGGACCGAACTATCGTTGTTGTGCATAAGAAGGAATCCTGGGCTGCTGAGTTCAAGGCTGCCATTTCTTTGATCGCCACCCGTCGCGTTCTTCTCCTCCTTCCCTCTTTCTTCATCAGCTACTTCTACAACGGTTTCCTCAGCACCTTCTTAACCAGCTATTTCACCGTTCGAGCCCGTGCCTTTTCATCATTCTTCACCAATTTCGCTGGAATCGCCTCCTCTTTCATTATCGCGTCTCTACTTGACCGTCAATCCATTTATATCAAGACCCGTGCGAAGATTGCATTCCTGTCTATTGTGGTCATTCTGATTGGCACTTGGATCTGGGCCTCGATTCTCCAAAACCAATTCTACAGTGCGCCTGAGGCCCCTGTTTTCGACTGGTTCAAGGGTGGTTTCGGCAAGTCGTACGCGCTCGTCTTCTTCTGGACCTTCGGAGGCCAGGCATTTCAACAATTCCTTTACTGGCTCATTGGTCAGTACAGCACTGATATCTCATCGCTGTCTTACCACTGTGGTATATTGCGAGGATTCGAGGCTCTGGGCCAGACCGTCGCCTGGGCGTAAGTCACGATTCCGCTGAAACAATTTTTAAAGAAAGGATTTGCTAACAGATATGCAGCATGCAATCGCAAGGCAACGCCAACCACTTTGTCAGCATTGGTCTCAACTTCGGCATCACTGTGCTCTGCATTTTCCCGACTTGGATAGTCCTGTCTGAGTTGGAGCACAGCCACGAAGTGCAAGTCACTGTGGACGATGTGAACTCGAAGATCCAGGACGAAACAGTGGCGTAGGTCTGGTCAGCTTGATAGCTAGAGACTGGAGCCTTGAAGTCTTCCACTTGACGACGCACTAACGCATTCATGCATACGCATAGCCATGTATTATATGTATATTCAACATAATTATTAGATACCCCATTCAACATCATCAATTGCCATCACTTTTGGGCATTGAAATCTGATTTTTAATATTTTCTATCTTGAGCGTGTCATTTCCAGCGTAATTCGTAATGAATGAAGTTTGCAGACTACTGAAATAATCAAGTTCAACAAACACGCCATATCATCAATTCATAACAACGTATAGCTATAAATGGGTCGTATATAAAACATATCTCCCTTTCATGACCTACCGCGCCCCATCGATCTGCGTATGTAGCATCCAAGATCAATGGAAGTTACCAATATCAAAGAAAGTTATCCTTCGCCGATCACAGGAGACACGATATAAGAAAATGGTCTTTCGGGAATAGTGCAAGTCGACCTCATAATCGCGACTGACAACATAAAGCCCATTAACCGTTTAACTGTAAATCCAAAATCCAAAAAAATGGCACCGAGAATTGACACAGCGTCATCCTAATATACCTGAAGTCGTGGTAGTGGCGCACCCCTCAAGATGATCGTACCTCGCTGCGTACGAAAGAATTCTGCGTTGCGGAAAGTAACCTTCCTGTTGGTGCTGCCAATGAAACAGCCGTCGACGGACTGCCCCTGCTGCCCGGACACTATGGTCGCGGGTTTGGGGACTCCATAAATAATGATCGACCCTTGAGGCGCTTTATATGCCGTGCAATGCCTGAACTGCATCTTCCCGCCATTCCCGTCGACAAGAAACCCGCTGACACTGCCGAGGCACTGGGTCCGTACTGGCTCGGGAGCCCACTTAACTGCTTCGCGTTGAGTAGGCCTCGGTGCGCGAGCAGCGGCCTAGAGAGAAGGAGTGTTTCGTCAATTGGAAGTCAATAAATTTTACTGAAGAAGCCACTGTCTCGTCTTACCGGCACTCCTGCTCGCTGCTGGCCGTATGGATATTGTTGAGCTGGTCTTTGTCTCATCTGGGGCGCAGCCGTACCCGAGCCACCGAAGCAGTCATCGAGATCGCACAAGCCGGGCAGGCACATTATAGAGGATATTATTGGGGAGGAGAAATAGGATTTTCAGGAGAATGTGATAAGAGGGAGTCGATATAATATCGATCGTGTGCTATAGATGGGGCGGGAGTCGTGATAATTTAAGTATTAACTTCAATCCGTGGTGGCCCAAGTTGCGGTGGGGGAGACGGGCCGGGCCCTGGCCCTTAATATACTACAATATCATCAAGAACGGCTCGACTCTGGAGTCGAATTTCCCTCTGAGCGGGGAACCTAAAGGGCGCAATAGACAAAAGATTGCGAACGGGCCATCGGGACCTGCAATGGACCGCAGTCGCTTGTTTCTAAGCCACAATAAACCAATCTAAACCCCATATCCGCGTGCACTGGACGTGCAGGATGCATATGCACTGCGTTAGCGTGCATCGCCCCTCGGCTCATCCTGTCCAGTCGGTGAAAAGAGGGCAAAAGATACTCTGGATAAGGGGCTCAGGCCGAGCTACCGGTTCTTAGCATGCCCTTCTTTGCGTCCATAGGCACCAGGCGCTTAGCACGCTCCTATACTTGGGCCGAATGGACGTTGCGGATGTTCATTTCAAGAAGAGGGGAACCCTGTGCTCCATAAAAGAAATGCTGAGCCACAGGCCGAAGCCCAACACGGCCCTCCAAACCCCTGCGTGAATTCAGAGGCGGGCAGGACCATTGCACGCTAGGCCCGGTAGCGAGACTCTATTTATACCTGGGAATCTAATTTGCGGTTGCTGGCGTCGTCTGAAGACAGACTCTTTGTTTCGTCATTCGATCTTCGGTCCTCTGAAATGGAAGAAAATGGAGGTGGGGGAAGATGGGGCCAAAAGGGGCCAAAAACGATAGCATCCGAACCCTCCGAGAAGCGGTGACTCTTTAGACTATGACTTCAAAACTCCTTCCAATTGCACTGGTATAGCTTGCTTTATACAAATGTGAATGTATCTCCGCCCTTCTCACGTAACATGTTCCCCATGCGCGGCGTTCCAACTACCCGCTCTAATTTCAGCGCATCCCATTTCGAAAATAGCACCCGTACGCCGCCCTCCGCAGCCTCGACCACTGCGGCCGGGTCCAAACCCAAGAACCCGACGATTTCCCCATAGAAAGTCGGGTTTTCGGGCAAGCCGTACATCACCACACGCTGCACGCCACGGATTCGGTATCGTCGGAAGTGGTGCGCACGCTCCGTGTGTACAGCATGACCGAGTGCCGCCCGTTCATGAAATGGCTACGCGCTCGCGAGACGTCCCGCGCCTCGGTGTACTCGGAGATCGCGCCGAAAGAGATGTTCGTCGTCTGCGCCGACGTTGCGAAGTGATTGCGCACCCGCACAAAGTCCAGGTAGGATGGTATGAAAATCAGGGTGCCCGCCCCTTGGCCCTTGCCGCGTCCGCCGGTGATATTCTTGACGAGCGTGGATAATACAGTTGTGGTAAAGTGCTTGAATCGGGCGTCCGGGTCTTTCGCCGGCGAGAGGCTGTCGATGCGGGAGAAAGTTTGCTTCACGGAGACGGGGAGAGGGAGCTCCGTGATCGCGCCCTGGTAGGTTGGTGTCATCTTGACTCGGCCAGAGGCGTTCTGCATCTTGGTAGAGAAGAGCGAGTTGATCTCGGGGGTAACGAAGGAGGACAACACGATGGTCTGGCGGATATAGCGGGCGTGATTGTCCAGATACCAGTTGCGCACACGACTAAAGTCGCAGCCGTGCGCTTCTTTCGGCTGCTGGTTCAAGTGCTCGAAGATAAAGCTTATGTGATCCCAGTTTTGCATGAGAAGGGCGTCGGCATGGTCGACTAACACGACCTCGATGGACGAAAGGAAGTCATGGTCACGCTTTTTGGCACTGCAAAGATGGTCAAAATTATGCTCGCGGGGAAAATAGCGACGATTCTAGAGTAAGGGCAGAGGGGAGGTAAAACTAACTCGGCTTGATCCATGATGGTTCGCAAGCCTAGCGGACTGGCTAGAATGATGTCTGAGCTGTAGAACTGCGCAAAGTATTTGACTGTCTTGCGGGTGAACTTCAGTCCTAGGCGGAACATGTCATCATCGTTGCCGCCGAACAGCTCGCGGAAATCGTCGGTCTTGTTCTCCCAAGCTTCGTCCTCGGGCGCAGAAAACGTATCAAGGAATCGCTTCTTGTTCTCCTGTTGATCCACCTGGTAAAATCGGGTGATAGCCTGAATAGCTCGCACACAGGCTTGGCGAGTGGGCAAAATATACAAAACCTTAGGGCGGGTGAAACCTTGATCACGACACTCGATGTCGGTGTTAGGGTCCTTAGCCAGGCGGGCGTTGTTTTTGAGCACCTGGTCTCGAGTCTTGACCAGATGGTTGACAGTGTGAAGGGCCATAATATCGCGTATGGTATCTGCAGTGGAAGACGTCCGTGCGCCGTAGAGAATATCTTGGTAATCGAATACATAGGGAGCAATGTGCTGAGCTGGACCAGTGATACTGGGTAGAAGCTCTGCCGCGCGGGGCTTGAGTTTGTTTTTAAGCTGAAAACATGCAACAATTAGCTTTCTCATAACGATATACAAGATAGTAGTCACTCGACAATCGACTATGCATACCTTCAGATTGGCAGTGCTTTTCATTGCTGGAAGCAGTGATGCAGTTGTTTCAGCATCGGGAACGCTCTGCACCATCCGCAATCCGTCCAGCTCCTTCTTGGCAGAAACCCATTTACTGGATTGAATGGCTTGGACCTTCTTCGAAAGAGGGGAGTCATCGGGGAGGTTGAAATGCTGCTCAAAAGAGCCCACGGCGTCGTCATCCTCGTCTGAATCCTCGGCTTCCTGTGCCTCGGCTTCGTCGTCCGATGGAAACTGATCCTGCAAATCGTTGTCGCCTTGGTCACCATCTTCCTCCACTGCGACTGTACTAGAATGTTCCTCCGTCTTGGTGTCGCTGGCAAGCTTTCTCTTCTTGCGAGCTGGTCCTTTCGAGTCCGAGTTGGCTTGCAGTAGTTCCAACAATTCGTTGTAGGGGCGTCCGGTATTTCCTTCCTCTTCGTCACTGCTAGACGACGCATCATCCATCACTGTATCGTCTTCGGCGTTCGCATTTTCTTTGCTGTGACCTTGGGAGGCATCGTCGCTGGAGGAATCGTCCGACCTGTACCAGAATTAGCCCGACACTCACGAAATATCATTGGCACAAGCAACCCACTCGACCTCTTGTAGGCGTGAAGAAGCAAAATTACTTCTTCTTGTTGTTCCGCGTCTCTGACGGCCTCTCATCGACCGACCGCCTCGTGGGGGAGCCATTAGGAAGTGTTCGAAGTATCTGGTCTGGATTTGCGGAGGTTTTTTTTCGAGGTGTCCAAGGCCTGCTTATCTTATCTTAGCGCGAAAATTCCCACACACAAAGAGAATCGGAAGCAGCGCGGGCGGCTCTCCACTTTCTTCGCTGGAAAAATTGTCCCTCCGAGCGAGTTGAGTCTGCCTTTGGAGAGTCTCGTCTCTACCTCTCTGAATTCCCTTCCTTCTCCCCCAATCCATCATGGCCGACGATTCTTTCCTCCACCTCGCCCGCCCCCTGGGCCCCGTCTCCGTGGGGACCGCTCCGACCACTGCCCCTCTCAACGTGGTCATCCAGCCGCAGGTACGATGACTACTGATCCGATTTCCCCTTCGGAGGGGCTATACTAAACTCGGTCTACTTTGCATAGGCTATTTTCTCGATCCTCGATCACTCCCTTCGCCGGAATGCCGACCAGGAACGTGTCATTGGTACCCTGCTGGGAACACGATCGGAAGATGGAGGTGAGGTCGAAGTGCGCTCCGCTTTCGCCGTTGGCCACTCTGAGGCCGAGGACCAGGTCGAGGTCGACATGGAGTATCACAAGCAGATGCTCGCTCTGCACCTGAAAGCCAACCCGCGCGAAGTCCTCGTCGGTTGGTACGCCACCGCCTCTGAGTTGAACACCTTTTCCGCCTTGATCCAGAACTTCTACAGTGGCCAGGGTGACGGCACCTGGCCGCACCCCGCTGTCCATTTGACCGTTTCCACCGAGGCCGGCAAGGATCTCGAGACCCGGGCCTACATCTCCGCCCCCGTTGGTGTCACCGCTGAGCGGGCTGCCGACAGCGCCGCCTTCATCCCCGTCCCCTACGAGCTCCGATATGGCGAGGCCGACAAGAGCGGTCTCGAGGCCATTGCCAACGCCAAGGATTCCGAGGACCGTTCTACCAGCATCACTACCGACGTCGAGGCTCTGGAGCGTGCGATTGAGGAGGTTCTGGCCATGATTGATCGTGTGTCGCGGTATGTTGAGTCGGTCATCGACGAGGAGGCCCCTGCTTCGACTGCCATGGGTCAGTTCCTTCTGAACGCCCTTGCTCTGGCTCCCAAGGTCGAGCCCGCTGATATTGAGCGCGATTTGTATGTTTCATCCTATGCTCTGCTTCCCGATTTGCCATGAGTGGACCCTTACTTACATATCAATCAGCAACAACCACATCCAAGACGTCCTGGTCGTCTCCTACCTGGCCAACACCATCCGCACACAGATGGAGCTGTCCAACCGCCTAGCAACTGCCCAGCTCACTCTTGGTGGGGGTGAGGCCGGTGCCGCCACCGGCGAGGGTAACCAGCGCAACCAGCGCGGCGGCAAGGGTGGCCGCCAGCAGCGCCAAGACCGCGCTGCTACTGAGGAGGCCCGCGCCTAAAGGACTGTAACGACGGAGAAATGATGCATGATGTGACCCAATTCCTATGGAGCTACACCCGTACTCGTTGATGTTTCTTATGTCTCGCTTTTCTTTCCTTTTTCCGACATTTGGGTTCGTTACTTGTTTGTTTCTATCTACTATTTTCTTCCCTTTACACCCCCATCTATTTCAGAGCTCCTTTTCGCTCTTCTCTTTGTTCCTTCCACCTCCGGCCTCGCAAAACAGGAAAAGAAAAGAGAAACCTTGGACACAACCCTTACCGCCCCCTCTTGCATCTCTTTCGCGCTGTTAGGTCGTGCTCAATGCACGGAAAGTCCGGGTCCAGGAAAACAAAAGCAACGTGGCGTATCAAAGTCTATCTGGCTTTCTTCCAGGTAGTGTCGGCTGATGGGAGGTTGAGGTTTGTGGAATACTTCTGCGCGAGAAGCAGGCTTTGCTTGGGAAGGAGAAAGCCTGCAGCAGAAGACACGGTGAGAGTCAAGATCAACCCGGGCATATTGAACCCGGCCTCATGAAGTCGCATCTTATTTGGGCGCGGCGTTTTAGTTATGATGAAATGGACATATAAATGTTAGA
The DNA here is from genome assembly GCF_028827735.1 of Penicillium macrosclerotiorum. Lineage (NCBI taxonomy): Eukaryota > Fungi > Ascomycota > Eurotiomycetes > Eurotiales > Aspergillaceae > Penicillium > Penicillium macrosclerotiorum. The sequence continues at coordinate 3,231,157 of NW_026643083.1, read as the reverse complement.
GCCTGGGCTGTGCTTTCGTATGCCGTAGACTGGTAGATATCACTGATCATTGCCAGAGTGGGGACTTGCAATCTGGACTGTCTCCCCGTATTGATCTCCAGGGCTAGCTAGTCATACCTTGGGCTTTGCAGGCTACTGGTCAATTTATGGAAGCTGTCTTGGAATAGGCGAATAGGCCCTGGTTCAATTTTCTTTCTACACCGGTAGCGATTCCACTGCTTTGGGATCTATAGAAGCCATTCATGAGCAAGTTATTCATATGGAATGAACCAGTCACAGGCCCACTTAAGGTCCAAAGTGCTTTGTGGTGAGAATTCGATCTTTGATTCTACCGGGTCTACGAGGATTTGCCTTAGCCGAAGATCCTGGGTAATAAACCACAAGGCTCCAGATTTCATATTCGTGTGCATGAATATTTACAAAAAGAGATTTAATGAACGTATTCAGTGCCTCAACTTTTGTCTTCGCGCGTACTTTGACTGGATAGAGTGATATGAAGACAATCTGGTGAATCGTTATCATCTTCAAATGGTAGTTTGTTTATTTATTAATATTCTATATTTATAATTCAAAATCCCAGATTCCTATTTAGAATATTTCAATCCTTAACTCTTTATGGTTCCTTTATCTATACCGCTATATATCCTACTTAGCTTCCTATCTCATAGAGCTGTTTAAGTAGGATCTATCTGTGCAGAAGTAGAGGATTTAGTAATACGTAGTATAGCTCAGGCCTGCCCGCAAAGGCGCATAATCCCCCCCCCCCCCCCCGGCGCGCCAGAGGAATCCAATGCAACAGAGATGAGGTCTTGAGCGTAGAGACAAGAAGCCCAAGTAATATGATCTCTAATGATAATAGGCAACCAGAGGTGCGTTGTTGCAAAATATATGCTGAGTTATGATGTCTACGGAGGTACGTAATTCAAAGGTCTGGCCTCCCTCAGGAATCTGTGATCCGAGCGGACTATTTCATGGATGCAACATCCGAGGTCTTTTCACCTTCGTTAAGGAATTAGTTGATCCTACGGTCTACGAGTCTTCAAGACGTAGTAAAATCCAGTCACTAGCCACGCGAACTTCCCATAATCACCTGAGTCGTATAAGTTATGATGTGAGCTGCCTGCTTGTTTATTGGGTGTGAAAGGGGATTTAAAGTCTGACAGTATCTCTTCGAATGGCCGATACAGGCGGCTTGTCTTCCATGTTTTGTGTAAGTACTCTGATGAGGCATCTTCGGGCCACAGCGGTAGGAACCCTTTTGAGCCGGCTTACGGGCTCGGCGGTGCTCAGTGCTCCTTATGATCAACATGATATCTTCGAACCCATGAGTGTTGCTTATAAATAGTACCCCCGAATTTCTCAATACGCACATATAGTCTTCCAGTAAACCACGTCTCTTTGCAGAGGAAATATATGGATAGAGCTGACCTAATACCTGACATACAGAGCCGATGGGACGGATCCCATCACATTTATCCGAAGGCACAAACAGACCTTACTAAAGCTTTGACATAAGCTTTTAGGAGGTTGATTTAGGATATAGGGTTGCAATTCAATCTGCTTTTCAACAACATAACCGCGAGCGTAGATTACGCGACAGAAATTAGAAAAGTACCTACCGGCGGTGCACCGCCACTGATCTCTGTCTTACCGTATAAGCTTACTAATAACTGTGACTTGGTCATTTTTACTAGTGTGGTTGAGTATATCGAGAACACCTTCCTGGATTTGCGCGAACTCAACCATAATTTTGACACTGGCGCTGAGAGGAAGCTGACCATCCAAACGAACCAAGTCTGCTGGCTGAATTTTCAGTTTTGGAAGCGACGGCGGTATGAGAAGGAGCACACTGAGCATTTTGTCGAGATAGTAACACGTATACAACGACCCATATATGTCACGCTTTGTTTCCTCATTTGGCGTAATGGAGTCAATCAAGTGATAATTAAGAGATACCAAGGTTCTAGATGCAAAAGCTGTTAATGTCCAGCTTCGGTACATATCACCTTGATTTTGCATGAAAAGTGCCTGGTGAACAATGAATTAGCATGGAAGTCAATGTAGTCGAACAAGGAAAAAGCGGTCCAACATACACCCGACAGAAATGCTTGCAAGAGAAGCAAACTTGGCGGTGCAAGATAGTCTATCTCAGAAAGAGCTTTATGTATTTCGTTTTCATATCGATTTTTACTTTTTTCAAGACGTCTTCGAAGTGGTACACTCCGATCTTTGTTTGGTAGTCGGCAAAGCAGCGAGGCAGCTTTCATATAGACGCAGACGCGGTAACAGGTAAGCTTGTGTTGGTCCTCTTTCCTCTCAATAAGGGACAAGCACATTCCTTCCAAGGTCTGAAAGGAAACGTGGTCAGGCCAAAATGACTGTTTCATAGTATTCAACTCAGTGCCTAGGGAATCTATTCAGCGATATAAATCACTATTTCAAATCCACAGACTCACCCATTGTCATCATATATAATAGCTCTGGCGGAAACCGGTTTAACTCAAGATCACCATTTGTTTCAGATGAGTCAAAAGCATCGGTCGCAAAGTATGTATTCGATGTATTAGAGAGTCGACTGATAAACTCAATTGCCTCCCGCATCACTCTAGATTTACTTGTTCCGAGAAATGGGTTTGACTCGAGCTCGCATTCCAAAAATCGAGTACCCTCTGAGGCTTGCTGAGTCAAGCCATCTCTAGCGTTGGTATCCAATGGATTCGAGGCTGGCCTCTCAATCCTTTCAACATTTTGCTGTCCAGGATGAGAAGTGATACTGGTGTCGCTTGTAATAGCTTCCTGCTCCGGTAACTGATATGCTACTGCATGACGAGTCGGGCTGTCCTGAGACGGAAAACCGGCAACTGTTGACTCGAGCGCGGCAAGCCTTTCAGACAAGGAGGTTACGCTTCACAATGTGAGCGTTATTCATCAAAAGGATTGTAGTTCTTACCGAGCTCCTTTCGGACGCCTACTTTTCTTAGGTCGATCTCTGCGGCAACTTACCAGGGCCTCGATGCAATTGGCACAGGGGAACTGCCGATCACATTTGATCTGGGATACTTCGATGTCAATAACTACGACCCCATGATACAAGATACAAGAACAGACAGCGAGAATGACGCAAACATGAATCTGGACTCTTAAGGTATCGCATATTGTGCTAGACGAATCTTTCTCGAATGACAAAAGTCACACTATCTCTGTACGTTAGTTCGCGTTCCCACATTGGCACAAGCGCCAAGAGTCCAAGTCACACATACCGCTGGGCGCTCAGCTACCACAGCATTAGGCGCTATAATATTTGGCGCTATGAATTTGGATCTGAAAATACTCCTGTTTGTCTTCCGAGTCGGAACGTTGGATGGAGAATGGGAGGCCTGGCGTAGATGGTGACGCATGGCGACGATTGCCGGTTCAGTCCGTCCGTCCGTCCGTCTATTGGCACGCCACTCATGCTTCGGGCTCGGGACTCTTTGGATGCGCGTCCCCATTTGACGCTGGCTTTCATAATGCTACCACTGAGACTTTCACGGCTATACGATTACTTTGTCTGCTATTAATGATCAATTTGCTATTACGCGAAGGCCCATTTGATCTCTGGGGTGACCTACCGTCAGTCAGTCTAGTTAAAAAGATTCCTAGAGATACCCAATACATATGACCACAGGGTGTGGAGAACAGGGCTTTGCCCGCTCAGCCATACTTAATCTACATACTACACGCGGTTAATTCTTACAGCGCCCTTTGCTTCAAAGCGGCGTTGACTAATTTGTTAAAGGGAGTGTGGGTGATATAGGTGGGCCTTGAGACTGGGGTGAGAGAGGTGAGAACGGGTCACAAGTGGGTGATAGTAGAGTAAGAGGGATGAGAATACCTACTAACATATGTATGCTCCTACATCTATAGTAATATATACCGCCCTATCGATAGAATGCCCGAAACGCCGGTGATCCAAGGGAGAGATTTTAATAATTTTTTCTAATGAAGAGCGTGAGTGCTCCAGAAATTTATTGGCTAGGCTTGTATTTCATAATGGCACAGCAATATCGTTGCCTTCGTTCGAGATAACCGTTTTATTGCCCCCTAAGCACCAACAAGTACCGGCGGTCTGGCCACCAGTCCCCTCACGATTATAGGTGCACCCAACATCCGATCGATCCTGAAACGTATTCATGGAGTTACATAGACCAAGACAATCATAAAATGTGGACATGACCGTTGAAGCCAAGTCCTTCTTTCCGCTGCCACCAAAATCGGAGTCACAGAGGATACGGAACTTTCTGGTTCCTTCGTAATGAATGGTATTGTTGCCACCAGGACAGGGAGAAGAGACTGTTGTGGTACTTGCAGCAGCAGCTGAAGAAGTTGTCGAGGATCGAGATGTTGTGGTGGGAATGTAGGTCGTCGTGGGAATAGAGATCGTCGTCGCGGACGCTGCTTGAGAGTCTACTTGATAATCTGCTTGGATTAGTTAGTAATCCTGCGGTGTATCCGCACTCTCAGATATAAAAGAACTTCAAAATTTATCATACTATTGTTCCTGTTGCCTTGGGATAGCCCAACACCTAGTCCGACGGCCACCCCAACCACAATAACGACCAGAATTGCGATAACCAAAGAGAGCCAGAAGGTCACATTGCGTAGTCCGCATATCGTTTCTGTTGGGATCGCAGGAGCAATTTCATAAGCTTCACCCCTTGGTTTGTTAGAATTAAGAAATTGTTGTTGCTGATATCGCCTCTCGGTGCTACCAAAACTTTCGAGACCTGGCTGGGTAACCTCTAATCCATCAGAGACTACTTCCATGGCTGATGCCACATATGCATCAGGATGGGTATGAAATATCAATTGACCAGCTCCCCGAGGAATTACTAAGACGAGAAGAGTGAGAGAGTAAGAGAAAAGGGAACCGAAGAAGTCAACAAAGCAAATGTGGGCCTTGAGCAAGATTAAAATAAGTGGCAGGGTCTGTGGTCTGTGCATGATTTGCCGCCACGTTCTGCAGGGGCAAGTTTCCAGTGGGGGCGGAAACAACAACTCAAGCGCCAAATCGACTTTGTTATATCTTAGGAACTAACTTAGAGCAATTAGTAATTTCTAGTCAACGAAATGACTATTTTTTAGCGAAGTCGATAATTTACGATATCTTGATAACTAGGGGTCCCAGGACTTCTGAGGCCTATTTTGAATTATATCTAAACAAGGACGTAGACAATCAAAAAAGTCAAGATGCCTTAATCTGTCATTTAGCCGCCCTGGTGCCTATAGAACTCATATAGCCCACTATTACCGATCCTAGATTTAGTCAAGACCTTTATTAGGCTTCCGCAGGAGCTAGGAAATCTTAGACTTAGACCAATTCCGAATTTGTAGCCTATTAACTCCTTATTCATTCACATACATACGGTACTTTTGTACAGGTGCCAAGAAAACGAGCGTTTCATGTGGTGGTTAATGCCAAACCAGTGAAGCTTGGATCTGGTGGGCAGTCTGTCTATAATGGGGTCTCTCACCCTCCAGTTACAAGCCCTCCAACTCCAATGAGAACCGACTCGTCGAGGGGCAAGAGAGTTCTGTAAAGAACGTGAATGGAGATGGCTCTGTGATTTGAACGGAGGGTTCTGGGAAGAACTGTTGTGCTGGAAGTTGGTTTTTTTTTATGTCGTATCTTGGTGCTTACGTAGCTATGAGTCTTGCAATGCTTACAACCACGGTTCATCTCGCGATGATCTGCGTGTCTTCATGGACAGACATTGGACAACATTGAATGGCGGACAAATGCTGTGGCCTCACAGTGAATATCAACCGAGTCTATGGGCTGTCTATGGGAGGACAGTCGCTCGAGGGTATAGATCAAGGCGGATTTCCATCAGATTTCATAAGGAGCACAAAGGCATTCATACTTTATGTTGGCACCGAAATAGCCATTCTTTGGAAACAAAGTTCAAAGCTTTCCAAAATGAAAATTTTGTCACTCCCCAAGATCTTCGAAGACATAAGAAGAAAAAGAAGTTGTGGTTATATTGTCCAAGGGTATTCAATGTCTGCCCACATGTTCTCCTACCGCAACGCCAAAAAAAAGCACCGCCCCAACTCCAATGATGATATTTTGTTCAAAAACCCCCAGTCACAGTCAGCCGATAGTCTTCCTCTTCTTTGGCACCGACTCTTCGGTGGCATCCGACTCTCGTCTCGGCGCAGCTGATCTCTTCCCCTTCCCTTTCGTCTTCTTCCCTGGTCCACCCGGCAAAGACTCAGTGCCGTCCAGTTCGTCCACCGCCGCGGTGCCTTTCTTCCCCGCGTCCTTCGCAACCTGGTCATCGTTCTGATCGAAAGCCTTCCGCGCCTCCTTCAACTCGCGCTCCATGCGCAGTAGCTCCTGCACACGGCCGAGCTTGTTAGGATCGCGACGCAGCGCGAACCGGAAGTCGTCAACTTTGATCTTTTGCCGCCGCGCGTGATGCGCGACCTGCGCAGCACCGTGGCACAGCTCGAGGATGAAGTCGGTGACAATCTCGTCCAGGACACGGACTGTTTCAGGGAGGGGCTCGGCGGGGAATGATGGGTGTGGACTGGGATCGCCGTAGGCGAGAAGGAGGAGACGAACTTTTTTGGTAATTGTTAGCTTATTTGCATGGTATCAAATTTGGAGTCGTCGCGTTAGATAGAAGCGAGGCTTACGTTCGGAGGAAAAATTCATCTGGCCCTTGTGCCTAGCGGCACGGGCTCGTGGCTCAGCCATGGTGACACGACGATTCACTCTTTTCGAAGAAGATGGCTTCGAAGTAGCTGTGGATATCGACGACCGAGGTTTGAAGGCGGGTTGATAGCCCGCTCGGATAAGAGTTGTATCCTGTGAGTTGAACGGCCACGGCGGGGCAAGCTCAATGGGCAACTGCGCGGGAGAGGGCTGGCGTATAGCTGCCAAAGCAGGTGTTGGCAGCCGTTGAGAAGGAGGTGAAGATGAAGTCCAACTCTGCCGAAGCGGAGACGGCGAGTCGCGCGAGTTGAGGCGCGGAGTGCCCCAGCGGAGCTGGTCTGTGCGTCTGGACATGGCGGGCTGAAGAGGCAGAATGCGGGCGGGACTTGTGGACTCGAGGATCACGACGTTGAGCTCTCCCAGCTTCCACTTTCCTTCTTTGCTTTGAGCTGCTGGGCTGGCAGAAAAAACGATTCAGGATGGTAAGTTCAAATGTCTCTAACCATCAGACATGCGAAGAGAGAAAGCTCCTCGGACTCTGAGAAGAGCATACGAGCATATCAGCATACTGTGTACTTTCGCGTCCACGACATCATCGCTAACCTCGAGGTTTCCTTTAGTCGGCCCTGTTCAACTTCCAATCACTCCTCCTGGTGATTCTCCTCATCATTTGCACGAGCACTTATGCACACTCGATAATGCCCGGTATCATGGACCGGAACCAGCACGGGTAGGCTTTCCGTCTGAAGGTGATCGAAAGGCTGAATCACAAGTCTGACTGGTATAGGCTGTTTGGGATATTCTGGAAGTGTGCGCGAGTAGGAGAAAGGCTAAGTCCATATGTCAGCATATGCTGTTTTCTGATGGCAGTAAGACCTGTTTCCATCCCCTTCTTGAAACTCATGATCGAGTACTCACTTCCAAACGCTTGTTCGCAGGTTTCGATCTTCTTTGGTGGCTAAGCACCAGTCTCCCGTTATCTCATTTGGAGGAAATGAAAGTGGAGTGGAAGAGATGTTAGCTTTTGAAAAGACTACTCAGATGAAGGCGACGGTATTCGGATAGTTTCCAGTTATTGAAGCGATAAACTATTTTTCAAGCGCATGAGATATTACAAACAAGAATGATTCTATGTATAGTACATGAGTGCCAAAATTTACAAAAAATCGCAATATCAAACGCTTGCTTCGGGCGCCAACCCATTATCCAGTACATGCACCATGATCTAGAAGAAACGAAAGTGAAAGAAAAATAAGAGGGTATCTCATCTCACGACCTAGGCTTCACCTTTTCGCCTAATTTTGACAATCCCTGGTCCAGTAAGTCATCACGAATCACTTCGTTGCTGCGCACAATGGTCTCCCGCTCAGGTGTGGCGGCTGGAGTTGGCTCGGACTTGTGAGCAGCTTTATCCAGCTCATCAACCGCGACCCAAAGACGCTCTGGATCACGGAGATAGCGTAGAGATTTCATGGTGTAAGAATCAATCGCAAACCCTTGTTCCTCCATCGCCTTGATGGCGGCCGCGGTCTCAGGGACTTTCTGAGAATTGGCGTAGCCGTTGATGATGAGGTTCCAGGTCACGTCGTTATATTCGACCTGGTGCTTGGCCATCATTTCCTTGATTTTCTCTGCGGCGGAGGACTGGCGGTGCCAGATGAATGCACTCAAAAGAATAGCCCAGCTTCGCATAGTGGGCTTCGTGTGAGCGATGACCTTGCCAGTCGGGCTCTCAGTAGGGGGTGAAGCATGTCCTCCACGACGCGCACGCAGGACCGCAGCGCACGAGAGCTTTTGCGAAACGCAAGCAAGAATTCATTGTAAGTATGATCAGTAGCGGCCAAGGGAGCGATTGAGGGATGTCCCTGCATCACGAGCTCGCGGAATTGGTGATAGATGCGCTGCACCGTTGAGAACCGGCTCTTGCATCGAAAATATGTCGCAATCATAATGTAAAGGGCGATTGGAGAAGGTGGTATTTTCGGCCCGTCTTGTTGAGGGCTGTAGTGAGGAGGGAGAATGAGGAGCTCTTTGAGGGGCGTGATATCGTGGAGGCTTTTATACAAGTCAAGCATGGAATAGAAGACATCAGAGGGATCAGCATCCACATCCATATGCTTGACTGTGAAGACATAGTGGGAATGAAAGATTTTGCTGGCGACATATGGATTCTTGCGGATTTCGTCTTGGGCGTCAACTTCATCCAGCAGCTCATGGAGACGGCCTCGGTCTCCCCGACTAACCGCATCAGTCAGAAGAGTGACATATGTGTAGGAGTCGAGGGTGTAATTCTGATTCTTCATGAACCCAAGCATGTCGGTCCCCAGTTGGTAGTCACCGGTCTTGAACGCGTTAGACAGAACAAGGTTCATCATATCACGGTCAGGGCGAACGCCTAACTCAAGCAGCTGGGGAAGAATCCGGAAATTGCGACCATTTTGGCCATCCTCAACGGTGTCCAAGGTCAACAGCTTGCAGCAGTGACGGAGGACCCCTTGTGAATTCATCGTGAAATTAGAGTCATTCAATCGAGGAATGACTTTCAGGGCATCGAGAGCCCGTTCCACTTGTCCCAACTGTATAAATCGGTTCATGAGACACAATTGCGTCTCCGCATTCCACTTAATCTTCCGGGATTTCATTGTTCGCAAGGCTAGGCGCACGGCATATGGCCTTGACCGCCGAATGAATAATCGAATACCCTTTTGGGGTGGCGAGATTATAGGCCACGTTGCTGGACGGAGACAATACTCAACCATCCATGGATAGGATCGGGGACCACTCTTCCAATCCTTCAACCAATCCGCATAATAAAAGTTGTCCAGGTACAGAAAACAGTCAGTGACCATCGTGAAGTCTGGTTTGTGTCTGTTCTTCATAGTAACAACGAGAAAATCCAGTAGTCGTTTGGGGTCATTCTGTAAAAGCCACAATGCGAGAGCTTGCCAATGCACGGCTTTGGTATCCCGAGAAGTGGCCTCCCAAGCTTCTCGAAAAACGCCATAGCAATCGGTTTGAATTTTTTCCAACATGAGAAGTCCCTCTTTATTCAAGACTGGTAGGGATTTCATATCGTCGACATTGCGTTTATAGTGTTTTGCTTTATAGACTGCTTCATAGGCTCGTTGCCATGTCCCAAGACCATGTCTTCTCGAGGAATAGATTGATTGACATCGTAGAGCAATGGCCAACTGTCTCGACTTTCTCCCCAAGAAGCTTCTCTCCCGCTGAATCTCGTGGTTTGTGCGGTGAAAAGCCAGGTTGGCCATTTCCTGGGATCCCGGTACTCTTATGACTTTTCTCCGGGGGTTTATCGGCGGTCGAACCGGGGGTTGAGACAACCGCGTGCGATGCCGATGATTATCTCCTGCCAAAAAATTTTCTGCTTCCTTATCTGAACCAATCTGCTTTCCATGACTGTGTTGTTCCCGGGTCCCGGTCCTAGGTTTCCTTCCATTTCGCGCTGGCCGCTTTGTCGAGGCTAAAATCGGACTTGTGGGAGGATCGCGATTGGTTCTTAGTAGGTCGAGCTGATAATCTGTAGTGTCCCGGTTTTCTGTCGCGAATTCTCTCACAGACGATGTATGACTCGACGCGCATTGTATCGTGTGCTTGTAGGTCGGTGTCCGCAAGCTCCGATGCCAACGGCCGGGGTTCCTACATGGTGTCGACAACAGCGCCCTAAGGCGGAAACGGACGAGCTGTCGCGGACACAATAACATTCAGTTTCTCGCGATCGCATGCATAGAAGACTGAAATGAAGAACGAAGAGGAAGTCGCGGTGCGTTGCAGGTGGGAAGTTGGAAACATTGCCGGTCCGGAATATGCGAGCCCGCCCGATTTTGCTGTGGCTGAAAGTGTGGCGCACGTCTTTATTGCTTCAACATCATCGTTTGCCTTACAACCTTTTTACGGCGCGGAGGACTTGGGGTTTTTTTAAAGGCCCCGTTTCATCTTTTTCTTTTAATCTTTCAGTCGGTACCTCCTCTTCCTCTCTATACAGTTTACAATCAGCATAATGTCCTCATCCCACGCGTCACTGGATGCGGCATCCGCCGACCGCAAAGCCCGCCTGGCCAAGCTCGCTGCGCTGAAGCGCAAGCAACCCGAACCAGAAGATTCCGCAGATGCAGGTGCTACCGCAGATGAAGCAGTCGATACTACACCCGATATTACAACAACCTTCCTCTCTGGTCGCAATTATGACGCTGAGACCCGCGGTCCGAAGTTGGGATTTGAACATGGCCCTCAAGAGGGACAAGTGACGTTAGAAGCCCAAGCCGCCGAAATTGCACAAGCTGTGAAGGAGCAGGGCCAGAAAGATGAAGAAGCCGACCAACCGATTGATCTATTCAAGCTGCAACCAAAGAAACCCAACTGGGACTTGCGACGGGATCTCGATGAGAAACTCAGGACCCTCAATGTGCGGACGGAGAATGCCATTGCCCGGCTGGTGAGGCAGCGGATAGAAACTGCGCAACACGCAGCAAAAGAACGAGGAGCACCTATCAATGGTGATGGAGGTGAGGAAGTGGGTATCGAGGGTGAAATGCTGGTAGAGGGAATTCATATGCGAGAGCAGGAAGAAGCCGACGAGGAGGATACGATTTGAAATGATACCCGATACTGTTGCAGGATCAAGCAGCCATTTGATATTCTTTTTCTGTAACTTTTTCTATATCTCCTGTCTACTTAGTGAGTCTTCGTTTTTCGTGGTTGGGGGCGTCTTATGAGGACCGCGGTGAGGAATTTTGCAACTTTAAAAAAGGAAAGGCGTTGAAAAGGTATTTCACTTAGAAATCTATGGATATGCTATGCTATTAATACATTTGTCCCCAGAGACTTGGTGGAACGAGAAGTTGGTAATATCGGCTTTTCACGAGTACAATTGCCAAATGCTCTGGTGGTGGCAGTGAAGTTCACTATAAAAGGAAGGGCAGAAAAAAAACGGGCTCCTTCCCGTTCTTATCGTCCCAAATTCATGGATTGGGTTAAGGCAAGACGTTTGCTATAGGGACTCATGCTTCGTTCGCGTGGCGGTCCTTCCCGGGCTCTAGGATCCTGCCTCGAGCGTCCAGGCTGTGGAGGTCGTGAGTGAGCTGGAAGGGGCTCACGGTCTCGATAAGGTCGGTTTCCAGGGTGATTCGCAGCAGCATCTGGCGTGATTGAACGTCGTTCCTTGGCAATCTTACTCTTGTTCACACTCTGACTGCGTCGATCTCTTCTTCGGGAACTGTGTCGTCCCGAGTATCGATGTCTTCCACGCTCTTCAGGACTGCTTTCTCGACGCCGGCGGCGGATATTTCTGTCCTCACTCCATTCTCGAGACCGGGAACGTCGCCTGGCACCTGATGAATAGGAAGTGGCAGAGTATTTATCAGACACATCACTGTATCTCCTTTTCCGTGACTTGGAAGGAGGCGGAGACACAGAACTGGTTCGATGACCATTGGAATGAGTCTTCCGCGTGCTGTGGCGATCAGGCGATGCCGAGGCGGATCGGTTTGTGGATATCGTTGAAATCGAGTTTGTAGAGTGCGATGATAGTGATCTTGCCCGCTTTGGTGAATGGCCCTCTCTCGTATCGTCTCCATCAAGATCTCTCTTCCGGCCGCGCTCCTCATTCCTCTTGGCGAGTATTTCATCCGCAACGCCGTTTCTAGAGGCTATGTCAGCTTTTTGATACTCGAAGCCAGACAAATGATCCAAGATACAACAACGCTATATGGAAACTCACGTCTGCAGAAAATCACTGGGAACCTCAGTGGACAGCTTGGGCATCAGCCTGGGATTTAGCAACTGCTGGGTGCGAGAGGGCCGTGCTGTATACGGGCGCTCCTGTGCCGCTGCTTTACATTCGTAGCTGTAATGCCGTGCACAGAGGTCAGTATTAAGTAGGTCTAGTAGAGTCTCTTGAAGTCACATATCTCGTTTCAGGCATTTTTGGCATAACGTCGTCGCCGTAGCCTTACTAGGGCCGGCTCGAAGTCCCGGGGCGTTTCGATAGCGGTTCATGGCACCATGCGCTTGTAAATGTCGATGAGTTCAAAGATGACTGCCTCTATATAGGCCCTTGGAATGTCAGGGAAAGAAATTCACGTCGAAATTGAGCTGATTAAACCACGCGCTCCGTCCCCCGCGGCTGTCCTTATAAAAAGGAAATTGTAGGCGCGCGGTAAAAGCGGTCTGGAGCGGCAAAATGGCACCCACGAACCTTCAGGCGTTGAAGAATAATCAATCCCCGACTACCAACGCTCCTTCTCTCACCCAACCCCCATTTGGCCTGTATCGACTCCGGTACTACCGTATATCTACGGCTGGGTCGTCTAGTCGTATCATATATTGAGCTTATTGCCATCCCATAGTGGACGGACTACTCATCTCAGCTTGAGGTCTATTGCGTCCTGACCATGAACCAGCTTTGACATCGTGTAAGACCCGCTTTTCAAATCAACTTCCCCGCCACGCACGGTGTCTTTTGACGGATCCCACTTTATTAACGTCCTTAAAAACCGTTGCTTGTCGGCCGCATGCTAATACTGACTTCTCTACAGCTTTCCCTATGGCGAAGGTCCTTTACCAGAGATATGTCTTTCTTTTTTGGCATCTGTGAAGCGGGATTCTCCAGTGACCTCATTTCGATTCAATTCTCGACAATTTCTTTCAAATCAGAGACTTGCTGAATGCCGCAGCGGCGTGGCTTTGAATTTCACTTCTTTTGCGCACTCTTCCACAACGCAGACTTGTCAACGATCCTGACAGCTCTGAGTGTCGCCTGATATGGCGTCTCAGAATAACTCACCTGGAGACGCACATTTCTCCTTTGCCAAGGTTCGCAAACCCATCTTTCTTTACTGCGCGCTATGACTTACTTTTATATGAAGATTGCTGCTATGTCTGCTCCCTCCGGTCCTCCAACTTGCCCGGCATCTAGCGAGAGTGATAAAGCTCAGCCGGCGGTTCCATCTACGTGCGCAGAAACACACAACACCGAATTTTCTTTGTCCAACGCCCAAAAGTCGACTATACTTCACCAGCAACAAAGTGACCCTGCCATTGATGGCTTGGAAAGAGCCGTGCAGGGTATTGATATTACTTTACGAAAGGATCGTGAAGGATCTGGGTCTTCCCTAGACGATCGGGACAATGCCTCTCTCAAGCGAGAGAACTCCTTTGAGGATGACCGTACCCATCTTTCTACCTCATCTACAAAAATGACCAACTTTGACTCCAAAAGTCTGGCGTCAGTGACGACATTTGCCATGGATGAGAAAGACTCCGTTCGCCCCGATGACAGTGCTAGTGTTCAAGCAATCGACGAAGAAGAATCTCTCTCCGGAGCTACATCTGGCGCACCAAATTCCATTGCAGGGTCCGAGGCAGGCAGCCGTTCCTTACGAGATCATTTTCGTGATGGGAATGCTCTACGACCTCGTGGTGTTCTTCCCGTCCCTGGGTTGCTCTTCAATGGTGGAAACCAGCGTTGTCCTGTGGTTATTCCTCCGGACTCGGTCTCGAATAATTTTGTGGTTCCTGCTGATCCTGCCACACTGCAGGACAACCAAGTTTCGCGCATATTTCCTGTCGATCCAGATGAGAAACTTCTAGAGGCGATGAATTCACCCAAAGATCGTTTGTGGATCCTCCAATTAGAAGAAAAGATCCGTCATTTCATCAAAGAGTCAAAGTAAGCCCTACCATAAATTTGGTCGCTTCTGGTCATAGCCTATGTTGGAGGTAAAACTAATTTTTTTCTCAAGCGAACAATCTCTCGAGCTACCTCCCTCTAATTCATTCTGTCGACTTCTTGCGCATAGACTGGGAGACTATTATCATCTAACTCACTTTGTGGATAATAATGTGACGTCGGTGCGACTTCACCGAACTCCATTCTCGCGATTGTGAGTCGAATTAATCCTTTTCTCTAACGCCTTGAATTTTTTGCTTACATACTCAGACCTATACCAATCTCTGATGTCCATTCTTCCATGAATGTCACGCCGGCTCCGCCAGTTCCTGCCATGAAAATCATGCGCCGAACAGACGGAGAACGGCCCTCTGCCGAAGGCAGTATTGCTGCGAGCTCATCTATCCCATCAAAGGCGGCTTCAGAAACTGGGGACAGCGGCCAAGAAGCTGGCTCGGGAGCGGCCTCTGTCAAAGATCGCTTGAACATGACCCGAGAGGAACGCGAGGCCAAATATCAAGAAGTCCGCGAGCGAATTTTCCGAGATTTTCCCGAAAGTGCCAAGTCAGAGGCCAGCGGCGACTCGAATCCCAATATGTCTCGCTCGAGTTCCACAAACGGACGCAAAAAAAATCATAGGCAGCGAACCCCTCATGACGACAGCTTTGAAGTTCGCTCTCAATTTAACCCCTATTTCCCAGGAATGCCATACAACGGTGCTCCCTCATACAATGCAGCTATGGGAGATGGGCCTTATTCCAATCAAGTTCCCTATATGGTCGGGCCCGGTATGTCTCCTCCTAGTAGTGGCTACATGGCTACGAATCAGAACAGTGCTATGTACCCCGGGCAGATTGGTATGAACAATGTATCGCAGTATCCGATGCAAGGTTCGCCGCAAAATGCCTCCAATGGCTCATGGCAAGGAGGGAACATGTCACAACAATCGTCGTATTCTGGATATACTTCGATGAACCAGCCGAGTGTGATGGGCCAGCAGCCATCAAGCAAGTCATCCCCAGCCATGAACAACTTCTCGATTCCTCAATCTCCTCAATATGGACAGCAAAGTGCAGGGTGGAATTCAGGTCCTTTCCCGGGGAGCTTCCAACAGTCTCCGCACCAACGCAACAACCAACCTCCTGTTCATTGGCCCAACTATCCTGCACAGTCGATGACATCCAACATGGCGGCCTACCCTTATGCGCAATACCCGGGTCAACATCTGAATTCGGCCATCCAGTCCCCATCTGGAGCTTCCACATTGCCAGGTGGTTTTGCCCGACCATTCAACCCTCAGACGCGGTCTTTCATTCCTGGCAATGGTCCCATGCCGAAGCATCTGGCTAGAGGCCCGCAGCACCCAATGCAGCAGTATGGAAACATGCCGTCCCCCATTCAAAATCAGTGGGCCGGCTTCACAGAACCAGGTCCCAATCGAAACATGGACCATGCATCTGCTGTCAATACAACCCGCATGCCCAACTCAAATTCCCGGGACTCCATTTCCAAATGGGGAACACCAGCCCATCTACCTCCCAAACCCCCTCCATCGGAAGTTCCCTCTGACTTTGATTTGAAATCTCGCGCTGGACCGACCGCGATGTCCCCTTCTTCGTTCGCAGGCAATGGAATCTCTGTGGCTAAGAACGGACCGCTGGTTGTATCTGGCGGAACGAATCCTGCGAAGACAAGCTAGGTTCTTAGCTGATTTTGAAACATTTATACTCATGTGCATCCGTTGCTGTGTTTCATTGTCTCCGGTATGTCAAGGACTATGACCCGTCAGAAAGAGAATGGTGGGGATGGGGACTTCCATAGAGATGTCAGCCTGGTGGGCAGTTGTACAGTTATCAAAGTGCATGGCGACTTGGACGAGAAACGAAACTTGTTGGTTAGTTATGGATCGCATAATTGCATGTCAACGTCTATGACATGTTCGTATTCTGTACATGTAGTCAACAAATTGATTGTAGCTGTTCTCCTTCGCCGACCACCAATCTATTTCACATGAGCGCGGATGGCTTGCCTCTGAGATATAGTATTTGCGGGAGTGCTTCCAGCTATTATTTTCACACGACGGCTTGTCTACAGACAGGGTGCATCGTCATGTATAAAATAACTCCGTGTAAGCATACTACATATCCAGGCAGATATACATATCATACATCACAATCAGAAAGGTATCAAAATGTTTTATACTGTACATAGGCTATGTCACATGAGCGGTTCAACGAAAGACAGAATGCCAGAAAACAGCAAAACTCCTATGAAACAAAAAGAAAAATGGAAAATACACAGCCTCGAGAGGCCTGACAGATCCACAAAAAGAGATCATAATCACACAAACTCCGTCCAAAGTTGGAGTCAAATCCGCTTCTTCAACCTAATTCTTCTTCAAAGCATTGATCTTACTCATCATCGACTCGGCCTCAGCCTCGCTCTGCTTGGCCGCCGCCTTCAAACTCGATGACTCCCCAGTCTCTCCCAATGAAGAACTGGTCTCTTTCGAGCTTCCAATCTTCAACTTTCGGATTGCCTCCTCGAACGCCTGCATGCCGCCCTTCCGGAACCGGGTGACTTTGTCCACATTCCGCTGGGTGAGATCGTTCAACTCTTCGACACCCAGTTCCCGGTGACGCGCAACTGTGCGGGCGGTCATGGCGAACCGCATGTCTTTGGGTCCATCAACAAGCTCGAGGATAGCGCTGGCTGCTTGATCGGCGGGTTTGCGTTCGGGCACGGCATTCTTGTCGCCCTTAGGCGCGGAATAGTATTCATATTTCTCCTTTGGCTCCACGCGGAGTACACGAGTATAGCCGCCTGGTCGGTCGGCGTAGCGTTCGCGGAGGGGACCGAAAAGCTTGGGAAGGATGTCGTGGGGTTTCTGCCAGATTAAGTCAGCCAGTCGTGTATTTCAACTTGGTGCTGAGTAGTTTTTTCAATTGAAAGTCCAATTCAAGTCCATCAGAGGGGTATATCCAGGACCTGAACAGGGGATTGATAGTGATCTCGGGGGAAGAGCCACGTACGTAGAAAATCTCCGTGGCCCGTCTCCGGCTGGCCTCCGTGTTCTTCTTTCCCAAGGTAATCAACTTGTCAGCTAGACGTTGGGCCTCTTTGGCCTTGGCCCATGTCGTTGTGATCGACTCATTCTCAAAAAGCGAGGTCACCAGGTTGCGGAGCAGGGCCTGTCGATGCGAAGACTTGCGGCCCAGATGCCGGTATTTTCCTCCACCGCCGGCCATGATTCGAGGTGAAAATAAGGTAAGAGAGTCTTCTGAGAAGGGAGAGAAAAGAATCAGGAATACAATTGGGCGCGAAAGACTTAACGCAGGCCGGTGGAATTATTCCAAGAAATGCCAATCTGCCGGAGTCGCGAGGGAGGAAGTTCGGCTCAAAAGATTCGACGGGGACCCGCGTCCAATCGGAGAGCTTCCACCGCCTTGGCCGACTTCTCTTCTGCGACTTCGACTGGCCTGCGATTCGCGATACTGTTAATTCAGCGACACATTCTCTACTTTTCGGACGGAAGCGAAGACTCTACTCTCTTTTTCTTGGTCTACTAATATCTGCACCCTTCCACCAATCCTACAATTACAACTTGATCAAGAACTACGGACACTTTCCACCCATTCTACCGCAATGGGCTTCATCGCTGGATTTGTATGCTTCCAATTCTCTCTGTGGTCACAGCATGGTGTCAACTAATATCATCTCATACAATAGGTGAGCGGATTTGCCCTCACCAGCTCCGCCCTATTTATCACTATGCAAGTCCACCGCACCACGCGCTTGCAACAGCGGCGAGCGATTCGCGAACAGGTCGAGCAGATCAACTGGCTCGCCTCCTCTTCCGGTGCCTATGACCGTCGCCTTCTCCCAGAAGATCCACCGCGACGATCCGAAGAAAGACACACCCCACGAGAAGACCAGATTACCATGAAAGAGGTTCTCAAGCACCGCTGGAACCAAGAGGTTGAGAAGTTCGCCCGGAAGGCATACGAAAGTCGATGGGAAGATGTGAGAGACACCGCCATGGAGGGTTGGAAAGCGGCTTTGAGGCTTGTGAAGAAAGAGTGAACTTCTTCTCGATGATCGTATTTGAATCATACTAAAATTAGTATGGTATTGTCGTTTTATGTATTATTATAGTTGTCTTTTGCATAGTGGACGGTGTTTGGATACCCTTGGGCATATTCATTTGACAAACTCGTTTTTCGTTCCCAAATTAGCTCTGAACTTGATGATATTGTACATGTATTAGAACAGCTATGGCCAGAGCCATCGAAATAAATCAGTGCATTCTGCACTTTGGAGATATGTGCGGTATGAGCGTCCAGCGCAGGATTCGTAACGGCGTCAAATATAAGAAGGGAGTTCGGCGTTCCCGGGTTTCTTCCCATCTTCAAAAGCGTGGGCTTGAAAAATGGCTTCAGCAGAAACCGTCAGTATCCTGGCAGTCACCTGGTATGAGTCGACGATGGCGCGGCTGTTGTCGTGCTCTCTGAGTCACTCCAGATGTCCTTGCTCTCCCGCTCAACAGTTCGCATGGCTTGCGAAACCTCCTCAAGCTTCGCGACCACATCCAATACACCCTGATTGACGCGGTCAAAATATCGGTCATTCGCCTCGCGGCGCTTACGAGCAAGCACGATATCTTTCTCGGTCTCCTCGTCCAAGGTGCGGTAGGAGACACGTTCTCTGGCAGTAGCTTGCTCATTGTGCACAGTTTCCGTGGCGCTCCCATCTAGAGATCCTTGTCGCTGTGCACTCGCTGCCAGGCTTTGCCCGTCGGCTGTATTGCGGCTAGAATCAACAACCTCATCATCAGCTTCACTGCGCGCCCATGCCTGAGCGAGCTTCAACTGCTTCATACGAAGGTCTTCTAATGCTTCAGCATGTTTCTCCCCAAAGACATGCTCGTTTGTTACGGCGCTTAGTTCAACCTCCGACAGCGCGCTTTGCATTTCCTGCCATATCGCGTCGGATCCGTCGACGTCATTCTTGGACGGGCGTCGGGAAATGAAGGGGGAAAGCAAGCTGCGATTCTCGACACTATCGCCATCGTTGCTGCGATCGGATCTTTTGCGATGGAAAGGAGGAAGTTGGCCGCTGGTTGGTGCGGAAAGAGTAGGTCCTGCTGCGGGAGAAGGGACGGACAGAGAGATGTTGGACGCGTTATGTGAGGGAGGGCCTTGAAACAAAGCTGGCGGGGGAAGCCGCTGGGAATTTTGGTATTTCTTGGACGATTCCATCGGGACAGGAGACCCTGGGGATGTCCGCAGTGCCGGAGTGCCCAAACCGATTGGAGGAGGATGGAAGTGAATGGGTGGATGCGATGATACGCGATAAGACCGATAACGCTATCTTATCAATGCGCCTCGACGACATGCTTACATAACTATGCGGCAGGGGGTTTGTCCGATCCCGTGACTCGCTTAGGGCAAGCGCACAAAGTCAGGTGAGAACGCAATCCCAAGCAAGCGAGTGCGCCGGCGTTCAAGGGAAATCCGAAACCTTCGACTTTTCGACACCCCACGACCCTCAACAACACCCTTCAAGTCGGTATGTATTGGATCCCCTCATACCCCCTATCCGATTTTACACGGACAACCTCGCCTGCCTTTCCTTTTATTTTGTCGCCTGCTCGCTTCTGGGAAATTCGACACCACCCTGAGCCAATCACTTCGACTGCACGCACAAAAATTCCAATCTACAAAGCCCTTCCATACCAACTTCATCGCATCCAACACGAATCAAGTCGCCTTCACTATAATAAACAGACTGAAGACTAACCTGTTCTTTTTTCTCGCCGCAGACCGTCAAGAATAATTCAAGATGGGTAAAGGCAAGCCCCGTGGTCTCAACGCCGCCCGCAAGCTCCAGGCCAACCGCAAGGAGCAGCGCTGGGCCGATCTGCACTTCAAGAAGCGCCTCCTCGGTACCGCCTACAAGTCGTCTCCCTTCGGTGGTGCTTCCCACGCCAAGGGCATCGTTCTCGAGAAGGTCGGTGTTGAGGCCAAGCAGCCCAACTCCGCTATTCGCAAGTGTGTCAAGGTCCAGCTCATCAAGAACGGCAAGAAGGTCGCTGCTTTCGGTGGGTGAACCCTATCCAAATGATTATTTTCGAGACATCCGAGTTTTGAGCGCCCTCGGGTGTCTCATGACGTGGTCCCTTCAATAAGCGACTATAGTTAACAAGAGAACCAAAAACTAATCAATTCTCTACCATAGTCCCCAATGACGGTTGCTTGAACTTCATCGACGAGAACGACGAGGTCCTCCTGGCCGGTTTCGGTCGCAAGGGCAAGGCCAAGGGTGATATTCCCGGTGTCCGTTTCAAGGTCGTTAAGGTCTCCGGCGTCGGTCTCGCCGCTCTGTGGAAGGAGAAGAAGGAGAAGCCCCGCTCTTAAAAGAAGTCAAAAAATGACTCTCGGGGTGAAGGAGTGTTGTGGGATCGGTGTCAGACAAAAAGCCCGTCTTCATCAGCGCCTGGATTTCATGAGAACTTTTTTTTGGGAATAACTACCCAGGCGGGCTTTCGTCTGGTTTGATGTGTGCGGGATAACCATGATTTGATACAATTCCAAATTCCAAAAAGATGGCGCTATGATCTTCATCTCCCAACGCCAGGTTTCTAGCCTGAGCATCTTGATTCAATTAGTCAAAACGGCAGAGTGTAGCATAGATGATCCATGTAGTGAGCGTATGCATATCTCAATTCCGTAAAGTGAGGTAGATCATGGCGATATAGCTGGAGATCATCGCTGGAAGCCTCAGACCTAGATGGCTCACAGTATCTTGGTACTATCTTGTACCATCTGAAGTACCATTTTCTGATGCAAAAACTCCCCACAGCTCTGTACTCTCATATCCATCTCTTCCTCTTTGGCGGATAATTCTCTTGTCATGAATATATTGGGCTCTCGTTCAAACCAGCAAATTTATGTTCGACTCTAGGCAATATCTATATATATATTTGAGTATCTAATGATATGCGTATAGGCGAACCACCCGAGTATATATATCTCAAGCGCTCACCACGTTTGAGACCTTTAAATGCACGTTGTTCTTCCAAATGGCCTTACATATATATATTTGAGTTTAGTCTGTCTTCAATTAACATGAGCTGAATGTTGAATGTCCGTGCCTCTGTCATCTTCATTTACATACACAACGTGTATGAAGGAAGGACCAGGACTGCAGAAAAGAACCTCCAGCATTCTCGGCTCCATTCACCACACAAAATACCCTTTCATCCCCGCTACTTTATTCAAAATGACCAAAAATCAAGGCAATGCATGTCAAGCATTATCAAAATAACACTTCATTCCAAATTGAATTCCTTTGGATCTCTTATCTCTATTCCGTACCAGTGCATTCAGAAACCTATATAATGAATACTCCCACGTAACGATCGTCGCACATCATTCCTTGGGTATCTTTGCCAATAATGTCGACCTCTTCCTCTTGAAGAAATTGACAAATCCCTCACGAACATTTTTTTTTTGCAGATTGGCCCTTCGTTTAGAAGCTGATATCTTCCTTCCGGTAGTGATCGGACACAATCCGATACAGATATGAGGGGGCATGACCACCGCTGAGGGGAGAGAACTTGGTTAGCTTGAAAGTTGATGCCAAAAAGCACAGATCTTAAACTTACAGGTTCGTGATATAAAGGTCGACCAGTTCGGCCGGCACATAATCATAGAGTGGGTTCAGGACGTCGATTTGGTCAACAAGGTCGCCATCCTCGTAAGGCAAGACCTTGGCGGCGTCACCATACTCAATAAGCGAGTCGAAATCGAATGGATAGACAGGGCTCAGCTTATAGACACCACTGACGACCACGACTGGTGTCTGGTGAACCTTAGCGGCCCGGGCAATGACTCGAGTACCGGCCGCCGCGATGAGGCCACCGTTGGCGAGGACAGAGTGTGTGCCCAGAATGACCTTGTTGACACGAGACATCAGAGCGAAGACGGCCGAGTCAGGGATGAGAATGACAGTGATGCCGAGGGCGATCAGCGGCTTTTGGAAGGACTCAAAGCTCAAGTTGTCATCATCGCTGGGCGTGTTACCACTGATGGTAGCATGCGTAGCTTCATGGTTATTCGGGAATGATTCGGCGTGAATAACGGTGAACTTGCGCTTTGTTGCAGCCTTGACCAAGAACTTTTGCACGGTTGTTGAGGAGGTATGTGTGAGGATGATTTCGTTGGAGTGGATATGCTCCAACGCATAAGAGGCAATCTGGTCGTCTACTTGACCAAGCTCATCGATGATCTCGCCAATACCCTCCAGAACCTCTGCCTTCACATCTTTACTGGGACCGTGCCCAGCCATCCGGCCGCTTGGAGATTGAGTGCCCGGGGTGCTCGGCAACGAGGATTCTGGTTCGGGGTGTGAAAGGAGACTAAACATAGAGGTCAGGGTAGGACGAGACGAGGAGCGCTCTGCGCCATCTCCCCGTAGAGAAAGAGCATCTCTATCCAAGGGAAGCGAGGCATCTATTCAAGCGTGGGTTAGTCACTACAGAATGTGAGTCATGAAGATCCGCAGACTAACCGTCAAAAGCCCGAGGAGTTTGAGGCTGGCTCTCTGATCCAACCTCACTGAGAGCAAACTCGGCTTCACGGTCATCTTCAGCCTCGTCTCGAATGAGACCTAGAACACGTCGCACAATGTTGCCCACTACCATTTCCCTCGGTTGCGCGGCCATGAGCCGCCTTCCCACGCCCTGCACACGCTCAATGAGCTTTGCGGGATCTGATGTCTTGCATGTTGAGACAACATGACGGAGTAGATAGGCAGTCGCAGTGGCGCATGATCGCGAATGGCGGATTTGACGCCGCTTCAACAGTCTTTGATAAAAGAAAAAGGACCCACGTTAGCAACACAATGTTCACGGATGCGTGATAAAAGTCGGTAGAAGAGCTGCAGACGTACGAAACCAGGTTCTCGATAGAAGTATCGGTTGGATTTGTCTTCAGCGACTTGAGAAACGACGCCAGGCCCGGCGTCAGGGCCAGCGAGGTCGACGGCATGAGGAAAGTGGGATGGGTGCTAACGTGATGCAGAACAGGCTGTAAGACAATCAGAGAGCTGGCTTTTTGGAGATCTCCGAGATGCAGATTCCTATCATAGACCGGAAATGGCCTGACCTTTAATTCGGAGAGGAGATCGAGGTAAAAGCGCTTCTGCAGGAAGCCGACAGTCGACGAGGGCAAAGTGGGCGACAAAGAAACCGATTTTCTGCCGCTCGACGTTTTGTCCGCTTCCCCACACTTTGAACCTCTTCACGGCCCTTCTCCTTTTCGCGTCTATCGCTTTTCGGCCCCTGCTTTGTTTATCCGATCTGAATTTCCCCTCCGCCAAATCTCTTTCAGCCGTTATACCCTGCATTTTGCGGCAAAAACCGGACTGGAGTTGCTGGAGCCGCGCGGAAGTACTTCCGAGGCACGGGTGACTGGCGCATCGAGGTCGGTAGAACTCATCAGTGAATCCAGCTTACGCCTCCTCCTTACGATGCCCCTCCCTTCCCCCTAAGATCTCTCCGACCCCACGATCACTTCTCCGATGGACCGTTCTGAGTGGGTTTGACTTTTCGCTCACGATCATCCGTCTTTAGATCCCCTGCGCCCCTGTCCCCCGTGGGCCTTGTTGGAAGATGAACTCGCTGAATATCCTGTCCTCGCGAGTCATCGGCCAGTCTTCCACTTCCACACGCCCCCGATCGCAATCTCAGGGCGAGGACCGGTGCGCGACTCCTCCCGGTGACTTTGGGAAACTACGATCCTACAGTGAAGATAACTTTCGGTCGAGCATCGTTGCGGAGAAGAGCTACGACGGCTCCATCTCGTTTGCGGAAAATGACGGATACGAAGATACGGCTCAATCATTTGACGAGAAGACGACTCTTTTGCATGGCGTTCAAAAAGATGGCGCGTTCGTAACCAAGAGCACCTGGAGGCTCATCACCAAACGGATCTTTGACGCGATAACCGAGACCATCCAGTTCATTCTATCAACGCTTGCTGCTCCCGGATTATATGTGGCGCAATGCTTCCAAAATGATGATGGGCATTATTCGTTTCTTGCCCCAGTGAGGAAAATCTGGAGAACGTCTGCCGATAGAACGATCCGGCCGGATAAAGGGGCCTCTCGGGTAGAAGGTCGGCGACGCAGTGGCTCCACTCGAAAGCCCTTGAAGCAGCAGCGATCTCGAGACTCCGTTCTATCCACGACGTCTGAATCGGAGACGGATCTTCGAGCTATCAAAGGGCTCACCAGCAGCAAAACTCGATCGATCAAGACCGAAGGCCATGATCCCGAACCAGAAAACGTGGAAAACACACCGCGCCGGTCGATTCGAATCAAACTTCACAACGAGGAATCTCTTAAACGGCAGAGGCGGCGGACACAAAGTGCTGATCTTGGGCATCCGATGCCTGAGGGCGTGACCCGAGTACAGGGCACGGTCAATTTGGATAGCCTAAAGTCTCCCACTTCCCCATCTGTTCATCGAATTACGAAATATCCCCACTCACCCACTCCACCTCGTCCTCTTCTTCCCCCGCGCCTGCCCTCTTACACTGCCGCTCCGCGCAATGCCAAACTCCCACAGAAGACTCTTGTGCTTGACCTTGATGAGACACTGATCCACTCTCTCGCCAAGGGTGGCCGGATGTCCAGTGGTCATATGGTTGAAGTCAAGCTCTCGATGCCTATGACTACTGCTTTGACACCTGGTGGACCACAAACTACCTTGGGACCGCAGCATCCGATCTTGTACTATGTTCACAAACGGCCGCATTGTGACGAATTTTTGCGCAAGATTTCCAAGTGGTACAAACTTGTGATTTTTACTGCTAGCGTGCAAGAGTACGCCGACCCTGTTATCGACTGGCTCGAGCAGGAACGCAAATACTTTCAAGGGCGCTATTACCGCCAGCACTGCACTTTCCGCAATGGTGCCTATATCAAGGATCTCAGCTCTGTAGAACCGGATCTGAGCAAGGTAATGATCTTGGATAACAGCCCGATGAGCTATATATTCCATGAGGGTGAGCCACTTCTACGATATTCTCCCCAGTTGATCTCCCGCTAAGCTCATTGATATAGACAACGCCATTCCGATTGAAGGCTGGATCAACGATCCCACGGATAATGGCCTACTTCATCTGATTCCGATGCTGGAGGCGTTGCAGTATGTCACCGATGTTCGGGCACTGTTGGCGCTTCGTCGGGGCGAGATCGAGGCATAATGGGTTTCTCGACATTGTAACTATGGATGCGCATGTAGGTGTAAAGGGAGTTTTGTGTCTGTTTTATTAGAAGCGAAGTCCATTCAACTGAAGAAAACCAACCTCAAAAACATAATTGGTTCTGGGAGGACGCTGGGACGATTGATGCTATATCCACCAAGCGCAGACTATTTCTAATGGCATGAGCCGACTTGTTTACCGTAAATTCACCGTACATGAGCTTGATATTTCCAGCGATGCTCAGAATCAAGCGTAGGATTGATTATACACGTGTGTAAATATGTGATTTAGCAGGCTCTGTAGCATAAATACGGAAACTCATTCGGTCCGCGATCCGCGTGAGCACATGTGAGAATATCGGCCTCGCAGTGGCCTCGGCCAACTTACGACGCAGCGCTCGAACCTTGAGCCGATCTCTTGAGGCACCTTCTACTCTTATCCGCTCAGAAGAAATCGAACAATAAGATATTCCAGGAAACTCATACGCATTGTGTCCTGTATATTTCGGAAGCTGTATCAAGATTGATAATTTAGCCCGACACTAAATCCTCAATTAAGACGAGAAGGGTCCTGGCTCATGTGAGACATTATTGGCTTCAAACTGTTTTTGATCATATTCTTTTTCTCTTCTCTCTGAAAGAAATGCCGACCAGCAATTCCCAGGACATTGTTTTACTGGATGCACTGAAGTTTCCAATGAGGATTGTCGCCTCAATGTACTCATCGCTGTGGAAGGTATTCTTTCAAGTCAAATAGCTAAATCTTCCCACCCATGAAAATATCGACGGATGAATCCGTTGCGACAAATTCGGCCCCTATTACGGGACAATTACCATCGCAAAAGAGGCTAGTATCCCCAAGGGGCGAAATTCTTAGGATGCACTGCCCATTTAATTGGGCAACAAAATCTTCTCGAAATAATGTGTCTCTTCTCTGAAGACTTTTCCCACTGTGCGGGAAGGTCGAGCCGTTTGATACTTATTTTTATCTGCTCTGTTCTCCGCAGGAATTGGGTGGTTGCGCGATTCTTAACATACCAGTTTTACCCTTTTCATTGAGGGACATACATGATCATCATGATCAGTATTTCTTTCTCCTCCTTTTCTTCTCCTTTTATTTGTTGAGTCTCTAGACTCGATCCACAATCTCCATGCGGTTAGGGTCTCCATATGTCAGTGCTCTCCGCGGTGGACACTTGCCGTTTTGAATGATCGCCTCAACAACTTGCGTTTTTGATTTTTCTTTGGCATTTCTTACATTGCGTCGCCTACGCGTGGCTAATTTAAATTCTGCATCTTGACATAGGGGTAAATTTCATTTTCTGTTCATCTATTCATTATTTAGGTTCATTATTTAGACGGTAGTTTCTTGTTCAAGCTGACAAAGTCTCTACAAAGTTTTCAAGCGATATGTATAGCCTTGATTTTCCGAGCTCCTGGCGCAACCCAGAATCACAAGCTGATTTCTGATACATACGATCAGCAATAGCTAGATCAATCAGAAAGAGAGAAAATAAAATCTAGAAATGCCCTGCCACTGCCAGGGGCACTCCATGAAAACTAGCCTTAGGCTCAAACCTTGTTGGACAAACTGAGCCAATCAGATTGCGACAAGAAAAATTAAATTAAGCGCCAAGTTTAGAAAAAATTATCGTTCTCCACGTGAATTCCGCGAAACTCAACGTCTTTCCAACGGTTCTGTTGGGTGGTTAAGCGAGGCTCCAGGAAATAGCTTCGCAAATAGTTAACCTGGCATCCACATTGGTTCTTTTTTGGTCTGATCCATGGATTGGCTCCGCCACCGTCTGGAAAGGGCAAAAAATGTCTCCGTATAAGGGCTCCACGATTAGGGAACCTCCGGGACCAATCAATGGATCATGCTTTGAATGTAAATAAAATTTCTGATAAGGGGTGAGAACTTCCTTCCGGCATCAAACCTGTTTCTTGAAGTGAAAGCAAAGATGCATAAACGAATGGGTTCGATTACGGTCGAGGCTGTTGAGCCGGTGACCTATCGTTTGAAGGCGGAAGCCGAGGTATTTTCATGAGTTTGAACTGAAAAACTAGCAAAACTGACCTTACATAGCCTCAAGAACTCACTTATGGGTTTCTGAGAGAGAAAATCCCCGCTCATTGTTTTGAGCGTTCTCTCACGACTTCGTTTGCGTATCTGCTTCGGGATTGCGTTTATGCCTCCGCTCTTGTGTGGGCTGCATTGAAGATTGACCTGTTGCCCTCGCCAGCAATGCGAGCTTGTGCTTGGGTACTCTATACCTTCTTCCAAGGCTGCGTGGGAACTGGCTTATGGATCATTGGCCACGAATGTGGCCACGGCGCCTTCTCTGCCTTCCCCTTGCTCAACGATATTGTTGGCTGGGCTGTGCATTCGGCTCTTATGGTGCCTTATTTCTCGTGGAAGATTACTCATGCCAGACACCACCGCTACCACAACAACATTGAAAAAGACACCGTATTTGTTCCTCCGACTGAGGCTGAGAAAGAGGTTCAAAACCAACAACCCAGTCTGCTCGGAAAGATTCAAGAGCTGGTTGAGGAGACCCCGTTCTACAACTCTATCACCCTTCTTGGTCACCAGATCTTTGGCTGGCAGTTGTACCTGCTTTTCAATGTTAGCGCTGGTACCAAGAGTCTCCCTGCTAAAGACACCGCGCCAAAGAAGTTCCGAAACAGCCACTTCGATCCTTTGGGCTCCCTCTTCACGAACGCTCAGACCCCTCTCATTGCGATCACTGACTTGGGCCTCCTGATTGTTGGAAGTGCTCTGTATTTCTTTGCTACCAAAATTGGTGTCTGGAAGGTGGTTTTACTTTACGTTGTGCCATATTTCTGGGTCCACCACTGGCTAGGTGAGGACTGCAACCTTTATCAATGACCAGAAAAGAAAAACAAAAACTAACATTCTATATAGTTGCTATCACTTACCTCCATCATACCCACCCGTCTGTGCCGCATTATGATGCCAAGACCTGGACATTCGTCAAGGGTGCCCTTTCCACCGTTGATAGACGGTTCGGGTTTATTGGACGCCACTTTTTTCATGAAATCATCGATTATCATGTTGTCCACCACTTGTTCCCCAGAATTCCATTCTATCATGCCGAGGAGGCCACAAACGCCATTGTTCCTTTCCTTGGCAAACAATATCATCTCGATGAGGGAATGTTCCTGAAGTCTCTGGTTGATACTTTCAGCACTTGCAAAGTTGTCTCTGATGTCAACTCCGATGGAGTTTTGCACTGGAAGCTTCCCCAGGAAACTTCTAAGAAGCAGAACTAGATCTTTCCTGTCACCCTCCTCACATGAGATTTGCTGACTTGATAGAAAAGGCATAATATGTACCATAGAGATATAGATTTAGATTCTAGAGATTATGTTACCAAGAGTTTGAACTGCAAATATGTCATCTTGAATAGCTCTGTAAACACAAGCTTTATGAAATCTCATTGAATACCACAGCCTGGAATATGTTGATGTGTTCGATAAAGCAATGATAAATAGAAGATACGGGTAAGTAGGAAAAACGAGGGGAACATTGAATGTCCTTCATGCTTTTTCTCTACTGGTACCTTACTTTCGGGCACTTCCTGAATCCGCCTCTCAATTGTTCAAGTGTTTCAATAATTCAGTATCATGTATAATGTGGATGGAGCTGAAAATGAGGTTCAATAGATTATAATAGTGCTCTAGGTCCGATTATCGTGTAATTAACTTCTGGGCCATGATCAATGATATTGGAAGGTTCACTAAGACAATCCCTGCAAGCCTTGGCTTGCATGGTGGCCTCTCAGAAGGAGTCCCCTACACTTGCCAATTTGGA
The DNA here is from genome assembly GCF_028827735.1 of Penicillium macrosclerotiorum. Lineage (NCBI taxonomy): Eukaryota > Fungi > Ascomycota > Eurotiomycetes > Eurotiales > Aspergillaceae > Penicillium > Penicillium macrosclerotiorum. Next base: position 3,201,663 of record NW_026643083.1, on the reverse strand, counting down.
AGAAGATTTCCTCGCTGCTATTTATCGAAACTTCCCTGACTGTATGTAATCTCAACCTTAGACCTAGCGCTAGCCCTGTCGAGGCTGTAGGGCAATTTGGTAAAATTTTGTATAAAAAATCTAAAGAAGACCTGTAAGGGCGGATAACGGAATTGGGATCACAAAAATTGCATATGTAGTTATCCATGCAGTATTTTGATGTGAGAATTCCAGAAAAAACGGCGGGAGAAAGTCAAGATCTTGCATCGGGTTTCCGGCATATAGGTTTACTACTTATGCGATCGTTCATTCCAACCCAGTATAAGTCGTACAGGCGATGCTCAGACCAAAGCTTAAACTAGGACTTTCCCGTTGACATTCACAATGTGAACATTCTTAGCGAGACCAGATGCTTTGACTTGGTTGACGACTCCATCATCATCCCAAGAGAAGTCGACGCTCCCACCTCCACGTAGACGAAGCCCTCGGACACTACCACCTGCCCAAGTGGACGGGATAGAAGGACCCAAAACTACAGTACGGCTATCACCATTGGAATGGGTACTATCTAGAGGCATGTCAACAACAAGCATGCTGAGCACAGCACCGGTAAATCCAAAATTGGCATCAATTTGGAACACCCCCGAAGGCGTGTCGCCACCACTGTATAGCGAAAGTCCACTTTGACCAATGTTTTGATCGATAGTCAAACGAAGTTCGTAAAATGCCTCTTCTGTATTGTTGAGGCGCGCCCAGCATGCAGAACGCCATACTTTCTCCCAACCTGCATTTGAGTCTGAAATGCCAGGTCCGCGGCTTGTAAGAGAGATATTGACTGCGTTCTGGATTGTGGAGTTCGTATACCCGTTCATGTATGAAGAAATAGACCATCCTGGATACCACCCTACCAAATGAGACAAGTGACGATGCTCATCACCTTTGATGTCATAGCCATATGTGTCCGGAATTTTCCATTCTTTTATCTCACCCCAGGAGCCAATATGGAGTCCCTTGTCGAGCTTCACGAGCTTCTGACGGATGTCATTCACAAAGGCATCATTTGATTCACTCGCTATAGTTGCACCAAGAATTGTTGTTTCAAACATTTGGTGTAGAAGCTGCTGCCAGTGTGTACAACCGAAAGTGACAGGACCGTGCTCTGGGGAAGTACACGGGTTGACAACAAGGGTACTGTCGTTCGTAAATTTATCCAACTGGAGTTGAGAAAGCCAGAATTGAGCAGCTCCCTTCAAAATGGGCCATCCTTGCTGTTTGAACCATTCCTCATCACGAGAGTAATCATAATGGTCCCAGACATGCTGCATCATCCAGCCAGGTGCAATAGGATAGTCAGAGGATGTTTCCCATGTTTTCATCCTGTTTCTCAAGTGTCAATAGAAATCACTCTCTAAAATAACTTACTTACTTACCCAGTATGTCCAAAAATGTTCATCTCATCATGAGCAACCCAACCATCTGCGCCATAAAGGAGCTGGGCTGTCTCTTCACCGCGAGGCATCCATGTCTGCTCCATATAGTTAAAGAGCGCTACCACGAGACTTCCAAGGCCTGTTGCTTCTGCTCCCCACATATTCATTTGCAAATTAATGTTGGCATGATAATCCGCACCCCATGAGGCTTCCTTTGTTGAAGACCATATTCCTTGCAAGTTTGGTGGTAAGCTGTTTTCTCTTGAAGACGATATAAAAAGATGTCTGCCATAATCGAAGATCAGTTTTTCCAAAAAGGGATCTCCACTAGTCTTATTCGCACTGTATTCCGTAATGAGCTCCGAAAGCTCTTTCCCAGACGACAGCTGGGTATCTGGAAGGTCTAAGCTGAAGGCATTGGCCAATGAAAAATAGTCGGCCACGTGAGAGGCCCTAAGGTCTGATTCGGACTTTTTGAGAGCGGAAGAGGTAACGCTCTCAACTTGAGGTCCAGGATCAGGCCCCTTGAAAGTAAAGTTGTTGGCAGAGTTGCCCTTTGAGGCGTCGAAGTTAGATCCGGCTCCAATAACAAGAGTCAGACTAGTTTCCTTTGTGAAGCCGGCCTTCCAGGTTCCAGTCAAGGCCTCGCAGGCACCTGAAAGTGAACTCCGCACCATAACGTCATATTGCATCCCAGTAGGAGGACCTTCTTGCGTTAGTCCACGCAAGCGAGCAAACTTAGACCCACACGTGGCATTCCAAAGGGATGTATCCTCCACAAGTTGATCGAGCCAGAATGTGACATTTGAAAGTGAGATAGGAGACTCAAGATGATAAACACAGACTTGATTGGGGTAACTACAATAGACAGAAGTTGTGTACGTGCCATCGTCTGTCGCATATGTGGTGGTATGAATACCGGTTTCGAGACTCAGTGATCGGTTGTATTTGGTCACATCGCCAAGCCCAGGGATCTGTATAGTCAAATTTGCTAGGGAATGAAAGGAGCCGTAGCCATTTGTATCACCATGCAGCAATGTGTCATCTGTAATTGTGTGTTCATCAGTATATTTAAATCGACTGCAAATTATGTTGTCTTACTCCCCGTTCCCTGCCTCCAAATATCGGAGCGGATTTTATTCAAGGTTTCGACCAAACTAGAATTTGGATTGCCTCCTCGATATCCCTTTTGATAAGGTTGTCAATACGAAAAGAAAAAGACAGTAACGAGATGCCCTACATCAACTTCAAAAGGTCCCCCCTCCCACAGTCCATCGTAATTTAGATTGAGTTTTTCAGTTCCCGCTTCTCCGAAAGGCATTGCTTGTTAAATTTCAATGTGAATCAATAGTCCAGACATGGCTTGGATTAAGGGCAATATTTTACCTCCTAGCTTTCCATTTCCAATTGCAAAAGCTTCATTGGTCACATCCCACGATGCCGCTTTCGACGACCACAACGAGACCGCCGTACTAGAAGCGCAGCAGCTTAACAATAGATAAAGCCGCATGATAGAGATTTTTGGTTATTTTGGGGCATTTGACTTTCAAATAATGCAGTAATACTAGAATGATGAAGATTTATACTAAAATCGGTAGCAGGCTCTTTAAGCATCTTTTTGAGAAGCCAAAGATCGTCAGTTTCTTGTTTCATCGGACCGTTCAATTCCAGGCCGTATTCCCCGCACCATGGAGTTGCATTGAAGTCTTTCGGTTAATTTGAATGAAAGCAGTAGTGATACATGCACACCGAATAAGACAGGGGTCTTGCGTTTAATTTTCCGACGGATAAAACCAAATACTACGTCACCCTCAGGACAAAATTATGCTATTTTCCGACATACTGGGACTTATGAGATATACCCTGGTGGCTTTTGGGGCTGTGATGTAGCCTGACGCATTGTCTTCGGTTGATTTGACCCCTCCATGGTCTTCTGCTATAGATTTGGCATTCCTGGAGTTTTGAACCAAGTCTTTTTTCTATCCTTATACACACTGAGATATAGGTTGACCTTTATTGACGGTAAATTTCCATTCTATCTTATGTCCTAGTAGAACAGCACCGGGAAGCGCCGAGATGCGATAACGACCTGTGAACACCCAAAGCAAGTGAGTCAATGTCCATATAACGCAATTCTGCATGTAATTGAGCGTAAATCTTTGTTATTTCCTCCTAAAATGATAAGAGGAAGAAAGAAATGAGTGATCCAGTTTTTTAATCCCGGTCAAGGCAGTTCAAGGTAGTGCCACTCAGCGCGATCTGTGATATGCCATTCCTATATTTGAAAATCACAGAAGGCTCCTCTGAAGCATTTCGGCTTTTTGATTGTTTTCCATGAATAATACTGGCATATGAAGGGGAAATACGGGGTTCCCCGCAGTGGGGTATAGTTGGGCCCGGGGACCGAGGCTGGGCTTGATGGAGAGAAACATCTCACCCAACATGGCCATCCCTTCGAAGACCGAGCTATCCTATCCTTTAGAAGTCCTTTTAATAAGATAAACTGAAAGCAATTTTGGTCATTAGTCTATAAATCACTATTCATCTTTCGTATCTTCACACTTCTTGTAGATTCACAAGACTCAAAGTTTGGAGTTGTGGGGGAAGCGATCGGAGATTCACATGCTATGGCCTATTGCCGGTTAACTTTATATCCTACATAAAATATAAGAGCGCATCCTCTGAAAGAATCGATTTGCCATCGATTATAGGGTGATGGTACAAACCCTGCAGCAGAAATGTCAACTGAAATACCCCAAAAACGCAATCCTGATGACTCGATGGTGTCGACTTGGCGCCACGATCGATCCAAGTGGACAATATGGCATTGGATGATTGAACTTTTAGGACTGCACCTCATTGAATTTGACAAGGACGCACCCATATTTTCGAAGAAAGATAAGATACCTGCTGTGCGAGAATGGTCTCTTCATTTGTGGATTCTTCTACACGCTGCAGTCCCTCTTGTCATTCACCAGACCTACACGAACTATACTGGCAAGAATCTGGGTTTGATCACTGCTTTTGCGTTATATTCCACATCCTTCAAGCTCAGTGGAATACACGAAGTGCATATTATGCGACGGCTGGGGCAGGTCTACGGATTTTTGGACGGTGATAAGCATCCACGGGATGATATTCCTGATGTTGGCGTAGGAAAAGTCATGCGGGAATTAATTTCTACTTCCACCTTTCGCATGGTAATGGCTATTTTTATCGCATATCGACAAAATGAGACACCTGCATCTCTACAGTGGAGGTGGCTGCCTCTGGAGATAGGTCTCTATAGTATCACAGTTGACTTTTGGTTCTATTGGTATCACCGTCTGATGCACTCGGTTGGTCCTCTGTGGAAGTTTCACCGAAAACATCATCTGACCAAGCATCCACATCCACTACTCTCTGCATATGCCGATCACGAGCAAGAGTTTATGGATATTGCTGGCATTCCTCTTCTCGCTTATACAACCCTCAAGTTTCTATGTCTACCCATGGGATTTTACGAATGGTGGATCTGCTATCAATATATCGCCTTCTCAGAAATCATCGGACATAGTGGACTTAGAATCCATGGGGGTGCCCCTTCTACTGTGAATTGGCTATTGGAAGTTTTTGATGCAGAACTGGTGATAGAAGATCATGATCTCCACCACCGCTATGGCTGGAGAAAAAGCCATAACTACGGGAAGCAAACGCGTCTCTGGGACAGGATTTTTGGTACCTGTCATGAGCGGATTGAAAGCTTGAAAAATAACGTGGATTATTCAAACCGTGTTACAATCCCGCTATTTTGAGGGTTAGCCGACCCCGGAGAATGAGGTGAAACGACTTCGACGTGATATAGATGACCCGGAATGAACAGACAGAGCTTGTGTGATATGGGGAGTTAAGGAGAAAAAAAGAGTTGTGTAAAATCTCTTTTCTCTATCAATATTCAGAAAGATCATTACAGAGTATTTCCTTTGAAGCCGTGAATCGAGAATCACCAAATTTGCCATTCATGCACCCAATAGTTAGATAGCAAATAAAAAATAAGATCAATAAGCCCGGACTCCGATGATGCTGACCATGATGATGCTGATGCTTTAACATTTCCTCTTATGTGAAAGCATATTTCCAGGAGAATTAGAGAATATTTCCCTTGGGCCAGATGGGTGTAACCGACACGGGTCGGTACGTCATAAGTCATTTCATGGCGAGTCCTCAGGCTTTGGGGCGTAGCGCATATGACTTAACGGGCAAGAGTTTAAATTGTTTAGGGAACCCGGTCTGGATTTCGGACTTGATGATGTTCATTCCAGCGGCATCGAAAATTTGCTTGAATTTGGCATCTGTTCTTGTGACGCTGCTGTCCAAGTCGTCGTACATATCTTGGCCGCTAGGATCCGTTGAAAGATTCTCTTTGACTATCATGATGCCACTCTCCGTCAACGAAGTGCGACACCTGGTGACATATTCGATTAATTGAGAATCCGTGAGATGACCCACACACCACTGTGTCCAAATCAAATCGTATTTCTTCTCTGGGTGCCAATTCTCAAGACCAACTGTATAGATGTCTCCCACAACGCCTTCTTTTTTGAGTTTGCCATCTTTGAGGACTTGTGTGAACTTTTCAACGGGCTCGACTGCGTCAACGACTTCGCAAACGTGACTGAGAAAGCCCTCGGTAACTCGTCCCACACCTGCACCACAATCCACACCTAGGCTGAGCTTTCCATGCGACAGAGATGCAGGTAGCAGGCGACGGACTTTTGTGAGGAAATTCTTGGATCCTTGCAACTCAATACGAGTATACCATGGGTATGTCCCAAGCATGCCGAGCATGTTACTTGAGGTACTTTGGAGACTGCTCCAGTAATTGATAGAGGCAGCATGGTTGATTTTTGAATCTGGAGAGACAGCGCTATCTGCAGTTGATTCTGCTTGGACATCTGCATTTGAAGACATGGCTCAATACTTCAGCGTGTTGATAAATTCAAATATATCGAGTAAAGCCAGCGAAAAATCCCTTATCAGCGCGATCCCAATCTACGTGTGCACGTGACCATCAAATTCCCCGAGAGTGGTGTTTGCAATTGTGCGGGGCATTAAACCTATGCACGCCCCCTCGCTTTGGCACCAGCAGCCGAACAAATATCGAACGCATTATCTTGTATTGACTGTTTCAAATAAAGAAAACTTGATGTGGCATTGTTAGATTATTCAAAATTAATTGTAAATTCTTCAATAAATGATCAATAAATGAAACCATGGACAACCTGAAAGCAATATGTCTTGGGTGGGGGGTTATTTAGTTAATGTATAGGCTGAAGTAAAGCGATGCACCATTCATCATTGCATTTCCTTCGCGAGACAGGCTTCGATAACACTCTGTTGGTCTCCAGGAACAGACCAAATTTTGACGATTTTGAGAGGCGGCTCGACTCTAGCGAGCAAATCGGCCCACTGCGTCTTTGTCCGTTCCATGCCATTGCTCAAGAAAAGCATTAACATATCCATATCAGCTCGGACAAGTGATTCTTCGGTATCAGCAAGAACTATCTCATTGATAAGCAAGCGCGAATTGCTTCCCATAGCCTTTGCTGTGTTGGAGAGAATTTTCTGTGAAGCGATGTCATCCCAGTCATGAAGTACAGACTTCAGATAATAGATATCGGCCTCTGCATTTTGGTTATTATTCTGCAAGAAACGGCTCTCTTTCAATAGAAACTAACCTTTGATTATTTGATTAGTAAAGAAATCATAGGCAATTGGCTGTATCTTTCGGTCCAATGGGCCGGGGATGTTTTTGATCGTCTCTGGTAAGTCTTGAAGGATAAGTTCACAGTCAAAATCCGAAAAAGTATCGGCGAAGCGCTGCAAGTCCACCCCCTGATTTCCACCAATATCAACAATAATTGGTTTGGCAGATGATTCTCGGGCATTGAGTCGTTCTTTTATTGGAAACTTGTCGTGCCAAGGGACGGAGAGAGTTTTGTTCCGTGATGTCATACTATCATCGAATCCCTTTTTCCATTCAAAATTTTTCGCAAAGGTTTCCCAAACAGTCTCTCCCATTGCAAAATCATATGCAGGGACTGTTTGGGCAGTGTCACAGGGTTTGTTATTCCGAAGAAATTCCCGAAGCTTGGCTGCGATGGGATAGATGAGCTCATTGCTAAAGGTATAGATGTCAGATATGGTATGATTTGAGGGGCTTTGGATCCATACGACAAAACTATCCCCCCTAGCGAGCCCGGATTGCATTGACATTCTGTGATTGCATTTGCAGTATATGTTTGATAGCCAGTCTCATCAGCAAACTTGAGAGCCGTCATCATACGCATCACACGACCTTAAACGTCACTTTCACATTTCTGAAGTTAGAACAAGTCCTGCTTACTGATAAAAAGCTCATTATATCCTGATACTTTTGCTAGTTCTGTTGCAGTAACGCTCTTGCCTTTATTGTCGGACAGAATTTGAAGTAGACCCATCTCTAGAGCGGCAAGAATGCAGACATTTTCCAGAGTCTTAGAGATCAGCTTCGAATTCAAATAAAAGATTCTTCCATTTAGTGGACGGGTATCAATATACATGGAATCTTTGCTTCATGACGAAGATGTGGGGTGGCTCGATTTCTCGGCGTAGGCATTCCATGGCATTTTGGATAGGAATCCAACTTGTCGTGTCATTGGAGTTGTAGTTCCCAACTGCTTTTTGAATTTGCGCAGCAAGATCTTGCAGATATTCTTGGTTCGTCATTTTGATCAAGTGATTTATTTATGTTACTTTGAGCCAAAGAAAACTTATTCTCAAGGAAAAATTGACCGCAGCCCCCTTATATGCCTCAACAATGGACCAGCTTCAAAGTGTGATTTTCGCCCCAAAACACGCCCCCCAGCCCCAACGAGGGTTATGGCCCCCTAGCTGGATCTTTTTTCAGTTCACTTAATTTCAATGATGTCATAAATCCGGCAGTTCTCTACTCAAGACCTATTAAAGCACTGTCACCGCCCGAAGGTCAAAGTTTCAATTCGTGCTCATTTCCTAATCCGTTATTATAGCCCCCATCTAAGCAACTGATTCCAACCGCGTGATCTAATCAAAAGCAATAGGTCATATCATGGTCTTGAGATGTAAAATGATCATCGCAATAATTCCCTCATTTACACTGCACGTCCAATTTGGGCAGCGACCGTTACTTTAACTCCCAGCTTTTTCGCAGCATTCATGACCCAATCCGCTTCACGCAGAAACTGGCGCGCCATCAAGACAGCATCTGCCGCTGGGTGTGACCCCGTCAGCATCGATTCGGTTGCGATGGCTTCCGAGTCTAAATCAGCACCCTGGACAATTTGACTTGCTGCATCCGCTTCTGTGATAAACCCGACGGCACCAACTAAGGTGGTCTGTCCAGTCTCGCGGATTTCCTTTCGAATCTTTCTAGCGAGATCAATCTGGTAGTTTGTATGGGGTTCGATGACTTGATCCTTGTGGTTACCACCAGAACTGACATCAAGGAAGTCAATCCCTAGATCCGGGAGTTGCTTGGCGAGCTTGATTGAAGATGGCATATCCCAAGACTCGGGAAATTTATCCTCGAGCCATTCGGTGGCGCTGATGCGCAGGAAAAGGGGCATTCCGGTTGGAACAACAGAGCGTACGGCTGCTGCAATTTCTCGAACAATTCGTGTTCGGTTCTCAAATGATCCACCATATTTGTCTGCTCGGCGGTTGGTGACCGGACTTAAGAACTGGGAGATCAAATAACCATGAGCTCCGTGGATTTCAATAACGTCGACGCCAGCTTGCACGGATAATTCAGCACTCTTTGCAAATGCCCTGACCACGTCTTCAACTTCCGTGGTACTGAGTTCTCTTGGCTCCCAATATCCATCGGCACTCCAAATGTGCCCTTCTCCACCAGAGGGTCCAACGACATTGTCTGGCCAGCCTCCAGCACTTTTTTCAGCCCGAATGCTCCGCTTGCCCGCCTGCATAGCGATCCACGGCGCCGAGGTGCTAGCCTTGCGGCCTGCATGAGCTAGCTGAATAGCAACTGTGGCACCTTGACTGTGCAAGAAATCAACGATACGTTTAAGTCCTTTGAATTGCTCAGATTCAGTTCCATCTTGCCAGAGGCCCGAATCATTGGGCGAAATGCGGCCATTCGCCTGGACAGCAGTCGCCTCAATCATAATCAACCCAGCACCTTTTAGCGCGAGGTTCCCAAGATGTGCAATGTGATAATCTGTCAAAGCCCCAACTGTGGGCGATAACGGGTTGGGATCGGTCGAGTACATACACATCGGCGCAACCATGACGCGATTCTTCAGGGTGACATCTCGGATTTTCAATGGGCGAAAGAGGGTAGGGGTTTCGGCATTAAGATTGATCGCAGCACCGCCATTGTTCGCAGGTGTGAAATAGGGTATGCCGTCGTATTGGACGACTTTAGGAGCATCAATATTGACCGAGCTCATATTGGGAAGCGGGAAATGGAAGTCTGTGGAGGTATAAGACAAAAAAAGCACAAGAAGAAGCTTGAGTGCACTTGGCGTGGAATTGATGAACCTCTGCAATTTTTAACTGTCAATACAGCACGGTGCTCTTTAAATTGAGAGAAATGTGGCTCCTAAGAGTGATTACAAATAGACCCTGAAAGGAGTCCCACCGGTTTGGATAAGAACGGCAGGTAAATTTGTGGCCTGAATTCTGGGGCATAAAGTCGGCCAAATAGCCCATCCCGAGAACGCAGTTCAGTGGGCGCCCACTGAGAGCTCAGTAGGCCGCGCTAAAATAGTTAGGTAGGCTGTGCACCCAAAAACCTATCAAAAACCACGTGATCTTTGAAATGTTTCGTAACCAGGGAAATTATCGTCTGAATTGAAATGTTTGTATTTATAAATTTCGTACCCGAAACCACCTTCCCTTGTATACCTTTATCTTCTCCTTAGCAATTCACTAAGATCCCGATAGACGACTAATCTAGCTAGTATAAATACCAGCTTTCGAGAATTAGAGACCTTATTTATATAAGACCGATCTCCTAGGTAATTGAATTATTAGAAGCTAATAATTTATACTACCTCCACGATCGCAACCTCTCCTATGTAAGTATATATATCTTTACTACCTACCTATACTTTATTTCTAAAATACTAGTGAAAAACTAGTAACCTATTTAAAGTGCTAATTTCTATTAGATTACTTATTACCCGCTTATAGGGCTTATTTTAAAGCCCTCGATAAGGAGGAACTTTTTATATCTAAGGTAGAGCAAATGCCCTTAAGTATGAGGACTTAGATATTTAAAAATATTAGTTATAATAGGTTAGTGTAATAAAACGGCGTAAGTACGGGTTCTCTGAGAGGTAGGGGGTGAAAGAAGCTACGTTCGGTTCTGTAAGATCTTAGCAGAAAACTTACTTGTAGTGAGCCTCAGGCATACATTCCAGTGCGGCGCCTACCCACCTCTCAGTGGGCGCCCACTGAACTGTAGTCTCGCCGATCCCTCGGGAAGAAATTGCGAAGTTTACCTCCGTTTGAAATTGTCCAGGAATCAGATTCACCGAGCTCTTTTCCGTCAAAAATGACATTCTCGATATTCAGATTCATAACGACGCCACTGACGACCACGTTCAGATAATCATCATTTCCTTCAGCTAGCCAAGGCGGATTATCATCGTGCCAAAATTGTTTCCTCCGCGAACAATCGCGATCTATTGACACTACAATGAGAATGTGAATGGTATTCTTGATAGAGTGATTCCGCGGTCCATTTGTAATATAGAGAAGCTTTCATTTTGATTTGTTCACCTTAGCTTTTTTCTTTTCTGATGTCATGTAATCGCAGATAATTAATCTCATTTCCACTCCCTATATCGCGCACGTCAGTGCACAAAATGTCCATTCATTTGAGACATTTCTCTCGTCAAGGTCAGTTTGACGGTTTTTCCAATAAATAGCCTTTATTAGTTACAGTCAAAAGCTTGAGAGAGTTTGACCGTCAATGTATCGGCTTACTGTTACCCAGAATATACCAAGTGTCATCCCGTGTTAACAAGAGTGGCCCACATCCCAGTTCAATCGACAAAAGCGAATCTGAAGGGACAGCGGGGGAGGATCACCCTCTTGTACTTTGAAATTCTGATTTCATGTGTTGATAAGGCAGTTACTTGGTATAACCGAGGAAACTTTTACATTTCTCTAACTTTTATAATAAAAAAACATATCCCATACCTATTATTTGAACTAGTTATTAATAATATTGATGGCTAAAATTCGAGCAAAAAGGCTTGTATCACAAGTCATACTTGATGTTTCACTATTTCAACATTCGTCAAGCAAGTATACTCAGATGCTGGTCCGTTTATAAATGCCAAGTCTATAAGCTTTCTCAATTCGTCTCTGACGGCTTGTCTCGGAATGAAATACACCGATCGTGTCTTCCTGTGATGTCCGATATTGCAGAGTATGACGCGGCCATATGATACTTGTGAGGTATTATCTACCTATAAATTTTGAATATAAAAGAGGGGAATTAGACCTCTTAGATGTTTTCATTCTAACCGAAGTAAAATATTTGTTTGGTCCTTTCAAAATGAAATTGACAGTTCTCGCACCCTTGACTGCCATTTTGGCTGTCGCTGTCAGTCAAGATCCTGAGAATCCCCAGAATATGACCCCTTGCTTGGTACGTTCTTCAGAGAAGCTATTTAAGGAAACCACTATCGTCCCGTGTGAGCTTCTAACCGTCTTTGTTGTATACAGCTCAAGTGCAATAAACAAGCTGCTAGAGAAGTTGGTTGTACCTCGTATCTTGATATAAATTGCACTTGTGCCAGCGACCCTTTCGTGATCCAGCTCAATGCCTGCCTCTCGGCTGGATGTGACGCTACCGATGTAGCTTGTATGTTCACCATATTTTAGCTCGGTGGTCCCCGAGTCATATGCCATAGCACAAATAGTGGCTAATTTACGATATACAGTGTCTAAGCAGCTACATGTAAAGATCTGTGGAGGAACACCTGTTTGAAACGACTTACCTGTCATTCTCAGCTAGCTGGAGAGGACTTTAGTGAGGGCGGACTTAGTTAGCTTTTGCACCTTGCTCTAGCTTTTACAACTAGAATATAGGGACCTGTGAAAACGACCCAGAAAATGACAAGCTTTGGCGCTAGAAACGGCCGCCTTTCCACCCGTAACTTTAGGACGGGCGAGCCGCTGCTTGACCGCCCGCCCTGTTCTGCCCATTATTCTGTACCTACCCGTGACTGTTAGTCACGCTCCTCTCGTGCTATAGACGCTCGACTTTAACGAATTCTCCACCCGTTTCTACTAGTAACTAAAACGACGCCGAAAATAGCCCCTCTCTGTATCTAAACCCGATACCTCTTCCTTATTACCTGGCCTAGCCGGGCGCCTATAAGATATAGCGTTCGCCCTCTCTTCCGGAGTCTTTTAATTAGACATCGCCAAAGCCCACACGGGCCCGATGTCATATGATATTGCAACATGAGGCTATTCCCAACTCAATGCCTCAGGTGTTAGTTCAACACCTTATCGGTCAGGCTTCGTCATGACAGCCCTACTTCTCCCTAACATGGATGCATGACCTACAAGGCCCTAAGGGTTCGGTGCCCTTCCATTAGGGATTCGTGAACCCCTCTTTCCTGTAACCTTCGCTTACCTCTATCCTATGTAGGCCACGTTAGACTGCATATTGTAATGTGATCCATCGCCTTTGCCTTAGCCATATAGGGAAGTGCCGAAGCCTATATATAAATTAAGGATTATAGAGAGATCCATGATAGCAAGAAACAGTGTTTTGCTTTCCTTACTTGACGTTTATTTTCCTACCTAGTCGACAGGCTTTCTACCCTGTACAAGTAGTTATTCTCTAACATTCCCTAACCCGCTTTGGGGTTGTTCGTTCACTCTTCCTAACCTCGTAACTGCAACCACTTACAAGATGGCTAGAAACATCGATTCCTGGCAGCGTAAGATAATTATTCAAATGATATGCAGCAAGAACAGACTCACTACGAAGCAAATAGCCAAGTTGGCGCGGTGTAGTGGGCGTTCTATCACTAATATACGAAAGAACTTGCGGTTATTCGGTAGCGCCAAATCTTCCCTAGTCTCGAACGGTCGACAACCAAGTATCGCCCCAATCATGCTTGACGTCCTCTGTGACCACTCGCCAAAAAAGCCTACCCTATACGTCGAAGAGATGGCTATCTTCCTATGGGATGAGTTCAACATTGCACATATTTGAGGAGATCAAGTTGTTGAAACACCTGAGGTATGACAACGTGTGTGGTCCGAGAAGCAATATTTGAAGGGACAAACTTGACAAAGACCAGATCACTTATCTCGTCGATATGTTTATACAGTCAACTCCCGCTTATAGCACGCCTAGAGTTAGCACACGTCTAAGTCCTGCAGAACTCGGGATCCCCCGTGATTCCCAATAATTACAGATCGCTCTGATATCTCTTTTCTTTCTTCCCTACTTTCATAATAAGAGGATAATAGATGTCATGAGTGAGCTTTATTCACAACTAAAGACGTGAACCGGGTCCGAAGTCCTAATAAGGATCCGAAATTCCTACGGGAAATCCTGTAGTATGTCGCAAACAGTTTGAGATATCCTTGCATATGCCCGATCCACGATCCCTAGGGCAGTTCTAAGCGCTGCAAGGGATCCCTAGCAAGACGCTGACCGTATCGCTGACCTGATTTGCAGTCACGATGTCGGGATATTCATCTCCATTGAGGTCAGCCACTACAACACCGGCCGGATTGGTCCCTACGGGGAATGTGGCTTGCGGCTGGAAGCTCCCGGACCCAATACCGAGCAAGACGCTCACTGAATTGCTGTTGACATTCGTAGCGACGATATCGAGGTAGCCATCTCTGTTGAAGTCACTCACTGCAACACGGGCCGGATTAGATCCCACAGGGAATGCGACCGCCGACTGGAAGCTCCCGGTGCCGGTTCCGAGCAAGACGCTTACTGAATTGCCGTTGATATTTGCAGTCACGATATCGAGAATGCCATCCTCGTTGAAGTCACCTACTGCAACATCAAGTGGCCCGAGGCTGCCCACGGGGAATGTGGCCTGCGGCTGGAAGGTTCCGGTTCCAGTCCCGAGCAACACGCTCACTGTATTGGGGCTTTGATTCGAAGTCACGATATCGAGAATTCCATCTCCGTTGAAGTCGCCTACTGCAACACCAGCCGGTCCGGGCCCCACGGGGTATGTAGCCTGCGGTAGGAAGCTCCCGGGCCCAGTCCCGAGCAAGATGCTCACTGTATTGCTGTTGACATTCGCAACCACGAGATCGCGAATGCCATCTCCATTGAAGTCGCCCACTGCAACGCCGTACGGAACAGACCCCACAGGGAATGCGACCGACGGCTGGAAGCTCCCAGTTCCAGTACCGAGCATGATGCTCACTCGATCAACACCTTGATTTGTAGTCACAATATCGAGAATGTTATCTCCGTTGAAGTCGCCTACTGCAACATCGATCGGTGTGCCCACCGTGCCGAATGTGGCCTGCACCTGGAAGCTCCCTGATCCAGTCCCGAGCAAGACGCTCACTGAATTGCTGTTGATATTCGAAGCCACGATATCGGGATTGCCATCTCCGTTGAAGTCACCCACCGCAACAGCGATCGGCCAGTCCCCCACAGCAAATGTGGTCTGCGCCTCGAACCCCTGGAAAATCGTGCATTGGCAGGTGCCTGATGAGCAAGTCGATTCAGCAGAGCACTATCGAAACGTGAGAATTGATCATGTCAGCAATCAGAACGTCGACAGAATAGCAAACCTAGAAGTGTGAAGTTAAGACCGAACTCACAGTGTTCCCACAACTTCCACAATTGCTTGGATTGTTGCTAAGGTCGACGCAGGCTCCACTGCAACAGGTCAGGCCGGACGCGCACTATCGAGCACCACTTAGTCGTTGTCACAATGTAGTCTGGGGCCGTCTTACACATTGCCCGTTACAAGAAGTAGAAGGAGGATCACAAGCTGGTGGGTTTGGGACACAAATACAGCCTCTATTTCCTATCAGCTTTCAGATGGCTCTGCAATCCCAAGATGATCAAGTGAGAGACTAACGGCGTAGATTGTCCGAGGATAAGTCCAAGCAAGCTAGGAGATCCACTCTCGTTATCGCAGTAACCTGATTGGTCACCCAAACTTCGACACTTTATTAGTTAGTATGCCAGTATTTGCAACCTCTTTGGATAACCACGAATCTTACCTTGGCGTCACAAGCGACCGGGTCACAACCACCCCCACCTCCACCTCCAACCACAATGTCCCCAATGTCACCACCCCCAGTGTCAATATTGATCCCACCACCATCCCCGTTGCCAATATTGTTACCTCCATGGGAAATCTTATCCCCACCCTTCGGCCTACCCCACTTTTCTAGATCCTCTTCTGCGGAGAGCGCAGTGACCAAAGCACCGCACAAAAGGGTAACAAGAGCAATACGCATTTTGACAAAGGTGTTTGCTTCAAACGATGAAATATTCGTCCAGAATGAATATCAGTTTGAACCCGTCGTGCTGCTCGTGGCAAAGAAAATCAATTTGTCCTGCGCTCTCAGCGGAAGCGGTTATATGTTACTGTGCTCACGGTCATTCCTTAACTAAGCTTTGTTATTATGATGAAAATGGTTGGACATCTTTCCTGGAATGTAATATTTCCTGGAATGTTAATAACTTCATTCTCTGGACGGTTTGGGATTATAGTACGCACACGAATTTCCGGCAAAATGTTCCGACAACCAGAATCCTAGTCGCCCGTGCATACTCCCGGCCCAATGTGCGTGTGGGAACCCCATCAAATTTGAGACTTTATGTTCTGATCCTCCGTTCCTAACCCATTCTCAAATGACTAGCGAATATGAAGAGACAAAGTGCGAATTAGAAAGAGACAGCGACTTTTGTTATATGAAGGACATCATAATATATCCTCACATCTTCATATTTAATCTTATAGCAGCTTCTATTCAGTGACACAGAAGAGTCTTACAAATTATGGATTGTATGAGCTGATATACGCTATTATTAGATAGACGTAATGACTAGCTATATACCTACAATCCTAGACATAGTTAGGGGCATATACAAGCTTGAGATCTATCCCTCGAAATATCATTTCGGACATTTCTACGCCAGTTGAGCAAAAGAATGTAACTTTCATCATCCGTATAGAGAAAGTGTGAGTTATTAACATCCTAGGAAAGATGTCAAATGGTAGAAAATTGAGTTGATCCGACTGTGGCTGACCCGTGGCACAATATGTGGCAGGGCTGGGGGAGTCAGGTACGAGGTTTCGGGTGTTGTTAAGGAGTAACCAGGAGTGGGGGGATACTGCCAATTTTCTTCGATTATCCGGGGTTGATCTGCATCGTCATTAAAAGAGCTGTGGGTCATGGCGAGTATGTCCAGGGCAGAGGTAACCTAGAGATGTACTCTGTAAGGGGTTAGCTAGGAATGCCTGATGCCCAATAAACACCGGAAGCCGCAACATGGCGAGAAGTAATGGTAATCACGAAACAAATCTTACTGCTAAGCCTTGCCTATCAACTTGACCGGAGATGGACACTAAAGGCAGATTCAAACCCTTTGCAGTAAAGCAATTGATGGATGGAGGAGGGAAGTTGACAGATTGCCAACGACCGCTAATTTGCTTGGTTTGCATGGAGCCTTCTAGTTATCCCTGCCTTCAGAGAACTGTATCGGTACAACTGAGATACAGAATTAGGTACTATTACTACGTATAGTCATAACTCGTAATTTATACGATTTCATACATAGTTTATCAAATCACGTGATTATTGTTTAAAATAATGTATCTTTGTTTCTAGATATGGAAGGCAATACTGTAACGGTCGGCACTGTACATTTAGTTTAATAACTCGGGGTTTAAGCACGGAAGCAGTGTTTTCGCGTTACCTTTTTGTTAGAAAATAACTACTTGTACAGGGTAGAAAGCCTGTCGACTAGGTAGGAAGATGAACGTCAAGTAAGGAAGGCAAAACACTGTTTCTTGCTATCATGGATCTCTCCATAATCCTTAATTTATATATAGACTTCAGCACTTCCCTATATAGCTAGGGCAAAGGCGATGGATCATATTACAATATGCGGTCTAATGTGGCCTACATGGGATAGAGGTAAGCGAAGGTTACAGGAAAGAGGGGTTCACGAATCCCTAATGGAAGGGCACCGAACCCTCAGGGCCTTGTAGGTTATGCATGCATGTTGGGGAGAAGTAGGGCTGTCATGACGAAGCCTGACCGATAAGGTGTTGAACTAACACCTGAGGCATTAAGTTGGGAATAGCCTCATGTTGCAATATCATATGACATCGGGCCCGTGTGGGCTTTGGCGATGTCTAATGATGTGAATCTACACGCTAATTCTGAGTACTTCAGTCGATTTCTCCAGCCTCGTCTGTGGCTTGGACCCGGTTAGACTTTGAGGTACTCTTTCCATGTTTCCAAGGGCAAAAGGCCTATCTGGCTTAACCCACTTTTTCATAGGTTGGTAGCATTTAAACTTTTTCACGATCCCCGCTCGTATTCTCGTATTCTCGTATTCTCGGATCCGCATTCTCGCACTCTCGTAATTTCGCAAAGGTATAGCACTGAGTTTTTCAAAATATCGAGAACAGAAACTTTTAGCCTGTTTAATCAGTTACTTGAGAAAA
The DNA here is from genome assembly GCF_028827735.1 of Penicillium macrosclerotiorum. NCBI lineage: Eukaryota > Fungi > Ascomycota > Eurotiomycetes > Eurotiales > Aspergillaceae > Penicillium > Penicillium macrosclerotiorum. The sequence continues at coordinate 3,183,527 of NW_026643083.1, read as the reverse complement.
ATCATCTTGAATGGAATTTATTTAAAGCCTCATCCCCTCTAGTCAGCTTCCTATACCCTTTACCACAGACATCCGTCTTCACCTCCCTGCATCGTCTACCCGACACTGCCTGTGAACTATGAGCGTTACCAACGATGAGGGCGCCATCGACTTTGTGCTCTATCGTTATACACCATCTATTCCAGCGGCAGCAGTGTTCGTAGCTATCTTCTTGTTTTTAGGCATTGTTTATACTATCCGACTCATTCAGACTCGCACCTACTATTTTGTCCCTTTCCTCGTGGGTTTACTATGTGAGCACGAATTGCCGACCTTCTCCCCTACCCCCCACCTGATCAGTTGGTTAACAATGACTTCTACTAAAATAGTTGAATGTGCTGGATATATCGCTCGCATATTTTCGCATTTTGACACCAAGGCCCTTGGGCCATATATCGTTCAAACCATGCTGATTCTGGTTGCACCGCCGTTGTTCGCTGCTTCAATCTACATGACACTGGGTAGAGTCATCGTTGCACTTGATGCCAGAAAAGCTTCAATTGTGCCAGTTCGCTTTCTCACAAAGATCTTTGTGGTGGGAGATGTCATTTCGTTTTTGCTACAATGCGGAGGTACAGTCTGAGACCAGCTTCTTTCGTCCGCTCTTATTCCTCCAGACGCTAATGCTTACCAGGTGGAGGTTACATGGCTGCCGGAACCCTCTCCGCTATGACTACGGGTGCAAATATTGTCATCAGTGGCCTTGCAATCCAGCTTCTGTTCTTCGGACTTTTCGTCATTGTATCTGCCGTCTTCCACTGGCGTGTGAGGATGCAGTCGGAATACAAACCTGTTTCATCTCCACATGGTCAAGGACTACAAAAATCCTTGGAACCCATCATGTGGGCGCTCTATGTTGCATGTATCCTGATTTTGGTGCGGTCCATCTTTCGAGTGATAGAATTCGCTGAGGGGAATGATGGTTTTGTCATGAAAAACGAATATTTTTTGTATGTTTTTGACGCTTGCCTCATGGCATTGGCAGGAATTACATTAGCCGTGGTCTACCCCGGCTCATTCTTGACTAAAGAGGGAAGCAAAAGGGACAGTGATCTTCAACTCATGTCATCGGAGGAGACTTACCACCAAGCAGGGACTTATCCAAGTGTATAGGAATAGATATGACTAGGAGACATAGACAATTGACATAAGAGGACATCCACGAGTATTCACACGACTCTCTATACTATCATTCGCTAGCGTAAATGTTTTTTTCTTGACTTATTTTTCAAATAAAGTAAAAAATTTTGTTGATTTCTATTTTTAGAACTAAAAAGAAGCTGACCCCTTCGAAAAAGGTCCTAGCTTGAGTGGAATATTTGACGCGGAAATCGAAAGAAGGAGGTGGCCATCGGGACGCAGCCGCTCGGAAACTTTCAATCGTCCACACCTCGTCGCCTCCCATGAAAACTCCTAGGACGGTATACCGCCATGCAAAAAAATGACTTTGCATAATCAACTGCGACTCGTACAGTCTAGGACTTGCTGAAATGTCAACACCTGCTCAGAGTTACACAAATCCCTCGATATCGAGCGGAAGGCGGCGGATTGGTCCGAAACAACGAATTAGTCACACCAAATCGAGAAAGGGCTGCTACACCTGCAAACATCGTCGAGTGAAGGTATCGCGACCGAAATAAAAGCATTTTTTAAAAATAGAAGCCGGCTAAATCTGTCCCAGTGCGATGAAGGGCGGCCGAAGTGCGGTGCCTGCGCCATCCGAAACGATGAATGCGTCTTCCCAAATCTCCCGGTCACACGTGACCAGCCTCAGAGACGGACTGGTCTTGAACGAGACGAACGAGCCGTTGAGGTAAACCAAAATGGGGCGCAAAGGGATGCTCAGAGTGTCTCTTTTTGGCACTCTCAGTTCAACTTGAGTCTGGGTGACTCTTCTTCCGGCATTGCTGCTCAACGACAGGGTCTTAACATGCATGATTTGATACTGTTGCAACACTATTTCCTGCATACCTCGAAACGAATGAGTTTACAGCCCAGCAAAACCTTGATTTGGGAACGGGTAATCCCAGAAATGGCAGCTAGCAACGAGTTCTTGATGCATCTCGTGCTTGCCTTGGCTGGCTTGGAACTTTTAACAGCTGAGAATCCTGATGAGATAAGAGCCAAAGAGCCTTTCGGATACTTTCCCAAACCTAATGGGACGCCTGGAGAGGATATAACCCTCTATTCATCTAGACTCCATATCGTGCTTGAGCATCATCAACAAGGCTTGAAAGGATTGCAAGAGGAGCTAAGTTCTAGTGATTCGAATGCAGAAGTTCTGGTAGCTGGGGCCATGTTGATCGTAGGCTTCGCATTCGCATCTCTTCGAGTGAGGGACCTAGACTCTTTCTTTCAATCGAGCCATGCCTCCCCAGCTACAGAGAATACATCACCTGGCATTGCAGGTGGTCTTGAAGCCCCTCAAGTACAATGGTTGCGTCTGGTACGCGGTCTGACCGCGATAATGGATCAAAATTGGCATTCTTTACGAAGAAGCCGGATCAGGTCACTGCTCATTTTCAACAATGCCAATGATGATTGGAAGATTTTTGAATCAGAGCTGCGCTCCACTACCCCCCTTGGCGATATACGATCGAAAAGAGTTTCAACTTTTGCGATGGGTGCTTTTCAAGCTATTTCCGACCTACGGGAGTTCTACGCTGTTCTGAAGGGAAAGCACCACACTGGGACTAGCCTACAAGCCAGTTCGACACCAATCGCATCTCCAAGCTCACCTCACTTAATAAATCAAAGTGCCGACCACCTTCTGGAGTCGTGTGATGAGGCAATAAATGTGACTGATACTATCTACATGCGTATTCTGCATGTTTTGCAGATGGGGAAGATTGAGTCACAGCCGTCATCGAGTCTAGAGCTTCAAACTGAGATTGAAGATGCAGCTGTTTCATCATGGGCTCGTCTTCTTCCTGACGCCTTTGTCTCTTCTTTGGATGTGAACGGGAGTTTGACAAAATTGCAGGGGCTCTGTATGGCCATTCTTGCTCATCTGTATTTGACGATCGCCATTCTCGAAGATATTTGGTATTTTGGCAGGAGCTGCGACTTTGAGATACAAAAAATCAACGCGTTGGTGGCTGAACTGGGGAACGATAAGCTTACTGCGTTGCTGGTGTGGCCAATGAAGGTGATCGAACATTGACTGAACCAGCTAAACAGGGCGCTCGGCCATCTAGTTTCTGAGCAACATCGATGCATTTAACCCATTTCGATCATTGGACTCCCAGATTATTTTGGTAGCCTACTTGGTCCTAGTTGGCCCAACTTTGGCGGTCATTAGAAGTAGATTTCCGCTCCTGGCATGAAGTTTGTTTTACCATTCCTCCCAATCACCACTAGGGCACAGGAACATTGAACGAATAAAGGCCTTGAAATTCACCTTAGGTATTTGATATTTTGGTCTGCCATTGATTGCCTGTTCACCAAAGCCGAGGCACGTACAGCCACTGATGCCCAGATACTGGCTGTTTCGATCGACCTCGATGATCTTTCTTTGGTTGGCATAACAACATTGTGCCATGCCCTGATATCTGGGTTTATGGGAAGACAGGTCTTGGAATTCATCCACCCTGGTCCCAATCTAAAGAACAAGCGATCGCAACTTTGATTATTTTAATTTTTGAAATGGAATCCCTTCACCTCAAAGGTTAGCAACGTCAGTGTTGAAAAAAAGCCGAATTCGTAGATTATATGATGCATGAACTAAATCGAATATCAAATATAATTGTATGATATCTGGCAACCCCTGTCTAAAGCCTAAGGCTAGAACCCTCTTGATCATTTTCTTGAACTCCTTACCGGATGAAGAAATGTATGCACTCCTCTAGTTCCCTCTAATTGTGCCTATTGCTGAAAAGTTTGCCGTGATATTCATGAACTCTTGCTGACCACAGACGGTTAGACACTCCATCATCTGAATATATGATCGGAGTATCGTACCTGTGCAAATTTACTCGGCACAGCTTTCATCTGTCGACAGGCATTTCCGGAAGACTCATGAAAGATGCCATAGAGTCGGATAAACCAGAGAAAGATGTCGGGTTTGTGTTTCATTTAATATTGCTCAGCTCATTCAAGCTACACACTATGCCTAATATCCTCCTTCTAGATGCGACTATATTTTAGACGTGGGGGTTGGATCTCCTGGTGACCAACAATATAGTAATTACAGAAAATCGCAATACTATCGAAGTTACATGTAATGCAAACTATATAAATCACACATGGCCACCTCACCACAAACCAGACAGAACAAGTATTAATAAGTGGAAAAAGGAAAGAAAGAATAGACATAATAGGGAAAGAAACATGACTGACCGGGTCATCGGATGCACAATCATGTCTTGCCCCATAAGCTCACCCCACTCTGAGCCCCTAACACCCCCAAAGCCGTAGCTGCTTAGCGGTGAATCCATGGATCCACCCCGGTGTCATACGCTGGCGGATCCAATTTTTCTTCTCCCAGCGCAGGCATAATAATATAATCCAACCCCCCTTCACACGCTCGTCTCGCTTTGCTATTCTTCAAACTACCGCGTGTGTCAATATCCCCAGGCTCCCCCTCATGACGACTTTATAGAGTGGGCGCCCCTCAAGACACGACGATTCGAACCAACTCTCCAATTTTCACCTCCCCCGCATAAACCACCGAGACCCTCCAATGTCTCCTCACTCATCATCCCTGTCCGCTGCTCCACCGACCCCCAAAATTTCCAATAACGACAGCCAGATCACCGGCCACGACGATCACCCTGACGCACCCTTGCCAGCCGGCCCATACTGCTATCGCGATGACCCGGACGCCGAGCCGGACTCGGAGCGGGATGACCTAACCCCATACGAGCCGCGGCCAATTGAGGACGATGGCGCGGCACTTGAAGCGTCTCGGCCACGGAGCGCGTGGCGGGCGCAGGCGCGGGTGTTCTGGCTGCGCAACAAGGGCATGTTCCTCGTGCTGCTGGCGCAGATGTTCGGGGCCAGTATGAATGTGATGACGCAAGTGCTGGAGATTCATAGCTCGATGCACCCCTTCCAGGTATGGCTCCAACTCTCATTGTGACCTGCACTCGAGCAAGTCGGGCGTTCGAGTTGATATGGGAGATTGTCTTTGCATGGATGGAAGGCGGTTGGGATCTAGATACGGGATTCCTGAAGGCGGAGATCTAGAATCTATAACGTGTCTGATTCTACGTCTTACATCTATGTGGTGCTATTCTCGATGTCCATATTATTCTCTCTCTCCCTCTCGCCGCAGCAACACTTTTCCGCGCGGAGACAACCCAACTCTTGAGCTAACCACTTATGCAGATCCTGTTCGCTCGGATGTCTATCACCGCCGTCGCCAGCTATCTCTACATGTGGTACGCGCGCGTGCCCGCCCCCTTCGGCACTCGGCCTGTGATCTGGCTGCTTCTGATCCGCGCTACGTGTGGTTTCATGGGCGTGTATGGACTGTATTACTCAGTGCAGTACCTGGAGCTGTCGGAGGCGACAGTGATCACGTTCCTGGCCCCGATCCTGACCTGCTACGCGTGCTCTCTGCTGATTCCCGGCGAGACGTTCTCGCGGCGGCAGCAGCTGGCGGCGCTGGTGTCGCTGGCCGGCGTCGTGCTCATTGCGCGGCCGTTCTCGACGCGCGCTCCCAGAAACTCGAGCCCGGGCTCTGGTCCAGGGGCTGGCGACAGCGCTGGCACTGGGGATGAAAGCCCCGACGCGGCGGATTCGTACCACCACTTGCTGGCGACGGTGGTCGCGTTCGTGGGGGTGCTCGGCGCGGCGGGCGCGTATACGTCGATCCGGATGATTGGGCGGCGGGCGCACCCGTTGGTATCGGTGACCTACTTCTCGAGTGTGACAACGGTGATCTCGTTCGTGGCGATGCTGCTGCCGTGGATACCGTTCCGGCTGCCGGCGACGGGGCTGGAATGGACGTTGTTGACGGGGCTGGGCGTATGCGGATTCTTGCTGCAGTTCCTATTGACGGCGGGCCTGAGCTATGTGCCGCCGGCGTGGGTGGGCAGCGTCAAGGCGGGCCAGGGGTCGCGGGCGACATCGATGGTGTATACGCAGATGCTGTTTGCGCTGTTCTACGACAAGGTGGTCTGGGGCAGCACGCTGTCGCCCGTGAGTTGGGCGGGGTCCGGACTGATCCTGGCATGTGCAGTGTATGTGGCGCTGGTGCAGGAGGGTCGATCGGAGCCCAAGGTGGTAGGCGCTGAAGAAGATCATCCGCGGTTCAAGGACGGGAATGATGAGGAGGCAGCAACTCCAGCTGCACGAGGATGAGACAAGAGGGAAGACAAGGGGAAGGCGGAGATCCCGCAGCCTGCAGCTCTCTTTTGGCGAGCTTCGAAGATATGGTTGGGTCAACGGGGGATCCGTGCTGCCCATGATGTGATGTGCTGCATTGAGTTTGGGCGTTTTGGGCCGAAAAAACTAGACCTTTTGCATAGACCGGGATCCATGAGGCACATGAATAAGTAGCATGAGAAACATGAACCAAGATGAATCACACGTGAATCCAAAAGATCAACTGATCAACCGATCAAGAGACCCAGACTGATGACTCCGATGACCCTGATGACTCCCCCTTAACCAGCCCTTACTATGAAACCAACTCCGGACCAACACCGAAGCCATTCCTCGATCCTCTTCTGTTCGTCTCTTCTGCCTGGACTAATCCGGAGTACTCTGCTCCATCATCGGCTCTATGCCGCATCCATCCACCGCCATCGACATCCCGCGACGTCATAGGGTTACAGCGTCCGAGGCCCGCCCCGGGATCGCCCGAGGCTTGCGATTGGCGCCATTCAAAGCTCGCTGCAATTGAGCTAGTGGATAAGACAGCCACTTCCAGCGAATCCCAGTGCGTAGAGAAAGGTACCCGGTGGCTTGCATTGGAGGCATGGCGGCGTAGGAGGAAGGCAAAAGATGTGGATCAATAGAGAAATGGAGGATCAGTTCGGGTCGTGGTATTCAGCATTTCCATAAAAGCCCAATGCTGCCCCGGGTTTTAGGTGGGTTTCTGTGCCCCGGATTTTCGGGGGTTTTGTGGTTCTCGACCGACGATCCTGTTATATTATCCTAGTTCCGAGATCCCATATCCTATACCCCATGTCCTATATGCTCTGATCGCATCTCCTCTCCCGGCCTCTCGAATCGATTTCCTTGTCTTCCAACAGATCCTAGGGAAACCACCCCTTCCATACGTGGGCCTTAACGAACTATAAAAGAAAGAACGCCCTAATATATACGCGTCGCCCGAGCCCAGGGTCTGGTATCGGCCGAATTGCCTCCCCGGACTATACGTGCGCCCATTATACCTTTATACATGACTCCCACCCCCGACCCTATCGTGACTATATACTCGGTCCCCCAGTCCCACCAGAACACCGGCATAAAAGTATCAATCGAATAAAAATAAATAAAATCCAAATCGTCAGAACCCTCGATCGACCTCCTATAGACCACCATGCGCCACTTCGACGCCTGGGTCATCCGCGACCCCTACTCCATCTGGCACTACTACACCACCGGCCGCCGGTGGCAGGACACCGTCCGCGAGCTCATCCATGACCGCAAGATCTGCTCCCCGTCATCGCCCTCCTCGTCGAGCTCGCCTTCCCCGCAGCCCCCACTCAATGCCCCGGACTCCGCATCCTTGCCCCCCCCAACTCCCCCCAATCCACCCCCAACGCCAATGTAGTCTACTCAGCCGGCTGCCCCCGAGATCCGCCACATGATCTGGGAATACGTCTTCGGCGCCGACACCCTGCACCTCGTGCAGATCAAAGACAAAGTGCGCCACGTCCGCTGCACATCCGCAACCTCCTCTCTCACCCACCACCGCCACTGCTGCCCGCTCACCCCAGCCCGCTGGCGCGTTTATGACGGCCGCGTCCCCGGCCACTCCGATCGCTTGCTATACCCGCACACGCACGCCGAGCTTCCCCGCAACCTGAGCAATAGCCACACGGCGCTCCTGCGCACCAGCCGGCTGATTCATGCCGAAGCGGCGCACCTGCTGTACGCGAACTCGACCTTCGATGTCGACGACTTGTACACCTTCATTGCGTTTGCGGGTCAGCTGCCGCCTGCCGCGCTCGCCGCGATCCGCGCTGTCACGGTGCAGTGGATGCCAGTGTGGGCGCCGCTGGCGGGGCAGGCGCACGCGGGCTCGATCTACGGGCACACACACAGCGACGCGCTGTGGACCCAGTTCTGGGGCGTACTAGCCGCGTTGCCGGGGCTGGAGACGCTGGCACTGAGCATTGACTTGGGCCGGTTTACGGGGACGGTGAGCGGGGGCGGGGCGATCGTCGTCAGCGGGCAGCGCGTGCCGCTGGTCCTGACGGAGCCGTGGCTGCTGCCGCTGCTGAACGTGCGCGGGTTGAAGGGGTTCGAGCTGGCGGTGACGGCGCGGTGCGATGCCGCGGCCAAGGGGGTGATCGAGGGGGGATTGTGTCGGGATGCGGTGGTGTTAAGGGATCAGTTGAGGGCGGTGATGTGTGCGCCGAAGGGGACGCCCTTGGCGGAAATCAAGGAGTTGGGGCTGGACCAGGTGGTCTTGGCGGTCTTGGAGGAATGGAGGGAGGAGGAGGAGAAGGAATTGGCCAGGAGGAGTGGGCCACGGTTGATGATTACGGCGGCGTGAGCGGAGCGGAGCGGAGGGTTGGAAAGGGTTTTCCTTAGGGGATGATGGGGATCTTGATTGCTCTTTCCTGGATACCCCCCTCCGCACCTCCGCTTCTTTTCTTATTTGATACCCAAATATGTCTTTTTTTCGTTTCTTTCCTTTCAATTTGGTTTGGTTTGGTCTCGCTTTTGTATGTTGCATTGGCAATACGCGTTGGATATACCGGCACACATCTCATTCTAGAGATAGAGCAAAGAGAAGACGATAGACAGGTCTCCATTACAGAGGCCTACGATTTACAATACTACGGTTTTTTTTTTTTAAAAAAAAAATCATCGAGCACATCCCTATTGATGAAATAAGATAGGACTCTTAAGATCCAGGGTACACAATTTCTTCGTATACCAACTGTGTGAATTCAAATGTCCTGCAAGCAACCCGAGAGATGGCAACCCGAAAAACCTCGTAAGCCAGGGTAATCTATATAGTAGTCTCAGTAACCGAGGGCCAACAGCCAACAACCAGAGCCAGAACCAGAGCCAGAATGAAATCCGTCATTTTTTTTCTTTTTCAATCCTGAGCCATGTCATCCACTCCATATTCCATATGTCCCCCCGCTATTTGTTTGAAGACACGGCCAGGGTGGACTGTTGATCATACTCATAAAAGTTTCTAAAAGACAGACTTTCAGAAAAGAAAAAGACAACATTGTCGGCACCATAACCAAGAGGTTGAATGGGTGAAACAGGGCAGTGTGGTATGAAGGACACCAGGTTGCAGCGAGAACCAATGAAGAAATTGTGATCAAGCACAGACAACTTAGGCGACTGGGAAGAATGACATAGACGAAGGGGAAGAAGATGTGGGAGGAAAAGGGGGAAATCGGAGGGGTAAGGGCGTAAGAGAGGAGAACCCGGGGATTTCAATTTGCGAGAGTATTAAGGGAGACAGGCCTTGCCCTCATCGTCGACGGGCCAGGCTCGACTGAGGTAGCCAGGGTTTTAACAATCACAACAACAACAAAAAAAAAGACAACACCAAGCGCCGGACAAAAGAAAAAGAAACCGCCAGCAATTTAAGAAAGCGAGGAATAAGATATGGAAGGGGAAAATAACACAGCCAAAGAAGTATAAGACACGAACCGAATGCAAGAGAATGGGTGTTGGGGGAGGTACAATGCAAAGTCAATTCCGAATCCAATTTCCAAGTCGATGCCAAGTTAGGTCTCTGTCTGCTGAGGGACAGGACTGGGTAGGTAGAGCGAATAGACATAAAGCCGTAAATGGGAGACACTCTATTGGGATACACCCTTACCGGCACGGCCACGAAGCTCTTCGTTATCATCGAAGCCATTGGTGGGCTCCGACTCGGGCTCCTCGTCGGTAGGCGAGTGCGGGTGGCTCAAGGGTTCCTGGAGAGACAGGCGACTGCGGGCCATCTGGAAAGGAACACACGGGTTAGCATTGTGTTGTATTGAAATCTTGCCCCTCGATTGGAACTCTCCATATAGGATAATCGAATACGAGGACAGGAAGGTAGGAGAGCAGAAAACTTACCCATGCCCGTACACCACCAATCAATCCCAAACTGTAACCTGTCGCAAAATCCTCGTTCCGGCCAACTCCTGGGCTGTCCGGTCGGTTGAGTGCCTCGACGCGCGAGAGGTGAGATTTGCTGCCACCAGTCGGGCTGGCGAGGGGACCGCGAGCGCTGCCGTAGTCCACGCTGTTGCGAGCACTAGGGGCTGGGCTGCCGGGCCGGCTATTCTGCCAGATCTGACGCAGTTCACGGCCAAGCTCTTGACCGGTCATAGTCCAGTTGTTGCGAATATTGTCGCGGAGCTCGACGACGTGGCGCTTGATTTCAAGCTCGTTCTTCTTCAGCCATGACACGTTGAGTTCCTGGCGAGAAGCACCGCGCTTGAATTGACGAGAAATATACTGATCATAATCACGGACAATGCTATAATAATGTAGAAATGGATAGTCAGTTCAAGATCTTTTGATGATATCGGGGCCAATGGGAAGATTTGTCCTACCGTGTAATGATACCGGTGGTGCTGACACCCTCAGTCCGCTGAGTGACCAAGAACTTGCCCTGGGCCTTGATCGGCGCGTAGATATCATCGCCTTCAGCCGCCTGGTACGGGAGGTCGTCGTGGGCGACGTAGTCAATCTGATGTTCGGCGAGGAACTCTGGGGTTACGATCCAGGGACAGTTGGGAATGACCTCATCGACCCATTTGCAATGGCGGATAGTTTCAGCACGTTCGGCGCCGCTGAGAACGGTCAGACCTTTGCGCGTATGGGTCTCTTCGTCGCCTGTTACTCCGACAATCAGGAAGACTTCTGGGAAGGCCTTCTTGGCTTGTTCGAGCTGTCTCATGTGGCTAGGTGGCATCAGCAACTAATCCGCTTCGGAAATCCCATATCGAGCCAAGCACAAATCCAATATGAGATTTATAGGCAAAGAAACACATACCCCAGATGAAACAGATCAAACACTCCATCCGCATACACCCGCACCGGCCGTCCTGTTGGCGGAGGGTTCGTGTGGTATCCCACCGGGTCCTGCAACCCACCGCGCTGCGGCGGAGAAATAGCTTTCTGGTCCTCAACCGGGAGGTTGATGTGCAGAGCAGGGCTCCTCCGGGGTCGGTTTTCGATATCACTGCTGGCGATGGTGGTCTCTGATGGCTCGCCCGGGTCCTCCTTGTGAATCGTGGCATCGGCGCCATTGGTGGTGACAGTCGAGCTGGCATCACCGGAGCTCTTGCGGGCCCGTTTCGAAGGGGGGACGGCGTCTGCTGGGGTCTGTTGCTGCTGCTGCTGCTTCTTGTGTCTGGCGGCCGGCGCGCTGACCGGGCCAGTTGAGTCCTCGCCGCCTTCTTCGCCGGACGCGTCGCGCGAAGAGGGCTGGAGCTCTGCGGTGCCGGGCTGGGCCACGGGGAGGTGGGAAGCGCTGCGTTTCCGCTTGCTGGGGGGAGAGGAGGGTGATGTCATGGTGGGTGGGAGACGACTCGAGGGGTTGAACTCGAGGTCGATGAAGGTCGGGGTTTGGAGGAGGTGAGCCGTATCCCCCGTGCGGGAGTCCCGGTTAGTTTAGGGGCGTAATTTTCTTTTTTGGCACAGAGTGGGGGCCTCCGTCGCCGTACTGGACTTGCCAAGCGGGCGGAACCTCCACGTGCCATCTATAACCGCCGGGATTTGAGATCATCGGCAGTTTTGGAATGGAGGAATGCGAATAGAGTCAAGATCGGGAGGTGAGTTTTTTTTTTTGCTGTTTTTAAAACGTTTCGCTCTTCGCCTTTTTTTTGGGTTCAGCGAGGTGGAGGGAATGACACAATGGCCATCTATACGAACGAACCACTCTGCCCTTCTACGCGTCGACTCTTCTATCTTTCTGCCTCCCTACATATCGCGCAGAAGTAAAGAGAGAGAATTCCCCAAATCGCATTGCTAGACGTGCTGTGTGTCTATCGCAACTAGACATGGCAACTCACAGGTCACCCCATCTCCCGGAACTCCACTGCTGAAAAGACCAAACAGATGTCTACCAGTGCGCTCCTCGACAAAACGGAGATTCATCGCAAACCTGTACCGGACACGGAATAGGGCTGGTGCAGAAGGGATCGGGGAAAAGAAAGACTAAGCCCTCATCTTCGTTTCCCCCCCCCCCCCCCCTCTGTTTGAGATCTGGTCTCCTATTGAACTGGTCACTCGTGCGTATTCTACCGGGGGACAGCGCGGGCGAGAGGGCGTTGACGGTGTGGCTGCGTATATCTTGTGCCGTCCAAAGCCATCCAGGGACCAGTCCGACGGCACCAGAACCGAATGACCGTGCAGGATAAGAGAGGGAGCAAAGAAAAAAATAGGATCAGAAGAGAATAAGGTAGGACGGGGGGAAGAAAGAAAGCAGCGTGGAAGTTGTAATGGTTCGTCAATAGCGGGGCATTTTCTGCGGTATCTCGTGTGTGGTGTCAAGGCATAAAAAAAGACGTGCTCATGAAGGCCCAGTGCGCCCGGCAGAGGGGCCTCCCTCATCCTCCCTTTCCCATGGATCGACCCCAGTATCTCTTCATATCCAATGCCCCATGCTCGCGTCCCTCAATGCTCGCCTTTCCCCTCACGCTTTCGTCTGTTTCCATTCCACTACTCTGACAAGCATTCCCAGCCCCCCGTGCAAAGAGAGTACAGTACGGACTCAGAGAGACAGGACCCGAAGATAACGAAGAAAAGGGAAGAGGAAAACGAAGAAGGAAGAATAGAGTAAAAAAAGGGGAGGGCGAAAACGAAAAGGAATCAAGAGACGTAGATCGTAGTATCAGGGCGAGGGAGAGGAAATGGATGATGGAGAAGAGGCAGTGGATAAAAAGAAAAAGAAAAAAAAAAAAGAGAAAAAGGAAACCAGAGGTCAGTCGTAAGCCAAAACAAGAGAGAAGGGGATGGGACAATGGAATATCAAGCCAAACAAGACGGGAAGGAGGGGGCGGAGAGGGAAAAGAATCCAAGAGACTACGAGGAAGTCGACTTCTCTTTATCATCCGTAGAGGCCGGGGATTCGGATATTTGAGTCGCGCTGCCCGTCTCCTCCTGCTTGCCTTGTGGACCAGGGGTGCCTTCACGTTCATTCCGGACATCGGTGGGATGCACTTGGTTGACAAGATCCTGGTCTTCCGTCTGGTGGAATAGCTCCTCATCGTTTTGGTCGGGAATCACCTCGGTGCCATCGCCCAGCAGGATGATCCGGCCTGACCGGACACTGAACGCACGCGACCGCTCCATCTCCAAGTCATAGTCATCGGGATGATCCTCGAATTGGTTCCGGATGCCAGGGCCGCGGAATTCGGCTACGCACACACTTGACCGTCAGCAGGACGAGGGGCTTCCTTCGGGTTCCTCGTGAGACTTGCCGTACTCGGGCGGAGCACAGGGCCCGTCTCCGTTCGCAACCCGCTCTGCAACCTGGTTATACCATTCCTCCTTGGTCTTGCCGTTGAGAAGGCCGATGATGGTCATGGTCATGTTGTCACATCCGACGCCGCCGGTCTCGCTGTTGGAGGCAAGGCAGTTGTCCATCATGTTCTCACAGATCCGGTAGAGATCCTGCTTGGCCGCAATTCCTCTCCGCACAAACTCCACCACTGCCTGGGAGGACTGGCAATCCCAGATGCCTGCAAAATGAACAGTCCTGCAGTCAGCATATAATCTAGTCACTCGAAATCGAGACTGAGCATCCAAGTATAGATAAAACATACCGTCGCAGGCAATGACCAGGAATTCATCATCGTCGGTCAGTTCATGGACAGTCACATCGGGGTATGCGGTCACGATCTGTTGCTCAGGGGACAGCTCGGGACTCTTCTTGAATTCGAAATCACCGATGGCACGGGACAGAGCAAGGTTTCCATTAACGCGGCCAAAGTCGACGAAGCCACCCGCGGCACTAATACGAGCTTTCTCGCCTGTGATGCGTGAGTTAGCAGGGATTTCTCTCACGCGAAATTTATGCGATGTGGTGGAGTGGAAATGGCACTAACCTTCGTTCTGAGGCTTGTGGTCAAAAGAAAGCGGCTTCGCGCGGCCCTTAACACCAAGGACCGATCGGGAATCACCGGCGTTTGCCTATGATACGTGTCAGTCACCTCGGGAGATTCATTCTTTGAGCTGGGTTGCTGTAGGACATACCACCCAGATCTTGTGTTTAGAGATGATGCTCGTAGAGGCGGTACAGCCAGACACTTCTTCTTCGTATTTCGGGTCTGTATTGGCATTGCGTGGTCAGGAGGGGTATGTTCCGGTAACAATGGTTTCGTTCTCTTCACGCCTCGGGGATTTTGTGCGCTTGCTCTCGCAAATCGAAATGGGCATCCACGAACCTTCCAAGATTGCCCGATCGGTAGCCAAAAATCCATCCTTCAGTGCTTGCTCAATATCGCCTTTGGCGAACGACTCTTGCTTGGACACAATCTTATGCAGGTTCTCTCCGGTGAAGAGAGCAACTTTGTCACCACCGTGACCATCGTATACACCGAAGAAAGCTAGTCTCTGGGCGGGATCGGTCGGCTTCTCATCGCTCTCACCCGTGTATTTCGCTTGAAGGTCGAGTACGGCAGCGTGGGCGTCTTCCATGCTGATTCGCCAGCCCTGCATGGCAGACACGCCATAGATGCAACACTCATCTCCACCCTCGGAAGACACCTAAATCAAAAAGAAAAAAAGCAGACCAGATTAGTGACGATTCAACAGACAGACTTGACTCGAAACCAGAAAGTCCAGGAGCCGATTGCGATGATCCGGGGCGGTCCTGAATAGCCTCCTTTCCAGCCGAGCCATCTCAACCCCTCCAGCCCGACAGGGTCAGCAGAACCCCGCATGGCTGATCAGCAGTAAGGCTGAAATCCTCGTTGCACCAACCAGGGGGCAGAAAAGAATCGATCCTTGACTGAGAGACTCCAGGTGAAGACAGCGACGGGCTGGCCGAGGCAGAGGTCGTGGCCAAGAGCCAGCGAAAGGAGACCTCGGGGGGGGAGGAGGGGACGTCACAACGTAGTGTGGGGAGGGGTAAGGGCTTTGACGGGACAAATTTGGCGGACTCACCTTCTCGACCACCGGTTCCGATAAGGTCTGACCCATAATGGCACGGATTGAATAAGTTCTGGAGGGGGAAAGGGGGAGAGTCGGGGAGGGTCAAGCACCAGATGAATGGTGAGGAGGAAGAAAGTCAGGTGAGGAAGCGCAAGCCTTTCAGCGCGTCTGTCTGGGTCCCGCGATAAGTCGCCTGCCGAGTGGGGAATCCAACGACGATCTAGGGTTCGCTCACCAGATGCTTTTATAAGAGGAGCAGAGAAGAAAAGGAGAGAAGACGACAGACACAGAAACAACAAGGAGCACACTCTAGCGATTTCGTCGTGGGGAAGATTTGGGGGGAGAGGTAATTCGCAAAGGCAGAGATTTCCCTGTAATCGAGTTACCTTACGGTTTACGGTCGTGTGCTCTATAGAGTCACCTGACTTGGGCCTCGACGGACTTGACGACTCCGATACATTTCGATTTATTGTCAACTGGACATTCCATGATCCTCGACTACAGCTTCAGAATCTCCGAGCCTGTTCCTCCGAGTCCGATCGTCATCTCCGGGATCGCCAGCATGTGTCTCTCGTCATCCCGAGCCCGCCATCGTTGCCTGGGGCCTAAATGGGAGATTGGTGGGACATGGACATGCGGCGGGTATGACTGATACGAGAGGGATGGGAGCCTCTTCCCCGCTTGGCACTGGTCGGTGAACAAGCCCTTCTGCAAGCGACGTACACGGCCCCAATCGGCCTTCGGAATAAATGCGCACTTGTTTCCAGAACCATCGCGGTCGCTAGTTGATGTGTGGTTGTAATTTGACTTTGGACCGCCCACTTTCCCCTGCACGTGCCACTTCCGGCCCTGAACGGTTGAGCGCCCGAGGCTTAATACGAAAAATAGTACAATAGAATTTGACAGATTGTCAGAGACGCCCATTACAATTCAATGAGGTAAGCAGCTCACCTCTCGTTTGAGGGAGCAGAAATTTCGGTTCTCAACATACAGGCACCCAATGGAGGGTCAAAGTACAAAACGCACAGACATAGCAACAAAGAACAAGACAAGAGGAGAAAAACACAAGTTGATGGATATCATGTTCGCCATGCCCAAAACTCCAGGAATCTTGGAAAAAAAAAGATCAATAAGAAAGCAAAATCCCAGCCGAAGCAAAGTAAATCAAATCAAATCTCAATCAGTAAGGCTCTCAAAGCGTGATAGATTAGTCCCGGAAAGCAGTCAGTTACACAAACGCGAGCTCCCCGCTACTCGCAACAGGCAGCCCACGACTGCTAATACTTTTGATCGGAGGCGGCCGTTCAAGAGACATATTCCATGATTGATCATCGGCAGCCTTGTGTGGGCTCGCCTTTCGAGAAAGGTGGTCCTCCAGGTCTGACACAATGGACGAGCTGGGCGGGATCGCAGGGTCGCCCTCCGTCCGGAGCTGGGATGGCTTTGGGTGAGATCCGGATCCAAGGTGCCGAGCACTGCTCAGGCTATTCTCACTCCAGAACCGAGGCAAGGGTGAGATCACCCCACGATAGTCCTGGGCCAAGCTCAGTTGGCTCTGGCTCCGGCCGCCGCCCTCGACAAGAGGGAAGAGGTTCGGCGGGGGCTGGAGAGTTTGGTACTGAGAGTACCGATTGTCGTCTCCGTACTCGGAAATAGACATGGCCGTGGAGTATGGACGTCCTTGAATCGACTGTCGGTATTCGTCGCTGAAGGTTGAGACTGACACAGTGTCTGCGCGACTGCGCAGGCTGCGGGCGCGCTCGAGGGCACGCATACCGGATGATGTGCGGCGACTAACTTGCGCGGAGAAGAGAGGGTTGGCGGAGTTGCGGTGTTTGGCTCGGTTCTGGACAAAAGCTTCGAGGGAGTCGGCTTCTGAAATGGTAGATTCATCCGGCTCGACCGCACGCAGAGTCATTCGTTTGGAGTTTTCGAGCATACTTTCGGCAATACTATGTCTGGCGCGTGCCGCTCCAGGCGGGGGTCGGGGGAAAAGGGGTGTGATGTTCCCCAGGTTACTGTCATCGCTCAATAAGGAGGCTTTGGTATTCTGCCAGGACATGTGGACGACGCCATGCCCTGGGGGTCCAAAGCCGCCAGCACCATGACCAGCACCGCTCAGTCGTACCGGCAATCCTGAAGCAATAGTCGAGATACCGCTGGAACGTTTCGAGTACCGCTTGGAACGAGATGACTGGACCGATTCACGCTTCATGGCGCGTGGTTGGATGGGTTTCAAAGGCTCTCGACGCGAGCGATTGCTGGTCCTGCGTCGCATGCCAGGACTGGCTGTAAAAGAAAGGCGGTTATTCTGCTTCTTCGCGGGAGTGGTCTTGATTGGCTTGTCCTCATCGATGATGGGATCCCTCAATGGGACGAAAGTACCACGTTTCGGAGATCGGGGTGGTGGATTCGGCTCCGGAATCACGCCCATGGAGTCTTCTTGCTTCTCAAATGCTACATTCCATGCTGGTCCAAGTTCAAGCTTGGGAAGATCTGAAGCGGGTGAGATTGGACTCATCCATTCGTCTGAGTTGTCATCCCGAGATGGTCTGTCACTTCCACCCGGTTGGCAATTGGGTAGATCTGGCCGAGCAGGTCGTGGCGGGGGCACTTTCGCTTGGAATTGATCACCACCTTCCTCGATGGTGGGGAGAACGTCTGCGACGCCAGCAACAGAAAAGAATGATTCCACTGAGGATCACAACCACGGGAATGACCACTGAGATCGCAATGATGCCAGCCTTTTTGTTCGAAGGGCTGGACGAACCCGAAAATGGGTCCGAGCTACCGGTAGTAGTTTCTGAAGGCTCGAGAACATCTAGTTCAAAATCTTGTGTGCTCTCCGTGGATCCTTGGTACGCCCTGAGAGGAATGTTGAACTTCTGCGGCTTGAGATCTGATGGGACGCGCCCGTAGAGAGTCTTGTTTTCCGAGTTATAAGTGAGCCAGGAAGTCAAATCCTTGTCAAGGTCGACATCAAGCTGCACGGAGTTGTCGGTTAGGATGGATTGGTTGAAAACGAAGAGCAAGTCCTCGCCAATTGTAGCTTCGCAACCCTGGACGTTTTCAAGAAAAAGTTCCAAGAACTGCAACCGCACCATGAGCTTGGCCTCATCATTATAGGTATCGGCTACACTTATCGTGATATTGTGATTCACGGCATCTTTCGGCGGAGTGCCAACCAGCGAGATTGAATCATTATCCAAGGATAACCAGTCTGGAAGCTCGGCATTGATTGCAGTGAGGTCTTTGCTCTGAATTGGCGAGCCATCCATGGATAGTAAGCTTTGAAAATCCGGGCTACTGAACTTGTCCCCTCTGGTAAGATTATAGGTTTTCACAGTCTCGTTGAAAGCCAAAATGTGTGGACCAATAACTAGCTGAAAGGTCTGGTTTACTGCGCTATATCCAGCGACATCGGAAGCCACGAGCTGGAACGTGAAAGCTTGAGATCCCGACCCAGGGAAAGCCGGGCTGGTCCCAGAGAACTTCAATGAGGAGGGATCAAACCCGATCCAAGAGGGCAATGGAGTATTGTTCGGCGAGGTCCCGTAGTATATCGTAGAAGGGTGGGTGTTATGAAAAGTATCCGGATCGAAGGAAATTGAGAACGGTCGCCCTGGATGCATGAAAAGAGTCGCTGGGTATGAAACAGGTCCCAATGTTTGTAACTGCGATACTAGCGAGGTCCCTTCTGTTGGTCCCTGGTCCGCAGTCACGATCAGGGTTACGTCCATGCTGTCGGAGTCGGAGCCATTTGAGGCAATAAGCTGAAACGTTTTTGAGCCACTATCGCTCGATTGAGGTATCCCAGAGAGCGTCCTGCTGCTGCTGTCTACCTTGAGCCATGATGGTGCTCCGGAAAGAGAGTATTTCGTGTCCGGATCAGTGTTTGCGAAAGTACCGGCAGCAAATGCAAATCGAAATGGTTGTGAGACTCGCGCAACTGGTGGCAATTGAGAATTGACGGGATAATTGGCGGCTATGGCTGCTGCATTGACTTTAAACACCCACACTAAAGCAATGAGGAGAAAGAGTGTCATGTTGGCCGAGATGATCAGAAACACGTCCAGAGGACCGTGTATAGATTGGAGATCACAGACAGCGAGCACGATCACGCTGGACCATAAGAGAAAGCCACCGGCAGTACACCAAGCGGAACTCGATCTACAGGTAGGAAATGTGAGTAGAGTGAATTGAAGAAGACAGGAAGGCAAAGATGAGGAGGTGGCTCATCGATGAGGCCGAGGAGGTGCTCCGCTCCCTGGCACTCGTGCCAGGGACAAGGAGTCATTCAAGGCGTGCCCTTTGGTAAAAGCCATGCCTGAATATGCTAGACGTCACTGAAGTATGTATCAGAGCGATAGCTGAGAATGAGAGACGCGACGCGGCTACCGTCGAGGCTCACGTTTCGAGGGACTCCGTGTCGCAAGCAAGGGATGCTCCTTTCCAGAGTCGAAGGAGCATAGGAATCGTCCAACCACAGCCATGCTTCCTTCCCCCTCGTAACATTTCCAGAGGTAGGGGCCAATAACCTTGTAAGAAAGGGAACATTTCAAAGGTTCCTTCCCCCTCCTGCATCAGGAACGCTGATGGCGCCCGTCAGACGCTCCTCGCAACCCGATTAGCCGCAAGCTGCTTCACCCGTCACGTTCTAAATCCAGAACCATTCTGATCCCAGTCCGTCCAGGGGCATAGTAGTCAGGGATCACTTCTTTCTCCTTGTATCCACACCGACAATACAGTGCTCGAGCGGGTACCCTGGCCTGGTCCACCCAGAGCTGAATGTATTGGCAGCCCTCGTTTCGCAGGCGCTCCTGAATATAGGACATGAGGAGCTGTCCGACGCCCTGGCGGCGATAGGCCTCAACTACACAGACCTTGTGCAGGAGAGCGACGCCCTTTTGGCGTACATATACGGCGTAGGCGACAACTTCCGACGGGGCCACTGGCCTTCCAGTTGTGGCAGGAGTCGTGTATAGAACTCGCGTGTTGGGCTTCTTTCTCCACAATTCCTCGGCAAAGCTGAAAGCCTCATTGGTTGGGAAGGTCTTCTTCTCAACGCGTGCAATCTGGGCAAGAATTTCCAGCGCCTGGTTCCTCTTCAAGGAATGGATGTCCGAGTGTGCCAATGTGGGGGACATTCTTGGTTCCGCGCGCCGTTGAGATCGCGATGGTCATTCCAGCCTGCCGCAGGATCAAACGAGATGTGTTCTGGAGGCGTTCATGATAAGCAAGCCCTCCTCGTTTGTGATAATTTGAGGTGGTAGGAAAGTATGGGACTGATCTACGAGCCTCGCCGAGGAAAAAACAGCTACGTGCTGCCTGAGGCCACCACCCCGACGATGCACCGATCTGTGAAATAATGGCCTCCTGGCATACCGAGGACAGTAATCAGTCTTGGTCGCTTTCTTTCATATTTAAATATCCATGTCATATAAATAGGCAAGTTGCGTTGTTCTGAATGTGATCAAGATCGAATGTCCATTGGTTTAGAGTATCTCGTATCTTGTTTTGTCGAAATCAGCCTCGCGGTGGGCTCAGGAGGACGCGGGGAGGGCGTTTCCTATTTAGCGAGCCAGATGATACTAGCAAGTTAGAGCGAGGCATAGGATCACCCAGGGTGAAGTTTGCGCCCAACAAATTTAACTGCGTAACGGCAGGGCAGAGTGTAGGGCGACGCTGTATACTTCGGCGCTGAGCAAAAGCGGCGGTACGCGGCGCTTCGAGGCAGAACCCCACAACAATCGAGACCAGCCTAGTTACGCCTCACCCACGTCCAGCTTCCCGAGTCTGCTTCCAGTCACCATCCTCCATCGATCAGCAGCTGTCTAGTTTTCTTCTTTTCAGCCACCTCGCACCATGCCGTCACAAGCGGATGACAAGCGCCAAGCTGCGCGCGAGGTCATCGACATTCTCCACGAGATCTCTACCCTCCTGGTTCGTTCGTTCAAGCTCAATAATCTCTGCCTAGCCTCCATCTCCGGCCGCGCACGCATGCAAAATTGCCGTATGAAGACTAACAGAGTACAAAGAACACTCACCTGGACCGAACAGAATTGTCGCTGTGTGTATCGTTGGTCGAGAATGGAGTTAACCCCGATGCTCTCGCGGTACGCGCCCTCTTCTCCCCACTCAGATACTCACCACGTACCAGAGATTCTGCCACAGTTGTGATAAGAGCTAATCAGCATGTAACCTGGCCGCAGACCGTGATTCAGGACCTGCGTAAAGAGACTGGTACTTCCAAACGCGGCGTGTCAAATGTGCCAGCTACTGCGGATTGATGCGGTTCGCGTTGATTATGCCGAGACTATGACGGGTTTGGGTTGATCTAGTCGAGAAGGCGTGTTGAACGGTGTCGTTATGGCGTTCATAGGTCCAGGGGACCTAATTTGATGAGAGATACCCTTGTTATGCTTATTATTTGAATTATATTATGAAGAATTCAATTCCTTGAATACACTCTCTGGAGCACGTTACTATGACTCCCTCTCGGTATCATAAACTAATCATTGCACAAGACATAAGATAGATGGGAAAAATCGCACTGGACGGGCGTTTCACGTCGGCATGGTGGAAGCACAAGCTGATAGGGATAAGAAAGGGATGTGGACTCGAGGGGGGAACAAGGCAAGGATAAGAAGGCCATCCAATGTTGGGATATGAGACGATGAATGATCGGGACTGGCTCTTTAAAAATTATTTGGACACATCCTCGGACTTCTTGTCATCCTTGGAGCCCATTTCACCAGACATCGCCTCCGCCGTAGCCTTCTTCAGTTGCTCAGTTTCCGACACAGTGGTCTGCTCTTTGGGTTTGGTATCTCTCTCGTCATCACTGTCACCAAGGCTGAAGGGGTCGGTCTCAGCCACTGGCGAAGGCTCAACAGTCGACAAAGGCTGCCACTTGCTGGACTTGCCGCTCGTTTGCACGGTGCGCTTGGCAGGGGTGGACGAATCATACAAATTGTCAATCTCGGTGGGCGGGCCATCCTGGAAGGATACTTTGCGTCGATCGGGGGACGGGGAAGAAGGGTTCTTCAAGTTGGAGTTTGCCATGGGACGGGGCGGACGGGCTGGAGGAGCTGGGATATGGCAGTGTTAGTACAGATCATCTCGGGAGTGGGAGATCAGAAATGAGTTTACCTTCGGAATCCCTCAACTCGAGCGCAGAGAAGTCATCCCCAAGCACCTGAGGGTCCGCATCATAACGCTCACGGTCACCACTGCGGCGACCGAGTTCACCGCTAGGCCTTGGGCGCCCAAATGCCGAAGTCCGTTGTTCATACTGCTGAGTGGACTGTCCCTCATCTTCCTCCTCTCCATCCAATTTCTTCTTGAGGCTGGTGACCCAGGAGTTGACCTTTGATTGGGTTTCCAGGAACCCCTTCCGTAAGTTCTCACGAATAACTGGTAGGTCATCTGCACATTATTCCACAGTCAGGTTCCAACTTGTTCAATACGCGATCAGCGGATGAGTACCATTAAAAAAGTCATATTCCTTCTCCCTCTCTTCCGACTCCTCGCTTCCTCGTGGACGGCGATATCGAGGATCATTCTCCCATCCCGGAGCAGGAGCTCGACGCCCTCCCGAATTGTAGTGCTCCGCGAGCTGGCGCGCATACAGTTCGTCGGCTTCTAATTGAGTCCGGGTGGTGGAGGTAGGCTGCTGAGAAGGGCGAGGAGGCTTGGGGGGAGGTACCATATCTTCCTGGGCAGTAGGATCGGTCATTCCTAGAACGTTTCAAAGTCAGCTGTTGTCTGGCTCAGTGTTACTCGCTCACTTACCAAGCAGAGCGTTGAATGCCCGCTCGACATTCCAATTGCTCGCATTAAGAATAGCTTTGATGACTGAAGGTTCCACGGTGGGAAACGCTTCTCTGAGAGTGTTTTCGGACTGTTCCCTTGGGCTGAGTGGCCGAGGGGGCTTTGGCGGGGCAGCCGGAGGGGCTTCAGAGTCGGTCTGCGGGGTCGATGTTGCGGCAGCGGTGTGAGCGATGGCACCGGACTCCTGTGGCTCGTCGTCAAAATCAAGGGGGCGTGCAGTAGTTGGTGATTCAGCGCGAGGGCTGTTTGGCGCATTCGGCGCAGCCGAGGGCTTGCTGGGAGTGGACTGGAGAAGTAAGCGTCAACGCTCGGCGCTGGTGATGTCGGTGAACATACAGTCTTTTCCTCCTCCGCCATTTTGAAATATGTCAAACGGTATGTATACCGAAGAAAGCGCTCGCGAGATATTTGAGGAAAAAAGGGTTGCCTGTAGGAAGACCGAAGACGGAGCAGGCAGAACACATCGGGGAAGCTCCAAACAAGTGACGTGGGGTGCACGTGATGAGCGGGTAGCTTTTATAGAGGGCCTGCATCGTCGTTGAACTTCATCGTCCAACGATGCATTGTCAATTGACATATCGGTAGAACAACACTTTAATTATGGTGCTACTCTATCCCTTGGAAGGTATCTGCTGAAATATAGAGGGTCCTCAGGGCAGGGGAGACACAACTCCCAATAGCTCTCAAGCCGCCTTTTCTGATCGCTTCGCACCATGGCTTCTGAGCTTGATTTGTCAACGAGCTTCATTCCGGCATTGTACAAGCCGGCAGCATTGCTACCCATCGCAAGACACAAGAAAAGTCTTCTTTATCTGGTTGAGACTTACCCAGTCACCATAGTTGTGGGCCAGACAGGCAGTGGAAAAACGACCCAGCTTCCACAATACCTCGATCAAGCGGGCTGGTGTGAGAATGGCAAGCTTATCGCGGTGACACAAGTAAGCAAATATTACTTCTATCTTGGCGTCTTTGATCGCTAATCTTGCATGTCTAGCCTCGGCGGGTTGCTGCCACAACAGTTGCAACCCGAGTTGCGGAGGAGATGCGCTGCAAAGTCGGCGAGGAAGTTGGGTATTCAATCCGTTTCGAGGATTTGACATCTGCTTCAACGAGAATCAAATTCCTGACAGATGGCATGCTTCTCCGAGAGGCCCTTGTTGATCCTCTTCTATCGCGGTATTCCGTGATCATGATCGACGAAGCCCATGAGAGATCTCTTAGCACCGATATTCTTCTTGGGATCGTGAAGAAAATCATGAAGAAACGTCCAGATATTCGCGTAATCATTAGCAGTGCAACCCTCCAAGCGGAGGACTTCCTACGCTTCTTCGCGGGTGACGAATTTCATCCCGATGCCGAGTCGGGTGAATTTGGTGGCAGTGTCGGTAGAATCATTAGCCTGGAAGGAAGAATGTATCCTGTCGATACATTATTCCTTGAATCGCCTGCCGAAGACTATGTCGAGAGGATGGTCAAGACTGTATTCGACATTCATACACAAGAAGCCGAGGGAGACATACTCGTTTTCCTTACTGGGAGAGAAGAGATCGATCGAGGCATTCAGTTAATATCTGAACGAGCGGCGCAGCTTCATCCCCAGGAATCCTCCCTTCTGACATTACCACTCTATGCGGGTCTTACCACGGATCAACAGATGTATGTCTTTGAACCAACACCTGAAAGTACCCGAAAGGTCATACTGTCCACCAATATTGCCGAAGCCTCGGTGACAATCGACGGTATTGTGTATGTCATAGACTGTGGCTTCGCTAAGCTCAGGGCATACAATCCTAGCACCGGTATTGAGACCCTGACCGCGGTGCCAATATCGAAAGCATCTGCTACTCAACGTGCAGGTCGTGCAGGCAGAACAAAGCCTGGAAAATGTTTTCGCTTGTACACTCAACAAACATATGAACAGCTGCCCGAGGCAACCATCCCGGAAATCCAACGCTCCAACCTCGCTCCTATCGTTATGCAGCTCAAGGCCCTTGGAATTGACAACATAGTTCGGTTTGACTTTTTGACATCGCCCCCGGCTGAACTTGTGATACGTGCTTTTGAACTTCTGTATTCCCTTGGTGCAGTGGATGACTATGCAAAGCTCACAAAGCCACTGGGAATGCGAATGGCTGAACTAGCCGTTGATCCGATGATGGCGAAGGTACTCCTTGCGGCATCTTCATTCAAATGTCTCAGCGAGATGCTTTCCATTGCAGCCATGGTGAGCCTTCAAGGGACAGTGTGGGTGCAGCATGACGGGGACAAGAAGACCGCGGAGAGCCATCGACGCAAGTTCGCTGTCGAAGAAGGTGACCATTTGACATATCTGAATGTATATCAAGCATTTGTTACGAAGGGCAAAAAAGATTCGAAATGGTGCCGGGATAATCTCCTAAATTATAGAGCTCTCCAGCGTGCGGTCAGCATCCGTGGACAACTCAAGCGATATCTCGAACGGTTCGGTATCCAGGTCGACGAAAGCCTTTCATCTCGCCAAAATGGCGCCCCAAGTCTGAGCGCGCCTCCCGAGCAGCTTCAACGATGTCTGGCAACTGGATATTTTGCGCATGCAGCAAAGATGCAGCCAGATGGTACATTTAAGACAGTCAGCGGTGGACTTACTCTACATGCTCACCCTAGCTCCTTGATGTTTGTAAGCATCCCCTTTAATTTCGTAAGCATAGTCTGTTTTATTTGCTAATCATATGGTCAATAGAACCGCAAAGCTGACTGGGTGGTCTTCCATGAAATTATGCAAACGGGCGATAAAACATACATTCGAGATATTACCAAGATCCAAAAGAGCTACCTGTTAGAATATGCGCCCGAGTACTATAAAGTCACATGAATCCACTATTTATATTCCTATACCCCAAGCCCTAAATTGTGTCGTTTGACCCTTGACTCATTCATTGTAGTAATCGCTCAACCCATCTAGCAAGTAAGCAGCACAGTCAATAATGCATTGATCATTTTATCAATTCTTCAAAATCTTCCTCTAGAGCGACTGCAAACGGACAACCAGAAGATCACCGATCACCATCCCAGTACCAAGAAACCATCTAGAAACCAGAAAAATACACATTGAACCCACAACTGGAGATAATATCCCTCCATTCACTCACCACTGGATCAGTCGTTTTCTTAGATGCTGTATTCCATGTTTTGGCCGTCAGGAGGGTGTGGTATTTAATAAATATGATTCAATTGAGAAGATGAGAGTATGCTCGCTAGTACTGAACAGATGTGGGGAAATAACTGCTACTCATCATCAGCGTCCACCAACTCCCCAAATCGACTCGCAGCTTCCCCTTTCAGGAGGGCCGGATTGCCAACCTCCACCACCTCCCCGAGATCCATCACCACCACCCGATCGAAGTCCATGATCGTCACCAGCCGATGACTCGCCGCAATGACCGTGTGGTGTCTGAACTCCGCTCGAATGATCTCCTGCATCATCTACTCGGTTTGCCGGTCCACGCTGGAGCTGACTTCATCAAGGAGGAGGACCCCCCCTTGGTCATGATTGTCAGCCCCATCCTTGAGGAAGGAGGTCGTTGAATGCAGACGGATCATAGCACGGAACACCATCCGCTCCAGCGAGAAGAGCTACCTTTGCCCGGCACTCAAGGTCCAACCGCCAGTCCGCGTTATCAGCCGTCAACCAACCCAAGGATCGGCCCGTGGAAACCGGCACCTCAACTCCAGATTACGAGAAATCTCCATAAAAACTATTCTGTGGCTATTCATTTGGTGTATCGGCTGGAGAATGCTAGTGGCCGCTCCCACATCGATCTCCCCGGCTCAACCCAGTTATTTATTTATTAGATGAGATTCAAGTATAGTTAAATATTTAATTAGTCGGAAATTAATTAGGTAATAGACTATAATATTGTTATAAGTTATGGAACTCGTGGGCTATCCGCTATATAGCGAAATTTATAATATAGATAGGCCTTCTTAGAAGGCTAGTAGATTGATGTAGACTCTGATTCTAAGTAGGAAGATCTAGTAGCTAAGAAGCTAGAATAAGCTAGTAAAGGGGATACTGTAGTAGAGATACTAGGTAAAAAGAATAGGATCTCAAATACTTACGAGGGAGCAGCGGAGGACATAATTATATACCTAGCGAACTAAATCGAACGAAGTAGGATATATATCTGCTATGGGCTTAGTAGAAGAAGGAGTATCTGGAAGCAATATTCATCTAATAGTCAAACACGGTAGTACTATATACTATATAAAATCGAGGTGGAAGGTAAACTCAAAGTAATCCGAGGGCGATAACTACTCCGGACGTTGAATTATAGTTTTGAGACTATTTTTAGACTAGAATTATATATTAAGACGCTGGTGTCTTTTATATTAAGCGTTCTATCTACCTGAGCTAGTGTTGGGATAGCTCTTGCTTTCGCCAGAGGAAGCGCCTACATAGCTAGTACGCCAACAAGTGAGGCTATATTAGGTTCATAGAGTTTGATTTGATTTATTTTGATCTAATTTGACATTCTTGGATTACACAGCACTTGTTGAGCTTCGTTCTTGATTTAACTTCCTACTGAATCTCAGTAATTTAGAAAAACCCCACAGGTTAATTTAATATTCCACGTCCCTCCTAAGGCGAAGCAACGAAATCCAATAGCGTTTACAATGGTCGCAGATCCCCTAGATCTTGAAGGAGGTCAAGAAGGTAGCTATTAAGCCTGTGGATTCGGTTATTCTTGAAAGTTAAGAGTACAAAGGACAGAGAGAATAGAGATAAATAGTCAATGGGCCCCCTAACCAAGGGCTCCAAACGTGAATGATTACAGAAGCGGATATTGTAGAGTCTCGGCCGATGGGTCGCTCCGGCAATTTCTCGGGTCCGAACGAGACTAATTTGATACAATTCTATTTCGTTTCAAGTGGAGTGGCTCTGGCACTAATTTGTTTCTCATGCATGCCAATTTTGTCGATAAGCTGATTGGTTTGGGAAGCCTGGAAACGCGGAGTAGGATTCCTCGATCCGATTCCCTCCGCTTATAGAAAAAGTTAGGCCACTCATGGCTCGGCTAAACAAGCGCAAATGATGTCTTAGTCCATTGTCCGTTGCTCCCACAATTTTACTTGCTCCTAAAGCAGCTTACACCCATAAGATATCTCTCGGTTCCTTGAAGATCATTTGACTTGCTTTTCACTCATCTTTCTGATTGGGCAATTTGTTACATTTGTTACACTTTTGTGTAACAGGCTCCAAGCAACTTTATTCCTATCTCGCCCATCGCTGTTCTTCCATTGTGACCTCACTTGAGAGATCTCCGTCAACATGAGTCGTCTTTTCCAGCACTCTCTTGATGGTATCTTCAAGAGGAACAAGGATTGGGTCTGCTCGAAAAAGATCGCAGACCCAGGGTTTTTCGAAAAGCTTTCTGCTGGACAAGCACCAGATTATCTGTGAGTTAGCTAGAGTAACTACAGTGCCTTTTTTTGAATGCCCCGCGCTAATTCTTTGTAGCTACATCGGCTGCAGCGACAGCCGCGTTCCGGCAAATGAAATAATGGGCCTAGAGGCTGGTGAAGTTTTCGTCCATCGCAATATCGCAAACCTAGTTCCCAATGTCGACCTCAACGTCATGTCTGTCATAAATTATGCAGTCCGACACTTACATGTCAAGCACATCATTGTCTGTGGTCACTACAACTGCGGAGGGGTCAAAGCTGCAATGACCTCGGCTGACTTGGGTCTCCTGAACCCATGGCTCCGCAACATACGTGATGTCTATCGCTTGCATGAGAAAGAATTGGACAAGATCACAGATGAAGACTCGCGGTACAACAGACTTATTGAGTTGAATGTCATTGAGTCCTGTCGGAATGTGATCAAAACTGCTGCAGTACAGCAGAGCTACGAAAACAACCAGTATCCGGTTGTTCACGGATTAGTTTTTGATCTGCGCGATGGTCTTCTCAGAGATCTTGAGATTGACTTTGAAGCAATGCTAGAGGATGTGAAAAAGATCTATTGCCTTTCTTCGAAAACTTCCAGTTAAAACGCCCAAGCAGAAAAAAACGGATCACTCCAAACTAGTTCTCAATCAATCTTTGCGCTTTGCCTGATTTCAAATTGTAAACAATGCCATGTAATTGCAAATTGCCTTCACTTGCTGCCTTGGACACCTCTGGAAATTGACGTAAGGAGCGTAATTGATCAAGTACGTTCAATTCAACGAATGCTTGGTTGCGTTCATCAGAAGGAAGTGTATCAATGGTCCCTTTGAACTGTGAATGGAGAGCATCCAACTTGCTGGAGGTAAAAGTGTGAGAGACAAGGTCAATAATGAAAAGATGGTGAGTATCTTACCTCAACCATGGACCATTTAGCCCATCCCGAGATTCTGCTTTGACAATACCACAACCATAGTGGCCGCAAACAACGATGTGCTTCACCTGTTGATTGGTCAAAATAATCATCTTAAACAAAGGCTTTGATATGTTTACTTTCAAGCATGTAATGGCATGTTTCACTGTGAGTTCAGAGGACATGTCGCCTTCGATAAGCATGTTTCCCAGGTTGCGGTGTACAAGCATTTCGTCAGGCAGGAGATCAAGGATAGTAGTTTCTTGGAAGCAGCTGTCAGAGCAACCGATCCAGAGAACTTGTTGCATCGGCTGCTTTGAGCTAGGAATAAAGTCTGGAGGCAGCTGCATGGTTTCACAGGCTGTAGAATAGTCTCTGCGCATTCTGGTGTGTATGGAAGAAATAGAATTAATGGTTCCCAGATACTGCGTCTTTGGGAGACGAATAGGAGCAAATTGTCGTGAGACAGCACGATACGTGAAACTCATGAAGAGAAAAGAAAACAAATCTCAGGATTTCGATCGGGTTTTGAGGTGGGAAAGTTTGTCAAATGAATGTTGGGCTGCCGGATCATCTGTTAACGCTTCTTAGCTGCCCTCGGCCTGGAGCCTGGACTTCTCGCCGAGCTTATGTTTTCCGAATGGAGGGCCGACTGCGGAGCACAACGGCGTTGAGGGCAATTTGCCCCAAATTCTACTGACGAGCGAATCAGAAACTAGCTGTCCGGATGAACACCCGATCTGCACTTATAGTATTCCGCATGAGTTTTGTCGATTTTCCGAGAAATTGCCGCACTCGGCCGACACACTATCTGAAACCAGACTGGAGAAATGAGTCGCTGGTGGGTATATCTTTCTGTGCAAGAATTACTAGCCTATTGTTTCAGGGGCAATATCCACGACTTGTCGTAAAAAACGTTAATCGGAGCTAGGATAACGATTTTGCTGATTGATGAAAATCCTACATAGTGAACCAGGGCGCTCTACGGCAAATATGCAAATGCAGGCAGGACGAGATGGATCAGCGAACCAGCCAACAAACTACACCACACCACGATGTCAGAGAGCCTCTCAGAGAGGAAACAGATGCTGCTTCAGCGAAAGATGTGTAAAAGTTGATTCTCTCGCTATCGGAGATGTGAAGCTATATCCTGTAAAGACTGTGTACTAGGAAAAAATTCCTCCAATCAAAGATCACCTATCGTTGGCCATTTCCCCACTACAATAGCTATCATGTAGTGTAGACACTGCTATAGATGTACCTCTAAATCTATATTACGGGTATTTACCGCGTCGGTTCGCCTAGGATACTGCTTAAAGCGATAGCGGAGCGCGAAGATTATGGTACTACGAAAACCTAAGGACTACTCGGTCCCTAGGTCCCATCGCCTAAACTCACTGCTTAATACGCTAGGCCAACTCCTCGAAGCGGATATAGCGCGACGACTTTCATATGTCGCCGAAAAATACTGTCTGCTACCGGATACCTAGTCTGGAGGAAGACCAGACAGAATCACCGAACAGGCCCTTTCAGACCTCTCTAATACGCGCAGTCCACACACAAAGTCATGACGCTGGTAGTGTTGGACTTGAAAAGTTGCCTGTAATGGAGTTAACAAAGTTAGCCTAGACGCCTGTCTACGAGTAAGAGAAGGCGCACGTATATAGGCTTACGTGGGTCCTCACAATATTGACTGACTTCTCCTTCTGGACAAATCATGTACATAGGTACATCCATAGCTAACCAAATAATAGGAACATGCTCAATCTTGTCGGTTACAAAACTTAATCTGCCCCGCAATGACCCGAGTTCCGTTGAAATCCCTGGAAGGACGTGATCAGAACTTAGGACCGGTGAATTATCTCGCTGTCTTGACTTTCATTGTGTTCAAAGGGGAAAAGGGCCAAAATGATAATTTAATGATGGGATATAGGACAAAAAACATTCGGATTCTTCAACTCGTCTTGCCTAGGAAATGCTTATCTTGATTCTACTTATGAGACGGCGGTGTTGCCTCCGCCTTGGCTCTTCGCATCAGTCGCATGCAAAATTTCCATGACATCGGCATATATTGTCGATTGCAATTCCCAGCTAATCTGAGAACGCACAATCATCGATGGACTGCATAAATTGTTAGTTTATAGCGAAAAGCGTAGAGAATATAAGACGAACTTCTGCAAATTTCCATCCGACCAAAAGCCTCCATTTCCATTGCCAGCTTCCAGGCCCCACAATGCAAATATATACTGACTAGCTCCCTGCTCACTGGTTCGGCAGACAATTTTCTCAAGTAGCCTGGCTAACCGGAAGTTATTGAAATCACGAAAAAGCGCCGTTCGTGAAAAGCCAGGCGATACCGTTGCCACCGAAATACTGTTCCATTCTTCTCGGCTCGATATATCTCGGACCCAGAGATTGAGAAGTAGTTTGCTGATATGATATCTTTGATAGCAAGGATATGATGTTGAGTTAGATTTGCTGAGCTGATTGGCGAGCATTTTGGTAGAAGCATGGGACGGATCGGCCCAAGCATGAGCCTCCGAGGACACGGCAATTACTCGCCCACGGGTCGCCCGAGCCAAAAACGGGCGTAGCAGCATCATAAGATTACAGTTTGCCAGAAAGTTGACCTGAAATATCTCTTCCCATCCAGTTTCTTGGCAAATATGGAATTTAGTTTGATATGCGCCTGCGTTCAGAATCGCAATGTCTAGATGTGAGATTATTTTCTCGAGCCGCCGTGGTAGAGCATTCACCGATTTCAAAGATTTCAAATCGAGCTCTATGATATCGACCACAGTGGCAACATTCAGATCCTTGGCCTCTGTCTCAATCTGCTGCTTGATATTCTCACCCCGCTGTAGGTCCCTGGCTGTCAGGATCAAGTGACATCCTACTCGGCCAAGAGCCCTCGCACACTCAAGCCCACAACCCTGGGTAGCACCGGTGATGAGAATGAACTTTCCAGCGTATTCAGTCAAATCTAGCGTATGGATGGAAGGCGATCGAACCGTGAGCAAACGATACAAAGCGGGGAATGGGCCATCTGGATCAAATGTGAAGGTGTGAGAATTCCACAAACTGAACGACAGCATGTGGAGTGCTGATAAGGCCATGCTTATTGAAACAAAGTAGATAATAACGCTCGAGGCTAATTATCTCTTTATTTATAAATGAGATCCATGTATGTATATCGCTTTCGGTTTCTTCAGCTCGATTTTCTGTATCCAGCATCACGTTGACAATTGTCTCGAGGTTCGAAGGGGCCTTCTCACGTAAGCCGCACTAAAGATCGCAGATCAGCCCAACTCTCAAAAACAAATGGGCAAGATGGTGTAGAGCTCTACAAATAGTCGGCAAATCAACCAATCCAGGAAACCTGGGAGTCTATGTAAGGCGATCTCTACCAGGGTGCTCACATACCTTCGAGAGTCTTTTGTCGTCCGGTACTGTAAAAAGAATGATGCGAGATGTGTTGGCAAAACTTCATTCGTCCTCTAGTATCCATAGATGGACTCGACCATTAATTATCCAGGCTTGTATACTCAGGTGATGGATCTGATTGCGGAGCTCTGGACCCTTCTCCCAGGGCCCATGACAGGTGTGGGTGAGATGGATAGAGAGCATACCCTCTGTATCGCGAAAGTGCTTCATATTTCCAGCTAATAAAACTTGTCATGGATCTCTGTATGGCAAAGAGATCAGTAAATTCCAAATGCGACCTTGATGTTATGATCGCGCTTATCTTCAGCTCTCTTAGCTCGCCTCCAATCAATTGACATTAAAATGTAGAGGCATCACTCATGTTTCTAAAATCCATTTCCACGTCCTGGCCGCTTTCTGAATGAGTGGCACCTATATCCTTGTAGTTGGGGAGACTCTGCTTGGCCGCTCGGACGTTGGTGCAATTCTTGTGGATGAATGCATCATCTAAGCGATAGATATCCTCTTGAATAGTCAGATGGTGTTGATTCCCACTAGAGCTTGGTCGAGCGCACTTGGCTTCGGGACGATTTTCGATACGCAAAGCAGGGATTTTGCTGAAGAAACGCAGGTGAGCAGTTGCGGCGTTGATGGACTTTACATAGCTGAGTCCTGAAGGCTCATACTGAAGTGAGGGTCTCTGTAGTGATGGTAGATCAATGACCTATCTTCGTCATCAAGATTACTAGATAACTTCATCTACATTCATCTCTTAGTAGAGCATTCATAAGATGTTACGAGACACTGAGCCATTCTTTTCATGCTGCACTAAGGACAAATCAGATGCTTTCGTAAGATTAACCAACGCCGAGGTTAAAGAAAGTCGACTGTTTTTTACACCATCTACTTTCAGCTTAGGGGCGCGGTGCCCCCTGGATCTGACCCCAGTCCCCCTTGTTGGGGTTGACCGAGCCACAGGAAGGCCGGCGGCTATACCGGGAAATTGATTCGTGCACTGGAAGAAGAGTAAACCCAAAGTGGGTTGGACGCACCGCAAATTTTCCCAACCCAGATCCGTTTTACCAATAACAGATTTGTACTTTACTATATTTGCTATTGATTGGCCCCGTCACTTTGATTAGGCCCACAGTCCATATGTCTTTGTATCAGGCCCCAACCAACATGTAGTGCTCGGAAACGAGTGTCCTACTGGGTGTATTTTCACTGATGGCCAATGGACCCCAAATTCACACACTTGGCTTTAAACTATCGCTCCATCCCATAAAATGAGCACCCAGCGGACTTTAGCATCGTCGATTAATGATTAATGGCTCATTTAGCTTATGCACTTTTTCATCATGCGTTCATACTGGTGGCCACAGCGATCGGAATCTACGGTTTGCTTTTGGCATTTCTCACAACTGCGACCTTCCAATCCCACGTTGTTTACTTACATGCGATTAAAATTCCATGGTTCGAGGATCTCAACATTCCTGAAAATTTTGGTTTCCTAAAAAACCAGGTCACCCCGTTCGCTATTTCGACTGCGGATGGCGAACGGTTGTATGCTTGGCATATTCTACCTCTGGAACTATATCGCAAGAATGAATTCTATCTTGTAGATGAACCTAGCGGATTCATCACGAACATTACTTCTAGAACTTCTTTCAAATTGTTGAGAGAGGACCCTGAGGCCCGATTGGTCATTCACATGCATGGCGCTGGCGGAACTGTTGGCTCAGGCTACAGAGTTGCTAACTATCGCGCATTATCTGCAGGACACCCTGAGAAAATCCATATTTTGACCTTTGATTACCGTGGATTTGGGAAAAGTTCAGGGTCGCCATGTGAGGCTGGCTTGGTGAATGACGGCCTCGCTGTCGTCGAGTGGGCTATAAACGTCGCGGGGGTATCTCCTTCCCGAATTGTCATCTTTGGCCAATCGATGGGCACCGCTGTCAGCATTGCTGTATCCAAAAATCTTGCATTTCGAGATGAACCAATTGTCCTTGCTGGTACAATCCTTGTGGCGCCTTTTGTTGATATTGCGACACTGGTCTCGACGTATCGAGTGGCGGGAATTATTCCGATACTGTCACCGATCGCAAGTTTCCCGTCGCTGTTTGAATATCTCAAGTTGTTCATCCACGATAGGTGGCTGAATAAGGATGCAATCGCGGAATATATTCGGATCAATGAAGCCAACGAGAAAAAATATCGACTTATCATAATACACGCCGAGGATGATTATGATATTCCATGGCGCCATTCTCAACTCCTCGTTCAGCACGCAGTTTATGCGTCAGTTCCAGCGGAGGTTAGCTTTGAAGAAACAGAAGATCAAATATCGCAGTTGGAGGTGGACCTAGGTGCTGGAGGATCTAAAATGGAATGGAAGTCTCACAATGGGATCATTAAGAAGATGATTTTGAGAAAAGGCCTGCACGATGTCATAATGGGATATCCCATAATCTCAATGACCGTAATAGGTATTTTCGCTGAAAGCGACTCATTGTTGACATATTGATCCTAAAACAAAGAAAAATATCGCCAAGGACTTTTTATATTGCCAGTGAATGATTAGAATGATTAGAGGAGTGTTGAAGCCATCAGGGACGCCCCATTCTGACCAAAGGTTTCTCTGGATAACCAACTCTATCGCTGGGCACGTCGCCAAATCTATGTGGAAAAAATCGATGGAAAAAAGTTGAGCAATGCCATTCTATATCTATAAAAATCTAAATCTATCTATTTACTGTAATTCTGAGTGTCGGTTTCAGTATTCTTCCTGGAGGCTGACTTGGCAAGAAAATATATCCACTCGTCTATTCCGCTCTTTTTGAAGCCTTTGTTCTCAATTTCATGAGACCAAAGACAAGAGCATATCCCGCAATAGCATATATCACGGTTATGCCAGCATCTCTCCATCCATAATAGTAGTGATTGATGTTCAGAGTGGTCAAATAGTCGCTTCCGGTTGTGTATTCGCATACTTTGCAGGCTGAAGTGGCGTCCGGATTTATCAAATTGACCCTCCATCCCTTTCCATTCATATAATCAGCCAGATAATCCCCACAGGTGCCATTGAGTGGGTCAAAGAAGGCAAACTCGTCTTCGTTGCATGTGACCTTCTGGCCCCAAATTCCAAATGTCAACATGCCAGAGACAACATAATTGAATGGGTTGAGCCAGTACATCCAGTATTTCCAGAATACGTTGAGCTGGTCGTAAGGAACAAAGACACCACAGAAAAGAACCAAAACACTGATAATGAGAGGGTTGACAAGAGCCGCAAAGGTCGGATTTGGTGCGTAGGCGGCAACAAATTGCCCAATACCGGTGTAAATAAATTCGTAGATCAACATAATGAAGAAAATAGCACCAGAGCGATTGGAATCATGCGGCAACGTCCACACCGGCCAATACCAGCAGACAAAGTAGAGAACAGCGCAGATACAGAGATATGGAAACTCTGAAACAATCAACCCAGTAACAAAAGCAACCCAAGAATACATCTTGGATTTCTTTTCACGGGCATCATAGATATCACGACGTTGAATGAACAGAGGTTGAAGCTGGTTGATCACACCCGGGGCAACAAAGACAAAGTTGAAGATGGTGAATAGTCGAAGTTGCAAGGCTGTTACACTTGGACCAGGTCTCCAAAAGGAGAAGCCGTTTAGTAATGCCGAAATTATATGAAGGGAAAACTTGTTGTTAACGTAGGCGGTATTGCGGAAGAGCGAAATGTTCATGCGATGAGTGAC
The DNA here is from genome assembly GCF_028827735.1 of Penicillium macrosclerotiorum. Lineage (NCBI taxonomy): Eukaryota > Fungi > Ascomycota > Eurotiomycetes > Eurotiales > Aspergillaceae > Penicillium > Penicillium macrosclerotiorum. Next base: position 3,146,882 of record NW_026643083.1, on the reverse strand, counting down.
AATTTTGATTTGTTCCCAAAGAGGCATTGAAAACTCAAAGCCATCGTTGACTGTACCAGGCGGCTTGCTAGCTGCATCGTCAATCATCCTGTCCAACTCAGTGATCATCTCATTATGCTCAGGAGATTCTAGCCAAATTTGATGCCAGTCTTTATCTCTGGCTGTTTCGATGCCACCAGTCACAACGTCAATCATGAATTCGGCCGGATTAGCATCTTGTGGACATTGAACGCCATATTTGTCAAAGTAGTGTTTGATAGTCGCTCCATTATCACCAATATCACCAAAGTAGACTGTTTTTCCGCCCCTCGCAAGGAGAAGGAGTGTGTCAAATTGAGCAAATAGCTGAGCGGATGGTTGGTGGATTGTGACAAGTACCGCTTGACCAACATCTGCTAGCTTTCGCAAGAAACGGACCGTGTTGTATGCGGATTGACCATCTAGGCCCGAGGTTGGCTCGTCCAGGAATATAAGAATACTAGGCTTTGAGACAAGTTCAACTCCGATCGTGACACGTTTACGTTGCTCGACGGAGAGACCGTTTCCAACGGAGCCGATCAAGGTGTCGGCTAGATCATGGAGTTCTAGGAGGTCAATAATAGTGTCGACGTACGCAAGCTTCTCTTTCTTCGGGATCTCCCGAGACTGTCGAAGGAGAGCAGAGAACTCTAAGGCTTCTCTCACTGTGGCATAAGACTCATGAACATCAAGTTGCTCACAGTATCCTGCCATTCTCTGAAAAGATAGTGGAAGAGGTCGACCATCAACAAGGATGGATCCCTTGATGGTGCCTTCAGTTTTGCGTTGAGCGAGAACATCAAGCAATGTTGTTTTTCCTGCACCCGAAGATCCCATAAGAGCTCCGAGCATGCCTGGTTTGACCCATCCATGGATATTGTCCAAAAGAACCCGATCTCCAGTAGGTGTTTTGACCGTATAAGTAAGGTTTTTCCAAGTGAAGATGGAAGTATTGCGAACAAGATTACCATCATCCACTTGGACAGGTTCATCAGTAATGGTTCGAGGTGTGTTATTGGCTTTTTGCTGAGCTTCCTCGTCATTACTGGCTCCATGTTTTCGGAGATTCTCGCGCGGGATTAGTAAAGAAGATCCTGATCCAGCTCCGGCCTTCCAGAAGCATGTACAAATGATTGTCATGACCGCAAAAAATCCCCACCAGGCCCAAAGGACACCAAAGTTTCGCCACATCTCAGAGTGTTTGTAGTGGAGAGAAGAAAGGTACTGGTCGCCAGTCACGTAATCCGCACCTGGTAGAGAACCACCGACGCCAGCGCAAGATTTATGGGCGGATCCAACATCCTCATATCCGGGACCACTAGGGATAAGATTCTCTCCAACACAGTCAATATGCTGTCCATGGAACTCATTTGACAACGCTGCTTGAAAGGCATAAGCAAAAGGATTGGTGTAGTACAACTCAAGGAACCAATTCTTGATTTTGGGCTTCGGAATCATATAACCGGCGTACATGACAATTCCCTTGACTGCCGTTCCGCTGATCTTAGATGCTGCTTCAAAAGTACTGAAAGCGGCACCAATGAATCTGAACAAGGCAGTAATACACTTTTGATAGAGAGTCAGTATGAGTTATTGATTATCCAAGGATAAAATGACATCGCCTCACCAGAGTTGTCGTAAAAAGAATTGCCCAGAAAGTGAAAAATGCAGCTGCAGTATGTTTTAACCCAACCATCCAGTAGATGACAACTGAGAAAATAGTACACTGAAATAGCAAAACAGGAAAATCCGCTGTAATTTGTGCCAGGCAAAATGCAGCCGGATGGTACATGGCGAACGACTTGTGTTTTGTCAAGATCGGACGCCCTTTAAATGATTCGGTGACCTCAGACATAGCAACAATGCAGTTGTACAGCAGTGCAAAGAAAACAGCACCACCTTTGGTAAAAAGACCAGCAGATGTCTCGGGAGAATTATAAAAACAAGATCCAGCGATCAGTGCCATGATACACGACAAGATTTGCTTGATCAAAAAAGTGCTTTTCTCACCCCAAAGAATCTGGTACTGTCTGACAGTACATGCAATGAGTTGAGCCCAAAAGCTAGTGGTGAGGCCACTTCCCCTGGGTAAATGGTTTGACTTTTCCCAAGACACAGACTCTTTGAAATCATTTGTGCGATTCAAAGCCAATTCACTGTCAGGATAGTCATACAAAGATACCTCGTTCTTGTAAATTGATGAATTTTGGTACTCGGTCAAGATAGTATCGGCAGTTCGAGGGAATCGATTCTCCCAGCCAGGCCTGATTTTTCGCTCCGTGGGAACTGTGACACCTGTGAGGAAATCGCCTAAACGTGATTGTTTGGTTTAGTACCTGGCCAATTGATACAACCTTAGAGTTAATATGGGGACTGGGAATCATACCAATATTTGCACCGTCGGCATACACAAATCCAAGGCTTTCCATAAAAGGTTTTGCTTCTGCTGCCGGGCCATAGTATATTTGCTTCCCCTCGTCAAGCACGAGCACTTTGTCGAAAAGATTATAGATTCCATTCCCCGCTTGGTAAAGCGTAACAATAGTAGAAAGCCCAAGAACATCTGTCATGGCGCGGAGAGCCTTTGCCCACTCCAAAGCAGTCGATGCATCGAGTCCACGTGTTGAATTATCCCAGGCGTAAACAGAAGCCCTCGTTGCGAGGCACTCAATAATAGATACTCGCTTTCGTTCTCCGCCACTGACACCTCTGACAAACTCATTGCCAACTTTTGTATCAGCTGTATGCGTAATACCCATAGACTCTAACAGAAATTGCTTGGTCTCTTCTCTGTACTGCGCAATAGTCTTGGATCCATCTGGCAGATGAAATGGAATTTTGAGTTTTGTTGCAAAGTCCATCGTTTGACCAACCGTCAAGCGAGGGTAAAAAAGTTCTTCTTCCGTATTCATCACAATTTGACCTTGATAATTGGATGCTTCTTCCGAAGACATACTACCAAAGCGTACATCCCCAGTAATTGTATTATAACCTTCGCGACGGTTAGACAGCATCTTAAGAAGTGTTGTGCATCCGGAACCAGGTCTTCCCAAGACAAGCAACATTTCACCAGGTTTGACACATCCGTGGCTGTTTGACAATATCGACTTGAGAGGTGGTTTGTTGCGGAAATCCTTGATGAGCCGAGGAATGTTAAATTGAGAGATCATATTTTCTTTGACAGCTGCCTCGGCAGCAAGAACCTCAACAGAGAGATCTTTCCATGTCACCCCCAATTCCCGTCTCTTGAAGCCTGCTGCCTGCTCGCGCTCCGCGTTTTGGATAACCTGAGATGTCATACTCCATTCGAGCTTTTTTGAGGGTTGCAAAGGAGACTGGTTACAAGCAAAATTCAAAGTCTCCGCGCTATCGGCCACTCGAAGGTTGGTCTGGGGTGCAACGAAGGTGTGAAATTCCTTCTCATGTTTGTCCTCGGGTGGTGTTCGAGGTAGCGGTGTCTCTTCAGATTTTTCTTGCTGTTCCATGGTGAGATTGTTGATAGAGAGTGGAGAGTAAAATTTGGGTTGAATTATTTTTTGCTTAACGTATGGAAACAAGAATTACTTTATAAAACCCATGAGTACTCGAGGGTCGACATGTCTTATCCGTAGTCCGGTATAGTGGAGCGAAGAAAAGATATCGGAATTCCAATTGCCCCTCCCTCTATTGGAGATGATGACCAAGATTCCGGTAATGATTCCGTCCATCGGACGGGTGAATCCTAGCGAGAACTAATGATGCTTGTTTTACTCCTCCTATGAACAGTTGCATTAGCATAAGAGGAACGGGCATGGCACTAGAATTTGGAAAGTGGAGCAATATGATTATATAAACAACCAAATTAGGATATTCGACATCGATCTGCTGGGTCGGCTGAGATGCCGAAATGTGGATCTGGTTTTATCCGCGAGCAACCGTCGATCCAAATTCTATCAACATGAGGGTTTTATCTGGGCCATTGAGGGCTCAATTAAAGGGCCCTATCAGATATATATTTGTATTTGTAGTTGAACTTGAGTCCATTCCAAAATTTATTTCTAACAATTGATCGATTGGACAAAAATGGACGTCGAGCATTATGACAATCCCCGAAGGTCGGTTGAACTAGTCGTAGATATCAGTAACTCTCATGTTACTATCTCCTATCTGTAAAATGTAATAGATCGCTTGCACGGAGGATCTAGCTCAAATAATTGATCTGAATTGTTCCAGACCCTCAATTTCGGCATCCGGAACATGGTTCAGCGACACGATCGGCAACTCGAGGGACTAGGAGGTACTCAGGAGGCCGGGTTGCCGGATAGTAGGAGTATTGATGCCGATCTATCCGGCTTGAATGCACCCCTCCGTCTTCCTGATTCGCAGCGGCGGGCTTGGTAGGACAATTTGAACGAATGATAGCGTCGGCATAGTATTGTGATATTTTGAACACATATTCGGTAATTTTTTTACTAAAAATGCCTTATATAGCGATCAAAGGATGAAATCAATTTACAAAAATTATGAGCTATTTTTATTAGACTTTAAAGGAGCCATGAAGGTCGAGAAACTGCATCGGTGAACTCAAGGAACGTAACTTGAACTCTTTCGAACCTAACATTGGGGCCCACAGAGGCTCATGGCTAGTAAGATTACAAGCCAAAAAAAACTCACTAAAGTCTTAAGCAGCTGCCTCTGAATAATCTCAGGTGCATTTTGCCCTGGTAAGACATATTCATGAAATCGGATAGATCTTACTTTATTAATCCGATATTGCAACTTGTCTTTCGGTCTAAATTGAGATTACGCTCTCTGAAGGGATTATCAAGAAGTTTTGATTGAATGATGTAGTATTATATAGAAAATGTAAGCTTCCGTGTGAGAGAAGTGAGAGATAAAGACGCAGTCGATATGAGAAGAAATCCAGGTCTTTCGGTCGAAACGCAGATGACGGTTGAAAGAAGGCCGAAAGAGATGTGAGAGGAAGAAAGCGATGACCTATAAGGATTCTAGTCTAATTTATATTAAAAGAAGAATCAGGTTCAGGATTCCTAAAATAGTATCTCCGGATTGTTTCATTAGGCGCTTTACACCGGGGCGAAATGACCTATATACAGGGCTTTGGACGCTGCAGAGAAAACTTAGCTCTCCGTTCAAAGTCAAATGAATGAAAAGTGCACAGAATATCGCAATGGCACTCAAAAAGACGCTTGACTGGTAATTTTCTTCATCTAAATTGTTAATTTCTAGAATCTCAGCCTAGTTCTCCAGCGAACGATGTCTGAAGTGACGACAAGAGGGATAGCCCCAACGCGGGCTGACTTTATGACATATAAACTATTGATGAAGGTAGGTCGAAAGAGAGGCTGTCATATTTTTCCTTATTCATCATTGCTGGGATCGGATCATCCTGCTTTGATTTTGCGCTCGTATAACAGCTAACTTGAGACCTGGATCCATCTCCTGAATTTCTTCTCCAGCATTAGTGAATCAAACATCGCGAGCTTAGATTTCTTGCACATTCCTTCTTCGTCCCAGGCCTCACTTCCAACCCCTAATTTTGTGATAAATAGCTCATCCGGATCGAACTTGTTCTTAATCTTGAGTAGGCGCAGATAGTTATCCTTGCCCCAGTAAACGTTCTGGAAGTCCTTCTCGTTCGGATCACCCAGATTGCGATAAGAGACTCTGGTTTCAGAATTCATAGAGTATAAAATAGGCATATAGAGGTTTGTCATCTCATTCAAGGCTAAAGTTTTGCCATCGATGGATGGCTCAACACCTCGCACGTAATTGATCAAATGTGCAGAAGATCGCCAGGCGGGATGCAAGGGAATATCGACATTATTCGCCACCACGCGACCTCCAGTGTTGCTACTGAAAAGTAGGTCATTTTTACCCATAGGTAACTTTGCAAAAACCTGGGCAATACGAGAAGGACCTTCTTCAGAGTTAAAAGCTTCCTCAGAAAGCAACACGGCTCCTTCCAAAATACCATAGTTTGGAGGGTTAATATCCGGGGCCGTGCGAACTTCGGCACTCAACCGATGACGAAGTTTTGACGATAGGCTAGAGACTATCTTGCTTCTTTGGAGATCTTTCATATGGGGCTCTATGAAGGCCTCCGCTTTTTGAATCTCCGTGGAATTGATGAAATATAATGTCAAGGTTGCAAGTTGCGCCTCATCGCCTGGAGGAAAAACGATCAATTGACCGGGGATACCACCTTTGTTCGAGGACCTCAAGAGCTTGAGCAAAGAGGAAATACCAAACTCCCAAAATGAGGTATCACAACGCGTAGACTGTACTGTTACTGTGCTGACAACTCCTGGATCATCCGGATAAGATCGAACTGTGACCTCAACGACGACTCCGAAGGTTCCTCCCCCTCCACCTTTCAGAGCCCAGAAGAGGTCTTTGTGCTGATGTTCGTTCGCAGTGATAAGTTCTCCCTAAGGAAGCTATGAGCAAGAGATCACAATTCTGAAGGAGGTAGCTCTCACGCTGCTAGTAACTATCTTATACTCCAAAACATTATCGACTGCAAGGCCCCTGGTGAAACTATGGAAGCTTGAAACACCTCCACCCTGGAGGAATCCACCAGCCATTCCGACAGTTGGGCATTCCCCACCCACTACATGGTATCCATGCTTGGCGCCATGTTTGTATATCTCCCAATGCATGATGCCGGCGCCGACAGTGACTGCCGGACCTGAGGATTCACTCGTCCCTTGAGCTGTGAAGCTTGTGTGGTATTCGATCTTTTTTAGATTTGTGGTGTGAATCTGCAACGAATTTGGTGAGCTAGATCGCCCAGACCCGTCATGGCCTGTGTTTTTGATCACAAGGCGAAGATTGTGCTTCTTAGCAAAGATTACAGCGGTCTGGACATGTGCCACGGATTTAACAGCAGCAGAGTAAAGAGATATTCGACCTTGGTGACAAGTTGTTTCCGTGCTTTGATTATCGCTTGCCACGACTATTGGACATGTTTCATTAAGATGAGAGCCACTTTCCCATACCCAATCTTGGAGCGTAGCTTTTGACCTATCATAAGTTAAATGCATGAGAAGGGAAATTCGGAGCCGGCTTACCTGGCTGGGAGGCTCTCCAGCCGCTGTCGAGTGCCAGATCTTGTAGAGCATCACATGCATACCGGTCAAACTTGGGCTCATGACAAACAGCTCCAACAGGCTCCAGACGAACTAAATTTCCTTGAATTGAAGAGTTCAGAGATGCCCATTTCTCTTGAGTTGGCCAGCAAGGTTCCCATGGCCTACACCGACATGTGTTTTCGAAACTTCGGCTCACCAGCAAAGCCCATCCAAGGACCAAGCCAACCGCGGGCGCAAAAAAATGGTACATTGGTGATTGGAACCGACCTGAAGAAACCAAATTCTCCGTTCGCGGTCTGGAGATTATTAGGTTGATTTACCGCACCTATTTATTGGCGTGCCGCTACCCATCAACCCTTGAGTGAGTTCTTCTTGTCACACAGAGCCAACATACTATATGCTTTTGATAAGCCGCGATTTAGTATCATGTTCTGTGGGGATAAAAGTAAGCTGTGGGAACATAGACTATTCTCAATATTTTTCGGATCAACCAAGCCACCATGAGCTAGGCGATAATTGTGAGACATGAGAATCCTTACTATAGGCTACATGAATCGTGTTTGAATTGTTCCAATCCACAACCAGGTGAGATGAACTATATGTTGTGCAACACTATTATCCCGAACGTTTGTCTCAACTACATTGTTTCTATCGACCTTCCCATTCCCTATCCTGTAGAGCCAGATAATAAAAAGAAATATGGCTCATAAGTGGTGCTCTGTCCACGGGTAGTACAGATTTCCATAACTTGGTTTTCGTTCTCCTTGTACCACCTTTTGGCATTGTTTCTTTTTTTTGATCCAAAAAAAAAAATCATAAAATACCATTTTTTATAATTGTTTTCACTTTTCTTCTTTCGTAACATCTGATCTCTTGTAAATTTTTGCTATATTTATTTCACGCCTATGAAGCCTATGGCAATGCACTCGAGAAACGGAACGTTCTCATACTGTAAGTTTCTAACGGATAAACTAGATTTATAGGTGCTTAACTAAGGTAACAGATATAAAAAGAAAGAAAGAAACTAGTGAATTTCGAACTCGAAGCCCCCAAGGTCACAAAACTTTAGCCGCGGGAGGATTTGCACCTCCAACCTCTGGCGTCGATAAGCAACGTGGTGACTATTACACTACGCGGCGGGAGTATGATAGTTGTACTCATTACTATGATAATACCACGCCTTTTGACGTACATCGCAGTAAAAGGATCAACGTTTCTAGGAGCAATAGAATACCTTAATAATAGTACTCGTATCAAGGCCAGTGCCTGTTAGTGATTATATATATTAGGACTCTAGCATACTAAATACAGCGTGCGCACGGAGGAACTTTCCCTTAAGCTTTTTGTCAACAGTTCGCGGCCTAGCTAGATTGAGTCTTAAGGTCTTGCTTTCGCCCTTCATATCTTGAAGCCATGCTACTAGTACATCCTGTAAAATAACTTCGCCTTATATAACTGCGCCTGAGGCTTTAACGAACTTGGACTTTCGTAGAAGTCACAGCGTTGAGGTGAGATAAAGCTACTATTTTCGCCCCCTAAAGCTTTGGCTCCACAAGCAGTAGTTTCTGTATGGATCTAATCAACCATAAAATATTCACTTAATACGGTCGCACCTAGCTTATTTTTCAATATGTATATCGGATATTTGTGATTTGGTTTAGTTTCCAAGGACCCAGGAGCCAGAACAGCTCGGCCCATACTAGTAATTTAGAGACAGTGATCAGATGAATGCACACTTTCTTGTATTTTGCGTAGACTCTGCTAGTCACAGAGTAGCGCAGCTCGCTAGTGAGATACGTTAGTGGTAATATTCTGGGATGGTGCTGCTATTTTTCAAGCCATGGACATTTCTTTTCTTGTTCTACTCTCTAGGCTAGCCGGCGTTCGGATACTCTTTAAGTCAGTTGAAGACGAGGACTTCGAATTTTCCGAACAGATAGTTGTTATTATGAGAATAGAAATATTAGCCACGCCTATATTCAGTTAATCGGAAAGTTTGCCCGTCCTAGCCTTCCCGGCATCACCACTTTCTCCCATCCTATTTTTTCTCGCTGGCTGATCTCCTCCGGAATTTCTCTTCAACGGTAAATTGATGATTTGAGAGGTCTAGCTTCTAGTAGCACCATTGGCTTGCTATCGCTACGGACTACATCGTCTTGGCCCATACGGCTGTGTCCTTGATGCTTCTGCCTTCTGTTCTCATCTGCTTCCATTAAGTTCGATACTCACGACTATATTTTCATATATACTAGACCTAGTGGTGCATTGTATACACCTCTTCAAGATCTAAATTAAGACCTAAAGGAACATCAGGCTGTCGATCGCTGTCCTCTGACGACGTTCCACCGACGCATAGGGCTAAATGTCCAATCTCACTACACATCCAGCTGTGCCTTGGGGTAATTCGGCATTCTGGGATCTCCTTGACTCATAATTAAATCCATCTTAATACCCAGGCTAGCCGCGCACCAAAAAGGAGTTCTTTTTCGTGGTTATTGTTGATTTGTGGTGGGCGCAGATCTACCAAAAATTCACCATTTGGAAGGTGGCCGGCCAATGGGATAATCCTAAAAACACTGTGATGAACCTTCCAGACTATATGTACTACAGAGATGTAATTATGCGCGCTTCTTATACATCTGAATGCGATGGAAAATAACTTGATTCGGCGTTAAATTCAACGCTTGCGACGGCTAACATGTCCCTCTCTCTAGTCAGTCATAGTATATACCGTCTGAATGGTCCCGCTCAAAACTTTGACCACCACAAAAAGAGGTACTAAATAGAAGAGAACCTGGATGAGAAATGAAATGCAGCTGAGGGTTTCCACAGGTCTGAACATCCCAGCGCCTCCTGTTTCTCGATACTGGAGGTTTGTCCTTTTCTTCAGGCTAGGGACGTGCTTGAATTCATACTTGGACCCTCCCTTGAGCATTGATGACCCCAAAACTGTATCAATGAGGAACTGTTTTGATAGCTTGATAGAAATAGAATTAGTAACATTCCTGTGAATGTTGACTGGTTAAATATACTCACATTTGTTAAAAATCTATCAAAAAATGGAATCCAGTGCTGCAGTCGACAAATCACGATGAGAATACCACAGTACCCTCGAAAAAGCGCCTGGAAAAAGTAACCCGGTTTTGAAAGCCCTATCTCATCTGCCATCTCATCATCGTTCATCTTTCGAACACCAGTCTCAATCAGCGATTTAGATATATTGATCCCCGGGAAATCGCGAATCATTTCAATAAAATTCATAGTAAGAACTTTGGAAGCCGGCGTGGGGCCAGGCTCGCTTAGCATGATGCTCTCCATAGTAGCCTTAGCCTGCTCAACGGTCGCGAAGTATTCTGCTGGAGTTCCTAGAAGATAGGCAATATAGCGATTCACTGCTAAGTATCCTTTTACCAGTTGTGGATCGGGTTTGATTCCTAGCTTGGGCAATTGAACAAATGGTGTATTGCAAGCGAAAACGCAAATAGCATGCATACAATCCAATAGGTTAATGGGTGTGCCGTCTCTTTCGAAATCGTAGTATTCTGGGTTTTGTTCCGCGATTTTCAGAATCCGATGGCGCACCATCGCATGCAAGAGCCTAACTCGAATGGTGGAGATATGGCCGTCCCCACCAGGCTGAACTGACTTCAAGGACTGAGTGGCCTGGATCTGCCACTGGAACGTTTCAAGGAATCGCTTGGGCAAAACGCGTACATTAAAGCCTCCAGTTCTTATGAAGACCTCTGCGGTCCCTGCTGTTGTCTATATGAGAGGATGACTGTTAGGATATTACGAGTGCACAAAGTAATAATAAGGTAAGAGAGCACATACGGCATTTTCTCCCAGGCAGCCCTGAAGCACAATACCAGTAATATTCGGTGCCAAATATCGATAGAGGAAGACTTGGCCCTTTTCAATCTCTTCCCAGTCTACCCAGTCAGGGACAGAATGGGTTTCCTCCCAGAATTGACGCAGGATGCTATCTTTCGCATAGTTTTCCTTCAGCAGCGTGTACAGATCGGGTCTGTTCACCCCACCCTTCTCTTGTTTCTGAGCGGCCACAATGGCGAGCAATCTCTCGACAACCGCTAGTCCAAGCTCATCAGCTTGCTTTCTCAACGGCATGAGCTGCTCTGCGGTCAAATGGTTCTTGGTCCATTGAAATTCATAACCCCTGACATAGCGTTTGTTGTCAGAGAATGATTTTTCGAAAGACATTCTGAAAATTATCTTGAAAAAGGAAAATATAAGTGAGGTTTCGGAGCGATAAAAGTTTTTTAGAGTTAGTGCTGAGCCTGGGTATTTATAGCCAATCAAATCCTGCATGAACTAATTGTGTTCAAACATATAATGTAGCACGTAGAGCACGCAGAGCCTCCCAACATAGGCATTGTAAATCCGGTTGGGATATCCACTGCCTCATTGTTTGCAATTTGAACTCCCCTTCAGTGCACCGGTTAGGCTGGGGGCCAGTGGCAAAATGATTGTGTCCTCTTCTAAGGAAACCAACGTGGCTTTGTTAGCACTGTCCCGAGGAAATGGGTAGTGGAGTAGGAGATTTGAATTTCCTCAGTACTCTGTACATCGGTTAGACTGGGAGCGGGTGAAGAAATACCCTCGACCCGCAATTCGAATAGAATACCCAAATAGCACTGTTAGTAGTGGAGCAGGAAATTTGTATCCCCCTTCAGTGGATATAATAAGCGCCAGTGGCTGTGCGTTGGTTAGACAGGGGGCCAAGGTGTTGGTTAAACTGGGGCCGGTGGGCAGTAAATTGGCTAGACTGGGGGCCAGGCAAAATCGTCATGCCCCATTCTTGGTAGACTAACTTAGTTCCTTTTGCACTATCTACGGAGTACTACGTACTACGTAACTAGTGTTCTTGAAATGGACCATCCGAGACATTTATCCAACCGTGGCTGTGGTTGGAATAATTAATGTAGCAGGCTGGTAATTAATTGGCTAACCTGAATATCAATGACACCATAAAACATCCCTTTCGAGGCAGATTAGTGGAGAATACATGTGATATCAGGGGAGATACACATACCGAACAGCAGCCAATAGGCATACGGCGTGTCATCTCAAATAGCTTGGCTCAAAGGTCAAAATCAAGTTCTTGCCATGATATACCCTTGCTAAGATATTTTCTGTTTTTATGGGGCCGATTTTTGTGAGAACTTTATGCGTAATCTGCTGACAGTCAATACTTGAGAAGATCCACCTAAGCACCAAGCCAGTGCATTATCAACGGTAAAAATGACCCAATAGAGCCAGAGCCGTAAAAGAATTCTCGTTAATACGTAGTTGATTTGGCACTAAAACCGGCCCCCTTGAGTCAAAAAAGTTCTGGCCCACACAGAAAGGTTATATAAAAGATACAGCTGTTAAGCATTGGACTGATCCCTGCCTCCACCATTCCTTTTAGCTCTCTGCATACATTACAGGTGCTGAAAACATGATCGAAGAACAAAAGGTCGTTAAAGTAACTTTACCCGACTTGTTTGTCGGCTTCCTGGCTCGGAAACCCGTGTTGCATCAGGACTATGAGCATGCCCGTGTGGCTTCAGAATCATGGCTTTCAGAGTATGTCATTCAATAGAGCCTTTATACCTTACTGACATCTTGAATAAGTCTATGCGATTTCCCTCCCTCTTTACGAAAAACTGTCCATAAAATCGATATCGCTTACTACTGCGCCATCTTGCTACCTCATGTGGACGGAGGGCGTTTCCGTACAGTCTGTGACTGGATGAACTGGGTATTTATTTGGTCCCACTGCCTGTATAGTAGTTTAAGAGAAGGTCTGACTTTAACTCCACCGATAGGTTTTCCCATTTGATGATGGTGCGCCAGACAAACCTACTATGACTGCGTCGATCCTCTAATAATCTCCTCAACAGCACTAGACAATGGTCCCCTCAAGGAAAAGCCCGAAGAAGTCAGAGATTTGGTCAACAGCCTAATAAGAGTATTCGATACAAACACGGCCCAAAAACATCAGAATAAGCTTTTGCTTGCTTTTGAGTCGATTTGGCTTCGTGTCTGCCAGGTGCGGATAGTTCTCTGATCTTATACAAGCACCTGACCTGCTAGATATTAGAACTAATTAATAGTCAGGACTCTTGCCCTGGAATCCAGAGGCGATTTGCAGATTCGATGCGAGATTACTGCGAAGCTATCTTTCAACAGGTTGTTGTACAAAAGGGTAACAGCCAGAACCGACTCGGGGTAAAATCAACTCTGCAAATACGGCGGCGGTCCATTGCAACAATGCCATTATTTGCGTTGGTGGAGTGAGTTTCGTTGTTTTCTCTAAAATCTCATAGGGCTTTTTATTAATTGTTTGCAGGTATGCAAACGCCTTGCGTATACCAGATAATGTATTCGAATGCCACAGCATCAAAGAAATTCAACGAGTCGGCACCGATTTAGTTTTATTGTAAGCTCTCTTTCATAATATTCCATGAAAATGGAATTACTCATTTCTAGCTTTAGACAAAACGACCTGATATCATATCGTAAAGAGAAGGTACGCGAAATTACACAGATCATGATCAGTCACGTCTCTAACGGACCTATTATAGGCACTGGGCGAAAGCCACAACATAATATCTATTTACCAGCAAGAAGGATACACCATCCAAGAAGCATTCAATGAAGTAGAGCGATCATTGTCTATGTGTTATCGCGACTGGCATCTTGCATTGGCACAGCTACCCAGCTGGGGAGAAGAGATCGATGCGCAGGTTCAGCTATATATCGATGGTGTGCAAAATTCCGCCCTTGCCAATATCCACTGGAGGTTAGTCGTCGCTCTTGCGCCAATCGAATTATCTGTTTATTGACTTTCCTTCCATAATAGTTTCCGAATAGATCGTTATTGGGGAAATAACCAGGACGTTCGCAAGACGCGAATTATTGATCTTCCAGCAGAAAACGTTGCGCCGAAGCGACGAAAGATGGATATTCATATTTGGAATGGGGGTATCTTATTCTCAACCATTGTTCTGCTAGGGGTCTTTGGGTCGAAATTTGCCTTTCCTCAGGTATTTGATTTTGCTTCATGATTGTGAGACAACGTCATTGGTTTTTTGGGTTGTGACGGATATATAGAAATCTTTTCCCTTCCTTAGTTCTCATGGTTTTGAGAAGAAGAAATTTCGCGTCTCTTTTTATTTTCACCTACCAGGATACATATTGTGTAGGGGAATATGCCAACTCGGCGAGCACCCTGATTAGATTGAATACCGCGCGAGTCATTACAGATATTGTCTTTATCTGCCCCATAGATAGAATAAGAACCTTTCCGCTCTCTTCAAAATTCAACATCCGCTTCTCTATCAAGAAAGCCTGCTCAGTGTGATGGTTTTGTGGGTGGTTTGTTGATCTGATCAGCCCCTTTCTGCTTGAGCTACGAGCTTCCCTGGTTGAATATGTACCCCGTATAATTGAGTGTCATTAATCCAATCTGTATATCGAATTAGAGGAACGCCGCAATAGTTAACCCAGAAATTGTTCCCATTTCGGGTCATTTCCCATGGATTGTAATTGAAGCTCCTGTACCAACACACCCAACGCATATGTGGTGCTAGATCGACAATACTTGATTACTGATAACCCGTCTCTATAGACCAACTGGCTACCGTGAGAATGGCCACAGCTACAATTTCCCTTCGCCAGTCCCAGGTGGTGGCAGTTATATTCTCCAAGAACCGTGGGCCTGTATAATTGTATGGCCAGCCACACGAAGACAGGGCCGCCTGAAGGGCGAGTTTGCACCTTATCTAAGCCACCTGTCGCTGTGTCGGGAGCCAGTTTATCGTGGACATCGAAATAAGCACGCTGTCGCCGTCGTCAATCGCGTGGGGGCCAGTCTTCACATCTCCAAGGTCACCCTAACGCATGCTTCGGGAATAGCGGCGCCATTTTCAGGTACAAAATCCCTGGCTGAGGACGTATTTTACAACAAGTGTATCATCTAAGAAAGATAGGTTTCTAGGTATAGCTGCTCAAATTCTCATGTTGGTGGACATGGCAACCAATGTCGCTTTCAAGAAAGCCGTCTCGTTTCTGGGTCGGCAGCTGTGTTTGATCCCAATTTTCTCTTTCCCATCGAACCCAGAATCCCTCCCTTTCCCCTCCCCCGAACTCAACACTTTCTCAATAATGACTCCTCTAGATACATCAGTTATTCTCAACCATCAACTCCAGCAACAGATTCCACCGCCTTTTAAGAAAGCCTCTGTCTACCTCGTGCACTTACAAAAGCAGAAGTCAGCCCGGAACACTCATCACTCTCCAGCATAGCTACTCAATTTCGATTTTCGAACTCTTTCCCTCGGTTTGAAGCCGATAGATGCCAAGCATAGCTTGTTTGTTAAAGTCTGTGTTGTGAAGTCGGAGTGCTATTGGTTGGATTGAGACAATCTTCGCTCTTTACAGATGAGTATTGATCAAGCGCTTTGTTTAATTTTTAACCCAAATTTTCTCCAAGTCTGGACTCACGCCGACGTTCATGCCCGACTCGCAAACTGGAACAATTCTTTTTCGATCCCAGCATCCCATACCATTTCTACTAAAGGCCTTCGCCGGATAGATGTTGATTCACCTTGTCTCCTACACCTACACTTAGCTTCCCCTTTCTAGTTATATTAATCAAGCAGGTAACCTTACAAAATAGGCTTACTATATCATTTGATTGCCATTTAAAGATACATCGCATCTTAACCCATCAGTGATCTCGCTTAGGTTTTAGCGCGTTTCATATGATCGGCAGTTGGCGCGAACACCCACGAAACTAATTAATCTCTCACGCCACCCCGTTTTGTATATCGGAATGGCTTGATGAACTTCTGAGAAATAATTTTTGAGAATGAAGTGATAAAGAAGAAAATATTAGGGAGAGTCAGTTTTGAAATTTGGTTGAAGGCCAGTAGCAATGAATGCCGTCTGGGCTGCTTCACCACGAGAACATAGACCCTGGATCTCGAATGAATCATGCGTGGATGGTGGGGAAAATCATTCATAGACATTCCACCGTAAAGGATCTCTTAGCATGACGCTAATGAGATGAAAGGGGCTGTGGAGACAAAATCAAGCTCTCGAGATCCGACCAGATCACAATGGCCAAACACTTCACGGAACTGTTTTGGCGTCATTTGCAAGCCTGATCGATGTATTAATCATTTTAAATCTACCCCAAGGGGCTCGATAGCACATTTCTATTCGCGAGATGCAGTATTCTGAAACAGAATGTACCTTGTTCTGAGGTAGATTATGTTGCATGCGGTGTAAGTGTGTCTGCTTAGTGTTCTCGATTGCCGAGCGAGGAATAGTTCATGGACGTACTCGGATTCGTTAAATAGATGATCGTTTCAATGCATCACTTCCAGTTTGAAAACTCCAGAAATCTGGTTTTCATTCCTTCTCTGATCGAACTCTCTTCGTTCTGTTGTGAAGTTCATTGATTGAACTTCGTTCCATTCTTTCCTTCTTTTCAATATATCCGCTGTGCGTGATTCTTTTCTCTTGTGGCTTCGGCTCAAATGTCTCTCTCTAAGATCGCGAGTCTTTTCATAGCATCGGCTGCACTGGTTGCAGGCCATGGTTATGTGACTAGCATTGAAGTCGACGGGACTACCTACGGAGGCTATCTGGTGGACACCTACTACTACGAGTCCGATCCACCTGAGCTGATCGCCTGGTCGACCAATGCGACCGATGATGGATATGTTTCGCCCACTGCCTACCAGAGTTCAGATATCGTTTGCCACCGCGGCTCGGCCCCTGGAGCTCTTGAGGCGTCCGTCAAGCCTGGCGGTTCTGTCAAGATGACTTGGAATACCTGGCCGGATGACCACCATGGTCCGGTTATCACGTACTTGGCCAACTGCAATGGCTCATGTGCTGATGTCGACAAAACGGCCCTAGCTTTTTTCAAGATCGATGCTGGTGGCTTGATTAATGACGATACCGTGCCGGGCACTTGGGCAAGCGATAATTTGATCGATAATGACTATTCCAGGACCATCACCATCCCATCCGACATCGAAGCAGGCAGCTATGTTCTGCGACATGAGATCATTGCGCTGCATGGCGCTGAGGACTTGAATGGTGCCCAGAACTATCCCCAGTGCATTAACCTGAATGTGACTGGTAGCGGCACTGCAACTCCGAGTGGTACTTTGGGTGAGAGTCTCTATAAGAACACCGATCCCGGCATCTACGTCGACATCTGGCAAACTATCAGCACATATACCATACCCGGTCCAGCTCTCTACACTGCTGGCAGCACCGCCACCACAACAGATACTGATGTCACTACGACGGCAGCTACCACGACCGCGACAGCTGAAACGGCAACTACCGAATCCGCTGCTTTTGAGACGTCTGCCGCAGCAAAGACAACGGTCTCTTCTTCGCTTTCCCAGGCAACTGAATCTGTATCCACCAATAGTGGTCAGTCTCCTGATAGCCAGTCGAATCCAGGAGGCAGGATCTCTCCTATTGGAAATGCTCCCTCTCAGGCCGCCGAAGTGGCTAGCAGCAGCACCACTACAAGCAGTGCGGCCTCAAGCTCATCCACTTCTTCCTCCGGGATATTGAGCGGATCCTGCAGCGAGGAGGATTACTGGTATTGTAATGGAGGCTCGGCTTTTCAGCGCTGTGTGAATGGCGAGTGGGATGCGTCGCAGAGCATGGCAGAAGGTACTGAGTGCACCGCCGGAATCTCTGAGACACTCACCATCTCCGCCTCTAATCAGCGCCGAGATTTCTCCCATCTTCGTCGCCACAATGCGCACCGTCACCGTGTTTGAGCCGGATCTCCGCGGCAGACGGTGATTCTTGAGGTTGTGCGGGTACAATACTGAAGCAAACTACTGTTATCTCAGCATGTGTACTTGGGCCCCGTCAACTTTCCCAAATTCTGAAATCCAGCTTTCTGCGAAGCCAAAATTCAACCTTATATATAGAACCAAATTTCACGTGTCCAAGCTCAGAGAACCAGCGTCCGTAACTTTCGCGCTTGTCGTCATAGATGAGGGTAGTTTCCCGGGGGTCTTCTGGTCATTGGAATTTCCAGGAAGTGTCAGAAATAGAGGAAAGTAAGTTTTCCATTTCTCTGGTAGTTCAAATTCCAGCCTTTGTAAATTAATCTTGAATTCGATTATCTCAGTGCGTCAGGTTGGCATAGTCATCATAATATAAAATCGGATAAAAGCTAGATTCAAATGCTAGTAGTGGTGGTAAGATCCCTATAATTGTCCTTCACACATAATGACCTTAGTTTCTCTCTGTCGATAGTGTGACATCCGTAGTAACCATAATTTCTTTCCCATTCGGTGAGAAACGGGGAGTTTCATCGCTAGACTTTGTCTGTTCAACTATATGTTCCTGGCTCTCACCACTTGATCCCGGTCGATGTTTACCCCAAGCTAGAGATGAAGAAAGCTCATAGGGGTGGAGGCCGTTATCACCGTGACTCCTTGATGTATGAAAAAGACTACTCCGCTTGCCATTCGGCGTATTGCTCACGCCAGCCGATGCACTGTTACTATGAGTGGAAAACCAGCGCGAATTGCTAATGAGTGGCTTGATGCCGGGCGCACAGACCGTTATTGCCGATACAAAAGCTTCTCGGGAAGCCCAGCCAAGAGCCGTGGACAATGTAGAGATATCGCGAACGGAGTAATAAGCACGGAGC
Organism: Penicillium macrosclerotiorum; assembly: GCF_028827735.1. Classification (NCBI taxonomy): domain Eukaryota; kingdom Fungi; phylum Ascomycota; class Eurotiomycetes; order Eurotiales; family Aspergillaceae; genus Penicillium; species Penicillium macrosclerotiorum. Next base: position 3,128,063 of record NW_026643083.1, on the reverse strand, counting down.
ACTGCGGCCACCATAACAAAGACTCCCGAGGAGAATAGGAGACAAAGTAATAACTTTTGTCTCACCGGAATCCCGGCTTTGACAATCAATGGTATAGGCACGGCCATAACCGCAATGTCGGTTCTGATTGAAAGTTGCTATTAGCTTTTGAAATTTGAAGTTGACAAGTAAAAGTCTGACTTACATTATGCTGAGCGTCTCAATAATGATATAGTTCAACGGTCTAATAGTACAATTATCTGCTCATTGGGTCAATCCAAATCATTGAGTATAATATAAAGCTCCGGTCATACCACCAGCGTAAGGTTTAATCTGCCAGCTTCTGTGGACTGGCAGACAGATGAAAAGATGCAAGAATATCGATGCCATGAATGTGCAGAAAGAGAATACTGCGACGGATATTGTAAGACGGTGCTCCCAGAGACCTTTTCTGGAGTTTTTCATATCTTCAATTAGTTTCAGGGGTCGGGAAACATTCGAGACAACCTACGTCATTCTGCCATAGAGAAACATAAGCACCCCCTTGAAGGCCCATACCAAAGCAATGTATGAGATCCAAGCAATGAAGGCGTCAATAGAGCCGGCGCGATAGTCTGCGATCTCATCATCTGGTATTTCCATAGCCGTCTTGTTGTTGAGCCCAATGTTTGATTTGTGAACGGCTTTTCAGTACGTCAGTATAGGTGCGACGCCATGTTTTCGAAAAAGACCAACCTGTGCAGAGATACAGAAAGACTGTAAGAAATGTCCAGAAAATCTAATTTCCCTATTAGCACTGCCCATACTCGGATGGCCGATGTAACACTGACAACGACAAGTCCTAAAAAGAGATCATCCCAGTGAAACCGCCCTTTTCCAACTGACCATCGGGCATAGAGACGAACAGCAATAATAACCATTCCAATTGCCCATTCACTGAACATTTCTGCCGTCAGATTATAGGCCATTCTTCGTTGTGGTGTCCACCTCCGTGGCAATCTGCGATGCTCAGAGGTGCGGTTAGAGAATAGATTTCGACATAGCCCTCTGTAGAGAGAGACCTGAATAAATGTGTAATGGATCGTATTAAATTGAAGTAAGCAGATTTAAAGGCATGGAAAGAATCCTTTGTTCTGTAAATGGCTCATTCCCCCTTTTAGGAGGACTTTTTCGAGAGCCAGAGAAGGTGAATTATACTTTAGAAAAGAAGATCTCAATAACGAGGGAATCACTCCTTCTCCGTGCCCACGTTCTACTCACTATCGAACTATTTTGAATTAGTGCTACTGAAGGATTTTAGTCTAAGCAAATTTTTCTCTAACCATTCCAAAGGAAGTGGCAATTCTGGTTATGATCTACGTCAAGGATCACTACCCTAAGAATCTGTAAACAGCAAACGAAGAATTATTTCGTTGGCTTGAAACTGAGCTGATTCATTCTGGGGCCGTAGGGTATTTCTCATAAACGTCAATGTTTTCTCAGTGCTCAAGGACCGTTTTTTGAGCCTGAATGTGCTGGACTTGTGCGACCAACGTGGAGGAGACGATCCGTTGACATAGAAGAGCTCCACATTATGGAGACTTGTATCAGGCTAGATGGCTTGGAGTTATTTTGTCCCGCAGGATTTGTCTCCTTGACACAAATCCTGCTCACAAGGAGACCTTGGCACGGGCAGATCCCCCTATGCTGGGGTTCGAGTGATGGGGCCAAAGGGCTTCAGATGGGTCAAGATGCATGCAGAGGATAAATTTAACCGTTAAGGTAGTCTAAAATAATCCATTCACAGCTAACGTTCCACAAAAGTGCAGATCTTAGATGGAAGAGTTCGTGTTCTTTCTCCATCCTGTACGAAAATTTCTTTTCGTATGCAAGGGACTTACTTCACAACGTGGACCTTTGGATTGTCAAGAATCGACCACATATTATTGATGATAGAGGGGTGGTCTCAGAGCTTTCTATGGTATTGGTAGAGGCACGGGAGATCTTCTTCTCAAGTTATCATGCTAGATGGGCAAGTAGGTATTGTACGTACTATCATTGTCTTCCGTAATTGAGAAAAAGAGGTCATGGATGTCCCCACCGCCTATTTGGGTCCGCCCGGAGCACCGGAGGATCCTTCCGGTCCCCACCAGTCAATTGGCCCGCGAGGCAGCGTCAGGTCTCTTCCCCGATTTCGCGGCTAGATCCACAACGGGAGATTAGTCCATGGCACCAAAATTGTAGTATGAGTGAACTGGCCGTAAATCCTTACCTAAGTTAGAGGACCTAAGTTAGAGGACACTCACTATCAGTGGCGTTCTTGCGCAAAGTGGTGGTGCAGGGTGCAGGCGGGGTCAATTGTTTTCAGAGCAAAAGCAATTATACTTAACTATGATAAACCCAGCAGTTCTCTGAAGAGAGATCTTCATCCCTGCTTATCTCGAGCTTTTTTTTCCCAACATGGATATTCAACGAATTCAGGAGCTCTTGGAGAAGACCAAAGCTTCATTTGATAACTATAAGTCAAATGGAGTGGAGGCCAGCCGTATCGAAGCACAGGAACAGGCGTTTAGACTAGCACGCGCATTGGAACGACCTCGAGATGCTATTCTCAAGCTGGCCTACTCCGTGAGACTAATCTCCCATTGAATTGTTCTTAGAATGAATTAGTAACGGTCAAATAAAACAGCCGGCTATTGTCATGGCCATGAAGGTGGCTCTTGATCTGAATGTGTTCCCTGTGCTTGCGCAAGCCACTTCGCCAGTGCCCTTAGCCGAGCTGGCAGCTGCAAAGCCTGCAGATCCCATTTTAGTCGGTATGTGATGAAACAAGAGATGCGAGAGGCGGCTGCTCTAACACCATCCGCTATTAGAGCGTATTCTACGGGTTCTTGTCGCCAATGCCGTAGTGGAGGAGCCTGCTCCAAGCGAATACTTGCCGACCGCATTATCAAAGGAATTGACCAAACGTCCCTCAATTGGGGTCCTGGAGTCTCTGTAAGCCACTTAAGTTGTCTACCAGGGAAAGGCACACCTAAACATTGACATGAGCTAGATTCTGCGAATTCCTGCCATCCTTCCAAAAGACTCCCGAATTCCTCAAGTCCACGAATTACCGCAATCCGGATGACCCATTGGATGCTCCGTTGCAGTACACCCACGATCTGGGTAGGTTGAATGGATTTACTTGGCTGTGCCAGAATCCAGATGCTCTGAGTCGGTTCAATAGCTTCATGGAAGGTCAAAGAGCCGACCGCCTCCACTGGGGCGATTGGTTCCCTGTTCGCGAACGAGTTTTGGACCATCCAGAGCTCACCGCAGAGACCCCATTAATTGTTGACATCGGTGCCGGTCGAGGACATGATCTGATAGGGTTCCGACAAAGGTTTCCAGATGCTTTAGGCAAATTGGTTTTGGAGGACCTCTCGACTGTCATCGAAGAAGTTCGTGGTGCGCAAGATCTTGAGGCAGCCAAGGTGGACACCCAGGTGTTCGACTTTTTCAACGAGGTCCAGCCGGTGCAAGGTAAATGCTTGTCAACTTTTATAATGCGATCGTGCTAATATCTTCTGTCCATGTAGGTGCGAGAGTGTACTATTTCAAGAACGTTATGCATGACTGGTCCGATGAAAAGGCAGCCATCATCTTCAACAACCTTAAGCCTGCCATGAAGCGGGGATTTTCGAAGATTATCATGGAGGAATACATTCTTCCCGACCAGAACGCCAGCTCGCTTCCATGTACCACGGACATGGCAGTTATGATTTTCTGCTCGGGTCTGGAGCGATCACGTCAGCGTTGGGACAACTTGCTGTCAGCCAATGGTCTTCGGGCATTGAAGTACTGGGCCCGTGAAGGAGATGGGCTTGGTATTGTTGAAGCCGAGCTCGCATAGTACCCTATAGATCTATTGTTTGGACATATGACCAGATCAACGCTTATCAGCAAATGCAAATCTCTCCAGCTCAGTTACAGCCTGCGCGTCGACGTTTGATGATCAGTTTGGCAAATTTAGGAGTCGAAGTCTTTAGGCAATTTGTGTGCCAGAAACAGAGGACCTTGGATCGGCCGTGTGGTTTAGCATATTGTTTCGTGATTGTAAGGATCTTCCGTTAAATTCAGAAATCAATGTCTCATCAAGGTGACAAAGATAATGTGTACGAATGTTTGTTGGCAATTTTGTACTTGATTTCGCCCCCAAAGTCTCTGTTGGGCAGAGATAATTAGCTTCGCGGCCCCCAAACAGTATGACGCAATTGTGGGTGGGCTGAAGCAACAAGCATACATGCTCACCGGGTTGGTCATTCATTGCAACCTGAGGTGCTAGGATGAGAACTCCATGTATAATGACGACTGCATACAGCTTCTTTTGTATACTACTCATACCTTATCTCGAACGACGATGTTCACCAACGACAAACAGCATAATGCTTGATGAGTGTTACGTAAAGTGGGCTTGGGATAGTTATGTAAAGAAGCTCATTCTCGTACGTAGTGGTTACGGCATAAGAGATACTCGCTGACCAAGCATGAATGCATCTAACAGTGAGTTGGTCCCTGATTACCTTCCTGGTTGTGAATGATTTTCATGTCCTCCAACTCCGTCATTAACAGCATTCCCGATTGCCTAGATTCATCTATGCCTACTTGTGTAATCTCTCGCAGCCAATTTCATTATGGTTGAGCAAAGGTGAAGCGTCAGACATATAAGTTTTAGAATACTGCAAGCCGTGTTCTGGTTTGGATCTGCAAATTTTAGTAATCAAACAAAATTGCCTGGTCATAATTCCGTCAATTCTACGACTCCTCTTATATGTAGCGATTTGTAGGAGAAACATGGAAAGGTAAAATTGAAATGTCCTTCAACATTGAATAAATGAAACTCAATATTTATTTTCACTACAACCTTGGAAGGAGAATCAAATTTTAGAAGATTGCATTTACAGGCAGTCTTGGGATTTTTCTTGACTCGTCCACTCGTCATCAAGATATCATGCAAAATGTCCGATCTAAATCAAAATGAACCAGATTATGATTCAGATGGTTTGCCTTCATCTGTTAGACGGTATGCCTATGAAGGAACAGATCACTTTTCTCGAGTTCTTGCACGTGAAAAAAAAAAACTGCTCGATTCAATTCGCGAGTCTAGTGAACTTTTCATTCTCAGCAAAGCATCTGACAGCACCAAACTAGAGCCAAGTACTGAGATCAGCGAATACACTATCTTTTCCATTGATCCCATCACTTTTCATATGGATTTCATCGATCCAAATGCCATCCCTATTCGTGGGATCCGAACATCTTACAACCCGAAGACCGAATTACTTATTGTCAAGATGGTGACACAAGAACACAGTCAAATCGCCTTCGCCCTCCACAGAGCCGTTGACTACAGCCTTATGCGCATGGGACTCAACCAGGCCGTCTTTGATTATATGGGAGTCGATATCAATGTCAATGGAAGAGTCAAACAGCCAGACATGGGCTGGGGGCCGAGAAGACCCCCTCGGGGCTGTTCTCAGCGGCCAACGGTGGTTTTGGAAGTCGCTGTGTCAGAGAGTGAAAGCAAACTTCGCCGTGAAGTCACTATGTGGGTTGACCCTGCTAGAGGGAGAGCCAATGTTGCGATTGCAATCAACGTCAGTCGCAAGAAGCCCATGGTAAGTATTGGCACGTGGATATGGGATCCTGTCAATGGCACATCCCTTGAATCCCAACATATTGAGGTTTCAGAAAGCGAGACCGATGAAGTCAAACTGTCTGGAGGTCCCCTCATCATTCCCTTTCATCTATTTTTCCTAAGAGATCCTGAAACACCTAGAGAAACCGACGTTATTATCGATAAGGAAGGGTTGCAGCAGATTGCCGAGTGGGGATGGGATGCGCAATTTCAGTAAGGACTCGAGGTTGATTTCAAATTCGAATTTGATGATTTAGCTAGTGGATCTCGTATGTTTTTAAAAAACATCTTGGTTCAGAAACATCATCCTCCTGCACTAGCAGATAATGAAACGAGAAATCAATGTCGTCCGTTCGGGCCAACAACCGGGTAAATGTGTATTTCCATAATGGGACTAGCGCGTTCTGCCTGCACGCGTCGGCGCGTCTCACTATCAGAGGGGAACGCCCAGGATCCCAGATCCGACCTAATGACAATAATTGAGACGCTTGAATGATTCCTTCGTCGCCAGCTTCTCTTACCTCTTTTGACCCGGCACTCCACCTTCATTCTGAAGACCTTCCAAACGCGACCGACCCTCCTTCCGAATCCTTCGCCGACGAGATCGAAGCGATCCATCTCCACCGCCAGGAGCAGACCCGCAACAAAGTCGTGATTCAACATCGGGCCTGGGATTTGTCTGATGTGTTTCGCAGTGACGACGAGCTAAGACCTGGTCGGATTCACAGAAGCATGGTCATCAAGTGTTTGCGCTAATGAGCAATCTAGACACGCCGACGAAGACCTCCGCTAATACTCCTCGGAAAATACCGCTTTGCCAAAACCAACACTTCGCTTTTCTTCCCTCGTCCCCTCCTGTAACAAGGATGCCATTCATCTCATCCCCGAGTACCGCGGTGCTCGGAAATTCGGACGGCAATGCACAAAAAAGGAAGGCTACTGATCCAGATCAAAGCTCGCCGCAAGCAGAACCGAAGCGACCGAAGTTTGTGGGTGGATTTGTCGACGATGATGACGACGACGAGGCAAGAGATGATATTGCCGCTTTGAATGATGCACAACTGAAAAGCCAGTTCGAGCTGGAAGATAACCCGGAGCCCGCGCCGCAAGACCTACCCGGAATCCCAGAACAGTCACAGATATCATCATTGGCAGCTTTACAGAACGACGACTTTCCAATAGCTTCCACAATTCAAGCCGAAATGACGTCTCGACCCGCCGTTGCCCCGTCGAAGGAATTCCAGATCAAGACTTGCGATGGCAAGACACATCATATTCCGTCACGAAAGGCCCAACCCTCGGTTTCTTACGAGCGTATCATTGCTAGTCGATCTGAGGCCGACCCTGTCAGAGCGCAAAGAAGCTACTACGGCATTGATATCCATAAGTTGCTTGATGAAACCGCAAAGGAAACAGCTTCTTCCGAAGCACCGCCCAGGCCTCCAGTCCAGCAATCCATTGAGCGGACTGAAAAGAATGCGAAGCAGAGAAAGGCCGACTCAATGATGTGGACCGAGAAGTACCGCGCCCGCAAATTCACGGACCTAATTGGAGATGAACGCACGCACCGGGCTGTGCTTCGCTGGCTCAAATGCTGGGAGCCAATCGTATTTCCAGGCCTGGCCAAGTCGTCCAGAATAAGGAAGACTGGTCATAATGCAGACGACGAAGAGCACATGCACCGCAAGGTCCTTCTTCTCAGCGGACCACCTGGGCTTGGCAAGACAACTCTGGCGCACGTGTGTGCCAGACAGGCTGGCTACGAAGTACTTGAGATCAATGCCAGTGATGAGCGCAGTCGAGATGTGGTTAAGGGTCGCATCCGTGACGCATTGGGTACAGAGAACGTCAAGGGCTCAAACGTTGAAGTGGGTGAGAACAAGGTTCGACGTGCTGCCAGACCTGTCTGCGTCGTTGTAGACGAGGTTGACGGTGTCGTTAGCGGATCTGGCAGTGGTGGCGAAGGTGGCTTCATGAAAGCACTAATTGATTTGGTGCTACTTGACCAGCGAAACTCTACCAGGTCTGCTGAAAATGGTGGGAAGTTCGGTAAGAAGCGCAAAGGCGATACCTTCCGCTTCATGAGGCCATTAATTCTGGTTTGCAATGATTTGTATCATCCCAGCCTTCGGCCTCTGCGCGCGTCTTCTATCGCTGAAATGATCCATGTTCGACAAGCGCCATTGGAGAATGTTGTTCAACGTGTAAAGAACATTTTTGTTCGAGAAGGAATTACATGTGACGGAGACGGTGCAAGAAGGCTGTGCGAAGCAGCCTGGGGTTTGTCAGGCAGAAGGCAGCGTAATTCAAAGAACAGCGGCTCTGCAGAAGGTGATATCCGCAGTGTCCTTGTTGCCGCAGAATGGGTAGCACACAAGCTTCGCAACGAGTCCTCGACTTCTTTGCGGCTGACTCGAAATTGGCTAGAATCCCGAATACTTCGTGCATCGACTGAAGGGGGCACATTCTTCAAGGAGATGAGCCGCGGGGGTGTTCGGGAGATTGTGAATCGCGTTTTTACTGAAGGTGCTGGTTTCACAGATGCCCCTGTGGGCATGACATCCTTCCAGGACCGATTTAGTGGGCCTAATAGCAAAACCCCAGTGGGTGTAGCGGATTTGCGAAAGAGACATGCTATTAACCGTCTACGTGAGATGATTGATGCCAGCGGTGACCATGACCGGTGCGTTACGGATTGCTTCGCTGCATATCCCATCCAGCAATACCAAGACGACACTTTCTTATCCAAGCCCACCGCGGCGTATGATTGGCTTCATTTCCATGACTCCATCTCCTCCAAAGTCCATTCATCTCAGGAATGGGAACTGGGCCCTTATTTGAGCCAGTCAGTTCTCGCCTTCCACCATTTATTTGCTTCTGCAGCTGGTAAAGTCGACGCCCATGAACGAGACAATGAAGATGAGGATGCTGAGGAAGAGCACCCTTTCTCTGGTCCCAAGGCTGAATACGCTGCCTTTGAGGCTCAAAAGGAAAACCGGGCCATCCTGAATGGATTCCACTCTTCCTTCTCAGCTCCTATGACGCGAATATTCCGATCTCCCGATAATGTCATCACCGACCTGGTGCCGTATCTAGTCCGGATGTTGTCACCGGATGTGAAGCCAGTGATTGTTCGAGGGAGTGGCGAGCAGCGGAGCACGGCCAGCGTACGCAAAGAAAGCGAACGTGCTCTCGTACAGTCCGCCGTGCGCGTTATGTCCAGCATAAACATGACGTTTGAGAAGGTCCGAGTGGAGCATGAAGGCGGAAGCCACGGCGGATGGGCCTACAGAATGGAACCGTAAGTGATTTCCAGTTTTGACTTTTTGTTGACGGGGAAACTGGACTAATTCTCCATACCAGACCCATCGACTCGCTAGTGGCGTTCTCAAAAATGGCAAGCAGCACTTCGTCATCTGGTACTGCACCTGTCCGATACGCAGTTCGTCAGGTTCTTGATCAGGAGTACCGCAAGGAAACCATGCGAAAACAGTCCGATGTTTTGAATGCAGCTGGTCGCAATTCTGTTCTCGGAAAATTCCCAGACGAGCAAGGAAATTTGGCTCAAAAGGCGATGAAAGAGGGTGCTGTCAAACGAGATTTCTTTGGACGAATTGTTGCAGCCCCTATTTCGGAGAATAAGACTTCTGATGACCACAATGCAACTGACGAAGCTTCAAAGGCTGGCAGGAAGGTATGGGTCACCTATCATGAAGGATTCTCGAACGCGGTCCGCAAGCCTATTTCACTTGGAGAATTAATGGCCGGGCTGTGATTTCGAGCGTTAGTTGTTTCCAAGTATATCTTTGACGTTCTTTAGCAATTTACATGTCAAATATTTTGTTTCACTTTAGTACGATTTTTAGGCATGGCTGCCAGTTTTTGTTAATATAGAGCTAAAATATAGAGTTTGCTTGCTACGATAGTGAACGACACTCGTTTAGGGACTCGGCTCTTTGATCAAGGATCAATTGCAGAATGAAATATTTTTCAAGATATATAAGTGAAAACCTCTAACTAATCCATGAACGAAAACCTCCATTTTTATGTTTCTGTCATGGTGAACAAAGCAGGACAAATGGAAAAGCAAACATGAAAAAAAAAAAAGAAAGCACAGAGTGGCAAGGCGCAGAGTATATAAATCGAGTACAGGTATTAAATGTGTATGTCATTCCATTGTCGCTAAAGCGGCTCCATCGAAAAGCAGTGGTATCAAGGTCAGAGAGAAATCAAGAAAGCGCAGATGGCGGCAGGCGTTAGATCAAAGCGTGGCTCCAAGTTCCAGGAGTGTATTAGATGGGCAGGGAGCCGGTTTTGGTTTCATCGTGTCGTGATTGCATATTGGATTGTCCAATAGACTTGCTTTATCATTCAGCGCAGGCTGAAGTAGCTGGCAACTGCTTCATTGTGTGTGGCCTGTTTGGCATAGAACGCGTCTGACTTGGTGACATGCTTGGGCTCGGAGAGCAATGAGAACCACTTGTTCTTCGAGAGCTCAGTACCCCTGAGGGTGGTTGCGGTGGAAACCGTGGAGTGTGTGGAGGCAGCGTCGCTCGACATGCTCTTGGAGGAACTCTTGGAGCTCTTGGAGGAGAGGAAGCTGGACATTTTGAAAAAAGTTTGGCCGACGGTGAGTGAAGTGTTGGGAAGAATGGTGGGAATTGTATAGATGGTTTGTTTGCGTGATGCAATCAAAGTGTTGTTTTGTAAGATGGAATGAGGAACTGATGGAATCACTGATCGTGATTTATTTTCTTTTGAGTGGATTTGATTTGGATAGATGTGAGAATAATCTATTTCCACCTGGGGATCCTGAAAACTTATATACTTTGCAGCTCAGCTTGATACTTCCCAGTCACTCCGTGCTCACTCCGAAGTAGAAAATTTTCATTAGAAATCTAAAAATTCTTAAAGCCACGGCTCCACTATCCAAGCCATCAAGAATGGATTGAAGCTCAAATAAGCCCCAGATCAAAAAAGACGTCAGAGCCAGGCAGCCAAGTGGGGCTCGGCGAGGGCCTCGGAGTAGACTTCGGAGTTGCCAGGGCGCCAACAGAGTCGATCGAAGGATGACCAATAGCCCCAAGGGCGCGCACATGTGCCATTTCACCATCACAATACTGGCCAATGCCTGGCATTTCCGAATGATTTTTAGCCTAATAGGGCAATGGGAGCTTTTGAAGCCCAAACGCGGCGTCCTGATCCGGACGTCCCAACCCTGCGGCTCACAAATCCTTACGTCTCGAAGGGGCTCATTACCCCGAAACTCTAGATACGGGAGATCCCATTCTATCATTTGTCAAAGCCCAGCGCAGATGATCCTTCTTCCCCGCCGGGTTGCGTGGCCGCCTCTCCTCTGCGCCTGTTGAACTGAGTCATGGTATGAAGCCTCGAGTCTGGACTCGGTGTCGGAGGCCTGCCTAAGCGATCAGCACGAAACTACCGTTGGCGTATTAATGAGATAGCGAGCTAGTATGTATGTATCATCGTTCTAGGGAGGTTGGGCTCTGATGGCTCTGCGACTTGTGCATACAAAGTCCATTTTGGCTCCGCGGGGCCCATAAAAAAGTATAGTAAGAAGGTCGGGGTCTTAATACGGAGTCAGGATGGGGCATATGGCCCTGGCGAGACTGTCTCCGCGGTTACACGCGGTGATCACTCGCCTATTATAGGCATTATCGTCAAAAACGAGGAAATCTCTACCAACAAGAATGCGATTACTTTGGAAAAACACGTCAACATGGCGATGAATCTATTAACCACCGAGTTCCATATGGGGTCGCTTCCGTTGCCCGGACTTTACCAAGGCAGTTCTTTACGAAGTGGCTTGGAATGACTCAATATGCGGAGTTGTCCAAGCATCCAATCAGCCATCCATGGAATTCAACAAAGACGCGATATCATCTGCATCCAACGGTGCTTTGAAATGCAAAGAATAATAAACTTCTCTTTAATTCCATTCAACAGATGTAAAAAGTGGCGTGATGGGAGGACTTAAGTGGTTAGTCCGAGGGTTAGTCCGACGACCGAGTTTTTACTCCGAGCTTAATCCGAGGACCCCCAAATAGATCTACTACAAGCAACTAGCAGTGCGACCTGATTGAGGCAAGAACCAAGAGAAAATTTTTATTCCGAACATTATTCCGAATCATGATCTTGACCCTCCGGCTTGAAATGCAGCCACAGAGTACAGCCTTCCGCGATGTGAGGCTGACTACGTGGCCAGACAAGTCCGATCGATATGCAGTCAATGCTTGCCATGAATTCTGGCGCTTGACTGGTCGGATATCTTTAGCCACAGGTACTATGACGCTTGACCCATCTCGTATTTAACCCGGTGCCGATTCCTATATGATGACCAAGCCCCCCATCCTCGTGTTTTGCTCTCTAACATCAGTCTAAAACACGCCCTCCGGTCTTGGAAGATCGAACAGGTCCACTTCTTGTCGACTATCGCCAAAATGCAGAGAGCAATCTTTATCCATTTACCCAAGGGCGTCGCTTCTGGATACCCTATGCAGATCCATGACTCAACTATTGGCGGATATATTCTAACGTGAACTATCTGCCAAGTGAATCTCCAACATTAATAATCCAACGTGAGGAATTAACTTCCTGTTATTTCACTTCTCATTCAATCTACATGTATCAGTTCCTTTCGTAATCTCACATCCGCAATCGGTCGACTTTATGTTATCGTTGGTCAAGCGCTGACATTTAACGAGTCCACTTGTCAAGGCCATTGTATCTCGAGGGAATGTCTCGCTCGAATGTCGTACCATGTGAGCATGAAGGCTTTTGGAACTTGATATGATATCCTCCCCGCGCTCCTGGAGGCCCGGGTGTCCCTGATTACTAAATCTCACTGAATCAAAGCGTGGATCATGATGCCCTCCCTACCCCGAGCCTGACAAGTCCAGCATCTTGTGCAACACAACGGCCTCAGCGAGAAAAGATTGCGGGGTAAAAAAACATAAACGAAGTCCTCAGTCAGGGGTCAATCGCGGAACAAATGCCGTTTGGACCGCATTCTACCAAGCTCCCTCGGCCTCGACGCGACGGACACGTAATTTGTCAGCGAGCCGCCAGAGTGCCGATGCCGAAGCATGCTGAATAACTAAGCGCGGAATACCATGATTAAGCCAGGGACCTTCGGCAATTGAAAAGCGAAAAAAAAAATGGGGGGAGAGAGATAATTGGCCAATGGGGAATCTGAATAGATATGATATAAAGATGCGCTCAACCAGGTTTCTCTAGCCTTCATCTCATCTAGCATTTCTCTCGTTCAGTTTCTCTGCTGCAATTGCACCCGCTGCCTACGCTACCTACACCCTCAGCCCCAAATATGTCGCTCAAGCCTATCACTCTCTACGGCCATGGAGGCGGTCCCAACCCCTGGAAGGTCGTCATGACCTTGGAGGAGCTCAACATTCCCTATGTCTACAAGATCGTCGATTTCGCCGACATCAAGAAAGAACCCTTTATCAACGTCAACCCGAACGGCCGCGTCCCTGCTATCGAAGACCCGAACACCGACATGACTTTGTGGGAATCGGGCGCCATCCTCGAGTACCTGATCGAGACCTACGACAAGGAACATGTGATTAGCTTTGACGCGGGCTCGAAGAACTATTTCCTTGCCAAGCAATGGCTACACTTCCAGATGTCCGGCCAAGGCCCGTATTTCGGTCAAGCCGTTTGGTTTACCCGCTATCACCCTGAGAATGTTGAAAGTGCGAAGGAACGCTATGTTAAGGAAATCCGCCGCGTTTCGGGAGTGCTGGACACGGCCCTGGCGGATAAAGAATACCTTGTGGGCAACAAGTTCAGTTTTGTCGACCTTGCCTTCATCCCTTGGTTTAAAGTCACTGTGATGTTCGGCATCGACCTGGCTACGGAGTTTCCCAATGTTGATGCTTGGCTCAATCGCCAGAAAGCCCGGCCTGCTGTCGCCAAGGCCCTGAAGATGCAGGAGGAGGCCACCGCCGCTCACTAGAAGCTGCCTTTAATATATAACGATGCAGCCGAAAGTTAAAACTAGATTCCTGATCAATGAGATAAAATCAACGTAATAGGAAATGAGCAATGGAAAAGAAGACCTTACATATCCCCATGGTTAAATCGTCGATTGATTGCTGCTTGTAGAGGTGTGCAAAAGATTTTCGCATATATCCGATCTAATAATCAGCTGCTTCTATCTGAAGATAGCATATCAGCCCCTTCAAGAAGGACAGAATCCATAGAAGTATAGAAGTATAAGAGATTAGACGGCCATTTTGTATCGATAGAGATTCCGAAGACCGAACAGAACAGGAAAGACACACTAATCCTATTTGGGGCTAGCGGCGGTGTCAGTCTTGGCACAGCAACCGCGAGTTTTCCGTGTCGCGACATCCGCCTCCCCCATTGATTGAGCACCCCGTCCAATCATCCCCCCTGACCTGATTACCCATTGGAGTCAGCAATTTCTCATTCTCTTTGGCTCATCTCGCGCGAATATTTGCTCTTACGACGCGTAACTCGTTGCGCCCTTCAGAAGAAGACAGCGAACGACAGGGCAAGGAGTTGACCTTCCGTCGCCTGCGACAGCAGCTTTGCTTCGGTTGAATCATCATGGATGAAACTCCTGTCAACCCGGCCGCGGCGCCTGAGAATGTTCAGACCGTGGGTGGGATAGAAGGCAGTGCAGATGCAGCCCACGCTGGCAGTGGCTCAGGTACGTCCTCGCCCAGCCACCCTCCTAATGTCACATCGAAAACTGACCAGATGAACTAGAAGCGCAATCGCGCCAGGAGTCTCCCGAAAAGAAGACCGAAAATCTTGCCGGCTCGGACAACCCGCTGGATGCGCCCGCCTCCCCTAAGCCTCATAACGGCGATGCGGAACCCGAGGACGAGGAGATGGGTGGCACCGAGACCGATGCCAAGCCTGACACTGAAGGACTAGAGGATGCAGTAGGCGAGTCGCAGCCGCCAGAGCAGGCCACAGAGGGCCTGGAGGATGCTGTGGGCGAGGACCAGCCCGCACCCAGCAAGTCATCTTTGGAAGCTTCCGCCCGCGACCAACTCGTCAGCCAAACCCACGCCATCATTCTTCCTAGCTATGCTACCTGGTTCGACATGAACTCCATCAACGCCATTGAGAAGAAGGCACTCGCAGAGTTCTTCAATGGTCGTAACCGGAGCAAGACCCCGGCTACTTATAAAGATTACCGTGATTTCATGATTAACACTTACCGATTGAACCCCATCGAATATTTGACTGTCACAGCCTGTCGTCGCAACCTTGCCGGTGACGTGTGCGCTATCATGCGCGTCCACTCGTTCCTTGAACAGTGGGGTCTTATCAACTACCAGGTGAGCTTAAGGGATGTATTTAGTTGACTTTGGGTTCCTGCTAACATTTGTAGGTTGATCCGCAAACCCGGCCCTCCAATATCGGCCCCCCATTTACCGGGCATTTCCGAGTCATCGCCGATACCCCCCGAGGACTGCAGCCTTTCCAGCCTGGACCTCACCCCACTGTCACACCGGGCAAGGCTCTTCCGGCTACCGAACGTGCCGCCTCTGCTACACCCGCCAAGGCCGATGTCAACCTCGAGCTCCGCCGCAATATTTATGACGAGAAGGGCAAGGACGTCACGCCGGCTGAAGACAAGGAGAAACAGACTAACGGTGAAGCCACAAACGGAATTGAGCCCTCGGAGCCAAAGAAAAAGTTTCACTGCTTCTCCTGCGGTATTGACTGCACACGTCTTCGATTTCACTACGCCAAGTCGGCCCCGACGTCAGCCAATGCCAACACTCCTGACACAAAATATGATCTGTGCCCCAACTGCTTCCTTCAAGGTCGTATGCCTTCCAGCCATAGTGCTTCGGACTTCGTCAAGCTTGAAGACAAGGGCCACTCTCAAGTCGCCGATAAGGATGCCCCTTGGTCAGATTCGGAGCTTGTCTTGTTGCTAGAAGGCCTGGAGAACTTCGATGATAATTGGGAGCAGATTGCAAACCACGTCGGCACCCGGACACGGGAGGAATGTGTTATGAAGTTCCTGTCTCTAGAGATCGAGGATAAATATGTTGAGGACATCCCTGAGCTGCGCTCCGGCGCTGTTCGAGACCCCGTCAGCCAGTCAGAGAACCCTGTGCTCTCGGTGGTCGCTTTCCTGGCTCAGATGGCCGAACCTGCTGTGGCCGCCGCTGCTGCAGGCCGCTCCGTTGAGGAAATTCGGAAAGAGCTGCGCGTTCAGCTGGAAAAGGGCGACGCGAAGAATAAGGAGGCTGTGAAGGCCGAGGACTCCATGGACGTCGACCCTGTCCGTGAGGTCGAACAGGCAGGGAAGCCCAAGGAATCTCTTTCCACCGTTGCTCTGGCTGCCTCTGCCGCCCGCGCTGGAGCTCTTGCTTCTCACGAGGAGCGTGAAATGACCCGGCTGGTTGGTGCCGCGGTTAACGTGACCCTGCAAAAATTTGAGATCAAGCTGCAACAATTCAACGAGATGGAGGAGATCATCGAGGCTGAGCGCCGAGAATTGGAACAAGCACGCCAGCAACTCTTCCTCGACCGAATGGCCTTCAAGAAGCGCGTCAAGGAAGCCCAGGATGCTCTCCAGGCTGTAAGCCTGCAGGGTTCCAACGAGCAGACCAACGCCATGCTCACAAGTGCCGCCACCGCCGGCATCGGCAACAACTACAACTTCCAGCCCGTCGGCGCTGATGCCCAGGCTAGTGCTCAGCCTTTGAGTGCGCAGGCTGGTGCTGACTTTAAGACTCTTGACCTGTGAGCTTTCGCCTTCCTCGATGCATGTACGATATCCAATGGATGCGCGGGGGGTTGGGGCTATGAGATGTAAGGAGAGCGGGGGAAACTACCATTTTCCGGTGGTGTTATGAATATCTTTTTTGAACTTGTCTATCTGTCTGGCTAGGAAAAGGCGCAATATCTTATTTTCCGTCGGGAGTTTGAGTTGATTGATTTCGCGCCCCCCTACGAGAGCCATGAACGAGTGGGCTTATTGACTTTCAGGGGATAGGAATCGGGGGGCCTAGGGCTTCTACCTTTTTTCTTGAATGTGTTTACTTTTTTTTTCTAATCATATGTTCATCATGGAAACGCGACCTGTTGCTTTGCAACAGTATTAGTAGGTTGTGACTAGTATTTGGTATCTTTACATTATGTTGGTAACTGTACAAATGCCTATAGCGGCTATTCTGCGTTCTCGGTCGAGTGATTAATCGTCAACGAATGAATGAACGCCTGCCATGCCTCTGATCCATAGGCCGGGAGATCAACTCGAGTGTTTTCTTCTGCGCCAAGCTGCGGTCCTTCAGGAGAGGAATCATCACTGTTGACGACCGAAGCAGATAAAGGTTGCGGCTCATCGTCGATGCGACGCCGTTTATGCCGATTCTGTACAAGACCTTCCTCGAGCTCTGTGATATCATATCCATATTCCTCCCATTCACTGCGGTGTAATGTACGATCTCGCCAGTCCACCAATTCTTGCTTAGTCCTGCGCTCGCCAAAAGGCTTTTGCGCGGCAAGCTCTTTATTTTTTTCCTTGTCATCTTCTTCAGAGGACAGGGGTTCTCCCAGAGAGAGCGGAGCGGGCTGTTGTAGCATCCGCCATAATTTCAATTCTTCACTTCGGCTATTTTCTTGGTCGACATTCTCTGCATAGCCTTCTTCTGGATCCAGAGGCCCTTCATCGGGAGAAGATAGGGGAGAGGACAGTTCGAAGTCCTGTGAGGGACTCCTCCTTCTACTCGGCGATCTGTAGTTAGCCTCGCCATCGGAGCTTTCCTCGTGGCTATCTCCGTCGTTGTCTCCATCGCTATCCTCATCGCTGTCCTCGTCACCGCTTGATTCAGTGGTCAGACGTGAATCTCGCGTTTGTTCAAAGTAGTCGTCCTCGCCATCTAAAATCAATGCTGCCTCGTCGGAGGTAAATTTGCGAGCGACCCAGCCCTTCCGCTTGCGAACGTCTATGATACTTAGATCATGACAGGCCGTCAGCTTGGCAAGGTTGGGACGAGTATTTTGCATGCCTAGGGTGCTAATAGCCGCCTTCACGTCTTGTTTGCGAACAGCACCTTGTCTGTCAGCACCCACTCGACGTGAGCTACGCAGTCGACACATGGCAAAAAAGAGTGACGAGTGGACAAGCCGGCGCGTGATGCTGACCACCAGAGCATAGAAATTCATATATGCATCTCCAGTCATAGATGGCGATTCATCTTTTGATTTGATGATATGTACCCAGTTGTCATCAATGCGTGAGCCACCAAAGTTCATGAACAGCCGTCGAGAAAGCTGGATCCACATTGGAGTATTCAAAAGATTGGCAGCTAGGTTGATGCCCCCTGGCATGGGAACGTCAGTCTCAAGATCGGACAGGGATTTCGCCTGAGCTTCATCAATAATCCAATAGTCGTTGTATCGTCGCCTAAGAGCCGGTCCAGCCAGGGCACTTTCCTGCATTGTCAAGGTGGCTGCGTATTTGTCCAGCTCGGCACAACAATCCTGGCTAACCTCGGCAGCCGCAGGGACGTCACCGATGGTGATGGTCTTGACATGTCGCTCATGCGTGTGATGCTTTTCTAAGCCCTTGTGGAGGATCCTGAGATACTCCATTACCTCCAACTCGGATTTTGTTGCGATCGCGGCAGCAATCTCCTTGATGCCATTCTTTCCCCTGCGGTCCAAGATGTTGTAGAAGATATCCTTCTCAGTCGCTGTCCAGATTACAGCTCCATGTTGTGACACATTATTTCCCTCATCATTCTCGGTAGCAGCTGTAAATGTAATTTCGTTCTCCATTTGTTTTAGTAGCGCGGTGTAGCCCTCGAGGGCTTTCGGCGGCAGGGTGCGAATGTGTTCATTATAGGCTTGTTGGGCAATATCACCCTTGTCCACGTCAAATTTTTCATTGGCTTTCTCGGTTTGACCTCCATCCAAGAATTTTGGCAAGGTTCTTTGTCGTGAAGAGGAGCGCCTTTCACGTCCGGGACTCTGCTCGTCGTACTCCAACTCGGATCCAGACTCGACCTGGGAGTCATCGGTGGGGGCGTAGGATGAAGAACTGCTCATCGTGCAAGCTTGCCTTGTTGCAGCACATCCGTTCTTTCTGGATGTGAAACCATCACAGCAATACCTGTATGTTTGAGGAGGATATTATTGAAGGGAAAAGGCGAAAAAGTTGCTTGCGACAGCTCCACCAAAAAGCGATCTTATCGCAGTGCCGATAAGAGAATGTTTGCACTGTTTGAATTTTTGGGATGGATCCACGGGAGCAAGCCGGTTGATCGACTGCGTCGTCTTGCCTTTCGAACGCCCGCATGGAGTTTATTCGCAGATTTGGGCTAATATCAATTTCGAGACCGTGGCGCAGACCTCCAAGGAATGCCATTATATCACGTTACAAGCACCATGTGCGCTTCAACTCCACAGTCCCCGCCCTACCGGGCTCGGGCATTGTGCTCCGTGACTACCAGGAAGAATGCATCCAGTCGGTGCTCACGTACCTAGATCAGGGCCATCGGCGTCTAGGAATCTCCCTAGCAACAGGATCTGGGAAAACAGTGGGTAATTCATGAATCATTTACATGCATTGCGCTAACTTCTGCAGGTCATTTTCACCCAGCTCATTAGTCGAGTCCCTGCCCGTGATGCGAGAGGCACAAAGACCATGATCATCGTGCACCGCCGCGAACTTGTCGAACAAGCAGTGAAACATTGTCGACTCGCTTATCCAAGTAAGATCGTGGAGATTGAAATGGGGAATAACGTTGCAACCGGGCATGGAGACATTATCATCGCGTCAGTACAAACGCTGGCGCGAGGACGCATCGCCAAATTTGACCCCGCCTGGTTCAAACTCATCCTTGTGGATGAAGCCCATCATATTGTTGCCCGATCATATCGCGATGTTCTAGGTCATTTTAGCCTTAATGAGCCATCACAAAATGCCCCTGTGCTAGTTGGTGTTTCAGCTACGTTCGCGCGGTTTGACGGACTCAAACTGGGTGCCGCCATTGACCACATTGTCTATCACAAAGATTATGTGGATATGATTGGGGAAAGTTGGTTGACTAATGCGGTTTTTACGACCGTCAAATCTGAGGCAAATCTCTCAAATGTCAAAAAAGACAAGTTCGGTGACTTCGCCCTAAGCTCGCTTTCTGAGGCGGTCAACACGTCAATCACAAATAACATTACCGTTCGAGCTTGGATGGCCAATGCACGAGACCGCAAATCGACATTGGTCTTCTGCGTGGATGTAGCGCATGTCCGGCAGCTTACTGCAACATTTCGTGAGCACGGCGTCGATGCACGTTATATCACTGCCGCGACGCCTAAAAATGTCCGCGCGGAGCAACTAGAGGCCTTCAAGAACCGGGAATTTCCAGTCCTACTAAACTGTGGTCTTTTCACTGAGGGTACAGATATCCCAAATATCGATTGTGTGCTCTTAGCGCGACCAACTCGATCCAGAAATTTGTTGATTCAAATGATTGGACGCGGACTGCGCTTGTTTCCCGGAAAGGAGAATTGTCATATCATTGATATGGTTGCATCGTTGGCAACGGGTGTTCTGTCAACCCCCACACTCTTTGGTCTTCATCCAGATGAAGTATTGAACAAGTCCAGTGTAGAGGAGATACGTAAGGAGCGCGAAGAGCCCGACTTGGCCGAGTCACCTCAGGAATCACAAGCTATTTCTACAAGTGACAGTGACATAAATCTGGAATTCACCCACTATGATAGTGTCTATGATTTGCTAGATGACACAAAATTTGAAAAGCATATCCGGTCACTGAGCCCCAACTCATGGGTGCGGATTGGTAACGATAAATACCTGCTGTCAGATGCCACCGGGTGGCTAACTCTCGAAAGAGAAGGTGATGTGTTCAACGTGCAGCATGTTATGAAGTTCACAAATCCAATGACCGAAACACCACAATTCACTCGTCCACGGACCATTGCATCGGGTCCGAATCTAGAAACTGCTGTCCGCGCAGCAGACACTTATGCAAGCAGCAAGTTTGATGAACGGTATATTGCTTCTTGGAAGCCGTGGAGGCAGAGTCCAGCTACTTCAGGGCAAATAAAACTGCTTAATAAAGCACATATACGTCAAGGCGGGCTAAGACCGCAAGATTTGACCCGAGGACAGGCAGCTGATATCATTGTCAAACTGAAATTTGGAGGCAAAAAACGATTCAAAGAGATTGAGAGTCGGCGGCGCAAGGAGGAGCGCAAAGAGCAAGCGTTGAATGAGCTACGAAGTAGAACCGATGTACGGGTTGGGCCTCTGAAAGGCTAATTGGTTCAAATCAGATTCAAGCAAGCCATAGCACAACTCTCACAACTTGTATATTTACCCTTTCATGTACAAATCTAGCGTTTTCCAGTAGCTCGGTGACGATCATTACAACTCCGTTGTCTCTGTTCTCGGGGATTTCCCTTCAGAACAAGCCTGGGTAAAGAGGTAATTTCTGGGGGCCACGGCGATTTAGGCTACAACTCATTGAACCCATGGTCGAAAATAGTTGAATACTTCAGTCGAGTTCAGAGGGGCCGTGTCAGCGGAAAAAACAACCTGACAACATGGAACTCATTTCATGACCCCAGCCTTGATCAGACCTTCCAATTTCCATGGGATTGGGAAAGAAGATACGTCGAAATTACCAGGCAACATGCGCCGAGCAACGCAGTCATCGCCGAGAAAATTTGCAGGCCAGAGAAGTCGGTCATGCCCTGTCGGGTCAGGATGCCACCCATGATAGGGAGGCCGGTGAGGCAACTGGTCTTCAGCTGAGATGTTTATTATGGGCGTTCAAATAAGGAGCAGGAACTTACCTGCCCGATATCACCATCTGGAACGTCCCAAACCGCTGGCCAAGTGTGTCTAGGCTGCCGGATTTCGCAACACATGGCATGAGCAAAGACACTACAGCACCACTGACAAACCCATACACAAGAGCAAAAACAATAATTCCTGGATGAGAAGGGTGGTAGTTGAAAGGAAGCCACAGACAGAGCATTGACACCCCAGTCAACATGGCACACATCGTCAATACATTGAAATGACCGATGTGATCGGCCAGGTAGGGAGGAATGAGGCGGCCAAACACAGAAGTAGCGCTGTCTCACTCGTATCAATTCGTGATTCTAGGAAGTCCGGTGCAGATGGATATGGGTAAAAGTATTCGTACTTTATAATAGAGATCAGATATAATGCAAGGGTCGAAGAGAAACCTTTCGCTTCAGCCATGCTCGAAAGAAAATCGAATGGGCCCCAAAGCCCCCACCTATCCAACGTCAGTAGCGACCTCTTTAGCCTATAGAACAGGGTATGTAGGGACATACATGACCAGATAAGCTCCCCATGTATAGAAGGCGAATTGTTTCTGTTTAAATAGGGACACATCGAACCACGGCGTTTGGTTGTTCCATTCCTTGCGCGGCAATCTGGATTGGATCAAAAGACAGGATCCCGTCAGTAACACGCCCACAAACAGGGCTGTGTATCGAACAGCCCCATAGAAGCCAACACTCTCGGTGAGTCTGTTCAGAAATAATGGGAAGATAACCCCTCCTACGCTGGCACCGCAGCTCGAGATCCCGATTGCAAGTCCCCGTCTGCGGGTAAACCATTGGCCAACGCAGACCATGGCCGAAGTGAATACGCCACCAGCACCCATCCCAAAAGCTAAGCCTTGAGCAAGGAGTATCTGATAGTATTTATCTGCAAGGCTCGTCATGCATAGACCAAAGACGCACAGAAAGCTGCAAGGATACAGGACTGGAGCCGGCCCATAGGTATCAAGAACTCGTCCATAAAGTGGGCCAAGAAGCCACATTAAGCATATTTGGACAGCAAAAATCCAGGATATATCAGATGAACTGTATTCTTGAAGGTAATCTTTCTGGTAGGTTGTCTGGAAGACGCCGATCCTTGGCCAGCATCAGAATCATGTGTCATTGAGTATTCTCACGAACTTACGCATTCAAGAATCCAAAGGTGCAAAACAGAGCCAAAAATGAGCCAAATACACATCTCCATCCTTTAATACCTTCCTCTGGCGGCAAATTCACTGTTTCTGACGTGGTGGCCTTTTCTGATAGTGTCATTTTTGCGGCTTGCTAGAGAGGAAATTTCAGAGCTTGTCGCGATGATTAGAGGGTTTCGAATCACTCTCGAACACGATTCATATTTATTTCGAGGGTTGGGGTCATGGCGGTCACTAGTTTAACCCTCCAACAAATGGTACTCTAGACAGCGATAACAACCCCGCTGTTTAGATGGCCCATCGGCGGTCTCCGATCCTAAGTACCCCCATGCACAAAATTTTTCTTCACTGGTAAACTAGAAGTTAAACTTTATTGAAGTCAGGTCTATTTTTGACTTAAATTTTCTCCGGCAGGGAATATCAGCGTGGGGAAAATTAGCATCTGGGTGGCCTTAGAGGATTTACGCCTACGTTTAGTAGAGCCCCATCACAGACGACATATTGAACTGACTGAATTCGGTCTATCCCGCGGGCAATGGGAGGTAAATTGGGAGATGCGGGATATTTATGTGACCCATGTCTCTATTCTATATCTCTTGGCAGCTAATTTGGACCATTTCGGACTTGGTTCTCGGCTCCTTGGAAGCTGGTAACCGTCATTATCCCACATCCACTCTCGAGAGTCGAGACTGGACAGGTTTGGGTTTATCTAACCAAAGATTGGGAGACCAAACAAGCAATTGGGCTTGTGGTTTAGTGGTATAATACCCCCTTAGCATGGGGGTGGTCCGGGGTTCGATTCCCCGCGAGTCCAACTTTTTGGTCTTCCCGTTTCCCCTTCCCGGTGCTTGTTTAGTGACGGTGTAAGGGAAACCAATTTTTTATCCCGTGGTCTACTGATGCATATGTAAAGTATTTTATTGGATTGAAAAGCTCTAATAAGTCGAGAAGGTTATGTGAATAATTTTTGGACAGGTTGGATCATCGTTCTGTAACGGTTGTTGGGTGTGGTGCATATTCATATGCTAGCTAGCATGAAGTTGGTGATATATATATTCCAGACAAACGAACATAAAATATACTCACAAGTACCTGGATAAATATTTGAGCTCCGTAAATGCCCAACCAAAAAGGATACAAAATCAGGAGCCATTTTTAGCTACACCAGACCCTTCAGACCTTCGTCCCGATTACCCAAGCGAGTAGCCATGCTCCCTGACTATGGGATTTTCCACTTACCTTTACCATCCCTTTTACTATCGATGTATCAAGGTCTGGATATCATCTTTGCTTGTCGTTAGCCAATCAGCTGGGCTTGTGGTTTAGTGGTATAATATCCCTTTCGCATAGGGATGGTCCGGGGTTCGATTCCCCGCGAGTCCATTTTTTTGGCCTCGTTCGACCCTATTCTAGATTGTCAACACCCAAGGCTATGTTCCGTACTTAAACATTTTATTTATCAGTGGGGCTTGTGGTTTAGTGGTATAATATCCCTTTCGCATAGGGATGGTCCGGGGTTCGATTCCCCGCGAGTCCAAATTTTTTGGAGAGTCCAGCCTTTTTTTTGTTTTCCGTTTTCCGTCTCGTAGCGCATTCAATCTACCCTCGACCCCCTTTTCCTACCTTCCCTTTCCTTTCCTCTTCCTCTTCTTTCTTTCTTTTCTTTTCTTTTCCCAATTCTATCTGATCAGAAGATGGCTCTTCTTGAAAGTCTGCGCTATCTATGCACCCCAATCAAAATGAACCACCAAACAAACTTTGTTGTAGATGCCAATGGACATTGAAAAAGACCCAGGCCAATACAATACACTTGACATGTATCTCATTTCATTGCTACTGTCGAAACAAAGCCACATACAATGAGCGACTGGGTTAATTATGAAATAGGCGGACCGTCTCTCACATGAAGCCTTCTTGTAGTATGAAATCCGATTAGAACATTATAATGTCCCCAGTACCTGATATCAAGAGATCAACTCCTTGATACTCAACATGGTATCAAACAAAGTCTTACAATGTCCTTGTTCCAACTTAAATCTTTGTTCACCTCATTCCTATGCCTAACCTCCATTGTATTGATTTCCTTTATTCTCGAGCAAATGGTATAGTCAGCAGGCCAAGAAATTGCGTGAGATTAGAACTACAAAAGAGCTGTTCCCCCTACCCCCAAACCTGCAGACAAGTCTTTATCATCCAAAACTTGAGATTACTAACAGTCCATACACCATTCGAGTCAATATCAAACGTAGACTCTGAAAGGTAACAAAACCAGAAAAAAATCGTCACTAATTGCCACATCCAGCCCAAGGTATTATTGTCCACAACCCGGAGCGGATTTCCACACAGGAGCGTGGGTAATTTAAATCAGCGTGATGGACCCAGAGCTCAAGACCACCGTATTGAAGAATTTCAAGGTAGAGCGTAGGACTATTGTGGCACACCTCAGAGCACTATCCAAAGGGCAAATAGAAGACGGAGCACTCCAATGGACGAAGACTAACTTGGTTCGTATACGAAATACCCTGTCTATGTGGTCTTTAGCCCTGGAAGAGACCGAAGTGTCCTTCTTTGCATGCTACCCGCAGAAATGCGAGGCCCTCGCAGCCATCGCAGAAGAGATCGGGGATGGCTTGGAGTTGGTCAATGGAGGGATTACCCCAATCAATCGGAAAAAATTGGCTATGCTGGCCATGCAAGTGGGAAGGCTCACAGTGGATGGCTATACTGAAGTGGACTCGGTGTCAGTGAAAAGTGCCATCCAGGCTGAGAGAGAGCAGCGGAAGTGGGATATCCGGGCCCCAGAAAGTGAGACAGAGCCAATGCAGAAACTTCGAGAAATTTGGACTCGAATGCATATCAAAGTCAAAGAATGCGGATGCCGCCAATGCTTGGACTGGTATCTACCTTCAGTTGATCCCCCCCTTAGCCCCCAAATATTACCTTCGCCTCCTCCGAGCCCTGAATCTGAGTCTTCTGGGTCCAGTGAGAACTAAAATAAATCATTTACTGGCAGCAGACCATTATGAATTATACTAGATCAAAATTCGCGAGACAAAGAACGCTACAGTCCCATTTTCAAACTGGTCACTTTATGTACCGTTATCTGCCGTACTATGATACTAGCGAGAGGTAGGTCTCACTGAGAATCTCTTCTTCATATTTCGTTATCCTTCTTTGCGCCTTTTATTTCAGACTGAACGAAATAGCAATCACTGTTAGACCAAAAACCAAATATTTTAAATAGCAACCTCAGGGACTTTCCGGAAAATTCTTCTATGCTCTCATGTCCTCCTAGTTTCCCCTCGAATGAATTTGAATGCTGTAATGATTTCATCGCGGAGACTCCTTGAAAATGAATGATGCTATGTCTTCATATCCGTGTATACCCGCCGAGATGTGAAGTAGACACTACATTTGATATCACAAGTTGATAAAGCAGTATACTATGATCTGCTGAATATGGATTCTCTGATCTCAATTTTCCAAGGGAATGGACATTATTTCCAATATAGGCATAGAACAGGTCTTCGGACGAAATCGGCTAAACAGCCTCTAGATATAGCCTCTCCAAGCACCCCTATCGAAAATTTTCCTACCTGAGGAAGCTAAGCATTTCAAATCAGAATATTTTCTTATTACCCATCCCCATACATGATATCTAGACCCAAAAACCCCTAAAAGGGTGCAAAAAACCACCTGTCTCTAAAGTCCCACAGGGAATCCCATTCAACTCACATATGTGAACATCAAGCTCTATTCCTCACGGCAACGCATCCAACTCTTCCTCAACCTCCCTAAGCCTCGCCTCAATCCTCTGCACCTCATTATCATCATCAAGAAACCGCGTTTTGATGAGCCGAATCTCTTCACCCAAATGATCGGCCCAGTCATCCAGCAGCGTGGCTTCGGCGTCTTTGCCCCCACCCTCGACATTGCCCGCCAGGGCGCCGAACAGATCTTTTAGTCCGCCACATTCGCCGGGTGAACCGAGGCTGAAGAACCTTCGCTTGGTGAGAATGGAACGACTGAGAACGGTGTATTCATCTTCTAGAGCTTTGCGGCGCTGGAACTGAGCCGGCGTTGGAGCTGGTGGTGGGGAGGGCTGTGGTTCTTGTACTGGCTGTGTTTCTGGTCCTGACTTTGGCTTGGACTCATACTCGTACCTGGGTTCAGACTGGAGCGGCTCGTGGTCTTGAAGTAGACCACCTCTCTGTAGGGGCTCTTTGATCTGGCTGGTGCTGGACTGATCGAAGCGTTGGACTTGAAATCTCACGCGCTTGGACTGTGGGAGAAGGGGCTGAGCAATGCATTAAAGAGGGAAATATGAGGGTAGAAAACGAACTCTGCGCAGAGATGGGGCTCTTATGGCTCGTCTGCGTTCATGTGTACCTGCCATGATTAGGCCGGGAAATCAAATTGTGGCCTAGGCCTTGTTTGTTTGTGTGATGTACCGCGGGTAGTTAGCTGTACCGAGTCAGATGAGATCTTGGGGTTTGAATGCTGATGAATGCACCTGGGACGAGTGTGTCGAGTATCAGGACAAGAGTATTCAGGTTGTGGAAATTGAATGACATTCGGTATTGGCTTGCGATTGTGCTATGAAGTCTGGAGGCACGTAAGAAAGGTACGCCCAAACTGGGTCATTATGATCAATACTTTATGTGAGGTGATTTTAGGTCGAGAAGCGAGGATGTTACTTTCGTCCAATGTTCTTTCGCTAACGGCGTTTCATTTGGATCTACGGCTGTGAAGGGCAGGCAGGCTATGTTTACAAGGTGACCCAGACTATGCACTCTGAAGTAATTGATATCTGACTATCACGCCTGAGACAGAATATTCCAAATTCCAAAGCGTGATTATGAATGATTGATCCCATCTTATGATGTGTATACTGGAGGAGTTGGTCTTATTAGGGGTTGGATCTATCTGCAGTAGTCAATACCTTATACACATACCAAGATGTGCAAGAGGGTAAGACATGGAAAAATAGCAGCTCTCCCTTTGCTTTGATATTTCCGAGATTCGCATGATCTGCAACATATATAAGAACCAAATCGAATATAGCATAACAGTACTGCAAACTGTTGAGCTTAAGTGACGGCATGGTTTACCAAGGAATTCTACGCAAAGAAATGAAACAAAATTGATCTGAACAGCCTGAAAAATATATTTTGTCCTCAACACAGCAAACTATGAAATTCATCAAGTAATCATAAACTCCATAACGAGACAGATCAGTCTCTGATTTAGATGTCATCCTCATCAGAGAAGACCTCCTCACCACGCTTACGGCGGGCAGCACGCTCCTTCTTCTTCTTGCGGAGCTCGGAGCCTGGAAGGAAAAGAAAACGTTAGACACAAGTACTATTGATATCAAACCAAGAGTTGTAGTGGAATTAAACTTACCAGTGAGCTTCTTCTTCTTCTCGACAACAATCTTGTTACCCATGGCATCGAACTTGTCCTCCTCGTCATCGCCCTTCTGGTCGAGACGGGGGCCGGAGCCCTGACCCTGAACCCAGTTGTGGCCGGAGGGGGTCATGAGACCGTGGTTGACGGCCCAGACTTCCTCAGTGAGGTTCTCAGTGAACTCACGGGAGTGAGTGATGATGATGACACCACCCTCGAAGGACTTCAGAGCCTTGGACAGAGCACCCAGGGAGTCACGGTCCAGGTAGTTAGTAGGCTCATCAAGGACGATGACGTGGGGACGCTGCCACGAACAAGCGGCGAGAACGACCTTGACACGCTGGCCACCGGAGAGACCACGCATACGGGAGTGGGAAACCAGCTCGGCGTCGAGGCCGAAGTTGGCGCAGTGCTGCTCGATCTCCTTGCGGACCAGGGGACGGAACTGACCGGAGGCGAGGGCCTCCTTCTGGTCAACCTCGGCGACCTGCTTGGAGTGGGACACAATGATCTCGGAACGGGGCAACCAGGTGTTGTCGTTGGACATCATGGGAACCCACTTCTCGGACTTCATGCCGATGTTGTCACCAAGAGACCACGAGATCTCGTACTCGTAGGTGTTCTTGAACTTGCGACGAGAGTGAATGCCGATGACACGACGGAAGGTACCCTCAATCTTGTAGATCTTGTCCATGGCCTTCTCGTCCTCCTCGGTGACGATCTTGTTGGCACGGTCCATGGTCTCACGGTCCTCACCGGTCTGGAAACGCCACTGGATGTACTCGGAGGGAGTGGAGTTAAGGTGGTTATCGATGTGAGCGAAAGCGTGCTGCTTGATGTACGCAATACGGATGTTCTCGTGCTGGTAGACATCACCGGAGGTGGGGATGAGCTCACCAGTCAGGACGTTAACGAGAGTAGACTTGCCGGCACCGTTGGGACCGATAACGGCAATACGGGAACCCAGGGAGACCTGGAAAGTAATGTCCTTGATCTGGGGCTTGGGAGTGTTGGGGTACTGGAAGGTCATGTTGTTGACACGAATGATAGCCTTGGACTTGGTCTTGACACCCTCGAGGAAACCGGGCTCGGGGAACTTGAACTCCATGTCGGAGGCACCCAGCTCGTAGTAGGAGCGAGCGGAGGGCACACGCTTGACGAAGTCGCTCAGGGTACCACGGTAACGCTTGAGCTTGAAGCGCTCGTAGTGGATAACGTGCTGGATGACGTGGTCCAAGAAGCGGCTGTCGTGGGAAACCATGATGGAAGTGCAAGGGGAGCTCTTGAGGTAGTTCTCGAGCCACTCAACGTTCTTGACGTCCAAGTGGTTGGTGGGCTCGTCAAGCAGAAGAATATCGGGGCTCTCGAAGACGGCACGGCACAGAGCGAGCTTCATCTTCCAACCACCAGAAAGGGCGGTGATAGGGGCCTCGAGCTGCTCGATCTGGAAACCGAACTCGTTGACCAGCTTGTCACGGACATCAGCCTCGACGGGGGTAAGGCCGACCTCAACCAGCTTCTTCAGGGTCCAGCCAATAACGGTCTGCTCGGTATCGGCGGCGTCCAGGTCGTGCTCGACGTAGACGGTCTTGACCTCATCCTTCTTGGGGAAGCCCTCCAGCTGCTCGTTGTTGATGGCGCGCATGAGGGTGGTCTTACCGGAACCGTTGGGGCCCAGGAGACCGTAACGCTGGCCACGCTTGAGACGCAGGTGGGTCTGGTTCAGCAGAATCTTGGCACCATAGGCCAGAGAGAAGGTGCAGTTGCAAAGATCGACACCCTCCTCCTCATCAGAGGGGATGGCATCGGCAGCAGAGGCCTCAGGGGAGGCGCGCTTGCGCAGGGCCTCGGCGATGGGCTTGGCAGCCTCCTCACCGGCAATGGCGACGATGTAGGGGGCAGCGTTCTGAATCCAGGTGGTGTTGTCGGAGTCCTTCTCGTCGACCAGCTGGCCGGCGATGGCACCAACGTAGTTGATGACGGCCTCGGAGGAGGCAATGCGGTCCTCGAGGTTCTTCTCCTTCAGGATCTCCTTCAGGATAGCAGCGACGGTGGTGATGTCACCGGCGGTGGAGATCTCGGGGATCTTGCCATCCTTGACGGCACCGACACGGGTCAGGGTGTCGAGAGCCTGGCGGGTCTTCTCACGAGCCTCGGGGTCGGCCAGGGTGTCGTGGTTCTTGTTCAGACCCGGCAACATCTTGGGCAAGAAGGGAGCGACAATCTGGGGGTCCTCCACAAGCTTACACATGTTGTCGACGATGACGGCGGACTTACGCTTGATGGCAGTCTCACGCTCGACGAGACCACGGTCCAGCAGGGGAACCATGATGGCGAGGGTGGGGCCGGTGACATCGGAAACGAAGGTGGTGGCACCGAGCAAGTGAACGGTCTCGGGGACGTTCTCAGGCTTGGCGATACACTTGATGAGCTCGGGAATGAAACGCTCGATATCCTTGTTGACAATCAGACCGCAGACCTTCTCCATGGTGGCGTAGGCGGCCTTCTTGATCTCGGACTTGGTGTCCCACATGGCCTCGGACACGACGGGAATGAGGCGGGGGACCTGGAAGGAGAGCTGAGCGGGAGCAGACTGAATGAGGGCCTCGAGGCAGGTCAGAGCGGCCATCTTCTCCTGCCACTTCTGAGCGTTCTGGAGGGAGTCGAGGATGGTGGGGACAACGGCCTTGACGGCGTTGCCGTTGACAGCCTGAACGATGGCGGCGGCGGCGGACTGGGCGGCCTCCTTGACGGGGACCATCTTGTCACCGACCGCGTTGAGGACGGGGCCAAGGAGAGACACGAGGTGAGGCTCAACACCAGGAGCGATGGTCTGGTGGGCGGCGATGGCCCGGATACCCTCACAGGCGCGCTCACGGGCGACGGCATCCTTCTTGTTGGCGAGCTGCTTCTTGAAGGTCTCGACGGCCTTCAAGGGCAGGGCCTGCTCGGGAATGGGACCGCTGAAGAGAGTGGCCAGGTTGCCGGCGGCGGCGTTGACCTCATCGGCGGAGGTCGAGATGTTGAGGTTCTTGATGAGATCCTCGAGGACGGCGACCGACTTAGCGGTCTCCTTGCCAGAGACGGCAGGAACTGAGGAAACGTCGACGGCAGGCATTTTGGAGGAAATTTTGGCGGTTGGGAAAAAAAACGAGATTAGAAAGAGAGATTTTTTTCTATGAGGGGTATCTCAAATGTGTGAGCAGTGGGCCCAGGGCTGCGTCGGCTGTCCAGGACGCAGCGAACCTCGATAAGAACTGAGGTCGTCTATTTCTGTCTATGCAGAAACGAAAAACAAAGAAAAAAGAGAGGACCAGACCTCAGAAGTAAGAATGGGGGGGGATTAAGTGGGAGGGAGGAGGGGAGATTAGAAGGGGGGCGAGATATTTATCGTGGGTGGCCGAGTGGCCCCTCGCCGCCCAAAAAAAAATTTTTATGCTCTTTTGGCGGGCAGCCCGCGCTAAACCCGGATTGGATTGGTCGAGCGTGCAAGTGGTTTGGTGTTGCTGGAGACTCGCCTGGCACCGGGCGCCCGTCTGATTGGTGGTTGGCCCGTCTCCCGAATGTCTAGGGATTGATTGGCCGTCTGCGAGAGGAAAAAAAAAGTGAGGAAAATCAACTGGGCACCCGTGGTTGGACCTTGAGGCCTGATGCAGTGAAGGGGGGGATCTTGTGTTGGGGTGGGTTATACATAGATGCCTATACAATAGATGTCTATAGATGCCTATAGATGCAGGCCTATATGTGCCTGTTGGTGACTATCAATACTATAGCTGGCTATTGCTGTCTAAGGCTGTCTAATGCTGTCAATATCGTCTCCCTCACAAGCCCGATTCGGTCGTATCGTAGCCTAGGGGCCCGTAGCATATCGAGAGTATGTACAAGCCCGGGAACCTACGAGGTATCGATCGCAAGCCTCTTTGCGACGACAATCTATTTTTTTTTTTTTGGGTCTTGACTTTTTCGGGAAGGAAACTACCTCTTTGGGACTGTTACTATAGTTACAATCAAGAACTAAATTTTTTTTTTTTTACGGGCGGCTATCAGAAGAGGGCTCGAGTCCCCCCAGCGGATCCGGTCCGCAGCAAGACAAGACACCGACACATGCAGGACTGCGCCTACATAGTCTGTCTTCGGGAGAGAGAATCCGGGGGTTGAAACAAGTCAACGGAGGACCCGGTGGACATGCTCTATACATGCTTGTCTGGACTCCTGTAGATGATGTGTTGGTCAAATGATCTGACGATCGGTAATTCATGCTCGCGGGGACTATAGTACTATCCCCTCCTCCCGTCTACTTTCAAGCTGGCTCGCGACCTCTAGTAGTAACTATTGCTCTATACACTCTATATAACATAGAGTACTCTGGTAATTGTTTCAAGTACCCCTATTGTTCACGGTACATCGTACCGACCGAGGAAACCATCTCGCCCAAGTCGCCACTCGCAGTGACGGGGTGGCGCAGTCCTTTCTATGCATCCGGCCGTTGAGACCCAATCATCTCGTCCCGAGATTAAGAGTTTTCGAAGCAAAAGAAAAGCCCTTTCCCCCCCCCCCCCCCCCCCAAAAAGAAAAAAGAAAATCAAAAAAAGAAAAACAGAGCATCTGCCGAATCATGAGAATTATTTTTATTTTTAGAGTTGGCTCAGAACCATTTTTTGGATCGTGTTTTCTCCGTTCGTGAACCCGGCAAAGGAGGCTGACTCCCGTTTTGGTCCGCCGACACCCTGGTCAGCACATCGATGTACCTACATGTATGTCCCAGGATGGACGCTGCTATTCTCACCAGTATCTACTCTATGCATTGCCCCGGGGGCTGCAGAGAGTCTGACTGAGGCGCTCAGCCGCGGGTTGCGACCAGCCCTGGTCTGAAGTGCACTCTATACATAGTCATCAGCTCACAGGGCTGGACATGGAAGGCCAGAACTCCGCGAGTCAGCATGCAACACCTACACGAAGCACACCCCAAATGACCGGGGTCCAGATTAATTAATAAAATTAATTGACAATTTATCCTGAAAAAGAAAAAAAATACAGCATAAAGTAAAAATCAAATCTCATCAAAATTCATCCCCATCCAGGACGCGCCGGAAACGGGATCTGCAGGCTTCGATCGACAAAGGTACCTCTCGACCAGAACGCCTTCAGGGGTTAAAAACATTTGCCTAGGCTCAAAATTTCCAGAAGTTTGCACTCAACATGGCTCGGTATCCAGGGATAAATGGTGCTCAGCGCTCCAAAAGGACCTCCAGTGCAGTTGATGGTCGATGAGAGAAACTCTTGATCTGGCTTGTCGGGGATATACTTCACAGTACGCAACACAACACCGCTCTTTGGCCTCACCGCCTCCCGGAGGTTATCGCTTATCGCGGACGGTTGCATCGAAGAGTTTTTGGTTTCCTCGTCGTCTTCGTTTCGCGTTTCTTGGCACATTTAGGACTATAGACTGCTACAGTAGCAAACCTGCTCCTGCTCTCGCTCTTTTGCTGCTCCATCCCCGGCTTTCTCCCGGGGAGTTCCCCTTATCCGCCCTAGGCATCAGATTCCGTATCATCCCTTATCCCCCGCGAAAGCACCCGGGTGGCAAACACCGATCGGGTCTGGCGGCCTAGTGGGTCTTGGAACTCAACTGGAACGCAGCCCAGGATGTCGGCCAGTTCGGCCCTTGCTGTTTTAAGAGGTACATCATCACATTCATTCTTGGTCGGAAAAACTAGTCAGAAATTTCCTGTGAAGGTTGACCCTATCCTCTTCGTTCCGAATTCTTTTGAGTTCACTGTCCATTGTCCCGTCTCGTCCTGGATCCCCGAGCCATCGGACACTCCGTGATGTATTCGCTCCTTCTGCTCTCTGGCTTGCTCCCGACTGCCCCGACTTTCCCCCCTTGGATAGAAAGTTCCCTGGAACCCGGGCCTTCTGGAAGCGACCCGAATCTGTTGATGCAGGGCGAAATGACAAATTTTTCAAAAACAAAGTTCGGGATCTGATTTGTCCAACCAATTCTTCCGTGGCGTGACTGGAGGCCCGCCACCAGAGCGACCACTACGAAGCCTGAAACTGGACCGATAATTTGGTCGTTACGTCGCGTCGAAGTCATGACTATTTGCTATCCGGTGCGATCTATAGTCCTAGTCCTAATCTTTTGCTCTCTATTTTTTGGTCTTCATTCCATATCTACTCCATATCTATATCGTCGTTGGATCTTGGGGTCTGGGGGTGGATCCGCATGGTGAGCATCCTAATGCGCCCCAGCGTATCGCCCCATCGCCCCAGTTGTCTATTCAATGGGGCCTGCTCGCCTTATCCTTTTTTTTCTTTTTTCTTTTTTTTTTTTTTCCCTCTTTTTCTTTCTGGCGCTGATGGGGCCTGAGAAGTATCCACCCCTTTCTTTTTGTTGCATCCTGCCGCCGCCCCCCAGAGTCTGCATCGAATAAATCTGGGGTAGATCCACGTAGGGAGGAACGAGGTGATTCTGTAGGATGATTTAGATCTAGTGAAAGCCGTCTCCAGAATGAGCGGATCCAGGGGGAAAAAACCGAAGCGCGGACGAAAATCTTGTTCGGTGTTCTTGCTTTGCTGCGTGTTTTCCCCTTTTATTGCTGATGGTATGAAACTACCCCTGTCCTATCACCTTGTACTTTTTTTCAGCCCCTTTTTGTTGCCGAAGTTGATTTCGTTGTGCCTTGCCCCTTTCTTGTCACAGCGCTCAGACCTATGGTCTGATACATAGTCTCTGAGCTGTTGAGACATGGTTGGCTCGACGTGTCACTATTATTGTCGATTATCCTAGGTGCGTTCAAAAAAGGGGCCGCAAATAACGAACTATTGTCCTTTTCAGCAGTGCTGGGGTAGGTGCTCCCGTACCTGAGATCTACTGCCATACTGATCTGACTTGAAAATGCCAGGATTATAAAACTTTGAGGTCTCTAATTTCCTTCATCCCTGTTTGCAGATTTGGCGTTTGTCTGTTCTGAGTAACATCGCATGCATGAGACTACAGCCACTTCATATTATATAAACGCCTAACATTAAGCCAACCTAACAAAGAGAATTGATGACTATCAAAACATCTAGGCAGATTATTGATACTACGTAAGCTTGTGATGCACATGTGGATTGATTTAACAGTTTCCCTCCGACGCCAAACTTGCAAGCATGTGACACAGGAATCTCCCTTTATGGATAAGGCTATTTCAAGGATTCAAGCAAAAGAAGGTCTATTCAGAATCATCACTGGCGTCTGTTGTACCAGGGATGCCAGTGTTAGCGCTGAATCCCTGGAGTTCCTCGAGGCGCCCATTCACCATCCAAACCACCTTGTCCAATCCGGGTCGTAAGTCATTTTGCAGGCTATTCAGCCTGTGAGAAATAGAAATGATAGTGTGTCCCTGACTCGAAAAGTGTTCTTTTAAGATCTCCTGCATCTTCGTCTCTGTTTCAAGGTCTAACGAGGAACTGGCCTCATCAAGAATTACAATTGGTTTCCGTTGGATAATCGCAGAATCGTAGCCGCGAGTTGATGGTTGGGCTCTTAGCAGCGTCTGAGCTAGGGCAAGCATCTGCCTTTGACCTGTAGACATTGGTGGGAAAGCAGTCATTGGCAGATCAAGAAAATTCGAATTCCCAGTTTTAAGAACAAGACCGTTCATTGTTCTGCTCAGGGTATCTTGAATATCGGGCCAAACTCCAGTTCTCTGGAGAACTTTCAAAATATAAGCATCCTGATGTTGATTATATGGGTCAAGGTTGAATCGAAGGCTCGCGTTGGGAAGAATGAACGGGTCCTGGGGAACTGAAATGAAGCAGCGCCGCCGTACAATATTCACTGGCAGCCGAGAGATGTCCACACCATCAACCTCAATGGTGCCACCATGGAAAGTCAATAGCTGAAGCAGCATGAGAAAAAAAGTGCTTTTCCCACTTTGGTCAAAGGCCAGAATAATCAGTCAGTTGGGAACACTTGATTTATTGGGAGCTCCTTGGAAGCATCCATCTAAATACCTTCCGGTTCGGCCACATAGGACAAGGTGTTGGCCAGCTGGGATGTCCATATCAATATCATGGAGAACGGGGCTTTGTGAACTGCAAGGATAAGTTGTTAAAAATGAGTGACCACCATATTTTGAAAATCAAATACTGACCTGTAACCTGCTGATAGATGTTTAATCTTGATAGACCCCATATTTGGCCACTCCTGCGACGGCTCTAAGGAGTCCCAGTCCCTCTTCTCAGAGGGGGTGTCCTGGTCAACAGAACGCAGCCGTGCCACTGATCCAAGGGATGTCTCAAGAGTTGTCCAATTCTCAACCAGTCGAAGTAGTGTCGTATTTGCAGCAATAATCATGTTCAATGCTATCCCAATGCTAGCACCCGTGGCTGTTTCACGGAATATCATTGCCGAAGTAACAAAAGATACAGCGATACCTGCAATTAAAAAATCCAGAACCACATTGAGCCATCGCTGTAGACAGAGGAGAAGATACAATGGACTCTGAGCAACCTCAAGCTTTTCGATATTGTTGGTTGCAAATTTACCTTGCCATCCAAACGCACGAATTGTATTGATGCCTTCAACCTGATCAGGAGTCAGCACTCTTGACACTTGTTAGAGCTTGCAATTATGCTCACTGTCTCTAGAAAACTTGTGTAAAGTTTTGACTTTGACTCTAGGTCAATAAAACGCAATTGTCGAGAGGTTCTTAGGTAGATTCGTTGAATGAGATATACACAAATTGTGCAAAACGGTAAAGTCATGGCCATAGTGGGCTGAACCACAAACAAGACAATGGCCTGCATGATCAATTTGAAGATTTCTGGAATTTTACGGTTAGTTAAGGTAAAAGACTCACAAATATGGACCTGAGCATACGGGTGCTAAGATTTGCGAATGCAGAGGGTAATTCCTTGTCAACAAGCTGAATATCCTGACCAAATCTAAAGTACGCAAAGTTGAATATACCACTCCTCAGCTGGAGTTATTCTTTCGCACCTGTTTAATATGGCACCGATCTCAAAAGTCGAAAAGTATGAAAGCGGGCAACTATAAGTCATATTAGAGACTATTATATTCCTCACCTGTTAGGTGCATGTTCAAAACCGACTTTATGATCCTCTCAAGAAGTTTGAGGTGCAGAGCATGACCAGCTTGTGGAGCGATGACGATTTGCGTTGACCTTGAAATCTAATTCAGCCGTATGACTCCATCTATCGGAGGAGAAAACTCACCACATGGTTCCATTTGTTGCTATCCAAGCCAGTAATGAAAACATGATATAGAAGATCATATATGAAGATGAGTTCTTCGTTGTAGACTCGGCCCACCACTTCAGAATGTATTGTGAAAAAGTGAGAGAGAAAGCATATATTGCGGTGCAGCTCGCCATAAGCAGGATGTTCAATTTGCCGGCCGAGCCAAAGTAATAATCTATTATTGCATGAGTTCATAGTAGTCATCTTAAGATAGGTGCTGTAATTACCATAGACTGCCAAATCGCCGGTTCTTCTTGATGTGTCGGCAGCGGCGTCATCTATGCGGGTTCCATATGCAAGTGATTTGGCGCTCTCTTCAAACCCAGCACCTTCTGCTGCTCTTCTTGAAACGCGGATTTTTGTCATTTGTGTATTGCCTTGTAAGAATTTATCTTGGGGGCCCAGGACTTGTACTCTTCCTTCATTGAGTAATATGACCTTGTCGGCCAGGGGATAATGTTGAGCTGAAACAGGTTAAGAAGGATATGGAGCAGATAATGGAAGAGACCTGACATACTACTGTGAGTAATCAGAAAGATAGTGCTTTTGAGCTTGCGTAAAATTCCTTCAGGTCCAAGCAAAGCATTGACAATGTGGTCCTCGACTGCCCCATCTAAGGCACTAAATGGATCATCCAAAACCATAATATGGCACCGGGAATAAACAGCACGGGCAAGAGCCTTGGAAATTTCGTCAGTACTAGAATGGCTGATATTTGAATAAGAAAAACCTTACAATACGAGACTTTTGGCCCGCGGAAAGGTTAATGCCGCCGTTTCCAATCAATGCCATATCTCCGTCAACCAGGTTTTCTAAATCAGCATTGAGATTGCAAGCTTGAATAACAGTCTGATACCAGACCAGATCAATGCTCGTTGATTGCCCACAAACCACATCGCGTATTGAAGCAACAGGAAGCCAGACTAAAGGACTACAAAACGCGATACGACCATCCCGGACGGCAACTCTGCCTTTTGTGACATTCATTTCTCCCAGGATAGTCAGTGCAAGGACAGATTTCCCACTGCCAATAGGGCCTGAGCATATGCAAATCGAGCCTTCATCTAGGAGAAGATTTACATCCTGAAGTAGTGGAGCCGAGCTGGAAGAGAGTTGGACGTTCACATTTTCCAGCACGATTGCGGGTCGCTGGCCAGGCAGTCGTTTATAGTCACTCCACAGGGAAGGTGGAAATGTAGACACACGCTGGTCTCTCAATGACCCTTGGGTCAAGTAAGCTTGTAGTCTTTCGAAATTTGCCAAAGAGGTAATTGCACGAGGAATAATAGTCATGACCATGTTGGCTGGATGAGTGACAAGGGCGAGAAGAGCAATAGATGTAAATACCATGTCAGCATCAAGATGGTCCTGCATCTTGCGGGACAATGCAAACATTACCAATGTCAGGACCGGAGAGAATATACCCAGTAGATTAGCTAGATTCATCAACCAGTAGTTAGTCAGCTTCATCGCCTGGAAGGGTAATTTTGTGAACCTCAATGCTTCAAATTAATTAGATTGAGAAATGGTTGGTAGCGTCTTACCACTAGCATTGTATGCCACTAATATCCACCGCAGCCTTATCGATTTTTCAATCTCTTGAGTTCTCAAATCTGAAATAAGAGAGCTGGTAGCCTGATCAAGACCTAGAATCTTCATACTTTTGATTCCCCCAAGGACAGAAGTAATCATTGACAGACGGTCTTGAGTTGCTGTACTCCAATCTTTTTGTCTCCCCTTAAGATGTTTCGCAACATATGCGCTCATTTGAGAACACCCTGCAGTGACTTAGCTCTTATTTAAACCATTTGGTGTGCTTGTGTCATACCAGGTACGATCAACAGAGGTAGGAGGGCGAACCACCCGATTTCCCTTGCAAGCAAAGTCGTTCCGACTATTACTTCCACAACTTGAGCCCAAGTCTCATGAAGCATCTCTGCACAGGTATCAACGCTGTCAACATCTGTGCTCATGAGTGTCAAGGCGTTCCCGTCCTGCGCAGGAGATTTTTCAGCCGTAAGCGATCGTGCATGAATGAGACCAATAAGAGCCCCTCGTGTCATAACTCGTAGCCTGTTGAGTCTGTGTCGATATAACGAGGTAGATATCTATTTAGTAGTCTGATCAGGTAAATTCTCTTGAAATAGTCGTCTAGGAGCCTTACTGCCAGACCACAATACACAAAAGCCGTGAGAAAGACAAGCCAGTACTCAGAATCCATACTGTCATCTTTCGAACTGTCCTTTTGTACGAATTTAACAGCTATACTGATAACAGCTGGCTGTGAGTAGCGAAAGAAGATCAAAAAAATGCGTGGTAGAATTGGCGATAGAATTTGTCTCCGGAAACAACCCAATAAAACACAAAGCAAGGAAAACCTGTCTTGCTGCTTTGCTGTATAATGGAAAGAAAAATGATTAGGAGTTCCAGTTCAAGCCTCAAAGGGGTAACACACAATGCTTACATCTCTGCCTCCATGCCTTTGTCAATCGTTTCCGTAAGGCTTCCGAGGAGAGCGATTGATCAAGTCTTGGTAAATCAGTGCTTGTCAAATACTCATGATAGCCCACCCTGAGAATAGGATTGATCCACCAAAACAGGGCACAACCAAACACTCCGGTCAGCTCTTCGGGTGCAAGATTTTTGAAGCTAGGTTTCAGTATTGTGGTTTTGTTTTGTGACTCCACTACTAGAAGGCTTAACCCGAGCACCAGTCTGATACTCACAAGGAGATATTCTGCCATTTCGAGGTCTGTCGATGGCAGAGTCAGAGCAAGGGAATCTTTGATACATAATAGGCCCAAATATAGAGTGACTAGCGTAGATGGGCGCACATTCCTACGGTGCTCCAAAAATGACAACATAGAAAGACCGAAGGCAGCGAAAATCGATGTACATGATAGAATCCAGTGATTCAGGCCTCCCAAGAGGTTGCTTGTTTCACGAAGGGAAATAATTTCAGTAACTATCAGCCCTAAGGCCAGGAGCTATCGAAACCAGACACATACATGAGTAAATGTTGCAGGAGTCCTTTTGTGGGGAATGATGGAGGACTTACAAATTTGAGACGACCCTCAAAGTTAGGAATAACTTTGGTCGCTGAGTCGCGCAGGTGCCTCAGTTGAAAAGGTAAACATAGCAGGAAGAGTAAAGATAAGAGGGACGAGTATAGACTGAGCCAATGATGTGTGTCAGACATTTCTGAGGCGGTTTGGAGGCCGTGTGAAACAAATGTCGATCAACACAGGGTCAAGCCGATTTTAGGTTGTGCTTTTCCTTGTTTCCAACGGGCTATGAACTTTTCAAGACCTTCCTCAGAGAGAGAGGGGTAATTTTGGAATTCAAGTTTGCCCGGATGCTTACGCACTCACTACACTAAGGGGGCCATGGGGCCAAGTACCGAATACGTATACAAATGAGTTTCGAGCTTTCTTCGGGATGGCGCAATATCGGGTGCTTTTAATTCGTTTAGTTAGCTCTGGATAAAATTGTGTATCATTAGGGTGGGGTAAGGCAGATATCTGTACTCGCAGTAATATAAGAGAAGGTACCCATGGCTGTTATATTAGATTGGTTTGATTCGTTGGTGGGCAGAGGTTTAAGATGTAGTCGCTTCTGCTGAGACAGCTTCCAGAACAAGTCTTTACTGGTCGACTGAGCGAATACATACACATGAAACAATCCCAAAAAACTAATTGATGACAAGAGAATAGCTTCGTCTCTTCTTACTAACCCAACGAGAAGAAAGACAAAATCACAAGTAGCCTCAGTTAAAATGACATTCTATCGTAAGAGGCTTCATCTTCGGATTTTTCTCGATCAACCTGATCTGGGTCCTGGGACAAACTGTTCAAACCGCCCTGATTGACAGTGTCGCTGTTAAAATTGGTTGGTTGTTCCCCGCTAGGCCGACGAGTGTAGGGGCATCTGCAATAGCCTTCGCGAATGAGGGAGTGATGGGGATACAAGAAGAGAAACCGCACGAGAATGGAAAAGAGTATTAGGAGTGAAATGAAATGGAGGGTCTGAAGAAGAAACAGAGCATAGTAACTCCGATAGTCAAGCTCCATAGGAGGATCCAGGTAGTAGACCTTGAAGTAAGGATTACAGAAGTTGAAAAAGCAGCTGGAGCATTCTGTACACATGATGTCTCGAATTCTGCAGTCTTGGTAGCCCTTAGCAAGATCTGTTGAAATGATGAGTTCTTGGTTCTTGCTGTGATGGAAAGAGAGCTGGAAAAGGCCAGAAGGCTGAAAGATGCGGTTTTCGATGATCCCTAGGGCAAATCAATAGAAAAGAGGATGAACAAGGGATAGAAAAGGAGAATCAAAAAAATATGCTCCCCTCAATCAGTTCATTCATAGTTCTTTAATCTTGGGAAATCAACAAAATTTCTGCTTCGCTTCGTGGTTAGGTCGTACCAACAAACAACCTGGGTATCTGTATAACAACCGGGTAGAAGCGTTAAAGCTGGCTACCTAAGTCGTCGTTTTCCCATCACTCATCACTCCATGTCAAGTGGAGGTGATGATGAAGCACAGAATACTGAAAATAAGGTCCAAAACAGAGGGGTGGAAAACACCCTGTGATTGAAGATATCAAAGTTCCAGAAAGCATTTGCATATGATCCTGCCCTTCACAAAAAACCAAAACCAGCTGATCAAAGCCCATACCGAAATCTCGAAATAGCTCCAAACAGAGTGGAAAATGGAGAAAAGCATCTTGTAGCACCATCCCAAACGACACATATGACGGCCTCACGAGTGCCGTAGCTAAACGGGGCTGTCGCGCTCAAAGGGCCCCCGGCGAGCCTGTATAGAGAGGGAGTGCCCGAGTCGGACGGTGCCAAACGTGGACTGGTGAGATATTGTAAGGTCCAGAATGGCGGCCTAGTCGTGGAGGCAAAACAAGTGGAGATTCCTGGATGTTGCTGGGAGGTGTGAGGAGGATGAGAGACGGAGGCGCTCGCATGCGCATGTGGAAGAAGTAGTATGCGTAGAAGAGCGCAAAAAGGGGAGAAACGTGAGCAGGAACAGGAGAAAAAAAGGCAGCGAGACCAGGAGCAAGAGATCCAGGATGGGGATGAGAGTAACGAGGAGGATGGAGGGATAATTATTCCCCAGGTATTGCAACATCCTAGCTGGGTGATGCGAAGTTGTTTGTAGATAGGTTGATTCAAGAGAGCACTGGAGTTGCTTGAGAGAATCGATGGTTGAACGGAAGAGAAATGTCGAAATAGTATTTCCTCGACTTGTTTTGTTCTACACTTTTCTAAGCAGCCAAAGATCAGATCGATGCCAACCTGCTGCAATAATTGAAGGACGGACAGGATTCAGAAGCCTTTTTGGTCAACACAAAAGCACCAGATATAAAGAATACAGGTTGGACAATTAATATGTGGGTTGAAACAGGAATCTATCAAAAGCCTCTCCGCAACCGCACACAAGTCAAGGCAAACACCGCCCAAACCAAAGCCGACATGACGCATCCCAGGAAGAAAAAGAGAAATAAAACAAAATCTATGTCCAGATCGCCTAGAGCAACAACGGGTGAAAAACGACAAAACAGGGAGGGGTGCGAAGAAGAGGACGGAACGGTAGAGCTCGAGGTATATACACAAGACCTCTAAAGAGACCCGGAGATCGAAGTCCGGACTCATGAAGCAAGGTAGGGTCGTCGAGTGGGGGACGGCGAGTGGAATAGAGGTAAGGTAGCAAGAACTCCGATGACAAGGTCAGGGTGTGCTGTCGTCAAGAGAGATTAGATAGGGTGGGGGATGGATGGGCTGTGTAGTGTCGATTTTCAAGCAGCAGAAATGGAGGGTAAAACGCCCGTTGAGAGATAATATCAACGACGGGATACCCTGGTTTTCTCTTGCTATCCAACCACACAGATCAACAGCCAATCCAACCCTAGAATATAATCTGTACAAGGGAAAACGCTCAAACTCCATGCCCATGCGCAACACCGGAACAATCAGTACAATAAAGACCGGGGAAAAATAAACACGTTATCAATCAACATTGGGTGACAGATTTCTCTTTTCTCATGGCTGCTTCTTAATATGCCTCTCTCCAGATTCGGCGGGCATCTCGTCACCATCTATAATGCGCCACAGTCGACGTGGGGAGAAGTTGTTCCCGACCAGGTAGATTCCAACGAACCAGGCAGCCAGTAAATTGGCTAGGTGGTGAAGGAGATAGGCGTAGGTGACGCCGTAGACAGCAGAATACATGGCAATGGCGAAGAATATCGTGGCCGTGACGTGGCGGAAACGATTGGTGATGCGGGGAATCATCGCGCCACTAGTCATCGTCTCGACGAGGAGAAGGAAGGGCATGATGGAGAGGACATTGTGGTGGGAGGAGAACGGCATGAACCAGTGTACGACCAGGTTGTGTGCCCAGACGAGCAGAACGAGCACGTTGATTGGGAGGATCCAGAGCATCAGAATTAGAATGGAGTGGGCGTAGTTGCCGAAATTAAGGTGGGAGGTAGATCTCTGCGTGATTGTTAGATGCCTCGCATTGCTGTCTGGATTGATTGAAAGACGTACGGTTTCTTTGGCATGCCATTGCGCGCGCACGCACGTTGCCAGCTGCACAATACAGGCCACCATGTAGGCGAACTGGTAGGGGATGATCGTCGAGACAAGGATCAGAAGGATGGCGGTGTGAATCACACGTCGCCGGGGGGTAGGGGCACTGAAGATAGGTGAGTTGCCTCGGTCCTCACGACGGATATAGCCTGATTTGCTATTCACCGCTCCATAGATAAGAGAAAAAATGTTCACCAGTAGCAAAGCTACATAGTTGACCAGAACACAAACGCCGACACTGATGAGCCCGAAGACCGGAACGAGAAACCAAAAGAAAGCATCCTGAGATCCGAGAAGCAGATCATTCTTCGTGAAATCGAGTGGCGTCTCGGTCGAATTAGTGCGCCAGTGGAATGGATCATCGGACTGAGGAAGGGCCTTCGTGGTAGCAAGCGAAGACGCAAAGAGCGACATGGCCACAAACAAGAGCGGTAGAGAGGAGCGCAGAGCCCGGTCGAGACCATCGGTAAACGGGATGAAATAACCAGTCTCGTCGTAGATCTGGAATTGCTTGCGGAGGACCAGAGCAACAACAAGCAGCGGGAATGCTGCAAAGACTGTGCGGTACCGCATCACCAAC
Source organism: Penicillium macrosclerotiorum (assembly GCF_028827735.1). Lineage (NCBI taxonomy): Eukaryota > Fungi > Ascomycota > Eurotiomycetes > Eurotiales > Aspergillaceae > Penicillium > Penicillium macrosclerotiorum. The sequence continues at coordinate 3,083,574 of NW_026643083.1, read as the reverse complement.
TCGCCAAGACTGCTGGCTATATCCACCTGCAAGGAGATATCGACCGTCGAGCCGGAGCTTGGATCCGTCCAGAGTTGGAACGAAACACCGCCGGTAGCAGCCTGATCACGAAGGGCAGACGGCATATAGGGGGCTACGCCATGTAGGTTGACATTGACCTCATTCACATTCACAAAGAACTTGGACTCGTGGGGATCAGGGATAGACTGCCGCAGGAGCGGGGCAAACAGCTCCTCCTTCTGAGGATGGCGGGTGATCTTGAGCTTATAGTCCAGGAGACTGGAGTGCAGTGCAGGAATCTTCACCTCCGTCAGCATAGGCCTGTTTGCGGGCAAGCGCATCTTTAGACCGGCGCTCAAAAGACTGCCCAAGCCAACCTTGGCTCGTATCATGGCATCCGAGCTGTCCGAGAACTCTGCAACCAAGAAGCCAGGGGTTGGCATATTGGCCTTGTCCACGACAGCCACAAACTGATGCTCCGCCAGACTCTCCAAATCATATTGGAGATAGGAGAATGGTGCAACACGATCGTACGCATTCTTCGATTCCGGGGTGGAGGCAGGCAAGTGAATGACATCTTCGGCGGCGCTCTTACAAGCTAACCGGGTTGAGCCTATAGTTCCACCCGAGAAATCGAGATTCATGGAAAAGATCGTGGACCGGCCGTTGTTCAGCGGAAAGACGCTGCAGAAGAGGACCTCGATATTACCCTGTTTGTCTAACGACTGATCTGTAATGAGGGTGAACTTTTTGCCCGAGACACCCTGTGGCGGAATCGGCAGTAGGCGTACATCAGGACCATGCCGCTGGCCTAGTTCACGCAGAATCAGACGTTGGCCTTGGGCAAGAATGGTGTTGGCATTGTCTTCCAGCGTCAAAAGTGTGTTCGGTTCCTTCTGCGATAGTGTGCGCTCCGACACCGACTCCAACCCAGTCAAATACCACTGCTTCAACACACGCATACGCTCTGCCCGCGGCTTGGTCTGTGACGGTCGTCGAGCATCGATAATCTCAAAGAGGGACTTGATGATCGCTTTCCGAAACTGGTCACACCAAGTGATCGACAGATGGTCCATGCCGATCCACACGTTGGGCATGGACGAGGTGAAGACGGTAAAGCCGTGTGTTTCGGGAACCAGGGATGAAATGCTGGTGTAGTCTGACGGCACCACAGTGTCGCGTGTACCGCCGGCGATGGAGATCAGGGTGACATGCCACAGCGGGTTGTTGTTGGCCCATACTTGTGAGTATGCCTCTCGCCAATAATCGTTAATCTGTTTATAGGTATGGACGATGTCGGAATCGAAGGAGACCGGAGGCTTCGCGTGGGGTGCTGACATGGTGATGATCGTGTTGACCGAGTTGGCCTGGTAGTTGGCCATGGTGAGAGCGGTCCGAGCCACGATGCCACCCATGGAGTGGCCGATCAGAAGGACAGCGCTGGGATCGGGGAGCGCGGGATCGCGGCGGGTCCGTTGGGGGTCGTGGTAGAGCGACAGAATATAGGAGATGGCCTCGTTCACATATTCCGCCTGGTCCAACAACGTTTGCCCGTGGAAGGCCGCCATGTCCTCATTGAAGTCCACCATGAAAAAGTCCAAGCTGCGGGTGCCAGCGGCGTGCCGGTCTTCGTCGTGCCGAACCACGTCGTAGTAATGCCGCGAGGCCTCTGCGGCCAGAGACCGGACCTGCCGGTAACTGCCAGCGTTGCCGGGAAGGAAGAGGACGGGAACGCCGTTTAACTAGAAGACAAGTCCATCACGATGTCAGCCAAATATCCCTCCCGTCTCTCATCTTTTTCCAACACGAACACTCGCGTTTCTCGGCTGGTATATAGGGTTGGAGGGCCGCGGTTGCGGGTGTTCTTTCTGCTTACCCCGATATTGTCCTGAGTATAGGGATCCACGCCTTCCTCCCGATATAAAAAGAGGTTGTATTTGCTAGCAAACCGAGTATGTTCCGTGTCAAACTCCAACATCCGAATAAAGGTCGGGCTCATCATCGGCACACCGCAACCATCCCCGCCGACCTGGCGAGCCGTAAAGGAGTGCACAATGGAGATGAGGAAGGCGATTGCAACGAACGTGGTGAAGCCGGTGAGGATAGAGGTAGACCAGGGACTCCGGAGGCGAGCCTGGCGGGCGCGGCGGCCATCGGGGGAGGGAGCCTCCATAGGCAGGCGCGGGGAGCCCAATGGCATGGTTTTGGTGTCGTTGGCAGGTTGCGAGGAGGGGGTGCGCCACAGGCTTGAATTCCGCGAGCGCGGCGTGGAGGAGCCGTTGTCGCGGCGAAGATCGAAGCTGGTGCCGTGCCGGGCTATCTGGGACCGCGACTTGTCGGAGGGCTCGATGACATTCGCATGGCCCTGCCCATGGCCGTGATCGTCTGGGGTGCGCGCCGGGGAATCCTCAGTGTCGTCCGCGACAGGGGAGCCCGACGAGCGTCTGTGCATTGGAGGAAACGGGAGTCGGAACTCATCCAGCGGCCGGCGCACACAGGAGAAAAAAAGGGCTGGGAGAAACCGATCTTGGCAAAGGGAGGGTCGGCCTCACAGGACCCAATGAGATGGTCAGAGGGAACGAAGGGGGGAGGGGGAGGGGGAGGGGGAGAGGGGGGGGGGAAGGGGAGGAGAGGAGGAAAGGGTTCAGTGGAATGCGAGAGGTTTGAGGGATGAGGAGGAGAGCCCGCGGCAGCAACAGCAACAGCAGCAGCAGGCAAGGACGCCGTACCAGCCGTACCAGCTGTACTGCGGTACCGCAGTACCGCCCTCGCAGGTAATAATTTGGGGGAGAGTGCAGGTACCGGGCGGAATGGGCGGCGCTGGTTGGTCGAAACCCCGTTCAGGAGTCCCTGACGTCTCGGGCTACCGTCGCATCTGCTCTGCTCCATCACGCTGTCTGGGACGCTACAGTCATCCCTCTCCGGACTTGGTTGGACGTGGGATAAGTCCCCAGGGGCCCCAATGGACACTCCACTCAGCAGTCGAGTATGGTTCGCGATCCAGTTCTTAGATAGTGGAGCAGAACCAAAACCAACTCGCTAGGCAGAGATTTATCGAACCCCGAAAATTTGATATCTCAGGAATTTGGTGAAGAAATCGCAGAGCATTGTATCCTGGTTACGATCGATGGGCTTAGATCCAGTATGCGGACGACCTCGCGACCTCAGTTGATGCATGAACCACATAAATTACCTTAATGGTTCACTATGACATGAATTACCGGGGAGGTGTTTCTCGACTATCTTCTGTTGTTCTCGAGGTCCAGACCGCCCTTGGGCACTCGAGCGAGCGAGGCAGGGCTTGGCGGGCGGCTCGACGCTGCTGGGGCTTCGGGCGAAGCCGACGCCCCGACGTTGGGTGTTGGTATGCAACGAGAGATAAGTAATGATAGATAGCGAGAATATCACAGTAATCATCATCCGCGTTACGAGCTCTCGCTACTTCTCAGTATCTGTCAATCTCTATCTCTCATTCTATATTCCTCGCCCATATACATTCGCCTCCACTATCTCCGTCCTTCGTATGAACTGCCTGTGTTGTTCTCTTCAGCCAACTTTCCCATAAGGGCTGGCTCGCCAGGCAATCAAGTTCAATCACCATAAAAAAAAGAAAGAAAAAAAAAAGAAAAAGTTAGGGGCGAAAAAAAGAAGAAGAAAAGCTGGTTGCTCCGATCGAACAATCAATAATATCAATAATGACCAATACCGGGACCTGCAGGACGCGTATTGATTGCCGGTGACACCGAATCAAAAACCCTGCCAAGCCACCCTGAATCCCTTTGCGTACTCGGTCGATAGGAAGAGGGAAATTATATTCAATACATGTTACCCTCTAAGCTGGGTCACCTAACCCTTAGCCCCCTCTTAGCTAGCTTTAAGACAGAACCAATAAGATCACCTTTACATCTCCCGACTCTGTCACAATACATCTATAAATATTACTTATGATGCATGTATACTAGATCATGTCTGGTAACCCTTGACGTTCCCAAGCCATTCTAGTGTCCACCCTCTCACCGCTTTGGCGCACTGAATAGCATGGGAGCTCGCCTGTGATCGACCTGAGCTGCTCGGCTATCATTCCGTAATTAAGCTGATCCACTGACTAGCCCTGACCAGCGCATTCGTCTTGCTGCTTATTAAGCTCCCTTCGAGGAGTGACCCGAGACGCGCTCGCTCGATCCCTATCACTGCAACCTTTCCCGTTTCAGATTATATCTCCTATCCCGCTCAGAAAGACGTAGCGTCGTAAATCTGCCACTATTTTGGTGATTTTTGCTGTGACAGAACAGGATGTATATAGTAAATACCGTCCATTTGGACAATCTCACTGATCGAAGAGATCACGCTCCAAGGAGCATTCTCTACGTTCGCCGATATATTAGCTATGTTTGGGAGAAATACAGAGACGAACGTGATAGGGTGTGTTGCCAAGATAGGTTACTAATTTTCATGCCTGTCTGCGAGCCAGGTTCAGCCTCAAGAAAATAGTAGGAGTGCTAGAGAGAAGACCTAGGAATATAAAAAGGAGAAGGTAACTGAGTGTCTGCCTTCTGCGAGCGGGATAGTCTTACATACATCAGTCCTGAGCCATCCCTGCAGACCGCTACTTCTCCACTAAAATATTGAGGAACGTGTTGATACGTGTCTATATCAAGGGTTGTTTTAGAGCCGATAGCTACCAGCTCTGCTCTGCCCAAATCGACTCTGCGAGAGCCCTCAGGTGTTGTTCTGAAATCTCTAGATCTTTCTCCCTTGGGAAATCGGGCACGCGATGGAAGAGAGCGTCGAACGGGATTATCAAAGGATGACCAATGGTGGTAACCTCGCCTTGGTTCCTAATCATCCAAATAACCTGGGAGCGATGGGTTCTATTGTTCTGCCGCTCCCATTTTTCAATCCGAACTTCTGGCTGAGATTTATTCATTCGAAGTGTGAGGCATAGGTCGGCCTTTCCATAATCAGGATGCAGCCAGAATCGAACATCCGAATTCAATTTGGAATCCGATTCAGAGTACGCGACTTCGAGGGCAACGGAGGGACCGCATGCTCTTCTTTTCGGTCCCCAGCCATAGTCAGGCACTTTCCCTCGGTCTTCACCTTCAACGGTGAGCCCCGGATATTCCTTCAGAGCATAGTCCAAGCCCATTGGACTTAACGCCTGGCGAATCAGTATGCTCATCTGAGAAATCGCTTCGTTATGTGGACCCAGAGGCATGGAGACGAGGAAAAGCTGTTCGCTGGTATCAAACGAAGAACAAAATTGAGCGATATCAGTGTCCTCCGTGACAGGACCAAGGAGGGTTTCAATGGTCTTCTTGTTTGCACGAAAGAGGACGAATTCACTCGATTCAGTCGAAGCTTCGGAGAGATCGGTTTCGGCTTTCAAGATGTTGTAGAATTGCTCTTTCCCTTTATATGTGTATCTCTTAATAACCGGGGGTAGATCCTCGAGGAAGGGGCCATCCAGGCTAAGATTGTAGCTGCCTTGGTGCTCCCGCATCTTGGCCCCAGTGATACGGAGATCAACAGAATCACCGAGAGCTTTGGAGACGAGGAGCCGCTCAAAAAGATAAGAGTGGTGATTCAAGATAAAGCATGCCAACTTCGTGATGAGGGGAGGTCCGTTTGGGGGTTTGAGCTGGGGAAGATTTGTTTACCTCATGATGACTCCTTCAGCCTGTCCACTTTGAAAGTGTCGACGGGAGGCGATGTATAGTCTGAGGGCGACGAAGAGAGCCTTGTTAAGCTGGCCGCGAACGGCATTGGTTACTTCAATGTCTATTTTTGCAAGGCTTCCTCCTTGAGCGTAGGATTCTCTCTCCACCATGGGGCCTTCTACCGGGGGAAAGTGGCGCAGTAATATCACTGACCATCAATGGTCGACACGATTTTCGAGACAGCCCGGCATAACCTGGCCAAGCCAGGTACACGTGGGGTATAGAGCAGAGCATGTAACTGGTAAGGTACGTGAAGTATGATTGGATTGGTAAAAAGTGGATTAAAGGGGGCGATGGATACAGGAGTGGTAGGTATAATATAGTTATTGGAGTGACAGGCTTTTAATTCTGGTTGAGGGCGTGACCGGCGATATCCAAGAATATACACACTGTACGTTCGGGGCAGCCGGGGAAAGTAAATTGAGCCAGGAAAATTCAGTTCCATTCAGTCAAGCTATTATGTCAATCAAAATATCTCCGGCGTCGGGGAAGCCGGACTGGCCAACCCGCACACCTCTAGCTATCGTCACATCATTCCTCAAACATAGAATTCAAAAGAAGGGAGGGGGATTCAGTCGTGGGGGTATATGAGGATTCTTGAAAAAAAAAATCATGATAAAGACAACGTCCCCCAAAATAAAGGAGCGATGGTCTTGCTTCAACCATGAAAACAACGGGGCGCAGGAAATACGGTGCCAGCTTTACTCGCGCCGCGAAGCCATCGCCTTCTCTGGATCACTCTCGTCCCCATCCTCGCGGTTAATGCCGCGATGAGCTGCGACGACCGCCATATCGGCATCGTGCTCGGCATCGAAGTTGCGGCCGAGACGCTCCGGCCCGGCCAGCGTCACCAGAATAGTGTAGGCAAACACACAGCCCATAAAGATGCAAATGACTTTGCCGTACTGGTAGCGCTTGGTGCCCTCCTCGGTCGGGGGTAACGGGAAGCGCTCGCCGATGGTCGACTCGATGGTCGAGCTGGCGGAGGACACCAGGTTGCCCAGCTGGTAGGCTGTGCCGACGGCAAAGGTACGGATCGGACCCGGGGACAGCTCCATCAGGTGGATTGGGATCACGCCCCAGGCACCCTGCACCATGAACTGCTCAAAGAAGGCGGCGGCCATGACTTTCTCATTCGCCACAAAGGTGTAGGGGTAGAGCAGGGCGCCGCCGACGATGCTGATCACGATGATGGAGAAGCGCCGGCCGAAGATCTGGCTCGCCCAGCCGCAGAGCGTGCCGCCACTCAGGGCCCCGAGGTTTGCGACCACTTGGGTGACAGTGACTGCATTCTTTGAGAAAGAGAATTGGTTTTCAAGCATGGTCGGGTAGAGATCTTGGGAGCCGTGAGACTAATGAAACACGAAGGTTAGCGGAGATGCATATTGGATATAGTATTTTTCGGAGGGGTGGGAGGCCGGGGTTGATAGGATAGTAGTATGACATACCATAAAGTTGAAGCCCGCCATCAGCAAAACCAGGTAGATCAACAGCAGCCAATGTCTCTTCAGGGCAACCTTGCCCTCCGACATAAATGAAGCAGCCACACCTCCGCGCACCTCCTCCCGAGCCATCTGGCGGCGGCGGAAGGTCTCTGTCTCCGGCAGACATAGTCGGAAGATGATGATCAAGACAGGGGGGCAGGCCGCGAACCAGTATAGTGGGCGCCAGCCGTGAGGGGTGGTATCCACCAAACCACGGGCAAATGCAGTGGCCAGTAGATAGCCAAACGCATAGCCCTGCTGCAGAAGACCAGAGACAATACCGCGCGCCTCGGACGGGCAGTCCTCCAGCGCCGTGGCGGCTGCGTTGCCGTAGAGTCCGCCCATGGCAATGCCAAACAGGGCGCGACAGGCCAAGAATTGCTTGTAGGTCTGGCAGAAGCCAGCGCCTAATTCCAGGACCACGAAGAGCAACTGATTCACGACAAACGGCCACTTCCGACCCCAGCGATCAGACGCGATACCGAAGGTGATGGCACCCACAGAACGTAGCATGAGCACCAATGTGATACCCCAGGTGATGTCTGTTACAGACTTGTCGAAGGTCTTCGCAAGCTGGGATGTCGTCAAGGAGACCGTGAAAAAGTCAAAGGCATCCCAGGACCACCCGATAAACGCAACCTATAGGGGCCATGATTAGAGACGGGATGTCGGCAGTTGAGATTGTTATATTCATGGAGAAATCTGCGATTGGGGTAGAGCTTGGGGTGGGAGTGCATACCGCGAAGAATAGCCATTGTTGACGATTCAGCAGGGTCAGTGCCTTGAAGGGGTTCGGGGCTGGGTTCATCGGCGGCACCAGGGTGGGAATGCGCGTCGCGATGTACCGCCCAATGCTCATTTTCTCCTCGACATCCGGCGAGGCGATGTCGGGGACAGGCGTATGCGTGGATTCAGTCTTAGAGTCGGCCATGGCGACACAGTTGCTGCCGGAAAAGGGCTCGGCTTCTCGGACAGTAGAATTAGGTTCCGAGAAAAGTGCCCCGGCAAGGGGAAAAAGGAACCCGAGAAATAGGAAATCCGCGCCGATGGCACACAAGGAGGCCCGAGAGTAGGAAACTGAACTCGATGGATGCGAACAAAGAGAAGAGGGGGCAGAAGAAGCGGCGGGGGAGGGAGGAGGGTCCGGTCTAAATACGACGGTACCTCGTCTTCTCCTTTCCTCCTCTTGACGTCGGATGACTTTTTTTTCACTCGTGCTCAACCCTACGAGACATGGCCCATGGGTCGGACCCCGCTTCCTTCAAGGTACAGGGATCCGAAGAGATACAATTCGTTGGCGGGCCAGCTTTTTGTCTTCGGGCGAATGATGACTGCGGCCCAAAGGACGGCCGCCGATCTTGATACACTCTGGGGAAGGGAACGTTCCCCAGACCCGGGGAAGAAGCGTTTACTCGGCATTCCTGGTGTGCCCGATGCCGGCGACAGCGAAACCCATTCTCCCTTCGTTGTGGAATAGAGTCTCCTAGCGAATTACAAGCCCGGCTTGTTGAGATACAATCAGCTCACCAATTTCAAGATCGGGCATGTCTTGCATCTTTGCATCTTCCTCTCCAACCACATCTGGAGGGCCTCTCGACCCACCCCCGGCCCCCCGTGAGAGGTGACTGGAAGATTCGCTTGTGCGTGGCTCGTTCCAGATTGGCTCTCGTCGCCGTCCAGTTCCCCAGTTTTTTCTTGGTTGTCAAATTCTGCTGCACTAAACGACACCAGGATTGGAGAGATGAGATATACTTCCAGCCAAGAACGCCCTCCGCGCTGAACCGAGGGACGCAAAGCTTCAGCGCCCGCCCCCGGCTTGACTCGACGTCACATCGGGCGTTACTCACCCCTCTCCGATTCGGATCTTGTCCGTCAGCATTCATTTCCTGGCCCAGACAGCAGAAATCAGCCAGCCTCGTGAGCAGGACAATTTTCGGCGCGTATGCGCTGCAGTTACGCCCGGTTTAGGTTTTCTCCGACGTTGTTCTGCCCAGACCTGGGGTGTGGAGCGCGATGGAGTCACGCACAACCCTCTCGGCCCCCCGCGACCCACCCCGTCTCTAGAACGCTGGAGCGGTACAGGCTTACGGGCTCTGTCGTGGTCGCAGTCTCTTTTGCCGGACTTTGATCGGCCCATCGGTCTGTCAACCTCGGCCCTGAGGGATGGCAGGCCAGTTGCCGATTTAGCCTATTCTAGCCCGTGGACTCCGTCTCGGGGAGAAAGACTCCACCTCATAAGCGAAGATATGACTCCTTTCACGTAATGACAATAGTCATCGCAACAAACCGCACAGAGAAATGACCAGCAGACGAGCCCTGAGTTGCATGACAAATGCCGATTTTCTCACAGGCGGGGTTGGGGGGTGGGGGGGGGGAGGGAGGGGGCGCGCTGGGAAAAAACGTGTCGGCCCTGAGCCTCCAGAATGATACCCCCGAGAAAATAGTCTTCCGAGACTCGGCGGTCCGGGGGATGCGAAGCTTGGCGGGATAGGATTCACGACGGACAGGATTGCGCTCAATGGCTTGCACACAGTTTCGGACGATGACCGACGGGCCACACGCAGCCTATGGCGCGTCCTTCTCCGCAATCGATCGGGAGAGAGTGGTGCGAGGAGCATCGGAATTGGCTAGGTCAAGTGAATTTTTGCCGTATGACAGCCGAAAATGCCGGCGAACAGCCTTCTCCGGCTTCAAAAAGTATATGGTCATAATTGCCGTTTCTCACGGCGACTAAGTCTTTCAAATTGGTAGATGCTATATCGCCGCGAGGTCCCCTCCCTTGTCGGAGCTGGAGTATCACCCACCCTCAAACTTACGACAAGATCCGAGACTCGAGGCTTGACTTTCTTGGCTGCAGTTACCATGGTGTGCCATGCCATTGGCACCAAAGCTTCTCCTAACCCTACCTAAGCAGCCCCCACGTCTCTACAGAGCTTCTATAGGTTGCTCTCACCGCGTTCATTTGTACTTATCGGGCAGTAGTATCTATCCACCGTAGCCACCCATAAGTATTATGGTCGCAATTGAAGATTTGGAAGTCTGCAATAGGTCTAATTCTAGTCCTCAGATGACTGCCAAGCACTGAGGGGTATCTTGGGCAGGTATCTTCTGTCGCTCTGAAGAGTAACTGGTTTTTGACCGAGATTACCGATCGGCTAGCAACACCTTGTTTGCTGGCTTGCTTTCTCGTGTTCGAAATTATTGTTCTCTGGCACTAGTGTCGAATGACGTCCTTATAATAGGGGTCCTAGTAGGAACATCAGGAGTGAAATCCCTTGTGAGAAGGTTCAGATGCTTCTACACTGGAGTATTTGATGGATATGCTTTTCAGAATAGGGTATTTGTCGTCTACAACAGTCATTGATGTAATTGCTAAAGTGGCGCTAGTACTGCCATAAAGTTGACCTCTTTCAGACGAATCAGGTGAACTCTATGGGGACAAATATAAATCGACTTTGGGCTAAAAAATGCTATTTCGCGCTTCCGTTTTGGCGTTGTGCTCTTGATAAAGGTTCAGAGCCAGATTAATCGAAACCTTATGGCAGTTGAGAATAACATAGTATCGAAATTCAACCTCAAGCACTCAAGACTTTTTCATATCCGTAGGCCTAGCATCGGGCCCATCCTCTTGATAGACCTAAAGGAGGACATGATTGAGAGAGGAGAAAACAAATATGTGGAAACTTTCTTTCAAATTTATCATCGACGGGGTGTCTTCCTCAACCCTAGAAATAATACGTTTTCACAAACCACCACAAGAGATTGGCTTCATTTGAATGATTTATTGGACTTTCTTGAACCATAAACAAAAGCACTTGTCCAAGCCACTCATTTAACAACTCTAGGAGTATCATATACGAGACGGCACCAATTTTCCTAGAATTAGGCTCTCTGGAGCGCTTAGCTTTCAAACATTACTCTGGTACTATAACTGAGAACCAAGTCTCAGTTCTGCAGAGTCATTAAAAATTTGGTCTTTGTAGGTGACTAAAATTAGACCAAGCTAGCCGCCGGAAAATAGAATAGATATACCAAGGGTCCATTCAAACACAAGTACCGCACACGAATCAAGACACCGCCCGTGTACCCTGACAATCATTGTAGGGAGATAGGGTCATCAGGAATGTTCATTGCAAGATGATCCGTGCTAAGACTGACTGGTAACGGGTCATCGAGCGAATGTCACCTGACAGCCATCACTGCTTGTCCACTCAATTCTCTCCAATCGGCTCCACCAGACAAGCTGTGCCATATGCACAGATCTGTGAGCATGACCCGAAGCTCGCGACATCGAAGCGAACCGCGATAATTGCATTGCCCCCACGGCTCATGCACTCACCCACCAACCGCTCCATCGCCTCTTCCCGCGACTGGTACATTAAATTGGTGAAGATCCGAATCTCACCACCAACCGCGGTTCGCAAGGCCCCACCAATGTCGGCGCCCCAGTTTCGCGATCGCACGGTGAGGCCGTAGACGGTGCCGAGGACTTTCTGAATTTTATAGCCTGGCAGGTCATTCATGGTGGTCGTAACCACACCATGGGTATCGCTGAAGCAGGACGGGATGTCCTTGTCTTTTTTAGGTGCGCTAGCCATTTCTGGGTGCTTGGCTGTCAAGTATTCGATGACTGATTTCCGGGTTATGCCGTGTTCGCAGTAATATAGGATGTTGGCGACTGCGCCGGCAATTGAGATAATGTGAGACTTGTTATTCTAGCCAAACTTGAGAGTGTGTAGAGGACTGATTCTGATTTCGAGAAATCGAGACGCCGACCGATGCGATTGTGCCTCTATATAAAGAAGAGGTGGCCTCGTATTGCTGTGCCTCTCTTTCATCTGACCGCCAATCAGTGCTGTCGTATCCGCCAGGTTGCGGCATTTTTAAGGTTCGTCACTTTGCGATCTCCCTTTGCGGCAACTTTCGTATCAGGCACCGCTATGAAGTCTTGAACGTCCGCTTGGCACGTTTAAGTGGTAACTTTGGGAGCAATTTGCTAAAATCAGTCTCGCCTCTGTTGGGAGAAGAAAACTCCAACTGCATGTGATATACTCTGGGGCATGTTAAATCGAAAACAACGGATCGCAACGGAAGAATACGCCGAGGCATGAAGTATGGATTTGATAAAATCTAATATGAAACGACGAGGGCCTGGGAAAGGCCGTAGACAGTTAAGCCTCCTCTCTATTGGCTGAAGAAGGTCGCTCTACCTTGAGTGCAGAGTACAGAGTCACCCCGAGTGAAGTAGTCTATATCGGTAGACCAAAAGATCAACAGGGGTGCAAGTCGCCGGAGGAAAAGAAAACCATGTGTCAAATTGTGGGGCGCAGAATAACCATGACTTTGTCTCGAGTTTAATTTCCGTCAAGGACCCTGAGGCCAGTTATAGAATCAGAAGAAATGTTACCTAAGGAAATTAAACAGTTGCAGAACATAATGCATACTTTATTTGTACGCTACAAGGCTTAAATCTATTTGACTCGCTACATCTCTCTTGCCTTTTTGAGCTGGGGCTGAAGAGGAGGCTGTGCTGTTGATGCCAAGAAATGATGTAACTTAGGCAGTGCAGTTCATTTCACTCGCCCCGCTTGCCGCGGGCTAAGATGCGCTGGCAATCTATTTAATTGTCCGATATCCTCCCCCGTGGTTGTCGCGAGGCTTCCCGTCATTTCCACCGCCAGCCGGCTACCATCATTTGCATCCTCGGACTCCCCGCTCCGCTATTTAGTCAGCACCTCATTGTTCACATTCCCAGGCGACGGCTATCTCACTATGTCAAATTACCCTGGGGACTATCCCGGCCAGCAGGGCCAGGGATACTCTCAACAAGGATATCCCCATCAACAAGGATACCCTCAGCAAGGATACCCTCAGCAAGGCTACCCTCAACAAGGTCACCCTCAGCCGGGATACCCTCCCCAGCAAGGCTACCCCCTCAACAGGGCCATTACCCCTCCCAGGTGAGTGTCAGCAACGCTTTAGGCGTACCATGAGAAAACACGATGCGTTGAATATGATTCTTTCGATTCTATTGCCGAAAATCATCCAAAAGCTGACATGCAATATCTGTAACAGCAACCACAGCAACCATACGGCCAGCCCCAGTATGGCAGCCACTCCCCGGCACCATATAACATGAAACAGGAAGGAGCATCGCCTGGACAATGGCAGGATCCACACTACAACCAGCAACACCAGTATGCAGGCGACGCAGGATATGGACAGTCTCAGCAGGCTCCTCCGTACGATCGTGGTAACTACATGTCGAGCCCGCCTCAACAGGGTGGAGCAAACTCCGATTATTACAATACTGGGCCACCAGCCGGGCCTCACCAGGGTCAAGGTGTTCCTGTCGGTCCGGAGGGTGAAAGAGGATTCGCAGGTGGCTTGGGTGGCAGCGTGGCGGGTGGTTACCTGGGTAAAAAGATGGGGGGTGGAGTTTTGGGTACCATTGGTGGAGCAATTGTTGGAGGCATCGGCGGGAGTAAATTGCAAGATGAAGTGTAAGTTTGCTTCTTTCTTTGACCTCGCAATTTGGAGTCAAAGCTGACTTGGTGTTCTCGTTATAAACAGGAAAAAGAAGAAGAAGAAGCACCACAGTCGTCGCAGGTCCAATTCCAGCTCAAGCTCAAGCTCGTCAAGTTCAAGTTCGTCAAGCTCTTCGGATGGCCACGGCAAACACAAGAAAAAGCATCACCACCATTGATAAGGTGGTTCTCGATGGATAATGGGAACGGTTTGATCGCAAATAGTATCAATAGTCATTGTATGCAGTACCGCTTTATGTTTTAAAGATACGAATGAAGTTATATGATTGTAAATTTTTTTTCGCAGTGCAACATCCAAATTTCTTGACATGAAATGAAAAGACAATCTGTTTTGATTGTTTGCTTTGAATCTTTCAACTCTTATTTTATGTCGCTGGCCTATTCATATATCTCAATTTCAGACGACACTTCTTATCCAATGAAAGCTAGTGTCTTCTATCCTATTCCAATGATCGGCCATAACAAGAAGAAGACCCCTGTTTGGGCTCTCTCGTGCCTTTTTTTGTGACATCAGTTACATGTCCTAAATATATATACCATGATATCTATTTCGATGAAATCTCAATTAGAATATCAAGAGGAAATGCATTCTGATTGCTCAATAAATCCAAGCGCTAGTATGTATGTGATGCGTTGTAATCTTCTTGTCATAGTATAGGGGATTTCGTCCTTGCTTAAGAATTTCCACCGACGCCTCTAGGAAGAGAAAGAGAAAGCATCTTTAAATTCACAGCTTGGAAGACATATAGACAGGGCGAGTACCCAAAACCCTGCCCAAGTAGATCGTGTCTCGGTTGCATGAGATAGCTCCGTTTTCTTCAACAGTAAAATGCCAGCCAGCAGCCACGTCGTGCTGATTCATGACCATAGTGCTGTCGTCACAAGGACTCTTACGCTCGAGAGCAACAATATTGGCCAGCGAGTTCTTCTCAAGGAAGCTCGCAAGCTCAATAAAGAAGTCTAGATCGACCGAGACGTTTCCGTAGCTGGCCTTGTCATTGAAGTACTGGTAGGGAAAGAAAGTTCCGTCTCGCTGTAATCGAAAGACATGGCCGTAGACGTTTTCCGAGGCTAGATCGGAGGTAGAGAGGGCCTCCGTCTGGTATCCCTGCGACTTTTCGAGGACATGAGCAGAGGTACCGATGGCTGCATTGCCCACTGGGTCCGAAAAGGGCCCATGGAGGAGATGCAATCCGAAGTACTTGTGGGCGCCATAGCTAACGAAGAGCTCACCGAGAGCCTGGAGTGCGTTTTCCGGGACAGCAGGTTGTTCTGCGGGATGGGGGAGGCTATTGTACCTAATATCATTCACATTTATTAGCAAAATAGCCATATAATTAGATTAATCGACGGCTCACAGCGCCTGAGAAATAGAAAGGTCTTCCGCGGTGGGCGCCCGGTGGTAACCAGGAATACACATGGGGAAAACGCAGGCGGCGGCCATCGTGAAAGATCGCGAAAAATCAGTTACAAATGGAGTCTCTATTGAAGGATACGGAGCTGGGTACCATAAATATTTACAGGTAGACATGATAGGAAGGAGACATGTTACTTCTTAAGGGGCTGAAGATTGGACCAACAGCGTCTACCGGTGGCTAGATGCGACCTTAATGTTGCGCGTTAATGTTTTGGAAGCGACAATCATATATGACCCATTATTAATACTGAACATCCAAACCTATCA
Organism: Penicillium macrosclerotiorum; assembly: GCF_028827735.1. Classification (NCBI taxonomy): domain Eukaryota; kingdom Fungi; phylum Ascomycota; class Eurotiomycetes; order Eurotiales; family Aspergillaceae; genus Penicillium; species Penicillium macrosclerotiorum. Next base: position 3,068,138 of record NW_026643083.1, on the reverse strand, counting down.
TTTCATGGGGATTAAGCGCCCAAAGATTCCGTGTCAGAAAATAACATACAGGTCATCTCATATGGTGTATTTGTTGGCGGCCTTAGCGCGTTGGGAAGTCTGGCGTCCTTGCAGCACATGTATGAATTATCGGGGGCCCAGGACATGACTGAGACCGTTTAGGCCCGGTTATAAAAATAGACAATAGCCTTTATCATCTCCGAGGTGTATTTAAACAGCCCTGAGTCGCACCATGGAAGCTGAATCCGCACTCATCGGGCATCTCACAGATCCCTCCAGCAGACCTCTCCCCGAGATGATCAAGACCCTTTGCCTCCCATCTTTATCTTGATGACCCACTTAGAAACATAAGAAGACCGCTGTGAAATTTCGAAATTATGTCTGGGATGTTTCATTGTAAAAAGAAGTTGAGGGGTTTGTTTGCTATAAGTGCATCGTCGAGGGTATATGGATAATGTGTAAAAATACAAACATAGAAAAATCATTCTGTGTAGAGGTTGTCAGTCTGCATCATTTAATGTAAGCTTGATGCTAGACCCGACCATTCAGTCCTTGCCGGAAGTCATGCATGGAGCTCCTGCATCAGCCTGGTCTTCAAAAAGATTATTTAAATTTGCTTTCACGTCAATCTCAAAAGCCAGCCAAGGTAACGATTTGGGTGTCTCCCAGGAAAATGACCACTTCTCTGCCTTTTCGACCCAGTGCATCCGAGGAACAAGAGAAGAAATGCGTTTCCAAAGACGACGCATGAATCTGTCCGTGATCTCGTGCGGTCGGCCGTTGGCATGTTTGCCAAAAGTATGGCCTTTCTGGGGCCCATCCGTTAGAAGACTCAAGATCAGACTGTCTGTGAGGTCCTCGCAGATGTCTGAAGATTTGGCCCGGGCCCGTGGTCGAGGTTTCCATTCTACAGTCCCTGCGATCAATCCATCCAGAATTTCGAGATCGGCAGTTGGGAGAGGAGGTAAAAGACTATCCATCATATTGGAGAACCATTTTCTGCGAATATTCACACGGCGACGTCGGCAAACAGGTCTCCCCCAGCTATTTTGATCGGGTATAACAGGTTGGAGGGACTTTAATGCAGGCCGAAGACGGGATGATGTGACGATCCCATTGTTCATTTGGGATTTGGCAAGACTGAGCACGATTTCTGTTGGCTCCCAGCCGTCTTCAAACTTGATGGGCTGCGCGATCAGAGCCTCCACAGCGTTGGTATCTTTCGGGACTTGGGGGGTCGATATCCGAGCCAACAGCTGGTGTCGTCGTTTTCCGATGCGACCGTATGACATATACAAGACTCTTTCAAGAGGGCGTTGGTAGCCTTCATTTGCTCGTTGAAGCAGAGACAGCCCATGCCTGGCAGCCCGAGCCAGTTGGTGTTCAGGTCGGCCGGCATCCCGCGCGGCTAGAGAGCGGCGATAGCGTTCCAGCACATGTTCGCGCATATAGGTTCGGGCAATGGGATCAGGGAGGTAGGTGCATTCTCGCAGTGTAGCACGCAGGAGATGCTGCCATGTTATCGGATCTCGAGGGTGGAAAGAGGCGGATAGTCGTGTCGACGCCATGAAGATGCACAACCCAAAACGGCGAAAACGCGAAAACCTTGGCGGGAAGCGTGTCACGGGACGGACGCGCGCCTTTTCGTTCCTTTCCCCCAACCCCGCGACTCGCCTCGCCTTGCATTGCGCCTCGGATCTTGATCTTGATCGATTTTGACACATTCTTGTGCATTCGATCAGCTCTAGACCATTTTGTATGGGTTTTGCTGTTCCCTGTTGCCGTTCTCCCTCGTGAAGGGTGGTAGCCACGCGCCTCCTTTTGCCCGCGTCTTCCTCTATCCGGTATCTCCACACCAATATTTCCTACCCTGGTCATTTTTAGTCGATGCTGACCCTGCCTCTAGAACTTTGCAGCATGTCATACTCGCAAAGCAGCACAGGATCAGTAAACGGTTTGGCTTATAACATCCTCAACGCCTCCCAATCCCTCTCGTCCACCCCTCGCGCTACTCCTCCGCCCCCAAAAGGCTCACAAATGTCCTCCTTTGGCATGTCCAACGGTGCCTCACGAGGTAGCTTTAATGGTTATGACGGATCAAATGACTATGGCTCGGCGATCTCGTATCAGGAGCCGCAGATCTATCGCGTTAGTTGCCCTCTCATTAAACGCCACCGGATATCCCCTCTAACGCCATATAGGCCGTCTATTCTAACGTCTCTGTCTATGAAATGGAGGTCAATGGTGTTGCAGTTATGAAACGTCGATCTGACTCCTGGCTAAATGCAACCCAAATCCTGAAAGTCGCCGGCGTTGTCAAAGCCAGACGTACGAAAACCCTCGAGAAGGAAATTGCTGCTGGAGAGCATGAGAAGGTGCAAGGTGGCTATGGAAAATACCAGGGAACGTGGGTAAACTACCAAAGAGGTGTTGAATTATGTCGAGAATACCGGGTCGAGGAACTATTGCGTCCACTATTAGAGTATGACATGAGTCCTGACGGGTCTGGTGGTCCCTCTCAGGGAACCCTTGATACACCTACGAAAGAACAGGCAATGGCTGCACAGCGCAAGCGACTATACAGCGGCGCCGAGAACCGCAGCATGTCCCAGCCACAACAAGGGACTTTCTTTCAGAACATCTCACGTACAGCGGCAACAGCCGTCAATGCCATCAGCAAAGCTCGCTTTGATTCTCCTAGCTCAAATAGCCGGCGACCCAGCATGATTCGCAAACCATCGCAGATGAGCAGCCAGGAATCCCAAATGGCATTCAGCAGCCAGCAAAGCATGTATAACATGTCTGATAGCGGGTTTAGCAGCCTGCAGAACCGGTATCAGGTACATGATGACCACGAGGACTTCGCAGAACCCCCACGCAAACGTGTTCGCTCTTCATCACATCATGCTCCACTAATTGGCCTGCCTCGAGAGCCGTCCAACTTATCCATGCACGAACCAACTCCAACCGAGCCTAACGATTCTTTCTATCAAGACTTTGACCTTCCTCCTCCCCCTATGGATGATGGCCAAAAGCGAGGAGTTGAAGCTGTGGCGCCTGCCTCGGATCCAGAGGGGTTCCAGAAGCAAAAATTGATCATGACTCTCTTCCTTGACAAACGAATTAAGGACTTTTCGAGCCATCCTGCACTTATACAACTTTCTGGCGAGGACCTTGAGCTTCCCCTCGACGAATATCGAAATAATGCTCTTCACTGGGCTGCAATGCTTGCCCGTATGCCTCTTGTGAATGCCCTTGTGGCAAAAGGAGCAAGTATATCCCGTGTGAATGCGGCTGGCGAGACTGCTCTTCAAAAATCAGTGGGAACTCGGAACAACCTCGACTATCGAAGCTTTCCTCGTTTGCTTCAAGCGCTTGCCCCAACCATTGACATGGTAGATTACAGTGGCCGAACCATCCTCCACCATATTGCTGTCATGGCAGCAACTGGCGGCGGCGGACATGTCTCTGCTAAGCACTACCTGGAATCTTTGTTGGAATTTATTGTCCGACATGGTGGAGCTACCCTGAACACAAACGGCGATCGCGTGCAGAATGGATCGCAAGGCGGCGAGGTCATCTCCCTAGGACGTTTTATATCTGAGATTGTCAACCTACGCGACGAGCAGGGTGATACCGCATTAAATCTTGCAGGGCGTGCGCGGTCTGTTCTTGTTCCACAACTTCTAGAAGTTGGAGCCGATCCCCATATTCCTAATCACACGGGTCTCCGGCCTGCTGATTATGGAGTTGGTGTGGATATGGTAGACGGGAATTCACAATCACAACAATCTGGTGGTCGAAATGATACTTTTATTGATCAACTGGCAAAGTCGAAGAAGGAAGTCCTTGATGGTGAGCTTTGCGCTATTCTTACTAATTCTTTCAAAACACTAACATCGATCTTAGCGGCTATGTCTCAAATCAGCGCTCTGGTCGAGGAGGCCTTGGGAGGTATTGACCGTGATCTTGCGTCGAGCCTCACACAGAAGCAAGAGAAATTCGACCATTGGCACTCTAAGATTCGCGAGTCCGCAAAGGCTCGCCAGATTGAGCAAAAGCAGTTAGACGAATTAAAACTCAAGGCTTCCGAGCGAGTGGAACTTGACCGTCGCATCAAGAACATGGAACGTTCTTCCGATGTTTTGCTGACTACATTGAAAAACTCGAAAGGATTTGACACCTCTCATATTGCTGTTGTTGGCGATGCAGATCATGATGCCGGAGTGGATATTGTAGCCTTTGAAGCCCTATTTCCCGAGAATTTCGACCCTTCATCCGGATTCTCTGATCAACAAATCGCTTTCTTGGGTACAATTTCAGCTCCAGACTCTCTGAAGCATAGGCTTCAGTGCTATGAACAATTCAACCTCGGCATCACAGCTGATGTTGACAGTCTGAAAGCCAAGAATGCCGTTCTGGGTCAAAACTACCGTCGCATGGTGATGGCTTGTACCGGATGGAGCGCAGAGCAAGTTGATGAGGCCGCAGAAGGTCTAACCCAGTGTGTCAAAGACCTGAACGATAATCCTGTGCCGGAAGATGAAGCTATCGAGATTCTGATGCGGGATCGCGGGCAGGACTGGTAGTTTATGGCCATACTCGATCCTCTGGGCGTTTGGGTGTGACTTTATGGAACGGCGTTGATACATTCGATTGTGTGATACAAATACCCAGGTGGTCTGCACTGATGTCGATTTGGCAGTTTTTGTACTTAATCATTTTGAACACATTCTGCATTCTTGTACAAGCGTTTCTTGCTCTCTGTAGCGTGCGGTTCAATTTCAAAGTACACTTGCTTGGCCTTGCAGTATAGCCTAAATATAGACCTGACATTACCCGGACCGACGTAGCAACAGACTTGGCCTCCTCATCTCAGGCTGATCCCGTCGCTACCGCCAAGATGGACATCACTCCATTTCCCCGCGTTTGAGAACTTAACTATGGAGAAGTTTCGGGTAAACAGGGGCCTCGGGACATGCAGATTTATTAATAGGGCCTTTGACCCAGCTGAAGAGCAATCACCAGGACTTTCTCTTTCACATTTACGCCATCCACGCAAAAAGAATTAGGGTGACCATGACTACTGGGGTCCTCCGTGTGAAGGGCCAAACCGTTGTTGATGAAAATGGCCAGCAAGTTGTTCTACGAGGAGCCGCCATTGGGGGATGGATGAAGTAAGTCGATGTGAATCTTCATTTCATCACATGGTTCAAATCTGATGATGTGCAGTATGGAGAACTTCATCACTGGATTTGCCGCCCATGAATCGCAGCACCGTGCCTCAATGAAGAAAGTTCTGGGGAGGGAAAAATATGAATTTTTCTTCGACAAGTGGCTGGAATACTTCTTCACAGATGCTGATGCCAAATTCTTTGCTGAGTTGGGGCTCAACTGTCTACGAATTCCATTCAACTATCGCCATTTCGAAGATGACATGAATCCACGAGTACTGAAAGAGTCGGGATTCAAACATTTGGATCGAGTGGTAAATCTGGTAAGTTATTTTTCTGCTTTTTTTACAAGGTCCAATACATCCTTTCATCCATGTTGATGTAGAGAGTTTGGTAGTGTGCCACGCGTGGTATCTATACCATTCTCGACATGCATGCTGTACCTGGAGGTCAGAATCCTGATTGGCACTCCGACAATCCCACCAGCTATGCTGCATTTTGGGACTATAAAGATCATCAGGATCGTACGGTGTGGCTCTGGGAACAGATCGCCGCTCGGTATAAGAGTAATCCCTGGGTTGCTGGATATAACCCACTCAACGAACCATGCGATCCAGAACATGTGCGGCTCCCAGCCTTCTATACACGGATAGAGAAGGCTATCCGGGCTATTGATCCGGACCATATTCTCTGGCTTGACGGTAACACCTTCGCCATGGAGTGGAAAGGGTTTGATTCGGTCCTCCCAAATTGTGTTTATGCCATGCATGACTACTCAGTAGGCTTTATACCCACTATTCCAACCACTGGGGTCTCCGATATCTAATTTTGAAATAGTCGATGGGCTTTCCCACGGGAGATCGATACAAAGGTACACCCGAGCAGGCCGAACTTCTTGAACGACAATACCTGCGCAAAGCACAGTTCATGCAGGACAATAGCACGCCAACTTGGAATGGTGAGTTTGGGCCTGTTTATGCCGATCCTGCATTTGATAGCGACGCAGAATCCATCAATCAAGAACGGTACAATTTGCTGGGAGAGCAACTCCGTATCTACGACAAATACAACATTCACTGGTCCATTTGGTTGTACAAGGATATCGGCTTACAGGGCATGATCTATACTAACCCAGAGAGCAAATGGAACACCACTATCAAACCGTTTCTGGATAAGAAGAGGGACTTCTGGCTTGATAAATGGGGACTTCGTCCTGCGCCGGAGCCCGAGGCGGCGTTGAGGCCTCTCGTGAACTGGATCGACACTGTCAGTCCAACGGCAAAGTCCACCTATCCTACCTCATGGAACACAGAGATGCACGTTATGCGCAATGTGTTTAACACATTTCTTGCAGCTTCTTTTGTGGACGAATTTGCAAATTTGTTCCAAGGGATGAGCGAAAACGAGCTCGAGGAGTTAGCACGGAGCTTCCATTTCGATGAATGTGTGCAGCGTGAAGGGCTGAACCAGATACTTAAGGATCATGCTCGGGTATCTCCATGAAGACATAGAATATACAGCATTTTTAGAATGTCAATTTGATCTCCAATTTTATTTGCAATCAAAGAACCCCATAGAAGTAAAAAGAGGCCCGATGAGGGGCACTAATTAGACCCGTGGCAATAAAGCGGTTGTGGGCGGTTCGTAAGCAGGAAATTATTCTTCACACGCACATTCTGTTATTCCCACCTTATCGATAAGCAGAAAAATCGAAAAGATCGCGGGGTTTCGCACTTTAGACGATCGAGGTTTCGTGGAGTCGACAGATTCTGGCCCATTGGATCGAGAACTCGATACAATCAGTCGATATGGCCGAATCTCCCTATCCTTCAACGCTGAACGGCGTCTTTGATGCTCCGCTCAAGGAGCGATATGATCCCGTTCGTCTAACCTCCGACAACATCCTACCGATCCTCGAGCTGCCCCTAGCAAAGATCGTCCTGGGCCATGATGCTTCCGATAACGAATCGATTGCCAAAGTTGCCACCGGCGATATCTCTTATACCACATTTATCGCGAACCAGGCCCAGGCTGTTCTTCGAGCCTCGCACGCGGACCTGACCCAGGAGCAAGTGAAGTCTCAGCTTCTACATGTTGGCTTGGCTGCTTTATTCAGCTTCCTACAATCAAATGTTACTGGCCCACCACTGGAATTCAACTCTGCCGATACTGTCATTCCTTCCTCCCTGCGCAGCGATGTCGTAACCCTTCGAACGGTTCGAGCGAAGATCATCCGGGACCTGTCGGTGGATGGAGAGGCAGCCTACAAATTAACGCCCAACCCAGAGCTCTTCTCCGTGGCCAAAGCTCTCTTGGTGGATAAAAGCAGTGATGGATCAGTTCTCGCCAAAACTGCTCGTATGCGCGTCAACTTCCTTCACCAAAAGATGCTTTCCGAAGTGGCCAGTACCTTGCAAGATGTGATATATAAAGATGTTGAGCAATTGGCAAAAGCAGGTCTGGATGCCGACGAGACTGGACGGTTTATGTTAGAGCGTGCGATCATTCATACTCACCACGGCTTCGATGGCAAGGCGCGAGCAGATCTTGACCAAGCGTCCCAGGTCCGGAAATTCGAATTTGCTTTGACTGGTAAGATGGGCAAGAGGACGAAATTCCAAGAACGTGATACCAGCCAGCTTGTGGTTTTGGCCAAGAGCGCAGACGAAGGAACAAAATCTACAGAGTCCTCAGGCCCTAAGAAGCTGGACTTGAATGACGATACCCTCCTTGAGGCCATCTCTTTCGCCGATAAGAAATCATCCACTGTCCAAGATGATCTCTCGGAGGTGCTTCAATCCGTTGATCCAAATGATCAGCCTATTCTGAACCCGGTTGATTCGGCCATCTTGCTGGCGATGGCCTCAGCAATCACCAATACCGCTCCTGAGAACGGCTTGACCCGCGAGGAGACACAGCCTTACGCAACTCGAGTGTTGGAGGGTGGTAGCTCAAACTGGCAAATATATACAGAGGCACTGTTGGTTCGAAGTCGTGTGGAGGGATATCGATCGCGCACAGTTGAAAGAGCTGTCCTCCAGATGCAAGCCCTTGTCGATCAAGTTCTTGCCGATACAGCAACAGATGACTCTGCTGCGCAGCAGCCTTCATCTGAACCGACTACCTTCCTGCCCCGTCCAGAGAAGTCAGAATCTGCTCCTGCCGCAGACAGATTGGAGTACATCTGGCTCCTCAATTTCTCAACCAGGTGGCATCTAGAGGCCGAGCTTGCTAAACGTTGGATCGAACTGGGTGGACTTCGTACTGCGCTCGAGATCTATGAGCGACTTCACATGTGGGCCGAGGCAGCATTGTGTTACGCTGCAACTGAGCGCGAGGCCAAAGCCAAGGCAATTGTTCGCCGACAGCTCTATGAAGCCAAGGGTGAAGATGAAGATGACGAGAATGAGTTGTTTGAAGGCCCAGAGCGATCAGTCCTCCCGGCAGATGCTCCTCGTCTCTTCTGTATCCTGGGAGATATTGATAAAGATGAAACGATGTACGAGCGTGCTTGGGATGTGTCAGAGCAGCGCTATGCTCGAGCTCAACGGTCTCTTGCCCGGCATTATTTGGCCCTCACGCCACCCGAACTGGAGAAGGCCGAAGCGGCCTACAAACAGAGCTTGCATATCAATCGCCTCAATAACAGTTCGTGGTTTGCCCTTGGCTGTGTCCAGCTCGAACTGCAGAAATGGCATGATGCGACCGATTCTTTCACTCGTGCTGTGCAGCTAGATGACACCGACGGAGAAGCATGGAGTAATCTAGCTGCCGCCATGCTGCGGACCCCGGCACCAGAGCCAACACCAGAGGTAGTAATCGACGAAAGCACGGGCGAACAGTCTACTATTGAAGCTGATCCACACAAACGCAAACGTGAGGCTTTGGCGGCGTTGCAGCGTGCTGCTCAGTTGAAAGGTACAGATGCTCGTATCTGGGATAATGTCCTGACAGTAGCGGCATCGATTCCGCCACCTTCAACTCCATTCCGCGATGTTATCATGGCCCAGAAGCGTGTCATTGAGCTTATTGGTGCGAAGAAGGGCGAAAAGTGCATCGATCTCCCAATTCTTGGCATGCTTATTGACTTTCTGATCACTGCTTTTGAGTACGACTCCCTCCTTATTCAATCTGATGATGGCCTCGTTGTTCGGACTGGCACAATCCCTGGCCAGATTCTTTCGCTTGTGGATAACAACGTCGTCCCTCTTATCACTCACTCCTCTACCCTCTGGCTCCTTGTCTCCCGCGTCGAAATGTTCCGCAATCGACCTAGCCGTGCCCTCGAGGCCCAGGAAAAAGCCTGGCGCGCCACCGTCGCAGCTTCTGCCCAGGGTGCTTTCCAGATGGGTGATGAGAAGCCGTGGCTTGAGGTTGTGCGGTCTACTGAAAAGCTCGTGCGTGAGGGATATGCGCGATACGGACCTATGGATCGTGAAGATCAAAAGCTCGAAGGTGACGCCGAGGCAGAGCCGGTTGCGCGTGACTGGCGATTCAAGGCCAGAAGTGCTGTACGAGGAATTATGGGCAAAGGAAAGGAGTTCTGGGAAGACAGCGAAGGCTGGACTCGTCTGACTGAGCTCCAGAGCGAAGTCACAGGCAACTAGTATATACATGGATTTCTTTTCCAAAAAATAGCATCCATACGGCGGCAATTCGAATTATGTTCACGAACTCAAAGCCACTTGCTTTTAAAAGATATTAAACTTGTTCTTAACTCTCGCGGTTGGATTGGCAGCGAGGAGCTTACTTTGCTTATTTTGCTTCCATCTTCCGCTTCAGCATTCCACAAAAGCTCTCAAACAACACGCTGTCTGTGCCTTGAATCCAGCGTATCAATACCTGCGTATCCCTTGGCCCCTGAGTCTCTGTGGTGGTCAATTTCAGTTGAATATGAACTCCGAGGGCCACCTGATCTGGAACCTTATCAATATTCATTGGCCGGCCCTCTTGTCCAGCAAATTTCATCTTTCGACGAGCTTGCCTCGACCACACATTCTCGGATGCAAATCCTGCACCGGAGCTGAGACCTTGGTCCCAAGTCCAGTACCAGGCCAGGGACATAAGCTCGGCATTCATCGTAGCACTTGTCGTATCGATAGCTGTCGACGAAAGGGTAAATATGAAATCTGTGGGAAACGGGAGGAGATGTTTCGGGAAGCCTGGGATGCCTCGTGATACACTCTAAACTTTCATGTTAGAATTTTCGTCCAAAGTAAGGGGTTAGAAGCAGTTGGAAGACATGTACCATCGAAGGTCGCCGGTCTCCCCATGACCATGCCACAGCCCAACGTTTCGTTTTGCTACCTTGCACAAATTCTGTGACCGCATAATTATGATTTTCATGTTTCATCAAAGCCTCAACAAGTACAGAGACACTGCTCAGCTTGCCAAGCATAGATGTATACCATTGGATTTTGTTCTGGAGCTGCAGGCTTTCCTCGATCATGCGGGTCACAAATGCAACTTCGCCACCAGGAGTCACCATTTCGACTTCTGTACCAGTGCATACCGAGGAGGGTACGCGTGCTTTGGCTTCTGCGGATCGTGACATTTCCTCATGTGATGAATAGAATGGGGGGTTGCACATTGTGAAGTCGAGACTGAATCCTCGTCAGAGCATGTTCTCGGTGGAGTTTGGGTATGATATTGAGGTGGCATTTCATACTTCTTCAAGTTAAACTTGTCAAATTGAAACAGTTGATCATCCGGGCTTGTTTTCATAATCCGGATTCTTGAATTAAGGTTGTTAAGTTTTACATTATGCTCTGCCGTGCGCACATTGTTATCATCGATGTCTGCACAATGTTAGTATGAATTCTTGCAAGAAATGCAAATAACAAGGAGGATATGGCAAAATATACCCGTCGCGATGAATCTCCATTGTGGGCGAACTTTACACCCCAGGAGAGGGTAAATGCTGCAACAACCTGTGCCGCTGCGAAAAATTAACTCCAGATTGATGGTGCAATACTGAAGAGTAACATACATATCGAGTCCCACTATCTCTCGACCAGAAACACATTCATCACTGACAGTCCTGGCTGTGGAGTCAAGTAAGTCTTGCAACCAAAAGATGTAGTTCAGCCTGTTTGGTTAGAAGTCATATGTTCGACGGGGAACTTCGGAGAGCTCATCCTACCTATTCGGTACCTGAATCATTACAAATGAGTCTCAGTTATTTAGAAATTTTTAATTAGTGTACACGTACCGGGGGGCAAAGTCGATCTTCAGGAAGTTCGACCTTCAGGCCAAAGTCCACTTGTAGCAAGCTGGTAGTCAGTTGCCTGGATTCGTTAGTCTAACGCGTTCAATGACTTGGATGTCTTGCGGAGAGAGACTTACCTGAAAGCTTCTGGGTCATTGAAATCAAGTTGCTTGTTCGGGTGGAAACTGCAATTTTGAATCAGGCCAAAGCTCTTCTCGCTCATGTGTCTAAATCCCAACGCACTGTTTCGCAAAGTCGCGCGACTGCAACGCGAGAGCTGCAAAATCAACATCATTCTTATAAATATCTCGGAACAAACCCATTGTCATTCTTTCTGGTAATAAAGCCGTACATCCACGAAATTTAGTTGTCAATGTTTGACGGTTGAGTTGAGGAGGGTGAGGAATGCACATCATCCACCACGCTCTTGGAGTCAGGAAGGCTTGGCGCACTTTTGCCTGAGGCCAAAATATTAATAACGAACGGGTTGTTCTACAAGGTTCAATCGACAAAAGGTATACCTCTCAGCTCCTGAGTGTCATAAAAGAGAAGGATTCTATGTTGGAGCATTTAGATCTCAGCAGGAGAATTATCGAGAATTGTTCTGCAGGCAACCATATAATGAGATCAACTGCAGAGACGGTTCAACTTATACTAAAACTGGTCAGATCTATATACGTGTGGTCTAAAAGTCAATAGATACGGCAAACAAATGTTGCAAAGAATTGAAAACCAAAATATGTACCGCGAAGACGCCAAAGCCCAAGTCATTATGTCGTGAAGGGCTTGGCGCGCACATGTCCAAAATGAATGCCTTCGTTTCTGTAACCCTCGCCATCCTGTTGAAGAGGACTTGCTCGCTGATATCTCAAACATATGGATGAAATTTTGTGTGAAATGTTTAATCTTCCCCGTCCGTGTCCTAGGCCGCCTCTGCCTTTCTTTTGAGGCGCTCAGTTCGCTCAAGTCGCCATCCAGCGCCCCAACGCATCTCAATCAAGAGAAGTGGAACCATGCCAAGGGTGATGCCGGCGAGTATAATAAAGGTATATTCGACTGTGAGAGTATCTATCATAGGCTGCACAGCAGCAACACCTCCAGCACCAATAAGGCATCGCATCAAGTTGTTGACAGCGGTCGCGCTAGCACTCGCTCCAGGATAAAGGTCGATAACCAAAGCGCTGTTAATAGTAAAAATGGCAGTAGCGCAGTAAGCAATGATGTATTGAAGGATGACCGGGAGAGCAAGGTGAGCACGAAGTGAAACACCGTAAACAGCACTGCATACTATGAAGAGTGCAGTGATCCACCAGGTGTTGCGCATGCGAGCATACTCAATCGGAAAATCCGGGTGAGTTTTAGTTGTGATACGAGTGTCGAGAGGAAGGTTGTGTTGGATGCAGTACTCGCGCTCAGTTCTCTTATGATTAAAATCCATAAGATAACCGATACTGTATGATCCGGACATGCAACCAAAGCCTATTTAATTGTTAGATAACAGTAAAATGTATCACCAGCGGTAAGCTTACCATTTCCCAGAAAGGTGAGTCCAACCTCCAGAGAGTTCAGCCCGTATGTTTGCTCAAAAAGGTCCGATGTCGATGAAGTCACCATGGACCAGACTGTGTACACAATAGCACCAAAAAACAATGTGATAAAGACATCTTTCTCGCCCAGAAAGCCCAGGGGAGCTAGGATTGTCTTAAAGGTGACCTTCTTCTTGTCGCCAGAAGGAACAGCGCCCTCCTTAATATGCTCCTGGCCAATTATAGAATAGATCCAGGGTTTGTGGATTCCATAGAGGGGGACACTGCCATTACCAGCGATCGTACGTAGAGTTTCAGGAAGGAAAAATAGAATCGAAAGTAAACTCAGTCCAGATAGGATAATCAGAAACCAGAAGATGGATCTAAACCCCAGGTACTGAGACAGAATTCCACCAAACACTGGACCAATGCCCTGACCAAGCATACGAACTTAACTTGTTAGTCCAATCTGACTCGTCATATCATGAAAAGGAACTTACCTCCACCAAAAATTCCGACTAGGCTACCTCGCTCAGCGGATGTGGTGATATCTCCAATTACGCCAGCGCCTAATATGATTAGATGATAAATATGAAGTAATGCTAGAAGGATACATACCAATTGATATGGTCGCTGCACTGCCGGCAGCCTGCAAAGCACGAAATGCCATAAGTTGCCCATAATTTGTCGATACTCCGAGAGCAACGTTTGCAATTATGTAGACAATAAAGGTTCCAATGAATATGGCACGGCGGCCAATGACATCAGAAAAAGACCCCCAAAAGCTGGGTGCAAGGCCTTGCACAATCATATATACAGTAACTGTCAAAGTCACCAGCGACATGGAGACATTAAGCTCCTGAATTAGGAAAAGGTCAGTAACTTTCAGATCATACCATTTCATTTTGATCGACAAACATTTGATATGACTCCGAGGGCCGGGAAGTAGATGTTGGATGATAGAGGAGAAAAGATGGCAGCTAGAGAAACAATGCAGACCATCTGTAGCTTTTGAGAGCGTGTGAAGACATGATATGGCGGTGGTGAAGGAAGTTGACTTTCTAGATTGATCGAGTCTGAAGATGGTGTCGCGAGTTGTTTCTCATCCCGGGCGGATAGACTAGGGCTGGAATTGACAGAAGTTTCCGTCACACAAGGCTCCTTAAGAGACTCTGGAGATTTGGAGAACATTGGGGACGTATGATAGAGAAGTACAACGCTAAGAGTGCATAGCTTGGAATGAACTTAATATGAACAGGTTGAAGACAAGATTCCAACCAACTGACCCTGGAGCAAAATCCTCTTGGCTTGAAGATCAAAGTTGGAATGGCATGGACCCTTTTGTACTCCGACGTCAGCCTGACACCCCTGATAGCACACGTCCGGAAACATCAGACAGGCCCATGCATCTGAGGAGATTCAAGACCATGTGCTCCACTGTGGGTTCTGTCCGGAGACCCCCTCTCTCCTCCCCTTGGCAGTGGAGGGGGGCAAGGATGGGACAAATATGGTAAGCCGGGTGCTGCTCAGGTCGTGATAAATGGAGCCGGATCAGCAGGGAGACCTTCTAGCTTGAATTCTTGTGGACCTCGAAACGCTTTCACCAAACAAAATATCTGCGTTTTGTTAGGGTTGTGCTTCTCCGAGGCATTACATCCTGGAAGCCTCAACAATTTAGGTCTGCTCATCTTTCTTGCGAATGCCAAGGCAAATTAATTGCCATGGTGTATACGGTCACTCGTGAGACATGAATCGATTTTGCCTGAAAAGCTTTGTACTCAAATGCCATTGCTCGCTGGAGAATTTTTCCCAGGTCGGCGCACGCGTGTCCTGCTCATTGACTATGAAAGGATCTACATAGCATTTGCAGCACGTAATCACGTTTCACGAGGAAATTGTCAGAGAAAACAAGGTCCTCGGGCAATAACGCTCTCAGTTTCTATGCCTTCTAACTGCCTTTACTCCGATATTCTGCAGGCGGATGGATCCGTTTGATAAGAGCAAATTAGAAGAAATAGTCAATCATAGCAACGTTACGGCCTCTTGGCAGGGCCAGTAACATGTATATGGCGAGAATCCAGGCTTAGACAGATTTTGTACTTCCGTGTATGACGATCTTTGGCCGTCAAACAAATGCCAAGTATCTCCGACCTACTGGCCACAGTGTTTCAGGGGCGAATACAGAATATAGTGATTTTCTTCCTACGATGACTAGTTACGTGGACTGTCTCCTTTTTTGGGATAATTTCATTTTTGTCGTTCATTTTAAGGGTACGAGGCATAAGGGACAAGCTGCCCTTGCTGTTTGGGCACAGATCCAGGTCGAATCGGGGAGAAGAAAGGGGCCTGGAAGGACCCAGGGTTCTGGATATAGCCCAATGACGATGCATACACAAGCCAGATAAGCGTGTGAGGCTGTACCTACCCGCTAATGCGGCCAATGCATCTGCAATTCATTAAATCCAGACATCATAGTGGAGCTTGAAGGGACAAGAATGCGCCTCTCGGCCTCCCACGGCCAAGTTCGCGCTAGCACGGGTATGATCGACAACCGAACGGCCTCTCCGTCGTCAGTACACAATGGTGCCAATCCTCACCCGTCGATCAGCCCCACCTGCTCACCCCTTGGCGCTGTTGTGGACAGGGGGGCGTTGTCCAGTGCACTCTCCTAGTCGTCAAGTAGTGCTATGGAGATATTGAGTAGTGTCCGCGGGTGCATGGTCTGCTGTCCACCAAGTACTCTGTAGTTTCTCGACCATTGTCTCCACTCTGTGTCCTAGAAGAATAC
Organism: Penicillium macrosclerotiorum; assembly: GCF_028827735.1. Lineage (NCBI taxonomy): Eukaryota > Fungi > Ascomycota > Eurotiomycetes > Eurotiales > Aspergillaceae > Penicillium > Penicillium macrosclerotiorum. The sequence goes on along the minus strand of NW_026643083.1, from coordinate 3,052,442 downwards.
GCGAAGCTGCCCAGACATCAAAGTAAAAGCTGCAGGGCCTGGATCCTTCCTTCCCACGTAACCTTTCACCAAAGTAGATAGAATATCACTTTGGCTAGCAGAAAGGTTTAGGGGTTCTGGATCGTTCCTTCATCGGAAAAAAAACTATCACAGATCATGGCATTTGGGATATGAAGTCAATATTGTTCCTTTCTTGGCTCCCTGATGAGTAAGTCCTCATAGGTGCCTAAATTTTCAGTTTCAGCCAAGGTGCCGATAACTGCACCGACACCTCCGCTACCAATGCCCAGATCTTGGTCGTCGCGCTCGTCCCACCGAGAGGATCCCGACTCGGGTAGCCGACTGCAACCCCTTCATGCATGCATGATGAATGACACGAGTTGTAGATTATTGGCCTATCGATATCACTCGCTCCATGGCCACCCAATATCTTCAACCCCTCATCATCGTGGGGCCTAGAATCCCCGAATCTACCATTGGAAGGACATGGGGTTGGGTTATACCTTTCAATAGGACAAGAGACCCTTGGGCTTAGGCTTGAGATGCGCATCTCGGCAAGAGATACAGCTCCAAAACCCGGCTTGAATCGAATGACATCGAGATATCCTGTTCCAAAAATTTTCGCCGGCTTCCCAATTCTCCAAGGTCCTGGCGACGGAGCTGTCATGAAATTGTCTTTTTGCCCTCTCATACACAGTATCTGGCCCACATGATCAACCTGATACAGATGGTGTATAGCATCTGATTATCTGAGAAGTTTCGCATATCTCAACTCCCTTTCTGTAGCTCATCCATTTGGAAGTTTCTCTTTCTGTTCTGGTCATCGGACAAAGAAAACTTTATCTATCAGCGTATCCTTGGATATTGACTTTGGAAGAGAATTGCACCACCCTGACCGGAGACTTTTCTAATTCTGTGGCTCGAAGTCCAGCCTGTTGTTGCTTCTTCAGCACAGACTCCCGAATACCCCTTTTCTTTCCCTGGGTTCGCAAAATTGAATTTTATATCAAGCTGCGAGAAATAAAATTTGTCTCTCTTTGCCTAACCTCTTGCCCTCTATTGCAAAAATAGCAATGACACCATGTCCTAAGAGACCGTATAAGTACTCTGTAATTGATTCAGTATCCGACCTGCTCATGTACGAAGGGATGTTGCCTGCGGAGCCGGAAGCACAAAGCCGAAGCCGACCCATGTGTTATCTGGTTCAATATAACGCTTTGACCATGTCGTTTGCACATCTAGCACAGCCCCCTTGGGCTGAAGACTGACTGGAGTCGAATTTTTATGCGTTTTAGCTAGCCCTTGGACATATGGTCCACTCCTCGAGGTGAAATAAAGGAGTCCATTAGCCATCTTACCAGAAGTTCAGGAGACGCAAGTCTTTTTCAAACGCCGTATCCGGTATACTATCAACACGTGGTGGCACCTCTAGAATCCCTAGGCTTGGAACCTCCAAGCTACCGAGGTATGAGAACTCTGAACACGCAATTCGATTCACAAAATTCGCTCTGGCTCGGAGGAGTATAGCTTGCGAAGTTTGCCACTTGACCAATCGTGAGTTCATAGCCCCAAATTTTAGTCTTATCAAATTACTTTCTTGGCAGAGTGGGACTAATACAAGGCAGATCTCTCCAGCCCAGTAATGGGCTTATTTTTATGCAACCAATAGCGGAAACATCGGGGAAATATGATCTGAGGCCTTATAGGGCTCTCGGAAGGCCACTGATTTTCTGGAAGATGGAGCACAGATGTCGATCACAGCGATTGTGTGATTCTTGGTGTGTACGTCCAATGAAACCCTGGAATCCGGGAAACACAAGTCAGATCGTGACTGATTTGCCTTGTAGAGCTCCCATGAAGCCTTCGGTTTTCCTCAGCCATAAAATCCAGAGTGAAAAATTTTGGTTGTGTCACTACTCGTGGTATGCAGTCTCCAATGAGAAGGCACCAAGCGGTGAAGATCCTCCTTGGCGATAACTTTGGACTCGCCAAGGAATCCCATTCAAACTTATGCATGATGGTTGCATTTCCAGCGCTCCGACGGCGAAGCAGAACCTTCGTGTCCGGTTTGATGGCTTCTGATGGCCCAGTTGGAACCCAGCAGCTCATTGCCTAAGCTGGTAGATCTTTATCTAACCTCCATCGCTAATGTAGGATCAAAGCAACTAATGCACGACAACACCTGCAGTGTCAACGCCAAGGTCATGGCGTACGTGATGCATCTGCTCGCGATTGGAGAATACACGGGCTTGCAGGGCCTCGATGTCGGTCAGTTTGAATCTCGGAGAGCCCGCGACACGCGCGACAGGCTCGGGGACTGTGGATCACCTAAGGACGGGTCATGTCGCGACAACCTGAGAATAGAGATACTTTTAGGACTTGGAAATCAGAGGCACATGCAGTTCAGCACAGTGGGTTTTCAATGTAGCCTTGTCACGGAGGGAAGTGGTCGCTTTGGGGGAGCCTAAAGCCCATAGCTGCAAGGGGGAAAGAAAAGTTGCAGAAGAACCCAGGCTACCGACGATATCGATCGACATAAGCGAGAAACATATGGGATCCGAGCGACACCACTATCGGCGAATATGTCTCGGGACAAAGACGGTTGGCAAACGTGATTTATGTTTGTGCGTGTCTCCTTACGGCTAGTGCTTCGTACTAGGAAGCCGAGAACGTCCCGACCGAGCCACTTCGGCCCGAGATGACCTCGTGCATTGTTACGGAAAATTAATCATGATCAACGACTGTTTGCTATTGAATGAAGAATTACTTGGTTTAGGTTCGTTCCTCGTGCTGTGTCTATTCTGTATTGATGGATCCGGACCACATTGGTCTTGTTCCAGACTTCAATGTAAGATAGTCCTTACTAAAGGAATATATAATCTTATCACCTACATCTATAATTATATTCTGCAAGCTAGAAACCCCAGCATGATTCCTTCGACCATGGAAGAAATTCAAGTAATCCTGAAGGGTTAAATCAATCCAACGAATGCTCTCCTGAACCGTATAGAACATACAATGTATATATTTGGTGTACATATACTTCATGGTGTATGTCAATGTCGTCATAGCCGAGAAAGCTCACCGCGCGGAAAGCATATTCCGCCGTTTCTTCACTATTCGCTAAATTGCATTGACAAAAAGGCCTAAATGGCCCATGAAAACGGAAAGTGGATGATTTTCTAGTCCAGCAAGATTTTCAAGGCTATATAAAAGCATCTTAGTGACAGAATACGACCAACTACCAAACCACATCCCTTCAAGACAATCTAAGCGATAATTCTGGACCGCACCATCATGTCCCACTTGAAATACTACAATTATGAAGGCGTTGGTGAGAGGAACAAGAAAGACTTCTGGTACAGTCAAGCTGTGAGAATCGGTGATCGTATTGAGTGTGCAGGCCAAGGTACAGAAGCCCTTTCTGCCGATATTTATTCCATAGCATATATTTAACCATTATTTTATGCTAGGTGGATGGGATCCCAAGACAGGCGTATTTCATCGAGAGATTAATGCCCAGATCGACCAAGCATTTGAAAATGTCGACTTGAACCTCAAGAATGCCGGGGGCAAAGGCTGGGAGCAGGTCTTCCGAGTCAACTCATATCATGTCCCTATCAACAACGAGGCGCTTGATGCGATGGTGCGCAACTTTAAGAAATGGATGCCCGGACATCAGCCCATCTGGACATGTGTTGGAGTGACGAGGCTCGGTGAAGACGACATGCGAGTGGAGATCGAAGTAGTGGCCCACGACCCCTGAGAGAAGTATTTGGGTCGGCATCGAATCTGTCGTGAGGTGTCAAAGGGACTCCAATAGGGAGCAAGGCTAGGTGTATCGAATGAGAAGAGATAAATTGATGAGGATTACTTTTCTCAACGCCGGCCCCTTTTCGACTTGCTCTTTCCAGAACGTCCCCTAGAGATACTCTTTTGCATGCTGTGCAGGTCTTGTTTGCTCAGATTCAATGTACCTCCCGAAAATTTGCCAATAGATGACCCTCCGACCCCCCGTTCTCTTCGTCCAGTATTTGATTTGGAGACCTTTGAGGGCCTCTCAAGAATGATGCCGTTTTCTTTAGCTTCTCGCCGTCGCTTCTCATCCTTCAAGGCGGCTTTCTCTTTGATTCCACGTCGATGGGAATCTGGCATATTCTTTTGCTTATAGAGGGAGTCCTTAGCACCCAGAGACTGCATTCTTAAATCGAGCGCTTTTAGGCGGTTCTTGCCAGTGGGGGCGAGATCTGATGCTGAATCGAGAAGGTGGGACTCTCTCAAGAGTCGTTGTAGGTCAAGGTCATGCTTTAAGTTGTCGACGTCGTTGTCGTCGTCCGAGTCGTTCTTCTTGGAGGACTTCGTGATTTGCTTGGTAGGCTTCTCGATAGAAGACGGTGGTTTTGCGGTCTGTAAGGTCAAATTTATTAGGCGAGATTCTCGAAATAGAGAGCCAAGCACCTACCATAAAAGCTTTGCGGGCCTGCTTGTTCATCATGTCCTTTGGCTCGAGACGAGTATCCTGGTGTTCAACAACTTCCACAACATTGCCATCATCACTTGTCCTGGAGAGGCCATCCCAGTCAGAGTCCAGCTCTGATCCATCCTCGTTTTCGTCTAAGCCTTCACCTTCCATCTCAGAGTCCAAATTATTGACTGTGTCCTTGCTAGGCAAGTCTAGAGGCTCAAATTGCGCTTCGAAATATTTGCGGAAAATATCCTGCGCATTGTCGGCAGGTGGTGGGCTGGCATCGTCGCTTTCTATAACTCGCGACACAGGAGCAGTATCCCTCTTTCGTTTACTGATCTTGGAGGCCATAGTGGACGAATACTGTCATCAAAGTTCTGGCGTCAACAAGCCGGGGAATATCGAAGTTTTTTTTCGGACAAAGCTTCTGATCACGTGCGATAAGCCCGATAAGTCACAGCATCACCATCGGTGCCTCATTAACTTTGGCGACAGTCTTGCAACTTCAGAGAAAATGACCAAGTTTCGACCGTGTATTGACCTCCACTCGGGACAGGTCAAGCAGATTGTGGGTGGCACTCTGAGTAATGTCGCTGAAGATCTGAAAACCAACTATGTGTCCAAACTGCCCGCCGGTCACTATGCGGGACTGTACGAGAAGCACAACCTCCGCGGGGGACATGTGGTGAAGCTTGGACCGGGGAATGAAGAGGCAGCTCTGGAGGCCTTGAAAACCTGGCCTAATGGTTTGCAGGTGGCCGGAGGTATTACGGATGATAATGCGCAATATTGGATTGATCAGGGTGCTGAGAAGGTGAGTGCGGTCCCTGCTCAAGCTCGCATTGGCTTGACTCATTATTTGTGTGAGATGTTGTTTCTTCATGCAAGTGGTTTCAACTTCCTGCCCTATGATCTGCCTTCTTCTCATATTTGGGGTCGTTTTCGTCATGGTTCTCTGCGATGACGCTAATCAATTCCAACGGAATGCGGGACAATAGGTGATCATCACTTCATTCCTTTTCCCGTCTGGAAAATTCTCCCTTGAGCGGCTCGAATCGGTTCTTACGGCTCTCGGCGGCGATAAATCCAAGCTGGTCTTGGACTTGAGCTGTCGACGGAAAGACAATACCTGGTTTGTTGCGATGGACCGCTGGCAGACTATTACCGAGATGGAGATCAACCAAGGTAGGTTTCTGTGCGCGTGACTCTGATCTCAATTGACACTTGGTAGAATCAATTGCTTTTTTGGAGCCCTACTGCTCTGAATTTTTGATTCATGCGGCAGATGTGGAAGGCCTACAACAAGGCGTGGATGAAGAGCTTGTATCCAAGCTGTCCGAATGGTGCACCATTCCTGTGACCTATGCTGGCGGTGCCCGCAGTCTCCAGGACTTGGAGAAGGTACATATCAGCAGCCAGGGCAAGGTTGACCTGACTATTGGAAGCGCCTTGGATATCTTCGGGGGCTCAGGCGTGACATTTGACGAGTGTGTTGAGTGGAACAAGACTCATTAAGTCATTGAAAATAAGGCCGAACTAAATATAGACCCGCCCTTCAATTGAACTAGAAATCTTGAGAATGAAGAAAGAGATGAAAAGGCATTCACGGTCAATCCAGTGCCAAGGTCATTCATCAACCAATCAAGCTTGTAGAGTTTTTTTTTGCTTGTCGATATATCTTTTCAGTTGTACTCCAAAGGCCCGGCTCAAGTCGAAGCCGCAGTGCCTGCCGCCTGTCCGAAAGCGGTTTAGGGGCTGGTCATGAGCTCCGCCCGCCAACCTCCGTGTCTTCACACCCTCACTTCCATCACCACTGCGCATTCTCCTCTCTCTTTGACGCCCCGCTGCTATTTGAATGAGCCTGAGTAGATTGCGGCTCTCCTTACCGTCATTGTTTCTTGTTTCTCAAATCTTGCCAAAATGAAGCCCGTTGTGTCGGCGTTGAACGCCTGGTCTTGGTAGGCTCCCGCTCCGTCCTGGGCAAGGCCCAAGGCTTTCATCTGCTTCGTGCTGTAACTAACATATCTCTTTTTTTCAAACAGCGTTGTCATCTCTCTTTTTGCCATTGTCATCCTCTCCGTTCTGGGCTCTCTATTTGGCGTATGTTCTCTCATACCATTACCCGCCCATCCATACCCGCCCCATCTTGCGCCCAGTGATTCCCTGCTCCTCGGATTGATCCAAATGGAAACTAACTTGTGTGTCCTTCCTGCAGAGCAACCACCACGCTTTCACTGGCAGCGAAGGAGAACCTGAAGATGGCCCTGCAGTCGCTGCCTCCATTTACGTTGCCGTCCTTGTCTACGCTGTACGTCATGCGGACCTCCATTTTCAAACAAATCAATAGTGCCTGAGGGCAGGATCATAGCTAATGGATGTCCGTTTTAAAATCAACAGGGTTTCTTTGTTTTCTGCGGGTTCCAGGCCTACCTTCACATTCGAGACAGCAGGGGCGGCGCCATATCACTTCGCTAAATAATAAAAAAAACTACGATCTACTGTTTTTCATTCGGGTCTTAAACGGTTATTCTGCTGATTCGCAATCATTGGGTCCCGATATTTTTCGGTATAATCTGGGGGGGAGGAACATGGCTATCAGGGTCTGAGAAGGCGGGGGAAAGATCTGAAACCAACCGGCGGTTTTCGATGACCGGGGGTTTAATCGGCCCTCCGATGCACTCTCCTTCGAGTTATAGGAGTCCGTCGGTTCACAGTGCTAGGCGCTGAGTCGGCCTCTTTCAAAGAAGACATTTGCAGGGCAGGTTTCCCGGTCTTCATTTTGCTAGAGTACATACCGATAGCCTCACTACAAGATACTGCATGTACATAAGCCGCTCGGAATTATCGTTTGTTCTGTTCCTTGACACTCAAGATGGCTGCTATGCTTTGCTACATATCGCAATCATGTATACACATTTCATCATTGTTCATCGTTATCTGACAGGAACTATTTTTTGAGCGGACCTCCCAAACGCCTATAAAATGCATGGTCGATCTCGGAATGAGATCTGTCGGTGGGTATCTCCAGGGTGTGCTTACTCCTCGCCCTCGTACGGGTCCAGCATCTTGGACATGTACGGCCCATCGAGGGTGTATCCAAGACGGGCATAGTAGCTTCGCACCCCAACACCAGAGATAACACTGATCTTGCGGCTTCCATGCTCCTCACGGGCAATGCGCTCTGCCTCCTCCATCAGCAGCGTTCCGAATCCTCGGTGTTGGAATTTGCGAGCATCACGGCCATGGAGGGGCACAGCAGAGCCATACACATGCAGCTCGCGGACGATACTGGTCTGTTGACCGGTGAATTCCGGCCGGAAGGTGTGGGTGTCGCTGCACTTGCGGAGACGAAGCAGACCAATCAAAATATCCTGCTTAGGATCTTCATAGGCCAAGAAAGTCTCCCAGCCTCCGTTCGCGGTGTAATCGCGACGAATAAGTTCAACCTGGGACGGGCGAATCTTGTTTTTGACTTCATTGATACCGACTTCACGGGTTCGGACGTCTCGGCAAGTCGTTCCGAAATCCTTCATTCGAGCCAAAGCCAATTCGCGCAAATTTCCATTCTCTACGCCCGATGTGACAAGAGGCATTGGGATATCACGCTGAACACGGTAGATGCGGGTCCACGGAGGAATCAGGGCCAGGATGCGAGCCACCAGGTCAATTAGAGCATTCGGGGTGTAATTCTTGTATCGGCCTGTTCGCCAAAGCTCGTAGAGTCCAGTACCACGAATGACAAGAGTCGGGTAGAGCTTGAGACCATCAGTTCGGAAGTCCGGGTTCTCGAAGTATTCTTGGAACTGGAACAGGTCACGCTCCATTCCGACGTTTGGCAAATCAGGCATCATATGGCTAACGACCTTGAAGCCGGCATCCTTGGCCAGTTTAAAAGTCTCAGCCACCGCGGCCACGGTATGACCGCGGTTTGTGTCTCGTGCGACATCTTCGTACAGGCTTTGCACGCCAATTTCGAGTCGAGTGCAGCCATAACGGAGCATGCTGCTCAAATGGGTGTCCAGACAATAATCTGGTCGAGTTTCAATAGTAATACCAACGCACTTTATGTTGCTCATTTCACCGGCCTGTACGGCCTCGTCCACGTTGTCCGTCTGGTATCCACTTAGCGCATTGTGAAGCTGGGAAATGAATGAATCCCGGTAATCCTCTGGCAGCGACATAAATGTTCCACCCATGATGATGTATTCAACCTTATCCACACTGTGACCCAGAGATCTGATTTGGTCCACTCGACCTCGGGCTTGTTCAAATGGATCATAACGAGCACGAATTGCACGCATAGATGTCGGCTCATATCCAGTATAGGATTGTGTTGAATACTCAAAATCGGAGTCCGGGCCACCGGGACAATAGACACAGATATTACCGGTATAAGCGATATGGGGACAACGGTGAGGCTTGCACATGACGGCCACGACGGCGATTCCGGACGAGGTCCCTGTGAGGCAGTTTAGCTTCAGGGTCTAGCCCACTTCTAACAAGATTGACTCACGGATCGGCTTCGCAATCAGCTTCGGCAAAATGTATTTCTTGTAGTGTTCCGGCACGGCTGCAATGATGGCCGTCAGTGGTGGCTGGGTGGCCAAGGAGTGCTTCTTCGCGATAGTGCCCCGCAGCTTGTTGAGGTTGATATCCTTCCGTGGTTTTGAGGAATCCTTTTGCTCCTCGTAGTCTTGAATGAGTGCATTTGCGATGTCGGAACAGGCTCGCATGAATCGCTCGTTCTCGGGAACATTCTTGTTGTTCTTCTTTGCCGTCTTCTTCGAGAGCGGCATCGTCACTGTCATAGTCGCCATGATGAAGAAATTTCACCGCACAGCGGCAAAGGAGCCTTCAGAGAGGCAAAAATTTCAAGAAAACGGAGGCACAGAATCGATCGAGCTCGATACCGGAGACGTCACGGTGGTGGGGTTGTGAAGCGATTAGATAGAAAAAAAGTTGGTGGCCGAGGCTGCGACCCGAAGTCAAGTCGGGTCCGCTTAAGTAAAGGTTTGTCCCGAACGAAAACTCCCGGGCGCGCATCCCGATTCCTTGCTTCAACTCTTCCCCGAGTCAACCTCTTTCCTTCCACCCTCTCCTCTCCTCTCCATCCTCCAATTACCCTCTTGCAGTCATGCAGGCCTTCCGCCGTAACACCTTTTCGGCCCTCCGCAATGTCGCTGGTCAGCAGCGCCGGAGTTACCTTAAGGCCACCTCTGCCTATGCCGACACCGTGAACAACCTGCGGATCAACAAGGACACCAAGGTGCTCTTCCAGGGCTTTACTGGCAAGCAGGGAACGTGAGTTTCGACCTCTTTAGCCAAAGCCGACTCCATGCGCCGAGTACTGACGTGTATTTTTGGGACAGTTTCCATGCCGAGCAGGCCATCGCCTATGGTATTTATTCTTTCATCGCGATCTCAGAAAAGACAAGCAGAGCTCACACACACCACAGGCACCAATGTTGTCGGTGGCACCAACCCCAAGAAGGCTGGTACCACTCACCTCGACCGTCCCGTTTTCGCCAACGTTGCCGATGCCGTGAAGGAGACCGGTGCTACCGCTTCCGCCATCTTCGTCCCGTATGATTTCGTTTTCTTGCCCTGGAGAATGGCAAAACAATGCTAATGATACATAGCCCCCCTCTTGCTGCTGCCGGTATCGAGGAGGCCATTGCTGCTGAGGTTCCCCTGGTTGTCTGGTGCGTACCTTGACCCGGAAGCTCCTGAAAATCACATTTACTAACTTTTTTGTCTGCGCGATAGCATTACCGAGGGTATCCCCCAGCACGGTACGAATCGAAACATCGATCCTCAAGATTAACATCAGCTAATTCCTTTCATCAGACATGGTCCGCATCACCGATATCCTCAAGACTCAGAACAAGACCCGCCTGGTCGGCCCCAACTGCCCCGGTATTATCGCTCCCGTAAGTGTACACCCATCGGCACTGCCCATCGGCATATCGAGAAGACATACTCATTAAACCTGGGTTATAGGGCCAATGCAAGATCGGTATCATGCCTGGTTTCATCCACAAGCGCGGTCGCGTCGGCATCGTTTCTCGTTCCGGTACCCTGACCTACGAGGCCGTCAACCAGACCACCCAGGCTGGCCTCGGCCAGTCCCTCGTCGTTGGTATTGGTGGTGATCCCTTCTCCGGCACCAACTTCATCGACTGCTTGAAGATCTTCCTCGAGGACCCCGAGACCGACGGTATCATCATGATTGGTGAGATCGGTGGTTCTGCTGAGGAGGACGCCGCCGAGTTCTTCAAGGCCAACAACAAGTTCAACAAGCCTGCCGTCTCCTTCATTGCCGGCATCTCCGCTCCTCCTGGCCGCCGTATGGGTCACGCTGGTGCCATCGTCAGCGGTGGTAAGGGTGGTGCCGACTCCAAGATCGCCGCCCTGCAGGATGCTGGTGTCATTGTTGAGCGCAGCCCGGCTTCCCTGGGCAAGACTCTGCTTGCCGAGTTTGTCAAGCGTGATCTTGTCTAAGAATTTGGCTGTGCTGTTGTCGTTTGATTCCCCTTGATATCCATGTTCTTTGGTACGCAGAAATCCTGGGGGATCTGAGGTATATCCATCATTTATCAGATGGGGGTTTGCGGTCCATTCCCTCTAAGCCGCTCCTGTATTCTTTTCTCCTTTGTGTTAGAGACCCTTGAAGTAATTAGTTTCTTGTAACTTTTACTTTCCATTTGATATGTGCATTTTGGTAGACATTCGTATAATATCTATGGGATCCTTCGCGACATGTCCATACCACATTGGCTTCTATTTTGTTCCAGAGGATAATGGTTGTAATAATCTCTTTTCTATCCTAGGGAAAAAAAATAGATTCAATGCGTTGAGGATGGTGTTTACAAGCTCTGCCCTCATTAACCCGAACCTTCTATCGCCTGCTCCTAGTCGAGGAGTCTTCATCGAGATATTTAATATATTCGTGTATTTCTCGAGTTGAATTTTGGCAACTCGGAGTATATAACTTTGATGGATTATATGCTCCATTATGCCTGGCCAAAGCCATGTGGACAGACAGACCTTTTCAATCGTCCCACTCCCTCGATATTTGAAAATGAACCGGGCGATGACAATGAGGAAGAAGTAGAAAGGCCGTCCAAGAATACTAAACCAAACCAATAATGGGGAGTCTGAAGAAGATTCTGGCTGTTATTTAAAGAACAATATTTGTGGTGGGAGGCAATGGAAGCTGTAGTTGAAACAAGATTGAAGTACAATATAAATTTCGGCGTTAAGGAGTCAGAGCGGTTCAAAATTGACATTATTATTTCAATGATATTTAAAAATTTCTCAAAATCTCGACATAATCCCCGCGTAGTATATTTGGAAGATTGGAAAAGAATAGCAGAACATTAATACACCCCAAATGTGATCAACTTCAGTTGTGGATTGTGCCCAGGGCCTCCACAACTTCCTTAGTCCCAAGCACATCAGCAAATTCACCATCAAGGCTGGCAATTGAAACCTTATGAATTGTTTCTGGATCTATTCCGGCCTTACCAAAGGTCGCAGTGGCATCGTCAACTAGAATAATACGTCCTTTCTCAACACGGACTTCATTCTCTCGGGTACCATCTGCTCTAAATCGGAGGGGTTCATCGTCTAGAAACCGATCAACAACGCCTAGGTTGGCAGCCATCCGGACTGTTGTCGAAACGCAATGATCGGTGGTCAAGCCAGCAATGATAATTTGTCGAATTTCTTTGCGCCGCAAATAAGATTCAAGGCCAGTACCGATGAATGAGGAATTGACATTCTTCCAGAACACAGGTTCCGAACCATCCGCTGCCGGTTTTGAGAATTCCAGCGGTTTGATTCCTCCCGATGGATGCGAGGAATGAAATGGAGATGATGGAGAATCAGAGGAATGGAAAACATGTATCACTTCCAGTGGCGTAGAAGACGAGGAACGTGCTGTCCGAAAGGCGGAAAGGAGGGCTTGGAGATTCGCTTCATAGAGAGGGTTGGAACGACTAGTACCCCAATGAGAAATGGTGGCCGGGTTTGTAAAGCCCGCTTGGTTGTCAATCAAAATAAGAGCCGTGGAGAGGCCTAGGTCGATAAGAGTGGTCATTTTTCTTGGTAGATTCTTGATTTCAAAGGAAACAAACAGGAGAAAACTGGACGTGGCTCGAGGTGTGGGAAGTGGAGTTGTGGCGTCTTATTATATGCGGGAACTGTCGGTATTTTTCTGAGTCACTCTGCTCACTAATTCAGTCAAGGGTGTCTAAGTTGACCGGTTTATCTCCGCCTAATGAAATGGCTCGCGGTATATAGATGTGTGGCTTTTTTGGTAGACTGATGAAAAAGTATTTCAGTTGTTTGAATACCAAGTTCGGAGTAACTTTCCATATCTCGCCTTTTTTCTCAAAAACCGAAGCATAATTATAACTCAACTAAATGGAAGAACCAAGACACTCTTCTAACGGACTATATGGAAATTTTCATTTTCAGTTCTGCTCGCTTATGTTTTCTGGGTGCAGAGTTGACGGAAGATTCGTCTCCATTAAAAGATAAAAGTATCGTTACGGCAAGCAAGCACCTGTACTTGTACCAGTGGTATTTACAAATACCATCCACAATTACGGTCGGTCAAGATGCTTTCTCCATACCCAAATAGAGGAGATTTGAGGCGAGGATTAAAATCTTCCGCTCGATTCAAGAATGTTCCAGGAGATAAGTTGGAATTAACTCAGAGTGAATAATCGATGATACCCGGTATTATTGAATCTCAAACATATACACGGCCCGTGAATGGCCAACTTGATAACCAGACAATGCATTCATTTGACAGACGGAGCCTGAATATCATCGCCCATACAAAAAGGGGACACAGGGTATCATGATATTAGCAACGAACCCTGTAAACAAAGCCGAGACGGATCTAATGTAAACGATTGGTTCAAAGTAAAATCCAAAAGCAGATGCACCGAACGATATATCAGTGCAGAGTTGATCATTATATCGCTTTGCAAAGAGAAGGCCAATCCCGGTGCTGCAAGCGAGCCAAGTACCTAGGCTACAGTGTAGTAAAAACGCCTGCTACCAGATTGTCCCCGAAATATCCAAAGAAAGATGGATCATCATGCAGTTTTGCTTTTCTGACTGCGCGACAGAAGAATAGCTTGCTAATTTTGAAATTGGCGGATATTAGAGTGTGGGGAAGAGACATACGGAGACATTTCTAGGTCGAGGACCGGCGTAGTTTTGCTCGAGCCATCCGCCTCATATGCTTTTGACTTTTGTCTCGCCTATCCAGATACCTGGCCTCACAAAATGTCAGAGGGGTTTGGCCAACCCTCAGTCTAGCTAGCTGTTACTGACTCTGTGCCCGAGGTACTTGCTGTGGGTATAGATGCCTCCGTTTAAGCCGACTTGGCAAGAACTCCAGGACTCGCCAGAGAATGGAATGAGTAGCATTGGGCCGGCATTTTCGTAACTCAGAGTTTTATTTCCGATGGATAGATCATGAGAATATTGAAATTCAAAGTAGGCACTTCCAGACTCAGTGGGCTGGCGGGTAATAGCGGCTCCTGGAAAATAACGGATTGGTTGTTGCTCTTGAAGAAATGTTGGAAAATGACTCTGAGCCTGTTGGGAGGTTGAACACTGTGCTTGGTAGTCCTTAGGTGAGATTACGTCTCCCTATCTATAGAACGGCAGCGCTTTACAGGGTTCACCCAAACAAAATAAAATTCTGGCTGCTTTGTCGCCCGTCTATTGGATCTTATACTGGCTCAAGAGGCCTAGAGCTTTCAGTTGGTGTCTGATATCTCCAGCAAACTGCCAAACGAGAGACAAACTGAGATGAGTCATATAAAGATAGAAAACTAGAGGACTGGGTCATCGAGCCTTTATGTTCTATTAATATGATAACCTACCCCACCTTTGAAAATAATACAGAATGTCAGCTCTAGATGTAGTTGTAAAAGAGGATTTACCTTTGTATATTTTGCGATCGGTAGTTGAACTTTCAATACGACTTTACATTTGTTGAACTTGGGCTCAACAATGACCACCTCCACTAGATCATTCTGAAAACCATCTTCCTATTATCACTACCTTGATATTGAATCGGCCGAGATGGTGTTTCTATTTGTTGTTAATTTTGTCTGCTATGATGATATATCGATAGTGAAGAAGTCCTTCATGTAATAGTTCCTGAGGCCGATCAAGAATGGATGTAAAGAACTCGCGACCAGATCAAGAAATTCTACCTGCGCGAATGACAAAATGTTATCGCATCATTTGAACTGGCGCGCAGCCCGCCAATCAAAAATGAGACGCGGGTTTGTAACAGCTCATGTTTTGCTTGCCCCTCCAGGCCCGAGCTGTGAAGGATAGGTTTTAGCGCCAAGGACGTCACACTGTTGGCCTGCAAATCTGTGATAAAAACGAGGAGTTCCTGTGCTTGATAGGTACCAGATCTGGAACCACGATCTTTTTGCTTCAACTGACACCTGAATGACTCTGTGATAAAATTTCACTTCTTGAAAACAGCCCGAAGAGGAGCATGGCAAGATCTCGGAGATGTACGAAAATCTGAAACACTTGTATGACAAGGCTTTTCGCTGATCACCAAATTCCAAATTTTGGTTTGATCTTCCCGAGAAGCGCTTAATGGGCGCCTAATGGTAGGCTTCCATCGTGTTGCTATGTAAAGAACAAGAACAAGCTGGCTTAAAGGGAATTTCCGTCGCACTCTTGGTCACGGGTCGTCTTCAAGCACTACCATAAAGACCTTGATTTCTTTTGACCCACCGGATCTTCCAGGCGGAATATTTCACCAAACCTGTCCGATGGGGCCTCGCTTCTCCCGTGTATGCCGTACACCTCGTATAGGCAACACTCAAGCAAAAGCACCGACTATGAGAACGAATTATTCACGAGAAAAGGTGCAGGCAATTCTGAGCGACTATGTCGAGGCAAAAGATCCGTTATTACTTGACCTGGTTGTAGAGTCGCTTTTTAAGCTATTGCCTCAGAATGCGCCCGAGTCAAATGAGATTTGGAGTTTCGGAGAAGATTGCTTTAATCTCGCAGAGATAAACAGCTACAAAAGTGGAGTACATTCGAGATTAGCCCAGCTGCTTGAATCTTTAGGACTTTCGAACCAGTTTAGAGGATGGGACCCAGTGGTAAGTGTGACAAAGCTCACTTTTGACCGCTGCTGACATTTCCGTGAATCAACCTTAAGACAGGTGAAGTTTGGGAATTCGAACACTTAAAAAATTCAGTGGAAGATCACTGTATTGGTAAGTAAATGCATTTGGAATGAAATTTCAGAGGCTCACCAGTATACCAGGCCCAGATGAAGGAGACCCGGACCGATATGTGAGCTACAATTCGTTTTTAGCTCATCTATACGAGCATCGTATCTTTCCAACTGACCCTACATATGCTATGTGGGCTATGCGAGCCGCATTTGAGGAAAATAGGGGCGAAGAAGAAAAAATGGTTCGCAGTGCCTGGATCTTGGGTGCAGCACAGTGGATTCTATGGCACGGACAAAGCATATTCAATCTACTATTACACCCTGCTCTCTTTGATGTGACCCTCATGACCTGGCCTGATCGTCAAGCATGGGACTCTGGTCCTCTGTATACAGGCTCTGGTGGACTGTCTCTTGAAAGATGGCAATTTTGGAAGCGTAGTTTTCAAGATATTCTTCAAGAGTCCAAAGTCACAGCGGAATGCAAAGAGGTGTCTATTAAAGCTATCATGATGATGAATATGTTTGAGAGAAACATGATGTTCTAAAGAACCTCTTGGGAGGTTTGATCTCAAAAATAGGCGTTGAATGTGGTCTTTTTTCCGCGCTGCAAAACCATATAATATAAACAAAGACTTCTAATCAACTCGAAATATTGAATACCTGCTGAATGTTGTTCAACTAGACGGAGTTTCGCCTTGCACTGAAAATATCCGAGAATTCGTCGCATTCGCGCTTGGAAATAACTTGGTACTCGGGCATGGGATCGCAATAACATAGCAGAATCCTCGGATTATGCGAGAATTATTACGTATTTACATCTTCCATCCAAGTTTCTCCTGTTTCTCCTTTGTGCCCTCCACACTTGGCGTTTTAGAGCTGGTTATACTGCTAGAGTCGTCTTTCACGTTGGATGTCACGACTTGCCCAAAATTGCTTGGCGCAGCACGATTGCACGGAATTCCAGACCCATCAATGATGTTTGTACACTGATACACCTCATCCTGCAAGGTTGTATCGTACATTGGTAAGCCCAAAGTGTGGTTGACAGAATCAATCTCAATGTCCTCAAACTTGATGCCTGGACAAGGGTGGACATCCGAGCAATAGATAGAAGCAGCAATATTATACCGTGAAGTGCCTTTGATGTTAGACCATGTTATGTCTTCAATGGCCATCTTCGACGTATTGCAGTTCTGCCCATTCTCAGTGTAGATGCACTGAGAAATTTGGATAGGTAAAGCAACGTTTGTGAGCTCGAAATTGCGGAACTCCACGTTCTTAATTAAACCACTGCCGCCTCCTCCAGCATCCCCATTGGAGCTGTCATCCTCAGGAACACCTTGCCAAGTCTTTATGAAGGCAGCTTCCATGCAGTTCAAGCATCTGACGTCCTCGAATGTGACATTCTCTACATAGTCGGGCGTTGCGGGATATTGCCCAACCGAACCGATTGCCATACCAAAGCCCCAGTGACAGGTCACATTTTTGACGAGAAGATTTGTTGTATTGCCCTTGACCGCGATACAATCGTCACCATTGCTGACAACAGCATTTTCCACAAGTAATGTGTCACTATTCCAGGAGTCGTAACCATCAGTGTTGACCGTCCCCCACTCATCATTGCTAGTGGCATTGACAAAAAAGTTCGTGATTGAGACATTTTTGCTCTGCCAGACAAATGTCGCCCAAAATTGGGGCTGAATGATCGTCAATCCGTCCACAAGAAGATTTGTGGAGTTGTAGAAAGTCATGCTGATAGGCCGACCAGGCTGGTTGCTCTGGTTTCGATTTTGAGTATACCACGCCTGGCCTTGGCCATTATACCAGCCACCTTCCTCACCTCGAAAGGTGACATTTGTACCTCCGAATAACCAGGCCGTGGACTGGTCCTGGAAAACGACGGAGTAGGAGTGCGAAAGCCAATATGAAATGTCTGTCGAGAAACGGAGCTCGCCCCTCAGCGAAACATCGCAATTTTCCAGGTTTGTCGTATTCATCACAGAATTGATATTGAAAACGTGACCTGAAGCAAATATGACTCTACCATTGGTGCCACACTTTTCAAAAGCACTTTGTACAGACGGGGCATCATCAACGGGCTGTCCATTGTTATTGAGTGATTCGGGGTACAGCGTGCAGGTACGACCTTCTTGAATAACATAGCTAGCTCCCAGAGCAGCGAACGCTAATGGGAGCCATAAATGCATCCTGGTCAAAGGAATGTGTTTCTTCCAAGATCTGAGGGTATATGCCTACTGGCTGGCTCTTTTGAGGAAAAACAGTTGGTGGAGAGAATGTCTTCGAAAGGGATCAAGGGATGTGTTTCATATATGCTCGGCATGTATCCGACGCGCCTACGATTATCCGCTGTGTTGACCCCTGTGATCTCAGTTCCGACTGCACCAAATAAGCAAAGGTTACATGTTACATCCTCCCCCGCAGTTTATTGTCCTCTGGCCCTGAATCAGGTGACTGACATCCAATCACCATAGTTCCTGGCGACAGCAGATCTTGGCTCGACCCACGCGGTCTAAGCGCTGAACGCATGGAGGATATTAAGATGTGAGGGGACTGAAAGTGATCTGTGCCTCGTGATGAATTTTCGTCCATCATCTGATAAACTGTCACCCCCCCCCCTTGAGGGGTATAACGAGGGATTTACGAGTAGGCGAACGGGAGGAGATGGCCCTCTGATCCATGTTAATTTCTCTGAAGGGCGAAATTGAGTTCATGTTAACTATGAATGAATGATCCGGATATTTAAACTCCGTGATAGATCTGGAATACTCCGTGCATATCGAGCCGAAGAGTTCCAGGCACGAGTCCCTAAGTAATGGCCATAATTTCCATCAGGAGATTTCTTGAAGCAGTTAGGGATGACTGGGCCGGCTACACAGAAAACGAGGGGAATTGGAGAGAAGTCTTTAATTTGAGGACTATTAGATTATGAAGCTAGAAAAATGAGAAAAAATATGCACCAAGAACTTTTAATTCTTAACAGCTTTTCTTCAGCTCTGGCCGTGGGAATCGACGAGTTCGACCGCGCAACATTTCTGCTCGCTCCTCCAGAGTCATGTTGACCTGGTCACCGATAGGGATGAGACACTTCGCCAAGTGGATGTAGTTTTTGCGCAAAAGATGCACTGTGATGAAGATATAGTCGACATTTCGGAAGACAAGCGCTCGCTCCTCGGCATAACGGTCCTTGCCTTTGACAAATGCCATAGGATGATCTCTCCAGTGGCGTCGGGGATTCAAGTGGTGCGAAGTATGGTATCCATCATTAAAAGAGTATCGATTACTCTGCATCAAGTATTAACCACTGCGTTATCAGAAGTATGAGACTCAACTTACCGGAACATCAATCAACGTGATACTAGATCGATAATCGGAATCAGGATCAATAGGATCCACAAAGGCATGCTGGCCCCAATTTCCCACCATCAAGCCACACCGCATTACCACGAGAGGAAGGATAAAAACAAAAAGGGTAGCGCGAGCATTGACGTAGTTATATAGAAGGTAGATGGAGGCGTAGTTGCTGAGCTCCCAGAATGCTGCCTTGCACGCATACTTCATTTGACCTTTCCGCCAGAAGTAAAGGGGAAGTTCCAGCCAGATCAGGAAGAAAAATCGGCCAACGTAACAGGCAAAGTCAAAAGCACTGTCTCGGTCGTAGAACATGGTAGTACTAAGATCTTGTTCACCGTTTCCCTCGACGTGATGGTGCTTGATGTGGTGATAGAAGTAGGAGTTCCAGGTATGCCCAAGCATCGGATCCAACAGATACGGGAACAGATTATCAAAGATCCAGTACCCAGGAGCAAGGACTCCATTCATATGGATGTGTTGATGCTTCATGAGAGTGAAGGCGCCGCAGTACCATAATTGCATGACCCAATGCAAAACACCATGCATCCAGGAAAAGCGGTAATACAAGAAAAAGGCGCTAGGAACGATGGTGGAAAAATAGAGCAAAAGATGTGTCACCATAACAACATCAGTCGGAAATCGCACAACACTTTTCGCCCAGGTAAGGTAAGGCTGAAGAGCATAGCGCTGAATGATCGGGGGCAACTTAGCCCGAAGAATTGGAGTATCCCAGAACTGAAAAATAGTGGGATCAAAGTCAGGATGAGATGCATCATTCATATCATGAAGCTTTTGAACAACATCGTCATCACTAGGTCGTTGTTTTGATAAGGATGATATGGTCTCGCCTAGTTTCTTTTCAGTACGCTGTTCGGAAGAGCTGTTGTCTCGGACTGACCATTAGAGACCCTCCCCTCCACCAGTGTTTCAATGACAATCAAATCGGCCAAAGTGAGCTCCGGATCTACGTAAGTCGCAGGATCCATGCTGGGCGACTGTGAAGAGGTGTTTAACGCAATTGCACTATTGCAGGGGATGACAGACTTACTCACGATGAACAAGCGGAACCCCGGAAACAACCTATATCATCGAGTTCGTTGAAATTCCACCGGGAAAACAAATGGGACCCGATCAGAAGATGTTTGGAAAGAAATCAGACTGATCGGCTCAAATCTCAAGCAGTATTCTCTGTTTGGATAACGCGCGGTCAGGGGTGAAAAGAGTTTTCCAGGAGCCTGGAGTGGGTCCAAAATGTAAACTGACAGTTAAACATGGCCAAGCCTCAAGGGCCACCCGATGGTTGCGAACACTTATCTAGCGCATAGGCCCCCCGGAAAAGCTCACATTATCTACTACAAATAAAAAGGGCTGCTCAGTTTCTTTCATCATTTGGATTATGAATTTCTCGCGGTGTTCGCTGCCTTCAGGATGCCAGTTCTCACACGGATAGTCCGGTCGGAATGGAAGCTACTAAGCTATCGCGGGAAGAATACATTCCCCCTGAAGACTCCTAGACCCCGTGGGCGACAATCCAGCTTAGAATGGATCGAATGCTGATTCTAAAATTAATTTATGGGGCTCTAGGAGTGCCCGTCAATACCCACGACCAAGGGTTGTTTCGAGGGCATCGTTGAATGTTGACTGGATACTTTGGCATATCCGTCCCTTCTTAGCTAGGCTAATAATACACTGAGCTGGCCGCAAGGGCCAGCTCCCTGGGCCCAAAAGAGTATGCAGCTCACCGATCAGCATTCCTCGCTACCGCTTCCAAGCCATATATGGCCTGATCCTCAAAGCCCCCAAAATCATTTTCTGGGTAAAGACTGACTTTAATACTGAACTTACTGACTAAATATCCTCATCTATATCCGAAGGGAAGTTTTTAAGTAAGTTTTTCGAGGCAAACTAGAAAGAATTACGAAGAAGCGAAAGACTTTTTAGAAATCCAATGAACTCCGATTACATCATTCAACAAACTTCTCTGCATTGCATACTTCATCCAATGGTACTAATCATCTTCGGACAGTGTTCAAAGTTTGCCGTTTTCGCTACCTAAAAGCTGGCAAATGTCAATTTTCTAGCAACTTCACTTTTTCCATGCATTGCGATGGAATATGAGGGCTACTCCTATGGAATCGCTCAAACGTATCACAACCAACCGGATGCGGGGTATGATTTTGGGGCGTGGGCATGTCTCCAAAATCTATGGAGCTTGCCGTCATCGTTGAATTAATAATGCGACTGTGCTGAGATATCGTCTCTGTCTTCTCTCCTAATCATGATACTTTCCTTTCGAAGGCGTGCTGGAATCTACCCCCGCCTTAAAGGCTCAGGCATTGCCACCAACTCTGTCCCCGTCAAAACTCAATCGCACATCACGTATTTTCGGAATCTATTTCGCGAAAAAGCATCGATTAAAAGTCCTACCAAGTATTCTTCATCATCTCAAGTGGCTATTCAGATGAAAAAAGTGACCCCGATCGATGCTAAGAAGGGTGTCAAGTCGAACGGATTGACTGTATGCAACACAGAAATATGAGCACTGCTGCTGCTTTCTCAGTAAACCGAGGGCATGAGCATGGGACTGCTCCACTTCAGGTACCTTCCCAGGGTGCGGACGTTGTGATCATTGGTACTTCCCTACGCAATTCCGGTTTGAATGAATCTTTTCCACTTACAGGAAAACGGGGGCGGGTTGGGGCGTGTTCAGATGATCTCATCTCGGGACTCGGCACTAGTGCGGAGTTAACCCCCGGTCTGTCATCCATTCGGCCAAGTCGGGGCCCCGAGCTCGATCTATCAGATTATCTCCGTTAACTGAATGCTCTAATGATGCTTGAGTCTTCACCAAAATGAGGACTCTTATTTGCACTGGCTAATACTCCGTTCAACCACAAGAGTATGACATCCTCAACATCCTTCGCAATGTCGCCCATCACGCGCATCTTATCCCGAGCAGTCAACAAACCATATCGCACTAAAGAACTGCAAGCGGAGATTCCTCCTTTTCTTAATGAAGATGGCTATATCGATTTTGCCCCTGGTGACATTGAAAATCCTCGAAATTGGTCGATGCGTCGCCGCGCTGGTGTCACTATAGCTGCCGTCCTGCTAGTTGTAAATGCGACTTTCGCTTCCAGTTCTCCAAGTGGATGTTTCACCTCCATTTCGAAACATTTCAATGTGTCAACTGAGGTGGCCGGCCTTACCATCACACTTTTCTTGCTCGGATACTGTGCAGGACCCCTCATTTTCGCTCCACTGAGCGAATTCTATGGCCGTCGATGGATCTTCTACATCACTTTTCTACTTTACCTCGCTTTCAATTTCCTGTGTGCCTTCGCACCCAATTTTGGCAGCCTGCTAGTAGGCAGGTTTCTCACCGGAACATTTGTCTCGGCCCCGTTAAGCAACTGTCCGGGGGTTCTAGCTGATGTATGGAATCCTCTGGAACGTGCGAATGCAATGGCCGGTTTCTCGGCAATGGTCTGGATTGGACCTGCCTTGGGACCTGTAGTTGCTGGCTTTCTAGAGCTGAAGGAAGACTGGCGTTGGAGTTTTTATGTACTCCTTTGGCTTGGGGCTGCATCCGCGTTGATTATGTTGACAATTCCCGAGACGTATGCGCCAATAGTTCTTTATAACAAGGCTCGACGGATTCGGCAAGCAAAAATCCTCGGATACGAACATGTTAAAGCCCCGGTCGAGGATAGTGACCGGACATTGGTCGGTATCTATAAAGTGGCGTTGATCAGACCTTGGATTATTTTGTTCGACCCTATCTCCTTGCTGTGCGCTATTTACATGGCATTCGTTTACACCTTGCTATATATGCTCTTCAGTATTTATCCTATTGTGTTTCAGGAGAAACGAGGGTGGAACTCAGGTGTTGGGGAGTTACCACTGCTCGGTACTGTTGTGGGAGCTCTCTTTGGTGGTGCGATTGTTTTGATGGACACTCACCGTCGCCAGAACAAAATCAAGAGGGGCGAACTGCAGATGGAAGATGCCGTTCCTGAAGATCGACTACCACTTGCCATGATTGGAGGAATAGGCTTTGCGGCGACAATGTTCTGGTTTGCATGGTCTGCCGAATACAAGTGAGTGCATCGGAGCCGGCTTTCATGACTTTCTTGACGGATCTAACTGTGGTCTTAGCGATGTTCATTGGATTGTTCCCACAATCGCAGGAGCACTTCTTTCAAGTGCACTGCTTCTGATATTCGTCTCATACCTCAACTATCTCGTGGATGTTTACCTGATGTATGCCGCCTCGGCCATTGCTGCGAATACTATTGCTCGTTCTGCCTGTGGCGCAGCCGCTCCCCTTTTTACAAACCAGATGTTTTCGGCTCTAGGTGTGGGAGGAGGTGGCAGTTTGATTGGGGGCGTTGCAGCGCTCCTAGCCGTCATACCTTTCCTATTTTACAAGTATGGGAAGCAGATAAGGATACGGAGCAAGTTTGCGCCAACGAAAGGGACTCCTAACAGCAATGTCCAAACGATGAAGGACGAGGAGGCCGGAGTTCAAGAGCAGCCAGACACAACTTCTTCGAGCTAGATAAAATGAGTATGTCTCTATATAAATAATGAAAAGACCCGAATACGCTACTTCAAATCCATTCCGTATTACGCAGAAGAATCCCCCTGCCCTCCAAAAGTAAAAAAGAGTGTGGAAAAGAAGAGCAAAAGAACAAAGAGAAAAGAACTCGAAAGCCGAATTTTGCATTTAGCATGTCATCAATGAACGCCAACTTGCTGCTCAGCCTCAAAATGGGGTCGTCACGGGTGCTACCTTATCAACGCCCTGAGCTTAGCCGACTTACAAAAACACATTTCACAGAAGCATGTCTTGGGCTAATAAGATCCGGAAAGTCATTTTCCCGGGCAGGTGTACCACAGGTGATCTAAGAAACATGAAAATGCCAGTTTCTAATGTGGGGACTCGCTTCATTGGACAGTTAGGAAAGAATGTCTCAAAACCCGTCAGCTCACTCCGCCTCCGACTTGCTAGAGGTCGAATGCCACCATTCCAGACGCGGGGAGATCTGCATGAACAAAAATGCTAATGGTAAAAATACTCTACGTCTCCACAAGCTTTGGCTATGAGACGCACGGTCCTGTAACTTGGTTTCTTCTCTCAGGCCCGAATTTGTGGCTTGCGAGGGCGGCCCTATCGCACATGGCTAACAAAGTGGAAAAGTCCAAGCAACCACCTCGCATATAATTTCCAACTTCGCGTGATGGATATTCGGGCGGCGATGAAGGCCTGTCCGATCACACCCTGCAATGAACCTTGAGGCTTATATAGAAATTAATGGCCCCCATCGGAATCAGCATATAAAGGAACCGCAAAACTCCCACCCATACAAACATTCCCATCAGTCAAAGCCCTTCTTTCAAAACATACAGCATGAAGCTTTTCACATATCTTACCCTGCTGACAGCAACGGTGCTGGCGACACCCGTTGTGAAAGCACCAAAGGAGTTCCACTTGAAGACTGCTGGTGCTAAGAACGCCAAGCACAACAACCTCTTTATCTATACCTACCACACAGGTGCCGGATTTAACGACGCCGTTCTCGATAAGGATGGCACTAATGCCAGCCGTGTTTATCTCAATGGTACACAGGCTCTTGTTGACTTAGATACGGAATATCCTTGGGGTTTCATCGTCCCCGGAGATACCAACTATGCCTGTAAGTCTTTGTCAACTGATGGTCATTGATGCGATCGCTCTTGTGGCTTTCCATATTATATGAGGGGTTAATTTCAACAGCCTGGGAGGCCATCGAAATCAACGCTGGTGGCGGAAATGATGGATTCTCTATCAAAAATGGCAACTTTGTATGGTCTGAAGCATCTGGTTTTGGAGGTTGGCTAGGTGAGCCATGACTTCTATTACATTGATCAAGCAGCAGTTGCTAATTATCCGTCGTGTTTAGTTTGTGATTGGTATCATAATGCCCCCCAGCTGTTCTACCTGAACAAATATTATACCCCTGTTATCCCCTCTAGCTGCAGCAAGGTCCAGCTCAAGCCAATCTACGTCAAATAAATAGGGGGCCTGCTCCGGCAAGTTTATTGGCAGTAATATAGCTCTACATACTTAATATTAGTATTTTTTCGACGGATATTGAAGCCATTGCCTATCGTCCACAACTGTAGGGCACAATGATCAGTTGGAAAATGATACTGTCAACTTCAGCGCAGATCTGGGTTCGACAAAATGATACATTGCTTCATTATCATCTCCGATGCTATTCATAAATCATTACATGGCTCAACCGCTAGGCAACTTCGACAGATGGATTGCCTTCATAGTAGCGGCGGTCCATGCCGGCTTGTAGGCGAGCTTCCTCATTGAATGGTCCCCGAAGGCTTCCACGGAAATATTTCGAAACATTGGTGCGAAAAACCTTAACAGGATCAGTCCCTTCCTGACCACAGATCCATGTCAACCAGCGATGACCTGTTGTAACGTGCGTAATCTCGTCATTGTGGATAACCTCCAACGCCTCGGTGCTTTCGTTATCACCAGAGAGACGGAACTTTTTAATGGTCATGGGGTTCACATCCAGACCTCTAGCTTCATGTACTAGGGCGATGATGCTGATTCTGGATCGCAGGTCGTGAGCTGTATCCATTGCCGACTCCCAAAGACTGTGGTGCACTGGGAGCGCCCCAAATTGCGAACCAAGCTCCTCAATCCTGGCGCGCAATAGAGAAAAATGTTTAGCTTCATCGCTTGCAACCTTCAACCAGTCATGGAAGAATGCCCGTGGTAATTCTTGATGAGTCTCTTCGGTCTTGAAAGTAGAGAATCTCACACAAATATCGATTGCCAAGTCGATCGCCCACAGTTCAATATTGGCTAGCGCATGAAGCATGGCGATCCGACTTTTTAGAGATCCTCCATTCCCTGAACGTGGCATAGATCGTGCTTCCACCTCAATCATGTTCTCACGTGGAGGTTGATCAGGTGCGGTAACAGTGCCCCTCCCGATTTCCATGGGTGATGAAGAACCCTCGCGGGCGGCAAAGATCGAGAATAGATGAGTTGTGAGTTCAATTTTATGCTCAGGATTCGCAGTAGACAAGATATGGACGGCCCAATCGCACAAAGTTGCATCGTCATCCAGATAGCGTGTCGTCCCAGGGTCCTGCTGCTTCAGGGCTAACTTGTCTGACGGTCGTGCATGCTTCAACTTGACCTTTTCGCTGACTGGCTCGATTTTGTTAAGTTCAACATGATCACCATCCTCCAATGGGAAGCTGATTGTCACAGATCCATCCTGGACATCAACGGGGAATGTGCATGCCTTGATACCCACGCTAGATTCGCCAGTCTCCACGTTGAAATCATATGCATGCCATGGGCATGACACGATATATGCCGAGTCTTCAATATCGACCTGTGCATCGGCCATAGGTCCTCCAGCATGGGGGCACTCCGCCTCCATCGCGTAGTATGACCATCCTTGGCTCTCGTTCGGCCTGGCGCTGGATGGGTCAATAGACGGGAGGCGAAACAGGACCAGGCGCTTTCCTGACGAAAGATGGATCACATATCGGGTTTGAGTGAAGTCTGTTAGAGGACCACAGCTGATCAACATTCTGAATCCCGGGTCGTCGAATAAGTTGTTGCCGTCAAAATGTCGCCGGTTGGCGCTTTGCAGGCGATTTTTTTTGAAGATCACGTGTAGATAAGGAAAGCCGCGGGGTGGTTTGTTTGCCACCTCGGCCAACGCGCAAAAACACCAAGAGAGTAAAAAAGGCATTCCAAATGAGAATAGGGAGAGAAGTGGGACTCGCGAGGTGGCAATTTATACTGTAAGTCTCTTCGCTTGAATTGCAACGTATAATTGAACGAATCTCCTTGAGGCATATGCATCCGTTTTCGATGCGAGGAGACTTCATCTATCGGGGAGGGAAAGGCCCTTGAATGTCATTGAGTCTTCCTCTTTCTCAAAAAGTTTGAGCTGCTCTTAAGCATCAAGTGTGTATACTTCAACAAGGTTCCCAATACCCGTCTCAACAAGATTCCCATTCCAGCAAGTCCCTCGGGAGCGGTTATTTCCGCATCCTCCAGCGTGGCCCCCTAATTCCTGCCCCGCCCAGCTTCGATAGCACAGAAAACCAACCATATTAAAATGAAAAATCCTTGTGAGATTAGCTTTTACGGCACAATTCTTCTTTCAGAGTATTAGCGTTGTGCAATTGTCCCCCAACCTCTCTTCTCTTATCATCTAGGTTCCGTGATCATTGTGTCTCGAAATGGCCGCCCCAGCAATAAATAACGAGATTATCGATGTCTTGGCCATTGACGGTCATGGTCTACAGAAGTTGCTGCAGTCTGGTGAAGTAACCAGTCTGAGCCTTGTTGGTCAATATCTTGCTCAAATTGAAAAGCATGAAAGCAAGCTTCATGCCATGATAAAGACAACACCCAAGGATCTGTTAGAAAATACAGCCAGATCGCTTGATGAGGAGAGAGCTGCTGGCAAGTTGCGAGGCCCACTGCATGGAATTCCAATCATTATCAAGGCATGAAATGTCGCACGCATGTCCCATGCTTTTCCTCTGACATCTCCCAGGACAACATTGCTACCCATCCCGACCTCGGTCTTCCAACTAGTGCGGGCAGTCTGGCTCTATTAAACTCCAAGCCTCGGCGGAATGCAAAAATCGTTGATCAGGTACAAAGGCTCTATCTCAGACTCTGTTGTTACATATTTACTTATCAAGACTTAGATTATCGCCGCAGGCCTCATTATTCTTGGAAAAGCCAACTTAGCTGTAAGTATATGAAACTTCTTTGAATTGGATCTTGACCACTAAGCCTTCTTCAGGAATTCTCCAATGTTCGGTAATGAAGTCTCAATTATGCTTGCATTTATATAAATATCTGTTTCTGACAAGAGGACAGAGCATCTGGAGTACCAAACGGTTGGTCCGCTGTCGGCGGTCAAGTTCAATCGGCCTATGTTCGTGGAGGAATTGATCCAGATGACTCCCCCGAGGGCCACTCCGTAAGCTTTGATATTTCAGCCCTCTTTGCGCTTCTACCCAGTATCTGACTATTTCAAGAACCCTTCGGGCTCATCTAGTGGCTCCGCAGTCGGGGTTTCCGCTGGATATGCACCATTTTCGATCGGAAGCGAGACGGACGGGTCCCTCACAGTCCCGGCTGGCCGGGCTGCTCTGTATACTATCAAGCCCACGATTGGTCTTGTTCCTTCAGATGGCATCGTTCCCATCTCCATCAACTTTGATGCAGCCGGACCGATGACAAAGTCTCCGTACGATCTGGCTGCGCTTTTGGATGTGCTGTCTGCACCATCTCCTTCGATTTCGTTCACACAATATTTGACTGCATCCTGGTCAGACATTTCCGTTGGTGTTCTCGACCCGGAGCAGTGGCGACTTCCTGAATCCGAAGTCAAGCATGCCGAAGGTGCAGAGGCTCAAATGGTGAGTGCATGTCACTGCCAAATGGGATAGGAGTGTTTCGTAACCGAAATAATTATACAGATGCAAGATATCCGCCAGGCGTATGAAGTCATCAGGCCTCATGCACGTAAATTTGTCGACAATATTGACTTGGTCCAGCCCGATAAATTCGAACTAGATGGAGAAAATTGTGAATGGAGAATTATATGTGAGTACTGACCGGAGCTCTTCTTGTTTCCCTCGGCTAAGATGTTCCACGTAGTCGCAGATTTGAAGCGAGATCTCAATGCATACCTCGCAGATCTTGAAGAGGCCGAAGTGCGATCCCTCGAGGAGGTGATTGAATATAACAACAAGCATGCTGATCAAGAGCTTCCCCCTCGTATGCACCCCGCTGGATATCGGTCGTATCTCTCTAACCGAAAAATCACAGACCACCCGAAACAAGACATCCTTATTGCTTCTCAGGATCTGGAGATGTCTCTGGAGGAGTATGAGCGACGCTTGGCCCACCTCAGGCATGTAGCAAGAGATGAAGGTTTAGACCGGGTTCTTAAGACTCATGGAATTGATGTTATTCTTGCACCAACTGAGTCTGAGATCACTTCAATCGCCACAGGTGGAGGTAGAGCCCCCCAGTCCTCTCTTTCGTGATTTACTTGGCCTTGAATACATATCGTGAAACTAACACAAACGCAATTTAGGATTTCCCCTCTGCTCTATGCCGCTCGGGTATTTGGATTTCAACGGCCGCCCGTTTGGTGTTTCAGCCATTGCGGGTAGAAACCAGGAAGCTCTCTTGGTCAAGGTTATGAGCGCTTGGGGAGCTACATTTCCGGCACGATGCCCCCCTCCACAGCTTGTTGAGTTATCCTAGTTTAAATCCAAGCCCCCCTTTCAACTTAAATCATGCATGTTGAACCTGTGATTAGACCTCAATTTGATAGAGAGTATCGTTTCTTTTTTTGTCATCTGGTCCCTTATTAAGTATATTTCCAAACGGAGTGGGATTTTGGTGCGATTAGGCAACAATCCAATTATCTTTGAGCCTGCCTAATCCTGTGTACATGAGTCATCCAGGCAGGTACGACTCATAGGAATTGCAGAGTTAACCAAACAATGGTACTTTCCCATCTCCGGCGTGACCGTTGTGGCGTTACACACAACCATAGCTGCCAATGGTTAACGTGACTGTTGCATAAGCAAGCATCAGCATGTGAAATATCATTATCGATCGAGGCGTTTATAGTGTATATGCGCTGCCTAAATCTGTGCTAGTGACTATATTGAAAACAATTTCTCAATTAGGACCAACAGCAAGATATATATATGTCCATGCATGTACATATTGCAATGCCTAGTTACCCGAAACCTGCTAGATCCCTTTCAAATCTCACATCATCTTACCCTTGCGAGGCTTATCCAAGACGGAAATCGATCACATCAGCATTAATGCACCACAAACGACGTATTCAATATGTACAGCCAGGCTGTTCAATCCAGCAGTACCGATCTACAGTAGAGAGGGTGAATTGCCGCGAATGAGTGGACGGAGAACTCCGGACGAGTGGAGCTGGGGCTAGTTCTCACACCGGTCAAAGCGATGTCTAATAATGAGAGGGTCTATTGGGATGATCCTAGGATGCCTGCTCATCTGGTGATTCCTAGACTGCAGCAGAAAAAGCTTGGTCCTCTGAAGATTCCGTGGGAAGTTTGTTGGCAGGAGGCCTAATACAAATTGTGATTTAAGGGTATGGTAATCTTCACCGTCCCCTATACGCCAGGCCCGCCCAGCTTTGACCGACTTTGCTTTGGGCCGACCGAGCGCCCGAGGTTTAGTAATGAGCCTTTCAGCCGGAGCCCCCTTTTTGACTTGGCGGAGCCCCTGACTTTGCGGGGGAAATGGAACCAATTCCACAATCGCGGGACGTCGCTCGGCCACCGAAACAGAAGGCTCTTAATGGGCAATATTCAGGAAAACTATGATTATGCATCGGAATGGACCTTAGACTCAAATCTGCCAGGCCAATCTGCAAACTAATATGTAGGTGGAATAGCCGGTGTAGGTGAGGGATCTTCAGCTCCAGGGCCGAGATCGGGCTCAAAGCGGAGTTCAGGTGGATACTGGCGAACTGTAGAGTCACAATGCAAATGCTCGGCGCGACGGGCCTAGCTGACTCAAAGGCTTTATTTTTCGCACCGGCTGCTCGTAGCCTGCTGATTTTTCTTTTGCTCATTCTTTGTCTGCTTTGCATTTCCGGATCTGCGCGTTGAGTGTGGCCTAGAATAGTGTGGTCTCTGTGCCTCAGCATACTATCCCTGCAGTCCGGATTGATCAGCGTGTGAGGCCCCGTAACGCCGAGACATCCTCCTCGTGGATTTTCTGCGATTGTTCCTCGGCAACTTCCCCTCTCTCTCACCTAGTCGCACTGCAAGTTGACGATCATCTGCAATCATGGCTCTAAGTGGTTCGTTTCACCCAATCGCATATCAGCCCTTCCGCGGTGTACATCTTCTTTGCGATTGCATGCGCTGCATTGCTGGCCTTCTGATGACCCACGCTGATAGCTCTATCTGCAGACTGGAATGACAACGACAAGGAAGAGACCCAGCTGGGTGCTCACCCACTGGGCCCAGCGCAAACTGGAGACCATGAGCATGATCATGACCTCGCGCCTCTGACGACCACAACGGAGCGCAAGCTGATGGCCAAAATCGACTGGCACATTCTGCCATGCCTGTGTGTCTTGTACCTCCTGGCCTTTTTGGATCGGTAAGGAGACCGTACACTCTTGCATTAGCTGTCGCATGTCAGATATACTGACTGTTCAATCGTCACACAGTGTCAACATCAGTAATGCTGCGATCTTGGGCCTGAAGACGGAGCTGGGCCTTGAGACTGGCACAAAATACAACACGGCATTGACCATCTTCTTCGTCCCATACATTCTCCTGGAGATCCCATCCAATATCCTGCTCAAGAAATTCAAGCCACATGTTTGGTGTACGTTGGCCAACCTGATAACTGGAACTGTTTCTGCAACAGCTGACTGACTTTTTTTGTAAATAGTGTCACTTTGTATGTTTGGTTTCGGCCTGGTAATGATCTTCCAGGGTTTGGTGAGCAGCTGGGGTGGGCTAATGACCACTCGATTCTTCCTCGGTGTCTTTGAGACTGGCATGTTCCCAGGATGTGAGTTTTGGGCGTATGAAATATCGTGGGGATCACAGATCTGACATAAATTAACAGGCTTCTATCTCATGGGCATGTGGTACAAACGCAGTGAAGCCCAGAAGCGATTCAGTTTCTTTTTCAGCTCGACCACTCTTGCTGGTGCATTTGGCGGACTGTTAGCATATGGTCTAGGTCAAATGAGTGGTGTGCGGGGTTATCTGGGCTGGCGTTGGGTATTCATCATCGAAGGCATAATCACTTGTGTGGTCTCCATTGCTTGGTTCTTTCTACTGCCCGACTTTCCTGAAGATGTGAAATGGCTGAGTGAGGAGGAACGTGAGTTTGTTCGCGCGAAGCTGGCCAAGGACGTTGGCAAATCAGCCCATCATGTTAAGATGGGTACACGCGAAGTTATCGGTGTCCTCAAGGATTGTATGTGGCTATCCCCGCGCGTTTCACAGTGCGACCTGGACACGTGGACATGGAACTAACATTCGACCTCTAGACAAGGTTATCATCGGAGGCTTCATGTACTTTGGCCTCATTGTTCCTGCCTACGGTCAGCCGTTTCCCGCTCACCTGGATTTGAAATTTCACTGACATCTGATCTCTAGGATATGCGTACTTCGCACCTTCCATCATCCAGAGTTATGGCTACAGCGGTATGTTTCTCGCCCATGATTTTCCTTTCTAAATCTCACAATTCCCTCCGCTGACTCTATGTTTCTGTAGCGGTCAAAACCCAACTCTACTCCATTCCTCCTTGGGCAGCGGCCTTCGGTTTCTCAATGGTGATTGCCTATTTCTCTGACAGATTGAGGTTTCGATTTGCCTTCACTGTAATTCCGATTCTCTGTGCTATTGCTGGGTTTTCCATGCTGCTCACGATCCATGGCAAGGAGAACAAGGCTGCTCAGTATGGTGCTCTGTTCCTGGTTACATGTGGGGCCTACAGTGCCATGCCAGTCATTGTCTGTTGGTTTGCTATGAACCTGGGTGGTCACCACCGCCGCAGTGTGGGCTCCGCATGGCAGGTTGGCTTCGGCAACATTGGTGGTATTATTGCCACCTACTCCTTCGTCAGCAAAGATGCACCAGACTACAAGCCGGGTTACAGTATCTGCATATCCTTCTGTTGCCTGTCAATCCTGGCCTGTGTTATGTACCTCCTTGCACTGATTCACGAGAACCGGAAGCGTGAAAAGACCGCTTCCGAGCAGAACTCGATTGACGAGGAAGAAGAGGAGTACCTCGGCGATTTGGCTCCCACCTACCGATACCAACTCTAGATGACGTTTTCTGGGGCGAGGTGCACCTATGGTTCATGGGGGTTTGCCACGGTTATAACCTTAGCATCCCCTTGAATCATGAGTCTTACGAAACAATGACAATGAGCAACGGAGGCTATTCTATGATGAAGGCTTTGAACATACCCATTGAGCTCTACGTGGACTATCTAATTACGTTTTCACATAATGGAAATAATCAAACTGATATTTTTTATTACGCAATTCTATGTGCAATTTGTTTGCCCTACACGTAAACACTAGTCGATGACCAGCATGGAAACCCTATTTCCACTTTATTTCCACCTTCCCAGGGTTATGCGCAGTGTGTGATGTAAAGGGGTCACGTGTACAGCTGCTGGATGCTCTCATTTCGGTTAGCGCCTCGCTTAGCTGAGTCAGCCACCCACTACACAAATGCGCCGTCGGCCGCTGGTAATTGTCTTTCTTTCAACCATCTCTCCTCATCCTCGCAGAAGCGTGAGTCGCCTTCCAAAGTTTATTTTTTTAATGACATGACAACTGACAAGACTACAGAACATCTACGAAGATGAGAGCTAAGTGGAGAAAGAAGCGCGTTCGTCGTCTCAAGCGCAAGCGCAGGAAGATGCGCGCCAGATCGTGAGTTTGCACAATCCTCGCCCATTGCTCTGTATCCTTGAACTTGTTGCTAATGACCATGAAGTAAATAAACTACTCGCCCCATCCATCTCAGCGCCGCATGTCGATGCTCACGTTTGAACGCTAAACACGACACTTTATGAACTGATGTCACGACTTATCGTTTCCTTCGTTCAGTCTCTCAATTATCGAGTTGCCTGCCCGGACATGATTTCCGCCTTCATATTGTGAAGAAATCGCATTTCTTCGATGGAATCCGCTGTTCAAACAACAACCCGCTTTCCCACCATTTCCAATCTTTTCGGATTCATTCCAACATCGGTTGAATTGATATCGGGCATGTTATTTCTCGGGAGAGGCGCCTGTGTGTTTAGTCAGGGGTTGGAGGATTAGTGCTACGGGTTTCCGCTGCCTATCCCATCTGAGTACGTCACTGGGGTGACTGGTCAATCTACTGTTTCCATTCAACAGGCTTCAGAAGTATTCAGAAGCCTGGGAGCTATGGAGAGGTTTCAGAGAGTTTCCACCAATCAAAAAATTACTGGATCAAGTTAATTCTTGAAGAGTATCTATTTTTTTCCCACTTCCGCAGTAGTCATCTGTAGCTTGAGTAGCTCTACCGTAGCTTGTGCATAGGTCATTTCTCCGGGCAATTTTGGTTTGTGCGGATGTTAACCCCATGCCGTTTCACCGCCTTCCCAATATTCTGTGCTAGGAAATTTTTCTGCC
Organism: Penicillium macrosclerotiorum; assembly: GCF_028827735.1. Classification (NCBI taxonomy): domain Eukaryota; kingdom Fungi; phylum Ascomycota; class Eurotiomycetes; order Eurotiales; family Aspergillaceae; genus Penicillium; species Penicillium macrosclerotiorum. Next base: position 3,018,099 of record NW_026643083.1, on the reverse strand, counting down.
ATCAACTTTTTGACATTTATTTCACCGCGATATAACGGTCGATCACTCGAGCTGTACCTCGGAGATTTCTGTGTGAACTCTCCTGTGATCTCCAGAAACACAATGCCGTCTATCAAGATTGATAAGAAGCGCAAGCGCGCTTCAGACGTTCATGGAGGTCCCAGCAAAAAGCCTGCTCTGCAGCTTCAAGCGCTTCCGCCGCTGGCAGCTAGCCTTGTCGAGGACAAGAGCGAGCTGGCCCCAGTAATTGGTATGTGCCACTGGGCTGCTAATGGAGGTGAAATTTTACTAATGCTTTGTCTGCACACTAGCCACCACTCCTGGTGTTCTTAACTCCAAATCCCTCCACTGGAACCCATATACCAAAGCCCGTCAGGATGTCGCTCACTCAGCCACCCGTAACCCCGGTATTGCGTCTTCCGAAATGCTCCTGCAGTCATCTGAGCATGAGAGATTGGATTTTGTTGGCCGTGAGGGGACTGGAGAAGATGCGGACTCGCAGTTGAAACACTATGTCGCTATCGTTGATCCCGAGCGCAAGACATGGCAGGTGATTGAGGCCCGACGGATTACACTCCGTGGTGGTGTCCGCAGCGTCCGACAACCCGAGGAAGACCAAGAATCCGAAGATGAGACTGTATGTGTCTTTGTGGTCTATTTGCCAAGAGTTTGGTCGGAATATGCTAACTGGAGTATAGTATAACATTCGCGCTCAGCGCACTGCTCTTACCAACACATTCGGTACCAAGCAATCCCGCAAGGCTGTCCAGTCCATGGCAGAGAATGCACAGCTCTCCACAGCGCCCGCTGGTTCCGTCACCGAAGCCGGTGCTGCTCTCATTTCGTCCTTGCCTGCGGATGTCGCCTCCGGCGTGGCCAAGGCATTGGACGTGCAGGCCGAGGTGCAAGCCGCCAAGCCTTTGCCCACCCCCGATCTCACTGCCGCCCATCCCTCAGACGTATATTCTATCGAGACTTTGGTTCCTGGTGGCCACTCGACTCTTCGCCAGTTGACGGGCGTGGACGAATGGAAGCAACAAGTGGAGGCCGGCGTTTCAGTTATCACCGGTTCTCGATATGTCTCGAACCGCGTTGTAGCCGTTGGACAGTCTGGCAATTCTACACACATCCAGGTTCTTCGGTTCATTCAATTGTTGCTCGAATTCGCACGCTCTCTTAAGGGCATGGGCAATAAGGGCTCTGGCCCTGGCAGCAAGAAGCTCCCGCCGCGCGAAGATCTCCGCAAGATTCTCTCCAGCACATCCGGTGTCTCAAAATCTGGCAAGGATGACTCCGAATCATCTACAGAACTTCTCCCCGACTCTGTTGTTGATGCCGTCCGGCGCCGCTTCGCCCCGAGCGGCGGCTTCCTTTCTAAGCACGACCTCACTCTCCTTCACACTACTATCTGCGCTCTTTCCTTGCACATACCCCCTCAGCCGGCCAAGGACGGCGGATCCAGCTCTCTCGGTGGTAACTCCCCCAACGAACTAGCCACTGATCCCTCTGATCTGCGCGATGATCTTCGTCTGGACTCGAACACCATCCAACAATACTTCCGCGAGCTGGGATGTCGTATTGACAAGCCTCGTGAGTCCGAATTCAGCAAATGGAACATCAAGGGCGGTCGTGCGGAGGCCGCTGCGCGTCGGGTGGCCCGCCTGCGTGTTCCAGTCGAGTTTCCCAAGGTCAGCCGCGGTGGGAGGAAATAGATGTCTGTTTCCTCAGCTTGTTTGGATTGTTCCTGTAGCGGTTGATCTCGTCATGTCCGGCTATTTAAAATCTTTGTTGCCATTTATGTGATATATCCGGCGTTTCTATTTCTTATTTGTCACATCTCAAAAAGTCTCCATATCAATGAAATATGTTGCATATTGTGTTGCTGATCATGTATACAATGCTTTTTAATCGATGTCGTATTTGGACGCATCAGAGATGGATGTATCTTCATTCTAGACTCTACCTCTTCATCTCTTCATTTACATTGATATTTTATGAACAAGTACATCTCATATCTCACATTTACGGGTGCACGTAAAACTTCAAATGATTGCATCTAATATTGAAATTGACGGTCATGAGAGGAGTAAAAATCTAAGAATTTATGATGCAAGTCTATCACAATGTCGCTAATAGGAAATAATAAGAAACAGGGATCATCTAGGCATAAGGTTCTTCATTGGCATGCAACTGACTTGCCCGCCGACCATTATGCCTCAAGCGGTCTGCTTCCAGCTGCTGTGCGAACTTGCTCTTCGCTCGAATATCAGGTCCCTTCCAGTAGAAGACATAGATTGGGATTAGGACAAGAAAGCCAACACAACCAAGAAGTGTGCTCGCCCACTGAAGGTGATATTTGCCACCGATATTTTGGTACATCGGAGTCGAATACATGGTGGCAATACCGGCGAGGAAATCTCGAGCAAACCCGTTGCCGCCAGTAGCGGACGCGGAGTATGGACCGTAAGCTGCAACCATATAGTCGATTGTAGCCATGTAAATGGCGTAGTTGGCCATCGCAATCAGACAGGCAAAGATACAAGGTGCGATCCAGGGAATTGGAGGACCCATAGATGTCCAAGCGAATCCAAGCAGTCCGATAGGCTCCAGAGGTGCGATAAAAAGAAGCAGAAGTAGTCGACGTTCTGCGAGACGGCTGCCAGCGCCTTCAGTTTTGCGCAACTTTATTTGCCGGTGGACGTCCGGGAGATAGATAAAGTAGGCAATCACGTAGCCGATCAAAATTGAACAGAAAGTCAGTCCAATGGCGAGCGTACTCATGTTCCACTGATCGAAGACCAGAGTAAATGACTCGGTAAACACGAAGATCAGCGCATCAGAGAAACCTGAGAGCAAAGACAGAAATAGCACAATCGGCTCGCGAAGGAACATCTCGAATGGTCTGCGCCAAAGTCGAAGGACGTCGTGTAGATCCAGGCGGGGAGTCTTCAATTCGTTCGGGCCATATACTTCGTCACCATTCTTGCGGCGGCGCTTTGCTTCGCGGTCAATTAGAATTGTAGCTCGGGTTTCGGGCACCACGAAGAAGTGTAAAATTTGAGTGATTCCACCGAAAATTAACTGAACCCAGAAGACCCAGTGCCATGAAAGGTACTGGCCAATAAAGCCACCGAACACGGGTCCGATAGTAGAACCACCCACAGATGACAAAACGACATAGGCCACAGCAAAGCCCTGGTCGTCAGACTCCCACATATCAGCCGTCATGCCCAGTGTAACAGAGCCACCGGCTGAGCTCAAGCCTCCGAGAATCCGGCACACTACAATCGTGCCGAAGTTGGGTGCCAAAGCACATGGAATTTGCCAGATGTTCACCAAGAAAAGGGACAGCTGCATGATCGGCCATCGGCCGAACTCCTCTGACCAAGGCGCCCACAACTCACATCCGAATGCATAGGCGACCAGAAAGACACACTGTCCAACTCTTGCGGCTTGTTCGCTGATATGAAACTCCTCCGTTAGACCAATGACTGCGTTGGCATAGACACCGGTGTTGAAGTTCATGGACATTTGCACGACAAAAATGACAGTGAGAATAGTCCATTTCTTCCACCAGGGAAAGCAGAAGCCTAGTTTATCGTAGCAGTCGTCCTCGGTGAGTTCTCTTTTGCCGGACTTCTCAATCTTGGGGGAATCATCTTGGCTTGTACGATCCGATTCAGATGCATGCTCTGCATGGGTATCGTTTCCATATCTAGCTTTGCCGGAACCTTGTAGCTTCTCGGTACTCTCATCTGTCTTTTGATTGTCTCCCCTCTTCTCAAAGAGCGGCGAATCGACGGGGCTAGCCATGTGGTAGAGTGGGGCTTGGTATGTTGATCAAGTGTTCAAACACCCTGTGTGTGCGGAGAAAAAGGAGAGTGGAGGATAGGTGGATATGGGGTAATAAGTGGACATCGAGTCCTTGAACGCATTTAAACGATATCTATGGCGGCGCCTGTGCTCCTTATATGTATTTCTCCGGGTCCAGGTACCGCAGCCTCGCAGGGACATGATTGCCCTATAACAGGAATAAGATAATGGCGCCGGTGGCTTTGGATTTGACATCTTGCGACTCGTACTCCTTGTTCAGAAACTGTCTCCACTACCCCCGAGTACATATTGATTTCTAAATGGCCGAAAGTGCCTGGAAAATAATTTAACAGAGCGGCAAAACCTGTTGCGTCGTTACGTCTTACGGCCCGTGGGGCGTCGGAGGCTCGGTAGCCCGATCGCTACGTCATATTAGCCCGAACTACGTCAATTTATGGGAAACATTCTCCACTGTACGCTGAAAGATTCACTATTCCAACAGAATCGTTCGCCAATAGATGATTGCAACAATGAGCGAAGCGGGTCCGGAAGAGAGACAGACGGAGAGGGTACACGCGCGATGTTGTCATCGATTTGTACATGTTTATCAGCAACCAATCAAGCTTGGCACGCACCATATCGATTCTGAACCAACTGTAGATGCCGACTGGGGTAAACGGGAATCAAAAACAAGAATGATGTAAGGATCAAGCCGCAAGTCCTATCTAGTAAGACTTCAAGATACATGGCGATATGAACATAAGGCATCAATTTAATGCATATATACCAAAAAAGGCTGGTACTGTTGGCTTTCCCCTTCGTTCTATTAGTGCCTTACACTGCGCCTCCCCCTCTCCTCCCTAACCCAACGATTCCCACTAGTATCTAGAAAGAAAATATCACCTTCCTGGCGTGCTGCTTCCGCCATTTCTAGTGCTATATCTTGATTCTATGTAGGATCTGGTAGCGGTGATATTTCTTCCACTGCTTAATTGCCCGCCTCCGCTCTACCTCTGCTTTCTCATCGTTTCTCTTAGTAATAGAACGATTGATACCTCTAATTGAGAGCACCCCTATTTTGCTAAGCGGCATTTTGACCCAGCCCCTAGTGATTGGGCACTATAGTAAATGTCAAGCTTCCCTAATCTAACGAATTAAATTATTAACTATCTAGAGATTCTCTATAGTACTCTTGTTATAATAAAATAGGCGATCAAGATTCTATTGCTACCGCGGTATAAGACCTCTTATTAATATCTAGCAATCTTCTTTTAATTCTTCTCTAGATCCTATATAGATCTAGGCGGCGATTTATCGATACTAGAAGAAGATATATGTAAAGGATTCTGTATAGCACGCTTCTATAATAGCCTTAATACTTTACCTCTCCTACCCTACTTAACCTATTATATTTACTAGATTATTCCTAAGTAAATCGAGTAAATTTAGTCTAAGATCTAAGACTTTTTCTTAAATATTTCAAGATTTATTCTATTTAAATATAGGATGTATTATATTTCTGTACCTAATTTATTATTAATACTAATAGTCTACTACGCTAATAAGTAGTACATTTATAGTCTACATCTTCTTTTTTAGTTATCTAAAGAAGAGATAATAAAAGAATAATATAGAGAATATAGGCATTATTTGAGCCATACCTTTATAATATGTTATTACTCTAGTAGAAGATCTGTCATATAAAATACCTCCGGCACAAATAAATAGACCTTGTGATACAAAACCGTAGCTAAACCTAAAACTATTGCACCTTCAATACCTTGTACTGTATTACTGAACACACCTTTTAAATAAACAGCTGCGTGAGATACTGATGAATAAGCTATAAGTTCTTTAATATCTATTGTTCTTAATGTACTAAAACTTGCATATATTATAGTTATTACACCTATTACCTACTCTACTATACGCGGATTTTTATGGAAAAACCAAATGTATAATACTTGATGTTATTCTGGCCAACTTCGGATACGAATCGTATGCATGATGCATATGCTTAGACATCATATCCATGCTCGTAGCTGAAGAGATGGGAAATTCGAAAGATACTTGAAATCGTTGTGTATGATGGGATGGTTATCAATTATGACGATAGTATCGGTCGTTCCCATCAATAGCCTTGGAAAACATCACGTGGCAGCTACCATGAGATATTATATGCAATGAACATTCAATGGAATTAGATCAGACTATATTAACCTAAAATAGCCTAAACCGGGGCCCAAGGGGTAAAATGGAATTAACACGCTAGATACAACTAGAATCTTGGCGGTCAACCTACACGATTTCTATACTGCTTGCCGATAGGAAATTGTTAAGGAGATTTAGCCTATCGATTTGAGAGGCAAGGTACAATAAACCTGTGGAGGTGACTCAATGAAACATCTATTCCGAAGCTTTTGACCATTAACAAATTCGTTTTGAGACACTATCCTGGAAAGTCGCCGATGAGGCCCATTCAGACTCTATAAAAGGCTCTCTATTACCAGGATCCTCCATCCATAAATTAGATGATAAAAAGAAGATGTGACCTCCGCAAAAAGTACCTAGCATAGGAGGTAGCTACTCAAGAACCCCAGACAACCATAGCAGTGTTATGCTAGTGGTAACTTGGAATATCCATCACCCATGAATACTCGTAGAGCTTCGAGACCATCAATGATGGTTTGATGTTCATTGACATAACCCACCCGAACAAAGCCCTTGAAATCAACTCCGCCTCCAAAGCATTGGCTCCCCGGCACGAACATCACCCCGGTATTTTGTTGCAATTGCTTGCAGAACTCCACATCATCAACGGGACTTCCGCTCTTGTCACTGAATCTAATAAAAGCGGTCGTGCCCGCTTGAGGGCGGGTCCATTGACAGGCATATTTGAAATCCGTCACAAATTCGTCCAAAGCTGCCAGGTTTCGTTGAGCCAATGTGATATTGCGGGTCAGAAGATTATCCACCGTCGGGCTGTCAAGGGCAAAGGTGGCAATCTGATCATCAACTTGGCTCACTGATATCACGGTATAATCTCTTGCGGATGCACATGCTTCGATAATTGCGGAACTCAAGGAAACGATCCAACCAAGTCGGATGCCAGCCAGACTGAACGCCTTGGACATGGAGCCTGTGACAACGGTCTTTTCGTATCCAAATGAGAGTACAGATGGCGGGTTCTTAGTGTTTGCGGCCAGCGAATGAAATAGAGGTCGATACACCTCATCGCTGTGAAGGATGATCCCATGCTCTCGTGCGATATCCACAATTCCTTTCAGGTTTTCGTGAGACAAAACAGCGCCAGTCGGGTTTTGAGGATTGCTCGTCGCAGTCAGCGTTAGCCCAATGTAGCTTGACCATTTGACTTACTTGATAACTATGTACTTGGTGTTGGGGCGAATTAAAGACTTTAATTCATCAAGATCGAGTCGCCATCCTTCGGTTTCTCTGGACTTCCACAGGCTTACTTCGGCTCCGAGGGACTTGGGCACAGAGTAGAGTTGTTGGTAAGTAGGGTAATGACAGATAACGTGGTCTCCAGGGCCAACATTTGTATAGAGAGCCAGGAAGTTCGCCTGGATTGCTCCGTTAGTAACAAGAACCTGGTCTCCCGGTACTGGGGTAGACAGTTCATCGACGTATAGACGAGCGATGTTGGTGCGTAAAGCTACAGATCCTCGAATTGCACCGTAGACCTGCTTCTTGGAGAAATCCAAGACCTTATCTGCCTGCGCCGAGTTCCCCGAGAGCTCAAGAAGATCAGTCAACGAGATTGAAGCGCAGCAGGTCTCAGCAAGATTGAATCTGGCATCATTCTCATAATCGTCCATCCACTACGACGATGTTAGTGATGAAGATGGAAGGGATTTCATCGGCGTCGAATAGCCTTACCCGCTCAACGGCAAATTCGTCTATTTTGACCATTTTGAGGAGAAGTTCAGAACAATATTTCAAGGGCAGAGAATTCAATTGAGAAGGAGAAGGAGATTGACTAACTCGATGGGAAACACAGCGTCTTAAATTGTATTCAGTGGCCACCAAATCAGGCGGAGCACCTCCGTTGCATGCATTTGATTGGTTGAATCGCATACATATCCCAATTGGGACAATGGCGGGTCCCAAGGTTATTCAGGTTCAGGTTGGGTTCCCTTCAGTCGAGGAAAACCGATCGAACAATATTTAAAGAGGCTCCAAGTAATTTACATTTTCATCAGAGAAACCATGTCTTCCAAACCCGTCATCGACTTTGCTAGCGGTTTCCCCGCCACATCCCTTCTGCCAGCCGACCGGTTAAAAGAGGCAGCCACCTCAGTACTTTCAAACCAAATAGTGTGGCAGCCTGGATTGATCTATGGCCCCGATGAAGGATTTTTCCCCCTCCGTGAGAACATTTCTAGCTGGTTGACTCGCTATTACAAGCCTGCCAACCCGATATCTGCAGACCGTATTTGCATCACCGGCGGCGCCAGTCAAAACTTGGCCAACATCTTGCAGGTCTTCACTGATCCGGTCAAAACTCGGAAGATCTGGGTGATTGAACCTGCATATTTTCTGGCGTTTAGAATCTTCGAAGATGCTGGGTTCAACGGCAAGATGCACGGTGTCATCGAGGACGCGGAGGGAGTCGATATTGCCTTCCTGGAAAAGGCACTAGAAGCAGAGCGCGAAGAATACAGAGCCTCTGGATCATTCCAAACATCTGTGAGTTAATCAACCCCTTACTCACAGAAGAAACGGAAAGAAATACACGAGCGGTGCTCTAATTAGAATGTGATCAGCAAATCAAAGCCTCATGTGACTATCGAAAGCTCTATTCTCATATTATCTACTGCGTCCCCACATTTTCCAATCCCTCTGGAGCCATCATGTCCCGTCCTCGACGAGAAGCTCTCCTTCGTCTGGCACGAACATATGATGCTTTGATAATTAGCGATGATGTATATGACTTCTTGAACTGGAGCTCAGATCCAGAAATCGAAACACAATCTCAATCGACTACAGCTATCTTGCGAATCGTGGACCTTGATAGGACTCTGGATGGTGGACCACGAGATGGCTTTGGTAACGCTGTCAGCAATGGCAGTTTCAGTAAGATTCTGGGACCGGGCTGTCGCGTTGGGTGGGCAGAGGGAACGGAAAAGTTCATTTATGGCCTTTGTCAGAGGTGAGAACCCACAATCCCCCCATTGTCAGTCTCGGAAATTATTCCGTTTCCTGCATCTATAGAGTTTCTCCCCTTTTAATAATCCTATTATTGGCAGTGGATCAACTCGTTCCGGTGGAGCGCCTTCGCAACTCATGTCGACTTTCGTTAATGACCTTATGATGAGCGGCTCCTTAGAAGATCATATGGCCTCAACTATTCAAGCATACAGACGTCGCTACTTCACCATGTTCTCAGCAATAGAAACTCAACTCCTACCTCTAGGAGTTTCATTCAACCCATCCTTGGTTTCTAGCGCTACTGCTGGCGGGATCTTCTTTTGGCTTAAACTCCCCTCTCCGCTGACGGCAAAGCATGTGGCTGATTATGCTAGGAGAGAGGAAAACATCATCTTCGGGATTGGACCTTCATTCAGCCTCCCAGAGGGAAATGTTCGATTTGATGAGTTTGAGGATATGATTAGATTATGCTTTTCCTACGCCGAAGAAGCGAGTCTCATTTATGGGGTTGCTCAGCTGGCAAGGATTGTGAGGAAGCTCTTGGAAGAGCAGTAGAGTTCATCTAGCGGTCTTTCGTACGATCAATTTTCCAAATGTATGTTGCACCTGTGTGACTTTTAAACATTGAAAATGGCCAGTGGCTGCATTTTTCCTTGTCTGGTTCTATGAAAGATAAAGTCGGGCTCCGGTAAGGTGGGACATCCCCTTCATATCTTGACTCCCCACTTCCACTTATAGCCCAAGCATGCCCATCGGGACATTAAAAAGCCACTTAATGAAATTGCAAGAACAACACCAAGAAACACGACCAGGCGTGATGGGCCGGCCGCCTGGAGTAGCTGTCCGCCAATGGGAATTCCAATCAGGGTCCTTATCCGAAGAAGTCAGCATATATAGTTACAACATCTATCTGAGGAATTCAAGCTCACCCAAAGCTAGCGATGAAATAACACGTCCCAACCCATTGCCCAAACTCTTCAGTTTTGCAGATTTGGCCGACGCATACGGGAGTCAAACTAAGAATGCTTCCGGTCCCAAATCCTAGGAACCAGACAAAGGTGTACAGGACCCCAATTTGATGGCCAAATGGATACCACAACACAAAAATGAGAAATGTAGTTGTCAGCATCATGGCAGAGATTGTGTTGAAACGGCCAAGGTGATCCGATGCAGTTCCAGAGAGCCAGCGGCCAAATCCTGACCCGCTGAATGTTTTATTAGACCTGTGCAAGACAAGATCAGGATGATATTTCCAGGAAATGGGGATCACATACGCATTCATTACAGCCAATAAATAGAAGCCAGTTTGTGAATCAAAGCCTTGTGCCGCTGCATATGTCGGTATCAAGCCCAGCGATGCAAATAGAACGATTTCACTGACTTGAAGTTATTAGCTTCCAGGTTAAGATTCTTTTCGAGTCTTGAGTCCGAATCGGAATTTTCCTTGAGAGAACGTACAAAACACTCCTACTGTAGCCCATATGAACCGCGAGTCCGTCAAGTATCGCACGCTAATACTCCCGTTTTGTTTCTTGATTGGCAATCTACTTCGAATGCAGATGTTGCCGATGACAAGGAAGAGCATGAAAAAGAAACCCAGAATTCTGAGTGCCCATGCCCAGCCGAGTCGCTCCAGTGCTGGCCTCAAAGCCAAAGGGAAGACCACTCCACCCAGGCTGGATCCAGCCATTGCAATACCAGTTGCGGTACCCCGACGTTGATGAAACCAATGTGAAAGAACAGCCATACATGGTGTCGAGATCATTGCACTGCTCACCCCCCAAGTATACCAAGACATAAGAGAAATTCATATTATTCCTCATAGGACCCCAGGAGGACGATAGACAAAACGTAGAGAACGGAGCCCACGACCATGATCCAGCGTGGACCATACCTATCAAACAGCGGGCCAACTTGGACACTTAGTAAGAGGTTGAGGAACACAAATGCTGACGATATCCATCCTATCGTACTTGAGGAGTATTCTCGAAGCTGGTGTATCTCCCAGTAGGACTGGAGCACTCCTACCGTGCTCATCATGCCAAATGTACATGTCAGCAGCATAAAAGACCCAGCAACCACAATCCATGCTGCCAGTCCCCCCTCGGGATACTCATATGCAATACTCTCATTGTTCCGATTCGTAAGATGGTCGCTGTTGGGGCTCACATATTCTGGGTCTGCAACTAGCGCCAGTGGTATGTCACTGGACCTCACCTCTGCGATCGATCGGGTTGCAGACGACATCATGTCATGGGACCTACAAGCTAACAGAATCGCGTTGCTGAGATTCAGGACTTTATAGTGACAGGAACGAGACTGTCAAAAGCCCGCGTTCTTCTTGTTGAATGGAGCATAGTTCCCCCCCCGGGTCTAGGCCTATTTCGGATACATTGCCGATCGGACGAATCACAGACCGCATTCTCCGTGGGGGAAAGAGTTCCAGTCGCGGTGGATCTGAACAGCGCGGGCCCCCCGTCTCGCCATTACCCACTCGAAGCACAATCAGACTTGCCAAGAGCCTTTTTGATGGACTTGGTCTTCGTCGTCAGATCCAGAGCTGGGTGGAGGTTAGCAAGAGTCCCTTTTGGCGAAACTGATGGAACTTGCATGACTCGGAACGCCAAGCTGAGTCATACCGGTGGCAACGCCGCACCAACCAGGGCCCAGAAGCACCAGGACACGACCAAATCCCCACTACTCTTTTGAAAAATGAACGAGAAGGGTTCCAAAGCGAGTTCATGATGGAAGACTGATCAGGTAGATCAGAGATGGCTACTCGCGCTCGTTTTCCTGCATCCAGGCTCTCTGGGACGTGACTTTCTCTCGAAAGCAGACATGGCTCGCGACGGTCAGTCACAAAGAAGACGCGATGGCTGTGCAGAATGTCGGAGGAAAAAAGTCAAAGTAACTTTTTTCTACCCCTGGTAACCCAGTAATTTCACTAATTGAATCTTAAGTGCGATTTGGGTAAGCCCATATGCTCGCGGTGCACGCGATACCCGCGGGGATGCATCTACGAGCTGGGTATTATCAGTCAGAGTCCAAACAGCTACTGCTCAGAAACCGACGAGACTACCAAACACGTCGAAGGGCAGGGTGTTTTATCCGTGGATGGATCGATCGTCCCCATGGTCGACGCTGTAACAATTGCCAGCAATGTGACACACCAGCCGACCTTGTATTTGTCCCCATTGTTGTCGACAACAGAATCTCGATTTTTCATGTACATGTTTAGCACTGAAACGGCCACCAGGCTATTCCCAGCCGCTCCCAAACTCTTCCTTCAAAGGATGATTAGTGGTGCTCTCGAAAGGCCCCATCTGTTTTATGCTCTGCTGGCAGCGGCCTGTGGTCACCACAGCCGTCTTGTCCAGCAAGACACGAATCCAAGGTCGAAGATGATCGGTCTGAAATACACAACCTTAGCCATATCCCATTTACGAGCTGCGCTCACAGACCCTGACGAGATGCTCGAACCGGAAACTCTTACCACTGCAATGGCCCTGTGCACAAATGATGTTTGCAATGGAAATATGAACATATGGAGTGTCCATCTTGACGGAGTCATCCGACTACTGACTGCGTTCCTGGAGAATCAGAAAGCTACTTCCAAACATGACCCTTTCGCCCAATGCTTGGTAAAGTGGTGTATCACTATGGATGTTCTGGCAGGGTTTTCGAGACTCCGTACCGTTCAAGATGGACTTTTTGCCCAATTTTCAACTGGATCCACTGAGACAATTGATGATATTAGCGGCTTTTCCTTGCGGCTGGCTCCCCTTCTCGCCCAAATGCCGCATCTGGCACAACGTCATCATTTATTAACAACCGGCGAACCTTATATTTTAGAGGAGATTTCTCCGGAAGCGGAGATACTCGAGGCCAAAATTTCCTCTCTACTTGACGCCTCGGTATCTGAAAAAACATTAAGCCATATGGGCGAGCTTTCTTCAGAGCTTCGAAGTACTCACCTCGCATTCGTGCACGCCGCTTTACTATACCTCCACCGCCGTATTCAAAGCCTTCCGAGGAACCATTTCAAGGTCCGGAGCGACATCACGAATATTATTCACTCTTGTCAACAGATTGGTGAAACCTCCTCGGCTAATATTCTTATTTTGTGGCCGATATTCACCGCAGGGTGCGAAACTGAGATCATCAGTGAACGCGAATATATCCAAAGCCGGATGAAGAAAATGCAAGACCTTGGAATGGGCAATTATACGAGAGCGCGAGAATCTCTGTATACTTTCTGGGCTTCAGAGACCTCCTTACCCTGGGATGCTCATTTCTCGCACATAGGGAAAGAGGTTGTGCTATTTTAATATCAATGGGGGCGACTATGATCTAACCGCCTCGAAGTGAGCCCTCACCAGAATCTGACGAGTGGCCGGAAATTTCCATTTCATACGAGATAAGCCTCAAACAAACCCTGATTGAGGATACGGAGTAGAGCGAATACTTTGAATATCGTGGCGTGGATGCTATTGACACACCGCAGAAATACTATAGCATCAAGAGTCCTCGAGCAGAAACTTCGAAAAGCAGCAAAATCAGAAGATTATTGTGATTTCTTGCCGAAAATTCCGTTCAAAGATATTGACAGTAATTTGATGACGGGAATACCGGATTTCATTGGTTCGTAGATATAGCCATTGCATTCGCATAACAAAGATGGTAACCCCTTTTCACTAAAAGCAAGAACCATAAATATGGGAAACCGGAAGTCATAGTAGACTTTTAAGAATTCCAAACCAAACTTATTTCCTGAATTTCGGTCATCATGAAAACCATCGAGGTTGCCCATATCCAATTAATGAAGCTCCCTCCTGGCCTTATTGAACTGATCGTTGTTCTAGTAAGGTGAAAGTCATATCAAACACTGAGTGGTTGGTGAAGATATGGAAATACGGTTACATTGGGCGTTCTATTAGAAGAGAAGGAAAAAAATTCCACACCCAACCAAACCGATTCATATTGAATTGCCTTTTATCGCCTTCCTAAGGTACTACATTGGATCAATGCACATACAAACAAAAGATTCTCAAAAAAGAGAACACAAGATGAACGACACTTTACACACACAATGATGAGATGCCAATGCGGTATAGAGCAGACGAAAGGGGCACAGACAGGTATGGAACATCGGTGTTCTTCAGGGAGAGAAAATAGTCCAAAATAGTGGTAGATGCAATATGTTCATCTTCCATGGATGTTAATATAATTAAAGGAGTGGACGGGAATACTTAGATTGCCCTGAAGCCCGAAAATATGCCCAAAAAAAGGTAAGCACTTAGGCGGCCACACCCACAGGTGCGGAACCAATCGCGGAATGTGCACTGGCGCCCAGAGGAGTAGAGGTCTTCATCGGGGGGACAGTCGCTTTTTCAACGGCCTCAGCGCCGAGCTCGCGAGCGATAATCGTCTCGAGGGGTTCAGTGTCATCCACTCCAAGCTGAGAATGTTCCCAGATGGGCTTATTAGCATCCTCAGCGCCTTCAACACCAACACCAACAAAGCCACCAAGGCTCTGCCAGTCGCTGGCGCGCTTGATACCCAAATCATTCCAGACAGCCTGCACTGCCTGGACCAAATGGTCGCGCAAAGGCTTGGTATGACCAGGGGTTGGAGTAATACGCAGGCGCTCCTCTCCACGAGGGACGGTGGGATAGTTGATAGCCTGGACATAGATACCGTGCTCCTCAAGGAGTTTATCGGAGGCCCGCTTTGCGAGCTCGGCATCGCCCACGAGGAGAGGGACGATATGCGAAGGATTTGGAATGACGGGGATGTCAAGTTCCTTCAGGGCAGACTTGACTGCACGCGTGTGCAGCTGCTGAAGAACTCTGTCGCGCGGCTGCTGAGATTGGTACTGGATAGCAGCATCAGCACCTGCCATTGTGGCAGGAGGTAGAGATGTAGTAAAAATAAAACCAGGGGCTAAAGAGCGGATGGTGTCTACCATGTTTGCGGATGCAGCGATGTATCCACCAACGCAGCCATAGGCTTTGCCCAGAGTACCAGTAATGATATCCACGCGGTCCATGACGGTGCCCTTGGTGCTTTGAGGAGCAGATGTGTCTTGCGAAGCATAGACATCATAGTCGAGGTGCTCGGCGACACCAGCTCCATGGGGACCGTACATGCCGACGGCATGAACTTCGTCCAAAAAGGTAATAGCACCGTACTTATCAGCGAGATCACAGATCGCCTCAATGGGCGCAATAGATCCACACATGCTGTACACAGATTCGAATGCGATAATCTTGGGAACATGGAGGGGCAGAGAAGCAAGTTTGGCTTCTAGGTCCTGAAGGTCATTATGCTTGAAGACCATCTTCTTCGCCCCAGAGTGGCGAATACCCTGGATCATAGAGGCATGATTGAGACTGTCGGATAGGATCACACAGTCCGGGAGCTTGCTACCAAGAGTAGCCAATGTGGCATCATTGGCAACGAAGCACGAGCTGAAGACCAATGCACCTTCCTTGCCGTGCAGCTTAGCCAGGGTGTCCTCCAAAGCGACGGCGTGCTTGTTGTGACCAGAAATGTTGCGGGTACCGCCCGCACCTGCACCATAAGTATCCAAAGTGCGGTGCATAGTCTCCAAGACCTGCGGGTTACGACCCATGCCGAGATAGTCATTGGAACACCAGACGGTCACACGCTCTTCGGCGGAACCCGTGTGAGCTCGAGGGAACTCCTTAGCCAGTCGGTTGATGTTGTTGAAGTAACGGTAAGACTTGTCCTTGTGCTTCTTCTCTAATTCGCCGTCATAGAACGCATTGTAGTTGAACCGGGAGTTGATCGGGGCGTCGGGGCGAGGACCGTGGAGAGCGGCTTCGGTGGTGGAAGAAGAGCGGAGCGGAGAAGCCATGTTGGGGTGGACTATGGATCAATCAAAACATGAACGATGGTATTTCACTTTCAAAACGAAGAATTTTGTCTTACCTTGCTCGTTCTTCTCATAGGTCCCGGGAGCAACACTGGCGGGATGACCCCCGGTCGTGTGCAACATCCGCTTGCCGGGAGCGGGGCGGAAAGGCTTAATACCTGCAACGCCAGCGGCACAAGAGGTGAAGCGCTTGGTACCGCTCATGCGGGCACTCTGCACGGCAAGAGCCTTGCTCATGACCGGGCAGCGGCGGGCAAGGACCTGGAGATTGGACATAGTACCACCGCCGGTGCTAGGACGAGTTGCCGTTGATAGAGTGCGCAGAGTCGTGGGTGAGGTGCGCTTGAGAAAAGGGCACATAGCGCGGGACTGCTGGAGCATGGCCTCCATGGTGAAATGAATTGATACCAGAACAAGACAATTCCGGTGGATAGTGGAGGAGGAAGGGAGATGGATTCGAAGTGAATCAATGGGACCTGGGGGAGTGAAAATCATTCGGGCGGGGAGGGGGCTTCTGACTCAGCACACACAGCTTACAACCACGACCCCGTGATTGGCCGGTACGGACCGCGGGCCGGGAGATTTTGCCCGATTGGGCAGCCGGACCAAGCCTTAGTCAGCTGTGCGGTCGCGCCCAAGCACATTCATGTTTTGTCCGCCTGGACGGGGTTTGAACTGGCTTAAGGATGTCGGCAAAGGGGTTCTTCGGTGGCTGAGCTCTAGTCTTGAGCATGTGCAAAGGAACGAGTGAACAATGCAATTCCCTCCTCTTTTCCACCGTCTAGTGTACTAGTAGAATTAATGGTTCTATACGAATTAACTCGGAAAAAACGTCCAAATCGGTGATTATTCGGCGAGTGGCAACATGATCAAATCCCGTAGGTCCAGGCACATGCTAGCCGGCACTCGGAAATCTCGGTCCGCCACCTTCAACACACGAGTCTCGTGGAATATTGATTTTGCCCCCCCCCTCCTCCCATAGTCAAATATGCAACTGTCTAGTACAGATCAATCAAAGAAAGTGGTTTACAATAAAGTAGCCAACGTTCTAGCCATGGTCAAGTTCATAATATGGACATAGTTTTGGGCCTGTCACAATCTCGAATGCCGAATACGAGAAAATTTCCTCATGATGTAGCAGTAGGCATTTCTAGTCTCGCTCTAGGATGTGAATTAGATTCCTCTAAAGGCACTCAATTGCCATAACCGTTGAATAAATCCTACAAATTTAGCTTGAGACAACACATAAGCATCTTTAACCGAGGAAAATCAGATATTAAAAAAGACTGTCGTTTTGTATGAATTTCTCCTTCACGTAAGTGAGACAAATAGTTATGCTCTCAATATTGAGATGGTGTTTAGTTGTCTAAGGAGGTAATCGCAGGAACAAGGCAGACATGAATATCTGCTTCATGATATTTCAAACCACAACGTTCGTTAGAAATTAATTGAATATGCACCAAACTGAATCGTAGCATAAATTAGGTATTACCTAAAAGTGGTTTCAAACGAGCCATGCTAAATGTCTTTTCTCATAAAAACAATCTCTATATCCCACCTGTTTCCATCTCCATCCCAAACATCATAGTAATTCGGCACAACTTTCAGCGGCTTATATCCACGGCGGCCATACCAGGCCTCATTTGTAATCTACAGAATAAGTCAATCGATAGTTCAACGCGGGTCGTGTCTGACAAGACTCGAAGGTGTTTGTGGATGTATTTACCTTGGGGATCGCGCCGTACGTAGATATTGCAAAGTCCTCTCTCATTTGGTGGGCGCTCGTGACAGTATCCAACATGAGGGTTTGCGCCCAAAATGGTTCCCTAGTCGCCATATCTTCGATCGCATCCATGGCTGCTCGACCAATTCCTTGGCCTTGTATGTTTTGTAGGATAAAAAAGCTTTTGATCCAGAAGACTCTTGGTGGTAGCTCGAGACCAATCCTCTCGGCGTCCTTGTTTTTGGAATCCAGTGAGATATGGCCAATCGGGACAAAAGCCGAGTTTGAAGGCTCTCTTGAAATTCCATTGACGGAATCTGCTGTATCATAGAGTACTTCTTCGCTAGTATCATTGTCAGGTGCTCTGTTTTCTAGATCACCATATCGACGAACCTGTGAACCCTGTTAACAAACGCGCCTTTTGCGGAGTATTCGGAGAAATCTTACAATCCAATACATGCATTTGTTCCCTCTGAGCTGTTCGTCTTTCCATTCCTTTTCCACCTTTTCATAATCCCAATTACATTGCACTCTGTTACCCTCTAAGCTGGGTCAGGTGACCCGCAGTTCCTTCTTAGCTAGTCTTAGACAGAAACAATAGGATCACCTTTACATCTCCCGACTCTGTCACAAATTGGTAGCAAACCCATGCTCCACCATCCAAGGGCACATCCTTCGGGTTCTATTTCCATCGTTTTCTTGCCTTCATTCGACCGCTGGTTCATCCCCTCGAGTTCCGAGGAACCTGTGAACCATCCATTCCCCTTTTGTGACGGACGTGGGTGCCAACAAGCCAATCGGGCTGGTTGAAGACAGCCACCAAGCGGCCCCACCACCATCACACCAACCAACCATCTCCCGTCTATCATTCTATAGACGCAGCCGTTACGCTTGATTCCATCAAGCAATCATCTCATAAACTACATGGACAGCCAGACCGACAAGCTCCTTCGTCGTGCCATTGAGCTCGCCCATCAGTTTACCAGATATCGGGAAGGAGCACTCCGCTGGTCCCGTGATTTCGACCTCCTCACACAAGCTCGATCCGACCACCTCCAAGCATCCTATCCCCTACCTCCATCCGTCACCAAAGACATCCCATTTCCTCCATCTTGGGGAATTGACAGACCAACCCTTTCCGCTGCGGTGAAAGAATTTCTGAATCTCACTAATAAGCTCCCGGACATCGCCTCCTTACCTCCGGTAGTAGGTGATCAGCCAGAGAACCCTCTAGGAGCAGCGAGAAAACGCCGCAGTCGCCCCCAGCCTACCCTCCAAACCCTTCTCCATTCCGAGCCCGAGCAAGCTCCATCTACCCTCTCCCAAGCTCCATCCGAGCCCGAGCAAGCTCCAGCGACCCTTCAAAAACTCCCCGCCACAATGCAGTCCGACAACGGTCAAGGGCCCTCCCGAGCCGGACGCAGAGCCACCTCTTCTGAGTCCCTCGAAACCCACGACGCGCTCCAGCAGCAAAGCCACCGCCCAAGCCAGGCGAGTGCTTTCGGTACACTACCCTCCCAGCTCCCTTCTCAAGACCCCGGCGACATGCCTCTCACCCTAAACACAGCAATGAATCTCTTCCGACAAGTCCTTCGGGAGGAGCGTCAAGCTGTAGGCCTAGGGCGTCAAGGTCCGGTCGGTCCGGCCGGTCACCCAGGCCCCCCAGGTCCGCCAGGTCCCCCCGGCTCCCCAGGCCCGCAAGGGATCGAAGGACAGCCAGTCCTAAGCTCCCCGGATACTACCTGGAAGCCATCTGATATCGGTCTCTTCAACCCTGAAATCCGTGACAATGGTGAGGGCGTTGCGACAATCTCTAATGTCACGAACTATAAAGATGTCTATATCTTTATTGATAGGATGAAAGACCTCATCCCTACTAAATCGGAAGAAATCGTTCGTTCTAACATTGCATCCTGTCTCCGCGGCTCCGCTCTCGGTTGGTACACCTCCCAGCTGTCCGAACTCGAGAGAGCGGCCCTCCGCTCTAACCCTGTCCATTCACCCGTCGGCTGGTTCAGCACCCTTGAAGCCAAGTTCAGACCCCCCCGTTCAGAACTCCTCCATAGGTTTAACACCACAACCTACGCCAAGCGCGACATCCGAGCCGGCACCCCAGTGCGTCACTACGCACAGCAAATGTTGCGCCTCGCCCGCGGCCTAGGCCATACCTCCCCCCGCGACCAGATGATCCAAATCCGCCAAGGTCTGGAAGGCGACCTACGGCGCGATGTACCGGTCCCATCCGACTCCACCACCATGTCAGAGTTCATATCTAGCCTAGAACAGAAATATCTCGACTGGAAGGACGAAGTTGATGACAGGAGCCGTGCCTACCGTCAAGCCCTGCAACGGCGACCTCAAAGCCAGTTGCCCGGTTCCCAAAACCGCGGCGCCAGCAACCGTATGCCCCAGTCTCAGAACCCTCCTAGACGAGGCCCTATACCGGATCGTCGCTACCCAGAGCGTAATGATCAGAGAGCTGACCAAACCCAGAGACGAATCTCCAACCAACAGTGGAATCAGAATCAGAATCAGAGTCAGAATGATCACTGGCAGAACCGGCTCCCAGCGCACCAATGGCAGCGACAGGCCCCTAGGCAGCTAGGATATCAGAATCAAATCCAGCAGCAAAATCAAGTCGTCCAGCGTCAAGCCCAGATCACTCAAGCCCCCCAGCCAGCTCATTATTCAATGTCCCAACCCCGTCAGCCATGGAATCGCACGCTCCCGTCTCGCGACCGGAACCCCCAACATGCATACCTCGCTGATCCGGAACCGACTAACGACATCGAAGCTGACTATCTGCCCGAGCTTGACGAGCCTACGGAACCGACCGCCGAAATTCAAGAAGTTTTCTCCGATGATGAGGAGGTAGATCAGGAGGCATATCTCGCCGCACGCGACGACCCTGAGGAATATGACCTACCCTTCACTCCTACCGCCCAAGCCTGCTTCCCGGAGACAACTGTCACATGCGCCCATTGCCGAGCTGGTTTCGCCTCGAATAATACTCTCCACAAGCACCTCCAGGCCTGCAAGCCACGCGCCGCAGCTGATCTTCCCCTCGAAGCTACTGCCTACCTAGCAACATCGGCTATACCTGTTATTAAGTCGACCCGCCAGGCCCAGCACGAGCCAGGCTACGCTTTTCGTAGCTGGCGATATGCTACCGCAGCAGTCGGACTGAATTCGAGAAACGACGTCACGATGTGCTGCCTCGACTCTGGCTGTGTCATGACACTAATCGACTCCCAGCTCGCGAAATCCCTTAACGCGACCATCCAAGCTAACACACCCATCCCGGTCAGCGGCATAGGATCACAGCATATGTCCTCCTCCTATATCAATCTAACCCTCCTGTTTTTCGGACCTACCGCCACAGCTGAGCTAGCCGTGGAAGCCCACCTGATGGATAGTCTCCGTGCTAAGCTTCTAGTTGGCATCGATGTGATGGGCCCACATAGGTTCAAGCTAGACTTCGACCGACGTCAAGCGACGATCGCCGCCTGCCAGGATATGAATTTCCCTATCGGCCTCCAGGCAAAGCCCCACCATGTCCCTGCTCGTCCAGTCTATGCTGCCTCTAAGGTTGTCATTCCTCCGCATTCCCGAGCCAATATCCCAGTCCGTGTCAAGCAAGCGCTCCCGACAAGCCGAGACTTTGTTTTCGAGCCCTCCCCTGCCGCGTATGATATACAGGCATCGCTCGTTGATTCAAACTTTTCGTTTGTCCCAATAACCAACCATTCAGATAGCCGCTTAACCGTTTCCCGCCGAATGCGTATCGGCACCCTTCAAGAAGCTGACTACGCGGAGGCCCTGCAAGTTTCTGCGGACGCTGCCGCGTTGGCAACCGGCCCCTCTAAGCCAGCCCAAATATCACTGCCCCTACCCCCGCTCATGAAACAGTCCTCCCTAACGGTATCACCATCTACGGTGCCCCATACGTCGTGCGCCAGCTCCAGGCCGTCATCGATGCCTACGATATCTGGGGCCACCCTCAAGTCGCAGATATCCCTATGGATCAGTGGATGCGTATCCCCCTCGCCCCAGGCTGGGAAGACAAAATACCAAAAAATCAGGTCTACAAATGCGGAACCGCAGATCGCGCTGAAATTGACAAGGTGTTCGATGCCCTCCAAGCCGACGGCAAGCTGAAATTCGCTTCTTCCTATACCCCGAGTGGCTATCCCGTCTTTGTCATTTGGAAATGGAAAACCAACGATAAAGGGGATAGGGAACGGGTAGGCAGAGTCGTCGTTGACCTTCGAAGCCAGAATAAAATGGTGATCAAGGACGTCTACCCTGTTCCAACCCAGTCAGACATCGTCGCGATTACCCAGGGTAAAGCGTTCATGTCCGTCTTCGACGCCGCCAAATGCTTTTACCAATGGCGTGTTCATCCCGATGACGTGCACCACCAAGCTGTTATCACCCACCGAGGCCAGGAGATCTTCCAAGTGGCCATTATGGGTTTTTGCAACTCGGTCGCATACGTCCAAAGGCTTATGGACAATATCCTCCGCCGCTTCCGCTCGTGGTGCCGTGTCTACGTCGATGACATTGTTACCGCTTCCCCTACCCTTCAAGCCCATATTCAACACCTCCATCTTCTATTCACAGAACTAAAACGATATAATATTTACCTCGAACCCAAGAAAGCTTATATCGGTTTCCCATCCATTACCCTCCTCGGACAGCATGTCGACTCCCTCGGCATGTCTACCCGAGCCGACAAGCTGCATGCAATCACCACCCTCAAGTTCCCCCACACCC
This sequence comes from Penicillium macrosclerotiorum, assembly GCF_028827735.1. Taxonomy (NCBI): domain Eukaryota; kingdom Fungi; phylum Ascomycota; class Eurotiomycetes; order Eurotiales; family Aspergillaceae; genus Penicillium; species Penicillium macrosclerotiorum. The sequence goes on along the minus strand of NW_026643083.1, from coordinate 2,995,717 downwards.
TCAAACAGTTGGAAACCTATCTAGGCCTGACTTCCGCCTACCGCCACTATATCGCTAAGTATGCCCACAAGGCAGAGCCTCTGCAACAGCGCAAGACTACCCTCCTCAAAAATGCACCCTCCAAGGGAGCCCCCCGCCGAAACCTCTCACTACGGACCATCCTCAATGAACCCACCCAATCCGAACTCGACTCTTTCGCAACCCTCCAAGCTGAATTCGCCAGCGCCCCATGGCTCGTCCATCACGACCCTTCCCGACGCCTCTACGCTGACCTAGACTCCTCCAAGGAGCAAGGCCACGGCGCCGTGCTCTTCCATCTCAAAGAAGGATACGACCATAAGGACCCTTCTAAGCCGCCCCCAATCACCTCCATACAGCCAATCCAATTCCTAAGCCGCCTACTCACAAGTGCCGAAAAGAATTACTGGCCTACCGAACTCGAGGTCTCCTGCCTAGTCTGGCTGCTCCGCAAAGCTAGACATCTTATCGAAGCAGCACCCCTCGCCCTCCCTCCGATCATCTACACAGACCATAGCAGCACAGTCGCTATTGCAACAAGCACCAGCCTCCGCTCTGCTAGCTCCGAGAATCTCAACCTCAGACTTATCCGCGCCTCCCAATATATCCAACAATTCAACCTTAAAGTCTTCCACCGTCCCGGCAAGACTAATAAGACAGCCGATGCCCTGTCACGCCTCCCAAGCGCTAGACCCACTAAGCCCGCCGAGCACGACGACCTAGATTCGCTCTGGTGCAACCCCTCCTTATGCAATCCCGATCCCTACGCCGAACTCCCAACTATCCCAGACCCCCAAGCTACGGCATTCCTCGCCAGAGTCGCCCAGGAAGCCTACCCAGCCGATACCTCAGACGGCCACCAGCTGACAACCTCGATCGTCCATTTGTCAGATGAATTCCGTCAGCGCCTCAAAGCTGCCTACATAACAGACTCCCGCCTTTCATCGATCATCGATACCCTCCAACAAGCCACAGCTGATCCCATTCCCCCCTACCCTCCCGTACGAGTTACATGAAGACCTCCTCTATATGCGTCAGGTTGGCGGTCTCCGTTCCTTGTGTATCCCCCGTTCCATGTCAGGAGAGATCTTCCAGATTATCCACGACCAACAAGGTCATCAGGGTCTGGATAGATGCTGGGCCAAGATGCGTGGCATTGTCTTCTACAAGGGCTTAAAGCTGCTAAAAGACTACATCGCGCGCTGCCCCGAATGTCAGAACAATGCAGTCCACCGTCACCGGCCCTACGGAAGCCTCCAGCCTATATTATCCCCCCTATTCCATTCCATACACTTACAGTGGACATCATCACAGGTCTCCCTGTAAGCGCCGGCCCAAGCCCCTACTCCCCCCTGAAAGCTTCGACGCTATGATGACATGCACCGATAAGTTCACCAAACGAGTAGGATATATCCCCGGCCGTGCCGATTGGGACGGCGAAAGCTGGGCCAAGCCGCTCCTGACCATGTTCATGTCCGGCGACTGGGGCCTACCAACGGTGATTATATCAGACCGTGATCCCAAATTCGTCCAGGGCCTATGGGCAACAATCTTTACCATCCTCGGTATTAATCTCCTCTACACAACAGCCTACCACCCCCAAGCCGACGGTCAGTCCGAACGCTCGAACCAGGTCGTTGAAATCGCCCTCCGACATTGGATCTCCACCCACCCCCAAGCTGACTAGTCATCGGCACTACCAAACCTCCAAGCTTCCATGAACTCCTCTATCAACGTATCGACCGGCTATACCCCACACAAACTTATGTACGGCACCGAGCTCCGACAAGCGTTCGACATGATGCCACAAGCTTTCGATCACGATACTGAATTCCAAGCCCGTGTCGATGCCGAGCAATCCTTAGCATATGCCGCTATGAAAATGAAAACCTATTTCGACAAGAAGCATAAGCCGATACACTTCCAAGCCGGCGAATGGGTGTATCTTAAGCTTTCCACCGACACCACAGATCCAGGTTACTCAATCCCAGCCAATGCTGACAAGCCACGCAAGTTCAAGCAAAGATATCTCGGCCGTTTCCAAATCCTTCACCGCGTAGGCCGTCTAGCCTACAAGCTTAAGCTCCCCGACAGCTGGCAACGACACCCAGTCATCAGCGTCGAACATCTCGAAAAATGCCCCCAAGGCCCAGATCCATGGGACCGCCAAGCTGATAATGGCCACCACATGCCCACCGACGATGAGCGCTTCCCAGACGAAGAAAGGTATGAGGTTGCCAAAATCCTCGCGAAGAGAATCACCAAGCCAAGAGGAAGACCGCGCGCAGACGGTACAAGCCGCCCATCGATCACCAAATATCTCGTTCGTTGGAAAGGCCAATCCGCCAAGGAGGATCAGTGGGTAGCGAAGGAAGATATCGCCGCTGACGATCTCATCGCTGAGTTCGAAGCGAGCAGGCCCTCCAATTAATAATCTGCATTCCCCGTGTTTATCCTACAAGCCTAAGCCCCATACCTCTTACCGATTCCTCACCTGATAACCTCACTTCATACCCTCACTTCATAACCTCACTTCATACCCGCTCCTATCCATCTCACCATCCTCACCCCCCTTCCCATCATCTTCAATATCAGCATCTTGTCTCATCATCATTCCGTTTCATCATTATCGTTTTCCCTATTGTTATAACACAGTCATGTCTACCCCGACCCCCAAGCGGCGCCGCCGCATGACCAACACATCCACAGCATCAACTGAGCCGGAAGGCTCACCAGCCAAGACACCATCTAAATCGAGACCTGCCTACAACCGCGAGCTTACCGATGCCCTGTGCACGGCTGCCGATCTACAAGAGACCCGAGACTGGATCAACAAGCAGATCCAAGGGTGGAACTCTAAGCCACCAAAAGCGTCCGCCCTCCCTCCCTACACCGCGATGATAATGACTGCCGCAGGCGAATACCAGCTGCCCCCTATGAGCGTCAAGCTCTCAGATGAACACGTCTATATGGTCACCAAATTCCTGTCCGTTAAACAGAGGAAACAGCACGACTGGACCGAGGACTTTAACAACGCTGGTGAAATCCGTGCCGACCGCACCCCACTAGCTCCAAGCCCCCTCCTCATCGCCTTCAACGTCCCATTTATCCCGGTCTTCCGCGGATATTACATCCTCGCCGGTCCTCAAGCCGCCAAAAAGTACGGCACATCGTCTAACATCAAGAACAATGCGACCACCAAGGCAGCCGGCACCGACTGGCTAGTCGGCCCGGTCATTGCCTCCCAGGCGTTCGTCAACGAACCAAGGAATCTCATCCGCATATACCATGACACTGCGGGAGAAAGGGTGACTACCAAGCTAGGCGACCTAACCTTTACAGGCCTTATGCCAAGCGAGAAAGACCAGCCCGCAACCCCTAGCCGCCATGATCGCGTCGCAAGAGGCCACTTTGATTTCTCACTCTGGCATAATGGAACCGCCCTCCGTTTCATTAGTATAGCCGATCATCCCGACTATTACGCAAGCTCGAAGCCACGACCTGTCTCTACGCCAGCTCCAAGCCAAGCCCCCGCCCATGCTCAGCCAGACCCCGTCAAGGACGCCCTCCTCGAACAAGCGCTTGTCGAAGCCGATCCTACCCTACGCAACATCTTCGACGAGGTCCACCAAGCTCAACGAACCTTCCCCGAGGCTGTCGACACAAGCCACTACCCGACCCTGATTGGGAACCTACAGCTCTTCAGGAAAGCTCGAGCGGAAATCGAGAAGCTGGACTCCCACTACGCCGCCTGCCTCCAAGCCTGGACAGATATTTCCGCTAAGGTCGAGGGCCTCCGCCCAGCCGCGAAACAATTCATGCTAGACCGCCTCCAGCCTCTCAAAGACCACCTAAAGACCCTTGCAGTCCTGAAGCAAACCTGCCAAGGCCCCGCAGGGATTCCATCACACCTCCTGCCAAGCCCGGACATACCGCAGCGGCCACCGTCCCGTTCACCCACTCCGACGCCGATAGCTATAGACTTCGCGTACACAGAATATGACGGCCCAGTTCCCGACCCGGTCGATCAGACACCAGAATCTACACCCCAGCCACAAGCCTCCACCCCTCTCCCCGAGCCGACCGTCCAAGCACAACCTACTGAACCCCTTCCGCATGTTTCCACCCCTACTACTACCCGGCCAGAGCCTCCTACCCCCCCGTCCGCCTGTCTTCACTCCACCACCCCGCATGCCTACCCCCCAGCACCTATCCAAGAAGCTCCGGACCTACTCCCCCAAGCGGAAGCTATTCCCCCTCCGCCAGACTGTCCTCCGCCACCGGGCTCCCCTATTCCCCCCCCTCCACCAGGCTCCGAGCTGGATAATGAAGCCCGCGAGGCTATACGAAAAGCAAACGAAGCCTGGGCAATCATTCAGGCCGATCCTGAAAGCTGATACTGTTTTCATTACTTTTCCGCATCAGGGACGATGCTTTAAAAAAGGGTGGCATATGTTACCCTCTAAGCTGGGTCAGGTGACCCGCAGTTCCTTCTTAGCTAGTCTTAGACAGAAACAATAGGATCACCTTTACATCTCCCGACTCTGTCACACACTCTCTGCTCATAGAGCCATTTTACATGGTCTTCAGATTTAGGATCCCAAGGAAATAATGAGACCTTTAAATTCGAACTCATCATGGGCAGATTGAATACAATAGTCAAAGATGAACGAACAATGTGCAAGTGCCGTGATTTTAATTAAAAATTAAAATTTTGCCTCTCATGGCGGCATCTTCCGCCGAGGGTTATGAGGGTTATGAGAAGCTAAACTATATTAAGCAAGTGACACCCCGAGGGCCCACTAAAGATCCACCGAGGAATTCGTACTAATAATCCATCATAAGTGAAGATGCAGTGGGTTATGAAACGTTGGCATTGATATAACCCCCTGGAAAAACACTATCAGTTGAATAGAATACAATTCTATCTTTATCGAAGCGTAAAAATTTTCTTTTGGCAAAAGATGAGGGGTTTCGATGATTAAGCAGACGATCTTTTTCATTAAATGTCAATTCCGGTACTCTGAGACTTTGATTATCTATATAAACTGAAGCGCAACACTTGAGCACCTCCATGCCTAAGATTGGTGAGTGAAATGTCTTAATGCATTCATACCGGATCATTAACTATAGCCCGTAAACCCAACGACCAAACAGACCAACTGTCATGTAGCCCTCAGGCGATCTTGCTTTCCACTCGTTCCTCATACTGGATCTGCTCTTTCTGTTCCTCCACCTTTTCTACCATTTGTCCCTTGACATCGTCGCCTTCAAATAAATAGGCCAATTCCTCAAGAGTTGGGCCAGCAGTCTCAACGAAGAAGAAGTAGACAACCAGGAAGACAATCAGCACCCAAATGCAATAGTAAATATAGAACTTCCAGCCGATATTGTTCAACCCGATGGGGTTCACGTAGCTGCCGAAGATGGAAGACACTTGAATGGTAAGGAGAACGAAAGCCCATGTCTTGGCGCGCATCTGAAGGGTAACGACCTCAAGGGGATATGTGACGATGAGGTTGGTCCAAGCGAAGGTATAGAACGCTTGGAAGAAGAAGATACACGCAATGACGAGGCGCCCAGCCGCTAGAGAGTTATGTTCAAGATAGCGCTGGGCGGCAATAGTCCAGACAATAAAGGTGATAAGAACACCGCCAGATCCCGTAAGAAAAAAGAACCGGCGACGGAAGCGATCAATGATCAATGTGACGAAAATGGCGACAATATACTGCCATAGAGTAACCATGCCATTTATGAGTGTGATCTCATAGTCTGTCTTCAATCCCGTGTCTTTCAGAATTTGGGTAAGATAGTTGGAGACGAGGAGGTTTCCCGAACTCTGACTGAACACTGCAGTACAAAAGCAAAGGAAGATGCGCTTCAGATTTGCTCGAGATGAGAAGAAATCCATCCATGACATATTGTTTTCTGATTCCTTGGAGATAGCCTGTTGGATCTCCGCACACTCAATCTCGACCAATTCCGAGTTGGGGTCGCATTCACCATGATACTTGACAAGGATATCACGCGCTTCCTGAAAGCGACCTTTTGCCATTAACCACCGCGGGGATTCCGGACAAAACCAGATCAGACAGAATTGATAAGCCGATGGAATGATTTGAATCAGCGTGGGGAGCCTCCATGACCACTGGCTGCTGATTCGATAGCAGCCAAACGTTGCCCAGGCACCGATGACATATCCAAGCACGATAGATGTGTTATAAAATGTGGTGATTTGGACACGTTCCTTGGGGTGGGACAGTTCGGTTACCAAGACGGGGGCACCCATCTGGATTAGAGATGAACCCACGCCCAGAACAATTTTTCCACCAATGTACATGTTCAATGAGGTGGCAAAGAATTCGATGATGACACCAACAATGATGACAATTGAGCCCAACGATGTAGGAAGGCGACGGCCGAACCTATCACCGATCCAGCTCAGGAAGATGAACGGTATGACACCGCCAATGGCGTTTGAAGCTCCAAAGAAACCTAATTTGGCCCCTTGAGGATGTCCAAATCGGTCTTGCCAAGATGAGAGAACTTGCATGCCGTTTGTCATGGACTTCACGAAGAAAAGCTGTTAGCCCTACTCATGCAACAGGTATAACATGTTGAAACTTACTCCATCTATACCGAGAGCAGCGCTTGCTAGTAGTGATGATGTAAGGAGAAAGTACAACAGTATACCATTCTTGCGACGCCAGAAGGGTGGCATAGACTGCACATCGATAGGCGATATGATCCCATCTGCAGCATGAGCAGCGGCAGGAGCCATGGATTCGATGAGAATTAACCTTTCCTGAATTTATCTGATGACAATGTCAATTTCCGGTTTACAATGGTCGATCAAGTTGGGAGGACAAACGTGAAACTGAGATCCTTTTCAATCAGCCATGTAGGCCGTCCTACGCTTCTTATAGAAGGAGGAGACAATTCCCTAGTGGGGAACAGTCATGCGAATCAATCAATTTAACCATGCAGTGTATGCATGGGAAACTAAAAATGTTCTTTGCTTCGCGGGGAATTCTGTGAGCCCCGTGGGGAAGAAGAACTTCAGTGGAAGAATTGGGTTTGCGGAAGACCGTCTGCCATCGGAGAAAATACGTCGGGGAATTACAATGCAAAGTCTCCACAGCATTCACTAAATCTCCGATTCCTCCTAGAGTAATTCTCCAATTTCCCCATTCTGAAACGCCACGACCGCCTCTGCCGGAAGCTATAAGGTATAACGTTGATTTCTGGAAGTTACAAAGCTTTATTTCACCTGGAATTGACTGACTTCCATTCGACACAACCTGCAAGGATCCGCGAAACTGCCCTTCTGGGAAGCCAACCTTCTGGTAACCATGACATCCACGTCGCTGCCAAACAACTTTGAGTGGGGGTTCGCAACAGCTGCATACCAAATTGAAGGGGCTGTTCGAGAAGATGATCGCGGGGAGTCGATTTGGGATACTTTTTGTCACCTTGAACCAACAAGAACTAAGGGTGCTAACGGCGACATCGCATGCGACCATTATCATCGCTATGAGGAAGATTTTGATCTTCTTGCGAAGTATGGTGCAAAAGCTTACAGATTCTCCATTTCTTGGACGCGAATCATCCCGCTTGGTGGGCGAAATGATCCCGTCAATGAAGCTGGAGTGGCTTTCTACAACCGACTGATCGATTCTTTACTCGAAAGAGGAATAACCCCTTGGGTGACACTTTATCATTGGGATTTACCGCAAGCGCTTCATGACCGGTACAAAGGATGGCTGAATGTGAATGAATCGCAACTCGACTTTGAGAGATACGCCAAAGTTTGTTATGAGCGATTTGGAGACCGTGTGAAGAATTGGATTACGTTGAATGAGCCGTGGATTGTTGCCATTTTCGTGAGTTTCCTCCTCATTTGCAACTTCCGTGCTCAATGAATAACCGAGTTTCAGGGATACGCGACTGGAGGAAATGCCCCTGGACGAAGCAGTATCAATCCACAATCAAGCGAGGGCAACACTGCTACAGAACCTTGGATAGTTGGGAAAGCACTGATTATGAGTCACGCTCGAGCGGTTGCACTGTATAACCGGCAGTTTCGGAGGTCTCAAAATGGAAGAATTGGTATATCCCTGAACGGCGACTTCTATGAGCCTTGGGATAGCCAAGATGAGCGCGATCAGCAAGCTGCAGAGCGGCGTATGGAGTTCCACATCGGATGGTTTGCAAACCCTGTCTGGTAAGTGAATGATGCTAATATACAAACCTCTATGAGCGATACGCTTACAGTTGTATTTGCGCCAGCTTGGCGAAAGATTACCCTGACTGCATGAGGAAACAACTTGGAGAGCGGCTCCCAAAGTTCACGCCTGATGAGTTCGCTCTTCTTGATGAGGCTAACATCGACTTTTATGGGATGAACTACTATACTTCACAGTTTGCTCGCCATCGAGATCGACCGGCGCCTGATACCGATTTTGTCGGAAACTTGGATGAGTTGCAAGAAAATAATAAAGGAGAATCTGTCGGCGAGCCGAGTGGTGTCCATTGGCTACGGTCTTCACCAAACCTTTTTCGCAAACATTTAACAAGAGTATATCGCAAGTATGGCAAGCCAATCTATGTCACTGAGAATGGCTGTCCTTGCCCCGATGAAGACAAGATGGGGGTTGATGAGGCTGTAAATGATACGTACCGCATTCGGTATTTCGAAAATCATCTCGATGCTGTTGGGTTGGCATGCAATGAAGATGGTGCAAAGATTCTGGGCTATTTTGCATGGTCTCTGTTGGACAATCTAGGTATATTGGACTATACGCGATATTTGATTTGGCATCAGCTAATTTTTCATTTAGAATGGTCTGATGGCTACGGGGTCCGTTTCGGCGTTACTTTCACCGATTATGAAACCCTAGCAAGAACGCCCAAGCAGTCTGCTCTACTGTTGAAGTGCATGTTTGAGAAGCGAATGAAGGTCGATGTTCACCTCTAATCTCAGCATTCGATGCAAATAAGCATCAAGGACAATTCTAGAACGTCCATCTAAGAGGAGAACCAAAGATCAGAGATGCGATATCACCGATTGCTTTAAAGTCGCTTTGTTACTTGGTAATTAGACCTAGTTGAAAAGATACTGCCACGAACAAAGTTTCAATGAAATATTCTCTTACGTATCAACAGACTACTGATTACAGAAAGGAGCATGTGCTTTGAACAGTAGTTTCGAAATAATCTTTACCAGAACTCTTTTGACTTAATTTCCGGAAAAAAGGATCCAAGACGTGCTGTTTTGATTGCCGAGTTATAATGTCGGCAGAGCTGTAGAGTAACATATATACCATAGTTGTTGAGCTAGTGTTATGATATTAAAATGCCTCATAAAATTATGTAGAGCCACTTTGATGTTCAAGCACGATCGTCTACTCCGTCCCACTTGTCCTGGTTTGCCTTTCGTCCCACCGGAAAAGCTATGCTCTCATTCATTTACTCTATTCAATGAGACGGCCTTAATAATGGTGATAATTTAGTTTTTCTACCTACCATTTATATATCGATCAAGTTTAGGAGAGTGATTGAAGGATGCGTCAATGAAATTCCAAGTATTTGTTGGAAAAGTCAGATCATGAGACACTTTTTCAATCTACTTCATCCATGTCACAATGTCGCGGCACAGCGTGGGTACTCTGAGAGGATCCAAAAAGAGTGTAGTATCCAAGAGATCTCTGAGCAGCAGTTCCTGATCTATCTTGGCTTCCAGCCAAGATAGGAAATGCTTGTCCAGATGGCGCAGCTGATACATCTTGAACCGGCTCAAGTGATTCATGTGAGTGAGCAAGGTTGCTATCAGTAGCGAGAGTGTCAAGATGCTCTAGCCCTAGAGGCTTCTCACTGCCTTCTAAGGCTTTTCGGTGCATAGCTTCAATCTCTTTATATTTACCCTGGTGGGCAAGCACAGAACCAAGATCTTTAAGGCTAGTAAGGGTGTAAGGATGTTCTAGCCCCAGAGTTTTTTTATAGCCTTCTAATGCTCGTCGGTGCATAGCTTCAGACTCTTCATATTTACCCTGTCGTTCAAGCAGCAAACCAAGGTTGTTAACGCTAGCAAGAGTGTCAGGATGCTCCAGCCCTAGAGCTGTCTCACGACCTTTTAGTACACGCCGGTGTATAGCTTCAGATTCCTCATGTTTGCCCTGTAGTGCAAGCACGAAACTAACATGGCCAGCACTCGCGAGGGTATCAGGATGCTCTAGCCCTAGAGCTCTCCCACGGCCTTCTAGTGCTCGTCGGTGCATGGCTTCAGCCTCCTCGAATTTACCCTGGGGTGCAAGGGCGAAACCAAGATAGCTAACACTTGTGAGGGTATCAGGATGCTCTAGCCCTAGAGCTTTTTCACAGCCTTCTAGTGCTCGTCGGTGCATAGCTTCAGCCTCTTTATATTTACCCTGTTGTGCAAGCACGAAACCAAGATGACTAAGACTCTTAAGAGTATGAGGATGCTTTATCCCTAGAGCTTTTTCACAGCCCTCTAATACTCGTCGATGTATAGCTTCGGCCTCCTCATATTTACCCTGTTGTGTAAGTGCGAAACTAATATGACCAACACTCGCAATGGTATCAGGATGCTCTATCCCTAGAGCTCTCTCACGGCCTTCTAGTGCTCGTCGGTGCAGAGCTTCAGCCTCTTCATATTTACCCTGTTGTGCAAGCACGAAACCAAGATGACTAAGACTCTTAAGAGTATGAGGATGCTTTATCCCTACAGCTTTTTCACAGCCTTCTAGTGCTCGTCGATGCATAGCTTCAGCCTCTTTATATTTACCCTGTTGGGCAAGCACAGAACCAAGATGGTCAACACTACCAAGAGTGTTGGGATGCTCTAGCCCTAGAGCTTTCTCGCTGTCGTTTAGATTTCCAGTAAGTAGATGATTGGCCTCGTCGTACCTCCCATCATTTTCTAGCGACCTTGCGACCCTTGAGGTAAATCCAACATATTCAAGTCTAAACTGATGGAACTCTTCGCTGTTTGTCAAATACAATGCGTGGGATAAGTATTCTCTCCACAATTCTCGATTGTTATGATCATCATCAGGAAATAATTCATCCAATTGTTGTGCAACTCTGTGCACCCAACGATCTATAATCTTGGTTTTTCTCATCCAGTTTCGCATGGCCAGATGCACCAGTCGATGAAGACTGAATGAGCCAGTATAGGCGTGTTCACTAATAAAGGAATACGCCTTTAAAAGGCCCAATGCATCTACCCTTTTCTTTGTCGAGGGTGCAGGTGGCAGAATTGACTGAGGTATATCTCGTGGGTTGATGCAAGCTATGAACGATAAATAGTCTATTGCTAGACTATCTAATTGCTGGATTTGTTGGAAAGATATCAGCCAAGTAGTAATCACTGGATTCTGGGTTTCAGCGTATCGTCCATCATCTTCAAACTCCTCACTTAAAATCTCAGCTGCGCTTATCTCCTTTTCTTTCAAAAGCGCCAGATATTGAGATAAAGAGATATTATTTTCATTGACGTAAGCTGCAGCTTGACTGATTGCAAGGGGGAGAAAACTAAGCTGCTCCAGAAGCGTATTAGCTCCATTCTGGTCATACAACAGATCAGTCTGGATAACTGATCTTTCCAGGATATCCATGGCAGTACTTTGATCCACATCAGGGATAGATAGAACATTGAGTGCCGCTATTTTGACTGCTAGTTTTCGGTTACGAGAAGTGAAGAGAATGTGACCATTCCCACTGCGAGGGAGAAGGTTTTTGAGTGGTGGTGCAGTCGTGCTTCCCTTGATCCACATTTCCATATCATCGGCGTTGTCAAAAATTAGAAGCCATTTCCCAGCACTTTCTTGACTGAGATGGAATTTTACTTGTTCTTTCGCCTTAGCCGGCTCTGTGGTTGAGATGCCAAGGGCTGAAGCGATAGTCAAGTAACTCTGTTCCACACTCTCGTAGCTGATACATGGAATCCAGAATATGGAGCACTCGGGAAATTTTTGTCGTATGCTGTAAGCCAGCTCGAGTGCGATCTGTGTCTTTCCAATCCCCCCTAGTCCGTGAATAGCGATCTTGGTCGGGCCAGATGTATTGGAGATCAGCTTTTCAAGGCGATCGATCTCTTGTTGACGGCCCACAAATCGAGGATTTCGAGCAAATGGGATCATCCAGTGGTGCCTCTCTTTCCTGTGGAGGTTATGGCTATGGCTGTATAGAGGTACTACTCTTAGAAGAGCTCTAGCATAAGAAGCAGCAGTAAGAGCAGCATATCCCTGCCATTTTTCATTCTTGTGCGAATCGCAGTAATCGCAAACTCCTCTGATCACTAGACACGGCAACTGATCCATTATACCAGCTGCTTCCATTTCGAAGCAGAGGATATCCAGCTCCTGCGCAATAGCGTCCCGTTGGATAGCGTCTTTCATAACTTGATTGCCAGACGCAATCAGACCATAATGAATGACGGGCTCATTTGCCTCTCGTGATGGGCGCGTGACTAGTTGGCACTGATCACATTCTGAGCAGTCGGCATTCTTGCCGCTATGATTGTAATCGGCCCGAAATAACCAGTCCACGTCTGGACGAGAAAATCTTTTTTGGTGATTTGGGTGTCTCTGAAGAGCCTCTGATGTATTTTCGTCAGTCAACGTAGTACCATCTAGAGCGTCACTGCGGATTTGAGATATTGCAGTCAGCACATATTGCGGCGGCTTATTGAGTGACCTAGTGCGTTCAAAACATCCATCCCGAATTGTCTTCCCATAGTCATACTGGATCACGCCTCCAGAGGTTGCGGTTGGCATGCTGACGACTACGTCGCCTAGTCTAATATCGGCGTTCTTGCTCGGTACGCCACCCCCGATGCCTACCATCAACCCGAATCGAAGAGCAGGGAACGTTTCAAGAGTGTGAGCGAGGACGACTGCTGCAGACGTGGTTCCGTAAACGCCCGACGGCAAGCAGGCCACGACCACATTGTGCCCACTAACGCTCCCGAGTGTGTAGGCGTTATGGTCAGATTTGGACTGAGACAGATCGGGATGAACTTCGTCTAAGACCATCTTGGCCGCTGTCATTTCCAGTGGCAACGCGCAAATCCACGCGACCGTATAGTCATGGTGCGTGAATGGCATTTTGGTTGTTATAGGCAAAATAATGACAGGTAAAGGTAAACATGAATCAATCTGGTTGATTAAAAACTGGTTGGAGTGCTCCACATTACATAGAAATTTCCAAATTGTTGAGGTTGATAAAGAGGGGTAGCGCTGCTACGTGTCGCGAGCAAGGGCCAGGCGCGTAGCGAGCCAATCGCTCATCTTGAGAAGGTCAAAAGCAAAAACGAAGGCAAGATACGAGGAGAGTGTAGCCTGTAGCTATCTGACCAAATAAAGAGTTTAGATGCTCAAGGGTAACTGGTTCTTTCGGCTTCTAGTGTAATTATATCATGTCGAGGAATTCTATGTATTTGTTCCCGTAGCTCTGTCCCACTTTCCGTAATGAGAGAGATCGTAGCCATTTCCGGGAGCGAAATGAAAACAAATTGGATATCAGTATACTATATTCAGGACTATACCATATTAAGGCTAGTACGCTTCATATGAGATTTCCTGAATTAATATGCAATCATGGAAGAGTATTTAGGAAAATTTCAGTTCGAAATCTACTGTACGGACAAGTGAGTCGCTTAGATCTAACAGGAAATGGCCATGAAGGGTTGATTGGCCCGTCTATCGGGTCCACTGACGGCGAAATGCGAAAGTTGCGGGGTGCTTAATTGTCCGAGGCCCATCCCCAGCTTTTTTCACCGACAAATTTTCCCGATATTCTTGATTCCACTCACGCAGCATGCAATGGCAACAGACGGCGACAATATTCATCCACGGAGTTTGAGCAGAGCCTGTGATCGATGCCGACGGAGAAAAGCCAAGGTAGGCTTTTGAGGTCCCTTAAAGATTCAAAATCTTATGCAATTGATATCGGAACTGAACCCACACGTTCTTAGTGCGACTATTCAGATCCTTCATTAGCATGTGCTAATTGTCGCTTGGCTTCTACAAAATGCACATTTGATCTGCCAGTGGCCAGGCGTGGACCCAAAACAAAACGGCGTATTCCCAACGGCGAGGTTCACGTAGAACATTGTCAAAGTCCCAGCACACCATCATTACGATTGCAACGGCACGATTCTACAGCTCATGGGGGGTTCCCTGCACCTTCATCATCGGAAACTCTAGAAGCCTGGAATGTTGGGCTCGCACTTGATCCTGCTCTTTCACCAGAAACTGTTCATACAGTTCATACCCCGATTTCCGAAGCAACATCGACAAGACTAATTGCGGCATTGCAGCGTTGGGATGCTTTGGCCCAGGGGTTGTACATCTGCGATCCAACAGCACATCTGGAGCGTACCGTAAATCGATGTTTTGAATTATTCTTCGAGCACCTGTTTCCCTTAATCCCCCTTGTTCATGAACCCAGCCTCCGAGATGGACTTAGCTTCTTCACTTCCCAGAACAACGCGCATGCTATGCGAGGGAGTATTTCAGCGGTCGGTGGACTACAACACAGGACTGCCGCCTTGAAGTATCCTGAGCTTTGGCCTGATGTCACATTCACGTTAATTACTTCCGTTTGCGCTGAAGCAGCGTTTTTGCTTCCGAGGGATATACTTCCCGAGGGAGACATGATTGCCGACCTATTTCTCCAGGCATCGAGAAGTTGTTTAGCAACTTATCTGGAGGCCGATCTAGAGTTTCCAAATGCAAATTCCGTGGCTATTCGGTATCTCCACTCCAACTGCATGCATGCAGCTGGAAAGCCCCGGTTATCTTGGCATATATTTGGAGAAGCAACCCGCTTGGCACAAGTTATGCAGATGCATGATGAAGAATCCCTGCAGGGACTTCCTCCACTAGAAGCAGAGTTTCGACGGCGAACTTTTTGGATCTCATATATTGGGGATAAATCTGCGGCGATCTTGAACAACCGCCCAATCACAATTCATCAATATTCTTTCGATTCTGGGATCACAATTGGCTATCCCACTGGCATGGAGGATGAAATCACAGCCACACCAGGAAGCTCGGGTCCAGATGATGTGACTACCCGCAAAAATTTCATAATAGGCTTCAATGCGAACTTACGTCTTTGGCAGACTGCGTCAGACTTGCTTCTCGAAATGCGGTTGCTGGAGAGTAGGAAGAATGCAACGCTCCTTCCTCATACATCACCCACGACAGAGGAGAGGTTGCAGCTGGATCATCTTTATGTCCTTTTTGTGACATCTCTAGACGACTTGCCTCACTTTCTCCGAGATGATCAATTTACTCCAGGTATTAGCACCGATGCTAACCGTCTAACCGGTCTGCTGAAGCTATATATTATTCAATCAGCGAATCTCTATGTATCACTACATTGTTTGAAGATGGTGATCATGCAAAAATTCGAAGAGTTTGGATATTTCCCCCGGGGCATAATGAAATGCTACTGTTGAGGAAGACCGAAATTGCTCGCGACATGCTGCGAATAATTCGCGATGCGCCTTTCTGGGCACTACAAGTGAACGGTGAACCATGTGTGAGTGCTGTCCTGATTCAATACATGGAAAACAGATTCTGATATTTTGGATAGGTGGAAAAAATTCGCTTGATAGGAGCCAGCCTCCTGGAAATTATCGACCAACATGAGACTTCACCACTCTCAGCGCGAGCTCGGAACGATCTGTCGGTACTTCTTGACATTTTAACGCGGCTCGACTCCAAGGCTTCAGATACCTTACGCCGGTCACTGTAGCTCCAACGAAACTTGACAGCATTGCCGAGTACTAAATTATATGTGAAATGCTGGCACCTTTGCAGTGTACACAATAGTTCTCGGGACAGTCGACCCTCGATGCTAATTTGTTGCTATAAGATACCATGTTCTCAAAGTAGTGATGTAACAGTGCGGTTTAGTTTGATAACTCGCTCGGGAAAATGATCTTTCTGCCCGTATTCTTGACTGACCAGTACAGTTCTGGACAGAAGGGAATAGAGATTCGGACCTCCAGCTCGGTGCTCAGATCCAGGAACCCATATTTGTCGACTTGGAACTGGCCACTGATTAGAGATGAGTTTGAGCACTACCCTGAATGATAGCTCGGCGTGTGAGCGCTTGCACGGGAGATCATAGACCTAGAACAGGTTGGGGAGCTCGATTTGTCGGCTGTATCGGAAGAGTGGAGGACATCTTGGTCGCAGAAAAGAAGTGAGTTGACAAGTAGGAGAAAAAAGAGAGGAAAATAAGCTATGGAAAAACTTGAGCTAGGTAGCACCTATTATAGTACTCGCTGCTCAAAAGGGAAACTATGGGATGGCTTATACCTACTGAGCTTAATCAGGATACCATAAACACTATGACACCGCCAAAGCTCTAAGATCTATTCAGGGGCTCAAGACCCAAGAGTGATGAGCGGATCCTCTTGATATCATAAGCAAATAGTGAAAACCGAAAATCTATTCAACGATTGTGCGTCTGATTAATAGGGGTTAGGGTATCACCTTGGCCGCTAGGAGGCAAAGCTGAGGCTGTCCCTATGATGGTATTCAACCTGCAGGCAAGGCAGAGAGGAAATTTTAGACTGATGCAGATGATTTGACATTTCTAAATTTCAAGGCATCTATATACTGTAAGTGAGGAAAGCGCCGGTCTTTAAAGCATATGAGAATATCGAGACCTGTCTCTCCTCTTCGACCCAGTCCTCAAGATTATCATCCATGTCACCCACCCTAACTTTTGGGAGACTTGTTGCCGGTATAAGGACTTGTGAATATTGGATGAGTCAATCTTGTGATTTCAGTACAACTGCATCAATAGGGAGCCTTATTCTCCTCATAGTGTGGTCGTCTGTACTTGAGCTAGGTCTGACCCGATACTCATTGCTGCTTTTTGGGTTCCAGCCATGCTCGCAGTGTCTTTGCAACAGGAGGAAGAGGCCATGCAAAAAGATCTGTGGGATCTTCATATACTTCTCCTGTGGTAACCATATCCACGATTGCAACAGCCACATAGCCACCAATAGCAGTAAAGATATGCCACCTACATGAACAATTTAATGAACCGGTTCGTCAAAAACAAGGACAGTTCGCTGAATTTTAAACATACCACCCATGCAATTCGGTCAAAAATGCGAGAGGCAGGCCAATCGCATGTCTGGTTTGCGTAAGAAATCCGCAGGCCAGACCATCAATGAGCCACACAAAGTACCCAAAGGCAAAGCATGCTGTTTCCGGTCAGGTTTTGCTCAGCACACATAAACAATGAAGACAGACGCACCGCAGCCGAAGCTTGAAATGTAGCGAAGATTCTTCCTGGTTCTAGGATCGGGAACTTGCTGAGGAATGATCTTCATCGTGCGCGTCGCGATCAGATAAACTGCCAGGCCGAAGGTGGTAGCATGCAGGAGGAATTCGTCCATCACCATGTGGACGACCATCACAATGGTGAAGAGAAGAGAGAGAATTGCGCCGATCAGTTTCGTGCGTTGGGGAGTAGCCTGGAATGTAAGAATACGATACAGAAGAGGTGTCGTAAGGAGGTGCATGGATAGTTCATCCGCTAGAAGGTCCCAAGTATGAGAGATAAGGGCGTTAAGGGAGTGAGCAATGAGGGAGACCTACACATTTGGGTGTGATATTTGAGGGTCATATGGTAGCCGGCAGAGCACACCCCGACTCCTATCAATCCAAGGTATGAAATCGGGCGGAATCCAGTTAGCTGTTTACAACGGCGGAGCTGCTCCAGGCCGTAAAGTCCGTAGAAAACTGCGCGCGATATTAACCTACACAGGCCAATGCGTCAGGCACAATGTTGCTGACATACCAAAAACAAGGCTACTGAAGGTGTTTATGAATTCCGCGACAAATCGAGTTATGACATAATCCTTTTTTGACAGATCAGAATTTGTTCTCTCTCAATATTTGAATACAGGGAAAGCTTAGGGACAGAGGCTCTCACTTCTTCACAGAAACTATATCCGCCGGGTTAGCCGTTGGCAAGAGAGGGGCTCGGGGCGGAATCGCAGATCACTAAGTAAGCGTACTTGAGATAGGAGGTGGGAGGTCCCCAAAATGGGGTCATGGCGGTTGAATCCATCACAGATTGAATGCCTATCGTATTTCAGGTCCCAAATGACCGGTAAAGAGGATTGTGCCCAGAGGTTCCGAAGCAAGCGCAACACGTTTTCAGCGAGGGCACTCGGAACGCGCGGCCAAATCGGCCAAATCTGGACGATCGTTGCCTGAATTAGTGGAGCGTCGACGAAACATGCCAAGACTTTGGTAGATAACATGAGACTTGCGTCTTACGCCTTGGTTTATTCGTACAAAAGCTGCGCGAGTGACTTTTGATCCTATTTCAGGCGCTTCCCTTCACAGCGTTGAGCCACTTGACTCTGGTGCTCCCCAATCTGACAGACAATAAGTGAGCACAAATTCGAAAGGCAATCAACCTCTAAGGTCCAAATTAGGGGGAACCTGTCGATATAGTAGGATACGGTATAGACTAGGAGAGGCGCGATCCAATGGAACAGGAAACTCAATGTGATGATGTCTAATATAGCAACTATCTGGCAGGGAGTGTTGAACATCTACCGCCTCGCTGACCCACACGCTACGGCGCTAAGTCCTGCGTCTACCCGTAAATACCAAACAAAACTAGTGAGGAAACGAGTATAAAGTGCGAGACGCACAGCGGAATATATGGGTCTTCGCCGTATTCAGGCGCTTCTCATTCTCGACAGTATCTAAAAATATTTTCGAGTCCTTGCTCTCGTGTCATTTAGGGAACGCTTCAGCGCCTCTAAAAAAAGAATGACCCAATTCATGACGGGAGGGGGGGGGGGGGTCTATGGGTTCCTTGGTGCCAAAATTAGGGGACTGTACTCAAGCCCAAGAAGTATTTAAATCCCAGCCGTTGGCCTCCATCTAATTTTTCATCATCAATCAATCTATTCACTACTCCGCTATTTTTTTGCTTTTTGCAGCTCAAAGATCAATACTCTGCGTGTACACATACTCAATATGCCAGTGAATGACGGATCACAAACGGGGGCGAAAACAAGTTATGATAGGCAAAGAGAGAGACTTGAAAGCCAGATGAGGGCCCTGGAACTTGATCAAAAATCTAAGAAAGCAAAAAGCCAGCCCTGGGAAACAACAAAAGACGCGAAAGGAAAGACCACTGGGGTGAAGAGGAGGTCCACGAGAGTTGTTGATCTAGAACACGCCCAAGAAGTGGACAAAATATTCAACTCGCATCTTGATGGTTTAATTGATAACACAAAGAAAGCGTTATCATCTCTAAATAAAGGGGGCTCCAAAAAGTCCAAGCATCCTAAAAACGCTGCAGCCAGCTGATGATGGTTCTGGTTCTGTGAAGAGCGACTAAGTCTCAACATGTGCTAGCTGGATTTCTTTTCTTTTGTTCGTTTGGTGATAGCAGCTTCAAACTACGTCTATCAATGTACAATATGTCAGGCTACAACATACAAGTTCGCGAATGCAAAAATTCTAGATGATGTAGTAAGATCTGCCCTAGTTCTGTACCTCCAGAGAGGAAGCGTAAGGGCATGAGCCAACTGCAAACAAAAGAACAATAGGATTCATAGATAGGAAAAAGAAAGAGCACCCCGAAACAACATACATAATGAAAATCCAAAAGAAGAGGGAGTGCAGAATCCAAGAGAAAATCAAATAGTTTTTTTCACATCTATCATCGGTCATCTTTTGTTCTCGGTAATTCGATTCATGCATAAATTCCACCCCGCCATCCACAGCACTTTCCAAAATAAAATATCCATGAAGGATGTTCAAGGGTTTAAAAAAGAAGAAATGGAACAAAACAAGACAAAAAGTAAGAAACACAAAAAAAAGCCAGGGGTCTGTTGCCAAACAAGGCTCAAAAGCTCAGTTAGGGTGATGTATTGATCAAGGGTTGTACGGTAATACACAATAGAAGACGGGGGAAAGAGCCTGCCAAGTCGGACACAAAAAGAGAAAAAGAAGGAAAACAGGTAAGTGAGAACATGGCATCACTGGAGAGCACAAAAACGCCGTCGCCCATTTGCAATATTCGAAACAAGTTATCCAGGTGATTAGTTGAGTCCGCCATCGCCGTCGATCAGTCGGAGGCGCTCGTTAATGGTTTTGGCACGTTTGGAAGTGCCTTTCCCCGGGCCGCGGCCTCGGCCTCGCTTTGCAGCAGGGGCTGCAGAAGGTGGAGTGTCGAGATTGTCGGACATGGGTGTTGCCGTGCCTGATGGCTTGGCGCTGGCATCGTCAAAGTTGCCCTCGCCTGTAGAACACACCAGTCAGTAAATGAAATTTGCGGTATGAGTACTCGTTTGTTTATGTAGAACTGTGCTCACCTTCATGATACATATCATCCAACGTAAGATCACGTTTTCGCTTCGGCGCAGCCTTCTTTCCACCCTTGGCGGCTTGAAGAGCGTCTCCACGTTCAAGGGCCTCCTTCTCCTTTTGTTCCAGCAACTCAGCCTCATCATCATCGGCGAGCCACATAGCAATGTCTTTAGTACGATTCTCGCGAGTGCGAGTGTTGAAGTCGACACCACCAGCACCACCACCGGTGATGACAACGCGCTGCACCTCTTCTTTCTGCAAAGCACGCTTACGGATTCGCTCTTCAATCGTGCCGCGGGTAATTAAGCGGTACACGGTGACTTGTCGAGTCTGTCCAAGACGATGAGCGCGATCCATGGCCTGCGAGTCGATGGTCGGGTTCCAATCAGAATCGTAGAAGATAACGGTATCGGCAGCCGTCAAATTGATACCCAAACCACCAGCACGAGTGGATAAGAGGAACACGAATATTTCGGTATTTTGTTGGAAGTCGGCAACAGTATCGCGACGGTCTTCTAGCTTGGTACTTCCGTCGAGTCGACAGTACTTGTAGTTTCTGTAGGTCAAGTATTCCTCCATCAGATCGATCATGCGAGTCATCTGGAAATACAACAAAACACGATGACCGCCGGCCTTCAGCTCCCGCAGCAGCTCGTCCAACTTCGCCAGCTTTCCTGAATCCGTAACGAAGCGGCGCATAGAGGGAACCTCGATGTGCGTGTAGCGAGCTCTGAGAGAAGTGGGCGGCGGGAGCATCGGGGAATGCGAATAGGGAACTGGGTCGACCTTGTTCGTGATGATCTGTTCCTCTATTTGCTTGGAAGGAGTGGGGTATAATGCCTGGCGGATAACGGGGTTGAATAGAGTCTGTTGGGTCTCACGATAGGCTGCTTGACCGGAACATGAAAGGGTAATCGGGGGTGCTGAAGCGGCAGGAACAGCGCATGGCTCAATCAAGTTGAGACCTTGGTCTTTGAATGCCGATTGAGAGACATTCATCAGAGTCCGCATTCGGCCCTCGGTGGCAATCTCACGGAGGGCCTGGCGATCATTACGTTCCACAATGTTGAGCATAGAGTATTGCCAGACTGACTTGCCCAGAGACTGATTTTCCTTATCATCATCATCGTAAATGACGTTCAAGCGAGACAACCGATTCGGCTGATCACGGCGGCGGACCGCACGCTCAAACGGACCAAGACGAGAGTATTGACTGGCCTCTCCTGCTGATGTATCGACGAAGCGCAAGAATGAAAATGCTTCGTCTTCACGAACACTTTGCACAATGTTTTCTGGGGTGTGAATATTCATCATATGCGAGAGGAAGCTGCTTTGGAAGCCAGCACGGTCATTTCCAGGACCTGGCAAGTCCAGACGGCCTTCGGAGCTGCAGAGGAGCCGAGGCAAAGGGTACTCAATGCGGTTCCTAGTGGAGTACCGAACATCTACGAAATATCCTTCTCGGACGAAAGAGGCACACTCGGCGAAAGCTCCAACAGAGAAGGGCGACTTGGTCTCTGCACGTTCGAAGAGATCAGGATGGTTGCAGACTTTGCGGAATTGCATGACCAAGTTCATCAGAGTGGTGCTATCACTGTCATCGCCAACGGCCGCCTTCTCAATAAGATCGATGATGCTGACGCGATTCCGTAGGTTGGCATAAAGAGCACGCTGACGGTAGGTAAGATCGCAGAAAATATCCTTCTCGACCTTGTCGCCAAGCTCCTGCTGAACGTTCTTTTTCACGCGACGAAGCATGAAAGGCTTCAAGATCATGTGGAGACGTTTAAGCTGGTCCTCGTTGAGCTTTGTATTACTCTGAGCATGGGACTCAATATCTTTGGAGAACCACTCGCTGAATTCGTCATGGGAATCGAACAGCGTGGGCATGATGAAGTGCAACAACGCCCACAACTCTTGCATGTTATTTTGAATCGGAGTACCTGTCAAGAGAAGACGGTTACGGCAGGAGAACCCTAAAAGGTTCTTCCATCGTGAACTTTGCGAGGACTTGATAGCCTGGGCTTCATCCAGAATCATGTACTGCCACTTCACTTTCTGGAAGTATTGAGCATCCAAGACAACGAGTTGATAGGACGTCACAAGAACGTGAAACTCAGACTCGCGGGTGTAAGTTATGTGCTTGCGGTCCCAGAACTTGCGGAGAATTTTACGATCCTTTGCGTTACCCCAGTAGGGCAGGACCTTGATGTTTGGTACAAACCTGGTGATTTCCTGTTGCCAGTTGTGCAGAGTGGAAGCAGGAGCGATGACCAGGAAAGGACCCCAAATGTTGTGGAACTCGGCGAGATAGGCCATCACGGAAATAGACTGGATGGTCTTACCAAGACCCATCTCGTCTGCCAAAATACCGTTGATACCCTGTTCGTACAAATTGACGAGCCAGTTCAAACCCTTGAGCTGGTACTCCTTCAACTTGGCAGTCAACATGGTCGGCTGAGAGATCTCAATGTCACCCAGACTCGTGGGGTTCTGGAAATTCATTTCTCCTTCATCGAATGCAGCCATCTGGTCTCCGGTCTCGTTGTTGAACGCACGGGCGCGGTCTTGCGCTTGCTGCACGGCATTTTGAGCATTAGCCATAGCGGCCTGCTGCAAGGCACTCTCGTCTTCGGCATCGAAATCCAAATCTTCGAAGTTGGTGACCTTGGCATTCGGATTCGCCACGCTGTCGGGAAGGCTGATTGTGTGTGCTGAGGATTTACCGGGTTGGACTGTTTCGTTGGTGGCAGCGACTTTCCCATCGCCAGCGGCTTGGGCTTCCTCTGTTTTAATCTTCCGGCCAATGAAGTGAGAGTACAGCTCGGTCTGCGAGATCAAGAAGTTGAGCTTGCGTTTCTGACGGTTCGCTTCGCGCTCGGCTTCTGCCTTTTTCGCGGACTCAAGCTCCTGTCTCTCAGCCAAGCGGCGCAGATCGCGCTCCTCGCGCTCGTTGCGCTTCCAGAAGGACATCATTTCACGCATGGTACGCTTGGCACGAGCCTGGGTGTCCTTGGTGCTCTTGTTCGTTCGTTCCTGCCACTTGCGGGACTGTTTGCTTGCAAGCTGGGCGGTCTTGCGCAGATTCTCTTGGCGAGTAGACATGGATGTAGTCTTGATGCGGTAAACTTTGGGAATATCCTTGCGGGCGATGTCTCGCCAAATTTGCTCATAGATCTGATTATAGCCCTTGCTATCATAGTGCAGGTGCAGCAAGGGTGTCCCCTCTTTGGACCGTACATCCTTCTTCGAGTCGCGGGGGGTGAGGTAATTCTCGTCGTCCAGACCAGCCAGATAGGCGTTTTCGGCAGCATCCTTTTCGGCCTGCTTCTGCTCCTTGGACTTCTTTGGTCGGGTGACAGGACCGGCTCGCCCAGAGCGGCGGCGTGAGGGCGATCCGCGGCCAATATGAAACGAGCTGGTGGTGCCGCCTTCGAGATTGGGTGCCAGAGGGGTGACCTCGCCGAGCTCATCCTGTGCACTTCCGCCCTCCAAGGCGCGCTTGGTGGATCTGATTTTCTTTTGGGCACGCTCAGCCTCACGAAGGAACTTCGCTCTCTCAGACGAATCCTGAGCCTTCTCCGCTTTGGCCTCGGCCTCAGCCTTCTTCTGAAGCTCCAGTCGGACGGTATTCTCGCGACGTCGCTTTCGCTGCATGTCCTTTTTACGTTCCTTCTCGTCTTGGATTTCCTTTTGTTGGACTTCGGCGATGACTGAGGATGCGTTGACTGCTCGAAATCGTTCGGTTCCCAAAATAGCCTGTTTCTCAAAAGATCGACCAAGCTCGATCAAAAAGGCGTTGCGACGGCGCTGCGAGACGTGGTCAATATCGGGGACACGACAAACTGCGTGCATGTGGTCGTTGACATACCTTGCGTCGAAGCTGCTCTGCCCGGTGGCTTTCAAGAGAGCGCTTCTGGCCTTTTTGGTTGTAAATCTCTCGTTCGGCATCGAAGCCAGGGCCTTCCACGTCACTTTTTTCGCCGTTCTCAATATCGCTAACAGCGCGATTGACTTGCTCCGCATCCACGCCTGGGGGCAAAGGCTTCCGTGGCGGTACACGGGGCGCCAGAGTGGACAGCTCCGACCCCGGCTTGGAGACTCCATTGGGGGCGAATGGCCCTTTCGCGAGGCTGACAGACTTCTCTGGGCTCGACCCTTTGTCCGACTTGTGATAGAAAGTTCCCGGTACCGGACCCGAATCAGGGGCACGACGATCAGCATGTGAGTGTGCTTGCGGAGGTGATGCGACTGCCGGGGGAGTGGATGCTTTCTGTGCGGGTTGCTCTTCCGTTGGTCCCGAGAGAATGCTTGCAAAAGACATGGGGTCGGCGGCGCGAGCAGGCTTCTGCGTAACATCGTATGGTTAGAAAAGGGGAAGAGGAATGACAGACGCCGAAAAATTATCACAATCGGAGTTCGAGACCAGAGATCCGGGTGAGGGTCAAAACATACCGATTCCCGAAGGGGGGAGGCCGCTCTCGGTGCCGAGGGTGCATATTCTGCTCCATTGCTTCTCACCCGATATGGTGACTCTGATTCCCGTGTCGGGGACTGTGAGTGGCCTTCCGGTCGGCCAGAGGGAGGCCCATGTGGTGTGGACGGGCCATAGGGCGATGCCCCGTTACCCGACATGACCGAGCTTGAAAAGGGACGTGGAAGCGGAAGGCCGGTGTTGCCACTGGTCGAATGGCTGGGGTATTGTGACGAGGACTCCGGGTGGGTAGATGGAGGAGCCGGTGCCGCGCCGTTCAAGGGCGGGGGCAGAGAAGTCGGCATTGGCGAAGACGCGTGGGAGAAGTGTGGGCTTCGCGAAACGGAGGATGGACCGAACGCCGGTGGGGTCTGGGGAGGATGGGGCGAGTACGGTGGCTGCTGTGGTTGCTGTTGTGATTGCGGCTGCTCATTGCTTGGAAAGAACGGGCGGTTCTTGCTGGGCGATTCGTAGGAAGGAAACCGATGCTGTTGAGTTGGGGACTGGGCGTTGTATGGCGGAGCGCCCGTCATGATGGTCACGTCCCCGGCGCTGAGCACGCGCAGTCAAGAGAAGGGGCGTAGAAAGCTTGGGAACGAGATGAAAGAGGATGAATTGGATGGAGTGAGAGGTCAGATACAGCGCGTGAGACCCATGGATAGTCGGTGTCAAGGGGGGGGGTCGAATTAACAGGGCGCTAGTTCTCGGGGACCTGGCGTGGACGCGATGTCAGCGAGAGGATTGGACCGGCAGAATGACAGGCGATGAAGAGGAAAGATGGTAGAGAATGAAATCGGAGGAAGTCGAGATGCACGTACTGGTGGAAGGATGGGGTCCGTTTGGAGGTCGGCAGATGCAGGAAGGAGGATCTTTGTGGCCGCGGACCCAAGCAGAGAATGCGCGGCTGGGCTAGGCGAGGGAGTAGGAGCGCCAGTTGACCCCAGATGAGCGTGGAGATGGTGTTTGTAGAGGGGGGATGGGGTTGGGGGTTGAGGGGAGATGGGGGTTTGATGGAGGAAAGGGGAGAAGGGAAGAGGAAGGGAAGTCGGGGAGGTTGAGATGCTGGGAAGGGGAGGAGGCGCAAAGAAAGGGGACCGGCAAACGATGCCCTTCAGACGTTCAACTCTCGTCTGCTGCTCGACTCACACCCTCCGAATCCCCGCCGCCGGGGCACCGGAATGGGGCAGATCGGCTCGGTCACCCTCCTCAATCGTGTCGAAGTTGCTTGATATCGTGGGCTGGACTCGTCACGAAACTCCGACAGGCTGAGTCCCTGTGGTCCCAGGGCGCGAGGCATCCATACACACCGGCGCGAGCGATGAGCGTGATGCGGAGCGCGATCACCACCGTTCTGGAGATTCGTGGAATTCTACGCGAAAGGACCACCAGATATCGGCTCTCGACAGTGTTCTACGTGGTGCCTAGCAGAGACTCTCGATCTCCGTCATAGTGGCCCGGCCCCCGGGCTGAGTTCTTGTCCATCTGAAGATTTCATCGCGGCCGATCCCGTCGGTTTGGGAGTTTCGGAGGGCGCTTGGGGATTCGTCTACCTCCCCAAGCCCCAGCTAACTCGGACCCGATCACCTCCGCCCATCCCGGGATTGGATGCAGCTAACAAGGGAAGACAAGAGAGGACTAATATGTTTCTTGTCGCCCATCCGGACCGTCAGTCACAACAGTCACGTCCATTAGCGTCGCCACTGTTCGGTCATGCTGTAACTGCGGGCCGCCAAGGCCGATCCATGCGTTGGACTGGTCTGTTCAACTACTCAATTGCTCAAGGGGAGAGCGCCAGAACACGGATCCCACGCTCCCCGCCCCTCCAACGACCTTGTGTTCTCTCTTTTTCTCGCTCGCTCTATCTGACGGGAGATGTAAAATCTACTTCCATCAGAGTCCTGGTTTCTATAGTTCTGGAACTAGGCTACGCTAGAGGTCGATCATCGCGACTCGCCCTACTATACAGATATTCCCCAAGCCCGGTCCAAGTCTGGTTCCAGAAGCCTATCTGGATGAATGTCTTCAGCGGAAACTATCCCTTCAGAGAGATCTGCATTTGCTTTTCTTTTTAGGGGGCGGGTTCTAATCGGAAACCCCCAAGCCTCAATTCTCGTAGTTCATTCGCGAGCCCGATTGCTAACGATGACGTACTCCGCACTTCGCCATTTAGTTGGATGTCGGGATGATTTGTGAACCCCCTATGGTTCTGCCTCTTCCCGCGTAAAATACCTGTGGTAGAATCGGCAGGCATGCATTGGAACTCTCTCCGAAAGAAATTACTTGGTCCGACCGACTTGTATGGATGGATTCGAGAAGCACGGGGTACAGCCAGCATTGGATCACCTGACGTGTAGTAGTTGGTAGTAGTAGTTAGTAGTATTTAGTATAGTATTTAGCATAGTAGTTAGTATAGTATTTAGCATAGTTGTTAGTATAGTATTTAGTATAGTAGTTAGTAGTAATCAGTAGTAGTTAGTATAGTAGAAGTAAAGGGTATATTTATGTTCGGCGGGTGGGACTCCCGTTCCCACGAACCCCAACTGCCTTCATGCACTCACTTGATCGGGGTATGCTGCCAACGGTATGAGTGCGCATGCTTCGAAAGCATCGTAAGTATTTCTATTATGAACTACGTATATCCTTCATATGCAACAATCATCTCGGCAACCGTTTCCCGGACGCTTCTCCCCGTTCTTTCTTATCCTCTTGGTTACTCGTACTGGTATATACCACCACCACCGCAAGCACCATATGCTCCTGCTCCTGCTGCTCCTACCAATGTTGATCTCGATATGATACGCCGTCGCAAAAGCTCTAGCAGTGCGGAAAGAGCGGGGAATCGCTAGATATTTGACATCTCAAAGCATCTTCTGGAGATCATGCCACTAGATCGTATGGCAGTGGTGACTTGGTGCCCATCCAAAGCGGAGAGTGGGATGAGCCCCTGCTAGATAATAGTAGTGAATCCTCGGTCGGATTCAATCCAGCCCACGAAACGGACAAAAAGCCCCCTCGGTCAACAACACATTGATCCGGTCGTGAATTGCGGGGGAAGCGCTGGAATGCGTGGACGTGGACGTGGTCGCGATTCCCCCAAGGTACACGAGGCCCACCCGAATCTTACAACAGGCGAGACCCTTGTTTTTTTCTCATCTCGATAATCATCTCAAGGCGCAACATCTCCAATCATTTTCAAGTCCAGAATAATTGAAAGGAGGATGTGTGGCATGATTCTCGGAGATCGTTGCGACGTGGCGCGGGGGAGAAAACATCCGGTGGTGACGTCCTCCACTCCGCCTTGCTCGCTGCGAGTCTGGCACTCGCCGAAACTCCCACCGGCCAACTTCCCTAGACAAGGCGTCGCAAATCCCGGTCGAGTCAGACTCTGACGTAGAATGCTCGGGCTCTGATTCCTTGACCAGGCTCTGGACCCCCGGGTCTTGCCTTCTTCGGCGGGGGGAAGCAATGCATGGCAGAAGTCTTGGAGCGCAGCCATGCAGCCCAAGGGGCAATTCCGGGACCAATTGGCCAATTGACCAGCAGGAGCTCAACGCTGTTCGATGTCAGTTTTTTGCACTATACTGAAGCGGCATCTTTAACCCAGGAGCCCGGAGCTCCGAGGCAGGGGCCAAACCGGTCACGCAAAGCACGAGTTTGTGTCACGGAAACGGCGTGAAGACAGGACACGATCCGGTCGTCCATGGATTCAGGAACCCGGACACGCCGGATTATGAGACGGTGGGGAGATGGAAGAGCCAATGGACAGAAGCACAAGGCCATCTCGATTATCCGGCTTCTCTAAAGCAGGAGATCGGGAATTGACCGAGCCCGTGTTGCCATCATCGACCTTTGATATCAAGTTCTCAAGTGGCACCACCCGCGCTGACGGCCTCTGGTACTTTGTGTACTTGGCTTCCCACAACTGATTGAGGGACTGTTGAACACGGGAGTCCAGGGGGCTGCTACTTCTTCTTTAACAACACTGCTCCCCGTCAAACTTTCACTTGTCTCTTCTCTGCCTCCCTCAACTCTTGCCCGGCTACATCACTATCCACCACCACTCTCATTCCTCTCGGACACTTTCTCTCTGACCAGACTCCATCACGACTACGACTTCCGCAATGCCCACCATTCCCTCTATGCAGTGGGCGCAAGTCGTCGAAAAGAAAGGCGGCCCCCCAATTTACAAGCAAATCCCCGTCCCCAAACCCGGCCCCGATGAAGTCCTCATCAAAGTCAAGTACACCGGCGTCTGCCATACCGACCTTCACGCCATGAACGGTGACTGGCCCATTCCCCTGAAACTGCCGCTCGTCGGCGGCCACGAGGGCGCCGGCATCGTCGTTTCCAAGGGCGAGATGGCCGCAGGCGTCGAGATCGGCGACCATGCCGGCATCAAATGGCTCAACGGCTCCTGCTTAGCCTGCGAATTCTGCAAGACCGCTGACGAGCCGCTGTGTGCGGACGCGGCCCTCTCTGGCTACACCGTTGACGGCACCTTCCAGCAGTACGCCATCGGCAAGGCAGCCCACGTCACCGTGCTGCCAAAAGAGGTCCCGCTCGACGCGGTCGCTCCGATCCTGTGCGCCGGGATCACGGTCTACAAGGGTCTGAAGGAGTCCGGGGCGCGGCCCGGGCAGACCGTGGCCATTGTGGGCGCAGGTGGTGGGCTGGGGTCCCTAGCGCAGCAGTATGCGAAGGCGATGGGGTTGCGGGTGATTGCGATTGACGGCGGCGACGAGAAGCGCGCGATGTGCGAGAAGCTCGGTGCGGAGGTTTGTTTCCCCTTGCGATCACCCTAGGAGAGGAATTGAACAAGACCCCTAACGATCCCATTCGACAGGCTTATGTGGACTTCACCAAGTCCCAGGACCTCGTTGCAGACGTCAAGGCCGCCACGCCTGGCGGTCTCGGTGCGCATGCTGTGCTCCTACTCGCTGTGTCAGAGAAACCATTCCAGCAGGCTGTTGAGTACGCACGACCTCGGGGTGCGATTGTAGCTATCGGTCTTCCAGCACATGCGTTCCTCAAGGCTCCTGTCTTTGAGACCGTGGTGAAGATGATCAATATCAAGGGTAGCTATGTCGGCAATCGCCAGGATGGTGAGGAAGCCGTTGGCTTCTTTGCTCGCGGTCTGATCAACGCGCCTTTCAAGACTGTTCCCCTGGAGGATCTGCCGAAGGTGTTCGAGCTCATGCGTAAGTATTCTCCGAGTCACTTTGGGCCCGTGACTGGTTATCATGCTAATACGAGAAAACAGAGCAAGGCAAGATCGCCGGACGATACGTCCTTGAGATTCCTGAGTGAAAACACTGATGGAAATTGAACATGGTGCTGTCTTCCGAGGATATGGAGAGCTTGATAAATATCCGGCGAGGCAGACCACATATCCCATGGGTGCAATTCATGACCCTACATAATCTATTCATTAGGGCATTTAACGAGCAATGACGTCTTCTATTTACACTCCGTTCCCACCCCATAAACTATATGCCCGCGAGTATCTGGGAAATGTACCGAGACAGAGAAACCTGCTCCGAAAGAAGAAAACTAGAATGGGAAATTAGCCCAAATAAATAAAAAGGTCAACACCTTGACTCTCAATCCTTCCGAGAACAATCTATATACAAAAAAATCCCCACCGCAAAATATCTACTCCAGTGTCTTCTCCGATGCTCCAGTTCCAACCGCAGCAGCCTCAGCCTCGATCTGCTTGCCCTCATCCTCCGGGCTGACCGTAGTCTGCGGACCATGGAACGTCTTCTTCGCATGAAGGAAATAATAAGCCAGCGCGCCTATCCAGAGCGCCCCATTGATAACGATCGTGTAATTCATATCCTGAGCTACAGAGCCAAAAGAAGAGAAAGAAGGAATTCGGGTTAGCAACGTTCTCTCTGTCTGCAGAGTTTCGAGGAAATTCCAACTTACGCGACGGATCCGGGCCCTCGGTGGGGATCATCGAGAGCACAATGGCGAAGGCCATATAGATGACGGCAACCCAGGCAATCGGGCGGCTGAGGTACTTGCCCGTATAGAAGTCACCCGGGACGAAGCGGTCCTCGCCCCAGAGCAGACGAGCCAAGATGGGAGTGAGCCAGGCGAGGTCGTTACCAGCAACGGCGAGCGAGAAGAGGGCGTTGGCAGCAGCGTTGTCGATCAGCGAGAGGAGGCCGGTGACCACGGCCATGACGATCACGCCGCAGACCATGCGCACGGGCTGGTACTTAGTGAACTTGCCCTGGCTGACTTTGCGGAAGAACCAGGAAAATGGTAGCGCGCCGTCGCGCGAGAAGGCCCAGCTTTGGCGAGAGGCGGCCAGGACCTAGGGACGTGGATTAGTTGGCGGAATAGACATGGGAGCGACGAGAAACACGAACAATACTGAGGCCCATGAAGAATTGGACGATGGCGTTGACGGCCATGAATCCGAGGGCGCCTTTTTTTCCAAGAGCATCGTAGTAGATCTAATAGGGATAGAGTGTCAACAACGCACTCGTGAAATCGGATACCAGTCCAGCCAAGGAGCACATTACAGCTAAATCAACATACCTGTGCCATGGGTTGGCCAAACTTCGAGTTCAGGATACTGTCGATATCCTGACTCATCGAGGCCGCGATGCAGCTCATTGACAAGAACCCTAAGATGCCACAAGCGGCAATGGAAGAAATGATTCCGAGGGGCACGGCGCGAGTAGCATGGGTCGCTTCTTCACTCATATGAACGCAGGAGTCAAAGGCGCCGATAGTCCAGATAGGTGAGAGCCAGGCCAGCATGAAAGTCCAGCCGGCGGGCCAGGTGGTCAGATTCTCAACTTGACCGAAGACATACGACCCCGAGTTGATAGGAGGATTGTTCTCCGACTTCCCGACAGGCAGCGCGATCACGGTGGCCATGACGAGCGCAACATTGAGGAAGATGCAGACCGACTGGATTTTGGGCATCACTTTGCCGAAGAAGATGGCCATAACGCCGTGTGCGAAGACCGTCGCGACATATGTCCCATAGATAATCGGCCGAGTTGCCGTCCAGTTGCCGTCGCGGGTCAGGGATATCAAGGAGAGGAGCATGTTGGCGAATCCATCTAGTCATAGCAACCTAGGGTATCAGCGGATTTCTGGATCACGACCGCGGATATCAATAGAACTCAACGTACAGTCAATAGAGCAGAGACCTCCAATAAGCCCGAGGGTATTACTGTATCCAACCAGGAAGCTCAATGGGTTCTTCCATTTCTCAGCGCTGTAGTAATGCGTCCAGAAGTACAAGCCGCCGGCGGTGGGCATGGCCGAAGCCATATCGGCCTAGTAATTTGAAGCAAACGCGATTAGCGACATTTTATTGGATGAGGACAGGTTGAAAAGATATGATGCATACCATTGCCAGACCGACAACCATGATGAAGCAACTCGCAGCCAGCCATCCTATTATGGTGTCAGATAAAGTCTTGACGTATCAAGAAAGCTTCACGCTATCGGTACTTACCCTATTCATCTGTCAGTTAGTTTAAGTTTCTATTATTAAAGGAGACAGGCTTACCCAAACCATGCCAACGGGTCCAGCGGGCATTGAGAAGGCCAAGCTGGATGCGATTGAGGGCAGCAGGCCCATTATGCTGAAGGCCACCGCAAAGATCTGGATCGTCGAGTAGTGGCGGCGCAATTCCTGCTTGTAGCCAAGGGTCGCTGGCTAGCTATCAGCATCGAGCGAAACAAGAATGGCGGCCGTACTCCAATGCACCACGGGTCCTAGAGGAACTAACTCACCCAGAAGCTCCATATCCCCGGCCTCGGCAGGAGCCTCCACAATGGCCTCGGGGGCGTTGACATCGCGCGAGAGCGACTTTTTGATTTCGTCGGCCATGATGAACGCCAGTGACAGTCAGGTATTGAAGGTGAAAATTATTGAGAAAATAGAGAGAAAGGATAAGAAGGGCTGAGCGTGCCCGTACAACGTGAGAATGTGTCGAAGTAGTTTAATCTCAATAAAACAGACCAGGTGCACGGTTGCAGCACAACACGAAGCAACTGTTACACCAGCGGTCAGTGTGCTATGTGAGTTTGAATCCTGACCAGTTGTACCTAGCGTTCTCAAAAGAAGGGGGTTCTAGCAGGGAGACACAAGAAGCTATGAAGGAAATGCTATGCTTTAAACCCCCAACCCCTCCGGCAAATGCGACTCGCGATTCTCTTTCCATGTGAGGGGTTCGAGACACTTCAACCGCCTCCAAGCGGAATCGCCGGGACAATGCTCACCACCACCAACATCACCACCACTACCACCACCCCTCTGGCCTCGGGTCCACCGATAAAGGCTTGTTGGAGTTGGCCGTTTGAAAGCGGGGACGGGCTTGCAACAGGATTTGAGTGGCTGGCCACACTGGGCCGAAGCGAGATAATCATCACTATTTTGAGTCTGGCGCTTGGCACACTTGGAGCACCTCAGCGAGCCGGACGGGCAACGGGGCAACATTGAAGCAGCCAAGGAGATAAGAAGCGTGGGCGGGCTTCCGGTTGGTGGTGACCTACAGATAAGAAGCCTTTTTGCCAGGATAACGAGGCTTATTTTTTCTGGCTGATTGGCCACGTCTCGCGTTTCTTTCTCTCATTACTTGCCGCTTTAGGAAATTATCACTGGAGGCTGAAAATACTCTTTTGTCGGACTTTGCATTCGTCCCATCTTGTTGATGGCTCTGGCACTGCGGAGTGTTATTAACCTTATCACGCGTGGTGAACCAGATAAGTGATAAGACTTACCCCGGACTCGCCAGGTGGAGCCATGGAGCGGACTAAGGTCCGCTCGTGATCAAACACACGAAGGAACGCACCGCTAGCTGATTGGGCTCCAATCGCACGCGTCATACCATGCGAGCAGGACCCAAAAGGAGTTAATGTGAAATTGGATTGAATACGGTTTGATCGATGCTGTCTATTCTCCCCTTCCCCTTCCGTGTCATGCCACTTCAAACAGAAGCCAAGATCTCGATCTATGCAGACATTTATACAGATCTCTAGGGGAACATGATCCCCGCAACTCAACATGTATCATGAATTCTTGCAACCTCAAAAATCCCAGTTCTATCCTCCCAGACAAAGTACAAAATACTGGGAACACAGCCACCAGGGCTCCCGGTAAAGAAAGAAGAGGTGGAAGTGAACCCAAACCCAAACCCAAACCCAGACCCAGACCAGACAAACCCAGCTCAACCCCATACCCATTTCTGCAACCGAACAAAAAAGAATGCGAAAATAGAGGCAGCATCGGCCAGAAGAAAGAGAGCGTTTTCTGCTTACGGCAATGCAAAACTCCCGAGGTAACGCGAACAGAAGGTACGAAAACAAGGGGTGGGAGGGCTAAATATACATTCAGATTTGAGGAAAGAGAGAAAAAAAAAGAGGAAAGAATTGATCAAAGAGCAACCAATGCAAGCGGGAAGAATATCCATTTCATTTCTTCCATGAGGTATCACGAAATAATGTCATCAAACTGCCCCCGGTCCCTTATGATTCGACTGGTCTAGCAGCAGCTTCGGCTTAATATAATCTTCATCCAACTGGCGGAACCACGCGGCGTGATCGCCCGAGGGGCCACCAGAGAAGAGGTCCCGCAGGGCTTCACGCGCGGTGAGACCCTGTTCCCTATGAGCGGGAGAGGCGGTGGTGGAGACATCGTTGGGCGAGGGGGTGTGGGTACCAGGGGAGGGGTGTGAGGAAGTGCGCCGGAGACGCGAAGCGCTGCTCGCAGCGGGGGGAAGATCATCGTCAGATATGCCATCCAAGTCAAGGTCGAACTCGTCCGGATGGGCAACTTGGTTCGAGCGGCCTTTCCCGCTGGGGGGCAGACCGAATTCGTCGTCGCTGCCGTTACCACTACTGATGCTGCGACTACTAGGCCCGACGCCGCCCCCGTTGAGGAGTGTGGCAGTCGATGAGCGATCACGACGCGATTGGGCGTCCTTGGGGCTGTACGCCGCAGAGTACATTCGAGTGTGGCCCTGAGGCGGGCTTGGACGGCGGCTATTGCCAGTGGAATAGCTGTCAGCGCGGACGCCTTGGCCATTGCGTGGAGGGTTTGTGACTCCGTCGAGAGGAATGGTGAAGTCGGCTCGGCGCGGAGTATAGCCCAGAGCAGTGTCGGAACGTTTGTAATAGGTACCTCCATGAGTTACCTCAATATCGAACTCGTCGTCGGAGTCAACCTCCTCGACAACACCAGTCCGAATACCTAGGATCTCCAACATCCGGGCAGTGGTGCCTCCAAAAATGATCACGGTCAGCACAACGACCACCAGGACCGTAGCACGTAGCGTGGGCCCATTGGCGCCGGAGAGACCTGCGGCTAAGGCAACACCGACAGCACCACGAAGGCCGGCCCAGAAAAGCATTGCTTGATAAGCGAAAGGCAATTCGTCCGCGACTTCCACGCCGCGACGCCGGGCTCGGTACCGAATGAACCAATTGATGGCTTTGGACAGAGGGAAGACAGCTAGGTAGCGTGCAAGACAAATGCCAAGAACTGCCACAAAAATGAACAGAGGGTTGAATTGAAGATGCGACTCAACGAAAAGGTCCAGTCCCAGATAGATGAAGATAAAGTTCTCTGACAGCTGCGCCATGACCTGGAAAAGGTACTTGGTGGTTAGTTGGGTGCGGCGCGACATATTATAGTAAGCGTAATGTTTGAGAGTGATTCCACAGAACAAGAGGGACACAATGCCTAGACCGCTGAATTAGCTCTCATAACCACTGGCTGGGAACTCCTAAAGCTCTCCATTCTCCTCGCGAGGCAACGCTAGGTTTTGGAGAGTTGGGATAGGAGGTCCAGCTTCTATCGTTAGAAAGACTCACCAGAAAGATGCACGCCATTAGAAAAGAAATAGCTGGCGTAAGCAATGAGCACGATCAAACAGCTCTCGATCTTCGGCATGCGCCGCACATGCGTGTACTTGAGTCCCAGAGCGGTAGCAATACCAACCAACATACCGACCAACATACTGCCAAAGAAGACGAGCAAGAACAGCCCGATAGCCTCGAACAGATTCAAAAAGGTTAGCGAGCTAGCCTCCGACTCTGCATACTTCTGCGCAGTCTCGAAGAGAACGATGGCAATCGCATCGTTAAGAAGCGCCTCACCGAAAATCACGGTATACAGTTTCGGTTCGACCTTGTAGAGGTTGAAGATGGCCAGGATGGTGACCGGGTCTGTCGCGGAGAGGGTGGCGCCGACGGAAATAGCCTCGACAAAGGAGATGTTCAGGCCATCCAGCGGGATCCGTGTCCATAGGAAGAGAACGAGGCCCAGGACGATGGCCGAAATAAAGGTACCAGCGAAAGCGAAGGTGAGGATCGTGCCGATATGGCGGAAGAAATTCGCCTGGTGGAGTTCGTAGCCCGAGGCGAGGATGATTGGAGGAAGGAGAAGGTTGAAGAAGAACTGATAGTCGAAGGCGACGCTGTCCTGGAGGCTGGAGCCCGTGAGTCGGATAATCAGACCGACAAACATGCCTTAGAAATCGTCAGCGAGATATAATTGAGACTTCTCTTGGCTTCTTGCTTCGAGCACAAGTCTCGTATCCACCACCAAGGTATCCGCAGGGTGTCTCTTACCGGCAAAAATTGATAGGACTGTTTCGTGGACAGCTTGGATCTTCCGCTGCTGGAGGATGTAGCTCGTAAACAGGGCAAACATCAACAGCATGATCATGATAAACAGCGCCCAGGAGCTTGTAATCTCCTTAGAGCCTGCCTCGGGGGCATCTATTATCCAAAGTTCATTGTCAGACCGCCGCGACACCTAGACGGGGCATATCTTCATCGAACGAGGGGGGGGTTGGAGGGGATAGGAGCCGGGAGCTTATGCTTCGTACCATCGGGATCAGTATCTTCCGCCGCTCGTCCTGGAGGAAGACCAAAGAGTTAGTATAGACGTCCAGAAAATTAGACCGCTCCAGAGCGACACAGTTGTAGGGAAACGTACGGAGCAGAGCGTGGAACGCTTCGCCCATGAGTTGACCAGCCATCGCGGCTCAATCAGGGACCTCCGAGGGTCCGGCGCGAAAGACAGCTGGCAGCTAACACCTGCGGCAAGTTAAGACAGGGCAGGACCAGGCGCGCATAATCTGCCGGCAGAGTGCGAGCAGGATGGAGACCAAGATAGGTAGTGCAAGCCTGGATAGAAATAGAATTTAAGGTGACAAGACTTGGAGTTTCTGAGTTGAGTTGCATCCGCCGAGCGGAGGGACAGATCGGGGGGCTCCTGTATGGTATACGAAGTACAAAACACATTACGAAGGAGGCGCTGAAGGTGGCGAAGGGGCCAAGTGCAGAGGCGTATTTAGGTAACGGAACAGTACTGTCACAGAATAACACTGAATCTGACACGTGGTCCACTGAGTGCCGCGCAACTGCCAAGAAGCGGGCGGCAGGCTTAGGGGCCGCGTTTATTCTGAGGGCTTTTGTCGTGCGAATAGGGGCTTCGGGACTACATCTTCTCACAGTACTCAAGAACCATGAGCGGCTGTATCAGGACCATTGGCAAACAGCTATCTGTTAAAAAGATTGTGTCATGTCCCTGCTCCCCCCTTACATTCAAGGTGTGAACACCAATTGCATCCCCTGACCCACTTCCTCCGGACAACATCATCGGTATGTCCAGGTGGGACCCATTCACAAGGCGCGTATGGGCACGAGCCTCGTAACCCAGCAAACTGGATCTAAAAATAAGGAGTGCAGTAGAAGCGGTATTAAATCAATCCTTCTACGCCTGTCTGCCCTCCGCTAGTCTCTTCGTCAACCACGCTGCGGCCAACGCAGCACATCCGCCAAATCGGAGAACCCATCCCACGCTGTCATCCCAAGGTTCACCGCGTGGTTTCTGCGTGACTTTGAAAATAGCACTGCAGATTAGGCTAGAGAAAATCTGAGGAAAGGAGACGGCCATATTATGTAGACCTAAGACAATTCCCGCTTGCGCAATATTTGCCTCGGAGTGTGCCGAGTATTTTGCCCGGCCGTCTTCGACATCATGTTCGCGGCCACGGTCTTCGAGATCCCGCGGCTCATCCTCGCTGGACACCGGCACATATGAGCTAGAGGTGGTATCGTAGCCTCCAGTGCGAGCTTGGCCCGAACTAGATGCCCCCGACTGGTCCGGATGTGTATGCCGGGTCACATCAAAGCGGGCGACTTCGGCGGAAATCAAAGCGAACGGCGCCCATAGCGCCAAGGCCCAGCAAATACCGACAATGCCGATAACCACTGATCCAGCAGGATAGGAGGAGATGAATAAAGTACTGAACATGCATAGTGCGAAGAGAAGATGTGAAAGGAGCCATGTCCGACGCAAAGTCAAGCCGGGAATCTGCAGCCGCGAAAGCCAAGTCGGTTTCCCGTCTGCTCCAATACGTTTTCCAGCGCCTACCTCAAGCAGTGGGTCTGCAGCAGTGCCGACTGGAATGCTAGAAATTGATAGCCGCCGAGGTGCTTCTTCTTCTTCATCTTCTTCATCGTTTTCTTCCCCATTGTCATGTGCCACACCCTGTGCCAGCGGGGCACTGGTCTCCGAGACTTGTCCATACGTAGGAACCACGAAGAGCGGCATGAGGATATTCGCCAGGAACGAGATGATAGCGTATATGAGGAGAGCAGAAGTCCCGATTCGAGTGGCGTCCTCCCAGATCTTGTCGATCTGATCACCCGACATATCGGGATGGTCTGCAAAGATAGGATTGACGTACAATTGACCAACATACGTCGTTGAATAGAACAGGAATGGGAACCAGCCTACCCATGCAGCCACCTGTACCTCACAGACGCGTGCAATCTGCGGCGGTAGATTCTGAATAGATTTGAACACCTGGCGGAAGAAGGAAACGAGACCGAGGCCATCTGAAGAAGGGGGCCCCTCGAGTCTGGGATCGCGCTCCTGAATGTAGAGACAGCTGGCTAGTAAGGTGAAGATGAGGGAGAAAGAAGCCAATGCACAAAGGACTTTGAACTGCGTATTTCCCAAGAACGGTAGAATCGCTGGTAGATCCATATAACCAAAGCTAAATCCTAACATATTGCCAATCCCTGTGACTCGGCTAGCCCAAGCGTTGGCTAGCTCCTGTTGATGAGCAGGGCAATTATCGACAATGAATGCTCTAATTGCTGCCTGTACTAAAGAGTGCAACACAAAATAAGAATATTAGCTTCCGGCTGCAAGGCCCGGAGATAGGGTGGGGAGTTGAGGGTTACCGGTATTGATGGCAAAATCAAGACAGAACATCACGATAGTGGCGACAGCAATGGTCGTCCATTTCGTGCCGCTAGATTCTCTATCGATGCCAAATATCGATAGAGTACCGCCCACAATCTCACGTACCCAAGCAAGACAAAGCAGCGATACCACCGTGGCGGCGGCGCCCACCACCATGAATGGCTTCCTCTTGCCCCATGGTAAACGGCAGTTATCACTGCGAATGCCGATATAAGGCTGCACCAAGGTGCCGGTCAGCGGCCCAATGACCCAAACGACCGCAAGGAGAGACTTGCTCATCCCGAGGGAGAGCAAGAAAGGCTGTAGGGCGACCTGGTCAGCGGCGTTCACGCACAGCTCCCTCCCCAACCGCTTAGTTGATTCGCACGTACCGATCCATTTGACAACTCAACCGACCATACAACCTGTAGACTATATCAAAACCTCAGTATTCAGCACGCATTTCATATACGAGTATTCCCCACGCGAGGCATACCAGCGCAGCTCGGGAATAAGGCCGGGATCACATCACTTACCCTCCTATAGACACCGTCAGCAAAAACAGATACCAACCGCTCTTGGATGATTCATCCGTTCGGACCGCAGAGTCCTGGAAGGATCGGACCCTTGGCTCTTCTTGCTCTTGCGCAGTCGCCATGAGCAGCGGACCCTCGTGAACAACCGGTTCGCGCAACTATATGGAACGGCCGATAAGAGCAAGACCCACCACGATAGCCCAACGTTCAATAGGTGTGTGCGGAGCTCATACAGGCGGCTAGACGAGGGTTGGGTGGAATGGCGGAGCTTGTGTGCTTGTGTTGGGCGTGGAATCGCAATTTGGTAATTCAGGCGCGCGGAGAGTAAGTGCGGTCTTCTGTTGGCGTTGGGTGGGCTATCAGCCGTCAACAATCGTTGGTACCGGGCGATTAATCTATAGGGCTCCGGTCAGGAATGGCTGACATCTCGTGGATCGGGCGATCTGTTGTCGGTGCTCTGGCCTTCAACCACCAGGCTTGAACTCGGGTACAACAAGGGTTGGGAGGAGGTTGGGAGGAGTTTGGGGGGATTGATTATTCACAGAGCTACGTTCAGGCGTCCTGATCAGCAGCGACGTCAGTGCACGTGACGATCACGCCTTCTTGGCTGGCCCATGACTTGCAGGGAACTGAGGTATAGTTCTGTCCCCCACATTCCGTATTTTCCATCTGGATTAGGGCACCGGATCAGATAATTACTTCGATGTTCTCTCTTTTTCTTTTCTTTGATTTTGTTTGAGCTCGAGAGATGAATAAATTGTTTACGCGAGTATAAAATGGAAGTTAGAAGGATCTACAGTGGTGGCTCAACCACGTGGTTCGCAAGCCATCTTGTAGAACAAGACGCCTGCGTCTGGACGGGAGACAAAAGTGTTTCAAGCCAATTTTGGATCCAAGTCAATTCGTTAGATGTCTATATAAACTTAGCCGTGGAAAAGAGAAACAAACGGCGTACACACAGATACAAAGAAAACGACCAAAAAAATAAAAAAGAAATTCCAGCTCATCCGACGAGATACCCCGTATTCCAGTAAAAACAAGGCGGCTAGCAGTAAACGCAAGACCCAAATCCAATCACTGTCTCCCAAGATTCCCTCCCTCGGGAGAAATATGTACGCCACACGTTGCCCGTGCCCGTGCCCGCCAGGCAGATTCCCGCGGGTGTCGGAGCTAGAGTTTAGCACCGAGAACGAGGAGGCGATAATACAGAGATTCTTTCCTTAACCCAAAGCACAGCTAACCAATCGCAAGCCAGGACAAGATAATAAAAAAAAAACAAGACAAGATATCGAAACCAGGGCAGAGCATGCCATGCATATGTGCGCAAGACGACATCGCTAATATCACAGGCTCATTGGCTCATAGGCTCATAGGGTATGAGATGAGGTGCGACGCGATGTGACGGGATAGAATATACTCGGGGTGAATGGCCATTGCGGTGCAATAAAGGAGAGACCGGAAGGAATTAGACACCAGATCAAAGACGCCTAGGGGCGCCGAGAGATCAATCAAGACGAAGCCACGCCAAGTATATATAACTCGAAACAGAGCAAATGGTTTACATCTGCTGCTGCAAGAGCTGAGACGTGATCATCTGGGGTGCAGGAACCATAGTCGATAATGCAGAGGGCATGCTCATGGATGTAGCCATGGACGTCATGGACGGCATCTGGACCATATGGGGAGGGGCGGCATGATGCATTGGCGGGGATGAGTCTTCACCAGCCGAGTCGAAATCATTCCCGTCATTTTCAATCTCGAGGTCGTCTTCTGTTGCAATGGGCGCTTGGCCATCCTGCTGAGCTTCATGGATGCGACGGTGCCTTGGGACGACATGTTAGTAAATGGGGTAATTGTCAAGGGCAGGGGTAAGGGGGTGGCTGCAGGGTAAGCTTACTGTGCAAGGTTGTCGGAGCGGGAGAAGGCTTTGCTGCAGTATGGGCAAGGGTATGGTCGCTCTTGGGTATGTGTTCTCACGTGCCTAAGCGCCCAGGTTAGTCGGCGGCTAAAGAAAAATCTCATCACACCAGAGCTATTCTGCAGAAAGTCTGCAGAACCCCGCAGATATTTGACCCACATGGGTGGCAAGCCGGCGCGAAAGAAACAGGGATAGGGGAAATTAGTCTTACCTTTTGAGATGCTCTAGCCTCTTGAAGAGTCGCCCGCACGATGGGATTGGGCAGGAGTGGGACTTCTGGGGGTATGGTCCTAGCTCCATCATTGTGGCACTCCTGGCACGGCGTGCAGGGCCAGGACCCGCACGGTCTGATCGGCCAGTGCTGTTTTGAACCGCTGTTTCAATCGCTGCACTAGTCGGAAGAGCTGCCAGATCATCAGGGGCATTGGTCAAGGGCATGGAGTGCTGAGACTCCTCCATATTCTGCAATGGGGTCCCATGACGCGAGATTTCGTGCAGCAGATCCTTCTGTGGAAGGACGGCGCTTGGGTAGCTGCGCGACAGATCCGGCCCAGTTTCCTCTCCCTCCGTAACTGGAGCCACCGAGCTGGACACGGACCGCCTCAGGTCGCTGGGGCGGTGCGCAGCATAGGCGGTGGGCTGTGTGGAGGGAGCAGTGTGAGGAGGAGGACCAGTCACGGCGCCAGGCGTGCCCGTGGAAGACGCACCCGGGGTCACGGATGGACGCCGCCTCCGCTGCTTGTAAGTAGGGGAACCCTCCATAACCGAGTAGGCATTGGACGAAAAAGGCCGGGACACGGTCGGGTAAGGGCCGGCTGTAAAGTTCGATGGCGGTAGCTGCATCATGGGGTTGTTGTATGGCGCTCCATTGGCAAGATCTGGAATGGCCGTGTACAAGCCAGTGTCTTCATTAGCAATGTACGCGGGCTCAGCTCCAAGTCCAACTGAATGTTGCGGTGGGGTCACTGGCTCAAAGGACAGACCACGGTTGCTGTAATCCTCATATTGCGACGAGACAAACGATGGGGCCGGTGAGTACTCGTAGAAAGTCGGCATGGAGGAATGGCGCTGATGGATGCGGGCGATGGGCATTCCGCTACGGTCATACTGGATGGGGCCGTAGTCTTGTTCGCGTTTAATAATGCTCTGGACTAGATTGTTCGACAACGGCATCGGGGGATTGGTGTACATCGTCGGGTTGGCCGAATCGTCCTGAAGGAGCGGAATCGCTGGGGGAGCCATCTGGGGAGGAGGCATTGCGTCAACGGTCCGAACCACGGGGGAACTGGGCTGGCCATATGTCGTACTTGCGTGGGCGTGGGCAGCAAACGAAGACGAGTTGGCTTGTTGTGCCTTGGTCAACTGCTCATATAGGGACTGGGAGGAGTCGAATTCGAAAGACAAGGCCGGTTCGCTGACCGCCACAGTGGTGGCTTCCTGGCCCATCTTCTCACGTTTCAAATCTCGCTCGAGCGCATCCAGGAAGAGCCGGTCGTGGGGCACGCTGTACCAATAGAAGACCTTCTGCTTCTTCTGGGTCCGGATACAGTTGTTCTTGTACAAGAAGTCCAGGAATGCGCTCTTAGGTTCTTCCAGAGTGGCATCCGTGCCCGCCTTCAGATTGCGCAGATCGGAAAAGATGCCCTCTTCGAACTTCTTGGAGTTCTTGACGGGACGGCCGAAGGCCTGGAATCGAAACGCGAGGCATCGTACGATATCGGTACCGGAGATATGGAAGAGGTTGCTCCTGTAGACCGGCAAGAGCCGTAGATTAGTTGGGAGTGTTCATCGCGCGCGGAAGACTCGATACCCAGCGCCAGTTCGTGCGTTCAATCACCACTTACCAGAGAATACACGAGACGTAATCCCCCGTGGGGAGGAGGAAACGGCGAATCAACTGATCGGGTTGCCAGTCGACGGGGGCCGAGAGAAGGAAGTATTTCACTAGGCTGCAGTTAGTTGCACGGGCTCTATTATCTTGTTCCGCGACTGAGAAGGGCGTACAATTATCCACTTGCTGCAGGGCGACTTGCGCGTCATGTGGCAGACTTTGTTGGGCTTCGGTCGATAGCATAAACGTTTCCGGCTTCTGAGGCGGTGCCATCGGGGCACCAGGGTGGGGATACATGGTCTACAAGTCCACACACGCACTCTGCAAGACGACCGTCAGTATCGATCCGTCATCGGGGTCAGGAACATC
This sequence comes from Penicillium macrosclerotiorum, assembly GCF_028827735.1. Classification (NCBI taxonomy): domain Eukaryota; kingdom Fungi; phylum Ascomycota; class Eurotiomycetes; order Eurotiales; family Aspergillaceae; genus Penicillium; species Penicillium macrosclerotiorum. Next base: position 2,951,942 of record NW_026643083.1, on the reverse strand, counting down.
GGGCGTTGGTCAGGTTCGCCAAACACACGACTGGGTCTGCATACGAATCCACCCGGCCGACTCCCCTGCTCCTGCTGATTCTGCAGATGTTGCGAATCGGCGATACGGGTCCCGAGGTCTGCACTCACCGTTTGATGTATGATTCAATACAGCCGTGGTGGGATCAACAAGGCGCGGGTCGTCAATGTCCACGTCGCAGGAAAATCACGAGCGGAATGCACTTTTGGAACGAGGATCTCGAAGTCGGGGGTCGATATCGGGGTCGATCGGGCGTTGGCGCGGCGGAGGATCATACGCGATCGACGGCGAACACACAAAAGAGGACCAGCCTCAAGATGGGGGAGGGAGAGCGGGTTGTCGGCGAGACAAAGAGAAAAGGCTAGAGAAGAAAGAGGGTTGCCAGAGAGTGCACTGGGCCAGCCGGTCGGGTCTCTGGGAGAAATTCTCGCACAGCGGAACAGAAACGAAGGTGAAGAGAATTCGGGGTCAGACGGGGTCCAGGAGAAGAAGTAGGGGGGGGGGAGAGAGAAAAAGGATACACAACGTCAGTGAGGTCGGTACTCACCATGCGGGTACTAATAATAATTAAGAGGTACCAGGGCTCCCGTCCTTCTCTCGTAATGGATCGCAGCAACATGGACGGTACCTCAGGTACTGGCGAGTCCGGACAACAGCGCGAAAGGCCAGACAAGCGCCCCAGACCCTGTCGAATTACATGTTCGAACCGGTATTGACCACGCTTGGCAGGCGCTCCGTCTCGATGCGCTCTCTCATCGTGAGGGGAAGCGGAGGGGAAAGGGGAGGGAGGGGGGTGGCCCCGACTGGCCCGAACGAATTACCGCGTCACGACTGGTTCTATACTGGGTCCATACGACCATACCACGATACGGCCACCCAGAGGGCCCGAGTCCCACTTGGTTGCGCCCACGCCGGCCACGCTGATTAGTTACGCGGGCCCCGTTGGACCAGTGAGCCTGCACGTCCGGACGCTCCTGGTCCAACCAGTTACCCAGTCCAGCGCTACCTGGTTTTTGGTCCACCAGAGCCCGACTCATTCCTGCTATTCTCACTGACTCTGCGGCTATAGTTCATCGACCGGGTCGGTCCTAGTTGCAGGCCTCATCGCCAACCCTGCCAATGCCCGACCAAGCTCATCAACGAGAAGGGTTCACAGTCCAACACAACGAACTACTTCGTCCCCCATTCCAGTTATTGCTGAAGGTCCTGAAGGTCCTGAATGTTCTGAATGTTCTGAATGCCCTAAACAGGTCATCGGTGCGGATAATCCCAAAATACAACACCTTTCCAAAAAAAGAAAACAAAAAAACAAAAAACAAATACTGTCGAAAAAAATACGTTTCTCTCCAGACTGGAAAAATGGATGAGCAAAATAACGGAACTCAAAAAGAAGATCTAAAATAACACCCAAGGGAACAAAAAACAATAATAATAAAATCAAATAAGATCAAATAAATGAGGGAAAAAATAAAATCAAAAAACAAACAATAATGCCCGGCCCAGAACGTCCTACGTACTATTTTTGCGCTCCGGGTCCTTCCTGCCCACCTCCTGGTCCCCTTCTCGCTCTCCCACTGGCCCTGGTCACGGGCCGGGTCTTGTTCCTGACCGATAGATCAGTCGGATGCCCCGGACAGACGTGACAGGACTGCAGATGTCGTCTGTGTGTCCGACGGGCTTGGAGAAGATCCCTGGCGAAAGGGAAGAGGAGGGGGGGGAGGAGTCAACGGGAGGGCCAACAGGAAGCGAGGCGGTGGAGACCCGGTCGTGCCAAGCCCGCGCAGGTCCAAACTGGCGCTGCGACCTGAAGCACTGAAGGCACCTGAAGCAACCCGCTGGTGGTTTCACGCTTGGTGGGCGCTTACCTGCAGCCATTGAAACGGCCTCCTTCCTCCCCTCCTTCTGCTCATCCCCTTTCCCCCTGGTGCCCATCTTTGCGATTGGTCACACCGGGGCCCAGTCCCTCATGCTCAACATGGGCACTATGGCTAGCATGGCATGGCTCGCATGGTCAACAGGGTCAACAGGGTCAACTCTACGGAACCTGAAAAAAAAAAAAGAAAAAGGAAAAGAGAGAGAGAGGAAAAACAACACCCTCCCCCTTCTTCTAGTGCAAAGAATAGAATCTCAACACTCCGGAACGTGGTCCAAGAGCTGCTGTGTAGAGCCCGTTCTAGCGGCGCGCTCCACCCTCCCCGTTTCTGCTAATTCTCCGATTCCTCGGTCAGACTCGAGTCCCTCAAGTCCTCGACGGCTGTGGCTTAAGCTGATCCCCTTTTCCCGATTTTCCGGACGGTCTTTGGAGATCAGACTTGACATATCAGAATCGCTCGGCACGACGAGTCGCAACGAATGACCCGAGGAGCCACTATCCATGGTGGCTTCGTCCGAAATGGCTCAAGAAATCCCATCGGCCCATGAGGGTCAACTGATCAAATCATCAAATCCTCAAATCCTCCATGACGTTTGCAATGGCTTCGTCCAGTCGAAGTCGGCACTTCTAGACCATTCGCATTCACCCCCTCCCTTCACCCCCTTCACCCCCTTCACTTCCTTCAACCCATCAATACCTGGGCTCCACGCTCCACTGCTTCCCTGCTTTCCTGCTCCCTCCCTGTTGTGGGTTCCTCCCGACCCCTGCTAGTCTGCTCAGTCTCTCTCTCGTTCGCTCCCTTTCTTCCGTCGTCCCCCCTCCCGATAGATTAAGTGGCGGGCCCCGAGATTCCCCCGGTGAGAACTGTACCTGGGTGCCGTCCGTTGCCGTCCGCGACCGTCTGGAGTGCATGCAGTAGGGCTGGCAAATTTCTAGCTCGCCCCGTTTTCCTTCTCTCCTGATCCAATTCCCTGGATCCATTTTGCCACGAGTCTCCCCGGGAGCCACAGGCAAGGATGGGTTTATACATTTGTGTGTACCGGTACTTCGGGACACCGCGTCAGGGCTACGGAGGACCCAACATGCCCAATATGGCCAATATGACCAATACGTGCGTCGACGATGACGGGACATCCCGTCCAAGATGCGCTCCCTCGCATTGACATTCCAGGCCATTCAGACCGAACATTTCCAACCTAACACAGGGACTTATTCATCCTGAGGCTGAAAGACAAAAAAGTTACAAAGCTTGGCACCGCCCGGGCTCGGAGCCATGGTGGTTATAATGATCTACTCTTAAGAGGCGCGCAATCCCAACATCCAACACGCACCGGGTGGGTAGATCATCGTCGTAATAAGAATAGCAATCCTCACAACAGTTCATAATATGCCAACAATACAATAGCCGCGAGATAAAAATAATCTAACCTACCAACAGCCGTATTAAATAATACATCCCCATTTTGAATGCATAATAACATATACTACCAAGAATAGCACGCGCCTCTAGAAACCCGGTCAGACATTCTGATGGAAAGAAAAAAAAAATGCAAATTCTATTAGTCCGGTTCCTCATGGGGTTGCTGTTCCCGACCCTCTCCTCTCGAACCCAGAAACTATGACCATTTTTGTCTATCTTGATTCAAATGCAAATGGCTGGGGGGGACTACTAAGGGGGAGGCTCTGTTGTGACCGAAACATGCGTGGTCCAACATTTGGGTTCCCGCCGAACCCTCTTTGCTGCGTTGGCATGACTTTTCGGTGTTTTCTGGAAGCAGGATCCCCCCCCCCCCCCCGTCGGCGTCATCGGCTCGCCAATAACTCACGACTTACCCCCGGGAACTCTCCAATACCGTGCGCTAGGTAGTTTGGAGCTGCCAGGGCGAGCATGTCTCACTCATCATGCGGGTAAAATCCCAACCAGCCTCGTTCGTTGCCTCTTCTCTAGTCTGTCCGGACTTGGTGAGGGTAGGGCCAGGAATATCTAGCCGAAGGAAAATGTCTTACCTGGCCCAGTCGCCAGATTCGAATGTTTTTGCTCCTCAGCACCCAATCACGAAGGACTCGCACGTCGAGCGGGGAGCCCGAGTCCACTCCTCATTGCCTCCGCTCGAAGATAGACTCGGCATCGAGGTTTCAACTTCTGCGGATGGGGCTATTCCCCTGGACTAGCTCGCCGGCCTCGGACGCTGGTGGACCGCACGGGGCAAGGGGGGCGTATGGCCGGGTTTGATCGTCTCTCTTGAAACGATCGAGAAGGTCTAGCATTCAACTCAAAGTCTTGCGTGGGGCGAAGCAAGAATTCTCCGTATCAACGTCCCTGCGCAACACGATCCTGCAACCCGCCACAAGAGAAGACTACTAGACGCATTCCTCGAAAATAATCATCCGAAGCCCTGGCCCGATCCCAGCTCAGTTACGATCCTCGACCTTCCTCGCCTTGATGGCGGGTCACTGATCGGCCGCGTCGCTGCTCGCTCCAAGATTTGTGCGCTGGCCGACGGTTGCCCGTGTTGCAACTGGGCATGATCAACCCCCAAACCCGTGAGGTGACATGATCCTCGCTGCAAGCACAGAGTATAACGGCCCCGTTCTCTTCCCTCTTCTGTTTTCAGACCATTGCAGAATATCCAAAACAACTTCTCCCATCCCCCTGGGAGAAAGAGGGGGTCGCATGTGAAATGAACTATAGGTTTCCGAAAGGGTAACGTTGAGCCCGACTGAGCTAGTGCATACGAGCCAGGTTCTAAACCACTTTCCGGAATACCTCCGGCTGGCGGTTCCTGTACCCATGCAGTTGGCTGCTCTAGTCGAAAGTGTATTGCATCCTCCTCGAACACTCTTCCATGGCCTTCTTGGCCCAGCCTTCTTGTTTTTCTATCAGTCTTATCCGTCGGAGTCGGGCCACTGGTGCCGACAACAGAGCCATTGTGTGGATAGTTCGCATTCGCCATCCTCTGCATTGCGTCAACGCCCAGCCCACATATCTTTATCAGTGTTCACTTTCAAACCACGGCGTCTCAGCGGAGAGCATGCCATGCATCCGTTTCTGTCCACGCACAGCTTCTTGCCTCGATGCATCTCCACCTGCATCCTCGGATGTGGGCCACTTTTTCACAGAACCCATGGTATACGTTGCACGCTTACCCTCCACCTCTAGGGGAACTTTTTCATCGATGGTCGAATTTCACTTGGACAGTCAGGGAGGGGGGGGGCATGAATTGAAAAGGGAAAGGAGCAACAGAGGCAGAAACACCCAGTCTACTAGAATCCTGCGAGGAACTTTGTTCGAAATCGTAGTTGTACAGTGGAAGCCAAAAATAGAACCCTCTGTAGCCACGGGTATCCACCAATTCAGGTAATCGGTTCCGTTTACTCAGAAAGGTTATATATATTAGTTCTTGAGACGCATAAAAGTCCTTCTCTCGGCCACTAAAAATGAGAGTACGACTTTCCTGTCACTGAGCTCAAGATCTAGTCTTATGTTTGTATCTATCACTAAATTAGCTTTTCTTGTCACAAGCAGGATGAGGTGGATCATCACCTAAGAAGAAACTTTCTCCCTCATTATCTTGAAACAAAGGAAAACAGAAAGTATAAGGGACGTCTTAGACTAGTGAGATTTATTGTCACTCGAAATGCTTAGAAGCTAGAAGATCAGCGATATATATATTCTTGAGAATTGTGTCCTCAATCATTTCGCCCTGCAGAATTGTCATCCTGGTCCTTATTCAAAAGCCATTTAATTCCAGTCATGAAGTCCGCTGCAGCCTTCTTGCTCTGTGTCAGCATAGGAAAAGTGCTCCAAAAAATATGCGGCATGCCCGAATAGACGTCGAGTTTGGTTTCCACTCCATTTTCGGCCAAAACCTCCTCATAGATAAGATCTTCATCGCGCAGAATATCCATCCCACAAACTTGGAAGTAAGTTCTGGGCAACCCACGGTGTCCAGAAGGCCAGATAAAAGGCACAAACATCGGAGATTGTTCATCTCCCTGTACCGAATCGTGGAAGATTTTCTCTAGCTCGGGAGACAGAACAGGGTCCTTTTGGCATTCCTTTTGGGTACGAGAAACATATTTGCTCTTCTGCTGTTCCGATAGACTCACATTTGTGCCGGGAGGAAGGATCATCGGTGCTAGGAGAAATGCACCGGTGATAGAGGGCGTCAAGCCTTCATCACGAGCGAGATGGCTCAGGACCGCTGACATGTTTCCACCTGCTGATGAACCACCGATGAGGAATCCTTTTGAGAGGGACACCCCCAGTTCCAATTCAGCATGTTTAGCGATCCATTTCAGCCAATCCCAAGCGTCATTGACGCCAGCTGGAAAGGGATCTTCCGGCCCTTGCCGATAGCCAGGTGCAATGCATATCACGCCTAGATTCTCAACAATCCAGCGACAGGATGGGGCTGTGTCTTCAGGCGACCCAATAGTCCATCCTCCTCCGTGGAAATACACAATCAGCGGCATGGGCGATGCAGTTGCTTTTTTTGGTGCGAAGACACACGCACGAAGTTGAAGGCCGTCTCTATTGAGAATAAAGAGATCACGTTCGGTGACTTTGCTATCTGGTCCTGCGGGCTTGTATAGACTCTTCATATACATACGCAACCCTACAATGACTTTGATAGGATCCGATGTATCTATGTCTGGAAATGAATTGGTTTTCAGAAACTATATTCATCAATGTTAGATAGCTCCATTTTCGGCATTGGAGGTAGAACTACCTCAGCAAGCTCAGGATCCATAGCCGCTAGACCAAGTCGTTCTTCGTGGGATAAAGACATGATGACGAGCAAATCCTACAATGAAGACCTTGGGCGGATCAGATTCAACAGTACGAGCTGAACAAAGGACAAAGGTAGAAGCGGTCCCTCATGCAAACTTTCTAGAGATTCAGGACACCCCTGGCTTACGATCCTTTCAGAATTCGGGGGTGGCCGTGATACAAAATAAAGAGAAAGGCTGCGCCCGGGGATAAGCGGCTTATCTCCATTGCATTCTCCGCCCACCACCTTGAAACGAAAGATTGGAAAGGATGAATACATTAGGCTACGCCATAAAATTGGCATTTAGGTAATGAAAATCGGGTATCTACGTATTCTTGTGTATACTAATGATTAATGATGACGCCTGTATAAGAATCAGTATGATCCCTGGCACCGGAGCCAAAAGATATCTTCCCATTCATCTTTGAACTTCACAAGATCAGAAGAAGGTCTCAACAAAGCCAAGATGGCTGGCTAGACATACATGGCCATTTCTCACTCCCGCTATTATGTGAAGAAACACAGCATCTCCTCAAAATATATGAGGCAGCCAAGTTCGTTATCACCGAGCCAACGTGCTGGGACCTGCAGAAATATTAGAATATAACGACCGCGCAAACAGTCGCCTCCAAATGCTTTCCTTCATTCCAGCCACTCTTGAAAGGCTGCGTCAAGCGAATAATTTGGAGCTACTGTGGCAGAAAAATATCCAACCCGTTTTGGTCTCCTCGCCGCTCTCCCAACAGACAGTCCAAAAGCATGTCTTGCAGAGATTGATCGCGTCATGACAACTTTCAACATTCCGCCTGATGGGTTTGCGGTTTCCAAAATTTACAATGGAACCTCACTTGCAGATTTCTCATTAAATCCCGTGTGAACTGAACTTAACTCGCGCGAAGCAGTCGTACACATCCATCCGAATGCCGTCGCACCATCCCCAACAGACCAAGTAAGACCCCTTATCGAGGTGGCATTCGATACAACGCGTACTGTGATTAACATCCTCTATGAAGAAATATTTCGAATATTTCCAAATATCAAATTCGTGGTGGCTCATTGCGGCGCAGCAGTGCCCTCTTTTTCTGGTCGCTTGGAATTGTTAGGAACGGAAAAATGGATGGCAAATCCGAATTGTTTAACTCGTGAAGAGATCAAGACCCAGTTGGGGACGCTCTATATGAATACTGCCGCAAATGCAAAGACCGTACTGCCTCCTATAATCAAAATGTGCGGCTTGCGTCACTTTGCGTACGGTGCCGACTGTGGTGTCCCATGCTCCACTGAGTTAACCATGGAGTAGAATCGGCAGAATATCAAGATTTTTGAGGATGAAAGTAAGATCCCTGTTAATAATATTGGGCGAAATGGATGGTATCGTTTCTCTGCTGCGGCCCATTTAATGGCGACTAATGAAGCAAGAGACATCCAACTCCACCAGGCTCTTGCCGGTGGATCAGTCCTTATCAATGACCTAGCAATTCAATCCCAAATATACCAAGCCCAAATCCATGTGCTCTCATGATAGATCAAATTCTAATGCTCCAAATTGTATTATTCTGACTTTCGCGATCATTTATCCCCAGCTTCATCAAAATTGACACCCAATCCCCTCTTTTGATCTCGTCCTTTCTGTCTGGCTTTCTTTTGGGCCTTTGAGCTAGTGCGCTGCTCGGTATGCCCATCGGCTTCACTTGGCCCGCCAATGTCACGGTGAGAAATGTCAACGCTTAGTCTCCAGGCCTTAGATAAGTTATCGCCATCCTTGAAGCTGGCAAGCCTTCGAGCCAATTCTTCGATAAATGCAACACTTCGGTGGCGCCCCTCTTCACAGCATACTGTGACAGTCACTGAGCGTTCTTTTTGTGCAATCTCATCATGGCGTTGGAGGTCAAGTCTCTCACCACTTGGAGATACACCTTGGTTTTCAAGATTTTCATTGCTGATAACTGGCAATGGGTCATTTTGAATCGCTATATTGGCCTCTCCGATAATTGCTTCGAGGAGATCGGTTCGGACTTTTTGCAGAAATGCTTCCACCATATCATTTTGGAGAAACTCTTTCTGGAGTCGTTTTGAGATACCCGTTGCATTCGCACGGAGATGCCGGGGCGGATTGGGCAAGTGACGAATGTTGTACGCGAGGAGCTTAGTCTGACATTCTTCTCCGGCTTGCCACACCACTGGCCCATATGCATGGCCATATGAGATCAGATACACACGTATCAACGGTTGCCATATTGAGAACTGTGCAGAAGCTGAGCTTGGTAGGACCGTGGAGTCCATGACGAATTTGATGGTGCAAACTTGGCTTGAAATTAGAGAAAGGATCTTATATTCTGTTTGTTGGCTGGCCCCTGACAAGCTATCTCTTGCTTACGGTGGACTGGGCTTGTAGGTGCTAGCTCAGAGTTCTAGGTGAGTCATCAGCGAAGTAGCACTGCCTCTGTTTAGGTGGACCCACATAAACAGGTCGTCTCGGCGGACCGAGCAGGCATTCATGGCATCTGTATGGAGGTCTATTTCAAAAGAAAAGAGCCGCGAACTGACCATATATATTTAACTACTAGTCTTTACAAAGCGAATACACACAAGCTGCCTCCCCTTTCCTCTCATCAGTCTACCGCCATCACTGCTACCACTATTATTATTATTGTTATTATTATTATTGTTATTATTATTATTATTATTATTATTATTATGACAAAGCAGTAACTACCAGCGAGGCGTGCATTAGTAGTTTCCTACGTGGCTAGACCCATCAATCAGGCAAACAGAGTTTTGAAGAAGTAGGCTTTTCTGCTAGCAAAGCTTTCAAGACATATGTGCTTGCAATTATGCGAGGATATGATCTGAGGATTTGATCTAATTTATTGAGTATTCAACAATAAGTTTGTTGCAGATAATCCTTGCTTAGAAAGTCCTAGCAAGTAATAGTCTCCTAAAATCGATACTGTTTTATCGAAGGTGCGTAACGATCATTATGGTCCTGTAAAAAAGGTATGCTGATCTTGCTGGTAATCTAGGCAACGAGGGAGTCGATAATTCTCTGACCTCTATATAGCGAACCTTAACGAAGGCCATCTTAAAGAAAACGTAGGCGATGAGGAAGCCTAGATTAACAACGAAGATACGTGCGAAGCGGTTATCAAATTCAGAAAATGAAGGATTAACCCTTCTTACGCTTCTATATCCGTGAACTTTGGAAAGAAGCTTCTGGATTTTTATTCTAGGGATTCTTTTTCTTACACGATATACGTATATCTAGTATTTTGAAATATAGATAGTGCGCTTCTCGTTTTGTTTTCAATAGACTTTCGTAATAAACTTTATCAGAATGATTTGGCAACGAATCACAGAGTTTTTAAATATAGTTTTATCGACTACGAGATCGTAACATAAACATCTAATAATCTAGCTTTGGCAATATACATAGCGTTTCTGTGTGTCATTGAATGAAGCTGAATATCGGGTACGAGATTCGGTCCTCCCTTCCTTCTTGAGTTGTGCTCTTCCTAAGTTCCTTCCAAACCAGACTTGCTTCGGGAACCCCTCCAGCATCGTTTTCTCTCCATGGCATTGTAAGTTTCCCTTTCCTTGAGGGCCAGATTCATGAGTGCCAAATTCCCAACTAACAGCATGGCGAACACAGACCAAGCAGTATCGGCCGGTCTTCGGCGTACTCGGATGGGTTACGAGCGTGTGGAGCTTCATCAGTCGTAATGGCTTCACACTGTGCGTAGCGTTAGGTCCTGTGAGCGCAGCGTCAAGCGCTGGGTATGAGGCGACACCAGCCTCATTCTGGGGCTCGTGGGCGGTCATGATCGGCTCCACCATCCAGTGAAATAAGTGGGTGTCCAAGCGTCCAGTGGAAAAGGAACATCAGGATAGTGCAGCACCAAAGCGAAATGCATGATCATCTGTAGATTTGGTTTCATATTGTTGTATAGATATGGAATAAGACGGGCCCACTTCCTGGTGAACCTAAGCTTCAACGCAGCCTTGCGCCACCAGCGTAGTCTATGTGCAATTTAATTCCGCTCTCAATGTCAGGTTCCGCCCCAGTCGAGCGAACACGAACTCCCTCTCTTCATCCCAATTTTGTTTCTTTCTCAGAAATCAGGTTTCAGAGCAGGGAGGGATCAATCATCGCGCCACGATGGGCAAAGACACAAAACTAGATTATGCTGAACGGGAGCGGCGGTGGCAGAAGGCACGCGAGCCCTGGATGAAGCAGATTGTCACTGGCCTCGTTCTTGGCAACCTCAGCTCATCCTACACCCGGGAACTGCTGAAAGAAAACCACATCGACGCAATCGTCTCTCTCGACGTCTGCCGAACAGGCTTGTGGATCAGGACCAGCAACGCCGGCGTCACCGAAGAGCGACACAAATTCGTGCAGTGCGCCGACTCGTCAACACAGGACCTGCTGGTCCACCTGGACGATATCTGTGACTTCATCGATCAAGTGGCCTCCCCCGCGCTGACTGTGCTGGCCGCTCTGCCTAACGAATCTAACGCAGAAGACGACGCACCCCAGCACTGTGAGCCGCCGCCGTCCCAGGCGGTTCTGGTCCACTGTGAACTGGGGATCTCGCGCTCACCCACCATCATCATTGCCTATCTAATGCGCAAGCTGCGGCTGCCCCGGGCGGAAGTATTGGGCTTTGTGCGCGCCCAGCGGAAGGTTAAACCAAGCGCCAATTTCACCCGCCAACTGGAGGGTTGGGAGGAAGTGGGGTATCAACTGTGGGAGGACGAGGCGCGGGCCGTCCCGAAAGCGCTGTACACGGCGTTTCTGGACGACCGAGCAGCACGGCTGGCAGAGATGGGCCTGACGGGGGATGAGCCGCTTGCGCCACTAACTCTGGATTAGACTTGTTTCTTTTTTTGAACTCAATGTATAGAAACTTGCTTAGAAAATTTCATCTAGTGTGATATTCTTAGTATTTTCCATATGCCGATATTTTAGGATACGTGGGATCCAATAGGACGCGATACTTAATATGATAGTATCCGACTATACTATAAACTATCTAGCGGAAAGTGTTGAGCGTATACTGCCTCTCTGACTAGCGTGTTACGGCACAGAGGTATGTGGGTCCTCGCCGTATTTGCGGCTGCTTCTTCTTGACAGCTTCCAAAAGAAGGGTCCTCGCTTCCTTCTCTTCTTCTTGTCTGTCTCCCCCCAAATTACCTGATATCTTCAAATTTCCAGGTAGCCTTCCCCGCTTCCAATTTTCCATCCTTTGCACGTCTCCAAGATGTGTCGGCTGTGTACCCCTTTCTTGGCCTCTATATTCGCAAGTATCAAGACCACAGGTATACGGCCGACGTCCTCCCCTTCTTCTACTTGCCGTCGGTTAAACATTTGAGGGCCCTAATCGACAATCCTGCTACTTTCAAATGGCCCGGAAAATATCCACCAAAGCCATCTAGTCTCATCTCGCTCGACCTGACGATGTTACGCGAGGGGCTTCTCGGTCAAGTGTTATCAACCACCCAAGGACTTCAGAAGCTTCATTGGGACTGGTACTACCGCCCAGATCTTCAAGATAAATTTGTCACGGATATTTTCAAATTGGATCAAATCGCCGCGGACCTATCTCATGTTCAAGAGACCTTAACGGATTTAACTATTACGGCAGGGTCGGACGTCTGCCAAGCGGATCCCGAGTGTCCGGAGGTCAAATTTCGTGGGTCTTTCAAAACTTTCAGCGGACTCCACATGCTGAAAAGATTGGAAGTTCCGATTTCATTTCTACTTGGATTTTCTCCGTGGGCGCCAAATGTGGTTTGCCTAAAGGATATACTTCCAAAAAACATCGAATGGCTAACGTTGACTGACGGTCTGGCTCGACAACAAGAATGGGAGTGGGTCTACGAAAATGAAGACCTATTGGAGGCCATTAGACCCTGGCTCCAAGACTGGAAGATCTCCACACCTCACCTCCAAGGATTTCGTCTGTTAACAAAAATATAGGTAGTGCGAGATTGGCGCCCTGAATTTATAGAAGGGCTAAAGCTTATAGGTCTCCAGTCCGGTATTCAGGTTCAAATAATCGAAGTGAGAGGAGCCAGGGCGTCAGGTACAATGTAATTCATAGCTCCAGCTTTGATACTACTATTCCCGCCACCGGTAGTTCTTCGGATTATTTTTCGATATTAGACTCTATATAACGGCTTTTGCTATAGCTCACGAACACTCTAGCTTCTCCCCGCATAATTAATCTGCTCCTGAAGAGTTGGGCCGCCTGCAAGATTTGCCAGCGTGTAGGGTTCCGACGGCGTGTCTGTACTTAAGACCTTGAGCCCCTGATCGCTGGTGAAAAGATTGCAACCCCAAAAGTCCTGAAAATTTGTTAGTTGGTCCTTGCTAGGAACATTTTCATAGGATATCGGTCACTTACCTCGGTGCCAGTTCCACATGGATCCATCTTTTTCCACCCTGCGTTAGCCACTTGGAGCCATGTACCAATTCTCGCTTTTTTATCTCTTAGACTGGTTCCGTGGCTTTCAGATTGGACTGTTCAAATTGAGGAAGATGTCGATATGTGGTACTCGCTGTGTGGTAGCAGTATCGGCGGCATCTTCTTCGATGAGGGTTGGCCCGAATGTGGGGACAACAATCAGTACGTGGACCTGTATAAGTACATTAATGACTACACCAAGCGTGCGCATCCCGGCGCATTCACAATCCTGAACCCTGGGTCGCCTATGGCGTCTTGCTTCGAGGATACTATGGACACACTGCTGACCTTCGAGCTAGATTACGCGGCGTACACTAATTCCTATACACCAAACGATTGGACACCAAAAGACCCGCGGAAGCTCTGGCATATCGTATACAACGTACCGGAATCTGCGATTAGTGAGGTTACTAAATTAGCAAAGGATCGTGGAGCTGGCTTTCTTCAACTGATAAATGATCTTTTACCTAATCCATACGATAATCTGCCTGCTGATTCCTATATGCAGAGCATGATCGGAGAGGTCGATGGCGGTTCTTTGTTGAATGATAATGCATCCTTATGGGCATCCGGAAGCAGCGCAGGAGCAGTATTAGGACTGTCGATCTCGACCTCGGACTATAGTTCCGCTAAATTGTCCTGGAATACGGCCTCGAATGCTCTTGGGTATTCTATATTTTCAGGCGACGATCTGCTTGCAAGCGTTCTAAGCTTAATGACTTCAATCACAATTGGCGGTCTCCAGCTAGGGGCTAAGAACGACTTGCACGTAAGTGCTGTAGGAGGAGGTGGGACTTTGGGGCCCTCTTCAAATATAGTAACTGTCAACACAAATTCTTTACCGGGCGGGAAGACCGTCATCAATTATCATTCCTCTCCTGGAGCGGATTCAACAACGATCAAGGCCGATATTCTCGTTCCTTACGCTTTTGTCCGCCTCTATATCTGGGATTCCGTGGGATGTGAGTTTGATACCGACCCCGGATGGAGTGTCAATTTCAAAACCGATGAATACGTCTGCACTAAATACATGGTTGAGGGAATCACGCTATATAATTACAGTGGCACACTTCCTGAAGGCTCCACGTCCCCCCTTGATCCTAGTCGGAGGTCGGGGTCATTAGTCTCAATATTACTGGCTACACGTACGAGTGGACACTACCCTTAGGAACTTCTACTATCGACACGAGCAAGTTTGTGATTCAGGCGCAAGGCTACAATCCTCTCCCCAATATCTTCGAGCCTGATCCTATTGACTATGATTGCAAGGGATCGACATTGTGTACGAACCCGGATTTAGTGAAATGGTGCGACCACGCCGTTAATACGCTATATCGATACGACGACCCCTACTACACGACCGAGTGAGTTATATTCCCGCATCGTTTTCCTACCCATTTAGCATAATACTCTCTCATAAACCCTCTACCCCTTAATCATATTACTAATTATGCACCTCTAGTGGGACCAACCCTACTGGAAATTGTTGGGGTGACCAGACTCGAGGCTGTGGCGTCTTCATTCAGGGCACCAATTGCAGTATTAGTGGTAACGACATGTGGAATGACTATCAGAATATTCGCAACATTGGTGGCTGTAAAAGATGCGGCTCATATCACCGGGAGGATGGCTGTCTGGTCACTATCAACTATGTCTATCAATGTGACAACCATGATTGATTCTTAGGCTAAGGTACTGACGGAAGGTCAAAATATCTTAACTTTGAATCCACTTTTCCCTTCAGATACACGCATAGACTATACCGTCATAGGTACCTAGAATAAGTTGGTACTTTCGGGAGCATCCCTCCACAATTTTCGAGACCTGATGAAAGATTTGGCGACAAGCTTGGGCTTGGCTCTAGGGTCCCTGACCACCAGAACAGTTGACCTAAGGTTAAGTACTGACGGCTGTGGACACAGATCCACATTTCTCAGTCAAGCCTGAGTCGGAGCGCTCTCATAAAGGCGGCAGCAGTCGAGATAGGAAGGCTCTACCCGACAGACAGAATGCTGTCTATATAGTCACATGTCCCTCAATCAGGTGACCTGGGCCGAGAAACATCACTCCGTCCGTATCAATCTCTCTATCTAATCACCATTTTTATCTAGCAAAGTTTCCGGCAACTTCCGATGCCACTCGACAGATGATCGGTCGAAGACCAAAGATGATGATAGCTAACTGCCATGAAAGACGGATAGACCCATGGGGCCTGACCGCCGGAACCAGACCCCGAGACCCAAACTCAGGGGGATTTCCGTGAAGGGCTATCGGATCCCGATCGCAGATGAGGCTGGCCGTGCGCTTCGAGCATTGGATAAGATGTGGCTGATTCACGAGAAATGCGGAGTAGTGGGGGGAGCGTGTGCACGGCGATTTAGCAAATCGATTCTTCTAAGAAGAATGGCGATGATCGACTGGCCCCAATGAAAGGTGAACCAGACTGGCTGACACTTGAGGTTCCCTTTCACGACCCATCCGCGCTAGACCAAAAACAGTCATTGTCTGGAGAGGCCGCCGCGGTGGATTCGAAAACCGAGGAAAAGGCCTGCTCGGATGGGGTGCGCGGATGATCGCGACGGTCTCGAAGGGTCCCAACGGTCGAAAAATTTTCATCTTTCTATCTGGCTTTAAATCCAAACTCTCGCAGGTTGCTTTTTTCCTTCTTCTCTTCCGGTGAGATGTGTGATCTGAGTTGGTATACGTGCGGCTCTCGCGGCGAATATCTATATTTGGCTGTCAGATCAGGCTACCAATCACGGAACTGTGAGATCATCGTCCCTGCCTTTCCCACATCGGGGAAGTCGTGGCGGCCAAAAACAAAAAAAGCCCTCCGATCGTGAGAGGCGCTTGCCTAGAAAGTGTCACAGAAGAGACTTTTCCACGTTTTTTCTTATTCGATATGGTCTTTTCTCGGGGTGATGTGTCTGGTCATGACGACCAAACCATAGGTCCGTATACCTCTCTGGTGGCGATATAGACATGTGCCAGAACTAACCGCCTTCTAGATCACAATATTCCGGGCGGCAACATCGAGATTGTGACCTGGGATGGACCTCAAGATCCCCAGAACCCGTACAATTGGTCTCTCCGCAAGAAGTGGACGCTGACCGGGCTGGCGGTCTTCGCAACCTTCATCACTATGATGAATGGCACCATCATTACCGTGGCCCACGCCGCGATCAACGAACAGTTCGGCATCTCAGATGCTCACTTCCCCCACTCATACTGGCCTGTGACATCCTGGGCTGTCGGCGGAGGCTGCTTCTCTCTTCTCATCCTTCCGCTCATGGAAGACTTCGGGGTGCGATGGGTCTTCCTGTCCACGTACATCGCCTTTATCTGCTTTGTGATCCCCCAAGCCGTGGCGCAGAGCTTTGCGACTCTGATCGTGACGCGGTTCTTCGCCGGCGGGTGTGTTGCTATCCTGGCGAATACCTCGGCCACGGTGATTGGCAACGTCTGGGACACTGAAAGGGCGCGCAACGTTCCCGTCAGCCTGTATATCGTGGCGTATCTAGTCGGCAGTAGCATCGGGCCTGTTATTGGCGCCCCCATCTTCCAGTTCCTGTCGTGGAGGTGGATCGGCTATCTTCAGCTTATCTGGCTGGGTGCATTTTTCCCAGCATACTTCTGGCTCTTTGAGGAGTGTCGTGGGATCGCGATCCTAGGACGCCGGGCGAAAGCTCTCCGGCAGAAGGGAAAGATGGCATACACTCAACACGAAATCGACAGCGAGGGGACGTCTATGTTGCGGATGGTCGCGCGCAGTGCGGCCCGACCTTTGGTCCTATTTTTCACAGAGTCCGTGGTGTTCGTTTCGTGCCTGTGGTCTGCGTTCACCGTCGGTACCTTGTACCTGTTCACTCAGTCCGTCGAGCAAGTTTTCTCGGGCCTGTATGACTGGACTCCTGCGCAGGCAGGGTACGTCCAAGGAGCAATTGTGGTCGGAGAGATCGTGGGCTGGGCTGGGACCTTATTTTCTGGTCGCATCTATTTCAATTCTGCTGCGCGAAATACTGAAATCCCCGGTACACCTATTCCTGAGGCACGACTGTATCTAGCTATTGTGGGCGGCGTCTTCGGCATCGCGGGGGGCATGTTCACTTACGCGTGGACCTCGTATCCTAGCCTGCCGTGGATTGCCCCTGCGGTCGGACTAGCCATGGTCGGTGCAGGCAGTGTGATTGTGGTAACTGGAATCTCAGACTATGTCGTCGATGCATATGCCAAGTACGCTGCCAGTGCCATTGGCATTATTGCCACAGGGGAAAACATGTTCTCAGCGTTCCTGCCCCTGGCGGCCATGAGTATGTATTCAACACTCGGGTTTAATTGGGCGAGTACACTGCTTGCTTTTATCTCGCTGATGCTTTCGTTTGCCCCGGTATTGTTTGTCCTCTATGGAAGGAAGATTCGGGCCCGGAGTCCGTTTATGAAAGAGGCTATGTTAGATAAACGTCGGAAGAGCATCGATTCAGTTTGATACTGATGAGTATGCTACGCCTTCCTTGTACATACTTTGCTCTCTTACCTATCTCAATAGATATCCCAAAGTCAACTGTTTTGACATACTCCATAAGTAGTATCTCAGGACCTAGCTTTTATTTAGCAATAAAACAATTGCTTGAAGCCAGCTAACAGAATCAGTATTCGGTATCCCATCCACCCCGCCCTACAGTAGCTACGGCAACTACGGCAACCAATCGTCTGGGCATACTCCGGATTGGACTAAGCTTCGACCAGTCAGCTTTTCCGCTTTAGCAACAACCTCGCCATATTTTCAAATCAAGTGATACATTCAATTTATTCCGTCGTCAACTAGGTTTAACTTGTTTTCTCTTGTTAAATTGCAGAATATTGTATTTCCAAGAAGAGTGATTGGATGGTTCGTGGTCCACAACGCGGGATCCGCTAACGGGTAAGTCCGCTCCCCGCTTATCATAAACTGGCAATCACCCGGTGTAACCGTTGGGAGAACGGCAAGCCAGCCCCGCGACTCCTCCTGACAGTTCAATCTGCAAATACAAGGACCAGTGAAAAAGGCTCGCAGCGTTCATTCCCTTTGTTCAGCTCTATTCGATTTTCAGTTTGTCGACCATGGAGACAGCCACCTTACCCGTGACGATTATCTGCGGCCTTTTGGCTCTCTATTTCTACAAGGCGATCACTGACTATGCTAAATTGAGGCATTTCCAGGGACCATCATGGACTGGCCTTTCAAATTGGCCTCATAGCATGGCCATCCTCGGGGGCAAGTGCCACGAGTGGTATGCCGAAGTCAGCAAGAAACATGGTGCGAGGCATCTTCCAGCTATATCTTGGGCGCCGCATCTCAACCGCGGTGCCATTACTCCTGCTGCTAACCGCCTCGACTCGATCCAGGTCCGATCGCCCGCATCGCGCCCAAAATTCTGATCACATCCTCGCCCGAGGTGTGGGCTCATGTGAATAACAAGCCTGGCTATAAGCGCTCCGACTGGTACTACAATGCTGCGCGAATTGAGTACCGGCGGGACAACGTCTTCAGCCAGACTGACAACGCGAAACATGAGCAACGTAGGAAGCAGATGGCTCCCGGGGTACGGTATCTCTGGTTCTCTTATGTCTTCTGCTTATGTCAACATCAGAATGCTGACAAGGAATGGCCTTGAAGTACTCGGGAAGAGAGAATCTGCACCTCGAGAGCTCTGTGGATGAGCGACTGAGAGATTTTCTGAACCTCATTCGGTCCAAATATCTTTCATCTGATAGCCATATCGTACCTATGGACTTAGCAAAAAAGGTCCAGTATTTCACGCTTGACGTGATTAGTACCGTTGGCCTCGGTAAGGGGTTTGGTATGCTGCAGAATGACCACGACGTGGACAGCTATCTTCAATCAAGCGAAGAAGGACTCGCAATTGGCAACACCGCTCTGGGTTTGGGTTTCAGCTGGGTTACCCAGGCGCCTGTAATTGGCAGATTCATAGCACCCTCGCCCAAGGACACCAATGGCTTCGGCAAAATGATGGCCGCATGTTTTCGCATCGTTGATGAGCGCTCTGCAAATTCTGCCGATGAGCGATCCGATATGTTGGCCTCCTTCATGCGCCACGGCTTACAAGGTGACGAGCTGCGCACGGAGGCGCTGGAACAGATAATCGCAGGATCCGATACCACTGCGGGTGGCATTCGTGGAACTCTTTTACACATCATAACAAATCCTCGTGTCTATATCAAATTGCAGCGAGAGATCGATGATGCCGTGCGCCGGGGCAGTGCGCCGAGAAAGGATGAAGGTATTATTACGGCCGCCCAGGCCAAAGGACTCCCGTATCTTCAGGCCGTGATATCCGAGGGCCTGCGAGTTTGGCCGCCTGTTGCAAACATCTTCCCACGCGACATTCCGACCGGTGGTGACACTGTTGTCGTAAATGGTGAGAGTGTATATCTACCCGAGGGCGTCTGCATTGGGTATTCAGCCTACGCTATGCACCACAGCGAGGACATATATGGCAATGATGCAAAGGTTTTTCGACCCGAAAGGTGGCTTGAAGCTGATCCTGCAAAGATGGCTGAAATGGTTCGCACCAATAACCTCATATTCGGCCATGGTAAATTCCAGTGCTTAGGGAAGCCGGTGGCCCAAATTGAGCTTGGAAAAATTGTTTTCGAGGTGAATAGAAAGAACCCTGTCTGCTTGTAGTTTCCCTCTTTTCCCATCGCTCGCTAATCGTTTTTCTATATAACGAACGCAGCTCTTGCGCAATTTTGACCTGGCACTCATAAGCCCAACACGGCCCTGGGTGGCACAGAATTATCTTGGGCTGTTTGCAGTCTCAGATATGTGGGTTCAAGTGACAAAGCGAAAACCTGGGCCCCTATGAATGAGGATGGCTAACAATCGTACAATCGTTCAATCATCCACAAGTTGTGGAATATCCTTACATACAGGTGCCAGCCGAGTCAGGAAAAATCAACTTGGTTATGCTATAGTAGTACAGGCGAAGCAAAAGAAATTGTGAATACTGGTCCTGTCTCTTTCTTTCTGGCTTTCTGTACGTTTGGTAATGAGTCATGATGTTTATATTTTATTTTGCCACACCTCTTTCCGTGTGCCAACCAGAAGTTCTCCCCGCACTTCCATTATGAGGTCACTCACTCACCTGTCTTTTCTCTCCCCCATTTATTCTTCCTGCCTTCTTTATTACCTATAAGATTGAACAAAGACTCTCAAACCCTTGTATTACTTGACGTCGGTCTCACAGAGAATATTAACCAACCAATCATAAGCCCAAGCAACTAAAAATGGTTAATACATCGAAGGACGATAATCCGCTGGTCCCCAGCTCCATGCAAAGCCGAAGCACCTTGGGTGACAGCGACAGTTCAAAAGGCCAAGCACACAAGCTCAGTGATCTGGATATGATCATCGATCAGAATGTGGCACCGTATGTTCCCGAGCAAACCAGGATAATGTCATGAAATCCAAAATATTTGAACTGAACGAATTATTTAGCTCTCCGAAAGCAATGTGTGCTGAGCTTGCGCATGAGCATGCCCTCGAAGATCTTCATAAGATCACAGATCATACATCTGAGCCGAATGACCCTACTAAAGGTATGGAAGCGACATATCTTTCTCTTTGACCCCTGAGCCTATTTTTGGTGTCTTTGCCGAAAAGCGCAATAGCTTACATGGTTTTTCAAAGGGCCCGTATTCTCTGCGAACTTCCTGGAGTATGCCACGCAATACGAGCCTCGTAAACCAGAGGAATGAATTTGGTAACAATCTTGGGACCTGTCTCTTAAAGCTTACGGACCCGCAGTCTGTTATTGTAAAGTGTGAATGAATCAGTCCATCAAAATGTATTAAGATCAAATTGATTTTTTCTCTCTCATTATATTAAAGGAAATAAAGATTAATCTCCTGAAATAAGCATATTTTTATCCATTCTTTTCTTTCGCACTGTCAGAGGCAACTATCTGTGCTAATGATGTCACCGTGACGCTGTCGCCTTACCCAGCTACATTTTCCCCACATGAAGAACTCATTTTAGAAAGCGCCAAGAAATTCCTAATACATTTTTATGTTGAAGTTCGCATGCCAATGCATGACCATCATAATATCCCCACTTACATTGTAGCTGAATATTGCTTGAAAGAAGACTACATACGACCTAATGTTCGAGGTGGAGATGGAACGTCATCTTTTACTCGCGAAAAGTTATGCTTCGAACTCAACTATCAACTTGGATCATTCTGTCAGTCAATATTTTTTCTATGAAGAACCAGCTTTTCAGAAATTTTTTTTCAGAAATTAAAAAATTCTTACTCAGGGTCTAGTCTCGTATTGCTTTGGTATTATTATCTTTACATATCCCAAGACCAATGGCGATTAGATTCCCGAGTCATACACCTTCTTACCCCGATACCATGTCTGGCACACTTTTGCCTCCAAAAGCTTTTCTGGTGTCCACTGCATGTCTACTACCAAGAAGTCCGCACTCAAGCCTGGCTTCAAGCTTCCAGTCCATGAATCAGCGAATCGAGCATAGGCGGCTCCAGTAGTAGCCGCAGTAGCTGCCTGGGTTAGAGTCAGCCCAAAATGAGGGTTGACGGTATCTGTGGTCTCGGGCTCGAGAGCCGACCGCCTAGTGGTAGCATTGTAGAGGTTTGGGAATGGGAAGTGACGCGCAGTTGGAGCATCTGTTCCAATAGCAATAGGGGCGCCGCCATCCAAGAACTCCTTGTATGCAAAAGCGCGCTTGCATCGATGGGGGCCAACCAGACCTGGCCACGCCTTGAAGAGAGCTGGATCAGAATGGACAGGCTGGATCGAAGCAGTGATGCCGAGTTGACCTAAGCGCTTCGCATCTTCAGAGGTGGACAGCTCAAGATGCTCGATCCTGTGCCGGCGACCTGGCGTGCCAACTTGAGACAGAACGTTAATAGCCTGGTTTATAGCACGATCACCGATGGCATGGATGGCACACTGCATTCCCGCGGCATCGGCATATTGAACAGCTTCTCGCAGCTTATCCTCGGGCCATATTGGATCTACTGGGTCCGATTTGCCTGTATATGGCTGCAGAAGAGCAGCTGTACAACCATCAACAACGCCGTCACAAATGAGTTTGATTCCTGCAATACAGAAATCAGGCTCCTTGTATTGCTTTCTAAGTTCAATTGCTCGATCCACATAGCGAAGATTGGCCTGCTGGTCATCTGCATACGGCACGAGCCAGTGGGCGGCGATATGGAACGGGAAAGATTTAGTTTGGCGGTATTCATTGAGGATTTCCCATGTTCCCTCATCCATGGCCATGTCAACAACTCCCGTATAACCAGCGGCAGTGTAGGCGGTAACAGCCGTGTCCAAAGCAGCAAGTTTATCTTCTTTAGAGAAAGTGCTGTCGACATATGGCCACGCGAGGTTCATCAAGGCAGATTCATCCAATAGTCCCGAGGCTTTGCCATTCTCATCGCGGTGAATTGTGCCACCGGGAAGGTCCGGGGCTGTGTGGGCCTTCATTTCATCCAGAGCAGCTGAATTGCACCACATGGAGTGGAGATCGAAGGAGTCGATGAAAATAGGTCGCGGATCCAGATCATCAAGCATACTAGCCAGAGCAACGCCATTAGTAGATGACTGAATCCACTGCCGACAGAAGATTCGAGGAGCCGAACGATTGGCCTGAGCATATGCTTTGATTGTTTCTCGAATTTCTTCGAGATTTTTGCACTCGATAAGATTGACTTTCTGCAGAGACTGCCCATAGTGTAAAATGTGTACGTGGCCATCAATGAAGCCTGGGATCAAAGTTCGACCTTCGAGATCAATGGTTGTGACATCCTCTGAAATTTGGGACTCGTCCAGAGAGCCCACATGAGAGATAAGATCATTCTTTATGATCATTCCCTCCGCAAACTCACCTCCGCCCGAGGAATCTGACGAAGGAACAAAAATACGGCCATTCTTGAATATGAACGTCATGGTCAGAGTTTAGAATGGAGGTCAATAGGGCTAACGATTGAAACCTAAGTTGGCGCTCAGAGAACCTATTTAACGGCAGGCGTGGATAAACCGGAAGCAATTTGTGATCCGTGGTCTCTAGAAGTTTCCTTTTCCGAATATCACAAACCGGAGGAGCCTCTGACTCGAAAAATCTACGATTTTTCGCGGGGCTTGCTGTCACGAGAGAATACTCAGGATCCAACCGTCAAAATCGGATGAGCAATGTCGGGATATGGAGCAATAGATAAAGGCAGAAGTATTTGGTTCTGATTGGTCAAAGGAAAAGTAGCCGATGGTGCTCGTTTCTTGGCGGCGCAATTTGACGCAATTGGTCTATTTTCTCTAAATCCCATGGGGAAGTGGATCCTTTTGATCCCCGTGCCAGATGAATGAGCTTGGGAGCTGACGATTCGATGAAAATCCGAGAGAAAGATAAACGGGGATGTGGATTATAGTTAGAAGACGAGTTGATATCTTACCGAAGGTATCTCGGTAAGACCGTGAAACTACAGGTAACTGGTCACCTTCGAATCTTCGCCAACCTCTTCATACTAGAGATTAATGAACGAGTTTCATTACAACTGAAGTGAGGTATTTCCCTTTGAGAAGATACAACCCCCATAACCAGATTATTTCCCACGCGAGAATACTATTTCAGAGATCATAGGTTGGCAATCTGGCCGCAGGGATCGATAATTACGGTCCACAGCATTAATAAGTTTAGTAAATGACATTACCCCAATCTCCCCCGGCTATCTTAAGGCTATTCCCCCGCATCGAAGTTCCACCAGAAGGTCAGTGAATCTTGATAAGCTCGTCTAAACCTTGCCACCCCATTGGCTGTTGCTTCAAACTTCCCTTTTAAGGAAAGTTGCATTCCTTCCGCCTCCCCGTTGTTAAAATTCTAAATGGCTGTTGACTATCAGCCTCCTCAACCGAGGATTACAAGAATTAACGGGGACACATAGATAGGGTTATCTCTATTTCGGAGTTGGGGGTTCATAAGTATTCTCCTGTGACCTCCCTTGGATCTGTGAGCTGCACAGAGATTCTACCCCCCCCTGAAGCTTCCCCTCTCAGATTGCTATTTTTCCAAACCAATGACTTCCCATGATGACTACATGGATGCCGCTTGGCCTCCTGGAACTGTTCGCATTGAAGGTGAGTGCGAGTGTGGAATTGATAATTCTTTCAAAAGTAGAGACAGTTTAGACTCACCAAGTGGCTCTTCGTGATAGAATTAACCCGGTCAAACGAAGGTTCGGAGGTGATTCTCGAACCAAAACCATCCCGAGATCCAAACGATCCATTGGTTGGTGACGTGAAAAGATCCTCGTTGGATTATCACCCTTATTAACCCAGATGTCTTGTTTAGAACTGGCCAAAATGGAGGAAGCACTTGAACTTTGCGTTTGTATCGTACTACGTTATGATGGTTCTTGCCTTGTGAGTCACCAAGAAGCCATAAAAATGATGAGAAGGGCTTGCTGACGATAATAGGATTGATGTGGCAACAGTGACTTGGAGTTCTGTGAATGCCGAACTCGGATTCAGCTTTGCGCTCCTAAATGACAGCTATGCTGCAGGCTGCGGGGCCCTTTGCATTGGCGCGGTGATTCTAGTTCCCTTTGCCCTCAAATTCGGCCGTCGACCGGTGTATGTGCTCAGTACAGCTGCTCAATGTGGACTCAGTATTTGGTCTGCCAGGATGCAGAATGTCGCAGATCTGATGTTGGTGAATATCTTGAGCTGTGTCGTTGGAGCACTTGCAGAGGTTCTGGTCCAGATGACAGTGGCGGATGTTTATTTCGTCCATCAAAGAGGCCTCATGAATACACTGTACTATTGGGTCACTACTGTTGGAGTCACCTTAGCTCCTCTGGCAGGTGGTTTCATAACACAGTCCCAGGGTTGGCGCTGGGTATGGTGGTGGATGGCCATCCTCTTTGGTATTGGTCTGGTCGCTTTCATCTTTTTCTACGAGGAGACCATGTTTTCCGCATCGTCTATTGACGGCATCCCAATAGCAGATAACACACAGACAGCGTCGAATGATGTGAAGAAGGATCCCGAGGCACCGAGCACTCAGGATACCGACGATGCACAAACGCAGAAGCCACGGGTCGAGACTATTGGAATTGACTATTCAATTCCTAAGAAGTCATACTGGGAAAAGCTTCCTTTATGGACCAATTCCCCGATGTCGTTTGGGCAGTTAGTAAAACACAGCTACCAGCCATTCTTGATAATGTTCAGCATCCCAGCAGTCTTCTTCATGGCCCTTGAGTATGGTATCATGACCGCATGCACTACTGTGCCCGTGACTACACTTTCCTCTGTCATGACTCTCCCACCATACAACTTTGGCGCTGCTCAGATTGGTCTCATGGGTCTCCCGCCATTTATTGGAACTAGTCTAGCAACCGTGATCTCCGGCCCGTTGAGCGACTCGATCGTTCTTTGGATGGCAAAACGAAATGGTGGAGTATTCGAGCCCGAGATGCGTCTATGGCTTTGTCTAGCATTTACACCACTTGTTCCGGCCGGTCTCTTCATGTTCGGAATAGGCCTGAACAATGGGTCACATTGGCTTCTCCCTGCCTTCGGTCTTGGTATCAACGCATTCGGTGTTGTTCCTGCCAGCAGTGCTGCCCTCACCTATCTTACAGACGCTTACACTGACGTGAGTTATATTCCAATATCCCCAAAACTGTCGCTTATAGTATAGATGCTGATCAAAACATCTTCGGTTTTAGATAATTGCGGACTCGATTGTTGGCGTCACTTTCATTCGGAATCTTATATCTACTATCTTTGTCTTTGCGCTTGCACCATGGGTAAACCGTGTCGGATTGACATGGTTCTATGTCACATTTGGCCTTATTGTCACGGTGATAATGCTTGGAAACATCGTCTTTATTTATTTCGGAAAAATGTTCAGAGCGAGGGTAGCAAGCCGATACCGCCACTTCAGTGCGCAGAGGCTAGGATAATCGAGGAATTTGAGAATGACATTGCCATAGCAGCATTAAGAGCACCTCAACTTTTAGTGATATGCAAATATTTGAGTTTCACAGCATATAGTAGTTGCATTCGTAGTACTGTCAAAAACTTTGATTGATGAATTTCTCCAGATTCAAACTCTGTTAATGCCTACTGTATCAATCAAAATGAAGCATGGGAGGAACTTCAAATGCGTATATCCGTGACAAGGAAGGCAAATTCTTCTGTAGGTAGATGGCCATTCTTTCGGTGGAACTGTCAAATTGATTCAGCCCTGAGGGACTCGGCGAGATGAGCCAACCATTACAATTTTCTTTAAGTTGAAATTTGGATTCCCGAGGAGCAGAGAATTTCAGCGAATCAAATGGGGTCTATCTTACCTTGCACAGACTGAGTGAAGCGGGGAACTCTGAAAGGAGAGTAAATTAGTTCCGAGGTTCCGTGCTATAAGAGCTCCGAAGCGCCCCCGAATACTGAGATCATCACAGCACACAACTATAGCATCCAGAGAAACTAATGAATGAGGATTATTAGCTGGTGGAATATTCGTCATGGCGACCTATAAGATTGCTGTCATACAGCTATATCCAAAGGTATGCTGGGAATGCCCTCGGTTCAGAGTCTCTCAACTTGTCGACTTTCACATACTCACAGTCGCTATCAAAATAGCCCAATGAGATAGAGTCAAACCATCTCCGAGCCGTTGCTTTTATCAAAGATGCAGCTGCTTCTGGAGCCCACCTGGCGGTTCTTCCAGAATACCATCTTGCTGATTTCTTTCCAAGTCATGACTCTGAGATCCGCAAACAGTGCGCCAACTGGAAGAGGTATCTTGATGGCTACTGCACCTTAGCTAGAGAATGTGGGATTTGCATTGTCCCCGGTTCCCTTGGCGAGTTGCACGAAGATGATACCCTTGTCAATGCGACCTATTTCATCGACAATGCAGGGGTCATTAGAGGTAGATATGAGAAGAAAAATCTTTGGCATCCAGAAAGACCTTATGTCAAGGGGTCGAAAAATGATAGCCGCCATGTTGCTTTTGACACTCCTTTGGGCAAGGTTGGAATGCTCATCTGCTGGGATTTGGCTTTCCCCGAAGCGTTTCGAGAATTGATCATGCAAGGCGCCAAGATGATCATTGTGCCTGCCTTCTGGAGATACAGCGACGCGGGCGATGTGGGGATGAAGCTAAATGCGAAATCGGAGGGGGATTTCGTTGATGCAGCCGTTGTCAGCCGGGCTTTCGAGAACACCTGCGCAGTTGTATTCTGCAATGTTGCAGGCCCTGCGAGTGAGGGCTTTGCAGGCCTTTCCCAGGTGGCACTCCCATTTCTGGGGCGTGTTGATAGGTTCGATAATAGCGAAGAGGGGATGAAGATTGTCTCGGTCGATACAAATGTCCTTGAAGAAGCCGAAAATGTGTACAAGGTCCGCGAAGATCTTGCGACTCCAGATTGGCATTACGGATATCATTGATAAAGATGCCTGCTATAAAGTTTTCAATGCAGAGCGGTATTCCTATTTCTCGGTAATTTCTCTATTCCAGCAATTGGTTACTCGAAGAAGAGCATGTCAAAGATATTAGCAGTCTGTGAGTGAATATCATGTCATAATTTCTCAGCTACAAATGCAAAATCGTATACACAGTTTTTACCGAGCGGCTTAGGACGCCATATGGCAGGACATGGTTGGGCAGAGCGTGGTAGGAAATGGTCTTAAGGTTCTCCACGTAATCCCCCGATGATCTCTCGTAAAGGTTGCGCACGCAATTTACAGGTCGTCTGTCAAAGCTTCGGACGACAGACAGGATTTGGTTCCCAATCCAAGTCTTTATGGCCATTTTTTGTCAAAGGAGAGGGTAACCAGTGGCTCATGGTGGTCATGTCCGCATCACGAGAACTCAATACATTGCCGCGTTTACTGGGATTGAATGCCAAGAACAACGGGAGACCCCAGCCGGAGATCGTTTGCCTCGCATAGATAGCGCGGGGGGCTGTGGTGTTGGAAGCAGGTTAAATCAGCCACACTGGGCAGTGATTCTTTTATTAGCCTTGTGGGGGCGATTGAAGCATCTTGAAAAAAAGTCGAAAAAGTGAATGACATTCATGAGACTGAAGTCGATTCGAGAAGATATTCGATGAGAGTCAAAAAAACGGCCGAATTATACGCGAGAGTGAAGGGCTGACACCAGCCGCCAATCCAACAATCCGGGATCGATTCTGGGTTCGTTGCTGCGACCTGCTGCAAAGAGATCATCAAAAAGCAACAGCGAAAGAGATGGCCAGAGTGACCAGCATCCTAGACCGTGATGTCATGGGGAAACATCTCGGGTCAGAAAGCCCAATGAACGTAGGCAACCCGGACACAGGACTCGTAATACCAGTCCCGTCAGCTTCATAGACCAACAAAAACCAACGCCCAAAAGCCATTAGCTGTTAAACGAGTTGGTAAACGTGGCGAACCGCTGGGCCGATTTTTCCGTCTTGCCGCCGGGAAGAGTCATTCAGTTCGGGTGTGAAGTCCATGTGCCTTTTGGGGTGGGGGCCACAGCGAGAAAGTCTGACGAGGATGAAGACCTTGTCAGACGAAGTCCAGGCCCAAGATATTTTGGGAGCTATCGAATCCAGTTCCATGGCTGATGGGGTTCTGGCGCTCGCAAAGTGGACAGGGTCTCACTCTCCTTCCAGAGTCTGGGGAGCTTCTCACGATCCCACACACCGCACCGGAAACTGGGCGCAGTACGCAGCAAACGGGCACTGAGCCCGACTCGCACGAGTGGCTAGGATTCGTGCCTGTTTTCCCGATCCACCGCGAGTTGGGGGCCGCCGAACGACGATTGGCGGCTGAGTGGACCCACTAGGCGATGGCGTGGGAAAAATGGGTAGTGACTGCGCAACGCTGGACGAGGATCCTTTTTGGACAAAGGCCGAAGATCCACTTGTGCGACCCTGGCGCTTTATTTGGGAAACTCAGATGAGCCTCACGGTGCGATGGAAGCAGAAACAAGGCTGCCTGGTTGTGTATTTAAACACCTCCACTCCCGGTACTCTGGTTTCACGTGCTACTTGTCTGAACACTTCGAACTCGTTGAGACTTCCAACCTTCTGAATTAAGCCTCCAAATCTTCAAAATCTCCTCAGTATTTGTGCTTGATCCACTTTTATCACCACCATGCAGTACAAAGCGCTTGCTACTCTATTCTTTGCCACTGCGGCCCTTGCCGCCCCGGCCGCCGAGTCCGATTCCAGCTCCAGTGATATTGATACCGCCATTGAATCGGACTCGATCCCAAGCAATATCCTCTCAGTGCTCGAGACCGCCGTTCCTACCACCTGGCTCGATAGCTTCTACACCGATGCGGCCTTCCAGTCCTCTGAAATCAACGAGATTTTGTCCGGCACCTACCCGGCTTGGTACAGCAGCCTCCCCGAGAGTGTGAAGCAGTATGCCACCTCCGAGGTTCTCGCGGAGGCTTCGGAGCTCGAAAGCTACTATACTGCGATGCCCACCAACACCGCTTCTAGTAGCGCCCATGGTGCTTCTTCTTCTGGTGCTGTGTCCAGTACTCCCCTGACCACATCCACCTCAACTGCCACAACCTCGGGCAGCTCCTCATCCAGCTCTGCCTCGGCCTCCGGTGAATCCACATCCACATCCACTGCTGGTGCTCCTGCTGCTACCGGTGGTATCGCCATGAGCCTTGCTGGTGCCGCTGGTATCCTGGGTCTTGCTCTTGCTCTGTGAACTGGGTAAAATGAAATACATGATGTTCCCGGTATTTCAATATCCGGTTTTATGGTCCCTTTTTTTTTTAATTTAGGGTGAATTTGTACTTATGGCCAGGACTCACTTCCCCCCTGCATGTGTTCCGACGAAGGATATGCCTTGATGGCGATTGCATCTTACCCTGTACTTAATCTAGAATAATGAACAGTTCTATCGTTGATTTAGTCGTCTTTTAAAGTAAGGTTTCCACACGCTCACCTAAGCTATGTACGACCCAAACACTCAGCACCCTGCTGGCGGCAATGAAGTCATTGACAACCCAGATTAAGGTCCAGGCAATGCAGCTCTTTATTACAGAATTATGACCATGGTCTTCACCAAAACATAAGAAAAGAAAAGAGGCATTAGCAAATTCACTCTTCAGGGGATGATCAGGCAAGATCGCAATATTGGGGTTGCACAGTCAGGCGCCCTCGAGAAGTTACACAACGGTGCCTACCTACTTCTTTGGTGGCAATCTAACGCATAATTCATGTCCAATATTGCGGTCTTCCGGTAACCAAAAGAAACAATTCCAGCCGCAACTAAAGGCATGGCCGAGTGTACTTTGTATCAAAATAATCCAAACCAGAGAGCCCCGGAAAGATCTCGGTTCCAGGAGCAGCGCGGGGCTGTGACGCAACAGATACGTCGTCCTCATGAGGTAATGTTCTTTTGACATCTTGAAGCCCAAATATGGCATATGTCAACTGCTGTAGAAATTTAAATCACACCATCAACAGCTCTATATGTGTCCAGTCGAGAAAACCAATATGGGTTAGAATGCCGTGGGGATGCTGATAAGGACGCCCTAACGATTGACTGAGATTGTGTTGAATACCGCCCGCGGACACGGTCAAACCCTGGCATTCTCATTCCACAAAGATTATGTTGACGGTCGGTAACGGGCTCGGAATCTACCTATAAGGCAAAAGCGTGGCGGCACTTGCGCGCCGTAAAGCGCGGAACATGCAAGGTTGAGGAAAGTGTAGGGATCATAGTGTGTGGAAGTCAGCCGGAAGAATTACGTTGCTGGTTTAGAAGGCTGTGACAACACCAAATTAACATATTCAGACGCACTGGGGTTCGCTTCCATGGAGTACAAATAAACAAGACTGAAACCCCGCACACGCCCCGGGGCCGGATGCGCATATCTATCTCCACATCCCGTCGCTTGAAAGACTCCCATACGCCTATTCCAAGTCTCATTCAAACTCTAACGACCCAACTTGCGGCTGTGCGAGGACGATCGACAGCCAGAAATATCCTGCTGATACTCAAACATTGTCCTCGGTATATTTTCAGCAATGGGAGACTTATATGATACTGTGTTGTCTTGTCATGGCGGAATCCCCGAATCAACCCCTGTGCTGATAGTTGGCGGGGGTCCAGTGGGCCTTTTCCAAGCTCTTTTACTATCTCGACTTGGTGGTAAGTTTCTGACCTCTGTTCAGATCGTGCTACTATTCAACAGCCTATATTCTCTTGGTGGGTGACATGTTTACTAATTGAGTTCTATGGCAGTACCATCTGTGATAATCGAACGCTATACTGAACGCCTGGGGGCACCGAAAGCCCATGCGCTGAATCCACGCTCATTAGAAATCTTGCGCCAATATGACTTGGGTGAGAAGAGAATTCGCAGTCTAGGAACAACCCGACATGATGGATACTGGGTTAATTTTATCACCAATCTTTGCGGGGACCAAGTTGGCAGACTCCCATATGAGCGCATGGATTCAGCTGTGTTAGAAGATACACCCGAGGTATGCAAATTTCTTGCCTCTACTCCAGATGATCTATGCTTGTAATTAACATGCTTGTTGAGATGATACACAACATCCCACAACCAATTCTTGAAGAAGAGTTTACAAAGATTGTCGAAAAAGATCAAAATATTATTTTAAAAAAGGGCTTCAGCATCTATGCTGTAGTACAGGTGCCGTCGGTCCCTCACCCAGTCAATAAATAAAAACTAATCGGTATGTATTAAGGAAAAAAATGAAGTTATAGCGACAGTTAAAGATATGTCCAATGGTCAATTCCACGATATCAAGTCTCGATACCTCATCGCCTGCGATGGTCATAAAAGTACAGTACGCGAGCTTCTCAAAATACCCTCTGACGGCGAAGACTCTGATCAAGTCATGATGACTATCCATTTCAATGCAAATCTTCGACCTGTGGTTGGTGAGCGTGTGGGTATGCTATTTTGGATTATGGATCCTCTCGCCGCAGGATTCATCATTGGTTATGATCTGAGTGGCACACAGGTTCATATTAGCCAAGTTGATATCTCGAAACAGCCTCTCAATTCATGGACAGAAGAAATGGCTCGAACCAAAGTTCGCGCTGCCATTGGGAGAGATGTCCCCTTTGACATTCTGAGCTTCCGACCTTGGATATTCAGACGACAAATTGCGACTACGTTTCAAAAAGGAAATGTCTTCCTGTGAGTTCCCTTGATTTATATGATGTCGAAGACATCTAAATGGATTTTGGATGCGGTTTCTGATCAATTTGACAAAAAAGAGCTGGGGATGCAGCTCACTCCTTCCCACCAACCGGCGGACTGGGGCTAAACTGCGGCCTTGCAGACGCCCACAACCTGGCTTATAAAATGGCTCTCGTACATCGGGGTATCGCTAATCCGTCTATATTGGCAACATATACTGCAGAAAGGCACAGTATTGCTGATTTATATTCGAAGCAAAGTGTCAAAAATGGAAAACAGATATTCAACCTAGTCCAAAGTTTGAAAACCGAAGGGGTGGAGGACACTGTCCAAGCCCGTCACAACATGATAGAAGCTCTACGGGACCCTGGGCAACGAGAAATAGTTGATAAAGGCATTGAAGGGCAAAGGGAGCACTTCGACAACGTAAGTATACGCGATAAGCTTTTGAGAGTAACAATGCTAACAAAAATATCCCACCCTCTTTAGTTGGAGCTTCATATTGGCTACGTATATGGCGCAAAGAAGCCGCCACCTCATGCCTCCCATTACCAGCCAAAGTTAATACCAGGAGCTCGATTACCGCATGTGTGGATTTCATTTCAAAATTCAGACAAGACGGCAGCAGTACCACGGCTCCCTGTAGATGTTTCATACGTGAAAGACCTGACTAGCAGCCAAGTAAGTGAATGTCAATGGAGCTCCCTGGATCTCTGCGATCCAGATGCTTGGACATTGATTGTTGGCAAGCAAGACGATAAGTCTGGCACACGGTTTTTGGCACTTGAGAAACATTGTGACGCTATTAACATTCGTTTAATTTTGCGGCGTCTCGACATAGACTTTCAAATTGTTAGGCAGCGATGGTTTTCGGAGGCCATATATCATGGCGGACTTCTTGTTCGACCTGATCAACATATTATGATGCGAGTATTACCCACAACCACCGAGGATGACTTGATCTTAGCCCTTGATGAGCACCTTGGGATATAGAGTAAGAGAAATCGTTGATTGCAACCATACATAGCGAAATGATACGCTGTTTTCCTACCTACCTGCGGATTATGCAAAGTGTTCAGAAGATCCGACTCTAGCCATCCCCTCATGGCCCACATTTTTCCTCGCCGAAGTCCCCCTTCCAATTCTGCGCGCCAGATCTGGACCCAACAGAAAAGGAACGGCAAGAGACCGAACGCTAAAAAATGCCAAGGCCGTTCAAGGGTAGCCGACATGATTTAGCTCTCTTCAGATTTATCAATAATTGGTCAGATCTCCCGGGTGCGGGCCGATGGTGGAGCCAAATTGTTGTAGTCGCTGGCGTCGGCAGTCAATTTGCTTTCGCGATTTCTAGCACGCCATCTTGCTCACCAATGATTTGATACTCATAGACGAAGAGATTCAAGTTTGATATCGAATAAATATCGGCATCCTGAACCCAAGCAGAAGTCCAATTTTCATCAACCTTAACACAATCCAGCCCAAGCAAGGTGTAACGAAGGACAATGGCCGACACCGTCCCGACATCGGCACCGGTCGAGGATGTGTCAATCTACAGAACACGTCGCGTCTGGTATCGAACCACGCTTTTCAATGCATTCATCATCGGGGGCGTAGGCTTCATGGCCCCAGGACTATGGAATGCCATGAACTCTCTGGGTGCCGGTGGAGCTGAATCGCCTTTTCTTATCAACGCGGCTAATGCGTTGGTTTTTGGACTGAGTAAATCTTCAGACGGGGACCTTCTTCAAAGCGAACTATGAAACTAATTAGTTTATTAATAGTGGGATTTCTGTGCCTTTTTGGAGGTCCTATCTCCAATCGGATTGGTCTCAACTGGACCTTGTTATTAGGTGCTGCTGGGTATCCAGTTTATTCGTACGTTCTATTCGAATCCGTGACATTATCATGGTTCAAGGTATCCCTGACTCGAATTATTCTTACAGAGCAGCTTTATACACAAATAATCGCTATGTGGGTATCTCTAAATCATCCAAACTAACAATGATCGACTAACCTGAAATTTTAGGGCAATGAGTGGTTTGTTCTTGTCGGAGCAGTTGCTTGCGGTTTATCGTCAGTTGCAATCAAACAGCTGTATGAAAGAAGACAGAAGACTAATTTATCAATGCAGAGCCGGTCTCTTTTGGGCTTCTGAAGGTGCCGTTGCACTTGGCTACCCTGAGCCGGAGAGGAGAGGGCAATATATGAAGTAAGTGCATTAAACATACCAATGCTTGACCAAAACAATTATTAATTACTGAAAAGCATCTGGCTCTGGTTTCGTACCGGTGGACCTCTGCTTGGGAGTGCCATTGTTCTTGGACTAAACCAGTAGGTGGACATCACATTTCACACGATATAAACCGACCAATAACCATCATCTAGTTCTGCTAGTGCAAAGAGCAAAGGCAAAGTTGGGTCCGGTATGTCAATCATTTCGTAATTGCAAGAATTTCTACCACCTGACTTACCCAATCATTTAGAAACTTACTTGATTTTTGTCGCACTCCAATGTCTTGCTGTGCCTCTCGCTATCTTCCTCACTCGTCCTGAAAAGGTGCAACGCAGTGATGGAACAGCCGTGAAGATAATTGTACAGGATTCATGGAAAGGTGAACTTATTGAATTGTGGAAAGTCTCTCTTCGCAAAGAGGTATGTATTCACAATCTTTAACTTTGCGATGAACAGTACGTTGACTGGGATTTGATAATAGATTCTTCTCCTTTTACCTATCTTCTGGGCCGCGTATTTTAACCAGTATAGTGGAAGTGAGTAATTTTAACTAGCTCGTGCCATGCCCTTAAATATAGAAGGAAATCACTAATCAGGCTTGATAGACTTTGAGACATACTATTTCGGTGTCCGCGCGCGAGCATTAATTGGCTTAGTTTGCAAGTCCTCTCGAGCAACAATTTCAATAATTAAACGTTTCATGGGCTAACACATGTCTCTAGCATACATTGCGGCCCTTCTTTCCTCATGGATTATCAGTCGATTCTTAGATTATCGTGGATTAACTGTTAAGAGTCGCATCACCTACAGGTGACTATCTCTCGTCATGGTGGCTGTAGATGCATGCTAATTATATATAGCTTCTATTATGTTGTTGGGGTTCACATTGTGGCCTGGGTTTATGGCTGGGTAATCCAAGAGAAATACACTGCCAATCCACCATCCTATGATTGGGCAGACAAGGGGTTTACAGAGGGTGCTTTTGTCATTATCTTATGGCGTAAGTTCCAAAAATTTGAATTCGACACTCGAACAGGAAATACTAACATTGAGATACAGAGTTTTCTCAGCAGGCACTGCAGAACTGGCTGTACTATCTTCTTTCTACAATGACGGATAACATCTCTGAACTATGTATGTTTTAAGCTTGAGCTTGAAGAACCTGGACTTGACTAACTGCCTAAAGCTCGATTATCTGGAGTCCTACGTGGACAAGAGAGCTTTTCCCAAGCTGTTTCCTTTGGATTGAATACCCGTGATTGGTACGGAGGAAGAGTTCCACTTGCAGTTAATACAATCCTTCTTGGTATGTCGATTTACTTTGCCCCTTTCATCTTTTCAAAAGTCAATAAGCCGCTTACAAAAGTATAAGGACTTGCGGTTCTTCCTACATGGATTGTTGTCAGGAATCACAACCCAGTGGAACAAAGTAAAAACAATGCGCTTAGCGGTGATGTCCAAGATGAAGAGCGACTTTCCTTTCAGGACTCGAAGGACAAGCCCGATTATATTGTTGGCCAAAGTGAAATTTAGATTCATTTTTATGCCTTCGGCACACGAAATCAAATACTACTTCCTTGAGAAAGTGAATATTGAACTTGGCCTTACGTCCCACGGGCTCAGCAGATTCCAAGAACGTACTTCGATTTAACCCTGCATTGAAGTACTTTTTAAGAAACATTCAAACTTCAAAAGCATGAAGTAATGAAATCATTAATTTAAATACTAAATCTCACCCTCTCCGCTTTCTCTTAATTCGAGTTTATAGATGCATTCGAAATTCCGGTGGGAGTTTTGGGTCTTACGTAGGCCAACTGTTTCCAACATTGATATTCCTATCGACTCTATAAGATCTCTTCCCGTCTTTGATTCCATGTATAAATTTGAAATCTTTGAATATGTATTCTCCCTATTCAATCAAGTTGCCTCTTGCATTCATAAAGCGATCCTGATTTACTTTGTAACACGATCCCACAGATTCAAAAAAGCTCTCTTGCAATAAAGACTTTCTTCATACTCTTTCCAGCTGTTTCTCTGAGAGTTCATTCCGGGCTTCGTCGTAAGCAGTAGGCCTCCAAAAGCCCGTTATTCTGGATTTCATACGCCGCTTTTGCTCTTTATGAGTCCATATGTACCATAGCCCAACTGTGAGAATGGCCAGGACAATGGTAGCAACGATAAATATCCAAAACTGTTTTGATATAGTGAATTCTTCTGTCGTTCCATCGTCAAATTTGAACAGGTTCATTCCCAGGACCGACTGTTTTGCTTTAGAACCAAGCCTCATCAAAAAAGGGAAAAGTCAATCTAGCTTACTGAAACAAGGCTCGCGGGCAGATATATCATCGTGACAAACGTTACCACTTTCACAGTGGCATTTTCATCGAAATTTTGATTTCCAAGTTTGAGTAACTCATCATTGATACTCAACATCTTGTGATTCATTCTCAGATTCAGCCCGATTTGTAACTGCGTACGTCAGCAAATGTCTCAATAACTGAAGATACGTATGTAATTACACGCTGTAGGACGTCTTTCACCTTCTCTCCAAGAACTTCGATGCCTGGCAAAAGGCCCTGGAGAGATTTTCTGTAATAGGAAGCATCCAAAGCAAGCCTGAGATAGCCAGTTTCCAGGTTACAACTCCTTTCAAAGAACTGGTGACTGATCTCTTCTAATCGTTCCAAAGTACTTAGTATTGCCTCGAGCCTGAATCTCGTTGGTAATATTAGATCTCCATAATAGTGAAGATCCAAAAGTTTTCCATCTCCATTAGCCGTCCAAAAGTCATCCATACCCGATGACTCGAGTGTTAATGAGTCAGTTACCTGCAAAAATATTAGAAAGAACTGAAAAGAGGGAGATTTGACTACTAACATATTCATCAACCTTTGAACCCAGGTAATGCAAATATAAATTCCATTGCTTCAGATATGGTGAAAAGACTGCTGCATGCACTGAGGACCAAATTGTTCCTTGGTCTAGCCGTATTTCTGATTGGGAAAGAATATTTTCAATGGAGATCTGAGCAAGAGTATTTTGTCCCGCGTGAAAAAATACCCACAGATCTTGCGGTTCTTTTTCGTTATGGTGATAGAAAACTCCAGTCTGTCGCATTGTCCAACGGCGGACTCTAAATTGTGGATAGACAAGGACGTAAGTCATGTCTAGATTCAGATATCAGCCATTGAAAAGATATCCATATTTCGATGTAGTCATGTATATGTCTAACCTTGAGCTTTATCCAAATTTGGGTAAATTTCCATTCTGCCTTCGCCTGCTCCTGCACTAGTTGGCTTTTGACCAAACACACTGGCTAAATCGAGCAGACATGGGCCGATGTTATATTTATTCTTCACACTCACGAGAGCCTGTTCAGAGATTTTGAGTGGCTCGATGGATGTCTGCGAGTATATCATTCTATGATTGGTGTCATTAGATTTGGTTGTCTTTGGTTTCGGATAAAGGAATGATGGGACTGCATTACATTACACGTAGTTGAGGTCGCTCGGTGTTTTCAATGAAAGATTCAAAGTCTTCATTTCGAGTATATCTCGTAGAGATAAAACCGGAACCATTTGTGGCTGGTTTCAGTTAGACTTCGTCGAAGACAGTTTATTTTTGCTTCGTGAAATAGCTCACATTGATCAAAAATCGATACATCTATTGCGTCAGAAGGCAGACAAAACGGGCTGTTTGGGGCTCCGTAGCTCATTCTGGATCCAATAAGTGGGAACAATGGAAATTGGAACTTGAATTTTAGATTGATAATAAAAGGTGTATGTTCCTGTTGCGATAAAGTGATCTAGAAAACTTTATACCTTGCGAACAGAAGAAGAATCAGGGCAAGGCGCCACCTAAAAACGCCTTGTGACTTGGGTGCAAACTTGATAACAAGGGGTATTCACCGGGTGCTCCGCTGGGTAAATTAGTCAGGCATTTCAGAAGAACTATTCAGCAGCTGGTGGCAATGCAGATAATATCCCCGGTTCTCAATGGTCAGCACTGCCGGCAGGGTGCATCGGGCGCAGGCTATGCCTACTTAGCCGACTGGGAGGGTGGTAATAATACTACGGGGGATTGAAAGCTCTGAAGGCCTGAAATTCTGACATGTTATTATAATCGGAGTACCCTCAACCTGCACCTCTTCTTATAAATACGAGGAGGGTTGTCTGGATTACCAGACATTCTTCCTACTCTGAAGTTTTGGCTGATCTGACTGACACCCAAGACTAGCTCCCAGACCTAGTGTGAGTTAAGATTTGATCCAAAAATTACCATGATCATGATTTCAAGCTCAAATTCAAATGAATGAAATCCGTTATCTACATCCAAACAATAAATGCCAATGGATTGATAAAATAATATAATATCAAGGTCCTTTCGAGAGAAGTCGAGGTCCTACATTCCAAGTCCGAATAATGATCTGCAGTACGTTGAAATACCTCTTGTGGATAAAGAGACCTTACACCGTTTTGCATTTTGCGTTAATTCACCGAGGAGCTTTCCCGTAGATCACTATCAATGTCGTATTAGCATGCACACTAGAAGATAGGACTTGTCTGACATACGATATTTCCGACTGAACGTGCAAGTTAGCATTTAAGCAGTGCTGTAAATGATAGATTCACATCTTACCACTTCCACCTTTCTAGTTGCGGTGAAGCTGTAGCAGCCATGTATATACTGTTACTCGTCCATTAGAACCTAAATGGGTCAGCTTTTGAGATGCATACTCACCCGAACTGCCACCTCACGACCAAGGATGCTTCGAAGCCTAGCCTCGAGCCTCTCCCTCTTGATATAGTTGCTTAATCCTTCTGGAATACTGTTGTGTATCATTGGGCTTGTTGGACTACTCGGTGCAGTACTTGATGACATCCTTGCGGTACGGATGGCGAAGCCAGTAATTAGAAATACGGATTTGGATCGTCGCCGCGGGAAGGATTCACAGTGATAGAGAACGCTTCCAGACCAGAGAAAGTAAAGTTTGGTTGAAGGGGGGATAATGGCAAATCCCCGCAAAAAGTCGGGGTCTCGAGTCATTATTTCCCCACGGAAGGACCCGCTTCGTATTCCTCATGGATGAGGCTGAGGCGGGCCGTGAATTTTTCGTTCAGTCCAGTCTCCGTCTGATATTTTCAACCAGCCTTTGTTTCTGATCGAGGTGTTTGGGGTGGCTATGGTGACAGGGGTCCCCCCGCCAATAATTATCTCCCTTCAGGCACTCACATGCGTCAGGCATGGGGCGGCGTGATTTTGGTTGCATGTTTGCTTCCCGCCAGCCACGCGGCCTGAACTCATAGGTGCAATCAGTCCTCGGACAGAAAATCATCAGCTGCGCATTTCATATTATTAAAATTAACTGTGTTTCGAATTGCTTGGGTATGGTGGCAACTGTGTCGTGAGGGGTCGGAAAAAGCAACAACTGGTCTGGGCTTTCTATGGCCCAATCACGATGACAGAATCCGCGTGGTATTATTCTACTGTGACTCAAAACTCAGTGGATGCCAAATCCGAGCATTCCTTGTTTATAAGTGCTGTTGTTATGCCCTCACTCTGGGCTGCAAAGCATTTATCTCTACTACTGACTCATGTGTTCGAGTGCCATATAATTAGCCCGTTCTGGGACTTGGAGTTGTAGAACTAGTTCTAAATTACCGCTTTTCAGAGAAATATACACCCTGAACGGTACAGATCTATTGATATGCCTTGGAAGTACTTGGGAAAAATGTCGTGGGTCAAAGCACCAGAAATGACAAGGAAAAAACGCTGTAACTAAATAACGGGAGGGCCTACCGGTTTAGCTCTAGTGGTCTCCTAGCTGCTAGCAGGTCGCATAATGTGTGCTCTAAGCTGTCGATGTGAGGCTCTTCCGGAGGGTTCGCTTTATTCGGCCTATTTTTGGATCAGTGGCGCGGAGCAGCCTTCTTCTTATTAAATCTGATAGTTCTCGTCATTCATCGAGTGTCAAAGTCATTTCATATGCCCCGTTGGCTTTAGCGACAATCGCGAGGTATCCTTTCGCATTTGAAGCTGTCAGTCGAACTACTTGACCTCTTCCTCTGCGAGGTGAAAATGGTTTCAATACAAGGGGGAGAGGATGATTCGAGAATTCCGTGAGTCTTGCAATCATCCCTCTTCAGCATCAGGTTATTAGTTCTAAGATTCATCATCAATCAGACTAGATAATCCTCCCAATGTACGACACCTGCACCAACTCGAACGTGACGTTGAGCATTTTTATACACGCGATGGTCTTGAGAATTTCATCAATCTCGAAACATTATTGAAAGGAGCGCAAATAGCAAGGAATCCGGAGGATCTTGATACTCCTAATCTCTCGCCCGCGGAAAGAAATGCCCTGGAAAAGGAGGATTCTCAATGGCTCTCTCAGACCAGAGACCTAAGCGTGACTATTATGGCCACCGCTTGCGCAGCGATCACACAGTATGTATATTGCGCTCTAGAGAGAACATTGATATTCATCTAATCTTTAATCTTTCAGGGGATGGCAACAATCAACCATTAATGCAAGCTCTCTAATGGGCTGGGATACTGAATTGGGCTTGAACGACAATAACGAGTTACTCCGTGGGTTAATAAATGCCGCCCCCTGGCTTTCAGGGAGTATCATGTACGCGGATTGCGTTCCAGGATCGAGTTTGAATTGAATTTCTAACCTCGGACGACAGAGGCACATGGTTAAGTGACCCATTACAGGAGCGATTTTTTGGACGACGCCCAGCGCTTTTCTTAGCCGCAATCTTTTGCGTCGCTTGTGTTATAGGTTAGTTCCAAATGATTTCTCATGAGATAAGCTGCGGAATTTCTTATAGAATTTACCTAGGGACTGCCCACTGCAGTACTTGGCAGGAGCTGCTCATTTGCAGGTTACTGCTTGGCTTTGGGGTGATTCGTCCTCTTCTCGAGTTCACAGCCTTTTGCTCAAAACTAACATTTCAATCAGATAGGTTCTAAGGCTTCTATTGCACCTGTATTTGCTGCAGAGGCGGCACCAGACAAGCATCGCGGCCGAGTTCTTATGATGTGGCAACTTTTTGATGCATTGTATGCCTCCTGCAACGGCTTTCTTATTCAACGCTAACAATGTAATAGTGGAATATTCATGGGATTTGTTTGCGCCTTTATAGTGCGAAATAGCTGGCGTGTCCTTTTATCGACCGCCATGATACCAGCCGTTGTACTTCTCTTTCTAATTTATCTGTGTCCAGAGTCACCTCGATTTCTCATACGACAAGGTAAATATTCTGAGGCATACTCTAGTCTGCGACATCTCCGTGGAACCGATATCCAGGCTGCAAGGGATCTATATTCAATCCATTGCCAACTTCAAGCCGAAATATACACGGTTTGGAAAGAAGGGTCAGATCAAGATTGGTTTTCGGAACTGGTCTACCAAGCGTGGATTGGAAAAATGAACTTCTTCAAAAGAATGGGAAAGCTGTTTTCAAATCCACGCTGTCGTAGAGCTTGTATGGTGGCGTTAATCGTGATGCTATCTCAGCAACTGTGTGGGGTACGTTCATAATACTTGGATACCCAAACGAAGCAGTATCTTACTAAAATGATGTCTTACTTTCAAGATCAATGTTGTGGCGTTTTATTCAACGGATCTATTCAAATCTAACTCGGATCAGTCCGACAATACAAAGATTAAGTGGTTTAATTTTGGTGAGTCTTGGTCAAAATGAGGGATTTATGAAAATTTTCTAATTTTTAGGCTTCGGAATCGCAAACTTTTTGTTTACTCTTCCATCCTATTATTTCATCGATAAGAAGGGACGTCGGCCTCTACTTCTCGTGTCTTTCATCGGTATGGCTGTGAGCCTCTTCGCCGTTAGTGGCTTCTTTTACATTACGAAAGAAGAAGTTCGTATTGGGCTAGTGGCAACGTTTACCATCGTGATTTTTAACTTCTTTTATTCCATTGGTGCTGGTCCAATACCATTCACTCTCAGTGCTGAGGTATTTCCACTTTGTGTACGCGGTATGGATCCTCGTCTCTCTATCTAGCATCTTTGAAAATGGTCAGAGGCTAATTTTGCACAGAGGTCGGAATGAGCTTCAGTGTCATGATAAACTTTGCCTTTCTGGGCCTCCTAGTACTCTTTGTTCCAGCCTTGACTAGGAAGTTTGGTCATGATAAAGTATGTGGAGAAAATGTCCCAAAAAGTGGTTATCCTTGTAATGGACAGGGAAATCTTTTGATATTTTTCTCGTAAGTCATCAATATGCTTTTACTAAGCTTTGATTTAACAAATTTCTAGTTGTCTGAATATCTTGGCTTTGATATTCATATTTCTTCTCGTAAGTGGCCACAGGCATAATTGATAAACGGATCTGAGTAGTAATTCGTCGTCTTCAGGTCCCTGACACCAATTCTGTACAGTTGGAGGCAATGAATTCCATCTGTGCGTTTCGCAATTTTAATGTAGCCATCTTTGTCTTCTCTACTAACTCTACACAGTTAACCAACACACAAAGGAGCATTGCGTTAATCATATCCGCACCTTGGGCCTTCTTCCAAAAAGACCCCCAGACTGGACCATCCCTAGAGAGAGAGGCGAGATGCAAGAATATTGAGATATGGAATCTCTCTATAAATTTCAGCGTGAAACATTTCTTCTGGATATTTGCAAAGCTGCTCAGTTCTTTTGATGGAAACACTTCATTTAGACATGTAGGGTATCACGATGTAAGAAAATATGCAAAAGATCATGAAACATCCCTCGCTAAGTACAATAATTGTCTATGGATATTGCCAGGCCTTATCGTGACTTTGAAAATCTAGATAGTATACTTGTGCTTGTACGCCGTGGAGTAGGGAGATCAGCGGAACCACGTTTTGGGGTATCCTCTTCCTTTGCGTCTTTCGCAATTTTCTTCATCTCAGATGAAAGACTTCGTCCCTTGTAGTAGCCGCTTGGAAGAGTTGCATCAGCATCAACAAGTATTCTGGCAAGCCGAACGTTGTTTTTCTCAATTGCAATCTCCAAGGGGCTTTTTCGTGTGTATCTTTTGTTGACATCGGCTCCACAATCGATGAGAGCATCAAATTTTTCTCGCCAACGACGTTTGCTCTGTTCGGGATACCTGTCAAAATATGATATATGAAGCATCAAAGGAGTTGTATATGAGATCTGTTCCTCTGGCAGATCTGGTGGGCGTAAATTAAAATCCATCTTATCTTTGAATGCGGTTATCAGGTCCACGCCATGCGTGATATTATTCACCGCATAGTGTAAGCAGTTCCACCTTTCGGGCCCTGTAAAGATCTCACATTTTGCCTTTTCTTCCAAGAGAACGGATATTACGTCAATGTGTCCATGGATGACAGCTTCCATCAAGGGCGTCAGCGAAGGTGCTCTTTCACCTTGGCGGGTGGAACAACTGTTCGGCAAGGCTTTGTAACTGAGCAAGGTTTTCACAATTTCAACATTGCCTATACGGGAAGCAAGAGACAGTGGAGTTTCCCCGTCGGAAGAAGGCCTTTCCAAGTTTAATGTCGGCCCATGCTCCAGTAAAACATTGACTATCTCATGATTAGATTGTTTTATTGCATTTATGAGAGGTCGATCGCCAGATTCAGTCATCTCGAAGTCGGCAGGTAAAGATTTCAAGGCTTGTTCCACTTGATCGAGTCGGTTTTTCTCAATTGCACTGTCCAGAGCAAAATATACCAACTGCAATTCCCCGGGATTTGGTACGCGTGTGCTCCCAGTACTCGGTGTATCTGTTTCTGGTGGTGATGGTGGTAAAACTTCCGCTGATGGTCGACGTGCCCTGCTCTCGAGGGCTTGCAATTTTGACCACACTTCTTTTGCATTTAGACGCATGTCAATGCTTATCACAAGCATCTTTAGAAGAAGATCTTTCATCCCTTCTCTGAGGTTAAGTTCGAAAGAGGTGAAGGTATTTGGCAAGTCGTCGATCCACGATTTCACATGCGGATTTAGAAAGGGTGGAGATCCGGCCACTTGTCGGAGGAAACGATCATCGTTATGGGGTGTCACTCCATCTGGACCCATTCCTCTCAGATTGTCTAGCCTGTTCAATTCCTCAGGTGAGAACCCTAGAGAAAACACACGGACAAGAATGCACCCCAGAGACCAAATATCATTTTTCGGACGCACAACG
The DNA here is from genome assembly GCF_028827735.1 of Penicillium macrosclerotiorum. Lineage (NCBI taxonomy): Eukaryota > Fungi > Ascomycota > Eurotiomycetes > Eurotiales > Aspergillaceae > Penicillium > Penicillium macrosclerotiorum. The sequence goes on along the minus strand of NW_026643083.1, from coordinate 2,907,190 downwards.
CTGTCGGGACCCTGATAAGAGCCGTAGTGACGCGCAACTGGATAGTTTAAGCCAGCATAGCACACTGAATCAGGCTTACTCCGCGGTGCAACTCGAGAAATGCCAAAGTCGGTGATTGCCCATTTCCCAGTTGAAGGCTTATCTGGATGCTTGAAAACAAGAATATTCCTAGGCTTTAGATCGAGATGACAAAGAGACGAAGGTAGCAGCTGTTCGGTCTCACTATCGGATTGGAGTCCATCATGAAGGAAGGCAATCGCACCCGCAATCTCTTTAGACTCTCCAATCAAACCAACCAGGGTCAGGTCAGAAGGCATTTCACAATGACGTCCTGCAATAAACTCTTCTAGATCCATATCTGCCCATTGTGATATAATGTTGAGCTCATTTCCGATCGTGACGATCGAAAGTGCTTGAACTATTCGTTTGTGGATAGTAGAGCTTGATCGGAGACGTTGCAACTGATTGACCTCCCGGAGAAATCCTGTTGAGTGAAATCGCTTCCGGGCAACGACTAACTCCCTCTGGTTGTGTCATCTTTCTATTAGTAAATTGACCTCGAGTGGCCAATTTGCACGGACGAGGCTTACCATATGAGGTTGGAATTCTCGAAAGCCTAGATCGTCATTTCGGTCGATAATTATTTGTCCACGAGGTATCACAGCCTTTGTCACTATTCCAAACCCACCTTCCTTCGGCTTCTGTGTTTCATCAAGTATCAATGGTAGTCGATAATCTTCGCCGTATGCATCGTTGTGGCCCATTTTCAACAGAATAGGGAAGTATAGCCACCTTTCTGTCATAAAAAAGTGTGCCATATTATCAGCCCTTCCCAGGAAAGATTCATGCTCAAGATCCTCCAGCCTGAGTGAGGCAATATTGCAATCGCGACGACTGTTTGCTATTGCTTGATCGGATGGAAAGAAAATAGCTTTGAATCTTGACCATTCCCTCCAGTTTATGGCAATAAGAAGGGATATTGTGTGCAGCAACTCTGTCTGAGCAATGCGGATTTGCTCATCTGTGAGTCCTAGGCGAAGCTCATTCGCAAAGTCTCCCAGGCGATTTCCAGCCCATATCTCCTGGACTCTAACACGAGGAATAAAAGCCTGCTTCCTTCCTCTATTACACAGCGCGTTGCTGAGCTCCTGGGCGATGCTTTTCAAGCTCATTTAGACGTGGCTCAGGTAGGATAGGTGGAGCCTGAAGTTTTTCATTCACGGGGCTGGGCGAACGCATGCGAATTCACGAGGAAAGAGGGGCGAAAATCCGGCGTATGTTTGTCTAAGCATCCAAGTAAGATGGATATATCGTGTCTGGCTTGCCTTTGGCCTTGGTTGGGGTGTTTGGAAGTTCTTTGCATCATAAAGTCAGTAGGAAGTATGGTGATCTGGTAAATGGTGTTGAGCATTCCAGATTAAGACAGAGAGCGGAGGAAAGCAGGGTTTGAAGCTACTGGCTCCAGACTTCTTCATCAAACCGTGCCAAGAAACAAATGAATCGCGGCACTGAGAAAGGCCAGCCAATCTGGGCAAAATACTGTATTCAGGGGCCATCTATGTCGCCAGCAAGTTATTGTTGCTCTTTATTCTTTCTTTCTTTTTCTGGTCCCAAATGAATTGCTAGTCTTTTCTACGTCATATTGCTCTGTGTTGATGTGTTAACCCAGCGGGAGCTGGAGAGCGGGGCTCCAAAAAACGCTACTTCTCTAGAATGCGGAGTATGTCTGACAAACGTTGGAAAGGAGGATGAGGATAACATGGTGCTGTAGGAAGCGTACTACTTCCAGCACCCTGGTGCAGAATATGCGTGTCCTGTTTCCACGTTGGTCTCAGTGGCGACATTGCTGCCCCACAAAATTCATTCAAATGTATGGTTTGAGGCTGACTGGAGAATCCAGCAGCGCTCCAGGCTTACCCCGGGTGAAATCTCGTATTCAGGCGGCCCCTGCATGGCCGCGTCACGCGGGGCCTGATTATTGTGCTTGCCCTCGTCTGGAAATTTATGCATGGTTTTCTAAAGATCTATTGCATTCCTGAGACATCTCGTTCATGGGATAACGAGAGGCAGATCCACCTAGTCGAGCGGTATTGTTCCAACCCTGGTGGTTTGCGGATATATATCACGTCAGGTTGTTGGGCAACAAGGGTTATTGATTTTCCGACAGTCATCTGCGAATCTTGCCAGGACCCGATTTCGTTGAATCAAAACAGCCGCCTCTTCTCAAGACCAAATATTTCATTTGTCTATCAATTTTGTCGTTATGTTTCCAAGGAGATTTGGATGTTGTAAGACTTGAGTCCTTAGTATAGAGAGGCTATGGGGCGGGTACGCTCGATTTACCGCCTGACCTCCCTGGAGATTGCTGGTTGGTTTCCCCGTCGAAAATTCATCAAGAAAATCAGCTTCTCTTTCTGGGGCTCATGTTTAAGAATTTGTTCAAATATCTCATTTCAACACCGAGGTTTGACCTGATGTTTGTGAGTTACCTGTCAACCTTCCATCCTACAGTATACGTATTTCCACCATTTCTGTCTACAAACAAGCCCTAGGTCGACGTGACCTTCCTGGCTAATATTCTATTGGGAGGTGGCACCTATACTTCTGATCTGTCATGTTTAGTTCACTGAACAACTCTTGAGGAAGTCCTTTTGGTCCCCTCGTAATACTAGTATGATCTGAGCTAGGTCAACTCCAGCAAAAAAAGGATATGAAGAGCTTCATACACTTCACTTCTTCAACAAAGTACGAAACTAATGTTTAAAGTTTGAACAAGATAATGACTGTATATTTACAGAGCCTACTACTTGTTACAATACATTGACTTGTCAAAGATAATCATTCCCGAACCTCGAATTGCTCCATCATGTTCTGCTGGTTGAGTGGTCTGACAAGAATGTGACCTATAGATACTTGTGCGCGTACGGAATAGCATCGGCGAACGGACATGGACCGTGAAGTTATTTGCGGAGGATTTAGAGATGGGTGAGACTTGTATCCATTGGCGCCAACTCCATCCTTACCATAAAATGCACCGACATGGGCTGCATTCATACATACATCAAGAAATCTGTCCGGACAGGTGCCCCCGACAAATAGACTTTCAAGTTTGATCACCCAATGGAGGAGATTTGTCCTTCTGAAAGGGGACTGGCGCTTGAAAATCACCGGGTTGAATGTGCATTGACAGGAGGAACAGAGAGTCTTTAGAGGCCAAGTGATTTCAACTACTTCCAGAAGTTACAGCGCCCCGACAAAATGTTTCTCTTCGTAAATGGAGCCTGGTGGATGGATGCAGATGGATGGTGGATTGAGCTATTGAGAGTGGGAAGAAAACTACAAAGGATTCAAAGGCTTCCTCGAACGACTTGCAATTTACCGCTAAGCTTTGAAGGATCCTTGGATGGGACGATGGATCGCAATTAGTCAACAAGATTGAGCAGGAACATAAATTACGTGGTGGAATGTAAACATCATTTATAGCCAGAATAGAAGCGCGTCTAGTAACATGATATAGACATATAATCATTAACACGACCTAGTCTAAATATTAAGACAGTAGTGGCGTCCATCGATAAACAGGAAGGTAGACGCAAGAACAAGGGTATTGGCAAGAAAATTGAACATTCAGGCTTGGGCGGATGCCTGGCTCTCCGGCTCGGTCGAAGTCTGTCCGTCTTCAACAGCCTTACCCCAGGCTCGCTCGAAAGCAGAGTCAGCTGCTTCCTCCTGGGAATTCTTCTCGAGAGTCTGGTCTTCAGCGGCAGTGGTCGTAGGTTCAGAAACAAGCGCTTGCGGCTCGCAGTCTACAAGGACTGGGACACTCTGTGTGATATCAGCGGTGGGGGTGATTTCCTCCTCCTTATCAACCATCACAGCAGCAAAGGACGAGGACGTCGAGTCTAGCCCCGCAGACTCCTCGCCCACATTCCCTGCAGCCGCAGCCGCATTTTTGGCACCAAGAAGCTCAAGGTCAAAGTTTGAGCTGTAAATGACCGCGGAAAAGGCTTCAAGCTCCCGTACATTCTGATCCATGGCGACCAGGTATTCATTGGGCGGATGAATTCCATTACCAATTACATGGGCCTGGCGAGCCAAAACGGCCAGCAAGTTCGCAAGCTTAGTCTTGTGCTCTGACGCAGCAGGAACAACCGTGGCCATGGAATCGAAGGACTGTGGCACTGTCTCTGGAGCAGCGACTGGGGCCTTGAAGGCCTCATTAGCGCACTTCTGGTCAACCAAGGTCGAGAACCCCTCATTATTCAGAAGAGTCAGAACGAAGGAGAAAGATGGGGAGTCGATGAGGTCGGCTGTTTCATCAAGAAGATGGCGCAGCTTCGAGGCAGTCTGCGAGGACGATGGATCCGCAACCCCCTCAACGCCAGATTCACGAAGGACGTATTCTTCTTCTTTTGATGGGGGTAGCAAGCAGGAGAGCCATTTCTTGGATCTAGTGCATCATGTATTGTTAGTTACGCCGAATCGATCTGTCCGGATCAAAAGGAACTGTACCGTCGTTCCTCTTCGGTGCTTCCCTCCACCTTCTTCCTGATCTGCAACGTCAACTCCGACAGTTTGGATAAACTAATATCTTCGCGGGGGTTGAGAGGACCGAAAACCTCCTCGACTGCAGGCTGAACCCTTTCCATCAGCTCCTTCCATCCGCGGTGTAGCAGCCACCAGCTGAAAGCCAGATAGCGACGATTGGTCTCGAAATCGTCACCCAGAGTCTGCGTCAGCTCGTCATCGTGGTCTTCCAAGCTGATTGTGGAGTCGGTCGGTGGTGTGGCCAGAGAAATGACGCTGGACAGGTAGTTTCGACGGCCGAGGAGGTTGAGTTGGATGCGAGTGAAGAGAGTAAGCAACGAGAGGGTGTAGATAAGCGTGAAGGACCGAGTGATGGCTGTGAAAAGAAGGATTAGTCGTTATGTATCGTCGAGGTGGGTAATCCTCCCGTATGCGGATCTCGGGACATACATGTGATTTTGACTTCATTCCACAGCTGAGTCTTGTTCCGTTTCACCTGAGTTTGTCCATCAGGATTGATTGAATCCCCAAGCTGGCTTGCGTGCAAGTATCCTTCACTCTGGAAGCTAGAGAGACTTTTCCGATCATCCTCGGTCACGCTGGGAGATACCGAGGTCATGTCCGAGCCCGCTACTTCCCCGGCATTGAGACGCGCCAGTCTCTCCGCCCGCTTCTTCTGAAGCTCCTTTGTCAATTCTTCCACGGGGAGCGCTTCTAGGATATTTTCGGTAGCAGTGGGTAACAGGGCGAGGACAGTATAGGTGCAATCGGTTTGATTCTGTTCGAATCGGCGTCGTAAACTGTACTCACGACTGGGTCAGTCTAGGATTCGGGGTACGCGACGAGTTTCGGCCCTATCACAGGTTTACCGGAATCGAGTAACGGGAGAAGCCTGTCGAGGGAGGGAGGAAGGGGAGTACCTACTTCTCTCGAGCAATCCGATCGCTGCTCATGCGCTCTCGCGCTTCGGAGATCTTGGACAGCACATACTGCCCGGCCAGGTAGCCAGCTCCCAGGACCCCAGCCCCGATCGCAAGACCTTTGCGATTGCGCCGGAGCCAGCGCCTAGCGGCACCGATCATCTTGAGGGGTTTTGGAGGTAGGCAGTTCAGATAGACACAGAACTTAGAAGTCTGGGGTCATGATATATGCGGGAGTGGGTTGGAGGTTGGGGTTGGGTAGGGGAAGCGGATTAGGGTGAGCCTAGCCGCCTCGGCTAATAGGAGCTGGACTGCGTCACGGGCTGGCCCGATGCGCCGATACCAAGCGCCCCGATTACATCGATTACATCGGCATCACCACCCCTCCCCTTCGTCCTCCCCCTCTTCTACCTTGAACGATTAGTACCCCTCTCTCCCATGACCCCCGCGTCTTAAGCCCCGAACTTCATACTGGATCGTTGAATCCACCACCTCCTAACCTCTTCCACCGGCCCAAGCTGGACCGTTCCTCTGCGGGCGGGGATGGAGCCCCGCAAAACCCCTCCAGAGTACTTTCTGGAGATCTTCGCCGACACCTCCACAGTGCGCGATGTACTGAAAGGTACGACAAACTAACGCAAGCTTGGTACCCCTGGCTCAGCCCTCATGCGCTCGCCGCAAAGCCTTGAATACTGAATACTAAACCCTGCCTCCTCTCGCCAGGCGTGCTCAACCTCATCTTCTTCCACCGCTACTTCCCCTCAATTCGCCCGGTGACCTTCGATGTGCTCGACCTGACTCTTCCGGCCATTAACGACGCCGACCTAGAAACCTTGATCGAGTCTCGAGTGAACGCCCTCGTCCGTCAGCACCTCACCTCCGCGGCTGGCGCACAAGACGGCACAGTTGGCGGAGGTGGCGGCGTGCGTGGCCGCATCGCAGTCGAATTCTACGAGAAAAAGCGGCGCCGGACAGGGCTGTGGTTCGGCGGGCTGGCCGGAAAAGGCGAGGAAGAGGTATGCTGGGAGATTTGGACGCTAGATGTGACGATTGCCACGCCCCGCACCGAGTCCGGTAAGTCGTCCCATGTCACGTCGCGAGTTCCACCCTTTTTCTATCATGAGGCTTGTCCTGTGTCGTTCTTCTGTTGCCCCCCAGGCTTTGTATATTGTTTCGGATGCTGATTCTCTATCTCCGCTCCAGAACGAGCCAAAGTCCGCAAAGCCATGGCGAACATGCTCCAGAAGGCGGCGTTGAAAATCATGAACGTCGTCAACCGCGATAAGGACCACATTCCGCCCATTACAACGAGCGAATCTAACCCCTTTCCCTACCGAATTGTGGTCAATCCCCGAGCCGATGGCTGGGGAAATCGCATGGGATTATATTGATCTCCCGTCCCATCATGGTCTGCTCTCGGACGATGAGCCATCTTCAACTGATGGCTCTCCCAGTCCTGGTGGTTCTTCTGGGTTTCTCTTGTGTTTTTTGTTAAGCTTAGATTGAGTATGGGGCCGGAGTTCGGTGTTGTGATTACTAGCGTTTTCTATCAGGGGTTGGACCGGCGTTGATGGAATCTGTTTCGGACTTTTTCTTGTAGTGCCGATCTAAATGAGTCCGTGTGTCTACATACCGCGAACGTCATTCGGATACGGCAGCCCTGCCCGGCTAATACTGGCCAGTTGGACGAGAATCGCCCCCTTCCCAAAAAAAGAAATATATATATAAACCGCACATTTTCATGCACTAGGGAATTTTCAAAAAGCAAATAGATGTACGTGGGCTATGTCCTCGGTAGAAAATCGAAACAAAGCGACCCGCCAAGCGGGCCTCCCTTCATCAAAGGCATCAACCAAATAAACACGCTACAGGCATATCTGAGACCACCTCTCTCACACTCCCTCGCTCTGGCATTCCGAATACTGGGAACGAGAATACAAACACCCTCGAGCTATCATCCCCGAAACCCAACTCGCAACCCCGGACTCGCCCCACTTCTCCTCCGCTTCCAATCAACTTCCACTCTATTGTCATCTTTCTTCCAAAAAAATAATTGCATGGCAGTGAGATCCCCAAGCCTCAAACGCGATTCACTGAGCAGTGTTCAGCGACAGCGCGGCGATTCAGTAGAGAACTCGCGACGTATACCTATCCTGCAGGCGCGGGAAAAGAAGAACTCATTTCCGAGACAGTTCTCTGCAAAGATCCTGCACGGCGCAGCGCATTCAGGTGGAGTGGGCCTTGCTGGCAGCCTCGGCCTGGGCACGGAGGTTGGCGGAGGTGCCGGTGCTGGAGAAGAAGCGGCCGACCAGAGGCTGCAGGAAAGAGTGGAAGACAATTTGGGCGCCGCTAGGCGGGGAGGGGAAATCGGTCAGATTCGGAATTCGTGGCTCTTGCAGGGCAAATTACTTACTTGGTCTGAGGAAGGGCCATCCACAGAACGAGGACGAACTTGAAGATGTAGTAGAAGGCTAGAAAGGGAGTCAGTGGTCTGGTTTCTTTCTGCTTCGGTCATCGTTGCACGACGGGTACATACGGAACCAGTAGGCGGCGTTGATGGCGCTCTCAATGACGGTCAGGAAGGAAAACACAACCCAGTACTGTGGAGATAATAGTTAAAACGATGATTTCAGGTAAATAGAGACGCCTTCATCAGTCCAATGATCCGGTCCGCGGCTCCCGGCCACCAACCAAATACAGGGAGAAGCTCAGGTTGCGGGTGCTCTTCAGAGCGATAGGAACTTACAGTGAGCCACTAAGTTTCATCGGAAGTTAGTACGGAAATAATCATTAAAAATTTTGCGAAAATGTGTCAATTCAAGGAAATCTCACCTGGGTGTCATCCGTGGTACCCGAAGTGAAGAGGGCGGCGAGGGAGTAGTAGCCGGGGAGGAGGAAGCCGGCAAGGTTGACGAGGAACTCGCCCGCAATGTTGAAGAAGACCAGGAAGAAGTACACTCCGACCAGGCCGAGAATGACATAGACCTTCGGGACGGAGGTCTGTCGCTCCAGGTTATTCAGGACGGGGTACTTGGACAGCTATTGAAGCAACGGAGCCCATGGCAGTCAGTGAACAGAGCTCTTATGTCGCTGATCGGGAATCATGGAGATGCCAGACGGGGGATGGGGGTTTTCTGGCGCTGCTCCTTCAGCTCGGTCTCTGTGGGCGTGGCACATATTACAGCGCACAAATGGCGGCGAGAACTCAAGCTAGTGAGGCACCAGTCAAACCCACAATCCCAGCACATCAACGACGTACCTCCTTGTCAAGCTGAGCGATGGCGTGCTGAGCACGATCCTGGAAAGAAGCCATTTTGACAGATGGGCCTTAATTTTTTGGGTACTTGATATCGTCGAGAAGAGGAGAGCAATGGAACGAGGGATGGTGAGAATGCAACCGGTCGAGCTGGCGATTACTGCACTGCCCGTGCGTTGTCACGTGATGTCATGACGTACTCGGGCCTCGATCATCTGCGTGCCCCATGTGAAATTGCCAACCTGAACTATGTGATAGCGAATGGGCCACCTGGCGAGGGGAGCCCAGACGTTCCGGGTGCCTCGCGTGCTGCATGCATCGGGGAGGGGGAAGCAAGTGCGTGGGATATGCCATCCAGAAAATGATTCCGATCCAGACCCGCTCGACACCATTCGTCTCTCCCAGCGCAATTTGGCTTATCGCTGTATTCCTGCACAGCTCACGGCTTTGTGGAAGAGGAAATTCTCTGTTTCTTTGATTCTCCAGCTCCCCTCACTACATACACCCTGATTTACCATGTTCAGCAATACTCCTGAAGCTACGTGTATTCTAGTCCGGAGGCTGATCGAAGCTGGCCTGGTGTATCCCGCATCGGAGCGGGAGATGACGTACCGGGCGGTTCGGGACACACTTTGGCGAGACACCAGCCAATTGATCACGATGACATCTCTGTCGGTCTCGCTCGCGCGGCTCGAGATTAGCCCTCGTGGTGCCTGACAGCCATTTAGAATTATCTTGGTCGCGTGGGGATGTACATGTCGTTATTCCCTTTTCGAACATCGTCAGCACTGAGGATCTGGCTCGCTTGTGGCTGTGTCACCGGGCTATCTGATCCTTGTATTTCAGGTCACTGGCATCTAGCGCATGGGACGGTGGTCGATTTGCAGCCGTCGCGATGGTATTTGAAATCCCGAAGGCCAACCTTACCATCCTGCACCCTTCCACACTCTCGGCTCCGAGATAATACTGGATCATGTGACCCTCGAAGTATAACTGCCCTCGCGTCCCTGCTTCATCAGAACCCACAAGGAGAAGGGCATGACAAATGAAACCGTATTCAATATCTTATGGGGAGCCCTGTCATCAAAACAGTGTCAGGAGGTTCCGAGCAACGGCCAGTGGCTATCTTGTTCACCAGGATAGAATAGAAAGTGGGCCAGACAGAATGGACTGAAGAAACGGAGACTTCGGTCTGCCGATTTATGAACTCCGTACATTCCAATCCGCATAATATTCTGGGGTTTCCATGTCCGGAGAAGATTTATACGAGTATTTCTCGCATATCTATAGCTGTATCCAGTGAAAGACAATGGGCGAAGGGGCAGCCGGACCGAGGTGGGGAGGGGCTGAGAGGGGAGAATGGCTTTGTGGAGAGGGGACTCACCGCCAGGCCCTTATGATGTGATTGAGGAGAGAGCCGGGGTGAAATGCAACCGAGTCTGAGGCTGTCGGAACATTGGGCTCTCGGTTTTAGCCTTTTTCTGTGGCCCCTTCTGGATTGACTGGGATCTCCGGCTTTTGGGGATCGGGTTGCGTTTTCCCCTGGTTGCAAGGCCCCCAGGCCCCCAGGCCCCAACAGACGCGGCACGAGGCTAAAGCCTAAAGGCAAGGTCCCGCACAAACACCTCCACCACCACATCCTCTCTCTCCTTCCCCTTCCTCAGCCTCAGTTCCCTCTTTCACTCTCCACCACCCTCGCGGACTTCTCTCATTTCCCGATCGCGACGTCCGTGCGTCGACCACATCCATTGAAGACCGATGTAACCGACTCAACTACCCTTGCTCTTCTATCGGACCCCCTCCTCCCCTCTCTTCCCTCCCCTCTCAAGGGAGCTTGACGATTCGACATTGAATCGACGGTGTAGCGCCACAGTATACAGTACCCTTCCGCTCGCATCTCGTGCATCCGCCGACCATTACAATTATCCCAGGACTCCTGATCTCAATCTCGATCTCGAACTGCGTCCAACCAAAACATTCACGATACGCAAGTCAAACGCTCTCACGATCCCGCAGTCTTGGCCATTGACCCATATCAACCCGGCGCTGTGGCTCCTCAAGTCATCGATCCCGCCCCCTTTCTGGTCTCGCGTCTAGACAAAGCGTCGAATTTTTGCCAACTCTCCCAATGCGACCCCAGTAAGTCGTGGAATCGTCCGTCTCGACCTCGTCCTTCTCAGCGTCTAACCACCCTATGTAATTCAGACGGGAATACCATATCGTGGTTTTGGGTGCAGGAGGTGTAGGGAAAAGCTGTCTAACCGGTATACATCCTCTCTCCCCATGCGCCGCTGAATCACACCGAACGAATGGCGTGTGCTTGGGCCTCGAATGAGACGCTTATGGATTTACAGCCCAATTCGTCCAAAATGTTTGGATTGAAAGCTATGACCCCACGATCGAGGACTCATACCGGAAACAAATCGAGGTAGATGTAAGTGGCATATTCCTTGTCATTGCTCTGACATGCGACACTACTGACGCCTCATCTCATAGGGACGACAATGCATACTCGAAATGTAGGTTTTGTTCTCCAGCCCATTTTCGGCTGGTTCGAGTTTATGGGAAGTATCGAAGAGACGCTGATCGTGTGGATATCGTCGTGCAGTCTTGATACCGCGGGAACGGAACAGTTCAGTAAGTTTTGCCGATCATCGTGTTTGCTTCTTTGCTAACAAAATTCATTAGCGGCCATGAGGTAAATATACGTACAACCAAACAGGGTCGAGTTTATACTGACGTCCATGTGCGTTTTTTTTTCGCAGAGAACTATATATGAAACAAGGCCAAGGCTTTCTCCTTGTCTTCTCCATCACCAGCATGTCGTCGTTAAACGAGCTGTCCGAACTCCGCGAGCAAATCATCCGCATCAAGGACGACGAGAACGTACCGCTCGTGATTGTCGGCAACAAGTCCGATCTCGAGGAGGACCGGGCCGTACCCCGGGCACGCGCGTTTGGGTTATCTCAAAGCTGGGGCAACGCCCCCTACTACGAGACCTCCGCCCGGCGCCGGGCTAACGTCAATGAAGTCTTTATCGATCTCTGCCGTCAAATCATCCGCAAGGATCTCCAAGGCTCCAGCGGCAATGACTCCTCTCGCAAACGTGAAGCCCAAAACAATCGTGACCGCAAGAGGGAAAGACCACAGCGCCGTCGATTACCATGTGTGATTCTATGAACGACGTCAACCCCCCCCCCCCCCTTTTTTTTTTTAATGAATCTAGCCCTGGAAATTTGATTCAAGTCTCCAGGTCTGTTCAAGTCACGCCTGCCTCCGCTTCCACGCATTACTTTGACGTGTCTCATGATCTCTGTTTCCCACTACGCTTTCTATGCATCTGCGCCTCTTGATAGAACGATGCGTCACCGCTTCTCATCATCGCCCCCGCCCTCTTATATCATCGGTCCCCCATCCTCCATTCTCCAATCTTCCCTTTTCTTTTCCATTCTCTCATATACCTTGGGTGAATCAATGAATCATCATGTCATCCAGTTTTTGTCTTCTCCCCCCCCCCCCTTCACAAATTTCTACCCCTCCTACATATCTAAACTTGGGTTCATATGGGACCTCCAAAAAAGTCAATTTTGATGAATAAAAGTTCTGATTTCCTTGAACGAAAACACATGTGTCTTTTGCATATTTCTTCTCTACTTGTGTGGCTTCAGATTTCCATCTTCTCACTTGTTGCTATATTTGACGGAATAAGATAGCGGGGCTTGATTCGAATCCATCTTCTTCACTTCGTCTCTATGATTAAAATTCTGTTTCATGTCCGGCTCTCATCTACATCCGGAACACTCCAAAGCGCGTCTGTATATCGGGCTCCTCTTTGCCACCAAGAGCAGCGGCCAAGCCAAGGCCCAGCATCGTTCTCGTTTGGGCCGGGGGGATGACGCCGTCATCCCAGAGACGTGCAGACGAGAAGATTGCCTCGGACTCGTGATCGATGCGAGCCTTCAAGGCTGGATCGGCAGACTTGCCAACAGCCTCCATTACGGCGGAGAGTTGCTCGGAGCCCATGACACCGATCTTGGCATTCGGCCACATGAACATCAGACGAGGGGAGTAGGCCCGACCACTAGCAAAGAAAAGGAAAACCATTAGGACCTAATTCACAGGGACAGGAGAGCCCGAGGACTGTGTTCGTTAGGGGGAAAGGAGGGGGGAACATACCACATGCCGTAGTTGCCTGCGCCCGCACTAGAACCAAATACAACAGTGAACTTGGGCACATCGGCGCAAGCGACAGCAGTTACAAGCTTAGCACCATTCTTCGCAATACCGCCCTTCTCCGCATCAGCGCCAACCATGAATCCAGAAATATTCTGCAAAAAAACGAGCGGAATGCGTCGTTGGGCGCAAAGCTCAATGAAGTGCGCCCCCTTGAGCGAGGACTCGGAGAACAAGATACCATTGTTAGCAACAATGCCGACTCGATGGCCATGAATCTTCGCAAAGCCCGTGACCAACGTAGTCCCATAGTCCCGTTTGAACTCTGCAAACTCACTCCCGTCCACGATGCGCGCGATGACTTCGTGCGCGGGGATCTGGCGGCGCAGGTTCGTGCCAACAATACCGTTCAACTCGACCGGGTCGTAGACAGGCTCTTTGATGGCTGCGGCTTCGAGTTGTGACGGCAGCTGGGTGACAGGGTAATTGAGGTTCGCCACTGAGCGGCGGGCCAGGATAAGCGCGTGGGCGTCGTCCACAGCGAGATAGTCCGTCACACCGGAGATTGTCGAGTGCAACTGACCGCCGCCCAGGTCTTCGGCGGACACCACCTCGCCCGTTGCAGCCTTCACAAGAGGCGGTCCGGCCAGGAAAATGGTGCCCTGGTTCTCCACGATGATTGTTTCGTCACTCATGGCCGGGACGTAAGCTCCGCCGGCGGTGCAGGGGCCCATGACGACCGAGAGCTGGGGGATACCCATCGAACTCATACGAGCCTGGTTAAAGAAAATACGGCCAAAGTGGTCCCGATCTGGGAAAACGTCCGCCTGGTGAGGCAGGTTGGCGCCGCCGGAATCGACGAGGTAGATGCACGGCAACCGGTTCTCCTGGGCGATTGCCTGTGCGCGAAGGTGCTTCTTTACCGTGATCGGGTAGTACGTGCCGCCCTTGACGGTACTGTCGTTAGCAACAATCATGCAGTTAACGCCCTCCACCGTCCCGATACCCGTTATGATGCCGCCAGCGGGCACGTCTTCGCCCTCGTAGACCCCTTGCCCGGCTAGCGGAGACAGCTCCAGGAACGACGTGCCCGGATCGATCAGCGCTGAAACGCGATCTCGAGGGAGCATTTTGCCTCGTGCGACATGCTTATCTCGAGACTTTTGCGGGCCACCCCGGGAGATGCTGGCATGTAGACTGCTCATCCGGTCGAGAAGCTCTTGCATCTGCTGGCTGTTCTCTCGGAACTCAGGCGAGGAGGTGTCCACGGTAGACGGGAGGACGGAGAGTGCAGAAGCATGGTGAGGATGGGTATAGCTAGCGACTGTCCTGGTCGATATTCGGGTGAAATTCTGGAGCAAAGAGAAGTGTTCTGGGCGACAGCTACGCGGTCCAACCCGTGGGCCCAGGCCCCGGAGGACGAGCGGGGACGGAGCGCGCATTGCGGGGATGAGAGGTGTGATCAGTTTGATGACTGTGAGAAAGAAGCGGTCGCAATTCTCTGCTGGATTTCAAATCAAGACAAGGCCGTGCTGTTGCTGGTTGGCATGGTATTTGAATCAAGAACGACACTTCGAGGAGGTGAGGGACAGCAGCTCCGCGTTTCCCCAGATCGTGCGGAGATGCGAGGGTTGCCGCTTCTACCCGAGCCCGACCGACGCCTCCAACCAGTGCGAACAAGCGCGGCTGCGAGTAGAGATTCAAGTAAATTGGTATACTGTGAATAGAGAGAATGAAAAAGAGATTCGCCTGTTGAATCTACAATGGCAGCTTCTTATAGCGAAAGTCCGAGGAATTCAAGACTTAAAACACAGGCGTGGGCATCAAGGCGCCGTGGTATACTGCAGGCGGTCTCTCCACGCCGACGGATGCCGCCCCCTCATCCGCATGTTTTAAACCGAGCCGCCCAAAGCTCCTCAAACATTGTTCTTCGCAACTCATATCCTCCCAGTTTCTCAAGCCTGTCGTAGCAGGATACTACAATGGCCTCTGTGTCCCTTCCTTCCCTCCTGCGCGCATCCACGCGCTCGCTCAGGCGGCCCACAGCCATCCCCGCATTCTCCCCAGGTTTCGCGCGTTCGCTGTCAACCAAACACCCGGCGGGTTTTGTGCCCCCAACAGAAGATGACCTTTTGGAACTCCGCGAGAGAGTACAGGAATTTACTCGTAAGGCCTAGGATTATCTCATGGAAGGTGTCATCATACTGACCAGCCCTTCCAGGACGCGAAATTCCAGCCGAGGTAGCCGCCCAGACAGATCAGCTGAATGAATTTCCGGCGGACATGTGGAAGAAATTGGGAGATGCTGGGTATGACCTCCTCCTCACATACTCATCAGCCAAATATATAGTTCAATGCGCTGATAAGCTCGTTCGCAATCTAGATTTCTCGGAGTCACAGCCAACGAAGAGTATGGTGGTCTGGGAATGGGCTACCAAGCCCATTGTATTGTGATGGAAGAACTGAGCCGAGCATCTGGTAAATATTACATGGTTTGCGATGAATGAGAAAAGTGGCCAAGAACCGATCTAATTTGTTTACCTTTTGCCCAGGAAGTATCGGACTGTCCTATGCCGCCCACTCCCAACTTTGCGTCAACCAGCTTTCCCTAAACGGCTCAACTGAGCAAAAAGAACGATTCCTACCAGGCTTGCTTTCAGGAGAGAAGATTGGAGCTCTCGCAATGTCAGAACATTCGGCTGGATCCGATGTGGTCAGCATGAAGACTACTGCCAAGGAGGTCGACGGCGGCTGGGTCCTCAATGGAACCAAGATGTGGATTACCAACGGCCCCGACGCAGACTACATTGTTGTATATGCTAAGACCGAGCCTGAAAAGGGATCCAAGGGTATTACTGCTTTTGTTGTCGAGAAAAACTTTGAGGGATTCTCGTGCGCCCGCAAGTTGGACAAGCTGGGCATGCGCGGTTCTAACACCGGCGAGCTCATCTTTGAGGATGTCTTTGTTCCCCGGGAGAACCTACTCGGTGAGGTGAACCGAGGAGTCAAAGTTCTTATGGAGGGTCTTGACTTGGAGCGACTCGTATTGAGTGCTGGGCCTCTTGGGTATGTGGCTCTATTGTGTATTCACCAGAGCAATCCTATTCATACTAACGTCTTCCCAGCATTATGCAAGCTGCCCTAGACTTGGTTCTCCCTTACACTCACGTCCGGAAGCAGTTTGGTACTCCCATCGCACATAACCAGCTGATTCAGGGCAAGTTGGCAGATATGTACACTAAACTGGCCGCCTCGCGGGCATATACTTATGCCACGGCTCGCGAAGTTGATAACGCGGCGGCATCACCGAATCCTCTAGTGATTCGCACCCAAGATTGCGCGGGAGCGATCCTGTACGCTGCTGAGCGTGCTACCGAGTGTTCTTTGGATGCCATCCAACTGATGGGCGGCAATGGATATATCAACGAGATTTCTGCCGGGCGTCTGCTTCGCGATGCGAAGCTGTACGAGATCGGAGCAGGTACCAGTGAGATTCGGCGGATGGTCATCGGTCGCGCATTCAACAAAGAATATGCTTAGGGCGGTTCATTAGGATTTTACGGGAATAGATGTAGCGAGTGTATTATGACTTCATAATTGACTTGATGAGGGTAATATTTTTTGCGTCCTAGGGGGTAGATTGATGCCTTCATTCGTAGTACTCATTACATGTCATTGGAGGAGATATTCCATCTGGCGTATGAAGAAAGATGCAGATCAGATTGAATCGCACGTCAGCCGCAATCCACTCCATCAGCCTCGTCTGGTAGATCTGCGCACGCGGGAGGGTGGCGGATCAGATTTCACATCGGTACTGGCTTCATTCTTCGAGGCTAGTCGTTTGGTTCGGGTTCGAGGGGGTTTCCCGCTTGCCTCGTTCGCATGTTCTTCTTCGGGGGAAACCTCGGCTTTTCGCTTGCGACCTCTCTTGGCCGGAGCTGTCACGACCGGACTGGGCACCTCCTTTGGCGATTGAATCAACTCCGGCGTTGTGTTCGATGCGTCCCCATTATCTGTTGTATTCTCCAGTGACAGAATATCAGACATCTGGTCTGAGCTGTCCGCCGGGTCATACTCCTCCTCGCAGGGGAATTCATCATCAGCAAAAGATGGCTCCACTAGTGATGTATCCATTGCCTTTCTCTTTCGCAATCGTGATTTGTCCAGCGCCGGCTGGGCAAATTTGAAAATCTCCCGCCAGTCTTCCAATAGTGCGACCTTGTCTCCATGCCCGGGCTCGTATATTTGAACAGCGATATCCTGGTCCTTCTCCAGATTTGGCGTCCTCCAAATGACGCCCTGAAAAGTGGTTACATCCGGCTTCAGGGTGGACTTCGGTGGGCCGAGTCGATTATTTGTTCGCGAACCAGCTGATCGGCGTGGCTTCGTAGAGGCATCGATCTCCTTCACTACAGCAGGGTTGTGTTTCACAGTCGGGTCGTCATCATGGTAGTCATCCGAGTAGTATTCCCAGTCGCTGAAATAGTCTTCGACATCCATCGCAGGGTCTTCGTACAAGGCAGCTTCATAATATGAAGTTCCGGCGAGTTCATCCTGAGCGAGGCCGGCACCTGATTAGCAAGGGTTCACTCCAAAGGGGGCGCCGAACATAGCCGCTGAACAGGACAACTCACAACGAGGTCCGGCACAAGATCTTCCAGCAGATACTCATCATCCCACTCGTAGTACTCGTCGTCGTCAGACATGCTTTCAGTCGAGTCCGGGAGAAAATCTCAAGGTCAAGTTCGAACAAATAAAGGCAAGATGAAGATTAAGGGTCGGACAGAAAAGACAGATGAATTATGGGTATATACCATGCACAAGAACCATGCAAGAAGAGAAATGAAGGGAAGAACTGAGGTTGTGCAGAAGGTGACGAAGATCCGGCTGATCTCTGCATTCTGGATGTCAGAGGAGCCTGCTAATGTAAGCCTTGGCATTTTTCCCGGCTCCACATTTCTTTTCTATATGGATCCCTTCTTTTTCTACCCACAAGAACCGACAAGAACCGAGATCCGACGAGAGATGATAGGTTGAGTCTTGTAATCAACATCTTATTAGGAAATGTGACATGAGATTTTGAATTTTTGTACCGCTTCAAGGTATAACCCCCCTGAATCAGGTCATATCTTTTGCCAAGCCAAGAATTTCAAGGCATCCCAGCACAGTCAGCACTATGATATTTGGGCTTGGACTCAGCCTCCATTACCTTGATCTGACTATATCTTAACTACTTGGACTTAATAGCACAACTGTTTGAGAACTGTTATCCTTGATTTATCTTCAATCTAGTGAGTGGTGCCGACGGAAAACCAGATAGACACAACTCCAGTAAATAGGTCCATTTCATCTGTCTTCAAAATTGCCACTCATGATTGAATGTAGAGAGCCTCGAACTGGATTTTGATGATGCGATACCAAGCATGTGCGTGCGTTTATATCATAAATAGAACATGCTTGGGTGTCAACAGAGATATACTTTCGAACGAGGTAACAGAGGGCCCTAGCTTTGTCGGCTGCTCGCGGTTGACAAGCATGAAGAATTTTCTAAACTCCTCCCGTTCTCCCGCAGTATATAGTGCCATAGGGTGTTATAACACACCCTCTTGATTCTTTTTTACGTATTTTTATTCCTATCTTGAGTTCCTCAGTTCCTGGGCTATTTATCTATCCAATGTAACTAATCCGATTCTCTTTTACACTGATGCGGGACCTTTTTGTCTTTTTTTTTTTTTTTTTTTACTTTCCACCTTTTTAGTAGAGGCCCGCAGCGGCTCTGCAGTCGGATCAGATCACCCTGTCATGAACCGGATTCAACGCCATTTGAACAATCGTTGCTTTCATATTGTGTGTCCGCCAATCAATACTCCACAGTGCAATAACCCCCAACTTTGAGTCATGATCGACACTGGTAACTACACAGCCCTATCGCACCCGAAACTCTAGTTCTATAGTTACTTCAACTCTTGAGCTTGGGTCCTAATTGCCCCTTTCGAAATAAACAGAGAACCAGGTCTCGATATTCGGTCATTTTACAGTATTTTTTGGCCGGGATGCTGGGGCATAATTAGCATCGTTCCCAGCAGAGCACATAGACGGAATCCTCGCGTCATATTCCTGGTCATACTTGTTATGATGATTACTAGGGGTCCCTTAGCAGTGCTCTTCGCCCTTGAAAAGGGTTGCCCCAGAAAGGCCTACCGAAACTCTCATCTATGGTCTTCTTGCGACAATTTGCGATTTGCTCAAGATCTTCGCGCTCAACAATACTCAAGTTGCCGTTTACTCGATTGGATATCACACATCCTCTCTTTTCGGTCAAGCCACCGGTCTTTGCACGATTTTGCGCAGTTCCGCGGCCAATCTGACCTTCATATTTGAAAGCACAGATCGCTTCGGCAGTAGGCGAGTCGCCGGGGGGGGCGATGGCGTTTCACTAGTGGGATTTGGGGGCCGCCCTCAGTGGCCAGGTTCCCGGCTGCTCATTTGCCCCATACGACTTCATTCAGCCCAGCGCACATGGGTTGTTTGGCTCAGCCCCTGCTAGTCCACCGGGCAAGCGGCTCCATTGCGCAGGGGTTTGCCCGAATATTTGTGGAAACAGACTTCTTAAGGCGTTGCGTCCCGTCATCGCCAGAATATTCAATTCCGCGGATTTGGTGAAACGCATGATTACGAGAAGCCACGAATGGAAGAACGTGGCAGCCAAATCGCTCTCTCGTCCCTGTCGAGGCGTGGATCGGAATCCGAACGTGCAGTCAGCCCTCTGGAAGGAAGCCCAGTGCACTCCATTCACGATCTCCCTCCCCATATCGATTCCGTTCATGTACCGCATGACGAGCTCCCGGCCTATTCGCGGGCCCCGCCAGGCAATCATACTCTAGGCCGTGGTCACAGCACCACGCTGCATCGCTCAGTGCTCGTTCCTTTTCTGACGTGCCTCTTTGTCGGTCTAGTGGTCTATTCTTGGGTCATCCTGGCGATTCTGTGTTTTCGCCCCATTAGCACCAAAAGTTGGGACGTACGGACGGATAAATATGGTTACTATCCGAAGAACCTGCACTATGACTTCGATGTACGGCTATACCGCTCCGCTAGAATCATACAGTCCATCGCAGGCGTGCTCATTCTGCCATGGACCTCAGCAGTCTGCGCTTATGCGGCAGTGGTCTTCGTCCAGAACCAAAAAGATAGCCTGGGCCTAAGTATGCGACAAATGATCAATCTGGCGGATCGTCGATGGCTGGATCTATCTCTGATTCCGGATCTGATTGCTGGAAACTGGAAAAAACATGGAAGTGGCTTCCTGGCCCTGGCCATCCTGCTCCACTTCCTCGCTCTGATTATCTACCCGATTCAGTCAATTGTGATTAACCCCGACATGCGCCATATTCCGGTTGCTCGGAACCAATTGAGCGAAATCGGTGACCTGGCTCACTTGGATCCGTACTATGATGATAATACTGGCAGCGATGTAGTGCAAACGCGCGACGCCTTTCTCGGGGCGGATCAGCATACCTGGCAGCTGCACCTGTGGCAGAATGGAGGGCAGCAGGAATTATCAACGTTTTCGAACTTCTCCACCATGGATGATCCGTTTTATGCACCTTTTCCAAATGGGTTTAATACAGGCATGATCCGGCAGTATTCTCCACGGCTCAATTCGACCGCCACTGTGCGAGTCATCGAGCCGGATGAGTACCCATCAGACTGCAACGCCAATTCAACAAATCTGTTCGCCAACTACTCATCCTCTTTAATAGACGACTATTATACGGCATCTTGGATGGTTTCCGGCTGCATGCTTGAATCCAACATTACCTCGCCCTGGACGGCAACGCGGAATCGCCAAGACTTTTACGAGGTACTCTATCTGAACGTGTCTGACTCGGATGAAAGATACGTGTCAACTTCACTGTCAAATGGCACACTGTTTGAGATCTCGCTCCGAACGACCGCTGGCTATTTCGAGCTCCCGAATTACATGAACAATCAAATCGCGGGTCTATTGCTCGACAATGACCCGACGACAGATTGTATAGACAATACCGGAAACTGTATTCAGCAAACCGATGAATATTATTTCTACCGCCGTCTCCGTCGTCGAAGTACCAGCAATATAACGGAACATATCTCTCAAACCCTTCCGTGGGATCCACTAGTCACTGAGAACAAGGGACCTCTGTTAACAACGGCCCTTGCCATCTTTGGACCAGGCTCATTTTTGGACACCTTCTTTTCTGACTTCAGCGTGGTTGGAACCAACATGAAAGCTGCCGATTCCTCAGAGAACCCTCTGTACCGTCGCATTGGTGATACCTACTGTATTGAAGTCGCTCCTTTGATGAATATGGGCAGCTCTACTATCTCTTCATACATTTCAGCAGACACTTGTGTCATGGCCTCCGCAGATTATGATACATATCCTGCGAGCTATATGGCTCATCAAGCGGCGTCAAGCTGGATTAAACGATTGTTCGGTGACAAGCTGATTCTGGCCAACACAGTCACTGCAGCTGCCTTTCTGTCCAATAAGCACTTTGTCGAAGCCTTGAACCCCTCGTATGAAACCTATCAAGATCTTGGATCCAAGATTCTGGTTCCACATTCTACCTTGGCCGGTGTGATTGTTGTGACAATATTTCTGGGTCCATATATCCTCATGTTGCTAGCACTTACGGTCTATGGATTCCGGTATCCGCGTTGGACTTCGCGCCTAGACTCATTTGCCATGCTACGCATTGGCGCCGTCTACGGCGAAGGGTTTTTCCCGATGCTTGTTTCGCTTGAGACGCGGAATGCCAAGGAGCTGGATCAGGTACCGGGCGTGATCCGTGATGTCGGTAATATCGCAGATGATGCTATTATCCCGATTGGTCGGATTGGTTTGGGAGAAGGGAAGCCCTTACGCCACGGACGGAGATACGAATGTTACGAAGGAGATAATGAGCCTTTAACTCTGACAGAGTTTAATAAGATTCGACGTGGTGGCTGATGGATGTAAATAGGCTGAATTTTAGAATCAATATTTTCATTGCTTAAAGATGTTTTTACATGGAAAATCTCTCAAGTTAGTTCCTGTAGTGAGAAGGAAGAGGCTTGTGATATCCTTATACTATTTAGTGGGGATAAGAGGAGATTCACAATAAGGCTAGACTGACAGGACTTCCAGATGGATAAGGTTTGTTGAGAAGGTTCAAAGCTTTAGCGAGTCGAAATGTTTAGAGAATAGAGAAGTACGTGAAGGTGATGGGTATTGACAGTCAACGTATTTAATGCCTAATCTGGTGACCTCAGTAATTCCTCACTACCATTATACTGTAGGGCTTATATGAGCTTCCCAAGCAAATCCCTGGGCTTGCACGAGCGGGTTATTGGATTCCGTAAAAAAATATTTCTCAAGGTATGTAACATCGGGCGTACCAAGACGCCAATTGTCACCAATCATTGTTCCAAACTCGAAAGAAAATGAAGTTTAGCTATCAAGTCATAGAATACCAGAACTTCGGCGTCATAAAGCCATAGAACAAAACCGGAATAATTACCACTGTATTTGCCCCGATGAAAACGTCACCTCCTATCTGTTCAATAGAACCACAGAGCTTAAGCGGTCATAAAATTAGATTGGGCCCTTTAATTTGTAAAATGAGGCCCTCAGATTACAATATTTCAATCCATGGTGTTTTGAAATCAACCGCTAACTGACCATACATCATGTCATTCAGGATAAAAGAGTGTTCATTGCTTGCTGATTTAGGAGGAAAAGGCTATCTATGGTGGCTTTGACAATAGAAAAGCAGAATTTTGGGCTTACGTGTAAATAGCTGGGATAGCGAATGGAAAGGTGTGAGAATATTGATGAGCGCAGCATACACTGCTTTTATTATCTTTCCTCGGACTCGATGTTCCATCAATGTCGTAATATTGACCATCAAAGATTAGCGCCTTATCATAAAGACTGTGTATTGTGTAAGAACGCCACACCTGTCTCTAGAAGCTATAGCTATTCCAAATTACTGGAAAAATAGCCTATGAGTCTATCTCAGCGTGGTAACCGTGCACTTCTGCTTACGAAAGTCTCTTGGGCAGTAGCAAGAGCGTCAAGCTTTTCTGCGGCCAATTCGCGATTTTGAAGTTCGTTCTTCTGCCAATTGATGTTCTTGATTTGCTCCTGGGCAAATTTTGCTTCATTCACAAGCTGACGTCTCTGAGCTTTTGTCATTGAACTATTTGGGGAAAGACTCATCTAGTTGCGATTTATAATAGCTTTAGCATCTGCTCGGATACCCTCCCAGGGAGTTGCTAAAACTTTATCCAATGTAACATTGGTGATTGCCTCAGTAGCGGCTGCTCGCAGCTTTTTTGCAAGGTCATCCTGTGGGTTTGCCGCGGTCATATTGATAGAAAGCCAATGACCCTTTTTTCGAAAATAGCTTGTAGTTTTCGTATAAAAAAAAGATATTCTAGGATAGTTTTCTGTTCAGATACGTTTGATCGGAATGCGCTACTATTATTAATTATAATTATATGCTCCGGTCAAAAATAGAACCAATGAGTTTCGAAATCTATTTATAATCCTGCGTTATATACGTGATGGAGCTAAATCGCTTTCTTCCTTTCTCTCCTCACCAATAAAGCAAGCATTCGTCCTTTAGTTCGCTGAGTCTGGCGAATGGGATAGGTGTGTACAATGCTGGGCTGTGTACGCAGTAAGACGTACTCCTTTCCTTCCCCAATAAGTCAAGGGCAGCAAAAAGCGGTCGTATCAGCCTTAACACCTGGAGGAAAACCTAGGGCCAACCCGCCTGTTCGCCTCAGGTTGCGTGGTGTTC
Organism: Penicillium macrosclerotiorum; assembly: GCF_028827735.1. Lineage (NCBI taxonomy): Eukaryota > Fungi > Ascomycota > Eurotiomycetes > Eurotiales > Aspergillaceae > Penicillium > Penicillium macrosclerotiorum. The sequence continues at coordinate 2,883,482 of NW_026643083.1, read as the reverse complement.
ATACGAAGACCCTGCGCCTCAAAGACAGGGTTGTTTTGACCGACGATCTGGCTCACTAGGTAGAAAGCCGATCGGAACCACTGACCGGACACTTACGTTTTTAGACCTGCATGGTGGCGAGGAGAATACCGTTCGTGATGCCAAGCTAGACAAATTTTGGCAACGAATCAGTGCTATTCGGTATATCCATGGAATAGGGAGGACTGGAGATGTAAGAAAATCCATTCATCAAAACATGAATTCAGTTATTCGCGTTCCATTAAGCATGGCTAGAGAATACTTTTTTATTCACGGCTTTAGTAAACAGATTACACAAAAGTAAGTTTGCTAGTTATTGAGGTGATTGATGACCACGAGGTAGTGAGATCTATTGGGAGGGTGCGCAACCCTGGACGAGCGGTACCTGATGGCACTTCTTGAGACCCTGACTAAAACGTAGGAGAGCCGATACTCCCAAGCCCTAGCAGACCCGTCTAGCGGCGGGCACTAGATCAGGATGCTGCTCGGCAAGCACAGGATAAGTAATGTCGAATAAAAGCCAAAATCGGGCAAACTACATCGATTAAGACGTCGAGGAGGCCGGGTGAGTGTTGGTGTGTTGATTGACGATATAATCTGCGCTCGATCGCGAATGGGCACCGAAGGGATTTCGATAGTCATGCCGCTGCCCTCCAAAATTCAAAGAACATCAAGCCTATTCTCAACTAGCCTGGAGCCAGCCCCTTTTTTGACGGCCCCGAATTTAAGCCCTCTTTGGAATCGGATAAATACAGGAAATGAAAACATCTCAGATCCGAAACAGATTTAGGCTGGCGCAATTAAGGCAAAAAGGCGCTCTCCATCCCGGCACACAAGCTTCCCCGCGTCAGCCAACGGAGGTCCGTGGCCTACGAGGACCAATCGACGGATGATCGGCATCTCGGAAGTCCAATACAGTCAACGCCTAATACTACTGTCGGATGGTGTCCATAGGCACAATCCAGAGGCCGGTCACACCTGAGTGGTCCGGTTAAAAGCCAGGACTAAGGATTTTGAATAATAACTTCCCATCTGCCTCAATTGTTGTATCTTAGCTTACCCAGACCCCCCCCCCCCCCCCCCCCGATCTTCTCAGAATTCTTTTATATTTGGCTTTCTCAAAGCCTCTGAACCCCTTTCTGTCTATCTTTGGTTCGCTTTGTTCAAAAACTAGGATTATCGAATTATTGGAACCGAGTATTCAGTATGACTGCAAGTGGTGTCGGCACCGAGCTGTCGGCAAAACGCCGACAGTTTGCGGGTGAGTCTGGATTCAAAGGCCTCGTGAGCAATGGCAGGACCTTCGCGATCGCTCTTTTCGCGTCTTTGGGAGGCCTAGTTTACGGATGTATGAGAAAGCTCTTTCATTTAATCCTGGGGATTTTCCCAATGCTAACCTCATGTTAGACAATCAAGGAATGTTCTCGTCAATTTTGACTATGAACTCGTTTCAAAAGCAGGTCGGTGGCAGAGATATTCGGAAGCAAAATGGCACAGCTCAGCTGATATCATGTTGTCATTTAGATCAAAGGCTATGCCGCCGAAACCGGAACTAAACAAGCCATCGTGACTGCAATCCTGGAGCTTGGCGCATGGGTAGGCACTTTGCTGAATGGATGGCTTGCAGACGCAATTGGCCGACGTGCAACAACAATTCTTGCTGTCATTGTCTTTTGTATTGGTGTCATAGTCCAAGCGAATACCAAGGCCGTCAGCTACATTCTTGGCGGACGATTTGTCACCGGCTTGGGTGTGGGTAGTTTGAGCATGATCGTACCTCTGTACAATGCAGAGCTGGTATGTTACGGAAGAAGAGTACCAATAATGGAAAAAGAAGTTTTTTGACATAATCACAGGCCCCGCCAGAAATTCGTGGTTCTTTGGTCGCCGTTCAGCAGTTGGCAATTACCTTTGGTATTATGGTCAGTTTCTGGATTGGATATGGATGCAACTTCATCGGCGGCACGGGCGAGACTCAATCGCAAGCTGCGTGGCTGGTTCCAGTTTGTATCCAACTGGCCCCTGCTATAGTACTTGGTATTGGCATGGCAGTATTCATGCCCCAGTCCCCCCGTCACTTAATGAACACAGGTCGCGAGGAAGAATGTCTCGAAGTTCTGGCTTGGTTGCGTGGTAGAAACACGGACGATATGCTGGTCCGCATTGAGTACTTAGAAGTCAAGGCCATGCATATGTTTGAAAAGGAGACTTCTGCCACGAGATACCCGCAGTACCAAGATGGATCTAGAAAGAGCCGCCTCATGATTCTCATCAATGACTACAAATCTCTTGTGACTAACCCTTCTCTTTTCAAACGTTCCACTGTTGCTGTGAGTAGCGTTGATGAATCCAGTTTCCCCACTCTTAACCACTTTCTGATCCTTGAGCCTCAGTGTTTGATTATGGTATTCCAGCAATGGAATGGAATTAATGCCATCAATTACTACGCGTAAGTGGAGGACTTTGATTGAATTATTCTTCAACATTGTTAACAGGCCAATATTTAGGCCATTTATCTTCAAAGGCATAGGCTTGACCGGTAACACCATTGATCTTCTTGCCACTGGTGTCGTCGGCATCATGGAGTTTGTTTTCACCATTCCCGCCGTTCTATGGGTTGACAAGTTTGGAAGAAAGAGCATTCTCATTGCTGGTGCTCTTGGCATGGCATCATGTCATTTCATCGTCGCGGGAATAATCGGCGCCTACAAAGATAGCTTTGAAACACACAAGTCTGCTGCCTGGGCTGGGGTGGTCTTCGTCTGGATTTACTGCATCAATTTCGGTTATTCATGGGGCCCAGTGGCCTGGATTGTTGTATCGGAAGTATTTCCTTTATCCATGCGTGCCAAAGGCGTCGCTCTTGGTGGAAGCAGTAACTGGGTAAGTCTCTCATATGTCGTCAAAATAAGAACGAAAGTAAAGATAGGATACTGACACTACATTTTCAAAAAGCTCAATAACTTTGCCGTTGGAATGGCTACTTCGCCTTTTATTTCCAATACTCAATTTGGAGCATTCATCTTTTTCGGTTGCGTCACCTTGATTGGTGTCTTTTATGTCTGGTTCTTCGTTCCCGAAACTAAAGGCCGTACCCTTGAGGAGATGGATGAGCTCTTCGGTGTCACAGGTATCGCGGCTGCTGATGAGGAGCGCAAGCGTCGGATTGAAAGAGAAATTGGTCTACTAGCATTGCTTGGCGAAGATGATGGATACATCGAAGAACCCAAGACTGGCTCAGATGAAGTAATTGAGCACAAGGCCCAGGGTGTGGAGCCTATTGAACTTGCATCAAAAGATGCGTAACTCTAAGTGGAAGTCCAGTCTGACATGTAGATTGGTATATATTATGGTGCCCTCAATCTAACTAGGCTCGATATTTGGTGCTGGTTGATTCATATATAGCGCTTCCCAACTGTTTCATCAGAGTCTTCATAGTCGAACCTTCTACCATACCGCAGCTCTTAATGGGAGTAGCAAGAAGTCTCTGTTCAAAAATTTATTAAGCTGTCTTGGTAGAGCTAAAGCCGTAGAGACTGTGCATTTCCATGAAATATCTTGCGGGTCTGCTTCTCATCAAAGAGTTCTTTGAGTTGGGCTTCCATCGTGCGATTGAGCATCTCCACGACTGGCGCTGGGGTATAGGGATAATCACTACCATATAGAAGACGGTCCGCCTCTCCAATCCTTAAGTATCCATGGATGAGATCTGGGAAAGCATACCTGCCAGATCAAAAAAGCATCGAGTTCTGAAAAGTTCTTTCACGCGTTCACTAGTCAATTTCTCGGTGCCTTGGAGCATCCTAGAAGAAAAGGCCGTAAACCGCCCAACAAGAGGAGGCAAGGTAGCACCACAATGAGAGACCAAGAATGTCAAGTTCTCAAATTGTGACACTGTTCCCGATAGGAGTAAATTGACCACGGCGCGAGTCCATCAATCTCATCATTACCCCGTCTGAACAAGGGGCAAAATGAGCTCCTCCGCCATCTCTAGATACTTCTGGGTGAACGTGAACACCCGTTTCCAGCTCGTATATCATCGGAGCCATAGCAAAACGATGGGTCGCCTCAGACACCGTCTCAGAACGGGCAGCTCATGCGGATACAAAATCACTTTTGTGAGATTATTCAGATGTTCAAGGCATTGACACTTGCGCTTTCGCTACAGGCGCCTCGCACAGATCCACATACTCGAGCCGCCCGATGCTAGCCCACCAGTAGCCAGGTTTGAGGCCAGGTTTAATAATACAGTTCAGCAAACTGACATTAGATAATCAAAACGTATTCTAGGGAAAGAAGCTCTTACTCAGAATCAAGGGGCTATTCTTGATGACTAGGAATGCAAAAGGGACTCGAAACACAAATGCGAATCGCCAGTTCCAGTCACCAATATGGAGTAGAAGCAAGCGCGCGACTTTGCCGCGCACTATCCGAAGCGGAAACTATCAACATACCCTCAAATCGTCCACTGTAAGCATGGCGAGGAAATTGGTGAGACTCCTATCGTTATTTGAATTTCCTAACTTTCTGAATTTACTATCTTTCGGAAATTTCTGGTACTATTCTCGGGGACCAGTAGAGCATATAATGGAGTCTCGCCGTGGGCAATGCGCTATTTTACCGAGTCTAATTGCATTGTCGATAATACGTAGAACGGGCTTGTCGATATGCACTCTGTGTTTCTTCTTAGTCGTAATCCATAGCTGAGCTTTCGCTTCAACTTATAGAATGCCTATACCACTCGATCTTGAATCCGAGTTCCTCTGGCTCCCCTGAAGAGAGCATACTAAGAAGTCCACGCTCCTCTAGATCCCGGCAAAATGTTTTTTTGAGTGAGAATTCCTCTGCTGAAATATGTTCACCGATACCGTCATAGCTATAACCACCCAAGTTTCCACTACTAGCTATTTCAGGCTTGCTTGTCTCTCTAGTGCGACAAAGGACGATAGCCCACCAATATCGGAAATATTTCCACAATTTGCGAATAAAACCGCTTATAACCGTACGCAGTTGCGGGGTTAATATTTCTTCGGCCGCGGTGTCTTTCGAATTATTTCCTCCTAGAAAGAATGTCTCTGTGTGCACGGCTAATTCCGCAATCGTGATATATTTATTGTGCCAGCATTTGATGATAACATCGTCAATGAATGAATCCCCATCTAAATTTGGAAATTCCATGTTCTGTAGTAAATCCACAACTTTGCGTCCATGCTCCTTAGGATCTTCGGTAAGGCTTCGGTCTCCGTAGACCTCGAAGCCGTAGTTGATAAGGTAGTACAATGAACCCAGGGCAAATTGTTCAGTTCGAGGACCTAGCACACCAGAGCTTCCACGTCGTCCGTGATGTTGCTCTTGGTCGTTGAGTAATCCAATAAATCTGTCATGAAGAGATTGTCCATGCTTTAAAGGGAACAACGCTTTTCTCACTGAAACTCTCGCAGTTCATGCGAGTGCCAGTGGAGAAAGACAGGAATATCCGTGAGAAGTTCACCGTCCATATGAAAAGTACAGAACAGGAACACATAAACACATAGTTTGATGCTTTCATATCATATCAGACGAGACCTCTATCAAATATGCGTATGAGCAGGTATATACGCTGAAAGACGCTGAAATTGATATTATCTACCAAGATTTCGTATCGACGCGCAACTATTGTTGAAGAATACATCAACTTACATTTGAATCAACGGAGCCGATACCTCAATCGTTATGCCGGGCACACCTGGTGTTTCTGTTCACCAGGAGCTTTGGATGTTTGTCAACCGGTGCCGCTTTACCCCTCTAGAAGCCCTTCGCTCAGCAACGCCTAGAGTTGTGGATCGTTTCAAGCCATCCGATTGAGGCATAGTTGAGCATGGTCGTTTAGCAGATCTTCTACTTGTTTCTGGGAAGCTTGACCGCTCAATTGACGATCTTGGAGATATTAGGATCGTCTGGAGAAATGGAGAGGCTGTGGTGAAAAAGTTATGGGATATTGGTACTTCTTAGTCTAGATCACCCGTCAAACTTTCGAGTCATCACTCATTCATCAATAGTTCTTTCCATGGCTCTTTTCAATATGATCGGCTAAAATTCCGTCATACTCACCCTCAACTATACGGCCTTCCGTAGACAACTCCAACTGGGGTGAGACATATAATCCCAATCCGGAAAGCGGTCATTGATTATGTCACACTCGGCTTTCCCCGCAATCTCTCGCTTTGCGTCGGCCCAACAAGTACCGCTCACGAGCTTCTCCCGCAGAAGAAAAAGCCGCCCTTTCTTTTCGAGTTGCATTCCACTGTTTTTATCCCTCGATCATGATACTGAACTGACTCTGTGAAGAAGTGGTCATACCTGTCTAGCAGCAGAGCAGCAGCACATCAAACGCTGCTCTCACCACTTATCCGTCATGACCCTCTCATCCCTTCTCCGCATTACTCCCCGCTTCGCCCCGACCGCGGCCCGCAGAACCACAAGAGCTGTTTCATCGATATCCGGCACGACGCCGAGCACCAAATCTTTGGACTCAATTCTCATCGCAAACCGTGGTGAAATTGCGCTGTATATACTTCCATCTCTGCTATACTTTCGTGGTTCTTGAAGCTGATGTTCCTCTGTGTGCTAGCCGTGTAGGCCAGACTGCGGCTGAGCATGGCATTCGCGTCACTACTCTTTACACAGACCCAGATAGCCGCGCACAACATGCGTTGAGCACGCCGTTCGCATTTAATCTGGGATCTGTTTCGGCATACTTGGATGGAGATCGGATCATTGAGATCGCGAAGAAGGAAGGCTGTCAGGGAATCCACCCTGGGTATGGATTTGTGAGTTGTCTATTCCATAAGCCTATCTATTGGAAAATCTGTCGCTAATTATAGCTTCTAGTTGAGCGAGAATTCAAATTTTGCCCGGAAATGTACAGAAGCTGGACTTGTGTTCATCGGCCCTCCTTGGAAGGCGATCGAAGATATGGGTGATAAGAGGTACGGCTGACATGCTGAGATATTGGTTTAGGAATATTGTGACAAAAGCTGATATCGATGGGACAGTCGTTCAAAGGAGATCATGCTGGCCGCAGGCGTGCCCTGCGTCCCTGGTTACCACGGCCATAATCAAGACCCTACCTTCCTCGAAGCCGAGGCCGATAAGATCACATACCCAGTCCTAATCAAAGCTATCAAGGGCGGAGGTGGAAAGGGAATGCGTATTGCCAGCTCCAAAGCAGAGTTCCAGTCCCAGTTAGAATCTGCAAAGTCAGAGGCTATGAACTCGTTTGGTGACGACCAGGTTCTGGTCGAAAAGTACATCACAACGCCTCGGCATATCGAAGTCCAGGTGTTTGCGGACAAGCATGGTAATTCTGTCGCTCTGGGAGAGCGTGATTGCAGCATTCAACGCAGACATCAGAAGATTTTGGAGGAGTCTCCAGCACCCCATCTGCCAGACACTACGAGGAAAGATATCTGGGCCAAGGCTCGCTCTGCCGCTCTGGCGGTTGGATATGAGGGGGCAGGCACTGTGGAATTCATTTTCGACAACGACACTGGTGACTTTTACTTTATGGAAATGAATACTCGGCTGCAGGTCGAGCATCCTGTAACGGAGATGGTCACTGGCCAGGATTTGGTCCACTGGCAGATCATGGTGGCCGAGGGTGCCCCTCTCCCTCTGACACAAGAAGAGGTGGAAGAAAGGATATCTCAAAGCGGCCACGCTATTGAAGCTCGCATCTACGCCGAGAACCCTGAACAGGGGTTCATCCCTGACTCTGGGCGGCTGATCCATGTCCGCACACCCGCCCTCACAGAGAATATCCGCATCGATGCCGGATTTGTCGAAGGCGATGATGTGTCGGCTCACTACGACCCTATGATCTCCAAGCTAATCGTCCGCGGCACGACTCGCGAAGAAGCGATCCGCAAGCTGGGGACCGCGCTAGAGGAGTACGAGGTTGCAGGACCCGTCACCAACATTGAATTCCTTAAAACCATCTGCCGCAGTCCCGACTTTATCGCAGGCGCCGTCGAGACCGGTTATATCGAGAAACACCGCGAAGAACTTTTCGCGCCAAAGCCACTGGAAGATGAGCTCCTCGCGCAGGTCGCCCTGGCATGTCTACATCGCGATACCTATCAGTCTAACCACCCCCGAGCCACCACGGGGCTTGCCGGAACAACGGTCGGGTTTGCCCCGAGTTACCAGCAGCGGCAACTCTCATTCACCGAGTCGACGGGGCCGAGTAGCGCCAGTGCCAGCCCTGCTACGTTCGACGTACGGGTCCAGCAGACATCGGACGAGACATTCGATGTCGAGGTCGGTGGACGTGTCTTCTCGCAAGTCTCGAGTCGCATGGACCCAGTCTCAAACGTCGTGACCTCGTTCTTCCCACACACCCGGCTAGACACCACCGTGGTTCGGGATGAGGACACGATTATCGCGTTCCAGCGTGGCAAGCAGTACCGGCTCACGGTGCCGCGGGCCAAGTGGATGGAGAAGGCGCTGGGCATGAAGGACGTAGCCAACAGCGTACTAGCGCCGATGCCATGCAAGGTGCTCCGGGTGGAAGTACAAGCTGGTGATGTGGTGGACAAGGACCAGCCGCTAGTGGTGATCGAAAGTATGAAGATGGAGACGGTGATCCGCAGCCCCCAGCACGGCACGATCGCACGAGTTGTCCATCAACAAGGCGTAAGTCGCCCCTCCTCCCCTCCATTTCTTTTTTCTCCCGTTCCTTTTTTTCCCCTCTTGTCCCTTCTAGCCCTGTTTGTCCGACGTCCTGTGAAAAATGTGAAAAAAGAGTGCTGCCCCCATGATTACGGGGTGTCAGGGGCGGGCCTCGTGACCTGGGTGGCCTGGATCTAGATCTTTCGATTATCGGCCCGAGCATTCAGTTCATTTCCCCCTTGATCCTTGTTCCCTTTGCTTTGGCCATTATTAATAGGGGTTCGTGAACAACCGACTAACATCATACCCTGACAGGACCAATGCAAGAGCGGAACACCGCTGGTCGAATTCGCCGAGGAGGCTGAGTCGGCGTCGTAGACGGGATTCAAATTAGATAAACGTGAGGGGGTCTATCGACCTTCAGCGCGTGTGGAGAGATGCGGGAAGGGAAAGTGAGTGCCGGAGACCGTTTGTGGTCTGTGATTTACTGCATTTGGCGTTGATAGGACTCATAGTAGATCGATTAGATCCATGCAATCACCTTGAATTCTAGGCCTTACTACAGTATGAGATCTTTTGTGGAGTACTGTAGATATCTTGATACCATCTAACGTCCTTTTTTCTTTTGTGGCTTTACGCGACCGGCCCAGGTGAAATTCTTCCCGCCTGCGGTGCCTTTGTTGGTGTCTTTGCTGGTGTCAAGTCGCGGAAATCAACGGTCCACTTACATATAATCCGGCGATTCCGTTGCAAACAATGATGGCCGACTCCCACTCGGCCACTTGGTCTCGTCCTCGTCTCGATGTGCGATAAACAAATTGTGGAGAAAGGACGAGCAAGTGGATCTGACGAGGACCAGCGCAAAGACTCCACTCTGCTGGGTGGGGAAGCCTTCTGGGGGCACATCATCTACATCTCAAGGACCAGCGGGCGCGTTGGTCGAGTGGGTCTTCCCGGGGGAAGTGGCTGCCCCCGATCGCTGGAAGGTCCTCTGTCATCCGTACGGTCCGGCGCCCGGAGGATAGATCCAGCGCCATCCTGGACTTGTAGAATTGCCACTATGACGAGTGATGGCTTCATCCTGCATCCTGTGCACGGAGATTTTCTCTTCCCAAGTAGTGGGTACTTGGACATCGAGCATCTGCCACTATTTTAGCCCCTGTTATCTTAGAACTCTTCTGATCAGGGAATTCTTGGTGAAGCGGGCCCAGACCTCGTTCACTGTGGTGGTTCTCAAGGTGGCAAAAAGGAGGCTGCGTCGAAATTGCAAATCAACCTGTACAGCAGATCAAGGCCAGCGGCAACTGCGGCTTGCAGGCCGAGTTGAGGTCCTTCCGGAGAGAGTGTTTTCTCCTGTGGGAGGATGGTGGAATTGGATGCATCTCCTGTCAGACAATTGAAACATCAAACATTTGAAAAGCGGAAGGGAGGGGGGTAAGAGGGATTGCGAGAATGAAAGAGAAAAAGAGCAGGGCGAGTTAGTCGTCTCAAGTACCCTGAACCCCCTCTAGGTGCCGAGAGTACGAGGATTGCGGCAGAATGGATGTATAGTCCTGCTTACGGTCGGGGTACCAGGGCCCGGCCGAGCAGGTACCGGTACATTTCAGGCACAGCGTCATCCGCAGGGATCCAAGCTGGAGGTCAATTCCACCAGGTCACGAGCCCAGCAGAGACTTCTCATGTGCGACGCGACTCGACCAGCGGCCCCAGCACCGTCGCCGCGAAGGGACTAGAGGGGGTTCTCTCTACTGCCTATATCGTCTACCCAGCTTGCTTTTCCAGTACTTTGGGCCCGGGTTGCTTTTGACAGCTTCATTGTCCGTATAGCCCGCCGCATAGGCCCCCTGGATCATGTGGTGTCGAGCTCTGAGCTCGTCAGCCAAACGACGTGGCTCGCCGACCCACTGGCGCCGATCGATCGCGCCGGCGGGGGGCCCAGCCCAGCGCACCCCAGTTAAACCCCGTTAAACCCCGTCTCGAACCCCCAGCTTAACGCAACTAGCTCGGCCGCCTGACATCACCTCCTGGAAACTCGCCTCCCGGGGACAGTCCAATGATCCAATAATCCAATCATGCTCCTCAACCGGACCAGAGGTCACCTCGTAAGCAAAGAGAAGCCCCGAAAATAAATAAATAAATTACCCCTTGGGAATTCAATTGTTCGTCCACTCGATTGCCCCACGTCCATCGATTATTGGAGGGCAAGCTTGTGTCTTATGGCTCACCGCAAGTGTCGCATTCCGCAGCTCCTGTCCTGCTCCAAAAGCTTCGGGCCATAAGTCCGCAATCATAATAATCCACCCTTCAAGTCCCCCCCTAAGGCTGATTGTCGAAGAACATCCCCTTTCATAACCCAATTCGAAGAGGCTGAAGCTCCGTCCTCGTTTTCCTCTCGCTTTCCTTTCTCTCTCTTCCTCTCTCCTCCTCCTCCACCATCAACTTTGGTCCACCATCCTTGTCCTCCCTTGCTACCCTGTATCTCATCCCTATTGTACTCCGCGATCCAGACAAGACCCGTTCCGGTGTCCTTCTCACGTACATACCAATTGTCTCATCGCCCCTCCCTTTCTTTGCTGTCTCTTCCCTCTTTCCTCCTCTTGCTCTCGTCGCCCTCTCCACTCTTCCTTCTTCTCCAGCCTCAAATCCAGCTCAGCGAAGCTCTTTCGAGCCTGTCCTAGCTTTTCAAATACATCCAACAACCGAAATGTTCGCCCGCTCGGTCACCAAAGCAATCCACACGAGCGCCCGTCCTGCAGCCCGCTCCTTCGTCCGGCCGCTCTCGTCCACGGCGATTCGCGCCAACAAGAAAAATGACCTGAAGGATCCTCTGCTCTCTGCTACCACCAAGGCTCCCGAGGGTGCCTCTGGGGAGCATGAGGGCCAATTCGCCCGAACCGACGAGAATGTGCAGATCGAGTATCCGCCCGACAGCGAGATGCCCGCCCAGCCCATCGTCCAGGGCCGTGGTGGCATGCATTTTAAGCGGACCCTGGCTCAGTTCTCCCTCGAAAGCAAGGTGAGCATGGTAACCGGGGGTGCGCGCGGTCTAGGCCTGGTCATGGCCCAGGGTCTGGTGGCATCGGGCTCGGATCTGGCGATTGTCGATTTAAATAGTACGTGCTGACCCTGTCGGTGGTTTTGCTGTTTTGTTTTTTTTTTTGTTCTCCTTTTTTTGGAGCAGAGTGAATGCGCAGTGATGGGTTGGTCGGAAATGGGGATGAGAGCTAATGTTTGCGACAGAGTCCGAGGCCGAGGAACAGGCTGAGAAGCTCGTAGAGCAATTCCGCAAGGAGAATCCCGGTTTGGAAGAGTACGTTCGTTATTTCGATCTCTCCTAAGATCTCTTATTTGGTTGAGGAATTTTTCCTTTTTTTTTTTTTTTTTTTTTTTTTTTTTTTTGATACCAGTGCTGGTGCGAAAAGAGGCGCTTGCTACAGATGGCTAACCTGAACTCCTCGCAGGATGCCTAACGTCACGGCCCACTACGCCGACGTCGCGAACCCCGACTCCGTCAACCAGGCCCTATCCGAGGTCCTGGAGAAGCACAACCGCATTGACAACCTGGTGACTTCGGCCGGGTTCACCGAGAACTTTGATGCCATCAGCTACCCGTTTGATCGCATGCAGAAGCTCTGGGGCGTTAACGTCGATGGCACCTACCTGTTCGCGACAGGTGTGGCCAAGCATTTGATGGAGCGCAATGCTCCTGGCAGCATCGTCATGATCGGCTCCATGTCCGGCTCAATTGTCAACGTGCCCCAGCCCCAAGCTCCCTACAATGCCGCCAAAGCAGCTGTCCGTCACCTGGCCGCTTCACTTGCCGTCGAGTGGGCTGGCCATGACATCCGTGTCAACTGTATCAGCCCCGGTTACATGCTGACCGCACTGTAAGCCTCCAGCTCGCATTCATTACCAAGTCTCTTGCATGGGAACCCCACGTTGGCTAACAAGTACCTTTCTCTTTCTTCCTTTCTTTTTTACAGCACTCGCAAGATCCTCGACGAGAACCCCCAACTTCGCGATAAGTGGACCTCCCTCATCCCCGTCGGCAAAATGGGTACCCCGGAAGACCTGATGGGCGCCGTGACCTTCCTACTCAGCGATGCCTCCAAATACATCACCGGAGCTGATCTGCGCGTGGACGGTGGCTACACTCTAACCTAGTCGCCTGTCATTCGGGTATTTCTTCCTTTTCTTTCCCGTGTACCGCATTCACGATGTCATTGCATGATTTCAGGGTTGTTATGTTTATTTTATGAATGCGATATAGACCGCTTTCGATTTTTGAAATTCTCTGCAAGCTATTCCATACGAGTTATACTGGTCATGAAAGCAAAACACCTTGTTGCTCAAATGGATACATGTGTCACCCTAATCCACCCATCCATGAGTGTTTCATTTCTTTCTTTTTTTTCCCTGCTTGGAAATCGGGACCTTCAATAGCTCCTAGCGGTGCTTTCCCCGCAACAGCTCGAGTCCAAGCTTCTTGCGTTGTAGGTGGCTGATTTGGGTCCAGTGGAAGTAAACCGGGGACTGCCCTGTTTGGTTCTTGTCAGTGAATTTTTTTTTCCTGCGAGTCATCAAAAGGGTTCATTGACATCATCATTTGCGCCCATAGGGTGCAGGTAGAAAGTTATGCTTTTTTAGTTCCGTGCGGGGAACCTAGGAGGAGATTGTCACCCTGGGACAAACAAACATACTTTCTGTAGATCAACAAAGGCCTGACGTATTCTAAATTCAACTTGGTCATCAAAATGTTGAATCTGCCATTGGATAGCAATGCCTCCTTTGCCTTGAGAGTGTAGAGCCAAGGACTATGCCCCTCGTATTATTTTCCACCCTGGAAATTCAGTCGGTCTGCCTTCCCAAGAATCCTGTTCTCGCGTACTCGGATTGTAGAGGATTTCAAGATGGCCTACGTGAGTGATTCGAATCAAGGCGGTCCCATGATGGCCCCGCAGTCATAATCTAAACAGGAAGTCCTGTCTGATTCCCCGAAACACCGCCCATCTCCAGATGGGCTTTTGAGCCAGTCCCTGTTTTTACTGCCACCTTGTGCACTCCTGCCCGTGTACAGGGTGTATACATTGCAGATCTTGCTCTCAGCCTCGTCACAGTCATCTATCTCCGAGATACTCCCTTCGTTTCCCCACAGGTCTATTCCCTGGACGCGCATTTTCACTTCTATTCATACCCAGAGCTGTTCTCCTCGAGTGCTCGGCCACCTAAGACTCGCAATGTGGATGCATATTCCTGTAGCTTCTGCACAATCCGTCCCTAGTGCCGGTCTATGCCTTTGCACTGTGCTTGCCTTATTTAGATTCCCAGTATCTGCCTCTAATCTATTCAGGAATACGCATAGATCAAACGAGCCTCGTGGAAATGGATTCCGCCAGGTGATAGGTCTCCCGAATCCGCCACCATGTTGTGTGGATAGCCGTGGATAAGTGCTATTATAGAGAAGCAGCTTGGTCTGGGGGATGTGAGAAGGTTCTCTCGTATTTGAAATTTTTGTTGTCGATTGGTGATTTGTGCTATATGCGTGCATCGATTTTGGGGATGGATTGATGCATCTATACAGTTTCCCCGATATCAATTCGAATATAAATAATCCACAAATGAGCACGATGTCCTGATCTTGGATGATGATTCAGACCACGAATTTACTGGCTGGAGCAGAGGCTGCGACCGGCGCAAACAACACCTTGAGGGACTTCCACCCCCGACGCAGAACGTACAGACCCAGCGTACAGAAGGAAATCCACGCTACGATGGCGCCACAGATCAAGAAGTTCGGTGGGATCCACCCAAGCCACGGAAGGGGATCAAAGCCCATCGTCTCCTTAAACTCCTCCAATTGTTTTCGAGCAGCCGCAAAATCGATATCATCTTCTTTTGGACCACTAATGGTCTGGATTTCCTCGACGGTATCACCATAGACATGAAACATCATGATCGCGGTTCCCAGAATCGTCAAGAGGAACATCCATAGGATCTTGAAGAAGAGCTCAAAGAGCCAGGCACCGCAGACAAGCAGCATCGCGAATGCTCCCGAACGTGACCGGCGGCCCGCATTGGCCAGGCGGAAGGCCATTGACCCATCATGCGGATTCCTCTGGCAGGCCACAATCAGACGGCAGACCAGGTAGGTGAGGAGGCTTGTTGAGATAAGAGGGTCGATGATGTTCCAACTCGGGTCGACAAAGTCAATTGCGGCGAAGGCCACCGCGGCAGCTGTCCAAAGGACCAGGAACCCGATCCTGACAGTGTTGCCTACTCGACCGCCAATGGAAGCCAGAGTAGGAGACATTATTTTGGTCCTTGCAGCAAGTCTGGAGACTTTTCCCCCAGGGGATGCGGCTCTTAATTTAATCGAATGATGGTTGAAGCAAAAAGATTTCGAGGATTTCAAAACTGCAGATTTTCACATCCTCAATACCCTTTTTTCGGCCCCCAACCACTGAAGCCCACTTTTTCTATTCTCGCAGCCTAATTTGCCCAGCTAGATCGTCGATTTTTCTTAGATTAAGGCTCATTCTCGTTCGATGCGGCTGTAACTGGATCATCCTGTGGAGACCTTTCCTTTTTATGGACGTCCGTACTCTGGACCCTTGTTTCGGGCAAAACTAGCCCGGAGGCCCACCGGTTTTGCACAGCCGACACTGCGAAGGGTCTTTTCTTTGCCAATTCACACTTGTCAAGCATTCAAATTCATTGAAAATAACATGCCTTTGCTTGCAAAGACCGGCTTCGAGAGGTTTTGAACTGAAAATATCAGACAGAGATTACTTATCCACCAGAGTATGCCAAGATATATACGGTGACAAAATCCTTTTGATGCTCCCAATTTTCATAAGATTTTACCACCCAATTTACCACTCACTAGTACCGATTTCTACACAGGATTGACTCATATGCTTCACTAATCATACAGAACCTTCTTGAATATCAATATTTTGTGTATTATCCCTTTACTTTCTTGACTGCTTTGATTCAACTCGGTCAATAAGCGAATTAAGTTGTCTATCTTCTTCTAGTCGAGTGCCCACTATGCTTCGAGAATAACCCCCCAAAATAACGTAAATGACATCTAATCTAGCTTATATATTCCCCTCCTAGCAAGATTAAGATAGAGGTCAAACTGCGTGTGGTTTGGTATGAACCAAATAACCTAATTTATATTTAGATTAGGCGAACAAGGAGGTTATTTTATCTGTCTTGTCCTTCGATCTTTAATTCTGATGATACAGAAATTATTAAATAAATTGGGTTGATCTTATAGATTTAATTTTCTTTATGGATTAGAAGAAGGCGTTTTTGAAGTGTCTAAATATAGGATTTTTTCCTCCAGGATATTAATGAAGTTAATCACTCTTCCTAATATTTTGAATTCTAAAGTAAATTCCATTTGTAATTTGTAGAATAGGAGAGAAAGACTTGACTCAGCGTCAAATCTCGATATCACTAATATATCGTACACTTCATCTTCTTTATAGGAGAGTTTTGTCATTTTCCAATCCCAATATCGTGCAGCGGTATGCCACGAAACATTATCCTCGTAGACGGCTCTCTAAGATAGCCTGAACTCCATTCGCAAAAAGCGCTCTAGCATAGAGGGCGTGAAACCAAATACCTATCTCAGGGAAAGATGATATGTTCGTTTGTGGATTACATGTAAATCCTTCTAGACTAATCCGTATCTGATCATTTGACTGTTCCGCTTCTTGGTACCTCGTGATGCTGAAGCGATGACATCCAGCAAAGGAGTAGCTGTCTGAGCCGAACCCATAGTCGACATAGCTCAATGGAGAATCTGGTGATTCAGAAATTCGCCTGTCGAGAAGTTGGAAAGCCCCAAATAATCGTGTACCCACATCACAAAGCTCATCAATTGGAATCTCCGAGCTTCTCCATAGCTCAGGTGACTGTGGGTCTTGCAAGAAATCTAGGGTAATCATTAGCCAGGTCCAGCACAGACTCTACGAACAGGACTGAGAGACTGTACTGGAAAAATGCACTGGAAGTATTCTCCAAGCTCCAGCGTTCAACAAAATACCCTCCATGCCAAAAACAAAGCCCCCGAAAAATCCCGAGGTAAATGATGACAGGATCTTCGAGTCGTTCATGCCAGCGAATGTGTCGGCAGTGAAGTCTTGCGAAATGGTATCTGATATCACTGTGTGATGATGTGGGTTGATGAGCTTTGCAGATTGAGACGTCAGAAATTCAACTCGGGCATTTTTAACCCAGTTGGATTTATAGAGAGAGTCGAAGAATGGCTTCCTCGGGATCATTCGTAACCAGGACATTGAGATGACGGCGGATTCCCGCAAATTTGTCGCAGAAAACGAACTGATTTTTTTTTTGGAATGAGAGATTCGATTGATTTTGTTCCTCAGATTTATTGACGATTTTATTCTTGACAACTCGTAATTTTTGCACTGAGTCATTTGCAAGGATGGCCCCACGTAAGCAAGCTACCCTGTGCCGTAAGCCGGTCGCTTCCTTGAGGCGGGTTGCCTTACCATCACTGATATTACGGATGTAGGCGCGTCGCCGCTTGGTATATTGAACCTTTAGCTAGCAGTGCTTCTTCGAGGCCTGTTTTCAGAAGTCTTATTTATTTAAACCACATTGAATTATGTAGCGAGAAAAATTTTTTTTCGAATAATAGAAGGGATGCGTTTGATAAGGTCCATCTGTGTAGTCGTCGGAAAGTTCCGGCTTAAACGAAGGACATAGCGAATAATAGTAAAAATGAATTCGTTTTATGACTTTCTTTTCAGGAAAGAGAAGCAAAGAGTTTTTAGTGTTTTCGAATCATTTCAGCTTGTTGTAAATACGTAGTAGGCCTATCAGTATTGAAATCAGCCCTATCTTAACTTTGGAAACACCGTTTTCGCATATGAAAATTATAAAATCGCGTGATGCATCGTTGATTCACCTTTGATGCTTTGATTTGCATCAATATTACTTCTCAAACACGTATTTTGGTATTGTGAGGGTGGACGAGGATGGTGATTGATAAGGAGAGGCGGGAAGGAAGAGGAGTGTGGGAAGACCTTTGTCACCTACGTGTATACTTCGATAAAAAAATGCGAAAGAACGATAATGTTTGATTGATTAATTCAAAATAGTTGGCAGGCTGTCTTCCTGAGCAACATTAGGTCCGATTCAAGCTGTCTTCAGTAAAATCTGGCCAATTGTATGTTGCACTAAAACAAAGGAAAATTAACTTGACATCACTAGTCAACACTATTTCCCGTCTTTATGCACCTACGTTGCATAGCAAATAATGGTAGTCAACGTTTGAAACCGCGGTCGGCGGGCTCCAGATTTTCTCGAAACTCGGCGCTAATTGCCCTTTTCTTATTATTGACGCGACAATTCTCTTGGCTCAATGTCGATCCTTCATTATCTCCGACTGCTAGTCCTTTTAGACCACGGAATGGCTCCAACTTCTGTCTTACGATGGCTTGGCAAGGGCCTGAATAAATTCACGTCAACTTCTCATTTCAGACCTCCAGCAAGGTCTGAAGTGTATCCAACGTCCAAACATGCAGTTCCCTTTCGCCTTGGTCTTAATGGCCAGCGCCGCCCTTGCGCAATCCACAACCCAAATATTCAATTTTACAAGCTATGTCGACATTGAAAACAGTGCCCTTCGCCCCAATGGCAATCTTCTTCTGACTACTTTTGACAACGGTCGCCTTTACACACTCAACCCTTCAAGCAAGGCTCCAGAGGCAGAGCTACTTGCCGCGCTCCCCGGAGCTACTGCTCTGTGCGGTATCACAGCCATCGCCGCGGACAAGTTTGCCATTGTTGGTGGGGTCCGAGGCCACTACAGCTACACAAATGAGACGCTCTACACAGTCGACTTCAGCCAAAATGCTGCAAACCCCACAATCCGCACGGTCACCCGACTACCAGGCGCTGTCATGCTCAATGGCATGGCATCCCTGCCTAAGCAATCACACATCGTGCTCATTGCAGACTCGCGCCTCGGATACCTGTTCCGCGTCGATACAAGAACGGGCGCTTCGAAGGTAGCTTTCAAAGATGAAGCCTTGACGGCGCCAGCAAACGCAACAATCCCCATCGGGGTCAATGGTCTCAAAGTCACCGGGGGCTACGTGTATTTCACGAACTCTGCCCGAAACACCTTTTCCCGTATACCCGTCAGCGCTGATGGACTCAAATTCGGCGCCATTCAGGTCATTTCTCGGTTGAATGCAGGCACCACAGGGGACGACTGGGATGACTTTGCGATTGATACCGAAGGCGTGGCTTACGTGGCGCAGCCTGACAATGCAATTGCAAGGATTTCCCCGGATGGCCAGCAGACCATTGTCGCCGGAGGTGGAAGCTCCAATATCATTATAGGACCTACATCGGTACAAATTGCCAATGGTGGGGAATTACTATACGTCACAACTCGCGGAGGAACAGTGGATGGGTTTTCATACAGCGGACAGGTTCTTCAAGTTCAACTATCTGGGAAATAGGGCGGACAGTCTCAAAAGCGGCATCTAAAACATCCAACACCTGGCGGAACGAATTTTCTAATATTTATATCGGAAGCTCAGATTCTCCCGATCTGTTAGATCATCAAAAGCATTGTGGAGGTTCATTTCCGATGCTCTCCAGTCCTCTTCCTGTAGAATAAATATTCATCATCAGTTTTGTCTAAGCCCAATGGTAAGGTGTTCTCATTTACCTGCAGCTTGTCTTTTCTCTCATTTTCCCTCTTCAAATACCATCTCAGTCCGAATAGGAGGATGGCGATGCAGATATAGCAACCCATGTGCACCGAGAAACATGTGAAATAACGTGGTGCATCTTTGGATTGGAATACTTGGGGCCCGATCATATTACCTACGGCCCAGGCAAAGAACAGTGAAGCAGTGCTAACTGATTTTTTCGTCTGGCCCGCCACATTTCGGGATAGCAGTGACATCAAGAGTACCGTCGTTCCCCAGAAAGATAGCGTGCACCAGTAAGCAATCAAAAGACCTATTCTTGTTGCATGTGAGATTGGGACAGCTGTAGGAGGTCAGTCGGTTGATTCTACACAACCCCGAGTATGGCAATTTACCCATTAAAGCTGTCGTCCCGGCAATATTTGGGAGCAGGAAGGCCTGTAAAAGTGCATTAGATAAGTGAAACTGGTCCAAATGAAGAGATGTCATTACAAGCTGGAACAGAATTGTCTGTTTATAATGACGAGACAGCCATGCTGCACCCAGTAGCACTACGCACTGGACGGCCCCATTCACCATCGATAGTAGTTCGGTTTGAAGCTCTGTAAATCCGAAGTTCTTAATCAGAATAGTAGAGAAGGATCCCAAGCCTCCAGTAGGTATTTGAATACTGAAAATAGAATGATCAGTCATCGCGCGAAGCGGGAAGAGCGAAAGACTTACATGATTTGAATTAAAATATACAGCCAAATCTGCGGGTCCCGAGCAGCTTCATACACGTGCTCCCTCTTGAACTTGCGATTTTGGATACCGGTTTGATTGGCTCTAACTCGTTCGATCATGAGCACACGGTCGGATTCCGAATAGCACTTCGCACGCATAGGGCTGTCAGGCATCCACCACAGAACGAATATAGACCAGATGCATGTAATGCAGCCGAGGAGCACAAATAGGAACTGCCACGACTTAAGGACGGGTGAATGGACATGACTCATTCCATACGCAAACAGGCCGCCGACGATGCCTTGGACGCCATTCTAAGTTATTTTGTAAGAGAGATTTGGCAACCTGAGACCCTTAAGTAAAACTAACCATTCCCTAATAATTTGTTAATAAAAACGCAATTTGCATCGAGAAAGGTTACATCTATACTTACATACCAGCAGGCGACAATATACGCCTGCTCCTCCCGCTTATACCACATCGATGAGAGGAGCAAAAAAGTGGGCTGCGACACGGCTTCGAAGATGCCAAGCAAAACTCTGAGAGCGCAAAGAATGGCAAAATTAAACCCGAAACAATTCATTGTGAGAGTTAATCCCCAGAGAAAAATGTTTGCCGCAAGATATTTTGCAATTGGTACTTTCTGAACAATAAAGTTGGTGGGATATTCAGCAAACAGGATGCCAAAATATATGACCGTGTGAAGCCACGAATACTGTTTATCTCTGTTAGTGATCTCCTTACAATGGAGCTCATAATAGTTATTTTTCATGAAGAGGGGATGTCCATGACTTACATCCTGTCCAACCAAATGCGCATCCTCCTGGATTCCCATAATAGCTGCGAAGCTAATCGCATTTTTATCTAGAGACTGGAGAAAGTACGTGCCCACCATCACAACAAGAACCCGCTTGTCAATCATTCGTCGAAGCCTTTTGTCCATGACCTCGTCGACTTGGACGGTATCAGCGGCGACAACATACCTGCGCAGTTCCTCATCGACTGCGGTATGCTTATTGGGGACACTATCTGGGTCCGGAGACCCAACATTTTCAATATGTTGCTCACTTCTCTTTCCATTATCCATTGTTGCTGGGGTAAATAAAAGCTGCAAGGTCCACTGGCTTCCCCACACCGGTACTGACATCTTACATATACCCTGTTTTCTGGCATTTCAAGTGCCGAAGCTTTGCGGGGGTGGAGATGGATAGTGGATCATCAACCTGGGGATGAGAGAAATTCCAGCTTTCCGAGCCAAACAAATTATCTTGGAACCCTTCTCAAAGAATTCGAACCTGTTGAAGAATAGATGTCGACTGCTAATATCCGAGTTGGTGCTCTCATACCGCAGGTTTCTATTGGTCGTCGGCACCAGCATTCCCTCGGATAAGTACCATCTAATCCCCCTAAACTCTAGCTCCCGATCGGATATCCGAGACGTCTGCCAACTGGTGGGAAATCATTAAAGCTCCAATCCTGCGGATATTGTCCAATCTGACATGACTCAGGATCCGGGGTATCTTTGTGAGGGGTTGGTGAGGGGCCAAGTCAGATCGTCGGGGAGAGGGACAGTTGATTGATGGAACTTGGCTAGACGGCCAACTCTGGATGTCGATCGATCCACCCGATCATATTTCTATAACAATATAATAGTGCTGAACAGGAAGATGAGTCTTTAAAATAATTTACTTCAAAGGAAAGCAGTCAAGAGGCCAAGTCAAGCATGACAGACGACATTTTGTCCGTGTTCCTCGCCAAAGATGGCGTCAAGAACATCCCTTTCGAAATCAATACGCCCCTGGCTCAGATGAGCTTATTTGACACCAAGACCTTGGCATTAAGACTTGTAGATAGTCTTGTTCATCTCAAAGATGACTCTGGCGAATATCGGGTCCCACTACCGAATGGCGGGTTCAAAGTGGATTCAAAGTCCTGGAACAATTGGGAGTGGACGCAGGGGGTCGGATTGTACGGAATGTGGATACTGTTTGAAATCACAGGCGATGAAGCTGTTCTGGCTCATATTCAAGCATGGTTCAACACACAGTTTGAGAAAGGCACGCCGACTAAGAACGTGAACAGCATGGCTCCCATGTTGACGCTGGCTTATCTGTATGAGCGATCGAGGAGATCGGAGTACAAAGCATACCTTGAGTCATGGGCCGAGTACATTATGGACGGAATCCCTCGAACAGAAGGTAAGACAGATGTAGTTCCGTCAAGTTTTATGCCAGCATAGCTAATGTTCCGTCAAAGAGGGCGGCATTCAGCATATCACCTTCCGACAGGTCAACGAGGGCCAGCTCTGGGACGACACTTTGATGATGTCGGTCCTTCCTCTAGCTAAAATCGGAGTTCTTCTTAATCGCCCAGCGTACGTGGAAGAAGCTAAACGCCAGTTTCTGCTCCACATCAAATATCTCACCGACAGAAAAACCGGTCTGTATTACCATGGCTGGACGTTCATAGAAAGGCATCACTTTGCCGAAGCTCTGTGGGGGCGAGGAAACTCATGGGTGACTATTGCAATTCCTGAGTTTATCTCTCTCTTACAATTGCCACCTGGTGATCATCTCCGAGAATTTCTAGTTTCAGCACTTGAACAGCAGGTCCTTGCTTTGAAGAAATACCAGAACACGAATGGGCTGTGGCATACTTTGATCGACGACCCAACCTCCTATCTAGAGGTCTCAGCTTCGGCTGGATTTGCATTTGGTATTCTCAAAGGGGTGCGAATGAAATATCTCGGAAAGCAATACAAGGAAATTGGTCTCAAGGCGCTAGAAGCAGTGATCAACAATGTGAATGAGAAGGGCGTGGTAGAGAACGTGAGCTTTGGAACCCCGATGGGACCAACCAAAGAATTTTACAAGGCCATTAAGCTTACGGCAATGCCGTATGGGCAAGCAATGGCGCTTCTTTGCATTGTGGAGAGAATAAAAGATTTTTTGTAAATAAAGATAGACTATTAAGAGCAACCTTTCTATTTAGATTGCAACATTAGCGCCTCTTGAGTGATGCAAAATGGTCCCCCTGTTCAATTCCTTTTTTTAAAGCCACTAGAATGGGACGGTGTCATATTTGCTCAGACTTCTGAGCTTCTTTCCCGTCTTGTAAAATACCCATGGAACAGGCATGAGCGCAATAGCAATGAATCCAAGCAGACTTGAGGCCCAGTCAATGCCCAGCCGGGTGTACACTAATGAAGTGTTAGAAAAGGGAACCAGCGTTATCAATGCATATCAAAGATACTCACTTTGAACGGTGAAAAGTGGGAATGCAGCAGCTAAACCATACCGGGCCAAGCTATTCGCACTCATGGCACTGGCTACGGTGAGGCCGGTATAAGTGTCCACCAGATACTGGATCGTGCCAACAAAGACACAGAGGTTTCCCCATGCAAACACCATAATGGCGACGGTAGGACTTCCCCAAGAGATGCTCTTCTTGGCAGTCCACGCAAACCAAAACAGCCCAATTGGCAGGCCGATACTGCCGATCATGGCAGGGTAGAGACGATGTTCTGGGGGCACAGGCCCATCATGTTTGGCGATTTGAGGGCGATAGAACAGAATATCGCACAGAAGAACAGTCACTGCCCCCAGCAAACAGCCTACGACTATCGCCAAGAATACCAGACCCGATGCTTCGATCCCGAAGTGATAGACTTCTGCGTAGACCAACGGGATAGCCGCAAAGAAAGAAAAGAGAGTTGCAAATTCACAAGCCACGTACAAGCAGATAAATGCGACGATCGGCTCTGAGATCATCATGTGAAGAGGACGGAGAAGCGTGATGGTTGCGAACCGTGCGATCCTATCAGCCAGTGGCGGGGCTTTAGGCAACTCTTGTCCTCTCTTTTTCGCCAGACGACCTTTAAGGGTGGGATGATAAGTTTCTCTTGCCAGTCCGATCGTGAGAATAGTCCAGATGGCGAAGAAAATCATCGTCCACTGTGTCCAGCGCCATCCCTTTCGATTGACGACAAAGCTTCCGATGACAGGACTACAAACTCGGTTAGCTGAACCAGCACACCACAATTGGGTTTCCATTCTGAATGAGGCTTACCCTAGGCCTGGACCTAGGAACGGGGTCAGGATAAAAATGGTCGTCGGGATGGCGCGAGCCTTAGGTTTGAAGGTTTCATTGATAGTTCCGGCTGCAATCGTCAAAAGAGGGGCATAACAAAAGCCAGCCAGGAAGCGTAGCACACACAGCCCCGCGAATGTTGGACTAAACCCTGCCCCAAGAGTGAAGAGAGTCCCCAGTAGGATTGAGCCTATGTAAACTGGGTGTCTGCCTATAGTCTCTGAAAGTGGCCCACCCACCACCGGACCAAGAGCTAGGGCGAAAGTGTAGAGAGACAGTGGCAAGATAGCAACTGTGCTACTGACTCCGAAGTCCGTCATGAACACCGAGTGAGCCGGTGTCAGGATGGATACCCCGACCGATCTGAGAATCAAATTAGCCGATCCAGTTCACATCTTGGCATTCCACGGGGCTCACGGACGTTGTGAAAGCGGCCGAACCGAGCATGATGATCTGTTGCACCTTGCGCTTCGTGGGCCAATTGTACGGGTTATTCGGATCCGAGTCCCAATCCCACTGCTCACTCTCTTTCGGAGAGTCCATCACCTTCTCAGAGCCACTTTCGGGATTCGCATCCGGGAGTTCGACCTCGGTGTTGGGAGGAGAACCTGCCATGTCCGGGTGGGCCTTGGCGGCGCCGTTCGCTTCCTGGGCCATGTTCTGGTTACTCTCAACTCAGTGGCAGTTCACGAGAATTTATAAAGTGAGCAGAGATACTCGTCAGAAATGGGGGATCTGGTGGGAAAGAAAGAGAATTGTCTGGCACTGGTGGTGAAGGGGGAGCATTCCAGCCGGGTGGCTCTTGTCGTGACCAGCGCCTGCCACTTCGATAGTCCGACGCTACCCTATGCGCTGCAGGCTCGGGAGCTCCAGCCAGCTCCCTCTTAAATTCACTTTAAATCCCCTTCGGTTTGTTTCATTTGTCATGCCGGTTGGCGGTTGTACGCTGAGATCGCAAGATGAGTCAACAGAAAGTGCTGCAAGGGTGTGATTGGGCCCGTGCATGACGCTACCGAGGTCGTGCTTCGACCGTGAATATCAGATTATTCAACAAACAACACCTCTGGCAATCGAACAAGGGGGGAAAGTGGAGCAGTGGGGAAGTTGGAGGTGAAGAAGTGCATAGGTGGAGATGTAGTGGATGTAGTGGATGAAGTGGATGTCGTGGCTGTCGTGGCAGGAAGGGCGATCATTGTAGAGACGCTATCCCCAATGGAGACTTGGCAGGCCTGGCACCAGAGGATGCTTGAGTATAGAGTCGGAGAACGCAAGACGATCAAGAGTGATCCACCCTTTTCCACTGCGATCCAATGAAGGGGTCAGAATGATACATTCGACTGGCGTTAAAGAAAGAATCCGGTGTATTCTCCGGGTATTGTCCCGGACTTAAGCTTTGCCATTTGAACGAACCTATGGAGGCACAACGTGAGTCGCCATTGCCACCTTGCTCTCTGAGAGATTACCAATGCAGTGGGCGCCTGTGAGAATCATCTTATTATGCTGTCAGCGACAAAGGACTTGTTCAGCAAAAAGAAAGCAGAACAAGACTGGCTTGGTCAGCGGATGATCGGATAATTCGTGGCCTTCATTTCACATCTGACTAAAAAAGTCCGATGCATTTTTTTCAAGTACCTACTGCAAAACCATGGGCTTTTAGCGTGGAATTCAAGGTATTAAGACCTATATGGTAGCAAATTAAGTAATGCACCCCCTCTCCCCACTTTGGTGTGTGATGTAGCACGAGCTGCAGGGGCTTAGTTCTATTACCAATTCTGTGTCCCCGAAGCGACACACTCTGCGTGCTGTAGAAGAATTTGAGGAGAAAAGGAAGGTAGTGAGAACTATTTCAAAGCTAATATAGTCAAATAAATGCTTAGATAAAAATACTAGGTGGGATGCTTATAATGGAAATCATATCGCACCTCTGGAAGAAACTAACCGAGGTCGGATCTTACTTTTTTGTGAAGATACCGGAAGCCTCAGACTCAATGTGAACACTAATGGTGGCTGCGGACCGGTAATTATGCACAATTTATGCGACACAGAAAGACCATTTTTGCTTGAGTTGCCCTATTGACAAAATTCATCTTTTGCATGATATGGGTCAAAACAGCCACCTGCGTGTCCTAGACATTTATCTTTCATAGAATTTAGGTCTCTCGATCCTATAGTATATTATCAGACTATTTGATCAATCTATAGCATATTAGTATGGCGGAAGCGACCAGTCTAATTGAGGTGGAGATGTCAATATCAGTTAGATGTCAATATCAGTTTGACTTCAATCCAATGAACTTCGGTGATCGTGAAATGTCAGTGTCTGTATTTTATTATGACTCTCAATTAGATGCGCTTACCATAAATTAGCAAGTCGAATTTTCGATTCTCGGTCTAAACCTCCATGTCTCTTCTGTAACTTGAATAATATTTAAGTGAAGTATGTCTTTACTCCTTTACTCTGCAATGCAACCTCTTCACACTTGCCCCTTTTAGCATCTATCATAATGGTCTTACATTGGAGCATGACATCCTTCGTTCTCAAATGTCCGAGCCTTTTCATATTCTTTCCTTCAAAAGTAGCTGTGATGATCAACTCTTTGAAGGAATTACGGCTCCTGAATAAGATTTTGCTTTTTCTGTGAGCTACAGAATCAATTGGCATGGCCGACTCTATCTCTCCTCAAATCAACACATCCAGACTTGTTCTCGAAGACTGCCACTGTAATATATGGGGGATTTAAGGGACTTCATACAATTGATATAGCTTCCAAGCTCCGTGACTGCACAGAGAAGCATATTCAAAGCCCATTGCGCCATAACACCCTTGCTTTGCTATTTCAACAAGTTCAAGGCATTCATTAACACTGCCACGCTCATAATTTTTCCACACGCAATTTCAAATTAGACGCAGAAGCTTTCCACATATATAAAGGAGACTTCTGCCCACACGATACTTCCACTCATAGGATTGTGTGATAGCGCTACAAAAGGCCTACTCCTCGGTATGCAATATTCCTTCATAAAATTACCGGGGTAGAATTGGATGAGTGCTACTGTAGGGAAGGGTCGCGGACACCAAAGCACGTTCTCCTACATACCCGCGATACATTCATCTGAGGGAAGTCAATGTTGAGCAATGTTTGGACACGGACTGGTCTTCGTCGAACCAGCTGGCAGATCACGATTCGATTTTATCAAACTCTCAGGCCACCAACTACGTGACAAAATTTATATTTCATGCTCTTGGACGGTCGTTCCAACCAAGTGAACTTTACTCTTCCAGATAACGAAAGTTTAAATCCCACTATCGCTTTCGCTGAAGTTATTCATGATTTGGGTAAATTTACAGCCCTGCAACGACGCTTTTACGCTCAATTCACTTGGAACTTCAGACTACTGGAGACTCGCTTTAACTCGCTTCCAGGAGAGCCGTAGAGCATTGGAGAATCAGGTTACCAGCCCATTATTTCTTTCAAACGTTTTAAGACTACCATTGCCAGCCCCTTCCAGCCAACCGATTTCACTTTAATTTCCTTATTCGACCAGCAACTTGCCCGCTATCAAGGGTCATGGCTTTAATACAGCAATCACTCCTCTAAAGACGGATTCTGAGAACCTTCACTAGCACAATACTAGTAATATAGGTCGTATTCCAACCGAGCTGTCAGCACCCACTCTACCACCGAGTCCCCGGAAGGAAATATTATTAATTAAATACATTCGCAGTATTCAAGCAGTTACCGGCCTCGGCCAGTCGGGCTTGAGGCTACACCCGGAGCAGCGCAAGCTAACTTAAGAAGCATATATCGCCCCTTAAGCGCTGTACGCCGCCTCCGTCTAGGCATAGTCTAAGGTCTACAGGAAATTGGCCTCCACTGAACCTAAGTACAGAAAATGAACGCTATCCAACGCCAAGCGGGATAACCAAGCCTTGGACAAAGTAGAAAATCAAGGATGTCTGGTCCACGTCCAAATATACCACCAATCTCGCGGCGCTGGTATTAATCAACCGAAGTGTCCTCGACCCATCCGCTCGTGTCTCCAAGTAATGGCTCGAATTCTCTGCGAATGGAAAAGAAGATATCAAAGTTTAGCACGTTTTGACACATTCCGCCAATCTGCCATCCTGGCGGCAACCCATCGAAAAATTCTATAATACTGCTCAAGTATCCGAGCGACTTACTGCGGAAGCACCTTGGTGGAGCCCAGGTGCTGCGACCTGGGTATCATTCTGTTATGCAGGGACATATCATTAGCAATCTGTTACTCCGTCTCACTGGCAACAGGGCAAAACAATTCATCGTGGATGAACTTGCATAGCCTCTGAATGTAAATTCCCCACTCAGGACTCTCAAAAAGACTTGCCCCGGACTCCTCCGCCGGAGTTTATCCCCAATACTGTGGCAGCGCGGGCACTCACAGCGCCTCTGATGCAAGTCGAATTTCTCCGGAGATTCCGGCCGTCCGGATTGACGAATTCCTTCTGGCAATGGGTTAGGAGATTCAAGTAATGCTCTGAAACTTTCTACTCGTTCTCCTGATGGGGGTCAGTGATGGGAGTACGGTTCTGAGCCCGGAGACAAATTAGCGCTCGCTTAAAATATTCGAGGCATAGATCACGTTTTGGAACAGGAGGTCAGACTTAGCTTCGGACTCGGGCTTTGTATGGTAAGTGGAATGGAATGGGTCCAGGAAGGGAAGTGCTACTGGGGCAGTTGGGGTGCTTCCATGGCGACCATGGATGTGAATATTAGAGTCCCCATTTGCTACACATCCTTGAAAATGAAAACACCCGGCACTACCGGAGACTCATGGATCCAAAGTCATGTCGAGGCATTTTACTTTGCCTTCATTAAATAAAGCCTTCTTGGTGGAAGAACTAACGCTCCTTCTGAATAGTGTGATAAATATCAGGAAGAAAGAAAGAAGCGGCTCATACTACTCTGAAGAGCATACAACGTGGTTATCTATTCCAGTATTCATAACCATCGACCTATTGAGTCGTGACAGCTTACTAAAATTGTAGTACTGCTTGATCATAATTGCCATAAGATACAAATGCATCTAGCGAATGTTTTTGGATGACATGGTGACATGGTCTGCAATCCCTTCAAAGTATATACAATGCCCTTTCTGGTGAATTTAGTGACCTCCGCAGTCAAGATGTCTAAAGGAAATGATGAGAGAGTTTGCAATCGACTCAACCTCAGGCAAACCCATCCTTGCTTTTTTGAGGCTTACTGGTCACAATCAGCATCTCTCCGCAAAAGTGACATACCAGATGGTGGGGACCCCGGTGGAGGCCAATGCGGGGTGTCAGTCAAGGGGGCTGGGTCCTCCGCAGGCTTCAACGAATGCAGACAAGGCAATCTTGCACCTGTGTGGTGTGGGTGTTTTATATTGGTAAGGGATTTAGCATTACTCCATACATTGACTTGTCAAGTACGATTCAGATCAACATTTCTCCGCCCTCACAGCCCGATGCATCCTAATTTGTTTGTGTGTCTAGAAGACGGCACACCAGGTTTACGCAAAACTTTCAGGGGAAACTTCCTCAATAATTCGTCTTCCTTCTCGCCCTCACCTTCTACCTTCTCATCTCAATGGCCCTCAGCTCTTATTTCTAAGAACTGCGAAATCTGCCTGCCAAGTACCTTGTGCCACTCTTTTTTGAGATAGCCGGTTGCCGATAGGGCTGGCTGAGGCTATCCTATCCCTGTTACCGTCGCAAGGGATGGGCAAATCGGAATGCGATGACGACAGATTATTTGTCATGGAACTACATAAGCTTGTTTCCAGCCATCCAATCGTCCATGGATTGCTTAGCGAGTGACTGGTCTTGTTAGTGGGTGCCATAAGGGGTGTTCAGAGGGCCCTGCCAGTCTATAATAGAACCAGCCCAATCCCGGGCCGTCCCGACTGTCCCGGACAACGATGACAGGAACCTGACGCTGCTTTTCTTTTTTTGCATGGAAATAAAATTGGCAGAAGTTGGGGATTTCAGTGAAACAATTTCCCCTGAAACAAATCTCCCTCCACTCAGTAATGAATTGAGGGGTCTTGGTATCACTGCCGTCCTTTGAGCCCTCACCGCTGGTCCGATGTCATCGTTCTCCACTCCTTGGCTGGTGTTTGCCTTTTGATGGAGATGTGATTTTCAACCTGTGGAAGATTATATCGTACGTTCTCTTCCATTTTTTGGCTTTTTCTTATCTTCATCAATGTCCTTGGTTGGAGGTGGGATAAAAGAGCCCCCAATATTTCAGTTTTCGAAATGTCATACTCTCAGGACCCGTCCGAATTCTGGTCAAGGTCGCGGGTTTGAAGCTCGGAGACACGTCATTTAGCCTGATCCATCCCTATCCTGGTATATTCATATCAAGAAAAAACAATTTCATGTTTCTTTCCGATTGCCCCATTCCTAGCCATACGTATTTCGGGTGGCTCAGATAATTCGCCACAACACAAATAAGAGGGCTACGCTCATACAGATTATTCTCAGATTCTCATCATTTCCTGACTATCTCGGTTATTCAGGGTGGTTCATCATAGGACTGGGTATCTTCTCCCTCTCCAATCTTCTGCAAGTTGAATCTATCAAGATTGTATCCACTAGCTCGGATTATGTCGTCAGCGCTCATCAACACTGCCCCTCTCTGACTTCTGTACGACCTTAGGAACACACTCGTCGCAAGGATACATTTCTGTTCCAAAGCTCACCTTTTCAAGACACACCATGATGGCTCAGAAGATTCCATCAAGCCTGGTGACAATATCGCAGATATCGTCCGAGGGGGTTCATGGGCATGAAACGCTGGATGGAACGGCTATTAAGACTCTCTGGCAAGGTATTCCCGGCAGAGCCTCCAATCCCGACATCAACATCATCACAACCGACCTGACCAATCTCGATAATAGTTTTCCTTGCCTCTAGAAAAGCCAGTCATAATGATATGGATGAGAGAATGGAATATCTATTCTGGCGGATCTGGAGTAGCCGGGCTCTCCTGGCCAGTCTCGACGTCCAAACACTCAGCCATCTGGTCTCACGAATCACCCAGTCTCCCGAAAATATGCATCTGAAGATGGTGAGTACAGCCATGCATTATTCTTTTTATTTCTTCATCCCTGTGGTTTCCATCTTGGAACTTTCGTGTCCTTTGTGTTTCTTTGCGTGTCTTATCAGTTGTTCGTCCAATAGATCACCATCTCACCGACCCCAAAGATGCCATCCTCGCATCAAATCAGAGCACACTCTCCAGCAAAACCTCGGTCCATCAAAAAGCCAAAGGACGCATTGCATCCAATTTTGAAGAAGCCCAAGAGTTTGCCAAACCAGTCGCACAAAACTACGCGCCTATTGCTAGAGAAGCCCGGTGATGGGAGCATCACACGTAATCCATCAAATCCACCTTCACCCAGCAGCCCAGACGTTGCTCCTAAGGAAGACTCCACTGTTCGCCAGCCACAAAAAAAGGCCTATTTTACAGCAAATCGACCTGGTCGTGGTGCGCGCCGCCGCCCCGTGTTCAACCGCCGCAGGTCATCGCAGATGAACGTTACAAAAGCGCTATCCCCTCCCAGCCTTCAACAGGCTCAATCAGACTCACCCGACATCTTTGACTTGATATCCGATGATGAAGGCTCGTCTCCAGCAACGCAGCCTCAGCCAACACACCATGGTAGTCTGGACATCGAAGCTCCCTGGATAGATCTTGACCAATTTGAGTTGACAGCGCCAGTCTCACCACAGCCCAACAGCCTTGTCGCAGCACCTTTAGAAACAGGTCTCGTCACAACTCACCCACACCGACCTCGGCTTTCTGAAGAGCCCTCACCGGCACTTCCCATGTCCGAAAAGCGGGACCCCATTCTCTCCCAGGGAATAGAGACGGTTAGTCTTGGCTCCAGTCCACACGACCAGAACCAATGTGCTAAACCCATGGATTCCAGTTGCTCTGAACCCAGTGAGTCGTTCGTTGAAGGCACTGACGTGCCCGGCTTTCCGGGTGCCAAACGTGTGCCCATGCCAATCAGCATGAAGCGCAAGCTTGTGGATATCCTTACTACCTCCAAATCTCCACAGGTAAGCAAGCCTCCCTTGCTCGTCTATCTCTCAGACTTCAGTATGCTCAAAACCAATTTTCCCGTCCCCAGGGCTCCCCACCTGCTTTTCTTAGCTACGTGATGACCACCCAGGAATCCTCTCCGTTGGTTGACCAGCCTTCAGACCGGCCCTTGGTTCTAAAGGGCTTTCGGGAGCGCTTCGCTCAGGTTTTAAAGGAAAGTCGCTGTGGCGAGGAGACGACACCGGCCTTGCCTGGAATCTCTGCTGCTCTTGAGGAAGAAAAGGAGATCTAATAATCTCACTCCCCCCAATCTTTTCACGGAGTGAAGGATACCCCTGCCAGCCCGAAATTTCAAACAGCCTCGGTGAGTAAATGCGAAGAGAAGGAGAGGTGTCTTACCCTGGTTTAAGTTGGTATCTATGCCTTCTCGTGGGTTTGAAAAGAACGGCACTTACTCTTATGCTCCACAAACGGGACGATCTGGGGCAGATACTCTATGTATTTCACGAATCCATAATATTCTAAGTACTTTCTCCAGCAATCATGATTCTATTACGCTTCTCGGGGCTTCTCGCAGAAAAAAGAGCCTTGTCAGATATATGTACGCTACGAAGAGAAAATATGTGCAACCCCTGTCAAACACCGGTACCCCAGAAACAACTCTGAAAGCAGACACTCTGGACATCAAAGCACTCATTTTGCCTATCAAGCGACTCATGACTTCCCCCGATATCGATATTCTCTTGCCTCTCTTCCCGACCACTATACAACTCCATCCTTCACCACGTCATACCAGCAGGAGCCGTCGAGAATAACTTTAAACTTCCTCGTGGGGATGTTGTTTCTCGGCAAAATCATCGTGGTGATCATTTTCGCCGTCGAATCCTTCATGTCCATCATGTTCATTGGGCCCATCAAATTCACCGGGCCCATCATGTTCACCGGGTCCATCATGAATCTCCTCATCCTCATGGCCGCCCATATCCATATCCATATCCATATCCATATCCCTCTCACCATCCTCTCCCATGCCACCCATACCGTCATCCATGCCACCCATACCATCATCCATGCCGCCCATACCATCATCCATGCCGCCCATACCGTCATCCATGCCACCCATACCACCACCACCCTCCTCAGCATCAGCGATATGGGAGCGGCCATTCTCACGCTTATTCCGCCACCAACGCCACGCAACAAAGCTTGTGGTCATCATCCACATCACCAAATTAATTGCATCAACATACACCGCATGCCGCATCCGCGTGATCTTCGACCCATCCCCAAGCTCCGAGTCCGAACTCGAGTCCGACGTCGCGTATTGGCCGATATACATCGTGCCGAAAATGATGAACATCACCAGCCACAACAAGACGATGATCGCCTCCCATACCAGCTGCGGCAGAAGGAATTCGGGCTTAGCCTTAACCCTACTCAGGCAGCAGGGCAAAAATTTGTGGACGGCGGCATCGATGGTTGCTATGGAGCCAACGGCGACAGCAAAGACCCATTTCGGGTTGGCCTGTTTCTGGTTGGAATGGTCTTTCGATACGTCTTGGCCGTAGAGACCGATGACGGTGAGACCCAGGACGAACTGGAAGAAGCGGATCAGGGATTTCAGCAGCGCGAATGACTTGCTCTTCTTGTTTCCTGGCTCGTTGGCAAAGATGTTCTTGAGGTTACTGGCCAGGTTGCCTTTCTCCGTAGTGGGAGGTGGGCCCTCGCCATCTCCAAAGTCCTCGTCTGGCGGTACATCACCACCGCCGGCCGGGCCCTTGTTCTTAGCTGAGAGTTCGCTCCAAGCAAGCTGAAGGAGTTGGCGTCCGACTGGCATTTTGGAGGTACTTTATTTGGGTCTGATCAGACCCTCAGGGACAGTATAGTCGTATATTGAGAATGGAAGTCTTCGCGACCATGCAATGAATTTCAACCGCAAGTCGGTTTAGAGGGGACTTTGCACAGCACGAAATGTCCCACGGCAATAGGCCGTAGCCTATTTATGAATAGAACTAAGGAGAAGTCAAGGATGAGAAAAAAAAAGCCTCAGATAGAAGAACGAGAAAATAAAAACTGAAGCCACTCGAGTTGGGAGGCTGTAGCCCTCAGCCAGGACAGACTATGCGAAGTCACCAGGAATCAGCGGGCTGGATGAATGAAAGAACAGAAAAAGAGTACTTGGATTTGGGACTGGACAAGCCTCTGGTCTGCGATGACCAATTAAGGAGGCAGAAACCGGCTAGTCTACGGTACATGACTGGCGCTTGAAGGTATATCAATGTTTTATAGATCCAACTCGGGAATCATGGAGCCACGCTACTCGTCTAACGCCAGAGTTCAGGAACTTTGGGCAGTCGGGAAATATGAGCAAAGCGACTGATTTTCTATTTTTGACAACCCTATGATACCATGACTCCATCCTACTTCGAAGGCTGGTGCACTCTCTGAAGGCCCGGCGGCTCGCATGGAGTGGATGTCCACCGGCCACGCTGACTCTGCTCCGCTTGGCCATACAGCACCAACGCTCACCTTGCCAGTGAAACGATCTTGACAGGAGTCGAGCTAAAATAAGCACAGGCGATCGAGGATCTGACGAACCCGAAGTGGGAGCGGTGCATGTTAAGAAGTTGGATGAGGTTTATAGGGGTGGTTCGCTTCACTTCGCGCGCGCCCAACACAACGACAAGTTGGTGTTTTTGACCTGCGGAGAACCAACCAGCATGAGGAACACGATTATAGGGGGAAACTCTGAGGATTGGAAGACCCAGTCTGGCTTGTACGAATAGACTCCCGTTTTGAGGTAGCTCAAAGTCGATTTAATTAGATTATGCACAATGCACAACTAGGTCGGGTACAACGGGGAAGTTACGCAGTCAAGGTCGACCACAACGCGGGCGCGACAGACTTGGAACGAGCACGATCTGATCTAGTTGCAGATGATATTGCAGTTATGCACATAACCCAAGACAGAGAGCTGTCCATCATTACAATTACAGAGACAGCCCGCATGGCATTGGGGGGGTGGGGGGACGGTCCAATGTCCAATGATTCGCTCGCCAACCCAAAAAAAAAATGCTGGAGGGGGAATTTCCATGATGCAAAACTCGTAACATCCAATCAATCCTCAATCCACAATGTCACTCAAACTCCTCCTACCAGACACGGATACCAGGAGGAAAAAGGCGAACAGGATGCTCACAAAACACCGCTTTCTGAGGGTGAAGCTGTCAGGCCGGTCGACTCGTCCCGGTGTCACTAGACCCAAGGGGATTCCCCATCGTGGCGGCGAGCTTGGGATGGTTGCCCCCCGGTAGGAGCGGGGGTTTAAGGTCTGTGGAAGATGCAGGATCCGGAGCCGGGATGGGCTCAGGCTCTTCATCATACTCATGACCAAGGTAATCATCCTCCGCGTGGCCAGAGCCTGTGGCTGAGGAGTGGTCCACCGAGGCGCGGTCATAGCCCTGGTGATAAGCCTGCTGCGACGAGGCGTTTTTGGAGGAGTTTTTAGGCGCCTTCTTTGTTTTCCGGCCCTTCATTTTCGCCTTTTCTAGAAGCCGTTTCTTCTCCGCGAGCCGCTTCCGCTCTTTGCGGTCCTTGATCTCATACTGCCGAATCAGCGCCTCGGGCGGATGCCCAAAAATGCTTTCATATTCACAGAATTCGCAGATCCAAATGTCTTCCAGGCTTGGAGGATGGTGGATATTGGTATACTGTTGTTGAATTTTGCGCTGGCGCGCGGCCAGAGCATAGATGCTGCCTGGGGAGCGCTTTTTCTTGCGCCCCACGGAGCCCTGTTCACCCACTTGAGAAGGCTGTGGCTGTGTCCCCATTGGAACCTGTTGGCTCATCGGGGAAGCCACATTCGGACTTGTTTGCGTTCCTTGCGTGGAAAAGCCTCGAGGATTCTGAGTGGTAGGAGCAAGAGGGGATGTTGGAGAGTGATGCGGCCCCGAATATGAATGCATCTGCATAGCCATTCCTTTCGCAGAATCCGACTCACAGGTGAAGGTGAACTGTGTCTTCGTCGGGGTGGTATTCTCTTGGTCTAGCAGACTCACATTACTAGAGCCACGACGAGACGAAAGGGTAGCGGCATTTGC
Source organism: Penicillium macrosclerotiorum (assembly GCF_028827735.1). Taxonomy (NCBI): domain Eukaryota; kingdom Fungi; phylum Ascomycota; class Eurotiomycetes; order Eurotiales; family Aspergillaceae; genus Penicillium; species Penicillium macrosclerotiorum. Next base: position 2,847,131 of record NW_026643083.1, on the reverse strand, counting down.
AATGGCCGTGGAGATGATGCCTTGATCAGAAGGATCACCTAGAAAGGGTCAGCGTGAGTCATCATATCATTCATTGTATCGCGCTGAGACGCAGGGGAATCTGCTGGGATATATACCAGAAGGTCCCGGGGATGACATCAATCCATCCCGCCGACTTGGTGTCCGCGTGTTCATCCATGCGTTCTGAGCATTTGCAGACAACGGGTTTCGACTGGTGTTTCCGCGAGCTGTACTGCGGCCTAACCGACCTCGACCAGAACCAGATATTCCACTTCCCAACGGCGACGCAGGGTTCCCACTTCCATAATACGCACCCGTCGATGTTCCATCATTCACCGCAGTGGGTGACGAATTCGGATTCGCCAGACCCATGCTGGCGAATTCCGGGGATAAGGCTGAATGGTGACTACTCATGTTGCCCGGGGTAGGAATTTTTCGTTTCTTCTTGTTGTTTGTGTTCTCAAAAGCATCATACCCGTCTGGGCCAGCCGATGATTTTTGACTTCCTTCTTTACCGGAGAACCCTTGTGGGTGTGGGCTCGAAGCCGGTGACAATGAACCTCGAAACGCGGTGCTCCGGCGTACTACAACGGGACCATCCTCGTCTCCGCTCTCTAACTCAACCGCAGTGTCAAAGTTGTGGTGGCAGTCAGCCTCGGGGGTTAGTTCGTCGTGGTCTGTCTCGATGGTCTGCCGGGCGTAAGCTTTGGAGTGTGTGACCACCTCGTCCGTGTCTCCCAAGCCGTAGAATATCTGGGATGCCGGTGGGGTCGGAGGATAATGAATCGTATCGGCGGCATCGGTGGAAAGTCGAGAACGAAGGGTCCGCTTGGGAAGCGGCCGAATCAGGCGATCGGGGTAGACGGGGGAGGGTGTGTCAGGGGCCGAGTTCAACGTCCCGTCTACGCAAGCACACGTCACGTCAGTAACCGAGTAACCAGTAGACTGTTTTTTGGCCCGTAGAAGTTCGGAGCCAGATAGAGCCAACCTAGCCAGGTGGCCGGAACCAGGTTGAGTTCCGGTTTAGTAGACGTAGACATACTCAAAGTAGCGGTCATCATGCAAGTTCGAAGCACTTCCCCTCAGACCACAGTCGTCAAGTACGTGTGGAATGAGTGGTTGTCGGCCCGATTCCTGTTCCGTTTTCCCCCTCCACCGTTGTTGTCGCGGGTTGAGTGAGCCAGTGGTGCCAACGTTCGGATCTTGATATCGGGGGTTGGAGGAATGCCGATTCGACAAATCACTGCGTCTTCCGGGTGCGTCAGCCACAATCCACGTCGATAATAGAGACGAACAGCCAGAGATTCGGACAGGCAACTTCCGAGAGTCACCGGGGCTTTCGTCCTAACGAAGCTACCTCGGCAGTCCACAATCTTGGAGGGAGATCGAGGAACCCACAATATGTGCTATTAATCAGCACGGGCAAAACTCGGGACCAATGGAGTCTTCAGGCCAGAGCTCAAAAGAAGGACTTCGGGCTAATGGCTCTCGCAAAGCACCGAGCTGGAGAGCCAGAAGCAAAAACCAAGAGGCAGAATGACGATACGGAGGGGTTGAGATGTGAAGCGAAAGTCCAGCGAGTCACGGGAATTCGGGACGGTCGGCGCTAGCCCGATTAGGCTGACTGGGCATCCAAGCGGGAGCGCCGTCAATTCTGGGGTACTGCATTACACATCACCCTCGAGAGGAGGAGCCGGACAATGCGGAAAGAAAACATCGTTCCAGGACCAATCCCGCCCGAGTATCTCACGGGGTCGGTGGATATTGGCCGTGGTGGTTCCCAAATGGCTTTGATCCGAGCTACGTGGTCGACCGAAGCCTAAATCGTCATACCTGCATTGCCCGCAGGAGCCGAAGCCAGCGGGGAGCCCGAGAAAGAGGAGGCGTGAGCTCAAGACGGATGAGACCGAAAAAAGACATCCGTCCTGCTTTGCGGTACTCATTACTGGCAGACTTGAAGTGCGTTATCAAGCTATGCGCCATCTAGCGAGACTCATCTTGCTGGTCCAGATGGTCCGTGTACCTGCATCTTCGGTCATGAAGATACCATCGCCCGCCAGTTCCCTTGCGTAGGACGGCTCAGATTCCGCACCAGAGGCGCGCAACAGGACCTTGACGCCAATAATGTTACACCATTCTAGCATCTTATACTACAAATCCTCCCAGGTATGGGCGGAGGGGGAGGGAATCGCGGTCAAGCGATCTCGAATCTTGTCTCGAAACACATCGGAGACTCCAGGTACCAAATAGAGGTATCGAGCCCAAGTCCCCAGCCACTAGCGGGCTTCCCACACCATTACAACCCCATGGGCAGATAATTTGACTGCACAGTCAAGAGAGATGATGCTGTCTCAGGCAGATGGACTCTGTCACCACAGAGACAATCATATCCATTCTCTGCCGATTCCGTTGAGTCAAATCCCCACCCATGAGGTCGGTTTTTCCATCCTCCCTCCTTGCTGCCCACGTTGAAGTCTTGCAGTTCGGAGAAATTCACTCATAGTGTGGAGATTATGCCGAGTTCGAATCTTCGGCGATCAGAAAGGGAGAGCCTACCGGTCACCTTGCCGGTGCTTGGAAGGGAGGGGGAAGAGGAGGAGAAAGAAGGGCGTGCTGGGCTAGCGTGTTCTGGGAGACGGCAGAGGGTGTGCGCATCCTGGCTGGGGAGACACCGGCATTAATTCTCGACACAGCAGCCGATAGTCTCAAAGAAACAGTTGAACCTACCTGAAATCCATCCTGTTGTAATTGTTGTAGATCGACACCAACGAGGGGGAAGGGCGGTAAAAGGGGTCGCGCGTCGAGAGGCGTCGAGAGCGGGGAAGGACGGGCGACTGGATCTTTTGGAGTCCCGTTCCGGCGCTTTTCTCCTTCTCTTCGCCTCTGCAACCCCCGCCAACCTCACCCTTCTCGTCAGACTATGTAGTCATCGGGCTCTCCTTTGAGCCCTGTGACGCCTTGCTTCAGATCCAACTGCGATTCTCACATTGTCCTGCTCTCCTTCTGCACGAAGGAGCTCCCAATCGCGCGCCAGAGCTTCCTCGCTCCCGGTTCTGCTCGAGGCGTTTTGCTCGACAGAGTCCTTCTCACGCCCACGACCGCTCGTCGAATTCCTCCCTACTCACGCAGCCTACTCCCCTCGTTCTCCTCGGGCCCCTCCGAGGCTTGGATTCACCATCATGACCCCTCGTCGCTCTTCGCGAGCTCGCACCACTCAACCCTCTCCTGCCCTCCTCCAACATACCAACTCCTCCAGCTCCTCCGTCTCCCTAACTCGCGAGAGGAGCACCCGCTCCAATCATAAAAATCCTTCACCTCCAGACACATCGGCCCATCGCTCGCAATCCATCGACGATGGCGAAAATGGAGTGAGAACCGACCTCCCACACACGCGCCAGCGTCAGCGCGCCCGCGATGACGAAGACGACCCTCCCCGGGAAGAAGACGAGGAGGATATAGACGACGAGGAGGAAGAGGAAATCACCCGATGTCTCTGTGGGCAGCAGGAATACCCTGGACTGCCCCCCTCTCGTCGCGAAGCTCTCGGTCGCGCCATCGTCAAGCCAGAATCAGCCCAGCCATCCACAGAGCCATCCGATGTACTCCCAGATGATATTGGAAGTATGTTCATTCAATGCGACTCCTGCAAGGTATGGCAACATGGTGGCTGTGTGGGCATCATGGATGAAGAAACAAGTCCAGACGAATATTTCTGCGAAGAGTGCCGAAAGGATTTGCACCGAATTCGTGGAGAACCCAATGGGTAAGTTGAAATAATTCCTCCTGCAGACCCTTTATTTGCCATGTCTTTCTCTTCATTCTCTTTGTTGCTTGGTGATCGCTTTTGCATCCCGATTTTGTGGCTGTTCTTCCTGGGTCGCACCCTTGTGGCAACTTGACACCAAGTTTGGCTCGTCGCTTGCTAGGAAAGATGGCCTGAACACCTTCACAATGTCTCCTGGCAACTCATTTACACGCTCTCTTTCAATTCGCTTTTCCTCTAGACTATCCTCTTCTTTGGAAGGAAACACGCTAACAGCCCCGCAGTCAGCGCTCGTCAACCTACCTTCCCGTCGCTCCAGCGTCCTCGCCCGCGCCATCCTCCCGAGCCTCCTCGCGAGATACAGCCCGACGCTCCAGAGACCCCAAGTCTCGAGCTAGTGAGGGCGCATCCAACCCCAAGCGCCGATCGACTATGAATAGTCGTGACGCTGCATATGATGAAGAAGAACTAATCCGAAGAGCCATTGAAGAAAGCAAGGAAGACACGAAGAGCATCCCAGATGACACGGCCGCTCGGCGGGGTAAACGAAGTCGCAGTGAAAGTGAAACGTCCGTCTACCTCTACCCCTCGTGGTTTAGATCGCCAAATCGAAGATCGTGTGCTGACAATTGTGCCTCTACAGAAACAGACAAACCTCGAAACGCCCACGAACCACTTCTCCGTCGCCCACGGCTGTTTCAAAGCAAAGTCACCCGACTTCCCAGCCCCCCAGTGATGATGAATCGAAATCGAAGTCAGTCAATGGAACGCGGAGGCGAGCTGCCTCGCGGGGACAACGCGACAAGGAGCTTGTCAAGGAAACCGTCGAGCCAGTGGAAGCCGAAGTCCTAGAAAACGGAGCGCGTCGGAAGGAGAAACCTATCCGACGCAAAGGAGAGGGTATGTTTTTCTGTTCAAAGTTCTCCAATTGGCACTTCTTGTGCAAGTTCCCTCTGACACGTACATCCCTCAGAATCTGAAGTTGAGCCTGTTTCACCAACAAAGCCAGCTCCCCCCGAGCCTGAGCCAGCTACCCAGGCAAGCCCGGACACTCCTACGCCCCAAGAACCAACGCCTGCCCGGCCATCAACTCGCAAGTCCGGGCGTCCTCCAGCCCGACGAGGACGTGTTGGTCGCAACCAATATACAAAGGATCGCGATGTGAATGGGAACGGCACAGAGTCTCCCCGACGCGCCCAATCCCATGAGATGGGGAGTGACTCGCCCCGCGTCGGATATATGGGAATTAATGGTACACACATCAACGGCGGAGAGACCGGGCGGCCGAGCAAGCCTCGGCACATGCACCCGCAGCGTACGACAATGAACGAGATGAAGCGCCGTGTAGCCGCCATCCTTGAATTCATTTCACGAATGCAGGTAGAGATGGCTGTCGCCAGCGAGAACTCATCCACGCCTACTGGCAATGGAGACCGCGCGCAGGGCCTGCTTCTGAAAAGCATGGTGGATCAGATCGACAACGCCATGGCATCTGCGGCCAGCGATGGTGGCGAGTCGGCGGCGCCCACAACAGACGGTGATGGCGACGCGCCTTCTGCAGAGAAGGACTTTAAGGAACTCAGCAGCGTGGAGATGATGGACGTGCTTACTCGGCATCTGCTCAAGTGGCAGCAGGAGTACGGCAAGTTCGGCGAGCGGTAGCATTCCACCAGCCGTGCCACTGGGCCAGCAGTCCCGTTGGGCCATTCTTTTCACCCCCTCGGATGGATCACTCTCTCCATTCGCTCTTTCCGCCTTCCTATACTTCTCAATCCAACGATACCCCTGTTTCAACATCATCCCATCTCATATCATCTCATCAGTTGACCATCCTTCTCATCTTCGCGCTTCGTCTCCCGTTGTACATTAGATCTGTGTCTCATCTGAGCCGGTAATGCTTATTGGCGTTCTTTGCTCTTTTCGTTCACCACACCGGCGTCCTGAATCATACTTTATAACTATCATATGGCAGTGGCAGGGGAAAACACACCTCGAGGCCGCGGTAGACGGCCCGTCTGGCTAATCCTCTATATCATCTCTACCTGTTACTATCTTGCGTCTTCTGGAATCGGATTCAGTTTTTTTCCCTCTTCTTTTGTTTCTCATTTTCGCACTTTCTCTTTTCCTCTCATCCCCCGCCCAGTTTCATTGCACCCGTTTACGAACTACTTCCTGCTCTGTTGAGGTGATCATCTCTCCCCCCTCTGCTACAGGGCTGGCATGGCCAGTATGATTGAAGGGTCTCTATTCAACCCGCAATCCCAGTACCACTCTAACCCGAGCTTGGGATCTCATGTTCTTTTGCCTACGTTTGTTTTTTGTTTCTCTTCCGCCTTGGTTTTCCTTGTCTATTGCTGGCTCCGTGTTCGATTCGTTATGTCTGTCTGCTCGTGGTTCTGGTGCTTCCTTGGAGGTTCGGTGTTCTGGTGGGAAAATGACGGTCTTTTATATATGCATGAATCTCTTGTGTCCAGAAATCTCTCTTCTGCGCTCGTGAGCTCAATGTCATTACTCTTCCGTGAATATATCTTATATACCGTAAATTTAATCGGTGTAGCTGGGCACATTCTTGGTATAGTTATGCTAAGTCAGTAGAGGAAATAGTTTTATTCCTATCATCGGGAACCATGGAAGTGCAAGGGGTCAAGTGGATATTGCCCGCCGGGTGGGGGTAGCTTTATATATATTTCGGAATATACATACGTAGTCCCATCGGCAGGTAAATTACGTGCCCCAGACAGTAAACTACCTAATTTAGTTTGAAGCATATTCACCTCATAGTTCAAAGGTCAAATAGCAGGTTCCTAGTACTAGAGTAGAGCTAAGGCTGGCACGGCCATTGGTAGAGAGCGAAGGTGGCGGAAGTGCTACTGTCTGCGCATCCAGGCACCACAAGATACACAAATTTTCACAAGACTGACTCTCAAGGCTTCACCCACTACCAAAAACAAGTACAGCAGGCATCTTTGACCTTGCTACTTTACGAGACTGAAGCATTGATACAGAATTCATTGCCCTGATTCATTGACATTATGATCGTTTTAAGTACACGGGGAAACGCCGGAGCGAGCCGACGACGAACAAGATACAGGGGATAATCGAATCAGATTTTCACCAGAGGCAAAGCACAAATAAATCACAACCGTCATATGGAAGAGGATCGTCAGACAAAGGAAAGAAACATTTAAATAAAATCACACAAAGGAAGATTCATCACGCCATGGCATAGACATCGATGACCAACAAGTACCGCCAGTCCAACCCGATCGAGGAATGACAGGATACGGCCCTGGGCCAATCAAAGTCCAGTCATGTTAACCCATGGTTCCCATCAAAGGTCTAAAAGGGGAAGTGTCCCGACAACTGTCCCAAGAAGCCAAATCGCCAAAAAAGGAGCAATTGATTTACAGGCGGGAGCCGTGGATGACCTTGAAGTCGACAACGAGCTCACGGCCACCGTCGTTGATGACGAGGGCGCGGACGGAGCCACGGCCGTCGGCGAAGGCATCGCGGATGCGCTTGAAAAGGTGGCCCTGGGAGATGACGGGAAGACCCTGCTTGACATCGCCAGTCTCGGTCATGGCAACCAGCTTGCCGTCATCGCGCAGGTCCAGGATGCGGTAGGTCTTGTAGACGGGACCAAGCATGGTCTGGACGACAACGGAGGGGGAGGGGTTGGAGACGAAGCTCGACTCCTCCTGCAGCTGGCGGGTGAACAGGTCGACACCGAGGTAACGGTGCTGGCCGGTCTGGGGGGAGACCGAGATGCGGATGACCTGGCAGGGACGGCCCTGGAGGATGAGGATGTCACCAATGCGGATGAAGTGGCAGGGAATGGGGACGTTCTCGCCAGCGGTACCGCGGTTGCGGGGCTCGACGATGCGGACCTCCTCGCGGACACCGTCGCTGAAGCGGGCGGGACCACGCTCGTCGCTCACGACGACCTCCTCACGGTCATGGTGGTGGAGGGGGTGGAGGATGCGGTCGGCAGCACGCTCGACACCGCGGCGGAAGGAGTGGTAGTGACCCTCGTCGTCGTAGTAACCCATCTTGCGAGAGGCAGGAGCTGAGTCACGAACAATGGTTTGAGAGACCTTGACGTCGGAGGGGGCGTAACGGGAGGAAGAAGGCTGCTGGAGCTCGACCTCGCGACGGGAGTAGTCCTGCTGGTAGGCAGAAGCGGGCTGGGGCTGGTAGGTACGGTCGTACGAAACGTCGACGGACTGAGCCGGCTGGTAGTCGTACGCGGTGTCTACGGGCTGCGTGTAGCGACGGTCGTAAGAGACGTCGACTTCGTATGCAGGAGAGGTCCGGCGACGGTACTCTCTCTCGGTGACGTCGAGCTGGTTCTCGACGACCTGATCGTAGACTTGAGGGGGCTGGTCCTGGAAACGGGCAGCCGACTCGCGGTAGTTGGGATAGCTATTAAAAGAAAAAGAGAATCAAAATCAGCCCAATTGCTCCACGAAGAAAGTCCGGAGAGATGTAAACATATAAACAAAAAGAAAACACGAGCTCCGTCACCGCTCATTGGGGGGAGTGGAGCCCCCTAAGTGTATTGGGCGTGACACGTAATTTAGTCTGGGACTAAATCCGTAACCGCTCTAGACCGGGATGGGACATCCGACCTGCAAATAGTGGCGTCTTTTTGCAGCGGCTCCACTGCCAACACCGAGCGAACGAGGGAGCTCCAGAGCGAGTGGATTTCCCCGACTACTGGAGCGGGTCCTCGCTCGCTGGGCTGGCTGGCTCTTCCCCAGCCCCCGTTCGCGAGCACGACGAAAACAAAGCATGGACAAAATCAAAACAAGAGACGAGACATACCGTTCACGGGTTAGGTCAACCTCGGCAGCGGTGTACTGACGGTCAACACGCGGGGCGTACTGGGCAGTCGCGGTGCGATCTTCCTGCTGGATGCGGAAATCGACTTCTTCCTTTCCGTAGACACGAGGGTCGGGGAGAGGGGCAGCGACTCGAGTATCTTCCCGTTCGACGCGCGAAGTGCGATCGAGTTGAACTTCTCCCTCTACTCTCGTGTGAGTAGTTTCAGAGACAGCGTCACTCCGGTACGACGACGGGAAGACACTGAAGGGGATAGGGACGCGGGCGTCAAAGTCCAGATTGACTGACTTTGCGGCGTCTCTTCTCGAATGCCTTTCGAACTGTTATGAAACAACTCGAAAGGCTAGACAAGAAAAGACTTGACTGGGGAATAAGTCTTTCTCGGGGAGAAGATGAGAAGTGAGAGGATCGACGATCGAAGCTCTCGGGTAGTAGATGGGAGGAATGTAAAGTAACTCGTGGGAGTTTGGGGAATTGAAGAATGGAAAGGAAGACTGGAGGAATGGAAGATTGGAAGAGGATGAGGAATGGAAGAAGGAAGGAGGTCGGAGGACGGGGAAACGCCGTGCGGGTTTATTTATCGTTTCGCTGCTTTGGAAGGAAACGCTGTTTATTACGCTGAGTCAGGTTGTTTGTTTACCGGCCCGATCGAGCGATCGCCCGAGGTTCGTTCGCGCGAGGCCTCTACCTCCCCTTCTGATCATCGTTGTCGTCTTCTTCATGGTTCAATCGGCTAGATAGGGGGTCTAGCGCCTGGTGTTTTCTCTCTTTACTGGAAAGCGGTTGCTAGGGAGAATTGGACCTGCGCCTGGGGACACACCTCGGCTTGACTACTCTTTGGCATCTGGGCGACGACACGACGGATTGGAGCACTCGAGGGACTCCACCTCCTCTTATGATTTGCCTGCGGTGAGCTATCTGCAGTATGGGACTCTGTATGCTGGTATGTATTTATGATAATTGATAGAATGATATTCTTTTCTCTCGGATCCCTGCACAAGACTCTCCACTCGCCCCAGACCCTGATCTCTGCCTTAATCACGCCCGATCGGAATTCCACCTGTGGTACGGATCACCGAGTACAGAATACGGTGTATCGGCAATGGATACCACTGTACGGAGGACAAAGTTCCGTTGGAGGATGCGCCCATGCATGGCGACTCCATCGCGATGCCATCCACCAGGAGAACCAGCCTCCGCGCGGTCGCCTGGTCGGTCCATTGGGCCTTGTTCGATCTGAGCTTGCTTCTTTCACATGGGGCTGGCCCACCTCCCCCATGGTAACCTAGGCGGTACCGCCCAGTATTGCCATGGCAACCGCACGGGTCCGCGGGTCGAATCGGATATCGGGGCCGCCGATCGTGGCGGATCCACCGGGAACCGTGGTGTTATGATGATGATGTGTTTGCTGTGTGGGATTGGGGGGAAGGATTGACTGGCATTACAGTTCGAAAGATTTATGGAGGACTGCTCGAGATATGATCAGGGCAAAGTCCATCGGCATAGGGGTGGATTGATGTCTCGAATTTCCTTTTCCATCCTCGCAACAGCAGGGACGGACCCGTTCACTCCGTGAAGGCGAACAAGACCGTATCGTCAATACACCAAGGCCGCATACGGATTATTGAGTCGTGATTGAGACCCCCATTGGCCAAAAATTGGGAGCTGTGAAGAGGTGGAGCTCGACCAACGCCATCTCAAAAGTACGGAGAATGACTGTGCCTCTCTCGCGCTCTCCCGGTTCCCAACTTGCCCCTGTCTCGATCAGTGCGGGAAGGCCTCCCCATGAGGACCTGAGAATCGTCCCTTCCAGCCACTCTTTTCCCCCCAATTAACCCACCACGCTCAATGTCTCTCGACGAGACACATGAGGCATCAACCAGCTTTCTTAGCTCAGGTCTCAGTGCCAGCGAAAATGGGGCGGCATGCAGGCGTCTAGACTGATCGAATGGAGGTCGAGAGCGGTATGGCTGCTGTACGGCTGCAGTACGATAAATACCGAGGCTGGGGCAGAGACACGGGGGGACACGTCGAGAGCTGAAAAAAACCGGTCCAAAGTGGTTGGGTTGCTAGGCGGCTCCACTTCGCACATCATCATTGCTGGGCCTCTGGAACGGAGGAGCAGGCGCACGGGTACGTTGAGGTGGTTGGTGACTTTGCGTCGGTCGCCATCTGTGGCGGATGGAGTCCTCCATATCGAAGTAGTCAGTTATGAGTAGTGTGTAGTGAGACAAAAGGTAGGTGACCTTACAATTAATACTTCGTACTCTGTACTATGCACACTCCACATACGTAGCAAGGGTTGAGTACCGGTGGAGCAGACTGTGCGAGGACCGCGAGATGCACACACCACCAGTAGAGTATCTGGACACACTATGAGCATCTGCACTGCTGAAAGGATGTACAGGCTGCAAAACTTGGTGATTGGGGCTGGTAGACCGGATCAGGGGGGTGAGGCGTCATCGTGCTCATTTCTTTACAGCATCGGGCTCCGCTGCAGGCAGTCGTGGTATACGCAATCGAGGGGGAAAGACCCACGGTCAGGGATAAGGATAACTCCAAATTAGAGAAGTCCATTATCACTACTCCGTATTCTGTGCAGAAGAAACAACGGAAGATTGTGTACGCGCACGAGGGAGAGTGGTAAAGAAAGAACGATGAATAAGAAAGGCAGTCACCTCCGATTTCCAGGAGGGACCCCATCCAACCTCACGGGATTGATTTCAAAACTACAGTATGTCTATGAAAACAGCTGTCTAGAACAAGGGGAGAGATCCAGAAAGAAGAAGAGCGCCCTGCGGCACTTGTATGGGTCCACGGACATCATCAACGAGGGACAAATCGTACACGAATTGCAAGATCCAAAAAGGGGAAATAAACGAGGGTATCAAATATATATCAAGGGAAAGTAGATGGGTACTTCCTCTTATCCATCTCCAAGAAGAAAAAGAAGAAAGAAAAAAAAGTTGAAAAAGGAAGACCACGCAATCACCAACGCACGACAGTGCTGGGGAGGAGACAAAGCAGATTGGACGTGCTGTCAACCCTATCCTCCCCACCATCTCCACAAAAAGGCCAGATAAGACAGAGGGGAAGGGGAGGAATGAAGGGAAATGGTAATAACAAGAGGGGCAGTCGTGGATAGGACACCAAGTGACGTGGGAGGCGTATATCAGTCATTAAAGATTAGATCCACTCCGAAAATAGGAACATCCACACCCGTTGCCATCGCGCAAGGGCGAACCGCAAGATCAATATTGAAAAGGGAAGGTCGAGGAACCCCACATCAAAAAAAAATGACAGAGAATGAAAATAGAAGGAAGGGAAGGGAGGGCATTAAAACGTATAAGACGGATTGGGCTCTTGATGCATCGTAAAAATAAAGACAGGGATCTGGTAGCTTAGGTCATGGGTTACGCTCGTAGTCCAAATGCCTTTCGCAGAAGAGGGAATCGTTTCTTGCGTCCAGAGCCGGCAATTACCACATCGCGCGCCGAGACATTCGGCTCTTCGGCCGTAGTGCTAGTGATATCGGAAGCAGCGTCATTGATATCTTGTCCGGGTTCAGCGGTCTGAAGAGAATGGCGTTCTTTGATAGCGGCGACCATCCCAGACGCACCGGCTCCGTTAATGGCGGCGCTTCCATTGCGCTCAGTGTTCTCAGCAGGCGCCTCTGGCTTGGTAGTCTGCAGAGGCGACGTGGGGAGGCACTGGCTGTGCTCAGGGATTGGCTCGGAAGCGTCGATCCTAGGCTCAGGCTGGAGCGGCCAATGGTCACCACCGCCGGGCTGCCGCTTAGAGAGGCGCTTCACCAGTCTCGATGGCGAGGCTGGCTCAGGCGAGCCAGCCGTCACAGTGGTCACCACACCACGGTTCCCATTTAAGGAAGGCTCCTCTCGTAGTTGTTCACGTTCAAATCGCGAGCGTTCCAGTGGCGTATCCCGTCGGGAAGGGCTTTCGACATCCGCTTTGCGAATTCGGTTGTCAGAGTTCTTGGCCTTCTTGATACCGAGGCGGGTAAGTAGTCCTGGTTTACGACCACGAGGGGGCTGCATCAAAAACTCCTCTAGCTCTCGTTGGCTCATGCCGCGCTGTCGAGCCACAGCAGCGAAGCCCGACATGTTTGGCGCATTCTTGTCGCGAGAAGCTGGCGGAGTGCGATTAGGGAGTGGTGCAGCCACCACTGGGGCCCGCTGGTGGCGATCTTCTTCAGAGCTGTCTTCTAGCTCAGTCGAATCTCCATCGTGAGCTCCCCTGCGGCGGGGGATACCACGAACAGGGCGCATGGAATTGTCGCCCGCTTCCTCATCACTCGAGTCTGCAAAGCGGCTACGAAAGATCTGCGGCTGGGCTTCATCGCCTTCTCCATCTGAATCTGCGAACCTCGAAGGTCGCATGGACTTGGGAGGGGCTTTAGTGAACCGAGCACGAGGCGCCTTCTTGTTTGTGGAGAAAAATGAATATCGATCTCCTTCTCCGCCAGGGCCTCGAAGTGTCTTTCGCATGGTACCCGTACCCATTCCTGAATCCGCTGAAAGGGGACGGCGTTCAGTAGGAGAGTCTGTGTGTTCCGAGGGAATACGAGTGTTGATCGGACTGACACGCATGGTTCGGCGCATGGAAATCGGACCGTCACCACGAGTAGAGTTGCTCGCGCGTTTGAAGCTGCTCGAGGAATCGCTGCCATTTGATGTGGTCCGGCGAAGGGAGCTTGGGAACCCAGCAGATCCACCACCACTGTTTCCTCTCATCTGGAAGGCGGGGCCAAGAGAAACGGGGCGTGCATTGGGTTTCCCAGATTTAGGAGAACAGGAATTACTAGAAAACCGGGAATCTTGCATGTCAGAGGTACCATGAGCATCCACAGACATAGGACGTTTTTGCCTGTTGATTTCTGACTGTGTAATACCATTCTGCAATGTTGAAGGTGCAATCTTCGACCTGATGGGCATGGGTGGGTAGCGAGAGTCGAACCCAGTATGAACGGCAGGTGAAACAGGAGAATTTTCCGCCTGACGATCAACGGATTCCTGAGTGGGCGTAAGGGAGCGAGCTTCGTCGAAGGCCTGATCTGTAATATCTCGTGATTGGCCGTCAACAGCCGCAATTCGACCCGACGCTTTGGGAGTGGTGTCGCGACTCTCACTCGAGGCTCCTAGGGTCCCTGTAGATCGAGGGGTGGACCGGCTATCAACAATGGCATTGATCGAACCAAATCCGTCTCCGTCGAAGTCTTCTGGGGCATCACTGTAGACACTGTCCCCGGACTCGCCCTCAGTATCCACGTCATCAAGCTTGGGAACGGCACTTGCCACAGGCTGTGCCATCTGTGTAGAATTCGCAGACGCAGAAGCCCTCAAATTGCGGTCAGAGCCTGAAGCTGGGAAGCCTCCAGGAATGTGATACTGTTCGAGACTTGACCGGCTTGATCGCTGCTCAAAGCTTGGTCGATCACTGTCAACCGGTGGCGTAGCTGGCTCCACGGCAATGGACGGTGGGGGTAGCGTTGCGTTGACACCAGCCAAGGGTCGCTGCTCCGCCAAGCCCCCGATAGCGACACCGTCAACCTTGACGCCCGAAGCAGACTTTTCTTGAGACAGAGACGGCTTGCCAATGACGGAAAGCTGTTCAACAGATTTAACATCATGTGGCTGCTGGGTCTCTTTAGCTTGAACCTTAGGGAGGAGTCCGCCCAGGGCATGATCGTTTGAAAACGAGGTCCCCGCCGTTACCACCCCTTGATCCTCTGAAGAGGTAGTTGATTCATTATCACTGAATTCTGGAATCGGAGGAGCATGGCTAGCGCCATCTCTGTTTGCTCGTACACTTCCAAATGATGGTAGGGCGGGTCGGGGCTTCATGACCTCGTCGAAATCATCATCGCCCGTTGAGAAGTCCAACGGCGAGGTCTTCTTCCTGCCGACACCAAGCCAGCTCATACGAGACTTGGGTTTGCTTGGAGGGGATTCGGGCAAATAGTCCTCCGGGGACGTGGGAGGACTAGCTGCGACGCCAACAATTTCGGCCTCATCATCAAAGCTCACCTTGACAGGTCGCTTTCTGACACCAACCCGAGCCCCTTCATCCGAAGCCACCGAGGTGCCATCAGATATCTCGCTAGCGGGATGGATAACCCGACCAGCGACGTTGACATTCCGATCCGGTGATAGCGAGTTTCCACGAGGATGCTTCATTGCAGACTTGACTGGCGACACTGACCTTGGAGGAGGCTCGTGGACTTGATCTCCAGCTGCAGTGACAGAAAGCCATTTGGCAAAACGGGCCGAGCGGCCGGGACTGTTGGACTGGCGCAGATGGGCATCTTGTTGCTGTGGTGTGTGCTGTCTCTCGGCCTTGGGAGATGGCTGAGGGGATGGCTGTGGAGTTGACAGAGTATCGTCACGATCAATTGCCGGAGAGGCACCTGGCAATCTCGGGCCGGTAACAATGGGCGTGTTGAGACCCACCTCCTCTGGTTCCTGCTCCTCGGGGACGGTGGACGGCCATCGCTCAAGAACGGGTCGTGAAGCCGGATGTTCAGCCTCTGAACCAGCTACAGCGGTTGATGCAGGTGCGCGATCAGCACGGGATGCGGTTGGGCTGGTCACCGATGCTTCGTGGTCGACCCGTTCGGCCCTTGCATGAGTAGGGTCCGCTCCGGGACCACCCTTCAGCATGCTGACAGCTTGGGCTGCCGCGACCGCATTGCCAACTGTATTCATCGAATGGCTCCCCTCCGCAATCTCCGTTCCCTGTCTCCTCTGTCCAACGTTCACCGGGTGTTCTGAGATGGTCTGCTGGGGGCTGGGGGCTTTCGGCGATGAAACATCCTGATCCGCAGCAGCATTCAAGCTCATCGGCTGACTCTCTGTCGCCAACGTCGGGGAGTTCGGCCGCGCGCCTCGGGGGTATGAAAAATTGACTGAGCTCCGACTGGATGGCCGATCCGATTCTGGCACCGTACTCAAGCTGCTAACGCGGTGGTGTGTTGTGGGTGATATTGAGGCTCCTCCTTCTAGCCCGCGATCTACATTTGTCCAGCCTGCGCCTGAACGGGGCGGGGATGTCGGGGATGATCGTATTGAAGGCTCCATGCTTGCCGCCCGTCGATTCGGTGTCCGTCTCGATGCATACTGAGACGGCAACGATGGTAACGGGGGAACATTCACGGGGCTGTTCCCGGGTCGATCGACAGGGCCGGAGCTGGTAGAGGGGCGATGAGGGGACGGTTCACGAAAAGTCCTTGCGGTCATCGAGCTTGAGCTGTTTGTCCGGCGTAGGGGGCCGCTCACACTTGCGGAGCGACGACCGGCTGCTGGATTGACGGTCGACTGCGTCGAGGCCCGCCGCTGGACCATTCGCTTTGTCTGGACATTTTCGATGGGGGTCGGGGTGGGTGTGAGATTGCGCAAAGCGGCAGCCGCGGCAGCTGAAGAGAGGCTACTCGAGGAGGGTTGAGATTTCAGGAAAGCATGGCTGGCTGCAGACTGTGCCGATTGCGATGCGGATGTGGAGAGTGGCTAGAAGCGAGCAGGTCAATGGTCAGCGTACAGTCCAGCCGTCATAGTATTTCAATGCCTATCGGCAGAGGGTTGAAAACCGAAAGAGCTGAAATCACAGTGGAGACATACCTGGTGATGGGAAGAGCTTCGCTTGCGCCGACTGAACATGATTGCTCAGGCCCGAGCTGAGCGGGATAAGAGCAGGAAGGATCGGATAGCCGACCGGACACTGCGTTGAGCAGCGCCGGGGTTGGTCCGAGGAAAAAATGGACAACTCGGAGATGATGGGTGTCGCAGCGGGACTAAAAAAGATGAGAGGATGATGCGACGCGCAGCAGCTATGGAAGGATAGAAATTAGGCGGGACCCGAGGAGAAAAGACCGAACAGGGCGTATGCAATGGGAGGGAGTAGCAAAAGAAGGAATGACAGTCAGTCAGTGAGCAAGAATAGGACCGGGATGTTGAATGGAGGTGGGGGGTGAGGGAGGTTCGAGGTCTGAAGAAATCTTGGTAATGTTACATGCGCAGAGAAGGTGAGGTTCGGGAAGGAGGAAACTTGCGTCATGACTGGGAAACTCGGGAGGAGAACGTGCGCCCAACCACCGTTCAGGAAGCTGGTACCACCGGCCCGCGCAAGGTACAGTCCGATCTCCGCCACCCTGTTTACCTATTTACCTCTTTACCTATTTACGGGCTATAGTTGACGGATGATTGGTTGTCGATGATTTGGAGCCAGCATCTGCTATTACGGCATATTCTGCGAGGACCACCGGCCCAGACCCAATACCGCGTTTCTAACTCGAAATCCTCGGTGCGAAGGAGCCTAGGCGTAGGCTGATATTTCCCTCGAATCAGCGTCCTATAAAAACGATGTTCCGTTCCTCGGATCCTTAGATCCCTCCCCTGGCTTCTATCAAGGGCCACCCTTAGATACTGATTTCCTTTGCCCCGATCACCTTGGAAAGGGTCATGCAGCCTGCATTATCATGGCCCTGGATACCACGCCCTCGCCGCTGCCTTTTCCCAACAGTGACTTGAGTCGGCATGTCTCAACCCGTGAGCTGACCGCTGGTACGCGATATCATGAAGCTCATACATATATTGGGATACCGATCTGTCTAATGAGTCGCTGGACACAAGTGCGGTGCCATTACGGCCGCCATCTGCGCCTTGATACGCCCAGAATTTTTCTATGTAGTGGTCCTGATGAGCTATCCCTTTAGCGGTAGCCCAGTCCTCCTCTTCACCTATTACGGAAGGTAAGGTAGAAGATGTGAAGGTGACCATTGTTCTTAGAAATCCGGTGGCTGGTGGTAATAGGCGCTGATCATCCGGTGATCCTGTCTATTGATCATACCGCATTGAAAAGCCTGTTCGGCCCAAACTCGGACGCTTCTCTGTGCGCATGCTCTTGGGCCAGAGGCATTGCCCAGTAACCATTTTCTGCATCCGCCCTGAACAAGACTATCCATTTCGTCTATTCCCTCATATTGATGATAGGCTCAATCCGCCTCGTTGGGTAGTTGAATCCCACCGCGGCTACATTCAATTGGATCAACTCGTAAACCATTCGCAAATTCGTCTTAACCTTGAATGATGATATGCACTGCTGAATGATAGTTGCCTCTATGGCATTGGTAGGTCTTCTCCCTGCCATGTGTCTTCTTCCGCGGTGTAGCGGCACAGCTTTGGGGGACGAGACAACCTCCTAGCTAGCTTCGCCGACACACCCCAAGCTCCCGCACCCCCGAACGGCCCTTCACCACTCCCTTGAAGCCACACAATCTGGCTAAGAAACGACGAGGAAGCCCAGCGAGCCATACAGCCAGCAAACGAGGCACTGACATGACTAGCTGCACCACTTCCAGAATAAAGTTTCCACGTCTTTCATTTTTCCGCATCGAGACGATTGCTAGGGACTGAAGTCGTGCTGGCGCCCGGAGTACTAGGGCCTGGGGTGGACCGCAGCCACTTAGCCGTGGGGGTTTCGGTCCACGGCCGGTCACGTCGCTTGACGCAAGAGTGGCCCGGGGTGCTAGGCGCGGTTTGGTTTCGGGTCCAGCGATTGGTTGAGCGACGCTGGGAGTAGGAGGTGTTGGACGTCTGGGACCTGCCATATAGGCCGAGATCATCGACCTTGCTCATCGTCGCGCGGCCTGCGCACAGAGGGGGTTCTTGGAGGCCGAGCATGTCCTGCAGGAGACGCCCAGCGAGCCGCTGGATCTCCGCCTCTTCCTCGGAACGGGTGTTCTGGCCATCACCGCCATCGCCAACACCGCCATCACCAGTGCCACCATTGCCGCCATCACCGCCATTGCCGCCAGTCTGCTGCGCAGGAGAAGCTGCCGGGCCCTGCGCGGTAGGCTGCCCTGGGGCTGCCGGGGTCTGCTTGCTCTGCTTGCTCTGCGCGGCCTGTGCGGCCTGCGCGGAAATACGCTCAGAGAGGGCGTCGTGGAACTGGGCGGCTACCTGTGATAGAACCTTCGTGGTGTTGTTGTATTATACCCAGCGCTGGATTGTGTGGTCCTGGAAGAGGACCCAGGCCCGCTGCGGAGCGGTCTGTCCTAGTCGGTGGATACGACCGATGGTCTGGAAGAGGGAGTTGAAGTTCAGTGCACAGTTACCCTCCAAACCAGTTCATCTGACCTACTTGGTCATAAACCGCACCTTCCTAGCTAGCTTAGAAGATAACTGAATAGGATCCAAATCACGATATATCGGAATTCGGTGGACAGTGAATTTGGTTGCTAGCATCTCTCTCACATCTAGGACAAACAGGCCTCTCCACGCATAGAGAAGCCGGGTATCAAGGCATGCGATACGGAAGACGTCGTCGTTGCGACAGATGATAGTCGCTACGAAATATGAAGTAGGTGCTGACTAATGATAATGTGACACCTTTCGGGATTAAGTATCAGCACTCGAGCCCGGGATAGATCGGTGGTAGTAGAATGCCTTGGCAGCGAGTTCCCTCCTTCTATACAGAGTTACTAACAGGTTGTCATATAAAGTATGCTAGCAAACCTACTTTGCGAATACTACCATAATAAAGATAGTGAAGAGAAAGCTAAAAGTAATATGAATAGTACTATAGTCTACTACGTTGTAGAGTTTCCTACTAAAGTAAGCATATACTATATCTTAAATAGGAAATATCTTTATTCCTAAGGTATTTATATAAACTTTACTTTCACCTTACTTTCACCTTACTTTCACCTTACTTTCACCTTACTTTCACCTTACTTTCACCTTCCTTAAAACTGACTTTACTTCACCTTCTTTCTTATTAACTTAGTAATTTCCTCTCCTCTATTCTTCTCTAGGGTATTAATATATTATCACCTTCTGTTGCTATTCAACCGATGATACAATAGCTTTAGTTTATCATGACCTCCTTCTAAGGGAATAAAGGAACACCTTTACATCTACCCAGGTTCCTACTTGCACCACCTTCAATATTAAAACTCTTTCTTTCTCTCCTCCCTTTATTATACCATATACTATGAAGCTGTGATAGCAAAACGAAATAGCGTTATACTCATATTTTTGACTATACTTTTCTCATCTATATAGGGTCTTTTAAGGGTTTCAACGCTTTTTCATATTCACTGCTTCAACTACTTCTCATAGAAAGTCTTGCCTTGACTTTTTAAGAGCCGCATTTAGCAATAGCAGCAGCACTTGAAAGAATTCACCTTATCAGACATTTATCAACATCAGCTACTGGAGTGCCTACTATAGCAAACCTAGTTCCTACAGCCAAATGAATTCCACTCAGTTCGCTGGCTAGAGGATATCCCGATTTGACACGGACGTGAAAGATATTTCCGACCGGTTTCCGCGAGACCACGCAGTTGCATACTGCTAAATTGTTCAATATATTCAAGGGCCAAAACATTCAGCTTAGCTAAGAAGACAAAGTTGTAGACAGAGTACACGGCGGCGCTATAGAAATTGAATGTGTTATAGAGTCATCCCGAGCGAATGGTTCCTCGCCTCTCTCTATCCGCCACCGATTCGTCGCCTCTAGCGCTCCCGGTAACCCGTTAAACAGCCACCCCCACTTCCTTATAAACCCTTCCGACATCTCCCACCCCGAGATATCCCAGGGTGGTGACCACGCAATGATGCCGCGTCGCTCAATCTCGTCGTCGGGAAAGCCCTCGAACAGCCCACCAATGCAGTCGGCCCACAGATCGTCCTCATCAAAGGTGCCGGCCGCCCGGATCAGGCGATCTCGTCCCTCGGGACATGGGAAAACGTCGATCCAGTCGCCGTGCGGCACCGTCTGCTGAAGGGCAGTGGGTAGCAATTTTGGTGGGAGTAGCTCGGGCTTGGTCGGGTAGGGGATAATGTGGATTTTTTCCTCAGCACAGTCAAGCGGAGTGGTAAGGATGCCCGAGACGAGGGTACGATTGACAGCCAGGGCGCGGAGGGCATTAAGTTGAAGTAAGGTGATGAGGTGATCTGGACACAGAGGAAATACCATGTTGAATTGCTCTTTTTGAGATTGCTTGGATCTTTCTAGTAGCAAGGGCTTTCTCGCGTTGTATTGTTGCTGGATTCGGCGTGCGGGGACGATGGAGACTGATTCTTGCTCCATGTCCCAGCAGTCTACCCACGCCTCTGGTTTGATTGCTACCTCGCTTGGGGTGCCAGATGATTCGGCTTTCTTTGCTAAGGCCTTGCGTTTTCCTAATGGCCTATTAGATTATACAGGCTGGGGCGATGAAAGAGAGAACACGGCTAAAGCTTACGATATGCCCTTGTGTTGAGTCTTGTTTGTGCTCGTCTGCGTGCTGCAGCATCCTTAACCCCGGTCCAATCATCTTCCTCCCTTATTGCCTGTGTACAGTGAGTCAATCATGTTATTGTGCTGATTGAAAGCTTAGGGGGTTACGCACCTCCGCTAACTGTGGCATCGACGTGAGCTGGATGCAGAATGCGGTGGATTTGACAGGCTGAGATGTCCTCATCGTGATACTTGTGGGGGGGAATTATGAATTTCGCAGGTGTTTTCAACGCGGGTAGTAGTGTATGCAGCCTGCTCACATTTACGATCGGGGACCGGAGGAACTGATATGTCTTTGCTTACATTGAGGCGCAATTCGGGCCTTTAGTAAGATGGCCCTTCCTGATCACGACGGGTCTCACTTGTCTCACTTGGGTCTAGCGTCATGCACCCTGCTCACATTCTCCACTTTAAGCTCGAAGTCTCGCTGTTCAACGCATGTTTTCCTATTTTGGACGATGATGCTAACCTCTAGCACCATGCAGCTGGCTCACGGTATCTAAAGTCCGGAGGTCTTCTATGAGCCTTGAAGGATCTCGGGGATAAAGAAGAGACTATATAAAAAGCACCTTAGCCACACCTAGATATCAAATTTCATTCATATCATCAAAACTCTGGAGCTCTGTGACTATTGTATACCTCTGTCACCCATTGACTCCAATACTCGTGCCTTGTGACTAGCGACTATGGCGTTCCATCCCAATACACTTCCCAATCTCCAGGGCAAAGTCTTCATAGTAACCGGTGGGAATTCCGGCATGTCAGTCTCCCCTCCATCCTCTCTTCATTGAAGTCCTAAATTGCTAATTTCCGTCAATTCCACAGCGGCTACCATACCGTCGCCCATTTGGCTGAACATGGCGCCCACGTCTACCTATGCGCTCGATCCTCCAAGAAGGGCACGGCTGCCATCGCCAACATCAAGAAAATACACCCTAATGCCAACATCGACCTCCTACAAATGGACCACACGGACCTTGCCAGCGTCGTCACAGCCGCCCAGCACATCTTGACCCGCGAACCAGCCCTCCACGGGCTCGTCAACAACGCCGGCATCATGGCGACCCCTTTCGTGCTGACCAAAGACGGCCACGAGGCCCAGTGGCAGACCAATTACCTCGCCCACTGGGTGTTGACGGCCCACCTGCTGCCACTGCTGCAACGGACCGCCCAGACACTTCCGCCCGGAAGCGTGCGCATCGTCAACCTCAGTTCATCGGGCCACTTGGCCGCGCCCAAGGGTGGCATTAATTTCCCGGACCTCTCGCTCAATGCACGCAGCCCGTGGGCGCGGTATGGACAGAGCAAGCTCGCCAACATCCTGCACACTCAGACACTACACAGGATGTACGGGCCCGGCTCGCTCGGCGCGCGGAACGGGGAGGGCGAGATCTGGGTATCGTCCGTGCATCCGGGAATGGTCGAGACGAACCTGGCCTCGGCGCTGCAGGAGTCGGAGTCGGGGCTGGGCATGACGAGTATATTTTCGGTCGCACGTAGGCTGGGACTGATATTTCCCGCAGAGAAGGGGTCGTGGACTAGTTTGTTCTGTGCGGCGAGTCCGGAGATGACGGCGGAGCAGAGTGGCATGTATCGCGAGATTTTCCGGCGGTTTGGGGAGCCATGGTGGCAGAGTGGTGCGGCGAAGAATGAGGAGCTTGCAGAGCAGTTGGAGAACTGGACAATGGAGGCAATGAAGAAGGAAGGGTGGGTGCGGTGAATGCCTTCACATATACTTAGCTTTGAGCCTGTACAACTAATCCAAGAAATGATATTACTGCCCTTTTGAACCTCAGAGGTCTTGTTATCACAGACGAAAACGCTCAATAGACTTGGTAGACAAT
The DNA here is from genome assembly GCF_028827735.1 of Penicillium macrosclerotiorum. NCBI lineage: Eukaryota > Fungi > Ascomycota > Eurotiomycetes > Eurotiales > Aspergillaceae > Penicillium > Penicillium macrosclerotiorum. The sequence goes on along the minus strand of NW_026643083.1, from coordinate 2,824,388 downwards.
ATATGTTGAGCTACTGTGATAACGAGATGGCAACTCATTGAGTCCTACTATTCGTATGCTAGTCTTCAACCAACGTCCGAGGCAAATCTGGTTGACCGGTCCAATTGTGAACTGTCACTGTCCCAACCCCTGGCTCGCAGGAGAAACTCCAACCGCCCAGTGGATCCAGTACGCAGTATAGGATATTCAGTTCCTCAAAGTGTAATGTTGAATACGAGCTCAGGGACACAAAATATTGGGGATATACGAGTGATTGCAATGAAACCAAGATTAAGCGGTAGGGATTAGCTGTCGATCCAAGCTGATAGTCCGGCATATGACCACTCTTGGTGGCCGGCTAGACGGCTATTAAGCCTTTTGGGAAGTAGGAAACTGGGGATCCTCGTATTTGAACGTCAATTCTAGTGTCAGCTATAGGGGCATTGTTATACATCGGGGAGCCTTGCAAGTTTGCGAGAGATTCTTCTATAAAAGTCGTGGTTTCTCGTATGTTCGAACATGAGCTCTTGTTGCTTTCGAGTATCAACGCAGCAAGAGGGGGGAAAAAAATTATATTCCCTCTCATTTGTCTTCAAAATGAAGCCTTCTACTTCTGCCCTCCTCTTGGGCTCCTCCCTCCTCACCGGGGTCCTGGCCAATCCTCTTGCAGCGCAGTTGGCCAAGCACCTCCCCGAGCTCACACTTCTGGAGTGGAAGGCGAGCTCCTGTCCTTCTAGCCACCCGTGGCTCTGTGATGGTTATTGTTGCCAATATGGTATCCGTTGCTCGAGACAGTGCTGTCTGCCCGGAGCCGACTACTGCAGCAACGGATACTGCTACTCTAACCGGAAGTCCTTCATGAAACTCCATCGGCATGTGCGCCGACCCTTTCTCCCCATCTCTTTCCACTAGGAAAGACCCAGCTATTGACGCCAGAACAAATCAACAGCTTTGTGGACACTCATAGGTCCTTGGAGGCTCTACAGTCGATAACATGGTAGTCCTTTGGTTGAGACTGTGATCAAACACCACACCCTAGACTTGTATCCTCATACTGTCATATAGAATCTCCTTTTGAGGCAACTTTCGAGGCCGTCAAAAACATAAAACCAATGATTGTTTGCTTTGGCAAGAGGACTCCTGTAGAATATATCTCAAGCCTGTGCCCTTCAGCAGAATCCACGGGCAACACCTCATGTACATAATATAGGCATTGGCTCCTTGGCGAGTTGGTCGTTTTCTGATAATTCTTATTAATATACTCAACTTACCATCGTCAAAAATTGCCTATATTGTGGCACAGTTGGAGATGCAGGGCTAAGTACTGGTCTAGAGGGGTAACAAGAAAGATGACTATGATTGAAAATACAGCGTGCTTGTCTACCTCCAAAGTCTTACTTATTCTCTAATAGGCTTTACGAACCTATGTATGTATTATTTATTGTTCAGATGCTCAGAAAGTCCTATCTCAAGGCATATACCGGAATTCTCAGCTAATATTCGAGATTTGAGGTAGAACGTATATATATATTCTTCGGCTGTCAATCATTAATTTAAACGCCTATAGACACCAATGAGCCAAACCAACAGCCAAAGACAGTCAGAGCATAAAAGAAAGATATGCCCTCCCCGATCAAGGAGGAGAGACCATGTCGGGACCACCCAACGGGCAGGGGGCGTTTTTAAGCAATACAGATTATTCGAGCAAAACCAAGGGAAAGGGTATGTGAACAACAAGACGATTCGCACGCAGATGCAAAAGAGGAAAAGGAAATGGGACTGCAGCTGCGGGTCATGACTACATCAAGCCCCCGAAGAGAGCAGCCAATGCCAGAGGTACCATGGCGAGCAATGTGTGCTGTGGGGGCATGAGCATTGCAGCTCCAGAGCCAATCTGACTTGTGGTGTACATGTACTGGAAGCTAATGTCGCTGGAGTTGAAGCAGTTTGTGCTGTTCACGTCGGCAACCTTCGCATCGCCGTCCTCTGCGAAGATAATATCGACACACTGCAAAACGCACGAGTAAGCATGGCTGGGATTGAATTGGAAAGAACTTCGGGGAGAGAGGGGAGAAAGAGCCTACGTTATACAAGGCAGCGCCGTGCTTTGCGGTTTCCACGACCTGGATGGTAGCATAGTCGCCAACTTTGACACTGACATTGGCTGGCAGCGGGACCTGGGGCAGGCAGACGGTTCCCGGCCAGGGGTTGTTGGATGGGCCGGTAATTTGGAACGGTGAGACCACCGGGTGGCTCATGTTCTCAGGAGTTTCGCCGAGACCGATGTTGACGTAGATCAAGGCCGTCTGGTGGCCCTGGAACCAACCAGGCTGGAAGGCGACTGCACCGCCGCTGACGGGCCAGTAGGTACGATTCTTAGATGTGGGCATACCACCGCCTAAGCCAAAGGGAGAAAACATAGATGGTTAGACATTGCATGGCATTGTGGAAGTCTCTTGTCATGGGGCCTTACATGGATAGATCCATTCCATGCCATACGGGTAGTATAATGAACTGTTCTTCGAGTCCCAGGCGACACCCAAGCCATCCGCCTCGCCGACAGTGCCGTTGGTGTGCAGGTTATTTCCTCTGTAGCCGGGGTAGGTGATGACGGTGTGAGCGTGCGTGATGCCGACACAGGCGAGGATCATCAGGGAGACCCATCGCGATAACGACTGTTGCCAAGTCATGGTGAAATATGTGGTTTGCGGATGGAAATCGAGCTACAGACGCAACGAATACGGTAGCAGTCGAACGATGGTGGCGAGAGAGAGGAGCAAGCGATAATAAGCAATCCGTGGGACCCGGCCCGATGTATTCAGTGTCTCGCGAAACCAGACGCTCAGCGTCGTTCAGTTTCTCATCTGAATTGCAGAACAGAGGGGTTCAACGGTGGTGGGAAACGATGGACATGAATCCAGAACGAGAACGAAGCGTGACCAAGACACAAGCCACGGAGGAATAACGAGGGCTGATCGGTCTCTTTTTGAGGGGTGCCCGCTCATGTAGTGCGGCCATGGTGCGGCGGGCGAGTCAGAACGCAGGATCCAGATGTGACCGAGTCTGCAGCTTGCACGGACGCTCAGTGGACAGAAGTGGCGGCGGAGAGCAGGGTTGCCGGGGATCATCACGGCCGTCTGCAAGTGCCATCACCAGGTCCCGCATGATGATTGGTGGGGCGTCCTGTGTTGGAAGCGCCGAGGGACGACGCTAAACAGTAATTCTGCAGAGGGGTTGGGCAGTTGGGACTCGGCGCTTAGCCGGACTGCATAAGTAGCTAAGTGATGAGGGAGTGCAACCAGCCAATTGTTTCCCTGAAGACCTAGTAAGTCCTAGTATCTTGCGTATCCTGCAGTTGCTCGAGTTGAGCGAAGGATGTGGTTCGAGTTCGGTCGAGAAATGTGGGGAGGGAGTCCTCTTTAGCTTCGCGTGATGGCAAAACGTGGACGCATGTTATTTTTACCTCTGCATCTGGTGCCTGACTCGGTCGGATAAGCATCTCGACTTTCGATTCCATGCGCGACCGATTGATGAACCTGTTCATCCAGAGAAGACGGTGTGCGCACTCATGCATTCGCGACCTAGGCAAAAGTGGAGACCGAAGACTCAATAAACATGGCCCACTTGGTTGGGATTTCCCCCACCGAGATCTCGCCCTGTTGTTGGAACGACGTCTTGTCTAATTTGGAATAGGATCCTTGAACTGTTGTATGTTCCATTTGAACTCTATTTCTCGTGCATTGTACTCAAGCATCCATCCGACAGGATCCCATTCTCCGGGAGTGTCGCATCCCCCGATGTCGTTCCACGAGGAGACACGCGGCTGACTAATCCTATCGATAACCCTATCGGCTTATCGATAACATCGGCCTCTCCACAGAAAAAAAAGAGACGAACCCTCCGTGACAGCACGAATTTCGTCTCAAATCACATACAGTCTCTCAATTGACACCTAGAGACCACCTCATATAACAATGCCACACACTTCTCGCAAGAAGCGGCCCACCGTGTCGGTGCAGAAGCGCCTCCAAGTCACCGATGACGACGGCTGGACGCATGTCACCTCTGGAAGCAACGTGCGGCGCGTAATGCGGACCAGCCGTGTGCGGGGCAGTATGCCGACCACCGCGGCGACAATCACCTCCACGACTGGAGACTTCTCCGTGGGGGACAATGCAGAACCGGTCTTCGGGCCGGCTGAGGCGCCGAGTCGCTTGACGCTAGAGGAGCTCCAGGCCCAATACCACGGGCACCGAGAGCGATGGGAGAGCTCCAAGACATGGGCGCGGCTGCAGGTACAGCTGGACGAGCGAGCCCAGGAGCGCGGCGGCGTCCGAGTCGAGGAAGAGAAGGGGAGTAGTACAGTGCGCGGACCGGTCGACGCAGTGGTGTGCATTGGACTCGGCAGCCCGAGCGGGTTCCTGCGAGATGGCTGGGTCGATCGCCGGAGTGTGTCGATGTATCAGCTCGCAGCGCTGGAGAGCATAAAGAACCAATTAATGAGTGCGTGACAAGAGGCCCCTTGTCCCTTTTCCCTACCCTTCTGCGACCTGTCCTCTTCCTCTATATTGTCTCTCGCCGCCTTCATCCCCGTTTTCCCTTCTCATCTGATATTATCATGAGAATCCGCATCACCGTCATTCTACATCTACACCTCCATCCAATCACCAACCCAACTCACTAACATCCTCCCCTCCAGAAACCCACACCGCCATCCCATTCTCCTTCCCGATCTACGCCCAAGACCCCGTCTTCAACGCCCTCGACACCGAACTCCTCACCTCACTCGGCATTACAGTCATCGCGCACCCTGCCGCCTTCGACCTAATCACGCCCAACACACTCCTCTTCTGCCCCGGCGCAGAGCGCAAGCATCTCGAGCAGCTCCTCTCCTCAGACCCGTGCATGGTCTTCGGCGGGCCACTGGAGAACGCCGAGGAGGCGGCGGCGATCCAGGCATACGCACGACGGGCAGAATCCCGCGCCCTGGTACCGTTCGAGGCGCAGGAGCATGCGTTCTGGGAGACGAGGCTTTATTACCGGGCCGGCGTTGAAGAGGACGAGAAGCGGGGATGAGCGGAAGAGGAGGAGGACTTGAGTGGCATTGCCGCTGGGTCTGGTAATTAGACGATGGGCGCTTTCTTTCTTTCTTTCTTTCTTTCTTTCTTTCTTTCTTTCTTTCTTTCTTTCATTTTTGGGAGAGATGCTTTGCATTTGCATGTATGCTGGAGTTTTGGTAGTGAGATTCCCTTTTTACTTTCTTTTCTTTTTTTTTTTTTTGGTTTTCTTCGGGATGGTGCACGTCGTTGAATGCACGAAGCAGCACTTTTCTGTCTGCGGTGTGGGGAGAGAGCAGTGATCCGGGGCAGGAGGGGGCTGGCTGGCCCTGCGAGCCGGGCGAGTTTTGGGGCGTGCCGGGTGAAGCTTACGCAAAAAGCCAGCTCTACAATATTGGCAACACTTAGACAATGGGGAAGTGAGTGAACAGGACAGGACCCGATGAGCCAGGATATACAACGGGGTATACGATTTGTATACTAGATGACAATGAACTCGCTACATCGAAAACCGCGTAACATAACAGGCACCCCAAAAAAAATAATAATCAAAAGAAAAATAAAATAACATCAAAGATCCCAAATCCGCAAAACACATACAAGAGACCTCTTGTCTCGATATCTCATGCAGGAAAGGCTCCATCCAGGAAGCACAAGGTATTTTTCAACGTACGGAAGGAGTGGGGGAAAGGGAGGGGGGTTCGGAATGTAAAACCTAACGCCTCGCGGGGAAAACATAGTGAGGAATGGAGCTGGGCGCCGCTGAAAGCAGTGGCGACAATGGCGATGGAGTCTCACAGATGAGTCAACTGGCTAGACAATGACGAAGATGCGTGTCCCACAGGATTGGGGATAAATCAGAAGGGGAATTTCGGGGGAAGAGACACAATGGATGATGATAGATAGATGGATGGGAGGAAGTGTGGTAGAGGTAAGGTCATGAGGGAAAGGGGAGGAAGCAGGGCTAGTATATGCATGCAAAGAAAGGGAGATAGGGAGGTGATGGAGGCAAATGTGCTGTTTTCATGATCATAATCCCGTTAACAAAGAACGAGGCCGGTGTTTTGATATGCTGAGTGCTCTCTTGCTCTCTTGCTCACGAAGCGGTCTTGCCGTCACAGGATGGGATTTTCAAGCCCGGTTTAATCTTGCGGGCTGCGTCCATAAGCCCCCACTTATCTTCCCACGCTTTGCCGGGAGTATTGTATTGGACTTTCCAGGGCTCATCGAAGGCCTCGAACCTGGGCAAGAGTTAGATCGTGACCACGCAGCAAAGAATATTGGATATCCAAAAAAGGAAGAAAAAGAAAGGAAAGCAAGAAATTAAATCCAACCAGCTTCAATGAAGAAAACTTACCAGAAATAGTCAGTGCCATTCTCCAGAGCCTGGCAGATCCAATCATTCATAAACTGGTTCATGTTGTCAATGCTCGCGACCGAGCCTGGGGTATCGGAGTCACAGACCGGGCTATCGCCGCAGTCTTTACCGCCACCGCTCGGCCAGCCAACCTCGGAGATGATCTGCTTCTTGCTGGTACCCTTCGTCAGGGAGACATCGTGGCTCTGCCAGAAGGACCAAGTCCACGCCGCGGCGACGTCGACCTGTACACCGGCGAAGAAGGGGTGGACGTTGGACATGACAGCATCGACAGCTTCAACCATGTCTGCGTTCCAATTGTCGCCTAGGTCGGACGTGGCAATGGTCATGTCGAGGTTGCGCTTGTTGACCTCATCGCGGACGTCGTTGATATAGCCAATGAGGGTCTTTTCGGCGCTCGCCTTGCTCGAGCCGGCCCGGTACAGAGCCTCGTTTCCGACGATGACGCCGTTGAAAATGGAGGTATGCTTCGTGTCGTCCAAAATATCGTACAAATGGTTGAGCTGGCGGGTAGTGGTGGTATCATTCGAGTCAATCCATACACCCAGCCAGACTCGCATGTCCGTCAGCTCGAGCTTGTCAATGGCGTGTAGGACCATCTCTGTTTGGTTGCAGTCGGTACCATACAGGCGGACGTTGTTGGTGAGCTGGGAGAGAACGGCCATGTCGCGGGTGACGTTGTTCTGGGAGGGCGGATACTTCAGGCACAGGGGGTACTGGACGCCCCAGGGTGTGTAATCCATACCAGGAAAGACCTTGTGCAGGTTATCATTGTTCATGAGCGCCTTAATCTCTGACGAGTCCTTGGTGAGATCGCCATTGGTACTTTCATCCGATGAGGCCGTATCAGTACTTCCGGACCCCTCGCTATGTTTGCTGCCCAGTGTACCACCCACCGCGCCGCCGACGATGGCGCCCAGAATCACCAGGCCCAGCACGAGACCCACGATCAACCCACGTTTCTTCCGGCCTGGCATGCTCCCGCCCAGGGCCTTTTTCTCCTGTGCAGCGCCTGCTCCCGCTTCCAAGCCGCCAGCTCCACTCGGAACTGGGCCATATTGGGGGTTGGCATGGGTATTTCGACCAAACATCCCGCCCAAGAAGCCACCTGCTACCGCACCCCCTGCGGCGCCCGCAGCTGCTGGCGCGCCTTGCGAGGCCCGATTCCGGGACGCGGGCATGAACTCGTCCTCCCCATCGTCCGCAATGTCATCGGGGTTGATAACCCCGGGAAGATTCCCCGTGCTATACTGGGACTGTCGCTGATAGGGGCCATCGCTGACGATGCCACCACCGGCGTAAGGGCCGGGATGCTGATCCATCATGCTGCGCCGATTGGCACTGCTATCGCTTAGATGTGTGGATGACTGGCCGGGGGTCTGGATGCCAGGAGTGGCGCCCGAAGCACCGAGGGCCATGTGCGAGCCATAGGACATCTCGGGTCGGAGGGACTCTGAGCTGGTATAGCCGGTGGCCTGGGGCACGTAGGGATTATCGGAGCCCGTGGTGTGGTAGCCGCGCTCGGCGGGCCCGGTGAAGCCGTCATGGTGGTCCATGGCGCGGACGGCGGCGATGCCGCTTAAGCGGTCGTGACTGTTGGCGACACCGAGGGCGATGCCGCTGATCCCGCCGCCGACAGAAGACGGGCCAAGGTTGTCGACGCCGGGAGTGACGGTCGAATTGTGTCGTGCCGAGTAGGAGTTGCGATGGGGAGGCGGCGCGGGGATTCCGTAGAAGTCGTCGTCTGGGTTCATTGGAAAGAACAAGACGGGAACTCACAGGGTTACACTCAGTCTAGGCAGGTAATTTGTTTGAAGAAGGGGACAAAGGAGGGATGCAGGGGGAGGACGATCGAGGCAGGAATGAGAGGTCAGATAATAACGAGCATGCCGCATGGGCTGTCGATCCACTGTTCCTCGGAGAAGGGGATTATGGCTGGGCCGGTGGGTAGGTGGGCCTGAGAGGATTCCAGCTGAGGCGCAGTTGGGGTCTTGGGTTAAGAGGGCGCAGGAGAAGCGAGAAGGTGAGAAGAGGAGAAAGAGGGAAAAAGAAGAGAAGATGAAGAAGAAGAGAAGAGAAGAGAGGATTCTCAATTTTTGAGTTTGCGCCCTCGAAGTGGCGGTTGGTGTTGGTCGAGGCTGAATGCGTCCGCTGATAATGCGGCCCGGCGTCAACAACATCGTGGCCGGGACAACGGAGACGTTCACGGGTCAGCCCGTGGACGATCGGACGACCGATCCCGGCCATGACCGTTCCAAGAGCCGTGGAAAGGTGGGGAAAAACCGTCAGAGCAGGTGAGTGAGGAGAGAGCGCAGAGAGCAGAGAGCATTGAGCATTGGGCATCGCGCATCGTCGATACGTCTATCTAGCAACGATGTCTTCGTGGGGAGTCTCTCTGGTCGTGGTTGACGCCAGGGTCCAGGGTCTCGTTTCCAGGGTTCTGCTGTCACGGTGGAGCAGTGGGTCCGAGGCCCACGCCCGCCAGTCAGCGCGCGTCTATTTTTGGGTGACCAAATGCTCCGGACCCGGGGAACAGCCATCAAAAGAGAAGAGCATCAACATAACAGCTCGAACAGCCTCAATTCAGGGGTCCTACAGAGTGGATATTGATACAGGGCTACATTGGTACATTCTACGTTTGTCACCCCGAATCCCCATTGCCGACAGGGACGGCTCCACTTGAGAAGCAGGGGCGGCACCTCTACCGCCTCCGAGGGATCTCGAAGTATACCGATGTGGAACCGTCTGGCGTATGGGATTCGATGGGGGAGAGTGCACAGCAGTCGAACAGGCAATAGCCGACCAAGGGTTCAAGGGAACTGCATTGTGGACACAAGAAGAGAGAAACAACCATCGATCATCCTGTGGCCCCAGCCAAAGCCATTCCTGCGCCAACCAATCCCGTCCATTCCAGCCTGATCCCTGCAGAAACCCGATCTCCGTCCATCAAGGGCGATGGAGGGAAGACGCACAGCCGTGGAGCATTCATCCAAGACATGTGAACACACGATGTCAATCAGGAAAGACGAAAAAGAAGATAGAAAGAGAAATCCAATCAAATCAAATCAAAAGCGGCACATAAAAAGGATTCCTCCATCTCCAAGAAAAAAATCAAAACGCTGCTCAAAAAAAGGTATCGTCGACTCGTAATCATGATCCCGTGAATTCCCACATCACAGAGATATACTCGTGTGCTATGGGTCCCCTTTTCTACTGGAAAGGAAGAAGGGGAGAACCTATACATCGTGTCTTGTGCCGTTGCAAGGCCATTCTCCATGAAATATCTATCCCCTATCCCTTCACCCTTGCTCACCCTTTTACCCTTCAACCTCCTCCACACTTCGCTGTGCCGCACTGCCAGCTCCGCCAGCCTCGACATGCCGGCCGCGGCGCTCCAAGAATCGGCGCTTGCCACGCCGCGTGTCGAAATGCTCGGGAATCTCAGTCGCATCCTGGCCCGCAGCCAGCATGCTGCTGCGCATCTTGTTGCGGTAGGCATCCACTATTTACGAGCAGGTTAGCGAGAAGGGCCGCGAAACGAAGAAGTAAACAACCTCCCCCGAAAATGATAACGAGAATCCCAGGAATACAGAAAGATCGGAGCTTCCGAGCTCGTGTTTCAAAAAAAAAGAAATAAAAGAAAAGAAAAGAAATAACACCAATTCTGGTAAGCCAGAAAAGCTTCGACGGGCTGAGACAGTCTCAGCCGTTGAGGAGGCACGTGGTCAGCCCGCCCCCCGTCTCACACGCATACACCCGTGACATCGAAGTATAAACCCAGCTCCAGAAAAAAGGAATCGACAAGCCCCGAATCCCAAGTCCAAACAACGATAAAAATAGACATTAAACGAACAAGGCCATTCCCATAAAGGTAAAAAACAAGACATGAAAAGAACAGAAAAGAAAAGAAAAAGAAACATCACTTACACGAGCGCTGCAAGAACAGCCTCCGTCCCGCAAACACGCGACTCTGACTCCATCCTAGCCGACACCCCAGATCATTCAGCCACACCTCCTTCTGGCATTGGCGGCGTGACAAGCGGGGCACGCCGACCTCGCACTCGCCGTCCAGCGACGGCGCCGGCACGAGCGTCCGGCCAAGCGTTGACTCCGGCGCATTGTCGTCGTCGACTCCGCGAAGGAAGCGGCGCGGCGGGACGGGGCGACCGGGGGCGCGCATTTGCACAGGGAAGTAGGCGCGCGGGAAGACGGCGTTAGTGGCGCGGTAGGAGTCCGGGATTTCGTCCATGTTAACCTTGTCGAGCATGACCTTGACGCGGACGCGTGCGCCGCGCTGCGGATCCTCGACGAGGATGAAGGTGCGGCGCTTGCCGGCGGGGAGGGCGCGGAAGAGGTCGTCGTTCGTGGGGCTGCTCTCGTCGTCAGAGGCAGCCGCGGGCCCGGCCGTCGCAATGGTCGGGTGCCGGGCCAGCGGGGCGAGGCCCGGGTCGTGGAGGAGCGGGGGCATCGCGGGCCCGGCGGTTGAGGGGGGGAACGGCGGTCGAATGGAAGACGTGTGCCGGGTGAAGGTCTGGTGCAGCGGGTGGAAGTCGGCCAGGTTCGACGGGGCGCTGAGGAGCGCTGGTGTAGTCGGTGCCTATCGAGGGAAAAAGGAAAGCCAAGCCGGGGAGAAATTAGCCTACGCTGGTACACAGGTTTTGGTTTGTTTCTTTGTTTGGTCTTTGGGAGAACGCGGGTCTTCGGCGTGCTCTTCGGACAGGAAGAAAAAAAGATGGTGGGAGGAAAGGAGGTTTGAAGAGGTTGCGCGGCGGCATCGAATGGTAAGCAAAACAGCACAGGGTATGGAAATTGTCAAGAAAAGAAGAAGAGCAAAGAAAGAGAAAAAAGAAAGAAAGAAAAAGTAAAGCCGGAGCAAGAAAAGGGAGAGATAAAAAAAGCAAACAAGAACATGACAGAAGGCAAGCACCAAGAGACAGGCCATTGTCTCTGACCAGATAGAGATACATCGTGCAATACATCTCGTACAAACAGCCATCATTGTCAACAATGGCACCACTAGGTTCACTCCTGCAACACATAGAAAGTCCCACGGATACACGTACACACAAATATACTTCAGATCAGTCGCAGAAGAACAGAGAATAAAAAAAGAAATAGAAGCCTCGTACACAATCCGGTCCATCAAAGCTCCAGAAGCAAGGCAACAGAAGAATTAGGGAATAAAACAGGGAATCAAAAGGGGGGAGAGGATTCAAGGATAACAACAAAAAACAAAGAATATTCATCGGGATGATCCCGCCGCGCAGATTGTCTTCCAACCCCAACAAAGAGGGAAACGTCGAAAGAAAGCAGGTCGTAAACAGAAGAGGAGAAAAGCAAAAACAGCACATCAGATCTGTGAAAACATACCGCTGACTTCCTCAATCTTAGGACTGCCATCCGGCTGCGCATGATGGTGGTGCAGCTGCGGCGGGCCCATCGCCAGCGGGCCCTGCGCGCCAATATTCGGCCGCGGGACCGGCGGCATAGCTGAGGTGCTTGGGAGGCTCGGGCCACCAACAGGACCCGCCGCCATGTGTGGGGTGGGTGGGGCTATGGACTGTTTGCGATAATTGACCTTGGCCTGGCGGCGGACGCGGCGGCTGCGCAGACGAGGATCCTGGTTGCTGTTGCGCCAGCTATCGACGGCACGCTGGATAAGGCCGCGTTTTCCCCGCAGGGCAGGGTTCAATTCAGCCAGCGCCCAGCCGACGGCGTTACACTCGGTTTCGTAGACCAGCCGATTGCCCCGGTACTGGTCCTTGCTGCAGCAGGCACGTGGGTAGACGCAGTTTTCGGTCTTGAAGTCCTGGCTGAGGGTGTCGACGTTCACAGATTCGACATCACACCGGATCGTGTACTCCATCTTGACACGGTCTCGGGAGTACTCGAAGGCGATCCATTGCACGCCATTGCTGTCCTGTCGCACCACGAGCGGCGTGGTGGCCGGGATTGGGCCGGGTGCAGCGCTCGAGCTAGTGCCGAGAGGGGATGTTTGGTGGAGGTTGCTGGGTTGAATACCGGCGTTGTGTGGTGTGGGGAGTGGTGGGTTGAGCATTGATCGTTGTGAAGAGCTGGGGGGTGGGATTGTGTCCATTTTCATGGCTGGGCTGCTGGAGAGGGCGGCATTGGGCATATGGGTGGGTTGATGAGGTGCCATCTGCGCGGTGGTCGTCTGCGGAGGCATCATCATGGGCTGTGACGTGAGGGGATGGGGTTGGGGAGAAGGATGAGCCGCATATGGCGACGGCGGAATCGGCGAATATGGCGGGTAGCCATACATCTGGGATGGCATTTGAGGCGACTGAGTATAGAGGTTGCGGCCATGTTGATCATGTGCCTGAGAGGCTACTGATGCTGGTGAATTGGATTGAGGGGTTTGATAGATGGGAGGGTAAGGCCGCTGCATCTGGGCGGTGGTGGCCATTAGGTCGGATGATCCTAAAAGACTATACATTAGGGTACTTTTCATTGATCAGAGCGCCTTGTACCGGTGCGTTTGTTTTTTCCCGGGAAAGAGGGGATGTCAGATGTTTAAATATGGCAGTTCAGCTCCAGGTGGCTGGTGGATGACTGATACTCGGGGTGAAAAGAAAAGAGACGGAAAGGGGAATATCTGGCTTACCACTGGAAGGATACTGCACCGAAGCTGTGGCTGTGGGATAGGAGTTGGGATTGCTGGCCGTATAGAAGTTATTTTCTTGCGGCGGTGGTCCGTATGCGCTCTGGGACTGAACCAGGCCGTTACCCAGGTGGTGATGAGTTGGAGTATATGGCGCTGGGGTCACAGATGCGGTTGAACACGATGGCGATGCGGTACTATGTCTTCCTATGGGTGGGAGACCTGCACGTTGCTGATGAAGTTGGGAATGCTGAGAGCTCGGATACCCCGAACTGTTGTGTCGAAGCTATGAGGCACATATCAGTCGACTGCGGCTTGAGGTGGGAGAGAGAGGGGGAAAGGCCAAGGCCGCGAGAGGTGTTCGAGAGCGTCAGGGTAGTACAACAACCTCAGAACGTGGAAAGGGAAAGGGGGGGAGCGAGAGGGGAAGAAAAAAAAGGAAACGAGACTTGGGCATGCGGCCAGATCTTCCGAGTGACGACATAAGCACGGGGATTTGAATTTCTTCAGGGAGTCAGAGAGGCTCCTCTGGCACTGGAGAGGTAGAAGAAGAAGGATTGCCACGGGCGAGGAGGAACAGGGATAGGCACAGGTGCGTAACAAACGACCGGGGTAGAAGACCAGGATGGGCCGCCCAGGGCGAAACAATCTGATGGATCTGTGTAGCGCCATGGACGTGGCTCGACACCTGCGAGTGGTTCTTTTCTTCCGATGGGACAAAGCACTACCAGCCCTCTTGTCGTGCGCATTCGTCCATCAGCAATGCTGATGACGGCTACACGGACTCGGGCGTAGCTGCCATCGCGTTGGTTCATTTTCTCGCTTGGAGACCCCCTGGGGTGGCATTGCGGCGCTGGATACACAACTGCGTCGGGGATCTCGCCTCTCGAGGGAGCCCGGTAGATATAGATCCGAGATCACTGGAGGTCTGCGAGGAATTGACAAGCGGCGCGTTCAGAAGCACTGTTTCAGCCGCAATAGCTCTGGCCATACAGCCCAGAGGCCCTCATAAATGGTCATGGTAGACGGGCGACGGTGCTTTTTCTTTTCCGGTCCCAAGAATCCCTAGATCGAAGGGTAGGGACGCCATGCCCATTCGTAGGATCTAGAGCCCGAAGCAGACGCTTGCCGTGTACATGCCTGGGACGAGACCCGGGTGTTGATGTCCTCTCCCAGGGATGCAGGCTCATATACTCGGCGCAATGTGTCGCAAGTATACTTTGCGAGAGCGCAGCGGGAATCAAGACCCAAATCACGGGAAGACGAAGGGAAAAAAAGAAGAAAAAAAAAGAGAAGGAGAAAAGAGAAAACATCGCTGTGATATTGTAATAGGAAAGGTTTTGCGAACTCAAATCTATGAGCGGTGCTCAAAGAGCCACACTCCCTTCCAAACGATAGGGAGACAACAAGATGACAAGGCCAGATCGAAGAGCTCGAACACGAAGAAACTGGCTGGACGAGGAAAGTAATTGGAACATTCGTTACTCACAGGGTCATAAATCGAATCTTCCTTGTATTTGGACACCGCAGGAGGACCCAGGTCCGGCTGTACCATGCCGGCCAGGTGAGGACGTGGTGGACTGGGACAGAATCACCGGCTCTCTCGAGGTGAGAGAAGGACCAGGACCAGGAGACCAGAAGACCAGGGCCACTTATCAAAAGGAACAAGGAACTAGGATGAGGGTTTGGCGCGCTCCAGGAAGAAACGCGCGTGGAGGACAACGTCCGGGAGCGGGAATGGGGGTCGATCCCGAGCAGGTTGGGGCTAAGCTGCGCGACACACTAGTCGGGAGGCCGGGGGTGGGCTCAGGGCACAGAGCACAGGGCACAGGGCATGAAGGGGAAGCCAAGTGGAGGTCCAGGGTAGGGCTTGGAAGGTTGGGATGGTCGGAGGATCGTTTATTTAGCAGCACCCGTGAGACCCATGTTCCGTCATGCGTGGCTTTCGAGGAGGGGACGAGGAGGAGAGAGGATGCTCTTCGGCAACGAGATTTTCTAAATTAAAATCCACGTCTCGCGTATGATCGAAGGCGAGAAGCGTGTGTACAAATAGGCGAAGGTCGTGTGCAGTATCAGGCAATCAATCCACATGGAGCATTGAACTTGAATGGGGGTGGGGGGGGGGAGGGAAATCAAATAAAATAATACGAAAGGGGAATAACCAAGAAGGGAAAAAGAAGAAGAATCATCAATAAGGCAGGAGCATTCAGAAAGAGTATAGGGTATAGGCAGAGAGTCCTTAGAATCGTTCGGAAGAAGAGGAGGGTAGTCCGAATTGTAGGGACAATGATGAGAAATCAAAAGAATCATGAGAGAGAAAATGCGGATTTCATCTTGTCTGTTTTTTTTTCTTCCCCGAAAAAGAGATCAGAACAGACCCAATAGGGAATGGGCGTGACAAGCCCAGGGCGTGGAAAGAACGCGGACAGGAGTCGAGATCGGTATGCTTCAAGCCCAGGTACCTGAGTCTGTGGGACCGCAGGCGGATTGGGCTGGTCACTAGTGGGAAAGCGTAGTGTAATCTGGGCCAGGATGGGTGCAGGAGGGAGATTATTTGAGGAGACTCGACGGGAAACGAGCCTCAGGTGGGGGGGAAGAAGAGGGGATGATAGACGGGGGAACGAGGATGGGGGAAGAGACCGGTCGAGAAAAGGATGATATGCAGCATGCAGAAGAGCCGGTGTGTGTGTGGAAAGAACCGTAAAAGAAAAAAAAATGAGTAAAAAAAAAAATAGAAATCGAGAAATTTGAAATCGAGAATAAAAAAAGAAATCAAAAATCAAATCAAAAAATAACCCGAAAAAAAAGAAAAGAAAAGGACAAAAAGTCAAGTCAAGCCAAATCTAGTCTGAGTCTCGGGGTGGAGCCCGGGGGAGGAGCAGGTCCATCACGATGATTGCATCGAGGCCCAGAAGTATAGTATCTAACGGGAGAGCTCACTAGCCCTGTCCGAAGTACCGTACCACGCCCAGAAGGACTGGACCGGAGGAGCTAGAGGGACTAGAGGACTACCGGGGACTAACAGGGACTGGAGAGAAGGGCGTTTGCCTCCCGGTGGAGACCGAGTTCTTTTGTTCCTTAAAGCGCCAAGGCCGCTCCCAGGCGATCTATACTCGGACAGTCCCAACGGCCAGGCGGATTCAGCCCAGTCGCAATGCTCCCCCCCCCTCTTTCAGTTTGCTCCGGTTCCTCGGAGTGACGGGAGACACGATGATACGTCCACCAGGGAGCTGGAAAATAAAGGCAGATCCACCCGTTCATGTCTTTCATCTCGTGCACGTTGATCCTGATTGCGAAGAGAGGAGGGAGGGGAGAGAGTATAGGGTTGGCTCGTTGGCCAGCCGGTCACCAACTGTGACATGCCATGGTATTGGACAGAAGATAGGAACTGGCAGTGCTTGTTACATGCCCATCCTCTCCATCCTGCTTCCGGATAAGCGCCGATGGAGGGGGGCAAGGAGGCCGATACAGAGGGTCAAGACTCGACAAATCAAGAAGCAAGAATCATCATCCCGACCGTCCACCGTTGCCCCGAATCAAGAACCCCCCGCTATAATCCTCGATATTAATTACTCTCATCGTCATCGCCTTCCGGTCCGTCCAGTCTGGATCTTCCCCATCTGTCGATCCCTTTTGCTCGCCTCTGTAAGGATTCTCAATTGATCAGGCTCGAACAGACTCGTCCCTTTGCCGACTCATCACGGACACGGCGCCCAAACCCCCGTCCGCGCCCGATCGCCTGAGGGCCCGGGGAAATCTCCAATGAAAAGCTGTCTGTGTGAGAGAATGGGAACCGTCACGAAATCCGAAAAAGCAAAGGGGGAAAGGGAAAGGATAGAAGAAAAACGACCGGCCCAAAAATGTTTCTGTCCATGACGTTAGGGCATCCGATCGGGGACACGGTCAAACGGGGCCCCATGAAAGACTAAAAACCCACACTTGCGAGAGGCTAGAAGGGATCAACGCCATGAAGACGACAGGCTTCCGGTGGGGCCCGGGAAAAAAAAAAAAAGAAACAGACGTATAACTCAGCACAGCAGAGGGAGTAAAATGAAAAAGAAAACGAAAAGAAAAAAGAAAAGAAAAGACAGCACAGACACCATTCAAAGGCAGCAATCGGCACCGAAATGACCGGCGAGCGATGGGGGCGAGAGAACGCAGGTGGAAACGCTCACAACGGTTTGACGTCGGATCGTCAAGAGTGACCAGTTTCAGGCTCTGGGTACTAGGTGCTGGGTGCTGGGCGCTGGGTACTGGCATGTATGGGACATGGCGATTGGGGGGTTATGATGCGGTATGGATCATGAGCGATTTCCCTCGGAGTATATCGAAGATCGGCAAGGGCGAAGATGACTCCAGGAGACGATCGAGCTGATGGCCGGTGACACACGCTGCGATCTGACGCTAGTTGGACGGCAGCCAAATCCACCTTGTCACTGTCCCCGAGTCTCGATTTCTCGATTTCTCGCCCTCTCTCTCTTTCTCCCCTATCGATCTATTGGAGCTCGGGGGCGGGTGCAATCCATCCTGGGCGCCTGAGGACGGAGTACGCTGTCCCAGCAGACTTGATTCATCCTTCAGTCTCAATCTCTTCGTCTTCCTGTGCGCCCCTCCGGTGCATTCCTCGATGACATCTCGGTCTTGTTTCCACGGCCCAACCGGCGAGCCCCAAAGCGATCCAGGCACGGCGCCACCAAACCCCTCTCTTTCTCCCCTCTGCTGCTCAGCGGGCCCGTCTAAATAAACTCGAAACAGCCTAACGGCGCCCATCACACGCTTTGCTGGCCCACTGGGCGTTCGTGAGTGGCAGGAAGGAGCCGTGTAACCCTGTCGACCTCTCCCAGCCTCAACAGGCGCTGATCCCCGGATGAACCTGTGCCGCTAACGACCCGGTCCATCGTACGGGCTCCTGTTGCCTCCCGATGTGCGAGATGCCTGTGTTATGAGTGGACACCGGACTATTATTGCGTACATTGGGGACCATGAGACCATGGGCCCAGGATGAGATGCTCAGATCTAGGGCGGAGGGGGAGGGGGGGGGGGGAGAGAACTCCAGTCAAGAATCAGGAAAAGATGGCAGATGACGGAGGATTGAATCTCGAGGTACTCTTATGACACCAACTTCGTGTCACTATACCAGTAACGATGTAGTGACTCGACACCAGACTGGTACTTCTCAAGCCTGGGGCTTTATCGAGTGTAGAAATGGGAATTGGCGTCCAGCATGTCGATACGGCGCCTCTTCCACGGTCACTGGACCGCACATGCTCCTGTACATCTTCCCCGACGCCCTCTTTTTTTTTACCTCGTTGCTCCTCATTTCTCCCCGTCTCCCCGTCTCGACCACCCTTTCCTCCGTCTGTGACGATCCAACATGAAAGAGAACCAGAACAGGCAAGCCAAAAAGTAAAACCTGTCCTTGACTCAGTCCACCAGCCACAGCCAATGGGGGTACCCGTTCGCTCCAGACTCCCCCTCCCCCCGATGCGGGCCTCCACCCGGGCTCACCTCCAAGCTGGAACGGGGACTAGCCCGGTGCGTTCGCCTTAGTGCGGCTTGGCACTTTACGACGGGCTGTTCGAGAAGCGCTGAACGCCACCCCGACAGAGGCAGACGTTGAATGGCCAGCAGGAAACCTGATGAGCCAGCACCGACAAGACCAGACAAGACCAGACCAGACCAGACCAGACTATCCAATGAACCCGTTTCGCTTCTCCAAATGCCCTCTTGTCCTGTACATCCTCCGAGCTTGGATCCTCTCTTTCCCACTTGCCCTGGATTTAGATCTTTTTCTTTTTTTCTTTTCTTTTCTTTTTTCTCTGGCGTTGAAACCACAATCAGCACGTCGACGCACAACACCTGGAAATCCCTCACGTCTCCACGCTGCTGCAATGGTTGGTCCCGGTGCATCACAACCATGTGAATGACCGAAAGGCTTGTTAAGATCTTTCCCACTCCACTCCACTACAACACCAGCCCCCCCCGTTGCCTTGCCGAGAGACCTCAGCTGGGTCTCCAGGCGAATCCCCATCCTTTTCCCCATCCAAGTGGATCCCCCTTTTCCCCGTCCCCTCCCTCCCTCCGACTCTCGACCAGCAGGAGGCCGGGACTCAAGGGAAAAGTGCGTGGATGGACCGAGGGACATATATCTAAATCGGGATCGGTCCTCCCCGTTAGATTGGGCATCCTTAATTTCACACAGCCGACCAGGAACGGATAATCGGCTTCTGAGGCTCAACGCGCCAGCGCAAAACGGGCAACCTGGCGTGCCGATTGCTGGCGCCGCAGCAAGCAGCAATCATGCAGATGTGTCCACCAAGTGTGCATCTACAGAGTGACAGAGGACAGGCGACATCGCGCCGGAGAGACTGGAAAGGGCGAAAAAGAAACTCCTCTCCAGTCCAATCCTGCTGGATGCAGATTGCCCTTCATCTGGAACCTCTTCGCTCGGAGCGAAGCTAAGTTTGATCGAGTGCTTCCAGAACCAGGCTAGTCCCGGGTCGTCGTAATCGTAGCCATTCACGAGGAAGCCAATGCGGGTTTCCGGCTGCCAATGCAGCTCGATCCTGGGCCTCTCATGGGAGGGGAGGGGGATGGGAGACTCGACGCCAGGAACTCAGGGCTGAAAGTTGGGGCTAAGGCCTGCCGGTGCATGTCTCCAGCGCCCCCTTTTTTCTTTTTTCGTCTTTTTCTTTTTCTATTTCCATGCTTTTCATGCTTTTCCTGGTTTTTTTTTTTTTTTTTTTTTTTTTTTCTATTCCCTCTTTATTTCTTTTTCTTTGCTTCTCAGTCAGATGGGGCCGGTGAGAAGAGAAAAAGGAAAGGCGAGGCAGCAGGAGGAGAGAAACGGTGCCATTCCAAGCCCCGAATGCGATTGGCGTCTGGCTGATCGATGCAGGGTGCTGGGGGTCTGCGACTGTCCGTCGCGTTAAGCCGTACCCGCCCCAGTCCCACTGTGATGACTTTGGATGCATTTCTAGCTCTTTGTCTTTTTATCTTTTTATGTTCTTTCTTTTTCTTTTCTTTTTTTTTTGTTCGCTGCGATTTGATTTGGGCTGATCTCCGGAGTCCAACGAGTGCTCTCCTGCGGTACCGCAGACGTCCCTCTCTTGGACCCAAATCCTTCCGTCATCTGGACTTCGCCTCCCCCATCCACGCATCAGGGCCAATGATCGTCCCTAGGCCGGAGAGAAATTGGCAGCTCGTGCTCATCGGCCGATGCCCCACTGCATCTTGTCTACCGTGCTGCGGTCGCTTGCTCCCTGCGGGTCTGCGCTAGCTACGGGAGGGCATCCCCCCCCCCCCCAAAGTGTGCTCCACACATCCTTAGCTTTCTACGGCCGAACAGGAACGGACCAGAAACTCTGCTGGCTAGAGACACAAGACATTCGTATCCAGAAGAAATATCTCATAGAAATCCCCCTCCCCCCTAAAATGGAATCAACCAGAAAAAGAAATCAAAACTCAAGAGGGGAAACAATCGGGTCGGCCTATCCTTGATCTTCCACAAATCAGCGCTTGGCTGGAACGCAACCTGACAACCATCGTCCTTTACGGATGCCGCTGACAGCAGCTGCACCGAGAGGTGGTACCATTCCAGAAATGGTTTCACAGTTGGACCAGCGATGTGAACTCTGATGGGGTGGCTTGGAAGAGAGGGGAACCGAGGGCAAACCATAGACTAGTCTCCCAGTCTTGGGAGTTCCACCCAGAGGGAAAAGAGGGGCAGGCGAAAAACGAAATGCTTGCCCGTGGCACCTGGAGATGAGGATGGAAAGGGGGATGAAATGAAGTGAAAAAAAAAGCCCCCGGAACGGCGTCGGCGTCCCGAGATGCGTACGGAAGAAACGGCTCGACTGGCCTCCGTCTTTCCAAGCTTTACGATTTGTGCAATGGCCTGCACGTCCGGCATCCTGCCCGGGTCTTTTTCGGAATCTACTTGCTTCCAGACTTCAAGGAAAGGAGGGAATATCCTGGGATACACTGGGATACACTGGGATTTCCGGGGATATACTTCGGGCGGGACTGACCGGACGGGGAATCTTTCTCCCCTCCAACAAAACGGGTCAGAGTCAAACAAAGTAGAACGTACGGGCGGCCCCCAACACCCCTGGGCTGATCAACCGCTTATCCACGATCTTCCTCCCCCCGGTCTCACGTTCTATCGATCTGCCTGCTAAGAGTCTAAGAGTGCCACTACCGACTCCCGCCCCGGATCGACTAGGCGAGCAAGACAAGGACCGGGGACGGGGGGGGGGGGGGGAGGGAACGCGGGCGGGAGGAGTCCAGAACCTAGTCTTCCACCCCTGCCTCGGCCGACTTCTGCTTTATACCCCAACAGCTATTTGCTTGATACGCGAAGCCTCCTTGCCCAATCTAGAAAAGACAAAAGAGAAAAGAGGTACGGTCGCTGTGGTCCGGACTAGAGAACGATAACGCGTCCCAGTCTTGCCCTTGAGGTTACAGTGCTCGCAATACCCGACTTCGGCCGGCGTATACGGCCAAAAGTCAATTTACGAACTAACATACCAACATCTCCGAGGAGGCGCTTTTGGTGGCCGAAGCAGGACCAGGACTAATGTGGGAACCGGAATGGGATTGGGGAGCCCTGGAGGGGGTGGGAGGGAGGATGATGTAGAAGGGCGTTTTTCCCAGACAGTCCTAGTGCCCGACGGGAAGAAAGGGATGTGAGAGTTCTAGCGTTTTACGTTCATCCTGATAAAGTCATCTGTATTTGCTCCTTTTTCTCTCTTTTGTCTCCGTCGATCGGGATACGTCATGCGCTCGGAGCCAGCAGCCATGGCCTGTGCGCCGGTGGTGTTTGGATATGGGGCGGAGATCCACCTCTCCCACTCGTTTGAAGAAGGAGGATAAGGCTAGAGAAGCCCGGTGGACGACAAAGTGGAGAGGAGAGCAAGAATCATGAGCCCAAAAACAAATATATAATAAATAATCAAAAAAAGGAGGCGCTGGCTAGGGCCCCTACCATCAATCCCGTTCCATAGATGACATGCTGCCGAGACTTTGGTTGGAAGCATTAGGGTGGAGGGGGCCGTTGCCGCATATCCGCTACCCTGCCGCGTCTTCGAAGCCAACCGGACAAGGAAGGCCGATTCTGTATCTCCGTCCTCTCACAGCAGGTTCCAGGCTCGATTTTGAGGATCTGAAATCTGCGGTTCGACACCTCTTTCTCCCTTCCTTCCCTTTTCCGGTACGGATCGCTCCTGGACCATCTCCTCCAGATGGGGTTCGGTCGGAGGACAAGAAAGAAGGTAAAGAAATGATAATCATAATAATACTAATACTAATAATAATAATAACACCCAAGGAAAAGAAAATGAAATTTGGAAATGGAATTGGAAACAGTAATGAGCCCTCAAATGCCTCATTCTCCGCCACAGTCACGCCACAGTGATCGTGTCGACCATTAGTATTGAATGTTTGGAGGGTCCGGGCTCCGTGTTCTTTTCGTGGAGGACGCTGATACCCCTCGAACTATACAGCCTCGCCCACAGAGAGAACATGGATTTAGCTAGCACAGCCTATCTCCCATCCATCCCCTATCCTCAGGCCCCTTTTCTTCGCTAACTTCTACTCGCGGTCTTGAGCTCCTTTCCCCGGGCCCTGCACCTCTAGTTCGGTCAACACAGGCCACGTTGGAGGAGGCCCGGGAGTCGCGCCCTTGCGGCATGCAGATCGCGGAGGTCTCTCCTCTGTTCTCCGTCCTGCGAGCACGGCAGGCCAGCGGTCGGAGCGAAAGGTTCTCGTTGGCCGTGCGGCTCACAGATCTTATGTCGTCCAACGTCCCAAAACAAGCGAACCCACGGCCATCGATGGCTCGATAGACCCTCACGCGCGCGACGCCATGTAGAGACATTTACGGAGCATGATCACCCTTGACGAGCACATTGAGCAGATTCTCGCTAGGGCCGTCGTCATCGGTGCTGGCCCGTGCTACACGCGGTTGTGATGGGGGAGAGGGTCGGGGATTTAGCGGGCTGGTCAAACGGAGAAACCTGGAAAACCTGGTTTTGACTTTTTTTTTCGGATTCTGGTTTTTCTGGAGGAAGAGAGGGAGAGTCTCATATCTGAAACCACGAATTCGTCCCGAGGTCCATTCGTAATTGGGGGAGGTGATGGCTACGGGTCCATCACTTCTTATCCGCGGGGCCCATGTGGTGGTTATGCTTGACCGCGATATAGTTTTATGGTTTTCCTTCTCCGTGATGACGTCGGCTGTTCTGGCATCGAATGTTGATGGTTGACATTGGAGGTAGTATACTGCGGGACGGCATTCACTCCGTACCAAAGGCAGCATGTCTAGGCCTCTACACAACATGTAGTCCTGACTATGAGAAATAGAATTCCTCCGCATGGCTCCAGCCGCGTCACGTCCTGATAGCCAGGGGCCCTGACAGGCAACCCTGATTTAAAGTTGTCTTACCCTGGTCCGGCAACATCGTCCTCCCTGTCTAGCCTGGCACATCTCGCCCTGAGCGATCTACTTCAACGGTGTCCTACTTCTTTTCTTTTTTGATAGGCGCTCTTCCTCTAATTTTCGAACTTGGAGTCAAGAAGAGACTCGTGTTCTTTCCTCACTGCTCGGATCGTCCCTATAGACTAGCCAGGAATGAAGTCGCGCCGGCGGTTCCAGCTCCCAGGCTACGAAAGCATCCGGTGCAACAAAGCAGTCTCTTTGACTCGTGGAGACACATTCTCCGGGTAGGCGATCCCGGCTGGATCCTATCCTGGTTCCTTCTCTGTTCGACGTCACGCAGCGGCTCTTTCCGAAGGGAGACGCGCAATGGACCTCCCTTTCTCCCCCCTTTTCCGTGCATGATCACGGCCCTGACTGGTTGGCTCATGTTTGGTCGGTGGTTATTTTTTTCTTTCTTGTGATCCTCTTCGGGGACAACCCCACAACGCTCACGGGTCTCGCGGCCCCACCATCCGGCTCCGACGACCCACGAGCTGGCCACGATGTACCGAGACGCGATCGACTTTAGCGTGCCCTCGTTTACTGCTCTGTCCGCAGACGGGCGTCTCTCAACGGGACGCGAGGGAATAGGCGTACCACGGTCCAGAGAAGGCTCGATCTTGAATGGTCTCAGACCCAGTTGGTTCACCACCTTTTCTTCCCTTCCCCACTTAGGGCCGGGACCGCCGACGGTGGGGGAAGTTTATCGCCCCATTCCCTCATGACCTATCGAAGGATCAGTGTGCTCCGGCATGTGCTGGACAGCTTCGCCAAAAGCACCAAAGCCATGCCGAACATGTACCTCTGTTCCCTTCCCAGTGCTGTCCCGGGCTACAAAAGGGATGGGGGGGGGACGGAAAATTCATGCTTCATGTCAGATCTGATCCGCTTTGACCGACTCGTCGCTGTCTTGTCGGGCTGCTTGGGACACGGCGGTATGCACACCGATACTTTTTGACGACAAACTCCAAGCGGATTATCAAACCCAGTGTGAGCCATCCAGCGCCAGTCCGGCGTTAACCTGCAGCAGCGGGCACAGTAGCGTGTCGCGTGGCCGGAGCGAGTCACTTGTTTCAGAATCTCCAGCCCGA
The DNA here is from genome assembly GCF_028827735.1 of Penicillium macrosclerotiorum. Taxonomy (NCBI): domain Eukaryota; kingdom Fungi; phylum Ascomycota; class Eurotiomycetes; order Eurotiales; family Aspergillaceae; genus Penicillium; species Penicillium macrosclerotiorum. Next base: position 2,799,784 of record NW_026643083.1, on the reverse strand, counting down.
TGCCAAATAAGAAAAAGGAAAAGAAAAAGCGAACCGGGAGAAGGGAGGGCCGCATCACAGACGCGAAAGGGCAAATCCAACGGCTGATCGCTGCAGCTCGACGATGGGGCCCGGCCCCCCGCTAGCCACACCGTTCCTCTTTGACGTTGTCCTCCAGTCTCTGTACGCAGTGTCGAGGCCGCTCCTCGGGTCCCTCGAAGCTGTTCTTCGAGCCCAGCCAACCTTTCCGTGTGACACGGGCTAACGGGTCAACGGGCCAACGGACCAACAGTGATTGTTCGAGGAGCAACCGTATACGAGGTCCCTTCTTCCAATCCCCCATCCTATCTCTCTTGTACCGAGGAAATTGCCTCTTGTGTAGGACTCTCCTTCCTGTCCCTGGTAAATATACAATTCCTTCACTCTGCGCCCCCTTCCATTGTCTGTTTCAAGGGCTCCCGCGGTTCTGGAGCTCGAGACTCCGTATAATTGGCGGTGGCCTCGCCTGGTTTCGCAACCAAAGTCAAATTAGATTAGCGTGAGCTTCGTCTATTCATTGCTCCACCGCTCCCTCGCGATGCCGATAGTAGCACACGATTCCACTGTGGGCTCCCGACAGACCAAAAGCAGGAGTCAATTTTTCCTTCAAAGAAAAAGAACAGAACGAAAAGTCTAAAAAATAAAAATAGAAAATAAAAAATAATTGAAACCCGCCCGGCCACGTCAAAAGAGCGGACGCAGGGGGGAGGAGAGGGAGGAGAGGAGAATTTAGCGCCCAAGAAACTCCAGCATCCAATAACCCCAGGCAAGCGGACGCCATGTGCGTCGACTGCCCGACGTTTCCGAACTCGCCACAACCCGGCCCATGCCAGAACCTGAGTCCGATTTGCCGCGGGACTTACTATATTCTGTCCCTGGATGAGGTTGGAGTGTTGGATGATGAGTGATGTGACACGAGACCCTACTCTATGAAGTTTTTCCCCCCCCATTTCTGGGGCTAATCAAGAAAGAAACAGCGCCTCCTGGACGAAGCCAAGCGGGAGGGAGGGGAGAGGGGAAGGGAAACTATTTTGAATGGCGGATGAGGCTTCCTACGAATTGCAATTTATCCGCTCGCCTTTCAAACAGGAACTTGCAATTTATATTGCACGTCACTGATTTCAAGGTTCTTGGTTTTTTTTTTTTTTTTTTTTTTTTTGGGGGGGGTAGTGATAGGCATTGCCCCCCGTTATTCTTTTGAGGGATTCTTTTGTTGGTTTCCGCCGGGGGGGGACTGTGGAGTGGGAGCTCGGGAAGAGTGATTTCCAGTAATACCGGCGTTCTCGACAAGCACAGTCCAAAGTCTGGTGGGGATGCAAAGAGGAGAGAGGTGTAGATAAACCGGGGAGCTAAAGAGACTCCCCGCGAACACGAAGACGTAAGTGGTGTTCGGCGAAGAGAGGGAGTTGCGCAATGCGCTAGTCCCGTGGCCTGATCTATGACATCGATACTACGTCCTATATGAGAGGATTCTATACTTGACCCGTGTCCTACTATGTATATACTCCGTACGTGTTGGGATTGATCAGTCACCAACCCAGCCAGGCGAGCAACAGCAGTGCCAATATTTCAATCGGTGCGTGGCAAGAGACATTCTCGTAATTGACGGTTCTGTGACTGCAAACTGCAACCTTGGGGCCGAGGGAAGAAGGATCGACTTGGGTACTTGACCACTGTCAAGGTGCTCTGTCTTGTTGCATAAAGAACTGGCTTGAGACGAAGCGGCCGATAAGCATGCTTCTGGGCGTGTTGTCATATCATTGATCGTTGACTAGATAGACTAGATGAACATAGCCCTGGACCGGGCGCTGGCTTTCGAATCTCGGAAAAAGGAAAGCGCCTGCCTCTTCCTCCAGCATGCCGTGTGAGTTTTGCCTCAGTTCAGCGTATCGCTGGCTTGAGGGGCGCAGATGGTACCACAGGGCACAGGTCGTTTACGTCGATGTTCCTCGATAGGCGGCATGAGACATGAGACATGCTCGCAAAAAAGGAAGAAAAATTGGCAAGAAACAGAAAAGAGGGGTTGCGTGGATTCTACTCTCCATCTTTGCACCGCGGTCTTTTGTTTGAGGGGCGCAGCTGGTTCTTTGTTCTTGGGAAATGAGATCCAATGATCGCCAGGACACTAGCTATTGTGGTTACATGGTTGGGTCAAGAAACGTGATGGCGTTAACTCGTTCGATGTGAGTGGTTTTGCATGATATGCGGGGGCTTTGATCCATGTTTCTTTTTTGGTGATAATAGTGGCGGAGAAAACTTGCATTAGAGAATATACTCCGTTCTTTGAGTATCACATTGCAGGCTGTGCTTCACGGCAGATGACGAAACGCAGAGACCTTGCTCATGCTCTGGATTAATTGGGTATTCTGCCTTGCGCTAATGCTGCTTGACAGTCATAAGGATAGATGACTTTCAAAAAGATGGCGAAAAGTGAATACAGAGCTGGGGGCATAATGACGTGTTGATAGCCTCAGTCCAATAGACTCTGCATTCGATATACTCTGCATTTCCGTGCATTACCCATAGCAAACTAGACTTGGATTTGAAATTGATGAGAATAGACCTTATACTCTCAGCAGTATGACAGTGTACCTGATAAAACGCCTCTTGAAGATTAATAATCATCATCATCAACAACACATTCACGAGATCCAGAACACAACGCAAAAGGCCCGCTGAAGGTCCGAGGCCAAAATTACATGGGTGCAATGGAAAAAAAACATGCCAACAAGCGCCAGGGCGGATTATCATCCATTTCAATTCTAGCAGTCTACGCTAGCAGGGTCTAGCTTCCTCCATTTGCTATCTCGTTCTCTCTGCCCCGTCTGTATCTCTGAGCCTCGACTCGCTTTTGAGATATTACCCCCTGCCAAAAGCAGACTTGATCGTATAATCAGCTTGGTAAGCTCAATCCTTCCGCATTCTCTCCTTCTTCTCACCGGAGCCTGGCTAGCAGTCCTCAGCTCGTTACCCCCTCCCTTCCTACAATATGGACACCCGACCCAGTCGATCATGTTGAGATTCCGACCACCGATGAACCCAAGCCTGTTCCGACCCAGAGGAAATGTTTGCTGGGACGTCTGTGGCGCCATCATTGCGCTTTCCCCTCATCGGGCCATTTACAATGGATGTACGGAGTACAGTTACCATCCTTCAGTCCTAGGTGGATTAATTAGATTAAATCCCATGTCAGTACATCCGGACAGTATTTGGAATATGGAAATTTTCACCCATAGTCCCCCTTATTCTCCTCGGCGTTCCCAATCCACCCTATTTTTTTTGTTTGCGGGCCATTTTCTGCTTTTTTGGCCCCCCGCATATTATGCCCATCCAATCTCGTAGTCTTGCTCCCTGTATGGAACTCGTGCCGTAGACTGTGCCCACTTGCATCTGGCCCCTCCCCCTAAACCCTTTCCAATGCATTTCCTGCTACCAATAGTCCCAGCCAAACCACCTTCTTCTTAAGGAATTCAGGCCAGGCGGTGCATCGTTGGCTCCAATTCTGGAGAGCGATTATGCAAGTGGGCGCAGTCAATGGGGCGTTTGGGAACGGTGGTTTAAACACCGAGGCAATTTCCGACAGGTAGGAGGCACAAAAATATAGTATGCCATACGTTGGACGAGATTGTTTCGTTGAAGTCTATACTCGTGTGTATGCGGTCAGCGACTTGTCTTGTATCTGTATACATTAAGTCATTGAGTCAGCATACTGTTGTGGAGATGAGGCAGAGCGACGAGTCACGTCAGATGAGAACAGTGGGTGCCGTAGGCAGATTTACAAGATAAGAGGGCGGAAACCTGAAAGAATACAGTAAAGGGAAAGCAATATAGAAACATCGGAAGGTTCCACTATAATTTGTGAACGAATATGCAGTCGTGTTGGCTCGGGAAGGCTCCCTCATTTGCTCGCATCCTTCAAGGCCGGATCGCAGGCGTGCCAAATGAGAAAATAACGGAGCTGTAGCTAGATGGTCTATCATACATGTCGAAGGAAACCCGAGGGAAATTGACGGGAAATAACAACAAAAGTACACATGGTCCCGCAGCGAGGGATCGAGGTGAGAGACACAGCTCTGGCTTTGAATGGGCAAAACGCTCGACTGCAGCATAGTCTCGCAGAGCATGGGAATCCAGATGACAGCCAACAGCCAACCCAGCAACCAACACCCAACACCAGCAAAGCCCTTTGGGCATACCTGAAAGAACAGATGGACCATGCCGCTCCTGCCCTCGCGTCCGCCGGATTCGGGGTTTCCCGGGGGGCCGCTATCTTGAAGGCCTCCCTCCCATTTTCAGAGCCAATTCACTACGCCGGCGCAGCAAAATGGTTCGCTTTGGGCCGTTCGGGCAATGGAGGGGAGTTGCTTGACGGGCGAGGTCGCATCGGCAGAGAACTGTTAGGCACTGGGAAAGGTGGCGGCTCAATCTTCTTCGGAGGCAACTGCTCGCGCGGGTACTCGCTCTGCCTCTTCTCTTTCTCTTCATCCTCTTCCTCATCTTCATCGTCACTAGAAGATTCTTCGCCGCGGTGACCATGTCGCTGGCTATCTTCAATGCGTTGACGCTTTTCGCGCATTTGCTCCTTGTGACGGATGTCTAAAGCAACATTGAGTGAGTCAATTGTGCCTTGATACCCAGCTTTCTCGATCTCCGGGTTGTTAGAATGCTTACCTCGTATCTCTTGTGTCTTTTCAGCGTATGCCTGGATTTCCTCCTTGTTCAAGACCCTCAAAACGATCACATAGTCCGACCGCTCCTCGTACCGCTCGTTCCCTGCATCCAAAGCCTCCGGGTTGACCAGCCGCCGGTCAATCTTGGTCCATCGTGCCCCCGGCGGGATGCCATTCTTGTTGGCATCTTTGAGAGGAGCCACGCCCTCTCGGATCGGGTTGGGCTCCTCCGGGAAGCTCTTGCGAGGAGGCTTGAGAATACTCTTCGGGGCTGCCTCGGGCTCCTTGGGAGCGGCGGGCTCAACAGCAACGGGTTTGCGCACGTCTTCTTTCATGTCAACAGGAGGAGAACGACGCTTGTCGGTGGAATGGCTATCTTCTAGCATCCTTTGGGAGCGAGAGCGGTGGTGTGAGCGATCGCGTGGGCGCCTTGATACGTGATCATCAGTGCTGCTGGTATCCGTACTGCTGTGTCGGCTCCGACGAGGTGCTGCGGACGGTTCACGCCGATATTTGCGAAGGTCATCATCATCCGAGTAGCTGTCATCATCACTCTCAGAGCGTCGCCCGCCATGTCGTCGTCGTGAACGGCTGCGGTGGCGGTGGGCATCGGCAGGTTCCAGATATAGCTGTTTGCTTCTTTCGGGGCCAGAGACAGCGCTGTCTGGGTTCTCACGAGAGAGCGGCTGAGCAGAATCATAGTCCCTATCATCCTCACGTGGGCGTCTCCGGTGGCGTCGGGTCGGTTGGTGATCGTAGTCTGACACATCAGAGTAACCACTGCCCAGAGCCGCGGTTCCGAGGCCTCCGAGAGCGAGAGCCCGCTCGCTCATCCCATTATGTCGTCGTGGGGACTGATCATCCGGATGGCGACGGTCTCCCTCTCGTCGGGGTCTACGGTGATGGCGGCGGCGGCGATGGTGAGCGTCGCTGTAGGAATCATAGCCATCTTCAGATTCACGGGGCAATGGCACTAGGGCACGATCATGTCCTCCTCGCGGTCGAGATGCATCCCGACGGTCATCGGCGTTGCGAGGAGGGACTCGAGGTCGACCTTCGCGATCCAGCTTGTCTAATCCTCTCGAAGTTGGAGGCGGCCCATGGTGGCGAGGATCTTTAGAGCGCCCCATCCACTGTGGAAGATCCTCCGCCAAGTTCATGCTCATGGGTCTCTCGATCGACGATCGGATTCCTGAATGACGTGGCTGGACGGGGTAGTCTCGATCAAACTGTTCTCGCGGAGTAGTGTAAGAATAGGCATCATAGTCATCAATATCGCCACCCTTCTTAAGCCCATCATATGGCGGGTATCGCCGCCGACCTGGCGGAGGATGAACGCGGTCCGCGCCGTGATGACGGCTCGTCCGGCGTCTCGCACCGTCCCGCGAATCCCGATGACCTGTGTCACTGGCGTAGTCGGTGCTGAATCCACGACGATGGTGGGAGCCAGAGTGCGCCGAGGCTGGCATGAGGTAGTGGTTCGAATCCGAGGGGAGGGGACTCGGAGAACGATTGCCTCGAGGGGAGCTGATCACTGGGCGCAAATGTGAAGAAGAGGAGGAAGCCACATTAATTACTGGGGGAGATCCGTATAAGTCCGTGCCAGAGGCAGTGTGGCTGCGATGTCTTGATTGAGGCTGGATAGCATATTCGGTCCTCTTTTTGGGCAAATGGCGCGAATCATGATACTTTTGTGTGGAAATAGGCTGGGCATCAATCGTGGAGCGGTGCCGGGGATGGTGGCGGTAGGTGCTGGAGTATCCAACATCCGAGGGGTAGTAATAAGGGTCGTCATATTCATGACGAAATCGTGGTGCCTCGTAAGGGTCGACTGATGATGCCAACTGCACCATCCCGGTCGACGCTCGTGGGCCAGCCACGAGATGTCGTCCACCAGTAGGCGATAAGTTGCGGTGGTGACTTGAGAAGCCCATCATGCCTGGATGATTTCACAACGCACCAACGGTGGGCGTCAGCGTCCAACGTCGAGGTAGACGTTGGGAGCGAGAGGTTCGACGAAGGCGCTGTACGGTCGCAAGTGTAAGGAGGGGCAGCACTTCAAGGAGATCCGGCGCGATCAGTAAGGGGATGACCCACCAAGCGTGGCAGCTATTGAAGTGGTTTGTAAATTTTTTGCCCGTGGGATTTTCTAGAGTATATCCCTTGATTCCAGAAGTTAAAAAGAAAAAAAAGTTCGAGTCCACACGGAATCAAGAAACAAACACGGCTGAAGCCAAGGAAATTGGAGGGGTTTGATTGATCAATTCGACACCGGCGAAGTGAGGCCAGTGGGGATGCGGAACCCAACTGGATGCCCAAAGGTCGCAAGCAGTTGAAACAAAAGACGCGAAGGAGAGGAAGTGTGGATGGAGAGTGGATGGGATGTGGATGGAGGGAATGACGCAAAAGTGGGCACTCACGATGACAAAGGCGGAGGGTCCTGATTATGTACGATTATGCCGGTGATTATGTGTCGAGGATTCAGCCTGAGGCGAGGGTGGAATCCCCAGCGCGCTGGACTGCTGGACGAGGCCTGCCTCCTCCGCTCTCTCCCGCTCACACCCCCTCGACCTGACACCCTCCACCTGCGACTGTCTATGATCGCCTATTTCCCGGTCTATCCGTGGGTCTCTTGACCCGTGTTCCAACTCTTGCTCATGCATCGAATCCCGTGTTCCCCTCCATGGGCGCTCCGTCGGGCGGCACGACCCGTGGACCAGCAATGTCTGGAACATCTGGAGCCGTGATTGAAACCGTGGATCGGAGATGCTCTCTTTCAACGTCCGGAAACTGCAATGGATTTGATATCCACCATGGACAAACGTGCCATGCAACTACAACATGGGATGTCTGAATTCCCGGGGCCGATGCGGAGCAGAATGGCCACGCTTGGCAGCTTGAGGATGCCGCTCATCCTTGATGCCCGATATAGTAGACAGTCTAGACAAAACTCAATGGCCTGAGTGAGAGAAACAGTCTCATGATCCGATCTTCGTCTCTTACCGGCTTCTCACTACGGCCATCCCCTCGTCCGTCATAGTTAAGCCCATTCGCTCGGCGGTCAGCCCTTGCGGCTCCAGGGCGCAGAGGGCGTCGAGAGGGGCCCCACTTGCCCTTGACTACTTGCGCCCGGGTGCGCACCAACTGGGGAAAGTTCCGCCGGGGCGTGACCTCGCCGTTAGCATTTCCATCTCGCTTCAGGCAAGGTTTATCCCCTACGCACTATCTTCAGCTTCATCCGACATTAACACAGGTGGATTAGGGCGGATCCCGTCGTGATTCATCCGATCTGAAGCATGCAACTCGGATAGCTGTTCAAAACATCATAGCATCATACGGTGGGATTCTACTGTCGATTGTTTGAGCCATTTGGGACAGTCGTCAAACATGCTAAATGAATCCCAAGTCAAGATGGAGGGGCAATCGAGGGGCAGGGGCAGGGGCAGGATGATTGGATCGCTCGAACAGCATCTTCCGCGGCCCTAAGGTCCCCGCGTCTTGTGATGGCCTCAATACTCCGGACCGCAGTGCTCCATGGCTCATGGTCCATGCTCTGCTCCCGTCATCCGAGCGCCGTCGATTTGGAAACCAACGAACAACAATGTACCTAGGGAATATGAAAACATGGACACACGAGAAAACCCCGGCCTATTATCTAGAAACCCACAGTCGAGGCGGCTTTTGCCTTCCTTTGCACCATCGATTGACTTGCACAGCCGCAGAAAACAGGGCGTGGCAATCCTTCCACAGATCTTCTCCCCCTCCTTCTAGCGTACGATCTAGATCTATCAATATTTTTCAAATGCACCTCAATTGGTTACAATGCTATTGCATCCCCCTTGTCCCAGCCTACCTAGGGGGACCCCTTCGCATGCTTCTGATACCCGATACCCTGGTTAGGACCCGGGCTTCCGCGTGCCAGGGTACCGATAACCCCTTGCACATACTTCGGCAATTCACTAATCCAGATCATCAAGATACCACCCGCTCTCGACACAATTTCTGGCGACGTCAGTGGAGGTTTTTCCCTCCGTTTACACCCCCACTAACGCCCGCTGTTCCACAGTTGCCCACCCCGCTTTCAATACTACAGTATTTGACTCCATCCGCAGTCCTGGTTTTGTATCATCATCGTCGCCAGACACCCGGAACACCGGGAGGCACCTCCCGACGACCCACAATGCACCGCAATTCATACCCCACCAGGCTTCCAGAAGGGTTAACCAGATGGAGAGCAAAGTCAGACAGGTAGGGAGGGCGCGTGGCCTCTCGCCCTCCCGCCAGCCCGCGCCCCATTCCCTTGCCAAAAGCCCCGTACCTGCGCCCCCAGCAGAACCACCCATCAGCCTACCAGAAGCCCTACATTCCCCCAAGAATCGCACCCGTGCTTCATCTCCTCGACGACGTTCTGTCCTCGTTTCAACCGATCTATGCTAATCAGCCCCTCATTCGCCCTTTCCATTCGCCGTGCATTTCCCCTCCCCTCTCTCCCGCCCCGGGCCACTAAACCCCCTTTAGCCCAGTCCCTAGCCCTGCACCCGACCCGCGCGGCTCGCTCACGGGGGGCGCCGGTGCATCGCATGCACGCATGCAACAGGACCTTGCTCTACATAGCTCGACCCGAGACAGTGAGCGCCGGACGGGCCCGTGATTGGCCGTCCGATTTGAGGCCGCGATCAACCAGCCAGGAAAGCAGCAATCCTCCATCCATATGGGCAAAGCGCAAAGTAGCTGCTGTGCAGCCCGGATCTGCCCGATCAAACTGTCATGCCTTGATGCTCGCAACTCCCTCCTATTCCGGGTTTGCACCCAGGTGATGCCGCCCGTTACCCCCGCGAAAAACTTTGCGCGACATCTATTGAATGTCCTCGCCGCCCTGGGTGCGGAGCCTGGTGCCGGGTGGAATCTCGCTATACAGGTTGCGGTATTTTTTTTCTTTCTAGAAGGCGTCTGGCTGGTTCCAACTGGCTGGATGGATGTTCGTGCCGCCGCTTCGGTGGTCCGAAAGGCTGATTATGAAGAGGGCGTGATCGTTCCTGGTTAATTTTTAATTCCAAATCTGGTTCTTAACCTCGCCCTTCGCCCTGTTAGGGATCGAATTGCCTGGTATGCTGTGGCTATGATATGGGTGTGGTCAATTGATATTGGCTCTCAATTTGATTTGTGCCCGAGGAGGGTGAATGAGGGTTAGAGGCATATGTATCGACGTGGGAGAAAGAAAGACGTCGATGTCGTCGACGGCCTCTATAAAGCCTCGACTACGGTACAGTTCTCCGACTTTTTCTTCGGCAGATCCAGAATTCAAGTTAAAGACGCGCCGAATAAACAGTCCAGAGTTGATTCTGTCTTCAAGTGACAATTAATAACGACGAGTTTGCCTCACATTCAGTGCGCATCGAATCCCAGACGCTACAGTCTTATATATCCATATCAAAACAAATCGTCTCTTCTTCTCCAAAGGAAGCATACATTCCATTTGCAGCTTCCAGCCCTCTATACAGAAAGATGTCTCTTGGTCCAATCTCCCCTGCAGGAACCGTTTTCGCGCGGCCAGAAGCCTCGCTTCGCCCCTTCGCCAACTCGCAGCATGACCAGGCCATCGAAATTATCGATGTCAAAATGTCGAACGAACATCAAGTTCACTCCAACGCATCGCCTCCGGTCTACAGCGCTACGCCTCTGGGCTTTGGCGCGAGCGGTACACCGGTCCAGAGCTCAGTGTGGTGGGTGTGCTGCCACTGTTCAAATATGGTCAATCCCATACTAGCCGACGAACGATGCCCGATCTGCGGACACTGTCGGGGTGCCTGCTGCGGCACAGTTACTGTTTAGTTTGCGGTGCCCTTGCTGCTTCATTTTGAGGATTCTTTTTTTGATTCTCTGCATGCGCTGCGTAGAGAAGCAAGGTGCTTGGCTGTTTCTTGATTCGGCTTTGGGCATCTTGGGAGTTTGGCTTGCAGGGTTATTGGCTCCCGGGGCGTTGGTATTTGATATTACCAACATGGCACTAGGTGTTTATTGCGGGTGTCTCGAGGCGTGGAGCTTGGATTACTTCTGGGAAATACCTGGGTTGGAGCACAGATATATATCTCGGGCTAAATTTTGTTTTCGGGAGATTGCCCCCGTAATTTTTTTTTTGGTTTCAATATAACTAGCTTTAAATTATGTTGCGCTTCGAATTACTCGGTAAGCTCTTTTGTATAAGTCCCTTAGATATGACGCATGACCTTTCAGGCGCTGTGCTACAGTAATGGATGAGTGTGAGATCGTGATTTTTGATGGGTTCTATCGTTGAAATAACCTCACAGCCTAGGCATTATATAACCCCTTGGATAAGGAATTGCTCACAGATTGACATTATTGAGCGAATCTACGAATATATCTACTTCCCAGTTTATTTACTCGACACCTGCCCATATTTCTCCCTCTCGCCCCCCCCCCCTGCAGAATGGAATGAAACATATCTCTGTTTCTTCTGTATAAAAGAGGAAAGAATATCATCTCAATTTAAGCTTCAATTAGTGATGAGTCGTGCCACGTGGTGCACCCAAGTCGCGTGCTTTTAGCACGAGAGAAGTGAGAGAAAACAACGGAGGATCTTCTGAAACATACCACCGAGGAAGGGTCCATTGATCATATTGTCTTGAAGGCCTTGCAATGAAGCTCTGTTGAATTAGCTAAGTGAGGGTGAATTTATCCCCTATGAGAAATTACTTGCAGATCCCGTCTTCGGTGCTATCTCAGTGGGCAAATATGCCGTAAAATGAATGGCCTCAACGCGCCTCCAAGTACCTTGACTGCCACGACTAAGAGCCAGAGGCTGGTCTATTTGGCTGTCGTTAGGTATTATAGGCGACTTCAAAGGACTCACGAGAACACTCAGGATATCTTTTTCAGCAATTAAGGTAAATGTGATTTCGCTTAGACTCGAGGTGTGTGGGTGGTTCAAGGAACCCCGAAATGAGAGGAAGTATAGACTATTGCAGGATGACAGATTTCAGGTCTGCTATATTTAGTATTACATAGTCATTCTTCATAGAAAGACTTCCTACTTGACATTTTTACAAATTGACCTTTGGCTGGTGTCCATTGAAACTTCGGAGCGTTGATGCTCCACGGGCAGATGCCATCTAACATATAATCATTATCATAGTATCATCTCAGCGCCCGAGATGATATGATCACGCCTTCGTGGTCTAGTTGGTTATGACGTCGGTCTCATATTCACTTATGACGTCCCTGGTAAACAGGGTTGCTATCCGAAGGTCTCCAGTTCGAACCTGGACGAGGGCATATTTTTTTTCTCCTAGTCTTGGCCTTGTTTATACAAGGCCATCCAAGGGGTTAACCTGGGCGATAACGATATCTTTTTTTCTTTTCTTTTCTTTTCTTGCTTTTTCTTTTCTTTCTTCCATGTCATTCAGCGCTGATTTTCGATCTGGCTAGGCTGCGTGGAGATGCATGGCCAGAATGTGGGGTCCGGATAGGAATAGTAATCCGACCATAATCATAATAATTAATGTCGACCACAATTTCTCGTGTTGCTTGTCTCACTCTGTTTCCAAGACATCGGCCCGTAAGATGGCCATTCTTGGACTTCGTCCGATACGAGGTACAATCGGTATTCTGATGATAGAATGCATTGTTGGCAGAAGCAGTGTTCCTCGCCCGGTTCTATTCTTGTCGAGTTGGTATGGCCCCAATCTGGACAGGTCCACTCAAGAGTCGATCGTCCGGCGCTTCCAAGCTTGTACATAAACATGTTGCATTCTGTGCCACTCCCAACCCCTGGCCAACTCTCAGCCCTACGCATGGGGCGCAAGCGTGATGATCTGCATGGCGCTGGCAAGCCCCCATCACAAACAAGGATACGAGACGAAGATCAAGAGGAGAGGGGGGCCAACTCTTTGACAAGAATAATGGACTGAATATCATCTAATGCATTTCTGGAAATATTTGGGGGCGTTTATTTCTATTTCTGGACCCATCATCTGCACGGGTTCATCGGCCCCCAAGGGTGTTATCTTCCATGGTTCCCGCCGCGGCTATGCCGTGCAGACTGGGGCCGGGACGCCGATCCATTTTGTGGCTCGGGGGTCGGTGCCAAGCCGGCCTCCTGCTTCAACCGGGTCACTACAGGACCCAGGGAGAAAGCGCTTTCTGCGCTTCTGTGATCGGCACACGGGCTTTGCTTGAATGGGAGGAGCCACTCGCCAACAGTGTAGCCCATGACCTGCTGGAGGTTTTTGAGGCCGCTACCGAGGCTGAAGGGGTTCTCGCCGGGAAGAGTATGGAGGATGGCGAAGACGTGACGCTCCTCCGTGGACGGGTCGGTGGTTTGGGGTTGATCAGCAGGCGCGGGTGGCTGTGGTGGGAAGGACACCATGCGAAAAGTAGGAGCCCAGGGGGAATCTGTTGCCCAGAGTCGGTCCAACATATGCTCGGGGACTCGGATGGCGAGCGTCCAGACGACGGATCGGCGGTTAAGATTTTCAATGGTGGTGAGATTAAGTATAGCCAATTGAATGGAACTTAGAGTCATGCCAGAAGAGAAAAATCCAAACAAGGCGCTCCTGGTAAAGAGTTAGACAACCGAGGCCATTTCCACCGTGAAACAGATAGCACACTTACAGCCCAATGCAAACACACCAGTGGGGACTGATTTTGCCATTCTATAGGAGGATCGGTCAGAGACTTCGGTTGTTGAATTCAATCCCAATCATCGGCTTTTACTCACATGGCGATTTGCCTCGGCCGTGACATATGCCGCAACGATCAAGCTGTATGTACAGAAAATCATTGTATAGGTGACAAACTGTATGAAGAATTTGAATGAGGTCTCTGACACCACACCTCCAACCCTAAATCCAGTCAGCTAACTCAGGTTCCCTGAATTTCTTGCATTGAGCCCACGTACCAAGGACAAAAATGGTCCATCTTGCGCACACAGCGATCAACCTCACGGCAGTGGTGCGCGCGATCAGTCTTAAATTGACAACAGGTAGAGCAATATGCTGGACGGCCATCTTCCTGGCACACAAAAACATCCTTGGTATAGAAGCTTTCCAGCCCTGCTGAGTCTAGCTGAAAGGCTCCTCCTCCCGCACGGCTATCCACCCCCATTTCAAGGTCAGCTTCCAACTGACCGGCCTTTTCTGCCTCCTTTTTTGTGCGGCTCATCCGGCGACGGCGTTTTCCATGCTTGTGCTCGGGGTCCTGCGAAGCGGCATCGGCCTGGGCACGTTGGGCACCGAGAGGGAGATATCCAGGGTTCCATAGAACATTATAGAGAAGTCGAGCATAAGTCACAAATAATGGAATTAGGAGAAGGTAATAGATGGTGAGAATTGCGGCGCCAGCGCCGACTCGCGGGCTCCGTTGGTAGGAAGGGAGCGGGTGAATGAGATAGTCAACTGGGACGGGCCGGGCATGGCAAAGTCAATATTGAGAATGACGGGGCCAGAGTAGCAACAACCAAAGGACCCAATAGGAAAAATCACTCACTGCATATTGGTTTTGTAACCGCATAAGATGCGTAGAAGACGACGCCGAGCAAGACGGGCGGGATGACCCTGGAGACGGCGAGGTTGACGCGCTTCTGCGCGTTGGTCGCCATGAAAGGACCAAAGAATAGTTCTGCCTCACCAGACGCCTAATATTGAATACATGAAGGCAGCGTAGAAATGTCACAAAGCCGAATAATACTGGAAGTGAGTAGGCAGCGTCAATCCCAAGAAGCAAGTTGGTGGTGACGGGCGGGAGAGTTCCCAGTGCTGTCCTGACGTAATCTGCAATCTGCCCGCGCCGGGCGACGCGCTTTCCCAACTGTTGGTTGTTCACCAGCTCCCCTATTGGCTTGACTGGGCCTCACGGGGTTTAACGGGTGCTCAGGGGGCTTTGATGTGCTCCCCGTCAACAAGGCCCTCGGGCACTACTACATCTTCACAACCTCAAAACAGGCGGGGCACCTTGGATGGAATTCGTTCCTGTTGCCTGTGTATAATTCAGAACTTTCATTTGAAAGAAAATTAATTATTATTATATTTGAGGGGGAAAAAGTGAAAAAAAAAAAAAATAATAATAATAAAAACTCATAATGGGTTAGTGAGCGGTAGATAGAGAGAATCACGGTCGGATCGCTCTGGCTGAATAATGATGACATCTCTGATTGCACACTGGTGATGGCGGTGGAGTGGGCGGAAGAAGTCCTCAAGTGAGGCTGTAGAGGCTAGGATGGATCGGAAATGTGGATTGGCTGCAAGGCAGTTTGCTTAGAAATGAACGATGGGGGCTCTTAGAAATCCAAAGGTAAAACGACTATGAAACCAACACGAACGCGTTGCATGGCAGGGGAGGAGATAGTGGTAATCCACTGTTCAGCTCGTCCTCAGGAGCGAATGTTAAGATAGCTAGCCCGGACCACCAGGGTGAAACGAGGGATCGCCCAGAGGGTGAAAGGGAGGGTGACCGACATGCAAGTGGTTTCCAGCGCATCATCTCAGCCGATGCTTCAGCTCGATGACCCTGGTGAACTGGATCCCAGTTCTTCAAGGAGAGCTGCAGTCAGTCTTCAGTAGGAGTTTAGCAAGCCGGAACTAGAAGAATTAAAGCCCAAGAAGTGTCAGATTACTATGAAATTTCACAATCTTTCATAATGACAGAAATATGATGCATAACCGAACAGGAGAATCATTGCAAGTTCTCGGTAGGTTCCTTATGGAATCTCCTCTTGGGCGGCTTTGAGTAGGTCTTTGTCTTTGGTTAGATCACGGTAAAAGAACTATAGATCTATATAATCAGCATATTCTTGGATGGGAAACCGGGAAGAACTGAAACTGTAGTTATGAATTGACCAGGTTGCAATCAGAAAGAGAGTCATGAGGAAACATAACAAGGCTTCGATGATCAGACTCGAAAGAGGGCAAGGAGGTATCAAGAAACCAACATTTTTCCAGAGAACAGATTAGGTCGAACCACGAACCGTGATCGCAGATTCACAGATCACGTTTGGACTCGATGACTGAAAGCCCAGGCAACAGTGGGCTTGGCGCGGGCACCTGACGACCGATGACTCCTTCCATGGAGTCACTGCCTGCACGAAGTGGAGATTCTTTCCTTCCTCAGGGCGCAAGGCATCACCGGGGTGAAATGCGAAGTGCAGCGATTCGCGAATAATGGCGGGCACAAAACGCGTCTCGACATGTCGACCGTGAACGGTGACCGCCGGTTGGCACGCCCGAGAACCTGCCAAAGCCTCCGAACACCTCTGATCAACCCGGGTAAGACGACGACAGAAAACGGTGTGCAAGCTGGGCCAGCCTGGCTTGACCAGCCCAAAATCGATCCGAAAGGGAAGGAGAGTGGGTCCCTCACACGCTCGACTTCGACCAGAAAATGAAGAAAAAGAAAAGAAAGCGAACGGCCTGAGTCAAACGAAGTACCGCAATGATTCATCCTCGAGTTCCTGGCCGCGATTTGCTCGACTAGGCCTAGCTGGGCGTAGCCCGCTAGGCTCCGGCTGCGAAGCCACTGCTCTGGAGCGCTGGGAGCCCATCACCCCGGGTTAAGGGCGTCTAGTGCTTTGGGGTCCGCCCCAAAAGTCCCCATTTTTAATTCTGATTTTCTGGCATTTCGAGGCTCCAACCCGGGTAGCCTCTATACCCGATATGGAAGGGAAAGGGTGCCTGGCTGATACTGGGCTCGCAGAAGCCACAATTGATGCCTGCTACTTCAGTCCAGAACGTCACTGGTCCTGCTTTGTTCCAGTCGCGCTGCAAATACAAATAGATCGGTGTCAGGCTCTTTGGGATTCTTCAATTCACAGCCATCCAGACTTTCAATCACTGTCTATCCAAGTTAAACCCTGTTACATATCCACTAGATCCTGATCTCGCTCACGGTCTAAACACTCATCAAGCTCGTCTGAAGATTATTCGGATCTTCGCTTGCACATCCCCTCTCGCTATTGCTAGATAGCAACCCCCCTCCGCACAATCTTACCTCGACTGCCACCTCTCCAGCTCTCTTACCACCTCGCAACCATGTCGTCAACTGTCTGGTACTGCTGCGAGTGCAACTTCGGACCCCACAACTCTGACCTCTACGACGCCTGCATCAGCTGCGGAAGAGAGCACTGCTATCGATGCGTTGAGGAAAAGGTCATCGGCAGCAACTACGCCCACTCCCACAGCAACGCCCACGCCAGTCATGGCACCTCGGCGTACCCATCTGCCGTCGCCGGCCACACTGCAGGCATGCTCTCTCTCGAGGCCACCCCCGAGGCCATCACGCCCGTGAAGCCCATGAGCCTGGGAACCGATCTCGCCAGTATCCGCAACCTATCCCGACCTAAGCAGGCGACCTCTGCCTCGCCGTTCAATGGCCCAGTGCCAGTATACGGGCACACCTACATGTACATCTGTTGCAGGTGCAATGATGGCCCCAAGGTCTTCGAAGTGCAACCAAAATGCATCGTCTGTGATCACCAGGCCTGCGGTACATGCACCCATATCAAATGAGTTTTTTCTCTGTGTTTCCACGTCTTGCGGGCCGAGACAGGAACTGAGAAGTTGCCACGAACTGCAATGATACACTATCGAGACCTCTTTTTTTTTCCTTTTTGCGCAGTCTGCGTTCCTGATCTGTTCTTTTTTTTGGATTGGATCGTCTATTGGGCTCTGATATTTCCTTGATACATGGGAAGCGGGTATAATGATGCATAGCGCCAGGGTGTATTTCTTATTTTTTTTTGTCTTTTTCTTGCTCTTCTTTCATCTGCTTTTTTCTCATCTCCATTTTCTGCTGTTTAACGTGCTTTGATGATTAGATGATTTTTAGAGACGCGAGTTGTATACTTCCTGTTGCTTAATTTAGTTAGTCTGCTGAGCTAAGCCGGGGCGGGTCTCTGGAAGTCTGCCTTGCGCCATGCCAGTCACAATCGAATTGGATCATTCTACATTCTCACCATTGGGCCCTTCGTATTCCCTCCTTTCTATTTTCTCTACAGTCTCTAATCTTGTAATCTTGTTTCCAATCATCAGCCTTGTCGCGTAATCCTTCAGGAAGAAAGTAGGGGGGGGCCGGAGACTCTTCACAGGCGGTTACTCCTTGCGGTCTCCGAACAGCCTGAGGATCCAGGGCAACCAACGCACCCACGCATGGCGGGATACGAAACAGGTCTCCGAGTGATCACCATGGATTCCTCGTCGATCCATCGAGTCCGCGGAGCACCGTGGTGCGCCCATGTTGGCTGCTAATGCACCCCCCAAGCCCGCCAACCCCTATGCCCCGAGAGCGGGTCATCCTGTTCGTGAGGTTCCCGTTGAGCCTCCCGGGGCTCTTGGGGGGGCAAGTCCCCGCCAATGGGGGCTCGGGCTGTGACGCGCGGGGCGTCTGCACCTTGCGCCCGGCTTTGGCGACTTGGTTGGACCCAAAGACTGGTTCCACTCCAAGACCGCTACTTGGCCCTGCATTTTGTACTGGCTAGCCCTATGTGCCTGAGTAAAGAAGCGGTGCGACAAGGTTAAAGCCTAGCCCTAGCGGTCCTTGTTTGCATGGTGACTCAACGTCTTGAATGCTGCCGAGCCCTCCTCCATTGATTCATACGTAGATCCATACATCTGCGGATCCTGACTCGACATCAGGGTTCTCCGGACGAAGTACAGCATCTACTTTAGCACCCCTTGACCAAATTACAATAGAGTCGTAACCCACTTGACAATCAATAGAACCCTTTTCTCACAGAGAGAGCGAGGATCGTCTTGGTAAATTTTATTCAAAAAATAAATCAAATATCACAAATCAAAAACCATCAATCAAAAACGAGTGACTCTGCACGATTACACGCATCCATCCAATCGAAACCCGTCCTGCTGGTTCGTTCGATGCGATTCTTTCTCTCCGCCCCCAATTTCACCCAGACAAACCAACACGATCAGCTATCCAGGTCTTGAGAATCCAGAATACGCATTCTCAGCCCCGCCCGCATTCTCGAAAGTAGCGGGGACCTAAAACGATCCCGCAAGCCCACTTCGTGTGCGGGGCCCAGGGCCAACAAGTAGGCAGTGCGGCTGTGCTCCGAGGCTGGGACACAACACCAGAAACCACGGTGAACTAGTGTTCTAGTCGCTTGCTAGTCGTTTCTTGTCTCTCGAGAACCGTTGATACGATGCGACTGGCTTGTGACGGCCGAGTAGTTTCTCCGGGTCCTGCGCCCCGGCCGTTCACTGTTCGCCAATTCCACCCTCCGATCTATCCGAGACTGGCGATATCCCGCAGAGACACGGTGACGTCGGTGTCCAGACGAGCCAGCTGGACGCGAGCTTTCCTCTCAAGCTCCGGGATCAAACTGGTTACGCTTCCCCAATCCCACCGAGGCTAATCTCCCATTTCACCCGGGTCTGTCGGGCGCGACCACGAGACCGACTATCCCCGTTTCTTCGTATGGGGCCCTCCTTCCGCGCGATGAGCCCCGAGTCTCCTCGCGACATCGCAGAAAGTGAGGCGTGGCCGGTTGGTGTTCCCCGACCCAATCCTGGCTTCGATCGCGATCGACCGAGATCGAACATCCCTGTTGAAGGTCATGCTCTCTCTCTCGTCTCTCTCTCTGTCGTCTCTGTCCGGAATCCTCATCCGCCAGTCTGCCTCGTGCTGTCTTGACTCATAGCGACTTACTTTCTCCCTTCCTTCACGGTCGGTACGACTACCAAGTACACGCTAGCTTGCTTCGATGTCGTACCGGTGGCCCTATTGACAAGATATCACATGGCTGCCGGGCAAGAGTCATCCAATGCGCCCGCTCCCTGGTTGGTGGGTGCATGGACCAGGAACCTGACGCGAAATATATCGGGTCCCTGCACGGCCCTTGCACGCCCTGCGCGAATATTCTGGAAAGGACAGCTGACGCCGTTGCGTCCTGGCACGGAGGGGCTCCTTACATGACAGCCCATAGATAACCCATGGCTATGTAGACCGCTCGTAGATTTTCGTGCTTTTTCATTTTCCCGTTCATTTTTCTTTTTTCGGAATTCTCGATTGACGCCCTCCGAAACAAAGGACGCGATGGTCGTACCAACTTCTGCCCCCGTGGCCCCCAATCGGTTTCCTCGTACTCTGATCGCGCTGACCACAACTATACTTAGATACTTAGCCACCCTTCTAACTATAGACCCTGCACTATATACACAATGCTTGTGATTCATCGCCCGGGCCGGAAACATGGAGGTAGATGATTTATTTTGGTTTGGCCGGATTATGGACAGGGTTCTGGGCTCTATATTGCTTATCTTCTGACAGTTCAGTTTCGGCCTAGGAGCTTCCCGTATATGTTTATTTTGTGACGGATAGATACGAGGCTCCGCGTTGTCCTCGTTCTAGAACCGGGAGGGCCTCCGGGGAAGGGGAAGGGGGGGAATGGAAGGAGTGATCATGCACAGGTGCCAGGGTGATGCCTGTCAATCAGACTTGAGGGCCTGACACATTTGCCCTGCATCCTGCCATTCCGGCTTCTACGCATGCAGGCGTCCCAAGCGGCCATGTGCGCTGGGCATATCGAGCTTCGATCCTGTTTCTCGAACGCCGATCCGTTGGGAGGCTTTGTCTAACTTTCAATCTACTTTGGCGATGAAGAGGGCGAAGAATCGAAAAAGGCCTTTTTCTTTTTCTATTTTTTTTTTTTTTTTTAAAGAGAGAGAAAATAAAAAACGTAGAAAAATACGACTGATATTCACGGTAGCTATGTGTACTGCGGAAAGCCTTGACCAGGCGCATCAATGATCATACAGCCTCCCTATTTCAGCACAAAAGAAAGAAGCGAGAGTAGTGTCCTCGTATCCGTGCAAGGGAACAATTCTCGAGGCCAGATCGCCTGGTGGGGGGGTTTTTTTTCCTTCTGATTATTCCAAGCTGAACTGCAAGTTACGACCAGCACCGGATAAACATGGAGATGCCCCAATGCCGGATTGCCTTTTGTGTTTTCAATGGGCCAAAAGCTAACCGCAATGCGAGAGAGGAATCAGAGATCCGGTCCAAGAATTTCAAGACTGCCTTGGTTAAAAGTGGGATCTTGAAATCGAAGGACGAAATGTGCAAATGCAGGAAAACGCCGCGCTGGCTAATGATGCATGCATAGGGAAAGATGGGGGAAAAGAGAATAATACCTCGACATCCAGGGGAAGACCGGGTGCGGGAGGGGTATCATAAAAGAGAGAGAGAAACGTAGAGGTGATGCGTGCTGAAAATAAAACTGCGACGGTCCTCGCCAGTCGAGATGATGTTCAAATCACACTATGTGTGATGCCAACTCACCTTGTGAGGATGTGAAGGGGGTTGGTTGATGGTTGCAAAAATTTACAGGGGCAAGACACGCGATGGGTCTTGGAGAAAGCGCCTACGGTATGCGGCTATCTCGGCGGCCACAGTGCTGAAATCTTTCACCTTGTCACGCCGCATCTCGTTGATAATTTCCTTCAACCCAGCGAGATAGGTTTCTTTTTCTTCTTCAGTCTGCCCTTCCCGGACAGCTCCCATTTGAATCAAGATCTTGTCATCTGCCATGGTCAACAACCTGTGGTCAGCATTTGGACAGGGCAGAGAAAACGAAAGGAGGGAAAGACGAAAGAGAAATGGGCATTTTTCGGGACGTAGGTAGCAAAAAAGATCAGAAAAAGGCACAACAGTCGGGAGTAAAAGTAGAGCAGGGTTCGAGAAAAGAACCCATGTGAGAGAGGTTGCACGGCTATTAGTTCGTCGACGCACCGCTTAGAGTCATGTCCCGGAAATGCTGGAATTCGCAGGACCGATCGTTGCATACACCACCGGCCAGTTCGTATGGACAGAAATATTTCATCGAGTCAATGTCATGGCTAAATGTTAGCGAACGGTAGCCGTCCGAAACATCCTCGGTATAACCGGGGTGGTAGCGATATGCCTTGAAATATCGTAAGGGGCTAACGTATGGAGAATATTTGTTGTCCAGCTTTGTGGATGCAGATGTTTTCTGAGATGATGGGGTCAGTGTGAGATCACCACTTATGCTCCTCCGGAAAGGTGTTGTTCATACACCAAGAATTTCGGCCTCAGAACCTAGATAAAGAGGACGGGCCTCCAACGTTGATATCTGAGGCGGACCGGCTGGAGGGTCATTGGGCTGGGATAGATCAAGCAATGGCTCTAGTCCTGCTTCATCTTCTATTGGCGCTGCGGGAGCAGGGCTGAATGGAGGGCTGTAGGCGGAATTATCAGATTCTGCGCCTGCATCGGGCTCGGGAGGCTCATAAGCTTCTGAATCTTCATCGGACTCGTGATCGGACATGTCATGCTCATGATCTGGACTGTGGATAGTATCATCCATGGCAATATCTTCGGTAGCAGGCGCTGGGCGCTCGGGAAGGGGATGATTTAGAGAATCGGTGTTCGTTTGCTCGTTACAGATGACAGGAGCAGGGGCAGGAGCAGGTACTTCAGGGGTGGGAATAGTGACCGGCACTTCAGTCTCAACTCCATCGACGTCCAGTCCTGGCTCATTGATAGGGGCTTGGTCTGAACCAGCGCTGTCAACAGAAGCATCCATGGCTGATCCAATAGAGCAAATTTTAGACAGACTAGCTGGTGATGCAGCACCATCAACAAGATCAGTTTCTGCTGTCCCGTCACCATAGAAGTCTGATTCGGAGATTTCGGGCCCCGAAGCATCTGCCATAGCTACTGGATCGGTCGCGGTGGCATCGAGAATATCTCCGTTCTGGGGGCTCTCGAGTATTTCATCATTAGAGGATCCTGGAAAATCAATGGATTAGCCTGGACCACCAGAATTTCGAGTTGAATCAACTGTAGTAGAACTGTCAGATCGGAAATGATTATTTTACCTTGTGTTGAGGCAAGGTGCAGTTTCTTGGATCCGGCCTGGTGACGAATGTGATCAAGATCATCTTGTGAAAGAGAGATACCCTTGTTGCTTATCGCTCTCAGTTCTTCAATTAGCTGATCCTTACTCCCCTTCCCAATGGATATATCAGATAGCAGCTTTTCAGCTTCCTGGATGCAAGCAGAAACTTCATTATCTGAGGGTGGGATGCTAGTCTCCGCCGCTTTCAATCGAAAAATCGTGGACACAAGGCTCCCCAGCTGTGTAGAGGTCATTGAAGCCAATACCACCACAGAGGAATCACTGAAAAAGTCCATTGGATTTTGTTGAGGAACCTCATTGTTCACAGCAAATCCCGTTGAGGTGGGAAATTTGTCGGCGACGGTGACCGGGGCGGACGGGGTCTCAGCAACATCAGCTTCGGCAGCGCTGGATTGTGTAGCCGAAGATGATACTCCGGAATCCTCCAGATTACGTGGTGATTGAGTTCGGCTTGCTGCAAGTTTTGCTTTTCGCCGCTCCTCCATCTCTGCAATCTTTCGATGCAGCGCCTGAATTTCCAGGTCTCTTTGACGAATATTTTCTTGGTCACTAGGCCGGGCAGATCCTTGTGGAGTCGAGGTGGATGTTCTTGTTGCAGAAGGATACTTTTGGAGAGGAGGCCTGGCAGTATCGAGGGCCGAGGTGACGGTAGTAGGCAAGGAGTCCCGCTCAGGGCTTGCATCAACATCCATGTTTTCACCTTCATCGTCGCCATATAGAGACTCGTCATCGCTGATATCGATGATAAGCTTTTCAGATTTTGAGTAATGACCTATTGCATGGCTTGAGTGCTTCTTAGAAGCAGTGGCAGGCTCATCAAAATCACAGGCCCGGGGCCTTTTGCGCTGAGTCGCTCGGGAAACCGGCGTTGGATCAACAGAAATGCCAGGTGTGCCTGCAGTGGAGCCTTGAGATTCAACGTCGGGCTTCGAATCAGTCATGAAAAGTCCGGGTATTCCGCTAGGCTCGGCAGCTTGAGGGATCGGAGGGCGAACTGGAAGTGGATGTTGAACGACTGGTGCAGGAGGTGTTGGAAGGGCTAAGGCCTGATCATCTTGTGCGGGTTGACTGAGTTGTTGGGCTTTTTGCTGACTCTTTAATAATGCTTGTTTCTTGAGCTCTTCAATTCGTTGCCTTGCCAATTCCGTTTGGGCCTTGTTCTTCTCGCGAGTGGGCATTCCAGTTCCATTCTCTTTGATTGAAGGGGTGACAGCAGGGGTAACCAACGGTGATTGTTTTTCTTTCGAAGGCTCCTTGGGCAGAGAGGGCTGAGAAGCTTTGGCAGCTTTAGCAGCTAGCATTCTTGCTATCAGCTCTTTTCGCTCTATAGGTTTTTCTGAACCTGTCGTCACTGCAGTGGCAGGTGGTTGGGGAGTTAGGAGCGGGGGCTTTGGTGCAATATTGGTCTTCTCAGGCGCAACTGGTTTTGTCGTCTTTGATTGTCGACTAGAGGTGGTTGAAGACTGCACATTCTTGTCCGTACCAACCAGTTTGGGATGAACAGGTGGCTTTTCGGCTGTGGGTGTGCCCACCCTGATGCCAACATCTTCATATAGCTGTCTCAGAATTGCGGGATTGATACCTTCCGCTACCAAGTCATCGAACCGGATATTATGAGGGGCCAATCTGAGAAGGGCGCCCTGTGCCTGAACCCGGAGTTGTGTGGCTGATCGAGCAGGTTGCGAATATTCTGATGCCACCGTTCTCGCATCCCTGTTTTGTCGCTCTATGGCACGATTGACAACCTCCGGGTCAGGGGAGACGGAAAGTGGAGGATTGTACGCTAGACCAGTATTAGCATGTTTGAAAAAAAAATAGACAAAGGATGGATTCGTACGTGAACTGCTTCTACTCGAAGAAGGAGAGGGAGAAGAGATAGTCTCTCCTTCCTCGAGATCCGACCGTTGAGCAGCTGAGATATGGCGCGATGCAATTCTTGCATCTTTCTTCGACCTGGCAGATGTTTGGCTATCTTTCTGGTTCACCTCGCCCTCTTCAAGATTAGAGTCCGCTGAACTCGAGGCATCTGCGATTTTAGGTTGAGTCGGTAAGGGTCTATTGACGTTCGCGCTGTACGCGTTGAGAGGCCCCGGTGGAATGTTGGAGAATCCCGGAGGAATTGGTATTGGTGGGTACCCGAATGATGGCAGAGGTATAGGAGGAAAGGAGGGATTTGACAATTGAGATGGATCGAACGGAGCCATATATGGAAACTGAGAAGGGAAAAAAACCCCCGGGCCACCGGTGGCGCCCGCTACTGGAACCTGGGAATTCGCGTCGATAGCGTTCATATTGAACTCGAAGTGTTGTTGAGAGGCAACCGGCGGCGGAGGGATTGTAGAAGTATTTTCTGGATTGGGGTGATAGTTGGGAGGGATCATCGAAGGAAATGCCGGAGCCCATTGCTGTGTGTAATTGGAGTGGCCGCCGAGCGGAGGAGGCGGATGGTTTGCCATTCTAGCAAGCGTGGTTGTACAAAGGCGTGGAAAGGCTCTGTAGTGTAAGCTCGCCGCAGACAGATCAGTTTAGAGGAGCCAAAGTGAAGTCAGAGTGGCCATGTCATGGTGATGGATGTCATGAAAGAAAGCGCAAGTTTGGGGAGAAGCTTGATGCGATCGCCGAAGCAGAGCCACTCGTAGAAGTGTCACGGAATACTCCAAATGCTGCGTGAAGCTCCTCGCCGACAACCCACAGTGTCTCAGAAGCGAAAGACAAAGAGCACCGGTGTCAAATGGGAGAATGGAAGACGAGAACAAAGAACTCGGCCTCAGCGACGCGCAAGGTTGGCGGATGATCGCTTAGCAAGTCGTCACCTGGTCACCTGGTCTAAGCGCGAAAAAAAGGACTCGAGTCACGTGCGGCGAACGGACCAACGATCGGCGGGAGCCCGAGGAACGCAGTGTAAACAAACAGCGTCAGCTCTCTCCGCTTTACATCACACCTAGTTCCTCACAGTCACACCCGCCATTGAGGTCACCTCTTTCTTGTACTGTTCTTTGTTCCTTTCCTTCTTCTTTCACTTTCGTCACTTGTCTTCCGATTCCTCCTTTTTTTGCTATGAGAAGTACCTCCAACCTCGAATAATGCGCTACTAAACTCTCCGACATGCTCCCTTCCCAACTGAACGGCTCGCCGAAGCGGGCCAACCCGTTTGCGCGGTCCTCACCCTCCCCAGCACCCCAGTCCCAACCGCGTCCCAAGTCTGCTATCATAACACCGTCAAATGGGATAGAATCAGCACGGGGTCATCTGCGCAACTCATCTGTTTCTCAAATTTCCACCACACTGTCTCCAGCCTTGGCCAATCGGGAACGGTCCAACTCGGTCCGGAAAGATGCGTCATCAGGAACATTCGCGCCCAGCTTTATCAAGTCCGAAGAGTTACGACGCGGCGCAGATCAAATTCGAGGCCTAGAAGGCGACAATGACTTCTCAGGCAATAAATATGTCTGGCTAAGGGACCCCCAAAAGGCCTTTGTGCGGGGTCTAGTGCTGGAAGAATTGGAAGGAGATCAATTACTGGTGCAGACAGACGATGGGGATGTAAGAAAGTCTTCCCATTATGAATTGCCTAGCCGAGCTGATATGGTGAACAGCAACGAGAAGTGGATGCCGATCAAGTTGACAAAGTTAATCCCGCCAAGTTCGACAAGGCTGATGACATGGCCGAATTAACACACTTGAACGAGGCGTCCGTGGTTCATAACCTCCACACCAGGTATCAGTCAGATTTGATCTATGTGAGTCGCATTTGCAGGCCATCAGTAGCTAGGATACAAGCTGATTGGATGTATCTGCCAGACATATTCCGGGCTGTTTTTGGTAACAATCAACCCATATTGCCCACTTCCAATCTATACAAATGAATATGTGAAGATGTATAAAGGCCGCGGGAGGGAGGAGACCCGACCGCATATCTTCGCTATGGCAGATGAAGCGTTCAGAAACCTGGTGGAGGAAGGTGAAAACCAAAGTATTCTCGTAACGTGAGTCTCAGTCTATTTTGACTTCAACAGAGCAAAATCAAGCTGATCGCTATGATACAGTGGTGAATCTGGTGCTGGTAAAACCGAAAACACCAAAAAGGTTATTCAATATCTCGCAGCAGTTGCGACCTCCGATACACCCTATGGCCGGTCAGGCACGAAGCAGCTGTCTAATCTCTCCCAACAAATCCTCCGCGCCAATCCCATCCTTGAAGCCTTCGGAAACGCACAAACCGTTCGTAACAACAATTCATCTCGATTCGGAAAATTTATCCGGATTGAATTCTCACGGTCGGGCCAAATCTGCGGAGCATGGATTGATTGGTACCTGCTTGAGAAATCACGAGTTGTGAAACCCAACCGCAACGAGCGGAACTACCATATTTTCTATCAGCTGCTGCAAGGTGCCGACAGGAAGACGCGGGATAAGCTCCTACTAAATGGCCTTCAAATAGAGGACTTTGCCTACACCAGGGATGGTAATGACTCTATCGTCGGTGTTTCTGACGAGGACGAGTGGAACTCTCTGATTGAAGCTTTTCATGTCATGAACTTCTCGGAGGAAGATCAGCTGTGTATCTTACGTACTATTGCAGCTGTGCTCCATTTAGGCAATGTCACGATTGCCAAGGAGAGCGTACGTGCTGATCAGGCTGCTCTGGGACCCAATGGATATGCTAGTGTCGAGAAGGCCTGTCAATTGTTAGGGATTCCTGCAGAACCTTTCGTGAAAGGGCTATTGCATCCGAAAGTCAAAGCTGGACGTGAGTGGGTCGAAAAAGTGCAAACTCCTGAACAAGTTCGCCTTGCACTGGATGCCCTATCTAAGGGTATTTATGAGCGTGGCTTTGGAGATCTAGTTACTCGCATCAACAACCAGCTTGGTCGGTCCATGGCTGATGATAATTACTTTATTGGGGTTCTCGATATTGCTGGATTCGAAATCTTCGAAAACAACAGCTTTGAGCAGCTCTGCATCAATTACACCAACGAAAAGCTCCAGCAATTTTTCAACCATCACATGTTTGTCTTAGAACAAGAGGAATATGCCCGCGAACAAATTGAGTGGCAGTTCATTGACTTCGGAAAGGATCTCCAGCCGACTATTGATTTGATTGAATTGACCAATCCGATCGGTATTTTCTCCTGCCTCGATGAGGATTGTGTGATGCCGAAGGCAACAGATAAAACGTTCACCGAGAAGCTGCATTCCCTTTGGGATCGGAAAACTCCTAAATATCGCTCGTCTCGTTTGAATCAAGGTTTCATTCTTACTCATTATGCTGCGGAGGTCGAATACACGACTCACGACTGGCTTGAGAAGAACAAGGATCCCATGAATGATAATATTACTCGTCTCCTGGCGGCATCAGAGGAGCCACACGTGGCTAATCTATTCTCGGACTGCGCTGAATCCGAGGATGGAGGCGACAATCCTCGAAACCGGGTGAAGAAAGGTTTGTTCCGGACTGTCGCCCAAAGACACAAGGAGCAGCTGTCCAGTCTCATGACCCAGCTCCATTCGACTCATCCTCATTTCGTTCGTTGTATTTTGCCCAACCATAAGAAGCGACCAAAGATGTTGCATGCTCCATTGGTCCTAGACCAATTGCGTTGCAATGGTGTGCTGGAAGGTATTCGAATTGCTCGAACTGGATTCCCGAACCGTCTGTCTTTCGCTGAGTTCCGACAACGCTACGAAGTACTGTGCCAGAACATGCCTAAGGGGTATGTTGAAGGACAAAGTGCGGCTCGCATCATGTTAGAGAAGCTCGGTATGGATCGGGCCTGGTATCGTGTTGGTAGGACCAAGGTTTTCTTCAGGGCTGGTGTTCTGGCAGACCTGGAGGAAAAGCGAGACCAGCTCATCCGAAGCATCATGACTCGGTTCCAATCCTTGGCTAGGGGATTTGTCCAACGCCGCATCTCCAACAAGCGTCTTTATCGTGCTGAAGCTACCCGCATCATTCAGCAAAACTTCCATGCCTATTTGGAACTCAAGGGCAGCCCGTGGTGGGGACTGTTTTCCAGAATGAAGCCTATGTTGGGAGATACTCGGACCGCGAAAGAGGTCAAGAAAAGAGATGACAAGATAAAAGAATTGGAGATGAAGATGAAGCAGGAACTCTCTGACCGACAAAAGCTTGATGAGGAGAGGCGGCGAACTGAGATGGAAATTCACAAGATCCAGCAGACGTTGGAAAGCGAGCGTGCCCTCGCTCTTGACAAGGAAGAGATTTTCAAACGTCTCCAACTCCGTGAAGGAGAGCTTGCCGAGAAGCTGTCAGAGGCTATCGCCGACCAAGAGAAGCTTGAGGAGCAATTAGATGAGCTTGTGGATGCGAAGAAGAAAACCGACGAGCAATTGCAACTTCGAATCACTCAGCTTGAGCAGGCAGGCCTAATTATCCAGCAACTCGAAGCCGAGAAGAATGATTTGCAAGCGCGCCTGGAGAACCTGGCTTCCCAATTAGCCGAGACGGAGGGAAGGTTCTCCGGAAAGGACAACCAGATCCAGGAGCTCACCCAAGAGATCAAGATGCTCCAGAGTCATTTGAATCTGAAGGACCGTAAGCTTCAGGACCTCGAAGCGAAGCTGTTGAAGACCGATCAGGATTTGGATATTAAGCTTGCCAATACCTCAAAAGAACTCGACAAATCTAAGAAGCAGCTCCGTGACGCAGTCAATGAGAACCAATCTATCCGCCTCCAAATTACGGAGCTATCCTCCACGACTACTAGCTACGAGGACCTTCTCCGACGCAAGGAAAGTGAATTGGCCGTTCTTCGGAACGATGTCCAAAAGCACGGTGAAGACAGCAGGGCTATGGAGGCCGAAAGGAAATCTCTCTCAACACGACACGACGATATGCAGCGACGTCTTCGCGAAGTGCAGGCAGAGCGAGATGCCATGCGGTCAGAAAAAGCTCAACTAGAGCGAGAGGCTGCTGACGTCAAACGGTTGCTGGAGGAGAAGCGGTCAGAGGATGCAGAAGCAGGTGAAAGCAGAAAACTCTTGGAGCAGCAGGTCCACAACCTGAAGGAACAGCTCTTCAAAGCCGAGGCAGATCTTAGTAGGGAGCGCCAATCTCGAGATGACGTCCAGATGCTCGCTGAGCACAACTTCGCCGAGTTGACCACTAAGTACAACTCCCTCAATGATTCTAAAATCGAGATCGAGAAAGAGATGTACATTCAGCAGGATAGCCTTCGCCGTGCTACTGAGGCTCGTGTTTCAGCCGAGAGTTCTCGGAAAAATCTCCAGTCTGAGTTGATCAAGCTTCGTGAGCGGTTCACTGAACTTGAAAACGCCCGTCTAAACGCGGAGGCCGATATTGAGCGCAATATCAAACGACAGGCCGAGGATCGTATCGTTAGCATTCGAGCAGATCTCGAGGAAAAAGTGCAGCTGTTGGAAGATATCGAATCAGAGCGCTACAACCTCTCAATTCGTGTACAGCAGCTCGAACAGGCGATTTCAGAATCTGACAACTTCCGCATTCGTCACGATCAGCATAAAGAGCGTCTTGAGAGAGAACTCGTCACTCTCCGAGGTCGATTGACAGCGTCCGAGAACGATAACCGATCGCTCCTTACCAAGATTCAACAAAAGAATCTTGACATTGCACGGTCGAATTCAAAGGCTAGCGATAACAATCGCCTTAGATTAGCTTCTCTGCAAAAGGAAAAGACCAAGCTGGAAGATGAGAATAAGAAGCTTGAGAAACAGCTCGGCGAGTCGCAGCTAACGATCAACTCCCTCGAGAAGCAAAAGGAGAAGCTGTCTTTAAGCTTGGAAGATCTCAACCATGAGGTTACTCGGGAGCACAAGACCAGCCGGAATGCTGAAAAGGCTGCCTCAACTGCCAACATCCAGCTTTCGGAGGCCAATCGAAATCTTGAAAACGAACGACAGCTGCGAAGTCAGGCTCAAGCAAACACACGGCAGGTGCAGGGCACGCTGGATCGAGCCAACAAAGAGATCGAGGACTTACATCGCCAACTGATTCTCTTGCATCGAGTCTTCGAGCCGGAGGCGTCCGAGGCTGCCAAGTCATGGGAGGCTGTTCAGCCACACCTTTCTAAACAGGTTGACCTAGCGCAAATCCTTGACACCGTTCAGCATAAGCTTCAGGTAACGGAGGAAAAATACTCAAGAGCTGAAAGCCAGCTTTCAGAGATGCGTCGTCGCCACGCTGATGAAATGAAGGAGCTTGATTTGAAATATTCATCCTCCAAACGGGCATTACTCGAAGAAATCGATCAGAATGAAGTTGCGAACAACCGTGCTCCTGCTCACTTCCGAAAGAACTCTGAAAATGCTTTGAAGCGGATCTCGAACCCATCTACTCCGAATCGTCGGTACAACAATGTTTACGAAGGTGCCAACGACTCAGCACGTTCGGATAGAACAGTTGACACCGTGGGTTATCAACGACGGATGGACACTGCAGCTGAGATTGAAGAGCTGCAGAACAGACTTCAGATGACCGAGATGCAAAATAAACACCTACAGAGCCAACTTGAACAATCCACACCATCTCGGGACATCTGGCAGGATGAGAGCCCCTCGATGCGTCGCATGCAACTTCTCGAGCGTGAGAATGGCCGTCTTCATGGCCAACTTGATGACTCTGCCAAGAAATGTTCGGCCTTAGAGCGTAGCATTCGCTCTGGGGAGTTGTCGCTCCGCGACGTGCAAGCCAAATCTCATGAAGAACTGTACGACCTGATCAACTCCCAAGAGCAGTCTCGGCGATCTTTGCTCAAGGTTCATAACGACGCTCTGGCTGAGTTTGGCGAGGCTAAATCACACAACGAAAAGCTCAAACGCAGCAAGGCTGCCGTGGAAGTTGAACTTCGTGATGCACGTTCCGAGGCTCAAGAACTGCAATCTGTCCGCGATCAGGATATCGCTAGCCGGAACCAGCTTCTCCAGGAGTTCTCAGATTTGCAAATTCGCCTTGACGCCGAGACATCCCGAACTGCCGATCTGGAATCTAGTCTGAGCTTGTACAAGAGCCGCTCCGACGAGTACTTCAGCAAACTTGAGCAAGCTGAGATTGCCGTGCTCAAAGCCAGCCGGGCTGAACAATTTGCGAAGTCGCGATGCCAAGAGGCTGAAGATACATATGCTCAGATCTTATCTGAGCGGAAGGAGATGGACGCCCTTGTCGAGGACTTGCAACGACAGACCCAATCTCTGGAAGCTCGGATGGAGGACCAAGCGGCAGAGCTCCAAGGTGCTTTGCAGGCCAAACAGCGCCTTCAAAATGAGCTCGAGGATTACCGAAACCAGCGCGCCATTGATCTTGAAGACAAAGAGACTTCAATGGAACAAACGCGGCAGAAGTACCAGCGCGAGTTCTCGACCATTAATGGTGAGCTCGAGATGGAGCGTGAGCGATTGCTTAACGTCCGTGGCGAGAATTCTCGACTGCGCGAAGAATTAGAGGATCTTCGCAGCAAGTGGGACAATGAAGTGCTCAATAGTTCCACCTGGGCCAAGGAGAAAGCTCGAATGGATCTTGTCATGCAAGATATCACGAACTCCCGTGACGAGGCTGCCAAGGCTCATAGCGAAGCACAAGGAAAGGTCGTGTCCCTTTTGTCCAGGGTGCGGACTCTCCAGACATCGATCGACGATTTTACGGCCGAACGTGACCTGCTTCTGAAGGATAAGAAGATGTTGGAGGGTCGTCTGGCCGAGGCGGGGGAGCGGCTCGAGGACCTTGCTAAGGGCGAAAGCCCCTCTATGCGCAATGCTGCAAGCATGGATCGAGAGCTCCTGGAACTCAAGTCCAAGTTAGCTCAGCAGGAAGATGTTTCATCTGCGGCAGTTGGCAAGATGCGCCGTGCTGATGCCCTGGCCACTGAAATGCAGAAAGAGCTCACAGCCGAGCGCGAAACCAACACTGGACTCTTCAAGGAGAAGGCAGCATTGGAGAAACAACTAAAGGAGGTGCAACTCCGATGCGTGGATCTTGAGACTAAGAGCTACTCTTCGGGTAGCCAGGACGTAAGATTCTTGCACAAGCGGATCAAGGAGGTAAGTTACACCCAGCTCAGCTCTTTAAAATACTTTCTAACAAAAGCTACAGCTCGAAGCCCATCTCGAAGAGCAGGAGAGCAAGCACACTGCTGAGCAGCGCTCTCTCCGGAACGTCGATCGCACTGTCAAAGACCTCCAGTCCCAGATCGAACGTCGGGATAAGACAAATGCCCAGCTCAATGATGATATTAACAAGGCTCGGGACAAGATTGAGAGGCTCCTTCACAATATCGAGGAGCTTCAGCAAGGCGATACCGAGACACAGCTCCAAGCGCGTCGTGCAGAACGGGAACTTCGTGAAGAACGTGAGAAGGCACTATATCTGGAACGCGAGCTGGAAGGATACAAGGCGGTACGTGTTGACTGGAATAACACTCGCCAGCCGATGGCCCCGCTTAGCGATGCGGGCAGTCGTCGTGGTAGTGCAGCATATGGGTACAATGAAACGGCTCTCCAACGCAAGCCTAGCAACACCAAAGGCTTCTTGTGAATAAGGACGATAAGATGTGTATTACGTTGATACAGGAGTTATCATCACGGGGGTGATTTTTTTTTCTAATTTTTGTTCTCCTGTTTCGCGGTTGGCGTACATGTGCATTTCGGAGAGAGGGATGCCGGGGCTTTTTTGCTGACCCCAGGCCTTGTTCATATTGCCTGAATGACCCTATGTCTTATCTGTTCTTTGGGGTGTATGTATTGGATGGCTGTTTGCCCTTTTCGCCTTCGCATTTGATTTTAGGGAGTAAATAAGCCGATTGGGGGAGGAATTAGGCCATTTGCAACATCAGAAGAAATTCCAAATTGAATCGCTTTTAACTGATAATAGCTACCATTCCGCCATTCACCATTCCATAGACCTGTAGGTTAGTGCACATATCGGAAAGACACAACCCCATCTGCCTGAAGTCCAGTCTTTGATCCTGCAATCGCCGAGCCTACGAAAGTCCCTTCCTCCAATTCAGCTTTCTCTATCCTGGAATTCTCACGCTTCAGGTGCCACTTGATACCGAGAGCCATTATAGCGCAGAATAGGCAAGCACCGCTCATAACCCCACCGCCAGCATAGTACCGGGGCTTCTGGGAATCCGGAAACATATATGAAGTATAGAAATGGGCGACACCAGCCCCCATTAAATTGACAAATGCCAGTGAGGTAGCGCGTTTTGTTTTAGGCCGTGGCAGTGAAGAGCTCAACCAAGAAACACATAGGTTATATGGTGAATATGAGCCAGCCGTCATAAGGAACATGCTGAAGTATCTGCCCCCAGTGGTTGGTATGAACATAGCCTATAATATCAGTCAGAATGTGGTCTTGGTGAGATTTTAGGTAATATTTTCTCGAATGTATGTACCATTAAATTACCCAGGAGTGCAAAAAGCAAGGGAACTGCAATGTGAAATCCTCTTTCTTGCTTGTGAGCCGCATGGAATGAGATTGCCAATGAACATAAAAATGCAAAGGCATATGGTGGGGACGTGAGTAGGAGTGTGATTGTATCATTGTACCCTAGAGTGCCGACGATGGAAGGGAAGAAGTTATTGAAGGATTGTGCCGTAATAAGAGCCATTTGAAGACCAACGAACATGTACAGCTTAGGATCCATGAATGCTTGTTTAACACCCCACAGAGTGGAATCCGGGTCATCGTCGATAAGACCTGCATTTTCATTCCGTAGCCGCCAGTCCTGCCTCATAGTTAGCCTTTTGTAAAGAATTGGTGCATAATTAGGATAAGTGGTCTATAGAATCACTGACGGCAAGAAGTTGATGTTGATGCGTAATCCACCGCCGCTTTGTAGATCCTGGGTAATCGGGAATGAATGGAATGACGAGTAATGCAATTGCAATAGTCATAGACCCTTCAATAATAAAAAGCCATTCCTGCAGCCTGTCAGAACATTGAAAATACAAGGAATCATGCTAAATATAGACTTACCCATGCCGGTCTTCCCATTTTGCCTTCCATGCGCGCAACGATCCCTGCCGCAATAAGGCCGCCAAAAGCGCTGGCCAGCATATTCGCACCATAAAGAAGAGCAATTCGCGGAGGTAATTCTGATCTTTTATACCAACATGACATCAAGAAGAAAACTCCCGGCAGGAACGGTCCTTCTACCAACCCTAGAATAAATCGACAAATGAAGAGCCCAGTGAAGTTTTGTGTGAAAGCCTGGCACATGGAGACCACACCCCATCCTGCGGTAACAACGCCAATGTACACCGATGGTTGAACTCGAGTAATCACAAGATTTGACGGAAGCTGAGTGATAATATCTATAACTGATTAGACTTGATAGTTCGATCGCCTTACTGGAAGTGGCTCTTACATCCGACATAGAAAATCATGAGACAAGTGTTGTATTGAGTGTTTGATATGCCAAGAGTATCGGGTAACCCAGCAACTTTGGCATTCGCAATATTGTTTCTGGAAAAGAAGATAAGCCGGGAACTCTCCTATTATGAAATTGAATCCTGACCGATCAAGTATGTTCATCAAGAAGAGTATAATCACAGCAGGTAGTAAGCAAATGTCAAGTCTGCAAACAAGTCCCCTCTCAAGCGCCTCGAGAGCATGATTTTCCCAAGGTGCGAGTTCGGGTGGGAGAGGAAGCTGTTGTAACGGGCCTCCCTTGATAAATTCCATTTTTCCAGGATCCGAGTTTGCCTGTGATATCTGCTCCATCTTATGCATTCGAGTGATTCGGCAGGAATTTCAGTATTTGAGAATCCAGGATTTCTGGGCTCGAGAAGGGGGTCACTCGCGGAACCCATCCCTCTTTATTACTTGTAAGCCCCACTGATATTATACTTATCCTAGAGAGATAGGAATAGACGTTCTTCTGCATCCTCGGGGTTATAGCCGCAATCCGGGGTAAACGCGGGGAAGTCATGCGGGGGAGGCATGCAAGATGTGTGCAGAGCTAGAAATTAGCGTGATAGGAAGGTGAGAAATCAAAAAATCCGGAGAGAAAGCCGTCACTAGCGACATGACGCCGAGCACACGATATATCGATCAGAAACTCAATACATTGACATATAAATGATCTTACTAGAATGACGATACAGTGCGACGGCACTCGTAAGAGGACAACTTTTTGAGCCTCGGAGGTAGCTCCTTGCAAGCCGCCATGTTGGTTGCCCGTATCAAACTGGAGTACACTGTCGAGGTGACAGCAGTCATGGTGCATGAGGCAATCTCATTGGCTGATATGTCCCGTTACATCGAGTTCGGGGGTGTTAAAGTACACGATCCAAGCTTCACACAACCGAGCTTATCGCGAAGATATTGACTTCTATCAATCCCTGAATCTGCGGCCACAGTTCCCCTGATTGGTATTCACCTTATGAAGGCTGCATTTCCCTCACATGAGCTACAGTATTGGCCGGTGCTTTTACTCTCCAAAAGCTTCTCACACTGCCAGAGGTCACCTCTGTCGTATGTCTTGTCCGAGGTCGGAATGACGAGGACGCTCGGGCCTGCGTACTAAGCGTCCAGGACCAAATACGGATTCCGCGTCAGTGGAGTCGCATACAGCAAGCTCGTAGTTCTTGCCAGGAGCTTGGAAGAACGGACACTCGGACTTGGCGAAGATCTAATTCAGCAACTTGGATACTGGGCTTCATGCATTTTCCACATTGCCGCTCATGTGAATTACGCACAACCATACAACACTCACCGCGATGCTAATGTCGTTGAAACGGCCAATATCCTCCGCTTCCAGGCTAGCGGTCGCCCCAGGCCTCTCTCCCTCACTTTTTATCTCTCTAAGAAGGGGCTTACGGCTCAAAGGTACCAAGGTCAAAATGTGAGATGCGAGGAGGACAAAACTAAAAACTAAAAGACGAGAGCTGAGGGTATGGTCACGAAGGTCACCTGATCTAACATTCTCTTCTTACTTTCTTTTTAATTTCCCGATAGGCAATACATTTTCAATATTGATACGTGTCTTAAGTACACGCGACCAATTGAGTGACTCGTTTGCTCGACTTACCTTTCAAATCCTTGTTGGATTGATTTTCCCAGGCATGAATTTATACCTCAACCTTAGGATGCCTACATGCCAGCGTCGGCCTTCTGATATGGAAGATTCAATTGCCGTTACCAAGTCCTTACCTCGGATCTGTGCATACTTTGGCGTACCGTTCGCTTGTTGCACCCCTGGTGCCTGGGCAGCACGAAACCTAGTCGGCGTGATGAATGTCGTGGTAGGAATATCTGGTTGGTGGCATCTGTGGACTTTTAGAGCGACGGAAGGCATGCCTTCCTCTTATTTCCCTTGATTTTTTTGGTACTAATCGATAAGCGAAAATGTGTATGTGGGCTGGGTCCAAACTAATATTGAACGAAAATAGCAGAGACTAAGACTTTGATGATTGTGAGAATGTATTCAATTGTGTTGTTCAATCGGAATCTCGGTGAGACATCGACTGTACCAAAATCGAGATACATACGGGGACACCCAAGACTAGATTACCCAAGATCTAGTATTTCTAGCATATTACCCGTCGAAATTAGTGTCAAATTGTATATCACCTCATAGAAAGGTATTTACTCTTGTATTATATATATTATACATAATTAAGACATCGTTATATCCAAAAATTGAATATTGTTTTCGCGGACCCTTAGTCTCGTGGGTTATGAACAAACCAGAGAATTATGGAAACGTGGGCTTCTCATCAGTCGCGGGAACTTCCACAAATAATGGACAATCAAGATATAGAAGTATGATCCCTTTTGTTCTCTATTTCATCTATATCAATGACCGTGAAAAGAAAAAAATTGGATAAAAACGGCCCAGCACTAAGGAGCGGCGCACGTGATAACCGCGCGGCAAGCGGCAATTTGACGCCGAACCTCATCCGCAGCTCTGAAGCTTCAGATTCCTCTCCGGACTTCTCCCACGATTCCCGTCAACCCTGCTTAGGTCGCCGACCTAGTCAATTTCTCAAAATGGTAAGCGTTGCTTCACTTTAGCCAATATTCCGCAAATACACTCCCCTTTTGCGTTGTGGACTGAATTTGCTGACCCCAAACCCCCCCACTCTGATAGGCTCGCAACAGCGAAAAGGCCCAGTCCATGCTGTTCCGCTTCCGGGCGCAACAGGCAGCGGATATGGGAATCATTGATATCGGACGCGCTCGACGGCCGAAGGCCATTACGAGTATCGACTCAGTACCCACGTGCGAACGCTGGCGGGGCCAGGTCCTCAAAGAAGTCTCCCGCAAGGTGACGCGCATCCAAGACCAAAGCCTGAGTGACTACCAAATTCGCGATCTCAACGACGAAATAAACAAGCTCATGCGGGAGAAATGGGCCTGGGAGATGCAAATCCGCAATCTGGGCGGTCCCAACTACATGCGAGGAACGGGTCGGGTCTACGACGATGAAGGGCGCGAGATTCCGGGCGGCGGCAAGGGTTATCGATATTTTGGCCGTGCAAAGGAATTGCCGGGTGTGAAGGAGATGTTTGAGGCCGCGGTTCGTCGTGCGAAGGGACCGGAGGAAGAAGAGGGATCTGGGACTGGTCGGGGTGGAGACATCGCGACCAAGAAGGTTGATGCCAATTACTTCGGATATGGTCTCGACGAGGAGGATGGCACGTTGCTGGCTTATGAGAAGCAAAAGGAGAAAGAAGCAGCTGAGAATCTGCGCAGTCCGGGCGATGACGATGCCGAGGATGGCTGGCAGTCGTTACCCGGAGATGCGGGCGACGGGGTGGAATGGCGACTTCCCACGTTGGAAGAGGTTCAAGAGGAACTTGTCAACCGGCGACGAGAACGGCTTCTGCAAAAGATCTCTTGAGCACCATTCTCTCTTCTGTGCACCCGAGGCTTCTCGTTCCATCTCCTTCTATTTTCTTCTCTTCCTTTTTTTGGCGTTACGGATACTGTTGCAAAATATTCACCTCTCGAGCATTGTCTTACTATTTTTTTCCAGGAACATCGTTTGATCGTTCGACTGATATGCAATGATTATATCACATTCATTTATTCTCATTATTGTATACATACATCAAGAGGGACTTTTTACATCTCCCTTGTTCTTTCGAGATACTCTCTCGACTTTCAAGGCCTGAGACATGCTCAGACGAACTGGCTGATCCGGGTCATCCCGTCGTCGCTGCTCTTGATTCAGATCATCGAGAATAAAGCGGCCAAGGCTCCCTGATCGCCATTTCTGAATGAAATGATGGGCCGCAGATTCCAGATTGGGAATTCCGCCTTTCCCTAGAAGTCCAGTTTGGCGTGCGAATGATTCAAGCAGTGGAACAACTTCGTTCGTCGGCTCAGACCACCGCTCGTACGCCTGCATATCGTGCAGGTTGATCTGATATAATAAGTAGTCCACAAGGGTGACTGGTGAGATAACTGCATCCTTGACACAGCCACACAAAGCCAGCTTGAGCATGTTTTCTGCATCCGGGACGTACGGCATGAAAACACCCGGAGTGTCGAGCACGTAGACATGCGATCCATTCTCTCGATCAATGATTTTTACAGGGGTGGCGATTTTGCGCGTGATCCCGGGCTGACCTCCAGTTTTCAGCGCCTTCGCTTTGCCCACGCCGTGATTCCGTAGATGGTTGATCAATGTTGATTTCCCAATATTGGGCATGCCGACTACTAGAACACGGCATCCGACCAGTTTATCGGGAGCCTCAGCGTCATCTCGAAGGTGTTTGATGATCTGAGTAACATCCGCGCGGGATGATGAACTCACGAAAAAGACGGCACTTTTGGAATCGAAGCTCCGGACCTTTTTCTCAATCTGTAAAGTCTTTGCATTAGTTTATTGTTACTGTGGTCCATGATTCCTCGGCTTGCACTGTACCAGCTTCTGTGTAGGCGACTGAGGAATACTACCAAGATCTCTCTTGGTGTAAACAATGAGTCGCCTTGTCTTGCCCAATGCTTCTTCAAACATCGGATTTATGGAAGTCACTGGAGCTCGGTAGTCGCGACATTCAACAACGTAGTCAATTGACGAGAGCATATTCTTCATCTTGGTCAATCCAGCCCGGTGGTGGCCCAGGAAGTAAGACCTCGGAATGGCCCCATAATGGGGGAAAATTTGGCGAGGAATAAAATGTGTCATGTTTGAAAACAACCAAAGGTCAAATGGGTGAAAACATAGTCATGATTGCCTTCCGCGTTGCAGTCGCGAGAATACCAAAGAAGATGAATCTCAACATCACGGCAATTTTTTGCCGTTTTGTCCGAGGCGGTATCGAAGGCGGTGGATACGAAGTCTTCTATGACGTTTGCTACCTCAGAGTGGATATCGAAATGTATACTGTACCATGGGCTGTTCTTGGCATTCTATGCATGTATCCCCCCGAATTTTATCCTAGGTCATCCTGATACCTGACTGAATGTTTTCATGTCGTTGATAAGAGATAGAAACACGAACAAATACAACTTGATTTTTTTTTGGAATTTAGTATCGATATATATCTTTGAAGATGTCGGGTTTGAGATGATACTAGAGAGCATCTTACAGGGTATCAAT
This sequence comes from Penicillium macrosclerotiorum, assembly GCF_028827735.1. Classification (NCBI taxonomy): domain Eukaryota; kingdom Fungi; phylum Ascomycota; class Eurotiomycetes; order Eurotiales; family Aspergillaceae; genus Penicillium; species Penicillium macrosclerotiorum. The sequence continues at coordinate 2,759,639 of NW_026643083.1, read as the reverse complement.
TCAAGTCTTAGAAGTCAAGAAATTGATAGTACAACAAACTCAAGGTAAGATCCTCTAATTTTTACGTAAAGGCGACGCGGCTGGAGGGCAGAAACTCATCTCATCAGATTATGATACTAAATACTAGTCACCCCTTGGAAATTTAGTCGAGTATGTTCAAAAGGATATTGTTGTATCACGCAAGTATATCATTGAGATTTTGTTTCATGGATTAGCTCACTCAAATGATCGTAGTGCTTCCTCCTGGATTCTGGCCAATTATAATCATCCAGGTAGCGGGCAATCTGTTGACGCTGTGAGCCCTGAAAGGCGATCATGTCATCGATCGCTTTCTGATGTTTAAGAGTAGAGCATTCAGGCTCCGAAAGAGCTCTGAAAGTCCCGTACGAGATATTCTGATGCCGACTGACATTGCCCGAGTCAAATGGCAGCATTTTAGAGGCGAAGTTCCATGGCAATATGTTGAAAGAGTCTAGTGGGACGGTTTGGGCCCACTCCCAGTCTATAACACCGATAATTTTGCATTCATCATCGAAGAGTAAATTCTGCCAATGCATATCGGCATGTTGAAGGAAAAAAGGCCCAGTGTCTAAGGATTCTTTACCAGCATGTTCCGCGGCCCGGACATGTAGTGCAGCAGAGTCCATGCCGTCCGAAACGTCGGAGGACCCTTCAGCCTCCTGCCGGCCTTTCTCAAAGTTATATACTATCTGTGCGCGTTTCCTATAGAATGATCTTGATGACTCAAACGGGCCATAGATACGATCTTTGCGGTCGATAATGGGCCCAACGGTCACTTTTCCTGGTTCTGAAGCAAAACGAAGCTGCCCAATGCTGTTGAATGGCTTCTCAGCTAGCTGCCAAGCAAATTTCGTCAGCTGGCGATGTATTTCCAGCAAGTCCCTGTCCTTGATACGGCGTTGATCGTTAAAAGGAAAAGGGTAAGGTTTTCCAGGTATATACTCCATGAAGATATAGGGTGTTCCAAGTGCGTTGGTGTAAGTGAGATCATATTCATATACGCCTGGAACCGGGATTTGTGTATTTTCCTTTACGAATATCATGGTTGCGACCTCACTCTCCAAGAGGAATAGGCGATTTGCCACGCGCTGTGTATAATCTGGGTCAGTAGGTTTGATATTCAGAGGGTTGTGCAGTCGGGCCATCCAAAGAGTGTTGTCTGGCATCCGGAGTCGATATAAGACGTTGCGTTTTCCGTACTGGGGTTCCGAGTTGTCGAGCTTTGCGATTTGCCCAGCGCCATCTAGCCAAGGATGCAAGTCAGTCCAACGCCTTGAGGCGAGATCACATATCCTTTCCTCAAGCCCTGATTCCCGAATCTGAGCGGCAAACGTTTTGCCTATGAAGCCAGGGTCATCCTGAAATGGACGGGGCGTAATCCAGTTTTTATATTCTCGCATGTTATTTTAGCCACCAGATATTGTTAGGCAATGACAGATACAGGGGTCGGATGCCAGAGAAATTATTAAAGAGCAGACGGGTTTTTTGGGGGCAAAGAGGCCGATCCTTTCAGCCGCATTTTGTATCACTTTTCTCCTGCCTGCGCGCTTACACACGTGGATTCCCCACATTCTATTTGCGTATCACATCACGTGCGGCGCCGCTGCTAATGCAAGATTCAAGCAAGTGCTGGCTACAACTGTTCTTGGTGACGAGTTCATATCAAACAAATGATTGAGTACGATCTTGTTTCTCGAACAGGAATCATCGAGTCCACTGTATCCGGCAAGACCGCTGATCTTCGTCAAAGTCAGACCCATGGGTGCTTCTGGAAGTGCGTTTGGAATAAATGATTCTAGAAATCACGACCCGAACGTTCATGTTTGCCGAGACTCTGCATCCATTCCTTTGATTCATTATTCGCCATGGACAGTCGCTTCACAATGTCGACCGTAGCTATCCTCATCGCGACCCTCCTCTAACAGACTTAGGTCATTAAACTACAAAGCAGATTACGGTCCTCGCTATCCCAGATCTCATTGTGATTTCGCCTATGACCCGAACCATTCAAACTGCCATCAATTTATTTCCATGGATTCTCGGGTCGGCTCCCTTCAACGTCGACGTGCAGATCTGGCCCGATCTCCGAGAAGCTCACGATGCCATCTGCAATCAAGGCATTTCTCAAGCTGAGATGGCAAGGAAGTTCCCGGCATTCAATCTTACAGAATGTTCAGAGGAGTGGGATTACCCTCCCTACACTATTGAAGATGCCACGGCTCGCGCGGAGTCGGTCCGACATCGTCTTAAAGAAGCCTCCAAACGCTACAGAAACATCTTGATTATCACACATCGAGGGTTTCTTGTATTCCTTGTCCAAGGAGATAGATACGAGGTCTGTGAAACACGTTCGTATAGATTTTGTGAGGCGACCGAAACGGAAATAGAGTCAAAAAGAATGGGGTTCCACATTGAGACGAACGACCCGCAGGATTTTGGACCGACCGTTCTTCTGCCATACCAGGCTCATTCGGAGCCTGATGAGACCCTCGAAATTTCTGTTGAGTGACCCCGCATGAACGAAGAAAGCTGAAAGGGAAAAATGCAACAATAAAACATTGATTGGTAGGCAGACCTGTTGTGCCAGGTCTGATATACGCTAGACTGTCAACGGTACTACGCCTGAGGGGAGCTTACCAGTCCCATCGAGACTACAATCAGTGCTTTTAAACCTCTTCTGCTTATAACGGCGGCGGTCACCATAACTGCGATAGCCGTGACTAGAGTACTCAAAATACTAAGACCGAGACTACATCTTCGAGAATTACACCGGTCAGTTCAACTACGATGATTTCCTCTTGTCAGTCTCTCGTCTCGTCCTCGACCGCTGTTCGTACTATTCAGTCGCCGTCGATAACCCCTACTTCAACACCCATTATTCCAAGCTCGACCAGTTCACAAGTCCACCAGCTTTACGACAGAGTCCGAAAGCTGGATTTTGACTACAAGTGGTTTGGCCGCTCCTGTCTATGCTGATACTGCCGGGGGCGCCGGATCAAACCCCATATGGGGGCTAGCTTGGCCCTTTGCATTCTTATGGTAGCATTTAAGCCGCTATTCTGATAAATTGGTCATGCATGATAGATTACAAGAACAGGACGCGGTCATTCTGCCGGTCCGGATCACCTCACTCAAATTGCCCTTGAGGCTGTTTTTGAAGAAGTTCTGTAAGGAGAACATGTATATACTACCTCATTCATGTCCATGAGTATCAAAAAATTACTAATGATCATTAATCATCAATTAATCAATCAATGAACCGAAGAAGAGCCTTTTCAAAAGATTGTTGGATTCTAAGCCATTTTTGTTGTCATATGAGGAGAAAATATCCGATTAGAAATTGCCCCACACAAGGAGGCCAGAGGAAGATCGTTCTTCGGACCTGATGATTTGCATAATTACTTAACTAATCCCGTCCGATAGGATTTACTGCGTTGGAGGGCGCATTGAAAACTTGTCATTTTCACTAGGCGGTCTGAAAGGCGGCCATGGCGCCAATGTGACGCAACAAGCGTGGACTTCTAGCGGGCCCTAATTCGATGCAGTTGGCGCCGGGTTTGCATGTTGGTATTTGAGTTTTGCTTGTTGAAAAGTCTCGTTCTTTTCTCCTGGTCTCTTACATCGTTTATCATGTTAAATTTATTAGCATCTCTTTGCACAATAAATACTCTCTAATCTACAATGCCGCTGATGTCAGCCTTCCGCCCTCCATCTACCCGTGTTTCATCAATCCGTCGCACCTCACGACCACGTCGTCGAAGAAGGACAAGCAGACATGAACCTAGAGATCTTGACTCAGAAGGTCACGTCCAGGATTCCGATGCACATTCAAGCATCACACCTTCCAAGCATACACCGCGAGCCTTTCGAAAGCTACGGGGCTCGGTGGCAGCTGGTGGCCCGCTTCGACCATTCAGACTAGTGAAGCAGGATATTGTGAACCTGCGCCGACGATGGGTTTCCGACTGGACGGTTTTCAACCAACTGATCTTTGCAAGCGCCGTCTACGTGTTCTTCACTAATCTCCTACCTGGCATCACCTTCGCCAGCGACTTGTATGTCTTGACTGGCAAGAGTTGGGGCACAATCGAGGTGGTATTTAGCACGGGTCTTTGTGGAATCATATTTTCCCTGTAAATGCCTCGCTTCTATTACTATTAAAGCAAATTCTACAGTGACTCATGCCTCTGAACAGGTTCTCAATCCAACCCCTCACTATTCTCGGCGTTACGGGGCCTTTTTCTGTCTTGGCAGAGAACATTTATTCGCTCTGCCAAGATGTTTTCCAGGTATGCCATGGGCTATGCTATTCTTGGCTTACTTTACCATTTCGGATGATAATGTTGGGTAGATTCCATTTCTTCCATTTATGGCCTGGTCCTTGATCCACTCCGCCTGGCTGCATTACGTCCTGGCTATCATCAATGCTCACGACTGGACGATGCGCTATGTGACTACTTTCGCTACAGAGATATTCTCCCTCCTGAACAGTATTATCTATTTTCACAAAGCTATTCAGGAGCTTGAGAGAGCCCACGAAAATCTCTCCTTTGCAGCATTTCTCTACGCCATTATCGGTGCGGTCGGCACAATGCTTCTTGCTATCTTCCTGTCCACGGCTGAGAATTGGCGACCGCTATTCCATCGTTATATTCGCCTAGGCTTAACGGAATATGCAGCTGCCATATCGATTATCATCTTCATTGGCCTACCCTATGTGGGCGAGCTCGCCAACCTGGATAAAATGACACTCAACGTGAGCACCTCATTTCGGCCAACGTCTCCGGACCGAGATATATTTTTCGTCAAATTTTGGGAATTGCCCATACAATGGATATTTGGTGCCATTATACCGGGTCTTATCATCACCATGCTGTTCTTCTTTGACCACGAGGTCAGCTCCATTATCTGCACGATTGATCGATATGGGACTCGCAAGCCAGGAGGGTTTGCTTGGGATATCGTTTTGCTTGGAACCACGACAGCTTTGTGTGGAATTCTGGGCATCCCGCCTGCCAACGGCCTCCTCCCACAAGCACCACTGCACTCGGAGTCTTTGATGCATTCAGCGAAAGAGGAAAGGACCATCATCGTGGACGGTGAAGAGAAAACGGAACTTCACGAAGTTCGACGTGTCTACGAGCAACGTTGGTCTGCGTTCCTCCACTCGGGTGCTATCCTGGTTTTCATAAGTCCTCCATTTATGAAAGTGCTCGGTTTGACTCCGACTAGCGTCTTGGCTGGCCTCTTTCTCTTCATGGGAGAGCAGAGCTTATCAGTTAAGTAAGCCACCCCCCTCCTCTCTGCATGGCTCCAAATTGAAATTGACCTTTACGCAGCCCTATACTATATCGAACATTCTACCTCCTCACTCCACCATCAGAGCTGCCACCGCTGCCGCAAGCTCTATTGCAACGCACTGAGCCAAGAGCCGTCGGTGACGACAACCCCCCTCGCAATCCGTCATATCTTCCAATCCATCTCTATACATTCCTCCAAATCGTCATCACTGTTATAATCTTCATTTTAACCCTTACGCGCGGTGCACCTGCATTCCCGATCTTGATTATCGCCTTGGTGCCGTTCCGACTATGTGTCATGAACAGATGGTGGCCGCGTGAGGTGCTTCGTTTTGTCGACGCCTGGGCATGTCGTGAGGGCACACCGGAGGATGATGAAGACGCATTGACGAAATCTCAACAAGCTGATCAACAAAGCCCAGGCAGGGAAAGGTGTGAATTCGTCCAAGACGGTGTTTTCCAGCGCGGGGCCGAGGCCGATAGTAGTGTCCACGCTTCCGTCCCTGGCCCAAGTGAGATAAAGCACCAGATAGGAAGTTCCCAGATCGATGTCGCAGACAGGGAAATATGGGGAACGACTAAAGAAGATATGAATCATGAATGGGTTGAGCTTGGACATAGAGGCCGTTCCGATGAGGAGCTAGGCCACAAATGATAGATTCCTTTCCCGTCCTCTCCGATGAGAGCGGTGCGACGGTGAAGAAGGATACCTGTCCGCAAGCTGATTTTAGCCATTTGAATGAGTGCAACAAGATTGACACGGATTGATAAATTCAGTATCATTAGACTGCACTATTGGGTATCCTGTTTCTGTACATAATCGCCGTGCGCCAGTTCTATGAAGATACATATCACATCAGAATTCCTTAACTCCTAGCAACCTTCTTGTCTAAAATAAGAGGAATAAATGCCCTAGTCACATCATTAGCATGGCGTTGCCGTAAGTGCAGCTCGATGACGAAAGGCTAGGCCCTCCAGCCTTGCACAAACTCATGCAAGCGATCGATGACCACGCCGAATATAGCATTGACACTGTCTGCGATCAATTGCTCGAAATGACGAATGGCTTCCTCTTCCGTCATCTCCAGATGGAAGCGCTCTTTGACCTTCAAGACAGCCTTGTCAGGTTCAACACGGATATCTGGAATGTTCGCATCGACCATCAAGCTGAAGAGATTCAGAATCAAATTGGCAGACTTCCGTAATGTGGTATACGCAGTATAGCAATATTGCTTGAACTGCAGGTAGTGCGGGGAAGTGGTCCCACCCATACCCTCGACCATCTCCTGGCAGAGCTTCATCATTGGAGCAAATGGCTTGGGATCCCGCCCGAGAATGAAACCGAAGTCGGCATGGAAAAAGTGACCGTCTGGTGCAAGGAGAAGGTTTTCCAGATGCCGATCACCGACTCCAAGAAGGTAGGTGATCACGCAGTAGCCTGCACAGGACTTTATATAAGTATCCATGGCTTCTTTGCGAACACCCAGGGGCTCATTCTCGTCCGGGTTGTGCTCTTTAAGATACGCCAGAATAGATTTGTATTTTGCGGATGCGGCAGAAAGTGAAGTGGATGGGATGAATTGAGCAGCACCGGCCGTGGAGCTCGTAGCAAGGATCCGGTACGGTGTTAACTTCAAGTCAAGGTTCTCTTTCTGCAAGAGACGATCCATTAGGCTGATAATTTGAATGACCAATTGGTCCTGACGAAGATCGTCTCCAACTTTAAACAAAATGGGGTAAGGGCGACCCTCGGCCGTCTTGAACGTGATATGAAGAGGAGATAATGTTGATTTAAAGACATTAGACTGATCAGGATAACACCCAATGACCGAGACATCTGGGTCCAACGGCAGGGGCAGTGGTGGATCGATCTGAATCAAATCATGCTTCGGGTCACGAAGAGACTTCTTCAACTTCTCGATCTTCAGGGGTCGACTCTCACGGGAGAAACGAATATCTTTCGCAATCTTCGAGAGCACGGCAATCATTTCACCTTGGCGCAAGAGGATTTTTCGATGCTCTGCGTGGACCTTTTCCAATTCGGCCATGAAGTAATATTCAACCCGGGCAAAGAGTCGACGCTGGTTGGACAAAGTTCCAGGGCCGGCATCGTCACATTCAACCATGAGATACCAATGAAGGTAGTTTCCAAACTTGAAGTTTTCCGTGGCCCGTGTGATAATAAAGTTAGCAAGGGAAGAGTCGTGCGCAGCTTCATCTACATCATTTTCGGAGTTTTCCTCATACTTCAGCGCCTGCACAAGTTGAAGAAGATAGAGGAGGAGCTCTTCATCATCTGCTTTGCGAAGTCTTGCGACCGCATAAGAACGCACAGCCGGGTTATCGAATGTGGGACCCAGAAGCTCCAAAGCATCATCAACATCAATCTCGGTCCACTTGGGAAGAATTTCCACTGCTTGTCGGGATTCTCCCTCATCCCGCCAATTGACCGATTTGACAAACTTGGTTAAGGCTCTCTTTTCTCGGGTAAGGTAGTACCTGAATCTCCATATGAGGTCCTTTTCTTCGGCGGTAAGATCCTGTGTCGGCTCGTAAGACAATATGACATTCAATTCATCACGATTCTTCGGGTTAGGTCGTAAGTCTCGATCCATGAATCCGGTCCTGTGACTGCGAATCAATCGCCGGTGTTTGTCTTCACAAGGATTTCCTGTCTGCCCGACCTCCGGGTCATAGATCTTGACAACCTCAGTACCATCACCTCCATCGATTCCGGGACCGAAGCGAACCTCGGGTACGGGCTTCAATGCAGAATTAGGGTGAATGGGCGCGTTCTGGGGATAGGACGAGATAGGTGGAGGGGGATACTGATGATCAGCCCAAACGATTGGATGGTCAAAACGTGGGAAATCCACATAGAGAACAAAACCCTCATCATCTAATTCTTGATCGTCCGAACTACCGGCATCATCCACATCATCTGCGGCCTTTTGTTTGAGTGTCTTGAGATGGAGTGCTCGCTTCCGGGCGGCTTCTTCCGCTTGCATCTTGAGCTTCTCCAATTGACGGAATACCATTTGGTCCATCCAATCAATGCGAGTAATGTCACCCATCTCGTGCTTTTTGATCAAAACTTCTATCCGCTCCAACTCAGCCTCTTCTGGAGAAGGTCCCAGTAAGTCGCGTGCATTGTGCTTCCGTCGTTTTGGGGCCGGAATAGACGGCGTCGTTGTAGAAGAGCATCCGTCCGCTGCTTTGTGTCGGTAGATCTTGCATTTCTGCCGTCCCATTTTCAGCTTGCCCTCATTGTCAAATAAAGAGATGGTTGTCCCGCCAAAGGGAACATCATGATCTTGTGAGCCATCGCCAGCCAGTGGAGACAGGTCCCAGACTGTGATTGCTATTTGAGAGTTAAATGGAGCGTCCTTTAGGACCATGGGCATCTGTAGCCATTCATTCCACACTCGACTAGTTTTGAACACTCGGTATGCGGTTTGCAGGGGAACACCGAGAGGCTTCGAGTCCGACCATAGCTGGGCTGTAACGAAGAGGTCGGAGGCAGGATTTTGGGAGGACCCAAGATATCGTAGTTCCGGGTTCTGGACCAGTTGCGAGAATGGAATCTGCTTCTGTTTGCCTTCCAGTGTACCGCTGTGGATTCATTAGCAACCTTTGAAGTCGAGTAAGATTCTCTGGAGCCTACATCTTGATGTACACAGGTAGGTCCACCTGAGTGGAGAGTGCAAAGGTGAATGCCTCCATGCTCATGGAACCCCAACAACGCAGCTCAGCGAAGCTCCGGGGATGAGAGCTCCTGCGGGGACTGAGTCAGCTATCATCACGTGTACTTCACCCACTCACATCATGTGACTGAGATTCCACCGCAACGCGATCACGTGCGTTGGCGACGCGACGGATGCTGATAGTTATCAGAAATGCAGAATACAAGATCCCTTTCATAAGCGTGCAGGTTGCGGTTTGCGCGCTTCGATTATTAAGAATCTTCTCTGTGTATTTTCTGAATCTTCCACGTTCTGTTTACAAGCAGTGGGTGCTTGTCTTGTCTGTGTTTGCAGCCTGAAACTACCTTCGGGTTAGATAGCGCTGTTTGAGCATGGCGCGTATCCCACTATCTCAGCTGGGCCAAGGGACCTCCCACGGCTCCAACATTTCGACATCTCCTAGATCATCTTCGGATAAAGAAAACCGCCGACAGAGCGTCACTAAACGAACCAGTGCTCAGATGGCGCGTACACCACAAGCCAGCAAACGGCGCCGACTAACCGATCGCACATCAAGTATTCAGTCGCAAGTACCCTCCTCGCAGCGCAACAATGGCACCAAATTCTATGATCCCGATCAACCCGAAGCAGAGCGACGCGCTGTTCGGAGAGGACTGAGAGACCTCTCAAGCAATCTCAATGGTAGTTACCTTCCACACCCCGCGCCATGAGCATGTTTAACAGTCTCTATAATAGACTCGCACGCCGAGTTCATGCAGTCAGGAAACGATGGCCTCTACAGAACTGTTTTACAAGCGAATGAACTCTTCACTCAAGTCAAGCAAACCTCTGATGCCACCCTCGACTCACGCCTCCTCGTCCAAGCCGCGGATGCCTCGCACAAGAAAACCGCGCAACTTGCGCTCGGAGATTCCACCGCCGGTATCGACATTGATGAGTTTGTCTCCAAGTGCATCTCATATATGCGCAGTGGCCCCGATCTTTCTGAAGGCTCAGCCGAAGATACTATGCGAGGCCGATCGCGTAACCATCGAAGCCAACGGGACCCGAATGACAGCGATGAAGAAAATCACGGCGATGCAATGAATTGGGACTGGCTTGGCCGATCCGCATGCTTTCCATTCAGCGCTAGGCCCGTGGTATCGGGATGGCTACTTGGTCCATTGTCCGTGCAAAAACGCACGAGGCAGCTGACCCAACGAACTGGGCGTGAGCGCTTCGACCAGACAGAAGCCGTCCAGCCACAGGAACTCCGGCAAGCAGATCTTGGGCAGCAAGAAAGCGCAAATCTTACAGAGATCTGTTCCAAGATCAACAAACTGCTAGCCGATACCCAGAAAAATGCCGAAAGCAAAGTCAACTGGATCCTGAGCCAGGAAGAAGATCCCTCCGAGGAGAGATTGCAGGAAGTCATGGATGAGAACTGTATTGCCGACGATGGCGGGATTCCCCTATTCCGCTTCTGTGTTAATCCTCGGTCGTTTGGACAAAGCGTCGAAAATCTGTTTTATATCAGCTTCCTGGTACGAGACGGCCATGTGGCTCTAAACACGGATACTCGTGGGTTACCGACTTTAAGTGAGACACCCTTCTTACCAATAGCCAATGTGTTATCGAGATACTGACAATTTGATCATTGCATAGTAAGCACGGCCCCCTTCGCGCCTAATGAAGCCCAGCGAATGGGTATTCAAAAGCATCAGGCTATCTTTACTTTAGACTTTGACACTTGGCGAGACATGATTGAAACATTCAACATTAAAGAGTGTATTATCCCCCATCGCGAGGAAGTGCAGGAGGAAACAGGCCAGACCTGGTATGGCTAGGAGCTGTCCACGTGATGTCCCGTATACGATTGTTTCTTTCTGTAGGCTGAAATGATACCCTGGAGGCGGTGTTTTGGTGCTGTGTACTCATGGATCATATTATTCCAAGTTATTTCATAATCATTTGCATAAATCATAATTATGAATTGTCTTCTGAGAGGCATCGAAATTGTTTCCGAACGGTTTGTCATGGGAATCGCCGGAATAGCGGCGAATGGCTGTCTAGACCATTCCGTTGTATAAGCAGTCGAGCTTAAAGTGGAGACGGCCCGAGCTCGTCGATAAGCAGCCACCCTCACGTCATCGAAGCTGCTCCCATCGATCCTGCCCTTGTTAAATCCAAGCCTACCTCTTCACATGCACCTTCTTCGAAATTTCATTGCTCTCATTTCCCGTTAACCACTCAACTTGTCTCTCTCAACTTCTTCAAGATATATTCCAAGACCTGAAAGCACGGTTGACTGCCGAGGGATCCAAACAACAGATATCAGCTGTCGCTGGCCATTGCATAAGGAAAAATATAAGAAAAAAAAAAGCAGAGCAAGCAGACCGGACACCTTCTCGATGCCGCAACTCTTCCCATCTAATCCGTCGGCAACGATGGTCATTCGCTCGGTGACCCCCAACATCGTCACTTTCAGCCTGCCATTCGCACGTTTTGGGATTATGCGATTTGGCGGCCGAGGAACCTTGGGTAAGTAGCTTCCCCAACACCGTGAACAGACTGGCACATAACGCTGGGTCATGTGCAGTATGACAACGGATAGTATTGTTTGATGAAGGTCCATATGCTAATCAATGTCGCCTTTTTTCCTGTATCACAGTCAAGCTCGCCACAGGTTCCCTCGCTGTATTCTCGCCCGTGAGTCTCACCGCGGAAGTACGCGAGAAGGTTGAATCGCTGGGTGGCAATGTGAAATACATTGCCGCGCCGGATTTGCAGCACCATTTACACATCACGGCCTGGAAGAAGGCCTACCCACAGGCCGAGATCATCGCGCCCGAAGGCCTATGGGAGAAACGCCAGTCGAACAAGGATTTCTGCGATACTCCGTTCCAGCACGTGTTCAAAAAGGACAGCCCCCGGCCGTCCATCTCCGAAGAGTTCGACGCCGAGTTTGAGACTGAGTACGTGCACGGACATGCCTCGCGTGAGCTGGTTTTCCTGCACCGGCCATCGCGCACTGTTATCGAGGCCGATATGTTGTTCAACCTGCCCGCCAAAGAGCAGTACTCGAAGACCAATGATGGTAATCCACTGAACTTCTGCACCAAACTGGTGTTGTCGGCCCTGACCACCGTTATCCCTGCCACTGGCCAGCGACGCTTCGCCTGGTATATTCTATCATCCCATGACCGGGCCTCGTTCACCGAGTCTGTGAAGCGGATTATTCGTTGGGACTTCGATCGGTTGATTCCATGCCACGGTGATGTGATCGAGACGGATGCCAAGGCGGTGTTCCAGAATGTTATGGCGTGGTTTCTGCAGGATGAAAAGAAGCATGTCTAAAATGATTGCGTGATTCGCGACGGAGAGATTGAGAATCTGGAGGGGCGAGTTTAATTCCGTGTATTGATTTTGTTTTCTTTTTTTGAGGATTACGGCTTTTGGGAGTTATCTGATACCCTGCAGGTGTTGAGGCGGTTGACACTGGATTACCTGCATTCTTAGTATAACCTCACTAATAAATATATGTAATTCAGGTCATAGCTCCTTCAGGCTCATTGTATCTTTTATGCTGACTTGGAACGTATGGAATTGAAGCAAGAGAAAACGTAGGTCAGAATATGTAACTTTAGGCTTTAAGAAGACCTCTCTATACATTTTGACAAGACCTCTGTATCTTCTGTACGAAGCTAACCAACAATAGGAGGATGTTCAGTAGTCAAAAGAGGATGACTACGATAACGTCAAATGAGATCCTCAAAATAATGTTCCACCACCTTCCCAGCGAGCGGAAGCCGCAGATTTAATAGTAGACCCGTAGGCGCAAGTTCCTTCTAGTTCTGAGGAAAAGGCAATGAGGGCTGGAGAAATCAAAACCAGAGGTGAAGATCCTCTTTGATCTGCCAGATCAACTGTAGAACCACCGGCAACCCAAGCACGTGGCGGGCACAACAAGTCGCTTACCTAGGGCGGACACGGTAGAGGGGCCACGACCCTGTCTACATCTCTAGCAGCCCGAGGACTCGGACAGCCTCGAACTTCTCCTCGCTCGACACCCTGACGTCTCATTAAAACCAGATTCTGGATTTTGACAACAGCAAGCGCTGAGATCATGTAAAATAGGAAAAATGACACGCAGGCGACTACCACGCTACAGCGATCGCCCCGCGGTGGAGCGCCAATCGATATCTGAAGATCGCCCCCATGTCCAACAGTGGGTGCCTCACAGATGGCGTCAAGGCATAGAGATACGCGTGTGCCCGCTAGACATGAGACAAGACAGTTTTGTAGTGAGCTATATAGCTCCACAGGGTCCGTTTTGTCTTCAGACTCGCTAAAAAAAGACGAGGCCGTGAGCTTCTAGCCGCGGGAGCGGACCAACACCACACCAACCAACCCCCTGTGGTCCCTACCTCCCGCTGTAATGTGGGAGTCATACCCACTCGTGTTTCACGAGAGTGGCCTGCCACATTATACAGCGTTTTGCCATGGTAAGGGGTGTCGATGTGCAACAGAGAAAGCATAGCCCGAGACAAGCGAAGAAAACCAGGATTGAGCGGCCAGCGTGCTCCCGGGTCCTCAGGGACACAAGACAGAGAGAAGGAGAGCAAATATTGAAGAATAGAGGATAAAATTTCCATGTTCATCAATGATTCAGAGCGTCAGACGCCTTTGAACCGCTTGTTCCAGCTATTTTAGTGCTGGTTTGCCGATATTCTCCGCTTGGCTTGACACTAGTACGCTGCAGACGAACCTTCTATCTTTTTTTGGCGTGTTGGTTCCGTTTGACAGATTTGAAACCCCGGGATGTTGGTCTCTTTAAAAAGCTGTACACCCCCGAGTTTCGCGCGGCCTGCTATTCCTGCGAGACTTCTTTCTCGCTCTACATCGGCCTGGACCCCCGGAAGGGTCATTTACGTTCTTTACAGGAAGCGAACAACATATCTCCGGACGCCTTGGGTAGCGTCTTCTGTGAGCGGTGGTCTTCTTCCACCGGCAGCCCAAAGATTGTGTAGCTCATCATGTTTGTCCATGTGTTCCTGATAGCTTTTCAGATCACGCGACTCATTTTGCGAGCCACAGAGGCTGCTGTTGGCTCGGTATGTGACTCTCTACCTTGACGATGCTACTGGATATATCACTGATCCCTTTCTTATCTTCTAGATTGCTGTCGGAGTGGTCGTGCTGTATCTCGTTTCGTATGGCAGTTTCAAGTTATCTATACAGTGGCGCCTGCTTCCGCCTGCGGTTCTGGGATTAATGACGGCCTTGACAGCTCTAATCATGGGCTTGATATCCTGTTTCTCCAGGGCCGAGAAAGAGCGGGCTAGTCAAGCCTTCAGTATGTCTTCTTGTTCTCTGTTTCCCTGTCATTTTAACAAAAACAGGTCTAACCTAAATGCTAGCTGACTTCATATTCGCGCACTGTTGGTTTGTGTCTTTCGCCTGGGCGTGGTATAATTTTCACTCAGCGCCAACTTGTGGGAATGCTCTGCAAAATGTGTCCATAAAAGGTTTTGATAATTCCAAAGAATCAACATGCGATCTCTGGGACTATCTCATGGTAATAGGTGTCGCATCCTTCCTGTTCTGGAGCGTTACTTGTCTTTTGGTATGTGCTATATTACCCACTGCGTTGGGACGATTACTAAGAGCTAAATCTTTCTTTCCAGACACTCTGCATTTCCAAGCTGAAACGAAAGAAGAAGTAGTAAGTGGTCCATATGCTGCCTGGTGGCTCATCTTTGCCTTCGTCTTGGTCGAGATTCTTTAAAGAACATCAACCCCCTTCCCCCGCCCTCCTTCCAAACTCTCTGTCCTACGGTCATAATTTGTGCTATGAGCCCATGCTAACGCATAATTAATAGTCATGAGCGTGAAACACGCGCTCGGCATAAACAGAGGAAAGCAATGAAGAAAGCCCAGCCGTCGAGAGCTGCTTTGGGTGGATTCAGACAAAAGCCGAGAGGGGTCAAAAATCCGAGATACCGGCCACTCGTTCCAGGTATGCCGTGGTTGGGATATAAAGATATGAGAGTGGGTTACCGGATGGTTGAAGTTGAGAGAGGGCGCATCTGGAAGACTTTGGCGGGGTTAACAAAGTCAATAAAACGTCAAGAGGCACAGAGCATGGCAGAGAGGCGGGAGCGCCGCCAAGGGCAAGTTTTCACTCTTCCCGATCGTCCTACCCCGGGCTCGACCGCTCGGACGAGAACGGAAATGGAGAGGCCCGTGGCGAGAGAGGAGGTGGAGAGGTCTGTGACGAGCTCAGGGGAGGAGATTGCTGCTACAACAAGGAGAAGACGGGGGAGAAGACGGGGGAGAAGAAGAGGAGGAAGAGGAGGAAGAAGGAGAAGGAGGAGGGAGGAAGGAGGAACAGCAGGAACAGGAGTAGGAGAAAGTGAAGAAGAATTGGAACAAGGATTGGAAGGAGAAAGAAGACAAGGAACAGGGCATACAAGGGAGGGGAGGCGGAGAGGGAGAGGTAGAAGGAGGCGGAGGAGGGGAGGGAGGAGAACGGAGGGAGTGTATGTCGAGGGGGATAACTCGGATCCCCAAACGGATGATTACGACGATCTCTCGGGCTATGATACAAGTTCAGGTTCTGATGAATCATACTATGATAGCTCGGATTCTGAGAGATCCAGACATCGTGATTCTGATTCCGATTCTGAGCTACTCAGGGATGAGTCCGTTACCCGCCCTCCTCCGGCTGTCAAGAGAAACCGCTGGGGATGGATGAATGTCCCCAAGAACGAGCATCACCGTGGAGTTGAGGAAGGTGATAACCAAGTTTAACGACCTTTGACTATCTTGTCTATCATCGCTATACAGCATACCATTCTCAGCTTGGTCATTCGGCACCGAGACAGGTGGGAATCGAAGACTAAGCATGTTGAGGCCTTGTTATATCTCGAGGACCTCGCGACGCGATTGCTCTCGCTCGCTTACACCAAGAATCACTCTACAACGCTCTGGTGATTCTCTACAACAATACGCACTCAACTCTGTTTCTGATCGGGGGTGCTCAAAGTCACTTGGCCCTTCATACTAATAGAATTTCCCGATGGCTCTCAAGAGCTTTTGGAAAATCTGGATTGTACTATCATACTTGTCTTGTTCTTTTTTCGTCGCATTTTGCTCGTGGTGTTTGAGAGGGAGGGATTACGACTTGCATTGATACCCTGGATGAATATCGGTTTAGCGTCTTTTTTTGTGTTGCATGTATATATTTCCACTTCATCCGCCTCAGGTGCGGTGCATCCGCACTAAATATAAAATACGTCTGTAATCTCGGTGATGATTTACATGCTGCCCCAAGAAGTGATCGGCTCATGTAGCACACAGTAAATCTAAACCCAAGTGCTTTGGAAAACAGACCTGGAACGATGGATCAGCGGCCATCTTGGTTTTTATACTACACGGACGGAGACATATCAGAATACTGTCAAAATTAGTACATAGAAACACGGGTAAGCTATCTAACCAAAAACACTAGAATAGCTCATGACTCAATACTTCTTCACTATTCTTGTAAATAAAAACGTGTGCTCCTTGTAGCCGTCTAGAGCTGTTACTAGCTTCTATCAAGGAAGAGAAGCATTTAGTATTTGCTGACTCGAACTGCTCGAGTGAGTTACTTTCCAATGATTGTCTTGAACCAGTAATCGGACTTTGTTCTTGTCCGGCATATCGAAGTGGATTCATATCATACTTCGTCGGTTCGGCTCAGCGTCAGGCTGCCGAATAAATCTCCGACGTCTGTAGCCCGTTTACACGACAGACCAGGGCACATGACGGGAAATCCTACCTTCATAGATGCATAAAATGCCGGCCTTGTATCCCAGTTACAATTCCCGTATCTCATTTTCTTAACTCTGCCTTGATTTTTCTCGTAGATCTGCAACTACGATGATCCCCGATTGCACCACTGTTTCAAGATGACTAATATCACAGCGGAGCCCCCGACGGGCCAGCGTATCTTGGCAAAATAGGACCATCTACATGTAGCATTCTGGCAGACGGTTATTCTGTATCTTCTTCCTGGTGCCTGCAGAAGGAATGCATTCACAGCCGGGGACACTAGGTACCAATGAGGCCGGGCAATCTCCATTGCCAGAGCCGCCTGCCAACCCGACTTACTCGCTTGACGATCTGAGCCCGGCCCGCTATAAGGATGAAGAAGACCCTGAAACCTTCAAAACCCCTCGGCATGGCGACCGGTACGCGGACCTTGAACTGGGTAGTGTCCCCTTACTTCCAGCCGGAGCTGATGAACATGGCTTTGGTGACTCCGATTCCGATTTCGCTGCCTCGGAGTTTGACTTTCAACGGGACGAGCCCAGGCACAACCCGCCGTTTTCCTGCACGTTCGCCGGGCTCCTTGCATGGCTTCGCGGGCCGGCGCCACCCTATATCTATCACATCAACCCCTGGTTCCCCCAATGGCAGGCTGCGCCGGCGCGTCTGATTGATCGATGGGTGCCACGACGGGGAATGAAGATGGCGCTGCTGGTCAGCGGGCTAATCTTTTGGATCGTGGTGTTTTTCTTGTCCCTTCAGGCTTCCCTGGCGGGCCAGGAGGTCCTAGGGTATGGGCAGCCTGTCAAGCTGTCGTGTCACCATCAGTTGTGGTACGTATCTTGAGCCGCGTGGCGCTTGGGACGGATCAATGATGTTTTTCCACCCCCAAAGTATGGCCGGATACAGGAGCGAGCTGACCGTGCGACGTTAGGAACAATGCCACGGACTGTGGTCTCAATGGCGAATTATGCCTTCCATTCGACGAGCAGTCATTCGCGTTCCGCTGTCCTTCCGGCTGCGCGGCTGCCATTCTCCTGGAGCCTTACAATGTCGGCGACCAGGAGCTGAATTACCAGCCGCTGGTGATCGGAGGCAAGCCCTTCCGAGCAGACGGCAAAAGCAGTGGCGTCTATCGCGGAGACTCGTCGATCTGCGCGTCCGCACTGCATGCAGGGCTCATCAACGATGCTAAAGGTGGCTGCGGTATTCTCCACCGTCGAGGCGAGCGAGACAAATTCGAGGCCTCTACCCAAAATGACGTCGAGAGCATTGAGTTCCTCCCGCATTTCCCTATGTCGTTCGTGCTCACTCGCGAGGCCTCTTCGCCCGGGTCCAGTGAAACAAAGCCTGTTGAATGCTTTGATATTCGATGGTCACTATTCGCGTTCACGGTGAGTATCACAGCGATCTTTTCGATGACTGTCATATCGGCACCGGTCTTCTACAGCGTTATTTTCTTCATCGTGTGGTTCCAAGTCGCCATGGCATCTGATCCGCCAGGCTCTTCGAGTTTCTATGGCCTGCTATCTGTCGGCCTGGGTCGATTTCTTCCCGGCGCATTCGTCGGGTTCGCCATATACTATTTCTGTATCCGACATACTCTCTCGAGCCTCGAAGCACATGTCGATAAAACCCTCCTCTGGCTGGGCGGCTGCTGGGTTGGCGCCCTCAACACAGACACCTTCGACCGAATTCCCATCTCGCGCCTCACTCCCCATGACCTCCAACAGCAACCCGGCGCCATCACCGCCCTCATCACCATCATCGGAGTCCTCGTCGTGATCACCGTGATCCAAGCCCACGCGTTCCGCCAGGAGGGCCGTCTGCTTTCCCAGCTGCGCCTCTATGGCATCCTCGCAGCCGGCATTCTTATCCTCGTCTTCGTTCCCGGCATGAACCTCCGCATTCACCACTACATTCTCGCCCTCCTCCTGCTCCCCGGTACCACTCTGCAAACCCGGCCCAGCCTTTTGTTCCAGGGCATCCTGCTCGGCCTCTTCATCAATGGTATCGCACGGTGGGGCTTCGACTCCATCCTTCAAACGCCCGCGGCCCTCCTCGATGGAGGCCGCCTCGGCACTATTCCACCCCCCGCCAGTCCACCACACATCGAGGACGCGCACCATCTCTCGTTCTCCTTCCCCGACCTGCCCGCGCATGTCGACGGCATCAGCGTGATCGTCAACGACGTGCTGCGCTACCAGCAGCTGAAGCCGAAGAGCGGCGGCTCCGTCCCGGACTTTGCCTGGGCGCGCACCCACACCACTCAGCCCGAGTATTTTCGCTTTGGGTACGTCCATGCCAACGCGCTGGGTGGCGTGTGGTACGAAGATTTCTCGGCAGCATCGACGTGGGCGGTTAATGGGACCTTTTCTTATCCGGCATAAGAAACTTGGTCTTGATTGGACTGGCTATCTGTTGCTTTCTTGTGCTTCTTTTTGTTGACTTAGCTCTTGTACTACTAGAATAGACAGCATTGGTGATATTGCGAGTAATTTTGAACGTGTTTTTGCGCAGATTCTAGATATCCGTGCTTGGATTACATGGTCATGCCAAAAAAAAGACTGGTAACTAGCGCGACATAGATTATTTGTAAGTCGCCAAAATCATTTTTACCTGGCCGCTATGCAGATCTAGCCAGACGAGTTCACGACCGCTATGAATTTTTCTGTTCCAAATTGCAATGGAGCGAAGCGAAATCTCCATAAACCCCTGCCCCCTGATGCCGCTAAAATGATAAGAATATGCGTATGACACAGACCGTGAGTTGCACGGTAGAAACCAAATTACATAAACCCCAGTCAACTTGAAGAAAAAGTAACTCCCGCTCTATACATTGCATGCCGTGACGCCAAAACAAAAACAAAACTCCGAGCTTGCAAATGCGATGACCAATGCAGAAATAATATAAGCGCAATAAACGCAACCGAAGATGATGCCGGAAATCTCAGGTTTTAAGAATAGTCACGGCAACGCACTTGCACTAGGCTCTGCTTACCGCCGCCTTCGATGACGAGTGCAGTCAGCTTGCCGCCCTTGACGCAGCCGGAGTCGAGGCCCTTTGTATGGGTGCGGATCTTGAGGCCTGTTTTGGCGTCGTGACCGTAGATAACTGTCATGGTTTGGGAACGCGGGTCTGCGTGGGAGGACTTGAGACTCGAGTAGAGGAGGGACTGGTGCTTGTCGAACATCTAGCCATGGTGAATGAGGGTTAGCTAAAGCATTCTAAAGGAAGTCTCGACTAGAATTGAAGATGGTACGAGGAGTGTCGCTTACCTTGGCCCAATTCAGACCCTTGCTTGACGAGCTGGGCACATGGGTATCCAAATGGATGGTCCGCATGGTCATTGCCGTTGACGGATCCTGCTTCTCAAGATCCACGCCAGGTACTAGACCCGCATGCACAACAACGACCTGGCCCATGCTCGGAATCGGACCGACGTTGAGGATCACCGGACAACTATTCAGCCAGTCAGCCTGATCGTCATTGAGCGAGCGGGCCAGTGCGCGCTCCAGCGCCTCTTTCTCCGAGATATCGTGCATCTTGACATCATGCACGTCCTCTCCAGTAAGTGAATTCGCCTCAACCATCTGATGCCGTAGAAGCAAGACGCGGTCCTCGTGGTTGCCGCGCACACACGAAGCGCCCATTTCGCGCGCAATGTCAATCACGCCGCTGCTGTCGGGACCCTTGTTGATCATGTCGCCCGCAAAGACCAGGTGGTCACCGCCCGTGGTCGAGAAATCGATTTTCGCCAGCAATTCAAGCACTAGTAGAGAATGCGGAGTAAGCAATCGAGCACATCGACAAATCCATCGGTGCTGCGAGAGAGAGAGAAGGGGGATCAAACATACACTCTTCTTTACAACCATGCACATCTCCGACGATCACCAATCGCTTCTCGCTCCCAGCACCTTCGCCCTCCAGCGGAGCCACGGGAAGCAGTGCTGGATCCAGGGTACGGAGCTGGATAAGGTCGTCAAATCGGGGCAGCGAATTGCTCCCGAACCAACCACCAGTTTCCGTTTTCGAAGTCGGATCAAGTGAGTGCAGCAACTGACTGCGCTCCTGTAGACGTGGGTATAGAATCAAACCCCAGCCAGCCCAGCCGAGGAGAAAGAGGCCGAAATAGACAAGGACATAGCGGCGGAAGCGCGGCGCGGAGATTATGGACAGAGCGATCTCGAGCCATCGAGGGGTTTTGACGTTGTCAGGAGAGACGGAGAGGGGGTGATAGGATGCGGTGGTCTGCCAGCCGTTGCGAACTGAATCGATAAGGGGCCGGGAGAAGCGCGAGATGCCACCCGTTGAGGAGTGGCGACGGTGGGCGTTGTGGTTGGGAGGCTTGTAACCGTCATCGCCGTCGAGATCGATGTCGGAGTCATAGGAGGGCATGCTGGTCGAATGGGATCTTGCACCTCGAGAGTCGAAATGAAGAGAGAAGAGGTGAGCGAAGAAGTCAGCAAGACCCTGGGCTGAGACAGCGAGCTTGGCAAAGAACCCCGAGCCTCCGGAGGAAGTGGATGGATTGATCGTGGCTGATCCCCAGACCCACTTAGGCTTGGTTTCGGTCGCTTGGCTGGTGGCCCGACTCCGGACTCCGTTCCAGAGCACGTCAAAGCCGATCCACCGAGTTGCCAAATATAGGATCGCTAGGTTGGAGTATTTGGATGGCTTCCTTGAGAAGAAGTGCTATAATATGGGGGAAAAGGGGTAATTTAGGGCATCATGAAAGAGCGATGTATACAAATCCATCGAGCCAAGTGTATTACAGGAATTTGAGTCCCCCCCCAAGTATCAAAAAGATCGTCGTAAAACGTAAGGAGAATTCAATTGATGCAAGACTTTATTTTCAATGGGGTCATATGGCGCGTGCACATTTGGCATGGTACGTTACATACTGTGAGGTTTTCAAACCCCTCGGAATGGTCGTGGTTCATGAGTTACATTCATACTACATCTTTTTTTATGGCACATACACAACTTGTACTCTACCGGTACTGTTGATAGGCCTCTATCTCCTTCTTTCGCAGGGTCACTCGCTGCAGAGCTGCCTCGTCATATACATCTTCAGGCCTTCGGCTCCCGCGGATGACCTCGCGCTCATGGAGGGTCGCTTCGTCCTTGGTCATACAAACCAAGTCCGTCAGTTCGAGCCGGATGACCTTCTGTCCATCTTTTTCTCCCTCCCAAGTCCGGTCCATGCCAAATCCTTGTGCTGGGGTCTCCCAGGGGATCAAAACCAGACGGTTGGACAATCCAGTGATCGCACTTCTACCCCTCCAGACCTCTTCCACCAGGAATGCGAGATCATCTTTTGTGATTGGAAGGCGGAGCCCAACGGGATCTTCTCCCGCGACCTGCCGCACTTGCCTTTCCATAAAACCCTGCAAGAAAGCCAGAGCGCTATCATATAGCTTCTCGCGACCTTTGGCAGACACACAGTAGTCAATTGGATATCCAGACACAGAGCAGATAACGTGGTTGGCGACAGTGTAGCCAAAAACTGCAGGCATAGTGCCCAGCACGGGGAGGATACGGACGCGGAAATCAGGGAGAACACCTAGTTCGCCAACTTGGCCCTTGGCAAACTCTTCATCGGGCAGAGGCAGCAAGCTCGCTTTGCCCGGACCAGGTTTCTCAGTTGAGAAAACAGCGGCGATGCCGGAGCTCACTCCCAACGCCTTCAATCGGCGCCGTGTGCTGCGGGCGAGGGGATCATCGATGGTGTTGGAGATATCTCCAACCACCACCCGAGTCGGGTCCGACTTGCAACCGGCGCCCATAGACGAGATCACTGGAAGCGAGTTCGTATGGCAGTAGTGAAGCAGATCAACCTTGGAGGTAATATTATCGATACAGTCCAGCACGAAGTCTGGTCGTCGGCCTTCTCCGTCGTGTGTCAATGTCCATGGGCCGAGGAGATCATCAGCCGCGGATTTGCCAAAGAGCTCGTTGCGACAATCGAACATCACCCAGGGCGCAATCTGCTCCAGCCGCCTCCGAATACAGTGGACCTTCGGTGTACCAACGTCTGCCAGAGTAGCCAATGCGTGTCTGTTGAGCGAGGACAACGTAACTTGGTCGAAGTCAATGAGACGGATCTTCGCGACGCCGGATCTCGCCAATGATGCCGCGGCATGAGAGCCCACACCACCACAGCCAACAACGATAATAAATGATGACCGAAGCTTCGCAAGACCCTCATCGGTGAGAAACACACGGTTGCGGGCGAGTTGTTCCAGAATGAGATCTGTTGATTGCGTTGCGACCCATTAGCTAATTTCACCGCCAAAAGCATATACGAGAGATTCGCACCATCATCATAGTCCCCCTGCTGCGCGCGTCGAGCAAGAGCTGCGCTGCGCTCATCCTCCTTGCTCATTGGAATCCCATTGTCCGCCACGCCAAAAGTCGTAAGCTTCAGACCGCAAGTCAGCCTTCTGTCCTCTACCTTACACAACTAGCTGTCCAAAGCTCTTTTGGGGGTTTGGCCTAGTGGTAGCGAGCCTTTCGAGCTTACCTTTCCCTCACGGTGTTCCTCACCAACCGCCGGAATAGAAGCTTTCAGATCATTGACCGCTTCCTTTCTCTTATATGCTTGATAGCCAAAAACCGCAGCCGCAGCCGCAGCGCCCGACAGCACAGCCGTCGTAGCAAGCTGGGAATTATGTGAACCAGCTTGGCGCTGGAACCAAGCCGACATATTTCTAAGTACTCCTCCCTCACCGTCTGCTTCCTGTTCTCGCGCTTCTCGTTCGCTTTCTTGTCGGGTCAACGGCCGCCGGTGCGAGTAATTCCGAACAGGTTCGGCGAATCTAGTGTCGAGATCGTCAGACTCGAATCCGTAATCGAGGTCGGCATCGTCGGGGGCTTGCCACCACTTGGAAGCTGAGGGAGCCATGGTATGAAGCAATTTCAAACAAACAAAACTTACTCTGATAGACAGAACGGGGCGTCAACGTCCTCTTATGAGAAATGCGTTTCTGCAAGCCATGCGTTCATCAGTGGAACCACGATTGTATCACGTGATATATCGCGGCCTTCGAGCGCCAAAAACCACCGACACGTCGCGGCGTGAGTTACTAGTTCCATCTCGCGCATACCGCGCAGTAGGTACGTATTTCAAGGCTCATTTTGTCAACTAAAATGGTGTATAAGTCGGCTAATTCTCCGGTGAAGATTTGAGAGAACTATTTGTTTTCTAGTCTCGATGATGAGATCACACACATATCAAGAGCTTCTCACGACACGTCCAGGAGACTGGGTTGGGCATGGGACCTCATCCCTCGGCGGCCTGGCCGTTGCTTATGTGGAAGAGGCCGAGAGTCCTGCTGTGGATGACTGAGAAAATGAACAGAGATCTAAGAGACCATTCCCCACACAAGATGTTCCTCGAGGCTGGGTGTGACCCGTCGTTGCTGTCTGTTTTTTCGAGTCTGCTGGTGATATGCTCACTCGCTCTCGACATGTCTTAACTGTATATACTTCTAGATTACCGAAAATGCCACTCTGCAGTTCCCGCCATCCATTCTATATCGCAGTCTCCAGGGTTCCAACCTGTGCATCACCAGACTGGCCTGACGCTCCTGTTTGGGGCCCTTTCCCCCTCTTCATAACAAGCCCTGCTTCTAGCACCTCCAAGTACCTCGGTTCAAGCCCACCCGATGACGAAAATACCCTGTCGCACCACTCCGAGGCATATTCCACGCTCCGTCTGTACACCTTCTAATAGGCAACGGCGTCGAGCACGCCAGTGACGAGTGACAAAAAAGGTAGTTTTCAATCCGAGGGTGTCCGCTACTCCGAGAAAAAAAAGAAGAAAAAAAAACCCCCTCTCCTTGTACGTACATCTATTTAACCAACAGGCCAAAAACAATGCATCATCATCATTTTATTTCAACCCATCCGTGTCTTTTTTTTGTCGTCCGCAGTCCCCTTTCCTCGTTTCTATCTGAAGTCCCCGTTTCACCTGTTTGCATCTCATTTTCATACTTGAGATCACCCTCTTTGTTTACTGTCTGCTGTGCCCGGTGATGAAGCAAAGCCAATTCTGCAGGCAACCGACGTCCTTGGACGATGGATGTCCGCCGGACCTCTCCGCATTCTGGTAGCCAGTGAATATTATTGGGAGCTTTACTGAGGGCGCGCACCCCTCCCCCTTGTCTGCACTTGAAAGAAAGGTATTGACCATTGTATCTTGATGCAAGATTCTACACAAAACAATGGGTTGAATCCCTCTTTAAATTCTCAACATAAAAGCTTATTTATAGAACATTCGAAGCTCAGTGTATATTAAAAAAAAAAAAGTTCACGACGGCTTGGAGAAGAGAGATGATACTAGTTCGGAGTATATAAAAACGCCAGCTAATGCATTATTTTGAACCGTTGCCAATATACAGATATGTCATGGGTTGTAGGAATCAAGAGATCGCTCAATCCGCACGGAGAAGGAGAGGTTGAAGGGGAGGCAGTGTCTACTTCAGGAAGCGGCCCAGCGCACCGCCAATGTTCTTCAGGTCCAGAAGGAAGGTGTCGTGGCCGAAAAGCGAGAGGTCCTCGCCGAGCTCAATGTGTTCCACGGTCTGGTTCCCACCAGCGCGCAACGTCTCGGCAATCTCGCGCTGCTGCCATGCCGGGAAGAGGATGTCGCTAGCAACGCCCATGACGAGAACAGGGTGGTTCTTCAATGGTGCAAGGCCGGCTACCAGGTCGCGTGGCGGTCCATCGAGCTCGCAAGAAGAGACGGACTCGTTCGAGGGTGGCACAGACGCAGCGGCTTCGGGTTGCTCCTCGTATGGCTTGTCTGGGAGAGTCAAGCTGCAGGAGGTGTCGATGTTGGAGGAAGTATCACCGCGGGCGATGCGGGACTCAGCCTCGGCGCGACGGCGATGGGTTTCCGTCTGATGAGCGTGGCCGAGGTCGAACAGGTCCATGGCCTTTGAGACATACAAGAGGCTGTTAGGATCGTACTCAAGGCAGAACTTCTCCCCGGCATGATCGAGATAAGTCTCGATCAGGAAGTCGGGGCACAGGGCAGGTTGCTTGCTTGGATCAGCGCGGCGGCGGCCAAACCGCTGCTCCCACTCGGGCCCGCTGCGGTACGTGACAGTAGCGATCTCACGAGCCAGCTTCATGCCCGAGTGCGGCGGAATGGCATCATAGTAGAAGCCGCGGGCCCACTTAGGATCCATCATGAGCACCTGCCGTTGCGTGTGCCGCATGGCAATGCTGTACGGATGGCTGCGGGCGCAGCCGCTGATGCTGACGATCTTGCCCACGCGCTCAGGAAACAGAACGCCGGCAGCCAGACTCTGCATGCCGCCCATGCTCGAGCCGACAGAGGCTGCGAGCTTCTGGATACCCAAAGCGTCCAGGAGACGAAACTGCGCACGCACCATATCGTCCAGCGTGAGGATAGGGAAGCGGGTTGCATACCGCTTGCCGTCGGATGGGTCCATCGAGGACGGACCGGTGCTGCCATAGCAGCCACCGAGAACATTCGTACATATAACAAAATACTTATTCGTATCCAGTGGCAGGCCAGGGCCGATAAACTTCTCCCACCAGCCAGGCTTCGGGTTCGACGCAGTGCTATGTGCATGACTCGACGCCGACAACCCCGTATGTAAAAGAATTGCATTACTCTTGTCCCCATTCAACTGGCCCCACGACTCATATGCAATATCAAACTCCGGCAGCACGCCGCCCCAATCAAGGAGCAGCGGCTCCTCACAGTGGAAACGTTCATGCGATCCAGTCGTATACGATGGCTCAGGTCCTGATTCCAAAGACCGTGCGGAGAGAAGCGCTGATTTGGCGTCCTGGGCATCGAGGCAGGGAAATGACATGGCCGGATTCGATGAGTCCTTTGCTGTCGCCGTTGCTGAGGACTTGCGTGGGGGTGCGGCGTGCAGCGATCTTGAATGCGCCGATAACGGCCGACTGGAGCTAGATAGAATAGTCAGACGTTCGCTAGCTCGCCATTGTGAAGCTCGCAGGATACGCGAGACAGAACCCGCAGTGCTCTGGAATGAACGCATGGCGAACAGACAGACAGACTGCCGAATAGAACTGAGGTGAAGCGGAGGACTATAATTGTCAGCTATCGGGGAATGGAAGCATATTAAATTTCCCGATTGCGCAGGCGGAGAGCCGAGGGTCATGCCTCAGGCTGTAAGTCATATATCGCGTCATCTGGTCTCGCGTTGATTGGTGGGGCCGTACTGGTTTCCCGCGGACCTTCTTATGCCGCGAACTATAAAACCAGCGTCAAACGGATAGCGCATACAGAAAAACAGTGCACCAATGAATCGGTAAATCTTGGAATTTTATGATGTCTATTTCATTGAATGTTGAAGTCGCTTCTCCAGTAACGAATGCAATGCCTATGGACCATCATACGGGTATCATCGGTTCCATAGTGTAGAAATCAGGAATGCTCAGAACGCTAATGCAAGGTGAATGCTAACACAGGGAAAACGTTACAGGAAAAAGGGTCATGAAAGGGAGAGCTGAGACAGAGTGGTCTTAATGGATGAGGGGGGTTCATGAGGAACTCGTGGTCGAATTGGTGGAGTTTGAACCTGAAACTTCCAGGTTGAGTGCAGTCAGAACCACAGTATGGTTATTGGATCGAATGTCAATGCCTCCGGCATACATACATCGCCAACCGTCACAATTGGCATGAAATACGATCTTGCTTCCATCTTGCGATATCGTTGCACCACCAGGGGCCAGGAGCCCAAAATCGTGTGTTTGTAACAGGGGTCGTGCCACACGAATATAAGGGCCCTTGACGGAGGCTGCATGGGCGTACTTCACGTTGTAACCCAAAGAAGTAAAGCAGTGCGACGAGAAGAAGAGGTAATAGAAGCCGTCACTGGATCGGACAATATTCGGGGCTTCAATGAGCGGACCATCAGTGTCGTTTATGTCGAGGATAATCTCCGGGTCACCCACCGGGGTGACACCATCATTTTCCATTTCCTGGAGAATGAGAGGGACAGAGACTAATGGTTTCCTGCTGTTGCCGCAATACCCACCATGCCCGACGCTATTCCCATCTCCTTTGTAGACTATATATAGCTTGCCATCTGCGTCACGAAAGGGCGATGGATCAATGGCCCCACCGTATTTGTGCGGACAGGCTATGGATTCGTTCAGAGGTATATAGGGTCCAAGGGGATCTTTACCAGCCGAGACTGCAGCACCAATGCAGTGGTGCCGATTGAAATCCTTGGTCTCGCCCGCATAGTAGAGCACAAATTTGCCGTCGTTCTGAAAGTTCATGTTAGAGATACCTGGGATAAATACTTTTCTGGTAGAGCCAGATCATTCCACTTACTCGTTGAATAACATCGGGGGCCCAGTGATTGATCGTCCGTTCCCAGTTACCAATCGTAGGCATGGCATCGTAGCCCTCATGAAGTGTCCAATTCACAAAGTTGGTCGAGGTTGCAACAGGAATATGAATTGTTTCCGGGTTATTCTTTCTCGGATTAGTCCCAAAGGCATACCATGTGCCATTAAGCTGAATCAGGCCCGGATCGGGAAAATTATGAATGGCAAAGACAGGCTTATTTTCCGTGATGCGGTAGCTCGGGTCCTCGTGGGTGGTCGGATATAGCGTATACGTGTCTCCCATATTCGGCCCATAATGATCTCGCGTGAGAACAATGGGCAAGGCGATGACGAGAGCGACAAGGACCGCCACCAAAAGCCCTAGGCCGCTGACGATTGCGATTCTTCGCCGTGTCCAAGGGCGAGCAAAAAAGCCCAATTTCTTTCCACTTTCGGGGTCGGCCAATCCTTTTTGTTCCAAAGCATTCTGGTTGTCTTCACTCCCGGATAGTTCACTTTCGCGGAGAGACTGGATCGAGATGGTGGGCTTGAAAGCCTTGGAGCGCACTGTTGCCAAAAAGTCGCGCATCTTGATTGTTGCAGAGGCTTCTCTGCGCAATGCGAACCTCGACACCTATATGTTTTGTCTTATTCTCCGGGCTTAGGTGAGATCAGCCATTGACATTGTGTCGAGACCGGAGTACAAATAATTAAGACAAGTCAGCTTGCTGCAGGCATGAGGTGGACGAGACTCGGCACCGCGGAGAAATAGATATTTGGGGCGAGTTGTTGAGGTGCGAGCTGTCCATCCACGCCTTTCCCCCGTCGGACTACTAGACCGTTGATCTTTGAGGCTGAACCAACAGAAAGACCAACAATAGTCCCTCGCACACGGAATTGTGCGAGTGATTTGGCCCTTAAATGGACTCCTATCGCTGGGTTGAAAGGGGCGCAGCGAGCCAATTAAGTGCGGGGGTGCCAAGTAGCCAAAGTAAAACGGGGGTTAAAAAGCCGACACATGAGCAATCAATTGGCTACCGGGGCTGCCTGCCAGGCAACACCGGTCGCACCAACAGAGTCTCGATGGAGAACATCCGCGGATGCAGGCCACTCACGAGAAACGGGTTCGGTGCGGACCTTGGGGAGCCGGAACCTTCATTTCTGGGGACTAGACTTTGATCACACAAGCGCCGGTCAAAATGAGCCCACGAAACTCAATTTCGGGGAGGGGCTTCGCGCGCGACAGTGGCTGCATCTTGCGTGGATTTCCGCTGTTCGAGATCATCTCGATGGATCACGACATCTGTCGATCCGTGGACCCTGAGAATCCCTCATCTTTCCACGAGGCTAGACCCCCGTCACATGATATGGCCCTGCTCCCTCGTGGAGAGTAATCTTGGAGTCGCGCGTATCGATATCATGCCTTCCCCTCCCTTCAGACATTCAGAATTCTGACTATTATCTTCTATTCTCATTCCTCAGGACCTGACTTCTTCCTTAACTAGCTCTTACTTCTCTCTTACTTACAGTCGTTCTCGAAACCGGCTTGACTGGTACACACTGAGAAAGTCTTTCCCACCGAATAGTGCAAGCCTCAACAATTATCATTCACCCTTAGTCTGTCGTTACCGTAGCCCCAAGAAAATGACTGCTAGTTCTCTCGTTAGCCATGATGACTGTGGCGTTTAGCATTTTGTGTCGAGAAGGAAGACTGCATAATACGGGCGAGACCCACATATCTCCATGCGCGTCAGGATATTACAGGGATACTCGATTTGCTACATGTTTTGTATGGTATCCCGGGTATACTCGGAACCTAGCGCCGTAACACGCTAGACAGCAAGGTAGGGGATATTCAACATTCCCCGCCCATACACTTAGATAGTTCAGTTCACTCAGTAATCACCATATTGAGCATCATCTTCCATTGGATCCCGCCTTTCCTAGCCTATACCGTATCCTACCATATTGACATTTTGACCAGTGGGTCGATACATCGTAATATGCACACTGACCCACTTTGATCCTGGGACGCACATGTGTAATGCTTCTTATTGGTTGCACGTGACTCCTGTAGTGTGTCGTCTGTCTTGCGGGTTTGGTTGGCTGTCGTTATCTCCCGCGGGTTTCTGACGGTAGATATGAGGTTTCACGATATGCAGGGGACGCATTTTACTATGCTAAATAAGGATTATGTAGTAAGGTTTACGGCTAAGCTACACTAAGGGAAAGTGATCTGTTGTAATCCTTACAAAATATTCTGCTTGTAGGAAGAGAAACGGGATGTTTGAATCACTGTTCCTGGGAAAAGTAGTAAATCTGCGAAAAAAAAAACAACCATACCAGTGACCAGAAGACAAATCTCCGGATTACTGGATATAAAACAAAACCGAGCGCCCGGAGGAATAGTTAAGTGGTACAAGCCTGATTTGTTTCCCACTCTTTGTCGTCTTCTTGAGCTCCTCCTGGGACTTCTGATTCTCGAAGCGACCCCCATGGTACTCTGGATGTAGCTTGATTGAAGTATCGGAAACCCCTAGATCAACCTGAAGATCACACCACAGTTCGCGAGCCTCGTTGAACCCTACAACCACGGTGAAGAAATCTCCATCAGTGATTTTGAACCTAAGTAGGCCTGAGCCACCGAGATCCGTGGTAATTTGGTGCACTTCGGGTCTTGCTACTATCCATTCGCCGCCCTGATCATTGTGCCAGACAGTCTTCTCAATAAGTTGCACTTCGTGACTGTTAAAAAGCGGAACTTCGATAGAGACCATCTACGAGAAAAGTGAGTGTGGATTTTTCGCGAGGATTAGAGGACTAACCGTAACTGAAGGAATGCAGTTCGCAGTCTGCTTTCGAGGGAAATATATGAATAGAGACTTAAGACGATAAAATATCAAGACAGAAAATATTTGACGAGGGTGTGGGGGGGGGGGGGGGGGGGTTAAGTATTCTATCTAATTGTGGCGCGAAAAGGAACAGCTGAGATGTGTTGTTGCTTCTACACCTAATCGCTAGTAATGTACAATTTCGTTTTAGGTGGATTTAGTGGCTTAGCTGGACGGTTCACTTCTGCCCGCACGAACCCCATACGTAACAAGTTTAGACCAACGAACCCATAATGATGGGTAGACATCAGGAAAAGAGCGTGGCTAAAAGTATAACCAGGATTGCTCACCTCGGAGACTTATATGTGTGGGTAGGAAGACTCGCGTGCTCGGGAAAGGCAGGAAATACGTTAAGCGTTCGGCGAGATTTTAGTGAGCACTCATTTAGACCTCACTAGTTATCACGTGATGGCACTGAGCAGCTAAGTAGTCTGATTCCTGGACTGTGATCAGTGAGTCTGACTCCGAGTCCCACCCGGCAAAGAAAAAATGTTATGTATAGTGGCATACCGGTGGCCGATAAGTTGTACCAGCGAGCACTGGTAGGCTATGAGGAGGCCTTAATTCTCGATCATAATGGGACGCAACAGGTTATGCAGAGATTGAATGCGTTAAGTATCGCGAGTTGAGAATAGATAGTCTATTACTGTACTGCGCCCCGCCTTAACTGTACTGTAACGTACATACTTTGGTCCAGTGGGTCCCGCCAAACAAGTAGTTGGTCGAGTACATGGTCTCCCCTCGATTGAGGCGCAACCCCATTTAACACGTAGAGAATTTCTAAGGAGGCTTACATGCTAATTTGTCTAATCTCTAACTACTCGAAACGATAGCTGAAAAGGGTCTTGAGACGACCTAATATTGTGAAATAACGGTCGCAGTTGTGTATACTAACAAATATTTCAGGTACACATCGTGCAACCAAACACATTCAGAGCTAATGCTATCAAGCGGATCTTCTCGAAACAAGGCAACGGAGGATCCCTAGTTATATTTGCAGAAATGGACTGTGTGGTTCCATGGAATTCCATGGAGAGTTCTTACGTATAGCGTATTACAGAACTCAGAACAGTAACATGCAAAGCACCTTTTACTTAGCCCCTCTATTTAAAGCGGCCGGCGAAATAAATGATTTGCGCTAAAGCCTTGGCGGTGGGGCCGAGAAAGAGAGTGTAAGTGTGTATTGGTGAAGCCGGTTTCGAGAATGACTGTAGCTCTTACTACCTTCTTACTTATAATAATCTAACCTCTCCATTTTCTTGGAAGACCCCCTAGATCCTTCTAGGGCTATAGATATAGTCTATACTAAATTATCTCAATCTCCTACTGCTAAGGCACTTGTGACTGGCCTTCTTGCTTCTCTTCTTCCGCCTCATCTCCCCCCTTTCGTTGTTGTCACGATTCCCGCGTGACCGCTTGGTTATGTTATCTAGCTTAGCTTATCATGGCTCGTCCCCAAGAATCAAACATCATCTTTACCGCAATCCAACTTCGCATAGTTACAAATTGGTAACAAACCCAGCTTTTCGTCCAGAGGGCCCATCCCTGGGGGTCTTTTTGTTCTGCATCAAATACATCGACCCATCCTTCTCCTTGTCATCCCATCCGCATTTGCTCATCCCATCTGCGCTGACAGGCCGCGTTCACAGTGAGGGCATTCAAGCACTCAGCCCGGAGGAATTCCAGAGTCACTGCAGAAGATTACATTTCTTTTAGCCAAACTTAATATTTGCGGACCCGACATGTTTCTTCTATTCAATTTAGCTTACCATTTGCATGTCGCACGTCTTGAATCTTCCCAGCGGAACGATTGCAACTCCTGAGGTGGCATATGTTACCGTTGCCGCGTGATCTCACATCACCCTTGACCCAAGCCGAGCAATCCACGATAGGCTCAACAGCGTCTGTTCTGCGGCATTGGTCAATGGGGCTCGTGTCTCGTTTGGAGTTGCGCGGGACGCAGCCTGGATTTGGGCTGGCGGCTGAGAACCGGGAAAAGGTTGCGCTTGCGCTTGCGGGTCAGAGCCTTGGAATCGCCAATATTGCGGCCGTGGGGCAAGGTACGATCTATTCCATGTCGGACTCGGTGTCCACTCGGGATGGCGGGGGTTAGCCGGCATGTACGGCGCCCGAGTTCCTGGGAGCGCTCGATTACCTTGATATAGGCGCATCGGTAGGCGCTGCTGCACTTGGCGCTGGGGGTTTATGCGGGGCTGGTCTCGGTTACAGGACATTCCTGCCCATTGGCCGTAGCGTTGGTCTAGCTCCGCCATGAAGGAGAATACGGTTGTAGATAGCGACGGTTCGCGAATGTCTCTCTGGAGCGACGCGTCTAGCCGCATCCAGACGAAACGGAGGAGAACGGCCGTGTCGGTTACTTCATACTACCAGGATGTGACGTACAATAAGATTGGATTGGTAAAAGGTGTCCATTGAGATACGTAGGGGCTACTGCATATGAGCCAAAAGCTAAGTATGGGTGTACCCAACAGTCAACCAGTTAACTATATCATCTAGCTTAGCTATCATGACTTCTTCCCTAAAAATGAAACATCACCTTTACCATAATCCAACTTCGCATAGTTACCAGCTCTACGCCCGTATAGAGCCAACAGGTTGTTTCCGCCATTCTCTACAGTTTCCTCCTAGCTGCAACGGAGGTCGACTCAGCGAAGTCTCCCGTACAACCTACGACCTCACTTAGCAGCCAAAGAGATTTTCGTTACTTTGAGCAATCTTGAGAATGCTTCACTAGAGCTAGTATTTGAATCTGTGATCCGCCGCCTCCAGCCCCTAACATACGAGAAGGAAACATCAAAACATTCCGAGACTACACAAAAAAGGAAGCGAAGCTTGCCTTGACAGATATCCCAGAAGTGTACTGCATCCCTTATTCGACCTTGGCATGGACGGATGATGTGGATGCATGACAGAAACACTTGCAAATCGACGGCCTAAAATGGACTCACTTACCGTCTGCTAATTTCAGGAAGTATACATCACGACGGCTAGCTGGGGCAAAGGAGGATACCCGAAGAAGGCGAACCCAAGGCTAGTCCCATTTTGTTCACAGGTATCATGGGTTCATGTTGCCACAGACACTGTTTTCCAGAAGCAGAACGGAAAGGAACCGGGGGGGGGGGGGACCGCTCGAGCATTTTGTCCCAGGAGATTGGAAGAGGGAGCATGCAGCTAGGTACTCGGGCTAGAGGTATCGATCTTGCCACAGTCTTCCCCTCTCCCAATCTGGCAAATGATCGAGATTGATAATTTCTCTTAAGCGATCTATGTATTGGCATAGCATAATGTATGACCATCGAACCATCTTTCATAATGCAGTCATCCGAGTTACATCTTACACTAGTAGTAGTACAGCAACAGAGGAACTCAGGGTAGGCCACTCAATAGAACTGACTCTTTATTCATCATGACTCTCGAAAAACATTCGATGTGTACCATTGAGCGGGACTCGTGAACCAGGTGGCAAACGCAGACCTGCTCCTTTTCTCATCCTGGGATCGGATCTACGGCTCGATCATGCGGGCTTCTCCCATCGATGCCCAGAGTGCACGGATATTAGCTTACATTTGCTTACTTTTAGCCCCAGAGGCTTAAAGCCATGCTTGGAGCTGACATTAGCTTCATCTCATTCTTGAGTCCGTGTATCGCCAGGTAATTTCCCTCGCGAAAAGCTCTCTGCCAGTGAGGTATCATTCTGTCTAGGACGACCATCGACACGCCCGAGGAAATAGACATTGGAAATTGGCAGCGACGCGGTGTTTTTCGCCGTGTGTCCCCTGGACACGTGATATGGTCTGACACCCCCAATCCGTTTTGGTCTGGGGTTCCCCTTGTTCTCCGTTCTTGCAGCAACGCCGAGCGATGATCCGTGGCATTTCTGGGCAGAAGGAGCCTTTGGGGCCGCACTCCACATTCTGGCGGCCACTTACAGGCCGTTCCCCAGCGCCCACGCTAACGCTATTTTGTGGGGGACTCCAGGCCGTTTCGGATATGGATGCTGACTTGCTTCCTGGCCCTGTTGAATGAGAACCGATGCGGCCCGATTTGCCGGTCTCGAGACTAACACCAGGGAGGCGAGCCTTGGCGAAATGGAATGGCGCGAACGATGCAAGGCTTCACGGAGGCACATAAAGGCCCTGGTTCCCGCTGTCTACTGGCGACTCGACAGAGGGAACAATCATCTGTGCGACGCAGCTCACCATGACCAAAGAAAAGAGCGACATCAGCGAGGTGGCCCACATCCCCATTGTAGCTGAGGGGACAGGCAAGACGGCTGAAAATGCGGGGGCCAAGCAGAAGGAGGTGTACAATGTATGTTTGGAAATGACCCAGTTTCGCGAATAACCGTGCAAAACACTGACGAGGCCAGGCCGAGCTCTATGCTGCAATTCAGGAGTCCAATATTCCCCGCTGGGGACGGTCGACCATCCATCTATACTGTACGTTGACTCCACCGAGAGGCTTTGGACGCCCCTGCTAACCCATGCAGATTGCGTGTTTGTTGCTTTCTGCTGCGCTTGTGCCAATGGATACGACGGCTCGCTGATCGGTTCTATCACGGTGATGCCCTACTTCAAGGAGACCATGCACAGCCAAAACTCAGGCTGGCAGGTCTCGGTCGTCTCCTCGCTCTACAGTGTGTACGTGGCCCCTCAATCTGGTATCTCACATGCATAATCTGACCGGACTAGTGGCTCAATCATCACCACCCCATTTGCCGCCCTCGTGAGTGACCGCTGGGGTCGCAAGGTGGGTATGATATTTGGCTCGATTGGTATCATCCTCGGCTCGATCATCGCAGCGAGCTCGTTTAGCTTGGCTCAGGTGACAGTCGGCCGTCTGGTGCTCGGTTGTGGTATCCAGTTTATGACGGTCGCAGCGCCTGCGTACTCGATGGAAATCGCGCCGCCGCAATGGCGTGGTCGATGCACCGGATTTTACAACTGTGGATGGTTTGGAGGCTCGATCCCCGCGGCGCTGGTGTGCTTCGGCACCCAATATATCAACAACAACTGGTCGTGGCGAATCCCATTCATCTGCCAGTGCTTTGCGTGCTTTGTTGTGCTCGGCTCCGTTTGGTTCATCCCCGAATCCCCCCGATGGCTGTTTGCGCACGGCCGTGAAGAAGAGGCGATTGCTTTCCTCGTCAAGTATCACGGCAATGGCAGCGCGGACTCCCGCCTGGTGAGACTGGAAGTTGAAGAAATCCAGGAAAGTATTCGACAGGAGCTGCGAGACAAAGAAATTGCATGGTGGGACTTCCGGTGCCTGTTCGATACGCACGAGGGCCGCTGGCGGTCGTCGCAGGTGCTGATGATGGGTGTCTTTGGCCAATTCTCCGGCAACGGACTAGGATATTTCAATGCGGAGATTTTCGATGAGCTGGGTATTAAATCCACCGCCCAGCAGCTCGGATACAATGTGCTCAACTCCGTGCTATCGGCCATTGGTGCAGGCACAGCGGTGACTCTCACGGATCGAATGCCACGCCGTAAAGTTCTGGTGTTCGGTACGTTTGCCTGCGCGGTGATGCTGGCAATCAACGGAGCAGCGAACCACGTTTTCGGTCAAGACGAGAACAACAAGTCGGCTGCCAACGCCGCCTTGGCCTTCTACTTCCTGTTTAATGTCGTCAACTCGTTCTCCTACACTCCCCTTCAGGGTGTGCTGCCCGTTGAGGCGCTCGATACGAAGCGCCGTGCCAAGGGATTGGCTTTCTATGGCTTCCTGACTGGCTGCTTGGGTTTCATCAACACCTTCTGTACCCCCATTGCTAATAAAAATATCGGCCTCAACTATATTTGGGTCTTTGTCGGTTGGGATTGTGTGGAAGCCGTCCTGTGGTATTTCTTCTGGTATGCATTCTCCTCTTGATCCAATAACCAATGCCTGCTAACCCTTTCTAGTGTCGAAGCACAGGGTCGTACTCTCGAAGAGCTCGAGTGGGTGTACAAGCAGCCCAACCCGGTCAAGGCCTCCCAGCAGGTTGACCACGTCGTCCAGCAAGCCGATGGCACCGTTTCGGAGAAGATTGTCCAGCACGTGGAGTAGGCGGGCTGGTGTCAGGTTTCAAGGACATGATGCGGGCTATACTGTGTATATTGGTGTACTGGATAACAATAAGTTCATCCTTTAATCTCGATAACCATTCTGAAATAATACTGTTATTTTATATCCATCACACAGGGAAAGTCTTTGATAGCTAAAAGTAGGCATTGATACATCTAGTGGATTGAAACTTTGAGTTCATCTTCACTCTTTCGAAACTCCCAAAATCGGGACTTTGACTATCTATTGTCAGCGTAGTATTTCGTCTGTCTATAAAATCATCCCTGATGGCTGCTGTTAGGCCAAGCAATTAAAAAAGGGAGAATTTTCAGTTGGTTTCAATGAGAGGATATTATCGCAATTCTTCCTCAAAGTGACCGATAACTATTAGACTCTCACGTCATTATAGTATCTCTGGCAACACTTTCCAAAGGAAAATCAAGATGACATTGCTAGCAACAATAGGCCGAGTCTGAAGCACTACCAGAAAATACCGTAAAAAATTCCCTCTCCAACCAGACGTGAATAAAAAAGCATGAAATATTTATTACTACTGTCCAAAATCGATGGCTGAATAAAGCAACTACTCTCCTTTCTTGGAGTGGGTAGAGGGAACTCGCTTCATGAGGAGCTCCATTCACTCAACTCAGTAAATATATATTAAAACTCAAGTAGGATGCCAGTCTGGACAATGTGTGCACCTGACTTCTATTGTAATTATAAATTTATGATCAACGCAGAATTTGGGAGCGGAAATAGCCTCTACGCGATCCCAGCGACACTCAAACATTTAACATACTCAACTGGGGCATGTATGAAAGACTGGCAAATCCACACATTCTCTAGTAAGGTATAACCGAAAAGTCTTTGGCATCAGTAAGCCTATCGGTGGGTATTTCGGCTCAATTAAGGTAGCCGACTGTTCTCACCTCGAACCTTTGTCCCCCTAGAAATTGTTTTTACATGGTCTGTCTGAGATATCAGGGGAAGTTTGCTCAAATGGTTACCATTCAATTGTAACAAAGGGCCACATTTGCAGAGAAATATTGAAAATAGATTTATACAGGTAATTAAAAATTGGAAGATTTCTACTGACAACCAAAACAGCCTGGGGCTACTTGCCAGAAATCCAATATATAAGATATGAAAGAATAAACTAAATACATTCTTGATCCTGGGTTTGTGTTTTGAAGGTCTTCCCCACCTATTCGCGCATGTGTTCAAAAAGGGACCTAAAGCCCTACTGCTACCTAAGCACTGCGGGGCCAAGGACAGAAGGACATATGCAGTCACTCCCGATAGTCCGTTGCTTCAGCTCTCAGGGTATATATGCACAGCAAACAGGTGACATTGTTCTACACGCTAGTTGCACCGAAACGTCAGAGATATTTTTTGAGAGGACCTATATTTTCAGCATCTGTTAAGACTCCCCCGCTAGATGTTCCTCATCCTGCGACACATCCCGGCAATTTTCAATCTGAACAAAGGCTAGACACTGACGACATTGAGGATAAAAGGTAAAAGTGTGTTACATCGTAGCAGTGGCAAGAGGGAATTTTATAGACAGGATGACTACGTAATGGATAGATGCATGGTACTAAATTGTAAGGAGTACGCTAAACCGCATTGCGTAATCAATTGTCACCGGATGATGAATTACTCCGTACAGTACAGTATAGGAAAGCTTGTTTAAGCAGCCCCTAGAAAGTATTTTCACGATTTATGAAGCCTATCTACCCTCCACAGGGGTAATAATCACACATAATGCCCAGGGCTTTGATCCTCTTACCAGCGGGACATCTTAGTCTGTCTGCTTCTTAGAAGAGCACGAATACATTCGCTCAGGGGTAAGTATTAGATGAAACTGAGAGTGGACAAGGGGCGGGCGCATCACAATTACAATAGACTGGGGTCGCCCAATATATTGCTGTCCAGTAAGATAGGCAAACAAGCCTGTGCTGAGTTACTGGCACATGCAGGGCTTCCCAGGGTGATTAATGATGACAAGTGGCGTCAACGAAGAAAAGTGTTCCCGCGCATACCCCTTGAGATTTTTTAAGTGTTGTTTCAGCTCTTGAATATGGCCGATCATATCCTATTAAGGAAGTTAGCTAAAGCACACTGACGAAGCCAGTCGCTGTTAAAGTTGATAGGTGGATAAAAAACAGCACTTCAGGAAGAAGATATTTAAATCTTGAAGTGGCACATATGATTATACGATATGTATGTATCGAAGTTCTCATGGTGGGAATAAAATGGTTCCCCTTGAGCGCCCTGTACCCCTATACAAGGCTTTAACTAGCATCCCCTGTCGGCCCGAAGCTAATAAGGTCCAAGTCGCATGATAATCAACCCAGAGATACGGATACCCTGAGTTGTATTCCTTTTCAGTAAAGTTCTTCCACAACCTTCTTGTTCCATGGAAGATGATTTACCGGCAATGGTCATCCGGGAAATAGAGAGGAGCTCGGGATCTGATGGCAAGTAAATAAATGCATGGATCGAGGACTACGGGCCACGTGAGCGGCTCCACCTCAAACGGACGCCGTTGACGGCAGCATACGCAATCCTTTTCTTCTCCCATAAAACTGCAGGCAGGCCCGGATTTTGTCGCTGCTAGTCAGCGAAGATTGAAAATACCCCTTCTTATTCTCTCCTTCAAGACCTTCTTCGCCATTTCGCTCTCATTCGGCCCGAATTGGCGTTCCGTCTCGGCGCGCGCCTCCTTCTCTGTTTGCGGTACCACCTACCTCCGCGGGACCTACTTACGACCGGGGCCGTATTGTCAGTTACGCATTGGGCTTATCCAACAGCCCATTAAAATCGAAATGTCATTTTCCGGATTCCGTCGCGCTTGAACCTCCCCGACACTTGTACGCGAAATTGTCTTCCGCTGTCAATTCGTCTCGCCCATCAACATTCTAGTATCCTCACCTCCGAGACAAGCTTGCTCATTCCCTAATCCGCTCTCAGAGGGCGTGACTGCTCTGTCGCACCCCTGCGCGTGGCCCCCGCAACCTTGACAGGGGGCCTTGAACCCGATTGTGCCGATCGCTTCCCGCCCATCATGCCGACGTTCCGCAAGTCCGTACTTGCGGCTCTGTTCCTCCTCACTTTCATTTTCGTCATCCACTCGAGTCGATCGACCGACGTCCGCGGCGCTCCTGGGTATAAGACCGTTCCCGATATCTTCGATGAGGAACAAGAGGTGCTTGCACAACCTAAGAAGAAGACCAAGAGCCGGCAACAAGAACCCCTCGGCGCTCTCTCCACCTCGCCGTTGATTGATCGTCTTCGATACCAATTCCCTTACGACTTTCAAAGTAAATTCCCGGCATATATCTGGCAGACATGGAAGTACGCTCCGTCGTCCGTTTGGTTTAACGAGGGCCTTCGCGGTCCCGAGTCCAGCTGGACAAATTTACACCCAGGATTCACACATGAAGTGATTGGCGATGATACGCAGCGGCATTTGATTAAGTATCTGTATGGATCGGTTCCAGATGTGTTCGAGGCCTATGACGCTCTTCCACTGGCAGTGATGAAAGCAGATTTCTTCCGATACCTGGTGCTCCTGGCACGCGGCGGTATCTATAGCGATATCGATACTATCGCGTTGAAACCGGTTTCATACTGGCTCCCCGATGAGATCGATCGATCAAAAGTGGGCTTCATTGTTGGAATTGAAGCTGATCCTGACCGGCCTGATTGGCATGACTGGTACTCGCGTCGCCTTCAATTTTGCCAATGGACCATAGTCTCAAAGCCGGGCCACCCGATCCTGCGCGACATGGTCGCTCATATTACTAAGGAGACGATCCGTATGAAGAAGGCTGGTATTCTTAGGGTGGGCAAAATGGACAAAACGGTGATGGAGTTTACGGGCCCAGGTGCCTGGACAGATGCTGTCTTTCGCTATTTCAACAACCCAGAGTATTTCCACATCTCACCTGGAGCGAAGAATATCACGTATGAGGATTTCAGTGGTCAGACTGAACACCGCAAAGTGGGCGATGTGGTCGTTCTACCCATCACTAGCTTCAGCCCCGGCGTTGGGCAAATGGGTGCTATGGAGACTGACCATCCAATGGCCTTTGTGAAGCATAATTTCGATGGTAAGTCCCACCTTGTACTTGATTCTCAGTAGAGGATGCCAAGCTCACTGTTGTGGTATTTTGAAGGTACTTGGAAAACCGATCCTTCGCTTTGAAGTCAGCCCAGGCTCAATATTGCCCCCGAATATGTGCCTGATTAATCTGCAGCGCCACCAATGTCTCTCTTGCTCGCGAGAGTCGCTTGCTATCCACGCTCAGCCTTGCATGAAGATCTCTTGACTCTCAAAGCAATTACTCTCTGCTAGTCCGCTCTTCCCTGCTATCCATTTCCCACTACGCGCAGGGCTTCTCTCAGAGGTTTGCCTCGTGGGAACTCTCAGCTAGACGACTCGGCAAAATTGCCCAGCTCACTGTCATTATCATTTTCCGTGCAGGCCCAGCGGTCTCTTTCTACATTTTCATATCCCCTATTCAAGGGGAAGTTTACCTGCGCAAGGACACCTCTTGTGCTATACCCTTGATGTTTCATGATTCTCTGCAAATATGATTCCCATAGTTCTTTTCATGTGATATACCTTTATTTCTGTTTCTCTCTATTTGTTGTTTAGACCTTCCAAGTGACTTAACTTGTTGAGACCATAGACAGGATTGATATACCTTTTACTGTTCACGTGTTTACTGGGAATTTAACCAGAACTATCGAGTGATTCAACCCCTTTTTTGCTAAACAGATAGCACATTCATTGGTAGTACGTAGAAACTAAAATCCTCAAACGACATAACCGCCAAAGTCCAGGGTTCTCTGACTTGATTCGGTTGCTGACATCAAGCATCTACTTCGATTGTGAAAGGCCACCATTTACTTCTA
The DNA here is from genome assembly GCF_028827735.1 of Penicillium macrosclerotiorum. Taxonomy (NCBI): domain Eukaryota; kingdom Fungi; phylum Ascomycota; class Eurotiomycetes; order Eurotiales; family Aspergillaceae; genus Penicillium; species Penicillium macrosclerotiorum. The sequence goes on along the minus strand of NW_026643083.1, from coordinate 2,717,590 downwards.
CCAGTAATGAAGGTTGAAAGTCACACAAGACAGCCTCAAGGAGGTTAATCGCCCTGTGTCGCTTAGGCTTTTTACAGTGCCGGCTTCGATCCCAAAGGCGCTCCAGGCAGCCAGTAAGCCCGCTGACCATTCCGGTTTATCACCGTAATCGTCTATCCGTTCAGCCCCGCCCCATAAGATACGTCAGAGCTGGCAGAACTTCCTTTCACCTCTCTCTGCCCCGCGCTTGCTGGTCAACTCCCCGTCTTCACTGGGGATTCTCTTAGCAGATGTATCTTGTTTTGGCCTGAAACCCCCCGGATCTCAGCTGGGTGGTCGATGCGATTGGTGGCGCGCTAACCGGGCGGGCTTTGAACGCTTTTTTTTCCCGTTTCACCACGCCGCAGCAAGAGATATGCTCTCTTGCTATTCCAATGGCGACCGGAACTCTCAAGCAATCGAACCCAAGTGAGGTACAGGAAAGCCCTGCAGCCTCTAGAGCCAGTAACATGCGCTCCAAAGATCCCAACGAGCGAGAGAAACACTTTCTCCCGTCTATTCGTCACTCTCCGCAACGAGCCGCGAACCCATTCCTCATCACCAAGCGCCAGGATGAGAAACAACTTTGTGTCTCCTCAAGATACCTACATGTAAATGACTTTCACCTGACCAAGACCCTTGGAACCGGTACAAATTCTCAATTTCTCTTTCTCATGTTGCGCAGCCATTTCTGACCGTTTCTCTTTGCGCTAGGCACATTCGCTCGAGTATGGCTTGCACGGTTGAAGGATCAGCAGGATAAGAACAAAGTGTATGCGCTGAAGATTCTGCGCAAGGCTGATGGTACGAATGGCCTGCTATGTCTCAACGGCCTACCTTCTTGGGCTAACCTACAGTTTTCCCCATGGGATAGTCATCAAGCTCAAGCAGGTCGAACATGTGCGCAACGAGCGCAAGACACTTGCTGCAGTCGTCGGACATCCTTTCATCACGACCCTTGTCGCTTCATTTTCGGATGAACAATGCTTGTACATGCTGGTAGGAGCCTCCTGGTCGAATTCCTAGAGACTCTAATGTCTCCGGGTTCCTGCGGAACGCTAATTAGGCTTAGTTGGAATATTGCCCCGGAGGTGAGATCTTCAGTTATCTTCGACGAGCACGACGGTTCGATGAAGCAACGTCAAGGTTCTATGCGGCGGAGATCACAATGACAATTGAGTATCTACATGATGTTCAAGGGGTAGCCTACCGTGATCTCAAACCGGAAAACATTCTACTCGACGCCGATGGTCATATTAAATTGGTGGACTTCGGATTTGCAAAACAAGTTGGTAATCGTGAAACCTATACCCTCTGCGGAACCCCAGAGTACCTGGCTCCGGAGGTCATCCATAACAGTGGTCATGGACTTGCGGTCGACTGGTGGGCACTTGGGATTCTCATTTATGAATTCTTGGTCGGGCAACCTCCTTTCTGGGATCAAAATCCGATGCGAATCTATGAGCAAATTGTGGAGGGTCGGCTGCGCTTCCCCCCAAATATGCCTGCAGCAGCACAGAATATTGTCTCACTGCTCTGCAAAACAAGCCCGACAGAACGGCTGGGCTATATCTCTGGTGGTTCGGCGCGAGTGAAGGCACACCCTTTCTTTCAAGATGTGATTTGGGATGATCTGTTTTATCGACGCGTTAAGGGTCCAATTGTTCCGCGAGTATCACACCCGGCGGACACTGGTAACTTCGAGGACTATCCGGACTCCGATCATCGAAACCAGAACATCTACACCGACGATCTGAAAAAGAAATATGAAGCTCTCTTCAGTGATTTTTGAGGAACGAGTGATTCTCGTTACGAATATGGCTTGTTTCAACAACCGTCTTCCCACAAATCTATATTCCGCTATAGGAACTACGGCTCTCTCCCTCTGGCTTCAACCATCAATTCTCCCCGCCAGTCAAAAGGGGCTTTCCGCCTGTAGATCTCGTCCTTTCGTTGATTGGAGCCATCGAGAAGGCTCTTTGGGATTTGAATGTCCCATGTGGATGTGGCAATTGCTAGTCTGGCCTATCCGTTCAAGGTTTAGTCTTAGCAACTATCCCTTTCACGTCAACTCACTTTTGCACGACATACCAGTGATTTATTGTCTCAAAACCTGGCTTTCCATCCAATGCTGGAAAATGTCTCGTCCAAGGGCCCCTCCGGGCTATTCTCCGTTTGATATCCGCTCTCCTTATCTCTTCATCCTCGATAACGACAGCATCGCCTCTTAACTATCGGGATTGCAAATGATTTCAGATGCATTGCGCCTTGGCGGAAATCTGTCTTGATATAATGGCTGTGGATTTACTTGCTCCTTGCTCTTCATTGCGCTTCTGCCCCTTTCGGCTGATTTGGAAGACATGTGCATGACATAGCAACTTTATCCATGCTACGATTACGAATTAATCAGTACATACTTTTGTTTTAGTTTGAACATACCCATTCATTAACTCTGAACACGCGAAATTATATCGACCATTTGGAATCTGTAAAAAGCAATCCTGGGATTTGAGCCGTATGGCCCCAGTTGAGTTCGCGTTTTTATCTTCCTAATTTTTTGCCAGTCGTGACGTTACGGAGTCCGGGCTGGTTGATATCAAACTAAAGCAATGAATTGAAATTATCATGGGGCTACAGGCCCGTAAGTGGTTCCATTCGAACAGAGTCTATATGCGAAACAAGACCCCTTATAATACATCCCGAAAACAACACAATAACAAGAGACCATTCGATGGCGCGGGGGCAGCCCAGATCTCAATTTCCAAATGTCTGCCTTATCAATCAAAGGCCTTGGGCCAGCATCAACAAGTAGGAGTGGCCAAGTGAAGAATCTCCGAGTCAAGAAAATGGGGGTGGAATATGCGCCAGAAAGCGAGTGCGTAGTAGCAGTGGTAAACAGAAAGAGCGCGCTCAAGACTTCGAGTTCAAGATCAGGCCGACAATCAAGCTGGTGTCCATGTTAACAATGTGCTTTTCAACCCCTCGGTGGTCATATGTGCCCGTTTACTTACCCATAAAGACCGAGAACTTCTCCGAAGATCAGAATCAAAATCATGCCGACATAGACGCGAGATTGTTGCATGTAAGCCCGAACACCCTGTAAGAGCCCGTTAGACGAGCATGTCGTTGACACATTGCAGGCAAAGGAATTCTTACCGCGTCACCAACAACTCCAATAGTATATCCTGCAGCGATACCTGAAAGGCCAACGGAAAGGCCAGCTGCAAGATGCATGAATCCTCTGTGATCCCTTTGTCAGCCCACCGACCCTCAAGACATCCACACTTTCCTCCGCGGGTCTGACATACGTGTACAAACTCTGTGTCGAGCTCGGGTTGACGGCTCCTGCGATGAGCACGGAAACAACGAGACCGTAAACTGCGATGATACCGGACATGACGACGGGAATAAGGGACTGGAGGAGCAAGTTGATCAGCAACCTGACATGTCCAGCTCAGGACGACAGGAACTCTCTGGATCTCACTTTCATGATCAGATCCGGTCTGAAGGTGCCCACGCCCGCGATCCCGATGCCCGACTTGGCTGTTCCGTAGGCCGCTCCTCCCGCTGTGACGTTGTCAGCTATAGGTGTCCGATTCCCCAAGTCCACCATCCCAGCCAGTGGGCCAACATACCGCCAAAGACCATCTTCAAGTGCAAGTGGTTAGTACAATATGGTATCCGGTGTTGACATTCTGAGTTGACTTACTGCAGCTGCAATGCCGGCCTAATTGTAGAGCACATTAGCAGTATACCTTGGAACTGGAAGCTCAGCGCACTTACAAAGGAAAAGAACGGCGCAAATTTAGGCGCCAGTTCGCTGTCTGCCATTATGAAGGAAGACCCGAGAGTCGGTAGAATGGTGAGATCTGAATGATAGATGAGAGAGCTCGTCAAGGCGAGACTGGCAGACTGACGGGAGAGGTTGGAAAGGCCCGCGCTCTCCTGGTGTTGCAGCGGATCACTTGGCCCGCCGTAGCGCAGTACCGCGCTTCCCCTCGGTGACCATACCGTACCGCCCCCAGGCAACCCCCTCACAGAGTTTCCGTCGCAGTGGCTCCCCGGTGTGGTCACTGGATTACCGCCAATACCGGGCAGCCCGTCACCTCGCCTCATCCTCGTTCCTCGTCTCCTGGTCCCCCCAAGTCTATTGCATTTTCAACATTCACGCCTCCCCCCCTCCCACCTCCCTACCCCCCTCCACCCTTGTCAGCTCTTGGTGCTCTTCTCTTTCGGAGGAATGCTGAGGGTATGAACTGGCAAGGAGCCCTGACTTTGTTGCGCTCACGGCTCCTAGCGCTCGGTTACGACTTTTGAACCCGCTAACCCCCCCCCCCCCAAAAGGTCACCCGGAGGGGAACTTGGGTTATATCGAGATCGGCTTTGGCACATAAACGATTATTCTTTCGACTTTCCAGAACTGGTTCCCGCGGGATCGCTTCTTTCATTCTTCCTTTCCTCTCGTTGCCCACGATTCTGAACAAACCTCTTGCGACGCCGTGCACGCTCTCCACGATCGACTCGGATACCCCCCTCACTCACCCCCACCCCTTTTTGATCCCTCTTCCGACTTCCGGCATAGCAACCTCTCTTCATACCTAACGACCTCGCTCCTTCCTGTCGATCGCGGAGCTTATGAACATGGCAGACCTGGGGAGTCAGCGTAACCGGAATTACCGGCCTTATGGTGGACCGGCCTCGTCCGAGCAGCGAGATGCTGCATACTCGGACATCTTTGGCAGCACACCACCCCCGGGACGCTCCCAAACCATGACCTCACAGACAGTTCCGTTCTCCCAGGGCCGTGCCCATACTATGTCGTCGCACACGGTCCAGCCCCAATTTCAGAGGATGCCGCCGCCGCCAACTCGCCAACCTGTTGTCAACGGCTACGGACCACCGCCCTCTGCACCTCCAAATGGTTACCCTCCACCGCCACCTTCAGGTCAATACCAGGCATATAACCCAGCCGGGGGAGCCGCGACAATGTCTTCGCATCCACCATCTCTGCGACAGTACCCTCCTCGAGCGGGGCGCTCCGCCTACCCCCAACCCCAACGCCTGGATAGACCCGGTCCGCCGCCCCAGTACCCAGATCCACGCGATTTAGGCCGGCCAGCACCTCCAATGCCTCCCCCTGCCTTGAATTCCGATCCGAACAGATCACAATCAATGGCAAAATTGCCATCCTATCACAACCAAATGCCTCCACATAGCACTTTCAACCACGGATCTTCTGCAACCGTGCGGCAGCAGCAATACTATCCAGGCGCCACGACGATGACGCAGCTTGGACGACCGCTTCCAGAAAGGCATTTCAACGAGCGAGCCATGTCGATGACCACCTATGCGGCGGATGTAAACCATGCCCGCATTATGAACAGCGGGAGACATATCCCGGCTCCCAGGCCCCCGTCCGGGCATGAACAGGTTATACCACAAAGATTCGACTCCATGCCTGCCAACGCGGCCGAAAGCTACGCCAAGCCCCGCCCGCCCAGCGAGACTTCTCAGCGATCTCGTACCATGTCTATGGCATCGACTATTGCTCCTGACCGCACTATGAGTGTTCAAAGTCAAGCAACACAGAAATCTAACGGTCAATCGACACTTGTGTCTAGCGATTCGCGCCGCAAGGTGCCTGTTGTATACCCTGCTCTCCTTGCGCGTGTTGCCGATGTTTTCCGAGAGAAGATCTCGCTCGGTGAACGCCAAAAGAACGGGCTATCTTACCAGAATGCCTTTTCGGGCTCTGATGCCGTGGATTTGATCGCCAACATTATTCGAACAAATGACCGAAATCTCGCACTATTGTTGGGTCGTGCCCTAGATGCCCAGAAATTTTTCCACGATGTCACCTATGATCATCGCCTTCGAGATGCCCCTGGCGAGGTCTATCAATTCAAGGAAACCATGGGCGAGGAGACGCTTACCTCGGAGGTCAATGGCGTTTTCACTCTCCTGACTGAATGCTACTCTCCTACTTGCACCCGGGACAGCCTCTGCTACTCCATTGCCTGTCCGCGACGATTGGAACAGCAAGCACGCTTGAATCTGAAGCCTCAGCCGGTTCTGAGAACGTCTGGATCTAAGGGCAGCCTTCACATCGACGACGATGAAGATAATGACAATCAAAAGCTGTGGATCAACATGGTTCCAAAGGAAATTTCGGAGGCTGTGGATGACCGCGAGAAGAAGAGACAGGAGATCATCTTTGAGATCATGTACACGGAGCGAGATTTCGTCAAGGATTTGGAGTACCTACGGGATTTCTGGATGCGACCGTTACGCGCGGCAGGCACTAATACTCACTCTCCCATCCCGGAGCACCGGCGAGAGAAGTTCATTCGGACGGTGTTTGGAAACTGTTTGGAGGTGCTGAAGGTCAACAGTGGCCTTTGTGAAGCCCTGAACACTCGACAAAAAGAAAGTCATGTTGTTAAGACCGTTGGTGATATTTTCCTCCAGCATGTGCCACGGTTCGACCCTTTTATCAAGTACGGTGCCAACCAGCTCTACGGCAAGTACGAGTTTGAAAAGGAGAAGGCGTCAAATCCGGGCTTTGCCAAGTTCGTTGAAGACACCGAACGTCTCAAAGAATCCCGGAAACTAGAGCTGAACGGTTATCTTACGAAACCTACAACTCGGCTTGCCCGATACCCATTGCTGCTTGAATCCGTCCTAAAACACACTGCTGATGACAATCCTGACAAGGAGGATATCCCGAAGGCAGTTAAGCTCATCAAAAATTTCTTGTCGCGTGTCAACACAGAAAGTGGAAAGGCTGAGAATCATTTCAACTTGGTGCAGCTAAATGCTGCATTGAAATTCAATCCCGGTGACTATGTGGATCTGAAGCTCACGGAGGAGAATCGACAAATGCTCACGAAGATGGCATTCAAGAAGACCACCGCTGAAAGCTCCGAAGTGACTGCCTACCTCTTCGATCACGCAGTGCTCTTAGTTCGTATCAAAGTGGTGAATAAACGCGAAGAGTACCGTGTCTACAAGAAGCCAATTCCCCTGGAACTTTTGGTGATTGCTCAGATGGACGAGGTGATTCCGCGCTTGGGAATTTCGAAGCGTCCTTCTTCCAGTCTATTGTCCAACAAAGTGGCTCCCAATCCTCCTCCCGCAAAAGACGGACAGCTTCCGATCACATTCCGACATCTTGGTAAAGGAGGCTACGAGCAGACCCTCTATGCCACCTCCCCAACTCAGCGACGCAAGTTTATTGAAATGGTCGAGGAACAACAACGGAAGCTATGGGAACGAAATAGCAACTTCTATAACAAGACAGTCCTTTGCGAAAGCTTCTTTTCTGCTATCAACCGTGTCAATTGCTGTGTCCCTGTTGGTAAGTTAGCTACTTTCTTTCGGGTGATTAATTTAGTTTTTGCATATTAACAACTATCTAGATGGCGGACGGAAGTTGGTCTATGGCACTGACAGTGGAATCTACTTATCCGAGCGATGGCCTAAGGACAAATCCGCCAAGCCGAGAAGAGTCTTGGAGGCTAGTCAGGTTACTCAAATCGACACTTTGGAGGAGTACCAATTACTTCTGGTTTTGGCAAACAAAACACTATCGTCATATCCAATTGAGGCTCTTGAGATAGGAGAGGGTCAGAACGCTGTTGCCAAGCGTCCAAAGAAGATTCAAGGCCATGCAAACTTCTTCAAGGCAGGAATTGGTCTCGGTCGACACCTGGTATGCTCTGTCAAGACATCCGCTCTGTCGAGTACCATCAAGGTCTACGAACCAATGGACAACCTGGCGAAGGGGAAGAAGAAGTCGGCCGTAAGTAAGATGTTCCAAAGTGGCCAAGAAACTCTCAAACCATTCAAGGAGTACTACATTCCTGCCGAATCTTCTTCGATCCACTTCCTACGGTCGACGCTTTGTGTCGGTTGTGCCCGTGGCTTTGAGGTCGTCAGCTTGGAAACCACCGAGACCCAATCTCTGCTCGATCAAGCCGATACCTCTCTTGACTTTGTTGCCCGGAAAGAAAATGTCAAGCCGATTCACATCGAACGAATGAATGGAGAATTCCTTTTGAATTACAGCGATTTCTCATTCTTCGTCAACCGCAATGGCTGGCGGGCTCGTCCAGACTGGAAAATATCCTGGGAGGGCAATCCGAACGCTTTTGCTCTCTCCTATCCATACATTCTCGCATTTGAGCCTAATTTCATCGAAATCCGTCATGTTGAGACAAGTGAATTGATTCACATCATGACCGGAAAGAACATTCGAATGCTCCATTCTTCCACACGGGAGATCATCTATGCCTATGAAGATGAGTCGGGAGAGGATGTTGTCGCAAGTCTAGATTTCTGGAACAAGCCCCAGCAAATTTGATTGGTCTTTGGATGCATGGCAATTTCCAACCCCATCACCAACCCACCCGCTAACTATCCTCCACTATATCTCCCGCCCTCTCCCGTCCAGCTTCGAAAGGTCTTCTATATGCCTTGGAGCTTGTACAAGTCGACAGTCCAGTGTCGCGGGAGTGTTGCCCGTGGCAATCTACGAGCGTCAAAGATGATCAAGGGCCACCCCAAACCTGTTCTCCTGGTCTGCAACGACATACAGCATCAGTTCCTCGCACCATCTCCTCCTACCCCATCCTCCTACCTTCCTATTCATGTCAGTACGTCTTGTGACTTCTCGCATGTCCGATTCAAGAACTCTCCTCCCACCTCCACTTTTTTTTCTATTTCCCCACATAAAACTTTGAGGTTTTTCATGCCATCTCGTTTCTGTGTGTACAATGGATCGCAAAATACCACTTCTTGCGTGTTTGCTTGCCTTGTTTTCCACACTCCCAGTTGCACCGCTTTCATCGTGCGTCTTTCGATTGCCGATCTTAAAATTTTCTATTGACTTTATTTCACCCTTTCTTTTCTTGTTTCTTCTTTTGTTCCTCCGCATGGCCTGCGAAGTGATGACCATGTTTTGAACCTCGTCTTTAGCTTTTTTTCATTTTCTATTTTTCTATCTTTTGCCCTTTATTTCCTGTACTGTTGAATTCGAGGAATCTTCCCTACGTTCCAATACTATTGATGTGGAATGCTTCGAATGCGCTTTTGCCATGGTAGAGACCTGTAACAACCATTTGAAGTTCTAGCATTCTAGAATACATGTGGTAAATGGAATACATATATCATCAGACAACGAACGCCCTTTCATCATAAGTCTAAAAATCAATTGGAGATCCAGACTTGAGTTCAATTTAGAAATTCGGTGAAGTACACCCTACGATGAGTCTTTTTTTACAGCAACAGACTTAAACAAGGAGAGACAAGAGGCCAAGATACTTTTTCTTCCTCATTTACTATCGGGCTAGGAAGACAGCGGAAAAGGATAGACACAAGACATGGACGACAAACACGAAACACAAAAGAGAAGAGGGAATCTTGCTGCGCTGCGGACTTTGGACAAGGTGCCAGGGACGAAAACAGGATGAGAAAGCCCGGGGACATGGGAGGAGAGGGAGTGGACAGGGAATAAAAAAAGGATATGCAAAAATAGAAGCTCCCCGGGGCAAATCGAGCAATTAAAGAGAACAATGAAGGGGGCGAGGAGACTGTTTATGTCTCTGGGCCGAGCTTGAGGGAAACATAGAAGCAGCGGGAACATAGAAACAGCAGATTGGCATCGAGGAGGGTAACGCAGGGACAGCAAGAAAATCCCCATCTGTTGACACGTGCTCTTTCTTCCATCGAGAAGCAGGAAGGGAAATTGTTGCCCGTCATCGAAAACCGGAGGGTTGCATTCTATGTTGGGATCTTGTCCATCTCCGTAGAGACACCAGGTAAAAAAAGGAAGCAAAAGAAGAAAAAAAAAGCTATTAACGTGAATAAACAGTCAATATTATCCCCATAAACAGAAACCAACTTCGTGCCGCGAAGTCCATGATGATGGCACAAACGGTATCACATTGCGAACCGGCGCCCCGCTGAATGAGCCGCATCGTCGATAGGGTATATCTAGGCCTCTCCATTGGCTTCGCTGACATTGCCCTGGCTGGCCTCGCGCGCCATGCGGGCCTCGATCTCTCTGAGCTGGCTTTCGCGAGCCAATAGCTCCTGCCGCTTCTCGGCGATCTCGCGCTGCACCTTGAGTTCGATTTCGCGCAGCTTCTCCTCCTCGCGGCGGAGCTGCTCCTCCTTGAGGCGGACAGACTGAGAGGCAAGGTCCTCGGGGTTCATGCTGGAATCTTGGCCGCTGTTTGATTTATTAGTATGATGCATTTCGTGATTAGCCACAAGAGGGTCGAAGGAATGACATACGATACAGCACCATCCACGCTCTTGCTGAGCTTCTCGGTACGGTAGTTTTCATAAAGGAAGTCGTGAGTGATTTCCTTCAGGTCTGCCAAGTGGCTGTGGAGCAGAGCGCTGCGGATTGCCAGGAAGTCGGAGTGTCGGGGGTTCTCAACCTCGACTACACCCCACGGATACTGTCGGGCGCGCACTTTCCGGTTATCGATCTCGACGAAGTCCTCGGAGCCAACAATGGCGAAGGGCATCAGTCCACGCAGTTCAGCGTTCTCCTCCACAGTGTCTTCATCATCCTCCTCAATATCGTAGGGGAAGTTGTAGACGGGAATGCGATAGTGCTCAATATCCTCCATAATCAGCTTCTTCGACTCGGCCAGTTCGGCAGGAGTAAGGGAATCCGCCTTTCCGATGACGGGAATGACGTTGACACGAGGAGACAGACGCTTCATCAATTCAATGTCAAGTTCGCGAAGGCCGTGACCGGTGGGTGTGATGAAGTACAGCAGCACGTGCACACGGTTGTCCCTGAAACGGGGATTACGCTTGATTCGCGACTCCTCCGCAAGAATGTCATCGTATTGGCGCTCAAGGTAGCCAACAATCTCGCCAAAGCTGTTTAGGGGGTGTTAGCGGGGGTCGATCCGCGCTCGTTTTGAAACGGGGCTGATTAGATATGGGAGAGTTGAACATGCCTCGCCTCGTTGTCAATCTGGTCACCGAAACCGGGGGTATCGACGATGGTCAGGGAGATCCGGGTGCCCTCCTCATCCAGCTCGAGCTCTGTGGTATCCGAGAAGTCAGTCTTGGCCGGGTCTTTACGCGACGGAAGGTTTGTTGGTCGGCTGGGGAGATGATGGTCCACTCACCGACTGTGACGGGCTTGATGCGGACGCCCTCCTCAATGTGGGCATGCTCTGCATCGTCGGCATCCTTTCCCTCCAGCACTTGCTTGCCGCAAAGGGTGTTCACAAAAGTGGTGCGCCCTGAGTCGCAATCATGGTTAATGACAATTGGCAAGGTCTGGGGCCGCACTCGAGCTTACCAGTTCCGCTGGCACCGCAAACCATCAGACAAAACTGAATTCCCTTCTTGACATTCTTCTTGCGGCGAATCTTGATCTGCCCACAACGGGGACAAGAGTTAGCTCCGGTGACATTTTTTTCGGGAAGTATGGGGCAGGAGCTGCTTGGGGAGGGGGAAACAAATAAAGGGGAACATACCGCGTTGAGAGCCGACGACATGGTGGGCTATGAAAGGGAAAAGAAAGGAAACAAGATGCAAAGAAGGAGATTCCACGCAGCAAGGAATCAGCAAAGATGAGAGTGAGGGTGAAACTCTCCTGAGGTTCGTTCTGGAGAACGGAGAGAGTAGGGGGGGAGGAAAGACAGTTCGTTTCTCCCCCTTTCCCTCACCACGGGCCAATCACGGGACGTTGCTCTTCTCCAGCTCTACTCCTCTACTTGCTCCTCCACGGCTTCTGGAAACTCCACTCGTGGGCTCAATGGCAGTGGTTTCCCGATCGATGAAGCAAAATTGCGTCTAAATCTACAATGCCCGCTCTTGATTGCCAATTCTGCTCTCCAACCTCTCTCTTTGGAGGTTCCCCGGCCAGCACTCAGGGGTTGAATGTTCGGTGGGTCGCTCCTGGCCGCCGGAGGATTAGGTAACGGGGGTTATGGCCTGGGGCACCAACCGTGGATCCCTGAGCTTCGCCCGCATTTCCCTCTTATCGCCGATCCGCCTTGCACCATGTTGATCTGCGCCACCTCGCACTCTGCTAGACGCTGACTTCTGCAATTCAATGGGATACAGATGGTTGGACAACCCGCGACTATCTTCCACTTGAAGTTCCCCGCATTTCCTGACCACTGAACCTCCCCGGATCGACCCCGGTCCAAGCGTGCTTGACCCACGTCATGCTCCGCGACCATGAATACCCGCCAAGTCATCGATGAATCCCTCGGGCCATATTCGCTTTCAGCAGCCTTCAATAATGACAGCAGCTGTTTCTCTGTGGGACTGGACACTGGATTTTGTGGTAGGTGTGCTATGTTAGGCGGTGGAGCTGCCTAGGTGCTTGAAGGCGAGGGAGAGCCGAGCTAAGACAACAGCCATCTAGTCTTCAATACCAACCCTTGTGAGCTAAAGGTGTCTCGAGGTAAGCTTGAAGGAGATATTCTAGGTGCGGACAAGCATCGTACTCATGCAATCCTGGTTTCCATGCAGACTTCAATGCAGGCATCGGGGTGGTGGAAATGCTGGGCCAGTCCAACTACCTGGCTATTGTTGGCGGAGGACGAAACCCCAAATTTCCACAGAACAAGGTGTGCTTAAATTCTTCACTTCACAAAACCAGCATAAATCAGACCCGAAACTAAACGTTGTCTTCCTTTTAGCTAGTCATCTGGGATGATGCAAAACAAAAAGCTGCTATCACCCTCGAGTTCCGCACGTCCGTCCTCGGCGTCCGTCTCTCCAAATCTCGAATCGTTGTCGCGCTTCTGAACAGCATCCATGTATTCGCATTTTCTACGCCGCCTCAGAAGCTGTCGGTCTTTGAGACATCAGATAACCCGTTGGGACTAGCCTGCTTGGGACGGAAACTGCTCGCTTTCCCCGGCCGATCACCAGGACAAGTGCAGGTCATAGAGCTGGAGACAGGCAATATTAGCATTATACCTGCTCATAGCTCACCTCTTCGAGCCATGGCCTTAAGTCCCGATGGAGAGATTCTCGCGACTGCAAGCGAAGCTGTAAGATCCCTTGTCCTTCTAAATCGACGGTTACTGACATTTCTATTAGGGGACCTTGATCCGCATATTCTCTTCGGCCAACTGCACGAAACTGGCAGAGCTACGTCGTGGGGTGGATCATGCAATAATATTTTCGCTTTCATTTTCTCCATCTAATACCCTGCTGGCAGTAACATCCGACAAGTCCACCCTTCATATCTTCGACGTACCCCATCCGCACCATATCGCACGGCACCGAAGTCAATCTCCGGTTTCCGCAACGGAAGAAGGGACAAATCAAAAATGGGGCATTCTGGGTAAACTGCCTTTGCTTCCACGGGTATTTTCAGACGTGTATTCTTGTGCCAGTGCACATTTTGAGATCGGTGAGGAGGCTGGCCCTGGGTCATCCTATCTGCCATCTGGTTCCCCAGTGGGACGACCTCAGAAAGGTATCATCGGCTGGATGGATGATCAGACCATTTTAGTGATTGGATCTGGCAGGGATGGACGCTGGGAGAAGTTCATCCTTCGAGATGGTGACGAGGGAAAGCGATACTGCATGCGTGATGGTTGGAAACGTTATCTCGGCGGCTGAACCATACCTGTCATGGTGATCTAACTGCCAGAATCGATCAATGTGTAGCGGATGTATGGACTGCAATAGCCAAACCAGTCATTGTAAATAAAAACCGCCATTTCATGCACTGTGTTTGATATGATGCGAGCCATACGGTAATGGTAGGAACGAATACTCCCAACATTCAGCGGCGACGATCGCGTCGGTCTCGATCGCCGCGGTCGTCTCGCTCTCGGTCACTCCGACGTCTTCGAGAGTCAGGAGATCGAGACATATCCTTGGACCGGTTCCTGTCCCTCCTTGACGGTTCGATCCTCTCCGTGGACCTATCTCTCCGTGATCGTTGTTCTCGTTCTGTAGACCGGCGCCGAGATGTTCTCTCTTCACCCTGAGAACGATCATCCCGATGTCTACGTTCGCGAGACCTCGTTCGATGACGGCGGTGGTGTCGGCTGGATTTCTCTCTGCTACTATCCCGTCGCCGGGAGGATCTCTTGTCGTTTTTGTACTTCTCCAGGGCGAGTACAATCTCTTCCTTCTTCTCTTCAATGAGGAATTCCTTCATTGGATCTTCCTCGTCGTGATTCTGAATGAGCTCCTCCAGCTCTCTTTCTTCCTTCAGCATAGGCCGCGGTTCTTCTTTATCGTTTCTCTTCCTGCGGCCGTGTCGATCTCTGTCCTCGTCCGTTCTGTTGTTCGGAGGCGCTACATCGCCCATGATTTTACCAACATTGTCTCCTTCTTCCTCGTCGTCGCGTCGCTTGTACCGTGCATGGTCGACCCGCAACATGCGTCCTAGGACTGTTGCACCTCCGAGGTTGTCGACTGCGAGGTCTGTGCTGCGCTGGTCCTCATATTTGAGCCACGCAAACCCGCGGCTTTTGCCTGTTTCCTTGTCGCGCGCAAGGTTCACATGGACAGGCTCTCCATATTGCGAAAAGATCGTCACGATATCGCCCTCTGAGAGATCGAAAGGAAGGCCGCCGATGTAGATGTATGCGGTGTCCCGGTAGTCTGCATGCCAGGACGCCTCCGGGGGTCTGGATAAAGTGCAAGCGGATTAGCGGAGAGGATTCAAGACCAAATAGACAGAGCGGAGTAAAGAAAACCAGCACTTACACAGCATTCTCGAGCTCACGCTTGTTGAGCGCCTGGAGCTGGCGGATTTGGTTCATGGCGATATTGCGGATGCAAGGTCGGGGTCGGGGAGGGCGGAAGGAAGAAGCTGGGAAGAGGAAGGGTCCCACCCGGAGCATCTGCGGAACCGTAAAATCGCCAATTGTTTACTCAACCCCGAAACAAGCCCCCTGCTCTATCTTCCGTGACGTCGTTGGATACAAAGCTTCCGCACCTGGTGTCGGCTGCCTGCGAAGCTTTTTGCCTTCCCGCGGCCCAGTTGTAGCTACCTCCATCTCCGCCCGCTTTTCTCCAGATTCCCCTGACCGCGCGCGACTTTGGTTCCAACCTCCCCTCCACCACGATCTCCGATACGGCACTTCCGCACGCCACAGCCTCCTGCGGTATTTTCTGTCTTTTGATCCGAGTGCTTGGAATGGTGCATGCCTTTTAAGGCATGGTGGGACTAGATCAGACGATGTCCTCCAGTCCAACTCGCGGCACTAAGGCCCCCGGTGCCAACAGCCGACCTACCAGTAAGGACGGCTCAAAGAAGAATATCTGGTCGTCACTGCTAGATGGCGTCGCCAATGGAAAACGTTTGCCAGAGAAGAACCTTTTGATTCTAGGTTGGTGTTTGATCTATCGTTTATGGAGAGAACATTCCTTCCGAGGCTTGGACTTGTCCCGCTTTATTCCTGACCGTATGAGACTGATTCTTTGCGCTTAGGGGGCACACCGGAAAGCCAGAGAGAATTCCTGGAAACTTTCTCTGCAGATACGTCCGCCGATCCTGGCTTAGTGAATGAGAAGCGAAAGGGGAAGGCTCCCCCAATTGCGAACCAGTTTGCGTTGGGCTACACATACCGAGACGTGCTTGATGCAGATCAAGAAGGTACCATGCCCATGTCGCTCACCTCCATATCAAACAAGACTAATTCTCTTATTCTGTTCAAGATACACTGGCGCGTGTCTCGGCCTATCTCCTGTCCGAACCCTCTCTCTCCTTTGCGCCGCTTCTCAAACCTCTCCTGACCCCTCAATCTGTGCCTGAAACGCTCGTTGTCATTCTTTTGGACTGGTCCGACCCATGGACCTGGGTTCGTCGACTGAGAGAATGGGTTCGCCTTCTCCGATCCGTCCTTGTTTCTCTTGATGATGACACAAAAATCATAATGGAGGAAACCATGACAGAGTGGCGTGACCGCAAAAGAGGCGTCGATGCCAGCTCCGGAACTACCACGGGCATGTCAAATTCCAGTGGTTCAGTCACAATACCTCTGGGGCCTGGCGAGTGGGATGAGGGCTTGGGAATCCCGATGTGTGTTGTTTGTCAAGGCGTATGTTGATCTGAGGAGAAGCACAATATTAGAGAAGCTTTGCTAACAAAATAAATCGGTAGGCCGACAAGATTGAGAAACTGGAAAAAGAGCACGGGTGGCACGAAGAGGAATTTGACTTCATTTTGCAATTCTTGCGGACAATCTTGCTAAAGCGTGAGTTTTCTCTTTTCGATCATCGGTGGAAAGTCTCTAAATTTAACAGACGGCGCATCGCTCATTTATACTACACCTTTTCTTGCAAGCTCTCTCCAGGGACTGATTCACTCCTCGTTGGGTATACACTCTCTTCTGAAGCGGCAATCATTAAAACATAATGTCATCGATCGGGACAAGATTTTCGTCCCCGCCAACTGGGACTCCTGGGGCAAAATCCGCATTATTCGAGAAGGATTCGACATGGAAGGCGTTTCTACCGCCTGGTCCATTGAAATCCAGGATGCCCCTGAACCGCTCGAACAGCCCGCAGATGCCGGTCATCAAGAGGAGAAAGCCGATGATGGTACCAGTGCCGTAATGGTGTTCGAGCAGACCATCAAAGACCCCAAGCGCGATCCTAGTATCGCCCACCCCAATAGTACCGGAAATGGAAATAGCATTGAAATCGAAACGTCCGACATGCAATCCTTCCTTTCTGAACAACTTGTACACCTGGAGAAGCTCCAACTCGAGGATGTCAAGCATGTTGTGAACGCCCCTCCGCAACTGGAAAGATCTCCCATTGACGACGAGGGAAAGGTCAACGAGCACATTGGCCCTGTTCAATTCAACATGGGCGGTATCCAGGTTGACGCTGACGATATGTTGAAGAAGCTTCGGGTAAGTCCCTACGCTGACATTCATGCCAGGCATCTCAATTCTGTTACTAACATGTCCCTGATTAGGATCGCGAAGCTAGCAGAGCTCAAAGGAAAGATGGAAACCCAACGAATCCTGCCGATGAGAAGGCTCACAACCAGGCCCTGGCAAGCTTCTTCGCTGGTCTCGTGAAGAAGCCCAACAGTAGTCCTCGAGGCAGCCCGTCCTCTTGATCATCCCGTCTTGTCTCTTCCATCTTGGACTGTATTCTAGTTCTCTGAGCGTACATATTGTGGACCGTCGAGCCCAGACCTTGTGGTCAGCCTTTTCCACGCTGAGGGCGAGTATTTGAGGACGGCAACGGCCTGTGCATAAATTTTCCTTTTTCCCTAGTGAGAGATTTCTGGCTTTTTGCGGGGTGTTAGATAATGATACCAATATGGATTGTCTTTCTGATTCAACATGTCGAGTCCATGTGAACCAGGGAGGATCTGAAATTAGTGAATCCTATGAGCGTATTTGACTCATGCCAATGCTGGACCACCCGTTTCCTCAGGTATCCTTTGTGAGTAGATTCCTTCGTCAAATGCCAGATAATTGTTTCCAAGGGCTTTCAAAGAATCCGGATCTACGAACTACTTCTGAGCGTCAGCTGGTATGATATTTGCTAATCTTTCTCTTACAAGCCTGCATCACTATCACTTGTACGCTGAGCTTCGGCCTCCTCTCGGGCTTGACCTCGATATAATCATTTGGGTTGATTACACTAATAAATGCAATGGAATAAATCCAACTCTATTGTTTGTATTGGAGTTGACTAATACATCGCGACCAGCAGGTTCAATAAATAGTATTATTAAATTTCATGTGTGCTACAGACTTAGCAATGGCCCAGTCCTTGCGCTACTAAGCAGATAAAGTCGGTGTTCTGCATGTGTTGGTGATCGCATATCACCCTTCAGCTCACCAATGAAGTGCTGTTCCTTCTTATGCTCATGGCCTGGACTTGCAAGCTGATATACAAATACAAAGAAAAAAAAAAAGAGACGCCTCTTCGTCGTAGCGGTCGGTCAAGAGATCACCAGTTCTCCCAAACAGCATCGGGAATAACCTTCCGCATGATTTCCCAGTGTTCCAGAGCCCCGCGGTCCTGGAACTTGTGCAATCTCCGGGCCTCCTTTGCAACGAGGACGTGTCTTCCTTTCTTGGGAATTGTCGCAAAAATGACGGGGTCGAGCTCATGCTTCGGGAGGAGATAGTTCTCACGAGTCTTGCTGCGTAAGAAGTCCGAAGGCACAGGCTCTCGGAACTGTAGAGGGGAAGAATTCTTCTTACAGAAGAATACCATGTTGGTGAAATTGTTGTTTTCGTTGTCCTCGCTCGGCGCATCTTCGCGGAAGATGCGGCAAGTCGGGAAGACGGCCTGGATGGTGCGAGCAATCAGGCCGGTTGGGTAGAGCTCAAGATCACCAGCATAGTTCTAAGGGGAAACTTGTCAGTAAACAGATAATAGCTGATTTTTAACAAATCGATTAGCTTGACACTCACAATCGCAATGACACCGTCATCTCTCAGCAAAGAGCTCAAGCCTTTCAGAAATTCCATCGTGAACAGCTCCGCAGGCTCAGCACCACCGGTGAAGACATCATGGATGATATAATCGTACTGGGACGGCAACTTTTGCGCACGCTCAACAAACTTGGTGGCGTCTTCGATAACGGGAAGATGGTTAGATGGGAGGTTGAAGTACTGAGTGGCAAGCTTATGCACGACAGGGTCAATTTCAACCACGGTAGTGTCGATGCCATGCTTCATCAGTGCAGCGGGAGTCGTGCCAACCCCAAGGCCACTATTAGTTGTCAGCTATATATCAACCTAACGTCTTTGGTATACAACCCTTACATGACCAGTGCCTTGCTGTTCGCATCAACGCGCTCGCTGCCGTGGTCTGGCTCGACCAGGCGAACAGCCTCAAGCATAGCAAAGACTGCATAAATAGGGTCCTCCACCTCTGGGTGGTAACCTGGCGATGATTTGGTCCATTGTCCACCGAGGAGGCTGTGATCACATCGCATCACTCTGAATCCGTCGTGATTGTTCTCCAAGACAGAGATATATCCGGTGTAAGACTCTTGCCGTGTCAACAGAGTATATCCCTCGTGCTTGAGCGCAGAGTTAACACCGCTGATGCCACCCAGATGAACATCAGAGGTGATTGAGAAAAGCAGAGACGGGATGGCCAGGACCAATAGCTTGGACGGAATAACGGCAGCGTAGAGAACCGCAATGAGAAATTGCAGGCCTGCGCGGGAGAAGACAATGGTGAAGCCAATGGCATGGGAGAGAACAGCCTTAGCGAAGTGTTCGCCGATCGAATACACGACGTACGAACCCAGCAGGGGCACATGCTCCGCGGCTATATCACCCTGCGATTCAAGGTGAAGGGCAAATTGAATTTGCTTTCCGGCGACAGCCACAGTGAGCATCACTAGCGGATAATAACCGAAGAGCTCAGTGATGACTGGGCCAGCCGGGTTGCCCAGCTTGGAACTTTGCTGCATAATGAAGTACTGCAGAGTCGGGGTCCAAAAAGCCAGGACAGGCAGAATAATCGCAGCGAGACGACCAATACGCTTTTGAATTTGGTCCTTCAAGAACCATCCAGCTCCGGCGAAGATGGCCACTCCATAGCTATGGAAGATATGCGATGGCAAAGAACCGTAGACCGGGGACAGCACCAACACCATCACTGGGGAGTAAAAGGCCAGAAGACATAGCAATGCAATGCCCGAGCCAAGCCGCTTGAAATCGGCTCGTGCCAGGAAATCTTCGACAGACGACATGATTTCGATTTCCACTCTTTCTCTATCTGGGGGTCTGCGGGCAGCTCGCGCGGAATATCAGCCCTTGGCAAAGCACAACTGCAGGGGGCGTGTTAGCATCCGATTGAGCTCGATTTACAAGCTTCAGTACTGTCTCAACATGACCGGGTAATCTTTAAACAGGTTCAATGCACGCGAGGACTTACAAGCTCAGCTCAAAAGCATATCAAAAATGCGGGAGAAAAAAGACCTCCGAAGTGGCAGAAAGAAGTGCTTTTGCCGCCCACTTCCGCGTTCCCTACTTCACATCCTCCCCACCACTCTGAAACCACCCCAAGATGCCACATTTCCCCATGAATACAGGATTCGAGTCAAGCCAAGATGCCTCCGAGGACGTGCATCACCCCTCAATCAAAGTCAAGAACCGTCGAAAGAAGTACCTGGACTTGCACCCAGAGTACTTTTCGGCGGATCTCGAGCTAGCCGGTCCGCTTGCTCTTTCCTTGCTGCCAAGTCGAAGCCTGAGCCTGTGACTGTTTGAAACGGGCGCCAGCGCGAAGAGACCACAGCGAAGATCGATGTGTCAAGCTAACTCATACTGAATCACTTTTCTAGACCCCTTGTTGTACGATCGCCTCATTCGCCGATTTCAAACACCGCAAGAAAGAGAAGCGCAGGGACGCGCGAAGGGGTTCTCGGGTGTTCTACAGGCAGATCTGTTACGTTCCGAGGCAAAAATCGACGCGCTTGCACATCCAGATCCTAACGCAATGCTGAGCTACACGCGTGGCCCGAACGGCGAGATCCTTGCCGAGGATCGCGACGATATCCCCGCCAGTAAAGAAGAGGGCGAAAAGGCTTGGCAGTGGGAGATGGGGCTACGATTCATGCGAGGCGATGATGCCGACTTTGACTACACAAATGTCGATGAGAACGAGGATTATGACGATTGGACTGAACAGCAAGAAAAATACTTCGAAGAGGAGGATCCCGAGTGGGTGGTTGATGGTGTTCGCGGTGAGGTTGCTCGGGAGAGACTCCAGGGCGAGACCGGTATTCAGGATTTCTGAAGAGCGAAAACGTTGAGGCATCACCACAATTCTCTGCACAAGACTTGTGCATGTTGCTTTTTCTTCTTTAAACCCTGAGGCTTGTCACCTCATGCCCATTTTCGGGTAATTCCAGTGGTAGTATATCGACTCGCTGGCATTACTGAACCGTCCCCTGGGCCGGATACTGCAAGCGCGTTTCTTACTTCTATATAATAGCTGGCGAGAACTCTAGTCTCACCTTTGACTCGTCGACAAAACTTCTGACTTTGTCGCATTGCGATGATATTTCCAGCCCTATGGATGCTCATTGCCCTGTGGTTGAACTGACTAATTCCTTTGGTTGCCTCATCCAAGACGAACATAGATTTTGCTCTCCTGGACTACAAAAAGGTTCGATGTTTCATGAACAGCGCTCGTGCACCCTTATGGACACGGTATCACGCAACTTCTCGTACCTTTTGGATAGGTAGACAAACGCGCAACTCGAAACAGAATATGGTGACCGGCAAAGTGACGTCGAACCACATCGGATTGTATCTAAGGGCATCAAAGAAAAAATTATTGTCAAGTTACAAGACTCTATTCTTATACGTACACTCTATATAGCATGGGAGTTTATAATGTATGCTTCAATTACATTCGGATCCGATAAAAGGCAGTATCAACTAATGCTAACACCAAGAGCCTTTTGGACCTAAACCTCAGCATGCAAAGCCCAACTTTCAGCTGCTGGCATACATTTCTTGCCGATCAGCTAAAAGTTGAATAGCCTTGTCTCTGAGCTTAAATTTCTGGATCTTTCCACTTGCTGTTTTAGGGAATGCCTCATTCTGTCCAAGGAAGAAAATATGTTTGGGAACTAACATCAAAGGACTTAGCCATGAATGTACAGTATACTTTGTAGGACAACTTACCGAGATGATGGCTCAGCCTCTCGCGCACCCACTGCCGGATCTCTTCAGCTGTTATGGACGTGGAGCCCAGCTCTCGAGGAACAACAAATGCCGCCACGGCCTCACCATATCGGTCGTCCGGGACACCGACGATAGAAACGTTCATGACACCTGCATTTGCCAGCAGGCAATTCTCAATCTCTAAAGGATGAATATTTTCACCTCCACGAATGATCAAATCTTTGATCCGCCCCGTGATGGTTATGTAGCCATCTTCTGACATGGATGCCTCATCTCCAGTCTGGAGAAACGCGTTAGCCAATGTCAATTATCAGTAGATTAGACTAAACTCACGTGCATCCAAACCTTCCCTGTTTCGTCCGTAAGCATCACTTCGGCTGTTTTTCCAGGATCATCCCAGTACTTTTTCATAAGCAGGTATCCGCTAACGGCCAATTCACCGCGTTTTCCAATGGGGAGAATTTGAGTTTTGTTTTCTGGATCCACGACCTTGGCCTCTACATGGGGCATAAGTCTCCCAACTGAATTGATTCTCTTGTCAATCGGGTCGTCTGTCGTTGTCATAGCAGAGACAGGACTCGTCTCAGTCATGCCATAACAAATGGTAAGTTCAGTGAGGTTCAATATTCTGTGAAGTCTCTTCATCAACTCTGAAGGAATACTACTGCCAGCGGCAATACCAGTTCGAAGATATTGGAAGCCCTCTCTCGAGACTTCGCCATCCTCAATCAGACCAAGCTCATCGAGGAACATCGTTGGAACACCATAAAGGGCTGTGCACTTTTCTTCTTGGACCGCTTTGAGGGCAGCTCGGGCGTTGAAAGACTCTGTTGGAAAGACAATGGCGGAGCCGTGAGTTGCAGTCGCCATGTAACCTAGAATAGAGCCGAAACAATGAAATAATGGGGGTGGGCAGCAGACGATGTCATTCGGCGTCAATAACATGCGATCACCTATTTGAGATCCATTATTTAGAATAGAGCGGTGGCTCAAGCAAGCTGCCTTTGGCATGGCAGTAGTTCCGGATGTAAATTGTATGTTCACAATCTCGTCGGGTGAGATGTCCTGTGGAGGCAAGGGGTGACCATCGGAGTGTATATCGGACGTGATCGACGCGAATGTTGTAAGGCTCTTATATGACGAAGTATCTATGCCACCAGAGGAGTTATCAACGACAACAATTTGCCTCAACGAAGGCACTGACGTGGATTCCAAGGTGATGGATGCAGGGTCTGCGATCAAATCTTCGAGAAGGGGAACATTGCTGCGGGGATCTTTCCGGGGAAGATTGGATTCGGTGCTGATGATCAAGTGGCTGGCTTGGAGGTGGCCCAAGGCAGCCACCACTTGCATAGCATTAAAAGAAGGATTGAGAGGCACCTAACCATGGGCCTATAAGTTAGTGGTATGTTTTACAGAGGCGCCCGACAGTTCTTACCAAGATAGCTCCGAGTTTAAACAATGCGTATGTTGCCTGTAATCGATCAACACCCCATTCTTCAAGTTATACACGCTGGGACGCCTCACATACCACAGCATATTCCATTGAATTCCCGAGCATGACCCCAACACGCTCCCCTTTCTTCACCCCGATGGATTTTAGCCCTCGAGCAAGGGCATTGCTTCTGAAGTCGAGGGTGGCGTAAGAAACACGATCATTTTGGTGCTTTGAGATGACACTAAGAAGCTGTCAGCGCGGTGACTTCTATTACCTCTGAGCTCTAGCGGATACTCACGCTGTTCTATCCCCATAATCTGCCACAATCTTCGCAAAATGGTCGCCGACCGTCGATTCAATCAATGGAGGCTGTGAGTTGCGAGACCGACCAGGTTAGCGTTGTGTCTGACTCCAGAGTTTCACACCACAGGATGCTGGTCGACAAAGGCTCACAAGAGAAGATCCACAGGCATAACTTTCCGTCAAGAAGCTTCTTCGGAGCCCTTTGGCAGCCAAATACAGTTGTTTTCTCGAGAGAAGACCAGAGATGTGAGGGCCCTGTATGCGTAGACCTCTGAGAGCTCCCCTGCAAGGACGCATGATTGTGTTTCGGGCTCAATGTCGCGTATTAAAGCTCATATTTGGGGGTTAAGATGAGAGAAAATACTATGAAAACGAGGGCAAAGAGCCCAAATCGCGATGCAAGGGAGTGTGGAAGACAAGGTCACAGCCGAGCATGCACAAATGGCTTGGAGCTTCCCCGCACGCGGACTGCAGAGTGCGGGGTTGAGCGGATCCGAGGTTCGTTCCCACGTCATTTTTTATATCAATGAGCTGTTAAGGGAACGAAATACGGGGTGCCCAGTAGATTGAAAATTAGCAGATTAAATGAACATTCGCATGAAATTCACCTACATGAATAAGAGTCTGATATGAATATATTTTACGAGTTCTAAGGTCCTGAGGTCAAATAGAGTTCGCCTATTGAGTGAGAGGCTTAGCGAGGTAACGTAAAGAAGCATGTGAGTCGTATTGCAAGTCAACGCTCCACCTGATGTCGTACATAGATCGAGTATCACCTTCTACCTGATTATAATTTGAATGATCATAACGTGAGACAGCTTGTCAGCTTCCCCGTGATTTACTACCCGAGATGCGAATCTATAAACTAAATTGTTGTGCGAACACCAGTGAAAAATAGTTCATTTGTGAATTTAATCATAGAAGTACCTCAAACGCCTTCCCTCAATTTCTCATCATTATTTAGAGTAAGACTTCGATGCTTCTATATCAATGGCACTCCATGGACACACAAGAAGGAGAAAAGGAAAAAAAAGCCCGAGGACGGAAGAAACGTGGACCGTCATTAAATCCTCTTGTTAGTTGTGCCTATGCCGCTATTTGGGGGGAGCGATACATGCGTTACTGCCACAGAGACAACGTCTGGTATTCCAATACCGAGGGCCGTAGTGGATCGTAATCTCTTCGAAGATAGAGATGTCTCGACAAGCAATGATGTAAGTCGTATAACGGTCACCTACCAGTGCGCCAGAAAATTGGCAATTTGACTCACAATGATGGTTAATATAACGGGTCCAATTACCGAATCGAGCTGAACTGACCTGACCAAGCCATTGCGAGTTTTGATTCTGGGTCTGCGTCCAGCTTTGCTTTCTGGCACCCCCGGGCAACTTTTGCTGGGCTCTCCTTGCTTGCTCATAAGACTTTGCTGTCTTTTGGATAGACGACTGCTCCAGATTGTATACAATGTCGGGGCATTCCACAGGGTGGGGATAGATTTCTCCCAGATATTCACCCAAGATGTCACCTTTCCGAAAGTTGGCGAGGGCCCTTACACCGATCCCCTTACCTGGATATTCTACAAGCTCAACCAGATCCCCTGACTTGGAGATAATCTGGCAGTCACAGGTTACAGCACTACCACAAATCAGACAACAGGTCCAATTTCGTAAAATACATTGGCAAACCTCGGGGCATTCACAATCTGGGCAACTGGACATTCCCCCTGTCAACTTATGGCAAGCGCAAGGCACCTGGCATATGCAGCCAGCACAGGGTCCAGGCAATTCCTGGCGCTGAAATGGGTGACTGCGAAGACGGCAGCTAAAGCGCTCTGGCTTCCAGTATTGCTCGTTGATATTGATCTGGGCCTGACCTTCGTAAATAGGACGCTTTAGATGGCCATCGTTTAACTGAACGACATGATGCGGATGCTCTTTCGCCAAATTGATTTCTGGTTGCAGGGCCAGTCCAATACCCGGGATATCAAGGTTCGAGTAAGGGAGGAGTGGACCTCGCCAGTCTATATTGCGGGATCGAGCAAATATATCGATGCTGCGTTCATTGAGTTTGATCAGCTTTCTCATCAGGTCAAAGGTCAGATCGCTTTCTTTCAGGTAGGCCTCTCTGAATGCTTCGGATTGGGCACAGATTGCAAACATCCTCCATCCGCTTTCAAACAGGAAAGAGCGAATTCGATTGATGCTAGGGCTTGTCAGAGACGGCTGCATACCCATCAGGCATAGATCTCGTACAGTATAATCTAGAAATTCCTGGATATCACTGGCCAACTTGTTAAAGATAGCCCGATCTTTCTGGGTGGGCACCTTGTTATCAAGATTTTGGAGATACCACACAGAATTCAAGTCCCAATAGATAGCTGCGACAATGTCGCGAGCCAAATCGGCCGAGTAATTGATTTGATCAGACATATTGGGGCAGTGAAAAGAAATGAGGCTGGGAAAATTGCAAGGAAACAAAACATTATGGGAAATCAGGCTTTATATACTTGAATGCGACTCTTGTTGATTGAAAGAGATGCGATACTCACACATTAATTAGGTGAATGCTCTTTACTGATCGTCATTTTGTGAACCACGTTTTGTTTGACTGGAACAAGAGGTCTTGGGTGGTTCTTTGAAAATGTTGACCTGGGAATGGAGTGGGTATTTCAGAACAAAGGACTTGTAACGTGAAGAGGAGATATGAAAGCAAAAAAGTCTCCGAAAATAGAAAAGAAGTTTGCACATATTGCTCTGTCTACACCAAACCCGCATTGTTCACTCTCTAACATGTGTGGTGAATCCACTAGCACTGAATTGAATTTGGAGGTGAAGAAAGACTGGTAAAATATATAGTGAGATGAGTTCTTCAAAATAGGGATTGCAAATGGAGGCCAAAATACCTATCTGGCTCAATATTAGACAATAGAATATTCCAGAGCTGGACTTTTTTGTTCCCTCTATACAATCTGTAGGATGGGCGACAGGGGCAAAACCGGGTATGGGAAGGAAGACGTGGATGAGGGGACAAAGCGGAGCGGCTGGGCGTCATGTGGTGGGGAACGAGCTCCCCGATGCGACAAGCCGTCCTCCGCTCTCCGTCCTCCGTCCTTCATCCTCCCCTTCTTTCAGTGTCCCGACTTCCTGATATGTCCGTGCCTTGACTGACACCGTCTGATTTGGCTCATTTGGCCCAGAAGCCTCCACTTTCAGACCATGGCGTCCGAACCGCCAGAGGACGCTATTGCGAACTTCGTCAGCTTCACCAGCACGACGCGCGAGCAAGCTATCAGCTTCCTCAAGGTCCGAATAACCTTTCTTCTGATTTTCTGGAATGAAAACTAATCCCTTTTTGCCTGATAGGCTAATAACCTGGACTCTCAAAAAGCTATCAACGCCTACTTCGAAGACCCGACAGGTCCCCGGACAAAGGTGAAGCGCTGAAATGGCCGATGTTGGCTGTGTTGGACCAGAAACTAACCAGAGCTCACATAATAGACAACTGGCCTTTACAATGAAAGTAGTGGTTCTTGTATGACTTCTCTTTTCAAGGTCTACCAATTCAGTAACTGATCTTCCCCGCTTTAGCGTTCGGATATGGACAGCAAGACAATGCGCCCAAAATCCCTGCGACAGCACCTCCCTCACGCCCTCCTTCCCGAGTCAACATGCATGAAACAAGTCAAGGCGCTAGAACAGATGACCCAGTCTCTGTGGCAGTACAGAGCAATACGGGTAAGGATCATCTCTGAATTAAGGGATAGTCTGTGTGAATACTGATCATTTGTGAGAAAAAGGCACATCGGGCTCGGGGCAAGGACTAAGTTTGGCGGAGCGTGAAGAACAAGAATTACAACAAGCAGTGGCCATGTCACTGAACCAAGGCATGGGACAGCAGGAGTCTGGAGTGACGGCAATCAATCAACAACCCCACTTTGGGAAGGCAACACGCGATCACTACGACGAAGGGGCATGGGCAATGACCTTGTTCAATGCAACCTCACAGGAAGTTGTTATCAGCCCCAATCCTGAAGATCGCAAAAGGATTGACGGTGAGCCTGCGTTCATTCGACCGACTCAGGATAGCCTCTACCTGGGAGGATTTCTCACCATTCTCCACGAGATTCCCCTTGCGCGAGAAGCTTTGCTGCTTCGAAACAAAGTTCTTTTTGACTATGGGAATGACGCCCAGTGGTGGAATGGGCAACCAATCAATCTTCCTAAAATCGTGACAATTCACGATGGAGCAAGCGGGGATAGCGACTGGGACGATATTATTCATGAGACACAGCGACTGATGGTCTTTCTGGACAAAACACAACGTGCCTTTGGGAGCAGTGATGCGCTGACAAACCTCAAAAGCATGAACGCCCTTTCATCCGACTCAGAAGAAGCGATCGCGAGATTCTTGGAGACATGGCATGCTGCTGCGATTCGGGCCGATCCCGAGAACCCCTTGGCGACCGTTTTCATGACCCAAGCGTATAAAACATCCCCATTCGACGAGGGAGATGAGGCGATTTCGAAAGATCTCTTTCTCTTTGAGCCTCTTGTGGAAGGAGACCACGGACAGACCCTCTACGATGTTTTGGACAATGCCATCTGGAGTGACCGGCCTGGGGAAAGTCTGGATGATGTCTGGCTCGAGCATGTGGGCGATGTGGTCATCATGAAACTCGACGCTTTCGATAATGGCAAGTCTGTGGATGTGAAAGCACCGGCTGTTTTCTACCCAGATCGTTACATGAGCAGTTGTCGAGAACTTGCCATTGAGCTCCGGACAAAAAGACTTCGTGTGCAGGAGGAAGTTCAAGAATTGGAAAGATTGATTCAACGATACACCAAAACACAGGCGACAAAAGGTAGTGCTACGATGAAAGATCTCCTAGACAAGGCAGCAGCGGCAGTGACCTCGGTTCTGTCAAAGAACCCAGCTACTGGAGCGGATTCTATGAGCTCGGAAATGGCAAATCAAAAGTCCGAACGAATTATCAAGGAGTTACAAGCGGTCTCTGCGAGGATTGAGATCAAGGTCAAAGGTGATTGTCGAACTTTGCTTCTACATGTTGAATTTGCTAATGACATAATGAAACACAGAGCTGGAGAGCAGAAAACAGAGCGCCATGGAAACCTTACGCAGCTATTCTAGAGCACTCACAGAACAATCTGAATCTCCCAACGAGCCTCCGCTCCGCAGGTATTCACTCCGCGGAGTCTGCACAGAGCCACATGTAACCTACGTCTTGAAACGGAATGATAACAGCGATCCGAAAGACGTAATGGAAGTCGATGGGGAGAATAACAGTGGTTATCAATGGTGGAGACTCAGCTTCTCCACCGAAGATGGTAGGACCCGTCAGGCTGCGAAGAGAGAGGCACAAGGTGATTCTGCGGCGACGCAAGACGGTGATGTCGTTGGTTATACAGCTCGCAAAGTACGCGAGATCGAAGTGCTCCGAGCGGCCCGCGAAGAGTGGAGGTCTGTCCTTCTTGTATATGCGAGCGACACCGCTATGAGTGGGCAACTTGAGCTTGCGCCCACATCGCTTCAGGTATGATTGGCGGTCTTTTGTGTCTTGATCTCAAGCTGACTCCGAAACAGGCCTTCGTCACCAAGGATAACGAGGCATTCGCCGCCGAGTGCGAACAAAGCACTGCCAATGCGGCTGCAGAGAACCCCCAGGACTCGTCCCCAAAGGCCTCTCAACCGCGACAATCCACTACCCACCAGGGCCAGCAGGTAAATGTTTTTGACTATCAGGTTTCCGACTTCGATAATGACACCGACTCTGAGCAGGAAATGAAAGAGAGGAAAGGATCTAAGCTCGTACCTGGCACTGCGGTGAACCAAGCACCGATGTCTCGCGCGTTGGATGATGATTCGGAATGGCACGCAGGAGACGACACAGAGATGATTGATCACGTGGAGCACGCCTAGGTACCTTGCCTCCTTGGCTTGCATGAGTGATGAAATGAATGAAATGACTTGTAGAGCTACACGCGGCATACTTGCAGTATAGTATATAGCATTGTGGGGAGGGAATGAACCATGTCGTATTACACTTCTTCAAGAGAGCTTCTACATGTAAAAAATTAGCCCGTAGAATGTGCTTTGGTCAGCGATTGTCTATCGAAGGAAATTGAATAATGGAAGTCGAGGCCGGCGGCGGCCTTCAGCCCGGCGGGCTTTGTCTCCACGTTTGCCGTGTTTGCAGTCACCGAGCTCTCGAACGCGAAGTAAACGAAGCAGCCTCCCAACGCGATAATTCCCATCCGCCCCTCAAAAGATGACTCTCGAAAGCGACGCGGTGGCCGGGGCGACCATTGAGCTGCTCGAAGCCCGTTTGCGCCGCCTCACCTATCTCCTCACCGGCGCCACCGACTGGAAAGGAGTTCCGTCCACCCCCGACAAGCCGGCCACCCTCGACGAAACAGTCTCGCGCCGACTCTCCCGTCTTGAGCGGGAACTGGGGAAGCTCAGCCGAGCAGTACCTGCGGTGCGGGATGTGATTCAGCTCCGTATGTGTTTCCTGCTATGGAACCGTTTCCACGCCTCATCTTGCCATGTCCTGTCCGAGCTAACTTGAACCAATTCCCCTCCCTCCAGACGACCAATTCCCCGACCTTTTCCAACCTCAGTCCGCTCATGACATCCCTGAAGGCCTAACGTCTCGAACCCTCGCCTCCATCGTACTCTCCTACGCTACTACCTTCCCCGAGACGGCCTCGCGCCTGACTTCCCTCAATGACCTGCCCGTCCCGGAGGCCGAGTCCTCCGCCGCGCTGATCGCCCTGCAGCCCCAGCTGGACCGGCTGGCGCAGACACAGACCGAACAGGCCGCGATCATCTCCGAGCTGCGTATCCGCACGGCACGTGTGCTGCAGCGCTGGTATGAAGTCGGTCTTGTGGGCAGCGGCGAGTGCTGGGCGGAGTGGGAGGGCAGACTAGAGGACGTGGAGCGCGAGGTCCGTCGCAGAGAGGTGATCAAGGAACGAAGGGAGAATGAGATCTAGAGAGGAAAGCCTTGATCAGAGGGGGTTTTGCCTTGGTGACGGTTGCTGCTGTGGGTATACATTGTGTCTGGTCTTACCCTTCTGCTTATGATATCCTTGATTCGTTTCTTTCTTTCTTTTTCTTGTTGGATCCGATTGAGACCTTTCCATTTGTCTTTCTTTTCGATCGATCCAGGTGCATGGCGTTGGGGGCGTTTTCTTTTCTGTTTGCGTGGATTGCGCATGAGATCTACTCCGGAGAATGGAAGGCCATTTCCAGATTCATTCTCCCGGCAGCTAAAAGCCCGAGCAAAATACCATATGACTTCAATCCTACGTGGTGTGTGCAACCTGAAATCTCTACCTTAAAATCACGATGACTACATCAACGAACTCGTACGAGCTGCACAACCTTGTTCGCCTGGCAGGCCCCGTCGGACTCCCGGTTCAATAGCGCGCCTGTCCCCTGTCGTCGCGACTCAATCATATATTCTGTAGAGAGCACTCGAGCATTGATGCAAAGAAAAAGAGAAAGGAGGTGGAAATGTGATTACCTCCAGTCCCCATGCGCATTCCATCTGAAGTCAGGTGGAATGTAAGGTCCAAGTCCATGCGCGCGATACCCCGGATTGTTCGTCGTCACGAACCCCGGCGGGCCTCGTAGCCGACAGGGGGGTGTGGCGCTTGGAATGGACTTGTGGACCGAGGTCTTGTATTATTGCCGGTCTTATTATCTAAAAAAGGGGGGAGGCGAAGAATAGAAGACTGGGATGTCTGTGCTTTGTCTGTAGTATACACAGGGCGGTGGCAGGGCAAAGCACGGCGTCAGCGACGAGATGAAGTATGAAGTGCTTCTCAACGGTGTCGATCGCTGCGGTAGGAGGCGGAGGATGTACGGAGTACACGTGCGAGGATGGCAAGTCGATCACAAGTACGCGATCCGATCGAAGCCTCTGGGGTGGGGCGCGACGAAGAGGGATCAGGTCGGAGGTCTAATGATCTATAGAATGTGTCGGGAGGTGTACAAAACAAAAACCATATACTCTACATGGCGGTATCCAGAATCGGAGTGAGATGATCGGTATGTTGCGCTTGGCTGTCGGCAAAAGGGACCTTGTTTGGGGTGTAGTTACATTGTTGAGATTCACCATAGAGGAGAAGCGGGATGTGTTTGGCCTAATAACCCATTAGGCCGCGGGAAGGACCTCTCGCCATGCCTGTAGGGTTTCTACTGTTTCTCTCTCTGGGCAGATGTTATTATAGGGGGCTCAACGCCACCAACAGTGCTAGCAGTGGCACAGTTGGTACCGTAGCCATCCTCTTACGACAGCAACAACACACAGTAACTATAAAAATAAAAATAACAACACTCTGTTATCTACCGAGCCTCGTCCACACAGACGAAGCAGCCCGCGTCAGCAGTGTCGGAAAAGCGGAGCCTCGGGCATCGGTGACGAAGGTTTTTAGCCCCCGTATTTATAGATCGCTTGCGCTGCTCGCGAGGACATAGGGTGTATACCAACACAACAAAGGATCTTTTGCGAGCCCGCATCACACTTATTACAGGATCACAAGAATGTAGAATTTCCATGACATGATTTCTGTACGGGTCTTAGGGCGTTACTGAAGAAAAGAGACACACCCAAACCCCCTACAAATTCGGACATGGGGAAATGAAAACCCACCCAAGTCGGAGCATCATTCCAAACCGGATGACAGAATGCCTTGGGAAGCCGCTGAAGTAATCTTAACTAGCCATTTGTGCATTTTTTTTTTTTCAATTTTCATTTTCAACCGTCAAGGTCGAGATCCATTGCAGGATCCCGATCGAAGTTTGGTCCTATCATACGCGGTCTCCTGCTCTCCGTTCATTTCCCGGATTCCACTCTGGTCTCGATTCCAGGGGCGCATCTGTGTGTTTTGGGGCGGGACTCCACTTGGGCCCGGCCCCGTCCTGGGGTGTGATAGGTGGTGCCTGGTGCCTGGTATCGACCGCGTATTGACAATACAGACTTGGTCGCGGAGTGGCCATAGAAAACGGGCCCCGGAATCACCGAAGCGTGCCCGCGAGGGACAGAGGGTGGAGGGCGACCTCGTCGCACGCCGTAAGCCCACGGTAAATACCGAGTATGACGGCCGTCCTGGCCGGGTTACGGGCGTAATCAGAGCTGGCATGCCCCATGCACCAGAACGACCGACACGACGGAATCAACGGGCCTCCCTTTCCTGCTGGTCTGGTCACTGCCACTCTCGTTTTGCTTGTCCACAACTCCTCCTTCCTTCCCTCTTCCACTCATTCCGTCCCTCTTTTCCATCCCACCCTTCGCCTTTCCTTTTTTCAGCCTGGTGCTGTGTCATTCTGCCTCGCTTCACAAGCGGTCCTGCCATCCTTTTCTCTCCTGCGTTTCATCCATCCTCGCCCCCTTGGGTTTTCCCCGCGAACCTTTACGCCAGAAGCCCACACACGCCTTTGTCTCAAACCCACTGAGGTACGAAACCACCACACCACCACCCTTATAAGCGCCCATGCGATCACAATTAGATGGCTTTTTCTGTCCAATGCAATCGTTCAGAGCGTTTCCCTGTCATTGTCAATCCACCTCAGGAGATCGTTCTTGGTGTCCATCGACCCCACGCGATTTGTTTCAGCCCTGATACCTAACAACGCTCTCTTTTCAGGTCGTTTCTCATCGATCCAGCCCTACCGACGTTTCAGTTTGGAGCGCCTGACCATCACAACTTGAAACTGGCAACGCATCCTATATACTACTATACATCGAATCCATCTCGATTCGTCGTGTTCGTGGGATCCCCTCCCTGCAGACATCGTCCAATCCCCTCATCGACTCGACATCCCTTGGCCGTTAGCGCATAAGGATACTGCACCCTCTTCATCACTTCGTCACCCCGCGTCCCTTTGAACGCCCGCCCATCATGTCGAAGTTCCGCCCCAGTAATATCCTCGGCGACCCGTTCGCGCTCGCAACCCTCTCTATCTCGATCCTGGCATGGCTGATCGCCTTCATCTCGTCCATTATCGCGGACATCCAGGCAGATTACCCCAACTACTCCTGGTGGGCTAACTGCTATATGTTCTGCGTGATCGTGGGCCTGGTGGTGACCTTTGGTACTGACACTTGCAATGTTTATGGCGTCGCGGTATGATTGGCCTCTCCTTTCCCCTCTTCCCACGTTCGATATGCGCGTGGGAGTCGAGAAATGAATACAGTACTGATTGTGTGACTAGATTGTGGGATACCTCGCCTGTGGTCTTGTTCTGACCTCCCTCAGTGCGAACAATCTGGTCTATGCCAACCAGGGTTCCATGCAGGCTGCGGGTGCCGGCTTCATCCTCCTTTCAATGATCATTGTTGGTGCCCTTGTCGTCCCCCGTACTTATCGCTACATTGGCTAACTCGACCTCCCATAGATCATCTGGATCTTTTACTTCGGTTCTTCCCCCCAGGCCTCTCATCGCGGATTCATCGACTCCTTCGCCCTGAACAAGGAACAGCCCGGATCCTTCCGTGGCAGCCGCCCCATGTCGAGCGCATTCGGCGGTCGCCCTGAAACCATGGCTACCAGCAACACTCCACAGATGTACACCTCCGCCCAACTGAACGGTTTCGAGACATCTTCCCCCGTATCCGGGTATCCTGGCGGCGCCCCAGGCGCCGAACGCAATTCCTCCCAGCCTCGCTTTGGTGCTCCTAGCGGTAGCCCTGCCCCGGGACCCGCCACTGAGGGACAAGACAATAGCGAAATCCCACAGCCCAGCGAATACCCCTATCGGGCGAAGGCCATCTATTCGTACGACGCGAACCCAGAAGACGCCAACGAGATTAGCTTCAGCAAGCATGAGATCCTCGAAGTGTCCGATGTCAGTGGCCGATGGTGGCAGGCTCGGAAATCGAACGGAGAGACGGGCATCGCACCCTCCAATTACTTGATCCTATTGTGATCGCGTTTTATGTGATGTCTGCTCTCTGTTATTGTTTTCCTGAATTCCTTGCCTTTTTCCCTATCGTGTCGCAAATCTTTACTTCCTTTTGATACCCTCCGGATCTTCTCTCGACATGTGTGTATTTTTTTCCTG
Source organism: Penicillium macrosclerotiorum (assembly GCF_028827735.1). Classification (NCBI taxonomy): domain Eukaryota; kingdom Fungi; phylum Ascomycota; class Eurotiomycetes; order Eurotiales; family Aspergillaceae; genus Penicillium; species Penicillium macrosclerotiorum. The sequence goes on along the minus strand of NW_026643083.1, from coordinate 2,683,102 downwards.
GTCTCCTCTTAACGTGATGTCTTGATGGCCTCCCTTTCTTTCTACCCGCTCTTGTGTTTTGTCTCTGTAGGTGACTAGCGTCGGCTGTACTCCATTCTCTTTTTATTGCCTGCTTCGGCAACTCTCATTGTCTTGGGTTGGTCGACTTTGGCGGATTGTTTCCCCGCAAATTTTCTTTTCCCATTCTTTTGTGCGTTATGGTTCAGGTGCACTCATTTGCTTTTTCCTTTATTTTTTTCTGTCTCGCTCTGTTCTACCTGGAAAAATCGGCTCTGGGCCGGGGGTTCATGTTTCGAGAACCCTGATCGAGGTGCTTGATTCTGTCTAGAAAAATCGCAGATTAGTCAGATCTGCGTGTTAGCCATCAACAGTTAAAACCAGCTATTAAATGTTGTACAAGAGCCTAAGATGTTGGCCAAAATGCAATTTGATACTTCTGCTCATCAATCTACCTATTGTTGTAGAGCGCTTGGAAGACTTGTCATACAAACGAGGTTGTTAAGCATCCTCTTTGAGAAGACTCGTGACTTAGAAACTTTATTGATGCCTTGATGGAAATAGTCGTGAAACTTCAGTTGTTCCTGATATGCTCCAAGCCATTGACCTCATAAACAAGCGTATACATGATCCATGTCATTTAGTCAAAATGTCGTCCAGATGTCGCCAGAGCAGTCGAAGAGGTTGCACAACTAATCAAATCCAAGAAGCCGGCCTCAGGGAATTCAATGAAAATGGAGTGCATGATCTATCTATTTTGACATGTGCCTGCAGTGTTGGGCCCCTCGTGCGCCTCATTCATTTTGGAGAGGCAGTCTTGAGGGTTGCGCCACGTGGTGCACGGCATGTGGCAGATTCACGAACAATACCCATTATCCCCATCACCGTCATGCTTATCGTCCACACTATCAAATCCCCCTCTTGCCTCCCCTGCAACATGATTCCTTACAAAACAAGCGCTTCCTGCAGATCTAACAGACAGGGACCAGCCTCCAGCCTACTAAATCTCCAACACCATGCTCCAAGCTCCTCGTCCAAGCCGGTGGCAACACTCCCCACCCAGGCCCGTGGAAAGGGCCCACCACGCCGAAGCGTAGAAAATAGACCAAGTCCAGCCCATCATTGGCCATCCAGAAGAAAAAAGAAGGGTCATCTCCAGGAGGAAGACAAGAACCCGCAGCCTCTCGAAGATGGGTTCTCTCGCTGCAGTAGAATCAGCCAGGCTCGGTGCCTCTTACCCGGTATACTTGCAGAAACGCTAATACGCTTCCCCGCTTATCTGCTACCCATTCTCCAGCTATTAACCTATCTCGTCCTAGTCTCTGGCCAACCAGGACAAGGAACCGCCACGGAGAAGCCCGGAGAAAACGAGCGGGTTCGGCGCTCGTTCATGTATCTGTGATCTCATTGCCCAGAGGCACGTCCCAAGCGCTGGCCAGGTCGGTGCCGGTCTGCGAGCTGTGGTGCTGATCGAGGGTTAGCGGCGCGCTAGACGGTGGACAAGTTTGCTGGACTGGGGTTCTTTTCATCACCGCTACATTGTGTGCTGCGACTTGGTCGTGGACCCTTATTCTGGAGGTGGAATTTCTCGTTTCCTTTTTTTTTCCTGTTTTCATTTTGAGATCGTTTTCTTTTGCAAATTTGAGTCTGCGAGAGACAAAAGACTCGAGGGGAATTGGCTCTAGCTCTGGTTATCCGCTGCGCTGTCTTCGGACTTTCTCTCCTGCTGCTACATGACGGCTGCATCATCTGCGGTGCTCTTGCGTGTTCATTGCTGCAGCGTGACTAGAATAGCAGCGAAGGCCGGTAGACGTGTCGTTAGTATACCCGGATATCAAGGCTCTTCTATGTGGCCACAGGGTCGTGCCAAATATTGCGATCTCAGTGAAGGTTAAAATCCTGAGGTCGCGGTCTTCGATACAACGCCTGATTATCTGGTGAATGTGTTGAAGAGTCTTGTCTCTCTTGCAGCTTCCGCCATGTCCGATGGAAATGTCACTGTGGCATCCAACGTGCTCGGCACGATTGGGACGGTGCTGTGGTGCATCCAGCTGATTCCTCAAATCTGGTACAATTACCGACGAAAGAAGACGGATGGGTTTCCGGCGGCGATGATGTTCTTATGGGCGAGCTGTAAGTCTGCGAGTAGCGCCGTGGGGGTTTGGACGGGGAGATGCTGATAGTGGTATGCTGTGCAGGCTCGGTCCCGATGGGCGCGTATTTGATTTTACAGGTCAGTTGATTGTGAAAAAATGTGGAAGAGAAATGGTGCATACTGACCTTCTTACAGGAAGTGAATATCCCGTTACAGATCCAGCCACAGATTTTCGGGTTTTTCTCTGTGGTCAGCTGGAGCCAGATTCTTTACTATAACCAGTAAGTCACTCACATTCTGCAAGTGGTTCGAATTCTGATATTTCTGTTCTCTAGCAACTTCAGTCGATTGAAAGCATGCCTGGTGTGCTTCAGCGTAGTCCTTCTCTTCGGGGGTATAGAAGCCCTTCTGATTCTGACCTTGCGAGTAAGTGCAGATATCACTCACATCCATACGAGAAAAACCTCTGACTGGAATATAGATTCCCTATAAGAAAGGAGTCACCTGGCCAGACCTTGTCGTTGGAGTGGTTGCGGCCATCCTGTTGAGTGCAGGTCTATTACCACCGTACTTTGAGCTGTGGAAGCGAGATGGTCGTGTCATAGGGTTCAGTAAGTTGCTGCTCCATTGGCATCATACTAACAGCATTAACGTTGTGTATTGCAGACTGGGTCTTCTTGTCAATCGACACCCTGGGAGGGTTGTTTTCACTCTTTGCATTGGGTATGATTCCATCCTGGTCTGTGGCGGTGAAGCCAGACGGATTCCAACTCACACATTCCCAGCTGCACAAGGATCTTTTGATATCTTGGGAGGAATTATGTATATATTGGTGTAAGTATATATTGTCACACCATACTTGCCTCCTGCTTTGTGGAGCAGTGTTTCTGATGTGGTCAAACAACAGGGTTGTTCTTGAGTCGGGTATCTACGTGAGCCATATTATCTGGCGCATTCGATACCGCAAGCTCCGCAAAGAGGCCAAAGCAACTGGGAAGAGCATTGACGATCTGTTGGACTTGGAGAGAAATGACACTGAAGAAACCAATGACCCCCAAACCAGTGTGCTGGCCATGCCAGGTGAGAAGACCGATCCTCTGCAATCTACCGAACAACCTTCTCGCGATATCTCGGATGTGGAGCGTGGTATCGCAAGCGAAAAGTTCTAAATCCCGCCTGTTGGATATTATGATCGACGATCTCTATTTTCGGGTATTCCTCTTTGAAGAATTGGGCTGGGCTCGATGGATAGGAATGGTGTGCTGGCAATCTACGTACATAGTCTTACGTGCACATAGTAATTCGAGGTCGAGTCCATCATGGACTCCGAGCCGAATAACGTCGAAAACCAAGAGTATTAGATATTGAATGGAATATGACTAGTCTTCAAAAATGGAAAGAAGAAGAAGCAGAAGCTTAAAAAAGGGAAAATCGAAACTTAAATCTAGAACTAGGAGCAAACTAAAAGCTCTGTGGACTTCCCTCCGCCTGGTCAATGCAGATGGGCTTAGCGTGGGATTCCACAGCTCTTGCCCAACTATCGGGAGATCAGCACTGGAGCTGCGAAACGCTTGTGTGATGCCCCCTCATTCCGGCCCGTTTTCTTATCCTGAGCTTGTCCTTCAAACGTGCACTGTCGACTGTGGCGGCCTCGCTGGACGCATAGTTAGCACTACCCTACTGGAGCTAGGCCAAAGCCCAGCCCCATCCGGAACAACAGTGCCGCCCATCCCCCCCCCTGTTTCGTGCTTTCTTCCCTCTCCAGCTGATCGTTGACCATGCCTGGCATGCTGTGAACCCCTCTGGCAACAGTCACGATGCCAGAGAGACGCCTGTCACGTCTGCTGAAGGGCAAACTGCTGCGACGATCATCAACTCCCACGGTTCCAAAAGCGGGCAACGGGGCGGACCCGCGTGTCCACCCAAACTCAACGTCTCGCACCTCTTGCACTCCGCATCCCTTCGACTCGGCGAGCGAAAAGTCCCCTTACAGTGTCGTCTCCTCTGCGGCCGATCACTCTTTTGAGGATTTTGGATCGGGCCCTAGTCCGCATCGACAACCCGTGGAACGCGCGCACAAGCACAGGCACTCGACCGAGCCACAGCCCTCTTCCTCTCAACCACCATCAGAACGGCACCCCGACCATCGCCACGCGCCGGAACGTCAGACAAGTGCCCCTTTACACACCGGTGCCACCTCGCCGTTCGATACTCCTCTCACAGAAGAGGCCCCATCCCCTCTCGAGACTCCGCTCCCCACGCCTCAGCATTCCGACGACCTCTCCTTCCAGTCTGCCTTGGCTAGGGCTCAGGAATCGACTTTCGCTGAGTATCAGTTGATCCCGACTCTAGACACGGTTGCCGAAAAGACTAGCAACGACCGCCGACCATCGTCGTCATTCTTTCCTCCTCCCTCGAGCAAGCGCCCTAGCATTGCTATCCGTCGACAGTCTCTTCTTCCAGCATCGCACCAGCATTTGATCAGTGGGCTGCTCGAGCAGAACCTATTCACACCCCTCGCTGATCAAGGCAGCAGTCGTGCCCCAGCTGCTGCCGCCAAAATGGTCCATCGTCGAATCTGGGTGAAACGGCCGGGTGGCTCCGCCACACTGGTGCCATGCTTGGAGGATGCGGTGGTGGATGAGCTACGCGATCAGGTGATAATGAAATACGCAAACTCGCTAGGCAGAGCATTCGATTCTCCGGATATCGTCATTCGCATATCGGCGCGCGAGGGCTCGAACCGACAGGCATCACCGGAGCGTCTTCTAAGCCCGGAAGAAGTTCTATCATCTGTTCTCGACACGTACTACCCGGGAGGCCAAACCATAGAAGAGGCTTTAGTGATCGAGGCGCCCTCACGGCGCACTCCCAAACCGTCCCCTCGCCACTCAATCTACCACCACCACCATTCGGAACCTGGTGAGCATGGCGAGTATTTCCCTCTCATGCCCGTCAATCCGAACGTCCCCACTCCTCCCGCACATCCATCGAGTTCAGGAGCAGCCAATGCTCCTTCGATCTCTATACTTACAACAGGCGTGGTTCCGCCATTGCCATCCCCTGGAAGCCGTGGTAGCCGGCACCACCGTCGGCCGCCGCTCACACGACACACGACGAACTCGCCGACCATGTTGGGTCAGGCCCCTGGACCAGGTGAGATAAATGACCAAGGTTTACCTGGTAGACTTTCAACTAATACTTGATAGAACCCGGCATATCTCCCCACACTCAGCCCACTCCTTCCGTTCCGACGCAAAATGTCCCTACGCCTCCTGCGCCAGTGCCCGATTCCCCACAAACGAAGACCCATACACCCCCTGCGCCGGTCGCATCTCCACGGTCTTTACGAAAGTCCAAAGGTGCAGCCTCGTCGGGTGCAGTCTTTGGTGGATTGATTGACGGCACTGTGCCACCAATTAATGTCCTCATTGTGGAAGATAATATTATAAATCAAAAGTTGCTGGAGGCATTTATGAAACGATTGAGCGTGCGTTGGAAGTGTGCTGCGAATGGCGAAGAGGCAGTGAGGAAATGGCGTCAAGGTGGATTTCATTTGGTCTTGATGGATATCCAACTGCCCGTCATGAACGGCTTGGATGCCACCAAAGAAATCCGTCGGCTGGAACGACTGAACGGAATTGGTGTTTTCCCCAAGACTGCTTCTGGTCGGTTGAGCGCTTCGAGCGCTGCGTCTCCAGAAGAAAGACCGGGTCTCCGGCGGTCCGTCAGTGAAGAAGATACGTTGTCAGACTTGTCTCTGTTCCGAAGTCCGGTTATTATTGTCGCTTTGACAGCCAGCAGCTTGCAAAGTGATCGTCATGAAGCATTAGCTGCCGGCTGCAATGATTTCTTGACCAAGGTTAGTTGAATTTTTAACCTTTTTTTATCTTACTGCTTCAGCTGATCCTAACGTCTTTTTTTCCGACAGCCCGTGGGATTCCCGTGGCTTGAACAGAAAGTGACAGAATGGGGCTGCATGCAAGCGCTCATTGACTTCGAGGGCTGGCGTAAGTGGCGAGGATTCCTGGATTCTCCACAGTCCTCTCCGGGCTTGAACAATGCAGCAAGCCCTATGCAGACAGGTCACCGCCAGGACTATGTAACTGCGACTGCCCCTGCATCGCCCTCACTCTCCCGAAACGCATCGAAATCCAAAGCACACCGGCCCACGCGACCTCAATTACCTGATGCCGCGGAGATTATGCGTGAGGACTCGTGGGGCAGTGGAAGTGGTGATACTGCAGACTCACCTATCAGTCCACAGTCGACGCCGGCAGAGGCAGATATCCAACCTCCTGCTGATGCTAGTAATTAGTGCCCAAACTTGTCGTCGGTGGTGTCACACTGTTTATATTATCTTTTCCCGCTTTTCTTGGCTGTATATGTCAGCCTAGTCGTGTCCATTCTAACCTTTTTTTCCATATGTCTCGACTATCTGTCTTTTCCATTGGATACCCCGTCTAGCAAAGATTTTCCCTGGTTTTCCGTTTTTGATATTTTTCTACTTTCCTGAATACTCGGCCCTGTGGGCAATTCGCAGTTCCGGAGACTCAGGCCATGGATTTCTTCCCTTTGTATCAATCTTGTGCATAGTCCTCGCCTGTGAGATTCTCCGAGACACCGGCATAATCTTCCAACCCCTTTGATTTCCTTTTGGTTAAGCCTCAATGCATCACACTCCTACACAAATAGGGGTTGGACATACTCTCGCACACGAAAGAGACGTTTTGGCATCTGAGTTTGTTCATCCGATTGGCCTCGAAACTGGATACCTTTTTTGAGCAGATTTGAGAATCATCCTTCTAAATTTCCTTGTACTTTTTTTTTCTTCTATCTACTTTTATTCATCCCGATTCTCTTGAATGATTCTTTGATGTCATCAACAAGCATATTGATAGTGCGAAAGCCACTTGAATTTAAAGTTACATTTGTAGCTTAATCGTCTCAAAGTTCGATTACCAACTTTATAGCACTCACTCCGGCTTTCCATTCATCGAGGGCCTTGTTGGCGGATTCCAAACCCCCTTCCACAACCTTGACCTGCGGGCTGGCCACCAGCTTCTTGGCTGCCAGATTCTCTTGCAGCCAGGTTCCAAAAATCCACCTAAATCTCTCTTTTATCTCTTCTTCATCCTGAGGAGGCTGAACGAATGCGGTGTCCACCCCAACTGGGACTTTCAAATGTTCATCGACAATGGGCGCAATCGCCAACTTGACCATCTCCGAGCCATCCCTTAGTTGGCCCATCACATCAACGGACAGCTGCTGCTCACCCATCGCATGAAACCCGGCTCGAATCACAGTCCCATCCGCCTTTGCAGCGGCCACAATATCTGACACCACACTTTCTGCCTTATAGTCGAACACGTGCGAGGCCCCTAGCTCCTTGATATATGCATGGTTTCGCGGACTAGCCGTCGCATAGACCACATAGCCCATGACCCGGGCGGCCTGCACCGCAAACGCCCCCATACTACTTGCTGCGCCCCAGACCAACACACCTGCCGCTCCGGGCAGCACTGGTGTCTGCGGAATCCCCGCCCATAGCCATCCATTCCAGGCCACTAGCGCCGCCATTGGAAAGGCGCTACCTTCCGCGAACGAGAACGCCTCCGGCAGGACAGCTATATTGTCTTCGCTGACGAGCACATACTGCTGCATCGCGCCGTAGTCTAGGTTCCACTTGTACATCCAGGCGCTCGCAAACGCGGTCACGCGGGTGCCGACCTGGGGTGCGTCCGCACGGACGTCAGGACCTACGCGGATGACTGTGCCGGCGACATCGGAGCCCACGATGGCGGGATAGTCTTCGAGGAATAGGCCAGTTTCACGCTGGTAGTAGTCGACCGGGTTGAAGGCGACTGCTTTGACTTCGAGGAGGAGTTCTTTGGGTCCCGGGGTAGGGGTTGGGCGCTGCACGATAGCCAAGGGGCCACCCTTTTGGGGAATGACGGCTGCAAAGTGCTGTTCAGGTACTGTGGTCGACATTTTGAGATCTGAAAGTAAATGTTTGGAAGAATGAAGAATAATCAATGGTTCAATTGTGATGCTGGGTCTTCTCGGGCTTTCCTTTCTCATGGAGTGTTGGCTATATTTATAGTGGATGTGTCCAGCATGCTTTGGCTCAAGAGGTATGGTTGATGGACGGAGTTAAGAGACATATTTCAATGGCTAGCTTCTCCCGGGCTTTGCGTATCTCCGCTAAACGTCATACTTTGAGAAGGAATGAAAGGAGCAGATTGCTGAGACAAATGTTAAGATTCTCAACCGAAGTAGCGCCGTATATACACCATCTTATTGGTAGTTGTCCAAGAGAGATATGCGTCAACATGCGCCACTGCGATGGATTACCAGGCTTCATTGGGCTTCACAATCGCATTATTTCTTTGACACAACAAGATACAGTTATCTGCTGAGTAGATCGTGGGTTCTCAATGAATATGAGATTAAGTGGGTACTTGCCCGATACTGAAGATGCGGCGAGAACCCAGCTGCTTGACTTCAATTTCATTAACAGCTGACAATATTTTTTTTGTTTGAGGATGCGGTGGGGGACCTGTGTATTTCCGGTTGAGTCCATTTGGAATCCTGATCTCTCATTGTCCTGTTCGGACTGGGAGAGACCATTTGACGTTCGAACCGGGGGAGGCTCCATCGAATACGATTGAAGGTTAGCGGGTCTACCGGATCGGCAAGCCGGCCCCTACCGCCCATGGTTCCCTTCATAAAGCCACGACGTGTGGCTGAGATCGTTCATGGATAATCCTTTTCAACCTTGTCGCACTCCATCGAGTCATTGTGGACATTATAAGTGGCCTCCTACCAGCGTTTCACGTGTGCGTCCCCACAGATCTCATGGATAAGGTCGATCAATTGTCCAACAGCCTTCAGGGGCCAAATGTCACCTTGCAGGCACCCAGGTTGCTCAGCAGCGATGTTTGGATCGCCATGACAGGATGAAAGTCTCATTTCGGACCATGATTTCTGTGCGATAGGAGAGGATGCTGGAGGCCTGAAAGACTCGGGGGCCGGAGGTCGGATGCTGATTGACTCCATTTGCTGAGTGGGTAAGTATCACGTCGCAGATCAGCACAATATGGCCCCCAAAACGTCCTGGGCATTCATGGGCTCATCGCTGCAGAAATCAGAGTCCGGGCCTGGAAAAACTGTCGCCATTCCGCCCACCATGCCTGATTCAACTTTAGTTTAGTCCCGTTTGGTATTCGCAGATCCACCTTCGAAGCTAAATCTGTATCCTTTGGCCCCAATTTGTTGGTTACTCTCTTCTGGTGCTGATACTGGAAAGTGATACCTGGGCCCGGGCTGCTTGATCTTAGCATTCGGGATGTCCCCGCCGCCAAGGGATGACACCTTCCCCTGATGTCTCAGCTCAGCTTCCAGGTAAAGAACAACGAACTGTTTTTCAGTCGGCCTCTGTCCTTGGGACCGTTGCTTTCCTTTCGCTGCTTGTGAAGCTTTCATAGCGACCGCCATGTCATCGGATAATCGGACATGTTATTACCCTGACGGCACGAAGGCCTCTGGCAGCGTTCCCTGCTCTAGCGACGAGAACACCAACTGCTGTGGCCAAAGCAACATCTGTTTGACAAATGGATACTGCCTGGATGTGACCCAGCCCTTTGTGGTGGCTCGCGGGGCATGTACAAGCAAGAGTTGGGGGACAGGATGTCCAATTCATTGCAGTATGTAGGGCCGATGCTGCGCTCGTGTTGCCACATTCCTGCGAACCCATCAGAAGAACCGACAAATAACCATTTTCCAGCGGATACGTTCACAAGTATAGGAACATCGATCATCCAGCTATCCTACATCGATGGAGTAGCCCTTTACTGCTGCGGCACGCCGATTTCTAGCGACAACGGAACCATCTGTCCATTCGGGAAGGACAGCTTCCAGCTTGATGACGCCGATATGATCCCCGGACGCGCAGGGCTTGCGGACTACGTCTTAGCATCCAACTCTTCCAGTTCATCGTCCTCTAATTCATCGGCTTCCAATTCTGCGACCACATCATCCAGTACATCGTCTATTGCATCATCTACCACCACCCCTTCGACGTCTTCGGGCGATACTACTTCTTCTTTTTCACCTTCTTCACATGATGCCGCTCTTGGTGCCGGACTGGGAATCCCCTTGGGGGTAATTGCCATTGCGTCGGTGGTGTGGGCCCTGTGGGAGAGAAGGAGGGCCAACAGTCTCAGTCGGGCGATGATGGGCTCTTCTGCCCCGGCGAGCCGCTCTCGCTTCCCTGGCTCGCATGCGAAAACAGATAGCTCCGTGCCTACTGAGCTTGATAATGGTCGAAATGTTGCCGAGTTGATGACATGAGAAGATCTGTAAAATAACGATACCCCAACATAATAATTGCGACCGTGAATACGTCCTTTATTTATCTGGCTATTTATTCCAAGTGTAGCACATTAGCCAACATGCATTTTATGTACGTTTCAAAGCTCGCCATTGCTATCTGTTTGTTGAGAGTACAAATTACCTCAGGTCCGGCTCGGCAATTCAAACCTTGTTCACATTCCTGGTTGTTCCTGCAGAAGGCTAATTTGGGCTCCTCGTTGTGAAGTGCTGGGTCCCCCTCTCTAGCGGCACGTTTCTTTCTTTCTGAAGTGCGTCTTTTTCTCTATTGTCGGTGCTCCCTCGAATGGAGACGATAGCTAATCAGCCTTCCAAGTCAGCAGATAGGAGGAATCCACAACCTTGCAGATGATCAAGATTCCCTAGCCTCTGTCCTTGTGGCGAAGGGATTCCACCCAGATTCGTGGTACCCACTGGGAATTTTATGCACGACATACAAAGAATGGAATGTGGCAGTGGTAACGATATGAAGCCGAGTTCCGAGAGTCTAGACTTGTTGGAAGAGGCCTGGATGATAGATATCATACCGACAACTCCTATACTGTTATATATGGCTTCCCAAGCCCCGTGGTTTGAGCTATTTATGCGTTCAAAATAACCAAAAAGATAACCTTGTACACCATCTTTGATATCGTGGTCACGCAGATCCCCATTCCGTCGTGTGTGTCAATGACCCGCTTTCTCGGCCTGAAGGGCAACAGCCTCAATGTCGTGGCTATTCTTGGGGTGTTGATGCCGGCCATCCTGAGCGTTGGGTTCAATGCAGCATCGCTCGGCGGCGTGCTGTCTCTGCCTAGCTTCGAGAAACAATTTCCACAAATCGACGTGGTCGATGCGCCTAATCCGAAATATGCATCGACGATCCAGGGTACCGTGGTGGCCGTGTACACGATTGGTGGCTTTTTGGGAACCTTTTCCTGCATTTGGCTAGGGGATCGACTGGGCCGCCGACGAGTGATCATGACAGGATCGGTGATCCAGATTATTGGGGCTATACTCAATGCCAGCGCCTATTCTTTGGCCCAGCTGATCGCATGTCGGATGATCATCGGGATTGGCACCGGTGCATTTTTGGCGACAGTTCCTCTATGGCAATCAGAGATCTCGCCGGCTCGCAAGCGTGGCTCTCATGTTGCCACAAAGGGCGTCTTTAGCGGTACCGGATCGGCCACGGCGCTGTTTCTTGACTATGGACTCTCTTTCACCACAGGCAGTCTGGCCTGGCGTCTTCCATCTGCGTTTCCGATCTTGCTATCGAGCACTGTATTGGGGTTCATCATAATTCTCCCTGAGTCGCCTCGCTGGCTGATTCAAGTCGGCAGAATTTCGGAGGCTCGGGAGATTATGGCCGCCCTTGAGGATACTTCGGTCACCGATGGGAAGATTGAGGCAAGTGTCGAAGAGGTGCAGGCGTCTCTCGACCTGGCCGAGGGAAAGAAGTCTCTCCGGCAGCTGCTTCATATGGGCCCTCAGAGGACTTTTCATCGGGCTCTATTGGGAATTACCGTGATGACGCTGCTTCAACTGACAGGAGCTACTGTCACCACGTTTTATAGTATGTTGATCTGCATCCAAGTTTTTCTCATTTCTTGTCCTGGGCTAGTATAGCTGACCATTTCACTCATATAGCCACTACAATTTTTGAAAATAACCTTGGCCTCAATGAATCGACCTCAAGGCTTCTCGCAGCCATATACCAACTAGTTGGTCCCGTGGGTGGTGCGGTGTGTGTCGTCAGCATTGAAGGACTGGGTCGACGAAAATTACTCATGGGCAGCGCGGCCGGAAATGCGTTGTGCCTGACCTTAGTCGCGGTTCTGGGCTCTCAAGCCAACAACCTAATGGCAGCGCACGGCGCAGTGTTCTTTATATTTCTCTTTCACTTCACTTATATCATCGGCTTTGGCGGCATACCATACCTCTATGTCACTGAGATCGCTCCCTTGCATCTACGAACGACTATCAACAGCTTCAGCATCAGTGTTTCATGGGCACTCAGTATCCTTGTCGCCAATGTCACGCCCATTGCCTTCAATACCATGGGACAGAAGTTCTTCTTGATCTTCGCTTGCTTTAATACCATGATTGTCCCGGCAGTATACTATCTTTTTCCTGAGACATCTGGACGAAGCCTTGAGGAGATCGATGAAATATTTTATCTTTCAAAGGGTATCCTGGATCCTGTTCCGGTTGCCAGAAAACTCCCTCATAGGGCACCAGATGAGTTCTTACCCGAGAAAATACTGGTTGATGACCTGAAAAGTCCGGAGACCCCAGTATAAATGGAGAAACAATATGCTCTTTGGGAGTACGATGTACAATATTCTGTGCTAGGTTATGAAATACAGATCCTAAGCTCTAAGATTCCCACACTCACAATTTTCAAGCTCAGTAATTATGGGTAAGTTACTTCACAAGTTTGCAGGGCTGGTAACTCTTCAGTAGATCGTATACGAGGCTGTATGTTGAGCTGCATTCATCTTGTATGTGTGCAAGGTTTCTGTGACACGCAAATTGTCGCTTCAAATAACATCACGCGTGTTATAGACTACCCTGTCAAAGTCAACTGGCATGTTTGAGACAGTGATCAATTTGCTTGGTCATTTGCAAGCATTCTTCATCACGCAAAGTTGTGGTGAACAGTTGTAAAGAACACGGTGCACCTTCAAGCTGCTTAAAGTCATCTATAGAGTTTAAAAAATCAATCAACAATTTTAGCCCAGCATACTTGACCATCGTATACTCACATGGTGGTGCAACTTGTTTCTCCTTTAGTTCAAAGATCTCGTGGGCATCGGATCCGCCAACTTGTCCAAATGGGATCACTGCAGACGGGTACTATGGGGCACATGCCGAGAATTAGAAACCAAAGTTTGAGAAGACAAGTCGTATTCCACGTACGTCAAGACAGTTCAAAAAGGTTGTGTAGGGTGCCACGCTGAAAGTGTCATGCTGAACTGCTGTACTTTGCGCTGGGGGCGCAATACAGATATCCAAGTCGTGACGAAGCCACATTCTTCGATATACTTCCCGCAGTTCCGCCCGACGAGTGTTTAGTAAAGCTAGCCTACCCAGCCGATCGAGCTGGCTCATATCTGGTAGTGAAGTCTGATGAGACGCTCGTAACTTCTCAATTTGGTTGCCAATATTAACGAGTGAGGGAATCGGGGGCTCGCCAGCTGATTGAATATGGCCCATGGCAGCTTTGTCGAGGCCGAAGATATTCCAGGCGATTTCATTTGCCTGCGTCACTTGGCATTCCTCTACATCAAGAGGGATTATGGTGTGGCCTTGCGCTTCAAGCAAACGGGCTGCTTCACGGATAGTCCTTCTGACAGGTGGGTGCAGAGGGAATGTAGGACTCTCCGGAACAATACCGATCCTGAGGGTGGGCTTTGTGGATACCTGTCGCCACGGAATGTCAAGGATTGTGGAGTCATACAGAGCAGGCTGAGTCCCAAAAATGGACTTGAAAAATGTTTCAATGCCGTCCAAGTCTAGTGAAAGGGGGCCTGCACATGATAGAATGAATTTCATCCCACTGGTATTGCACACGCGCATTCCTCCATTTGGGATCCTTGCAGCACTTGGTCTGAACCCATATGTGCCACAGCAAAGAGCAGGAATTCGAACAGAACCTTGGTTTTAACATCAACAGTTCGATCTAAAGTAAAGGATGCATCGTATTGTTTACTTACCGCCGATATCAGTTCCAACTCCCAACGGAGACCCTCGAAGGGCAATAAGAGCACCCTCACCTCCACTCGAACCACCGGCACCTAAGTTAGTGTTCCAGGGGTTTAGAGTGCGACCGAAAACATTGTTATGGGAATCGCAAGTCTTCAGATATCCATGGATTAGGACGCTGTTTAGGCACATCTTCATGCTCACGTACCATCATCGTCTGGGGCACATTTGTTTTAACGTAAATGACCGCCCCTAGCTTGATCAGGATGTCGACCAGTGGAGAATTCTCTGGTGAGATCTGGTCCATAAATGAAACCATCCCAATGGTTGCCTCCGTTCCCTTATAATGGAAATTATCCTTAATACTGACAGGCAAGCCATGAAGTGGCCCGGCCAGTTGACCCTGAGCTCGTAGATCATCCAGGTATCGAGCTCGCTGCCTAGCCTCTTCGAACATTGTCTCCGTCAAGCATGATACCTCAATAAAGAGTCAGCTTCACAATAATGACCTCGGAGATTTCAATGCTTGAAAATACATACCAGCTGCTGGGCAACGGCTGCGCGCTTGCAATAAGCCAAGGTCACCTCCGAAGAAGTTAAGGTGCCCGATGCAAGTGCGGAGAGAAGTTTAGATACATTGTAGTTTTCAGTGATTTTCAACTCATTTTCGGTCAGGATACCCGATTTACGAATAGCCTCGTTTTGGATAAGGTTGTTCTTATGATCCACCAATGGAGTTTGAAAATTGGCCAGAAAATTATCTGGGATTCTCCATGCTTCTGGGATCTTATTCGCACAGTCTTGACGTTTCTTTGCTACCCTCTCTTCCCAGGCCTGCGCATGATCAATAGATCCCATGTTGGCTTGAGAAGAACCAGAAGAGTTGGTTGTTATCGACGAATCGGAGAATAGTCCGTCAGCAAATTTGGAAAGAGCCTTCCTTATAAATACTCACTACTCGGCGGTCATAGCGAGTAAAAGCTTTGACCTCATTGGTAATAACTTCTTTATTTGGTATAGTTGCCTTTGCAACATCTCATAAGCGAGCCGAGCCAGATAATGGGGTTGTATACCTCGGCTAGGAAGTGAGGAGAAGGGCGGGGCGGCTCAAGAAACGCAAGACAGCCAAGGAAAGACGTATTCGGTGTCTTAATACCGAAGAGAAGATAAGCGTTGCTAAAGCAGGCTAGCAACTGAACTACTCAAATTCGCTGTTTGACGCGAACTTATCATTCACACCTTCTACTAAAGAAACGACGGGCCTACAGTATCTGATACTGTCAAAATGACCTTTAAATCTGTATTAATAACGCCTAGTACTGAGATTTGAACCCATAGAATGAAAAGCCCGTCGTTATAGTTGTTCTATAGGGCAATAGACGCAAGTACAAGGAGACTTCAAGAGGCTTCAACGAACAATATTTTTACAACTAGAATATAGGGACTTGTGAGATCGACGTCAGAAAATGACAACCCCAGGCGCCAGAAACGGCCGCCTTTCACCCCGTGACATCAGACCGGTGAGCCGCCGCCTGACCACCTCTTGCCCTTACTTCCCTCTATTCTGCACCTATGAGGACTCTAGTCATTCCCTTCTTGTCCTATTTTCAAAGTTTGATTTCCACAATTCTTCCCCTTATGTCTACTAGCGACCAAAACGATGCTGAAAATAGCTCTCCTTCATATTCTAACCTGGACACTCCCTCCTTTTCGCCTAGACTGGTCGAGTCTCTAAGACACTTTGTCCGCCCTCTCTATCGCCGTCTGTTAATATCCTCCTCTCCTTATCCCGACTCTCCTACTTCGATGGATATGCTCGATTCCCTATACTTAATTCTTGGATTCTCCATCATAATATCTAAACCTTAGCTGCTATATTCGAATTTTCTTATAATACCGCTCTCTATAACTCTAGCTGTAACTCGCCAGTACTAATTCTATACTGATGCTATTTTTTATAAGGAAACTTAAGCTAGATTAAAACGCTTTTGCGGACTTAGATAGCTCCCTCTAAACTTTGAGCCTAGAATACTAATAAGAATCGCTATATTCGAATGGTACTAGCGGAAGTAAGTTAACTCTCAAGGTCATTTCGGATATTGACCATTGAACGCACGCTACTATCAGCTGCTTCGGCCATCTGTAGCGTGGTTAGTGAATTGTTAGTGAATTGCTGCATATCATCAATTACGTCAAAGATGGATGGACGAAGCATTGGCGTCAGGGAACTGAGTTGCACTAATCACATCATGATCCGACGGTCCCGTAGAAATTTTATCTTTTTCCAGTTCCTGGATGCAGAATGGGAACAGCACATCTCCACGAAAAATGGGTCGTCAAATTTTCGCAAACCACCTTCCGAATCACGGTGAGGTAGCTTTGAGTAACTATAGATTGCAAGGGAAAAGAACGAAGAGTGGGAAAACATGAATTAAAACACATCATTTAGCTCTTTCTGATGATACATCTTGTATATACGACCACAGGCTGCGGGGAAGGGGGCTTCCCATTCGCTCAGCCGTACTTAAGCCACATGTTGCACGGCTAATACTCAATGCGCCTTGAGCTTTAAGATAACATCGGATTTGACCTTAGGGTGATTGTGGGTGATATGGGTGAGAACTCTGGAGACCGGGATAATAGAGGTGAGAATGGGGTACGAAACAGGGTGAGAGCGTGTAAGAACATGGTGGGCATTCTCACCCAGATCACCCACTCTTCCACTTTCACTTGAACCCACACTATAAATATAAGCCCTTAGGTGCCTATTTGGTGTGCTATTCTGAATATTTTGCTACTTTCTCATTGAATAAAAGATGCCTCTGAAGGACTTCCAAAGGAATTAGATACACGTATTGCACGTGCCGCGTTATGTGGTTCCAATCTCGAATACTACCATAAGCGGGAACAAGAGAATTCTTTAACCTTAAGGAGCCAGCCTCGGCGACGCTGGAGAAGTGTAAGAGCATAGTATTAAATCAGAAGTTGTGAGTTATATTATCGTTAGCGTTATTTCTTGCTATTTTTACCCTGTCCCTACTACATAGTTGCTAAATTAGTATCATGCAACTTCCACCTAACGTCCCGACCACATTTGTGTCTTCGCTAGGACTCACGCTGATATGATAAGTGCTCATTATTCTCTTTGCGAGAAATATGCCCTCGTCTCCAGATTTTGCATATACGTAGACCCCACGATCAAATCGCCATAGCTTGGAAGGCTGGGCTGGAGGATCAAGACCGGACTATTTGCACTATTGCGTCTAATGATGTATATCTCCATTATATTATCTAGAATTTTAGCAAATAGTCATCACTACTAGCTAGAAATTGCGACAGTGATTAGTTTGTTCAGCTGAGCTGGACCGATCTATGAAAGTGATTTAATCGTTTGCTGTGGTATGTGATTTATGTGCTAGATTATAAAATTACGTTGGTCCAAGGGAAAAAGAGATGAAGTACATTCACAAGATTAATTTATGTTCATGTGCATCTGCATAGGAAATGAAACAAGAAACCTATCATAACAATAAGAAAAAGAATGACAAGAACAGCAGAAAAGTAACAGGGCTATAATAAAAGGAGATCTAGAGACTAAAAGATTTCTGTCTCTAGATCTGCCATACTGCTGTCATCCTCATCACTTTCATCGATTGCTCCGAAGACATCGTCAACCCTTCGTCGGATCTCTTGAGCCAAGAAAGTCCTGAGTCCAGAATTTCCCATCCCATCCAACTCTTGTATCATATGGACGATTCCAGACAGCCGAAGGCATGTCTCCTTTAGCTGTAAAGATGGATTGAGAAGTTGAGAGAGCACGTATGTCCATTCATCATCATCCGTTTCAAGGGAAGTAAGCTTTGGAATATCATGGGGCAACGTAATCTCGTCTTCATCGAAAGAGATCATAAGAACCTCTGTAACGCCAATCGCATCAACGAGGCTTGCAATTCTCTTCGCATATTTAATTCTCAAGTCGAATTCCTTGACAAAAATGTCCATATCTGTTTGTTTCGGGTCTATTGCCTTTCCCAAGTCTAGCATAACTTTCCGTAAGGCGAAGGTTTCGGCTGCTTGTTCAGTCATGCCGCTCTCTTTTGCTGACTTTATGGCCTCTTGTGCAAAATCTCGGTGCAATTCTAAAAGCCCGAGATGAGCACTGAGCACCCGATGAAGATGAACAGCATGTGGCTCATCAGCCGTGGTAGGCAAGAGACGTCTATCAAACCAGGGCGTTACTCCAAACGGAATACCAAAATAACCCCAGTGTGCAAGTCGCAAATGGTCGAAAAGCACGGCACATTTAGGAGGCGCAAAAGTTCTCGTCAGCATTCTGTCCGTTCTAGCGTGCCTAGCCTGCTTAAATTCATATTCTTCCATTTGAGTTTGCTGCTCAATATTGTTGGATATACCAACTACCATCGATATTGTAGAAGCAGCATTAGGCACCCAGTGTTCTTGAAGGCGATTCTGTTGTGCCGCTGTCATGCTGTCAGAGCAAGCATAGTTATATTTGACACAGCGATCGCACTTCTGCGCTGGCCAAATCCGATCGAGTGGTGAACACTTTCAAGCAAGAGGAAAATCATTAGTTTTGTGAAGGAGCGCCAATGAAAGTCAATGGCTCCATACCTGCTTTTTGTCGCCTCGGCATCGGATACATTTCAAGTAATTTAAACGACGGGGCACTGCGGTTTCCATGATAGAGAGGAAAAAGGATAGTGGTCAAGGTCCAGGCTGACCCTATACAATAATCCACAATTCAACCAAAGAGTGGGATAGCTTGTGGTCGGAGATGAAAAGTGAATCAGATAGGGGTTTATAAAAAAGGGGGACCTGACCGATATTTAAGGCTTGAGTTGACTAGTCTTGGATCTTTGCGATTATTACCTGTAATTCACACACTCCGCCGTCGCAGTCGAGAATCGACTCATTTGCGGTCGCACGGAGGGTCTAAAGCCATTTCATTCGAGAACTGGCTGACCCTTTGCCACTACTGCACCTGTAGAGCCTGGCAATATGTCGCTTACTAAAATTTCCATCTATAGTTTACGAAAATTTCGATGCTTTTTATGTGTTTTCTAACCTCTAAGGTTAGTGTAAGAGCCAAGACCGTAATTAGTTAATTTTAAGCCTGCAAGCCTCCTAGGGTTCGATTTGGTTTATGCGGCTGCGGATTATCCACTTCTACCGCGTAGTGATCCGATTTCCTGGAGCGATAACCCCTACATCAGTGCTTTAGAACTCGACACGAGGCTATTGTCGTGTTCGAGGTTAGTTGGAAGTTTTGAATCACGTTCGAGACCGTAGGTGGCTTGCATGAACTAGCGTTTATAAGTTGTACCCCGCAATAGGGCAAATTTGATGGTTTTTGAAACTTCACGTGTAATACCATAGGTGTGCATTTCTTGACATAATTGAATATTCCCCCTATCTGCTTCCTTTGAGTTCTTCCTTTACACCTCGTATCTACTTTTTTTAGGTATAGTCTATAAGATAGAGATTAAAGGGCTTATATAAACATAACTAAAAAAACTGATTCTAGGTACTATTAGTGCCTTACACCGCCCCCCCCCCCTCCCCAACCAAGCAAGAGCCCAGATCAGGAGGCAGACCAGACCCATCCTTCCCCACCAAGTCTCAACAGCTTGTTTCGATAAAACTGGTCTCCCTTGCTTTCTGTTTCCGCGGCGATGAACGCGAAGAGGGGAGGGCGTCGACCGACCACAACACCCGTTCGCACACGTATCACCCTCATCCAAAATTGGCTTTTATGGGTTTGCGCAAACCTATGCAAACCAAGTTTGGATTAGTGTGATTATTTGAAGGGGGCTATTTGGCGAATAGCCAATCGATTTGATTGTTGTCACAGATGATCTGACAAGATTGAAAATGATTGGACGTGATCGCGGCGCTTTGTAAGTGCGGGATCTTCACAAAGATTTAGAATGGCAAATGCACACAGCGGGACCCGCGTGCAGCTCTGAATTGATGTACAGTGAAGAGATATTGCCAAATTGATTGCGGAGGAAATCTACGGCTAGGTATAGCAAGTTTGGTAATGCCCGGTGGTCTAGACTTAGCAGACAAGAAGGACCGGCATAAGGGAAGCTTTTAGGAATCACCTCAATCTCTTATGAAAGATTCCGGTGTGTGGGGCCCTAGCACGATCCTTAATCGGAGAATAATATCTAATACGCGTTCTATTGAATAGAAGGATGGCTTGGCTACGTTCAATTTTACACCGTCGGTCTATAAAAGTCGGAGACTAACTCTACTCTAGCAAGCTTGACTATCCTCGAATCATCAAACTAAACGTGTTGCCTAAATATCGGTGCTCTTCAACCTGACAGAACTTTCCATAACAGCAATGCCCACGGAACACTCCACCCCTGCTATGCCCGCATGTGCCCGCAAGTTCATCATCGAAACCGTCGACTTTATAGTCGACCTAGACTCACTTCTAATCTACCTGCACAATATTGTGCAGTACCTCCGACGCGAAAACTGGACCGCCGTCGATATCTATGGCGGCTTTCACATCCGCCGCCAAGAAAAATTAGTGCACATCTTCCTGTTATACCTAACCACTAGCATAGAAAACGTCTAACACATCTGCGACTACGTTGCTTCCACGCTTGGTGGCTTAACCACGCAAACAGGTCCGCTCTTGCCTCTAGCTAACAGGCGCTAGGAAGACGCTATCCCGAGTAGCTGGAAGCACTTCACCCGTATCGCTAGCGATAAAAAAGGTATTACCTTTATCGCGAGAGACAACTCTTGATACAGGCACCGCCCTGGCACCCGTGCACTTTCTATAGGAATAATTAGTTACTGGAATGACACTCGTGTATCTGATCAGCAAGATTACTCATTGTGGCTAAAAATACCAATTCCGTCCGCCTAACGGACACTCTGTAACATCCATTTTTACCAAATAGACTGCGCCTTCTTAGGTAGTTTAGGCAGGGCATGTTCTGCCAAGGGCTTCAGTAGCCCCTACTGCGTATCCTGGCAATAGTGCGTACGTAAATGCAATAAATACAGTCTTGCCAGACTGCATTTCCAATAAGTGTTCAATGAGATCTTGTTCTAGACATGAAAATATTTCGGATTATAGGAACTATATATCTTATATCAAATATTTGACATTCGAGAACTAGGTAGCTTATCTCAATTACTACGTAGCGGAGTTCTTATCAGACTAGCGAAGGAAGTTGCGCCTTAACAGGCATCATATGACAATTGCTAATCACGATCATGATTCCCCACTATTCACCGAGCAACGAAAATTACTGGAGCAACGCGAACGAAATTAAAGTTGCGAAAACAACGCCGGCCTGTCATAACGAGAATAGTTTGATTTGCTAGGGCGTGAGCTCATTAAAGTGCGGCTATCGAATACTGCGGCTTGGATTCCCCTGTTCGTGCCTGTGAAATTTGCATACACAGTGCTAGCCCTAAGAGACCAATGCTAGCTGAAATCCCTGTCAAGTGTGTTTAAGACTTTTATAGACTGAAATATTGCCAGGCTGGGATATCCAGGTTCCCTTAAGTGATTGTTCCACTTATCGTTCAACGCTCGACTAGCCTCCTAAATCGGTGTTTGCAGGTCAAATCTTTCTGCTGTCTTATAGGAGTCCCTGTAACCCTAGTAGCAACAAACTTAGGATCGAAAGAACTGGTAAAGAAACATACATCGTGGCTGCCTATTGAACACACCGTAACGCCCGGTGATAGATCTTAATATTTTCGTACAGGCTTTCCTCCGGCGGAGCAGAGATGCATTATAGGGCGGATCTAGAATGATCGCTTCTGCTACCTCAAACTGTGTCCCGGCTTGATGGAGCTGAAACTTCAGGCGTGCCGTAGGGCGGCTACTAAGGAGGGATATAACATCTTCCACGAGTCGACCTGCTCGGCTTCCTATCTCTAAGAAGGACCAAAAGTCGTAACAGCATATCGAGAAGTCGAGGGTGTCTTGCAAAGCTTGGCGTTTCCCCAATCGGGTCCTAGGAGACGATTCAATATTTGGAATGCAAAGGGTTGAGGTGAGACATACACGATACATGAAAGATATAGGCCTACATAGCGCCTTAAGATGCGAGGATGCTAATCTAGTTTCTGCCTCACACTACATCTTATATGTCCGTTACGGACAGCTTTGCTTGTATTGAATCTTTATTGATAGGGAAGAATCATCATCTACGTATATATGCGTCCCTTATAGGAGAAAATGTCAAAGATATAGAACGACTATTGGAACTATGGATAGGGTGCAATTGTCGAGAGGAAGAGGAGGAAGTAGATCCGGGTAGAGCGACTTGATTTTCAGATAGAAGAACTAGGACCTGTGAATTTAGAGTTTCACACCTGTATACCCGCCAATACTAGCAACTAGAAAGTCAGCGAATCAACAATACGCAAACTTTTGGAACCACCTAGCTCCGGGGAGCCCCGGAGATGCCCCTGGGCCTTCCTAGTAATGTTTAGGATACTACCTACTATCTTCGCCTTCACTCCTCCAATAGAAACTTCCAGACTTCTATGTCTAGTAATGTGGCGGGCAGCCTAGAAGACCATAGTGCGACCTATGGCGCCTCTATCCTTATCACCAAGCACAGCGACATAAATGAACGTTCAATGCGCTCCAAATATTCACATGAATTCATTGAACACCAACTTACGGTCAACCTATACCTATTTTATCAGCAATCTTTACACACATAAGTAGACATGAGCTCCAAATCGAGGCCCCGTGGCTCCTGTCAACGATGCAGATCTATAAAGCGGGGTTGCGGCCGACAAAAGCCAGCTTGTCAAGAATGCGTCGTTCGTGGGCGGAGACTCTCATGTCGCTATGAGGAAAAAACCTGGATTAAATTCGTGATTGAAAACCTGGAGCTAGGAAAGGTTAGCAACTGATCGATTGTAGACGTAGGTAGGAAGCCCTATCGAACGATTCAGGTCCTCACCGATCCTCTGCCCGATGGTCTAAAGCCTCTCTATTAGTCAATCTTATCCACAGCAAGCGTTATATCCTGGAAGAAAGCCGAGGAAGGATATTCCGTAAGTCAATATGAAATAATCTATATTTCTCCCGTTATCTCCGCAGGTGATAGCGTCGCCTAGACCCTGCTCAGGCTAGATTCCGCGCAAGGATTTCATCGAAATTATCTTGTTGTAGGTGGAGCTTTACCTTTGCACTGCTCAAGGAATACTAACTATAGTAATAGGTATATTCATCTTCGTCCTATCAAACCAATGCTTAAGTTTCGAGGCTAACAAGCTAACAAGGCTCGTTTACAATTCACTAGCTTCTACTCGTCCTAGGGTATCTTTTCCTCTCTGTTATAGCACCTATTGATGAAGGCGCATTGTAGAAACTCATCTGTCGTGATCAGACGGCATAGGAGAGGGCCTTCGTATTACAATATGCCGGATTGAGATAGTAGTGGATTGATGCTCGCCGCGCTTTGACTAAGTCCTACGATCTACAAAGTATCTCTATCGAAGAAATAGAGCTTCAGCTACGGTAGCTACTATCTGTCCTTAGGAAAAATGCATTACCTTCAAAGTTTCTACACGAAAGATATTATTAATCTATTCCGCCCTTTCGGCTATTCGGATCCAGAGCTAGTGTGGTACTTATATGTTGTGCTTTCATAGTAATAAGGACCAGCTATATCAGCGGCTACGACACAAAGGAGATCTGGCTGCAAGATCCCCCTTTTTTGATATTATAATAGAGCGACTAAATCAGTCGCCTCTGTTTAAAGTTAGGATCTTAATACCCTAGCTACTATCGATAATGTAAAACCTGCAGATAGTATTCCGGCAAGAAGACGACCGTATCGTCTATACAAGTCCCTAGGTAATAGATTTCCAAGATAACGCAATACAGCGCAATTATTATTAACGAGGATTCTCGTCTCTAGACCTAATCTTGCTTCCGAAGATTATGAGCGTAGCCTTCGGTGCTAAACCGATAACGCTCGCAAGTTTTGACTAGCTAGCAAGCTGTCTTGCAGATTAGTTTTTCGAATTAAATTCTTTGGAAGAATTAGAGTATTCGTTCGCAAGAATTCCACAAGTTCTACAATCGAAGCCTGATAGGATTATTGTGATAGAAATATTTCACCTTAAAGCGTGGGCGTAGATATATAAGCTTAGTACACCGGGTGAGTAGCATAAGCGCCGCTTCAGGAATGGAAAAACTAATGTCGGTCTCCAGACAGTAGACGCTAGATCTATGTTTTCCAGGTAACTCTAGATATTCTCTGTCGGGGCTATGCGATAGCGTGATAAAACAAATATAGCCTTCTTTGATCAGAGAATAGGTTTCGCGTTGAGACGCGGATACTAATCCTGAAATATGTACGAAATAGACAGACAGGCTAAGCTTCACTTCTAAGTGAATATAGGGCAGAAATCCTTGCGTGTGTTCCTGAATATTGTATAGTACAGTAACAAAGCGAGGACAGGAGGTAATAGCAGCCGGGATAGCTGTTTTAGCGTTAATTGAGCCTTGATTGCGTCTTCGACCACGATGTGATTCTTATTCGTGAAGGGAGTATAGCATAGGAATTCAATTTGTATGTCTTTACTATACGTAAGACCGAGATGACTAGAGGCTTTGTCTGTAGGAGGCTACTGATTGCAGAAGACCGGCTATGTATACGGCTACTATATGCAAATAGAGGGTAAAATGAACAAGAACAGCTATGGTCTAATAGACATACAATAGCACGCGAGTGAACCACAGAACATAACTTCATAGCATCCGATGAATCCAGGGCTACCATGCACTATAAGCTAGTAGCGTCCACTGGAGGATATTTTCATGTATATATATGGTTGTGTATAGTATTTGCCTGGTCTCAAACATCTTATTTAGTAAAGCCCTTAAGGAATATATCTTCTACTAGAAATGGACGGTGGGAGTAGTTACTTGTGCTAGTCTCTATGCCACTGCCTTGTCGCTGTCCGAGTTCAGCCACACCGCTCTACGTAGTGTTGAGAACACAAAGCAAAAAACTGATCTAATAAAGCTACAATCCATTATAAATATGATTCAAAGTTGCGTTTGTTGACCGCTGTGTGTTCTATACAATGTCGTCCCTCAATACATTCCTAACGCCTAGTCAACACCCTGCGATTAACAGACGTTACCCCTTCTTGTCGAGCTATATTGAGGGCAGCATAAATTGTTTATCGTTGCGCTCTTTGGACGAAAGTCGGTGGTGCACTAAAGATAATTAATCCCGATCCCTTAATGTTATAGAACAACCACATTTGATGTTATTCCGGCCGACCGGCTTGTTTTGGATACGAATCGTGCATATAACGATATTTGTTTATGAAGGAGAACAAGTTGGAATCGGATCTCTTTACCGTTATTCCTCCGGCAAGTAGCGGAATAACGATATTTAGATTATAGAAAGAGAACCCCCACTTCTTTCAAACTGAATCTCTTCAAGATTCAGTTATTGGAATAATACACTCTTGTTCCCCTTCCGATTCTATCACGATTATATATTGTATTCATTTTCCTTATCTGACCAACAGGCGGCTACCCTGCAAGTAGCACCCTAACAAGACCTCTCCCTAGACTAAGAAGAAGATAGGTATATTCAATAACGCCTTATTGGATAGCGACCCTGATTACAACGATTAGTAATAAATCAACAACCTTTCGAAATTATTCAATATAAAGCATACAAGTAGTAGGAGGTGATAGCTACCTTCCCACGTGAAAAAGATGTTCGGGAAGTGAGTATTGTTGCTATATAGGAACCTTAGACTAACGAACCCCGTAATACTACTGACTACCTAGCAATAGCTTTCTATTAGCTCCTTTAGCTAAGATATACCGAGGTAGGCGAGAGAAAACGTACACCCAAATAACTAGATTTTATGTAAAGTTGGGCTTTTTGGGTTGGGTTGGGCCGTGGGCCCCGTCCCCGGGCCCAAACGTGGGCTTTGGCGATGTCTAGTGACCAGTTTGAGAGGCCGGTAGAGCTTGTTCCAGGTAGGTGGGTCTCGAGTTGTGTTAGGACATTGCCGTGGTTCCTATATTCTTGTCAAGCCAAGCTGCTGGCTTCTTCATAGTCTACTCATACAGCTTCAGGTCAAATCGTGAATTTGTGTGAAATATATTTCATATTCGGTAGCATTCAATAGATAATATTCAATCGCAATGACCCTTTTTACATCAATCAAATCGATTGATCCCAAGTAGGAGTGCCTGCATAGCATCTGTGCTGTGGAATGAATGTCTATTATGAGTCTCTGGAGACAGTCTCTTCTCTGGTTTTCTGCAAATCACGATCTCAACCGCCCAATCAGGCATCACACGTGACCAAGTGGTATACGATCGGTAGACAAGATGGTATGTCCGCTGTCTATCATATACCAACCATCTACCGCAACATCTACCAAAGGTTTACTATGCGAAGAATCGAAGGGATATAAGGACGGTTACTACCATGTACCAAGAATACTTCTTGTTCAATCCTTCCCGTTCAATAAAACTATCTTTCATAACCCCCCCAAAGTGTTACCACTGCTAGTACGATTCATAAGACACTTATTGGCTCTTGATATTTCACTTTTCTTATCTCACAATATTTACAACGTGCCATAAAGACCAATATGCATTTTTCTAAGAGTCTTATGGCTGTTCTTATCGGAGCTGTTAGCTTTGCTAGTGCTTGTGACAGAACAGTACAGGTACAGTTTTACAGCGGACCCGACTGTGATTCAGGTGTAACCCGTGGCGTCACGTTCACTGGTGACTCCAACTGCCAAACCATGTATAGCGATTTTGGCTTCGCGGCTATATCGGTTGATTTGGATTATCCATGGTTGTCCTGCGATGGCCAGCTCTATTTATACTCTGATCCCTACTGCCAAACGGTCGCTATGAAAGCAGACGGTCTTGCTGGTTGCATTCAACCTAGTGTGGCGGCCCAATCCTTTCAGTGGTTCTATTGTCCACATGCAGCCTGTTAAGAAATCGGAAGGTACATCAGGCGATGCCGCCGCATACACCGACAAGACCATAGGAATGGATCACGATGGGCTTCGTTAGAACTTTACCAACATCAAAAGGGTACGGTTCGATCATGGTTATCGCCGATCGACTGACTCTAACAACTCGATCCCTTTGACCTCGAGGGATGACTCGATCCCGAGGCGTGCATGCAGCAGACCAGGTTTTTCCTGTCAGGCCCAGGCCGGCTATCCCCCTTTGTGATGAGGCCCATATGGGTTCTCTTCTGTTTCTTGTTTCTTCTTCTTTTCCTAGTAGTCATCGTCTGCTTGTTTTAGATAGACCAATTGACTCAGTCTCCTCTTCTCTTCCGCTTCCTGTGCCAGCAGCGCCGCGGGCGCTGTCAGACTCAATATGTTCACTTTGGACCAACAACAACAACAACCATAGATGCACCCAAATTAGCAGAGATATTCTTCAGAAATCATCGTCAACCGCGGGATGCCGCCACAGATCACTTCGGACAGGGACAAGCTGTTCAATTCGAAATTCTGGACCACGCTAACGAACCTCATGGGAATTGATTAACATCTCATAACTGCTTTTTCACTCGCAAGCAAAATGGACAAACTGAACGAAAAATCAAACATTGGAACAATACCTATGCCACTGCATCAACTACCAACAACATGACTGGGTCAAATTTTTACCATTGGCACAATTTGCTTACAACAATGCTTGTCACGCTACTACCAAAAAATCACCGTTCTATGCAAACTATGGGTATAATCCAACACTGTTCGGAGAACCACATGCGATGCAAACCGCCGCCGAACAAGCACACGAACTGGTTGGAATATTAGCGCACTTGCATGCTTAACTTCCCGAGATATCAACTCCATGAACCTACAAGCCAAGATCTACTACGATAAACGACGCGGGAAAGACTAACACCTTAAAAGAAGGGAGAAATAATACAGGCTGATACCTGTGTTGTTTATCTCGGCCGGCCAGGCCTCGGTGGACGTCTGTTGGTTGTGGGTCATGTGACTCACGTTAAGGCTTCTTCTTCTTCTTCTTCTTCTTCTTCTTCTTCTTCTTCTTCTTCTTCTTCTTCTTCTTCTTCTTCTTGTCCTCTTTCTTTTTCTCTTTTTCCTGTATCTAATTCTTTTCTATCAGTTAGTGATTCTCTGGTTTGCAGCGGGCTTTGGCCCCTACCAAGAAAGTGTTCTTTCTACGAAGAAACAAACGGCCAAGTCAGAAACTCGATCATCGAAAGCTGGAACTATCCGAGATTGAAAAGAAAACCGGACCAGCGAATTAGAAACTCAAAGTACCAGCAATTATGCGAAGTATACACCCTCTGTTTCATGTATCACTATTAGGCCCAGCACCACTAAACGCCAAACTCGCCGAGAATGTCAAGATCAAGGAAAAAGCGAATAAGAG
Source organism: Penicillium macrosclerotiorum (assembly GCF_028827735.1). Taxonomy (NCBI): domain Eukaryota; kingdom Fungi; phylum Ascomycota; class Eurotiomycetes; order Eurotiales; family Aspergillaceae; genus Penicillium; species Penicillium macrosclerotiorum. Next base: position 2,654,489 of record NW_026643083.1, on the reverse strand, counting down.
TACGAGGTCAAAAGATCCTTGAATACAAAAGGGTCAACCGAAAGCCATACTATCTGATCGAATGGGTCGGATACGATACCTCAGAGAACACCTGGGAATCTATCGAGCACCTGACGGACTGCCAGCGACTGGTTTGATAGTTCTACCCGAGGCTGAATGATCAAAAGTCTCCCAAAAGGAAGGAGAGAGTCGACCAATCTCCTCCCCCATCTGAGTAAAACCTGGAGGATTCTCGAACGAAGCGGCCAGCTGGACTACGGAGGGCTGAGCCTCACCATTCTGTTCGTCCAAGATGCGTAGTAATGCCGCATCATGCTCGAACATTTTGAAGCCTTTCTGTTTTAAGAATGCCATTTGTTTTCGCAACCTTCGTTGACGCCCCATCGCCTCCCGATACTGTTGCTGCTTCGCTATCCACTGTTGATGTAGAACAGCGAGACGATTTTGAAGTTCGCTCAACTCGGGCTCTAACAAATCGAGCTCTTCGTCATTCTTTTCAATATCGGAGGATAATTTGTCCTCGGCTCGCCTAAGGGTCGACCACTCGTCTTCGGTGCGAAAGTCACGCTTACAGAGACGGCCTTTGCGTGTGCAGGAAGCACACTTTGCGTATCTTCCAGATCGATCCGTGATACACTCCTCGCCAGATAAGAGGCAATTTTCGCAAGAAATAAAAGACGAGGAACCGTTCCTAAGAATATATTCGACTTGATCACGACGCACGGCAACCTGATCGCGGGAAACCTTGGGACGACCTTCCAATATATCGTCAGCACGACGTTTCGGCATAGTGGAATAATACCAGAAACCTGAGGGATTTGGTCAGTGAGCAATTACCTGAGGGGGGTCATCATTCTTTATGCTTTCAGGAGACGAAAGCCCAGGAGAGGGGGAGTGGTGTTACAGCACCTATATTAATCGGCTAGTACGTATGGAGAGACCGGGAGACCGGGTCAAATACCGACATGAAGGATCGGAAAATTCCGCATATTATGGCGAAACCTAAAATCCTCTCGCGAAGATTTGTTCAGGAACCCACGAACTGTTTGCCATTATCGACCTGAACATGTTACAACTGGGACAGTGTATTTACGATAACTGTAGAAGTTAGTAAGCACCTACGAAAGATCACGAATGATCTTCTATAGTCATAGAAGGTTGTCTCTCTAGTTAGCTCGGTTATGGCAAGTATAGGTAACGAGTATTAAGTGTTATTATAGTGTTTTTGACGGCGTTTGGGGGGAGGGAGGTACGTAGAAGAAAGCCTCAATCTCTCACGTCAGCTTCTAACTGACTAAACGCTGCGGCTGAATTGGATTGACTATAACAGGACACGGAACACACTAGTGAGTAATCATCACACCGCCCTTGTTGTATTCACGCTATCTTCTAATTCAATAACACTAGAGGAATACACAAGCGAGTAATCCCTGCATTATCCTAAACCAAATACGGTATTTGCACTCTTTTCAGCTGGAATGTCAGGATGACTGTCACTCAAGTTGATGTTAAGCAGCTCAAACATCTCCTTTTTTACGGGAATTAGTCGAACTGTTGCCATCCAGGGCTGTGACCATGCATGTAGCATTGTCATGGACCAGATAGCTTCCCTCAAATCTCGATGTCGTCGACTAGGACGCTGGAAGCCTACGAAATGGTCGACAATGAGCTTAACCAAAGCAATGCCCGTCCCTTAGGCCATCACTCGATCATCTTTCCGTCGAATGTCATCCTTCTGGTAACAGTGACCGGTGGTGCTATTGCATCCCCGCTCATTGAAAGACAAAACTCTATCCCATGGAATTAAATGGAATCTATCACATTCCATTTATTTTTAGTTCTTGCTTCCATTTTGGTTTAGAGATCGTAGGGATCTAAAAAAAGACCCTAAAATTGTCGGTCTTGGCGCGGTCAAAGTTGGTCAGGTCAGTTTTCTGTGGGGTGCGACTTGTCCTGCGTCGGCTGTGCTTCGTCATTTAGTAAGTCGCGGATGCAGCCGTGCCCACGCAATAGTGGCCCGTGACAAAAAGGACCTTCAGCTGTTCCTCCTGTCCCAACCAAAGGGGTAACTTGACGAACCACTTGAACCCCAGTCGATCGACCTTTCCACCCTAGCAACACTGTTCTGGTTACGTCCACCATCGTTCCATTCTCTTCCTTCCTGAGATATTCTACCGCAGACAGCGGGTACTAGGCCTCGGCACGACCCGCGGGTAGTCAAACTAAGCAAAGAGGAGGAAATATAAGAAAATGTTAACTAACTATATTATTTAGATAACTAAGCAGAGTTACATATCCTCATTAGGAAAAGCGTCTAAATTTTATGAAAACAAGGGTCGCTAAGGGTCGCTGAGGTCACCCACACAAGGGTAAGCGAGGGTCGCGGGTCGGGTCGAGGGTTTCAGTCTTGGACCCTCGCGAGGGTCGTGCCCAGTCTAGCGGGTACTATGACACCAAGTCAGGCAGGTCGGAGCCTCCCCGTCTCAATCTCATTTTCGAATCATCCCGAATGCTCGACCTCGATCTGGTGGACTCATATCAGAAGAGGGGCTTCACGTTGCGTTGTGGGGTGATTCGGTTACACAGCAAGGTGGATTCGATGGCGGAGTGGGAGGCTGCAGACGGGCTGGGGATGATTTTGAAAGGTCTCTGGTTCCCACCAGGGCCTGGTTGATGAAACTCCATCTCTCACTCCTCTGAGCGTCTCGACTTCGGCCTGTGCTTTTTCCGGATCCGTACAGTCGTTCTCGAAATCGGCTTCACTTCTACTACAGTGCACAAAAGGCAAACGACAACTGTTAATACTACAGTAGGTTGGTTGGTTTATGTCATTTACCCTGATTTCTCGCAGTGAAAAGCGACATGCTGGATACAACTACTTTCTAAATACATGCTAATTCATCCCTGAGATTGTTCCAAACATCCTGGGCGGTGAACTCTAAGCCTCACCTGGTAAAGCCTGTCGTGGCCTTGTTGCCATTTGCAGTATTAGGCTGCCCCCATGGCGCGGCTGTGGTGGAATTGCGGATGAGACGGACGGCAAGCGTCCGATTTTCTACATTTCTGTTAGGAACCGCGAGAACACGGGCAATGCTGAGGCTAAGAATTTGAACAGTGACAGTGTTGCAGAGGTAGTTTCGATTCGGATTCGTTTAGTCGCACGTTTTTTTTTAGCTTATCCTCGAGCAGGAACGGTGACGGCTTATTGTGGAAACGGCGGTGAAGGACTTCGATTGTAAGTACAGATCTTCGGGTTTTGCGGGAGTGATAGGCTTTTGTGACGAAGGAATCGATCCTGGCATGGATGCGACAGATTGCTGGAGGACACAATCTATCGCTGAAACAGCCTTACCATCGATGTTGATAGTATTATTTCTCACAAAAACTGCAAGTAGATTCATTCTGCTTTCGACACCCATTTCCTCTGATAGATTCTTGGTTTTCGAGGCAAAGTTTCAAATATATTTTTGGCTGCTCCCCTTCATATTGCTCGATTTTCTGCAAAATTTTTCGCTTGGTTTGTCCTTCCCATCTAGGTGAGGCCGTGCGCCTATGTCAATGGGCCTGTTCAGAGCCTCAGGAGGGACCAATGGTTCATTGATGTTCGAAAGCTCGGATTCTTCCGCATTCAACCCCTCTTCTTCAATCAAAGATCCTATAGTACTTCCCACATTGCGGTAGTCGTCAGTTAGTGGGCAATCGAAATTACCTTCTGCAAGCAAACGAGAGTTAGATTCTCAAACTAAGGTAGAGTTATGTTAAGGGTGGGGTCATATACCATCGTTTTTGGTCCGAACAAACCGTTTGCACGTCTCCGAGCCTTTGGTCAAGATCAAGAGCTCCTTGTTGAGCTGTTCACGAATTGTTTGACTTTCCTTTGACTCCCCGGCAATCCTTAGAAATGGAAAGCAACCTGTTATATTGCAAACGCAAGGGTTGAGGTCTTGGTAAGTTCACTTTCTATAAGTTCCGATGAACATGAAACTGATTTATGCGGATCTATTTACTATTAACATGATCAAGTCAAAAAGCGTGGTAGAAGTTCCGGTCTAGTCGATGACCTTGCCAAGAATGCTCTGGGGCGTGCAGGCCGAGTATTTGAACCCGAAACTCGTTACAGCACATCACCGGTGAGAGCCGCAATATTCATCCCCCCACTGAGTAATTAAGCAAGGGTGTTCAATGGCAGGTAAAGATTTGATGAAGAGGAACTTTGGTAGATTTAAAGTGACATAAATGCTAATTTTCCCCTGGATAGGGGATTTTGTTCTGAGAGTGCGAGAAATATGACACGACCTGATGGGCAACTGATTGCCACCGTTGCTGCAGATATATGAAATGAAGAATGGTTGAATGGTCGATACTCTGGAGGTAAGCATAACAGGTTTGATCCATTAAAAGTTATCCAGGAAGAGTCGTCACTTAAGCCAAACCCATAAATTCCTGGCAAAATCAAACGGCTAGCGCTAGGCGCAACAGGCTCAGTGGACCCTAAATTTAAGGTGCCAATAATTGTGTGAAGATTGGTGGGCATGGTTTTATCAAATTGGAGGTGAAAATAGTGAATATCAAGGGTAGATACGCACTGGCCAGTGGCTGGATCCCAGACCTTAACGGTCTTATCATAGGACGCTGATGCGGGTCGGCTTCCACCTGGCGACCATGCAATCGAGTTGACCGACCTACTATGCCCCTCGAGGGTAAATGCGGACTCGCTGGTGGCTGGATCCCAGATCCTAACGGTCTTATCATTAGACGCTGATATCACATTGTTGCCAGGATTTCATATTAGGGCACCACATCTTAGGCTTTCAGATTTTAAGCATAGGACTGGATCCCCGAAGATATTATTCAGGAATCTGCAAATGACATAGAGCTCTAATGAAACGGTGCTGTCCAAAAGGGGATTGCTGTAAAGGTAGACAATCATTTTTCCATCCAACAGACTGAATCCATAAAGGCCTCGGCGCTGATTGTGAAAAGTCTTCAAGAAAGAAGGATAGTTTTTTCCGGAAATGAAGTAACTTTATCGTTTCTTCAAGGCTACCTGGCAGGATAAGCTCGTGAATTTCATCTCTGCGGCGCCAGCGATCTAACAAAGCGATCGCATTTTCTTTCTGAGAGGTGAAATGCATGCCATTGGACCGAATAGCAGTGAGAGCTTCTGCTAGGTCCAGAAATCCGGCATATTGCCGGGCTAGAAGAGATTCAAGTAGTTCATGTTTCACTGCAAGATATGTCTGGTGAAAATCAGGCGATGCAAGAACGAGGGACTTGAGGGTGTCAAAATCTGGAACTTTGAATAAAATGAGAATCTTGAGTTCAGTCGGAAGACCCTCGAGAGTCGGTTGAGCCTCGACAAAAATTTAGACCGATATGATCAGAGTTGGTGCATTCGAAGAGCTTACCATGTTTCATGAAGCTGCAGTCTGCTGTTGTATTGAAGGGGGGATAGAGGGAGAGGGATGAGGGGTCGACAAGGTCGAGATGTTTAGCGTTGATCCTTACCATGAACTTCAAGCGCCGCCTGGGGTGCCCTTACATGATGAATCCAAGGTACAAAATCGAATCTCGGGTTGGCTTTGCAACACAGAGGCAAGATCAAGCAAAAAAAATATTATGATGGGTGCTAACAGCGACTGCGCGAAAAATCGCCACGCAAGCGCAAGCATTGGCAGGGATTATCATCCAATACATGTACCAGTCAATTGGTTTTTACCTCTTCCACTCGCAACGGAATTCTTTCTGGGCAACGAATGGGATATCCAACTTTGCTTTCACTCTCTCAAATCGGCAACCAGAGCCCGGCTTGGGCTTTGACAGTCGCTTCTCGGATAACGGGCGGGGTACGGCAGAGGCGTTGTTGGGATTCCTGTCGTATTCCCAGCTGGCCGTCCTCTATGAGTCAAGCCGGGTAAATATAGCAATGTGAAAAGCTTAAGTACGGGCTAAACGGATATAAGACCAGGCAATGGGGCTACTGCCTAGTCCCCACTCCTTTCCCTTGAGTTTTCCATCAATGGGATACAAGAGGTTGCCATTCCCGTCGTTTCCTCATCGCCGACCCGACCGCGACTTCTCCACGCCAAAAGCGGGATTCGGGATTGACAGTGTAAAACGCCGATCATATTTAAATCGTCGTATTTTCCAGTTCGACAGCCTCAGTTCAATTGCTAGAGAACCAAGAAATTCTAAATCATGGCGCAACCTTCTTTTGTGACCACCGAAAAGACCTTCAGCGCCTACACTCAAGACCAAGGCAAGGCATACTCTCAGATTCGCCCTGACTACCACCCTTCTGTCTATCAATTCATTATCGATCACCACATCTCCACAAATGGTCAGCTCGACACTGTGATCGATGTTGGGTGTGGACCTGGCAATGTTGCCCGCGCGTTAGCTCTGCATTTTGCGCATGCTATCGGCCTTGACCCGTCCGACGGCATGCTGGCAACAGCCCATGCGCTAGGAGGGAGCACATCTACTTCGGAGCCCATTCGTTATGAGATCTCCACGGCCGAAGATCTTGGGACAAACCTATCCCAGCCTGTGCAGGATTCCAGCGTCGATCTGATTGCGGCCGGAAATGCGGCACACTGGTTTGACATGCCGCATTTCTGGTCAACCGCCGCCCGTGTACTGAAGCCAGGTGGCAGCGTGGCTTTGTGGACCAGTGGCTCCTCAAGGATTCATCCCTCCGTACCTAACGCCATCGCTATTCAAGCCGAGATGGACCGAATTGAGGAGGAGGAACTGAGGCCATATTTCGAGCCAGGCAACTTGCTAACCCGCGGCGGCTATGCTGACCTTCCACTGCCTTGGACCCTCGACCAGCCCGTCTCCGAATTTGACAAAGATGCCTTCTGCCGCGAAGAATGGGACATTGATCAGCGTTTCTATTCCATCGAGCCTGAGGTGGACTTGGATACCTTTGAGAAAGTTGTTGCGACCGGGAGCCCAGTGACACGCTGGCGCCAGGATCACCCTGAAGCTGTTGGCACTGAACGTGATGTCCTGAAGATATATCGTCGAGCGATCGAGAGGCTTCTCCAGGAGGCTGGCGTGGAAAAGGGCAAAGAGCGTTTGAAGGGAACTTCGCGTGGAGTTATTCTAATCGTGAAGAAGAAGCTGTAACTAATCTTCAATCTCTTGATGGGCTGAATTCGCTCACATATATTGATAATGATCTATTATGGAAAATCCATGTTTGGAGAAGTTGATCACAAGTCTTCTAGAATAACCTTAACCTTACCAGATTGAGCGAGAAAAGATCCGATTTCTTCCTGTCAGGTATTTAACTTATACGACACTACCCAACGTTAGAAATCAGGGGCTTACATTTCTCGATTATTGGTTCAAGGTAGTTTGGACTCTGCTAGTCTTATGTACGTTCTTCCTCCATGCTGACAGCTGATTAGTCCGCTCGGGTTATGACGTCAGTCTTACTTTTTTAGACCAAGGGAGGGACTCGATTGGTTGATTTACAAGAGACAAGTATCCTATGGCTTAGCTTACTTGGGAGGATCTGACACATACTACCAATCGATGGAGAGAAGATATCTGACAGGACATCTCGTATTAAAACCTAGTTGCCAGTCTCTTGTCTCTTGACCATGGCAGATTTCATACACTCCCCAGAAAAACAAAGGGTTTGCTCTAAGTAGAATCCATTCCTCAGGTTTATGTGAGTCAATATTTGCCGCTTATTAGTTTGTATAATCTCATTAGCATTCTCATAAATCATAGCCTTTCAAATATGACCTCCCAGCAAGGACTTTATTCAGTCTATGTACTCGTTATCATCATCGGGGCCGTTGTGAGTGTTTTCATCGCGTACTCGGTTCACTATATTGCAACAAATGGATTCGAAGACGACCCAAACAAAATGCGTGAATTTTCGCTTGAACAAAAAAGATACATGCGAGAAGTTCGAAATAGAAATTTGCTTGCTCTGATGGAGCAAGCTCCTCGGGGACATCAACGCTACTGAGCCAGTATGGTAGGATTCCAAACGCCTTTACTCTCCTCTGCTCTTGGTTTCGGCGCTAATTATTTGTCGTAGATTACAAATATGATTACGGTTTTAAACAATACTCCAGAACAGATGGTATAATCTACGCTTCACGCATCGTACCTTCTTCTTCGGGATATTATCTACCAAATTATCCCTTACAATGGGTAAAAAGCCCCGACTAGCGATGTGCAGATGATCTGAGACTTCATATGATATAAGTTTATCTCTTTCGAAGAGGCAGACATTCAGACATCTTCTCTTCGTCCCATCCCTAGGTCTCCTCTCCTATACTCCCATTATCTCCTAGAGGTAGGACCTGATTAGCAGACGGGTGTGCCTGTACCCTAGTTCACTATACACAGTCAATTTTAGCCTACATCTGAATCCATGATGACAAAAGGAGAGTGTAAAAATGTCACCATAATAAGAGGCACAACCGTTCCCAAAATGGGATCTCTTTGGTTCTGGAAGTTCCTAGTTTCCAGTTGTAGAAGGATAAACAACAGGCCATCCTGCATACAAGGATCGTTGATTACAACAAGCCCATTCTTGCCCAAGTAGACCTCATTGCCTGTTACATTAGGTGTGCGAGATATTTTATCTCTAATTGGACTGTGGTGGCCGTCGCAGTAGACGTAGCCCTGCCATCCACATGGGATATGAGATCTTGATGAGAGGCTGGCAGACAGGATCACCGATCTTCCCGTGAATTTCCTGTGACGGAATAGGCAAGCACTGAGTACACCACCTAAAGACCCGACTATCGACCCGCCGACATCCCTCCATCTGTTGACAATCTCCCAGTCTCCTTCCAAAAGCGGACTTCAACTATACCTCAAGCAGGATTTGACCCAGAATTATCCGGCAGGCGAATGGCTATCTTACCTTCATTGGGCACAACTGTTGTTAGATTGTAGCTGCCAGGAACAGAAATGGAGACGGAGAAAGATATCTTTCAATCTCAAACATTTCAAGACGTAAGAGTCCTCCTGCCGGCCGTCTTAGCTCCTAGAAACCCTGAGAAAATATTTGGTCTGTTTTCAGAGCTCTAGAGTAGTTCATCATAGCTTTTTCACATTTCTCACTACGTGTTTCTCTGCTATAACTTTTACTTAGTCTTCCTACCTCTAAAATAAGTCTTGGACAATAGCTGGCATGTCACCTTGCGGCTACTGAAACGACGATTCTGTAGGTTGAGCCGCAGAACTTCTTGACGGAAATCTTTTCTTCGATTGTTGCTATTTTTGCGCATACAAGCACAGACCTCTGAGCCTTTCTATTAGATTATCAGGTGGTGACCATAATTATTTGGTTCTATCTTGACCCCACAATCCGGGATTAACTTCATCCGCCTCTGGAAATGGGGAACAACCCCCGCCCTCATTACCTTTTAGCATCCTCGTCCACTGAACCTCATTTAATGATTTACAAAGCTAAGAGTCTTGTTGATCATGCAGTCAGCTGTTCCTGAAGGCCAGACCTTAGTCTATTCTAAGGTGGATGGCCATGAGATCAAGCTAGATTACTACCTCCCCCTAACAACTTCGGCCGGCTGCCTGCGATAATCTATTATCATGGCGGAGGCATGACGGCGGGCTGGCGTCGTGGTTTTGGGTTTCCACACTGGTTATATGGTGATTACATAGTACCTAGTCCTAATTTCCAGGGCCAGCAGAGCTAATCGAACTATGCAGATCACTGTCAGGAAAAGGGCTACATATTTATCGGGGCCGATTACCGGCTTTGCCATCCGACCACGGCCCTTGATCAAATCGAAGACGTGAAGCAGTTATTCAAATTCCTTTCAGATGGAAGCTTCGAGACAAGTCTGCCGACGGATGTGTCTCTTGACATAAACCGGATAGCGGTCACAGGTTTCTCGGCTGGTGGCTATTCGGCCCGCGCGGCGTGCATATATGCTCAGCCCAGGCCAGCAGTACTCATGACATCCTTCGGATCTGCTGGGGACTGGCTTCTGGACCACTGGACGACTGGTCGTCCACCCACCACCATAGCCAGCCGAGTAGATCTTGACCAGGTACCAAAACTTCTTGCCGATCGAACTGTCGTCAGTGAAGACTCACCGAAAAACGGCGTGATATCTAATCGATTTGCACTCACTGTTCGGTGGGAACTCGATGGGACTTTCCTCGATGGTTGCCTTGGAAGACCCGGGCTCGGTGCCAAGCTCAACCAGGTAGAATATAAGGATCGAGCTGCGGCGATACCCGACGATCTTAGAAAGGCATTTTTGCAGCTGTTTGTGACCAAGGATCACCCGCCTTCCATTTTCGTACATGGCACTGCAGATGAGGTCGTTCCAGACCAGGAGAGTGTGCATCATCACGAGCAACTGAAAAAATTGGACGTGAAGACCGAACTTGTTCTTGTGAAAGATGCCGGACATGGGCTGGTGGATTTGAAATCTGGGTTTCCACCTAAGCAAGCGCCAGGGTCAACGGAGGCCTATCAGAGAGCTTCCTCTTTCATAGATGAGGTGTTTCAAGCTGTCAAAATATGATCTGGACAGCCTTATGGTACGACTAGAAGATTTGAATCTAGAAGAATCGTCTATGGATGTGCAGGTATTTTTGTCGCCTAGGTATCTACGTTACTAAGTCTCGGTTATGATCAAACATTTCTCTTCGGATGATTTGAAAGCGTTTCCTTGCAACAGGTAAAACAATGTTAGTGTCCGAATGAGAACTTGCGAATAAAGGAGTGGACGCTATGGTGGATGTCCTGTGATCGGCATCCAATAATTTGGATGACTGTGTCGGTGATTCCTCTTCTCTTTTTTCTAATCTTTTTTCTGTGTCTGCGTTGATTCTATATGCCTGTTAGTTCCAATCATTGATGATTGGCCCTATGTTGCTGCCAACGCTTCTCATACGCGCTGGGCTGGAAACTAGAAGGTGTAAATCCCTGCATAGTACTTTGTAAATAGAGGAAGCTACAACAGGAATAAAAGTATTGATCGATTGATGGCTGACTCGTTAATATGAAATAGGAAAGAAATCCCTTTTTTGTACAATTTAATGATGCGCCTAAGAGAAGGTTTTCAATCGGCTTGCGAATACCTGCAAGGCTGTTCAGTCAGTCCTATTTTCACGAATTTATGGAAACCCCTTTTCTGAAGACCAGATTTTGGAAATTCTCGAGAAGGAAAGCGCGAGACAACCCTTCAACAGCATTTTCAAGGCCCAAAAAACTTCAAATTTATCCGAAAACAAGAGTTTACCCCACCATTATCACTTACAACTCATCTATCTTCTCACTGTTGCTGAGTTGAGCCCTCGATCCATTTCAATAGCGGATAGCCGGGATGCATCATTCCAAGGGCTGGAGAAACCAGTCTGCTTCACTGAAATTCCAACACTTATAGAAAAGCTTGGCGACAGATTTGGTCTTCATTCCATACCGCAAACATGCTATCTCATTTTGGCTTTTGTAGAAAGATCACGAATGCCCGTTTGCAATGATCTGACCGGCAGTTATCCTCAGTCGGCCACTTATGACTATCGCTCTTTTCAAGGCAGAGACGAACTGCATCACTCATACTCTCAACCTCCAAGACAAGAGAATATCACCCAAACCCAGGGAATAAGGCCAAGCTTCACAGTAATGGAGCCGAATGATGGCGCTGTCGCTCAGCTTGATAGAGAGTTACAACAACATGAGTCCCTGACAGATAGCAACTCGATTTTTAATGACTTTGTTGCCATTGATACTTCCAAATGGTATGTGTCCTTGAAATTCGGGCCAGTGGATTCAAGTGACTAATTCCCGCCACAACAAGCAATTGGGAAGAAGGGTTATTCAATCTCGGATTTACTGCAAATTCTTCTGCAAATGACTTTTACGAATTTATTGGGCCCAATACCTAGCACTGTGCTCAGCAGACCTGTCGCTGATTAATGACCACAAAATCATATCATTTTACAATTTAAATTCTGTACGAAGGTCCTAATTAGGCGAACTGCATGCTTTATTATAATGTAATCTGAGTCGATAGAGCACGTATTATTCTGACACAAATCATTCTTGATTTCCCAAATATGCAACCACCTGTCTGTAATTTTCTTTACGAACAATGGATTCATGATTCCTGTCATTACAATTACCGGTGAAGGGCTTGACGGATTGCACTATTGGCAAGATCCGAGGGTAGACTGTCAAGCGACTTCTCCGTCCATAAAACAGCTTGCTCAATTGCTTGATGCTCCATGACATCTAGTCCATCAATCACTTTCCAATCGAATTTCTCAGCCAAAGTTGCCATATAGGTCTTTGGTGTGGGGTCATAACACATCTCTAGAAAGAGCCGCGCAGAGCTGTGGGCGTGTTGTGACTGAATCATCGTGGTGATGATGTCTCGTGTGATTTTCTCAGCATCCGTTCTGGGTGCAATGTCGGGCACCGTGCTCACTGCAACAATGGGAGGCTTTGTGAGTGATTGTGCGACTTCAACTCTTTCCACAAAGCGAATATCCCGGTGCAGTCCTTGTTGCTTCAGACCCATGATAACCGACTTGGCTTCCTCCGGGTCACGATTGACCATATAAACAACCTTTGCACCAAGTCCCTCCGTAAGAGCATAGATTGCGGATCTGCAGGTTGCACCACCCCCGATTACTAATGCAGGATTATCCTGTAGATGGGTTGCGATTTCAGGACCCGCATTGAGGAGCGCGCGTTGGATTCCGATCCAGTCTGTGTTGGTACCGATATGAACCTGCCGTTCTTCACCCCCGAACAGATTCGATCGCACGAAGATGGTATTGATACACCCAATCTTCTGTGCTTCGGCGGTAACGGCATCAACACAATCCATCGCCTTGACCTTGTTGGGCATTGTCACAGCGGCACCGATGAAATCGTCTCTGTGCATGAGCCACATCAAATCCTCAACATCTGTCGAATCGAGACGGATATACCGCCACGGTAAACCAACATTTCGGAAAATGATATTATGGAAGGTCGGAGAGAGCGAGTGGGCGATAGGCTGCCCAAATAGGTACACTGTTCGTTCCCGGGCGACTTTATTATTCGCCGGGCCGAGGGATCCATCAACCATAATGGTGATAGTAGATAGGAATGTGATAAGTAGGAGTATTTTGCGATTTTCAGTATTATCCCCTAGGTTGAGGATAGTATCTATTACATATTGTGTAGACTGAATAAATGATATCTTGAGTCGGTAGCCGTTCCGTCGATGGCCTCCCCGGGAGCTTCAACGGGAATGACTATTTCCAGCCAATCATCGTCCCTGAAGCTAATATGACGTCACGCACACCTGAACGTCTCAGTGGAATGAGCGAAAGAGTCGACGATGAGCTGCAGATTTCGGGATTGGGTTCTCCCCATGGACAACTGTCCTGGCACGGATGCCACAATCGCCCAATTCTGGGACTTTCTTGCCGCAATCATTGCGGAGTATGCTTTTCTACCCTCCTGCTGCTATAGACAGCTCGGGTCGATCAGGGGTATGCTCAAGTCTACTCAAGTGATCAAAAAGCGGCGAGGGGTGAGCACGAGAACGCGGAAAACGGGAGGCCAAGAGTTGCCAGACATTGTTTGGCATCGATGTATCTCTCAGTAGCTTGGCGCACGAGCATCCATTTGGCAAGAGCCTAATCTCTTTTGGTTGACCGAGTGAACCTACAGGGTCATACCGGAACTCCGATAACCAACAATGAACGGCGGCATCCTCAGGTCCAAACCGACTTATTAATCACGATTCAACCCGAGAGTCGGCAGCAGGGCCCCCTCATTCCCGAATCAAAAGATGTGCAATCTCCGAAGAAGAAACCGGAGCCGAACTTAAAGGCAGACCGTTCAAAAAGATGTTGGTCTCTGCATGCATCGGTCAACAGTCCCCCGGTATCTCCCGTCTCAACGCTCCTTCTGCCGTCATTATTCTCCAGTAAATATGCATGGGCTGCCCATCACGACCCTCATTCACCTCCTGGTTGCATGTACGTAGTGGACCAAGATCCACAAAATTGTGGGTTTTCGGATAACCCGTAAAGGGCAACCCGGGAGAGAGAAGTGGTCGAATTTACGAGAGGAAGAGGGTCGAGTGTAGGAGAAGAGCTCTATAAAACTGTCTAGATCTCTTCGAAAACGCCGTTTGGGAGAGGCGAAAGATCGCCTCGAAAGTGAAGAAAGTCGGGATTGCAGGGCGGTCAAGCCCTCGTTTCGTCCTCCGTTTGGCACGATTCCGCCTTCCTAAACGGACCGACACGGACCACCGACGCGGACCAGAGTCGTTACGTCATTGGAAAGTCAAGAACCGGGCGGTCCCACTTGAGGAATGTGAGGCGGGGATCTATTTCGCCGAGAGCAGTGGTAATGCGTCGAATAAGAGTGGATCGGGGGGAAATGAAGAGCACCAGCAACCTACGGAACGCTGGACGCCGTCCGCCGTACACACCTACAGGAGTGCTGCACGGGTGTGGACGGGTTCAAAGGCTCGAGTTTGATTCCATTCTGGCCTGTTGAAATCTTGAACAATATCACCGTCGATCTGGCTGCGAGACTAAATTAGTGGCAGCCAATCTAAAGGAAAGTTGCCCGAGAACGTCCAGGAGATCTTCCGATGCATGCATGTCCGGATGTCTGCATGAACAACATACTTCGACGTACTCCCACTAGAGACTTAGGGCCACGTGTATGCGGTTAGCTGCCGGTTTATCAGTGACGAAATGACGGAGATGGCATTACCAGAACAGAGGCGAGAATGACTTTCCAATTGGCTGCTGAAGCGAATTGTGGATAACGGCACCCTGCGTTCCGCAAACGGCCGTCCTGAGTTGCCTACATCACCGTCGACACAATTCATTCTCTTACTTCCCAAAACGAGAAACGAAAGGTGTTTCTTCATGCTCGAAGAACGTCTAGCCAATTTGAAGCTTCTGTTGCTCGTGTCTGCACCAACGTCTCGTTGCTGATCGACCGGCGAGAAGTATAACATGGGATAATACGTAGATGGTTAGGTAGAGTTGCAGGATTATGGGTCCAGCGCGCCCACTCGGGTTCCAGAGCCGGAACTTCTCCTTGAGGGAACCGATCTACGATCCTCTCTTTTCTTAAATATATGTAACGATGTCATAATGTCTTCTTCCGCAACTCTCGGCCACAGTGAGACACCTTTTTTCCTGGGTCTCCATCATCGACGACCTCACCCTTTGGTCCTCCATCGATATCCCGGGTTCACGGCTTGATATTCTACTTCTCCCACACAACTCATCCATCATGCCTTTCTTCGCTGATGCTGATTTTGGCGTTGAGGGCGCTCCCGCCGACGCTCCTGGGCCCAGCGATACCCAGGCTGTTGGCTCCCCACGCGACCAGACGGCAGGCCTCCCGATTCCTTCGGAAAGTGCCCAGAGTCATACTATTGAGATTCCTGCCACCCGCAGTGCTATTAGCGATGTTCACATGCAGCGTCTGAGTCTATCGCCATCCATGAGAGACCGCCGCGGCTCTCGCAACTCGTTTGGCGTCTCACTGCCCATCCCGCGATCCCCTCGCAAATCACGGTTGTCGACCGTAGAGCGACGCACCGACGATGTGCGAGATATCCTAGCCACCGAGGTTCAAGAGAAAGCCAAAGAAAAGGTTGCTGCTGTGAAAAACATGGCATTTGCATTCGACATCGACGGTGTCTTGGCTCATGGAAATGAAGCTATTGAAGAAGCGAAGACCGCACTGCGGATGCTAAATGGAGACAACGAGCTAGGTACTTGTCTCATTGATCATTTATCCCTGAACAGTTATTGACTCCAATATCTCAGGCATCCAATTCACCTACATTCTTCTCACCAACGGCGGTGGCAAGACCGAGGAGGCTCGATGTGCGCAGCTTTCTGAAGTTCTAGGCCATCCTATCTCCACCGACCAATTTATTCAGTCTCACACTCCCATGCAGGCTCTGGCGGAGTATTACGAGAACGTTTTGGTCTGCGGTGGTGAGGGTTACAACATTCGTCAGGTGGCAGAGAACTACGGCTTCAAGAACGTGGTTCACCCCAAGGATATTTTAGCGTGGGACCCCACCATCTCGCCTTGTCGCAAGTTTAGCGAGGAAGAGCGTCTTCAGGCCAAACCTCGCGACTTTGCCAATTTCAAGTTTGATGCTATTCTATGCTTTGCCGAGTCACATGATCAGTCGACCGAGTTTCAGATTATTCTTGATCTTTTGCTCAGTGCCAACGGCAGGCTCCTTACCCGCGCTAAAGACCCGGCCCAAAGGGATGCAGTCGCCGGTCACATTCCGATTTATTTCTCACAAGGCGACCTTCTTTGCCCGACTGAGCACAAGGGTCCTCCACGTCTCCACCTCGGCGCCTTCCGTGTCTCCTTGGAGGCACAGTACAAGGCGCTTACTGGCCTTGATCTCGAGCGTATTGTTTACGGAAAGCCCGAGCGTGCCACTTATATCTGTGCTGATGAAGTGATCAAGAGCTGGATGGAAGAGATTCATGGAGAGAAGCGTCTGCCGAAGAACATCTACATGATTGGTGACAACCCGCAGTCCGATATCATCGGTGGAAATCTTTACGGCTGGAACACTTGCCTTGTTCGAACAGGTGTCTTCCAAGGCAAAGGAAATGATCCCAACAACCCCGCCAACTTTGGTGTCTTCGATCATGTTTTGGATGCGGTCCAAGCTGCTGTTCGCAAGGAACTTGGAGAGGACTTCAAATTCAAATGGGACCCGCAAAACCCCCCATCCCATGGTGATGTGTCCTCTGCTATTGAATGAGTAAAAATGAGTTTGAAGGGAAATAATGCTTTTCTGCGCATATAATGCCATCTCCGTTTTTCTATCCGATTGACGATTTTTCTTATTCCAATTTTCTTTATTATATTTTATTACTGCTCTTTTTATATAGCAGAACAAACAGAGTTTGATTCTCATCTTCACAATCCAGACCATCAGTATCGTGACCACTTTAGTAACATAATTCTGGACTGCTCCACCGACAGATACGCACGCTTTATTTCTACCCCATTGCGGGAAATCTCAGCTAATGCTCACTAATGCTCTACATAAGAACACAATAATAATGTTAATTATTTCATGGAAATATGAAAATACTGAAATGAACATATATTGATTTACAATTTGCAGATTATCTAACTTTCGGGTTATTATTTACCATCTCCCACAAGGCCGCCACACTCCAAGCCGTCGGGCTCACCTACCCATAGTTG
Source organism: Penicillium macrosclerotiorum (assembly GCF_028827735.1). Taxonomy (NCBI): domain Eukaryota; kingdom Fungi; phylum Ascomycota; class Eurotiomycetes; order Eurotiales; family Aspergillaceae; genus Penicillium; species Penicillium macrosclerotiorum. The sequence continues at coordinate 2,637,253 of NW_026643083.1, read as the reverse complement.
AGAAAAGTTATAAATCCAATACATGGCTATTACTCATCGTCACCCTCCATTGATTCAGAGTTGGAGGGTTGCGCTCCAAAAAATCTAGTCAAAATCGCACACGCTCCACACATTGCGCCCAAAACCAGTGTCATTACGCTCCAACCTGCGTGGGCTTTGACAAATCCTCCAACAAGTGGCCCAATTAGTTGTCCACCAGCAAATGACATTGTATAAAGTGCATATCCCTGTGAAATGGATCCCTCCTCATCATCAGTTGGACCAGTCGCGGTCGATATTTCGGTCATTGCCCCGAGATCCACAACTATGAACATAAAGCCGACAATCACAAGTAGCAAACTAAGCACAACATGACTCTTGGTATTGTCATCTTGTGTAAAGCGAAGGCTTATCGTTGCCACCGTTGCCAAGGAACAGACTACTGGGCCCATAATGCGAGTACCAAATCTGTCGGCGAGCTGTCCGATGAAGACTGCCAGAATATTTGGAAGAGTCAGAGGCAGGAATATCAGGCCCGCCCCACTAGAAGACCAATGGAATCGTTCCATTACGAATAGTGGAAGGGTCTATTTTTAAGGTTAGTGTCAAGTTCTGTAGTGCTACATCAAAGAATAATCAAGAATTGGATCGACTTGCCGCTTCTAATGCCCCAAGCACCGATGCCACTAAAATGGTAGCTAAAAGTGCCAATTGAAGTCGTCCTATACCCAGAATTTGAATGAAATTTCGACCGCGGGCTTTGCCGGCTGGGCCAGAGATTCCAGGACGAGGTAGTAAAGCAGAGCGTTCGTCAGTCTGCTGAGGCACATCTGAAGTGAATGACGCCTGTAAGTCATTCTGTGTTCCTGAAGAGGGACTATTGTCCTCTGACGGGTTCTTCGCGTGGCTTTTCTCCCACTTGGTCGCAGCTGGTAGTAATTAGTGCCTTATCGTAAGGTTACTGTCGATGAAGTCTACATTACCTGACTTCTCTATTATCAGTATTCGAAAAATAAAGTCTAAAACAATCAGCACTATTGGCACAGAAAATGCGCCATAAAATCCCAATTTTTCATATCTATCGCCAGTCTTAGTGAAGGTTTGGGCATTGAAGAGAAATTAATTCACTTACGTGAATCCACCAATTGTAGGCCCAACGAGTGGTGCTACTGTCATGGTCATGACCACGTAGCCCAAGGCTCCTCCAATTCGATCCTCACTCACGGTATCGACAAGTAGAGAGAATCCGACGACCATTGTCGCAGCAGCTGAAACCCCCTGAAGCCCCCTTGCGATGACGAATGTGAGAGGAGAGTGGGCAAACATGAAGAAACATGTTGATATTGCCAGGGCAAGCAAGCCAACCGTGAACGGGCCTTTACGAGATTTGAAGCGATCTGAAAAATATCCAAAAAGAGCTGTGACGAATGTTAGAGAGCGATTCTGATATCTCTGGGTTGAGAGGCCAATATAAGGATCCTACGTACGGGACGTGATGAGTACAGTTACTCCGTATACCGCGAGGAGAATCGATATCCATTTTTGAACTGGAAATAACAGCCAATTAGCACTCGACTCATAACCCTATAAATTTCTCTTGACTCGAAAATAATTACCGTCTTTTGGGGACACTCCAGCTCTTTCAACAATTGCTTTTGGGATGATAGGTAGAATCTAGTCGCTTCGTAAGTTATCTTCACCTTCTAGAAGAGACAAGTGCAAGTGCCCGAGAAGAAAACTGTTTCATCTCTTCTCTCTCATACCAAAGTATATAGTAAAACATCCTGTTATGTCAAGTCAGATCTCAGAGCTTTCCATGGAGATTCACAAAATTGGATAGGGCTCCATACAGCAAAGAGGGCTACAGAAACAGTCAAGATCACAAATCCCTCCGATGATCTGAATTTTAGAAAATACGGCTCTCGAGATAGCTGAGACGTCATGCTGAATTAAGGCCCGGCCCTGAATTGCCGACCGAGGGAATCACCTATGGAAATGGATATAATCAGAGTGGGAGGCCACATTTAATATAAGGAATTCGATCAACATTCAATGGTCTCACAAGCGAAGTCTCTTTTGAAAATAATATCACACGTGTTTTGTCTATAGACTATAGTCAGATCACTAGGACAATCTTTCATTATTAACAGGGAGTCCTTACCTACCCGTATGCTCACATATTTTAGAAGAGAAAAGAAAACAGAGAAAAAGGAAATATAAAAAGAAATTACTAAACACGGAAAATACATGCCCGTCATCGAAAAAAAGAAATCACAATTTTACTTTTGTACATACAGGTATCTGACTTCGGTAACAGGTAGTTAATTAGAGCGGCCAAGCGATACGAATTTCTGGGCCTTGTCCATCTCTTTCAATTTTGACCCTTAGGCGTGAAAGATTATACGTTACTGAATTCACAGTGACTGGATGTCAAGGAAAACTAGAAAGTTGTTCTTATCAAATTAGATGTAAATTGATAGGTCTTTGCGCATGTTACACAACATTGTTGGGGGTACACACGATTTGGACTTGTAACTGTGGCTCCAATCTTTGAACTAAGTGCTTTTGTTTTATGTTTGTTTGTCGCGTTATAACTATAGTGGAGGTGATACAACACCAAACTATTTGATGTAGAAAGAAATATCCTCACTTAGCTGGCCACCTCGTCTCCCCCCATCCCCCCCTTCCCCGAGGGCTAGCCCTCTCATATTAGATATTTATTCACTCTCTTCCCATAACCTAGCTTCTCAACCAACTGCGTTTCCTAGAGTCTTCATTCCAACATACTACTTCTATGTGGTTACATTACTGAAAATGATGCTTAACACTGCTAATTAGGACTGTCTTCTGATCCTCTGATTTTGTGGGAAAGAATATAAAGACAATGACTTATAACTGGACAAGTCCAAGAAAAGAGCAAAGGCAAGATTTTACTTTCCAAGTTATCTGTGCTATATAGGTTCTTCTATAAGTCTATAGGTAGTAGCCAAAATAAACCACCACTTTCACGAATTAATGCCCGCATTTCTTAAATGACTATGAGAGAGGAATCAATCGCTCGGACCTTCGAATGATTCATATTAGGTAATAGGTACCTAGGTCACTGATGATTAGACCTCGGATGCTTGAAAGCTTTGATTCGCTACTATTATTACTGCATTATGATTGGTAGGATTGCCCTTATATGTCAAGTTTGGGAGAAGGGCCAGGGAATTCACTACCTTTCAGACTTTGCGATATAGAAAATGAACACCAACTATTATATCACCTGAATCAATTGACTCCTATTTTCTGTAGCGACCGAATATAAATATCTTAGTTTGAAACTTCATGTCAATGCTTCTATAGAGAGCTTAGTGTGGCGGAATGCCACTTCTCAAAACCAGGATGATCACACCCGGAGTTGTATCCTGGATTTCTGAATCATTTTTAAGTCTCACTCTTTCTTCAAATAATTTTAAATAATTTGTTCGGGTCACTCATTCTCTCAGTGCCACCATTGGCTTCAATCATCATTATGGTTTATCCGTCCCGGTTATTCTAGGTCACCCTGTAAGATGGGGCAATAATTTGCGAGATAACGCACAGGGTCTTTTGGACCCTGCCGCGCGCGCAGGCCATCGCGGGCCCACTTTCTGCGGACACTTTTCTTGTGCGGCGCAGTGATAAGCTTTAATGGCCCTTGTTGGCTACTTCTTGGAGACTATCATAAAGTTAACGACTGGGTCAGTAGTTGTGGCGCCGCGCCTTTCAAAATGAATGCAACATACTCCGCATCCCTGCTGCAGCCCCAGCCAATGACAAGGCTTCTATAGATGGGTATGAAATTGGCCAAGCCAATTTGAAAGGCTTGTATCATTGGGCTTAACCGAATAGCCCCGTGCCAAACAGAGGTTCGAATAGCTTTGCAAGAAACATCTCTTGAAACCGTATAATCGTGCTTGGCTCGGGGAGAAAGAGCCTTTTTCCATCTCATGAGCAATATACGTAGGTCACTAGGCCTAAACAAACTAACACACCAACATGATCATCACGTATAACTATTGTTCCAATTAACCATGAAAGATAGGCTTACCCTTGCAACTTCATCGGCTTTCTAGTGGCGCCGCTATTTTTACTCTCGTGTTTGGAAATTCCGCTAATCTTCGCGGAGCTTTGACTTCCTTCTCATTGACAGACCGGTCCACTTGAGCACTTGCTTTAAATAACAGGGAGCATTTTCCCAGATTGTGTTCTCCCCCCTGGTTGTCGCGCTAGCTTTCTTTTCCTGTTCTCTTATTCTGTCTCGGTCTTTTTTGAACGCTGGAATTTTCTTTCCTCGCCAATCCGAATCTATGTCTCAGCTTGGTAGTCTGGTGGGAGACAGGGGTGACCCTCGTCTTCATGAGAATGAGCGTGAAAAGCTTGATGTCGGCACGAGCACTACTATACGACCTCAGCATCGTAGATTACACGACCCGAACGTGACTTTTGAAGAGTATTATTACTACGCCCAGCAAACACGAGCGGAAGAAGATCGCTTTGGAGATCGTGAGACGGGTATCTTGTCTGTACTCTGGCCTTCCAAGAGTGGCGGTGGTGTTCACCAAGACACTAAAAATGTCTCGAAGAATGCTGCTACCATGAACACAAGTGACCCTTTGACCCGTCTGAATATCACAGATGAAGAATGGACAAATGCCTCTCGTGCCCTTCGTACGGCCACTCGAGGCGCTATTTTCTACCTTATTACCACCGATATTCTGGGGCCATTTGGTCTGCCATACGCTTTCGCCACTATGGGATGGGGGTGAGATACTTGTCATCTTGATCCGGTAACAGAAGTAGGCGCTAACTGCTATTTAGTCCCGGTATCGCGTTATACACGGTTTTTGCCGCCCTTGCCGGCTATTCTGGATATCTCCTTTGGGAAACCTTTCTCGGCCTCGACTCATACCAATTTCCTCTCCGTAGCTTTGGAGACCTGGGATTTCGCTTGTATGGCCCTTGGATGCGGTATCTTTTCAACATTCTTCAAAGCATTCAGCTTCTTCTCAATGTTGGTCTGATTATCATTTCCAACGGCGAAGCTTTGTCTCAAGCAGCCAAGTTCAATTTGTGCTTCATCATTTGCTGCATGATTTGGGCTTTGGTTGGATTTATCCTTGGGCAAGTTCGTACCCTGCAGAAATTTGGCTGGCTCGCGAATCTTGCCGTATGGCTCAACCTCCTTTGCATGTTTATTACAATGGGTGGCGCTGCCCACTCACCTCCCAACTATGCGGGTGCATCCCAGGCTGCTGGAGCTGCTATTGGCGACGGCTCATCAGTCATGCCGGTCAATGGTGTTTACCCGCCTGTAAGGACATCTGGTGGCCTTCCTGATACAGGAAACTTTGCAGGAACAATCAGTGGTGCTATGCAGGCAGTCTTTGCATACGGTGGCTCCATGGTTTTTCCGGAGTTCATGGCTGAGATGAAGCGCCCTAAAGACTTTCTCACGGGCATGTGGGCAGCCCAGGCTTTCATCTATGTTTGCTATATGTTTTATGGTCTCTTCATCTACGGCTACCAAGGACAGTACACGATAAACCCAACTTATCTTGGTATCAGTCAGTACGGCATTCAAACTGCTGGTAATGTTTTTGCCATGATTACCGGTATCATTGCTGCTGGTTTGTATGGCAACATTGGTGTTAAAGGTGGGCTGTTCCCGATTTTAACCTTTGTCTCTTTTTTGGCTAACAATGAAACATCCATAGTTATTTATAACAACATTTTTGTTGAAATCTTCCGCGCACCACCTCTTACGAACAAAGTTGGAAAATATCTATGGGTGGGACTTATACCTGTGTACTGGGCCATTGCATTTGTCCTTGCGGCTGGTATTCCAAACTTTTCCGGCCTGACCTCCGTTGTTGCAGCTTTCTGTATCCTGCAGTTCACCTACACTTTCCCTCCCATGCTAGCAACTATTTACTGGATCAAACAGGGCGCGTTGGGTGACGGTGAAGGATTTGACCCCCATACTGGTGCTACAGTGCGTCATGATGGTGGTCTACGACGCATTATACGTGGTTTTGTCTCCCAGAAGCCGAAGAGAATGATGGCCAGTATTTTCAATATCCTATACTTCTTAGGAGCATTGGCTCTTGCCGGGCTGGGTGCTTACTCTGCGATCACCGTCTTGATTCATGCCTACCGGGAAAGTGTGACTACTTCTTTCACCTGCCACAGTCCTCTGGATGGTTAATATACATGATTTGGGGGGTATAGGAAGTGGTTTGGGGTGCCATCCATTTGTTTGGTCTTCTTTTCTTGCCGTTGTAACCATTGAGATTGTTTATGCGATAGAGTGGTAGTCGCAGATGACCATAAAGACTTTCTTGAGCATGAAGAATACGATCAAGGGCCACAAACGATCTACCTTCAAGTTTGCTCATCATGGGATATTTTAGCGACACAGCCTGGCTTATATCAATAGTTATGCACAACAGACAGCGGTGGTCTTGCTAGCAGTTGTTTGAGGAGGCACACGCAACCTTGACTGCTTGGCTCACTTCAGGGTCTCCTCAGATTCAATAGTCTCGGTTAATCTGATGATAAACAGAATCAATTCAGCAGCTCTTTAAGTGATGAAATTTTGGGCCATAATTAACCACGACAAGAAAAGAAGTACTCTGAGGTATGAGTTACCTTACTGTAGACCAGATTTCTATGTAGCCTCGATGCTATCTAGGCCAAAAGAATGCGCATTCCATTGGATCTGCCCCACCCTTGTCCCGATGAGTCATAGTGCTTTTAAGGGATCAGCGGATATCAAGGCCGGCTGGCCCAATGGCAAGGCGCTTGACTACGAATCAAGAGATTGCAGGTTCGACCCCTGCGTCGGTCAATTTTTTGGAAAAATTTTTCGCATTTCCGATCGGTCTTCATTTATTGAGTGAGAGTAAGAGCCTGGATTTAATGATCAGGCTGCTTTTTCTCACAAATTACAACCTTTATTTCGGCTTGACGGTGTAACTGGCGTGGCCTACAACGTACATTATTTTGACTTCATTGATACCATTTTGTTTTGCCGGAACATAAGTTGGCTTTTATATCTGTGCCTCTTGTGAGACTGATGAGGAATCCAATTGCAAGAATCTACTATGGCCCCAGATGGGTATTTATTTGAGAGAGCCGTGAAGAGATTAATTTGTCTGGACATGATCGTTCGTCAATTGGACTATTATAGATTTACTATTATACATGTTCCCTCGCCATAGGGTGAGACCCGTATGCGTCATCCCCCTCTGCTGGTGCTTGAGTGACTTCAAATGTCTGATGAACACCCACTTCGAATTTTTTGGGGGTTGGCAGCGATGATTGGTTCACAGTCAACCTCTCTTCACTGCTATTTGGGCTTGAAGGCCCCACCCAAGTGTTTTCTGTATCCCTCTGGCTTTCGATGTTTGTAACCATTACGGCCAGTTTATCTGGTCTCAGACCTCCGCGCGCGCTCCCTTCTAATGACCCAAGAGGCATGCCTCGGGAATTGCTTCGTCTAGCTCGATGGGCGGAAGATTCCCCTGGGAAGCCAGACGGGTAACGAGAATCGTTTCGCGAGCCGAGCCAATGACGGAGAAGGGGACGGAGGGTTGCAAGGCTGCCGGCGGTGATACCGAGTCCAGCTTCGATGTTCGACCAAATAGCAATTTGGTAGGTGGCGTCTAAGCTGTGTTAGAATTCCAAATGTTTAAAGCCAATGCCTAGGAGTAGAAGTGGAGAGGCGACATACAGAGAAAATCAGGATCCCCAAATGTTGATACGAAAGGGAAGCGGATGATAACCGCAGATGAAGCACTGCGATAATATGTCAGCACATGTTTCGATGTGAGGCAAAAGGGTGAGTCACTTACATGCAGGCCATGCTCAGGATTCCTATGACAGCCATCTTTGCCTCTCGCTTCATGTGCAATTTTCGGACAAGGAAAATCGGCAAAATTCCAACGGTAAAATCACAAGCCGCAGCAAAAACACTGTAAACATATGTCATGATAATGATGATGTTGATGTTGATACAGTATCCTTCAATCGTAGGATCCTCTGCCGTTCTCCACCAGAAGTAGGAGAGCGGCTTGCATTGCAGAAGCATCAGGAAAAAGAACACCAGCCCTGCAAGGACTGTAAGGATCATGACAATATAGAGAGTCCAGATATGACTCCTCTTCACCGTGATTCTCATGAGGAATACACAAATGGAGATCTTGCACCCAATAGATGCAAAACAATATGCAACTTCGCAAAGCCACCAGTACTAATCCCAATTTCATTAGTACCATCATGAAATTGCCTTGAATTTTGCTCATCGATGCATACCTCCATAGCTGTCACGCGCTGATGTGCCGTGAGATTGATAAACTTCCGACCAGTGCCATATAGAGTACCGCCGATCATACACGCCGAGAACATGATGTAAAACAACTGAATATCATGTCAGATACAGATGATCCTATGACGTGAATGACCCCGAAAACATACCATTGCGAATACCATCGCCCCATCATCCCATCCAAACCCTTTCACCAAAAATCCACGCACATAGCAGCGCAGTATTACCGCCACACAAGCCACTGGCATAAACACGGCCGCGACCGTTTGGACCGCCAGGGCCCTTTGGTCCTCGTCAGTCATCCTGTCGAGCGGCGAGGATGAGACATGATAGAAGAATGCTTTTGTGGAGAACACAGGACTTTTAAGATTTTCGACCTGCAAGGCGAAAACCTAGGAAAGCGGACACCGGGGATCAAGATTCCCCGAAACTTCAAGGGCGGCACTTAGCGAGTGAGCACAAACCACTAAATCGACTGGCTGACGAATGGTAAAGTGATCGACATGACGGGACGCTACGAGGCTAGTCTCTAAGGGAGCCTCACAAGAGGACAATCACAATCTCTTTGCCAGCCCTAGGCTCCAGGTGGAGAGACTAACAAGCGTGGCAAGGGACCACTCTCTGAAGCCAGAGGACCTTTGCACGAGTAAATGCGGCATCTTAGTACCGAGGGAAATGCTCCAGCCAGAGGAGCATTAAACTAGTTTGTGCCGTTAACCTTAGCGTATCTTGACGAGCGATGTAGCTCCACTGTCCTCGGCTGAATCTCCGAAATTGGCAGCAAATCCGGTGATTGGGATTCGCGCGGGGATAATCATGGCGGTGGCTTTTAGTTGCAGCAATCACAACAAAGCCCGAATGTCTGGATTTTCTTGGCAGCCAGGACAGTGGGGATGAAAGTAAGACAAAGGGATTGAGAAACCTGGTGAAGGCGTGGAGAAGAATATACTCCATGACAGCCCCCTGAACCCTGGATACGCCCTTAGTCAGCGTCGTCGCTTAAGAACTTCGAGTTCGACTCGAACTAGGCGGAGGCTAGAAATGCTTCCCGAGCCTTATGGTGCGATCGGCTATGGCCGAACCCGAGACCGAACCCTTGTTCACCACCCGGCCCATTTTATTCAAACTGAAACGTAAAACTGCCTAGGATTTACCGGGGTCCCGTGTAAACAGAGGCAATTACATTTCCGTCTGTCCCACGATGTCATAGGCCCCGTATAGTCTAGCGCGTTTTACGAAAAATAGGGAAACAAGGCGGAATCGAGACCGTTAGACTATCCTTCAAGGGGAAATATGGCCACGCAATGAGAATAGGGGATGGCATCTAGACTTCAGGGGTGTTTTTAACTCCGTACACTCCGAAGTCAATTCGGGGTCTCCTTTAATAGAAAACTCAACTGCTCCGCAAACTTCCTGGAAAGGCCCCAGTGGCCAATCCGGTGCAAGAGGTCCACCAGCCCACATAGCGTGCTCGACTCCGACGTCTTGGGTTTTGAATTTCGAAAGCCATGAGCTTCAAACAACAAAGCTTGACTGTTGATCTTCAACCGAGCAAACTCGGGGATTTCCAGGCTGGATGTGGAGGAGGGATATTGCAGGCTGGCATCGTCTTCAAGCCCATACTCGGAATAAGCATACCACACGGTCGCCGCTCGATAGAGTGCCCGAGGCACGTGGATCGCCGGTTCCATTCCAAGTGGGATGCCTTGAAGTTTGCGGAGTATCATAGCCCCATGAAGGGCGCAACGACGGGCGTTTGGAGACGAAGCCCATTCATGAATGTGGTCGCGATGTGGCAAAGACCCCTCATGCCCCTCCCGCCCAATGGTAAGCTCCAAACGGTCAAAATCCACCAAAAGAGAGATGAAAGCCGCGTGCCACAAAACTTCCAAACAAAACGGATCATCATGGTTTTTTTCTAGTTTGGCTAGGAGATTTTGGTCGAAGAATTGGAGTAATTCATTTTCGAATTTGACGTGTATCTCCTGATCCCAGGTGACCTGGGATGTCCTTCGCTCGGTAATACGGGCATTGATTCCTTCTAGAAGAGTATACCGGTAGAATCCACCCGGCAGTCCCAGTCCCACTTCGGGTGGACTAGTGGTTGTGTCGACAGCTTTCACAACGGCGATCTCTGCCTGTCTCTCCGCTAACTGCCGAGTCATGATATTTTTCCATTGTGTGGCGTTTGGTGCTACCCAGAGCTCATCGCTTGTCGTGATGGGTAGCAATGATTCATCATGCTGGAGAAGCGGGTGTGTCGAAACCAATTCCGATATCTCAGTGTCAAGAATGAAAAGACCAGCGGCTAGTCTTCATGATACATCACCAACTTAGCAAGCAAAGGACATATTGATGGCCAGCAGAAGGTCGCTTACCGGATTTGCTCTTCAGCCTGGACCCAGGCTCTCCATGGTCTCTCAACGTTGTGGGCCTGGAGACCTGACATTGAGCCCGTTGATGGGCCAACTTGAAACATCTTATAAAATCGAGCCCACTGGCCATGCGTATAAGCGTCGGAAAATTTGCGCGAGTCATTCAAAAAGCAAAACTCACCGAGGCTATTGTGCCGTGAAATGTCTGCAAAATGAGGAGATTTCTAGGTTTCTGGCAAGACGTGAGTGGATGACCTCTGCAGGAAGTGAGTGGCACAAACCCCAGAAAGCATCGCAAATGTCTGTCCGATCAAAGCTGCCTGGCTCATTGCGAGTGCCTCCCCCTTCCACTCAACAGATATTTTTCCCACTAGTCATAATCAACAAATGCTCCAATTACCTATTTCCTACCATAGATGGGAATGTCGGGGAAATTTTTACCTACCGATGCTAATATTGCTTTGTTGAGCCTCTCAAAAATAATTGAGCCTTGAGTTGCTGCATAATTGGACCCGACAAACAAGCTCCCGATTGAACAAATTGACAAAAGCAAGAGGGAGCTTTTCGCAGAAGGTTGAAATGTGGGAGCATGTACAATAGGAAACACTGGATTAAATCGTGTAAAAAACAATTGGATGCAAAGATTCTGAGAGACTAATTAAAACGAATACTTGGGAAAGGAGGTGGGAGGTAAAAATAGATCCAAATTTGATCATCAGGACATCTGATACTCACAAGAAAATCGGTAGATGGTAGAGGTTCTGTTGGTACGCGTTGTTGAAGTCTTTGGGACAAGCTCTGCCGGTATTGCTCATCGAGTTCCACCTGATCATGGATAGTGTCGGGCGTGAGATTTCCAGCCTTGTGTGTTCCAACATACGTGAACCACAACTGTCGAATTTCGTCTTCTTTGTGCTCTAATGTCTCTGCTGGGGGTTGTACATTTATATCCGTGCCATTTTGATGTGCTGTGTCGCCGGGAGAGAAGATTCCTAGAGTACTTGCCATGACGGATGAGTTCAGAGCACTCAAATCAAAGTGCTCATCCGCCAACCAGGTTGGTATTTGTGAGTATTGACTGAAATTCAAGGTTTCATCCATGCTACTGTCAAACATTCCTTCGAGCGAAGTAAATAATGGCGCTTGGGAGCCATGCTGGTCACTGTTATTCATTGGCGACTGGATGATATTTTCCAGCCACCCTGGAAGCCGACCCTGAGCGAGGGGTACAGAGTCATGCTGGTTTGAGGAAAGTGAGATTGGAGTTGCTGCTTGTGCTTGTAATGATGGAATCCTGTTGATATCATTCTCCAAAGAGACTGAGTGAGAAGCCTCGAGCATTTGGTTGGTTCTGGTATATGCATCAATAGAGGAAAGATCCAACTCGAGGGCTTGGTTGTCTTTGTTTCCCGTTGAATGCACCTTATTGTGTCGTAAAAGAGAATCACTGGGATAGTTAAAAAAAATGTCACCGCATATCTATGGTCTCACTAACTGGCGACTGAAAGACTTCCCACAGGTAGAACAGCAGAAGGGCTTTTCCTTGGTGTGCGACCGAATGTGCCTCGAAAGATGTTCCTCCTTTGAGAAAGATAGAGAGCACCAGGGACAGATCCGCGCGCGCTTGATTCGACTTCTTGTATGTGGCATGATGACCTCTGATCTGATGTAGAGTTGCAGAGTACATTCTGCTCCGGGGTCTGATCTGGTACTAGTGTCTGCCCGGCTGGTCGGAAGCGAACTCCGGCGGGACCTTTCTGCAACCCCACATCTTTCCCCAGGTCCCGCACGCCACAGAATCAACGATGCATGGAAATTGCGGGACCGTCTTCTAGGGTCTGTACTCGCAGCAACAAGATTCAAACTAGTGATGTAGCTAGCTTATTCATTTACTAACATATAATACGAAAATAGAAAATGCATACTCACACACACACGTACACACTCTCTCTTTAGACTTGTACTGCTTGTCTAAACCAACACCCATCCAAGCAAGTTTGCAACGAGTCCAGTTTATCAATAAAACATTCTTCTTGGGTATTCCTGGTCTTATCCAATATATGAATGTACAGGCGAGTTTTGAGTGAACCTTCGAAGATGTTTGCCAAAGAAATAAACGGGAATGCCCAACAAAATAGGCCCCACAGTCAAGGCAAGCACAACCATTGTGGGCGGGATCCAGCCTTTACGTGCGGCCAGTGGTGAAACCCAGTAGCTCATTGCGAATCCACAAGTATTCTTGATCACTGTGGCTACAACCATGATTTCACCTGAAATAGGTTTATAGCAATCAACAGCATAAGCGACCGCAATGGTCGGAACGGCTGTGACGCAAAGACCGCTGAAACCATACCCTATGACCAGTATCAGAGGCCAGTCCCACGATCTCTGATAGCCTAAGCCACCTATAACAATCCCAATAACCGTTGTTATGCAATAAGGAACAAGAGCAGGAAGGCGCATTTCTGCTTCACGTATTCCGCCGTTGCGCGCAGTGGCTCTCATCGCGACCCAGTCGGAGAAGGGCCCAGCCGTTGCTAATCCAATAACCCCTCCGACCGCGAAGGAAAAGTTAGAATATCCCACCGCTGCTGTGTCAAAATTGTAAGGCTCAGACCCGAGCACAGAGGATTCTGTAAGATTCCAGAATAGCAAGAGATTTGCTGGACCGGCTACATTCAGGCCCGCCCAGAATATGATAGGGAAGAGAAAGACCCTGAAGGGAGACACAATATCACGTAGCAAAAATGTCTTCCAGTCACTTGCCGGTTGCTGCCATAACATAAATTGAGACTTGGAAGGTCGTCCCAGGCCAGCAACTGTGGGACGATTCTCAAAGACTTCCAAATGCTCGAGCCCTTGCTTCGGATTGAGATCCCTTGGCTCATTTTCCGGGCTTTTAAATCTCTTGTCAGAGCGGAATTTAGTTTCTGGAAAGAAGAACACGAGGGTAACAAGATTGAGGCTGCTCATAGCAAGCGATAGCCAGAAAAAGCTTCGCCAGCCAAACCTTTGATGTTTGCATTAGTGACAAAAGCAATAGGAAGATGATTGAGTATGTCAATAAATTGAATACACTCAGAGAGACTCACTCACCTTTGAGCAATATTACCGGATATCACGGGGCCGATAAACAATCCAAGAAAATACCCTGTGCTATCGATATTTATCAACAGCTATTCGGTCCAAAAATGGGGGCATAAGCTGCTTCTTACAAATAAACACCTGTCCAGAGTCCACGTTCATGAAGAAACAGCATATCAGTAACAACCTGCACCAGCAGAGTCTCACTTGTTGCAGTGGCTATTCCATTGACAGCCCGAGCAGCTAGCAGGCTAGAGTGAGATGTGGCCAAAGCTTGCCAAATACAGGATGCAATACCCATCACACAGAACACGAGGCTAGTGGGACGTCGACCAAAGATATTGGAACAAGGAACAATAAGGAAATTGGAGTATCCCAGGGCCAGTACGCATGCGCCGGTCAAAAGGTTCAGCTGCGTGTCGTTAAGGTGGAATTCGGCGGCAAAGAGTGGGAAAATGGGACCCATTGAAAGAGCAGACTCAACAGAGACAAACAGAAATAGGAACTGTGTCGTAATAACGATATCTGAACCAGATTATGATAAATATGTTAGTTTTCATGTCTATCACATATTATGCTGTCTTACATTTCCAGGGTTTAGACCAGTTGAGAGGATCGCTCGGATTACTGGAAGGCTGCGGAATCAATCTATTCCCAGTTAAATTTCATTTGAAATAATACGAAGGGACGAAAAAACTTACAAAACCCCATTTCGGGACAAATGCGTAGCATCATGTTCCCCCACCTCGCGCATCAACTCTGTACCGGGAATTATATTCATTTTAAGCCCACACGAGTATTATTTCGCAAGTGGGAATCCACTCATGGATCTTCGAAAATTATTTCAAGTCTTAACGAAGAATCTTAAATTTATTGGTCGAGAAGGTTTTCTGAAGGTTTCCAGCGGTTTGAAGGTGAACTATGTCATTTCAGAGTATTTGAGTGGAATAGGAATATAGCTGATGATCCAAATCACAGTTGATCCCCAGAATGATTCGACTTTTTAAATGCAATCGTTTAAAATAATAGCTCAAGATGTCGAGGACAGGGAACCGTCCCGCTAATTGGGGAAATGCGGGGAATCGAGGCCGGGGCAGGCCGTCCCACAATGCTATCCCAGTTCAGTCCCGCCGGTCGTTAGGCCATGGGGTATGGACGTAAGTATTTTATCGCCAAAACAAAAATCCAGTAGGTTGGTAGCTCATGTTTCATATATTGAAAGGTCTTTTGGAGTTTCCTAGGTCCATGTAGCGAGCATGGTTGAAAAGATTTTCTGGCTGATTTTCCGTAAAAGAACCAGTGCCGCTGAATTCATAATTGAAGACTAACTTTTTGGAAGGACAATGAAATGAAATGACTATTTAGATATATCATTATGTCTTTAAAACCTGGTGATACCCCTCGAAGGCTTCTTTGGATCACTGCTTGTCGCCAAGTTGGTCGTTAAGGGTAGCATATGTTTGATTAGTTTCGAGCTCTTTAATTTTTCCCTTCCATTGCGATTACTGCCTGGGTAATACTAAGAAGTATTTAAATATTGAGCTGTTCTCGCATCAAAGAGGGTTGGCTGTTCTGCTATGTGTAACTCCCCTCATGCGTGAGTAGTCATGCATATGTTTGCTTATTGCCAGTGCATACAACCAATGCCCTGTTCCGTCCGAATGCAACTACAATCCAAAGCAAACCCAAAACTGATAGTAGCTGCAGGGCGCCTAATAATATCCCACGACGCGGTCGAGACCTAAATCCAGGGATAATCTACCCCCCCTTGATAACAATAATGCAGATTACAAATTTCATTAAGACAGAGAAATGTTCTCACGATTTATGTCAACAAACGTGACGCAACGAATTTATTTCTCTAGTATCAAAATGATTCATTTTTCATGAGAGTATTCCGATAATAGCATGCGAGTTTATCTAAGTTTTATACCTCTCCCTAGGAGTTTAGATGTTGTTGGTTAATGTGGACTGCTGCCGCTCAAAATGCTCGCATGCGACCTAGTCACACATTCCTGCATTGTTTTCAGCTGTGATCTTCACCCATCGCTTATCTCGCCTTTATTTGTCACACGGCGTTTTTCTTATGAGCCTTTTGGTGTCCACATCTCCACCCTAGGGCCGACCATCTCAGAAGTTAAAACAAGCTTCATTTTCATCCCACACCCTTCTTTAGCAAATTTGACACAGTATGCTCTGTCACATAACACGGTGAAAGATACACTGTATCCTTGATGAGAATTGCCCATCAACCTTTCGGTCTTGAAGAAGAATCAAACCTCTTCCTCCATCACCAGGGCTCAAAATGCAGTCTCTTAACCCGGATCTTTCCGAGCAATCGACATCGAGCACAAATGCGCCTATTATACTTTCTTCTCATAATACTGGCACCCAGGCAGTCACTAGGAAAATGTTTTTTCTTTCTGTCTGGGTATCATTTGCTGCATGGATTGCTGAATTCGACATCGGGTATGCCGGGATTGTATTGATCATGCCCTCATATCAAAAAGCATTTGGTCATTGCCGGTCAGTGCATGACCCTGATACGGGCAATGCGATCGAAGCTTGTGAGCTCAGCACTCTTCAACAGTCGCTAATCAGTCTCACTTTGCTATTCATGGCTGTTGGGAGTGTTTTAGCTGGCTTGGTTGGCTCCAAACTTGGTCGCCGAAGAACAATACAGATGGCTTGCATCTTCTGTCTTGTAGGAGCTGCCGGTATGCTAGGAACCACAGGAAGTTTTGTGAGCTATATGGTCTGCAAATGCATCAATGGTGTTGGGATCGGACAACTCCTCGCCTCCGCCATCGTCTATGGAGCCGAATGTGTTGCTGCAGACAAACGAGGGCTTTTGCTCGGGATTTTTAATATCGGGTTAGCAATGGGGAATGTGACAGCCGCAGCTGTTTGCGCTGGATCAGCAACTTTAGCACCAGACAATGACTGGCAGTGGAAAACACCAATTATCTGTCAAATTCCCCTTAGTGTCATTCTCGCTGTTGGGATGTATTTGTTCCCTGAATCGCCACGCTGGTTACTACTAAAAAAGAAAGAAGAGGAAGCCCGAACATCTTTTGCTACGCTCTTAGGTCTGAATGCGCTTTCCACTGAAGTCGCAGTACAAGTGGAAGATATCCAAAGACATCTTGAATTTGAGCGGTCGCTTAGCAAAACAACCTCGTGGATCGAAATATACCATGGCGCCAATCTACGAAGGACGGCAGTCTCTGGACTAATATTAGTTGCGCTTGCTATAACCGGCATCCAATTTGTGGCTCCCTTTGCAGCTCTCTTCCTTAGTGGAGTTGGCGTGGAGAATCCTTATGTTGTCAACGTAATTGTTGGCCTTTGCATTTTTGGCGGAGCTTGCATAGGCTCAATACCCCTTGAATATGGTGGAAGGAGATTTTCCATGTTGGTTGGCTATAGTCTCATGGCCATCTGCATGTTGATATTTTCTTCCGTCGCCACTGGACTTGGAGCTGATAATCCAATAGCCAAACACGTTGTGGTTGCTTTTGTCTGTATCTGGGCCTTCGTATTTGGCGGTTTCATCGGCCCAAGTGTCTGGTTAGCTTCGGCAGAAATGCACTGTCTACAACTGAGAACATACGGCCAAGCAAACACGACTTTTTGCTATGAAATATTTGCATTTGGTGCCACTTTTTGGACACCATACATGCTCAACCCAGAGTACGGAAATATGGGGACTAATGTGGGCTACTTTTATTTCGGGATTACCGTTGCAGTCTTGGTTCTTGTTTTCCTCTTTGTGCCGGAGACGTCCAGATTGACACTTGAACAAATTGATGACTACTTTGCATCTGGAAAGCCGGCATGGAAAACATCCACCTCGGAAAACTTGAAGATCTCTCGGGAGGTTGCGCTTAATACAACTTCGAGTCCACGGGGGCAGTCAGAGGTGGAGAAGCAGGTTCCATGCACGAGAACGCACAATTCCGAGATTGAAGTTCGTTAAGGTATGGGATTTCCAAATCACACCATCCGCAGCACCGAAAGCCTCGGCACGTACGAAAATAGATTGTCAAAGCAACAGAATGATCAATTTCACTTTTATAACTCTGTATAACTTCATTAGTACATATTTGGGCTACAATTAGCTGCAATTAGACTGGTTCTATCAGGTATACCCCTCGCTTGACTCTCTTCTTATTCTTATTTTCCCCACACGGTCCCGCTGCACGGCCTCGCTTTGTTTGGCGTCCCGCATGTTACGAGTATTGCCTAATTTAGACTAAATCTCCGGGCTTTCGCTGAAAATAGGTACCTTGCTCTCTTGATGTTGAATATATCTGATGTTGAAACCAATACCAATATGAATCCCAGCGTTGAGCGACAATTGACTATCCAGCATATCAAGTCTCTTCTCATTCAAGAACGCTACTTCAGAGACACTGCCCAATGGCAAAACTTGCGCAATGCTTACCATCCCGATGCTTCTCAGACTTCCATCAATATTACTTGGTAAGTTCATTGATAAATTGACATTGTTATGGTCTTTTATGCCTCCACTTGGGACTCAATACTGAAGAGAAAAGGTTCGAGGGCGACATCGACGGCTTTGTTTCCGGGTCCGAACAAATGATGAACGGCGGCACCAGGGCTACCCACAGTATCTGCCCAGTTTCGGTTCATGTAAATGGCGAAAAAGCAGTATCTGAATCGACCGGAAGCATCAATATTCGTTTCATGGTTGGCGACTGCTCTTATGATTGCACTTCTTACACACGATTTGTGTCTCGCCTACAGCGAGTTGACGGCAAATGGAAAATTCTGACGCTAGAAGCCATCTATGAGCGCGATACCATAATACCGGTTTTTCCAACATTGTCAAATACCCCCTTCGTCCTCAATTACCCGCGCAACAGTTACAAGTGTATAGCTTGGATTTTGGCTCGTAAAGGGTTTGAGATCAACCGTAACTTGCCTGGAATTGATCTACCCTTATCGGTATCTAAGCTAATGGAAAATTCTTGGACATGGCTTGGCAGGAGCGAGTCAAGTTACTCTGGCTGAGTTGTTTTATCAAATCTGGCAAGTGGATAAAGGCGATTGAAACTGCTAGAAGTGCCTTACACCCCCCAACCCTTTCGAGTTGTGGGTGCGCCACCCATTTTTTGTCACCCACACATATTTTGTCAGTTTTAGCTACTACCCTATTTTTTCAACTCATGCCAGTAGTATCTACAAAGAGAATATCATCTTCCTGGCGTGCTTCCTCCGCTCTTTCTGGTACTATATCTTGATTCGGTGTAGGATCTAGTGGTAGTGATATTCTATACGCTTTCTTCCACTGCTTCCTTACCCGCTTCCGCTCTGTATCGGCTTCCTTCTCGTTTCTTTTAGTAATAGAACGATTTGTATCTCTAATAGAGAGTGTCTCTATTCTACTAAGCGATGTTTTAACCTGGTGCTTAGTGATTGAGCGTTGTAGTAGTTGTTAAGCTTCCCTAATCTTACGAATTGTATTATTTGCTATTTGAAGATTCTTTATAGTAATGTTAGGTGCTACATGCAGGGTAGCGGCTTGTTGGTCAGGTAAGGGAAGATGAATATGATATGAAATTGTTAACGAATTGGGAAAAAATAGCAAAGGTATATTATTCCAATAACTGAATCTTGAAGAGATTCAGTTCGAAAGAGAGGGTGATTCTCCTTCTATAATCTTAATATCGTCATTCCGCTGTTCGCCGAAGGTATGACGATAGCAGGATCCGAGTCCGACTTTGTCATTTTCTGTGAACGCACATTGTCATTTTTCAATAGGCGTATGCGTTAAACATACGATTCATATCCGAAGTCAGCCTGAATAATACCAAGTATTACACATTTGGTTATTCCGTAACAAATAATCTTGCTATAACAGAATAGGCGATTAAGATTGCGTTACTACCTTGGTATAAGATCTTCTTTTTAATATCTGGTAATATTTTTGATTCTTCTCTAGATCTTCAATAGATTTAGGCAGCGATTTATCGATACTAGAAGAATATATAGTTGTTTATAGTAGCGGCGAAGGGATTGGATATGGTAGATCCAGCGCTATAAGATCTTAGTAAGCTTGGATAGGAAGGCTATTAATAACCTTGCTACTATCGATTAGATATATCCTACGATCTTTGACCGATTCACGAATAATTCGTTAGCTAAACGGTTTATTTCATATCGCAGATTATTCGAAGGAGCTCGGATCTTCCGATAGGGCTTCCACTTTAGAACGCGTGCTCGATATTCGCTAAGCGGAAGTATTGCTTATAGCTTAGAAACGGTTTACCGTTAAGCGGCTAGTAAAGGCGTATTATATATAGTAGAAATCCTATTAGTAGGATATCGTTCTCTTCGCAAAGTTGTAGAAATTCGAATATTAGATAAGAAATATGACCGTCGAAGATTAGGACGCTTCTTCTTGATAGGTTTCGAGATTGTTTCTAGCTGTATTAGGCACTATATTAGGCCTTGCTTACTTATTGATACGATAGGCAAGCGTGGTCCTAGGCACGTTAAATTCGCGTGCTAAACGCGCGATATTCGACTCCTCTATACGTGAGGCAGCTAGGCAGGCCTCAGCGATACGGGGGTTATTGGATTTAGATATTTTTTGATAGTAGTATTGGATAGGGAATCGAAAAATAGGGGAGTATCTAAAAATGACAAAATATGTGTAGGTGACAAAAAGTGGGTGGCGCAACCACACCCGGAAGGTTTGGGGGGGAGGGGCGGTGTCAGGCACTAATAGTCACTTGAGTTAGGACACCAACAAGTCGCCATGCTTCCTCAAATCACATTGTCGATTAATTCGTTAGTTTTACATCGCCTCCTCACCGGAAAATTCAATTTTCCCGTATGTTTCATCGCATAATTGTCGATGGGGAATTAGAGAGTGGGGTACCTTATTTCTCTATTTTGAACACCCGTGCATAGCATGACATTATCGGCTCAAGATACCATTTTAGGTAACCCAGACCGACCCCGAGGCTGATTTTAGCTTCTTCAACGCAGACTTAAATAACTATAATTCTTGGCCCTGACACGCGGCCATTCTCAGGCTCGGTCCTTTTATACAAATCGGTTGAGATCGTCGTTAGTATCCCCGCTCTTGTTTAGAATTTGATAGTTCGATACTTGATGGTCTTGCCAATCAATCTATCCAAGGTTGACGGCAGCGGAGTCTAGAACACGCGTAAATTCGCTAAATTGAAGACATTGAGCTAAATTCCAGTAAAGTCATACTTTAATATGAAGAACTAGGACTCGAAACGGTAAAAATCGATGTGGATAGTATTCACATATGGGCCACCGTCGTCATCTCAACCAGGAAAGTCTCAACTAACCACAGTTGTGCAGTGTCGGAGATTCGGGAAGAGCCCACCAAGGTACTATGCACATCCATGAGCCTTGCCAAGTGATCACCCCATGCTCAAACGTTTCTGCCCGGGGACCCGCTGGCTGCAGTTCATTGCCTTGATGGGTGTCGTCCGCGCATGCGGCACGGCAACCCACAAGAGTCGAAGTATATATATGAGCACCTGAAGATCGCCCATCTCATGATTCCATACAGTCATTCATTCTACCTCATTCATTCTACCTCATTCATTCTTTTCATTCGTACTAGTTGACCTTCTGTCGAGGGTATACCATCATACATGGCATCTCTCGTCGCCAAATCCCTCTGCTCGCTGGCCTTGGGTGCCACGTTGGCCCAGGCCCAGCTCTGGGACACGGTCATTCAAACGTCTTATGGTCCGGTCGAGGGCTTTCAGTACTTCAATCAGTCGACCTTAGAGACCTACTTCGGTATCTCTGAGTCTAATGTGACGGCCTTCTTGGGCATTCCATTCGCGGCTGACACAGGCTATCAAAACCGCTGGAAGCCTCCACAGCCTCGCAAGAAGTGGAATGAGACTCTCAAGGCCACTGAGTTTGGCTCTGCCTGCCCGAATCCGACGCTGTCTACTTGCAGCGAGGACTGTCTAAACTTGAATATCTGGACCAACGCTGGCTCTGCAGATGCTAAACTGCCAGTTATGGTCTGGAATCAAGGGTCTGATGAAACAAGCAATAAAGCCTGGTGGTACGGCGGCGGAATGGCCCTGAAAGACGTGATCTTGATTACCTTCAACCGCCGTGATGACGCATTTGGTTATCTTGCCCACCCGGAACTCAACGAAGAAGGATACAAGGCTACTGGACACAAAACATCTGGCAATTACGGTATACTCGATCAGCTCGAGGTTCTCAAGTGGGTGCAGAAGAACATTGCCCGGTTCGGTGGTGATCCTGACCGGGTCACTGTTGCTGGGCAGTCCTTCGGTTCATCTCAGGTCTACCATGCCGTCAACAGCCCGCTCTTCACGGGTTACTTCCACGGTGGAATTTCTGAGTCGGGTATCAGATATCCCTATGATACTCTGCTAGCTGGTCTTGCTACATCCTACGTCAATATGTCTACGGCTATTGAGCACGGTGTCAACTACACCACCTTCCATAACGTGTCGACGATTGCCGAGCTGCGCACTCTCTCGATGGACGAGCTCCTGATCGGTTCGCAGGATCGTGTTGGTAATGATTCTATCTGGTGGGTGACCGCATTGTCCGCCGGCTATCCTTTAATCTTCAAGCCGGTGCTGGACGGCTACGTCCTGCCTGAGAAATATATTGAGACTTTGATCAACGGCCCCGCCAACGATGTCCCTGTCATTACCGGCAACACCAAGGATGAGTCTGGAGCTTCGACAACGACCGATTACACCGTGGCCGAGTACGAGTACTACTGCTCCCTTAAGTATGGCAATCTCTCTAGCCGCTACTTCCAACTCTACCCCGATCACAAGAACCAGACTATCGCCGACCGTGCATGGAACGCGGCTGCTCGCGATACCTCTCTCATTGGATCCTGGGCCTATGCGACAGACTGGTACAAGGCAGCCTCAGCTTCCTTCTATACGTATTACTGGACCCACGCGCCTCCTGGCCAGGACCAGGGTGCATTCCACCAGTCGGAGATCATGTATGCGCTGAATGCGCTCTACGCCAACGCCGACACCTACCCCTTCACCGAGAAGGACTATGCCATCCAGGAGAAGATGTCCGCCTACTGGGCCAATTTTGCTAAGACCTTAGATCCCAACCAAGGTGATTCCTACACTGGTAAGGGCGCCCTCGCGCAGTGGAGCCCCAACAGCGCCAATGGTACCCAGGTCGTGATGGAGCTGGGCAATTACTTTGGAAATGTTCCCATTGCAAAGCCCGCACAGGTCGAGCTTATCATGGAGTATTTCCACCAACAGATTCCCTACTAGAGCACTGTCTCGTGGGGCCGGGGCTTGTGGAAATGAAAATAGTTGCTCATAACTGCCTGTAAGCAGACGTATTTCTGTTCTTGTTGATAGTATATCTATGATAGATTGCCTATCAGTCCCCCCCTTGTCTGTGTATTTGTATAGTGCACATTATGTATTCAAGCAATCTCAGCTACAGTTCAGGTGGGCATTGTCTGCTTCTGATTGTATAGAAGAACCCATAGATCTCTGGGTGAACACCTATTCATCCTATCCATCCTGCCACTAGTCTATTGTCATTACCTTATTCCAAACAACTCCGGAGTCTGGGATCGAAACAGTGCATCTTTTTGCATCGTCTGATGTTCTTCCTCTCGAGTCACATGCACGCCAGCCCCTCCTTCAGCTGCGGCTTGACCGCACGATCAACACCCGAGCGAACCAACCGCAAGCTCCAGGGACTACAATACACTAAATAGGGCTCACAGGCAAGAAGAAAAAGGGCAAAGAGAAAAGAAGAGGGAGGGGGGGGATCACTTCTTCCGAACAGACACCATCCAAACTCAGGCCAGACCCTTTTCCCCATGCACTCTCCATATCTTATCTATCAACTCCTCTGCTTAGCCTGACATCCGATCGACGTACGTCGGGTAGAGTCTCCCATGCGGATCTCTGCAGGTTGGTGGTACAACGTGTTCCCAACACGTCGTTGCCACCTTCTGCACCATGTGAGCATGTCCTCTTCGATTCCGAAACAACGAAAAGGTGGGCCATCATAGTTTGCTGCCCGCAGCTGACCAGATGTTGTCCCACTGATGATTCTTGTTTGACTCTGTTCGCCCTCGATGTCTCTTTGTTTTTCTTTTCTCTTCCCCGCTCCCTCTTTCTTCCTCTTTCTTCGTATCTCATATCCACTTGTGGCTTTGTCCGTGGAGTCTTGACATCTCAGCACTAGCGGTTCACCCGTCAGCCCTATCACCCTATGAACTATCAGACCAAGTCCCAAGGCCACATTTGACAACTGACAAGTCTAACTGTGCCTCTGTGGCCATAATTCCAGTCCAATCCAATCCATACAACCTATTATAGCACTGCGGTTCCCATTCCCCTCGAAATATTCTCTCTCCTCCTCGCTATACTTTCTCACCCCGGGTCCCACCGTCAAGCAAGAATAAGCAGAATTCGCTTTGTCGTACAAGGCGATCTTCCCACTCTGCTTCGATCTACCCAACAACCCAACTCACGCGCTCTCTTCCGTCCTGTATTCCTGGATCGTGGTTCCAAAAGAGCTCATCATTATCACCACCGTCCCCCGTGTGGCCTCGTCCATGCCCTCCACGTCAGACCCCAGCCGTGCCCAATCTTCTACTCCCCCCGCCGCAACTATGTCACCGCCAGCAACTCCACAGCCCACACCCAGCTGGGCGCAGAACATCTTCGCCTCAATCCGGGGGTTTTTTACCGTGGACAACGGCACGGCACAGAGCGAGGCAGATGCTGTTGAAGGGTGGATGGGGGTGCGGAAAGGCCGGGGGAGGTGCCGATCTGTTGGGGAGGCGCATTGAGGGAGCGGAAAGGGTAAATTCAAGAAGCGGACTGCATCAAAGTGCATCAAAGGGATGAAGATTATGTGCTCGGTGCCGGGCTCGGGGTCACTGAATCAGGGCTTATGGCGCATGGGGGAGACTTTCTTGGGAAGCGCAGTGCTTCAGGCGTCTGGGCTGATAGCAGGAGGGAAATTGCATGAGACATTTCTGGAATGTATTTCGGTGCATAGGTTACAGAACAATCGAGAGGGTGTATGGCCCTAGCTCAAAGTCAAATATGAAGAGAATAGATCCATGGTGTATGGAGTAGTATAGATACAGGGGCGAGTAAAGACTCCGCCATACTGATGTATAAGTTACAAGTACAGGTCCTTTGTCCCCCGGGACCTCAGTGCTCAGACTGGTGATCTCGAGAACAGAAAGGAATTGAATGCGGAAGGTGGCGTAGATGCAGTCACGGCCGTCCTCGATGCGAATTTCAAGCCTCCACACGAGTGGGGATCTTGACAGTGCCGCGCTTGCGGTCATTGAATGGCACACCGTACCGCCGGCCGGGAGCCCAAGGGGCGCGGCCATCCGCACCCGTAGTCTCCTTGGTGAACTTCACGTCCTGGATGCGGTAGTCAAAGCGGCCACCTTCGGGCTCGACGTGCTGAAGACTCTTCTCGCGGCGAGCCTTAGAAAGCTCACGGCGCTTCTGCTCGACCTTCTCTTGCTTGTCAAGGCGCTCCGCGTGGCGGGCCGCTACTTGGCGACGCTCATCGGGGTTGGCCATGCGGTCAAGTTCTAGCTTGACAAGCTGCGGGTGTGGAATACGAACATCGGCAGGCTGGAGGACCTGGCGCGCGTTCTCGCCCTTGCCAACCCACTCGATTGAGTTAGGGTTCTGAATAAGCTCGTCGACAAGGTCTGACGGGTGAGAGATCTTGTCAGCTACAGCTTTCTCCAGGGCCGGGGCGCCAGAGAAGACGCGCCCAGCATCAACACGGGTGAAGGATCGGGATTCGGGCACAGGGTAAAAGATCTGGGCGCCGGTGGAGGGGTGGGCGGAGAGAGTGTTAATGGGTTCGTGATAAGTTGGACGCTCGCCATCCTGGGCCAGCGGAGTGGTCGGAACCATCTCGTGAATTGCGCGGGCGTATGGTAACGCCAAAGGTTTGCCCTGAAATGACTTTATCAGCTCAAGGAATCAAAAAAAGAAATATCCATGTATAATGAATGAAAGATGGCAGTGAATGTATCAGATATAAAAAATTTCTAACCAGTCAAGCGAGTAGCTTGTGTCTTCAAGACTAATCGATTTTTTTTTGACTCATCATATGCGTCGAAGAGGGAAATCCTCAAGAACGAGGGCCAGGAGTGAAGCAAGGAATGAAAGGAACGCAGAGACAAGTTCTTACCTGTGCTCGTTGCCGCCGCTCCATCTCTACCAATCTCACAACAGCCGCAATGCGCTTCATATCGATACCAAGCTCAACACTGACAGCGCGCAGACTCTTTTTCTTCTCCACGACCTGCACATAAATCTCATTTCGGAGATCCTCGCTGAGGATACTCTCGCTAAGAAAATTCCGGTTGTTTGGGAATGGCCGACTTGACTCAGCATCCCCATCCCGGGCACTTTTCAAATAATTGGTTTCGCCCGGGACGTGGTGTTTGAGGGCAGCTCCTGGACCATTCAACCACTCGAACATTTGCCGGCGGAGCTTGGTCTGGGGAGCTGCTGTCGCGGAGAATTGACGCGAGAGAAGTTGTGATGAGGGACATGAAGAAGGGGGAGAGGATAGAGAGGAGGAGGATTGGGAGGAGGAAGTGAGATAAGGAAGGAGTGCGTTGGACACGCGCCGGCTCTGTATCCGGGGTGGCATCTTGGTGCGTGTGGAACCAGCAGCTTGGAACCGAGGAATTGATGGGAATAAGGAGGGAGAAATCAGAATTCAATGAAGAATCCAATGGTAGACAAAAGCAGCGGCCGTCGATAGCCGGGTGCTGCAATTGGTGAGTTGGGGTTTGTGAGTCTGGAGATTGTTGTGGCAGGGGAAGAAACTTTTCTGCGCGGGAAGGTTGGTCGTTCAGTCACGTGATTGCGGTCTTCCGAGAGCACGAGACCCGGTAGTTTCGTCTTGAGAGGAGCCAAGAACGCCCATAGGAGAAAATAGAATATCGTTTTGTTAAATTGGAGATTTGAGGTCATATTTCCAATAAGCCTAGCCTTTGGTAGTCTTCAATCTAAAAAAAGATATCTAGGCCAAATAGTGCTCGTTCACAAAACAGCTCCCCAATATATTTCTGATGGGGGCGCTTGGAGAACAGACCATATTTGAGCAGCAACTCGGATAATAATAACTTGAGAATACCAATAATTGAACAATTTCTATGTAACAGTACATAATACCTTAAGGTAAGTCATTGACTTCAGAACTCGATCAAGAAAACGGAGAAAAATGTCGAGTGCAATCAGTAAGTCCATTGTATGAAGTACAGACGTGAAGCAAATGTATCGGTATCATGATTCCCAAGCAAAAGCAACGATAGCTTGCATAAGGAGATAATCAGAAAAAAGAACCTCCGGGTACAACAAAGATACAAACCAGAAAGGACACACCCACTTCTCTCGCTTCCATGTTCCCAGTCAAGCTCAACGCGGTTTGTGTTGTCCTGTCAAGTCCAGGACAACACAAACCTCCCACCCGTGCCCTCGACGTATTGAACAACCCAAGCCACCTTTAGAAAAAAAAAAAAAAAAAAAAAGAAAGATGTGACTCGAGATGTGACTCGCTGCATACATAGGTAGAAAACATACAGAAACAAGCTTAATTCAGGCGAGCCGATGGAGGTGGAAGAGGGCCAACAAACAATCGGGAGATGTAATCTCTTCGAGCCCTTCACACAGAGGAAGTGCGTCATGTATCGCAACCAAGTGGCCGTAGACATGCCCTGGATGTCGTTTCTTGTTCTGTTAATCGCTAGCCGGACAGAAGCACGTGTATGGCGGTTATGATGAGGGTGATAGCAGAAGAGTAAGTAAACCCAGAAGCCCAAGTCCATAATATCAACGCCAGCGATAATGCGTCGAGCTCATGCCGTGAAGCTACGACATTCCATAACTCATGCCATCAAGAGCCGAGAGGGAAATTAAAGCGGAAAAGAGAGAAAAGTTTGTAAGGGCACAAAGAAAAATAGGTAGTTAAAAGCCACATAAGAACACCTTTCGGTACCTGCATAAAGGACACAAGTTTGCAAGGGAGAAGTTTGAGAAAAAAGACTCTGAGCAAAAAAACAATAAGATCCATTTCCAGTTCACACATGAAGATGCATTCGATAAAGCAGTTGGATGTAAAGGGGAATCACGGTCGAACAAATAAAAAAGACAACCCATCCTCGGCCAGGAGCCACTAGCAGCCACACACGACGTTCGAGGGGGGAAATAAAGAATTAAGCCAGGAGCCGATGAACCCCTTCCCCACAAACTAGTTGAGGGAAGACAAAAGCATAAGCAGAACGGGAAAACAAACCAGAAACAACACAAGGGTATGAGGGTGGTGATGAAGTAACGCAAATGGTCGACAGAATTTCAAACGCGCTGTGCGAGAGCGCCGTGCCCCGACCACAATAGGAATACAAGCTTGCAATGACCTGAAATGCAATCCTCCCAAGGGAAATAAAACTGAAAAAAGAGAAAGGAATGTTGGGAAGAAAAGAAAAGAGCGCCCGAGTCCCCATGCAATAAAAAAAAGCACGCATAGAAAGCAAGCGAAGCCAAAGCAGCAATTAAAAAAAAGGTCAGGAAAAAGAACCATAACAAGAGAAGAGAAGATAGAAAATAGAAACAGATAGAGTCCCGAATTTCAATACTCCCGAGAGGTATGCAGCCGCCGAATGCTGAATCTAGCTCGCGAAACGAAAGGAACCCCCAATGCGCCAAATACCCCAGTTTCGTTCATCAAACATGCCGGACATTATCTCAAGTATAATGCTTAGGGTCTTCTTCAGCGACCCATCATGTAATCGGGGTAGAAGGAATTGAAGCCGTTCATGTTCGGCCCTGCGTTGTTGCCAGCGGCGCCACCAGGGGGCGGCGACATCATCATGGAATTGACTCCGTTAGTTCGGATACCTAGGCCCGAGCCGTGACTGAACGACCCGTTGCCAATCATGGCATGTGGATTCCCAACTGGGGTGCCATGCATGTTGTTTCCGTGAACGTTGTTGGCATGCACGTTGTTGCCGTTGCGCATAGGCATGGGCATGGCGAGACCTGGGGGAGCAGCCAATCCAGGAGGCGGTCCACTTACTGACGAGAACATATGGCTGTGCATGCCGCCCAGACTGCTACCACCGGGAACACCACCTGGCCCGGAAAGTGGGTTGGCTGGGTTCATGCTGCCAGGTTGGCCAGAGCGCACGCCCAGAGGATTCTTGGAGAAACTGAGACGAATGCCAGTCTTGACGCTGTTGGAAAGCTTGTAGCCATACAGCTCATTCAAAGCCTTGCTTGCCATAGCAACTTCATCAAATTCGACAAAACACATGGGGCCGTTCTGCTTGTTCCGAAAACACAGTCGCTTGTAGCCACGCTGCTTGGAAAAGAGGGCTTTGAGTTCTTCCTCCGAAGTATCTGGGGGCAGGTTGCCCACGTAGAGGGTGTTGCATGGCGGGTTCAAGTCGTTCGGGTTTGCGGCAGGAAGGCTATGGCGCGGAGTGTGCTGACTGCCATAGGGGAAACCATGACCATGGTTCACGGTGCCAGGGTAGGCAGATGAAGGGCCACTCCCACTCATGCGCTGGCCGGGGCCATTGGACGCGTAGTTGGGCAAGGGAGGGGATGACATCGTAGTGGACAAGGAAAGATTGGCAAAGCGACCAGTCGGGATCTGAGGATTGGTGGACCGGCGTGGGACGGAAACCGAAGCTGAGTGTCCATTTTCCGCGTAACCCACAGGATCTTTGAGCAGCTCGCCTGTCTCCTCATCAGGATCCTCGTCAATCATGGACTTGCCGGTGACGCGTGGGAGATCACCGACTCCGTTGCCGATAGGAGACTGGGGAGAAAAGAGACTGTGAAGGCGGGAACCGGACTCGGATGCTGACGGGAGACCCTCACCGATGACCTGCGAGGACGGGTTGGCAGACAGCCGCTCGAGACTCTGGAAAGTGCCATTGAAACGAGAAGACTGGCGCTGACGCGACAAGGGTCCATTTGTCGGGACACCGCCCAGCAATCCATGAGTCGCGGTATGATCAATCGTGTTGCGACGCGTATTCGAAAGGTTGGATCCTACGGGACCGGGATACATTTCGACCACCATGTGCGCGTCGTTTTTCGAGTTCGGCTTTCCATCGAGCATGGCTCGAGCCTCCTCGGCTGCGGGCAAGGAATTGAAGCGTGCGATCGCGCTGAGAAATCCGTCATCCTCCGGGAGGTCGGAGTTCACAAAGTCGGCGTCGACGAGATCCTTGGCGAACAAGAGCATACTGCGGAGGGCTTCGCGGCTGGTGTTGCGCGGCAGTTTGCGCATCAAGATCGCGCCACCACCACTGCCGCGCCCCAGGCCATTCAGACCCTGAAGGTTGCGGTCCGCGTCGCCGAGGCGCATTCCGTTATCGAAGGAGGTGGAGGGGCCGAGTGGCGAAAAGGGGTAGGTGAAGGTAGGGCCTAGAGAGGTGGGCGCTTGCGAGACCGTCGGGCTATACACGTCGGTCGACATCGCATGCTGAGTCGTCGCGGGTACCTGGGAAGAGGACTGGCGAGGCGAGGAACCAGAAGACACGGACTCGGTGCGTTGGGTCGTGCCGAAAGAGCCTGGACTCGTTCGAGTGGACTGGTTCGAGCTGCCGCTCATCCCTCGGTTTCTGTCGTAGTATTCGAGCTCGAGGGTGCGCGACACGAAATAGAGAAATGACGGGCGACCCCAGCAGCTGGGAGAGGAGGGAAGCGGGGGATCGATGAGAGGATCCGAAGGTTTAGGTGAGAGATGGACGATCCCTGTGGCGCGGCGCGCGAGAAATGCGACCGAGGGCTTTGTCGTGGATTTGCAGAAGGAAGCGCGATGCACGAAATGCGAGGTGAAATTAACGAATCGATCGGATGGCGAGGTCGCGAGGATAATCGCTCCTCATCGGACCTGCGACAGTGGCGCGCGTCGGGTGCTGATCACGGTGGTTTCGCGGTGTCTCGCGGCGTCTCGCGATTGTCTCTGGGTCTGTCTGAAACGTCCTCAACCGGGAAGGGGGAGGTGCGAATGGAAGGGAAGACGGGAGTCGCGCGACGATGGACAAGGATCAGGGGGAAGCCGGAGAGGTCGGAGCGGAGGAGGGAGGATGCAAGAAGGAAAAAGGAAGAGGCGGATGGCGAAGAGTGGATGAGTGTCACAGTGGAGGAGGGGGGGGGGTGGGAAGAGTAGGGAAGGGGGAAGGGGGGGAAGAAAAGAGTCCGGAACGGTCGCCAGCGTCCGTTTCGACCAGCGAGAAAGAGTCCACCAGGCGCCAGATCCATGGATCTGCTCCACGACGCGACGGCAACGGGGTGACGAAGTCGTTACAGGGGAAGCATCCCGGGGTGGTACCTGGGAGTCTTCGAGGGGGTACTTGCGTGTTGGGGGACTGGGGCTCAACAGGACCGGAAAATACCCGGAAACAGACCTAGACCATCCAGGCACCAGGTATCGTTCGTAGGATTCTAAGTACCCAGCCGATAGATGACAGAAAATGACCATACGGGGTTAATAGATTACAGGGCGGTGGCCACTGGAGAAGCAGGCCGCTTGCAGAACGTGGTCGAAGTGCGTGCCCCGAAAGCCGGTGGAATGCGTGGAATGCCCCGGCTTTTTGGTTTCTGGTTTTTTCTTTGGTTTCTGGGTCTCGTTGTCCTCTCGGTCCACCGTACGGAGCACTCTAGAGGGGGGGGGGCTTAGGCTTGGGCGGTGGCTCTCCCCCGACCTTCCCTGGACCTCTCACCATCAAGACTCGGTCGTCTCTTTCCTCCTGCATATTCTATACGTATATTACTGCTATTGATACTCGATGTCATCGACGATTTAGGTGCCGTAGCATTCGGAATATGAGCGAAGATGCCTCGCCACCTTCACGGGCCCTGCATCGCTGGCCGACAGACCAGAGAGGTTTCTACCAGCTGAAAGAGTCTTCGGTACAATCACTACAATCGTAATGAGTCTGGGTTTGCCAGAATAATGTCCCTTGTTCACAGTACCCGCTGCGGCCTCCCGTTCAAATCCCGACCCTAAATGCCCGAGGGTCTGGATAATGGGAAGCAGCTAGACCGACTGTGGCCTCTCGCGCGTCAGGAAAAACGGCTGAAGATATGCCCTTCATGCAGACGCGGCGCGCATACAAGGTGTAGCCAAGACGTGGCCGTAGAAATCTAGAGAAGCCTGATCGGCAGCGGATGAGAGAAAGAAAGAGACACGGCACTCTTGGCCCCCATAGAGAGAAACATGGAGGTGCAAGGGTAGTCTTTGTCCTGGAGGGAGCCAGGATGCTCCTTGACCACTGGGATCCCGAGGAGAGGGGGAGAGGAGGGAAGAAACCCTGTCGCGGCCCCAGTCAAGTGCCGACGCCCCGATCGCGCCCATCCATAACGGACTTGCAGCTGCTCGGTCGGGATTGCAATGATCTGAGGCGATAGGGCGATCGGGGCCATCTTCGACCTTCAGAGCCGCGATGAGATAGACGCAAGCCAGCACGAGGCATGATACATCTCAGACGCAGGTGCTGGAGAGTCCATGATCATCAAAGCGTACCGCGCATCCAGTACTGTGTCGGTTGAATCTCCCCCGCCTCTCCATCCCCCATGCATACCCTTCGAGCGGTCGGAATACAGCTCTCGACCGTCGCGCAATTCAAGGCCCAGGACCCTCATCATTTCAATCAGTGTCTCAGGGACAAAGTCCCGCAGGGGATTGGCCGCCGGGACATTCCCTATTGTCACACTGCAGTGCCGGATACGAAGGCAAGCGCGCCTTTCCTGCAGACGCAACATACCGAGTGGAGAGGGGAACTCACGATTGAGTCAGTCGGGTCAATTCCTGTTACAGCAGAAGGGCCCCAAATCCAACGCAGGATTCGCGGATCAAGTCAGCAGGCTTCAGATCAACCCCTGTGGGTATCATGGTATACGCCGTAGTCAGCATCTAGACAAACCGCGACATCCAGAACGCGTCCATGCAAGTTGCCCGCACCGTCGCAGGGCCTGTCCAATCCATGGAATCATGGAATCCGTGAACTCAAATCGCTGGCGATCCTCCAGGGTCGCTGACCAATGGCCACGGGCTCGACCCCCGGCGCGCTGCGGATTGGCCGGCGCGCTGAAATGGCGTGGGCTTATCGAAGGCGTCGCGGACCCGGCGCGACAGTCTGGTTGGGCCGTGGCGACAAGCACCACCCCCGATCTTTGGGGCGCCGACACTGAACCCGATCAGGACTGGGAAAGTCGGCTCGTCTGGTCGTGCCTGGGAGGAGTGGTCATAGGTGCGTCACGGGGATGGCACCGCCGCGGAATGCTCTGTCTACCAGACGGCGTCGAGAAAGGGACGGTCGAAGCGTGAGAGACGAGGCACTCCATGAACAATCGATGTTCGTGAAGAATGAGAGGGGGGAAGGGGTAATTTTTGTCGCTGACGAACGAGCTCCGTTGGGGTCAGCGATCCACTTCTATCATAATGGGACGACCTGTCGGGCAGCCTGGTCATTGCACACAGGAAGGCACCAAAGCTTACCGGCGCATCGGCCTACGAACGCGTTCGAATCAAATTTCCGTCCCCCTGCGTACCCCGGCTGTCATGTGAAAGATCTACAGTCGGGAAGGCTCCACCGCGTTACTGACGCGAAGTATGCCCGGTCGAGTCATAATAGATAGAATTCCATGCCCCAAGAGGCTTAGAGGCTCCTCTCCTCAGGGTCCCCATCGGGGACAGACGAAGGGCGGTTTTTTTCAGGTAATGTACAATAGTATATGGAGAGGGTGTATCGGGCTTGCGCCTGGTGACCCTGAAAGAGGGAGTTCCCAAAACAATCGGTCCAACGCGCAACGCCGCAAATGCAGAAAACAAGAGAACCAAGGGAGATTGAGGTACAAGAGAGCGCCAGCCATCGAAACTGCCCACAGGGGTCCCGGGCTTTCCATCCTTGACTTCTCGTCGCGTCGCAGAGCCCAAGGCGTTCGAGCACAAGCATGATGATCGATGATGGCAGCCAGGTTGTGAGGCAGAGAGGTTGGAGACGAAATGAAGTCCGAACAGTTCCGCATAGCTGATCATTCTCGGTGAAAGGGGTAGAAGAAACCGCATTACGCCTTGTGGTAGGTAGCGGGCTTCTGCTCAACAAGACCAGCCTGTAAACATGGGACATGCCGGGTTAGCCGAATCATATTCAAAGCATGTTCATCCTGTCACTTGAATGTTGAATCATGGCATCAAATCTCAGATAAATAGATCATTGGATAGCCACTTCGAGCCTCCGATCTGATCCTGGAAGTTGCTCGTACAAAACGTTCAGAGTCAACTCACCATGTCCATTAATTTCCATACTGGATCGCTAGGCTGCGCACCAACACCCAACCAATACTTTGCGCGGGCTCGGTCGAGCGCAATCTCCTTGTAGGGGCGGGTATGAGCATTGTCATCGTAGAGGTTCGTCGGGTTCCTCGGGATAGGGTTGTAAGTGCCGATAACCTCGAGGGGCTTCGCGCCGCGAGCAGACCTAAGAACAATAGAGTTAGCTCTGAAATCAAAAAAAACAATCAAAAGAAAGAAATCATTGAAGTCGATTACTCTCCCTCCAGCCTGATGATGGCAGAAGCATTGAAGACAGAATGACAAGCGGAATCCCCAGAAAATTACATACCGAGCCTGCGCAACAACGATGTTGTAGAAGGGGTTGTGTTTGTTGCCGAAGCGTGCCAACCGAATTCGGAGAACCATGGCGATGTCGGTGTCTATGTATCCCGGTACAATCGAGATGGGCAGGGAAGTAAGTGATCTGACGACTAGAATTGAAGCCCCGAAATGCACTCCGCAAAAGTTCAGGAAGTCGCGGGACAAAGGTTGTTCCGAGCATTCCTGATGGGGGTTAGCGCCAAGCGGGGCATGATGCAATAAGCCTGGGCCGCTTTCTGATGTATACCACTCCAAGTCCATAGTCTACCTTCTAACTTCTCAATTACTGAAAGCTGTTCCTTCAGAAACCCAAATAGTTTATCAAGGGATTTAACTAGGGGCTTAACTCCTTTTCAAGGCAACAAAACTAGCCCCGGGTGTATGTACCGCTCTGCTTTGCTTCGTTGGTCTCCTCTCCGCAGCATTCGCCAATACACTAAAACTGCAACGATGTCATTGAAGGTGCGCTTGAAGCAAACTGCTCAATGACTCACAACGGGCCAAAAATGATGCTTATCTATCGCAGGCTATCTCCGCGGAGGATGCCGCATCTCTGGACAAAGATCTCATGGATGTGGGCATTGGTGGATGGTCGCTGGATCAGTTGATGGAGCTTGCGGGCCTCTCTGTTTCCCAGGCCGGTCAGTTCCGAAACTCGTGTTTGAGGATCTTATCTGCTCATGACCTGATATAACAGTATGGCGAATGCACCCCCTCAAAAATGGCAAGAATGTCCTGGTAGTGTGCGGGCCTGGCAATAACGGTATGCAACTTGTTATTCCCACAATGCATGCGAGATCGAGGCAAGATTCAATTCTCTAACAATCCTAATACAGGCGGTGATGGCCTCGTTGCAGCCAGACATCTTGTTCATTATGGATACAAACCTTCCGTGTACTATCCCAAAGAAGGCAAAAATGAACTCTACCAAGTAGGTCTCGAGAGCAATTATCCGTGGCTGGAGCTGCGCGCACCCATGCAATACTATTCTAACAATCATCAAGCGTCTCAAAACTCAACTTCTGAATCTCTCGGTTCCCTTCGTCACCGACTTCACGGCTGCGCTCCAAAGCACAGACTTCCTTATCGACTCCATCTTTGGGTTCTCTTTTGGCGGGCCTCTGCGCGAGCCCTTCCCTTCTATTATATCGCAAATCGAAACTTCACCAGCTCCGGTCTTAAGTGTTGATGCACCGAGTTCCTGGGATATTCAAGCAGGCCCGCCAAAAGAGGGCCCTGGGGCGAAGTTCATGCCTGCAGGGTTGATTAGCCTGACCGCGCCAAAGCCGTGTGTGACGTTCTACAAGGGCAGGCATTTCGTAGGAGGTCGATTCTTGACCCAAGGCATCGCAGCGAAGTACGGGCTTGACTGTCCGTTATATCACGGAATTGACCAAGTTGTGGAGGTGTTTGAGGATGATGAGGGCGGCTTTACGTATAAGTCACCGGAGAAGGGCGGATCAAAAGTCTAGCATCCACAAAACCGGGATGGCTGAACGATGTAAGCAAAGAAAGGAAGATAGTAACAATGTGTGGATATTGCGTTGTCGTCATTAAGAAAGTAGCGTGAGTAAGAAACCTATCTATGTCCGCGGTAAGATACAACAATAGACCTGAGCATTAGAAAGCCTCCCTTATCTCGCCGATGATGCCCTTGATCCGCGGCTCTTTGCCAGGGCCGGACAGAGCCACTTTGGAAAGAACCTTTTCAATTTCATAGACTTCTTTCGCGGCACTGTCAACTTCCGATCCCAGAGCTTTGGTCAGAGTACCCAATGCGACAAGGCCGCGGTAGACTACCTCGGAATCCTTCTCTCCAAAGACAATTCTGATCACCTCCTCCAGAAGTACTAAGCCTCTCTCGGCCGATTCAGGGTTCTGTTCTCGGCCCTCAGAGGTAAGGTATACAGCAAAATTGATGTACAGAGTGGCGATGGCGATGGTGAGGTTACGGTTGGGTGAGTCTCCACTGTTTGCCAGGGAGCATTTCACACCAGCCACAATCTGATCGAATCTTTCGAGGGCAAGGCATCGGCCCTCGGCCGTCTCAAAGAGATTGGCGAACGTTCGGATCGAAAGCATTGCATTATTGACATTGAGAGGAGCGTCAAAAACGCCGCTAGACAGAATAGCTGAGACGGCATCTTCGCCGTCAAATTCTGCGGTCGCGGTGTATGATGAGGCTGCAGCCAGCAGACGTAGGAGATCCAACCCGGGAAGCCTGTTGGCAGTGGGCCACGAAGTAGCGATCTTGAGTATCAAGGGGACACCAGCTTGAACTGCCGGCGAATCGGTAAGCTGCTGAGAGGATTCTAGTTCCTCACATAAAGCGACAACAGATTCCACTTCTGAGGGACTCAAAGCTTTGCCCTTTTCACCTTCTGAAAGGAACTTATCATTCAATTCCTTAAGTTTCTTTACAATAATCTTTAGGTTCGCAGATCGAATTGACAGATAGGTCTTTTGCGGGAGGACTTGCGGACGGGGCTCCGGAGCAGGTGGTGGAGCAGCTTCATCAGTGGACGCATCGCCAGGGCGATACCGTCGCTCTGTGCCCCATGGATCTGCACCTTCATGCGTGGGTTCCTGAGACCGACCGAGCGTTGCACCCTGGGTATTTTGCGTTATAAAATTGGCGACTTGGTCGAGGTAGGATATGGGTAACTCGTTGTCCTGGATGAATTTGGTCGCCGCTTCATATGGGTTTTGGGAGACATTGTATGGGAGCTTGAGAGGAGGCTTGCCATCCTCAATATCGACATCAAAGACATAGTCGTAGTCCTGCCCCTGATAAGAGTTCTTGCGCCCATTGCTTCCTGCGGAATCAACTACCGTACCCACAGCAATCCATTCCTGGGTTGCGGAGGACCAAGTGTGGGCAGTAACACTTCCATCCGTTTCATGAATCATTTGGATCTGACCATCTTTTGTCCCCGACTTCTGTTTCAGAAAATCGGGCCCAGGAAGTTGCTCTTTATTAATATTGCCCACTTGTTGTGCTGGGATCGCCGACTCCTTGACGGCTTGTTCAAATTGCTGTACAACTTCGGGCGCGGCATGGCGGTCGGGACTTCGGCTGAAGACACGCGCAATGCGGTCGCTGGCACCCGTGACAATATCGCCATTCTCATTGCACACAGCGACACTCCATACCGAGGTGGCTGGGTGTGTGATCGTCTGAATGCATTGAGTGCCCTGCCATACCCTGACGGTGCGATCCTCGCCTGAGCTTACCAGCTCACCCGAGGGTAGCGCAGCAAGGGAGTATACGAAGCTCTCATGACCGTGGAGGGAGGCAACAAGGTCGCCTGTTAATGTGTAAAGTCGAATAGTGCCATCGTTACTGGCCGTAGCAAACTGCGCCCCCGTCGGGTTCGAGGCTGGCACCTTGCATAGCGCGCGAACGACATCGTTAGAGTTCTGGAAACTGCTGAGGAGGGTGCCGGAGGTATTGAATATGCGAATCATTTTATCGGCACAGCCTACGTACCGTCCCTGGTGATTAGTTCCATTTCCAGAGGAGAGTTGGTTACCACAAAAAAGCTACTGACTCACCGGTAATGATAGTGTTCTTATCATAGGCGAGGACAGCCCAAACGGTTGCTTCGTGGCCATCCAATGTCAAATCTGCTTCCCATTTCCCAACGTTCCAGAGACGAGCTGTTGAATCCCAACTCCCACTTACTATCCACTCCCCGTCTGGTGACACGTCTAATGCGCAGACATTATGACCATGCCCAAGCAGCATGGCATCGGCATTATCGTCTGCCGCTTTGCCAGGCTGTCGCGCTTCGATGATTGTATCTTGGCCACCAGATAGAATCAGACCGTCCGGAAAGGCAGAGGTTGGGGAAAGGTATGCTAAGCTGTTGATAAAGGCCTGGCCATGGGTTGTGATGGTGTAATCGAAGGTTGGGGGTGGGGTCGAGACAAGCTTCCACAGGCGAACGGTTGCATCACGAGAGGCGGAAAGTACGACATTGGGGTTTGGGAAGGCCACGGCGCGAACCTGGTGCCGTGAAGAGAGACGTTAGAAGCTGGATGTCAAGGCGCCAACAAGGTGTCCGATAGGGACGGGGAACGGAGAGAGCACTTACATCATCGCCGTGACCTTCCAGAGTCGCAGAAATCTTGAACTCAGGCATACATACGACCAGAACGGGTCAAAGCGAGTGAAATGCGAAGACAAGAAATCAAGGAACACAGATGTACAGAGTCACACCCCGTCGCAAGGTAGTTGTTGTCCTTTAGTCGTTCTGGGGTCCCCGCCTGCGCATCATATCACGTGGGCGGTGGAGCTATGACGAACATGCTAGAAGTTGATTTCCAATTTCGATTCAGAACGATCTGTAGCTTCAGCCCTTCCTGGGAAACCGACAGGGACTTTGAGCTATATATAACCCATACATATATGCTATTTTATTGAAAGTCTTTTTTGGCAAATTTAGAACCATTTTCATGATTTGTGTTGAAAATGAGCCTCTGAGTCTATTGGTAAACCTGCTCCAAGGCTAAGTTGATGTACGCGATTTAGAGCAAGTCGACATATTCAGGAGTAACACAGGCAATGTAAAAGACAGCCAGTCAATCACCAGCATGCAGTGCCTTTCAAAGCAATTTGCAGCACATTACACAGGATCAATCTATATTTGCATTTTGATCATCGTATAGTCAATATGAGGGGGTGGAAGCATGCCCGGGGCCAATTGGTCCAGCGCCTCGGATTATGATGGTCTTCAATGGGTCCTCTAAGAGAATGAGTGGGGAACTACGCCAAAATAAGGAGGTATCTACTGCTTTGGCGACAGGCAAGCCGCCAGATTGGTACCCAAGCAACGTCAAGCAGAATCCCGCGGGCTACAGGAATTGACAGGAGTTGGCGGTGAAAGCGGAAAGAATCCCCCTCCGTGCGGTCCCAGAAAAATTGAAGTAGAATAAATGTTTCAAATTTTTTTGGCCTTACCAACCAAGACGCCAGTAAAACCCCGGTCACTTAGGGTTGTAGAAGTGACTTCATCCAGATATCTCGAGGTTGCGGAAACACGTGCTTAAGCCTCATCGGGGCTAGTGTAGTGGGCTTACCTAAGAGCGGCTGCAGGTGACCCGTTATTTCAATATCGAAAGGCTCCGGTTGAACAACATCGCAGGACTTCCTTTTCTGCTTCTGCACGCAGGGTGCTTTGACATTCCCTCCTTTCAGTCCTTCTGTAAAAGACTCTTGATGACCTGACGACCCTGACGAATCTCTTTTGTACTTTCCTTAAGACAAACTCCTGGCGTGAAGGGCCACCAATTTTCCCCTGCTTGCGCGCTTCCACTGAACGAACTCCCTGTTTTTCTCTTTATATCGCCCCTGCAGGCTGTTTGAAAAGAAAAAGTTTCCTCCAAGATAAGATGGTGTCTGGTGAGTCTCAAACTGGATCATATTGCCCATCACTTTTAGCTGCGCAGCTAATGTGGACCCCGCAGATATTCCCAAGGTGGTCCCTCTCACCTGCCACGGGCACTCTCGCCCAGTGACTCACTTGAGCTTCTCCTCGACTGTGGAAGAAGATCAATACTATCTAATCTCTGCTTGCAAAGGTATTTACCCGATGATCGACAGAACATTCAAAGCACATCTAAATTAACCCCGCTACCAGATAACAATCCTATGCTCCGGGATGGTATCACCGGTGACTGGTATGTAAACATCTTTTATCTGAAAGGGTCTTTATGCTTGATACAGAGACTTATCCAAACTTCTCCAGGATTGGTACATTCTTAGGCCACAAGGGTGCAGTATGGCAAGCGCGGCTCTCTGCTGATGCAGCCATTTCAGCCACAGCCTCAGCTGATTTCTCCGCGTATGTCTCACATCAATGATCCACCAAGAAAAGAATATCTAAAAACTGAACGCAAAGACTAACTCCCGGAACAGCAAAGTATGGGACACGTACACCGGCGAGTGCCTGCACACTTTACAGCACGCTCACATTGTGCGAGCCATTGCGTTCCCTATCCAAGCCAACCCGCAGGTCCTCGCAACTGGCGGCGCAGAAAGAAGCTCCGTATCTTCGACTTGACCCGCAGCGCTGCCGGTGGAGGCGGCAGTAATGGTTCCTCGCCACCGCTCCCCGCGCCCAGCAGCGGCAGCGGTGGGAACACCACCGACTCGGTAACCAGCTATGAGATTGGGCCGGGCATCCACGGTGGCACGATCAAGTCTATCGTCTGGAACCATGACTACAACATCATGACGACGGCCGCAGAAGATCGCAAGATCCGTTGGTGGGATCTGCGCTCTCGCCATCCCGTCATGGAGTACGCCGTCGACGGCACAATCGGCACCTGTGAGTTGAACAGTCTTGCCTCGCGGTCGAACGACCCTGGAATCCTGACCGTTGCCGCGGGCAAGAGCGTTTATCTCTTCGACGGCACGCAGCCGGGCCGGCTGCTGAAGAAGGTCGACTTCGGTTACGAGGTTGCCAGTGCCGCAGTGAACAGCGACTCTGGCCGCCTGGTCACAGGCAGTGCCGGAGACACCTGGGTGCGGGTGTATGACCTGCACACGGACGAGGAGCTAGGTACGCGTCTTACCCTTTTCCCTTATCAACCCGGTAAGGGCTTTCAATAAAGATACTAATAATTGACCGCAGAAGTCCAAAAGGGCCACCACGGCCCGATCTGGTCCATCGGCTTTTCGCCCGACGGTAAGCTGTACGCCACGGGCAGCGAAGACGGGACCATCAAGCTTTGGAAGGCGTGCCGAGAGCCATACGGTCTGTGGCGGTGAAAGAGGGCTCGACATGGGCCCCTCTAGTGCACAACAAAATAATCAGAACGAGCGCCCCAGGTAGCTTGTGTACCCTGTTACTCAGCCCTTTCGATCCCGGTGGCTGTTGCGTGGATTATTATAACAGATCTTATACCCCTGGCCTTTTTCCGACGCCATGCCCGGGGTTCTCAATTGGACCCGGATCTTTTCTCTGCTACTAGCACCGTAGTGCTGTTTACACAATGCTTGCACTGGGGTGTATACATTTAGAGAGAAGTCTTGTCCAGATGTTGCAGAATCTATTTTATTCGAAATGGAAATTCGTTGTCGAGTAAGAAAATAACTAAATGTCGTCTATGACCATTGTTTTGAAAGGGGAGATGGCCCAATTGAAACCATTGACAATTTCATGATGATGAAATTACATATCTTCCGCCCCCTAGCCCTTCCGCATGTTCCTTGAAAAAAAAGTCAGAGGCCCAAATCGTGCAGTGGAAACATTGAAAAGCAATAGTTTCCCCACAAACCATGGGTACCTCGCTGCGTTGTTTTCAGTCATGTTTGCTGTTACCACGCGAAAAAAAGCAGTTGGGGAAATTCCCACACCAGAAAGCAACTATCAGACCGCAAATATATGGCTCAGTTCCCGAGTCGATGAATAAAGCCACCCGAACAAAACCCGCCTCACTCGATCATGTCGATGTCGTCGTCTGCAGCTGCAGGTGCCACAGCAGAAGCCGCAGCGGCCGGCACAGCCTGGTCGGCAGGTTGACTGGCTGGCTTGTCCGTAGCCTCGGCACCGGCGTTGTTGTTGCCCCAGTAGTCATCCATCTCCTGGTCCAGCTCCTCCTGGGTCTTGCGCGGGCGACCGTTCGCATTACGACGTCCACCGCCGTCCTCCGCATTGCGAGCACGGTTGTCGCGCCCACCGGCACGACGACCACCCCCGTTCCGACGAGTCGGCGAGCGTTTGCCAGGAACGTACCGGTCGATATGTTCGGGGGCGGGCTTGGTAACATCACTGCGGCGCGCACGACCTCCATCGCGACGACGTCGGGATCCGTCCTCGGCGTCGCTGGCAGGGCTCATACTGCGAGCGTCACGGCCAGGGCGCTCGATACGGTCGAATAGGGTGTTGGCGTTGCGTTCCCGGCGGCCGGGGACAAGGGTGAGACGAATGGGCTGACCCTTGGCGTTGGCGCCATCGAATTCGCGGAGAGATTCGTGGGCATCTCGCAGGTGGGTGTATGTGATGAAAGCAACGCCCTCAGAGCGTCCAGCGCGGTCATAGTTGAGGGACAGGGCGGAGACAGGGCCGATTTTACTAAAGAGATCCTGTGATTCCAGACTAGATTAGAGGCTTTTCCTGGCAGCGGTTGGGATGTTAGACTCACCTCCAGATCACTCTCTGTAATGTCGTAATGAAGGTTGTCAACGCGGACCTTGGTCAAGGCAGGGCCACTATAGCCTTGATTAGTATTTCTCAACGACAGAACGGCGTGATCTCTAGCATGTGTCCTACCGATCGGGCGATGTGGAACGGCGACCGCGGCGAGGTCCACGAGATGGGCGAGCTGGAATAGCGGTTAACGAAGGTGGACAGATATCCAATTCAGGTAGGACGATATACCCTCTCGGTCATCTTCGTACTTATCGTGCACCCAGTCGCTAAACCCAGTCAGCATTCACATCCGGACCGCCACGAGAAAATGAAAGGGAAGAAACCATCTTACAGGTTTAGATCGACACGGTCTTGTGTGTAAGGCTGTTGGAATCAAGAAAAATGAAATAAAGTGTTAGCTCCAAGTCAGGGCAGGTAATGTGTACGTTGCAGTGCGTTTTTCCAAGTCTCCGCGGCGGCCATTTCGCTGGCTAGCGTCCAATTACCCAGACGTCTGGCCAAGATCGTGGTATCACGGTACAAGAGAAATCGATAGAGGAAGAGGAGGGCGGACCTAGAAGGGATAGATTATCGGTCAATCAGCTTTGCTGTTTCTCTTGGATGCGACGGTCGACCTGGGTATTGTTTCGGAGGATGATACCTTTCTGACGCCATCGCGATCACCACGTCGACGACCTTGGTTGCGCCGACCACCAGAGGGGCGATTTGGTTTGTGCTGCAGTAAAGATGGCCGTGTCAGTCAATGGGTGCTGGCGGCTGAAGCAGATGAGAGCTGGATGTCTTACTGTATCTTCAGCGATGATCTCGTCGAGACTCCGATCCATGTTGGCGGATGGGAAGGGAGCGAGGTGGTGGAAACACGGTGTTTAAGAGGAGGCAAGTGAAGAAACTAGCCAGGAAAGTTTCTCGCGGGAGTTGGAAGGGATTGAGGAAGAGAATGGTTGGATGGTCTGCCAGTAAATTGGGGATTACCGCTTCTTGGGGATGCGCGATCCACTGGACCGCCAGAGCGCCAGATCACGTGGTTAGAGGCAGCCTAGACCCTGTCTCGACACACCGACAACGTTTGGGATTGGAATAGATCAGCCATGGCCCTGCAGAGTGTGTTTATCCCTCAAATATGCCTCAGGTGGGTGGATTGAATGAGCTTCCCCATCGAGAATTTAAGGTCTTTGCTCACGGACAATGGAAGTCCATAGATGGTGAAGCAACCAAGTTTCATAATTTCCTACAAGATGTTCTCAATACAAATAGCTTTCCAAAGTTATTCCATGGTATCCTGAATCAATACTAACAAGACTGGCATGCAGAATAAGAAAGAACGCGAGAACCACCAACCCCCAGGATGTATGCTGGATATGGAAAAGGAAAAGAAAAAGAGAAAGGAAGACATAGAGAGAAAGGGACAGAAACACCAGCCCAAACCCCCCCAGAAACGAAACAGAAACCACAGACCTAATCAACGCAATACAATCCCCCCCCTTTATAGCCGGCTGTGCAAAGTATCACTGTAACAATTCCTATTTCTACTTTTTCATTGCTTTCCTCCGTTCCTTTTGTTGTCCTCGATCATCTTTTCCATGAAACTGATGTAGTCAAATTTGGCCAGATCCCGGTCCTCCAGGAGATCCGGACCCTCGTGCTGTGGCATAGTCTTGACTAAATGCTCGATGACTTCATCTGGAATAAGTGAGTGACGCAAGTCAAGCTCCGTGACATAGGGCTATGGATGGAGTTAGTCTCATGAATAGACGGGCAGAGGGTGAGAACATAAAATGAGACGTACCTTGCCATCGGCAACTTCCTTGAAACTCTGGAAAACTTGCTCAGCCGTATTTTGGTCTTCGGTCACGCTGACCATGAATCGAATGAATTGCTCGAAGCTCACACCGGCATTCTGAGCCAGGCGATTCGGGCCGCAGACCTCCACGTAGACTTGGTGCATTTCTTCTTCGTCGTAGACCAATCCGAGACTGGCCAGGGC
This sequence comes from Penicillium macrosclerotiorum, assembly GCF_028827735.1. Classification (NCBI taxonomy): domain Eukaryota; kingdom Fungi; phylum Ascomycota; class Eurotiomycetes; order Eurotiales; family Aspergillaceae; genus Penicillium; species Penicillium macrosclerotiorum. The sequence continues at coordinate 2,592,580 of NW_026643083.1, read as the reverse complement.
GGCAGAGAATTCGAGCTCGTGCAGCGTGTTGGAGGCATCGCGGTCAAAGTGGCGAAAGACAGACTCGAACTCTTCGAGCTGGATGGGAGTCAGGTTGGTCATGTTGCGGGCCACCATCTGATTCTCCAAGAAGGCCAGCTTTTTCGAGATACTCGACCTGACCAGACTGAGTTCATACGACAGCTCGTCCAGGGTGTATGTGGTAAAATCGTTCTCTTCAATGTTGGCCTCGGCACATTGCTCGTCCAGTTCGGCGATGGTGTCGAGGAATGCATCCAGAGGAGGCAGATTATCGTTCAGCTTCTTGACATGGTCCAACTGATCTTCAACATCCCCATCTAGCCCGGAAATGGCAAGCGACAGCGTCTTGAGAGTGAGTGCAAAGTCGTTGGCTTTGTCAGCGAACGACCGGCGCAGGGCGTTCTTGATATCGCGAATGGTCTCGTTGATGAGTTGACTGCGCTGGTGCTCATCGCGAGTCAGACACTCCCACTCTTGGTCGCATGTCTCCAGACTCAGTTCCTTTGGCGGTTCGTACGCACGGAGTCGATACGTGCCCAGCTTGGTTTTGATATTGCCCAATAGAGCTGCCAGATCGGATTTTTCGGCCACCCATTGTCGTTTTTCGTTGCGTTTGTACAATGAAAACTGGTGAGCCTGTTCTTTGACATCCTTGTAGGTTCCCTCAAACGACGAGTTTTGCCATCCTTCCCGCTGGGCGCGAATCAGTCGCAGTAATTCTCTCATTCGACGCTCGTATCCCGTCTGCATATCCCAGGCACCGTGCATATTGTTGACAAATTTCTCCACGCGGCGGCCAGCATTCTCCACACGCTCTAGCTGGGAGAAGGCGTGAAACCAGTAGGCGATATAGGTCATCAGGGAACGCTCGTCTGGCCGCGGTACGTCGCACACGTCATCTACATCGAGCAGGTCGGGAATGCCAATCTCGTTGGAGGCGATCTCGAACGCCAGCTTCATGTTTCCGCGGTGGTCGCTCTTGTCCAGGGAGTCGTAGTCGATCAGATCCGGCCGGTGAATGTCGAGCAGCGCGCAGAATGCAAGGCCGTCATTCCAGCTGGACGAAAAGTCTCGCACCTCGACGTCCTCATAGCAGGCTGTCTTGCGTTGACACCACAGCAGCAGGCCTTCCTTGGCGGTCATACCCTCCTCATTGATGTCGCTAATTGTGAACCGTAGAATGAGCGTCCAGATCAGACCGAGGATGATCTTGCGGTTGCCGTCGACGATATCTTCAGCGCCGATATTGGTCATTTGAATCCTCCGGCCCCGAATGAAGTCTAGACTTTTATTGACATTTTCGAACTTCTGCACGCGCAGCTTGGGCTTGGAGGCATATCGACCGAGGGATTCACCACCTAGAATTTCGAGGAGGTGGATGAGCATGACCTAATGAGAGAAATAAGAGGACGATATCAGTGATCCGATCGCTCGCAGACCGAGGCGCATATTTTGGACTGGAGGCCTTCGGTCCATTTCGAAGCCGGAGTGGGAGGAGTACTCACCCCATCGGAGAGATCAGTGACCAAGTCATCGATGGACAAGGTCCGCGCCTTCAGCTTGTCATTGAGCCTGGAGCGTGATTCAGGTTAGGGTCGGGGTCAGAGTGGTCGAGCGATTGGAGGGGAGTGGGAAGGAAAGGATGAAGAGCATAGGATGAGAGGGGTTCGACAGCGTGAGGAACATACCATTTGGTGAAGGTCTTTTGTTGTACATTGATCCACTGCTTCTCGACCGTCAACATGTTCACGGCGACGACATTCCAAGGCCTTTTTTGGCGGGGGTGAAAAGAGGAGAAGGAAGGTGGGCACGAAAGGGCGATCCTTTTGGAGGGGGAGGGGGACCTGTCAAGTGCCGATCGGGGCTAGCGAGACAATGAAGAGAATCAAATTGTGTTGCTAGTGCAGCGAATTAAACGTCTGTTACCTGACTAGAGACTGTTTAGCTGGTCCGACAATAATCCCGAGTCGCGAGTTCGTGCCTGGGGCGCCTCCAGGGGCGTGACCGCTGTCACTGGGTCTCCGGATCGCCCTAGCAACCGAGCCTTCTGGACTTGTCTCTGTGCTTTCGACCGAGCTTATCTCTGCCCTGGATATCTGATAGACCATAAGACTGCAGATGGCTACTAATCCTGCTCCTGCTCGATTTCCTCGTGCCAATCAATCCATCCTGGTCGGTTGTTTTCATTGTTTCAGGAGAACCTCCTGAAACCAAGTCGAGCAGCCAACGAGAAGTACCCCGGGCTTGCCAACCATGGGTGCTTCCATCCCGGGCGATCGGGCTCCCCACGAACTCGGAGATCCGGGCAGAGAGCCAATCGCAGGTGGCTTGCGGGAGAAACACAGGACGAGTCACACTAGTAGAGGAGCTAGAGTCATCGGAAGTACATTCACGGGAATTGATCGAGTTGTACGCCCGCGATCAGTTCGAGACTCTTAAACCATCTATATCGTGGAGTACTCCCTCGTGTTGGTGCCAGAGAACAGAAATTTAAAGCCCTCTAAGTTCATGCTTCTCTCGTCAGAAGATCAGGACTGGATCACCTCGAATATTTCTAGCGCCCTATACCGTGACCCATAGCGCCTGTATCACGCAATCGTGGTGATGATGATAATGAACTAAACGAACAAACTAATACTTACTAATTCTCCCCGGGGCTGGGCTTGCGGCCTGAGTAGAATAGTTAACTAGTTAGTTACTTCCACTATGAGTAATCGGATGATATCATTCCGCGAGCTTCGGTTCCGGCGGGGCCTCGAAGACCGCAGATTTCCCCTCCATAATACAGCTTCATCCATCCCTCCTCCTATTTTCTTCCCTCCCCCTCCCTCTCCTTCATTCCCTCTTCTGTAATATCCAATCGTGCATAATCTACCTCACACACCATCCAGCATGACCCTCCACCTCACCGACCGCCTCCCCCTCACCAACAGCCCCGCGCGCATCCCGCGCCTCGGCTTCGGCGTCTACCGCTCCCCAGCCGACCAGTGTACCCAGTCCTGCCTTGAGGCATTGGCCGCTGGCTACCGCCACATCGACACAGCCCAGTTCTATGGCAACGAGAGCGAGGTAGGCAACGCCCTGCGCGCCTCCGGTGTGCCCCGCGATCAGGTCTTCGTCACAACCAAGATCCTCAGCCCCGCTGGCTCCGTCGACGCCAATTACGACAAGCTGCGCGCCAGTGTCGACAAAATTGCCGGTCCGGACGGTTATGTCGATTTGTTCCTCATCCATAGTTCCAAGTCCGGGCCGTCAGGCCGCAAGCAGATGTGGCAGGCGCTGGAGCGGCTGTTCGAGGAGGGCCGCACGAAGAGCATCGGCGTGAGCAACTACGGCGTGCAGCATATTGAGGAGATGAAGGCGTATGCCAAGGTGTGGCCGCCGCAGGTGAATCAAATTGAGGTATGGTTGTCTTATTTCTTTCTCCCACATACACCCTCTCTTGTGATATTGCGCTTTTTTTCCCCCTTTTTTTCCTCGCTCCCTTTCACCTGGCGTATATTGCACATCTATGTTTGAACCGCAGAGAAACTAACGGGCTTACTTTCCTTTCCTCCAACAGCTCCACCCATGGTGCCAGCAACGGACCATCGACGCATACTGCAAGCAGCACGGCATCGTGGTCGAGGCCTACTCGCCCATCGTGCGCAACTACAAAGCCAACGATCCGACACTGGTCGAGGTGGCCCAGAAGTACAACCGATCCACGCAGCAGGTATTGATCCGCTACGCGCTCCAGAAGGGGTGGGTCCCGCTACCCAAGACCGACAACCCGGGGCGGATCGTTTCCAATGCAGACGTCTTCGGCTTCAATCTCGATGCCCAAGATATGGACACGTTGGACGCGCTCGACCAAGGAGATGCCGGGGCGATCGTGGAAGCGGTGGCCAATGAATAAGCAATGTCCCGAGTATTACCTTACATTTTTCTCTCTTTTCCCCCTCGAGGCCCGAGGTCTTGAGGAGGGGGCACAGTACGTGCGTTGGAAGCTCAGGCAGGCATCAAGAAGGCGTTGACAGACTGAAGCGTGGACCGGGACGGGTTCACGTCGTGCTTGGAGGATACGATCCAGGCGAGGCGCTGCCGGATGAACTGTTTGCTGATAGAGCGGGTGCTCTGTGATGCATCGAAGGCCCCTGGAGTAGATATACGTCAGTGCTTGATTTCCTTTTGTTATTTTCTTTCTTCTCTTCTTTTTTGGATTCCCTTTTGCCGTTTCTATCTAGCGTTTCTGAATCCAGCCCGGGGTTGCCTGGGGCACTTTTTTTTTGCATTACCTTCGTCATTGTAGAACAAGCAGATAATAGCAAGTAGGGCACCTGCCGAAAGATCCTTGCCCGTTTCACACGTCACCAGAAGCGATCGCGTCGGGTGCGACCCCAGCTGTGCGCCGACAAAGTCCTTCACTTGATCGAGTGCCTTCCGTAGATCGCGACTGCCTAGCTTACCCGATGCACAGCCGAGGCCGAGCCTTGTTTTACTTTCCTCAACGGCAGCAGGGGCGCCGCTGCAGTCGATGACGAGGTCGTAGCGCGATACGTCAAGGGCCGCGTCGGACTGCGCGAGGTAGAGATTGGCCGTCGGTGTAATCAGTGTAGTCTTGCAGCTCGTGTCATTGCGGTTATACTCGGCGACCAGGTCCGCAATCAGATCCGAGAGGTCTTCCTCAGAGGTGCGCTTCAACAGGGCATGGTTCGCCCAGAAAACAGGCGGCGTGAGGCCGTGTGCCCACCCCTCGCTGTCGTCGCCAGCGCCTTGGATATACCCGCCTTCGGACATCTCGGCGCCGTGCACCCGCTTGGAGGCGGAGCAGAGTACCAAGAGGTGGTAGGCATTGCCCGTCTGCAGGTCCGTCGGGTAGAAGTATGCACGATTGGCCCAGGCCACCCGGAGCGGTTTGCCCAGCTGTTGTCTGAGATGCTCGAGATCAAGTTTGAGGCCCTGGAAAGCGGGAAAGGTGAGACGGTGTCAGTGCCCACTCTGGCTAATCCTGTCATCCGGGTGAGGATGTGAAAGGGTGGCGTATCGAGGTGTGCGCATCCCTGACATATAGGTGCAGGGATTTGACAGTAATCATACCTTTAGCGAAGAAACAAAGCCGTCGATGCGGTTTGCGATCTGCGATTCTTCCGACTCGCCGAGATAGTTTGGTGGAAGCTGGACGGAGTGGTATGCAGTTTGGGTCGGAAACAAGGCCCGGTTGATGACAGCACACCAGATCGGCACCGTTTTGGATAATGCATCCGGCATTACTAGACTCATCAATCCATGTCAGTGCGTTGGATGGTGACGGTGACCAGGGCTCAAAGCGGACCAGATGCCAGTTTCTGCCGTGGCTAATTGGGTAGGGGTCCCAGGGGGATTAGGGGGGACATGGACTTTCTAGTTTGTACTTACATTTACCTCGGCGCGTTGAATCAACGATGACACATCTACAGCGAGGATTAACCAGGTTAGCTTGCGAATGTGATACTCGAAACGCGTACAAGGATCTACACATGAACCCATTCTTCGACGGGAATATCCTGAGAGACCAACGGGTATGGGAGATTAGACGAACCCTCCATGCTCGCTCGCCAGGGGAAGCAGCTGCAGGTTGAGCCTGCGAAAGCTAAAGTCCCACTGGCCGGTATGGCCGTCGGTGCTTTTGAAATAAGCGCTGCCTGCCTTGGCGCTAGGATCAATATACCAACTGCCACAGCGTTCATTGGCAACGAGGGGTAGGCCATAGTGATCTGCTACCTCCCTTACAAAGGCGGCGTCTGATTCAATTGACTGCAGTCGGTTGGAGACTGACAAGGCAGATCGCCGCAGAGATGAGAGGGTCTGCGAGATGGACTGCTGGGCGGATGGGAAATGAAGAGCATCCAGGGTCGGGAATGAGCCGGATGCCATTTTGGTCCGGGCGATCAGAGACGGTCGACCTGGAATCGGATGGTATTTTGAGTATGTTGTTTATAGTCGGGGACGCTCTCCCATTTGTTCCGCTGGTGGTACAGGTAGTACTGCGAGAACTATCCAGGCTCGTCTGTCTGTTCACGACCCGTTTCGAACGGATTGGAACTTCCGGGCCAAGGATTCAATTCGAGGTTCTCAAACACACCGCGCGAAATGGCAATTGTTGGACAGAAGCAGTCACCAAAGCAACACCAACACTGGAGGCAGCTGTGGACGTTGAACGTTGTGGGAAATATAGCAGATGCGATTTGAGGTCCACAGTCGGAGACTGGGACCAATCAGACAGGCGACGATCCGTTAGGATTGAGCATCGATGTCCCGCCGGCCCACTCGGGCTCATTTCAGCCAAGAACCAAGAACCTGGACACAACTTGGGTAGCTGACCGGAGGATGGGAGCGCGAACAGGAACAGAGAGAGCGAGAAGGCTGTGCGAGTGGAGACTCGAGGTTCTTTCTTCGGGGGTGCCCTTCCCTGGTTGAGTCGCATACGTATATGGACGTGCAGGAAGGTATAGTATAGTAAAGAAGGGAAACAACCTTGCATCGCATAGACCGCCAACATGCCAACATGCAGGAAAGACGGGGGTGCATTTGCTCTGAGACTACAAGAGGAACCGCCTTAATGTCTAGAGGTCAAATACGCTGGTTCCGAGTTGACCACATCTATCGGTGCCGGCATCTTCGACGTTGACAAATTAAGCTAGACCTTGGATTACTTGTCAATGAGAAACTAGCAGTGTTGATAGGTGGGAAATCCTATCTTCTACTTCGCTATCATCCTCAATCAACCGCGGCCCATCATCAACCCCTTCTCCCCGGTCCTGCAGCCCTGCACCTCGGGTCATATTGGACCTCTTGAGAATCCCGGCGCGAAGAATCCCCGGAGGCCAACCCAAGTCGCCGTACGACCGTGCCGCGTTGGGACAAGGGGCCCAATCGATCCAATAGGTCCAATAGAACGTGGTGTCCCGGGTCCGTGGGGGGACATGCCGTTGTCATTCTGGTGAGTCGGCGGTTGTCCAGCTCCACGGCGGTCGAGGGTATTGAGAGCAACCAACCCGGCCCCTCGCCGGTCCCTCGACTATAACCGAGACCCGATGCAGATCCCAACTGTTGCTTCTCAGCCTACCCCATCAGCACTAGACGCTCGCAAGGGTTGTGAAACCTGTGAGTTTCCGGCGACAGTCTGTAGGATCATGTGATTGGCGGGGGAAGCTGGGCGCTTCTGGTCGGCGCGTGGGAGGGGAAGTACTCGCTACCTGGGCCGCCATAGTGATGCGCGTCATCCCGCCTACTGGCCCAAGTACCCGGTACCGGGCTGGCACCCTTCCATGACCTCAGCCCGGGAGATTCTCCAGTCGGGCGTCATGCTTTCCTGCTTTCCAGGCCAGCAGAACCCAGCACAACAGGGCCCAAGGTCCTGCCTGCCCTTAAAAAGGCCCGAGACCCCTCTCGTCTTCTTTCTCCTCTTCTTCTCTGGTCCATTGTTCCGCCAACGCATTCCGTTCTCTCTCGACTTGCTCATTTGTTCTCCCCTTCTTCCGTGGACACTTCCCGTTTCGCGCGTTTAGATCTCCCATTCGACCGGCGCTCTCTCTCCGTTTGCCGCGCATTCGTCAACCCCCGCTCTCCGAGTTACCCCCGCTTGATTTTCCACCGATTGACAGACCTCATCCCCGCATCATCTGCCACTATGACCAAGGTGCGATGATCTCAAGTCTCCATGCCCCCTCCAATCCCCAATCTCCAAATGGTCAGCTCGCTTCAAGACCCTCAGCTAACCGTTGAAACATGCAGATCACGGAAATCTTCTTCGATTGCGACAACACCCTGGTGTTGTCGGAGGAGCTGGCCTTCGAGGCCTGCGCCGATCTCGCCAATGAAATTCTGGAGAAGCGGGACATCCCCGATCGCTACACCGGCGACCAGCTCATCAAGGACTTTGTGGGCCAAAACTTCCGCGGCATGATGATTTCCCTGCAGGCCAAGTATAAGTTCGAGATGGCCCCGGAGGAGCTGGAGGCGTATGTCAAGAAGGAGGAGGACAAGGTCATCGCCAAGTTGGAAGCGAAGGCCCAGCCCTGTGTCGGTGCCAGCGAGCAACTCGACAAGCTCTTCGCGGAGAAGAAGTACGGCCTCGCGGTCGTCTCGTCATCGGCCCTGCGACGCGTCCGAGCTTCGATCAAGAAGGTTGACCAGGAAAAGTATTTCGACCACGACATGGTCTTCAGCGCCGCTACGTCCCTGGAAAAGCCCACTTCCAAACCCGACCCGGCCATCTACCTGCACGCCCTGGAGAAGTGCGGCAAGACTGCCGCGGAGACCGTGACCATCGAGGACAGCAAGTCGGGGGCGTTGTCGGCCATCCGCGCCGGTATCCCCGTGATTGGCTATGTCGGAAGCTACAGCCCGGATATGCAGGAAGAGATGAGCAACCGTCTGCTAGATCTGGGGGTGAAGATCATCATGAAGCATTGGTCTGAGTTCGAAAAGTGCTTGAGCTTTATCGAGAACAGCCCCGCAGAACTGCCGCAGTCCAGTCTGTGATTTGGCCCTCCGGCTTTAGATTGGCTTTGAATCCTGCTACACCTCACATGATCTTATGACAGCAAGCGAGTGGTCGTTTTGGAGTTATACTTTTTTTCTCCCCACTGAACATCTTAAATACTGGCCCGATCTGCAAATCGGGCTCGGGATGCCTTCCATTCCGCCTTCGTCCCTCTAGAACAGGTGATATTCAATATTGGATGCAAATAGATCTGGGCGTCTCTAACCAGGCTGCAATGGATCTACATCTGCCACCGTTCCTAGTCCCCTTCTTCCCTTCCCCTTTTTTTTCTCTCTCTCTGTCCTTTGCATTAATAGGTAGCTTATCAAACCGCACGCATAGACAGGTATGCATAGACAATAAGATACCAAATATCCCTTGTCTAGCTATATGAGAAAAGAAAAATCCTAAAAAATCCAATGAATATATTTGCTGAAGTCCACCTGCTACGATCTTTAATCTCGTCACATGAGAAAGAAACACTCATGTACACGTAATACAGCACCCCGCCAGTCATGTTTCATGTTGAACATTAACTTCAGACATCCCTAGAGCGGTAATTTGGTAAATAGCATTCCACATACAAAACAAATGCCTATTATCACAGGTCGTTTCTTTGGCATTGAATCCTGGTACGGTCCGCCCTGGCGCAATTATGAGGCATTTTCCGAAGATGTGTCCAGATTGGCTCAACCTGCAGCATATTATCTACCGCATAACTGGAGTTTGGTAAGTTCCGACTAGACAAACATCGGTGTCCGGTCCTATCCGATTGTTTGATGGTAAAGACCAGGGATGCATGGGGCGCCTCGTATCGTAAGAGACTCCCGACTCGATATACTCGATTTTGCTAAAATGATGGAGAACATGTTAGATTGCTCTAACATAATTGAAAGCGCCGTGTTCCGGGGAAAACCAAGAGAGGAGATCTTGACGAGGCAGACTTGACGAGTAGACAAGGCTTTTCAGGCTACTGTGCACGCTAACAAATAGACCTTTGGACTTCATGTGGCGGTTTCAGTGTGAGGAACTTAATACTTCAAGGGGCTTTTTCACCGCCAGTCTTTTTGTTCTTCACATGATCAATTGGAAAGAAGCACACTCTTGGTTGAGAATAGCATGAGAAGTAAATGATATGTTTCTAACAAGGCCATTATTAAGCTTCACCAAGAAAGATGTCCCCCTTCACCACCGTCGAACGCAGCCCTGCACTTGATCGACCCTCGAGGGATGATAAGATGATCGATAAGGGCTGGCGGCCCAAGCCCCACCACGACGAGCAAGCCCCTCCCTCCCCGCTGCGCCTCATTCATGCTCTGTCAACATTGGGGATAGCTCGAAAACAAGCTCGAGAAAACGAGAAATTGCTGCCCAAAGCCTGAATCAAGAGCCTAGACCACGCAAAGCAAACTTATTCGACCTGTGTTTCTCTCTCATTCGGACCATTTTTGTCTCGACCTGCCACTATGTCCGCGCGCTCACAGGCCAAGTCCAAGCTCGTTTCTCGGGGCCCACTGGTATGTTCTCCGGCACCAGGCTGTGACTCCCCCTCCCCTCCCCCATTTCATACATCTCTGCATGGTGGAATCGTGAGACGTATGAAAACGGGGCACTCGCATGCACCCCGGCTCTTCAAGTCTGACCAAGCATCAACAGGAAAACGCCGATGCCCGCTGGGCTCGTTTGGTCAAGACGACCTATACTGACCCTCTTGGAGTGGAACGAACATGGGAGTCCTCGGAGCGGCAGGTAAGATACATACCACCTCACCCTCTTGCGTTGGGTCTCTCTGCATGGCGTCTCGTGCTTGCCGTCCCTGCCTCCGCTGCACGAGTCCTGGAGTAGCCATATGTCATCTCCACTCTATGACGGACACACATGATCCATCTCCGTCCCACCGCGCCCACGGGATCTCAGCCGCAAATCCCGAATGCTGGATGCCTGGCCAGTGCCAATGACATCCGGCGAGTTCATCCGCAGAAGCATAGAACCGTTTTGCCGATTCGTGTAAGCGGCCAGGACCGCCTTCTGGTGAGGAGGTTCGGTGCACAGCCTCGATTGGCTGCCCCAGAGATCAGACGCGAGCGTGGCTGCTGTCGAGCTCCGGCCTTTTCTGATTCGAGACCCCGAAACCGGGAAACGTAATCATTGCTTGGACCCTTGGGCTAACCTCTTGCTCACAGACACGCCCGGCCAACTGTGAGATCGATGGCGTAGGGATCGTCACCATTCTCAACAAGCCCACCGGCCCGGAACTGCTACTGCAGAAACAGTACCGTCCTCCGATTGATAAAGTAGTAATTGAGGTACCTGCGGGTCTCATTGATGCCGGTGAGACACCAGAACAGTGCGCTGTTCGTGAACTCAAGGAAGAGACGGGTTACGTGGGTGAGGCGGAGCAGACCAGTCCGGTAATGTATAATGGTATGCTACCATGAGTCAAGTTTTCCTATTATTGTTTTTGTTGTTGTTTTTTTAATCCCTTTTCCCCCATCTTTTTTCATCGCATCGTATATTCTCTCGGTGAATACTTGTCTTCGTGTGACTGGCAGCTGATCAATCTTTCTTTTTCTTTTCTCCCATTTCATTTAGATCCGGGATTTTGTAATACGAATCTGAACATGGTTCATGTGCGTGTTGACATGAGTCTGCCGGCGAATCAGAACCCAAAGCCGGAGCTTGAAGACAACGAGTTTATTGAATGTTTCTCCGTGCCCATGGCGACCCTGTTCGACGAGCTGAAGAAGCTGGAACAGCAGGGCTATGCGATTGATGCCCGGGTTGGGACCCTTGCCGAGGGAATCGAATTGATGAAGAAGTGGAAGTTCTGAGTTCAATAGATGGGTATAGATTATAATCTGCACCGACCATGATATGATATGGCCGGGCTGGATAGGCGTTGAGTAGAAAATCTGAACAATATAAACACTCGGAACTCAAGCTTCTGCTCCTGTTACTCGTTCCCTTCTTGATTGGTGACTTTTTGGTCTTCTAGATTTTCCCTTCTTCCTTCAAGCCCTTATAGAGAGCCCATGCAGCCAGCGTCTTCCCATCTCGCAAGCCTTCTTTCCAGAGGTCCTTTAGCGGAACTATCTTCAACGTAATTTTCTCCCCGTGGTCTCGCAATCCAGTCAGCTTGCCCTGCAGATATTCGATCTCTTTCCGCGGCATACGTTTCTGGCACAGAAACAGCGGAATGAACTCATCGCTCCCTCCCGCTGAAGGGTACATGGCTTTTTGCAATCCCGGGTCATCTGCAGACTCCGGGGGAAACTGTAATGCTAATGAAGTCATATCAATCAACTCACTTTCCTCCACCAGCAACCCCGTTTCTTCCTGGATTTCTTTAGCGGCGCTACCGGCAAAGGTCCCTCCGTCGTCAAGCATCCCGGCCGGGATTTCGGAGAACGCCAGAACACCAGCAGGAATACGAGGCTGAACGGTGAGAATAGCTCTTTTCTCCTCTTCTTGGGAGGTAGGAACATCATCCGGTTGTAGGATCAGCTAGACAAGGTGCCCTTTAGTTATCACTCTTTGCCCGAGAGCATCAAAATCCAGCCCGGTCTGGCTGGATAGCAAAAAGGAAGACAGAAGAAGAAAGAAGGAAGAGAAGAAGATAGGAAGGAATTTAGTAGGAAGAAAAAGGGAAGAAAGGAGGAAAGATACACCTACCAGTATCCCGACACTTCCCCCACGCAAGAATACACTGCCCGGTAACCTCTCGCCCGCGCCATTCGACACCTCTGCCTTCAACTTGACAAAGCCCAATCGGCCACCCCCAAAGCGGTCCACGGCCTGGATGTCAATATGTCGCAAGACATACGGATCCCCATGGAACTCATGTGATGGGCGTGACTGCCGCATCAGGGACTGCTGCAGCGTTGTGATCCAAATCTTGAATGCTGGGAACGAGAGTAGATCTTTCCGGTCCAGATCAGGCGTGCTGTTGACGCGCACCTCGGACATTGGGAGCGTGAAGGTGGACATGCTGCTGTTGCTGCTGCTGTCTGTCATGGCAAGTCGACCTGATTGTCCCCACAGCCCGGGTGTCCGTTTCAAAAACCGTGCGGTAAGCTGCAATCGGGGAAGCATATGTAGGTCTCCTTTGAGTGCAATGGCTGAGGCGGTGAGGCCAGATTGGTTGATATCGGGGGAGCTTTTCTTCGTGCTTGCGACGAATTCTTCGCGGATAGCTGCCGGAGACAGTGGATTGTTGTTTGCTGTTTGTTTGCTCTTTGTTTCCTCAATCCGTCTTTAATTGCTACGTCTTTCGAAGCCCCCCCTGGGATGCTCTGTTTGTTGAGGTTGGCAAGGGGTGGGCACCAGGGCGATGTTTGTTGTTTGGCTCGCGACTCGGTATGACGTCCTTTGCCGAGGCGATGGATCCCTAGGCGGGGGAGGATGTTATGGATTGCCAGCCGTCTTTTCGCTCTACCAACGTAGACCGTGTTTCTTCGCCTTGACGGGTTTGATCTGTCTCCAATTTTATTTGATCTATCACTTCTGGCTTAATTTTGGCGATTTTGCCTTCTTAGCGGTGGGTGGTGGTGCTCTGTCATGGTTCATGGTGAACCCCAGTCGATACCTAGGAACTATATTTTGCATTTACAGAGCCGACTTACTTGTTCTTGGCCACATTGAGAATCCTGGATATTGAGTCTACATGATATCCAGGTACACGTCCATGTCAAATTTACCTAGACAACTCGATCGATGATCATGCTTCCATTGATCTCCTAGCACGGACCTGTGAAATTAATTCTCCGCGCTGTCACAGATGATGACGCATTTGGTCTTCAGAGTCATCTCCCTCAGCTGATCTCTCGGTGCTCGACTCTTCTCATGTTGAGCGCGCCAACCGCAGCACTAGAGCCATCTCGCTCTGTTCACATGGAGCTTCTCCACCAGATATCAATCGCTTGGAGTTTGTTGAGTTCTAAGTGCTTGCTTGATAGCCCTTTATGGGGTGAGGGGTGATGGATAAATATTCCAGGGTAGACGTTCTTCCCGAACCTGCCAATCGGCCCTGTCCACTTTCCAAACGAGCCCAATCACGATACAGGGCGGGTTGAATATTGTGGCTAAGGGGGGGTTTTAGGGTCTGCATATGCATTTGTGCTGGAGCTCGAATGCTTCCAAGGCCAATCTAGAACAGTCCTGGAACACCGGATTTCACCCGGGTTAAATGGTACAACAATAAGCTTCCGTCTCCCCATGTCCGTCCTCAACTCTCTAGTTACAGGGCCATGCACAGCCTAGGGACGGGGAGAATCACACTGGGTCATTACTGAATCAGAATCATAAGATTTCATGGTATACGTCGTCCGGGTGATCCTGTCAGGGTTGAAGGAGGTGGAGAAGGGGGGGGGGCGGACTTTTCCACCCGGGCGCAGAACGATCGCTGCCGGCAGGCACGTTCCCTTCCATACTTTATCCCTGCCGCCTTTTTTTTGCTCTCCCCTTACATCATCGAAGTATTTTGGTTTTATACTTTGAGGGCATCCAGGGGTATGACTTTTTCTGGGATCCAGGCGACTTCTTCCCCGGTTGCCTGATTTCCTGGGCCGATGCGAACCAGGCCCGGGTAGCACAGTGTGATACAAAGATCCAAGGCGCGGGTTGCATCGCAAGCACTGGAAAGTTTCCTGGACACTTTGGTTATCTACAAATCCCATAGATCCATATAATGCATTCTTCGCTATCAGGCCACGCCAGAATTTCAAATCATTTCCATGGGAAAATAAGCAGATGATGAAAGGAATCAAGTGGACCTTCTGATCTTCGTTGCTCCCCGACTGGAAGGAAAAAAAAACAATAAAAAAAAAAAAACCACCCCCGGCATTGCGGAAAGCCCTGGTGAGGCCTCGGCCATCGGGGGGTGTGCACCCGCATCAACACTGGCACCCTCTCAAACAAGGCGATGGAGCTGTTTGAATCCTTGAATCTTTGAATCCTGGAAATGCTCCAGAACCCGGCGGAGGCAGAATACCCAGGCTGAGAGCTGGGATCTCGCCAATCACGAAAATGCGTGATGCTGATGTATCATCCGGGAACTAATGTATTCTTCCGGGACCAATAGCACCGCCTCGTCCACTAGCCGCCGTTATCTCCTGATCGTCGACTTCTCCAGGCCCGGGCCATTCAAGTGGTCTTTCTGGCGGGACGGGTGATAGAGAAGATGCGTATGATCTATAGACAGAACGTCTGGAGATAGGGTCATCGGGTGTTGATGGCGCAAAGCGAGATATTTATTTTCAAGAATGAGTTTACCGGCGAGACTTGAGAAGTCTTGAGTCGGGTGTTCAAACCCATGAAGAACGCATGTAGATCCTGATGCGAGGTATCTCGACGTCTAGGTACCTCTATACATCTACATAATGACCTATATAGATTGAGAATCTTGCGATCTCCTTCTCGTGGACGAATAACGGATCCCATTTCAATGGAAGCCATGGTATGATGCTGCAAGCATACCGTGACGAACGCCGAGGTCATTTGTTGTCTTTCTTTCTACGAGAGCCGTATAGGATTTATTTTGCTCGGCGAGCGCGGGTTATGGGCAAGCCCCAACGAGTCCTGCAATGTCGAGCTTCCACGACAGCCATGTGCCCGAGCAGTACTGGGATCCTGAAGTATACGGTCACCTGGGTGTCGTGAGAGGGGAGAGATTATTCGGGCCACCCACAGGAACGAGGAGAATTCCGATGTTTGCGTGTGATATGGTTGGCCAACAAACCACTTTCACACCACTTCGCTCAAAAGAGGTCCGAGAACTTTTCCTTTTTTTTTTTTTTCTTCTTTTCTTTCAACGCTTTCTCTCTTCTCTGTCTCCGATCACGAACCGAATCGAGATAGTCATTTGAGAAAGACGTCATCGAAAGCCCGCAGATAGTATCGGAGTGGAGCGACATATGGCTAAGTTGCAGCCCGACCTTGGAAGGAGGCGGGACCTAGGCGCAAGTGGCATGGAGTGGGCATGCGGTTGATTCGCTTTGCCCTCAAGATCGAGTGATGAGCCCCCAGAGACTAGTGCTCAGGCTGCGAGGCCTACTTAGCTCGGCTCAGTTGGGCAAGGCTGAGGGTGGGAAGGGGATCAATCCCCGGGTTGATACGCGTTCTTTTACGGTTGTTTTGGGAACTGCCACAGTACGGGCAGGGCCCATTGCACAGTAGATAGAAACAGCGTTTCAAGGTGGTTTCTTTGGTCTGGGCGTGGTCAGTGCTTGGTTTCATCGAAATACCGGTGAGCCGGCGGAAAAAGTATCAGGGAGCGGTCTGTTGGAAAGAAAACACGATCTATGCAAGGGCTCGAAGAAAAGCAAGAAATGCCTCAACCACCAGCACCAAAGAGATCAACTCAGTCGACTTCTCGATGTTCGAACTGCCGAGAGAGTTTGATATTTGGTGATGACAGGGTGCCTTCTGTCCTGGAGGTAGTTTCGGGGAGAAAGGGAGGGGCTTACAGGAGTGGAGCGGCTGTAGGTACCGGAACGCCGGGGAGGCACCTGGAGCCATCAGCGGACGCGGCGCTTGCAACTACAGGAAAAACCAGGGAGAGAGAGAAAAAAAAAAAAAAAAAAAAGGAAAAACAAAGCATAAAAAAAGAAAGTGTCTGATGGGGCTTAGTTGAAGTCTCTGCTTTGCCCACTTGCAGCTTGATTAGCCGTGTTAGAACAGGCATGATGAGGATGGTGATGCGAATGCTGGTAGGATAGAATAAATAGAATCGAAAAAACAATATATCGAAGTGGATGAGAGAATGACGAATTAGGCAACATACTCGGTCGTCAAGTGATTTGGATTTCAATATCTGGCAGGGTGCTTCCCAGTGGGCTCCGAATCAGCTTTCGCTAGGCGCCGATGGGGCGTGTGGTCTTAGTCGACCCTATTAAGGCCAGAAGGGCAGCCTCTTAGGCTGCCCCTTCCCTCGCCAACCGTGAGGATAGATGCGACGTGATTCCGATTGCCAGGGTTGCCGGGATTTCTAGGGCTGCAAGCATGTAGGCTATGTATGCCGAGTTGAAAAGGGATATAGACCTGGCAGCGGTACTTTTTAAAATCGGGAATATACAGGAATATACAGGAATATACAGTGCAGGGGAAGTGCAGGCAATGAAGGCAACCGGGGCTAGCGGGATGGGCGAATGAAGGTGAACCCCCACCTCCGACTTTTGGGGTTCGTTTTCCTGCCTTTCGGGGGCTCGGGGGCCAATCTACGTGCCCGAGCTCCTCAGGCCCGGAGGCCCGTAGACTTTATAAAACATACCTCGCCCCGGTGATCGATGATGCCTCAACTTCCCCCACCCACCCCACGCCAGTGCTGCTCCCCGAACCTCTTCCTCTCTTCTGCCTCATCTTCCTGGTCCTTGCGGTCCTCTCTGTCCTCCCTGTCCTCGCCACCGCCATTTTTAGACTGTGGAACGCTTCCACTTCGGTCCCAGTCTGTTGGTACTCAACGCTCCCCACACCATCCAACCATACACGAAAAGCTCCGAGCACGACAGAGCTAAGCTGGTCTTTTCTTTTCTTAGATGATGCTCAGTCGTTAAATCGGGGACGATGGGCGACGGTCCATCACCAATCTTCCGCAAGGACCGGCGCACTGTTGGCGCGAAGCCAGGCGCCTCCCGATTGGGCAAAGTGTGGCGAGGCGCGGGCAGGACCTTGCAGTACGATCTGTCACCCAGGTAAGTCGCATCCGCGTCACCTCGTATTTTCTTTTTTTTTGTTGGGTTGTCTTGGGTGGTTGGAGATCTCGATCATACTGATCTGTGACTTGGTTTATGTATTTGGATTTTTTTATTCGTATTTTGATTTTTATTTGCGGAGTTTTCTGTTCTGTGACCAACTTTTAGTCAAGCTAACCCCCTGTTTGCAGGCGATCGATTGGACGCTTGTTTCCTGATGACTACTCGTCGGAACCGCGCATGGCCAATCGCCAGTGCTCATCAGCCAGCCCCCCGTTGTCCAGTGGCCGCCTGGCCACAAGTGTCCTCGCGGATGACTGTACTTTGGACACGCGGAGTAGCCAGGGAGCGCGAGCCTTCACCTCTCCACGTGCCAGTATCGGGCGAGCCGAGAAGCTGCGTCGCAAAGACGATCCGCGGCCGTTCAAATCTCCTCGCAGATCAACCTCGGCTTCAAATCAACTGAATCAGCTGGCCTGTTATCATGAAGGGGAGAGGAGCTTGCCATCGAAGTCCCTTCGATCCAGCCAGGAGAATGCGCGGCGAGAGCTACGAAGGTTCAACTCAAGTCCGACAGTCCCTCAAGCTCCCACGATGCCACTGGAGGGGAACGAGGATGTAGAAATGCAACTAGATGAGCCGCCTCCGCCAATGTTGGGGCAATATGAACCCAATCAGGCGAAAGAGGCGGACAATGCAGAGGCACAGGCCTTGGCCGCGTCGAGAATAGGGGACTTGGCTACGCAAGAGATGCTTAGACAGCTAGAGACCAATCCAATCACAGAAGAGCAATTAATCAATGAGGTGCGCGGGATCTACGCAGGTCTCGTGATGGTGGAAAAGAAATGCATTGAGGTCGATAGGGAACAGACCGAGTCCAGGGCAGAATTATCGGAATCACAATGGCAAGCGCTGATATCCCTGCATCGAACGTTACTGCATGAGCATCACGATTTCTTCCTTGCCTCCCAGCATCCGTCCGCCAGCCCTGTCTTGAAACGCCTGGCCGAAAAGTACGCTATGCCGGCGCGAATGTGGCGCTACGGCATCCATTCGTTCCTGGAGCTCCTACGACAAAAGCTCCCCGAATCGTTGGACTTTATGCTCTATTTCATCTACATTGCGTATTCCATGATGACATTACTGCTGGAGAGCGTTTCGTCCTTTCGAGAGACCTGGATCGAGTGTCTCGGCGATCTCGCGCGGTATCGCATGGCTGTGGAAGAGTCTGATATGAGAGATCGTGAGGTCTGGGCTGGGGTATCTCGGTACTGGTATAATCAAGATGCTGATTGTAGCCCCGACGTTGGGCGGATTCAGCATCACTTAGCCGTCTTAGCGCGGCCAGACGCTCTCCAACAGCTTTATTACTACACTAAAGCCTTGGTCAGCGTGCGCCCCTTCCTCAATGCCCGAGAGAGTATCATTCTCCTGTTCAATCCATTCAATGGGCAAACTCCTCGGCAGCATACAATGGTCACTGCTTTTATTGCGACGCACAGCGTGATGTTTAAGCGGGGCCCCAGCGAAGAATTTGTTACATTAGCCAATCTTTTCTTTTCTCTTCTGCGACAAGGTATTCGCCATCTCGATCGCCAGGGACAGCAGGGCGTTTACCTGATGTCCTGTAATTTTGCATCGATTCTTCAATATGGCGATCCGGATGCAGTCATGGCCTTGGAATTTTCTCAAAAACATCGAGAGACAGCTGCCGAAGCTCATGCCTTCGCGCTTGAGTGGACTTCTGGCACAGCCTTGCAAAGTCAGACGGAGGAGAGTGATTCCGACTCAGTCGAGGCGATCACTCAAATTTCCTCCCAAGTTGCTTACCAAGGAAGCTCGTTGGCCTTCCATACCCTCTCTGTGTTTTTGGAGCAAATGGGAGATCCCAACATATACCCTAGCGTTCACGTCTCTTTGTGTTTTACCTGGTGTTTGGCACTTCACCCGCCAGCTATGCAACAGCTCGAAAGGCTGATCCCTTGGATACAAATCACCACCTTCCTCAATACCCTTGTCAAACGCGACACCCCTTTCCCGAACATCGAGCAAGACGATTTCCCAACCCCTCAAGATGGAACAATGAAACAGTTACCAGAGGATTTTCTTATCCGCGGCCAATCTTGGAGTCAGCTATACTACCCAGAAAAATTTTTCGAAGGAGCCCCGTCAGAGGACGAAAGACCTATCAACGAAGACCCATCTACAGCCATCCCTAGAAGACACAGGTGTCTCTGGCTTGGGGTGCGCATATCAACGGTTTGTAGCTATCCTTCCCGGCGTTATTTAGTGGAAAATATGTTAGAGAAGAGGCTAATTAGCTATCAAATACAGTTTAATCGTTGGATAAGGTATACTCGACAGAGATTCGAAGTAACTCAATTAGCAATCGATTTTGCACCCATCGCCCAAAGATCCGGCAACCTCAACAGCATGCCACCTGTGTCCATTCATAACGACGGTTGATTGAGCACTGAAGGAAACCGACTATGGAGGCATTGTGCGCTGAGGGTGGCGTTTCTATCCCTCAATTTTAAGAGAGCTCTCATTGTTGGATATGTCTCTGTCTTGGGTTTTCTTTTTGTAACAGATGGGTCGACACCAGGTCATATTGGGTACTCGCCGTGCACTGGATCTTGCTGGACTTATTTGTTTCTTTTTTTTTTCCCCTTACGTACACAAAGCCTTGGGAATGATTTTAAGTCAGCTATGACTATACGGCAGTTTCAGACAAAACAGAGTCTCAGTCTACCTGGATGAACGAGGACCCCGGAAGGTCCTTTCTCAAGACCTGGAACGGAAGCTCAAGCCCATTCCCAAGGATTTCCTCGTGCACACCAGCCATTATTTATGATGATTGTTCCTTTCGAACAGCCAGGCCTTGCTGTTCTTCTGCCGACGGATTTCCTGAACCCACCACTTTGGATTGCGCGAAATGGAAACTCCTCCAAATATACCGTTTTATTAAGGCTATCCAAAACCACTGGAACTGGCCCAAGGAAAAAAAGGACCCCATCTTGAAGCATGTGCCGAGCCTGGATACCCTGCCAGCCCAATGGCGTTGACTGTTCCCGATTACCCGTATTGAAATCGTCTTGAGCCCCCAAGATGTTGGATAAGCCAAGGATCGGACTGTTCCAAACAGATAGCGCTTTTATGCTTTGATTGCTTAAGAATTTACAAAGAAGGCGTGGATATGACTGTACGTCGGAAACATGCCAGAACACAAGAACAGGATAACGAAGCTCGGATGATTGATGATCTTCTACTTGATGCTACCAGGCCACACTTTATTTTCTTTTCTTTGGGAAGTATCTGGTTCCCTCATAGTCTAACCCATACAGTATATCTCAGTAGTCCCGATAGCTGTTGGAGCTTTCCGTTTAGCCCAACTGCTTGCCCCAAGTTCGCGCGTCCCTACAATAGTAATTATTCCCCGGCGCCCTTAGACTATAGCATCAAAAGTAAGCATGACAATGGATTGGTCCCTCAAGACAATCAACCGAGCCTGCAGAAAGATGCTTCAGTGATGTTTTTGCTCCCTGTATGGCAGAATGGAGATCCAGGTATCGATGAACCAACCTGGGGACCCGCCGAGCTGCGTCACCAAGCTTAAGTTGCCGCAACTCAACCCCGTTAAATCAGCCACGTCGCAAATAATCTCAGAGATCAAGAAATGGAAAAGTAAAGAAGAATCTGAGCGAATCAGAATCCAAAGAAAGCAAATCCGTGACTTTCCGAGAAACGTGCTCGCGAAGACACTCGCGCTCCACTATAGTTTATTTTGGGTGTAAAGCTTGCGCGTTGCCGTGTGGCCGATAAAAGGCCAAGCTGGCGATTATCAACATGCAACATCAATTATTATTCTCCCCACGCCCCCTTCGTTTCCCCTCTTTCCTTTCCCCTCCCTCCTCCCCCTCTTAATTAAGGGTTCTTTCCTGCGCATGATTGGTCTCCATGAATATTTTCTAATTGATCCTTGCATCGCATGGCTGGCCGAGTGATTGCCTTCTCTGTTTTCCGGGCATCTCACGAGTCTCCCTCATTCTCGCCTGTCTCCGCGCTCGACTAAGCTGCTTCCCTCTTTCCACCATGGCAGAATCATGGGGTGACATCTGCCGCCATTGCATCACGGCGGTGACCGATGTGCCAATATCAATTCTACTGCTCACTTTCCTAGCTTCAGCCGTGGGGTTGTTCGTCCTGGTGAGTCTGCCTGTCGCTCTCCCCGCTCGTTCCTGCGCGCCGGGACCCTGGCAAACCAGCCCACCCTGCCTTTTTTTTAGCGATTGGGCATGGAGAATTCTTGACTGATGCTCTATGGACTGCTCTTAGTTTTTCCTCTTTCTATTCTTCGTCGCCCCGGTACCACGGGAGGCCCTCCCCGAAGAAAAGAAGTATAGATCCCTCGCGAGCGACGGCGCCGTCACAGACCCCGAACCCCTTCCCTGCTGGCTTGATGCCCTCAATGCGCAAAAGAAAGCCGCAGAACAACCCACCGTTGAACCCGCGGAGCTGTTCATGTCGGTCGTGGTTCCCGCTTACAACGAAGAAGACCGGCTTGCGGGCATGCTGGAAGAAGCCGTGAATTACCTGGAACATATGTACGGCACGTTAGGAGGAGACAACCAGGCCGGGCCCGTCGAGACCCGATCTATGCGGAAGCGGAAGCCGGCCTCGAACGGCCACGCGACGAACGGTCACGCCACGAGCTCGGCATCGGACCGAGGATGGGAAATCATCATTGTCTCGGACGGGTCGACGGATCGGACAGAACAGGTGGCGTTCGGCTTTGCCAGAGATCACCAGCTCTCATTGCACCCCAAGGGCTATGCGGGGCCATGGACCCCGAAGGCGCACGAGGGTGTGCATATCCCACCGGGCACGATTCGGGTCGTCACCCTCAGCCATAATCGCGGCAAAGGAGGCGCAGTTACGCACGGCCTTCGGCATGTTCGTGGCCGATATGTCGTGTTTGCGGATGCCGATGGAGCCAGCAAGTTTGAGGATCTCGGCAAGCTGGTCACCGCGTGTCAGGAGATCGAGGATGGCGAGAGCCGTGGTATGGCTGTTGGATCGCGAGCGCATATGGTGGGCAGCGAGGCTGTTGTCAAGGTGAGTGATTCAACTATGACATTCTGTGCCGACATCATCTTTCCGTGATCACGACTGCGGCCAAGAGACAGAAATCCGGATACTAATATTGGCTACTACAGCGATCCAAGCTACGCAACTTCCTGATGCACTCTTTCCACTTGATCTTGTGGCTCATGACGCCTGCCAAGACTGCCACTGTGAAGGACACGCAATGTGGGTTCAAGCTCTTTTCGCGGGCCGCCTTGCCCTATATTGTTCCGTACATGCACTCCGAGGGCTGG
This sequence comes from Penicillium macrosclerotiorum, assembly GCF_028827735.1. Lineage (NCBI taxonomy): Eukaryota > Fungi > Ascomycota > Eurotiomycetes > Eurotiales > Aspergillaceae > Penicillium > Penicillium macrosclerotiorum. The sequence goes on along the minus strand of NW_026643083.1, from coordinate 2,569,988 downwards.
ATCTTCGATGTAGAGATGCTCATGTTGGCCGAATTCGCCAATGTTCCCGTGGCAGAGGTGCCGGTTGGCTGGCGCGAGGTTGGTGGAAGTAAACTGAATGTCATCCGTGACAGCATTGGTATGGCCTGGGGACTGGCGGTCTTGCGAGCTGCCTGGTCTTTGGGCGTGTATAGGCAAAAATGAGCTGCAGGAAATCATTTATAGTCTCAAATCCATTACATCTGGTTTCTTCATGTATACCTTATTTCCACTCTAAAGTTCTGGGCTTTTTCGGCATGTTCCAATTTAACAATTTAGTTCGGCCAAATTCTCTATGCTGCAGTGCCATCTTGTGACACTTGGATATTCGCCTGTTTGGGTTCGGGAACCGCAAGTTTGAATAGTTTGAGTATGTGTATATCAGAATTTCGGGCCTAACGGAATTACTCCGGGAGATACTCAAACCCCATCGTCGGAGTTCTGATAATGAGCCTGTCTAGTTCTTTCTTCTCCATCAAATTCACAATGCGGTTGGGCAGATAGCGGTTCTCGCGATGTGATACACTTGCATGGATCCATTCCAGTGGAAATGTTTCCCTATCCTGAATTCGTAGTTTCACATCGGCTGGGATGTGCTATTTTCTCTTTCGTGCGAGCTACGTCTAGGTTGATGCTTTAGCGAGTCATTGATCTAGCGGTGTCGTCAGGCCGTTCTCTTCAGGCTATTCTTTTGGCGGGTCAGTTCGTCGTGGCGAAAGCGCCGCGTCGTGTAACCCCATGCCGCATTGCACTCTTCCTTAGTTTCACCCAGCCCCGCGCAAAACTTGGTAACAACCAGCATTAGACGTTGATCCGAAGAATCATTGTATTTCATCTCTGCAACATGTTGATCTCCCAGCGCACGGCGATGCTTTGCATAGTAGAAAGGGTTGAAGGGGGTCGGCCCGTCATTCTCCTGCGGCCGGATATTTATTCCCTTCCCGTTCTTCAACCCTCCAGTGATCCCGATCCAGCATGGATCTTCTGCTTTTCTGTCATGAAAAGACTTCTAGTGGTCTTGGCTGGCCATGGTTTGGCCCATCCTGGCATCATCTAAAAGAGCATTCATCCCCTGCCGGCCGAACGGTTGGCTCAGAGTGATCCGGTGTGGGCCCGGCTGTACCCAGGGCGATGATGGCCTTTGAAAATGACTTGCTTTGCCGCGTCTTCAGACACACCTGACATAGCACCTTGCTAGAGCTGTGACTGATCTGTGGGATGATCGAGGCAGTAATGCACCCATTGCGTGGACGAAGGCTGCTGATCGTATGCTGGGCTCTCAATATATAACATGGCATGACAGCCAAGGGCCTCGCCCGATTCTCTCACTCTTGCCATGTCTATTTACCGCTCACGCGCCACATTACGGTGTTTAATAAATCTACAACTCAATACATCCTCAAATACCAAAAGGCTAGGCAGATGATATCTCATCTTGATCAGCGTGTCACCTGCTACTCGGAGAATTAGAAACCAAACCGACTGACAGCCATCGAGGAAAGCACCTTCACCTACCATTTTCAGCCTTGCAAGCACTGAACAGATCCACACGAACGCAAGATGGCATCCAAACGGAAAACCTATATGCCAAATAAGCCCACGGAGACTCCGTACTTCCTCAAGTTGCCGGCTGAGCTTCGATTGAAGATATATGGATACGCTCTCACCGTTCCCAACGACTACGTCAACAAGCCACTGATTGTGGTCAATGATCGGGGTAACGTCTTTACAGTCCGTGGGAGATACCGAGCCCTCTCCATGTGTCCCAGCTGGGTTGGCGAAGATGGCACGACCCGCAAACTCCTCGCGGTCAATCGCCAGATCCACGACGAGGCCGAGGTCTATCTATACTCCCAACATACCTTATTCTTTCGGAACTCATTTAACCTCGACCGGCTTGGGGACTTTCTAGATACCCTCAGCATAACCGCGCGCCACTGTATCTGCAGCGTGGGCTTCGAGGTCTTCTTCTTCGTCCATGCCCAGAATGGCGTTCCCAAACGGAGTCTGAAGCAGTACGCGAGGGCTAGTACGCTCCTGGCCCAAAAACTACCACATTGGCGCAGCACACTCTTCTACCTGGACCCACGCTTCTACTACCCTACCACGGCTGTTGGCGGTCGAGAGCGAGCAGCTTACGGCGTGGCCGAGCTTGCGACTCACTATGGGGCGTTGTGCAAAGAACTCACGTTCTACCCCCTGCCAGCCAGCGACTATCATCTACTGGACCAAGCCCGTCAAACTGTCTGGCGGAGTAGCTCACCGGGTCGGCGCGCTGCGGCTGAAGGTGGAAGATTCGCCAAATATTCTGCACTGGATTCGAACAAGCATCATCCTGCAGCTGATTCTGCAAAAATGCTGCTTCTCTCCAGTGCGGACCAGCCGACAGCGTCCTGGAGTTGGTGACCGAGGCACTCATTGGTTTATTTGATCGGTTTGTGCTTCATTCACGCCACCTGCGGACATGCATTTGGAGAGGATCGGCTGTCTGCACCGTGGAGTGTTGCGGGGGTGCCTGGTTTCTGCAGTGTGATATCCGAGTGTGGATGCTGAAAGACAGACTGGGAACGCTTGCTGAATGCATCTCATCTAAATAAGTCATGACAAAGCACTCACTTGCCTAGATAGGCAATGGTGTCCGACTAGAGTGCCTCACGATGGTGTAGTTTGCCTCTGTCGGCTTGGCCCTTTCTATCATCAGTTTAATTAGCGAGCGTGTTCAGTTTACTGGGCTAAGATACTAGTCTGCTTCTTAAATATATCCTAACTTTCATTTCTGTTTTATTTTCTGGTCACACGTAGGGCAAAGGTGGCAGAAATTATTCCCATGTTGCTCTTGGCCGCTTGGGACTTACCCCAGACTTCGGGATTCGAACCGTGCATACCTTGACAGGCTGCTGGATACAGTATGTAGCTGGTATGCTATCCACGTACCCATCCTTGCTCGCTCTCATGTGTATTCATGAATAAGCAGCCCAAGAACTGAAAATACCATCTCCCCCTGTTGTTCCCAACCAAAACAAACCCCGTCTTGTCCAAGCAGCCAATCCCAACCTGCTGCGAGCGCACCTGGGACGGAGGTGACCGCCTATGACATCACGGATCCAATCCAACAGCTTCAAGGGAGCCCCGTGATTATCATTTCTCCTTCCTCCACCTTCGACCATACTTGATCTATTTGCCGTCTACTCTCCCCTCTCTTCCCATTCTACTCCGTAGAGAACCTCACAATGGCCTTCCCCCTCTTCTCCCCGCCGACCATCCTCCGCCTCGGCCTGGGCCTCGGCATCGGTCTCTCCGCGGCAACCCTCCACCCCCTCTCTCCCTTCCGCGCCGCGCCAATGCAATGCCAATACAGCGCGCCCTACTACCGCCCCGAGACTCAGGGCAATTCCGAAACCGGCTGGGCCGTCAATCCCAATGACCCTTTGCTGCAAAAGCAGGGCCGAACCGGCATTGGAGCGCAAGCTCGCACCGGGTTCTTGACACGGGATAACATGCGCCAGATCAGCTTGGGCAGTGTGCTGGGTCTTGTTGCGGGCGTGGGATTGAGGGCCTTCTCCAAGGCCTTGGTGGTCATTATTGGTATGGGCGTGGTTCTCGTCGAGGTACGTGACTATACGAAACCCCCTCCTTTTCCCAATCCTTCCTCCCAGGGCAGTAGGGCTCTCGACAAGAGCTTGTTCTGGGTTGATATACCGCGTCTACCAAGAGTCAATGCTAACGAGCATACAGTGGGCCGCGTCAAAGGGGTACAACATCCTGCCCCTCGACCGTGTACAGAAATATGTCAAGAATGTGGATTTGCGGCGGGCTGTGAACGAGCACCGGCCGTTCAAGATTAGTTTCGGGGCGATGATGGCTCTTGCGGCATTCGCGCAGTTTTAGAAAATCAGAATCAGCATTGGGGGGGGTGAGCGAGGGCATTCTCTTTGTAAATAAAAAAAGCTCTCGGTGCTCCCCTTCGGGAGTCTACTCCATACAGCATACAACTTGAAGGGTCGTTGTGCTCACCAGGGCACGGCGAATGTGAATTGGTGAATATTGTATTTTTATACAGGGGTATCATGAACTGTCTGTGATTGATGTCAGACTCCCACAGGAGGGGGAGAGGACGGCGATTATCCCAATACTAGGTCCTCCAGCACGCCCTCCATTTCATCGCGGGAGAGCGGCACGCCAAGTATTTCCATGCCGCTGGGGTCCATGCGCGATGTGATCATCTGGTGATCGTGGAACTCCTTGAGCAAAGTGCGGAACATCATCTCAGAAGATGCGATGAACTCCTCGGTCGCTTTCTGATACAGGAGGCGGAATTCAATACCATTCTCGTCGGCACCTTTCCCACCGCCGTCGGCGGGGCCTTCGTCGTCGGACAGGTGGCCTTCGTCCATGGCGGTGATGACCTCAGTGAGGAGAAGGCGGTAGAGGTTCCTGGCATTCTCGGGCAGACTCTTCAGCACGAAGCCAACACCTTCCTTGCCGCCAACTCGTTGGCCCTTGCGGCCGAGCAGGGTGTGAACTTCTTCAACAACATTGGATTCCACCGCAAACGGAGTGAATGTCGTGCTGTCGTGGAACACAAGATTCAGCTGGTCCCGGAGGCTGATATCCCACATGACTGCAAAATTCGGCGTGTCCGTCGTCACGAGGAGGCGGATGCGCGGAGTTGCAGCGAGACGGGCGAGGAGAGCCTGGTTCGCTGCTCGCCGGAGGGGCGGAGCGTCAACCGAGTTGATCAGGACCGTGATAGGTTCCTCGTCAGCTGGCCGCGATTTAAGCGCCGATTGCAGAAGCTCCAGGACCTCGGTGGGCTGCGCACCGAGCTTGGAGGGCAAAGCATCGCCGAGAATGGCTGATGCAATGGCCGCGAAGATTGAACGAATTGAGATACCGGGAGTGTAGCCGTTGACGACCACGATGGGCGGGGTTTTTGCAGCGGCGGAGCGATAGTGATAGAGCCAGTCCGCGAATTGGTGCACCAGCCTGCGTTTCGATCCATAGCCAAACAAGCAAATATTGAAGCCTTCTTCGAACTCGAAATACCACTGCGCAAATGACCGTTGGTGCAACGAATGTAGATACTCTTTCTCTTCCTTGCACGGGTCGACGTACTGGGCTAACTTCTCGAAATATTCCTCATGGGTCAAGAGAGTCAGTTTGTTGAGAGTAGTATTGGATGTCTTGAGGGTATTGGCGCGGTTCTGGAAAAAATAGCGCTCATGTGCAGGCAATTCGCCCTCTGGGGTGGGAGACCGCTTGTTTTTAGCACCCTTGGGCCGGCCAGCTCGTCGTTTGGGTGCCTTGGCCTCTTTGCCGGTGGCTTTCCCTTGCTCAGTTCCTTCAACACTTTCCAGTACTGCGTCATCAGCCTGGTCCTGCTCAGCCTCGGGCTCGTCCCCTTGGAGAATCTCCTCTGCGAGCTGCGCCGAGCCATCCCAGGCACCATCCTCGTTCTGCTCAAAAAGCACCTGGGCGCTCTTCTTCTTCGCAGAGCGATCTGCATTCTTGATGCGGGACGGAGTAGCAGAGGTCGCGGTCTTCGGCTTCGTAGGCGTCGCAAATAGCGAGCGGGCTTTGGACTTGTGGGTAGGCGTTCTCAATCCTGATTCCTTCAATGGAGTCGGGGCTACCCCGCTGGTCTTTTTGGGCGTGGATTGATTCCGCGGCGTCGGGACCAGTTCGTAGGTGTCATCGCCGTTCGTGGGAGGGTGGGTTGGGGCGTGTCCGTTCAGCGCGCCACTGGTCTGCGACAACGCCGTCCGCGGCCTCTTCGGAGTCGAGACCTCGGGGTGGTCATTTTCCAGACCGGAATCCGAAAGCTTGCGCTTCATGGTGGGCAAGTCAGGGAACGGTCCATGGATGGAGAGGCAACGGGGAAGGGAATCAACAATACCATCAGATCCGGAGAATGTGCACAGGGACGCGATGCAAGGGCGGGCTTAGGGGCTAGGGCGTTTCCCAAGGACTGCAGCCGTCTCTTGGATGCAGGGGAGGACAATGTAGGGACCTGACACGTTGATCGGCGATTGGAATGTGAAGGTCCAACTGTCTGTCATGTCTGATCCGAAATCGCGGAGTCTCAAAAGTCTCGAAAGGCGTTCGAAGCACAGCGGGTCCTTTGGGTTTCTCCGACTCCGCCTCAGCAGCTTAATTTGTGACAATGGCCTAGCTTACGGCTCGAGTCTACTCCATATTTTGACCTTCACCCTCTCGACGTACTTTTTACCTGCCCGTTCTGCAACGACGAGTGATTTGTAGCTTTAAATTAAAGTCAATCTACAATTTGGCTCGCGATGATCCATGGATGCGACGATAAACTTAGGTCATGTGAACACTGCGAAGAACCGAATCCCGCACCGTAGCTTCGTTTCCAGTTCCGTCTTCGTGCATTACATCTTCTTTCTGTTTTATATTCTGTGCCCAAGAAAATTCTTTGGAGTTGGTGTCTTCTTATCAGCCAAGGCAATTGTGGGTTCATACTGAACCACGCCATTCCGTGCCGAGTCGGGACCGCCGAGACCGGGTATCTTTTTCTTCCCCGTACGTTGACTCACCGACTCGAATCCTCCCCAAACCTCCCCAGATAAAGAGCTTGGACTGAACATGATCAGTGAAGCAGGTCTGGCTACATTGAATATTTGACATATGGTTTCCAACGCACAAACCGCCACAATGGCAGCGAACTCCTTGGCCCGCATGGTCAAGGGCCAAGTCCGATGCTACTCCGCACCTCTGGACATGGCCATTCCGGCCTCCAAGCAGCGCTACATTCCCACGTCGGGTACCTATCCCAAGGGCTTTCGAGTGTCCGGTACCCATGTTGGCGTCAAGGCCTCCAACACCCGCTTCCCGGATCTTGCCCTCATCGCTTCGGAGACCCCATGCTCGGCGGCTGCCGTCTTCACCACCAACAAGTTTCAGGCTGCGCCGGTGCAAGTAAGCAAGAAAACATTGAAGTCGCGCAAGGGTGAGGGTATCCGCGCTGTTGTCATTAACTCTGGATGCGCCAATGCCGTGACCGGCAAGGGTGGCTTGGAGGATGCAGTTTCCATGGGCCAGAAGGTGGATGAGTGCAGCGGTGCGGAGAAGGATAGCTCGCTGGTGATGAGCACTGGTGTTATTGGACAGCGGTCAGCATCATCACTCGATTACAGACCTGTAATGGTCAATTGAGAACGCGACTAATCAATTCCGCTCATAGACTGCCCATCAGCAAGATCCTTGACCGAATTCCTACCGCACACGCCAACCTTGCCTCGTCCCATGATGCCTGGCTCAGCACTGCCCGTGCGATTTGCACCACCGACACCTTCCCGAAACTTGTTTCTCGCACCTTTACCCTCCCATCGTCCCCGAGCCGTACCTACAGCTTGGCCGGAATGACCAAGGGCGCTGGCATGATTCACCCGAACATGGCCACCCTGTTGGGCGTTCTGTGTACTGATGCCGCCGTCGAGCCTGCCGCTCTCCAATCGATCCTCAAGCACGCCGTGAACCGCTCTTTCAATTCTATCTCCATTGACGGTGACACCAGTACCAACGATACCATCGCCGTGCTCGCCAACGGTGCTGCGGGCGGAGAAACTGTGCAAGCTCCTGCCTCGGCCTCTGAGGCTAGCGCCGACTACATGGCTCTCCAAGCCATCTTTACCGACTTTGCCCAGGAGCTGTCGCAGCTGGTTGTCCGCGACGGCGAGGGTGCCACCAAGTTCGTGACCGTGCGTGTGCGCAACTCCGCCGACTACGAGTCTGCCCGTCTCATCGCCTCTACTATTGCCCGCTCTCCCCTTGTCAAGACGGCTTTGTACGGCCGTGATGCCAACTGGGGCCGGATCCTCTGCGCTGTTGGTTATACTCAGGGAGTCGCCGACGGCACTGTTGTGCCTGAGCGCACTTCCGTGAGCTTCCGTCCTGTGGACGGCAGCCCTATTCTCAAGCTGCTGGTGAACGGCGAGCCCGAAGCCGTTGATGAGGAACGCGCTAGCGCCATTCTGCAGAATGAGGACCTGGAGATTGAGGTTGACCTTGGCGGTGGTGAGAAGGGCGCTGCTGGCTGTGGCGGCGAGGATGCTGTCTACTGGTTCTGTGATTTTAGTCACGAGTACGTGACTATCAACGGTGACTACCGTACCTAGAAAAGTCTAGCACTTTGTTTGTAGCGATTAAAATCCGGATATAAGAATACAACAATAAGCTCTATTTCATGTTATGACTGAGCATCACCATAGGGGCTTGACTTGGAAATTCAACGTCCATCATATGAGATTCTGATAATGTTCGGAGGAAAGGAGGATATCCCCACTGAACCTTGGATTTTAGGGCCTGGCATCTTTCCGTCGCCATTCTTTAGGTTTGCGAGAGGGAAACGATATGAAGAGATCATCGTTAAGACTTTTCAGGCAACTTCTGATCTGACTCTGGCCTTGATGAGCTGGACTCGGATCGAGTGTGAGAGGACTGAAGGCTGCTTCTATACAGAGCGTCGGCCAGCATGACCGTGATAATCGCGGCCTGAAATGAAAGTTTCAGCAAAATACCCACTTCGTTGCTCCTGGTCTTAGTCTCGAAATTAGAGAAATGATAACTTACCAGACATAGATCGAATCCTTGTGCCACTTGGACATCCCACTCCGGCCGTTTCACTGGGATATAGACTTGATAGTATCCTTTGATTTTGGTCGTCATCACTAAGGCGCCGTCGTAGTAGACATTTGTTCGATACTTCCAGATATCATTGCCTCGTACTTCGAGTTTGGTTTCTGCACCGTCAGCCGCAGCATTCTGGATGTACACATCAAATTTGTCCTTCAGCAGATGGAACTGGGGGGCGCACGTCGCAATAGATCTATCATCCGCGCCCGGTAAGCTGACGAACCATGTCACCCCGGACTTTTTGCGGTGGAGCTCGAAAAGAGGAAGGCCCGAAGCGTCACGGAAGAACTTTCGCTCGCTCCAGGATACGACGTCGCCGTCGACTTTGAAGAGTTCTGTTGGGTTTGCCTGGCTGGACTCTCCACTTTCGGTATCGGTATCTGGACTGGCGAAGATGGTGAAGTCCCCTCCCGACCAGCTTTTGGTGTGCTGCTTCACGCGAAGTCGGGTTGGCGCAGTCGCGACATGCTCTGGGCGGATAGCGACGGGCGCCTTGAGAGGTTGTAAAAGTGGTGCCATTTTTTTAGAATGATTTCAAATGTCCCACTACTTCAAGAGGGGAGCAGTCCGCTATCAAGATCATTTCCGCAGCTGGTGAGATGTCCCCCTCCAGGTTTATGTAAACCAACACGCATTCTCGTTCCTTGACTAGTCCTGATGATCAGGTTCTTTTCTGGTATAGGTCGATGGCCTTACATAGAGTTATTCTTGGAAGCTCCTTCTACAGTGCGGGCCGTGAGTTTCATGATGTCAAGGTGGATTACAAGAACCCTTCTGCGGGCGTCTGTTACAGCCCCCATTCATGTGGGGGCAGTCGAGAAAGGCCATCGTTCTTGGCAGATGGACTGGGCGCATCCATAGCCAATCCGGATCGATTGAGACCGAAGTTTAGAGTGCAAGTCTATTTGGGGGCCAGATTGAAACACTCATACCGTATCTTGTACGGAGTACGAATACGGAGCAAGGAGTGCCTTCGTACGTGAGCACAAACACTCAAGTGCGGAGAATAGTAGTGTCACAAGTATCTCGATATTAAGTCTTTCACATTTCTATTCCATGGACCATGTCTGAAGTGTATGTAATTTCAAATACAAGAGCTGTCCATTTTGATTGTTGCTTCGAATTATGTTCTATTTGATATACATTCTTCGAAGGACAGAATGGTTCCAGAGCCCTGAGAGTTAACGTCGCTTTGAGTAGCCAGCTTCTGTTGATTTTCCTCTCATACAATAATCCACGTCAATGTTGTCTCGAGGTCTTTGCCTCTATAGTACTGATCTGTAGTTCTGAAATAGATGCAGTGAAATTGGGTCATATCAATGGAACAATTAATTGCAAAATTGACGGCTGTTTGAGAAGTATCTGGCCTTGACTTCTCTGTGCAAACTACAATCTAGATTTTATCTACCCTTAGCAATTTCCTGAAATGTCAATTTCCCAAAGCAGCAGGACCATTGTATGAATATAGAAATGGTTTTTTAATGCACTCCAAGGGGTGCGTAAAGAGGTATTTTCCTAAATTAGCTAAATTAGGCACAATATTGATAAAATCGCAGATGATCGTTGTTAGACACAATATTAACATGATATCAAAAGGCTAATTTACTTAGCTTGAGCTTATCATCCTGTATACACCACCAGAATGACGACGGTTAGAAGACCCACATAAGACTAGAGGCGCTCTTGAAATGGCCTCGGTATTGAATCCAAAATGAACTGCCAAGAACCATTATGGGTAATTTGGTACAAGGAATCCCTTTAGATTTAATTTCCGCTGTCAAAATCAGATCCGGGGTAATCTGTTTCTTACAGTACGGAGCATTCGGTAAACAGTATCATGATTGTGCTGAGAGTGGCTACAACAGGCTCCAAGCTACAAATGATTGTCAATCTCCCCTGAGCACGATTCACGATTCAATTCAGGGCCTTGCTGACATAGCTGATGTGACATCACCCTCCAGAAGGACTACTTATAGTATCGAGTCCCATTGGTTGAAAAGAGCATGGAGTGGAGTTCCTCCCTTATCATTGGCTGATGTACCCAGGGTCTGGGCTGAATTACTCCAATCAAATCGACCCGGTGCTTCGCCACGCTACCAGGGTCCATCCTAATTTCCAAGGGTGCAGCCCCATGTGTATTTAATTGATTGACGATGAGTTGATTGACCCACAAATAGAAGCAAAAGCAGGTGAAACCGGCCTCGCGACACGGAGGCTGAACCCTTAGTGCTTAGCCAGGTCCCAAGAAAAATCGTTTGTCTTGGAACTCCGCACCGTTTGATTCTATCTCCGAAAGAGAACCTTCAACACCTCGCGGCGACAAACCTTGATTATTTGGCTACCCTAGGTAGCTGCGGTTATCTTTCGCACAATGAAGTTGCAGGGTGCCAGGCGGATGGCCCTGGCGGCCTTACACATTCTGCCCCTTACCAGCCATGTCTATGCGCTTGACCTAGATGTTAACGATCAGGGTATGGAACGGAACCATCGCGTTGTGTATTCGCTCCTATTGTTTCAACCGAATCCTTGCTCATAAAATATCTTCTCAATAGAATCGATCAAAAATGCCGCGAGCGAGACCACGTGGAATATGATGACTTTCTATACTCAAAATGGGACAGACAATCCAGGCTTCATCTCAAGGTCCTGGTGGACAGGCGCGGCTTTATTCCTCGCCTGTCTGAATTATTGGCATGCGACAAATGACACAACCTATAACGAGGAGGTTTCTATCGGAATGCAACACCAGGGTGGTACGGACAATGACTATATGCCTTCGTGGGCAATCGGTGTTGTATGTCATCCTTCCGACATCTGTATGAGTTCTTCTGACTGTCCTCCAGGGAAACGATGATCAAATGTTCTGGGGCCTAGCGGCGATTACCGCGGCGGAGATGAAGTTCCCGAATCGGCCAACTGGCGCCACATGGCTCACGCTCGCACAAGGCGTGTTTAACAACCAGAAGAGCACACAAGGAAACGGGTGGGAAACCAGTATCTGTGGAGGTGGCCTTCGATGGCAAAAAGAGAGCTGGCAGAGTGGCTATACTATGAAGAACTCGGTGTCAAATGGTGGCTTTTTCATGCTTGCGGCCCGTCTCGCATGGTATAACCAGGAACAGGACTATGCTACGTGGGCAGAGAAGGTCTGGGACTGGTCCACCACCGTGAATTTGGTTAATAATAAGACCTGGGCAGTGGGAGATAGTGTTAGAGCTGGAACCGGAGGCCCTGATGGCTGCAGTCTTCCCGACAACACCCGATGGACCTACAATTATGGTGTCTATCTGTCAGGCGCCGCTTACATGTACGCCTATGTGAGTTTTGACCTTTGTCTCATCCATCACACAAGATTGAAGCTCTGTTCAAAATTCTAATGACCCGACTCATGACAGACAAACGACTCCAAATGGCTGGACCGAACAACCAATCTGATGGATTCATTATATTCCACATTTTTCCAACCCAAACATGGAGGTGTTATCACAGACTTTACTTGCGAAGATTCCGACATGTGTTATAAAGATGCAAATGGGCCACTTTTCAAAGGCCTCACAGTATCGTGGCTTGCAGATATTGCATTGTTGATTCCTTCTCTTCGTGACCAAATTCTGCCACGACTTCAAACCTCTGCTGAAGGTGCTGCAAATTCGTGTACCGGCAATGACAAGGGCCAGTGTGGTAATCGCTGGTATGGTGGGTATGACGGCCAATATTCAATGGAAAATGCCATCAGTGGTAGCCAGATCATGAGTGCTGTCATGCTGAAATTCATGGACTCTTCCTCCGGTCCAGTTTCGACTGCCACAGGAGGCAACGGCACAAGCGATCCGAATGCCGGTACTGGAACAAGCGAAACAACTGCGCCACTGCCTGCTATTACAACAGGAGACAAAGCAGGAGCTGGAATCCTGACTGTGATCATTGTGGCCGGTATGGTAGGCGGGGTGGCCTTTCTGTTTATAGATTCTGTCTAGTAAATGTTTTTTATTTGCATTCGAAAACCTGGGATCAAATTTATAGAACAATGTATGTATAATTTCAGTTTTCAGAATGACTCCAAAGCCAAAGCGTATACTTCCATATATAGATGATAGACAGCACGCCATAACATGTTCGAGAAAAGAACAAATGATTCTATGTGACGAGTCTTTGCCCTTTGATCGGACACAACCACTCGCAAAATTTTCACTGTCATGGAGTGCTTTATCAGTCAATCACTTCTTGTAGTATAACCAGAACTTACAAGATTGGAGAAATGGTACACTTTCAGGGACCTGCGGCCATATTGTGATGAATTGCACCACCTTTCATCCCCAAACTGATTTGCTGGTCTTAGCAATAGGTAACTTCTGGGCAAGACTCTCTAGACCTAAGAGCCAAATCAATGAAATACTAAATATCATACCAACATTGAGTGATATCCACGGTATTTTGGCTGCGATTGCTTGGCTGTTTGTCCTCTGCGATAGGATGACGGCTGGTCACTTTGAAACAACAGTATTAAAGCCGTTTGTTTCCAAAGCAGCCTAATCATAATCACTGCGGCTAGACTTTTAGTCGTAGGTATCGAATATACAAATTGAGGCTTGGGTTTAATGACAGTCCATAAGAATCAAAGTTTAGCCTATTCTTAATCCTCGCTCTTTGTAAAATGGGTTCGAGTACTATTTGAAGATGGTGCTTCGATAGAAATGCCTAAGAAAAGTAGTGAAATCCCGCAGTCTAACCCGTAGATATGTAGGGATGTGTAGGATATTGTCTTTAATATTTTTGGTGGCCTGGCTAGGCCCTTTAGGTGCCCTATTAACAATGACACGATTGATACATATCTGGCGATTGACCAAGAGCGACATATATATGTTTCATGAAACTCAATGAAGGTCAAATTCAAGGACGGCCCGATCACAACCCGGGGATGATCATGCGATGTCTTGCCAAACCCCCGACAAAACGTGCTTTGTGGCTTGCTGGGTCATGGAAGCTAGTCATCAATCGCGATAGCCGCATGACCAGAACCGGATCTTGGGGCCCGGGGGATTTCCCCATTCCCCAGCACTCTTCAATTCATGCTTTGGCATACTGTGTGATCGAAAACTCATATGCTCGCCATTCGGTTTACCGTTTTCGGCAAACGCGGGGGGACACGAGAACGTCTCGGTTTGGAAGTCCGGGGGTCGCATCCGCACCCCCTTTGACGTCATCTGGGTCAGATGAAGATCCGCATCGATTTCGCCGATTGTGACCGACGACTTATGACTTAAACGACCTCCAGCCTACAAGCAACTCCCCGAGAACGTTCTGGACTCCCTGAGTTCTGCGGTGCTTGGTTTCATTTGTGACCCTGTTACTCGGGTTCCTACTTGGTGGAGATTGCGATCAGGTCAACCTCGGTTCCACGGTCAACGTTCTTCCATTTGACTCCATCTTGCCACAGGAACATCCGTTCTGCTGCATCTCCGTCACGAGTGGTCCAGTTGACAAACGCGAGACCGACTCTTTTCCTTCACGAACCTCTATAACCTGTACGACGATCTGCCCAACGACCCAGCGTGGCTTTTGAAGCTGCCCAATCGACCCCATCGGAGCCAGTAACCCATCTGAGCTGCCAGTGGTCTCTGGACGCGTGGTACTCCTGCTGGACTTTTGTCGGCGAAGCTGACCTGCAAGCCACTATTAGTGCCTTACACCGCCCCCCAACCCTTCCGGGTTGTGGGTGCGCCACACAGTAACCCAACTTCACACAGTAACCCAACATTTTTCCTATTTCCCCTATCTACTACTGCATCCCACTAGTATCTAGAAAGAAACCCTGCCTGTTCTGACGTGCTTCCTCTGCTCTATCTAACGATGCCTGGGATTCCTGTGTAGGTTCTAGTGGTGGTGATGTTCCATACGCTTTCTTCCACTGCTTCCTTACCCGCTTCCGCTCTGCCTCTGTTTCCTTCTCATTTCTTTTAGCAATAGAACGATTTGCATCTCTAATAGAGAGTACCCCTGTTTTGCTAAGCGGTGTTTTAACCTGGCGCTTGGTGATTGGGCGCTGTAGTGGTTGTTGAGCTTCCCTAATCTTGCGAATAGTATCGTTCGCTAGATTTAGGTTCTCTATAGCAATCTTGTTATGATGAAATAACCGGTCAAGATTGCGTTGCTGCCTAGGTGTAAGATCTTCTTATTGATATCTAGCAATCTTCTTTTGATTCTTCTCTAGATCCTGTATAGATCTAGGCGGCGATTGGTCGATACTAGAAGAAGATATAGGTGGTAGTGAAGGTGTTGTATAAAGCGGTTGTAGATCTGGCGCTGTAAGATCTAGGTAATCTTGGATAGGAAGGCTATTAATAACCTTTCTACTATCGACTGGATAGATCCCTCGATCTTTAAACGATTCACGAATAATTCGCTGGCTAAACGCTCTATTCCGAATATTACCGATTATTCGAAGAAAATCTGATCTTCCGATAGGGCTTCCACCCTAAAACGCGTAGTCGTTATTCGCTAAGCGGAAGTGTTGCTTATAGCTTAGAAACGGTTTACCGTCTAGCGGCTGGCAAAGATGTGTAGTATGTGGTAGGAATCCTATAGGTAGGATATTATTCTCTTCGCAAAGGTGTAGGAATTCGAATGTAAGATGCGAACCGTGACTGTCGAATATTAGGATACGTTTTTCACCTGATTTCGTACGGTCGCATGTTGATTCTATAAAGAATCGAAGCTATTGAACTGCTATACTATCGGTTATCCAACCGTTTAGCGATGTAGTAATAGTAGTTCTTGGTAGTAGGTCGTCTGTTTGATTAAACTAAGATTCTATAAAGATACCGTTGCCTTTAAAGATAAACCAGGGTTCCATCTGCTACCCGTCGGCAGCTATACACTCGATAGACGTAATATTTTCGCCTTGGTCTGGCTGAGGAAGGTCTACTACCTTCCTACTACTACTAGTAGTAGTAGTAGATATAACGTTTCTAGACCTTCCTTCGCCTGGTTGAAAGCCGCATTCATCAAAGTTATAGACTAGACGTGCAGGCGTTGTCTTCTTGATCGTTTGGGCTAGTAGATCGTACCAGTACTGTAATGCTGCTGGATCTTCTGCTAGTATTCGCTTTGATTCCTTCGTATACTGCTTAGTAGGCCCTAATTGAAGATGTTTAGGAAGCCTATTAATAAAGCGATACGCCCACATCTTGCTAACCGACGGCTTCCCGACGCGTTGGCATGCACGATTCGCCCACGCTTCTAGTATCCTAGGAGTGATAGGCATATAGCAATCGTTCATATGTTGAATCCAGCGAATCAAGGCTTCTTCTTGATAGGGTTCTAGGGCATAGCCAACCCCCTTTTTAGCATTCCTAGGCCCTGTTCCACGTTTAATGCGATCGTATAACGTATGTTTATTAACGCCATATTCGCGTGCTAAACGGGCGATATTTGGCTTCGCAACGCGTGATGCTGCTAGGCAGGCCTCAGCCATACGGGCTTCATCGAATTTAGGCATATTTTGATGGTGGTGTTGGATAGAGAAGTAAAAAATAGGGTGTTTAGGAAAATGTTGGGTTACTGTGTGAAGTTGGGTTACTGTGTGGCGCACCCACAACCCGGAAGGGTTGGGGGGCGGTGTAAGGCACTAATAGTGCCTTTATTGGCATTCTCGGGACTCGGTCGGAACTCTCACATGAACGCACTGAATGGCCTGTACATGCGGCCTTCAACACGAAGCCCAGGTTCTCTATACAACCGGTGTTGATTGACCGCCTTCTCTGTATGTTCCCCACTGTGGCCCTGCAGAGCTACGATGCGCTCTGGTTGACCGTCCCCGTTGACTTATGTCCTAATCCAATCTCGCAGAGCTAACGCTCAAAAATCACTCTTCAGCGAAGCCTTATTGAGCTAGCCTCGTGCCAGTGCCTTGTTGGTAATCGCTTCGTCGTGGATAAGGATCACAAGGATCCACTGCCCCTCCGTCAAGTCGCCAGAGCCGCCACCGGACGGTATTTGAGACCGCGACCAACCGTCGGGGTCACGGACCTTCCAGCACACCTTCTTCCCCCCTGTCGACACGATGAAATCCACAACAATGAAATTGCCCGAGGGGCATGGAAGCGTCTACAAAGAGGTTCGGTTTTCGCCGACTGCGACGCCTCTTCGTCGCGCAAAGTCCGTTGCTGGTAGCACGCCCTCCATGAATTCTAAATATCAACACGTCTCGTCCACACAGGTCCCCACCGACGGCATTTTCTCTATAGACACATCATATATTGATCAATCACGACAGCTCCTCCAGAGCCAACGTGTAAATTTCGAGACAGAAAGGGAGCTATTTGCTCAGGAGCGACGGCTATGGGAGAAGGAACGGGCGCTTTTGCGGGCAAAGATCGCGGAGCTAGAATCATGGTTAAAATCACAACGAAGCCAGTCGAGCATCTCTGGATCACAACCTCCCAAACTGGCCTTCGGGACTCCACAGTATCAAGGGACAAACAATGGCCTCCTCCATTCAGCGCAGGTGTGGGAAGGGTCAAGTCCAGGAGGTCGACCGACGAGGGTCTTTCAAGATGAAGACAAGTCAGACAACAGTCGCCTATCTATGATCACCGAAGGGAGGGGCAGTAACCCTCCATCCCTGGATGCGGCACTTTCGCCTCGGGCGCGGGCAGTGGACGCCTTGGGGCCAACTGTCAGTGTGCCCGTGCCGATCGAGAAGCTCGACAGCCGCCTGGATGGCATTACTCTGAAGTCAACAGCTTTGCCACCTGGGGTAGTGGCCAGAGTAATCACCCCGCCATCCCCGTCGCCCCTGGAGACCTCCCCTGCTCCAGCCTCCGCCCTTTCAGTCGCTGCAAGGCCAGACATGGAACACCGAAACAGTCTCAAACTGAAGCTGTCAGAACTCGGCCCACCTAATGAGAACCTTGTGAGAAACGCTGGGCACACCCCGATGGCGATCATCGAGGCGGATATCAGCCAACGCTCTACCCAGGAGGCTTCTCCTATTACCGAGGTCCTTCCGTGCGAGGAAGAGGAAGCCCCTCTGGCGCCTGTGGTCACAGAGGTCCACCAGCCAACTGAAAATGCTGAGTCCTATTTTCCCGATTTGCCTGACGATCCTGCCCTCAAAGGGCCTCTCGGACTCACCAACGACAAGGAGCATGACAACAGTTTCTTGCATGAGTTGGACCAGAAACTCCTGGACCAGGCCAAGCGCATCCTTTCCAGCTCGGTGGAGTCTGTTGATCCCAATGAGCCGGACCCGGAGCTACCTCACCAGAGCGAACAAGAGCCAGAAATCAAATTCAGGAACGCAACCAATTTTGGCACTGCATTTGGACTATCAAGCTTTGGCAAATTCTGAAGAACCATTCATTGTCTGCACCATCTACTGTTTAATTTTGTGATCTATCTACATTTTGGGATCTGCCTGTGAAATATTTCTTGTTTTCCTCCTATCTGTTTTGCTTTTTAAGGATTGTCATTTCGGTACAGCCCGTCGTTGCGACTACCCACGATTTTTTGTTTCTGACCAAATGTTTGCCACGACTCATGAGATACGCTGGATATGCTGCAATATGATCTTGTTTTACTTTGTCTCAGACCTCCCTGTTTTTTGTTTCTGGGGTCATGCTCTTTCGCAGGGTGACTTGTGCCGGTCGAACCCCGGCTTTTGGCCAGGCCCCGATGATATCTCCTGTGGTCTTTGATATTGGTGTTCCTTGCGTGTGATCTGTCAACCCTGGCCAATCGTGGATTAATTGAACATCCATTGGCCACCCAGGCATCTCCTATGGGGAGCTGGGTGTTTGAGCGCCTGCATTGACCCCTTGCATGGTTTCTGCGACCTTCAAGTACCGCCAGCTCCACGTGTTGTTATTTTCCCATGTTAGGCCCACAGACCACAGACAGCGAGGATCCAGACTATCACTCCCCGACTGAGGGTTACGACAGCTCGGATGCTCGGTCTACTCGGGCTTTTGCATAAGCTTCACTTTGGCTCGGTTAGGGCATGCATGCCCCGGGTCCATTCTCGATAACGCTGCCCATGCACGCTGTTTACACCTGTGGCCGCATCGACAAGACATGACCTCTCTCATCTAGATCACTTGTCGAAGGCGAGCGGTTCGTGTGTGCCTGGTACCTTGCCGATCGGCGTTCCTGTGGCGGTCATTAAGGACAAGCCACCAAGGGCTAGTCTGTAGCCTTGCAGCATCCCCGTTTCTGGCTGGCCCTTGGCTCCCCTCTTTCTCCCTCTCTCCACAAACTGCCCCTCGGATACTCGGATGCACGCCTGGTCAGAAGGAAAACTACATAAAGGCCATGGGCAGCGACCCTGTTTCTTCTCTTCAGCATCCATTCATCAGAATCCCGGACAGTCATTCGCTCTCTTGCCTTTCTTGGAGCCTGCTCCTCAAGTCTTTCTTTCACATCCATTTTATACCATAACACTCGTTATTAATATTCACCGGATTCATTCCTTCGAGCTTCACCCTCAAAAACAAACAATGTCTTCCAAGTCTTTTACCCTCTCCGCGGCTCTGTGCCTTGCCCTCGCCGTTGGCCCCGCTTCGATCCTGGCTGCTCCCCAGCCGGTAAGTTTTGCAGACCACACGCATCTCTCCATGGAGGCGATCACGAGGATCGTCAACACTAATATGGTAAACTAGAACGGTCTTCCTCTTCTCGGCGGTATCGCTGGCAGTGCTGATCCCGCTCCTACCACTGGCAACAGTGAGCACGATGCGGGTCTCGGATACGATGTTGGCATTCCCGGTGGTCCTGGTGTTCGCTACGGCCTCGGCACTCACAGCGAGCACCACGGTCCCTGCGGCCCCGGTGTAGACAGTGAGCACGATGCCGGCCTCGGATACGATGTTGGTATTCCCGGAGGCCCTTCTGTCCGCTTCGGCGCTGGCACCCATGATGCCCACCAGGCCGTGCCATGCCCTGAGATTGTGGAGGTGTCTGAGGTCCCTCCTCCCGCTGAGGAGACCTCGACCTATATTCCCTCGATGATTCCTCCCACCTACACCACTCCCATCGTTATTCCCACGGCTAC
Source organism: Penicillium macrosclerotiorum (assembly GCF_028827735.1). NCBI lineage: Eukaryota > Fungi > Ascomycota > Eurotiomycetes > Eurotiales > Aspergillaceae > Penicillium > Penicillium macrosclerotiorum. The sequence goes on along the minus strand of NW_026643083.1, from coordinate 2,550,265 downwards.
TCCTCCTCCTACGTGGGCGCCTGCCACTCCGGTGCCCGCCCAGTCGACTCCTCTTATCCCGCACCCAGCCCCGACTGCCACTCCTTCCCACCAGCCCTCGATGCCGGTCTTCAATGCTGGCTCTGCTCTGGCCCCGACCTCGTTCCTCGCCGTCGCTCTTCCTATCATCTTGGGCTTCGTTTACTAAATCACGCCCGACTGGGACTATGATGTATGGATGTGATTAAGAAAGCCTCTTTTGGGATGGACATCTATTCCGCCTCGCATGATATCTGTATCTTTTGCCTTGTCTTGTACTTTTCGCGCCGACCTGTTACATTTGTCTTTGTCTCTTCTCTCGTGTTTACTTTTGGTTATTTATTTAATGGCCCCCTGTTTTGGCCGCTGGACTGCAAACTCCAGATACCTGTATCTCGGCCAACATATGAGAGCCATGCTATCTACTGTCACCGTTGGACTCGGTTTTTCTTTTCTTCTCTTGTGTGTGATCATGAAGGTTTGGGAGTCCGGGCGTGCTTTGCACATTCCGTACCTGTTTTCTTTTGGACAATTGACAAAAATGACTTCTTCTGGTACTGCTGTGCTTGAATACATTGCATTTGGGCTTGGTCCCTGCGTTTATTATATTGCTTTCCCCATTAATACGAGACCGCACGGTCGAATAGGAAATCCTTGTAACCATATTTACTTCTTTCATCCCGGGATCCAGTCCAGTCCAGTATTTGTCAGTTGACTGACCGTGGGAAAAAGGGGTTATGTGGGGGATTGGCAACGCTAGGGGTCTTTCGTATCACAGGCGCAAGTTGCGATACATGCCACCACGGGAAAAGGAAACTTGAGAAAGATCAGAGGACTTTGACTGTATCTTTGGCGTGTGCACGCTGCGCAAATAATTTCATTTGATGCATATCAAAAATATCAAAAAATGAGGAAAGAAAGTCCATATTCCTTCAGCCAGCGAAAAAAAAAAACAAGGGCAGAAAAAAAAACGCCAAGTCATTATGCATATCCCATATTCCAAAGCAAGTCAGTCGTAGGTTGATCCCTTGATTCCAGGCCCTTTGACGCCAGTCCGCGCAAGAGCATCCAAAACAACCCCAGAGCAGTCTGGCCAGCGGTCATGAGACTGGCTGGGGGATGAAAGACCAAGTGAGAGCCTTGTTGTTCAGTTATACGCCCATCGTAAAGTCGTGCTCAATACCAGGTGTAACGCTAGCAATGAACTTCAAAAACACGACCAGATACTGGTCAACCCGGATTGCAACCTGTTCTTCCTCGTCGTGCTGAAGAACCTCCCACTCATCGCCACCACCTGAGGGCTGCTGTGAGTGCTCACCCAGTGATAGGCCTTTCGTGTCGTCCACAAGTCCCTCGAGTCCGCTGCTTCTATCTGCTTTTAACATATGGTTGGCTTCCTCTCGGGACTGTGTTTGCTTCAGCTTCTCCCGCCGCACTTTGAGTGCGGCATCGGCTCGATCAAGCAGGGTCTTCATGACTGATGCGTGGCGGCAGGGGTGAACGCTGGCCATTTTGACGCTGCCGTCGAACCAGGGGAAGTCCTCCAGTGTCACAGTCTTATCCTTATAGTCGCCGACAATGTCCTCCATCATCAGGTGCGGAGGAAGCGGCTCAGACGGAGATAGATAGCCAGACAGATAGAGCCGAGGCGTTCGATAGAAGTTGGCATATGTGATGTAAAGAGTGTAAGTGCGGAGAGGCCTGGGCATCATAATATCGTTCGTTAGTTGAGACATACACCAGATATAATGGACCGTGAAAGAGCGAGCCGAAGCAAGAAAGCGCAACTTACTGCGTCGTCCCGGACTTTCCGACAGGCTCGCGAATAATCGCCTCTTCATCGTCATCATCATCTTCCATATCTGGGATCTCCTCTTCATCCTCCTGCTCGCCCAAGTTCCCGGACTCATCCACTGTCCTCACATCCCTGATGCGAGCTTCTTGTCTGTCACTATCCGCAGCAACATCACGCCCACCACCAGTTCGCAGCCACCCATCACTACTGTCAGCACCCGCCGCACCCTCATCCCCGTCCCCAGCAAGCATGTCCCTGACAATCTCATCTTCGTGGCCCGCATCGCCGGCAAAATTATCGTTTAGCCGGCGATGGCAGGGCACGCCACGGGTGACGAGAAACTGTTTGCCCGGGGGCAGATAGGATACACGCTTGGCTGGGCTGGATGCATCGGCCCAGGACCACGTCGGGAACTTGTAGACCAAATAGTCGCCCGCAAGCACAAACTCCTCTGGAGTGATCTGGCCGGTGGCGCGGAAGGTTGAAGTGCGGGAGACCGGAGCCAGCCGGTCGCGCCAGGTTGATAGTGTGGAATGCAGGATGTTCATCGTATCTGTGTTTCTATGGTGCTATGCAAGAAGAAAGTTGATGGTTGGAGATGAGGGCGGGGTGATTCAATACTGATAAGCGGTGGAGCACATGATCGGCCCCGCGTGAGCTCCTTGTCTTGCATCATCTGGTTCTGCATACAAAATTTCCGGGACTTCATTCCACCAGATTGAACACGCTGGAGTCTTTTGTGACTCATTTGGTCTATTTGAACTCAATCAGGTGAGAGAGATCAATCTGATGCGCTTATTAGAGTGAAGACATTATTTGGTTGATTCTGTTTGGGATAGTTGGAGCTTCAAGATATATATAGTGTACTTATTTATTTATCCAGTATCTGCTCCTCTTTGTCCTATAAGATTTAGAATATAAGATTTAGAATATAGAACAACTCTTGATGCCGGCATTTATAATCCATGTAACATGTGACTTTTACTATCTCTTACTGGTGTTTCTGTCTCTATGGGCTTCAGACATGTATATTATTTCCCCAGCCAACCACTTCCAAGATTTGATTAACCACCCCTCTGTACAGTGCTCATACATGCACAGTCTGTTTCTTGTTCTCTATTTGCCTGTAGATAACGCTCCTAATGACACCCCGCTCCTATCTTCCATGGCGCTATGTGTACTTCCTTTAATAGCTAGCTGTCACAGTTGTCCGTGCTTATTATGGATGTGGGAAATGTAAATTGGGTAAGCTGGAGGAGTAAATGAAATGTAATATGAGTGTATTTTGCTTGCAGATCTAGTCACTCTCGATTCCTCTGTTGCTAGACATAGTAATCCAACACAACTGTTGCAGCATGATTCATCTTTTCTGCCAAGTAGTGCTAAGTTGCAGGCATCAATACACGGGGCTGCACCCTTGCTCATGGCCTAACCTGGGACGTATTTTCCACGGGCAGGAATTGGAGCTGGCCAACAATAAAAGAGGGCCTTATCCCTTTTCAGTGCCCTGAAATCATGGGTATGGCCTCCCGGGGAATTGGGAGCCTGATTTTTGGCGCCGGCTGCATCCAAGGGCTCCTCGACGAGTCATGTTCATAGACAAATAGCATTCTGTCTCAAAGTCCGGCTTCACTCGCCTTCGTCCATCATCCGGCGTCGCTCGAGTTCTGAATCCAAGTCCTCCACCGTCATGGGAATCACTTTTGCTTTCCACACCTCTGTTTCTCTCCGCATAAATCCTTCTGTGCTCCGCATTCCGACGACTAGGAACCCGAGTTCTTCACGGTCAACGTCAAAAACTTCCCACCATTCCCCATCCACTAGTTTGATGCCTTCCTCACGTGCGGCGAGGTAGATTGCCGCGACTGCTAGAGCGTTGGGCTGGTGTGTTACGTAGAGTAGCTGAGGCGATAGCAACGCCGCATTCAAATGCTCGATCACCCGGCGTGATACCGCCGGCTTTGCTACACCTAGGGTTTGCAAGTAGGTCAGGGCAATCGTGTGTGGAAGAGCAACGTGTGTGTCGAAGCCGAGTGTGCGGAGGATGATTGACTCAATCCGGAGAAGGACTAAACGGTCGGCCTGGTATCCGCCCTCTGAGAGAATATAGACATCGGGAGATGGTGGCTGCGCGGGAGCTCCATTCGGGTTCACAAACCATAACGGTGAGGCCTTCAGAGAGAGGAGGAGAGTATAGACATTGAGAACCGAACGCGGCGAAGTGGGCTGGAAGGAGAGCTTAGCGGCGAGGTAGAGAGCCGCGGCCGATACATCCTGGGAAGAATCGAGGTGAGCCGATGAACGAATGAGCCCAGTATGGCACGGATTGAAGCAAGTCTACATACTTTGGCTGCATATAAGCGCAAGCTACCGCCCTCAGCTCCAAGCCAGAAACGCGTGAAGATTACGATGGCCTGCGCGATAATGTCCTGCGACAGGTGCAACAGAATGCCGGCCGCTTGTGTTAGTTGGGCGCCGGCGCAGCGAATGGAAGCTTCCAGATCGGTAGGGACTCCATCGATCGAGGAGGAGGAATTTGACAGCTGCTCGGGGGTTGCCAGCGCGTTGGAAAGGTGTTTCAGACCTGGGGTGGTGGGTGCCATGGCGGGCAGGAGATTTGCAAGGGACGTGGGATGAGACAAGCTCGTACCAAATTAACGGACGGGGATCGAGCTCGACTCGATCCTTCCAGAGATCGCCGAGTCCCAGTGAGTGGCAGACCCAGCACAACAATGTAGGTACGTAGTAGATTGATCCAAGGTGCCGGTCATTGCGGATCCGAAAGACTGGAAGATGGTGGAGCTCGTGATTGAACCCCGACGTTCAGCCACCGCCATTTCATAGTTGCGCCTCCCAGCCTCTTTTATTTACCTCGACAGTTTCAAACAGACAGACCCTTCTTTCCCCTTTTCAAACCTCCTGCAGTGAAACATACGCTATTGAGACCCGTTTATGGTTTCATCCTAATTATTCCAATCGTCGCGCTTCCATCCCCCTCCTTTAGCCGACTACTCTTCGGACGATCTTCGTGACCACTTCACAGCTGCATCTCTCCACTCTTGGACCTCCAAGGTCGTACACAGCGCCACAGCACCACCCCATTCGACGTGGCATTCGAACTCCGACGGCCTCTGAGGTCAAGCCACCCCTCACAACCATGTCGTTCGTCCCCTCTCACGGTCCCGTCACCCTACATTCCGATGCCTCGCAGGGGATTCACGAGACCGTTGCCTCGCCGCCCCTAAGATCGACGATCCCTGCGATTTCCTCTGAGAAACGCTTTACCAGCTTGCCCTCACATCGTCGGGCAAACACCGAGTATATTGCACGTCCCCCTATCTTCGACGAAGAGCTACACGATCCGACGTCGAACGACTCCCTTCCGAGGAACCGATCGATCCCAACTTGGACAGATACGTTTCCCAAGAAGAAGCTCGAGGCTCGAGCAAGGATCCTGTCAGATTGGTTCCAGGGCAAGTCTGAACCGGTCGACTTGGGAATCACTATGTACCCCGACGACCATGCCGACTCGACGGAGATGGATACTCCCCGTCTAGCCACGGAATCGTCTTCACACTCTCGAAAGAACACCGCCTCGGGGACTGGGCGGTTCAACTTCTTCGGCCTCCGCCGGCAGGCAGAGCAGAAGCAAGATCCACCCGAACCTGCAGATGACGAGTTCCTCAACCTCGATATTTCCGCGGCTCTGTCCCTCCCCAAATCCGATGCCTCCAGTGATGAAGCACTCGATAGCCTCCGCGACCACGCCACGACCGTGCTACAACGTATGCAAGAAGCCTATAAACAACGGACATTCGCTATGCATCAGGCTTTGGCTGATCGGAACGAAAAGCTGGAGGAGTTGGAGGAGACTCGAGCACGGGTCAATCATCTGAAGACGCAGCTGGATGGGATGGCTGCCAAGGTCCTGAGCCAGGAGAAAGCCATGCAGGCCATGGCTCAAGAACTAGAAGAAGAGCGGCGCCTTCGACAACGTGAACAATCTCGGAGCCGGAGTCGCGCGGTGCGCGCGATTCCCCCCGAAGACGAGATTCCGTCCCTTGTGCTTCAGACTCCTCACCGAGGTGGCAAGCGGGCAAGCCATGGGACATTCGCTAGTGATTCAGGCTTTGAGTCGGGTGACGAGAGTGTCGCCGACAGCATATTCTCACACAAAGAGAGTGTTGAGTCGCCAACGTCCACCCTGACTGCCCCGTCCCCAAACTTGTCTCAAGTTGCGTTGTCGACCCCGACAGCGCTTCCAACCATTCAAAAAAATCTCGTCACCGTCACCACCACCCCCACCCCGACGCGCTCATCCACATATGATCGTGTTATGAAAGGTCTTGCCTCGACACGGCTCGGTAGTTCTTTCGTTGGAAACTCCCATCAATGCAGTAACTGCCATGGCGTTCCGGCCTCTGAAGCTTGGAGTGTAATGGGGGTGCTCAAGGATGAGAACCGAGGTCTCAAGACCCGACTTGGGGAGCTTGAGCTAGTGATTGATGACTGTCTCGGTCTTGTCGGTCCTTGAGCAAGACTCGGATGACAAACTTTAATTAAGATGATATTATTTGTGACGTTCTTTTTGGGATCATAACGTATGGGGGCTTGGGATCTGATATGATACTCCCGCAGGGACTTGGTGTCTATAGAAAGGAAAGAGATTTAATCGGGAATTTATTGAGTGATGTAATTCTCGGGCCATCGGATGCCATGGAATTTTGGAAATGATACTTCAAACCCAGACGATATGCTGTTGCTCAAGCTCCGTATACTCCGTAGACCCTGTGAAGCAGCGACCCTAACGTAGTGTGGGGATAAGCTTCGGGGCCCCCTACACCGGGGTACACACGATGAGAACGGTCAAGGCCAACAAAGATCGATTTTTAAGCCTATAAAGAGAGTTGAAGATAATGCTGCTGCCAGAAAATTTATCCAGATCCTGAATCGTCTCTCGCTTGCGTTGAGTCATCGAGTGCATGGGGGGGGGTTCTGTTGGTGCAGGCGTGTTTGCGGCGAAGACCAAGTGGCCTTAATTAGCGCGAAGCGAAAAGTGGCCAGCGAACCTCTTCCCTCTCTTTCCTCCTCCCCCCATCCTTCCCTCCGACCTTCTTCTCCCCTCTCCTTTTCTTCCTTTTCCTATTTTACCTCCCCCCTTCCGCTCCTTCGGCTGGTTTCGATTCCCAGCTTCCTTTATTTCTTTTTTGACGGATTGGGAGGAAGATTGTCATCATGAGCGGCCGTGAGTCCAATGCCCCCCCGAACACAGTGCCCAGCACGCGATCGTCACGATCCACCTCACATCAATCGCAATGGCCTCGCAAATACTGATGATAGTTCCTAGTACGCTTTCTTGACTTGATCAAGCCCTTTACGCCCCTCCTCCCGGAGGTGGCAGCTCCTGAGACCAAGGTGCCCTTCAACCAGAAGTTGATGTGGACTGGTGTATGTGACTGGAAAACCTCCGCTGCTGGTGACGAATTGACGTGGAATCTAATCGAGCCTCCTTCTAGCTCACCCTCTTGATCTTCCTGGTCATGAGCCAAATGCCTCTCTACGGTATCGTGTCCTCCGATACCTCCGACCCCCTGTACTGGCTGCGTATGATGCTGGCCAGTAACCGGGGTACCCTCATGGAGTTGGGTATCACCCCCATCATCTCCTCCGGCATGGTCTTCCAGGTATGCGCCCATCAATAAAATCCAATACTGTGACCGCCGGGAATTCAACTAATTTGTCGCTTTTTTTTCTCTCTCTAGCTCCTTGCCGGTACCCACCTTATCGATGTCAACCTGGATCTCAAGACCGACCGCGAGCTCTACCAGACCGCGCAGAAGCTGTTCGCCATCATCCTCGCCTTTGGCCAGGGCTGTGTCTACGTCCTGACTGGTCTCTATGGCCAGCCCAGTGACCTGGGCGCTGGTATCTGTGTTCTCCTGATTGTCCAGCTGGTTGTTGCCGGCCTGGTTGTCATTCTGCTTGATGAGCTGCTCCAAAAGGGCTATGGTCTTGGTAGCGGTATCTCCCTGTTCATTGCCACCAACATCTGCGAGTCCATCGTCTGGAAGGCTTTCTCCCCTACCACCATCAACACTGGCCGTGGCCCCGAGTTCGAGGGTGCGATCATTGCCCTGTTCCACCTGCTCCTGACTTGGCCCGACAAGCAGCGCGCGCTGTATGAGGCCTTCTACCGCCAGAACTTGCCTAACGTGATGAACCTGCTGGCCACTCTGCTCGTCTTCGCTGCCGTCATCTACCTCCAGGGCTTCCGTGTTGAGATCCCCGTCAAGTCTGCCCGCCAGCGTGGCATGCGCGGCTCCTACCCTGTCCGCCTTTTCTATACCTCGAACATGCCCATCATGCTCCAGTCCGCCCTTAGCTCCAACATCTTCCTGATCAGCCAGATGTTGTACTCTCGCTTCTCGGACAACCTGCTCGTCAGACTTCTCGGAGTCTGGGAGCCCCGCGAGGGCTCTGCCCAGCTCTATGCTGCCTCCGGTATTGCCTATTACATGTCTCCCCCCTTAACTTCAAGGAGGCTCTCCTCGACCCCATCCACACTGCTGCCTATATTACCTTCATGTTGGTCGCCTGCGCGCTTTTCTCCAAGACCTGGATTGAGGTGTCCGGCTCTGCTCCCCGTGATGTTGCCAAGCAGCTCAAGGACCAGGGTCTTGTCATGTCCGGTCACCGTGAGCAGAGCATGTACAAGGAGCTCAAGCGTGTTATTCCCACTGCGGCTGCTTTCGGTGGTGCCTGCATTGGTGCTCTGTCCGTCGCTTCCGACCTTCTCGGCGCCCTGGGCAGCGGCACTGGTATTTTGCTTGCCGTGACGTAAGTTCTCTCCTAGCTCCCTTTTTCCCGTTGCTTTTGAAACCATTAAACTCATTCCTTTTTTTCTCCAGCATCATCTATGGCTACTTCGAGATTGCCGCCCGCGAGGGTGACATCGGTGCTGGTCTGAAGGGTCTTGTCCCTGGCAGCTAAATGCCTTGAAATAGGCCCACTTTCTTCTTACGAACGGTTTGACGAAAGACTACCTTCTGTAGCCTTCTGAAACTGTTGATTGTTCTTTTTTTCTGTCTCTTTTAATTTGCCCGCTGTTCTCTATACGATTTTTGGGAAGGGAGAGAAAGAATTGGTGTGCGGTTTGTCTGCGACGAGACTGGGTCAATGTCGGGCCTGTACGTTTGGTGTCTGGGGCGGCATGGCCGGTGACTGTCATTGTATCCATGTTTTCTTCCTCCCCCCTCCCTCTATTGTATGAGGGGGTCCAATTGTCATGCATGACGATATTTATACGACATGCCTCGACAATTTATGGCTTGGGAGTGTCTCCGGGTACAAATGGTCTTGCTGTCGACAATGCGGCCGCCAAGAATCGAAGCACCCTTCATGGAGGGTCCTGTAACCATATTCTATGTCACAAAACCAAATGAATCTATTTGCCGTGAATAAGCATCCCTCTATGTTGATGTCCTGCATCAAGACTTTGATTCTCAACTGTTCGAATAGTTTTCCGTTCTCTGCCACAATTTGTCTCATACATGTAGATAGAACTCCTCGAGAGAAGATGCTGATTCTCGCGTACGTCGGATTTTTGTGAGTTACTCAATTCCAGAAGTACAGCATTTCAGCTGAAGACAAGAGAAAGCACTGTCTCCTATATAGGTACCAGCTCTAGTTGAAGTTACAATGGATATTATACAGTCGTAGTCAGGCCTAATCAAGGGACTGTCGCACCCGCGCCTTCTATGGACATGGACCTGCCTGAACGGGACGTGCGGTCGGTCACAGTGATACCGTACCGTACTCGTTTCGCCGCCGGTCCTGGTATCCTCGGGTAACTCTAGGCCCGATTTCGCAGGCGGCGAGCTTAAATGTGAACGAGGGGCAGCTCCGGCTTGATTGGTGGCGTAGACTTTTGGCGGGGGAAATTGTATTCTTATCGACAAGTTGACTCACTCAATTCTTCTCGACTCTTCTCCTCTTTTAATCCTCCTTTTCTTCCTATCCTCTTCTCTTCTTCGCCTCGCTCCTCAATAATTCTCTCTCCTCCACCATATCCCTCACAATGGCCCAGCAGAACGGTACCACCGCCAATGACTTCACCGTCAAGGCCGGTCTCGCGCAGATGTTGAAGGGTGGCGTGATCATGGACGTCGTCAATGCGGAGCAGGTAGGACTCTCACAGATCTCACTTACTGTCAAGGACCATTTGCTAATATTCCTGCCCGTGTTGCAATAGGCTCGCATTGCTGAGGAGGCCGGTGCTGCCGCCGTCATGGCCCTCGAGCGTGTCCCCGCTGATATCCGTGTGGAGGGTGGCGTTGCCCGCATGTCCGACCCCAGCATGATTAAGGAGATCATGGAGGCCGTGACTATCCCCGTCATGGCCAAGGCTCGCATTGGCCACTTCGTTGAGTGCCAGGTACGTTCGCTACGTGCACCTCTCTACACAGGGTAGAGCAATCGCCAGTACGCGCGAGACCATTGAGAATTAACTATTTGCCTCCTCCCAGATCCTCGAGGCTATTGGCGTCGACTATATCGATGAATCCGAAGTCCTGACCCCCGCCGACGATGTGTACCACGTTACCAAGTCCAACTTCAAGGCGCCCTTCGTCTGCGGCTGCCGTAACCTGGGTGAGGCCCTGCGCCGTATCTCTGAGGGCGCCGCTATGATCCGCACCAAGGGTGAAGCCGGCACCGGCGACGTCGTCGAGGCTGTCAAGCACATGCGTACCGTGAACGCCCAGATTGCCCGCGCCCGCGGCATTCTCCTAGCCAGCGCCGACCCCGAGCCTGAGCTCCGCGCCTTTGCTCGCGAGATTGAGGCTCCTTACGAGCTCGTCCGTGACTGCGCTGAGAAGGGCCGCCTGCCCGTTGTCAACTTCGCCGCCGGTGGTGTGGCGACCCCTGCCGATGCGGCGCTGATGATGCAGCTGGGCTGCGACGGCGTCTTCGTCGGCTCCGGAATTTTCAAGTCGGGCGATGCCAAGAAGCGCGCCCGCGCCATTGTCCAGGCCGTGACTCACTTCAAGGACCCCAAGGTCCTTGCCGAGGTCAGCGAAGGTCTGGGTGAGGCCATGGTCGGCATTAATGTGCAGAAGATGCCCGAGAGCGACAAGCTGGCTGGTCGTGGCTGGTAAATTGACTAACACTCATTGTCGTATTTCAGTTTTCTTCGTGCTTTGTCCCTTAACTTTTCTATGGTTTGGGTGGTCTCCCTGGATGGGACAGTTCAAAAATTTTCTTGTACATGAGTCACGTTGCCGATGCCCTTCTTGTTAGCATGACATATACAATTTTTTTTTAGAGACTTCTTGTTTCCATGAAGATGGGTTCGATTTACATTCGTAGCAATTTTGAACATGCATAGAAGCCCTCGCCACAGAGAGCCAATCTCGAGAATTAACTTTCTCATTCTCCCGCACTAACTTTCGCCTATAGATTACCCACCCCTCCTCCCTTTCCCCCTAGCTAGGGCCTTAGTACTGAGACTTATTACAAATTCTAAGCTCTGAACTACGAGTACGTGAGCATTTCACGTAACGCAATTCTCGAGTCTTTGTGTCTCCGGCATGCAGGGCTGATTTAAACAACTACCCCCGGCCCGTCGATCAGTTGCAGCCACCTGATAGGTCCTCCGCTCCGAACCACCGATGGCCGCGGCGCTCTGGGGAAAAAGCAGGAGTCCGAGAACTCTTTCCCACCCTCAACCCACTGGCAAATCGGTCAATTCGCCGTTGGCAAGTTATGCCAAGCGGACCGGCCGGCGATTGGCCTGCTGCCTGCGCGATCCTGTCACCGAATCTACCGAATCTACCCGTTCGCGGATCCTCTTGCGTCGCCAGCGGGTCGTACGGGTATGTACCGATACGGTAACTTATCTTACGAGAGCAGGCGAACACATTAGAGGATAGGGCGTGTAAGGCGTAGTCGTAGCGATCGGGATTGGAAGGGGAGGTGGATGGCAATTATTGAGGGGTTGGAAGCAAGAAGGAGGAAGTTGTTTATAGGCTCAGTGGAAGTGTCTGAATCGATATCTAGTGCATAGGTATTTGTTGGCTCCGTCCCGAACTACTTCTGTTTGGGGAAGATCATCTTTAGTAAAACCATAATCGAATCACACTCTATAACAAATTCTTCTATACATGACAAATTTACTGCCTTGATTCTCCCCACGAGACCCATCGTCGCACACATTCATCTACCCGCCGCAAGGCTTCTTTTTCCGCCTCAACTTCAAACCATTCTCGATGCTCCTTACCGCACTCACTACACCTTCCAAGGTCACGGATTCTCAAATCCCCCAGCTCCAGGTGAATCAAACGTTCCACACGGTGGACATGTGGGACTTTCCTTCCCGGGACCAATGAAGATAAAGGCGCACGGTTACCAGCATCACGTACAGGTAGCGGAGCTCGCGCAGGTGAGGATGAGGTGGATGAAGACGGCGTATAGGGGTAATAGCGAATCAGAGTCAAATCATGCGAGCATTGGCGGGTCCATTCTGCAAGTCGCCGGTGCACGTTGCTTGTGCGTCCAATCTTTAACCGGATGGTGCCTGGGGTACTTGACGTGGGGTTTGAGGTAAGTGCATTAAGCTGGTGTGCTGCGCGAAGGGCATCGCTCACACTGCGCGGTTGAGGTGGTGGACGGAGCATGTCACTGCTTGATGGCATGGAAGGCAGAATCGAGACAGCGATATCCCTTGGAAGCGGCGATTCTGTGCCATCACCCATGGCAGTTGTCTGGGGAGTTACCCAAAACATATAGATGTAGCCTTCTTCATCGGCCTCTGAGATCGGTTTGGCCAGTTCGGTAAGGAGAATTGATGTCGTCTGTGGTGACAATGTGCTAGGGATCCACGAGAGGAGGGATGAAGTCTGTGAGGAGGAAGAGTGTTTTCCATTGCTTATGGGTGGCCGTGAAGGCGTATGTGTCACCGATGAGACTCGTTGCGCCGATGAAGAGGGCTTTGCATGAGGGTATGCAGCCGACACTGGTCGTAGAGGACGATATGCATTTGGGGGCAAAGATGTCGATCCTTGCGACGGTTGCGCATGAACTGGCCGTGGAACTGACGCAGATGGGCTGCCATCCTCGTTGTTGTCCTCGTCCACGATTTCGAAACAGCAGAATGTCTTTTTTGGCCGTCGGCGCTGCTTCTCACTGGGCCTATTTTGACTTGTTCGGTGCCGCTGAGCTTTTCTTGGCGGCCTTTGTTTCTCATCTTTAATTTCGAGGACACCTAGTCGGTCCATAAGGGTATCGATGCTAGTCCTTGGTTTTACCGGAGTGATGATCGCCTGATTCGCCTGATTCCCCATACTGGATGAGGCTGCTTGGTCTTTGTGCTGCCAGCAGTACAAAGATGCCATATCGGGTTGCACATTATGGGCACTTTTCTTTCGTGGGGTGGTTGCCGGTGACGGTGTCTGAGAAGAAGCTAAAGCACGGCGGCAAGGCCGGCCTTGGGCGGTGATGCCTCTACATGTAGTTGCCGGGTTTCGTGAATCCGAGCGAGGAAGGACAGACTCTGGAGTGTTGGGAATGTCAGGCATATGCGCTTTAATTGAGAGAAAAACAAGATCCACGGTAGTACCGGGGTGTGAATCTAATAAAAGAGAGAAATTTCAGGCATCAAAGTGGCCCTGGCTTTGAAGCCGCCATGCGGTGAAGCCCCAAGAATGGCCCCGACTGCCCCAAGGGCTTGCAAGACTCCACTAGGTCTCCTCTTCGCGCCGAAGGGATGTTATTTTTACTTGGGCTGTTTTTGTACAGGCGCTGTGGCGGTGCGAGAACCTAGCGCTCTTATTGGTCTACAGTGGGTCCAAAGTGGATATGGAGTTGGCTGAGAGGCACTACTTTGCCTAGACTTCTTCATATTGGGCCAGGGCGCTCCAAGGCTTCTACAAGTGACGATAACTATACGCTAATAGTGACCCAACTGTTCAAGCTATATACTTTCTCTTTGAATAGTGTTAATCATTTAATATCATTTCCTTCTATAATATCCTATAATAGAGTAGCATTTTCTCTTCCTGCAACGACATCGGAATATCAGTCTAAGGAGTTGAACACTCTTGTTTTGCCTTAAAACAAGAGCTCGAAATATTTGAAAACGTGGGAAACAATCCCTATATGCTAATTTTGGCATTAAGAGAACGCTCTTCTCTAGAAAACTTTGTGGGAATAGAATAATCACTTCGGAAATCATGGAAATCTTACGATGAGCAACAATCTACGAGTCTGCTCCGAATGGAGTTCGAAGTTCATTCTACAGGTTGTGCGTCTCTCTGGAACCACCAAGGGTTCGAAGATCTGGAAAAAGCGGAGATCTCGGCAGATACCGAAGAAGAGCAAATTGCTGGTCGAAAAAAAAAGGTTTATTCCTGAGGGCAAGGGGAAGGCGCCCCAACGCGGTCCGCAGACCGATGATGCTGACAACCATGACTGCGACCAGGGTCTTCGGGGAGGCAATTGGACCAATACTTTTCATTCGAGAAAGCATCCTGCTTTCTCACTGGCGTTTGCCTCATTTCGTATCGCTCATGTTGTCAACGCAGCGCGGTTCGGGCCCCATCTGTGGCGGTGGAAATCTCAATCTATATTCTAACGGCATTTTTTTATGATTATTACTAGGAGGGACCTTACAGTTCAGGTGCTTAGCGGTGGAAGACTACTGATTTAGAAGACTATTGATTTAGCCCACCTCCCCACTTTGCAGTTTTCCCGCCAATCATCACTTTATGACTGAATTTGACAATCCCTATCTGCAGTGCCGTTTTCGAGTATTTTCGTGTCCGATCCAGCTTTGTGAATTGTTCTTTTATAGTGTCAAATGATGAATGGTGATCTATCATTAAAAACAAAACTGCGAGCAAGATTACTGTAGGCTGAATAACTCCCAGGCACGGCTAGGATACGAATAAATCCAAAGAGAGAAGTCTCGGAGCCTTGAGAAGTGCTAAATATGCCCCTCATGTCATTATGCAACGGGGTATTTCTGACAAGTCTCCACCTGCTGGCTGCCATCCTCTGATCTTATACTTGACATGAAAATGGATATCTAGGTTGAGTCGAAATGAAAAGCGTCTGTCTGATCCTAAAAAAACTCCGATTCTCATGAATACGTTTGCGGGGGGCCGTTCTCACTGAGCATAATCGAAGCTCATGCCCCGACATTTCAACCAGAATGATCGCACGAGCTCCATCGACTGTGGTCTTGCGCCACGCGCTACAATCAGGGATTCCAAGAAACGAGATTTATCTTGTGGTGAGAGGACGGGGACTTGATTTCCATTGGCATCGGTGGTCTGTGCATTCAAGCGGCCAAGAGCAGCAGTGAGACTCGGTCGAGCCAAGGCCATTTTCTTGAAGACCATGCGCCGGATCACATCGTTGAGCGACACCAGATCTGACCGAGCGCAGTGACCTGCAATCTGTCGGATAAGTGTCTCGCTCAGTTGGGGAATGAATTGTTCGAGGACCTGATCGAAGGCAGCAGTCTCAGCGGCGGAGCTGCCGCGGAGATCCATCATGGCAACCCAGAACGCAGAAGCAGAACGCAGGGTAAGAGGTTCTGGCCGAGTCAATGCATGAAGAGTAAAGCTTAGCAATACACCGAAGGCCGGCGGGGGTGGGAGAGTGGTCTCTGCCAAAGATGGAAGAGGATCTGTTAGCGAGAACAGAATGTAATAATATTTCGGCAAGAGGCGGGTGAGAAAATCAATTCCAGCATTGGCGGTCTCGGGGTCATAGGTGTTGGAATCATTGAGCATGGATGAAAATAGCTGGGCGACATGCACAATCAATGCCACGGCCTCGTCCCGAATTTTCATGGAGTGAGATGCATGCGATGCCAAAAATGATGATGCAGTAGCCATAATAACGTCTGTGCCGGAAATACCCAGAGGGAAGCTTTTGATGAAATCTACAGTCATTGACGGAGGAAAGACAAAAAGCCCCGACGATTCGGTGTAGCCCGCCTTAAGAATGTCGCAGGCTGAGTCGATGAGGCCACTATCCACTGGAAAGTCGACTATCAGAAGACGCATGGCTTCCATTATGAGCTGCTGTACTTGAGAGCCTGGTCCGGCATTCCAGAATGATGGGGGGTAGGGGTTTTGCTCGTGTGCTGTTTCGGGATTGATTGGCTCGTCCGCTTCTGCCCGAAGGCCTTTTCCAATGCTGGCAATACAACTCAGCACGAGGTGACCATGAACACGAGCATCTTCATACGCCGAGCTAGCCGCCTCCTCCCTAGCTTTCTTCGCTTCCTGAACGAAGAACCCCAGGATTTTCTCTAGAGTCTGCACTTTTTCGTCATCTGCGGGCAGTCTCTGGATAATCGTTGCGATTCCCTCTAGCACCTTGGGCATAGTGGATGCTGTTGCTGTTTGCTTTGTGCGGAATTGGTCGAGCTGTTCAAGGAAAACAGGTAGCTCTGAGGTCAACACTCTGGCGCAGGACTTTGAGAGGGTCAGAATAGACCTAGAGGCCGCCAGGGCACATGGCTCAAAGCTGAGGGATTCAAACAAAATGTTCAATACACCAGGAAGCAAGGCGCTTTTACGTTCGAAATATGACTCGTATTTCCCAAAAGTGTCCACCAATGTCTGGCGCGCCTTGAGCGGCATTCCCACCTCTCCGCCTGCACAGATTTGGGAAAACGCCCCGCTGCCAAAGATAGTGTCCAAGCACTGATCAGCATGACCATTGTCATCGACGGCCTCTGACAACTGGGCGATGCAGAACATTGCCGCTTCGAAACCGCGCCAGTCGCGAGTCTTGAGGTGTGTGGTTGCACTCTCCTGGAACACCCTAACAAGTTCCACCCCTAGAATTGGATAAGCCGAGAGTAAGTAGTCACAAGCTTCGTAGCGAAAGGCATTAAATTCGCCTCGCTCTTCGTCACTCCAATCCGCAAGGTCATCTGCAGACGGGTACAGCAACTTGTTGAAAAGTCCAAGAACGACCTTTGCCAACTGTGCTTTGACAATTTCATATCGGGGATCATCTTGTGTCAACTCATCAGAGAGACACTCAGCAATCTCATTCCAAAATTCCAACACGCGAGGTGTAGCTGAATCATCAATGGCGGCATACCCCGGGGTTTTGAAGATATCGTGAACCATGGTGAGGATCTTCTCATTCTCAGGCTTAATGGGATGACTGAACATGTTCAGCTGAAGATGAGAGACGTAAGCAACCAATAGGTCAACAAATGTCAGGCTCTCAGCACCCTCTTCACCACTTGTGATAGCAAGGATATGGCCTGTCACAATTGAGTCGGATAGTATGTGTGAAAGAATCCATAGAGACTTGTCATCAAAGGCCGAACGTCGACTTTCAAATACTTGCGTCAGAATAGATGCAGCGGGTTCACTCAGGATAGGGACTCGAAGTGTATTCATAATGTCCTGACCACAAGAAACGGCCAGCTCATGAACATTTTCATCGCCCGTTTGAGGATGGTTTCCACAAACACCTAGCCAAGCCTAATATAGAATAAATATTTTTGTTCTACTCATACTGGTAGGCTATCTTACCTTCCAGGAACTCATGATCTCGCTGCCCAAGGTCTTTTGAAGATATTCGTTCATCGATGGATGGTTCGGATGTGAGATCTGGGGTAGGATATACTGCACCAGCAAAAAGGCATCCCTGATGTTTGTGCTCGATCGTTGGATTACTGGGCCAACTAAATCTTGTGGTTCTGCCTCCAGCCTCAATGTTTCTTCTGCCAATGCGACCGAGAAGAATACCAGGGCCATGGTTTTTTGAGTGTCGAGATTTGGCAGAACACCAGAAGAGAAGGGAATGGTCTGAGATTGCTGCTCGGATACAAATGAGCCATTGGCCAGGCTTGCCGCTA
This sequence comes from Penicillium macrosclerotiorum, assembly GCF_028827735.1. Classification (NCBI taxonomy): domain Eukaryota; kingdom Fungi; phylum Ascomycota; class Eurotiomycetes; order Eurotiales; family Aspergillaceae; genus Penicillium; species Penicillium macrosclerotiorum. The sequence continues at coordinate 2,532,563 of NW_026643083.1, read as the reverse complement.
CCTGCCATAATGCTCGCTTCCAATTAGAGGCGGGGTGTTTGAAAATAGTGACGAGGCTGGAAGCGAGCTTCCTCACCACCATTGCCTGCTCTGCTTCATTCACTATCGTGATGAGATGGTTGATAAGACGTTCCAAGATTTGGAGAATGGTGGCTTCATTTAATTCTCCTCTGAAATAATTTTAGCATTATTCAGAGATAACAGATCAAAGAAGCAACTATGTTGCTAGTGAACACCTACCCTGATACATTCACCTTCACCGTGAATGTGAGAGCTCCCATGAATCTGTGATGAGCAGAGGGTTCCCGCAGGAGTGAGTCAGCAACTTCCCATGCATTATCACCCTTCTGGAGCTCTTGCAAGCGCTTTTGGATCTCATGGATCATGACAGGATTTCTCTGGTTTGCGGGATCGTAAAGCTGGGTGACAAGCTAAGAGGGGCTATTAGAAGGTTTCGGGACCGGGAAATAGGATCATCTCTACCATATGAGCTTCCGAGGCTCTCTGGCCTGGTATAGCGCCCATCACCAGGTTTTGAGCGGCCATGATGTGTTTTGAATTTGGTCTCACCAGCGCTTAAGTGGGATGGAGGAGCGTTGGTCAAAAAAGGGAACAGTATAAATGTAGTCACGTGGTGATAGCAGTGTTTTTGCCGGCAGTATTTGAAATACCTTCCTGACTGCCCTGTTGTACTGTGAGGGAGAAAAGCGGTAAAAAGCTCGGTCAGACGCGGGGAGCTGGGGCGGTGGGCAAAAATCAAGGTCCAGAAGCTCAATCTGCGTTGAATGGATAGCACTAAGCACATGTTCAACTCTCCAAAGCTACTAGTTGGATTAATCTTGCACTAGGATCAATATGGGCCACCGTCGAACTAGTGGCTCGGTATTTCTTGATAGCCCTTTGCACATAATAAATCTTTTCAATCTCTCATTGCTTGATAATATACCGTCCGATAACCTAAAGTCCGCAGATATGCAAGTTTCGTTGTGGCGGATAAATGAGAGGGCCGTGGTTACGATATCAGTCTCTATGGGTGCCTTTTCCAGAAGATTAAATGTATAATGTTTATGGCTTAACTAACAATACATTGGTCACATATGGGTTGCTTGAGCTTGGGGGTAATATATAGAAAAAGAGTTGAAGGAATCAGCTGAGTGGTCACGGGAAATCATAGTTGCGCACCAAGATAGATTCAAATTGAAAACAAGAAAACAATCTGCTTTGGCTGAAAACCCCTCTCTCATTAAATATTCGCTTGAATCCCATCCCTCTCTGGCTCCATAGCAACGTCGCCTCCACAGTGCAAACATGACAACACGGCAGGGTGGGCCAGTGGATGCGACCTCCGGCTATCGTCGCCCTATGAGCAACCACGAAAGCCTCTCACACGACCGGAGTCACTGCAGCCACACTGAGCTGGTTATCACGCCGTTTATCTTCGGACTCACCTTACAATCCCCCCTTTCCAGTGTGGACAATCTAGTGCTGTGCGAGAGCCTTTCCTTTCCCTCCGGCGCGCAGTGACTCCGCAGACTCGTCCATGCCCTTTTCCCGCCCGATTCGTCTGAACTGGACATCTTTGCGATCGCTGAGACCATTCCAAACCCCACGGTTCTTTTCCACTTCGCGCCCATTCTTCAGCATCGAGATGGGAACCGTGAATACCTCCGAGCGCTTGGCGCAGCTGCGCCAGCTGATGAAAGAGCACAAGGTGGATGTGTATAGTATGTTGCCATAGAATACGTTTTGCTTTCCTCTTCTGATCCGAATACATCTGTTATTTGTGAATGAATTTTTGCTGATTCTCTCAAAGTTGTTCCCTCAGAAGATAGCCACCAGTCCGAATATATTGCGCCGTGCGATGGCCGCAGAGGTCAGCTCCCGCCTATCCTCCGATCACCCACATTTGACATTCGTCCCCTTCTTACGCAACTATAGAATTCATTTCGGGATTTTCTGGCTCCGCCGGTACTGCGATCATTTCCTTGAGCAAAGCTGCACTCTCTACCGATGGCCGCTACTTCAACCAAGCTGCTAAGCAGTTGGACAACAATTGGCAACTCCTCAAGCGCGGTATTGAGGGTATGCCCACTTGGCAGGAATGGTAGGCGGTACAAACTCGAGAAGACAGTCGATAAGTGCTGACCGAGGTTGATAGGACAACGGAAGAGGCCCATGGTGGCAAGGCTGTCGGCGTAGATCCATCCTTGATCACTGCTTGTAAGTGTCATCCATGACTTACATACATGAGTGTCCATATCTGACAGAGGACGGTTGGTAGCCGATGCTCGGAAACTCGCCGAGACCCTGAAGAAGAACGGTTCCACCCTGGTGGGTGTCCAGCAAAACCTGGTTGACCTGGTCTGGGGCAAGGATCGCCCATCGCGCCCCAGCGAGAAGGTGCGCGTGCATCCGGTAAAGTATGCGGGCAAGTCGTTCCAGGAGAAGGTGACCGAGCTGCGCAAAGAGCTGGAGACCAAGAAGAAGGCTGGATTCGTCATCTGTAAGATGCCATTGCCCTTCCTTTTACATTGCAACAAACTAATCACACATGGCAGCTATGCTTGATGAGATTGCTTGGCTGTTCAACTTGAGAGGAAGCGAGTGAGTTTTCCTTATCCCAACTCAACTTCTGTCTCAGTACGCCACTGACTCTGATAGTATCCCCTATAACCCCGTTTTCTTTTCATACGCTGTCATCACCCCCACCTCTGCAGAGCTTTACGTGGATGCCGACAAGCTCACCCCTGAGGTGACTGCTCACCTCGGAGAGGATGTGGTGGTTAAGCCCTATGACTCCATCTTCGCCGATGCCAAGGCTCTCAGCGCCTCCTTCGACCAATCCAATGGTGATGCGCCCACAAAGTTCCTTCTCTCTAACAAGGGCTCATGGGCCCTTAGTCTCAATCTTGGAGGCGAGAAACAGGTTGAAGAGAGCCGCAGCCCCATCGCCGATGCCAAGGCCGTCAAGAACGAGACTGAGTTGGAAGGCATGCGCGCTTGTCACATTCGTGACGGTGCTGCATTGACAGAGTACTTTGCTTGGCTCCAGAATGAGCTTATCAACAAGAAGACCGTCCTTGACGAAGTCGATGCTGCGGACAAGTTGGAACAGATTCGTTCCAAGCACGACCTCTTTGCCGGTCTTTCCTTTGATACCATTTCCTCCACTGGCCCCAACGGCGCTGTCATCCACTACAAACCTGAAAAGGGAAGCTGCTCGATCATTGATCCCACCGCCATCTATCTTTGCGACTCTGGATGCCAATACTTTGATGGAACTACCGATACTACTCGCACCTTTCACTTTGGCCAGCCGACCGAGTTCGAGAAACGGGCGTTCACTCTGGTTCTCAAGGGCTTTATTGCCATTGACACGGCTGTGTTCCCCAAAGGCACCAGCGGCTTTGCCATCGACGTTCTGGCCCGCCAATTCTTGTGGAAGGAAGGTCTTGATTTCCTCCACGGCACCGGCCATGGTGTCGGCTCCTACTTGGTATTTCTACAGTCATCATTTTTACCATCTTTTCCTCTGCTAACATAAGGGTCACCAGAATGTCCACGAGGGCCCCATGGGTATCGGTACCCGTGTGCAGTACACCGAGGTCCCTATCGCCGCCGGAAACGTGCTCTCCGATGGTTAGTCACTAAATGTTTCCGTTCAGATATTGAATTGACACTTACAAATTTCTTCAGAGCCTGGGTACTACGAGGATGGCAAGTTCGGCATTCGTATTGAGAGTAAGTCTCGCTATATTGATTCCAAGAATGAGAACCGACTAACACTTCCTAGACATCGTTATGTGCCGCGAAGTCAACACTCCCAATAAGTTTGGCGACAAGCAGTGGCTTGGCTTTGAGCACGTCACGATGACCCCCTTGGGTAGCAACCTGATTGAGCCGTCTCTACTGAGCGATGCAGAGCTCAAGTGGGTGAACGACTACCACGCCGAGGTCTGGGACAAGACGCACCACTACTTCAATGAAGATGAATTGACTCAGAAGTGGCTTGAACGCGAGACCCAACCCATTTCGAAATGAGATGGCGCGCAAATAGACTCTTGTTGACAGAGAGTGGGTTGATACGGGGCGCCATTGACCCTCAGGATCCCGAAGGAAGCAAATGTGTCAAATTCATATACGGTCTTATAAATAGAAACAAGATAATGCATATTTCTCACAGAATAAATCCAGATCGTAGGCTAATTCCAGTTCCGTATGGAGTAGATGGGTGTAGACCTCGTCCGCCGCACCAGCAACGGAATGCGGCTGGCGGGAAGCTCATGTGGAGTCCGACACCTGGAACTTCCCCATCCCGCTCCGATGCCTGTCCAGCCATTGTTCACCCCACAACGAACCTCAGTATTGCATGCGTGACCAAGAATGGTCTCTGTTTTCCTCGTCTCATCGTTGCGCACAAGACACACTACTTGAAGCGAGCATTCAACCACCGAATCTCAGATTGCGGCGCCCGCCCGCCCCTTGTCGTATCGCACGTACAACAATCCAGATCGGCTCACGGACCTGGCATCACTGGCCGGTAACAATTGGGAATGACCGGTAGAAACGGTTACGGCAATGGTTACGGATACTCCGAGCCCGGCCGGTATGACGCCGGTGACGGCGGTTACAACAACAGCGGCCTCGGAGTGAATGGGTACAACAGCCGCGGCGCTGGGAATACGGGAGGAGGGGGAGGAGGAACTGGAGCTGGAGGAGGCGCTGCTCGCCGTCCCGGTGGATATGGTGGTTTTTATCCAGAGTCTTCCCAGCAGCCCTCCCTTGCGCCACCAGGCCCGCCGTCTCCGGAACGACGACGAGATCGGGCAGACCGGGACCGACAGCAGGCACCTTCACAGTCGTCTTCAAGGTCACGGACACGCAATGGAGAATCTGACAGAAGATACCAGGCGGCAAGGGAAGACCGCTCAAGGGAGGCACCGCGGTACCAGGAGAGCCGAAATCATGACAAGTATATAACCGATGCTAGTCCTGCGTCACCGATCAATCCTGTAGAATTGCGATCTGTCGAAGGTTTGTTATCTTTGTTTCTGTCTGATGTCCGATCATTTGATTCTGACGAACTTTTTCATCTTATGCAGATGTTTTACAAGCCATTCAACGCGATTGGGATTTCATGACCGATGCGGAATGCATTCCTGTCCATGTTGCCCTGAGCCTGATGGACACGAGTACATTAGGAAAAGCGGACCGAGAACCGGATTTCTTGCACATGTATAACCAAATCCAGAGAACACTGAAGTCGATTGTGAATGAGCATCATCAGGGTTTCAACAGTTCAATAGGAACGTACCACAAAATCCAGTCCAATATTTCGAGCTCTCAAAGCCGGGTGCGCCACCTGAGACATTCTCTGGAGGAAGCCAAGTCGGGCTTACTGTCTACCAAGCCAGAGCTGAAGGGATTGGCAACCTCATCGCAGAACTACGATGACATTCTGCAACTTTTTGCACAGATCGAAGAGATCCAATCTCTTCCGGAGAAGCTCGAGTCTCGAATCTCTGACAAGCGTTTCCTTGCAGCTGTGGAAGTGTTGCACACTGGACTGCGTTTGCTCCGTCGCTCTGAGCTTGAGGAGATTGGCGCTCTGTCTGATATTCGCGCCTACTTCAATAACCAAGAGACTTCACTTACAGATATCTTGATTGAAGAGCTGCACGACCACTTGTACCTCAAGTCTCCTTATTGTTCAGACCGATGGAAAGCTCCCATTGGAGAAAGTGACATCAACTCAAGCAGTTGGACAGGCAACCGTACCTGGGAGCGTGCAGTATACACTTTCCTAGCGAAGTTCGATGCGTCTACACCAATGGTCGAAGATGCCTCTCGAAACCCCGAAGCAGACACCTTCTCCTATATACAGCTGTTGGTTGAGGCCTTGAATAAGATGGGCCGTCTTGATGCAGCCGTTGATCGGATCGAGCAGCGTCTCCCTGTGGAACTTTTCGCAGTTGTTGACAAGACTAATGCTGAGGTGGATGCTCGATATCCAACCCCGAACCCAACCTTTTCATCTCACGACAATCAGCTGAAATCTAACCTACCCACGGAAAACATCGAAGAGCGCGGGCATGTGTTATCTGAGTTTCTCTGGGCGCTCTATGCCAAGTTTGAGTCAATTGCAGAGGGCCACCGCGTACTTCACGATGTCATCGCAGGTATTGTGGCTCGTGAGAGTCTCAAGAAAACAGAAACATTGGCTGGTGGGTTTAAGGAGCTGTGGAAACTTCTGCAGAGTGAGATTCGGTCTCTATTGCATGACTACCTCGCTACCGACGGGGAGACGTCCTCCCGATCGCGAGGAGGCGAAGAGGCTGATGCACGACGCAAGATCTCCATGGGCAACCGGGACAAAAACAAGAAAATGTTCAAGTTATCGAACATTGATCAGAGTTCAGAGATGAAAGCCGAGCAGAATGAGCTCGACGATATTCTTCAGTCCTCCGTGCCTGGGCTGGTGTCTAAGACGCGACAGAAGGGCTCCAACAATGACGCCTCACCAACAAGGCAGGGCAACTCGGGAACTGGCCACAAACTTTTGCTGGAGCCAAGTGTATTCAACATGAGAATTCTTCTCCCTCCATCACTCTCCTTTATTCAACGCTTGAAGGACATCGTTCCGGTCGATTCGGATATTTCTATGAGCACATTGACTTCTTTTCTTGACGACTTCATGGTCAATGTCTTTCTTCCTCAGTTGGACGAGACAGTCACAGACCTGTGCACTCTCAGCTTTATTGCTGCCGATGCATTCACAGAAGACCCTCAATGGACCAAGGTCTCCCCACGACCGATCTTCAGGGTAAGTTTGTATAATCATCGAGGGAGTCAACAATGGCCTAATCAATTTGTAAAATAGGGAACGGTCAAGTTCATGTCCATTGTGCGGGAATTCAGCAAAATGCTTTCAAGTATTCCACATGATCAAGCATTTACGCAACTACTGATTGACCAGATTGTTACATACTATGATAAGTGTTGTGGCTGGTATAAAGGTAAGCCAATAGTGTTGGAAGTTCCAGTTTTTCACTGCTCCATGTGCTGACGTTTGAAATAGCTATGGTGACGAAGGTCTCGGCACGGATTCAAGGAGGTGAGGTACGGCTAAAGGCTGCTGCTTCATTTGTCGACTCTGGTGATGTCCGCGATGTGGTTGAGGAGCTGTGGAAGGGAGCGGGTGAGAAGAAGCAGACATTGATTGATACCGTAAGTCTTACGATGGCTATATGCTCAGTTTTTGTTTCCCTTGGGAGGAACTAATTAGGTACAGGAAATCGATCTTCTTCTTAAGCGAACAGACCAGGTTCCTCTGGAACCATATGACATTATATCGGACCCGAAAACTGTCGTTGCGCTTTCACTTCTGTACAACAGCATGGTGAGAAGCCCTTATTTGGATCACCGCAACGTCATGACCTTGTTCGCTAAATTTAGGAATCTAGCAATGGCTTGAAAGCCATCTTTCTAGGATTCGAATGATTGTCGACTCGTCATCAGAGCCAGATATGACTTTAGCAACTAAGGGGCGACCGTCTCGTAGGTGGACTCTATTTGGCGCCATGAAACCCAAACGCGATAGCATCAATAGTCCTGTCCATCTGCCGCTCAATCAGGAGACGGCGGCTGCCTTCGATCAGACCCTCCAGTCACTACATGGACTCGGCTCCAACGCGCTTTTTACGCTTCATGTTGACATTCGCTGTGGCATTATCCACATGTTGACAAGGACTATGTCGGGCCCCAACCCGCCGAACGTCCGCAATTCTGAGCCGACGACCCCAACTCCGAGTACGAGCGAGAACTGGTGGCATATAATTATGAACCAGCCCACTGCTGCGTCCCCGACGATTCTGCAGCTCAACGGTGACCTGATTGCATTTGATACCAATATTTCCACATACCTTGGCTCTGCCGAGCACTGGTTCATCGCCTCTGGACTGGCACGATTCATTGACCGTGTGTTCGTGGCGTGCACCCGCTACATTGGTGCTATGAACGAGAATGGCGCTCTCCGGCTCCAGCTCGATGTGCTTGTTCTTCAACAGAATCTGAAGAATATCATTATTGACACCACCGTCGAGTCTACATCCGACGCTAGTAATGCGCCTTCGTCGGAGGTGGTAGCCCTCCCACGCAGCGCAAAATTTTTAGATTGGTTCCTAGAGGGCGCCGAGAAATCTCTGGACTATGCGAAGGAGGAGAAAGAGGCGTTTGCTTCTCAGGGTGCAAAGGCCCTTGCTGCGGGCAATGGCGAACCCTTCACGTACGATGAACTCCGGGTCCTGGTGGATCTTTGCTTCTCGGAGATCTTGCGTGGACCTCGGGGTGCAGAGAGTCGGGAGGACTTTATGGCTGCGAAGAAGGCCAGTGCTGATGCGCTGCTGCGTCTGAATGAAGTGATGTGGGATGCACGATAGGACTTTGATTATCTACCTGTATAGGAAAGACCAACGATGATTCGGTGCCTTTGAGTTTCCCCCTTTGTATCTGCTTGTCATAATCGGTTCTTTTTTTTTTTAGAAAGGGAACCTTGCTACGTCGTGACCCTGTCTCTCAATCCCTACTTCCCAATTCCATGAGTTTGGCCCCAAAGTGCCCTACCAACCCACGCGTTATTTCCACCGTCACTCGCTCTAAATTAAGCCGCATCTCCACCGTCCGCCACCGGCGAATCCACAGCCACTCGAAAGCCCCCGCTATATGACCAGCGGGCTGGGCTAAGCCCGGTCGGGGCACCGTCACACCGTTTGCGGGCGCTTCCGAGCCACCGAGTGGCCGAGTGAACTCCACGCGTGTTTCAAGTGTCTCGATCTCATTTCTCTCGAGATTATAGAGTCCACTCGCTTCCAAAAGGGTCGAGATGGGGCTATTTAGGCTGACTTGAATCAGTCCACCCTATATCATATGGAGTGAACCCTTCTTTTTTGTTTTTCGTGAATTTCCTTCGACGTTCATTGCATTCATTTCTATACTTCCTTCTGTCTGTGACAGCTGCCGTTCATTCGTGTCTGGGACTCGATATCCAGACGTCCATTCTTTCTGTCGCCAGTCCATCCTGTCAAATCGTCCGATTTGCTTTGAAACTGCCGTTCCAGTCCTTTCGATTCGATAGTTTTGTCTGCAATAGGCAATTGCGATCCTTGATCAGCTCTTTTATCTTTCCTTCGGCAGGACCTTAAGAAATTCGATTCGACACCTCACCATGAAGTACCAGCATCTTGCGTCCATTGGCACCGCTCTCATTGGCGCCGCTGCCGTCTCGGCCAGCCCATTGGCCATCCGTGGTGAAGCCCAATGCCCTAAGGGTTACACTATGACCGTCGTCACGTCCTGGAGCACTGTGTACCCGACATCATCGGCCACCGTCCTCCCGGAGTCGTCTACTCTCCCATCTTCTGCTCCTGTGGTGGAGAGCAGCCAAGTTCCGGTTGGCGATGAAGCTGCTTCAGCTACCTCGTCTACTCCCGCGCTGACTACGGAGGTTGCTGCGGTTGAGACGACCCAGGCGGCCGTCGCTACCACTTCTGCACCTACGGACAAGGCCGTTATTGCGACCATCGCTCTTCCTGCTTCTTCTTCTTCTGAGGCCACTCAGGCGAGCTCTTCCAGTTCTTCTACAACTTCTACCGCCCAGGCTGCGGCTACCTCTTCTTCATCAAGCTCTTCCAGCTCTTCCAGCTCCTCCGGTTCTTCCTCTTCCGGCGAGGCCACCTATTACACTGGCAATGTTGCCGGGGGAACTTGCTCCTTCTCTGGCTACACCCTCCCCAGCGGAATTTTTGGTACCGCTCTGTCTGTCGATCAGTGGGATGATGCGGCCGAGTGCGGTGCTTGCGTTGCGATCACCGGACCTAGCGGCAACACCATTAAGGCTATGGTAAGTTATAACCAACAGAAACGATAATGCGGAGCCCCAAGCGTCTTCTTTAGCAATACTAACAAACATTCTCACAGATTGTCGACCAGTGCCCCTCATGCGCGTCCGGCCACTTCGACCTCTTCGAGAACGCCTTCTCCGAGCTGTCCGAGTTGTCTACCGGTGTCATCGACATCAGCTGGGAGTACACCTCCTGCGGCATCGACGAGCCCCTGAAGCTCAAAAACAAGGACGGCACTTCCGAGTATTGGTTCTCCATGCAGGTTGTCAACGCCAGCGAGGCTGTCACCAAGCTGGAGGTCAGCACTGATGGTGGCAGCACCTGGCAGAGCACCACCCGCACCTACTACAACTACTTCGAGAAGGAATCCGGCTTTGGCACCGATACAGTCGATGTTCGTGTCACCGGCGAGTCTGGCAGCACTGTCATTGTTAAGAATGTCGGTTGCTCGTCCGAGTCGGAGGTGACTGCCAGCTCCAACTTTTAAATACGCTCCGAGGTACATATGTGATTAAGCGTTGGAGTAAAAGGCGGGAATCGGGGGAAATTCTTAGTATCTTAACAACAAATCTTATAGATTACTGTGAACAATAGTGACTAAATTTCTTTTATATACCCTGATAACATGCAGTCAAGATCGAAGGTCTGTTTGTAAGCCATCGAGAGGAGGGAAAGAAGTTGATTCTACTCCGATGACTGAAATATCAGGTGGAACTTGAGTGGCATTGCAAATGGACAATACTCATGGACTTCCCACCGTACAGACCTAATACGCACCTCATCTCGCATTCCGAGGGACGTGGCACCGAATGGCCCCAGAGATACGAATGAGGAATGGGTTGTATAGCGAGAAGGATCTAGACGAAGGCTTTGGGAATTGGGGGTAAGGCAAGATTCGGAAATAGAACGAGGCCTGAACATTATAGGTGACAAGAGGATAACAGGTGGTTCGTGGTGTTAACACTTGAACAAGAAACAAGGGCAAATTCACAAGATTCTTACCCGAATGCACACGCCTGAGGTTTTGTGGAGCTGGTAGACTTGGAAGCAGTTGGGTTCGCTGTGCCCGAAATGTGATGAATGATATGCTAAACTTCAAGGTCCATTGCCGATGCACCTTCTGGGTAGACTCATGCATCCAAGAAATCGAACCATCTACAATTCGGTATACTACTCGTCCGCCAGATACTACCCATGCTCTACAACCAAAGACAACGCACAGACCAGGAAAAATATTGAAACTTGCATTATACCGACAGCACCATGGCTTGACAAACCCATCCGAACCTTAGATTTCGCCGGCCCATCCATTAACGATGAAGAAAGAAAAGGGATAAAGGAATACCAATGTGAAGTAGCATATAGAGCCACGAGAAAATAAGAGGGGGGTGGTCAGGAAAAGTTCAAAAATAAGATACGCCACACCAAGCAAAAAAAGGCCAGAAAGGGGACGGGTCAGAGACGGTGGGAGAACACAAAGTGAGACGAACAGTCAAACAGAGTCAAAGCCGAATCCGTGGAACAAAAGGTAGGGGACTACAAACATAAGTAGATCCGCGGGAGAGGAAGGAGAGAGGGCAGAAATCAGCATGGCAAAATAAGTCTGGTAATCAAACAAACCAGACATAAAAACAGAAGGGAGAGGGTATGTTCAAATTTCCACCACCGGGAAACGCAACGAGACAGTCGTAGCACATGCAGAGAATGAATTGACTGGAGACAGCTCTCTTTACTCCAAGTCAAAAGTCTCAAGCTCTTTCGAATCCTCGTAGTCATCAAAGTCGAGACCAGCATCGCGGCATCTCTGGAGCCACTTGAGTGCGATTCCATTGCGCCGGCTGACCTCCTGCTTGAGCTTCTGGTTGGAGGCGCTGATCTCGTTGATGGCATGGGTGGCTGTGAGGCTGTGCTGCTCGAACCGCTCATCAATATTCTTCTTCTCTTCTTGCAACTGGCAGATGTACTCGATGGCACGTTGAAGTATAGCGCCCTTGTTCTTATCGCAGTTCGGTACGAGGCGCGCGATTTGGTTAATACCCTCGTTGATGGCTTCGCGACGACGGCGTTCAACTAGACGACATTAGTGGGATTGAATAACAAGGAGAGCCCCGTGATCAGTTAACATACCCTCTTTGTGGTTGTTCTTGCGAATCTGGTGCCATTCCGGAGAGCCGACGGTGGGCTTCTGATTCATACTCTGGGCCTCACGGGCCGCATAGACCGCAGCGGCTGTAGAGTTGTGATTGTGGGCACCCGGGATAGGGCCTTGGCCCATGTCATCCCCGAAACTCAAGCCTTGAGTGAGGTTGTTTGCGTCGAAGGCTGCCTCTGGGGGCGGTGGGTACTTCTGATGTTGAGGGACGTGATGGGCGGCCAGCGCGGCTTTCGCGTCCGCTGTGAGCGAGTTGTTGTCGGACAGGCCATTCTGGGGGCCCACATGCTGGAGAATCTGTTGGTCGATGTTCAGCTCCGATCCGGGGTTGCCCAGGCCGTGGTCGTAACCCATGGAGTGACCGAAGTTGGGTTGGTTATCGCCCATGCTGCCGTTGCTGCCGTGTGACGAACGATTTAGACGCTGTGCATCATGGCCCAGATCATCCGAGCCCTCCCGCTTGCGCTTGCCAGCACCGTCCGGGCTGTTCATGGTGGGGTCGGACATCATGGAAGGAGAAGTGATCCTGTAAGCCGGAAGGGTTAGTCATCGAAGGAGGGGAGCAAGCAATTGGAAAAGGCAGATAAGTTGGCAAGAAAGCGAGGGCTTTCGAAAGGGAAGTTAGTGTATAAGGTGCAAAATTAGTGCATGAATGACAGGTCGGACCCTTCCTCGGTAAGATCGATAGTCTCCCTCGGGGTAAACATAGCAGACGCGTGAAGCCGACGCGCCCCGGCTGGCAAACCCTCTTGCCCCCTCGTGGGCGGCAAAGCCTTCGGGCTGAGGTCATTACAGCCAGGGATCTCTAGGACTCCACAGCGACGCGAACGAGAGATTTACTTCAACCTCTTGGCTCAGTCGGAGAGACAGCACTGTGAACACACCAGAGGCGCGTCATGGCTGCGGGCGACCGACCGCACGCACGCAGGGGGGAGGGGAGGGGGGCTTGGAGGGACTGCGCGCGACAAGAGGGACGACCACGACCACCAAGCGCAGACGGGCGCATGGCATCACGACAGTTCAAAAGCAGTCAAGGTCGCGCTCCCGGGGAAGAGGCAGACGGGGGGGACGATGGAGTCGTTACCTTGGATGATCAATCTATCACCTGACAGGAAGTCACCTGCCACGGACAATAACAAGACCAGAAGTCACGTTGTTTCGCGATGTCGGAACTTCGAAAATGAACCCCAAAACGACGGGGAAAAGAAGATGCGGAGAAAGATCGTAGAGGGTCAAATCGATATGACAATCCAGTCCCACCTGATGATTTTACATGAAAAAGGGATGTTCTTTAGGGAGTAGAGCGGCCGAGTCGAGAGGGTTTGCTCACGTGGAGAGGTCGACGAGGGTGTACGGACGACGAGGGCAACCAGGAGCGCAGGATATCACCTGATCCCAACCCCCATGCTTATCTCAGCAGCGGGTCGTCCCGAGGGTGCAGGCTTCCAGGGTTGATGCACAGGAGCTACACCAGGAGAAACGCAGAAAGAAGGAGAAGATGGGGGAACATGATAAGATGAGGACCATCGACGTGATATTCCCCGGCTTTCCTCCTTGCACTACCGCCTCTGGGAGGGTCTTTCTAGTGTGTCCTATGCTCGTCAGGTGCTGGAATCCCGTGCCCCTCAGCACACACTCCGCAACTCTGTCACCTGATTGGCCCACCGCCCATGGATCACGTGCAGAAACCGCCCAAGGCGCGCACGGGCCACCGATCGCCTTCAGCAACTCCAACCTCCAACGTCCTCCACCGCGTCAAGCAGCCCCGTTATCAGAGGGAACAGGATCTGAAGCCCCATCACATGTCGGGTCTTTCTTCCAAATCCTCCCTCACCACCAGTTGAACTAGATATCACGTCGCACCCGGGTTTGCCCAGGACTGAGCCAGTCATGCGACCCGAACTCCCCACCCCTCCTCCCCGAGATTTAAGGTGAACTGCAGAAGTCGATCGGCGGAGATCCGTCCGGCTGATTTGGCTCAGAGCAGACGTTGCAGTGGCCCTTGGAATCTTTCCGTAATATTATTATCTACAATCGTCATACTACCTTCGGGATGCTGCCGGGCCTTGATACTTGATCTAGATCATACTCGACAGCGTCCCAATATGCATCCAGCCTACCAGGGTGGCCGGTGTATCTTTTCCAGTCTCGTCCTCTCAGATCTATCGCCGTAACGTGCATATTGTACATTTTCTATATCTGCATCTCATAGATCCCCAAATTCCAGACAAAATCGAGAACTCCATAGATCGCAGGATCGAAAGTATAAAATTCAGGCCATGCAAATCCAAAAGCAGGCAACCAGCCATCCTTCCCCCCTTCTCCCCTTTCCCCTCTCCTCTGTGACAAAGTCCAGACCCGCCCAGTCTCCAAACATGACGCGTTCGAGGATGTCTCACTCCTCCTGCCTCTACTCGTCGGACCCATCCGATTCAGCCGACCCATTAGAGCCCCGCGCCTTCAACCCAAACACCATTTTTGGCCCTGCCGTGGTATCCGCGAAACAAATCCCCTCCTGGCAGGCTCCCAGCAGATCCCAGCAGAGGATCTTCACATCGAACGGCTTCTCCCCGTCCGTCCCGGCCACCTGTCCACCCCGTGACCCTTCAGTCCGCGGCCGCTGCGTCACCGCAACCACTGCGCTCGTTCCCGCATACCGTGCCGGTGGCTTGGTATCATCTGCCGCCGGCTCCTCGCCCGCGCGATTGGCAAACACCAGGATCACCCTCCGCGGCGCGGGCTCACCCGCAGTCCCATACCCGTCGACGTCGCCCGTATGTCCCATTGTCGTCTCCAGCAGCGGCATGAACCGGTTCAGCCAATAGCTGAAGGTGTCCATGTCCGGGGCGTTGCCTAGTGCGGCGAGCTGTTCGCCGCCGAGCGCGGTCAGCCACGCCATCGACAGAACGACTAGCTGCGAACGCGAGTCCAGCACGCGGTGCGCGAACTCATAGGCCGTGTACGGCGCCTCAAACTTGTACGGGTTAATGTCCATACAGATGCCGAATGAGGTGGGGATGTGCCGTGGGGCCGCACTGTCAGTCGCGCGGGGGAGGGTGAGCTCGTGGAATCCATGCTCCACCTTGCCTTCAGCGGCCCAGGTCTCATCGGTGAAGTACAGAAAGCTCTTGCGGTAATTGTGGACGACAGCGCCGGTCTCATCGACCACAATCAGGGAGTTATAGTATGTGGCTGGGCTGGTGCCTGTGCCGGCTTCAATCTCAGGATAACCGACGCACACGGTGCAGCGCAGGCGCTGCGCGGTTTCGCGGGCCCAAATAGCGCTGCGGCCAGTACCGGCTGGCTCAAGGTATGG
Source organism: Penicillium macrosclerotiorum (assembly GCF_028827735.1). Classification (NCBI taxonomy): domain Eukaryota; kingdom Fungi; phylum Ascomycota; class Eurotiomycetes; order Eurotiales; family Aspergillaceae; genus Penicillium; species Penicillium macrosclerotiorum. The sequence continues at coordinate 2,517,196 of NW_026643083.1, read as the reverse complement.
TTTGATGGCTGCCAGTGAGGGGAAGTTGTAGCCTGCGACGGAGAGTCAGCGGTGTTGCTTTCTAGAAGCGTAGAGCAAAGACGTGGACATCATGTCGGGGTGATATGCGCCGGGAGGTCAGGGTGTAGGTCCCACGGATGTTTAACATACCCGTTAAGGCCATTTCTGGGAGAACCAAGACATCAGGTCGCAGGAGATCAACTCCCACATCGCCCCCAAGTTCCTGGCCATCTAACGAGATTGATTTCCCTTTTTTAGAATTTCATTTGCCTTTTGGATGTTGCCATCGACATCACCCAGTTTCGGGGCAAACTGCAATGTAGCGACGCGCATCCTCAGATCACGAGAGGCTGAGAAGTTTCGGCGACAACTGAAAGTTTGTGTTGAGGCCAAACCGTGTCGCCTGTAATTCGGGGCGAGGGAGGAACACCACTGTGATGCTCGAGGCTTTGTCCAGTCCCGTCGAAGTGTCTTGAGCCTGGGCCCGACACCGCGAGAAGTAACGAGGGACAGAATGGCGTCGAAAGGACCCTCAATCTACTACTGGGCTCATAAATAGACTGTTGTGTTTTTTTCTTTCCAGCGACGGCCTCTCTTGGGGAAGAGAGGAAGAACAGAGTGTGAGTATGTAGTTCAGGGCGCATAGCGGAAAGAGTGTGGTGAATATGAGATTGGTGCCTGAGGTGTGAGGCGTACCCGATGTGCATCAACATGTTGACACCAGGACAATCATCCTATTGGTGAGGATTGTAGCAACCTATACGATTGGCCAAAGGAATAAACATTCGGAGACTGCCTCTATCGAGGCCTGTAAAGAGCCTATATTTTCAAATTTCCCCCGGCATATCGACTTATCTAGACAAAGGGAGAGAGGGGAAAAAAAGAGTAAGACAACAAAATGATAAATCGGGTATGTACTAAAATCCTTCCAAACACCATGCAAATGTGCAAAGGGCAGAGAAAAAGGGACAAGACATGCGTCCACGGTCACAATAAGAAATAACAAAATCTTCTTAAAACACCCCAGAAAGCATGCAAAGCCCCAGGTACCTTCCCCGATCTCATGCCACAGCTATCACAAACAAGATCACTATAACCCGGGAACCTAACCGCTCCTTGTAAAGGGTCACTTAATATTTTCCCCGTCTGATGCTTTATCTTTCTTGGTCTTGAAATTTAGCGGCTTGTAGGCCAGCCCGTGGCCACCGGTCATTCGAATTCGCTGCTCAGTCCGCGACATGGTTCTTCCTAGGCCCAAGGGCGTATCGGGTGCATACGCCACCTGGTAGTTATGGCGAGTGAATGGCGGCGGCGAGGCGCTCTGCGCATAAGGCGTGGATGCGGAGATGCTGCTAGCAGGGCTATAAGAGTACCGGGAGGGCTCTTCATAGTGATGATAACTGTCGAAGATCTTGGGCCCAGTACGAAGCTGCTCAGCCGCGATACGGGCTGCATTAAGAAGTATCTCATCCTCGTCGACTTGCCGGTTGTTTTTCTTGACATATTCGACGTCGGGCTCGACGGCAGACTTATTATCCAGGATGGCCTGGACGCGTTCAAGAACAGGCAGAGTAGGGAGAGCCTTGATGGATGACTCGGCGAGAGAAAATTTCTTGCTGGGCGGAGAGGACTCTGTAGACCCGGAGACCTTGGCTGCTTTAGAGCCAGGCTCTTCTCGCGTAGACTCGGCCAAAGGTTGTTCTTCAAATGAACGCTTTCGGCTTTGCCTTTCCTTCCTCTGTGTCTCCTTTTCCCTTGCACGTTGAATAATCCGTTGCCACACAGCTCGTTCCTCATTCTGTGTGTTGGGAGGTTGCCATCCGAGGTCGGGGCTGGCAGATGATTGAGAGGACCCTCGCGAGTCTAAAGGTGCCAATTGTGAAACCGATAAATCAGGCTCATCCTCCGACCTTGAATCTTTCTGCACGGACTGACTAGCAGCTTGTTTGGCATCTATACTGGCTCTAATCGAGTCAACACTCTCCAATGAAATAGAAGAGTCATTTATTGTCGCGGGTGTCCCAAATAGAGCCGGTCGGATCTCCTGTGGTTCCAATGTCTTTTGCGCAAAAATCGAACCAGAAGATGATTCTGCGCTCTGGGATGTGAACATTGGCTGCTTGGGCTGGAATCCCGTCAAACCAGAGAGCCCAGGAGTGCTGAACAAGTTCGAAGGCGGAGCAGGACTTTGATTGGCGGAAGTGGTTGAAGGCTTTGCGGACGTTATAGAGGGTGGCTGATCAGCCTCAGGCTTTGACGACGGAAACTGGGAAGTCGAAATGGATGCAGAAAGGTTCACCGAGGGAGAAACAGTGCTGTCTTTTCCTTCTGTATGAGGAGACACTGGCTTCGTAGCTGAGAACACTGAGGCCGGCTGTTGGGGTACCATTGTATTCGTCAATGCGGGTGAATCGTTTTGTTCTGGCAGGAGAGGTTTTGGCGGAGTAAAAGAAGATATTGATGCAGCAAACGGGTTAGGTGAATTTGCCGATGAACGGATAGTCTCGCTTGGCTCAGTCGGTTTCGGGAATGAGAAAGGGGAGGGTGATGAGGATGGCTTAGAAGCGAAAATATTTGCAGCGCTCGGAGAAGGGAAGGCGCCAGTGGTAGCAAAAGGACTCGGGGCTGCTGCAGACACCGGTACTTCATCTGTTGCACTCTTATTCTGACCATTTTCAGCTGGCTTGAACGTAGGAGCAGTGGATAGAGATGATGAAGGTTTAGACGCGAAGGGATTGAAAGGAGGGGCAGAAGTAGAAGAAGGGTCCATAGAGGTAAACTGAAAAGGGGGCGCTGCAGCTGGCTCCGGCACCTTGTTTGCCATATTGTTGCTTCCAAACATGGAAGCAAAAGGGTTTGAAGGCTGGGCTGGAGGCTGTGAGAGAGTTGAAGGCTGATCATTGGCAGAGAGAATATTCGACTTGGCCAGTTCTGCCGGCTCTGCAAACGAAGGCGCCGTAGGGTTGAAAGAGAACGTGGGCGTACCCGAAGTAGCCGAATCCGAGTCCAGGTTTAGCGAGGGACTGGTGATCACCACAGTAGGAGCCGGGGCTTCGTTGTATTTATCCGTCACAAAAAGCTCATCTTGCTCATCTTGCTCATCCAGCGAGGTCGCAAATTCTGTAGGGGCTTCTTGCATCTCTTGCATACGTTCTGGCAGACTAGACGTGTCGATCATACCCATTGCAGCAGATTCCGCGATGGTCATTCCTAGAACGATGGCAACCAAGCTTCGCCCGGAACGTTTGACTTCAACATAGGTTTCAGAGAAGGCGTGTTCGGTGGACGATTGAAATGCTAGTTAGAAAAGTTAGACACGTTTTAACAGCAAACATCGGACCAAAGGCAGTAGCTGTAGATACTGGCCAGATGAAGCCTTTCATAACTACGGTGAGATACTTACTGACAGAGTCAACTGGGCGGTTACCCCAGTCGAGATACATCTCACCATTGGCGTTTTCTGAAAAACTGAGATCCTGCTCTTCGCAAAACTTTATTGTCTGATCATCATCATCCATATACAAAACCTTGGTCAGCTGGTCGACTGTCCATTCCTCGTTTCTATGCTGTTGTGACGGCGGAGACCGACAGTGGGCTTTCCAAATTTCACGGATGGTGGTCTGCCGGACCTGATTGAAGTAGATCTCTGCCACGCAGGCCATGAGATACGAAACGGCACGTGAATTGACCAGCTGGAAGAAGCGACTGAAGAAGCCTTGGGCGATAGCGTTCGGGCGACGCGCATCGAGAGTACCCTGGTACTCCCATACGTTAGACGCTGCGGCGTAAAGATCTAGGGCAACCTGAATTTGAGGCGAGTGGAGCAAGGAGGCAGGCCATTTCTGCACTCGGGATTCCAGATCAGGTCGTTGGTCGTGAATAGAGAAGAGGATATAGTATGCACGGAACTCGGGTTCGTTGCGGAAGTGAACACGTCCGCGGTTATCGTCATAGTAATACATGAGCGACAACATAGTATTGTTGAGCTGTTCCCGCTCCTGGTGGCGATCGAACGGCTCCTCATTGGCGGGGCTGGAGAGAAGATGAAGAGACATAATGTGGAATCGGGCGATACGCTCCAAACACAGCACTGCAACTCGAATATCATCTTCTTGCGTGAGCTGCTGGACGGAGAAATCATTGCGAATAGACCGGGTGCGATCCCAAACGAATTTATGAATAATGCCTAGTGGCTCATTTCCACCGAGGATATACCGAATCAGGTAGTTAGTGGTCTGTAAGAGAGTTCTTGGAGTTCGAATGTCCGACGGCAGCTGCGCGTCGTACCCAGCCGCTGATCGGCGAAATCGCTTGAGCATCTTGGTTTCCATATTTTGCAGAGTCTTTGATGTTGGGTGCAGGTACTGAGGTCAAAGTTAGCGAGTCAATAAACAATGAGAGACATTGTACGCGAGGCCGAACCTTCTCGCTTTTATCCACCATCTTTTGCACGATCCGCTCTACCCGTTCGAATTCAGGGCACATGGCCGTGCAGGTGCCCACCGGGGTAATGGCATTGTGCAGAGATGTCGGCTGGTCCGGATCTGCCATTTGTCCATCTCTAATTGCTTGCTGTCGCTCTTTCGCACGGTCGAGTTTGAGCTACAGGGTGCGAGGTCAGTCCATCTGTTTGGCCTTGAAATCGAGCGCAATGCACGACATGAGAGGGTTGTTGCTGACCTTTTCGTAGCGATCAGTGTATGAAGATAAAATGAACCCATTCTCTACCTGGGGCACTGTCGCTGACTGGCGGGCCGGGTTCTTCCAAGTCTGCTGAGTCGTATTTGAAGCAAAGAAATTATTTTGGGCCACATTGCCGATTCCCGAGTGACCATGAGACATTTTGGCAGCCGATTGTTCAGCGAAAGGAGATGGTTTCTCTCCAGCACTATCCCTTATGCTGGCAAAGGGGGACACGTTCGTAATCGGTTGTTCACTGGCAAGGTTGAGAGAAGCAGGGACTTTCCCCGCAGCACCATTCTCCAAAGCGGCAAATGGAGATTTCTTTGGGGCTGGCTGCCCGCCGAAAGGGGAGGAGAAAGTGCTCTGCGATTGCGCGACGGACGACGTGGCGTTTTCTGATGTCGCGGAAGTCGTGGTTACCGAGTCAAACGCGCCCCGGGAAGCAGCGCCAGCGCCGCGAGCTCGATAACTCTGAGACCCTCGTCCCCGAGAAGCTTGATCCCCTCGTCCACCACGAAAAGTCTGCTTTTCACGCCCTCCACGAACAGAGGTATCCTCGTGTCCTCCACGGGAAGACTGTTGCCCGCGTGCTCCACGGCCACGGCCTCTACCACGGGTTGTCCCTTTCAATGACGCTCCTCGTGCAGCAGGCGATCCTTGACGAGTAGCGGATGCTCCTCCGCGGCTCAATGTGCTTGGCGAAGCAGTTTTTTGGCCACGGCCAATCAATGGATTAAACGGACTCGCCATCCTGCCCGCAGTCGGCGGCAGACAATGGGTTGTCTGCCCTCGGCGACCTCAATATCCCGACGAGCCAAAAAGGCAGAAAAAAAATCGGTTGTCTGTATTTTTGCGAACGGTTCCTTGCCGACCTGGATTGGAGGGCGTGCGGAAATGGGAGAACGTCAGTGACGGGGAAAAGAAACTAGAAGGGCTGGTTGGTCGAAGCCGATACGCCGAGGCGAGGACAAGGAGGTCAGTTCATGATGTTTGCTCGCGATAATCCTAGATCTTACAATACTGAAAGCAAGGCGATTCGAGTTCAGGCAACGGGGAGAGATGCAACAGACCGGAGTCGGAGGCGGGGGAGACCAGAATGGTCGCAATACCTTTTAGACGGGCGCAGAATCTATCTCTTTGTCTTACGCCCAAGAGGCATCTCGCAGCCTCTAATCCGTTTCTTTCAATCCCCCCGCTTGTCGTGATTGGCGTTCCGAGCAGAGCGCGACGATGAAAGCCGTGAAAGAAACGGGTGCAACTCGCGCACAGGGAGCGACGATCGGGAACACACCGCCTTGATTGTTCGTTAGCTGCAGGCTGCAGGCTGCATATTGGAACCGGGAGGTTGAATGGAACACGTACAAAGCCGCAAAGCTGGTTGGAGGGAGATTGGAGATGATGCGCTGCTGATTCTCGTGAGCTCGACCTGCCCGGAGGTCGGCACGGATCCACTATTAACCGCGCGGGTAATTCACGAGTGGCCGCGGCAGTAACCGCCATTTTCCACTGGCCGTGTTCGAATGGAGAGCATTCTACATAAGAGAACACTATCTCAAGTATGCGTCTATCCAATGGCCCTAACTGATGCTGCCATCGCCAAAAAAGGCAGAATTCCAGAGTTAGAAATAAAGAGAAATTGGTATTACTAGACAGCAGTGCGTCAATGTAAAATCACTTCAATAACTATCTACCAGGTAAAATCGGATATCAACAGAAATTATGGAAACGTACATGACAGGGAATTGTAAAACAAGAAACCATATACATAATCAACGAAAAAAAATCAAGAGTATTAGCGAAAGTCAAGAAAGGTAACGAATGGTCAGAAATGCGACCAAGATAAACCGGAATATAGGTCTGGAAAGAAGGATAAGAAAAAAAATAAAAATAAAAGTGCAAAGGAAGAAACCAAAAAAATATCAACCATCAACAGAAACAGAGAAATTTTTCCAAAAAATCAACCAAACCCCCGACCCTCCCATATCTGCGCGGTTCCTCTTCATAGTGACACCGACCTGTTTTTTATTCACACGAGAAAAAAAGGAAATGAAGAATAAACACAAGAAAACAAAAGTAATCAGCAGCAAACCAAAGGAATAGGCATATATCAAAAAGAACTCCCCGCACAAGCCCTTTTATCTCCAAGTGGGTGCTTTCATAGGGTATGGTAATCAGAGCCATTAGTCATAAGAAGTCGTTAAAACTTGAAGCCCATGCATGCACTTCTTGTCGGTCATTGCGAGAGACATCGCTTGATTCATGGCTTCAACCGGGACCAGCCCGTCCGTTGAAGCTTAGGCAGGGTGAGAGAGGGGCAGGCCATGTGGATGGCCCAGGGAGCCTGTACGGAAGGGCAATGCCCGCTGGCTCATATCCATAGGGGATTGAGCATGCGGATGGGTCATGTCATGCAGCTGGGCCGGCGACGCCATGGGCATCCCCGCGTGATATGGCATTGGTGGCAGCACACCCTGGGTAGTGGGAGGCGCACTATAGTCCACTGGGCTGAAGATGTTCTGGCGGAAGGTCGGAGCCCAAGCCTCATATTGGCCAGGGGCGGGGTGCCGCGACTGATCCGGCGTGGAGGTGGGATAAGGAGTCGTGGGCGGATAGTCAAATACGGAGACATCGTGCGGGCTGATCATCTCGGCAGTGACAGGAGCACTGAGCATCGGCTGCGAGAAGGTGTCTGTATAGTGGGGAGGGGTAGCGTAGTATGAACGGTCTGGTCGAGACGCTTCGAAGCTCAGAGGCTCCGGAATAGAGAAACTTCCGGGCAGAGAGCGAGTCGTCGCCACGGGCATCGTTTCAACGGGAGTTGTGAGAGTTGCAGATGCATGCTCGATGGACGAAGTGGGAGTCATCAGACCCTCTTCGATGTGTTCCGGGGCTTCTACAAAAGTCGCCGATGCCTCAGTGGACTCTTCGTCCTCGTCACCTTTGGGGCTGGGGCCTCGGTTCATGACATAGACAACCATGTTGCCATCTGGAGGATGTTAGTGTCAAGGGAGAGGGCTAGTTTCGGGAAAATATAAACATACCGACTTCACCACGCTCAAAGCGCTCCTCCATCTTGCGCACACGAAGGATCTCATAGATAATCTCGACATGGGAGGGGTGTTTCAAACTACGCTTAGTGTCGCCCGCAACTTCCTTCAGTTTATCGGCGGTGATGTTCTGGCTACCAAGCTTGCGAATAATGTGAAGCAGGAGCTCAATGCGGTCTATTCGAGGATTTGTTAGTACATCAAGACAGATGGCCATGAAGGAAAGAATAATCATACACTCTTTGCGCAGGTGGTCAGGCTCCTTGTGCATCACACCTGGTGGCCACCACTCAGGCTTGGTCTTCTCGGGATCACCAGTTGTACCCGGGGCAGAGCCTGGTGGAGGCTTGCCTCCATTGTAGGGGTGGCGAACCTGCTTGCGAGGCTCGATGAACTTGATGAATGCCTTGGCAACCATACGGCAGTTCAGTTGCTGGAAGTGCTTCAAAGCACCCTCATAGTAGGCCATCACCTTCTGGGACTCTCCGATGCGGAGAGGGACCATTTCATTGGTGCCGTTAGGAGTAAAGTCATCGCTGTCAGAGTCCGCACCGGCTAAGCGATCATCTGCAATAGAGCCAGGCACATTGCCTCGGCGACGTCGGACACGTCGGGGAGAAGAGGCCTCCAGAGTGCCTAAGAAGACGGTAACAAATTAGATGAAAGGTTTTGAACTACAAAATGTGAAGGTTGACATACGGCGGGCCATTGGCTGGTGGAATCCAATCCTTTCCCCCAAGATTTCCAGGAAGTTCTGGCGAACCTCTGGGGTGAAGACAGTCGAATTTTGCTGCTGAATCGAGTCCGACTCGTCGACTTTGAGCTTGCCCTCGTTATCGAGGTAGATCATAGCGTAATGAGTATAGGGCATACGGAAGGTCGAGCGAGTTGGGGTCATCATGGTCTGCGGAGCAGCGTTAGATCATACTCTTCTTGTGAATATATTCCTTGAGATACTGACGGGTGCAACGTCCCACCCAGGAGGGCCTTCATGGAGGGCAGACGCAGAACGCTTCATGGCACCTGTTGCAGGATTGGGTTTATTGTAAACCATGGTATGGGAGAGAAGAAAAAAGGACCGCGGATCCGTGACCGAAGTGGGGACACGGGATTGCGTGAAGTTATAGTAGTCTTTACCGTCAGAGACTAAATCAAATGATAAAGCTGATGGAGACACTTGGTCTAACGGATTAACCGTTGAGAGAAACCAAACGAAGCCTATCTGCGGGGTCGACGCTATCGAGAAGACGGGAAGAGTCGTTCTTATAGATTTGAAGTTGAATGTGTGACTAGGGCGAGAAATGCTCTAGATCTCCACCAATAGTCCGGTCTAGGATGGCAAAGTCAGCTCCCGATACTCTTTCTTGTTTTTTTTTCTTGTTTTGTTTCCCCCCCCCCCCCCCCCCCCCCTCTTCCCCTCTCTCTTTAGTGCTAAATTCCATGCAATCCGCGTCACGTCAAACCTCAAAACAATAGTGACAGCCGGTCGATGCCCAACGGTGGCCTCTACTTCCGAGTCCCCCGTCGGGTGGCTGTCTCATGGATAGCTGCCAAACCCGTGAACGGGTCGAGGTCAAGCTTATTGCAGACATGACTGGCTTTTGGGTTTTCATGCAGGGATGGAGAGGGTACGTATGCTATACTCACTGGATTTGGAGAAGGTAGACGGCTGACCAAGAATATACGGACAGGCGGACAGGTGGCGCAACGATGCTCTCTTTCCAATGACAGACGATAATGGAGAGGCTAGCTGCAGAAAGAGAGCAGTGATAGTTGCAAAGCTGCTGCGAACCGACGGGAAGCGAGTACTGCAGGAACCAGTGGATTGGGATTCTGCTGACGTTTGCGGGTAGTCCAAGTAAACCGGGATGGTGACACGGGACGGGGGATGGGTTGGTTGTGTATAGAATATCTGGGTACTCGGTGTGCTGGAGATGGAAGAATGGAATGGATTTAAAGAACCATGGAACCCGGCGTACAGGGACGTCGATGTAGTACTTCCCGGGTTGACGAGTGGGTCGAAGCGGGAGGAGTGTTTTTTGATTTGAAAATAGACAGAAGGTGAATAGAGAAAAGGAGAGATGAAGCCAGGATAGGTAGCAGGGGAGAATAGTTATAAAAGAATCTCCAGCGATCCTAGTTCGAGGACTTCGAGGAAAAGTCGGCCGCTTATGAGGGGGAGATGAGCGATGTGCAGGGCCTTTTCAAATGTCGCGCGGTCCAGAGCCACTTGGGGGAATCGAGAGAGCAAGACAAAAAGTACAGGCACCGAGAAAAATAAAAAAAAAAAAAAAAAAAAAATCCAAGAAATCCACAAAATCCAAAATCCAAAATCCCCAAGTTGGACTTAGACTGAATTTACCTCCGGGAGCATCAGAATCAGTGCCACACCCAGGCGAAAGTCTAGGGAAAGTAGGGGAAAAAAGCCAGCCTAGGGGACGCTTAGGATGATCTTGGAGGTGAATCGAAAGCCGGGGGATCCCCGTCATTCTGTGCCTTTTTTTTTAATTTTTATTTTCATTTTGGATTTTTATTTTTCATTTTTGATTTAATTTAAAAAAGTAAATGTGATCTTTTTTGGAGAATTCCTCTGATTATTTCTGCTCGGATCGCGCTACGAAGCCTGCAGGCCGATGGGCGCAGTAGTGTGCAGTAGTGAACATAGTCAAGATGGAACAGGGCGAAACTCCCAGTTCCCGATCGGGACACCCTGGTCCAACTAGTCGGAGATCGCCCGGAAATAATCCTGAAAAAAAAAAAAACCATATAAGCCCAAAATTGATGAGAAAGGCAATCGGATAGTGGCAGATCGGGGTCTTGTGAGAAGAGCGAGAAATATTCCTGATATTCAGAATAGTTCCATCACGCATCACCCAGGGTGGCCGTGACTCGAGACTTGCCCACTTCGACCTTTGGCTGCAAGACAACGGAGTATACGGAGGACGCCTTCGATTGACTGAATGCTCCACTCCCCCTTTCTCCGAGTCACGACTTTGACAGAATCTTCTCTGTACATCTCCTCCCGACTCCGACAGTGTAGTTAGTAGTTAGCTCCTATCAATGCCCTGTCCCTCCCCCCTCCACCCCCCGCTATCGACCCTCTTCATTGGCGCCAATTGAAGGCAACCGGCAAGCTGCTCCTCCGGTGCCAGTTGTTCAGGTTTGCTTTTATTTCTTCTATTCTGTGTCGGCCTCCTTCAATCCGACATTGAAACCCTCCACCCCTCCACCCCTCCCTTCTCCGGTCCAAATTCCAGGTTTTTCGTGGCGGCGTTGTTTTCCCGGTTGCCCGTCTTGATCCCGTTGATTTACTGGGCTGACAGGTTGACGGCGGGATGAAGCGCGCGGGATCCACGCCGGAACCAGGGGACGTTCTTTGTCGGGCGATGACTGGCCGTTCAGAACGTCGTAGCTCATTAAACCCAGGTCGCACCATCGGACGCCCTTGACTAGGGCCCCCGACACCCACCGAACGCCCGGGAAGATCTGTACATCTCTCGTCTTCTTGACTCCGGCGTGCGCCAAACTCCCAAACAGTCTACGCCTCTATCCTGCCGTATCCATCCCAACCCCCGTGAGCAGCCCGATTATCCCGACTTCGTCCCTCGGCATTCGTTGCGCTGCTCCCGGCGGTTCGTGTTTCCACCTCCCCAGTCCCGCACAGGCCCTCTCGTCCTGTGGTCGTTGGTCGAGCTCTCCTTGGCGGAGTGGGTGATTTCTAAAAAGAGTCCTAGGGCGCAGATCCGCTGAATATTTTCGGAGCTTCCGAAGTGTGGGAGTGGAAACGGTACAATATACGCTTTTTTCGTTGTGTTCGCCTGCATACTCGTCCTCGCAGTTCTCTCATTATCTCATCTCTCGTTTTTACCCCCAGTCGTTCTAGTTGTACACTCCAGTAGACGGTTTGCTTGGGGACAATGCGTAAAGGATTGGCCAAAGCGCACAAACAGAATCCCACTCAACATGACCAGCATCGGGAAAAAGGGGGGGGAGAAGAGAAAGGTGGGAATAGTCTTACCACGAATGATCCAGCATGCCTCCGACGGGCCAATGGTAATCGTGAATAAAAGTCTCGTTCGCGCACAACACCTCCACCATGAAAGAACAGCCAAACCCGCGCTGGACGGGCTGACCGGGCTCGATCGCCGGATCTGAGCGCGATGTGCCCCGGCGCTAGTTCTTGCAGGGGCCGCCTTCCAATAAGCGAGGGTATCCGAGGGTCCGCGGGGGCATGGAGCGGGTGTCGTTTCCACGAACCTATCAAGATGCGGTTTGTGCGTGGCCCAACATCCTGGATCCTGGGATATCGACCAAATGACTCGCCGATAGGGCTTGGAAAGGGGAGGGGGAAACGCGGGCAAAAGCAGCAAGCCGTCGACTGCCTGGCTATCCCAGTATCCTAGGGCTTCTCTTATTCGCCGCGTCCATCGGTGATTAGACGCTTTGCTTAATGTAGATACATTCTGCGGGCCCCCCAATTGGTGAATCGCCATCCTGACGGCATTCCCGGTTTGCCCCCCCCCCTGGTCGATCATCCCGTCAGGCCAGGATCTTTCTTTGACATGACAGAAACGGCTCGCGGGGTGGGAGGGCTGGAGTTGGTATGAGCTCCGAGGGGGCAATTGCCACTGCGATTCAGCTGCTAATGGTTGAGCGGCCGAACCCCTGAGATCAGACCTCAACATCTGGCCAAATCGAGGCGAGAAGCCAGCGGAGGGGCATTGAAAAGTACGATGAAGCGGAGCTCTGCGACATTCGAAGTGAGAACACATCAAATGACCCACGCAAACAAAAGCACGAAAGCAAAGCGATGAAAGAAGAAGGTCTGAAGGAGCGGAGTGGACTAGGGACCTGGCCCGGTCCAAAGACTCCAGCTCCAGACTCCATTGCTCGGGACTCGAGACTCGACTCTAACACGAATCGAGCCAGGGTGACAAGGGTCCTCCACCCACAGATCTGCGAAATCATCCTTCCAGGACTGCTGAGAGGCTGCCTCACTCCCGCAAAAGGGCCATTCCCAACTCCCCCGTCGTGTATCTATACCCGCGCAGGCTAGCCGCCGTACTTTGGGCGAGTCCGTCAGGAAATGGCTCATTCTAATCATTTTTCTCCATTTTTCGGGTCGCAGGCGTTCCCCAGTCCTTTTCAATATTGACAATTTAAAAATCAAAATAAAACGGACCCCAGGTAAAACCCCCACCCGGGACGTAGCGTCACTGCGGCGTTTCACGAAGCCCAAGGGAAGGGCACCATCTACCCAAGCAACTGTCATCGCGCCCATCTCCCGCCGAGGTGGATTCTGGGGCCATTTGCCTGTCGATTACTTTGTGTTTGGGTTACCTTGGAGTCAGGCAACATCACCGATATCCCCTATGTACTGTATGCACTGTCCATCCCGTCTTATTCCTGTCGGGATCATATGTTTGCTTGAGAATGGGAGACCTATCACCAATCCTCACCCTAAATAATCAATCAGGTGGAAACAGGTCCTTGGCGATGGTGCAGCGCATGAGTAAATAATGTACCTGCGTAGGATGTTTGATATCTCCCTATGGCCAGTGTTTCTCCACAGCCACTCCGCTTGCTGTCCTTTTCCCATATTTGCATATTCTCGAAACCGCTTGCAAGAATCTCCTATCCTCGTTTCGCGAAACCCCGTCTCCCCTCCCCCATTTTTTTTAACCCTGTCTTTGATACTTTGTTCCTTCCCCCTCTCCTAAAGAGATAAGCTCGTCACACAGGCTACACGAACAATGGCGGTCAAAACACAACAACCGAACGTCTAGGCCACCCCGGAATTGAAATTAAGCTGTCGCATAGACCCCCGATTAAAACTCTTTGTTTCAGTGCACGTACTTCGGACACCGTTATTTGTCATAGACCTCTTTTTTTTCCTCTGCCGCAATCATCATCGACTATCAAACTTCCCGTTCCGCTCGCAGAATGCGACGTAGATTTCCAAATGCCGCAGGAGGCGCCGCCCTCCCTCTCGCCTCGCTCGCAACCTCAATAAAGAGCCCGCTGTCACCCGTCCGCGCTAGCAGATAACGGGGCCAACGCCGCGCGGGGACTATATACCACCCGTCTCCACTAGGCCCTCTTCATCGCGCAAGGGGGGTGGGTTTTTTTGGAGGGAGGAGAGGAAGGGGGGCATCTCCGTTCGGAGTCTTTGTTTGTATCCACCGATCCGCAACCGTTCTCGTTCGTGGTGCGCCTCCCGATGGAAAACAGCGTCAGGATTTGCTTTTTCTTGGGAGGGTGGGGGGCTTTGGAATTTTGTCACTTTCATATTGCGTGTAGTTGCATGCCAACCAGGCTGTGATGAGACCCCCGAGAGGGATGCGGACAGGAACGGGAGGAAGGATCCTTGAAGGAATCGTCTACTTCTACGAAGGACGGAGAGGCGACAAAATGTATATTGGCAAGCTTGTATGGGGAAGCGTCTATACGGGATAGGTAAATGAAGTAGGTACGCAGTGGTAGGATTGTTTGTAGTAATGTTCTCAAAGCCCGTGACCCATATTAGGGCTAGTGAAGTGTGGAAGTGTTGTTTGATCGGGAAGCACTGAGGACGATCCCGGCACCCAGAAAAAGAGCCACAATCACAACCATAGCAAATACACATGGCCCAAAAAAGAGGCGGGGGGGGGGGGGGGGGAGGACGCATGAGAAGAGGGCTCCAACTTGACTGCACCGGGTCAATCTCTACAAACAAATCTAACGGTCCAATCAGCAAAGAAATCAGCCCCATCACTCTCCTTGAGAAGAAAGCATCCCCCATTACCTTGTTTGGGTCAGTCATGACGATCTACATCGTTACTGTGCAAAGTATGTACTGCGAGATGTGTATAGAACCAACGCATCAGCCACGATGTCGCACCGCCACCGTTCGCTCCAGCTCCAGCTGAAGAGAGGCCCCCGGGGACGCGCCACATTGGGCGCAATGGTGATAACGGCTGGGCCGGCTGAGGGCCCAGCCCTTCAAGGCTATATGAAGCCGAGCAGGGGAGCTCCCTGTCGGCAAACGGGGAGGGAGGCCCTTTTTCTGGCGCGGTGCAGGAGGACCGCGACCCTGATGGCTTTTTTTTGAGGGGAGGGATGAGGTGGGGAATCTTGTCGCCTACATACAGAATACAGTGCATTTACAGAGTACATAGCGTGCTGCTCGACGGGAAGCCCGACGGCATCGCCACTAATTGATTTGATGGTTCAGAACTCGAGAGATCAAACAGGAAGAGCCCGGGATTAGGCGATTTGTTAGTGGGCGACGGGGTTGGAGTTTCGACTGGATCTCAGCAAACAAAGAACTTGCTGGGTAGCAAATCTGATAGCAAGACTAGTATTATCGAGCACGACCCGCTTTTGCCGCCAGACTGGGAAATGGGATTGAGGAGGACGAGACACCGGAGCTGTTCGGGAGGCATACGGCCACCCTGAAACTCCGATGAGGAGGCGTTGCCTTGGCTTGGAAGGCGTCGAGGCGTCGAGGAGGGTGGAGGGGTGGGGGATGAAGGGATGTGACAGCGGGTGGGCACTGACAGGCTGCGATCGGGGATGGATTGGGGATGGTGCGGGTCGACGGACCCAGTGACGGCGTGGGAGCAGTCGAGCGAAAAGCCCTGTTGCCATCACTTATGAGGCTTGGTTGGTTCACCCTGTCCTGGCGTTGCAGGCGGGATTGCAATTCTTCCTTAACTTGCAGCTGTTCCCTGTTCGGGATCTGGAATAGTCAAGATGTTCACCGCTACGGACGCTGATCGAGGATAGTTTGTCTTCTCTTTTACTCTCTAATTCTCGCGCGAGAGAGAAGACGGGCCTCGACCCGTCCGGTGGCTTCTGCAAATGGCCCTTTTCAAGCCCTGTTCTTTTTTTTTTTTTTTGCCCCCTCCTCTTGGTCGTCACGGAGAGAAAAACTATGCAGAGAAAACTAGACAAACTAGACGGGAAAGCAATCAAAAGACAATACCTCGTATCGATCACGAAGGTATCAAGGGGGCAACAGGAAAGGGGGCGGGCTTGAGAGGCGGGCTGAGCATGATGAACGCAGATGACAGGGGGAATGCAGTCTGTTCGCAAGAGATCTCCGGGATCGAGACCGCCGTTTCTAGACGGCATAAGCGATGAGCAGCAAAGGCGCGTTCGAGGCAGCCTACGAGGACCGAGAGCCGATCAAGAGGGACGATGGGAGAGAAGCGTAGGAAGGAACGAGCATGGAAAACAGACGAAGATCCGAATGATTGCCTAGGTAGGCAGGAGTGGAAAGGGAATTGTTATGGAGCATGAATCTAGGCCCCGTCGCTGTTCGTATCCTTGGTCAATATCAGGACCAGGATTTTCGTTGCCGTACTCTATTTGATTTCTCGGGACACTCAGCAACCAGCCCAGGAGAGTTATACGACTAGCGCGCCGGGCAGTCGCGAGCCGGAACGGCTGCGTGCACGATCGGGCAATGGCATACAGTGATCGAGTCTTGATCGGACCGACAAAAGACGGGATGACATCATGCGAGTCTCCACTTGGGGACATGGCTATTTCGAGGAGTTTGTAGGGGTAGGGGGAGAGGGGTTCTTGAAGCGCCGCTCTTTTATTCGCGTCAAAGGTTGACGGGGGCGTTCATGGTCACCTGGCTTGGGGGGGGGGGGGGGGGACGATGGGGTAAACCGGGGGGTCTGTGCCGGGACTTTGGGCGTTGGCCAGTGTCATTGGTCCTGGGGACCAAACTCGGAGCCTGCGCCGGGGCCTCACTGGGTCGGAGCTTGGTGGGGCCCATCGGAGCTCAGCCTTGGGTCCAGCCACCCTGGCGGGGGCGGCCCGGGGGACTCGGACCGGAGCCGCTAAAAGCTGTCAAACTCCCCATCCGGGCTTAGCGGGGCTCCACCTGCCAACCCGGTGAAAGGGTCAGGGCAATCATGGCCCCTGCCATTTTCTCGTTCCCAGGAACAAACACACTACTAGACACGATCTAGATTGCGAAGAAGTACCACTGCCATCATCACCATCTCCTAGCTAGGACGGCTGCGTGTGATCAAACTCTGCCTCCCCTCCTTCATTTGCTATCCTATCCCCATCTGACCTCATCTCCTGGCAAGCAGATGATCTTGGGGCGGTTTCAGGAAGCGATCATGCTGACCTCATGAGCATTGTTACTTTTCGGTCATCAGTTCCCGCACTTTCTTCCCAGTCTGAAAGGGATAACCCCCCCCCCCCCACCCCAATGGACGTCCATAATCACACGGGATTCCGGTCCTTCTCCTAGCCGGGGGCTCTCCAAAAGTCCCGAGTCCAGGAGATTGGTTGAGGTCAAGGGTGGCTGGCTGGTCAGATTAGGATTTGGACCCAGAAAGCAGGAAAGTCGTCGATCACCAGGAGGATTTTCTCCTTAATGCAGCCAATGTCAGTCGAGGATGGCTCTCTACCTCCGATGATATGATGCCGTTCCGGGGCTCACTCACGGCCTGCCTATCCTCGGTGATTATAGCCCTTTTCCCCCTCGTAGCAATTCCACTATGGAGTATGTGATGCAGTCCCTTGACGATGTGATGTATGCTTCTACAAGCAAAGGAATCGTTTGTTTGCCCTCCAGTGCCGTAGCATCAGACAGAATTGAAATTTTGGTCCATGACAGGTGTCGTAGATGTCGCATCGCATCCACGCTCGACCGAATTAGATCCAATCTGCATGAGGCAAATAATCCAAATATGGTCCCCTCCAAGTACCCCATAAGCCCACACTGCCCAAACATCCCTCTTGAAAGGCCAGTCAAAAAAAAGCAAAGTAACACTGCAGGAAATTATTTCTCCATTGTGGCCCGGCCCGGCGGCCGCACCCATAGTGTACCTCCAGCACGGTGCAGCCCTACTGCAAGCCTACTGCACGTAACAAGGATTATGATTGGTTTTTGCCATCCCCGCTAGGGATTGAAGTGATTGTTCCTGTGGAGATGGGATTGTTCCTGTGGGCCGTAGCCAAGGATCCAGTGGACGACTAAAACGAGAATCCTCAGGCTAATCCACCCCGGTCGCTCGGCTCCTGACAGCCCCAGCACCAGTTTCCACGATGCCGACTTGACGTGACTAGCATTCTTAATTTGGGATGGAAGTTTGCTTTAGGATGTAGGTTGATTTGGAATGAAAGCCCGATTGACGCCATGAACCGCTTACCGAATGCAACTTGGTCATTTTGTCCTGTCGTTCGCTGGTCGTGTGGACGGGATTGCGCTGGGCCCAGTAAGCGCTCCGAATCGCGATCAACCAATGACCGCTCATGATATCCGAAACATCGACCATGATGGTTTCTCTTTCCTCTCCCACGCGCGATTGACTCTGGCGAATGCTGTGGGTGGTCAAAAACATCCGTTGTCCGCAGAGCCTGATCGCGTGGAAATGACACTTGGCCCTTGCACCGAGACCCGCGCCTTCGGGGACGCGCCACAGTACGGAGATTCGTGGCTTGTTCGCTTGTTTATCCTGTCCTTTGGGGTGCTTTTGTCGCTGGGGATTTTGTAGCCTGGATTTGAATTTATTTCTACCGCTTGGCTGGGGTACATTACTTGGATTTTTGTCCTTTTTTATTTTTTTTTTTGGTAAGTCCACATTCCTGCTCTTCATCTCGAGAACTCCACTCAGTTGCGTCGTTCGACGAGATGATCACCGCGTGGTTCTACTTAGAGGCTTTCCTTCCGCCTGTTCGCTTGGGTCTCATCTCCGGCGATGGCGTCGCGCCACTAGGCAAAAAGGAGCGCCCTTACTGCAGGACTCCGGGAAACTTTTCCGGGTCCATCAAAGTTGACTAAAGTAGTCGGGGTTTACTAATTACTGTGCACACCGTATGGGCAACGTGGACATGCTTTGCAGCATGTCGGAACGCAAGGGGACGAACACAATTTGGAGTTCATCGAAGTATAAAGTCATAACGGTCGTAGTGGACGACAGGGGGATGGAAGAGGTGTATACCAGCTTCCCCAAATCAGCATCCCACTAACTTCGTGTTCCCACCAAACACCGAATACTCGGGTCCCAAGCGCTCAGCTATTGGGGATCTTAATCCCAGATACCTGGATATCCTGACTGGGGCCGACCGGGAGGGGAAAGAATAGTCACCAGGCTGCTCGACCAGTGCGCGGGCGTCATTTCTTTTGCTTCGTATGAATTGAGCGCGAGAGCCAATCAGCCTGCGTTAGTGCCCTTTCGCCTGCTCGACTGTGCATGATGCGGGTCCCGAATGGGGCTCTGGCGCAAACCTTCGTGCGGCGCTAAAATGTTCCCCGGCGGCCCATCCCAAAGCTTCCTCAAACTCGGAATTCCCACTGCGCTGGAAACCGATGTTCTCCATGGTATGCATAACCACCTCCACCACCACCACTACCACCACCATCCCCTGCTCCTCCACCCCCATTCTTCTCCTCAGATTTGCCTTTTGCCTTTGGGGCTCGGCAGGACTGTTTTGGGGTTTTTAGTTCTTAGGGGTTTGCGCCAGGAAACATCTCCCTTCCTGGAACCACTCGGGGTTCTTCGTATCCCACGTCGGCGGATACAGAACTGCAACTAAACGCAACTAAACGTCCCTTTTCCACTTTCCCTCTCCACCCCAGCCCGCCATTATCCATCGTCTGACGAACTGGACCTTTTTTATTGCTGATTTCCCTGTGAAGGTCTGCGCTCCAGCCTCAAGGGCCTGCAGGGACGGGGAAATTTCCCGAAACGGCCACGTCAGATCGTCCCTGGCGGGGACTCGCGCCCAGGCCCGATCGAGTGGTGATGTAGCTGAAACCATTTCATTGTGCTTTGAAATGGATCTCAGATCCTTCAGGTGCGGTCTGCACATCCTCGGCTTGCGCAAAGGCCTCTTGACCAGATGCAAACCCTCCAGCCTGGACACATGAACCCTGCCAATGGTTGTACTTTTCACCCTCATGACGACTGCAGCAGCCACAGAGGCAGAAGAAGAAATAATCATTCAAGCCCTGGACCTGGTCTACGGTACCTACTTAACCTCCTGCCGCACTAGCTCTAGTCGTGAGAGTTTTAGGGTTTTAGTGATGTGTATGTCTGTGGGACCGTGGCTCAACTACCAGGGTGCCCCATGTCCCCGGAATTGGGTTCCCACAGACCCGGAGAGGCCCGATCCACGCCAGTCGATCCGTGGCTGGGGGGAGGAACCTGGATTCTGAAGCATTCGTGACAAATACTGGACTGAGGCGTCATGGGCATGATCCCGCTAACCTCCATCCGTTGAGGCCGGAGAGAAAATCCCTCGTTTGAGATGAACGCCAGAAGTTTTCCTCTCTTTACTTTTTGGAGCTCAGATGAACACGCATCATGAACACCGACGATGTGAGAGCGGGCGAATGGGGCGAATCCACTAAATCCACACTTCTTCGATCATGAATATGCACGTATACGAATCCCGTCATCCACGCGGAAGTGTATCACCCTGCCAGGATGGAAGAGTCCACCGGGAAAAATTCTATCGCACGAATAATGACCTTTTCCATCTTGCCCGATGAGATGCACTATCCCTAGTTTCCTTTTTTCTCCGATTCTTCTACTATCGTCTGGAGCTTCCCGATGAACTTCTGCTGCTTCTCCGATCAGGCCCAAGCGTAGCTCAAGGGCCATCATCCAGAGCCCACGCTCCTGGTTCTCTGCGGTGATCATATGCGCCACGGCCGCCCTGGAGGGGCCTTCCCCTCCATCGGTTATGCATCGGACTCGAGATCCGGTGAAGATCCTTGATGTTCCCCATCCTGCGTCCAGCCCTCTCTCTCTCTCTCTCACGTCCCCACCCCCTCGACGGAAGACAATCCAGCCTTTCCAATTCCCCCTCAATTCTGATTTGGTGCTATCCCGAGAGGCCCTGCCTTTCTCCTCCCGGGCCCGAGCCTTGTCCGCTGTAACGCAGCATCTGCAGATCATTGTGGTCCATGAACGCTGTCCGCCGCAATCCCATGCGGCGTTGTGCAACATGCCTGTCTCAGAGACCAATTCCCAGATAGAGCAAGAGGGAAAGCCGATCGAGGTGAAAGAATGAAGGCTGGCTGGAAGCCGTGATCTAGAGAAGCTAGGTGGAGGGTCTTTTGTCCCGTGTACCAGATTTGGTGGCTCAGCAGGACCAGGGCAAGCCATGGTAGCGGAGAATGACCGTCGACGCTGCGGCACTGGCCGAGACGATGCTTGTGCAACACCTACTCCTGCCACTACGGCGGGAGATGATGACAATGCTGAAGAAGACGGGGTGAACGTGGGGCTCATTCGATCCTGTTGAGCCCCTCCTCCTCTTCCATCTCCCTCGGTGTTCTCGGTTCTTCAGGAACCGTGCAGTAGGGCCCACGATATTCTGCTTCGACGTCACACAGCCAGCTCCCCCAGCAGCCCGCCACCATCATGTCCGCGACACCGAAGGTACGAGGGTGCGACTTGAACGGGCTGTTGATCTCGGACATGCTCGGTTCTCGTCCTGATGGCCGCAGAGTGTAACAGATTCAGCAGCTAGCATGGCACAAAGTGGTCAACTGACTCTTCCCCCACCTACTGGAATAGACATCATTCTCTCATCATTACCATGCACAGTAACCCCTTCTACTGGTTAGTTGAGTGACGTTCGTTTTGCAACTAGTCTGCGTATCCCGCTCTCCAGGCTAGGGAGTCCCCAGCCTACAAGATCGATCTCGCATCAGATTACATATCCCGATCAAAATAACGCGTAAAAACTGTAAAAGCTAAAGCTAAAGCCAAATGCCCTTGTGGCAAGATCGCATCCCAGGATCCAGCGCGAGGATTGGCTCATCGGAGGTTCATGGGAAACAGAGTACTGGAACGGGCGCGGCTTCCCCGACGCCAACGGGAGCACTGACCGCGGGGGAAATAAACGAGAATTTGGGGGGGGGGGAGGGGGAGGGGGCGAAGCGACCATCCCTTACCTCCAGAGACATTGATAGCTGAAACGAACGACCGGAGATTCAGTCCTTTCACTGGACGTAGTCAGACGCAAAGCACAGACGGGGTAGAGGTGCCAACGCCATACGAGGAGCGAACCAGGTGTCTCGCTCCGAGAACGGCGAGTGAAGCCGTGGCTCTTCTGATGCTCCAGCTGGGCTCTGATCTGAACTAGGCCTGGAAAGCAATATAGCAGCCGTCTCTTCTGTGCCACGCGAGATTTGATCTATTGATTCCTCCTGGCGGGGCCCAGATCTGCAGGCTTTTCTGAATGTTCCAGATTCCAGGCACTCAACATCTTCCAAATACTAGATGCCGACAACTAACGGGGAAGGGCATGTGGTTCCTGAAAGACAGGGAAGCGGCTTAATGAAGTGGCTTCTGGCCGTATATGCAAGTTGGTGAGATCAACAGGACGGGATCCTAGATATTTCCCCAATTGGGTGGCTTCAATGTGGCTCACAGAGGATACTATAGTTGTATGCATTCCTAGCCGATGGAATTCTCTCCCCTCCCAATAAACGCAAGAACATGCATCGTAGGGGGCTACCATACGGTCTAAGATTGATCCGAGGAGACAACTGTACATAGGCAGCAGCATTGAAGACAAATTTCTACGTTACTCGACCTCTCTGTCAAGCAAGAGCGCCTCTTCGAAGGGATAGGAACTCGCAATCCACAATCCCCGTCGAGCTGAAACGCGAAGTTAATCCCCGCGGCGGCTGCAAATGACATCTGGCAGGCGTACTTTCCCCCTATGCTTGCAGGATGAGATCCTCCCCCCTCCTGTCGCTGAACCGCAAATGGGAAATGAACATTTGTTACAGACTTTATGTGGGCTGCATCCGGAGACGCATGTACCATGCACCAGGAGACGCATGTACCATGCACCAGGAGACGCATGTACTCCATCTGTCCTGCACTGCACCGACAAATGGCTACAGCATGACCGCGTGGGAGGATTCTTTTCCCATACGCAGGGCCGCAAGGGATATCCTCGTCGCCGCCACTATCGAAGCGCGGCGAATCTTGGAACAATGGATGTGGTCGAGGAGAATGGATTATTTCCCGATCTATTCTTAGTCCCGATATGTGACCGTCCAATCCGCCACGAGTCTTTCTCCATGTTTCCTTTTTTTTGTTTTGCCCAATGTCCGTATGTATCCATGTACCCATGTCCTCCGACTAGAACAGGACGTTGTGGCGCATTTGTCATCGAATTGTGGCAGTGGTGCCAACCCTCCATCCTATGAGAACATTGAATGGTCCCGCAATGGATCTGTGATCTGTAATTGAGGGTCAATGGCGGGATGAGAGCATGTGAAGAATGCCCACTATGCGAACAACACCCGTTTTGCGAACAAGAAAAACGAAGAAGAGAGGCAGAGCGTGAAGGAGTCGAGACCGGGGCCCTGGTCGTGCTCGTCTTATTGGGGTTGGCCAGGTGGCAGCCCCGTTCACCGCTACAACTACAACGAAAAACAACCCCTCCCCCTCCATCAACTCATAGAGCGGACCGGATATCAAAGAGGTCACCGCCACGTTACGTGCTCGGTTCTGGCGCTACTGCAAACCATCCTGGTGGGAAAGAAAAAGAAGAGGACTGGGCAACCAAAAAAGCAGTTATGTCATTTCCACTCTGTGTAGTTAATTATATGCAAAGTAACGTTTACCCCTCCGTTTCGTTCCTACCAAGGTCAACACAACACCAATGTTGCTTGTGATACTTTCTTTCTTTCTTTTTTTTAATGTCCTCGTTCCTATGCACTTACTGCTTTCTTGTTGATTGGTGCACAGGTCCACATGTATAACACAAAAGCAAAGACGAACACTGTACATAGAGGCAATCTCGATCACAGACTTGAGCCAGCCAATGCAAAAACCAACGCAGTATATATTTTACCGAACGGGAAAAAAAACCGGACCTGAAGCAAAGGAAAAGAACTGAAAGTGAGATTTATGTATGAAGAAAAAACAAAACAAAATACAGAGCACTTTTTGCAAGTTTTCCAAGGGGCAAGCAACCCCAATCGGCGGGCCTCGATCATGTTGCATCGAGGCGCAAAATAATTGAAACACAGGAGGCTAAAGCAGCCAGAAGAGTTGGTTGTGCGCGAAAAGGAAACACTTGCAACACACGGAGAGAACCAAAGGATGCGAACTTTTTTGCGCCCTGATGACGGCTTTGGCGTTGCATAGACCCCCACCCCCTCTCCTCCTGCCAGGGGCTAGTCCGAAGTCTTGCATCTTTTACCGGATAAGAGAAGAGTTTTCGCTCCCGCCTTTCCCATACAAAACTCAAGAACCCGCGCCACACAAAGGGCCACCGCCGTGCATGAAGCCATCAAGGCCAGGTCGAAGAGGTAGAGTCCATGCAGGTGCCGTGGCAATTGAAAAATCAGGATACAAAACGACTCCCAAGATCGACCTGATGGCGTCAGGGCATACCCGGATTCCCCGAACCACTTAGCGCTGCATAAGCGATGTTGCCTCTCGAGAGGGTCCAGCCAGGCTGGCTGAAAAGTCTTGTTTGTCCTCCTGTGTCTCTTTTTTTTCGCCGCCGCGTGACGCGGAAAACTCGTCAGGGCTAATTACAATGATAGAGGGAAATTGGTTTACGCTATTTGCGAGGAGGAGCTGGCGAGACCGTCGCTATCCAGCAAGCCGGCTTCCTTGGCAAGCTCGTAGAAGCGACCTCCCCGCTTGATAAGCTCCGAGGGGGTGTCAAATTCCGCCACACGGCCCTTGTCGAGAACGACGATGCGATCTGAGTCGATGATCGTGTTGATACGGTGGGCAATCGTGATGATGGTCCGGTCCTGGAAGATACTGCTGCGCAGAGTTTGCTGAAGCAACGCGTCCGTCTCCACATCAACAGCGGCCTAGAAGTTTGCTCTTATTAGCCAATGCTACAGCAGGTTGAGGAAAAAGAGCCAGGGGGAATGGCTGTTGTCACTGTCATACCGTGGCCTCATCAAGCACAAGGATGTTGCTAGGCGTGAGCAAAGCTCGCGCAAGCGAAACCAGTTGGCGCTGGCCTTGACTCAGGTTAGATCCTGTTAGACCGTAGTGTTAGTTCTCGATCATGACATCAATATGAAGAGCATTTATATGCTACTTACCTCCTTCTTGGATTTGGGCATCCAGTTGACCATCCATCTGAGCGACATGTTCCTTCAATTTGGCGTGGTCTATAAGAAAGGGTGTTATTATTCTTGTCTCTAGCCTAGCGTTGAATCAGTAGCACCATACCTAGTACGCTCCAAAGTTCTGTGTCATCGTGGACATGTCGGGGGTCTAAGTTGTCGCGCAGGGTGCCTTCAAACATGGCAGGGTCCTGGGGAATAATAGCCAAGCGGCCACGGAGATCGAACAGGCCGATTGAAGACACATCGAGCCCATCAATACTTGAAGCCGTCGTCAGTATGAAATTCATGTCAAAATGAATATAAAACCCAAAAATAACAACGTACCTGATGCTACCGCTTGTTCCCTCGATAATGCGGAACAGAGCCAAGGTCAAAGAGCTCTTTCCAGCACCGGTTCGACCAACGACACCGATCTTCTCATGGGGCTTGATGTCGAGATTGATGTCCTTCAAGACCAGGTCAAGACCCTCACGGTAGCGAGTGCTGTAGTTATTGAACGATACTGCACCTTGAGCCGGCCAGCCAGTTGCGGGTCGACGCTTGAAGATAACCTCGGGCGCCTCACTAGGGAGGTTGGCGTACTCGAGCACACGCTCAACCGAGACAATATTGGTCTCGACCTCCACGGTTTGGCGAACAATCCAGTTCAAAGATTGGGTGATCTGGAGGGCATAGGACATGGCCAGACCAACCATACCAGCCGAGAGACGGCTGCCAGTGGCAATTGAAATGAGTGCAAGACTGGCGGATGCAAGGATAATGATTGACCCTATGAACTCGAGACGGACGGCGAGCCATCGATTGGCACTGATCGATGGGAAATAAGCGCGCAGATTGGCATCCATTCGCCATTCATTTTCGAGAGCAAAGCGATTCTCTTGCCGGTATGCGCGGATGGTTGAGATACCACCCAGTGATTCCTGGAAATGGGCATAGATCGGACTGCGGGTGACACTATCCAAACGCTTCAGCTCACGAGAGGTTCGCAGGTAATACTTTTGATAACTGAGATAAACCCAGCTCAGCGGAATAACCAGGATTAAGAAAGCTGGGGTGGATGCCGCAATAACAACCATGGTGAAGATAGCACGGGCAGAGTTAGCAAACAGCATGTTGAAAGTACGGGCCAGGACCTCATCAACACGGTAGATGTCGCTGGAAAATCGGTTGAGGATACGACCAGATGGCGTCGTTTCAAAGAAGTTCATAGGAGAGCGGAAAATAGCGAAGGCCATTCGCTCATGGAGCTTGCGAGAAGCTTCAATGGAGCAGAAGATCCACAGAATCAAGTTTTGGACGATGACCAGGAGAGACGATCCTAAGCCAAATGCCAGGTAAATACCAATGAATTTACCCACACTGTCGTTGGATCCGTGGGTCTCGTTATGCTCGGTCCAGCTCTTCAGCCAGAAATTGCCGAGCACCTGAGCAGTCTGTGCAGCGACAAGAGCAAACAGGTAGAAGCCGACGGCGGCAATGTTGCTGTTTTTGGCATACTCGCCGTAGACACTCCATTTCACTTTGCCTTGTTCCGAGGTCTCCTGGGTTTGCTTGCTCTTGAGGACATTCTCTTCGTCACCCAGCTTGCGTCGCGGGCCTTGCCAGGTTGCTGTGCTAGCTCTGCGCAGAGTGACAGTGCTGGTTCTTCTGTGGGGGTTGCTGACACTCTTAATGGGGACAAGAGAGCCAGGCTCCTCAATATCTTCACTATCTGTACCATCGTCGTTCTCAATCACCGCGGTATCGTCTGAGCTTTCGGGGCTAGCTAGACCATCGTCCGATCCACTTGGAGAGCGCTCCTCATCTGACTCAGCAAGATTCGTGCGGACGAGATTGAAAATCTCACCCTTCATGGCCATGAGTTGCTCATATGTACCCTTTTCGATAATAGTCTTCTCACGGAGTAGGCCGATGAAGTCGGCTTCTTTGAGAACCGTGATTGCATTCGTAGCAAGGATTCGGGTCTTTCCACTCAGGATACCTGAGCTTCCCAGCACCTTGTTGATAATGTGACGTCCAACATGCTGATCCACAGCCGATAGGACATCGTCAAGCAAATAGATATCAGCTCGAGCATACACTGCTCGGGCGAGGGTCAATCGTGCCTTTTGGCCTCCAGAGAGAGAAATACCACGCTCGCCAACTTCAGTCTGATCACCATCGGGCATAATTTTGAAATCATCAATAAGAGCACAAGCCTCCACGGTTAGATCGTAGAAATCTGGGTCCCACCGGTGTCCGAATACAATGTTCTCTCGAACACTAGCATTCATGACCCATGGGGCCTGAGCGACATATGCGATACGACCACGAACAGTGACTTCACCATGGTTCTTCCACAACTCGCCCAACATGGCTTGAAGCAAAGAAGACTTGCCAGCTCCGACACGACCAACAATACAGCTGAGCTCGCCCTTGCGTGCACTGAGATCGATATTTTCAAGAACAGGGATACCAGAGTGGCGGTTCCAGGTAAAAGATGCATCACGAACACGAACAGATTCGTCACCTACATGTTCCACTGAATCTTGGAAGACAACAGCATCGCTTTGCAGTTCCTCGGCGGTGAAATATTCCATCAATCGCTTCACAGCGACGGAAGATTCAATGACTGACGTGATGACCATGGGTAGGATAGAGAGCGGGAATGTCAGGAGGTTGAAAAGGGTCAAAGCCGGGAAAACAATCTCGGTTGTCAGAGGGCGATCACTTGTCAGGACGAAGACGGTGAAAGTCGAGCAAGACACAAGGAAGGGTGTTGACTGCCAAGTAAAATTCGCAATGGACTGAGTGGCTCCGATCTTCCGAAGGGTGTTGAGTTCAAGATCATTTCGAATGTGACTGAGCTTGTTCATGAAAGCGGTATTCCAAGCATAGAGCTTGATGCTCTTGATGTTGTTGAGAATCTCCGTCATCAATCGGGTTCGGGAATCCTTATTCTTCATCTGAATGATCTGCAACTTTTTCATCATTCGAGCAATAACACCATTGAGTGGGATCATCAGAATCATAACACCCACACCGGCGAACATGCTCGGTCCAACAAGCTGGTATAGAGACACCATGCATAGAGTGATCTGGAACGGAGCGGACAACAACTGTGTACCAAACTGAGTCAGATCCGAAAGGCGCTGCTGATCGACGGCCATGTGATTGACAATGTCGCCGGTAGTCTTGGTCGCACGACCCTCGCTCGAGAGGCGCAGTGCCTTTGCATAAATAAGAGCGGTCAGTGATGACTTCACGCGCATACCAGTATCAAAAGCTCGCTGGAAATATTGATGAAGACAGCTGGTTTGGCAAACAGAAACCAGGAACATGGCCAGAGCAATGGCAACGCCTCGAATCATTGGCTCCGGTTCCGGCGATTGGTACGAATTAATGAAGGCAATCAGATATCGCAGCAGCTGCGGTTGAACAAAAGCCAGCATGTCGCTACCCGACTTAATCATGGCACCGCGAAGGTAAGGGCCGCCAAATGCCTTGAAGAGAGCCAGCCATAAGGACGGCTTCTTCTTCTCGAGCTCCTCCTGCCAGGCGGAATTCAAGTCATCTAGCGTGGCGCGAGTGGTGTCACGACGACGAAGATTCCACAAATCATCTTGGGTGAGGTAGTTCTTGTATCCGAATTTCATCAATGGTGTCATCCAGCTGAAGGTCAGAACTGAGAAGATGTCGGCATAGTTATAGGGGCATTCATCTTCATCTCCCAGGGCATCGTAGGCACTTTGTTTCTTCGGCACGAAATATTCCAGCACGAACTCCAAGAGGGCGAGTCCGAGACTAATGTTGACGCAAACAAAGTATGGGAGGCGATGCAGGTAATCCTGCTGTGCGACGAGCGTCTGCAGCTTGATGGCATAAGCAATGATGAAGAAAAGCCAATAGAACAAGACAACCCCATTCGGTTGGCGACTTCGCCAATGCTCATAGTACTGCACGGCATAGATGACCCCCAGAGATGCAAGTGTCAAAAGTGAGGACCAGAAACGGAAGTCGGTAAAGAACGCCTTTGGTTGGGTCTCGACTTGTAAGGCGGCTTGCAACGCAGTAACAAAGAGCAGGGCAGCGAGAACAACCTAGGGCAGATTGAGACCGGTCAGCATTCTCTGACGAGATTTAATGAGGGGAGAATGGAGGGGGATCTAGAGATCGACAACGGACCAGCTTGGCATAGAAGTGCCAATTTTTTGCGATGGGCTGCGGAATGCGCTTCTTCAACAGGATATACAGTGCTGCAGCACCGGCCAAAGAGCCCCAGATGGCGACTACTGTGACGATGACATCGACGAAGCAAGATGTGAGGTGGAAGCCGTTCGAACTGAGAGGGCCCCAGCCCTCCAAGTCGCCGCAGAAGGCTTGCCGCTGAGCGGGATCCGACGATACGAGGCGCGACGGCGAGAGGCTTCCCAGATGGGAGTCCCCTAGGACCATCTGAGTATGGCCATCCAACATGTTGGTATCAAGCGACAGCGCGCCCAGAGTCTCCTTCCGTGAGCGCAGGCAAGAAGGAGAGAGAGAAGGCGGCGGAGTCGGGAGTCTCGCAAGCTTGCCGATTCTGATTACTAAAACCCGAGCTCCTTGCGGTTCTGACGCTCGTAAAGTCCGCAAATCCGGGCGGTCGGGGCTGATTACCCAGCAGAGTGGGACCCGTTGCGAAATGGATCCACCATGAAAACGTCCACGGGAATTGGCGTCAATGGGGGCTAGCCGCTTTGCTTGGGAGCTGGGGCGACTGTGATTGCTGACACTCCATTAATGATAAGCGCTCGTCCATTCAATAAAGGAAACCCATCCATTCTGGTCATGCTGGCCATTCAATGAACAGCCGCTGTACTTGCGATGACCGGCGATCGTGCCAGTCATGTGACCGGCTACTCCGGGAATCCGGCGATAAGCACGCAGATGGCCTGGTCCGTCACAATAGACGCACACAAGATCTAAGACAGAACTGCCCTTACCTATCTCTGGGGTCGCAACTTGGGTTTGCGGGATGTTGAGATCTTTTGTGATCTGATTTAGTGGTACTAGACTGGAAAGGGGTCAACCTTGTAACTATATATCAACGCTTCTATCAGTGACGTGGGATAGGATGTTGTGTCCGAAATATATTTCACGTCTGCACCGATATACTATCTTCAACACTTGTCATTGAAAACGATCTATGGCGTCGCAGGCAAGCAAGACCACATCTGACCAACCAAAGCTCTGAAGTGGTCATTGCCTCGACTGTAAAGTCTAAATTGTTTTATTCTCCTTTTGTCCCAAACGTTCTACCCGATAGCACGAACCGAGAGTCTTCAGCCCAAGGACTACGGGCATCACTTAGACGGATCTCTCAATTGAACGTGCAGAGTGTATGTGCATCTAGTTTATGTTTCATATATAAGTGATAATACTTGTATATATACACTCAAGTTCTGAGGTTCTAAAATCAAGAACATTTTTTGGCCTGGTATGAAAAAAAAGTCTATTATGTGCATATTCATTACTTCTTGTCATCATACTAAATACATAGACACATCATGTGGCATTCTTGAAGATGTATAGCCAGAATGCCTTGGCTTAAATTTCGTCATCCTCCCCCCGCCGCGGCCTGACGCCTCTTCTTAGCTCCAGCTCGAGCCACTTCCACCATCACTAATATCAAGACCAAGGTCTTCGGTGACGCAGGTCAGAAGCTTGCCTAATTTCACCTCCGTTAGACCTGAAAGCCCACTAGGAAGAGTAGAGAAATCAAAGTCGATCGGAAGCTTCTGGACAACGGCTTCCACTAGATCTGCGATTGGGACGTTTCTGAGGTTAGGGTTTGCAGACGGTATGGCAACCGGAGGTGGGACGCTTGGAGTCGGAGAAGGAAGTGCACTTGAAAGCCGGGATGCCGTAGATCTGGGATTGGCGGAGCAAGAAGGACAGACTGGAATCGCAATCGCAGCCCCGACCATGGCCATGGCGGACCAAATGAAGAGAGGAATGAAACGCATGGTAATGAGAGATAAGGTGTGATAGCTCTTCAACAATTGCTTAGTTCGGTCGCTCTGGATGTCCAGTCAAAGGCGAACCAACCTTGGAAACACGAAGCGGTGGTTGTTGCTTTTCTTTAGCTCCTGGATGAATGATACAATAGACAATCGGAGAACGCTTGGATTCTGGAGAAGAAGAGGCTATGTCGTTATTCGTCCTTTTTATCTGTGATCCTGAGATCCTCCAGCCTTTCTGTCAGCCTCCAGAAAATAGAGAGTGTACATCTGATAGCTCGAGTTGAGGCTTGCACGCGGTACAAAGAGCTACAGGACGCAATACATGGACTTGACGATCCACCAGCCGCCCGATTTACCCCTTGCCGACCAGCACTGTCTTCGACACAAATCGACCCTCCAATTGATGATCAGTGGCTTGAATTGGGGCTGGAGAACCTAGTGGTATTTCTATGGAGCAAGAATTCCGCCGCCTTGCAAGCAGTGTCTTCCCTGTACAACGATCTGTTTGTAGGATGTCTAATGTCACCCCGAAAGCATAGATTTACAGCCTCAATCACTTGCCAATTGTTACTCGATCAGGATAAGACCGTTACGGTCCCCATGCATCATAATTGTATGCCATTCAGCCGGTCAATAGACTGATCAACAAGAATGCCCAGGCAAAGCCCAGACTCTCCACGGGTTTTCCGTCGTGATCCACTCTGAGTCAGTCAGCCTCATGGCGGGCACCACGTTAGTCATAGTGTTGTTGCCACAGCCACATCATGATCCTGCGCTAGGAGGATAATTCCTGGCGCAGCAAGTTAATACCAAGCCTGAGTGACTCAAGTTATACACCTCTTGAGTAATTGGCTTTCCTTTGCCCTCATTTGTCCATTGAACGAAGAAAAGGGAAGCGGGTAAGAGAAGGCCGCGTTATTATAAAGGGCCGCCCGCATTCCTCAGGCGGTAAGAGTCTGCTTATCGGCGTCATTGGAGGGGCACCAAACACCTCCGGTTTCTCTAACCATTCACATTCGCTCGACACGATTGCCCACCATGGGGGACCCAAAGCGCATGGAGGAGCTTCTAAAAGGCCCTCTCTATGGTGCGCACATTACCTGCCTGTTTTCCCTCTGCGAGCTCTTGTCTCTGACTCATACCAGTATATGATCTTCCACCGGCGCTGCTGGCAACTTTAACCGCGAAAACTACGAGCCAACCAGTTGCTAATCAGACCCCCGAACCTACCCCCCAAGACAAGGAAATCGCAGCGAAAGAGTCTGCTATTGCAACTTCGACCTCATGTCCCCTATGTAAAGTATCCTACGGCAATGTCCAGGACCAGCGCAGCCACGTGCGCTCCGATCACCACCGATATAACCTCAAAGCCCAATTGCGCGGAAATGCTCCTCTCGATGAAATTCAATTCGTCAAAGCGGTTGGAGAGCTCGATGAGTCTATCTCGGGTTCCGAATCGTCAGAATCTGATGAGGAGGAGGCGGATGGAGGTGCCGACACAACTTTGACAGCCTTGCTGAAAAGACAGGCCAAGGTGTCCGAGTCGAATGAAGAACCAGAAGCGACAGCGAACGAAAGATCTCCAAAAAACCCGTTATTTTGGCTGTCTAGCTCCGGTCTGCCGTCAAACAAATCACTGGGGATCTATCGGGCGATCTTTTCCAATGTCGAGCAAGATGCGCCCACTTATTTGGTCGATACAATTCGGAAGAAGCAGCTGGCCCCCGTCAAAGCGCGTACGAATAATACGCAGTCGCAAACAGACAACTCTGCTTCCAGCCCCCATATTTTCATGTGTATGATCGGTGGTGGCCACTTCGCCGCTATGCTGGTGTCATTGGCCCCAGAGATCCACCGTAAGCAAGGTGGCGTCGAGGAGAGACAGGCAAGAGTGATTGCGCACAAGACCTTCCACAGATACACCACACGAAGAAAACAAGGTGGTTCCCAATCTGCCAGCGACGCGTCTCGTGGCGCGGCCCACTCGGCCGGCTCCAGCCTACGACGTTACAACGAAGCCGCGTTGGAGAAAGATATTCGAGATCTGCTTGCCGACTGGAAGCAGATGATTGATAGTGCAGAGCTACTATTCATCCGAGCGACGGGGAAAACGAATAGAAGAATTCTTTTTGAGAAGTACGAGGGTCAGGTCTTGAAGCAAAACGACCCCAGACTGAGAGGATTTCCTTTCAACACCCGTCGGGCAACCCAAGGAGAGCTCATGCGGTGCTTCAAAGAACTGACCCGAGTAAAGGTTAGTGAAATTGACGAAGCTGCGCTGGAAGCCGCGGCGGCTGCTGCGGCCAAACAGAAAGAAGACTCCAAACCATCCACACCCCGTCCGCAATCTCAGAAGCCGAAATTGTCGAAAGAGGAGGAGGCTGCACTCTTGCACACTTCACAGCTCCAGGCGTTCATCCGCCGCTCCAAAGTTCCAGCTCTCATGTCTTACATCTCAAACAACTCAATCCCCTCCGATTTTATTTTTCAACCCACCGACTCACCTCAAAACTTCCGCTGTCCAACTCCTATCCATCTTGCTGCAAACCTGAATGTTCCAGCAGTTGTGACCGCTCTTCTCACACGGGCCAACTCAGATCCAACAGCTGTCAACAGTGAAGGCCGAACCCCATTTGAGCTGACAGGCGATCGTGCCACTCGTGATGCATTTCGCATAGCTCGACACGAACTGGGTGAATCGAAATGGAACTGGAACGCAGCTAAAGTTCCCTCTGCTGTATCCAGGACAGATGCCAACATTCGAGCCGAGCGGGAACGAAAGGAAGCCGAAGAAGAAGAATCCAATCGCCGAAAGGCTGGATTAGAGCGCTTGAAGAAGGAAGATGCCGAACGAGCCGTGCAGCAGGCATCGAGCAAGCCCGGCGGTCGGACTCTCGGGGCAGTCGAGAAGACTGCGGCTGAGAAGCGCGACGAAGAGACACGAGGAATGACGCCTGAGATGAGAATGCGACTGGAACGAGAGCGGCGGGCGAGAGCTGCTGAGGAGCGCTTTCGCAAGATGCAGGGGAATTAAAGGAGTGGGTTGTGTACTCCATTTTCTTTTGGATTGTTTGAGCGTGTTTTGCACCAGCATCATGGATGACTGTACGACGACAAAGACGAATAGACTTGATAATAATTCTCTCTGATAAGTTTGGAACACGATTGTAGGCGTTCGATTTTGCGTAGCTTGATATCAGTCACATGCCTTCACGGGACCCAGGAGCTTATCATGACGGCTTCATGAATCTTCTCCTTGGATATACTCTCTTTTTGACCTGTTCGAGTCATTTCATTTCACAGCAGAATGCAGAAAAATCTGTCCCCTGATCCCGAATTGACTGGTTTTGGTTGTCTAGTGGGACGACTGGTCGAATGGGACCCGAATGGCGGCAACAAGACCAGCGAAGCTCTAGAGATCTACAGCGACGAGGAGATTTTTATTGGACGAGATGGGAATACTTGGTAATAAATACACTCTATCGACTGCAGAAATCACTCTTTCTGACTTTGAATGCTCTTTTATAAAGCCAAGTTCAGATACAGAATCCTTTCGTGTCGAATAAACACTTACGCATCTACACAATTCTATTCGACCAAGACAATTTACAGGACATACCCCCACTGGTATACGCCCAGGACCTCTCGCTAAATGGAACATCATGGAATGATTACAAAATGAAAGGCAAGGGTAGCTTTTTACTCAGCGACGGGGACGTGCTTCGAGTTGCAGCTGGTGTCTACATTCGGTTCCGGTCTGTCGATGTCACGGCAACTGATCGATTCACATATCTGCAACGGCTGGAGATGAAAGTTAGTGCAATTAAAGTACAAGAAAAGTCAGACCGCAAAGTCTCACCGTTCTGATATGATTTTAGACATTTCAGGATAGTCACATTGTCACCCAACGTGTCCTGGGCGCCGGGGCTTATGGACGGGTTCACATGGCCTTCAGGAAAGATGATGGTCAACAATTGGCCTGCAAGATTACTGACCTTGAAATCATCAAGTCCGGTACTCAAATAAGCAGGAAAGATTCAAGATCCAAATTCTTCCCTCAGAAGAATGCATGGCAGCGAAAATCGCTGACGGGCATTCGGAAGACACGCCAAGGCGAGCAAGCTATCCGCGAAAAGATCGCCATGGTCGAGCGAGAAGCAAAAATGTTATTGGAGCTATCCCATGTAACGGTCTCCCCCATCTACAAGAAACATTTGTAACACAGAGGACTGACTGCTACTAAGCCGAACATCATTGCGGTGGAGAAGGTTATTAAATCTAGTAACACAATGTAAGCTGCTATGCATTGGCCGACGGGACTTCCAGACTGGAATTGACTGGAATGTAGATATATGTTCACTGAACTAGTCACATGTGGCGATCTCTTCTCGTACCTCCGATACAGGGGAGGGAGGCTCGAAGAAACCACTGCTGCCCTGATAATCCGACAAGTCTTGCTCGCATTGGACTATCTCCATGACAGGGACATTGTACACCGAGACCTCAAGCCAGATAATATACTCATGACCACACTAGAAGATGATGGACGAGTTGTGCTGACTGACTTCGGATGTGCGATACAATTGAAAAAGTCTGTTCCGCGCACATCGAGTATCGTCGGGACCCTTGAATACTGCGCCCCGTAAGAACAAGTTTCTTGAGATGGAGACTGAGAATGCTGACTGTATCGTGCAAGGGAAATGCAGGATACTCTCAAGCAGGGGTACACTAAAGCTGTTGACCTCTGGTCTCTTGGATGTGTTACTGCCGTTCTGCTTGTTGGAAATACTCCATTCGACGATGCGGGTAAATCAATATCTAGCTATCTTACCGACCTCGAGACAGAACTGAAGATACTCAATATTGGGACGCGGACTAGGGACTTCGTTCGCAACTTGCTGGTACCAGATGAGATGCGTCGCATGGACGTGAAGCAAGCGCTACGACACAATTGGCTTGCTCATTCCAACTTCAAAAGCTACTTTGAAGGAATGTACCAGCGCGCCATTCAAAACTGGAGACCAAGGGATAATAACAGCAAAGATGTGATAATCAAATTGGCAAATTTCACTAGATCTCAATCTCTCCAGTATGTCTCTCATCTGAGACCTCCAGCAAAACTCAGGGCCCAGTGCAACCTCGATGATCCCGATCATATATCAGCAACATCATACGAGGATACGGAAGTTGTGGATGCCAAGCAGTTGTTATCGCCCTCCACAACGAGCTCCCTGCTTTGCAAAAGAAATTGGAAAGCGGTCGAGGCCAAAAGCCCTCCAACTTGGCAGCCTCTGGGTATAATTTACCCTGAAGTGGATGGAAAGCAGGCACTCGACAAGCCTATTCATAACGAGAACACCGGAAATGAAAGTGCACAGTTCCTCGGCCAAGTTAAGCGGGAGCAGCTTGACCAGGCCAGGATGATGAGACATGTTTTGTACCTGTCGCCATTTGGTACAACCACTGTCAAGAAAAAGGCTGATGATAAGATGGAAGAAATGGAAGAAGTTTATGAAGAGATCCGCAACCCAGTCACTGGAAAGCGCAGGCGACGGGCTTATGGCCGGGATGTGGGGGGCTTCAGCGATTTATTTTAAATGGATTCAGCGGTAGCCCTATATATTGTTATGCGTGACACTAATCCCTGAGGGAAATATCTCAATTAATAACGAGCTTGATCGGATGGGGAGAGTGGAATGGCTGATTGGGCAATATAGAATATCGTGTTGTATCATTTACCTCAAGACTAGTTTCAGCTTCGTGGATCATCTTGATATACCCCAAGAGATTAGCATTGACAACTTATCCAAGAACCCGTAAACATACTTCCCGTCTTCAAATGAGTTCAAGAATAGCTGATTTGAACTTGACTAGAGAAGTTCAACTTGATGACAACCCTTTTCTGTTAACTGGGGTTTTCATGAGTCTCACTTAGGACGCACGCCGGGAAGTCAGGTGGATATTTGAAACCAAAGTTATTGAATGTAGATGAACTTCAGGCTCTCACCTATAATACCATGTGGCTCACTCGCTATGTGCAAGCTGGTCGACTATTTCGTGGCTGCATGTTGAAAGTTTCAGGACAGGCAGCTGAGCCGGTGGAGCCGATGACACCATCCGGCAGAGTGTAACTATGCAGACCGCAAAACACAAAACATTGATTGAATTATGTGGACAAGAAGTCTAGTCCGAATTGATTGGGGCCAAAATGGAATTCATGGCGCGAATTTAATATTAAGATTACATTGCCATATTAGCGTATGCGAGGAGGGGATTATCTTTATTCCCTCTTCCCTCTCCTCCTCCACCTATACAAGTCTCTACCTTGCTCAAATTTCTCTTAAAGATATAAGAATCTCGGCTCCACATGTTTTTATGATGGTTCAATTGCTAATTTGCTAATTTTGGAGTATATATATGGCCACTAAGGCAACATAATCATTTCTAGGTCAATCCATTTCCAGACTGAACTCTAGTAACATATCATCTATTGTACTGTTTATCTAGTTGCGAGAAAAGAGATCTGCAACCATGACTTTAATTCTAGGATATTTTGCTTTTGTGTTACTGTCACAATACTCTCTGGCAGCAACGACGTGGGGGGCGACGACAGTTAGTGCGACTACCACCACAATTACGTCTACCACCCTTACTGCGACTGCCACGGATGAAAGTGTTCTTCTAGTTGAAGCTAGTGGAGTAGCATATCTGACTAATGTGATCATCGTCAAGACTGGAGATGCATCGGATGATACATCGCCATCTAGCACCAACCTCAATGCTGCCATTGGTGTGGCTGATCCCGGAACGGTCTATTTGACTGACTGTACAATTACAACCGATGGAGTCGGTGCCAATCCGCTGAAGCTCTATGAAGATGGATCCTACGCATACGTATACAATCTCGAAGTAACAGCGCGGGGAGACTATGCACATGGCGTATATGCTGCCGGGGGGTAAGTAGATGCCATCTCTCATCGACTATGCCTGCGATCTACATGAACGAAGGCAGTTTCAATGAAGCGACCGTGAGAACAGAAGCATGCTTAAAGGGGTTTGCAGATACATCTACGGTGAAAACGTGACGGTCACTACTTATAACACATCCGGGAGCGCAATCGCCACTGATTCAAATGCGGGAACTATCTATATCAAGACTGCGACTGCCTACACTTATGGCGCCAAGTCCGCACTGGTGTACTCTACTGGCAATATTACCGTCGAAGACCTGACTGGTTCAACATATGAAGCCTCAGGATGCGTTATCGATGGCAGTAATTCGTGGACACTCGTGAACCCAGATATAAGTGCAGCCCCAACTGCTTACGGCGTCTTCGAAACACGAGGTACGGGAGAGCGCCTCAGTAGCCCAGCTACAATGACAGTGAATGGTGGCTCAGTCGCTGAAACTAGAGGTGATGCTGGCGTGATGTTCTGCTCTAATATCGACTGTTACTACTACCTGGACAATGTAAGCATCTCGACCAAGTCCGGTATTTTGGCAAATTCATCCGCCGCAGACTGGGGGATATCGGGCTCAAATGAAGGTGGTCTGTATGCTTATTTGGCCGAACTCGATATCACTGGGGATGTATATGTCGATGATATCTCCACAGTAGCCATATACCTCTATTCAACTTCTTGGAGTGGCGCTATCAACCCCGAAGGTACAGAAGGCAATGCGACTGTATACGTGAACTCAGATAGCACATGGACAGTGACTGGGACGTCCTATGTCACCGTCATTTCATGCGACGATAGTGATTGCAGCAATATATACAGTGATGGCTTTACTGTATACTATGACAGCAGTGATAACAGCTGGCTTGGAGGGGAGACTATCTCGCTCAGCGGAGGTGGCGAGCTAACACCGAGCTGAATTATGTCGCCAAAAGATCAAGGGAAAGTCAATGATTTAATTGGTAGGATCAGTCAATTCCGGTCTCCATGATTTTACAGATCAAGCTACAGATGTGCAGATACTTGTCTGAACTTATTCTGGTCGATTCAATCCTGGAAATTTTCAGAAATGAGATGATCTGCATTCTCAATAAATTTGATAAAAAGCTAGAATACTTTACTGAGCTTGTAGCCGTAAACGAGCTCAAGAAGACTGTATTGTGGCCCCATGCCAGCCAGCACGAATCTTCAACTAAACAGTAGAAGGAACCGAAGTGGCTACCAAATGGGCCCACTTCCCTTTCCGATCTTATGATTCAATAAGACGCTCTATCACATGAATATGATATGAGTCCCAAGGGATTCAATAGGACTTAGATCCTCCAGTAGATTATACA
Organism: Penicillium macrosclerotiorum; assembly: GCF_028827735.1. Classification (NCBI taxonomy): domain Eukaryota; kingdom Fungi; phylum Ascomycota; class Eurotiomycetes; order Eurotiales; family Aspergillaceae; genus Penicillium; species Penicillium macrosclerotiorum. The sequence continues at coordinate 2,478,105 of NW_026643083.1, read as the reverse complement.
AAGTTGAAATGTAGCCCCTATCAAACGGCGGTTGAAGGCTGTGCAAATCAAGTCTTGACAACGAGGGTTGGCCATCTAACAACTCTAAGCCCTTTCATTCGTGAAATAGGTCTTTAATGCAGGGTTGCATTCCGCCACAACCAAGGTAGATAGAACAGTCAATAATTTCTCCAGGGTTATCCCAAAGTGGGAATAAGAGAGGGGCTCAGCAGATCCCATTGCCTTATCAAAGACAAACATGGAGAGAGAGGTGGAGGGCAAACCATGGCCATTGGCTGATTGTCACACAGGGCAGCTGACCTTTGAGGAGAGGGCGGACCTAGAGCCTCTTGGTTGGTCCTGCTCTATGTCTAAAGGGGGCTCAGTGGCCACAAAGAAGGGCCTCAGGAGGGCAGTGAGTGACCAAGGGCTACCGGGATTGGATGATCATAGGGCTGATCGTGGACAGGGAAGGGGAGGGGGGAGGGGAAGGAGGGGTGTACGTTTTCGATAAAGGGTGAAAAGCTGTTGATCTTGATCCAGCAGAGCCGGCGAAGGAGCTCAGAGGCGATATCAGCTATGGCCTGTGGGACAAAACAGCTAGTCATATTGGTGTTTTATCCCGGAGAGGGGCTAAAAAGAAAAAAAAAAATCATTCTTGTCGCCACTCTTCGGTGCTTGTGTAGCACCCGTAATAGCCCGAAGCCCCGAGAAAGAAACTCATCTGGGATCCCAATGACTGGATATGTAATTTCGTTTCCATGGAGAGTATCTATGTGGACCATCAGCTCGAAGCCCACTAAGACAGTCTCAGAAGGGGCGTCGCAAAGAAAGAGACTCGATTCAAAGGGCCGATATTTTCCCAAACCCAATGATCAACAGACCAATTTACAATTCCAACAAGATCAACGAGCTCATAGCTCCAGGGCTGCCCTCTTCTGATTACCCTATTATTGAATCATGCACCCTTTCTTCCCATACCATCGTCCTTGTAGGGCCATCGAAGAGGACATAGGAAACTCCGATAGGGTAAGCTAAGGCCCTGTGCCAAGGCTAGATAGGGTCACACAGAGCCCTCCATCAAGGAAAAAAAGTGAAACATAACGGATACAGGCTTCCCTATGAAGGAGATGACTTTAGCCCTAGCAAGCACGGTTGGAGGGACGACGAGCGGAGCCCAGCCACGTCGCCGCACGAAGGCAATTCAGGCTGCGGGTAATAGATCTGCAACTCGTGCCCTGTTGGAAAAAAACTGTCTTGCATTGCGTTCTACAGGATCTGCACAGGGGAAAACCATCGCATTGATTGCGGTCGTAGTGCTCCGGCACTTCAGTCCAAGAAGGAGTCTGTCTGTTGTGTGGCTCTGAGCTTAACTTTATCGGTGCCCAGGCAACGGCAGCAAACAAGATCAGGGACAGAAAGTCAAAAACGTAGCTTTAGATCATCTGCACCTGCTGTTTGAATGTTGTGCATTTCCCTCGAGGATTCACGCCGGGTGAGCCTATCAGGGCTCTTCGAGAAGGAAATAGTTGCATCTAGATTCTGATATCCCTTGCGTGAGATTGGACCTTGGAGGGGGTTGGTTTGTTGGGGTCTAGGAGAGGTGAGAGGGGTAGAGCTGAATAAGTGAAAGGAACTCCTGGTAGAATGAGTTCTGTTCAACATGGCTAGAAGGACCATGGTTGGCTACTGAATGTCCTCAAGGGCTGATTCCGGTTAGATCACGAGAGGGATGAGGATGTGAGGCTGAGCGACGGAAGACGGTTCCTAAAAGGGTCCATAGATCGAGCCACAGATTGGTTGGTGTTAGTGTTAGTGAGATTACTGGACAAATGCAGCCCTAACTAGATCACAATTCTGGGGTCGGGGTTGACGTTGGGTTGGTTGGCGGCTAAGCAACGACGGTGACTGCACCCTGGTGATCGGAGATCGGGCCAGCCCTCTCTGCCCCCACCACATCCACCAAGATTCGCCATGAATGATTTGGCCCGATAGGCGTCCACCCACGAGTCTTATCGACATCGGCTTACCTTGCTAGGGCAACCGGAGGCTGCAGGATGCAAGGACTCGGTAGAGTGGGTCGGTGGGATAGCAACTTGCGATATGGCCGACATCCAACGTGGCTTTGGATCAGGCACTAGATCAACATTGTCATCGCAAAGAAGCGAATCAACCACAGAGAATTCGACAAACGAGGTTCCGGCGCCACATGCTTTTTGTACGGCGTCATTTGTGTCGAATTGCCTAGGAAGGTGTCTGGTCCGAAGCTATAGCCCTCAGGCCTCGTCCACCCCATCATGGTGTCCCTGTTTCCCTGTTTTCCTTTTCTCTGGAGGGTCGCACTGGCCCTTTGATAGGTCCTTAAGGTTCCTGAGTATAGTCCGTATATTCCCGGTCCGTGTTGATCGAATGTGATCCTCTGGCCCTCTAGGATTCAAGGGTTTCCAGGGAAATCGAATGAGTTCTCATACTTTCTCCTTCGGATACTTGCATCCTCCATCAATCCATGTTCGATTGTCACCAAGCCAATCATTGAGTGCTGTACGGAGTACGTGTAGACCCCATGGCCATACTCCGTAGGTGTCCGTAGGCCTCGTATGCTTCGTATGCCCCGTACGTAGTACATCGTTTGGTTCCGCTACTGGCGCTCCACTTTTAAGATGACAATGGCGGTGATTGGCCGACGCGTCAAAACGCGACATAACGCGTCACGCGCGTCTTGTTTCGAAACGCGCGATAACCGGTAAAAGTATGGGAAACCAGGAATTTGAACCGTGACAGACACCAGAATGAGAGCTTGAGATCCGGTATGAACTCCTCGCAATCCTTTCAGAAGTGGAATAAGCAGGGTGACGGTGACCACCTCCCGGGCTGGGGAGAAGGATGTTCCCAGGGCCGACGAGGAGGTCTCCCTGGACCTTCCCTCCTTCCACGCTAGATAACTAGGGTAATTAAACTGCATCGGTCGACATATTAAAACGCGTCGGGTCGCCGTGGGAGTCCTCGGCGAATGATGGGAAGTACAGGAGTTTGCGAACGAGACGGGATACGGAGTACCCACGGGGCACCTCGCGACGCGAAGAAATGGCTGGCCTTTGGGCTTGCGATTGAGCATATACCAGTATGCTCAAATACCAGCGTACAAGAACTACAAGGCGATTTGGAGGATCCCGAGTAGATGGTCGAGTCTCCCTCTCAAGCGGGCCGCTGCAGGTCGGCATGGGGTGGCGGTTCGATGCAGCTAGCAGAATGCACGTCATGGATATTGCATTGCATCATGGCATTGAAGAGCATCTTCGGCCCATGCAGTGATCATGATATCACTTTCTGGACATCCCGCAGCACTCGGAAACGGGGGCCTCACGTTGAACTCGAGATCATCTTACCAGCCCACCCAAACCGGAAGGAAGCCGTATTTGCGGGATACCCAGATACTGAGATGTCGTACCATTGATACCTATTACCATTTGACCATCTGATGGATCTCCACCAACACCTCCAATGGCCCGTGGGCAGCGAAGACCATTGGCGGGCACAGACCGGGCGGGTCGCGACAAACTCCATGGAGTCCATGGAGTCCATCGCGCGCATTCGGACAAACCTGGGTAGAAGAGGATCGCCCGTGGGCTGCCTCCATTCTCCATGGCGAACGGCGAAACGGAGGGCTCCATGGATGTCCCCTGTCGAGTCACCCTCTCACACCCCCCTTTTGGGCGCCCTTAGTCTCCCCTTAGCGTCTTCTTGGGTCCTTCATTTGTCTCCTTTGTGCATCGGCCAGCTCGTTTCAGGGGGCTCTGGAGGACCTCGTGCTGCCCCTGGTGATCTAGTGGCCGGTTGGCGGGTCGGGTGGTCGGTGCACCCCTTGCATCATGCATCCTCGGCCCTCTCCTGTATATGTTTCACGAGAATCGAAGACAAGAGGGGGGGGGGGCAAAAAGGATGATTTGGAAGAGCTCTGAAGGAGGTAGCCCTGTCATCCTCGTAGGAGTGTAGGAGTGCGCTGAGAGAATGATGAGTATAATAGAGACGGAAGGCCGGCGGGAATGCTGGAAGAGAGAGAGAGTCACGCCCTCGAGTCCATCGATTCCTTTTTGTCATCAGACGTCACTCGTTCTTCGTCTTGTCACTCGTTGTCCTTGTTTTTGTTTTTGTCCTGACACCTCTCTGCCTGCCCATTTCTTCCACAGGGATCCCCTGTCCAAGTAACTGCTATTCTATTCTAAGCCGCCGATTTCTTTATCCCTCCAGAGACTTTGGGACGGCGGAGTATAGGGAGCGCATTCCTTCAGAGTGGAGCCGCCGGGAGATGTTCGCTTGACCGTTTGCGGGCTTTCCCACCGAGTTTTTTCGTCCCCCGCCCGCCAAACACACCCCTAAAACTTGCCGCCCTCTTCCCATCACCAACACCCCCCAACAACACCCGCTGCTGCTCCTCACAACCAACCCCCAACTCCCAGTCGCATCGCCCCCGGCCCGGGTGGATCTTGAAGCGCATCTCTAGGACTGTCTCTTCCATTCGTTCATATCTTTTTAACTCAGTCTTTGCGCTTCGCAACCGCCTCCGGCGCAATCTCAGCACATCGCACACCCCAGGCGCACAAACTGCCGTCGCGCCTCGATTTCGACTCTCTCACTCTTAAGTCTCGTCCCTTATCATCCTCGCCACGCCTCTCACAGTCATCACAATCGCTTTCGCATCCGAGGACTCAAGAATCCTCAAATCGCACCACCATGTTGCTCCCTTCTGCCATCACATGCGACGTGCGCCGGTCGTCTCGCTTTACTCCCAATCGCCTGTTCTCAACACCTCCCCCAGACCGAGGATATCCTGCTGGTAATGGCTTACTGGGGACCTGCCGTGCGCTACAGTCGCTTCTGAATGGATCCCCGGCGCCCTCTGCGCGGCGCTCTGCCAAACCCCAAAGGCTGCAAAGTCCTCTTCCCATCAATCCTCCGCGCCGGTCACCACGGACGCGCAAAGTCGTTCGGCCGGCGTCGCCGCGTCCAACTCCTCCCCCTACTGATATCGCATCTACTCCCCCTCCACCTCCATCGGCACCTGCGCGCGGCGCAAACAAGCGCCGTCGCGCCGAGTGGGATAACGACGACAACGATAACGACCTCGGTTACCCCATCTCTACACCCAAACGCCAGCGACACGTTCCTTACGACCTGCCGCTTGGCCTCTCCTCCACTGATTTCTACTCTTTGCATTCGCCACCGATCACACAATCCCCTCCTTCTCCCGCACAGCGCCTACGCGCACAAGAATCCGTCGCGCGCGTAGATCCGGATACCGTTCTTCCCTCAATCGAAGAACCGGACGAGTCGGCCGCTCCGTCACAATGGACAGACGTGGAAGATCAGCGCCTCGTTGAGGTTGTGCTCGAGAAGTTCCGTCTTTCCCAGCATGAATGGGACGAGTGCGCGCGTCAGATGGGTCATCGCAATCGCGCCGACCTGGACCGGCGATGGCACTCCCTCGTCGCGCAGGGGCGGGTTGGCATGCGACGCCAGCTCTGAACAACGTCCACTCCCGACCTCTACCCTTCTTCTCAATGTGTCTCTGTATCATATGATTTTCCTTTTGTTTCACCTTTTCACTTCTCTCACGCCTACGCCTCGATTCTTTGCTGCAAGAAACATTCCCTGTATTATCACCTTTTCTTTGGGCTAATTTTGTCACTTGTTGATCCCTTCTATCTTGTTCATCTCTCTTTCTTCGGCTTTTCTTGTTTTCTTGCCTAGAATCGTGCCTCTGTTTGGATTTTCGCATCTGGTTATGTGAATACCTTCCCTGTCTCTGCTTCCGAGATTGCAATCCCCTTACGCTGTCTGGAAGAATGCGTCGTCTGCTATATTCGGCTCTATTTCTTCCCATCTGAGTAAGGGTGCACTCCTCGTTACGCTAAGCATTGTACCATTATCGAGTCACCGTCATATACCTACCGGTCCTGTACTTTTACTATCAAGATACCACTGTCAATTTGAATTGCACTACCTGACATCGACCCTCTAATATTGGTTCCATCTATCGATTCAATCTCTGCCAATTTAAATAGCCAATCAACCGAGTCAAAGTCTGCCTCGGTCTTTCTCACGTCCTGCGGGTAAACAATCTTTCTCCGCTGGCTTGAGTCCTAATTTTACTTGGCCTCAATGTGTTTCCCCTCTTTCGTCTCCACTTCTAAGAGTCATGTATAGTCCCACATTTCGCCTATTTCCGCCTTGGCTGCATCTGATAAATCTGACTGCAGTGCGGGATCTGGCTCTGATTCTCCACTCGACCGAAGTCCTGTAGAGACAAGCACGCGCCACTGCGGGGTTGAAATGACCAGCGAGAACAATGACACCCAGACAGGATATGTCTATGCCCAGACGGAATGCTACAGGGCTCTTGTGACGGAACTCACGGCTTATCGAGCGGGGAAAGCACATTTATGCTCGCTGTACCGTTGTGCTTGTGTCACGCATTTCACTATGCAGGAATCTGTCAAGTATAAATACTGACTGTAGAACCACAGAGCGCTTTGATATGAGAGTACTCCAGCTTTTATGCCGATAGTGCATAGTATTCAAATATCAAGAAGCAGAGGTCGTGGTCACGCCTGATCAATCTACCATGGCACCCGCAACGATGAAAGCTGCAATCTGCAAGGAAGTATGTATGCCCGTGATGCTTCCCCAATCTCAGCCCACAAAACCACGTTCTCTCTATAAGACGAGAGAGACAATGGCATGATATACTACACTCAACTTCTGTCCTGTTCTACGCTATCACTGTTACTGTGATAGTTCGATATACTTCTCCTTCCCAATCCACACTATACTCCACACTACAAACGTCGAGCCTCCTCCTAACCTCTTCATCTCCACCCACTATAGGCCGGCCAACCCCTCGTTATCGAAGAGGTACCCGTCCCCGTCCCCACAGGCCGCGCCCTCCTCGTCCGCGTCCAAGTTGCCTCGCTCTGCCACTCCGATGTCATGATCGCCGCTGGCGGAGCCAGTCTCGCCCAGCTCCCCCAGATCCTCGGCCACGAAGCCATCAGCGTCGTGGAAGAGCTTGGTCCGGACGCCGCAGCCTACGGCGTCGCCGTGGGTGACCGCATCGGCGCGCCACTGTGGCAGAACTCGTGCCTGTCGTGCTTCGAGTGCCGCCACATCGGCCAACATTTCTGCCCTTCGCTGCAGATGAAGGGCGTCACCAGTGCTGGCTACTTCGCCGAGTACAGCCTCGTCGACGCCGCGACAGCGGTGCGCATCCCCGCGGACATCAACGCCAGCCCCGCACAGCTGTCGCCCATTTTCTGCGCCGGCATTACGGTGTGGGACGCACTGAAGCGCGCCGCCATTGCGCCGGGCGAGACCGTCGCGGTCGTGGGCATCGGCGGGCTGGGCGAGATCGCGACCAAGTATGCACAGGCGCTGGGCGCGCGTGTGCTGGCGCTGGATGTGAACGATGCGCAATTAGCTGGGGTTCGGGACGGGGGCAGTGCGGATGGCGTGCTGAACACGCGGGACTTGAAGCGCGAGCAGATTCGGGAGCGGCTGGTCGCGTTGAACGGGGGGCGTTTGGTGGATGCGGTGGTTGTAACGAGCGGGTCAGGGCCGGCGTATCAGACGGCGTTTGCGATCTTGCGGCCGGAGGGCCGCTTGATGGCGGTTGGGATCCCTGACCAGCCGGTGCCGATGGCGATGGGATTGGTTGCGACACAGGCGTTTAGGTTTGTTTGTGGTGCTTTGCTGCTTTGGTGTTGGCGCACTTGGACTAACGTCCTGTATAGGATAATTGGAGCCAAAGTGGCTGGGCAGGCTGGGGCGACTCGATGCCTGGAGTTTTCACAGCGAAAGGGAATTTATCCCAAGGTGAATCCGAGAAAATTCCAGCTGGAGGATATCAATGAGATGATGGCTCTGATGGAGGCTGGAGAGGTCCACGACGGGCGGATGGCGGTGCAGTTCTTCTGAGGGTATCGGTCGGACAGGATGTAGTATGGCAGTAATCGTAGTCGTTGTAGCAGCAGCAGCAGAAGGCGCATCCACACTAGTAGTATACAGTGAAGCGAGGCTGTGCTATAGTGGAAGAGAGTGGAGAGACTGGCGACGAAGAAAAGTCGAAAGGCGATTGAAACTTCTGAGATCATGTTGGGCATTCGAATGAGCCATTCAGAGAACCAATTGAGAGAGCAAATGCGAGTTTTCAAGTTCGAAATGGATCTCATCGCTATCCCCAGCAGCATGAACGGTTGCATTACAACTATGAGACGCATAAAGTCCATAGTGCAACACAAACAAGAGCTCAGAGCGTGTCAAACGAGGGGAATCCCTAATAGTCATTGTAATTGCTCTGGTAGATCATTCATGACGGGGAGATCATCCTACATACTAACTCTCGGTTTGAGAAGCCATTTGTGCTGCTGGGAGATTGACCATCCTCCTACAACTTATATCATTTACTTCTACCTCAATCCCACAAGGAGTCTTTTCGAATATCAATAGTCCTGGCTGATCCCGCGTCACGGCCATTGCTCCGCTCCCTTTCTGGCATAACTGCGCTAGGCAGACACCCGGCCACATTAGTTGAGTTGATTCGATGGTGAGCAACCTCTATTTTGACACTATCCAGGCGACATAGGGAAAGCAAAGAGCAATTCAGGACATCCACCATCATGACAACTACGCCCTCTTTCACCGTTGACCATCCCCAGCTCGGCCGTCTTACCGGCCGCCTGATTGACCAGAAGCATGCGGATGGCCAATCTGTAATGGTGCCTATCGTGCATTTTCGTTCCATCCCCTATGCTACTATCCCGTGTCGTTTCAAACAGAGCGTACTCCTCGACCATATCCCAGATCATTTTGATCATCGGCCTCGAGGTGATTACACCCAGTATGGGGCTGCGTCTCCACAGGTGCCACAGCCCAAGGGCCGAGGTAGCGCGACAGGAGGCCTGGTGCCTGGTGAAGAGGAAGTCCTCTACGATGAGCTGTCTTGTCTCAATCTAACAATCTCGGTGCCGGTAAAACATGTCGACCATGAAACTATCCTATCGCAACCCAAAAGACTCCTCCCGGTACTGGTGTATGTACACGGTGGTGGATTTATCGAGGGCAAGGGGCATGTGAGCGCCCTGCATGATACAACAAAGATGGCCGAGTTGGCAGCTCAGGAGGGCATGGATGTGGTGATTGTATCTATAGGATACCGGCTCAACTGGCAGGGGGCCATCGCCTCGTACGATCTCCTCGAAGAGGCCAAGGAAAATGGGGAGCCTCCGTTCAATTACGGACTGCGCGACCAGCGGAACGCGTTCTTCTGGATTCGGAAATACATTCAGGGCTTTGGAGGTGATCCAGATAATATCACGGCGTTTGGAGAGTCGGCGGGAGCAATTTCGCTCTTCGCGCACGCCTGTTCAGATGCGCCTCTCTTCCACCGTGTGATTATTCAGAGTGGCACTCCCAATGCCATCAATAGCTGGTCATTCGACGAGTTCGAACTATTCTATCATGAGCTTCTGTCATATCTGGGTATTGCGAAAGCGACACGCGCCGAACGACTCGAGGCCTTGCGTGAAACCCCTATGTCGCGGCTCATTGACTTCATTCGTGAAAAGAATATAACAACCATGAAGCCCTTCCTAGGTCCAGAGAGTGAATTCTTCCCGCATCGGCCCCACTGGGCCATCCAAGGTGATGTTCTGGCCAATTGCTCGTGGATCCACGAAATCATGATAGGGGACGACTCGGGCGAGGGCGCTACGTTCGCCTCGCTGCTGAAGGACATATCTGCAAACCCTTTTATTGGCCAAGTTCGCGCCCTTCTTGGCGACGAGTCCGCTGCGCGTGTCCTCGACGCATATGAGATAAGTGAGGATATGGATGAGGGCCTGTTCTGGCAGCATGCGATAGTGTTTATCGGAGACCTGATCTTCTCCGAACCCACGCATTCAGTCGCCGCTTCGGTGGCTCGAGCTGGCCGACAACGCCTGTATCGCTGGCAATTCTGTCTGCAAAATCCGTTTCCGGGGTGGGAGTGCTCCTACACGACGGGACATCATTTTGTTGAGCTCATGTACCAATTCATGACGCTGACTGCTCGTTTACCCCCGCATCGGGACCATTTTCTGCGTCGCCAGGCAGAGCAGATGGCACGTAGTTGGATTCGATTTGCGAATGGACTACCTCCAATGCCCGATGCAAAGCCATACGATCTCGAAGAGGGAAGTATTATGATCTGCGATATGTTGCAAGGATGGACAGTCCGAACAAGAGCCCAAGATGAAGTGGTAAGCCAGAGTGATCCGTGGGGTCCTCGGCGGTATAGCCAATGGGAGGTTATGAATGAGGAGTTGAAAAGAGCAGGGCGAACTAAGAACGCCTCTGGATCAGACAATGAAAATATGGATACGGTGAGGAATCAGTTACTGTTGATGGTCTTGAATGCACCGGAGATTCGTAGAGATCAGCTGTAGGTTTATGTGCAACAATCCACATGAGGCTGAGGTTGTTGTGTCTCCACTTCCGTGGCACTGTACTGACAATGATAACCATAGTTGTAGCCTATCTTATTTGGAAATTTCAATGCATCTAAATAATTTTCCGGTTACATACAGACATAGAAACTTAGAGAGACAAGGTGGGTGCCGCGCATATTATCAGAATGGACTTGATTTGAAGAGCCCCTCTTATATGTCGGTTTGTTGAGAGTTTGCATTTGTTCTAAATGCGTGTTCTACCCCAAAACTATGACTAATATCAAGAATGACACGACGTGACATTGCGTCAAAATAACTATCCCAAGCATCTACTTGATTCAGAAACAACGACCAACATATCTTGGAGAAGAAAAAACTGAATCTACTCAATAGATCATATGGAGTTATCGGAATTTTATCACATGCAATAGCCCGAAAGATCAAGTAACCGGCTTCTCACTGGAATATGAAAATAGCGGAAATAAGGAGATGACTCAAGTCCAAGGGCAGAACTCAAGATGGCCAATCAATTCAGACGAATTGCTATTTCAGATAGATTTGTCTTGGATTTTACATGCGCGTGAGTTCACTGTTTCCTTGCATATACGTCAACCCGCCATAACTTGCATTAATTTAAGCACATCATTTGCGGCCTTGCATCCCTTGATCTTTCTCACGACTTTACTCCTAGTTCCCTCAAAAATATTGATTCCCACTCATGCAAGAATCTGGTAACGAAATTTTCTTCATAAAAAGCCATATTCCAGTTAATCGAGAATGCAAGTCTGCCATTCAATGTCCATATATTAGTCCGTAAGACTCGATCAATCACTTCCTGGGAGATCCACCAATCCTCGACCTCAATCGTCATGTTCTTGCCCTCGTGTCTGCATAAGAGGTAATCATTCAGCACACCAAGAGAGCTGATATCTGCCTGTGCTGCTTCTTTCAAAGGGTCTGGTGCTGGCATCAGAAATAAGGTAAGAATTTTGCGCAAATACTCAGAAAGAAAAGCGAAAATATTTCGGGGGTCTTCTTCCCCGAAATTGCGCTTGTATAAACTGCCCAGGACAGCGGCAATAGATTCGAAGGTGTTTGTTTCTCCTAGATCTAGTGTATACGGAATACCTATATGGTAGACGCTAACGGCAGCATCGGGTCCATTCCAAGGTGGGGGTAGATATTTTCGGAGACTTATAGTATTAAATCCAGTGAGTTGGCCACCCCCTTGGCCGCGCGTTGCTGGGTCAAAATTGTGTTGCGTGTAGGGCACCATGGCGACAATGAGTGCGGCGTGCGCGGCAGTAGTGACTGATATACCTCGGGCCTTGCAGGCCGATAGAAGGCATTGAGTAGTTTCCGTTGAAATTTTTGAAACGAGTCGCCCGGGTGCCTTTGCTATAATGTTTGGCTGTGTTGGAAGAGTGAGAGAAGGCTGGCCGTCAAATATAGTGCTTAATTCAGCGTCTGCTGCAGCGGTAATTGACGGGGTCACTTTGCTTGGGGCCGAGCATGCTTCATCTTGGGAGATCACCAGATGAGCTGCCTCCGACCCATCGAGACAGACTGTGCGTGGGGGTCCTTCGGCTATAATGCGAAGAAGAGAGTTTTGAAGATGTAATAGTCCATGGCCATCGATGCGCCAGTGGGGGGTTCGGAAGAGCAACTCGCTTGTTCCAGGAAGATAATGAAGCTCCAATGCCGAGGTCGGAGGTAAATTCTCATATAAGCCACTTGCAGAGCTCCCGTCATCCTCGACAATGAAGGTCCTCTGTACCCATGCCTCAAGCTCAGCTGGGGATGGGACATTATATGTGAGGCGTGAGTTACGTTCATCGGCGATTGCTGCAATCTGTGGATGTTCTTTGCGTAAAGCCTTCCAGGAATTTTGAACCTCTACTGCCGTAGGAAAAGGATTGAGTCGAACGGTACAGGATAGCAAATAGGATTGTCGATTGATGTGGGCACCAACTGCAGCATTGGCAATCCAAAACTGCTCGAGAGTGTCGAAATCCCGCTCATAACGGCCCTGGGACACTTTCTGCCACGGCATTTGAATGGTCTGGACGAGCTAGTCAACTAACTGAAAGATACGAGAAGGTTTGAAGAAGGTATCGAGATCATGACAGATTTAAAAATATTCTTGAATGTCACGGTCGTACTCCATAGCCAATGAGAACGCCTGAAATCCATGTGCGCAGTAAGTTTGATTGCTTGAATAGGTGAGCCAGGAGCAAATGAGTCCACTGAGTTCCGGTGTCGGTGAAAAAGTTCTTCATCCGATGGTTTGACTGACTGTGGGGTTTTTGTACTCTCAGCCTGCTACATTGGGTTGCAACAGAATGTTTACCATCCGAGAAAGTTGGGACCTCAGGCCGATTTTGGAACAGAAACACAGCTTGTCTTTACAAATTACTCGTCGGAGAGAAAGTCCCCGTGCTCTCCTTGGCCAGATTTTCATCAATATACCAATACCGATCTCGGAACAGAATGTGAGCTGACAGATTAGGGCATTGAAACTTTTAACCGATACCCATGTTTCTAATGTGAAAATCCGGCCCTTGGCATATCTAATACAAGTTTTTCTTCGATAGGGTTGACTGGAATATGAAACTTTGGAAATCACTAACTGAATGACCTCGGCTCGCATTGATCCAAGCTGTTTTTTGTTCGGAGGCATATGATATACGCTTCGGTATAACAACCTTGGTGATCACAAAGTGTTCTCCTGTAGCCACCATTGTAGGCATCTAAGCAGAGAATGATAAGCAGACCTTCCGTTCAGAGTACTATTGACCTTGTGGCCAAACATATCTGATCGGGTTATAAGATGCAAAGGAAGACTTGGGCATTTTTCTTGGAAGGGTCTAGCAGCAACCAATCCATTTAAGTTTGGGTGAATGGTCCACCCCTGGGGAGTCACCCGTCTCATTGAGCTTGTTCGTGGTTGGTCAATAATCAACGCCAACGCCACTAGCATAGAACGCCCAAGTACTAACTTATAGTGATGCTGTGACTCACCAATACCTCCAACCAATGATAGCTACTCCCTACAGGGGATCAAGGCCTCCAGGAATCCATTACATCCAGTATAAGAGGACCTTGAGGCTCTGCCTGGACTGAGTAATCTTGTAGTCGTCACATACCTCTCCTAATATGCATCTTCCCGTGGAGATCCAAGTCCAGATCATCTGGGCAGCAGTTGATAGAGTGCTAATTGATGATTTGAAATGGCTGGTAGGAATGAGACTCGTCAACAGTAAGTCAAGTTTTTGCCTCCAGTCCCATGTCCAGCAGCAAATATTAAAAAGCAATGCCAGAATTTTTCGCCGAGGAAATCATGAACTGTCTCCTTCACAGCCCGCGCCTTGAAAGTGTTGGTTTCGGCTTCGAACTCGAACAGGATGCTCGTTTCGCGTATGATGCTGGTCGCGGACATTCAAACGAGAACTGGTGGTTCAAATTTCCAAAGCGCTATAAGTACCAATATCTACGTCAGAAAGTGCAGCAACATCCAGTGAACAGATGCATATTTTCGACTTTCGCCCACGGTGTCCTCGAAGTGCCACATAAGGTACGCACAGCCGAAGAAAAACAAATTTTGATCTCTAAAATCATCGATGCGTGGCTCTGCGGGAAATGGTATTGCGTTCGCAGTGTTTTGGACTCTCAGCGCTATGAACAATACATCGCCAAGTATGAACGCGATCGCGGTATGCCCCCGGAGTATGAACGCAAGTACTGGGAACCATTTGAAAGGACACTTTGCATTGTTCTTGCGACCAGCGCGGTTATCAGGGGTGACTGTACGGAGCTTCAGAAGCTTCTCGACGAGTATGACGAGCCGAGAAAAGTAATGGGCCAGGTCAGACACGACACGATTCTAACATGGAAGAGCGACCGGTTCGGAAGTATCTGCCCACTTGATATCGCTGCCAAACGAGGGTCTGTTGATGTCACTAAACTCTTAATCGCGAACGACTGTCCCTTGTCATATAGCCGTAAGTACTGGAACTGGCGTGGAACGGACGTTGTTTACGTGGCTGCACGAGCTGGTAATCGGGAAGGCTTGAAAGTTTGGATGCAGCACTTGAAAGAACACGCTTTAAAAGGTCAGGTATATGCAGCTGTGCGAGGAGCTTTGAGAATTGGGAAAATGGACATCGTGAATTTCATGGAAGAGGAATACGGTCAAGAATTTGACAAAAGGGAGATGCTATTCGAAATCTTTATAGAGGGTATCACTTCAGGAAGATTGGACATAGTACACGAGTCACTTGAAAGAGGAGGATTCGATGTGGGTATGAAGACGGAGCAGTGTCCCCATGGGGCATTGTTTACTGCTCTGGCCAATTCATGGTTGGCGCAGCGTCAAGCAATTGTGAAACTTCTTTTGGCTTCTGGAGCCGATCCGAATGAGGTCCACTCGACAACAAAGCAATTGCCCCTACATATTGCTGTGAAGCAAGGAGATGTCGGGTTGGCGCAGCTCCTCGTGGAACATGGTGCTGACATTCAAGCTGCTTCCTTAATTCCGGTGAATAAGAAGGGCAAGATGCCTTTGGTACATTCAGCGGCGATGGACAAAAGTGCATCCATGGTACACTTTTTGATTACACGGGGATTAGCGAGCTCATATGCGTGGCAAGACAAGATTTGGGAGGTAACGGGTCGTGGGAAAGTCATAGATGAGCATCTTAAGGTGCTGTTTGAGATTGACTGGAAACAGAGGGAGGAGAGCAATGGTCATCAAGGTTTTGCGGTTGCCATTCACAGAGGAGATTCACACCGCAAGTCACGATAACGGCGAATTTATGATGTCGTCATGTCTATGAAAGGTGTGATATATAGAAGTTTATAAGACTTCCCAGAAAAGAATCATGGGTTGTAGAGGAATGCAATATCATTATGTAGAGAACACCATCCAACGCCAGACACCCAGCCTGATGGTTTACAGTCAAGTGTAAAGATGCATGAAATCACCATACCACTCAACATTTTAAAACCTAGAAATAATGTTAGTGCCTGGTTGAATATCCCAACAAAAGATAGACCCTATCATACCGAATCTCATAGCTTCCTGCGCGGGTCATGTACCGCACCCACTTGACAGAACTATAATTGCTTTTCTCAAAGACCTTGAGATAACGCACAAGTAGCCCAGACGAAGTAAACATAAGAATGCTAAATGAAAGGCTGAGAGGAGGCCGACTCCAGGCCTTTTGGTGGGTCATGGTTGTAAGTGTAGCCTCGGCGTTGAGCACATACTCACTCTGCCCCGAGAAGCGAGCGATCTTCCAGACGATGTTGTTCTGCTCGGGCTCATACTTAGCACGGCCCTGGCTCGTACGCTCCGTGGTCTTTGCGGTATTCAGAGGAGTGGGAATGCGAATAACCACGTTGGTAGCAAACAGTTTCGCGCTGTAATTCGCCTTAATTGCAACGCTGTACTCAACCTTGGTCGTGCCGATCTCGCGTACGATCGGGTGCACCTTGAAAGGGAGGTTGACGTTCTCGGTTGCGCGATACCGCATCAGCTCAAATTCACCGTCTGGCGGCACAAAAGAGATGATCCGGTCGGCATCGAACCGGCCAAGCTTGACACACTGGTGAAACTGGCAATCCTCCAGGGTGACAGAGCCAGCAGCGGCTCGTGTAGCCTTGTTTCCGCCAGAGATCCCGCTTTTTCCCCGTCCCCCATGAGACCCTGATGATTCGCCATTATCCAAAAGGAGTCGATCGTTCAGTCCAAATTTGCACTCGGGGGTGCCTGTCAAGTATGCTCGCATGACAATCTGC
Organism: Penicillium macrosclerotiorum; assembly: GCF_028827735.1. Classification (NCBI taxonomy): domain Eukaryota; kingdom Fungi; phylum Ascomycota; class Eurotiomycetes; order Eurotiales; family Aspergillaceae; genus Penicillium; species Penicillium macrosclerotiorum. The sequence continues at coordinate 2,461,846 of NW_026643083.1, read as the reverse complement.
CCATTCACGTCTGCGCGCAGCACCGTGCCGGTCGCAGACATCAAAAGGTTGACGTCCTCGATCACGTCCACAAAGGCCTCGTTCTTGCGATACTTAATATCCGAGCGTCGCCATGAGAGCGCACCGGTTGCCTGCATGGTGATGCGGCTCGAGTCGGACGGGGAGTTCGCGATGGCTGACTTGACCCCTTCAGTAGTGATATACATTTTCAAGGTATCGGTCTCGGTGTTCTGGGGGTATCCGAAATCAAGAATTTCTAGATGTTTTGAATCAATTCGTTAGATGCTGCCCGCAATCAACGTAAGGAGATGGGCAGAAATCACCGTCGAGCAGTTCATAAATCAACACAAAGTTATTCTTCACAGCCTCCTCATCAAACTTGCCAAAGTAGCTCCTCCCCAGCATAATCAGCCGGTAGAGGAACTCGAACACCAGAGCAGCATTGGCATTGCTCTTGGTCACAGCGACCAGATAGATATTCTCGTGTTTGACATGGCTGAAGGTCGTCGAGCCCAAGGTCAGGATCGGGGAGCGGACCTGCGGGTTAGAGATGACCTGGATGCGGAAAATATCTGCAAGGCGCGGGCGACAGTCGCTGCGGAAGGCGCGGAAAATAAGATTCTCGCCCTTCTGGTTAAAAATCAAGATCCCCGATAGCATGGTGGGTGGCTGCAGAAAGGGCTCATCCCGTATGGGTTTCGGAGTGAAGGAGCTCGGCGGACGGGGGGGATGTGGGGAGTGGATCGACACCGCCCGAAACTGCGGGTACTTCACACATGGTCCGCATGCCTCAGTAGGATGAAAGAACAGAACTTCTCTATGTACAGCTCGTGATACCGTAGCCAATGGCTAGAAAGCAGCACACTTCGATCGCATACTCTTCAATCGACATATTTCAATTCACCTTGAACTCCACTCCATTCTGAAAAAAGCGGATGATTAAACAGCTTTGCATGTTACTAAGGGGAGCAGAGTTGATAGCATTGAACGAATTATAATATGGACCAGAAAGTCCTCAATATTTGCTTTTCCAGGTTCCACTAAATAAACAATTGAGCCCAGTGATAGGGGTAGTATGAACAAGTCCTGGACAACAGTAGCCCCCAAGACATAACCGAAATGTAACAGGAAGGAAACCCTCAGCGACAATGATTGCAAAAGACAGCTGGATCGAGTCCGGAGAAAATCGGCGTTCAGGGAGTGGGCGAGAGGAGAAAGAGGCCGAGAAGCAGGTTAAAGGTAGGGGGTTCAAAGATCAGTCGCTGGGGGAGGGATATCATGCAAAGAGGATGCGAACAAATTACAAAAGACATATATAACCAAAGAAAGGCAGAGGCTAGGAGAAGAGGAGGGAGAGAAGAAGGAGTCCGGCGAAAGTAGGCGAAAGTAGGCCTATCAGTTGCCAGGACCGACCCCGGTACTGGGTCGAGTATTTGGTAGCGAGGGTCCTTCGCTGGGTACGATGCCAACCTTGGGGTCTGGAATCTGGATGTCAATGGACATATACGCAGTGCGGCGCAGGCTCCAAATATGGACCCCGTCCTTGGCCCCGACATCCCGGTTCCAATTCTCAAGCCAGGTCTCGACATGCTGAAGTTGGCCTTTGACCCCAGGAGCATTCATGTCATCCCAAACCCACCCGGTCAAGAGGCCAATTGCTCCATCCACCCAATTGCGAAGGCTGAAGGGGTCAAATGCCTTCACGAGCCCATCGTTGACCATCGCGATCACTTTGCGGAACTCTTGCTCTGGTAATAAGGGGTCCAAGATCTCCGGGTATAGGTTGGAGAAGGTGGGCGCCAAATCGCCCTTGACCATCCAGTCTCGCCGAATGCGAATCACTCGTGTTGTGAGATATTCTTGCGAGCCGATGGGAACATGGGGGTTGAGGTGAGGGTAGCAGGGATGGGCCGGACCCCACGCCAGCTCGTCGGCGATATCTGGAGGGGCTTGGCCGGTGTGGGAGGGAACCGATGCGATTTGGGATTGAGATCGGAGAGAGGTTTGTGATTGGACGTGGCGCGGTCGGTCATCGTCTCGACGACGAGTGCCGTCCTGGGCAAGGTGGACTTCTTCTGGGGGGCGCAGGTTCTCGACATCTCTCGCCGCGCTGCCCGCAAATGCGGCTGCCATCTCTGAGGGGAGGAATTGGCCGCTGCGCCGGTGACGGTGAGGTAGAGCAATACTAGTCCGTCCGCTCTCAGTCTCTCCTTGGCTGCGCTCAACGATCAGGCTGGTGGGCGATGTGGGGGATGGAGTGAGGCGACTGCGGCGGCGTTCGGGGACGCTGAGGAGGGGATATGCGTCGCGCTGAGGGCCGATGGGAAGACTTTCGTCTGACCGGTGTGGAGGGACGGTGATCGGAGTAATACGAGGGACGTGATTGACCGGGTTGGCCAGGCGAACCGCCGGCGGGCGAAGAATCGTAGGGAACGACGGGCCCGAGATGGGAACGCACTGTCGCTGTGCTCGAGAGAATGACGAAGTCGCCTCCACGGGGACGCCTCCACGAAAGCCAAGGCCTAAGGAATGTGGACCACGTGGATTCGGGAAATAGGAATGCAATCCAGCCTCCCTCGAATGGGATCGAGAGGCTGTGAAGGACGCCGTTTTGAGGAAACGAGAGGCGGAACAGGAAGGGGAAGGGAAGCCAAGGGAGCGTGCGGTGGTCGGGAGCTGGCGATCGGCACAGGAAAAAGTCTCCTTCCTGGTCGAAATGAGCGAACGAAGGCAAGAACAACAGAGAGGGAACACGGGAGAAAGCGAGAGACTGAAACGACAGTTCGAAGGTCAAAATGAAGATCCAGGAGAATTTCCAGGCGAAAAGAGCTCCAGGGCGATGATCGGGGATCCTCAGGCGGAAAACTGAGTCCCGACCCCCTTTGGAGCCTATATCAAACACCGGCTGGGCAAGGCCGAAATATATCAATCAACCCAATGAATCAAGTGTCGGCGATAGCAAACAGAACGGGGGCCCAAGCAATCATAGACATAATAGAAAGAGCATGCACAGTGTTTTGGTCTGAGGATAACAAAAAAAATATAAAATAAGAGGTCAATAATCGATCGAGAGGGAGGATCGAGAAAGGCGATAGTCGGGGTTAGGCAGGCAACGGTGATATCGAACTATATCCAGTCGAGCATTAAATGCGACCCTTTCCTTCCACACGAGTGGTCTTACTCTTGTTCCTTTATATTGAGGGCAACAAGTATGCCCAGTAGCAATGCACTGGCACACTACTAGTCCCCTTTCGCTCTCATGCGACGAGTCGCTCATCCCGGATTCATGGTGATTAATCGACTACCATCCCTTGTTTCATCTCGGTCTTGGCTCATCAGCAATTGAGGGGACTGGCCAATCCGAAATTGAAATACGGGATGTGTGGACTTTTGTGCCTACAGAATGCATGTGTCATATTTGAGTCCTAACTTCTGTTTCTGTCCAATCTGAACTGACTACCATGCTTAGCTAGGGCAAACAGTCGACGTGTGGATTAGCAAGTGTCTGTACAACGCCCAATCGACTATGACAGAACAATTGACACGCCGTAAAATGCGTTCTGCGCCCTGTCGATCATTCCTATGCATACTGCATGTACCTTCAGGACACATAAAACCATGGGGGACTTGGTGCTTGCCGAAATTTTAACAGTTCAAGAACATGCTAAGTATCCCGTATTCTGTGGTCGGAGATGACCTGTCTCAGGAGTATGTAGTGTAGGGAATGGTAGAAGGACAAGATTTCTCCCTTGAACTGCCCTGGAACTTCGCAAAAAAACGGCGTATTCTAGCACCATAACTAGTCCTCATGCACAAAACGCAATCCTCCATATCCCACTAAAGTGAACGGTGCCCAGTAAAAGGGGCTGGTCCAGTCCAACTGGTTGAGAATCATCTTCAATGTCAAGAGAAGAAACTCTGCGTCGGGCACAAATTCCGCTGGACTCTGTCCCTCATGCCCGCTGGAGGTCCAAGTATCCAGCATATCATCGAGAAATAAACTAGCTTTTTCTCCATCAAGTTGTAAAATATCAATCTGCGCCTTTCGCATAATCTCCGCCACGGCGAGGTGGGGGTCGCTTTTCAGATGCCGATAGAAAAAGGTCATAACTAACATGGAACCAAAGTCGCTCACTTTCCAAAGAGATCCAATATAAGCCTGACATCCAGTGCTTAGAACCACATGAGAAAACCCCAGAACTTCACTGCCAATAGTGGCCTTGCCAAGTCCACTGAGACACGCAGCAAAAACCAGAAGGTTCACGCGGCTTCGAATTGCAAACATGTCGGCCACGCGGAACTGCTCTCCGTCTCCAATCGAAATGGATGAGAGGAGAGGATTGCGATGGTTAACATCTCCATGAGTCCCGATATGCATGATCAATGAGTCTCCCTCGACGTATTCACGAAAGCTTTTCCTAGTCATATGGGATGCTTCAATTGGCCATGTAGCAAATAATCGAGCTATATTGACTGCCTCAATGCCCGCCATGTGCAAGTTGACTTCTTTGTTGCTTCTAGTTGGCTCCAGTGGTTCTGGCGGTCCTTCGGTAGGGGATTTCGCTAGAACCGATATTGTTGGCGCACGGGATTCCGACTTTCTTTGGGAAAGATAATGCAAAACAGTCAGACTTGGAACTTGAGAGACTGCGGCATGCATAATTAGTGGTTTCCCGTCGAATAAGAGTATCGAAAAGGGAAACGCAGTCATCGGATCCGAAACAGAAAATATGACGTGCGATTTAGTGCGAACAGTGTCAGCGAAAGGTTCTAACACCACAGCGGAAATATCCCTCGAAAGATCATTGAGGGTTCTCTTGCGAGCCTCTTCCTCCTCTCCAAGGTAGCCCGTCATTTCCCTCATGATCTTCATGGCCTGCATCACCGGTCTTCGGATATCGACATTACGAGTAGTTCCTCGTTGTGTTTTCTGTATCCCGTCTCGAGTTACTGCAAATGCAATAAAGCCTCGTGCGCTGAAGGTGGCTTCAATAACAACAGAGTTGTGGTCAATACTTTGGTATAGCAGTTTTGGTTCAATCGTGGAGTTGACTGTCTCGATGAAGGCGGTTGCAGAAGATATGGCTCCATCCTTTTCCAATGCTTTGATCTCTTGGCCAAGCTGTGAAACTTCTTTCTCTTGTTCAGGACTCAAGGTTTTCAAGGCAAGAAGTGATCGTAGGAGTCGCCTTTTTTGTACAGCTTCCGATAGATCTGCAGTTTCAGGAACCCCTGGCATCCCTTTGGATTGACTCGCTTGTGCCTGCAAAGACTCGAGAACCGACCGAGCTCTACCCATCTCAACAAACAACAATGCATGCTCAATCCATGAGATATCCCCAAAGTGACCGAGTTCATATCCAGATAGTATACTAAGCGGAAGATTTGACTGGTTGCAATCCAGGCAGATTCGAGCGAGATTGAGGAAAACTTCACTGCCCCATCCTGCTGCCGAGTTACCGATACGGGCGTCCAAGTCTTTTGTCTGAATGCGACGGACCTCAATAATCTGGCGACACTCAAGGAGCTTAGAGAAGGACTTGAGGGGCTCCTCCTCTTTCATGATAGTCCCAAAGTGACCAAGTCGGAAAGAATAGTCCAAGGCACTTTCATTCATAGATTCGAAAAAGGTGGGCGCGATTTTAATGATAAGATCGACAATATGACGAGCCCTCGCCTGGTCTCCAGCATAAATAGTAAAAGTTAGGGCATTCTCTGCTAATGTCGAGAAAAAATGACGGACGCCCTCTCCATTCAAGAAACCTTCGAGCATGTCGTTAAAGAGCTGGTTATCGTCAATCGTGCCCATAATCTCACGAGCTTTGGAACTGTCTCCAATACGCTCACATGCCAGAATACGATATAGATCTCTGGAATAGAACTTTTCGAAGTCCACTGACATGTTCACAAAGTTGCGGAGACTTTGTTCTGCCTCCATTATGTCTCCATCGTCCAGCAAACGCCGATACGTAAGCTCCGCAGAAGCAAAATGGACTCTAGCCACATCATCAATCAGATTGGTTCGCCAAAGTTCTTTCACTTGTTTTTGCGAAAATGCATGCCCAAAATGAGGATGCTCCTCGCTGTAGTAATCATCCAGCCTTTCCCGAAATTCTCGAAAGCTCTCCTCATGCTCGACCCAATGAAAGAATTTCTTATTCCAATCATTAAACCCTTGCAGGTCTTCAATACGAATATAAATGTTGCCTACTTTGCGGCTGAAGGTCCAGAGGGCAGTAAATTTGCTTGTGCTTAACGTTGCTCGATCTGCCTTCCCTAAGGGTGTATCAGGGGCAGACTTGATCTTTTCATCAAAATATTCGCGGACACGGTCCACGATCGAAAGTGCTTCCTCAATATGAATCCGGGCGGCGTTGCTATTAAACATTTCGTGTTGCACATTTGCCCGTGAAACTATAGATTGAAAAAGAGGAACGATATCCCCTAGAGTCTCGAAGACTTCGTAGGCGCATTCCAATGCTGTCAAGGCTGTGTCCATATTGGAATATTTGAACCATTCCTGATGAGCATATCGTGATAGAAGCATGCCGATGAAATGTCCCATCGACTCGTTCTGTGCTTCAACAGCCCAAAGGCCAATATTTCTTGCAATACTTTTCACGTTGTGGGGGTTTCCTTTGGTGATGTCCACCATAATTTGATGGCTTTTAACAATTTGGAGATTTGCCTCGTCTTTCCCAAAAAGCTGGAAAGACTGCTGTAGTTTTGCTTCGGAGTCTCCTAGTATCCCGAGAATTTGTTTATTAGACTGTCGCTGGTGTCGTGCAAGGTTATGCAAGCAACATGCTTGTCTAAGCAAAACTGCTGCTTGGCCACGTCTACATCCAGCTGCTTGGAAAAGAAGGAGGGCTTCTTCATAGAGCTCTTTAGCCCTTGGTAAGTATTCAAAGGCCAAATCAAACTCAATAGGGTCCCAGAGAATGTCATTCATGTCCGCAGAAGTCACATCGACAACAATCAGATTCAATGAGAGTGGACTTGCGAAAGGAGGACTGAGCAGATTATCGGCTTCTAAAATTTTGGAATTGGCCATTCCCACGGGGTCATTAATTGTTTGATATCGTTGAAAGAGACCTTCCATCTCTGTAGTTGCAGCCGGGCTCTGACTCGTGAGATGAAACTCCACGATAAGACGGGTCAGGTATGCTGCTATGCCCATCATATCGTACTTTTCAGCCATGGTACGATATTTGAGTAAGTTTTTAGATTGTTCTGCGATCAAAGGCACTATGTCTTCCTCTGACAGTCCAGCTCGTCCACCTGGGGAGAGGGGATGAAATTTCGCCGTCATATTCCGGGCTTGAATAGGAAACCACTGCACCGCACCCAGAATCTGACACAGGCCTTGGTCGCGAGGGATACCGAGTGGAAGGTATTTATGGACATTCGCCATAAAAGTTTCAGTTATTTCATTAGGGCCAATGATGTTGCTTAGCATCGTGAGATTCACGGGTCTTGCCCGTTCGTGATAAAAGCGAACATTTGGAGGATATCGACGGGTATAGTCGGTCAGAACTTTGTAATTTGTGTACCGTAGTCCCCATTCTTGAGGTACTTTATCCAAAATTTCCTTTAGCGTTTCAAGACTGCGGTAGGCATCGCTAAGTCGCCCTACTAAAATCGAGTATATGGCTGAGCATCTGAGATAATCCGCATGAACAGCCGGTTCATCGAGTGGTTCGGTGTCCGGCCGCGACTGCTGCAGATAGTCCCATGCCGCATCTAAATCACCTCTATATTCCTCTGGGAAAAGAGATCGACCGCAGAGGTCGATAAAATGTTCAAAGTCCATGCTGGTTTGCGAAAACCGACAAGGCAGTCGCGAATTCTGCTATGGGACTCAAACGTTCTTGAGGAGGGGACAATCTCGCCGGAGGGTCCGAAATACTAGCAGGGCAACCCCTTATAATAATGAACATTATCATTCATCATAGTGGGGGTGGCTATTCCTACGCCCGGAACTGCTACGTTATCACTGGACCCTGGACCCTAAGTCGGGCCTCGCCAAAAATTGCCCCTTTCGAGTTAAACAGGTAAGCACGGGCGAAGTGACACTCCGCGAAGGCAGCAAAGCAAACGGAACAGAGTAAAAGGCGACTGAAATGCCACCCGAAATTCTTTCCTCCAACTTCGTGGTTCCCGGACCGCTTTTAGGCTTGGCAATTGATCTATAAGGCTTCAACGATATGGGGGCTGGCGATGACTCGTCCTTCTTTCTTTATGGTGTTGGGGAACGGCCCGAGGCCCTAACCTTGGGTTCGCTGGTACTGGAAAAGTACTGGCAGCCAATGAATGCGCGCCATTATGCACACGATTTACTCAGGTACGATTTTCCCGCTTTTAAACCCCGACATAGCCCAACCTGATGCATTGGCTCGTTACAGCGATGATGCTTTGGAAGAACACGCCTACACAACAAATCTAAACAATGTGATTTTCCATGGGTATTCCCGCGTCACGCCTTCTGTAAGCGTCGATGGCGGCGATATTGTCAATCTTGGCCTTGCATATAACAAGGATCTCGAGCGAATCGTAGTTGCCGAGAAGGGAATGCGCATGATACTCAAAGAGTAACTCTTTTCACATTTCCCATTTCCGTGATGTCCGGTCTCACATACGCATATAGCCCCGAAATGTTCCTCACAAATAGTGTGTTGAAAAGTCCACTCGCACAGCAGAAGCTGAAGTTGTGGCTGTCGGCTGCTTACAGCGCCTATGTCATCAACTTTAAATTTGCGCGGCGGCCGAAGGTCTGGTTGCTGACCGGCCTATATCTCCTAGAAGGAGCTCGAACCATCGTGTCGAAGGGGCAATCCGCAGAGGTATCGGCGGGTATATCATCTGGCCTTGTGGGTGCCTTGTCTGGTGTTCCTGTTGGAGGGACTGTCAGTTTGGGTGTGGGTTCATCTTGGGAAATGGCTATGGAGGTTGCCGACCCACATGTTTGGGCGGCTCAGTTTCGTCTACTTGATGCTCGGTTTATCAAGGTGGGTAAAAAAGGCATTGACGAGGTAAAGCTTCCTGCATCCATGGGTCTGTATCGAGATGTGATGTCTGTGAACACCGCTCGAGGAGGAGAGGGCAACTCGGTTGAACTTGGCCTTGAGGAAGAGCAGGAGCATTCCAAAGACTGTGTTGCAAATGATCAGGAAAGCCAAGGTTTGGAGGAATATGAGAAGAGGCTTGAGCAGGCAATCAAAATGTTTGAGAAGGCCCCAAAGCATTTCCTACAGTGAAAGACGAATCCGGTGGGATTTGACCTTGGCCGATAGAAAATCACTGGTTTATATCGACGGACACGAGCAGCAGTTACCAACCATATCATACTTTTCAGCAGATCATGTCCAGCGTTTATGTCATTATAAACTATGTTCAATAAATGTTATGCATCATATTAAGCCCAAATAAACAAACTCCACATAATGACCGAAAACTCAAAAGAGAGGAAAGGGGTATCAAATCAACAAGAACGCCTATAGTTTTCGGTTTGCAGAGGCCTGCATCCGCCTCATAGCTTGACGATGCAGATCCGTCATACTTCCGCGCTGCATTCCGTCTGCAATCGCATTTCCAACTTGCGTAGCGGATGCTTCTCGCATCTGCTGCATCGATCCCCATAAGCTTCGCGGTCTCTCAGGACTTGACGCACCGAGAGGAGGCGAGTTGAAAGCCAAGGGGTCACGCTTCTGAGATATTTCTTCTCGGACAGAGTGTCGCCATGCTGCCATAACAGCCGCGTTTCTTCCTGTTTCAGCAGTGGTATGCTGAGATGAATGTGCAGGCTCAAGGCTCTGAAGGCTTGCTAAAGATGGTGACTGGAAAGTCTTCTGCTGCAACATGGCCCTTCGTTGAGATAGTGGGAGATCATCTTCATCACCAGCGGAGGTCACGTCGAGATCCTCGTCTCGTTCTTCGGGGATAGACAAAGGCGGCGAGGCCATCGGAAACGGATCAGCCAGAGATTGGCGCGACTGGCTTCGCGAGATATATGGGTCGAAACGAAGGGAGGTAGAAGACATCCTGTTCCGGACCATATTCTCACGGACGGCAAGAAGTGGTGCAGGACCGCTCCACCGCGGTGAATCCGTAACTTCCTGGCCTTCATGCGGCGCGGTAATTGTCAAAAATGGTGTTGATGGGCTCCTGGGTTGACCCGATCGTTCGTCGTGCTCCTGGCGTGGCACCAAGGAAGCGGATGAGACATTTCGGGACAACGGTGCTGGAGATTTGGCGCCCAAAATGCTTTGGAAGCTATTTCGGCTCTTGGATCGAGAAGCTTCGGTGAAGCCCGCCCCTGAAGTATGGGAACTTCGCCGAACCTGTTCCGGGCTTTCTGGGGTCTCATTGAAGCTCGACGTCGCAGGAGGAGGATGGGCATTCATCGGCGTCTGCATGAGGCTTTGGATGTCCACTGGCGCCGGAGCTTCTTCGGCATCTCCCTCGACGGCATTAATTTCATAGTCCAGTGTAATGGGCTCAACATCCGGAAGCTCTGCGTCTGCGAGATGTTTGGCCCATTCGTTGGTGCGGAAGGAATGCACAATCTTTGACGTCTGTGCAGGAATATTCTTTACAGTAGAAACATCCAATCTCGCACTCTCCATCTTCGATGGCGGTGTTGATTGGGAAACAGAATCCGTATCGGGTTGTTGAGGATCTCCATCTACCTCACCCGGGACATCACCGGCAATGGTCGTCTCCTTGACTGGAAGCTCAGTGGCTGTAGAATCTTCTTTAACCCTATTGACCTCTTCCACAGAAGCTGCGAGCTTGGGCTCTTTGTCGGCGGGTGGCTCGGTTTGCGGGTCAGACGTAACCCGCAATGTGATATTGTCGGGCTTCGAGGGCGGGCTCTCGTCGTGAGAGTTTGACTCCTCCGCATTTACCTGGTTTTCATTGCTCGCATTATCCTCATGGATTTGGAACTCGCTGTTCTGTTGTGCTCGCTCTGCTTCATTTACATCGTGTTGGCCGTGCGAAGGCTGCGATTCCTCTTGGAGTACGTCTGCACTCAACTCGATATTTCGTGATTGCGAATTGAGTCCTGCTTCAGTCACCTCGGCGAGAATATTTTTCTTCTGCAAGCTCTTTGTTTCCTTATTCTCCTGTTCAGTTTCATTCTCGGCGTCGGCGTAAATGTCTGATACAATGCTCGGGCAACCTGAGCTGATATCATCCACGACGCCAGCAATAGAAGAATTGGTATCGTCTAATACAACCAACGCCTCTTCCGATTGCGACTGAGGGGCATTCTTCGGAACATTCGCGCTGCGCCAAGATAATCTGTTCAAGAGAGATCGACCAGATAAGCGCTTGGAGCGTGGGGAGCCAGGTTCGGATCCAAGGACAGCCCCGTGTTCGGAATCATTATCTTCTCGCAAAGTTTGGTCCAAATGAAGTGTATGGCGTGAGACTAATGACGTTGGTCTTGGCTCGGTCTGCTCTGTATGCTCTGTATGCTGCTCTGACGCAGGCGGGTGTTGTTCTAAAGTGTCGGCTGCAGGGTGTGTTGGGCCCTCTTGCTCTTCATTCACGGTTTCTGGCACTGCCTCCTCCACTCTTCCGCCTTCAATGGGACTGGCAGCGTGGGACCCAGCTGGCATGTCCTTCATCTCAAAAGAATCACCCTTCTCGTTTCCGGAAGACTCAAATCCTTCCGAGCCCCGTCGGGAATCTTCGGCGACTGCAGTCTCAGTCATCGAAGCTGCTTTAGCATCGACACCGTTGCCATACATCTGCTCCCATTCGGCACGCTCCCTTAGGTTTTTTTCTTCCAGTTGTCGAGCGACTTCAGTTTCTGCTTCTTCGTCCTTCTGTTGTGCCTCTTTGCGGGATATCTCCTCTTTGGCCCTGCGTTCTTTGATAACCTTCCATAGCCTCAATTGTGCAATAACACCGAACACAGTGACTATAATAATAATGGCAAGTTCGACCCGGATATCACGGGTGACAGGATATGTATTAGTGTGCAAGGGAAACATATCATCATTTAGTCCTAGAACGCAAGTTAGATCGTGTTGGGGGGGGAGGGCAAGATATTTGACGAAAACTTACCCCAGACATACAGCCAAAACTCCTTCAATCCCGCGCGGCTATAGCAATCAATGCCAAGTACCAAGACCGTCGCACCCGAAAAAGCCGTGCAAAGCATGAGTCCGTATGATCGGGTGTATTGACTGAAGGACAGGCAGTAAAACCCTACTGTGAATGCAATGATGAACCCTGCTCTTGCAGTGCTACCGGTGACAATTCCTCCGGATTTCACGGTGAGGAACCACATTCCGATGCAGAAACCACCCAGGAGGCAACCGAGTCCTTCGGTAATCTCTCGAAACACGAGAGCCAGGCCTCCGAAGATCACACCGGTGAAAAACACGGCGACAAGATATCCTCCTTGGACAGCATTAGTAACTGGAGGATTCATCACGTAGACAATCAAAACCTGAACATTCTTCGGTCAGCTCCAAATTCCATCTGTATATCAATAGAGTGGGAGAAACGCACAGTAACACCCAGCGCGGCAAGGAATGCAGTAGATAGGAATATATAGATTCTAGTGAGAGTTAGAGCCAAGCCAGCGTCTATTTTGATACAAAGCACTGACGATTGTTTTCGGATCCCGATGAAGGCCTGCGCTGCTCCCAGGATCAAGAGAATGAATCCCCCCACTCCTAACGCCGGGGTAATGACTGGTTTGATCGGCAGGCCGCCTGTATAGACTGATTTCGTTCCATTCTGTGAAGCTTGGTCGCTCGATGCCGTGGAACCATCCAGAGACGGAATCGTAGTGGCGATGGAGGTCGAGTGACTCGCCTTCGACGTTGTGGAGGATTTCGTTTCTGTCGTAGTAGTGACGGCTACCGTTGTTTTTGCGGATTCTGTGTGGGTATCGGTTGCCGAGGCCGTGGAGGTTTGACTCGTCGCTGCATTGGTCGCTGTGGTTGTTGCTTCGTTGTCTGCTCTTCTATCCAAGGTCGCTATCTCTTCGACCTCATACTGCCCATAGTCTAATACCGGGGCCGCGATTGTCTCACTGCAATGAAGCAGCAGAAAGATCAATGTCCAAAAGAATGACCACCGCATCTTGCTCGAGCTTTCACAAGATTTGGTTTCGAGAGAATGCGGGGTGGGGGGGGGGCGCGAGAAGGAGTCCGTATCAACTATAGGTAGTATTTCAAGCGTCGTTACACATATCCGACAATAGAAAACCTCCTATTGCTGCGTATATTGAGTATATTGAGTATATTGAGTAACTGGAGAAAAAACAGCTTTGTCGGAGGTGTCAAGGGCCCAGGTATGACCATCAAAAAGAAAAAACACTTCGAATAGAAAAGGCACGTCGTGGACCCATTGGGCCAAAGGTGATGGAATAAACAGGAAGTCTCGCTATGGGGGCCCAGCCCCGAATGCCCCTACATTTAAACGATCAATGACACCGCTCAGCCGGAATTCCAGAACGGCGCGGGGCTCCCGGAAAGGGCCCTCATTGTTTGGCGTATTTGAGTTTCTTGTTTCTGGCCAGGCCAAGCGACCAAGAATTGGACAATGGACGCCCACGCGAACTTGAGCAGCAGCACAGCTAACGAGTCAATGAGCCATCCGGCGACCCACCGATCGCGAGACCCCGTCGATCGAGCCGGGATCAGCTCCCTACTGGTGCGTTAGTGGCGGCCCCTCGCGACGAAAGGAGATTAGGAGCTCCGTCGTTTGCTGGGAATGGGCGCCGCCCGCTCTCCCACTAGCTAGGATTTTTCTTTCACTAGCACTTAAGCACTAGAGTGACGAGGGTCTTTCCACTCGGCCCTGATAGCCGGCCATTGAGCCAAGTTCTCTCCGTTATCGAGGGCCTGTTCAATCTACGCGTACTAACTACTCAATCCCTGTCCATCATGCCATTACAGCACGCATGATGACTGGACCCTCAATGCTGATCCCATCCCCTGGTCAACAAGTGGAATGCGGGACACCAGCAGAGCTTCCCTGATCGATCACAATTAGCCCCTGATATTCTGATAGCAATTGACCGGCCATCTCCCCTGCCCGTGGGGATTCCGTTCTATAGACCAGGTCATAATTATTGCAGTGGGAGCCTTTCCAATAATTACTGACTGTCCTAAAAATAAAAATACAACAAATTGGAGAGAGCGCGAGAGATCAATATCCGACAGCTCTCAGGGACGTGAGGGTAACTCGGAGGTATCGGCGCCAACCCGCAACTAGGGGTTCCTGAGTGGGGCTTGGCACTCGATCTGTCGAGTTATCGTTTGGATCCGTGCTTTGGTGTTGCTGCAATGCAGGTCCCAACTGGCCTATCACAACGGGCATCAAGCCACAGTGCCGAGCTGGCAGCATTGTTCCTGGTTTGGGCATAGAATTTGACTTTGCGTTGCCGAGTTTTGTTCTGGCCCGGGATGCGTCCGGGATGCTGCAGGCAAGGGACATCTGCATCTGAGACACCAGACTATCTTTCGTTTGGCACCACTCACTTACCCTGTTGCCCAAAATGAATGGCTCCCATCAGCGGGCGAGATCGTCCCATATGGTTGAGACTTGTTGGGCGAACATGTGGGTGCTGAGTTGTTCGTTCCCCGTCCCTCTGGGTAGGCGTCCTAGGGCACATACTCCATACAGATATACACGTGGACAGAGTGGTCCTGACCGCAATAGATCGGCGATGGATGATTCGATGTCTGGGGAAAATATACGCAGATATTGGAGTATGACTCGAAAAAGATGAAATACTAGGGCAGGATGTTAAGTAAGAAGCCAAATAGCAGACATTGAACATGGGCGAGAGAGAGTAGGCTGGCAGAAATATATAGTTATAACCGCCTCACTCAATACTCCCTAAGTGTTCTGGACTAAAACGTATGGGTCTCACGTACATGCAAGCCCAGCAGTCCAGATGCCGACTGGTAGCAAACGGTCTACAATACATTATAAGATGCCAATATTTTGTACCAGTCTAACGGGGGGCAAACGAGCTTCGGAGATTATGAAGTTGGAGCTGTGGGACCCAACCGCAAGTTTGGAGCTGGGTGACTAACTGAGTGAACTGGCCCGAAGGAGTATGAAGGCCTGAATTATATGGCCAGAGTTGAATGCCTCAAAGGCCAGGCTTGAAGCCCCCACAAGCCATAACGATTATATTCGATCTTTAGATCAATAATGCTTCAAGTTGTCCGCTCCAAGCAGGCACAATTATTACAAATGTATTGCTCAGGCTATATTTTTCGAGAAATAGATAGTATGAACTCACGTAAAAGGATCTGGCAAACCTAACCTTTCTATATTTTTGCCTCCTAGAAAGATTGCAGAAGCGAAGTATGATGAAGCTCGTGATCGCAAATGCACCAAATTCTTGCTACAGCAACAGAATGATTAAGCCTCAGACTGGAGATACCAGGATGTTCCAACTCTCTGAGAGAAAGATCATCTACCACAAGCCTCTCACCTCATCTAACGATAGAACTATAGAAGGACAGAATGGCCATTCAGGCGACAAGATCATTAGTGATGAAACATCACGTGCCCGGCGCCGGTCCTCCCCACATGTACAGGGGGGGGCAGAGTGGTTCAACTGCGGCTTGCGATCGAAGCTTCTCTAGAAAGCAAAGCGTTTTAACTTCATTTCATGCTTTCCGTGTGGTGAGATCATGGACACCTTACCATATCTATTCCTCCCCTCCTAACACACCTCCGACCACTACCAGAACCTCTTACCAATCCACATCGGGCCTGTACCTATCTTGCCCGCTATGGATGACCTCAACGGGCTGAGTTGGTCTTCCAATTCAGATGGCCCCGCGAACAAACCTCCGCCTATGAGTTCTGGCCTCTTTCCCAGTGTTCGACCAAATGGCGCCTCTGGCAGGTCCACTCCGATGTCCGCGACGTCAAACCGATCCAATTCCCCCGCAAAACCCGCCACATCCACCGGAGACAGCTTTGCGAACCTAGTGTCCTTTAATTCCTCTGCAGCCAACAAGAATCTTTCTCTGCTAGAGCAACAGAAGCGATTGCAGGAGGAAAAGGCCAAAAAGGAGGCTGAGAATCGCAGCCGGTATGAAGCACAATATGGTGGCCAAAACTCACAGTTCTGGGACAGCTTTGAGCAAGGTCGTACCCAAAGCCCAGGCGTTGCTCCCCCAAAATCACAGTCTGTATCGCCACCGGCTGAAGATGATGATATTCTCGCCGCATTCAATGCCACGGCGCCTGTCGACGCATCGACTCATTTTCCAATTCCTAGCTCCAATGCTTCTCAAACTGGAACGAACTCGCGGCAGGAAACACCCAATGGCGGAATCGTTATGCAGGATAATACCGGGAACATAGGTGCATTTGATGATGATGATGACGATCCGTTCGGCCTTAATAATCTGAAGCCGAAAGCGCCTGCTCCTGCACAACCACAAGATGATGAGGATGACTTTCTCGGGTTGTTAGGCAAGCCGGTGTCTGAGATTCCTCGCCAGCAAGCACCTCCAAAAGCAGAGCCATCCTTCAGCCATGATCGCGATGAGCACAGCGCATCTCCTATGCCCTCGAATGAAGTTGACCGAGCTATCGCAGAGTTGGTTGACATGGGGTTTCCGGCGGACAAGTCTCGACAGGCCCTCAAAACCACCCAGTCAGGAACAGATGTCCAGGCTGCAGTTGGCTGGCTTCTCACACAAGCTCATGCCGACTCTCGACAGAAATCTCAGAGCCGGTCTCCGGTGCCTGATCAATCCAACCGCCGCATGGAGCGAAGCACCAGTCGCCAGCGTAAAGCGCAACCCCCCTGGACGAGGGAAGACCGATCGAATCCTTCCCGGTTGCGTGAGGATAGTCGGAGCCCAGGGGCTGCTGAAAAGGACCCGGCTCAAATCGCATCTCAACTTGGGAACAACTTGTGGAAGACCGCAGGCTCCCTCTGGAAGACGGGCAGCAAGAAGTTCCAACAGGCTGTCAATGAATTCAATGCAGACCATGATTCTAACAATCCTAAATGGATGAGGGATGCGTCTGCGTCACGAGAGGAATCTTTTGCCCCATCACAACCTGGGCGACGCGCGGAAGGAAGGCACCAGCCCCAAGAGCAGCCTCAAGATCTCACCTCGGAGGCCATGCTCCTCGAATCTGGGGACTCAAGGCCCCAAAAACCTCCTCGCCCACAAGATCATCACCAACTCGTTTCGGCAGGGGCGCTACGCGCCGTCAACCCTCCCCAGCCACCCAACAAATGCAACAACCAAACTTCCTCCAGCGACCATCACGACCAAGCTCCACAGAGCCCAAGTCACGC
Source organism: Penicillium macrosclerotiorum (assembly GCF_028827735.1). Lineage (NCBI taxonomy): Eukaryota > Fungi > Ascomycota > Eurotiomycetes > Eurotiales > Aspergillaceae > Penicillium > Penicillium macrosclerotiorum. The sequence continues at coordinate 2,444,535 of NW_026643083.1, read as the reverse complement.
TTGTCACGCTTTGCTGCAGAGGAGCAGTCGGCTCAAGCGTACGTTAGTCCAGCTAGACGCAAACGGCCGCAAGCACCGCCAGCACCTGAACCGAACGTCGATCTCTTTGAGTCCTCGGCCCCCTCGTCGCAGCGGACTCAACCCAGCCCCCAGCCAGAGCGACGCCACCTACCACTCGCCCTGCCTCTATCCCAATACGGCCGAAAGCACCGACACGGCCTATTCCACCCGTATCTGCAGAGGCTCTGCAGTCCACACACCGCCACCGCGAGAGGGCGGCTGAAGCGTACAAGCGGGGCGACTATGCAGCTGCACACCAAAGTTTCTCCACCGCTCTTGGTATGCTTCCAGACCAGCATCCGATCACGATCATCGTTCGCAGTAACCGTGCGATGACTGGGCTGAAGGTCGGTGAGCCCAAGTCTGCAATCGATGATGCCGACATCATTTTGAACCTGATTGGGCCGTCAAGAGGCGAAGATGAAACCATTGATTTAGGAAATGGTGAGCCGGCCAAGCCAATGAAGGACTTCTTTGGCAAGGCTTTGATGCGCAAAGCGGAAGCCTTGGAGCAGCTTGAGCGCTGGGCAGATGCAGCGCAGGCGTGGAAGCTGGCGGTGGAGTCGGGCCACGGTGGAAGCAACAGCATTCAAGGCCGGAACCGATGCGAGAGAGCTGCGGGTATCAGCAAACCTCCCTCGAAGCCGTCTGCGCCCGCGAAGAAACGCCCATCTCCTGCACCCAAGAAGACATCTGCTCTGTCGGACCTGAGCGGTGCATCCGCGTCTGGGCAAGACTCAGAAGCCGTCAGTCGTTTGCGGGAAGCCAACAAAGCTGCCGAGCGTGCGGATGAAGAGAAGTTTGCATTGTCAGAGAGTGTTGATGGAAGAATTGCCTCTTGGAAGAACGGAAAACAGGACAATCTGCGTGCACTGCTTGGTAGCTTGGATACCGTGCTCTGGCCTGAAGCCGGCTGGAAGAAGATAAACTTGTCAGAGCTGGTTTTACCAAACAAGGTGAAGATCCAATACATGAAGGGAATTGCGAAGGTTCATCCTGACAAGGTATGTTTCAATCTACAAATATACCCCCCGGAGTTGCTGCTAATCAGGCCCAATTAGATTTCTCCCACCGCCACAACTGAACAGCGCATGATTGCGGGTGCTGTATTTGGGACTTTGAATGAGGCGTGGGATAAGTTTAGGGTGGAAAACAACATTTGATGCCGGTCATTTTCTGATACTCTGCCCTGGGATTTTATACTTGTCCCATATTATGATCATCTTTGTTTACTGTCCCCTTCCCCTCTCCTTACTATGTTCATTTTCAGCGAGATTCTTAGAACATAGCACATTGACATATTGCAATGGCTGAAATATGCATGAGATCATGATGTTAACTTGAACTTCCTCGCCTTCGATACTCGATTGACATGTGAGTTGAGTCAGATTTCTAAATCAATAGAGCAATACGTACGTAGTATGCTGGTGTTCATAAAGGGACGCATGTGGATAAAATGGCCCAAAGATGCCCCAAAATTGGAAACGCTTTTAAATCAATTATTTGAATCTAATAGTACAGCATGTATAAAGCCTTGACCAAGCCATAGATCAAGCCTCAGTTGTCGGCTCCTCTGCCGGTTCCCCTGATTCTTCCTTTGCTGCTTTTTCTTGGAGCCGCTGAGCTTTGTATTCTTTCTTCATTTGCTTCTTGCTCTTTTCTGGCTTCTTTTGTTCACCATCCACCTTATTTGGGACCCACATCTGACGGCATTTCTGCTCATCCTCCTCGGACCAATCGCGAGGAAGAATAGCAAAAACCAAGTATGATGTATGTGTTTTGATCTCTGGTTCAGACCGATGGACCACACGGCCCAACTGATATTCCGGGACAGAGTTAGATTGCCATGTGTTGTAGGACTTGGAATTTTCTTCCTTGAGGGACGGGTTGTTTAGAGTACCGTCGATGCGAGCTTGGCGATTTCGTTTGGCCCTTTCATCCTCAACTCGCAGCTTTGCAACCGCTTCATCGACAGATTTGGGGAATACAGTGGCACCACGTACACCTTCGGCATCTAGCCCAATCCGTTCTCGCTTCACTTCAATCCGATTATAGCTGACCTCAACCATGGAAATGTCTAACCAGCCCAGCTGGCGCATGGTGCGGATTGTGCGCTGCACTTGCTCGAGGCACGGGGAGAAGGTGCACAAGAAGACAGGTGAGGACGGATCAAGCGGAGATTCGGCACCCGAAGCAGGCTTGCGCACAAGATGTTTCAAAGCAAGCCATGGAGCGGGCAAGTCCAAAAAGATGGCATTGGCCTTGGGAGACCGGCCCGTCTTCGGATCGCCAAGGAGGAATCCGTCCTCGTAGACGTCGCGATGTGTTACCTCCACTAGGCCATCCAGTCCATGCTCGGTGATTTCTTCTTTCACTCGACCCACCCGTTGTTCGTGGAACTCAAAGCTGCACACCTTTCCGAGCCGGCGCTTCTTGCTCGTAGGCTCTTCGGTCGGATATCCGCTGAACACGGCGCGCACGGCGGCATGGGTGAACGAACCACTGCCTGCTCCCGCTTCGATAATGGTACCTCCAGGACGCGCGCGCAGTCGATGAAGAACGTAGCTGTAGTCCGACATATAGACGACCTGAGTCCGGTGGGGGAGTGATAATGTCCATGACTCCGGAGTCGGGCTCATCATATGGATGAAACCACTGCCGGCAGCGACGGCCTTCTGTGGAGATGCCTTGTCTTCATCAGCGCCGGTCGTGGTCCCCGACGCATCGAGATCCTCCGCCTTGCGCTTCTTGCCTCGACCTTGCCGGCCACGCGATCCAGTGTCGACCTTGGAGGCAGGAATCTGCGAGCCCCAAGGTTGATCGATCAACGTGCTGTGGGGAAACGACCCAAATCGGGTATTAGAGACCTTCCCTTCCTTATAGCCTTGGTTTTCATCGTCAAAGCTGCGGAGAATGGTTGGGATCGTCTGGTCTCGGCGGATATGGAGGAGCGCGAAGTCGTCTGCTTTCGCAGTCGACCCGGGGGTCAAGAAGGGGGACGGCATGTCGGATAAGCTGAAGAGATGTGAGCTGACAAACTGGAGATAGTGCTCGCTCTATCTTCCAGATTGCAATTGTTCTTCGCCAGACGCAATGTCTTGCGTCCAGTCAATGCGGTTGCTGCTTTTGCGCCGAGAAAAAGCTGGGCCGGATTGCCTATCTGGGAAACTAGGGCTCAGGGCTGGCGAGCCGCAGCGCAGGGGCCAATCAGGAGAGCTGTTGGAGCCGCCGCGATGACTCGATCGTGTCTTTCATCGAATGCCCCTCTTGGTTGCGTGGTCCCCCGCCATTTATGCCCCTCCTCCCTCGTTCCTTTCTGTCGCTCAAGCCGCGGTTTCTGTTGTCTTTGCCCGTATCAGTTTTCTCCGCTAGGCCCATGTCGACTCGCCAACAGCCGCCCTGGCGGCAGCCTCCTCGCCTACTGGAGCTGAGCTCCCGCCGTTGAAAGTCTGGAACTCGTTGACCAAGTCCAAGACCCCCTTCGTGCCGATCGACCCAGCTGGCAAGAAGGTTACTTGGTATGCGTGCGGACCGACAGTGTATGACGACTCGCATTTGGGCCACGCCAGGAACTATGTCAGCACTGATATTATTCGGCGCATTATGCGCGACTACTTCAAGTTTGATGTCAACTTCGTCATGAACATCACAGATGTCGACGATAAGGTAAGGCGCCTCCATTCTGATTTCATGAGACAAAGATGCATGTCATTCATTCTCTGGACTTTACTGAGCCATAATCTACATAGATCATTCTACGCGCCAGACAGCAGCATCTTTTCAACGAATATGTCGCCGCGAACCCAACAGTCACCCCTGAAGTTTTGGACACGACCAAAAAGGCCTATTCAGCCTATCTCAAAAAGAACTTGTCTCTGCTAAACCCCGAATTGCCTGCGTCGGAATACCAAAAAGAGGTGGAGAAGGCCTATGCGGTGGTTCTGAGTGGCGGAGCTCTCCCCGGAAATCAGAAGGCGGGCGACGACGAGGCCAAGGTCAAAATGCACATTAAGACCGTGGCATCTGCGGCTACTTTCCTTAACAAAGCCGAAGCTGGTGCGGCTACGGATCCTGCTGCCTTTGCCGAGTCATTCTATACCAATGCGCAGGATGTTCTTCTCCCTTACTTGGATGCTCTGAAGGGTGCCTCGATCAACGCGGATGACCACAGCATTTTCACCAAATTAACCAAGAAGTATGAAGAACGCTTTTTGAGGGATATGCGGGACCTAAACGTCATCGACCCCGATGAGTTGACGCGCGTGACCGAGTACGGCCCTGAGATTGCCGATTTCGTGGAGCGTATTGTCAAGAACAACTTCGGCTATGCGACCGCTGATGGTTCGGTGTATTTTGACATTGACGCTTTCGAGGCTGCGGGACACCCCTATGCGCGCCTGGAACCTTGGAGCCGATCAGACAACAAGCTGGCCGCCGAAGGAGAGGGCGCCCTAACGAGCAAGACTGCTGAGAAACGCAGTGCATCTGACTTTGCGCTTTGGAAATCCTCCAAGCCCGGGGAGCCGAGCTGGCCTAGTGCTTGGGGTAGGGGTCGTCCGGGATGGCACATCGAGTGCTCGGCTATGGCTTCAGCCCGTCTGGGCAAGCAGATGGATATCCACTCTGGTGGCATTGATCTTGCCTTCCCTCACCACGATAACGAGTTGGCCCAAAGTGAGGCTTACTGGGACCATGATTGCAAGAGCGAGCAATGGGTCAACTATTTCTTGCACATGGGTCATCTTTCCATTCAAGGATCGAAGATGTCCAAATCTCTAAAGAATTTTACTACTATCCGGGAAGCGCTGGAACGCAAAGATTGGTCCGCAAGAAGTCTACGCATTGTTTTCCTTCTGGGTGGCTGGAAGGATGGCGTCGAAATTTCCGACGACTTGGTGAACGCAGGTAATTCGTGGGAAGATAAAGTGAACAACTTTTTCATCAAGGTCAGGGACCCTGCCGCTTTCCAGGGCTCCAGCACCGACGCCACTTTCGGTGCCGATGTGGAGGCCGCCAAGGCTGAAGTGCACAAGCACTTTTGCGATTCTTTCCACACCCCGGGAACCATGCAGGCGATCTCAGAACTCATTGGCAAATACAATGCTGCCGACAAGGCCACCTTGAACCCGAAGGATGTTGAGGCTGCTGCTCGCTTTATCACCTCTATCGTCAACATCCTTGGCCTCAACGGAAGTGCGGCTGCTGACAGTGCCGAGATTGGCTGGTCAGGCGTCGACGTACCCGATGAGGCTAAGCCCTTCCTGCAGCCTCTTGCTTCAATGCGTGATGTCCTTCGGCAAGCAGCCCGCTCCAAGGAAGGTATTTCGCCTCAGCAGGTCCAAGATGCGGTCAACTACTCACCACCATCGGACGTTTCGGAAGTGGCTAAGCCCTACGCGGACGTTCTGAGTAACTTCCGAGCCAGTGTTTCTTCTCTGCAGCCTTCGGGCTCGATCAGCAGAGAGATTCTCTCCCTGTGTGATCGTGTGCGAGACATTGACTTGTTTGATCTGGGAATCTATCTCGAGGACCGAGAAAACCTGCCTGCCCTCCTTCGTCCTGTGACCCGGGAGATGGTCCAGGCCCGGCAAGAGAAGGAGGCTCGCGCCCGTCAGAAGCAACTGGACAAGCAGAAGCGGGAACAAGAGGCTCTAAAGCAATTGGAAAAGGGCAAACTGAGCCACTTGGAGATGTTCCGGACCAACGAGTATAGCGCGTGGGATGATGATGGTCTCCCTACTCGCGATGCTGCTGGTGAAGAGATTGCTAAGAGCCGCTCGAAGAAGCTTCGTAAGGATTGGGAGCGCCAGAAGAAGGCCCATGAGGCATGGCTCGCTGCTCAAGCCCAGTAGACACGAAAATCAGCGATTTGAAAGAAAAAAAAGGTTTCTCAATTTCGAACATATCTGGGTATCTCGGGTGGTCACTCCATGTATTGCATCGCGGGGCGTTTTATTAGGTAGTTATACAATGCAAGTATAAATTTTGGCCTCTTATGGAATCCTGAAGCCAATCGGAATCCATATCTTCATTTAGCCTAATCGTGTCACCTCTTCGTGTCACCTTCTTGACGTAGTTGGTAACTTCTTCATCTTCCTTTCTCGGTGGATCTCTTTGGATTACTTCTCAGGCTTTCCAAGTAGAAACCCTTAAAACCAAGTTGTTTGACAGTGATGTATTATGGCTCGTCCTCGGTCTATACTCGGTCTATTGGGCTGAGAGGATTAGCCGGGCGACTCTTACCCCTCTTTGATGTGGGCTGATGGAGATACCGGGTAACCTACCATGTTTGGAGCCCCGGCCGGTCTGTGGGCATCTAGAGCAAAGGATAGAGAGGGATGTTGGGTGCACTGTCCGCTTTGCACTGCTCTTCCTTCTTCTATCACACCTCCACTGTGTTTGAACGAGCTTTCCCCACCTTGCAACTCAGAAGGAACAGACTTTCAATCTTCAAACTCAAGATGACAACTCAGACTGGCCTAGACTATATGCGTTCGCGCACGATGGTGGACTGCGATACTATGGATCAAGAAGGTCTAATTTCGCTTTTAAACATCCTCGTCTGCAGATCAGGTTATCTAATGAGTTATGTTCACAATAGTTGCAAGATCTCTGGGCCCTTTCCAGGACTGCACATCCAACCAGGTGAGCACATAGGTTTGAAGTTACAGCATAAATGAGGTCTAACAGATTCTCGTCAGGCGATTGCGTTCGGGGAGCTCTCGAAACCGGCACAGGCGACCGTGATAACTACATCTCTATCTGATGCAGAGAAACTGCATTCTGAATACCCGTCTATCAGTGTTGGAGAGCTAGCTGTGGAGATCGCGGTGAGCCTTGAGAATTCTTGTCGCAGGAACATTAGGAATGGATCTGACGATAAAGAACCGTAGATGGTCCGACTTGCTGTTACAATGGCAAGTCAAATTCAAGGACGTGTCCACGTGCAGACTAATCCATACTACTCCTATTCAGCGGAGAAAACAGTGGTCAATGCCCTCCGTATGTTGAAAGTCGTTCCTAGAGAAAAATCGATCTAGCTAATAACAATATGCCCAATAGGGATTGTGCGCTTATTCCAGCACATCCAACCAGGATTTGATGGATCACGGATTGCTATTAAGATACCAAGTACTTGGGAAGGCTTAATGGCTTGCCGAACTCTTGAATTGGCTGGTATTCGTACACTTGCCACGACTCTCTTTAGCATGCCCCAGGCCGTACTTGCTGCTGAAGTTGGCTGTACTTATGTGGCGCCTTATGTCAACGAACTCAAAGTTCAGATAAATACTAAGTACGTCACAAAAAATCTCAACATTATCACTAGACTTTATATCGATATTAACATATCTGTATGATCCCATATAGTCTCGTGGATGAGCAGAAACTTCTGCCTCTTTGCGTCGCCATACAACAATTTTACAAATCAATCAATGCATCGACCCAGGTTCTACCGGCAAGCTTAACGTCCATCGAGGAGATTTATATGCTCGCTGGAGTCGATCACCTCACCATTGCGCCCAAGTTGCTTGGTCAATTGGCAGAGCCGAAATCAACCACAGTTCCCTCGTTGTTCGATACTGCCCCAACCCTCAAAGCTCCCGCGCCAGGTATTTCGTTCTTGAATGACCCGGGAAACTTCAAAATGACATTTTCCCGGGATATGGGCGGTCAAAGCCATAGAAAGCTGACAGAGGTATGCAGTTTGAAACAAGCATTCGGAGTTTGGCTGACGTAGCATCAGGCTATCAACATCTTCTGCGACTTCCAGGACAAGTTAGAGCAGATGATGAACCGTGCTAAATGACACCGTTGATTTAAATCATCTTAGACTGCAATATAATTCGACATCTTCATATAAATGCATATCTCTTTGTAATTCTCAATGCGATGGATGGTCTTCTGTTTCGACCGCGCATAGATTAAGAACACGTGACCGGCCCCGACGTCATCCACCCTGATCCCGTGGAATTCCTTGACTTTTCCTCTGCCTAACAATTGCTAATATTTGACATGTACGGTGGTGGCTGTTTTACTTGATCCATCCAGGTGATCGTTAGCTACCTTTCGTATACCGTGACAATTGTTTGCGGTGGAATCTGGGGTGAGGATTCGGTTTCGATCATTTTTTTTCTTTGGGTCACGCCATGTTCCCCTCACAAGCCGCCAACTTCAACATTGAGGCACTGAGTGGGATCTGTGGGTAAGTTACATACTTCCTTCAACCCATCATGTAATGTGGGTATAGATTGGCAGAGCATGGGACTTCAATGCACCTGCATGGTCCCGGCATTTGAGATCTTCAACGGCGATGATCTCTCGCATTTCTATATAACCATTTATCAGGCTACCAGCCGTTTCACCATCAGCCCGCTAACAAGTCATAGGTCCATCTCAATTGCCTGCTGGGTTGTAGTCTTCTCTCCGCAGATCATTGAGAACTTTCGACGCGGCTCTGCAGATGGACTGTCGCTTCTTTTCCTCATCATCTGGCTGGCTGGCGATGTCTTCAATATCCTTGGAGCCGTCCTGCAGGGTGTGCTACCAACGATGGTAATTCTAGCGGTGTACTACACTCTTGCAGATATTGTACTGCTTGGTCAGTGTTTCTACTATCGAGGGTTCAATATCAGAGGTGAACTGTCTTCGTCTCCTTCTCCAGAGCGCGAACCCGTCGCAACTGGCGCGTTGGACAGCGAAGAAAGCGGTACCGAAGCCGCATCTCAACCGACCGAACGATCAGTATTGCTGCCGAAACCTAACGGCCACGTTCATATCATCCAAGAATCTGCCGAAGCTGGGCGCAGTAGACGTCGGTCCAGCGATGGTGCTCGCCCAGTATCATCATCGTTGACGCACGGGAGAAGACACTCAGTCACTTCTATCAGGGATATTTTGCATACCCACGTTGATGGTACCCATTTATCGCCTGCAACACCCTTCATTGATACCGTCTCTGACGCCGTTCGCTCCCAAAGGCGGCGCCATCGTATCTCAACCATTCAAGCCATTCTTTTCAACACCACAGCGATCGCCCTTGTATGCACTGCTGGAGTCTTGGGCTGGTATGTCACCCCTCGGTCGAAAACACTGAATGCAGACCCTGAGCCCCTCACCATGGATCCCCTTGGCCAGGTGTTCGGGTACTTGTGTGCTGTGTTGTACCTGGGCTCGCGACTTCCTCAGCTGTTGCTCAACTACCGCCGCAAGTCTACAGATGGAGTGTCACTACTTTTCTTCCTGTTCGCCTGTATCGGAAACTTGACTTATGTCCTATCTATCATGGCGTATTCCCCAATTTGCCAAGGTCCATCAGAAATCACGGATGTATTTGATGTTTCATCTCACCGCCGCCATCGTCCGCATTGTCAGCCTGGAGAGGCTGCATCCCTCTATGGACGGTACGTTCTCGTAAACCTATCCTGGTTGGTGGGCAGTTTTGGGACACTGTTGCTCGATATGGCCATTTTTGTACAATTTTTCTTGTACAAAGACGGGAAAGCAGCCCTCTAAGAGCATGGAAACGGATGAAAGGCAAATTATGATTCAATGATCGATATCATACTTCAAAAATTAAATCTCAAACAGCTTTCTTCCTGCCTGGTCTGAAACTATTGGCAAGTACTGCAACGTGAAGAAGTCCCTGTAAATTATCTATGCAAGAAAATGTAAGGAAATGCAATCACTACATATTCGCCAAAAGGGAACCCTACCAAAACTGCACGATTCATTCCAACCGATTTTAAAAATCGCTATGAAGGTACAGAGTGGCTATGAAACTTGCTGCTGCTTGCTAATCATGGTTGATATCATTATATTCGTAATACACCCTGTGATCACCGCTAAGAGTCAGCCAAAAAGCAAATCACAGCTGATGCGAATGCCTTGGCATCGTCTTGTCTTTCCTTCATATCTGGTCCAACCTGTTCCAGGAACAATGCCAGCTTCGATTCTTTCCAGCCCATAACTGGAGCCGATTCCACACACATCTTTTTCATCCCGAATGCGTCCATTTCATAGTGGCCCTGAACGGTCAAGACTCGTCCTGGGTTATAAAGTCCCTGAATCGGGCAAATAGGCGTGCTTCCAATGTTAATCCAGGGAGCAGGTAAAGAAACCGGTGGTGTATCACTGAGCGTCAGGGGTGAACCTTTCTCAATGGCCATCACACGGTCACCGTGGAACATCTGAATGCGAAGTTGACCCTGGGGGAGGTGACCCAACGCCGATGGGAAGTGGTCGATGAATGCATCTTCGAGTTGGACAGTGTAAATCCCAACTTCTCTTCCGAGTGGGCACTTCTCAACATAAACGTCGCGAATTGGATCGTCAGGAATGCGGACGAGGGCATGGGAGATGAGTTGGTGACCGAAGCAGGTACCCATGAGCCGAACTTCGGGGTATTCATTGTATACGGTCTTGATAAACTTTTCCAGGACTTGCATCCAAGGAGATTCAGGCATTTCATACACACCCGGAGAGCCTCCGGTGATCAGGACGGCATCAATAGGGTGGCCAACATTAAAATGGTCTTGTGTCGGATGGCCACGCAACAAGTGAAAGTCAGGATAGTGTCCTCCCCGGATATCGTATGGAGTCACCGTAATATTAATTGGATCATTGATGGCCGGGCTAGTCTTGTTCAAATGCGCTGCTGTCTCTCGAAGAATGTCACGGAAGTGGGCACTGCAGAGGCCGCGTGCCTCATACAGCCGGCGGGCAGGAATATCGACATCGAGAACCGCAATGTGGATGTTGCGCACCATTTTGCAGACTTGTTAGAGGGTTCTGAGGAGGTAGTATGGTGATGGTCAGAAGAGCAAATTGGAAAACCTCCTTATGGAACCTGGAGGGCAATAACATATAATGCCTTTGACCCCAAGAAGCCACCGGAGGCCCTTAGGTAAAAATTTGACCTGAAGCATGGGCTACATCTGGAAATTATGAATAATAAGAATATTGTGGTGTAATAGAAGTTACGATACAAATACTCCAAGTGACCCCAACGAATCGGAATAATTAGGTAAAAGATTGGGTTGACCGGCGACGAGCTTATTTTGAGCCCCACCCAGAGCACTCTAAATGCGTTGCGGGTGAGCCTAAATGATGGTCATTCTGTGGGCTAGTACGAAAATCCACAGCCGACGCGTGGTGTCATCAAAGCAAGACGAATAGGCTTCCATAAAGGATTTCACCCTCCCTTTCAATTACCACCAACAGATTTACCACCAACAGTAAGCCCTTCCCTTGATAGGTAGAATGCGAAAGCCAGAAGATTTGACTCCGAAAATGCACTTTTAAAAGGCCAAGAAATTGCTATCACTGGCTGTGCGATTTTCTCAATTTTATCAAAGATTCATTGCAAAGATATTTGAATACTTGTCGAAGCCCTAGAGCTTTACAAATCTTGGGGCTCTATTCAGGCTATCAATCCATGATTGTCCTATTTCCTTAAGTCCGTCTGTTCAGTCACCTAAACCACGCATCTTCTGTGATAACGACAACCTCATCTGATTGAAAATTAGTATTATTGATTGAACCGCCGTCTTGAATCAGATCTTTGTTGATTGGTGCTTTGGCGGCATTAGAGCTCCTAGGATAACTTGTCGAACCTCGTGTGCTGGGTTTTTAAGGCACGTCTACATACTGGATGGCTTGATATTTCTAAGAATAATTCAAATTATATGTAGGAGCTTCATATGTACTTAATCACTTTCTACTTGTCTCACTTTTTATTTCATAAACTTCTTACTAGAATACGCAGCTTACGGTTTCCGCGGGCGGCGGATTCGCATAGACAGCATTTAGTTTTCTCTTGGTTGGCTAATACATCATATATGGAATCATCAATTAAAGGAATTGACTGAGACTGGGGCAAGGCCTCATCCGCTCAATATGAGATCCCATATCATCCGAGAAAATAGAGAATAGTAATAGAAATTACATGAGTCCTATAGGGCAAACTGGAGAATCTGAGTGAGAATATGATCATGGATGTCAAATTAAATACCGAAAAAGCTGCATCCAAACCGCAGAGTGAAGATTACTGATTATGAGTGGTTGGTCCACTCGAAATTTAGCTTCTATGGACAGAATTGCTGCCTCCACAAAACCCAGAGGCCTTTCTCTATCATACTATATTGATGATGTGGGAGAACATCTTAAGCAAACGATGTACACTTTGTGTCCCAAGGTCGAGTCAAGGAATTCCTATTTCCAAGGGATAAAACTTGAACAATGAATTCTTGAAAAGGACCGCTCAAGACCTTTACTAAGCAGGAGGTCTCCAACTTGAAGTGCCTATGGTATATTTATATTTATATTTATTTATTTTTCAGTCGATCACAGATACCTAAAGCCCTTCAAAGATCTATTTAATCAAGCCGTGTTGGTGATATTGCGATTTTTCTTCTTGCACCGGGTTTCCTTTTCTAGACCACTGTCAAAGCCGTAGAAGACCCAGGTGAAAGTGAAGCTAAAAACGACAAATGAAACCTTTTATTACTTGTAGGAGACATAGACCCAAAAGCTCTCATTGGAACTATAAATTAAATTTGGTTTCTAATGCATGATTTATTTCCTTTTTAATTTGCATGGGCGTCGAGCTAGAAGTTCTCTGGGGAAACTCGTATGGTCTGTGCATTTTGGCAGGCTTTCTAGGCCTTATCAATCTTATCTTCATATCTACTTGAAGACTGGACTCAAGAATGATCTCCTCGTTCATAACCCATTATCATATTCCAAAGCATTTGCTCTGCACAAGATAAAGATATTAAGCGTGGTCAACAGAAGGAATTCAGCATTGTAATTAAGATCGTGAATATGGCAAAAAGCACGTTATCACTACGTTTCCTCAAAAGAAGAACAAATCATTTCAACTAATGTTTTGTCGAGTCCGAGGACATGAATTTGCTTCCTCACTTATAGTAATTTTTATACTTGGTTTCTACAAATATAGGAAGGGGTGCCCTGAAGCGGCTAGCGAATGCGGGGTTTCAAGTTGCATCGTCGGCGTACATAAGCAAAGGGATAGATGATTTACTTTTAACATGCATTAGTGTCGCACTCGGACATCGGGTGCCTGGGTCCCTTCGCTCGCTGTATCGTGACAAGTTGCAACCCCGCATTCGTGGAACCTGGATTTTCCTGGAGTTTCCGAAGTCCTATCCAACAACAAAATATGGGTTGGAAACAACAACCAACACATCCAATACCACGGACGCGCCGAGATTTTTTTTGCCTCGTCCACAACCTCTTGACAGAGTCGAAAAGTGGTCAAAATGATTTCTAACCTTCCCGCCGAGCTGATATTTGGCTTGGCTGAATGTTTAGTATCGGAAAGAGACATTAACTCTCTCTGTCGAACAAGTCGTCGACTATACCTTCTCCTGGATCATTATCTCTATAAGCATGCAGATGCCGCGTTGATTTGGGCCTCAGAGCACGGCAGTCAACCTGCAGCCCGCAAAGCACTTAGAAGAGGGGCCCGAATAAACGCCCAGGTTCCCACTACCAAGCAGTGCTTACTCCCGCCCCGTGGGCCAGGGCAACATAGCAGGTTGTATGGCAAGACCGGACACACGCCCCTTGCCCTGGCAATAGCCGCGGGACAACAGGAGATGGTGAACTTCTTACTCGATGTGGAGGGTATTGATATAAACGCATGCAATAATCCAGATCACCTCACACCTTTAACGCTAGCGATTCTCATAGGAGAGGAAGGTATGGCGCATAGACTGCTTACAGCCCATGGAATTAACCCAGACGTGGAAGATGACAACGCCTGGGGCAACTCTTTAATGGTAGCCTCCTGCCTTGGTCGAACCAACATGGTCAAGATGATCCTAGAACACGGTTCGATAGATCTTGATAAAGGCACCGAAGTCGCACATTGTCCGGTTTGGCTTGCAGTTAACTGCGGTCATCTTGAGGTTTTGAAGCTGCTTCTTGCCGCTGGAGCCAATCCTCACCCTCCTGGGCCTGATATTCTCCTCGAAGCAGTGAGCAAGGACCCCGCTATCGTGAAAGAAATACTGAATTGTGCAATGTTCGATGCATCAAAGCTGAAACACCCCATGGAAAGGCTCCAGTGTACAGCGCTTCGGGAGGGGCGCATCGACACTTTTAAGCTTCTGTTCGAGGTTGGCTGTCGCGACATCAACTGGCACAGTGGAGACGGCCATACCTCACTATTTTGGGCTGCAACCGGAGGCCATGAAGATGTAGTGAAGCTGCTACTGTCGATTGAGGATATTAATGTCAACATTAGGTGCCATGATAGCTTGACGCCGGCACAGGTTCGGATTCTAGCTGAAAATGGATTTCCTGGTTACGGAGACGGGGCAACGCCGCTCATCATGGCAGCTCGGCAAGGACACGCTGGGGTGGTGAAGTTGCTCCTTGGAATTGAGGGTATTGATATCCGATGTCAAGATTCTATCTTCCATGAGACGGCATTATTGGCGGCTAGATCGAAGGGACACGAGGAGGTTGTTGAATTACTGAAGAATGCCGAGGCAAAAGCTTTGCCGTCATATGAAAACAGTCCCACTGTCTGTTTGGGATGACCTATAGATACCTCAAGCACTTTGGCATCTTAATTGAATGCAAATTGGCCGTCGAAAAAACGTGTAGTTCATATTAGGGTAGAAAAAGTAAACATAATCACGTGTCCGACCGTCATCATTATGATTGCACAGAAGATGACAGTGCTCACAGTGAATTTAGTAGGATTTCCAAGTCCCTAAAAATCCGAAACTTAGTTTTTCTAATTTCCTATATTGTGATAAATGATTGCGAGGGTCACACAGGCTGGATGGGATAGAGGCAAGCAAAGTACGACCATAGAAGGCACCAATATCCATGACACAGGAACCGCAATTGCGATAGACGGCAAGTACTTTGTGCATAGAAAGGGTAAAGGAATATACGAGGACAATATATAGAAGGGATCTCGGTAGACCCTGGTAAATCCATGCAATTAATACAATCATTCTCATCAGTATCATGATCATGAGAAAAACACCTTTCGCTAGATGCGGCGGGAAATAAAAGCAATTGCGATATAGAGTAAGCAACAAGCACCCGCCAGCCATAATATTGCGAATCAGCTTGAAGTGTGTGGCTCCATCTTCTTACTGCCAACCTCGGACCAATTCGTGCTGAGGGAAGTGCCCTGGCTTTCGACGTAGCTCTTCATCATAGCTCGACGTGTATCGGGATCCGCGTTGGCATAGAGCTTCTTGAAGAAGCCATCCACAGCATCGCCGCCAAATTCCGAGTCTACGGATTCCGCATCGGAGTCATTTCCGTTGTCGTTTCCTTTGCCTTCCTTCTTCTCACTTTTAGGTTTCTTTTCTGTCAGTGATGACGCAAGCTTGTCCCAATCTTTAGCACCTTTTCGAGATGAGGTTGGGTAAGCAGGCCCCGCGTTGTTAGTAGGCGCAGCAGGTGCGGTGGAACGGTCTGTAAGCTTCATGGCTGCAGTCCCGGAGCTTTCGAGAGCGGTCCATTTCTGACCTGATGTCTTCTTTTGAAAATAAAGTTCGATTTTGGTGTTCATGACAGACAATTTCGACTTAGAAGGATCAATAGGGGCGTACAGGGGGTCGAGTGTGAAATCATAGGAGGAGCCGGAAGGGAGAGGAAACTGAAGTGACACCTAGAGGATAGGAAATAGATAAAATATATGAGCATATTGATCATGAATCCCATGAAGCGAAGAGTGTACTAACCGATTCATCATTGAAGTCAACCTCCACGTCATTCTTGGGTACACCTTTGACATAAAGCGTAACCACAACGGAGTCCTGGGACTGGTACCATTCATGACGAACTTTCTCCGGAGAAGCCGAAGCAGGGGCACTATTGGAAGGCGCTTGAGCTCCCACCACAGGTAATTTGTGCTCCATAGAAGTAGGCGCTGTTGCCGGCTCTTGTTGACTGGCCTCCCGCGAAATCTGGCTCTGTGCATCGGCCGCCTTCCCGGACAGGAGGTTCTTCCACTCGGCCTCCAGCTCCTTCTCCGTTGGAATACGGATATTGGTAGGATACTCCGCTACCGAAACCGTGCGCTTCTCATCAGTTACGCCCAGCTCGCTAAGCTTACGACGAACCTTTGCCATCCAGATGGGTAGCTCAGCTCCGTAGCCACCCTTCTTGTTTGTAGCACCCACGCCAGCCATAGCAGCTTTCAGGCCTTCCGATTTGTTTTCAGAGCCCCTTTCAGCAGCAGTCTTCGACTCAATCAACTCAAAAATAAATGCTGCGTCACCATAGCGCTCAAGCTGGAAAAGCGAGACTGCACGGCGCATCTGTGCTGACAGAATGAGCTCGCGCTTTCCACGCTCACGCGCAAGGGTCAGGGCAATTTCGGAGTCCCTGAGTGCAGCATGAGACTTTGGTCCGCCATTTTCAGGCTTCACACGCGAATAAGCGGTCGCACGTTGGATGTAGTAGATCGGAGCGCGGGGTAGCTCCGTCAGGGCGCGGGTGTAGTGCTGAATCGCGAGGGGGGCATTTGATGCGGCCAGGGCTTTATCACCCTCAGATACGGCATTCATGATTGTGTTTGGTAGGAGAATAGAGGACAGGGCTGTTGCGTCGGAGAGAAGGAACCCGGAGGGACGCTGAAGTAGTTGAGGTGTTGGATGGTGGACGATCGCTAAAGCTTGGGGATGTAAGAAAAGCACGGAAGTAGGAGTGATGATATTTGCTTATGCTGATTTAGACAATCAAACGACAATTGCAGTGGAGAGAGGCGTGTGAAGAAGCTCAGGTCCCAAGCTCGCCCATTTCACAGCTTCCACAGCTTTCCAAAGGATGTGAGCTCCGGCCCCACGGCGCACTACAGATTTGATTACATAATATACGGAGTCGCTCCAGTGGAGATTCTCCTAACGTGGAAGATGCTATAAGTGCCATTGGTCGTATGGTATGCTAGCTATATATCATGATGAACGAATGCAGGTCTATTGAGTGAGCAGATAGAGCTCAGTGATTATGTATTAAAGCTGTGAATAGTATATTCGGACTCATCAATCCATTGGTATAAGAAGATCACTGTAGCGCCTCATTGCCAAACTTTTTACTGTACAAGCCGAGAGCCCGGATGGGCCAATAAAACTTGTAGTTAGGATAGGAGATCATGCTGGAATAAAATCAGTACATATCCAGTTTAGGTCAAGAAAGAAAGAAAGAGATGAGAATAACGTACCATGATTGGTTAAAAACACCCTCAATAGCTTCTTGCAGCCACTCGCCATTACGTTGCTGCCGAGACATCAGAAGCTTAATACCTCGTTCGAGAGGCTCCTTATGGGGATAACTGGCTTCCATAAGGGCAAGACAAGCCCAGGCAGTTTGGACGACCTGCGACATCTCATGCTGTACATAGACATGCTTCTCACTGCTGAGGTACGACTCGCCCCAGCCGCCATCGGCCTGCTGCTTGGAGATCAGGAAGTCACAGCCGCGGCGGGAGTTCTCACTGGTTTTGTATGTCTCACCCACGCTGGCCAGACTTTCCAATGCAAACATGGCGGCATAAGTGAAGCAGATACCCCAGGAGCCATACCAGCTACCATCCTGGCGTTGTGCCCGCTTAATGTAGGCAACAGCCTTGTTCTTGGCAGCTCGGATTTCATCGGCCCGGTAGTCGGGGTAGAATTTGCTGAAGAGAGACAAAGCAGTCACCGATGCAGTAGTGCACTCCGGATAGTCATATCCAATCATGATGCCTCCAAAAACCTCGGCGGCATTGAGCCATTCAACCTTGGGGGAGGCTCGAGTGGTTTCATACTCGGTAAAACCACCAGTCGGGTTCTGCATCAGCAACAAACAGTCCACACTGTCCTTCAAACGGTCCAAAGAAATGAGCTTGGGGAAGTTGTGCATTTCCTGGAGCTGGATTGTAGAGCGCAGGCCCTCGGCGGTGCAATCACTGACAGTGTAGCCTTGAGTCTTGGTGCTGAAGGGCCAAGCACCCTTACGGTGCTGACGATAGCACCTTTCCTGTTCAGGAACATTTTCTCGCAGCTGATGGTCATCAATGAACTCCAGAGCCTTGGTCAGCATGGGTCGCCACTTCGGATCATCGGCCAATCCAGCGACAACAACGGCCTGTGTGACAAAAGTAGTATCCCACACTTGAACGCCGTTAGTGCCATTTGCCAACATGCCCTCGTTCTTCATCCACATGTAATCGTTCAACCGCTCGCGATGACGGCGTACGGAATAGCTGTCTGGGCCATCGTGGATGTAACACGCAACCATGTTGAGAGGATTGCTAACGGGTCCCAGCCCCGCATAATCAGTGTTCTCATCCTCCATGCGAATCAATTCCCAGGTCCAATCCTCCGCTCGCTTTACGATAGGTCCAATTCGGAGAAGGGGATTCCAGATTCGTACAAGGAGTTCATTGATGCCGTTCAAAATCCAGGTTTTCGGATAGTAGTTATCGGCCGGATGAATGGAGTTGCGATGCTTGGAAAAGTCGATAGAATCATATGGTTGGGGGTAAAGTTCATCACGAAGCTGTTTCGTCAAGTCGTTCAAGGGCAATGACCACTTTTTCGACCAGATGTAAGACAGAGGGAGGAAGACCTGACGAATATGGATCCACCATCGCCAAGGGGCAAAAGGCACCCAATCTGGAAGAAGCCTAGGGTACTATGTTAGGCATATGAAAGAGACCATACCGGCCGAAAAGGGCAAAAAAAAGGGAAAAGAGAAACATACCAGATCTCAGGGGGGACGGGGTTGACACCTTCCCAGTCCATGACGCCCAAAATACTAAGCCAGGCTTTGGCCCAGTGAGGACCATAATTAGCACCTCCGAACTTGTGCAACAGGCCGCGCGCCTTCACCATACGGGGGTCGTCTTCGCCCACACCGACTAGCCGAAGAGCCACATAATTCATCGAGGTGCCAAATACGGAGCTATGGGCTTCAATATGCAGGCCCCAGCCGCCATCCTCAGGATTTTGACGAGCAAACAGATAGCGCTTGATTTCCGTCGCATACTCTGGGGGAATAGGCGTGTTGGTCACATACCAGGTGATCAACAATCCAGGGAGCAAGAACATGGGGCCACCATACTCGCAGGCCCAGTTGCCAGGCTCCAGCTGCAAATGGGAGAAGAACGACAGACCATTCTCGGCAGCTTGAAGGGGGGTCTTGGCCTCGGGCAATACTGGTAGGTCCTGTGAGCCAATGTTAGGATACCGTGAAAGTACGACGGTCGGGCAAAAAAACTTACGGTTGGCAAGCCAAGATTGTATTTATCTGCAACCGACTGCGGCCAGGCATCGTTTTCCTCATCGGATTCCAGATACCGCCAAGTCTGGCGGCCTTCCTCGTTGACCAATCGCCAGCGTGTAAAATCAGTCTTGGGGTCGCCATTGGAGTCAGGCGACAGACGACCCTGAGCTTCTGACCTCCATGGGCCAATGTGCGAAGCCATGATATGTGTACGCAGCTTCGTCAATTGGTCAATTGGTCAATTGATAGATTCGTCGAGGGACGGGGAAGGTTGAGCTCTATCGCGATAAAGCGGATCGACGAGAAGCACGGGGTAGCTGAGTCAGCAGTCTCAAGGCTGCTGTGTAGAACCAAGAACGCGACTCGTTGCATGTGATATGTTTTGAAAAGCGAAAAGAGAAACACTGAATGGTTGCGGTTCGTGATTGCTACAGTTCGGTTTGTATGTGGGATGAACGCTCGAGTCAGTCATGGCCAATGGTGGCTGCGGCTCTGCAGAGAGAAGTGGGTGGGAAGCGCCACCCGCAGCGTCAACAACAGCGAGTAGTTACAGAAATAATGGTGACTGCCTCGGAGAATACAGATCGCTTGCCCCGGATAATCTTCTTTCTGCCCTCGATTCGTAGTGTACGAAGGCTCCATCATTATTGAATGCAGAGAAGTAGTGTAGATTGGCCATGGTCACGTTGCTCTCCCTCCAGTCTCGAGTTGTTCCTCCATTCTCACCTCCAACAAAGCCCCTCACCGTTCTTCCAATCGTATATGACTCGCCAATGGCTATGAAGAGTGCTTCATCCTGGCCTGCCTTGCTCAGGGAAGATCCCAGAGCCTCGGTCCGCGCCTATATCGATGCAACCCTCACGGCTCTGGTCGACCAGTTGGCCCTCTCCCACCACGGACACCCATGCATCACCCTTCGACGAAGAGCGAACTCGGTTAACTGTGTCATCAATCCCACGAACGGAGCTCTCGAACCAGCTGGGCGGACAGAAACATACCGATCTTATTCCTGGCCAGGAAGCTCAGTATATGAATCATGGAAATTCAGTATGAAACGCTTCTTTATTTGGTCGCTAGATTTCGAATTCTCTTCGGCTTGAAGATCAAAATCAGCTGAGAATGCAAATTCACATATAGCCGTGATCCTTCGAGTTCTAGCCATCATTGATCAAGCCCTGCACAAGGGAGAGTTCATTTCAAAAAGGCAAGCCGGGCGTGCACGAACCCCGAAAAATAGTGGCCGGGCTCATACTTCGCTTTCAGAGATATCTATTACATTGACACCGCATATTTTCGGTCCCAGGAGACAGTGAATGGCATCATCGATGATATTGCGTATACAATTGGGGTTGATAGGGCGGCATTGAATGTGGTAAGTTAGAGTGCTCCCGAGAAGGATCTCTAAACAAGAAGAAAGGCCTCATACTAAATTGTCGATAGGAAGCCGCAGGGAAGGGACTCGTTGCCGGATGTTTCCGTCTTCGGCGCGACTCGATTCTGATCTTGGATGCAGACTCATCAAATGAGGTCAGTTCTTTTGTCTCGTGGCTCCCCGGTATCAGTTTAAAAGGATCTAACTGGCCCAGGACACCATGATCCCTCGTATCCAAGAGGATGATCAAATAGATATCTCAGGTGCTCGATGGGTGTTTATCATCGAGAAAGAAGTAAGAATACTTTCCATCTTCACTCTCCGCGACAACCTTTCACGCGGACTTTCTGAACCCAAAATTCTCCTTCACAGGCAGTCTTCCATCGATTAGTACGAAGCACATATCATAAACGAGCCATTATTGGTGGCGGGATCCTGGTTACCGTAAGAAGAATATACAGTGGAATTTCAACAAAATTGTTCCTAACTCGCTGAAAATGCAGGGCAAAGGATATCCCGATCTTTACACCCGCGAATTCATCCGTCGCCTGTTTGATTCCGCCTCCGGTTCCAATCAGCGATTGCCTCGTTTCTACGCTTTAGTCGATGGAGACCCTCATGGTATTGCGATCATGTCCACATATAAATACGGATCATTGGCCCATATGCATGAAAACGCCCGGCTCAGCATACCTGGATTGCAATGGCTGGGCCTGCGAGTCGAAGACACGGTTTTAGCTTCACAGGTGTCCGAGAATACGAAATTTTTGCCCTTGACTGATGGAGACCGAAAAAAGATCATCACGATGCTTCGAAACAGTCCAGTTTGGGCCAGCAATGGGCCAGAGCCCGAGTGGCGTTTAGAGCTGCAACGGATGCTCATGTTAAACGTCAAGGCCGAGATTGAGATGCTGTATGAGCGGGATGGGGGCCTAGAGGGTTGGATTGATCAGAAGATTTTTCGCCAAGACTGAGGGCTTGCTGCTTTTGTACCACGATTACGGAGTATCCATGACGCAACTCATTTGCCTTATATCAGTAGAGGTTGTATGTAATATACTATAGGGTCTATATGAAGATACCCAAAGCCATTGAGAGAATATAGTCCTTCAGTGAAACCCTATGACTTATCCTGTTCTGAATGCTAGATACACATAGTAGCTGTACAACCAAGAAAGCTATCACCAAGCAAGCCATGCAACGAAAATCATGAATCCAATCCCTGGACGCCAGTCATCAAAACCGTCGAAAATGGGGACGATCTGCCCTTTCACAACCCCAGTCCCTTGCGCACCTCATCCCGGACCTTCTGCTCATACTCTGCTCGTCGCTCACGCCACATCTTCGCTGCCTCAACGTTGGCGGGGCTTTCGTCGTTTGGTTCAGCAAGCATACTCATGACCGAAATGAGGATCTTCTCCACGCTCTGAATTGGCGACCAGCGCTCCGAAGCATGCTCGTAGTGGTTGGGGTCATCACCGGGCGGATGCAGAATCGAAATACAAACCGTACCATTTGGATATACTGGATATCCCAGAGAAAAAAGGTTAGCTTGGAGTATGGGGAAGAGAGGCGCCGCATGGATCAATCAAAGAGCGTACCGTTTGGGTGCCACACCCCACCGCCCACGAATTTCATTGTCGGCGGACTGAGAGGATAGTCTTTGGGGAACTTCAGCTCTGCTGCAAAAACACCCCCTTCAAAAGGAGTCCCCTCGGGGCCTTGAATCAGGGCTTCCCAGTAGAACATGTCATCCTCCGACACCGGGCCAGCGGTAATACCCTCCGGGGGGTTGGTAGACAGGTTCTTGTATTCGTGAAAGAGGCGTTTCTGGGCAACCGAGGAGGCCATGTTTGCGAATGAAGAGGAGAGGCAGGATCGTCAAATGGAATATTGGGGAGTTGAGTTGTGCACACGACAGAGTTGGGATGATTTCGTCGGGTGGCGAGGGGTTCTTTTGTACGCTCGTGGTGACAAGGGCGAAGAGGCGAGGACTAAATTGAAGATGGGATTCGTACGGAATCCACGTAGAGCTCAAGGCGAATATAAGCCAAATGTTTTGGGAGACTGAGAAAGTGAGAAGGTGAGGAGGTGGAGAAGTGAAGAAAGAGGTGGGAAGCACCGGATGTTCAAGATAGTTCGCGGGGTGCGCCATTCCTGGGTCGCCCCACGGGCCGATCCCGATGCAACAGCTAAAAATACATGGTATTATCGTCTATCAACAACTAGAGAGCATTTAGGGCATTTAAAACCAATCGAAATCATCTCCACCTCCTTCAGATCCTCCGTCACTCCAAGGATCTTCGAATTGGTCCTCTTGAGCCCATGGATCCTGCGCGCTCTCCGACCATACATCTTCGGAGGCACCTGGCTGATCTGGCTGTTGTTGGTCAGATGGAGGCATCCCGGGCTGATCTGATCCCGGTGTTTGGGAGCTTTGAGAGCCCGACAATCCTCTCTGCATAGCTTCATACCCAGCCATCGCACCAGCGCCCGCCGCTCCAGCAGCGATGCCATCTGTCACGCCGCCAGCGGCGCCCGCTCGCCCGATAGCACCTGCTGCTGATTCAGTCATTGCTCCAGCTTCTCCAGCTGCGGCACCGCCAGCAGCACCAGCGGCTTCACCAGCAGCAGCACCTCCGCCGAATCCAGGGAACCAAAATGGCATAAATCCAAACCCACCCGATCCGCTGTGGCGGCTGAAATAGTCAAAATCGACGGTGACCGCTGTGGCAAGCATCACCGCTCGTTGATCAAGCGTCATTCCAGAGAACGAGTCTGTTTGGAGTGAAGAAGACTCGTTGACAGACGCTGCGGAGTCCATCCTCAGCGCATAGACACCTGTGTCAGTAAAAATTTCGCGGGCAAATCCAGCGAAGTTGCGGTTAACGGATCCAATCAACCGATTTTCCGCTGAACGGAGAGAAAAGTCCCAAGAGAGGAATGGTTCATCAACGTAGGCAAATTGGTTGAATTCACCCTGACCTTGTTTGGAGGCTTGTGCGAGTTGTATTTGCTGGGACTTGGAGAGATTCGAACCTGTAAGGGGGAACTTGTGGGTGCCCATATCGGTATCGGAGTTGGGAGATTGGTGATACGTAAAGAGGTTGTATTTCCGTCGCAGCGGCGCCCATTGTTGTTGTGCCTCGCCAACGACTCGCATCTCATCAAGTCCAAGTGGTGATACGCGAGCATTGGAAGAAATGTCGGCTTGGACTAGAGAGCCCGGGGTGGTTGTGTGGAGAGAGGTCGAGGATGTGTAGTTGTTTGAGGAAATATCAAGAGGGTCGTAAACTCGAATTCGAGAATTGATCCATGAGAATGGACGATTGAACTAGACTAGCACTTAGCAATGATTGTCGGTATTGTTTGATGGTCAAATATAACTCACCCGAAGCACCTCGTTCTCATGCCGATCGAACACATGCGTCACGAAGCTCCGATGCGTGCGAAACCATTGACGCGCCATAGCATTTGCCATTCCTTTTTCTTGTTCTGCCATATATCCAATATGATTGCCCTGCGCATCCATAATGACGTACTTGTTCGCCTGTTCGAAACCACTACCAAAGAATATTGATTAGCCTCTGACACCTAGGTGCCATAGTGAGCGCACTCACATCATGACATTCATCATTTCCAATTGTCGTTGGACCACAAGTCCAGAATTAGCTAGCAGATTTGCAGCTGGATGGTCCTCTTTCAAAACGCCATTGGGGTCCTCGGGAAGGTAGACTGGGGAGAGTAGGGTATTTTGCGCGGGATCATAGGTTGAACTCAGTGCATCCTGAGCCTCCGAGATTGTTGTGCCTAGCTGTTCTGGCGCATGCGCCGGACTTTTCGGTTGCGATGTTCTCCCTGGTCTGATAATGCTGTTGCGTGGGCCACGGTGTGTGCTTCTGCCGCGGAGCGTGGATAATGGACGATGAACTGGGATTCCCCGTAGGGATGGAGATCGAAGCCTGAAGCTACACATGTTGCAATTCTCTAAATGAGGCGAAGACTGTCAAAAAAGCACGCCCAAGATAAAGAGAGCGGGTTGGAGCAAAGGCGATCGACCCGATGCTGGAAAGAAGTCAGGACTGAATGACGGATGGCGGGAGTTGCCCGGCGGGGCTCGGCGGAGATAACACTCATCTCCTTCAACCTGCTACCAGCTGGGGGCAACATCTGCTTCTTGAGTATACAAGGACCGCGCCTGGATTGATATGAAGTATTTCCAGCTCCTCGAGCTTTACGTACACTATTTGAGTTTTACTTCTACGGAAGAGAATCTTGTCGATGCCTCTCTGCAGCGGAAGCTCTTTACAAGCCTCCATACCATGCCATGATTCATTCCACCAGCTGCATCATATATGGTCTCACGGTTCAATGTAAGTACATCTACTTGGCAGTAGGGTATGGCCATTGGTAGATTAGCATATGGGTAATATGCTTTGATTTATGGGGAAATTGGACCGTTTGAGTCCCTCCAGCCAGTGGTCACGGATCTCCCGGTCATAGGCATTGAAGTACCTACACGGTCCAAGGCCGTCGCAGCTATGCTAAACGGTTCCTTGAAGCATTCAAAGATCCAGTCCAAGTATAAAGTAGCCAACTCGTTGACACATTGCCCTCACAAGAGGCCCTTCCGAGCTAGCTCAATCTTTCGCGCCGCCTCGCCCGTCTTGAAACCTCCTCGGGACACGCAAATCGCACTCCCTTCTCCAAGCTCAACTTTGTCTTCAACATCGGGATGTTGACATGGGCAGTGGTGTGGGACGGAAACGCAGGCGAGGGTTCCAGGGCATAGGTAGTTGCTGCAGTGAGCTATGAAGGCAGATTCTAGAGTTAGCAAGAAACCACGACTAGCTATGCAATATTGGTACGAATTATCGGTGAACAGAAATCTTACCTTGAGCCCACATCTTTTGGTACCGACCACTATCGCTCGGGACATTCTGGGAGCCTTGCTGGTTCTGTTGTTGTTGATTGCCACCAAACATATGATCGAAAAAGCCAAATTGGGCCTGGGCGACTGCCGCCAACATGAATAGAGCCAAGAGGCTCTGCAGCCAGTTTCCAAGCATGGCTGGGAAAAGAAAAAGAGAGACCCTGAAAGATCTCAGTGTGACAACGGCAGGGTTATGACTGGTGAGGTGGTCTATACAAGAAGCCAGTTTACGGGCTGGGCACGTGACCGCCAAGCCTCATCTCCGAGAAAAAGTTCCCCTTGGAGCTTCCTCGTCCGCAGCTCGACTCGATCATCAATTGCCAGCAATGTTGCAACCCAGACTTCTGGCGCCCCTCCGGGCGCTAGAACGGGCCTTTTCTCCCTCTCTTCGATCTGCTCAGAATGCCTACCAGCCGCAATCCCTTTTTCAGCGCGCCATCTCCGCACCGCTCACCTTTCCGAAAACCACACCTACTACCCTCCCTCGGTCACTCCTCTCTTTCTCACAAGTTCGTTTCGCTTCGCACGCCTCCCAAGGAACGGCAAATAGGCATTCGCGCGATCCGGCCGGCAAGCGTCTCGGTGCGAAGCGCACAGGTGGCGAATATGTTGTGCCGGGATGCATTATCTTCAAACAGCGTGGCTCAAAATGGTTTCCAGGCGACAACTGCGCTATGGGACGTGACCACACAATCTACGCCACTCAAGCTGGATATGTCCGATACTATCTCGATCCTGAACGACACCCCGAGCGCCGATATATCGGAGTTGTTTTCGAGAAGGAAGGGAAGCTTCCCCACCCTCGCAATGCGCCCAGCCGTCGGAAGCTGAACATGGTTTCCATCCCGCGGGCAGAACCTGTTCAGAGTCAGTCCGATCTCATGGCATCTATTGATGAGAACGGCACCCAGATCGCTAGCGTGGAGGCCATTCAAGCCGAAGCCGGTCCGCAACTGCGACCTGGTTACATGTACCGTGAGGCCAATTGGGTGATTGGTCGGGCAGCTGAGAAGGCTGGAATTTTCGCTAAGCCATATGACCCCAGAAATCGCTGGCTTGCGTGGCGAAAGAGACAGGCTCGCGCTGAACGTGCTGCGCAAATGAAGAGCTTGAAGGGCAAGAAGCCTTCTAAGAAGGCCAAATAGGGATGCATGATAGTTTTGAACCATGGTTTTAGGTTTCTGTAGCGATATGAGGAGCTTATCCTCGGTGTTCTCTTGTATTATAGAAAGAATATGTCACAAATTATATCTCCATATATGTATCACTTCCGTCTTTCGATATATTTGCATTCTTACTTGTGGATGGTAGATAGTTCAACCATCTGGCTCCACAAGCTGGAGTGTTAATACCACTGAGCAGAGAGCAGCTGATTTGTTAAGCAGAGCCCTTGGTAACTATATGATTCTTTGCATCGGGGCAGAACCGCACTTTTGCCAGGTTTTCTTCTCTTATCATCCTCTAGTTGCTCAAGGCAATCATCTCTAATGCCTATAACTTAAATTGCATGGCTTGCGGGGCGATCATGGAGATCCAATGATTCAAATCATCCATGCATTAGGAAATGATGACTTTCATTGCTCATATAAAACTTCCCTTTTCAAATTCACTCCAGTTCGCATTGTTTTGAGCCACTCGTCAATGCCCGTTAATCTTTATATCTGGTGAGCTCCCAATTCCTTGTCGGCCCAATGCAGTACGCGAAGCCCACCAGCAAGTTTGCAGTACAATCCTTTTTGGACAGCGCCGATGGATTGGCAGCGGAGAAGACGGAATATTCGATACCTCCGAGAGCGGTAATCGAAGCACATGTATCCCCCTCACGGACAACGTGCCACTTTCCACATTCTCTGGTCGTCCCTTCTGCGACAGATGCATCATCTGGCAGAGGTGCATTTCTTGTTGGTGATGATCTCCATATCTTTGGCAGCGAGTTCACCCCTGGTGGCGGTGCCATTTCGGTGTACAGACCAGCTTGATATGACATACACACAACACGACCGTGTGTCTCGGCCCAGTCCTGAAGATTGGTACAACGGCCATCAATCCAAGGGTTCAAATAAGATAGTGGGGTGAATCGTCTCATATTCATCTTTCCCTCAATGGAAAAGCAGGTATCATCCGCAGAGTAGGCGTAAATTTCTCCGCAAGAAAATGGAAGGCATAAGGATAGACCAGCCGGGATATTGCTGCAGTTCTGAATTTGCTCGCTCCCCATGAACAAAGCTGTCGAAGAGAGCTTGTATTGGATGGCAATAGAGTCACAGGTATCGCCTTCAATTGTAGTATAAAATGTATCAGAGGCGCAGAATTCAGTTGAGTCCTCAGTCTGGTCATTTGATAGGCTATCCAAAATAGTGAGGGTTTCAGTATTTGGAACAGGATACTGGGCATATTGTCCAACATTCACTTTATGCTGTTCATTCATTTGAGCGGTAGCGACAGGAATTGCCTGCAAGGCCACGCCAATAAATAGAGCTATGTTTCGCATTGTGATTTCTGTTAATGTTTCTATTATCGATTCGTGGCTGGCTGGTTCCTCGGAGGAAAAAGAACGAAAATTCGGACAAGACATGTGGAATTTCTCTCAATGCCAGATGCATCGCCCGAGCTTAGTATTTTACGCTGTTTCTGATGTGACCTAGTGGAAATGAGCCTCTAGGACCCTGAGCGTGGGGTCTATTCTTGGCAACTGTAGCTACAGTGAGAGGAGCTGGCCATTTCCAGGATGAGTGGAAATTGGTGGCTCACTTTTGTAGCATTTTGGAAAGATTTAGTGGTTCTTTCTGCTCAGATGTCTTGGCCAAGACGATCCGGCATTCAAGTTAGCCAGTGTGGATAGAGCCGGTCCAGTGGTGTTAATTTCTACCAAGAGAGCGAAATGAACCTAGTGGTTAGTGGCCTCGGACCCGCAGATAGTTCTTCGGACAAGCCTAGTCCCTGGAGAGGCTCGGGTTGAGCCGCCCGGCCCCAAGGACGCCAAGAAGGGGCCTTTATTCCGATTAAAAAGGCGTTACAGTCGAGGCGAAATGCCCCCAATTGTGCAGGGATAACATTTCACAGAATATGTCAATGCAAGTCTGGGGAATCTCCCCGATAATATCGACAATCGGGATCTTCTGGCTTCTTCTGGGTGCTGCTGGAGCTTCCGGTCATGTTGATCCCGTCAGTCTTCAAATATCGTCTATCAGCAGGAGTTAGCATACTGATCAATTCTTTAGTCCCATTATGGAAACGACACGACAAGTTATGAGCAGCCTCATCAACTTGAGAGGTTAGAGCGAGTTGTTGGATACTTCGAAGGCTGGGGCTCTCGGCGAGTCTGCAACGACTTTTGGCCGGAGATGATTCCGGATGCCATATACACCCACCTCAACTTTGCCTTCGCCACAATCGACCCTGAAACATACGAGGTCATGCCGGCTCATAAAGCGGATGTGAAATTATATAGCCGGTTGACAGGAAAGAAACGGGGAAGCACGCCATTGAAAGTCTTCATTGCTTTTGGGGGCCCGACCTTTAATGGCCCTGGACCCACACAGCGCACCTTCTCCGATATTGCGGCATCTCCCCAGAACCAGAAGAAATTTTTGAAGTCATTGGTATCCTTCATGTCTACCTATAACTTTGATGGAGTTGACTTCAATTGGGAATATTCTCACATTGGTGAATGGCTCGGGCGAGAAGAAGACTTTCAAAACTTCCCCAAATTCCTGAAAAGTTTGAAAAGCACCCTGAACAAGACACCTGGTCGGAACGGCATTTCAATCTCGATCCCATCATCTCCCTGGTATCTGGAACATTTTGATATGAAAGAACTTTCTGAGTCTGTTGACTTTTTCAACATGATGACATACGATCTCCATGGCACTTGGAGCCGAGGCAACTTACAGACCGGACATGCATGGACGGGAGATTATCTCAATGGGCATACCAACCTTACGGAGATCGATATGGCTCTGGACCTACTCTGGAAGAAAGACATTCCAAAGAGCAAGGTGGTGATGGGACTAGCTTTTCATGGGCGCTCGTATATAATTGGCGACGACTGCTCAGAGCCAGGTTGTGTGTATCTGTCTGGTGGGGTTGATGCGGGATGTAGTTCGGAAACTGGTGTGATCTTCAATGCTGATATTTATAAGGTAAGAGAGGCCAGTCAAATCTCCGGTCAAATCCACGACCTGGCCGTCTTGTATGAAGAAGCGGCGATCAAAGTGGACAAGCTAGGTGACAAATGGGTGTCGTACGACGATGCAGACACATTTCGACTGAAAATCAAATATGCCGAAATGGAATCCCTCGGCGGTGTCATGGTCTGGGCTGTATCTCGTGATACAAAGAAATCCGATTATTCCAACATGCTAGGAAAAATTACCGGTCTTCTAGAGTCGCCCAGCTACTGGACCGCGGATACTTTGTTCCCCGGTGAAGCAGAAGAAGTTCAGGCTTTTGAAGAAGCATTAAAAGAGTGGATTAAAAACCCAAGCTGCTCTGGAGATATGATGAATGAATTGGTATGATTAATCAAAAATGTTTCAAAAGGGCATGCTCGGTGTCATATCCACCTGTAAAGTCCAAGATATCGATGCCCGCTTAGACCGCAACATGTTTGATGAAACAAAGATCCAGTAGCTTACCAGTGGCTTCAGTATAAATATTGGGTCTCAAGGGGATCCACGCTTGATCAAGTCTCTATCTCATGCGATTCCATTTGAGACTCTGCCAATAAAGTCACAGCAGTTCTTCATCGCCGAAGACATATTTCATAGGCCCAATTTAAAGCCACCCCAATTCAACCTAGAAAAGATTCCCTCGGGGTCATACAACGCTCTAATATCTCTCATCCGATCAATATTCTCAACAGGAAATCCCGCAAATGGATCTTGCCATTCACCAGCATCGCCCATATACACGAAGTCAAAGGCAAGTCCCTTTTTCACGTTGATAGCGTGGAGATGCTCAGCCAGTTGACGAGACCAAGCTTCGATACGAAGATCATCTTGCTGGAGGTCCCAACCAGTGCTAAATTGCCACACTAGATTAATTCTGTTAACAGGGCTTCTCGGCATGATCAAAATTCTATTACGAGAACCGTTACTGACATATCATAGGTTCCTCCATGAGACCCCAAACATTGCCAATACCGTTGGTACGGCCAACTCGTGCCGCACCTGCGGAATGGACATTTGTGACAAATGTTGGATAAAGACCCTGCACATCGGAGATCTTGTCGACAGAATCTTTCCATGCTTTGTATATGGAGTAAAGAGCCTCAGGATCTGGCTTCATGCTCTTGTGTGAGAACATGACTCTGTCAAATGCACGTTGAATCAGTATATCCCTGTCTGAAATATTCAAGTAGGCCATGTTGACTGACCGGAACATTTGTTTGGGGCTATCTAGAGTAGATGTCCACTGGGCCATAGTGGTAACATTGTTGATCCTTGTTGTTGCGGGGACTGCCGAAAAATTGGCGAATTGAGAGGGAGGTTCGCTGATGCCTTCTTGAACACCAAGTATTGAGCCCGATATAGCTTTTGTGGTGGCATTGTATGACACAGTGGCAACCATTCCAGCTGCAATAGGATTCGCATCGTCAAGCTTTGCAGCCTCGCAAACTGCCGTAAGAAACGCAGGGATACTTGTCTCGTTGTAAAGCTGGATTGTTGTGCTAATTTTTGGAATGTCATACGTCTCGAGTTCAAACTTTGTGACCACTCCATAATTGTTGGCGCCCCCTTTCAAAGCCCAAAAGAGATCCGGGTATGAGCTCTTAGTTGCTCGAATATGGGTTCCGTTCCCAAGTACAATATCATAGCTCACAACGTTGTCCATTGCATAGCCATATTTGTTGTTAAAGTAATGAAAGCCTCCGATGAGGCTAAGGCCAGGGACACCGATGGTTTTCAGGCGACCACCTATCACGATACGACCATATGGCTCGAGTTTATCTTCAACATCATACCAGGTGAGTCCAGGACCTACTTCAACTGTACTTGCTTTCACCTTAATATCTTTGAGTCTCTCCAGTGCTAGAAGGACACCGCCATTGATGTTGTTGGAACCTGGGTACTAAAAAAATGTGAGCAAAACGCATATGTATTTTGAGTAGTTAACTAACATTCATGTGGCCACCACCACGAACAGCAAACTGTGCATCACAGGAGCCGAATATTTGGAGTGCATTAGAGACCCCATCGGCGGTTTCGGGCAAGAATATACAAGCAGGCGAAAGATCGGCTCGAATATCCCAGTATGCATCAGCAGCCTGGGCAGTATAATTTGAGCTCTGGGGGTAAATTACTCCAGTATAAGTCCGTGATAGCTTCGCACAAGCACAAGAGGCGCCTGATGTGGGCTTAAAAGTGCCCGTTGCGGTAGTAATGGAAGGCCCCGTCGAAATAGATGCGGTGCTTAGGCCACCGAAGGCCAAGGGAAGCACAATGGTAGTTGAAAGATTCCACATGCTGTGACTCCGATTCAGCAGATAATCCGACTGCGAATTGAAATATCGAAATGTTCTATGCGGCTAGATGCGTTTCTTATAAATGTTGAGCGATCCTCATCCTAGGCTGATATGCCAGGGCCCGCCTGGAGGTGATGACTTCGCATTCGGATATCCATGGTGCTGATCCGCTGCCAATGATCTAAATTGACCATGGACAATTGAAACTTTGGCTTGCTTTCCAGGCATGAGCTAGGCTTCCCTCATTCTTTGTGTCAACTAAAAATCAGTTATGGGTCATGTGGGACCAGGGTCGGAAAGAAGAAAGCTCTACAATACGCAGTGACACTGAAGATTGTGGCTGCCCTTGAGGTCCTGGAACAAGGAACCCACGTTCAGTCCCCTGGATAACCTGATGAAGTACAAGGGAGAGTGTCGATCAGTGGGGATTTCCGAACCCGAGTACCGTCTGATTGAACCACTACAGGTAACCTCGGGTTCGTATTCGGGCCTCATAAGCCCTACTCGTTGGCTTAAAACTCTAAATTCCAGGCAGTTTCTAATTAAGGTTCCGTGCTAAGAAATCCCAGAAACCTAATTAACAGTTTGCCCACAACCATGAGACTCTTGCTGCGGAGATAAATTTGAGCTCGAATTTACGACGAATAGTATCCACCTTGCAGACAATTGTGATATGCAAAAATAATATTAATATGTTATGAAAACTCAAATAGTCAGCTAGTATCATTCTTCGTACAAACGTCCTAAAATCAAGCTTTGACAAACGAATTCGTTGCCGATAACTCTGGCAGTAGATGAGGGTGGTTCTTGACTTGGAGTAGACATCGTCACCGTCGACCTTCTCCTTTTTCTGCCATGAATTAAGTGAACTTTCTGAGTTTTCGGACGAGGTGTCAATATTGACTGCGCAGCAGCTTCATCTGCATCATCAACATAAACAAAGTCCCAACTGCACGGAAGAGAAGCCTCAGATTGAGATTCTAACAGGGCCCTAGCCGTCTCAATGTCGGGGACGCGCTCCACACGAGCGGCCCCAAGAGCGAACGTGAGGAAAATATACGCCCTGCGCTTCTCTCCTGCTTTGCCACGACCAGTGACAATGAGAACCGATTTTCCGCCAAGAAGCTTCGGTCTTGATGAGATGGTATCTGATAAATGTGCATCAGTTGGAGAGGTGGGCAGCATGACTCGAGATTTGGTGGCTCCATTAAGGTACTTTGACTCGCCAGCTGGGAGAAGATAAATGGCCCAGTCAATCACACGTCCCTTGGCAACACAGTCCTCAACCCAACGCCCGTTAAGGCAAGGGAGGCCGAGAGCCAGCGCTTGCATATACTTCTCACGGCGGGAATGCGTGTCTGTGATCAAACAGCTGAACCCAATCTCTTCGGCCAGGCTGGTAAGACGTAAACCAGAGTTACAGGTGGCTTGGTTGCCAGCAGTGCCTTTTGTGGGAGTAGTAATAGGATGGATTGATGAGGGTTCAAAGAGGTCAGTGAATCCGTCACGCAGGACAGACCCACCATTTTCCTGAATGAGTTTAGAGACACGGTTCTTTGAAGTCTCATCTTTGTAAGAAACAGCAAATGCCATGTTGGCAAAGATACCGCCAGAATTATTAATACTGCGGGAAAAGCGGGCACTTGGGGACGCCGGAAGAGAAGACTTCTCGGAGGGGGTGTGAGGGTGGTTTTCCTGAGGGACTATTTCGGGCTGGTAAGTGAATGCTCGGTCCTTGAGCTGATTCCACAGGATGGTGTCAAGGTAGATTCTTCCAATCGGTACCTTGATCACATTCTCTGAGTTGTTGAGGCCACCATGGGGAAGACTTTTGCGTTGTTTGGGCCCAAGAATCACCGTAGTGTGGCCATAGATATCTGTCTGAGGATATAAACCCTTACTAGCAGCATCGAGAAGCTCTTCTCGCGTGAGCTTATCATCAAAACCCCGAACAATATGAGTGATTTTCGGAACATCACGCATATCAACCTTCACTGCATCTCCGATGCGAAGTTCAAATCTTTTGACAGCACCCTTCACCACTTCTACAGGAAGACTGTCTTCAAATTTGACAGAAAACTTTGACTGGGACACGCCCAAAGGAGTTCCAAAACATGTTGCCGGGTAATAGGCACGCTTTTGACCCATCCACACCGCAAGAACTTGCTTCAGGGCTATCTGATCGTCAGGCCCAGCAGTTCGAGAAGCTTGCGGTGTCACAGGAGAACTATTGACGATGTTGCTTTCAGGTTGTATCGTGTCCCCGGAGGGTATATGAACGCCTGTAAGATTAGAGGTAATGACAGGAGGGTTGTGGATAACAACAGCGGGCCAAGCAGGTGGCTTGGTAGGAATCTTCTGAACTGATGCTTGCTGTCCTTTGGAACTCCTAGGTTCGATGAATCGGCCATGCTTTGATCTGGATCTCCGCCGAATAACTTGTTGCGGCGAGCCCTCCATTTCCCAGATATTTTCGGTTCGCCGAGAAGAATGGCCCGAGCGTGACTTGCGAACAGTAGTTGAAGGAACATGGATTTCAGCGGGAGACTGTGGTTTCATGGAGCTAATCGGTTCTACTATGGGCGCAACAGTCTTGGGGGGCTGTGCACGAGGCGTGGCAGGAACGGTGGTATCAGATGTATGGAAGCTCTGGCCCAAATTTCCACGGCGCCTTTTTCTTGGGCGTGTTGGAGACCCGTCAATAACAAGTGCATTGAATTCCTCGTCATCAGCTGTGAGAAAATTCAGGTCGAAATCTCCAAATTTGTTATCCACCAATGGGGATTGGTCAAGAGCAATTGCAGTTAGAGCTCGACGCTGTCGTCCACTTGGACTAGACAGAATCTGAGATTGCACTTGTGATTGAAGAGCTTTAATGGGCGAAGAAAGCGCACGGTTTTGTGAAAGTCGAGGCAAGGCGGCTCGAGTGACTGTTTCAACAGGATACCTATTGGGGGGAGGTCATCATCTTCATCATTCAATGCACCTCCATTGGATTCGCCATCCCATTCATTAGGCTGTGCTTGGTTGGGGCTGGTTTCCGGAATACTGGTTAATCGACTTATATCTCCAATCTGGGGCCGCAGATGTACTGGAGTTTCTGTGATACGCGATGGCAAAGAGGATGATTTATCACCAGGCCCAGTTTCGGTTATGTTCGCAGATGAACCTGTATTCTGTGGATCGGAATTGTTGCGAGAAGGGGCATGCATATTCTTTTTCTTGGGAGAGTAATCTTGAACAAAGTTCTCATCAACTCCAACTGAGATATGATATCCATGTCTCTGTAACATTGCATCAGCCTGAGGCAATGGTACCGCTTGTCGCCGTGAACTAGGAGGTGATGATTGAGGGGGCGCTGCACAGGTGATGTTGAGCCGGTATCATAGACAGAGTCAGGCTCCATTCCAACTGGATGGGAAGGCGCGTTCATT
This sequence comes from Penicillium macrosclerotiorum, assembly GCF_028827735.1. Lineage (NCBI taxonomy): Eukaryota > Fungi > Ascomycota > Eurotiomycetes > Eurotiales > Aspergillaceae > Penicillium > Penicillium macrosclerotiorum. The sequence goes on along the minus strand of NW_026643083.1, from coordinate 2,409,010 downwards.
TCGGTCTCGGCTCGGTTGAGCGATGATCGAGGGGACTGCTGGGAGTCCTTGACCATCACTTGTGAGGATCGACAAATATACAGATCGAGGTTTCCAGTGTCTGGTGAGTTTGGACCAGAAATGATAGCGCACTGATCGGCTATTGCTGCGTGTTCACCAAACGATAAAGCCTGAGAGAGGCGGTCATGAGCGCTGTTTGTCGCTGCCACCAAAACAGGAGGACCGTTATAGTTTTCTTTGTCCTCCTCTGAGGAATGTGGAAGCTCTTGAGATTGAGGAACTTGAGGGCCGGGATCTTCTTCTTGCTCGGTTTCTTCTTCGCTTCCTGCAGCTTCGGGAATCTCCTCATCGTGATGAATCTCATGACCAGAACGATGGGGTGAAGTAGTAATACCAGTTACGGATCGAGAAGGAGCCTTCAATGCCGCAAATTGCGCGGCAGTCTCCTCCTCAATCTGGCGTTGACGGCGCGCATTTTCGACAAAGCTCGATTCTTTATAGAACTCCTGATCCAACTCATCACTTGTTGGAATACCACCTGCCGACCGTGTGAGTCTCTCCCCCAAAGATTTGTCACGCCTTGTCTGTGACTCATTCAAAGATATGTAGTTCAAATTCGGCTCCGACGACTCCCTGGGTAACCCATGCATTGTAGTTAGCGGCGAGGAAATAAAATTTCCGATGCGAGCTTGTTGGATCGGAATGTTCGGTGACGGACGGTCTGACACCAGCTCTGGTTGTTGACCATGCGCCAAGGGAGAAGACGGAGCCTGGGTTGCCCTGAATACCTGGCTCAAAGCGAGGAGACCTCCACTTGACTCAATATCTCCAGCCAATGGATTATGTGAGACACTAGGTGTCCGGGTCGTGGTCCCTGGAGTCTGATTTTTCTTCACCGCTGTCCCAGGTGTTGTTGTTAAGAAACGCTGCGATTCCGGGAACAATTCAGGCTGGTATGCCATCGGTGATGACTCGCCTGGGTCGTAATTGCTTTCCTCGTCATGCTCCGAAGAAAGCTTCCGTGATGCGTCGTGTGAATCTGTGCCGAATTGAGAAAGCAGATTGATGTGACCGCTGTCACCCTCGTGTAGAGTCAACAGAGTTGCCCCGTCGGCCCCATTTTGTGACATATCGTGGTATATCGATTCTCCGTTCTGTCGTATGATGCTGTCATACACTGATTGGGAAACAATCTGAGTATCTCCAGGGGCAACCTCGGCCGATTCCATGTTTCTTCCAGATTTTGTTCCAGATAAGTGCTGCGGGCCTTGGCTGGTCGAAATGTTACGTGAAGCCATAGGGTCTATTTCATGATGCCGACGCAGAAAGGGACGGCGAGTGCGTTTCGTTGTGGAGCTTGCAGGGTCCGATGACGGTTTCGCGGCTAGCCCTTGACCTGTTGGCAAGGCATCACCAGAAGAACGAAGGATAGAGCGATGGTCGTCGGGATTGTCGGTTTCATGCAGCGAGGCGCTGTCAATTTTCACCGGGCTAGATGGGAAAGCCTGGAGGGGTTCGTGCTCCTGAAGATGTCAAGGTCAGTCCAATGAGATTCTGGGACGCTGCAGGTCATTACATACTAGCCCCAACGCGACGCGTTGCAGCGTGGCGATATCGATACTGTCCTGGACGTCCATTTCCACCACCAAATAGCCTTAACCCATCATTTCCGTAAGAAATCTAGCTTGAGCCTCAATATCTGATCCCGCTGATGGAAATTTTTGCTGGATCTCCCAAATTTCGAAGATTCTGCGGTCGTAAGAGTTTCGTTGAGAGACGGACGCGAAACGCGTCAGTCACGTGTTATGATTATGTGCGAATATAACCTTATTGGGACTAGCGTGGTTTTGCGTGACTAGAATGTATACCGAATTCAACAAGCGTGCGATTAGGATATGCACGAAGCAAATGATTGATGATCTACAGAGATAAATATATAGATTCGAAGTATAGAATTGGAAATATTTCATGAAAAATAAATTTCCTTGCAAGAATAGGGTATATAACACAACTAAATGGATATAATGGCATGAATGAAGCGGGTATCTGAAGCCCGACTAAATGATACACAATAATGATTTTCAATCGCGAGTTCGGTTGGGAACCCACCTTCTCAAGACAAATTCCCGGACCCGGTAGCGGCTGATCAAGGCGCCAATGTCATCGGATGAGGCACTCGGAGGGGGCACTTCGACGTAGCAAGCCACCAAACTTTTAAGCACTTGGTTTTGCACACGGTTCACACAATGCAACGACCACCAACTTCGATTCTGCTGCTCAGCTGCATGCTGCCGACGCTCTTCAGTCTCGGACCAGTAAGGATGGTTGTAGGAAGGAATGATGATGACGGCGAATTCGGCATGGGAGAAGACCGGGCCACGGTTGTAGAGGAGATAATCTGTTCCGAATTTCACGCCGGACCTGATCACCCACCCGAGAGAGCGGAAGTGATGATAGGCAGCGTAAGATATCATGAAGGGGTCGTCCGGCTGGAGCTCGGCAGAAGCATTGCGAGGAGGATAGTAGGAGCTATGGCAGAAAAGTGGAACGAGAGACGACGTCGAGATGATGCTATTGTCCTTTGGGTCGACAACGCGGAGGACACCAAGCGCATAGATGAGAAAAAATGCCTCCTCATTGGAGAGCTGCAGATGTTCTTCATTCGCCAACACGTCACGATCCGTGTCGTCATTGAGAGCTTCCAGCGCAGTAGCCGAGGCGGAGTCGGCAGCCTTCTCCTCGACGACAGACGAGAATCGTACTGATTTGCCATTGGCGGCCGTGGACAGATCAATGGATTCGGAGGTATTGGCATTCTGATTGATTTGAGTCCGCGCCCTATACTTGGCTTCCATAGCTTTTTTGACAGAGAACTTCTCAATCGGAACGGACGAGATCTTGTCCTTCAACACGACATCGTTGGTGGCTTCGCGGGCAGCGGCTTCGGCCTTGAGTCTTTCCTCAATCGCTAGCTTCTCGACTCTCGCTCGCTCCATTTTCAATTCGCGCCTCTCAGATCTGCGCTTCCTTACAGCCTCCTCATTGGTAATCCCCCTAGCAGACCCCTCCTCTTCTTCTCTCGCTCCAGCCAGCTCGGCTCACTTCGACTCAGACTACCTTTACCGAAGAACCCCATCTCCCACAATGCCCGGATCACCTTCTCATCGGTGACATGGACGGATGAGGTAGCTGAGTCAAAGTATGCAGTATAGGTTTCTTGGCGTGGAGGGGTTATAAGAAATGTGAGGTACGAGAGGACAGCGCTTATGATAGACAGAGGGTTATGAGGAATTACAGCAGGAATAGGATGGACATTGACTGGAAGAGGAAAGCGATGGATATGCCTGTAATTGGGTCTAGAGGAACGGGCAGGGGCAGGACGAGACTTCGCCTGGGCTGGCCCGGCTTCGGACACTGTCGCAGACACGACTTCAGTCATGGTGCAGAATTACTGAGACTTGAGAAGATAGTAGATGCGTGCCTGAGTTGAAGAATTCTTGTCAGCAAACTCTTCTGGACAGCGACTGAGTGATTACATGGGTTATCACGGTCTTGTCAGATACCGTTGTAGTCAATATAGCAAATCATCGACAAGCAGCTAGAAATCAAGGTGCCGCCTGCCTGAGCATATATATAGTAGGTCATCATCCAAGGGGGAGGGGTATATGTAAAGGCAAAGCAAAAAAAAGCAGAGAGCTTCAAAGAAGCTTGGACAGCTGAGCTTACCTGGCACAATCTGCAAGCCCTGATGCTGGTGGTCGAGACAGGGCACAGGGGTTAACTTAGTATCATACAAGCGTCATGCCGCGGCCAATTGGAGCTGATAGTTTAGTTAAAACGACTTTGCATGATTGACGACAAAAACAAAAACCGATGGTTTTGCTCAGAGCTCACAGAAAAGGAAGAAATGAAATTTTGCGGCGGCTCTATTTTAAGGCGTTGTGGTGACTAAGCAGCTAGGCCAAGTCAAAAAAATTCCTCCGCTTCACAGTCCGCGAACATCCAAGGCTCTCTCGACTCGCACCACAAACCACCGCCAAGTGAGTATTCTTTAGCCCGTTTTGTTTAGAAATTTGTCACAATATGGATTCTCGACTAACGTATCTTTTACCAGAATGCATCTTATGGTACGTGCCTCCGATCAGGATTCTCTCGAGCAGCCCTCGCTCCGTGATATGCGACCAGCCTGAACCCTCAAATTTTTCGCTGACTTTCTCCCCTCCAAAAGTACACTCTCGGACCCGATGGCAAGCGTGTCTACACGCTGAAGAAGGTTGTTGATGGCAAGGTCTCCAAGTCGGCGTAAGGACATATGCTCTTTCTCTGAGTGCCAATGTCCACTTACTCACTTTCAATAGTCACCCTGCTCGTTTCTCCCCCGATGACAAGTACTCGCGTCACCGTGTCACTCTCAAGAAGCGCTACGGCCTCCTGCTCACCCAGCAAACCGGTATGGTTTATTCCTCCGACCCTACATATCACCATGTACTAACTCTGGGCTCAGAGACCACCTCGTCTTGAACACGAAAACTCAAAATTGGGAGGTCATGGGTTGACTGTCAGTTCGGTCCATGATTTGGCGCTTGGTGTTACTTGTGTAGCCCGTGGATGGCTAGGATTTGCATTGTTTTGAATTTTTGGCCTAATATTGGGTTCATTATTTCATCGGGAAATATGAGTCTAGGTGTTTCAACTTTACAACGTTATGCCATCAATACCACTGTTTCTCAACCCGTTTATATGCGATTTTCAATATGCAGCACGACGAGTATATGCATTGGCCCTCGTAGATACATGCAGACCGGACGTGTTTCCTGGTCCTTGGCAGGAAACGATCAAAACGACATTTTTCCAAGTACTTGCCCCAAACTCCAGCCTATGTAATCGATAATGCAAAGAAAAAATCTAGCGCTTTCTTGAATTGACGTTACGTCCTGCGCCGACCTTGATACGGCCACCAGACTTGTTGCGCTCGCCAGTCAAGATACCTGGCAAATAATCCTCGTCCATGAGGTCGCGCTCTCGGCGCTGACGCCGTTCTTCTTCGGTTGTGGAACGAACAAACTCCTTCTGGTCCTCGGCGAGAATGAGCTCAGTGCCCCATCCGCCTTGTCCACCGCCGCCCTTCCACTTGCCATTGGCACTACCGGCGACGGGCTTGGGGACACTATAGCGGTTGCCCCGGTTATTCCACTGCATGTTCTTCTTCAAATGCATGGTGAATTGGCCATTAGCAGTGGTGGTGCACGAAACGCGAGTAAGGGTGTCCTTGCCACATCGAGGACAGAATTGTTTGTTCATTTCCTTAGTAGTAAGGAAACAGGCGTGGCAGCGCTTGATGAACGATTTCAGGTGCTGAACTCTTTGCAGAGTTGTGGTCGACAGAAGATTAAGATTCATCTGAAGTAGCACATTTTGACACTAGAGAGAGTGGATTCGTCAATAATGTCATTTCAAAGGAAAAAGAAAGAGTTTCTCCTACGGCAAAATCAGTCGTCATGGTCACGACCTGCATCGTCTTCGGCTGATTTCCATCGGATCCAGCACCAGCCTCATCGCGGGCCAGCCGCTTCTTGTAGTTAGAGGGTGTGATCCATTCTCCACCATCAGAATCGGCAGCATCATCTTCGTCTTGGTCTTCGGGTTCGTTGTCCTCCTCCACAGTCTGTTCAACAGCAGCAGATTCGACGGGAGTGTTTTCGTCGGTCTTAACTTCTCCGTCATGGACAGCGGTTTCGCTCTCTTTGGACTCCTCCACAGTATCGGTCACTGTAGTCTCCTTGATACCCTCGGCGATAGCACCCACATCAGTCGATTCGCTCTTCTCCTGCTCCTCCTCCTTGACAGGTGGCTTGCCATTGACACGCTTCTGACCAGGTACACTGCGAAGGCGCCAATCTCCCCCGTTGCGCTCGCACTCAATCTCATAGGCGAGTGCCAGCACCTCAATATCGACTCGACTCAGCACAGAGCGATCGCCGGTTTTTCGTGCGAATTCGCTGATGACATTGAAACTCTTGGGAGTGGGTGTCCGCTGCTTCAGGAAAGGCAGGTAGAGTGTCTCCACACGGGCGCGGGCATCGGGATCGCGGATTTCGTTGACCACAGACGGCGTTGTGATAATCTCTTCGCATTGAGCGAGCAGAGTAGAGAGCGGCGGGGTATTTTTGATTATGGGGCCAGCATCCAACACAATGGTGTGGATGGGCTTGGGTGGAGATGATAAGGGGTCTGCCATCTTGACTGCAATCCCAGAGTCTCCGGAAATACTCAGAATGGAGAGGATGATGCGAGTCGTGGGTTGGCGGGGATGGATATTCGTGAAGTGAAAAGGAAATTTCTATACGGACATGGTCTGTGCGCTGTTATCTCCTTATCTTATCATTGCCTCCCCCGCCGAATGGTTTGTAGTTGCCATGTGAGAAAGCCCCCTACAAAGGAGCATTTGAACAAAAGTGACAAAGGCTTTTCTGCTTGATTAAACAAACCTCGTCTCTTAGCGTTTCATATAATATTATTGCATGTGTGGAGACTTATTAGTATAAAACATTATCCCAAGTGTGATCCTTTTTTCTGGAACTGCTAAGGTTATTCTCAAGAGTGAAACAATAAATGTGTGCACTTACCATCTTTCAGCAAGCTGGGGCAAAGGAAGAGTGTTAGACTCATAACCGGGAGGTAAAGGCGCTCACTGTTTCCCACTTCAGACTAATTCAACTATTAAAAGAATCACCGGACACAAACAGCTTTCAAGGGACATTCTATCATATATTGACTTTTCTAATCCTATCCTTGGCATAAGTTATTTTCATTCCATTGAAGCTCCAATTATTTAATTACAGGTTGCATATCGACTCAGTTGAGTACGAAACGTGATTTAACATCTGCACTCCAGGATGGATTCGATTGACCTGTGGTTGGTTGTCTCGATCTCGATTGTACAATGTACTCTTTTAGTCCTTTGTTGAAGTTCAAAATGCACATCAGAGAATTGACCAGTGTTGTACTGATCAAAAGCATAGCTATAATGGCAAAAAGAGTCAAGGATACCCTGTATGAACTCAGATCATTGCTAACAGTGCCTTGACCATACATATGTACTAGTGTCATAACAAAAGTTCCGGCGATAATGCACATCATGAGCTATAATGGCAGTCAGTCGAAGGTACAATCAGCTTAACAAGTGTAGGCACTTTACCATCATCAAAATCAGCGACTTTGTTTTCTCTCGACGGCAGAACAGGGCAGCTAGAATCAAAGCTACTATAGCAACCGGGACCATAGCTGCAGTGACAAAAAACTCTTGGTTTTTGAAATCTTGGACAGCCAGTAAAACCTGAAGTTGTGTTCCAAATATAAAATAGAAATCAAATTTCAGAAGGGCAATGTAAACCTAGCAAAATGAGCAACAAAACTTAAGCAGGGATATGGGCGACAGCCTTTACCTGATATATTGTATATCTGCGATTCATCCGCAGATCTGCACTGATATTTTTATATATCGACCATGAGAACTCAGCTCGCAATTTCCATGTCACAAATATCATGACAGCGGTCCCAACACCGATAAAAACAGGAACCAATATGAGCTCAATATAGTACATTGCCCAGATTTTGTTGCTGCGTGCAGTGTTTGCCACTACGTTTGTGATAGTGTCCCTGATCTCTTTTATTTGCATACAGCCGTAAGTCAAAAGCCCCGTGTTACAAACACATAAGCCAATCAGTTGAAAAGTGTTTTTTCGTCGTAATGCATCGTACGAGAGGCCAAGTTCGTAAAGTAGTGCGAATATGTAGAGACCCAGAAAGGATCGAAGACGTGTGGTTCCACTTCTCATATTCAGCTCCCCGAATTCTTTCGAAATACTGATAAATATCCAGCTATATCTTCCCATAAATACCTATTTCAAAGACCAAAAGCAGAAAGCTGCTCAGAATAGTTTGAAGACATACCTTTCAATCCCAACGGTTACCAGTGTTTCGAGAATAACCGCGGTAGCAAACGAACGCGTCCAAAGAGTATTTGGAATGTACACTGCGCGACGACTTTTTTTGCTTAGAGCAACATGATGCCCATCATTCAGAACTGGACTTTCTGGTGGTCCAAAATCATCAAGCTCAATGTATTGGCCATTGTGGGTGGGATGAGCCGACTGTGAGAAGTTGGAGCGCCCCTGTGGGGAGGGACCTTTGATTGGGGGATACGCGCCTGCTCTAGCTTCTCTCGAACAGTCAGATTGCATTTTTTCGAGGGCCTCCAAAATGCATCTCCCAGTTTCCAAAGCAAGGTGTGAATGCGGTGGGATTATAATAGATATTGGCCTATCAATGTTATTGCGAAAGACGATTATGATTGGCAGATTGGGATGCTGACGAGCACGAATACGAATCGAGGCGCAGAACTGTCGGGGCGATACCCCATTCTTAGGGCTCTTAATCCCCTTGGGTCAATAGTCCAAGCCCAAAGTGGAGTCAAGTGTGTTAGCATCGTGTTATTTTGGCTTCTAAAAAAATCGTTGTTCTAGACATACGCGTCTGTGGCCCAAAGACACCCGGTCTCCACATCTGCAGCCTATCATCTGTAGCTGCCTGGACCATACTCCTATTAACTCAATCCTTTCCAATTTAGAATGGGTCCTAAATCATTTATTCGGCACTTCACACAAGCAAACCCCCAGGGAAAACGTCTCGGACAATCTTGATGCCAAGCGAGACGGCTATGCTACCCAGCAGTTCAGAAGAATGACGGAAGGGGTCGCAAGGAATCATTGTGTAACAAGTAACGAGAATGACAAAAATATCCAAACTTGGTGTTAAACTAGAATTTGGTCTGTCAGTTGGAATTCCCTTTGATTCGTTTGCCAGATACTCAGGACGCTACTTGGTCAGGGGCTACAGCTAATACGATAAACTTTAAAACACTATTGTCCCAATGCAACCCGGATCATCATAACGCTGCAATGTGACAAGTGGAAGGAGCGCAACCAGCATGCTTTCAAGAACTTTGTTC